>NC_063162.1:72419760-74819760 GCF_023159225.1 Perognathus longimembris pacificus
GTTGAAAAGAAGTTAGAAATAGCAGATATTTTAGCCAGCCCAGGTTTCTTTATAGATTAAATCTTCACGACACAATTCTATTCATTTGTCCAAATATTAAAATATTTGCAACTATTTTCTCAGTTGAAATTTCATTGTCACCACCCTCAAATGTCTTAGCTCCTCTTAACTTGATTCATACACTGTATAAATTGTGTGCTTTATTTATTTTGAACCCAGGGCTGCGTTCTTGACTTGCTGTGCTAGAGCTCCACCACTTGACCCATGCTTCCAGCACTGGCTACTTTGGAGACAGAGTTGGTTTTCTGCCCAGGCTGGCCTCCAGCTGTGAATTTCCAAATAGATCTCAACCTCCCAAGTAGTTAAGACTGCAGACATTAGTCACTGGTCTTTTGTTTTGAGTTTTATACTTTATTAAGTTAGATTGGATAGTGTGAAAATGTTAATGACACACAGTTTTGTGGTTGATACAAAGAATACGGTTATGGTTAAACACTGAGATTTTACATTATACACAAAAATGTCTGTCTTCAACAAAACATATCATAAAATGATCATGAAATACACTTTTTATTAAGTCTGTTATGAAGCTAGGAGCATTTTATTTGGCCTACATGCCAGGTTTGCTACAATAAAGGAGCCATATAGTCCCTCTCTAAAGGAGCTCTGAATTAGCTTTTATTTCTGAATCTGTGGCAGGAAGCCAGTACTCCATTGACAAGGACCATGCATTGAGGAATGTTCAAGTAGAACCTGAATGTTCTCATGAACTTCAGTGAGCAACGTTTCCACATGTGCATAGCTTCAGTTAGTCCACGTAATGAAGCCATCTAAAATCTGTTGAAAAGGAAGAAAAAACAATAGACATCTAACAACTCTCTAAAACAGATCAGAAACACACACACACACACACACACACACACACACACACACACACACACACACACACACACTGAAGCTGTACATTTAGTTGTGTGGGAAAGCAGTGTTGCCTAGCATGCACAAGGCCCTTGGTTCCATCCCCAGGATTCAAAACAAAACAAAACCTCAAAAGGCCTGAAAGGCCAATACAAAATTACAGGAAATGCCATTCTAACATGTAAACTGGTGGCCTCCTTTCAAAGAAAAAAATTACCAAATTTCATTGCTAATTAGTTAAGAATAAAGAAAAAGCAAACAATAAAATGATATTATAAGTGAAATAAGCTAACCTACTTTAAGTAAGACTGTTCCAAACATTTAAGTATTTTTACCATTTCACATTGTTTCCAAGTATTGAAATAATAATGAAATTCAAATACTGTATACAATTGTAACAAAATCAGAAAGACTGAAATGAAAGCATATTTCAAGTGGTAGTACACCAAGCCTTGAGTTCAAGAGCTAAGGGACAGCACTCAGACCTCGAATTCAAGCCTCAGTACCAACACAGGGGGAAAAAGCCAGAAAGAATATAATTTAAAAAAAATATATTATAGTATAATATAATGAATAGTATAAAACAATAGTAAAATATTAAATGATCTATTCAAAACCAGCCCAAGCAGGAATGTTCATGAGGCTCTTATCTCTAGTTTACCAAGCAAACACCAGAAGTGGAGGTGTCACACTCAAGTGGTAGAACACCAGCCTTGAGTGCAAAAGCTTAGGGACAGTGCCCAGCCACAGTGCACCCCACACACAACAATTATACACCACCATCAACTCAGATTCATTCCAGGGGTGCAAGGTTGGTTCACTGTGCATTTATTAGTAAAGAAATACAGCACATAAAACAAAGCAAAGACAAGACTCATGACCATGTCAATTGATGTAGTCTGAGTGTTCAGAATAGCTACGATGACAGGCAAGAGTTCAGATTGAACTGCACAATATTCTGATTACTGTTGCTATAATAAGTAACACAGAAAATCACAAATAGAATACATGAAATGGACTCTGGAGCAATAATTGGTTAAGATAATGAAATACATTAACATGTAGTATCTTCTCACCAATGAGAGATACTCATCTGCAGGAAGAAAGGGAGAAGAGAAATAGGTCTAAAGTTTAGAAGGCAATGCCTCTGAGTGTTGTCACTCAGCACCCAGGTCATGAGCCCTCCCTCCTGAAATCTGTCCCTGTGGACACCCTCTACCTCCCCCTGACCCCTCTTCTCTGCCTCCAGAACCCACAGACAAGGATTGGGCAGGTGAAAAGCACTTCATTGGGTCATAGACAAAAGCCAGAGCTCAGCTCCGTGCCCACGTCTGTGCTCTGCAGGTGTGGGTTGCTGTCCTGTCCTCTCTCGGGACACACTCTGCCAGACCTTCTCTTTGAGAAAAGAAGGCGGCTGCAGCAGACTCCTAGGACTCTTATTATTATTCTCCCCTTTATTTTTTCCAGCCCCAGCTGTTGTCCTGGGTTGCGGCTGTGGCTGGGCTAGAGGAGCTGACTTCTTGTGGCTCCTGGGGAGGCGAGCTGCAGTCCTCCTCCTCCTCAGGGCCCAGGGTGCTGGGGGCAGAGAGGAGGCAGAGCATGGAGGCACAGCTGCTGCATTTGCTGCCATCCACCTGTGCCTCCTGTTCAGTGGGCAGGCATCGGCAGGGGGCCTGTTTGGTAAACAAACCGGTTGTTTTCCTTAGGCTGGTGCAGGCCCTGGCCCTGCAGGTGGGGGGCATGGTGGACGTCCAGGAATGGGGTGCCTCACATGACCAGTGGGGTCACACCCCTGCTCTCTTTTTGTAGCTAATATCAAATATGTCATGGCATCAAATCTTCGGCACACCAGAGATTCCCACACCTTTTCATGCTTACTGTCCCCAAAAGCCATTATGCTGATGATGTCAGGATTGGGCTGGTGCAGGGGGCTGTGGCTCAACTGCGGGTGTCACTGGGTGTTCCTTAGCCAGGGATGCTGGAGTTCCTGCTCCAGCGAGGGCCTGAGGAGCAGCGCCAGCAGACCTTTGCTCTCCTCTGAGAGATGTCTCCTCATCAGGAAGTGGCCCCTGCTCACCTGGGCTTGCAGCCTGCTCCAGGTCCTCCCTCAGAATGGGAAGTGACCCGTGAGCATGGTAGACAGGAGGATGCCCAGACTCCATACATCGACTTTATCTCCATAATAGCCCTCCTGCAGGAACTGCTCTGCTGCCCAGAAGGGCAAACTGCCATATTGCACTTCCAGTTTCTGTCTTGGTGTGAACCTAGACCTAGTCCAAAGTCACATAGCTCCGCCCTTCCCCATTGATCTAATAAAATGGTTTCGAGTTTATGTCCCTGTGGGCAATGCTGTTTTTGTGGCAGTACTGTGTAGCCATGAGGATCTGGTGACAAACTGTCTGGGCCTCATCCACCCTCATCCCCCTGCATTCCTGCAGGCGATGGAGCAGGTCCCATCTGTGGACGAACTCCATGACCAGGAACACCTTGTCAGTGCTCTCCACCACCTGGAAAGTTCTCACTACACATGGATGATCCAGAGACTTGGCGATGTCCATTTCACTTTCACACAATGGATTGTCCAGTTTTTCTAAGATTTTCACTGCTACAAGTTGTCTTGTGTGGGTGTGTCAGGCCAAATGCACGCTCCCGAAACTCCCCAGTATGGCATATTGGCCTATCACCACCAGATCCGACCCCTTGGTGGCTCTGGCCTCAAAGACCTGCAGTGCCTTCTCCAGGTCCTCTACAGAAGCAAACCCCAAACACAGTAACTAATTTATCTATGAATCTCCCCAAGCCACCCCACAACCACACTATCTATCTAAACAATATACTAATGCAACATGAACAGCAAAAATTCAACTCCTAACCCAGACAACCTAACCAATCCAGCTATTGTGTGTCCAACACAACAGGGAAGTTCTCTGCTATAGTGGATACACATCTAGCCTTGCTTCGTCCTCACATTCATTCACATTGCCTGCTTTTCCTTCACAATGGCTTCTGTGAAATCAGAGTACAAAGGGCCCTCTTCTGGCTGGGTGTTGCCCAGAGTGCTATCTCAGTTTCTGGCATGAAGGTCACATTTCATGTATATGGCTGTACTGGGGCTTGAACTCAGGCCCTAGGTGCTTTCTCAAGGCTGGTGATTTACCACATGAACCACATCTCTACTCCTATCTCAGTAATGGTTAATGGGAGATAAAATCTCAGGGACTTCTCAGCCCAAACTGGCTTTGAATCACCATCCTCACATCTCAGCCTCCTCAAGAGCTAGGGTTCCAGGCCTTAAACCTTTTGGTAATGGGAAAATCAGCATACCAAAACCTTTTCTTAGTTGTAGATTGCTGTTTTCTATTTTTATGATCTGGTCTGGATGTGATGCTCCAGTCTGTCTTCCTTGTGCAGACTGAAGCCAGCCTGGGAAAATTGTGCATGAGAGACCATGGCAAGGGGAGAAGAGGACATAGGAAGGCATGCTTGTCTTCCCAGATGAGGTAGGAAGTGAAAAATGGGAGAATGGAGGCTCCAGCTCATGCCTCAAGCAGGAGCAAAATCCCTTTCTCGACCATGACCCGCACAGCGAAGGCTGCTGGTCTGACTCAGTGCAGGAGGAGGGTCAGCCTAGTAAGTGCGAGAGCCTAAGTTCAAAACTTCATCCAAATCACAACCTGGAACATCCCTCAATATAGTTGTTGTTCTTGCTTTAATACTGGTACCATCTTTGTTATTACCACACACAATGTCGACTCTACACACATTTTATTTTCATGCAGTTCAGCTGGATGTCAAACACGTTTGGCATAACATTTACCTCAGGCACTCTGGTTCATTTCTAACATGCATGTACCTTGAGGACAGGAAGACCCCCACCAGGGTTTCCCAGATCACCATTAATTTTGTCATCAAATAAAGGGAGGTAGTCAGCATCGAACAGAGTAATTACCAAACCCCAAATTCTGTCAACAGCATTCTGTCCTGCATGTCTGTCCTTCAAACACAAAGAATAATGTCGACACTTCCAGGCACAAATAGTAAGGAATTCTAAAGAAGGGAGTTTTTCAGGTCAAGGTTCAAGTTCATCAGAGGAATTCAGAATGAATAAAGAAATGAGAACTCCAGTACAGGTAAATTTATGGGTGTTGATGGAAACTAGGACTATTTTTCTTTTCTACATAATATAAGAAATGTATGTTTTGATTTATGTAATGGTAACCTCCTGTATATCACCTTTGTAATAACAATAAAACAATTGCTAACAATTGAAGGCAGCCACAGATAATAAGCTAATTCCTCCAAATAAAATCAAATATTAAATAAAGAAGTGTTTGTGCTCAAATCCTTCAATGGTAGTGTACTCAGACACCCCCTGTATACAGGTAGATAAAACCTAGGGCCTTACACATGTGAGGTAGGCCTTCTACCATCAACCACTGCCCAGTCCACTCCCTAAAGTGCTTTTTTAGCCAGGATTCCCCATCCCTCATGAGGAAGGCAGAGCAGGTGGCTGATGTTGTCTTTGAGGATCTGGACACTGAATCCAAGGACACCCTCTGGTCCTTTTGTGTCACAAAGGCTCTCCCCAGCAGGGCATCTCAGAATGTCAATGCAGGCTGCCAGTTAATGGGAAAAAGCATTGTGCTAGTGACATAGATGCAGAGAGACCTCATCAAAGGCAGTCCTCATGTTGACATGAGCTCCTTTTTAGGGAGCAGTATGTGGACTAACAGAGAAGAGACCCCAGGGAGGGGGCGGGCATGGCTGGCTGGACATGGCGTGGTCCACATGGGCCCTGGAAGCCTGAAGCTCTCCTGTCTAGATCAGGGTTCACAGTTGGAGCGAACAGACACGAGGGGAATGGGCTCTGTCTAGCAGGACACATAGCTTGGCCCTGTGTGGATTCTGAGTAGACATCTAGTCATGGATGGAGTAAGATCCTTACTTGGAATCCCTAGGGGATGGGAGTTCAGCTTAGGGCTATGGCTTTGGTCTTGTGTGGTCCTGGGTGAGTATGATGCCCCAGTCTCAGGTAGGGTCCCTATTTGGAGAGACTTGCCCCAAGGGAATGGTGGTAAATTTGAGGGATGTGACTTGGTCCTGTATGGTCCTGGGGCGGGGGAGGGGGAGGAGGCTGCCCAGTCTTTGTCCCAGATCTCACCATTTGCCATTTGTGATGACAGTCTTCTAGTCCCATCATCTTCCCTGGAGTAGACTCAATGCCAAGGCACAGCACTTAGTGGATTCAGGCCCTAGCCCTATTCCTGAGGACAGGGCAGGAGGATCTCAGGCAGAGGACACTCAGATTCTCTGTAGGGTGCCGTTAGGGTTGGTAGATCAAGTGCTAAGAGGAAGTACTCCTTAAGTGGCTTGTAGTAGTTGGGGGTAGGGGAAGGGTAAACTCAATACCTTCCATTGGCCTATATGTGACCTGGGTGGATGTTCACAGACCCCAGGACCAGAACGAATGAGGAAGACTTTCTCCCTGTGGCTTCCTACCAGGAGGCCAGTCTCATGGGCTCAGAATCGCCACATGAAATCATCTCCTAGATCATAGCTTTATTATTGAGGGTTTGGTCCACTTCAGCCCATGAGGGTGGAGCTCTCTGGAATGGGATTAGAACACTTACAGAAACCTAGACAACTTACTGGCCACAGGAGGCCAATGAGGAGCCACTTCTAGGATGCAGAGAGCAGGTCTGGGCCTATGTGTTTATATATATATATATATATATATATATATATATATATATATCACATATATTATATATACGTATATACACACATATATAATATATGCATATATATATACACACACATCTGAAAGGGACTAAGCCTGGTGAAACTTAACACTTCACACATGGGCACAGTATGTGTTGGATGAACATTGTGTGCATCTACCACAGCCTAGAACATGCCATTAACTCTCCCAGCTCACAGGCATGCCACAATGTTAGCTGTAACTGAGCTTGTCAACAAGGAACAGGAAGGAAGAAGGGCCAAGAGAGCACACAGGATTTGAGGTTGGGGGCACTGTTAGGGTGATCTCATCAAGACCACACATGGTTCTCAGTGCACAGGGTGTATAGCCCCAGGGCTGAGCACTAAGGTGAGGTGTGAACTGGAGTGATGGTGCTGGGAGAGAGTGGATGTGTCACACAGAAGTGGGCCTGCTCCAGACCAGATGGAGAGAGAGCAGGGAATGGGGAGGTGAATGGGAAACCTCAACATAATGTGCACTTGGGCTATTCACACACAACTTTTCTTTTTTTTTTTTTGGCCAGTCCTGGGCCTTGGACTCAGGGCCTGAGCACTGTCCCTGGCTTCTTCCCGCTCAAGGCTAGCACTCTGCCACTTGAGCCACAGCGCCGCTTCTGGCCGTTTTCTGTATATGTGGTGCTGGGGAATCGAACCTAGGGCCTCGTGTATCCGAGGCAGGCACTCTTGCCACTAGGCTATATCCCCAGCCCACAACTTTTCTTTTTTAAACCACACTATTGAAAACCTATTTCCCCAGATGCTTAATGCACACTAGAAGAGGAACATGTGACTGTAGCCTGTTGCTTTTCCAGGCCCAATTAAGGCTTAAGGCTACCCTGAGCACACCTGTACCATCAGGGCACGAGATAAAGAGACAGGGACTCATCCAGAGAGAGAGAGAGAGAGAGAGAGAGAGAGAGAGAGAGAGAGAGAGAGAGAGAGAGAGAGATGACAGAGAGAGAGAAAGAGAGAGAGAGAGAGAACTCTGATGATCATAGATGCAAAGTTCTCAATAAATTACTAGCTAAATGAACTTTTTTAAATGAATAAAATATTCATACATGGTCAAGGAAGATTCATCCCAAAGATGCAAGGCTGGTTCAATATATGTAAATCGATAAACACAATAATAGAGGAAGGAAAGACAAGAGTCACATGACCATGAAAAGAGATGCAAAAAAAAGCTTTTGGCAAGATCCAACATCCTTTTGCAATAAAAGTTCTGGAGAACCTAGAAATAGAGAGAACATTCCTCAACATAACATTTATACCAAATCTACAGTAAACTTTTATCTATTTTTTATCCAAAGCAGTTAACCTTTTTTTTTCTGCCAAGGTCCATTTTTACATTTATAGCATCATTAACGGCCATACCCAATTATTAGTACAGGCAGGTGGGTACAGGCAGCCATAGAGAGGCATATACACATATCCTGTCATGGGCTAAATGATTTGGAGGGGTTTATGCAGCCCATGGGCTGTATGGTCCCCACTGCTAGGAGGCCATGAATCCCATACACGGACCCCCTGGCTTGAGGCCAGGTGCTGTTGGCTTACACCTGTAATCTTAGCTACTTGGGAGGCTGAGATCTGAGGATTGCAGTTCAAATTAGCCAGGGCAGGAAAGTCCGTGAGACTCTTATCTCCAACTAACCACCAGAAAACCAGAAGTAGTGCTGTAGCTCAAAGTGGTAGCCTTGAGAAAAATTGCTCAGCAACAGTGCCCAGGCCCAGAGCTCAAGCTCCATGACTGACAAAAAAGGAAGGGAGGAAGGAAGGAAGGGAGGAAGGAAGGAAGGGAGGGAGGGAGGGAGGGAGGGAGGGAGGGAGGGAGGGAGGGAGGGAGGGAGGGAGGGAGGGAGGGAGGGAAAAGAAAAGGAAAAGAAAGAAAAAAGAAAAGAAAAAATGAACTGAAAGTGTTTTTTTCTCAAGTTCTTTCTTTGTCTACCACAGATGTGAAACTTCCATAAACAGAAGTTTCCTTCTTTAAAGTGAACCCCTGGATTGAGATATTTTGTAAAAACCCTGGGCACACTGTGTTGGCCTGAGGGGTTCCCCTTCCTGTGGTGTGGAGTCATCTGAAAATACACAGCAGGCCCGCTCTGTGTCCAGCTAGCCACATAAGCAGTTGCAATGGGAAACCTCAAGCTAAGGGCTGAGATTCTCTCACCATCCCTAATGTATGGGGAATCACATGGCTTCTTTAGTGCCAGAATGGTTCTTGTGCCCCTTCCGTACAGCCCTGCCTCAGGAAATTTAAGGCTGCCAAAGGGCTTACTGTCAGCTGCATTCTACAGTCAGGGGCCCTGCCTCTCTGGTTCTGATGTGAATCCCACACACCACCAGCCCTACCATCTTATTCTGTCAAGTTGGCATATCCTTGGCTCTCTGTGCCCTGGTTCATCATCTCTTCCCATTCCCTTGCTCTTCCTGACAATGCCCAGAACAAATGGAACATCTTGGCCTAGATCAAAGGTGGTTCATGCCAGACACTGTTGCCTATCAAGATAGAATTACCACTGATCAAAGTGTGTCCCTAGCATTTCATTCACTGTCCTGTTGACACTAGCACACACTCAGGTCCTAAAACTCCGTATGTCATGTGAGAGAGGCAAGATCATACTGGGATACTTTTAAAAGTTCTTTGAGGGATGTGGGTAGAAGAGAAAAATACAAGTCAGACCCCGTCTGGCCCCCATAGCAGTCTCTCTGCCTCCCTTCCTTTGCCAACTCTGCTACTGACCTTGAGGTCAGCCACTTTCCTCCTGCCTGACATGAAGGCCCCCAGAGGCCGGCTGCACCTTTATGCTGGCCACAAGCCACAGGTACCTCCCAGGCTTCTCCCTGGCAGGTGAGCTGGGATCTGGCTGCTCAGAGCTGCCCTTGCTCAGGGTCTGAGCTCTGCAAGATGATATCAGCACCACCGCTTTCCACTCTCAAGTCCTTCAGGAAGTGTACTTGATTGTCTTATTATAAAAAGTGGGACAGACCTTGAAGGGAATTGCATGACACTGGGCCTCTCACCCTGAAATCTTGCCCTCTCACTTCCTGTTTTCTCTGCTGGCCCCAGGGCAGTGTCTCACATCCTAGTGGGTGCTCACCCTTGACTTCCTCCATGCTGACCTTGGGCTTTAGCTCTGAGCCTGCACTTGCTGTCTTCGGGCTTTGTTTCCACATGGCACATCTCCACCATAGGCTTATGAAGTCAAACATATTTTCTCTTTCTGTTTTGTTTTGATTATCCCTCCTCCCACCCCCATTTACTGAATATCTGCTGATAGGCACATTCTTGGCTGTGACACTGGTAAGAAGGCTCAGGTCTGGAAGGAGGACATTCTAGGCAAGGGGAAGCTCATGCACAGGCACTGAGGTATGAACAACTGGGCCTGTCTTGGGACCACACTGTCACTTGGTGTGATGAGAAACCCAGGGCACATGAGAAAAGTATTAGAGTGTGGCTGGAGGGTCTGGGCTTTGGGTAGTGACCAGGCCAGCTTGAGTTCTTCACTCTGGGTTGGTGGGTCACCAGCACCATTAATAGGACATAAGCAATGGAGGGGTATGATCATGTCTGAAGCTGAAGCCACTCTTTTCCTTTCGTTCTAATCTTGTCTTGAATCATGTTCCTACAGCTTTCTTCCTAAAGCCCAGCCCTTAGCATAAGTTCACAGAAGGAGACATTTGTGTTGATTTTTGTTGTTGTGCTACAAGGGTTTTAACTTAGAGCTTCCTGCTTGCTAGGCAAACACTCTACCACTTGAGCCATGCCACAGCCTTTTTTTGTTCTAGTATTTTTCTCTCCACGTAGAGTCTCATATTTACACCAAGATGTCTGGACCTCCTATTACCATTCCTTCTACCTATACTTCCCACATAGCTGGGATGGCAGGTGTGAAACACTACACCCATCTTTTTAGTGGCTGAGTTAGTGTCCTGGACTGGCCTCATATTATGAGCCTCCCAATCTCACCCCAGGGGAAGCTGGCCTAGGCCTGAGCCACAACCCTAGCCTTGTGCTGGTTACTGGTGGTGTGAACTCTATGCAAACTTATCACTCCCATCCAGGCTTTCTTCCCAATCCTTCCCACTGACAATACTTAATGTGGGTGTCATGTCTTGAGCACTTGCTCAGGCCTAAGCACCATGTGAGAAAAGGTCAGGATCTTCTCATCAAATCTAGGTGCACTAACTTGGGATATCAGGTCCCAGAGCAGCCTGCAGTGAAATTCTCCATGCTGATGTCTGGAGGTGATTGGGGGGAGGGCACGCAGGGAGGGCATTCCTTCCTCCTGACCCCGGGGTCCACTGGAGCAGCAAGTTGGCAGGACTACCCCTTGTCTGGCCATCCAGCCCATCCTCCCAGGACCACTCAAGCCTGGCCATGCAGGCTAAGGATCCCATATCACTCTGGTGTTCTGTGTTTTCAATAGCCATTTGTGCTTCATTCACGATGTCCTGTATTTTATGTAGACTTCTCCTGGACTTAGCTAATCCATATATTTCATTGAAAAAAAAAAAAAAAAAACCTCTGGTCATAAAACCCTCAGTAAGATTTTTACTACTTTTCTTAACTAAGAAACAATTAAAGGTATAAACTTTGTATGTTAGCTTTTCCCCTCAAAATACAAAAGAAAAAGAACGTGATAGCTTCAAAGTAGAACTACCTTTTCATGTGGATTATTTTAAATAAGAAATGTGATTCCAATGGCCTATGCCTTTAGAACTTGTGTTTCCAAAGCAAAATTAAAATGTATAGATTTTTACATTTACTTAACTAATCAAATTAAGAATATAGTTAAAATATAAACAGTTTATGATCCATTTGGACTTATTGTACTATTTGTATAATAGTACATTTTTGTTTATTTATTATACCACTTATGTGTTTTTATTTACTTTTTACTTCTTTTATTTTTTACTGGTACTAGGGCTTGAAATCAGGACCTCTTTCTCTTGCTTAGCTTTTGCTTTTTTTTGCCCACGGCTGTTGCTCTACACTTAAGCCATGCTTCCAGTTCTGGAGCTTTTCTGATTACTTAGAAATAAGTTTCTCTCTGATTTGTTTGGGCTGGCTACAAACCTCAGAGGGCTACAAATCCTAGCCCTCTGAGTAGCTAGGATTACAGACATGAGCCACTAATTCTAGGCTACTATACTTTTTAAAGGAACTGCCTGATTCTGAACATATTTGACAACATTTCTAATTGTTTGAGGATATATGCAATGTTCATGTTAGTATTTCATTATTGGATACATGACATCATAAAATATGCAATTTTCTACTTTACTATTATATTTTAATATGGTGGACAATGTTATCTTTTTTGTTGGTGTGAATAATACCATGTATCTACATTTCTGATATCTATGTGTATTAAACATAGTGGCTTTGCTAAAATTAAAACATAAAAACCGGTCTCCCTTATTGAGAATAATTAGTACAGGTTTAGGCAAGTCATAGCAGAGCATAGCAGAGCTATACCCTTATGATCACATAAGATGATGCTAAGTGAAATGAACTCCATGTTATGGAAACGATTGTTATATCACAGTTGTAACTACTTTCAACGTCCTATCTGTATTTGTAGCTTCTATTATTATTTTTTTTTTTTGGCCAGTACTGGGCCTTGGACTCAGGGCCTGAGCACTGTCCCTGGCTTCTTCCCGCTCAAGGCTAGCACTCTGCCACTTGAGCCACAGCGCCGCTTCTGGCCGTTTTCTGTATATGTGGTGCTGGGGAATCGAACCTAGGGCCTCGTGTATCCGAGGCAGGCACTCTTGCCACTAGGCTATATCCCCAGCCCTGTAGCTTCTATTATTGATGATGTTCTTGTATCACCTTCCTGTGGTTGTACCTACACTATCTCTGTAATCTTATCTGAGTATATTGGAAACCGTGTATACTGGTATTGGAGGTGGGAAATTGAAGGGGAATACCAAAATTGAGAGACACAGGGAAAAAAAAGACAAACAACTACAAAAGCAATACTTGCAAAACTGTTTGGTGTAAGTGAACTGAACACCTCAGGGGGGGAAAGGGAAAGTGGGAGGGGGGGGGAAGGGACAAGGTAACAAACAGTACAAGAAATGTATCTAATGCCTAACGTATGAAACTGTAACATCTCTGTGCATCAGTTTGATAATAAAAATTAAAAAAAAATAACAAAAACATAAAAACCTTCAGTAAGGCAGGAGCCTGATATACTGGCAACCATCCTTATCCCAGAAAGCCTGCCCTGGTAATGACTAAGGTTTTGTTTATTAGCTTTAAATGCTTTCACTTAAACATTGGAGCTGTAATGAATTGTATTTCTGGGTGACAGTGTGACATTTCGGCATCAGAAGGTATCCCTGGTATACAAACTATGGTGGATATTTTTCATTAGTTGTCATTAGCTCTTAATTCATCAAGCACTTGCTATTAGTTTTTCCCTCACAGTATCTCTTTCATGCCCATAATCATCTTGTAACTTTGCCATTCTCTGTCCCATGTTCCCATTGAATGAACTGATACTCCGAGAGGCAGAGCCCATGGCCCAGGACACACAGCTACTGAAAGATGAACCCAGAATGATGAGCTGGCTTTGGGCCATCCTCACCCAAACCTGCTTTCTTATTAGTCCTCCTCCTGGGTGGATTGACCACCTCCTGAGCCCAGGGGAGGGGGTCCTAATGGAACTAGGAGAAGGAGGTGCAAGCCTCAGGGGAGCTGGGCTTAGGTGGAAGAGGAGACTGCATGCAGCAGAGGAATCCAGGAAGCCAGGAGCGAGAGAGGGCAACCAGAAGCTGGGCTTAGAAAGAGGAGAAATCCAATAGGACAGGTGCTTTTGTGCCAGCATCAGCTTTCACTAAATTTTGTCGTCACTTCTCTTTCTTCCTATGCTTTAGAGAAGAAAATCTAATAAAAGAACTTGCTGTGCATGAGAAGGATGAGAGCCATGTGTCAGTGTGTCAAACAGTCATGGGGAAGGGAATTTACAGAGAGCAGCCTGAACCACTGCTTCCTGTGGCAGGGAGAAAGGCTGGGCTTCCAAGCCCAGCGTACAGAGCCAAGCAACAAAGCACTCCATGGAAGAAGCCTCATTCTCAAAAAGGGACTGAGAAAAATCAGAATTGGAGTGTCTGACAGAGGGGAACCTCTGGGACAGCAGATGGGGGTGGGAGTGGGGGTCCAGCCAATTCCTCCAAACTACAGGTGGCTCCAGGGCTACCTGTGGTTGATCAGCATGAACAGCAGTTGATCCTGCACCTTGTATTTAGGGGCGCTGTGCAGACAGGAGGACTATACCTTGGTGATGGTGGCAGTTTATCAGTGGGGTCTGCGTGCACTTCCCTGTCAGTGATCGCTGGCAAAGCAGTTTCCTGATTCCCCTGTTCTTCTTTTAACATTGCCTTGTAAAGGCTCTACATATAAAAAATGCTTCTGTCTAGTTATTCATTATTTGTTAAAAATTATTGATTGATTGATAAAAAGACTCCTGGCACTTGAACTCAGGGCCTCATGCTCTTGCTTGGCTTTTTCTGCTCAAAACTGATGCTCTACCACTTGAGCCACACTAATACTTCTGTCTCTGTCTGTCTCTGTCTGTCTCTGTCTCTGTCTCTGTCTCTCTGTCTCTCTGTCTGTCTCTGTCTCTGTCTCTGTCTCTGTCTCTGTCTCTGTCTCTCTCTCTCTCTCTCTCTCTCTCTCTCTCTCTCTCCCAGTTCTAGGGCTTGGCTTGAGCTGTGGGCCTGAGGACTGTCCCTGGGCTTCTTTTTGTTCCAGGCTACTATTCTACCACTTGAGCCATGGGGCCCCTTCTAGCTTTTTCTGGGTCTGATTGGAGATAGAAGTCTGACTTTCTTGCTTGGCTGGCTTCAAACTATGATCTTCAGACCTCAGCCTTCTGTGTAACTAGAATTACAGGTGTGAGCCACTGGTGCCTGGTTCACTTCTGAGTTTTTACTGGTTAATTGGAAACAAGAGTTACATAGGCTTTCCTGCCCAAGTTGACCTCAAACCTCGATCGTCACATCTCAGCATCCTGGAGTAGCTAGGATTATAAGCATGAGCTGCCAGTGCTTAGTGCTTTCATTTACGGAAAACCTACCATGTGTCATATCATGTATCCATGACATATGATGTCATCTCCCTTCTCCAGCTGAGGAATGTCACTCTGGAAACTGAAAAGGGGTTTGCTCTTTGCTATAACATTAAGTCAGTGACATTCACAGCTCTCTCCCAAACCTGAGCGCACCAGCTTGTGTTCAGGATGCCCCATCTTATCTTGGAACTGCCTGGCTCATGTACACATGACAAAGATCACAGAGCTCCTGTCTGGTGTTATATTCCACCCCAAGACTTTCCAAGCCTGCTTACGACCATACACATGGATCCCGGGACTCTCAGGAGACCAGAATGAGTTCCAAATGCTCTGCCAGGAGTCCCCAGAAACTTCCTCACCAGTTTCTGCATTCCACAGATGGGGGCCCCACAGGAGATAGTCTGTAACTGCCATCCATACACACATAGACTGTTTTTTCCATTCATCACATCTTGCCCAGCAACTACTAGGAGGCCTTAGAGTTTTCTGGAAACTGGCTGGTGTGGCCACACTTTCACCACAGAAATGGCAGAGCTTTGATTTGCTCTGCACTTGCTTCTTGCCTGGCAGGAAACAGAAGAAAAGCAGTCTAATTCTGTGCTCAGAAGTAAAGATAGGAGATTCAAACCTGAGCCTTTGGGTGTTGGTCACAACATTATTCAGTTTCCCCAGGAATCTGCTGGAATTTCTCTAGGCCCCACCCCTGGGATGGTACTGACCACCCCAGAGTTTGCCTTGATCACAGCCAGAGACCTTAACAGTAGTATCTGGGTCTCAGAGAATGTCATAAGCTCACAGGTAGGTGTCAGAGGGGCGTTCATTGGCCCAACTTATGCTGGCAGCTCAGTGTGAGAAAAGCCTGGTTTGAGGTGCCTCTTTCACAGGATTGGGAATTCCAGTCCTACCCAAGAAATCTCTAAACCATTATAAAAGGTATTTTCTGTACCCTGGAAAGAACACAATTCTAGAACTTTATTTGCTATTTAAAATGTTTTTCTTAGGGCAAAAAACAATGCTACCAATTCTGACAGTTTTCACAGTTATCTAAGTTTGTGATACGCTTTCTCCCATACCTAGGCATTCTCCAGGGAGAACTGCATGCTCTTTAACACACTTGTCTAGGCTGTGGTATTTGGCTCTGTCCTCCGATCTTGTCTGCAAGTCATATGTGACCTCACTGTATCTCAGTTTAGAACAAAGCAGTTAGGCTCGACATCTTTCCTTTTTTGATGTGTGATCTTTTAATGATTTCTTTTTTTCCCTGGGGGAAAAAAGAGAAATGTTCAATTCTCCCCTTTAGAGCACAAAAGTCAGTCTCTTAAAAATGAATAAATTGCCAGGCACCAGTGGCTCACACCTGCAACCCTAGCTACTCAGGAAGCTGAGATCTGAGGATCACAATTCAAAGACAACCAGGCAGGAAAATCTGTAAGACTCTTATCTCCAATTAACCACCAGAAAATTGGAAGTGGTGCTGTGGCTCAAGTGGTAGAGTGCTAGCCTCGAGCTGAAGAGCTCAGGGATAGTGTAGTCCCACAACCGACAAAAAACAAAACAAAACAAAACAAAAAAAACAAGAACAAATTGTTGGGCACTGATGGCTCATATCTGTAACCCTTGCTACTTAGGAGACTGAGGTCCTGAGGATCAAAGTTTAAAGCCAGGTGAGATGAAGTCCTGGAGACTCCATCTTTATTAACCAGGGAATTAACCAGGGAAAATTTGGGCTAGAGGAATGGCTGAAGTGGTAGAGTACTAACTGAAAGAGCAAGCTCAAGGCTCTGATTTCAAGCCCAGTACTATGAGAAGAAGGAGAAGGACAAAGAGGAGGAGTTGGAGGAGGAGTTGGAGGAGGAGGAGGAGGAGGAGGAGGAGGAGGAGGAGGAGGAGGAGGAGGAGGAGGAGGAGGAGGAGGAGGAAGAAGAAGAGGAGGAGGAGGAGGAGGAAGAGGATGAGGAGGAGGAGGAGAAGGAGGAAGAGGAGGAGGAGGGGGAGGGGAGGGGGAGGGGGAGGGGGAGGAGAAACAGGAGGAGGAGGAGGAGAAGGAGGAAGAGGAGGAGGAGGGGGAGGAGGAGGGGTGAGGAGGGGGAGGGGGAGGGGGAGGGGGAGGAGGAGGAGGAGGAAGATCATAGGTGAGAAATGTAAACAACATGCTTTACTTTCTAGGGGGAAAAAGATGCACTTAGGGTAGCTAAGTAAGTATTAGAACAAAAAAAAGAGTTCTAATATTTCTTTTCTCATATTCAATTTATACTCCAGCCTTTACTGTTGTCTAAGAGGTCGTGAGTCTTCAGAAAACAATTCAATTTCTACAGAGGAAAACCACTGAAGCACCAGAAAATCTGTTGAAAACTAAACAAGGATCTTAGCCTCACTAAGAAAGTTTAAAGCATGTTTTGAAGATAATTTTACCTCTGGATTCTGCATAGTAACTATAATTTCTATACTATGTAGAAACTGCTGATCAAGTTGCTCAAGGGCTGTGTGCTAATGATGGACATTTTTTTCCCTCCCCCACCTTAGTTTTAGTTGTTGTCTAGTTTGTTTTGCAAGAGGAAAAGGGGAAGGGCCTCCCTACCAAGGGAACAGAGCAGTTTTAGCAAACTGAGGTTCGCGTGAGCCACAGCAACTACCGGAAGTTCTAATGCTGTCACTTTGACTCTGGCTTTTCCTTTTCCCTGCAGCTTCTTAGCTCAGAACTGCACAGCAAGGCCTTTCTGCAGCTCTCCCAAGACCAAGCCTGTGGGGTTCTTTTAAGAACTCAAAATAGCCAGGGGAGGGGATCCACACTTATTTCCTAATGTGCACGTGAAAGGGTGTGTTGAGGGCATGACAGAGAGGAAAAGGAGGAGAGAAAGAGGAGAAGATAGAAGATTCATCCTGTGAACTGACCTTGGGCACCCTTAGAGACCTCTGCAGCAGGTCCTTGGTGCCTGGCTCAGAGATGAAGCCCCCCAGGAAAGTCGTCCTTGCAATCCCTCTGTTGTTCCTTCTGATCTCTTCTCTCTTGGCCTCTCCAGCCTCTGACAACCTGCCAAGAGCCACCCACTCCAATGGCCACGTCTGTATAGGTATGTAAATACTTTTGTATTAGATGAGTGGACATAACGCTGAGGTGAAGTATTTTGCTTACATAATAAATCACTTGTTTAATGATGTGAACAGGTTAAGATTCTAGCTAAGGTCCTAATAACTTCACCATCATGGAAAATGGTGAGTCTAAGAGTACTGATAACACACGCACATATATGTTTATAGAAGTGCTATTGCTCAATTGAATTAGTCATAAATTCTCTACTTTTTGCACGTGACTGGAATTCTTTTATCTTGGAACAGAAACTATAAGAGCCTGAGACTTTTATTTCTGAAATTCTGAGCATAGACATGAGACATCTGAGCTGGTGTTGCTGCCAACCTTCTTCCCTTTCATGCATCCATATTAGCTATTTCTTAGCCTTTTCCGTGTCTTCCTGAGCAAGAATCATCCCTGTGCTGGTATGTGTGTGGTGTCTATACACAGTCAGAACTCAGACATCCCAGTTTTCTTCATTCTCCTAAGAAATCTATGCTGGTGGTAGCAGCTGGAAGCTTCAAATACTGACAGAAATAGTTTCTCAACTGACTTTTGACTGAAGTGTTTTACTTCTACCATGTTTTATATCAGTTTTGTTTTTGTTTCTATTGTAAAAGGAATATGAAGTAGAGTGATATATCTAGAATTTCAATAGAAATAGTTGTCAGGGACTACAATTCAGAGACGTGCAGAAGGAAGTAGCAGTTGTTCAATAAGCAGACCTTAAAGTAGAATCCTGAGCCAGGCATTCTGGCTCACACCTGTCATACTAGACACTCAAGAGGCTGAGATCAGGAAGATCAGAGTTTCAGGTCATCCAGAGCCAAAAAAAGAGTAGAAAACTTTTTAGAAAAATGTGAGACACCATCTCAACGGAAAAAGCTGAGTGTGAAGGTTCATACCTGTCATACCAGCTCCACTGGGAAGCAGAAATCAAAGAGTCATGATTCAGGCTGGCTCAGACCAACAGTGAGTTGTCTCAAAAATAACTAGAACAAAAAGGGTTACAGATGTGACTCAAGTGGTATGGAACCTGACTAGCAAGCACAAAGCCTGTGTTATCAAAATAGATAAAGAGAAAAAAAATAGAATTCTGGCTTGAGATATTCTCAGGGATATTCAGGATAGTAGCCATATCTTGAATTGTTTCTAGAAACAGTATTAAGAATGTCTGAGTTGGCTGGGTGTTGGATCACATCTGTAATCCTAGCTATTCAGGAGGCTGAGATCCGAGGGTCGTGGTTCAAAGGCAGCCTAGGCAGTAAAGTCCATGAGACTCTTATCTTCAATTAACCACCAAAAAGCCACAAGTGGAGCTGTGCCCAGGAACAGTGCCCAGGCCCTGAGTTCAAGCCCTAGGACCAGCAATACATGCAACACACACACACACACACACACACACACACACACACACACACACACTTCTGAATTAGTCTCACTTTGCTAAAGACATAACCTCTGGTCATTGTACGTGTCAGAAAACATCTCTAGTTCCAAGTTTTTTGAAGTCATTCATTCATTCATTTTTGGTGCTGATCCTGAGTGAGTCTTGAAATCAGGGCCTTGTGCCATTGCTTGGCTTTTTCACTCATGGCTGGTACACCACCACTTGAGCTACACCTCCACTGCCCCAATATCTTTTTCAAATCATTTCTAAAGACCAAGATCCAACTCAGTTTTAAAAGCTTAAGGCTCCTGGGCACCAGGCCTGAAATGCCATCCACAATCAGTATTTTTGTAAGTAATTATGTATTCCTATCCCATCTCCTCCAAGCAAACCCCTAAAGCCTGTCAAATGCAAGCACAATTGAGAGCAGCCTGAGTGAAGTGAGCCCATCTTCTAGGCTGCCTGCAAAAGAAATCTCTGGGCTTAGTCCAGACCTGAGATGCCCAGGCTGGCATCTGTAAAATGGAAATAAGATTCTTCATCTCTTTCCTGTTCCATTTCCAGTGAGACCATAGTGAGTGAGGAGGAGGCACTGAGGGGGCACCAAAAGGGGTGTTGCTGTTTATCTACTGATGAATAGGAAAGGACACCAGTTGTTTTGTTATTTGATGAATGTGTGGGCCTGGAATGTGTTCAGAGCATAGCTGTGCCCTGGGCAGGAGTGAAGGCGGCAGCTCCTTGGAGCTGGGACTGTCCAGCCCAGCTTCACTCACTTATTTGTCTTCTAGATTATGAAAGATGATGAAAAGGTGGGTTCTTCTGGAAATGTCCATCAGGACCCCTACCCCTGGCACCAGGGGGGTGGAACTTCTCACAAGGCAGCTCAGGAGACCCAGAGAGAGAGAGTTCCAGTAGCCTAAAACAGCCAGTCACTGTAGGCTTGGGTCCAGGAGCAGGCCTGTCATCACTCCTGTCAACCCATTTCCCCCACAACTCACTCAGAATTTCTGGCCAACTCCGCCTGGGTAACTTAAGAAAAGTGGGTGTGGCAGGAGGAGGAGGAGGTGTGGAGGAGGGCCCAGCTGACTCCACACAGCCCAGTACAAAAAGGCCCTTCAGGGTTGCCCTGAAATGAGTCTAGACCTCAGATTTCCCAAAATGAATCCCCCAGATGAGAATTGGCGTGGCAAGGAGAAAAGTGCTGTCACTGCACACAGGGAGTCTCCCTGTGGTGAAGCAGGGCCTAGTGAGGGATTTGGCTGCTACCAGGACCCCTCAGATCAACCTGGAAAAGGAGGGGTTCCAGAAGGGCTAATGGGGTGCTCTTACTTACGAGGCTGCATGTAGGAAGTGTCTTTGAAAGTGCGAGATCCACTCACTCATCTGGCAGAGGAGACAGACCGGGGTTATAGGATGGGCTTCTGCTCCTCCTCCCCTGATAACTACTAACAGCTCTCAGGTAAAGGGTAGGTGCATGCCCTGAGTCTCCTCAGTGGAAAGGTGCCCTTCCTGCAGCATTTCCACACATGAGCCCTTAACGTGGTCATTGGACGGTCATCGTAGTCCCAGTTTGGCACTCTGAGCATCGGGGACACAAAGATGAACAAGAGGCATTGAAAGGCCTGTTTTCTAGACAGCCACCACAACATTAGAGCAAAGCAAGAACTGGAGACTTGAAAATGAGTGATGAATGAATAATCTAGTGCTTACCCTGGAGCCTGGTGATGAACGGGGTTGGGGGGGTGGGGAGGCCGAGAGCCATAAAGGTCTAAGGGTGAACAGCTCTAGTGAAAGGGGAGATGTTTGTTCTCTCCAAGACTCTGTGGCCAGCACTTCCTTCCTGAGGAAACCTGGTGAGCAAAAATGGGTTAGTCTGACAGTTGGTTGTCTATCAACCCAATGAAGTAAGAAAGAGCTGGCTTCATTACTTATAAATCTATTTTGTGTCACCATCCTAGTACAAAGGCTTACCTTGATCTGAAAAGTTTGTCTTTCCTTTGACTAATAGTAAATAAATAAAAGAGAAGAAGTAACAACAAAATGTTTATCATCACCTTCCCAACACACAGTAGCAGTCACTTGTTCTGTTTTTTTATGGAGTCTAATTGGCTTAGATTCTATCCACTTTTATGAAGAAGTAATCATATTACCTAGTATAGTTGGATAGAGACAGATAGATGAGAGAGAGAGAGAGAGAGAGAGAGAGAGAGAGAGAGAGAGAGAGAGAGATCTAATAGATTTTGGATTTATTAGAGTTTGAACTCAGGGCCTCATGCTTGCTAGAAGCTCTCTACCATTTGAGCCAGCCAGCCAGCCCCTTTTGCTTGAGTTATTTTGCAGATTGTGTTTTGTGAGTTTTCCTAAGACCAGCTTCAGCTGGAAATCTTCCTACCTACACCTCTTGCATAACCGGGATTACAGGCATTTATCATAAGTCCAGGACTTAGTGATCATATTTGTTTCTTTCTCTTAATGCTCATTTTGCTACTGCTGTACAGGCATGTTTTCAGCTCCCCAAAACTCTGTGGGGGGATTTTTCCTTTCTCTTTTTGCTGAGTTGAATCTGGAGTAATGCCTGGAGAAAGTGATTGTTATATTCAAGTGTTCTGCAGCCATAGAAATTACATTTGTAAACTACTAATTATCAGTATTAGCATTTATTGAGCACTTGCTGTGTGAAGAACAATCTTGCAAAACCTTTATTGTATTATCTCATTAATCGTGTCAATGACCTTGTAGACGAGATTGTCCTCATTTGTCAGGTGTAAGGAAACTGAGTCAGAAAAATACAAAGTTCACTCAAGGTTATAGCCAGCTTCAGTTTAGCTTATTGTGATTATGTTGTTTACAAAGTGATAAAATCAGGCTGATATATTTCTTTCTTATTTTTTCTAAGAAAATAACTGCCTTATTTAGATATAATTCCCACACCATGAGCTTTCATCATTTTATTTTATTTTATTTTGCCAGTCCTGGAGCTTGAATTCAGGGCCTGAGCACTGTCTGTCCCTGGTTTCTTTTTGCTCAAGGCTAGCACTCTGCCACTTGAGCCACAGAACCACTTCCAGCTTTTTCTATATATGTGGTGCTGAGGAATTGAACCCAGGGTTTCATGTATACGAGGCGAGCACTTTACCACTAGGCCATATTCCCAGCCCCATCTTTCACCCTTTTAAAGTTAAGTGTTTTGTTTTTTTAAATATAGTCATGGATCATGCATTAATCATCAACATTGTACAATATTTTATCACTTCCAAAGGAAAACTATTGCTCATTAGCCATCAGTTCTCCTCTCTTTTTCTTGGCAATCACCTTCTACTAGCAGTCTTTATGGACATTTCCAATAGACAGAATCAGGTAATAGGTGGCCTTTTACAGCAGGCTTCTCTGACTTAACATGACATTTTAAAGGCTCGTCCATGTTGCAGCCACTTATCAACTTCCTTTCTTCTCATGGTCAAATAATATCTCATCTAGATATAAAATAAAAAAGCTGCAACATTGGGATGGGCTCCTTTATCTCTATGATCTCTAAGAATAAGTCCATGGACCCTGAGGGAAAAGTAAAATGGCAAAGATTTATTGAAGTTTTTTTTTTTTTTTTTAAAGGCTAGCAGAGCTGCTGCTAGACAGGAGGGGTCCCTAGGGAGGGCACACCTGGGGTGTGCTGTTCAGGGGTATGAGAGCTACGTGACTCTCCAGATCATTGCACAGGCTCTAGATCCAATCAGAGGCACCATGAGACCTGTATGACCTCTCTAGGCGACATGTACCACCACTGACTGGGTGTCCAGTTCTAGGGTCCAGTCAGTCTGGACCAGCTGTTCCCGTGCTATGGGACAATGGGGAACAACAGGATGCCTCCCTGAGTGACTGCTCAGGGCCATCCATGGGGCTCGGGAGCCTGCACACAGGGACTACTCAGGGCCATGGTGAAGGATACAGAACCTCTTTCGATAGGAAGGGTCTGTAACATGATTGCCCCACCAGGCTTTTTCTCTGCTCTCAGTCCTAAGGGATGAGAGTTTGCGGCCCTTCACCTCCTGCCTCCTATAACTGATTCTTCTCTGAACATTTGTTCAACACACATTTTCCTTTCTTTTGGGTATATACCTATTAGTGGATTTCAAGGACATGTGATAACTCCGTGTTTGACATTTTGAGGCACCAGAAATCTATTTTCCAGAGCAGCCATACCATAGCCGGTCTCTATCAGCGGTGTCTGAAGGTTGGAAGTTATCCACGTGCTCACTGCTACTTGCTTAGAGCCAGGCTGGTGGATGTGGAATGAGATCCTGTGGCTTGAATTTCCCAAATGACAAGGACTTTGAGCTTCTTCGCATGTGCCTAAGAGCCACCTGTATGTTTATAAGAAATGTCTGTTCAACTCTTCTGCCTGTTTCAAATTAGGATGTTTGTTTTTTTATTGTTGAACTAAACTTTCCTTTTTATATCCTAGATAAAAGTCCTTTATCAAATCTATGAGTTGCAAATGTTTTCTCTCATTCTGTGGGGTTTTCTACACTTCCATGATGGTATACATGGGAGAAAGCTTTGGCGTGGCACGGTGCCTGTACTCCTGGCACTCAGGAAGCTAAAGCAGGAGGCTTGCAAGTTCAGAAAAGCCTGCACTACACAATAAAATCCTAGTTCAGAAATATTGTTTGGTAATTTTGATGAAGTCTTACTTAGTTTCTTCATGGTCCTTTCTACTCTGCCTCCAGAGTGGTTGGGGTTACAAGTGCTGACTACCATTCCCAGCCTTAGATGTTCTGTAGAATGGGAAGTTCTAATCTCATGAAAGCATTTTGAAGATTAAATGAGATGTGATATGTAAAAGTATATAGCAAAGAGTCTTGAAACAAGACTATTTCTAGAAAATATAATTTTATGTTTTCCTAAAAGTTACTAAGGCAGAAGACAAAATTAATAAAGCTAAAGCACTTATTAATTAGAAAATTATTTGATAAAATAGAATATGATTTTTCTAATTATAGACAATACGTGATTTCAACAATATTTTAGATATAAAGGGATTTTTTAAAGAGTAAAATCAACTATAATTCTAAAACCCACATGATCCTTTTGATGCTTTGTTATGCTTCCTTTCAGAATTGTCTACATTTTCATTTCTTGGCTTTAGCTTCTGTTTTAGTACTAAATTTGAAATGCTAAGTAGACAACCTTAAAGTAAATGCTACTTTTTTTTTCAACAAAAATTCATAAGAACATTGTCAGTAGTAAGTATTTACCAGCAGGGAAACTTTTCAGGTTGGTAAGTAAGCTTGGGGATAAAGAGTGAGTAATGTTAGGTATAGTGTAAAATTGCATCTTGTCTATTATTTATTGTCTATCTGTGTGTCTGTATGCCTACCTATCCTTTCTGTCTCTACTCTCTGTTTCTCTCTCTAATATTTCTCTGTCTCCCTGACTTTCGCTCTGTCTCTGTCTGTCTCTCTCTTATGGTGAAAATACTGAAGTGAGTTGGAAAATGAAGTCATGCTGTTGCTGAAAAAATATGGTTAATTTTAATAATCGTAAGATTTATGTGGAGGACATTTTTTATGCCTTGAGTGAACTGACAAACATAGTCATGACATATGCACTCCAATCAAAGAAGCATTTTACGGTCTGTGGGTGATAGAGTCTGCCTAACATGTGCGAGGCCCTGACCTCCATACCCAGCACCACAGAAAAAGCATTTTGTTAAAATATTGGCAAAATTGAATGGAAAATAACAGTATTTGGCTTTCCCAAATTCTTCTTGATATGTTTAACAACATCTAAGTGAAATGATAATAGGTATAATTTAAAAATGAACCTCAGTAAATCAAGGGGTAGTTATCAAAAATGGAGAAAATGAAAGCCTTCATTTCCTGGTGATATGTACTTTTGCAACTCACCGAAGTTTTACCTCTTTGCTTTCAACAAAGTTGGTAGGCACTTAAGAAAGTTTGCAGGTTATGTAAAATAGATTGCAATGAAAAATGGGTGATCTTTGGCATGTTTCTCAGAGGAGTCTGAAGAACTGAGTGGCACTGTTATGTTGAAAACACTTCTGATTCTATCTATTTGTTTAAGTAAGCATGTCCTGAGCACTTATGTGCTTCAAAAGGGAAAATAGGAACAAAGCAAAGCTGAATCTTATTTCTACATGAGTGAGTAAATTCTAATGTCAAGTACAATAAGAGGTATAGTTGTAATAAAGTTTATATTTACCGTTTAATAATTAACTATTAAAGTGACAATATATGTTATCTGTATATATACTAGTTTTACTATCCAGAAAAAATTTAATAGTATCATAGTTACAAAAAATTGAAAGCTAGGTGCTGGTGGCTCATGCCTGTAATCCTATCTACGCAGGAGATCTGAGGATCGCCATTCAAAGCTAGGCAGGCAGGAAAGGCCTTGAGACTGATCTCCAGTTAACTACTCAAAAGCTGGAAGTGGTGCTGTGGCTTATGAGATAGAGCACTAGCCTTGAGCAAAAAAGCTCAGGGACAGTACTAAGGCCTTGAGTTCAAGCCCTATGACTGCCAAAAAAATTTTTTTTTAACTTTTGACATGTTTTTAGTGTTGAGAAGTATAATAGTATGATCAAAAATCAAAAATACTTTTAATTATAAAGATGTATTTTACAGTAGGAAATTCAAAGGGAATACCAAATTTGAGAGACACAGGGTAAAAAAAAAAAGAGAAACAACTACAAAACCAATACTTGCAAAACTGTTTGGTGTAAGTGAACTGAACACCTCCGGGAGGGCGAGGGGAGGGAGGGGGGTATGAGGGACAAGGTAACAAACAGTACAAGAAATGTATCCAATGCCTAACGTATGAAACTGTAACCTCTCTGTACATCAGTTTGATAATAAAAATTTGAAAAAAAAAAAAACAAAGTAGATAGACATGGGCAATAAAACGCATGCTTACGAAAAAAAAAAGATGTATTTTACATTGGGATAAAATAATACAGTGGATTTAAGGAAATCAACTTTTCATGAAAATAGTATTCAAAGTGAGGAATAATTAATGTGAGATTAAAAGAAGAGCTTGGTCATATATTTTTAAGTAAATGAAGGTGAAGTATAAACTACCACAATATTTAGATTCCTTTAGATATGCATACAATATTGACTATTTCTAGTATAGTATTTATAATCT
The DNA here is from genome assembly GCF_023159225.1 of Perognathus longimembris pacificus. Lineage (NCBI taxonomy): Eukaryota > Metazoa > Chordata > Mammalia > Rodentia > Heteromyidae > Perognathus > Perognathus longimembris. The sequence goes on from NC_063162.1 coordinate 72,446,147, forward strand.
GCCCCCAAATGGTGCACTTCACAACTAATTAAATTGATATTCATTAATTATTTTAATGTCCACTGTGGCAGGAAGAGATATAGCTTTCAAATGTCCCTTAGAGAATTCAGATCAAATCACACCCATAGGTCGCCCCAGGACAAGTCAACTTCTACCTCTCTGCTCCGGAACTGTGAACTGGTCACAGGTCACAGTGCAAATTGCTGGGCTGGTCCATCTGGGCTCTTGTCTTCCTGTGTTTTTGTGACTTCTCTCCTCTGTATTCTCAGTCATCAGAGAACATCCCACAACCGTGTATCAAATAGCTTCTGGTGTCTCCACTCTCATTTCTCTATAATTAATGTGTCTATGCATGTGTGTGTATATGTGTGTGTTTGCTGGTCCTAGGGCTTGAACTCAGGGCCTGGGTGCTGTTCTTGAGCTTTTTTTGCTCAAGGCTAGTAGTATTCTACTACTTGAGCCACAGCTCCACTTGTGGCTTTTTTGGTGCTTAATTGGAGGTAAGAGTCTCATGGACTTTCCTGTCCAGGCTGGCTTCCAACAACAAATCTTAGGTTTTTCAAAGACCAGTTTTTGAGCTTTGGCCTTGGACAGTGTTCCTGGAGAATGTCTCCCTCTGGTTGATTCTCAGCAGGTGGGCTGTCCTGTGTCAGGAAATCATGTGCTGGCTAGGTGCTCTGTCGCTGCAGCCCTACAACGCTGGGTTACAAACACCCCTGCTTGGACTATTGCGAGAAGAATAAAGAGCAGGAAAGGAAAAAAAAAAACACCAAAAAACAAACACCCCTGCTTCCACAGCAATCACTTATTAGCTTAAGACTCAGATTGGGCACAGCCCAGTGACTCGTGACCCCCAGCTAACCTCTACTAGGCCCTTACCTTTAACTGAACTTAGCTGGTAGACAATGGAACCACAGGGACACATGGCCTAGGATGGCTTTGTTTATGTGTCTGGTAGGTGGCCAGCTGCTGGTCCAGATACCACAGCTTCCTAGCTCAGGCCCAAAGCTGGGACACTGAAGATGGCAAATGCCATTAGGGCAGCAAAGCCTCTGGTGGGTTGGGTTCTGATCAGACAGCCCATTCTTCTGGCCAAAGTAAGTCATGAGATCACATTTGAAGGGCAAGGAAATAGACACCAGTGTTCCTTAAAAGTACTTCCTTCGAAGTTTTTTTAAATCTCTGTGTGTGTGTGTGTGTGTGTGTGTGTGTGTGTGTGTGTGTACTGGAGCTTGAAATCAGGGCCTGGATCTTGTCCCTCAGCTTTTTAATACTCAGTGCTGGCATTCCTCTTGATGCACACCTTCAACTTCTGGCTTTGAGGATGATTTGCTGGAGATGATGAGGTGTCACAAACTTTCTTTCCTGGGCTGGCTTTGAATTTCCATCCTCAGATCTTGAGTTCCATACTCAGATCCTGAGTAGCAAGGATTACAGGTATGATCAACTGGCACTTGGCCCTCTTGTAGACATGTTTAATGCACTACTAGACATTGTTATTCCATTTGGAGGGTGTCAAAATGTGTTCAGGGAGATTAGCTATCTCCAAATACGCCAAAAATAACAGCTCATTAGCAATAGAAGCATGATTTGAGCCCCAGGCTTTGTGACTCTTGGCATTTCAGGCATTTCTTCCCTCTGTTCTCTTTCCCTCTCTTGCCATGTCCATGCGTAGAATCTGCGTGGAAGCTGCGTGTGGGAGGGAAAAGGAAAGGTGTGTTCTGACCTGCGCCTGGGATACTTGTTGGGCTGTCTACCTGGTAACTCCTACCTCATGAAACAAGACTGAAAATGAGAAAATTTAGGTCATCATATGCATACCTTTCTCATTTCATTTGGTTTTCACCAAATACTATGTCTGAGTCCCAGTCCTCTTGCTCATTGGCTCTGTACACTTGGCCAGACAGTGAATGATACTAAGCCTCTGCTTGGCCTCCGAAAAGAGATCATGTGTCGGGGCATCTGAATAAGAAGATGTACGTAGAGCCACTCTGAAAAGCTGCATGCAAACTAGCCATGCAGTGAGCTGTTCATGCCGCACACAAGGTCCAGAAGGAAGTGTAGCCATGCTAATGCTGGCTCTGAGGGGCCTCTAAGGCCTTGCAATGACAGGCATGTGGTGACACGCACATAGCCTCAAGCCAGTGGGGAATCCGGTCCAGTGCTCTCCAAAGCAGCTTGTATTTCCAGCCAGCACAGATAGGACGATCATAGCTTGGTTTCCTTTCAACAGGATTCTGTGGCACAGTGGACAGTCTATGAGGCCAGGAGCAGATTCTGAGGGGAGGTGGGTATATTCAATCCTGTGTGTTCTGACACAACTTCGAGTATGTGTGTGTGTTTTCCATTATCCTTACTGTTGTCTGGTGACAGGTGTGGAGGTATGTGTCTGTATTAGAGAGCTCAAATGCTGGCCCTAAGCAAAGGGCACAGCTCTTCCTCCCAACCCTCACCTCCTTAATGAACAGAACTTGGGACAAATTCACTGTGGCACATCCAGGCCTTTTATTAGCAGCCAGAGAATAATCTGCAATCGGAGGAATTACTCTGCCTGGGTGTCTCTCCCAGGCAAAACATTTGTTAGCTTGTCAAGGCAGTGAAATCTTTTATTAGAAACTGTAGAAAAGTCAATTCTTCCATTCTTGCTACAAAATGATCAAAGACACACTTGGCAGCAGGCCCTAAATTAACAATCCAGCTGGAAGGAGAGTTGAGCCTAGCGGAGATGGGGAGAGGTGGTCCCCAATCAAAGCTGAGCTCCACCTGGGCATTCGCTATTTCAACTCCCATTATCTGAGTTTTTGACAGGCTTCTTTTGAATCTAACAAACTCGTCACTGGGCAGATTCACGTGGTCTTCAGAGGTAGCTGATTTTTTTTTTTCTTTTCTCTACTTCCTTCCCCTCTTCTACTTACTCCCTATTTCCCTTCACTCTCCTGATCTGTCTTCTCCCAGATTTCCTCTTTCCTTTCTTCCTTCCTTCCATCCCTCTTTCTTTCCTTCCTTCCTTCCTTCCTCCCTCCCTTTCTTGTTCCCTCCTTCCCTCACTTCCTTTTTTCTTTCTCTTTTTCTTCCTTTCTTCATTACCTTCCTTCCATTCTTTCTCTTTTCTGTCTTTCTTTTTATTTCTCTTCCTCCCTTCTTTCCTTCCTTTCTCCCTCCCTCCTCTCTTCTTTCTTTCGTTTCTTCTTTTCTCTCCAATTTTTCTCTACTTTGTGAATTTTCCAACTCTAGCCAACAGTGTTCAGAGCCTTTAGTGGGAATTCTCTGAGTAGAACTCAAAATAAAAGCAAATTGATCTCAAGAAGTCTAGCTCTTATAGTCATCTCTCTAAATTAGGGATTCAAACAAGAACAATTATGGGCTAGAGTTGAATCTTCAGGGAAAGAAGAGACTAGAATATGGAATCCCAGCCAACATTCCTGTGTCTGGTTTTGCTGCTTCACTCAACTAGCTGTGGCTTTCTGAATCTCACATCTCATCTGGTTTTGCTGTTAATTGAAAGAAATTATTATTTTAGGTACCAGGGCAGGGAGAGAGAGAGAGGGAGGGAGGGAAGGAGAGAGAGAGAGAGAGAGAGAGAGAGAGAGAGAGAGAGAGAGATTGGTGCTATAATTAAAATGTGAAAAATATGGAGAAATATGTAATTCTCATCAGCAAGTCTTGCTCTTCTCCCAGAAGTGTCTTTCCTCTCACCTACTTTGTCCCACTCTTGACAAAGCCACATGTCACCAGTTGACTGCCAATTGCCAGCAAGTTTGTGTGGCTTTGAGAACTACTTTGCAAGCCCCTGTGATATTCTGTTTATACAGGGCTATTGGAATTCTTTAACAAAAGAAGCATGTGTTCAACCAATGCCCAGCACAAGTTTCTTATAACAATTGGTTGAACACATGCTTCTTTTGTTAAAGTCAATATTGAAAAATTCTGTTAATATTGGAGCAATCTCTATATGCAGTTTTTGCCTCCAAGACAGAGAAGAAAAACGGCTCTAATTTCTCTAGCTACATGCATAGCCCTACATAGACGTTTCTTGTCAGTGTCTTTAGAAAGAGCTACACGCAGCATGCGTTTCTGAGAGCATTTCCTCATCCATTTCGTGAGCATGTTCTAGTTACAAGTGTGATGGTAGACCTGCGCTGGAGGGAAGAGGCACTGGCTTTGTTTCGCAGGCCAGCAAAACAAAGGGAAAGAGACGTCTCTGAGGGAGAATTCAGTGCAGCATTTAGCACCAGTCGCAGGCCATGACTATGGTCAGTCCTCCTTCCCCTTGAGTTCCACAACTATCTGTTCTCTCAATCTTTCAGCTAGAATATTTTGAAGAAGATTGTCTTCGTTGACCATGCAAATAATTTCTTTATGTCACCATTCCATAATAATATAGTTTGATTAAATGTTATAAATGGCCATCATTTTAAATATTATAATCTGGAGATGAATCCAAGTATTGGGGTGATGGGCATAGGTTATCTACAGCTCAGAACCCCACACTGTTCTATAAAAGGGACTTGAGTACCTGCAGATTTGGAGTTCTATGTGGGATCCTGGAATGACCACCCCCTACCCCAGATCCAGACAGATGCCCATGCATAGAATCAGGAAATCAGAGATGATACAGAGATTTGGACTGGAACCAGAAGCTGGGGTTTACCATGGTAGTGATGCTTGACTAAGAATTGAGTCATTAAGAAACAATGCTCTCCAAGATATGGGAGGCTGGAAACAGTATACGAGAAACCAGAGTGTGTGGAGGGAGTGGTAAAAACAACACAAGCAATTTGCACAATCCAAGGTTCTTCGTGGAGAGTTATCATGGTCATTTTGCATCCCTGGAAAGATCTATTGTGTCAAACACTGGGCACTGCCAGAAAGTCTGGCAGATTGACAACCCACCACTGCTTTGTGCTCCAACAAGAAAGCAGCATGGAGTCTGTATTCATCTCATGTTACTATTCAGGGCACCTCCTAAATGCTCCTATTCTCCCGTGTCCCCAGAATCACTCTGGTTCTTTTGTCATTTGCTTCATCTTTGCAATTGTGGAAGACATCACCAAACCAGGTGTGGAGTAATAGTGGTTTTCTACTATTTAGAGGTATCTTTAATTGCCATAGCAACAGGCTAAGCATGGCTCATGTTCCCGTAGTAATTTCTAGTTAATTTCATGTTGGAACCTCTGCCTTTGCTTCTTTCAAAATCCTAGCAGGAACCTACTTCTTTTCACACACTTACTGATCTTTGACCAGCTACAGAACTTGTAGAAACAATCTCTTCCTTTTGGTAAAAGGATGCTAGGACCTCCCCGGCAATCCAATAGATCAACGCAGGTGATGGAAACTCCTAGAATTTCAGTTTAGCTGTTCTGAGCACTGTACATACCACATATAGAAGCAGGGGAATGGATATTCCTACATTAACTCAGTTTTTCTTCTGGAAACATCCTGTTAGTACATGCTTTCAAGCTGTGTGTTTTGTGGTTTGAAATAATATAATAGTTGACCATGTGTGCTATGATTTCAAAGGCAAACTCAGTTGCTCTATCATCTCATTTAATTATCTCAGTAGCCCCATAGGAAACATTTTCTTCCTTCCTTCCTTCCTTCCTTCCTTCCTTCCTTCCTTCCTTCCTTCATTCCTTTCCTTCCTTCCTTCCTTCCTTCCTTTTTTTTTTTTTTTGCCAGTCCTGGGACTTGAACTCAGGGTCTGGGCAATGTCCCTGAGTTTCATTTGCTCAAGGCTAGCACTCCACTACTTGAGCCACAACACCTATTCCTATTTTCTGTTTATGTAGTACTGAGGAATTGAACCCAAGGCTTGATGCATGCTAGGCAAGCACTCTACCACTAAGCCACATTCCTAACCCCCATAGGAAACATTTTATTCCTTACTTCGCAGGGAGTAAACCAGTTCTGAAAGCCTGGAGGGTGAGTCCAAGGTCACCTTCAGGACTCAGTCCTATTCAAAACTTGTACAGAATGGAAAGTAACCATGCTCCTATTGAATCCATCTGCTGAAGTGGGGGTGGAGATTGGGGGAAGGCAATGAAGAGAAGAAGGGAGAGGGAGAGGGAGGGAGGAGGGCAAAAGAGAGGGAAGGGAGAAAGGATGCTAACGAATAGCCCTTCCATTGAGCTTGGCTGTCTTCTTTGTGTTATGTCATTTAAGCATTGAAAGCCTTTGTACAACTACTTACAGATAACATAATAACGAAATAATAAATAATTTTTAAAAGCATCAGCAGAAGAGAAATGGAAATTAAGCCAGAAAAGTTTATCTACTCCATGTTTCATACTTTATAAATATAAAAACAATTTTGTGTATTTGACAATCTTAGACTCTCTCTCCCCGCGCCCCCAGGAGGTTGAACTCAATTCTGAGCACTGTCTCTGAGCTTTTGTACTCAAGATGAGAACTTGTAGCATTTGAGCCACAGCACCACTTCCAGCTTTTTGGTGGTTAATTGGAGATAAGAGTCTCAAGGACTTTCTCACCCAGTCTGGCTTCAAAGTGCGATCCTCAGATCTCAGCCTCCTGAGTAGCTAGGATTACAGGCATGAGCCACCAGTGCCTGGCTTACCCCAGACTTGCTGACCTACAAATTCACAAGCTTCTTACCACATCTGTTATTTCCCCACCACTCGGCACTACATTTATGCACGCGGGAGACCTTCAGGGTCAAACAGCAAAGAGAAGCTCCTTGCTCTGGAAAGTCTGGTGTCCCCAGGGACATACCCCCTTTCCTTCTTGACCCTTGGGCCTCCTGCCCTCACTCTGTATGGCCCAGCTGACAAGCTGTTCTCTTCTTCTCCCCACAGGATGTGTATTGGTGGTATCTGTGATTGAACAGCTGGCACAAGTTCATAACTCCACTGTCCAAGCTTCGATGGAGAGACTGTGTGGCTATCTTCCAGGTAAGTCCTGCTGTTCCTCTGCCATCTTCCCACCTGAGTCCTCACGAGTGAGCTAACACCCTGCACATACTCATAGAGATGGTGGTATTATTTTTATGGATGATATTCCTATGAGGATCAGATAAATTAAAGTAAAAAATACCACTCCAGGCAGTTTCTCCTGACCTCCATTCTTCATCAGAGTAGAGATTGCTACTGACATTTAGGGAAGGAAATGCTTAACGGCCAATTGTCATTTCATGTGTCACATTAATAATGATTTGCCACCTGATGATCATTGCCTTAAGTACTACAGTGTCAAAATAATGAATATTTCTCAATAATTGGGTGCTAACTTGTATATAAATTCCCAGCCTGCCAACACAGACATTGCTGCAGGCTCAGACAATTCCTCTTCAGACCCTAAAGGGCGAAGTAGTCTGGGCCATCCCCTTGATTTCAGTTGGCTCTCAATAAAGTCTCTTGTCCATCTTGCAAAACAAGGAACTGATCAATGGCTCAAACAAGCTTTATGTTTGTATTTTAGTCTCAGCAGAAAGAAAATATTAACCCTTATTTCCTGTACAGAATACTGTTATGTGAGCACTCAGAATAAACAAACTACTTTGAGAATCAAAATGGTCCTTGAGAACTAACTCATCAAGAATGCCTACATGACTTTTTTGGCTAAATGACAAAGTTGGACTAACAGTCATTGTGTCTTTGATTGTGAAACACCCAGACATTCTCAAGGAATTTATGGCATTGCAATAAAATATACCCTTGCATGATAAAATGTTCTGAAAGCAAAAAGAGAGAGTAGGAAATAATCATAGACAAATATGAGCTTATAATTTCCTAAACTGATCATAGCTAAAATGTTAACTGATACCCATCAGTTCTTTCTTTTGTAGAATTAAAACATAAAAAACTAAAACATAAACCCTCTGACTTTCCCTACACCTAGTTTCATTTCCCCCAACCTCCCTAGACATGAGCTTAGTATTTTTCTTGGCTAATTTTACACTACCCATACAGGGTAGAATATTCTTTGGGTTTATTTGTGGGGTTTTTTTTTGTGGGGGGGAGCAGTCCTGGGGCTTGAACTCAGGGCCTGAGCACTGTCCCTGGATTCTTTTTGCTCAAGGCTAGCATTCTACCAATTGAGCCACAGCACCACTTCTGGCTTTTTCTATTTATGTGGTGCTGAGGAATTGAACCCAGGACTTCATGTATATAAGGCAAGCACTTTACCACTAGGCCATATTCCCAGACCCAAGGGTAGAATATTCTTGTATCTGTGATTTATTTTTTTTTAACCTTTTCTAGGTAAAACAAAACAAGGTAGAAAAATACACCACATTTTTTATCAGTTTATTGAAAGTTAAAAACTCCTAAAGATCATAGTCAAGGTCAAGAATGAATAGACAGATAACAAGCTTCTAGAATTTCTAGCTACCCAAACCACCATATCTGAGGCCCCTTCTGCCTCTCATTTGATTCCTTTGGCAAGATTATAAGTAGTACAGCTTTTTTTCTTCAAGAGGCCTCCCTAAAGTCCTCTTTCTCCCTATCTATCTCTCTGTCTCTCTCTTTCCATGTGTGTATGTCATTCTAACAAAAGTTGGTGTTCACTGTGATCCATTGATTCATTAGGAAGTATAGAATTGGAATATTCCAATCTATCATATAACTTCTGTTAATGAATTGAACTATATTCCCTTCACATCCTTATATCTTCCTTCTTTATATTTTAGAGGACATTTCTTTCCTATAGTACCAAGTTATGTGGACTATGTGGGAAAAGCAGGATACATGATTGATTTTTTTAAACTTATTGTTTTCAAGAAAATTCATTGGTTTTCTGTTGTCATCCCAAAATAATTTGTTAGTTTTCTGTAAAACACCATCATAAGCTCATGAATATCAGATGGATTTCAGTCCACTGTGATTATTCTCCTGCTAAAGCTCCATCAGCCTTTCTTGGGATGGAGGGAGCCTCTTCGATTCCATTCCTGAGTGGTTTTGACATGAACCTGGATGACCTTGGACAGCTTCTTGGATAGCTGAAGTGGCTGGGTACCAGCCCTTTCTTGCACATTTTCTTCTACAGGCTTGAAATGAGCCATTTCTTTTTGAAGAACTAGTTTCTGTGAGTGAGAAGTGCTATTTCAATACCACAGCCTGGGTTCTCAAGGAATGCTCCTTAATGTCAAATATCCATTCTTTCTAAAGTCTCTCCACATAACTATGAGGTCATCTCCACATAGAATTCTATGCTAAAATGTCTAAGCTGGGTGTAGTGGGGCATGCCTATAACCCCAGCACTTGGAAGGCAGGAGGACTCCTAGTTTAAAGATAGAATTCAGTAGTGGAGCACTTGCCTAGCATGGACATGACCTGGATTTAATCCCCAGCACACACACACAGACACACACAGACACAGACACAGACACAGACACACATATACACACACACACAGAGACATACTGACACACAGATACACGGTCACACAGACATACACAGGCACACACAGACATACTGACACACACAGTCATACACAGAGACAGACACACAGTCACACAGACACACACAGACATACTGACAGACACAGAGATAGATACACAGTCACACAGACACACAGATATACACACACTCACATACACAGCAAATATTTAATATAAGGATAGTAGAAATCCTAGGAGAAGAAAAAGGAAAGTAAAGCAATACCTAAAAAAGAAAACTTTCCAGAAGTTAAAAATGCATGTTTGAAATAACATATTAAGAAGTCCCATTGTAAACCAGAGAACTTCAGTATACAACAATCAATGCTGATACATTTTCTGCTTAGATAACTATACTTCATAGGAGAGAGAAAAGGAAAAAGTAGTCTTAGAATATCTAAGCACATACAGCAAGTGAGCTACAAGGAAAAAGAAAATGTGATTATCATCAGGCTTTGGAAATAGTATATTTTAAATGTTTAGGGGAAAGAAATCATGCCCCAGGGATTTTTATATCCAGAAAAAAATGCTATTTTCAAATCCAAAGGGACAGCTGTTCCTAATGTGTAAGAACCCAGAGAACAGTATTCTCTGGAGACATTGCTGAAGAACTTTGCACACAGTCCACAGGATCATGGATGTGAATGTTAATCATATATTTGCAATGTGGGTAGGAAGAAAACAGGTGTTCTAAGTAATGGCATGTGATAATGGCTATCCAATCCAACCAGAGTTCAGCAACTCCAAAGAACCGGGAAATAGAGAGAATATAGGTAAACAGAACCAGGTATACACTATATGATACAACTATCAGTCTCAAAATACCAGCTCTGGTACTGCTATTGTTGCTGCATTCCAAATTGTTGACAGCAGTTAAAATTGGGTTTGCATAGGTAAATGAGTAATTCAGATGTGTATATTGTTTTGGCCAGTCCTAGGGCTTGAACTCAGGGCTTGGGCTCTGTCTCTGAGCCTCTCTGTGCTCAAAGCTAGTGCTCTATTACTTGAGCCAGGTGCCACTTGCAACTTTTTGTGTTTATGTGGTACTGAGGGATCGAACCCAGGGCTTCATGCATGCTAGGCAAGCACTCTACCACTAAACCACATTCCCAGCCCATAAGAGACATTTTAATTCTACCAATTGCTTTATTTTTGCAAGTAGAACTTTATGTACCAAGAAAGAACGAGATAAAGATATGAAAGCAATTGAGAAAAAAGCAAATCTGCACTTCTGGTTTTGGATTTGAAGTGTCAGCATGAAATCATTAGATATTTTATCCCTCCCTTATGTGTGTGTGTGTGTGTGTGTGTTTGTGTGTGTGTGTGTGTGTGTGTGTGTGTTATTGGAGATTTGTACATACTAGTCAATGCTCTACCATAGTGCTAAGTTTCAAAATCTAGCTCTTCAACTCATTATGTAACTCAGGCTTGCCTTTTTTTTTTTTTTTTCTGTTGGTAGTAGAGCTTTAACTCAGGCCCTGGACACTGTCCCTGAGCTCTTTCACTCAAGGCTAGCATTTTACCACTTTGAGCCACAGCTCCACTTCCAGTTTTCTGGTGGTTAATTGGATATAAGAGTCTCATAGATTTTCCTGACCAGGCTGACTTTGATGACAATCCTCAGAACTAAGTCTCCTGAGTAGTTAGAATGACAAGCATGAGCCACTACTTATTTTTTCAATCTTAAAATTGCTCCTTTCACCTTCTTTTTTTCTTAAGATACTCTCTATTGTTTTCACTTGTTCTTGAGTTCATTTGAGTTTAAATTTCATTTCTTTGATTATTCTTATTCTTCTCTGAGTTCAAACTTTTATTCCAGTCTGACTTTATTTCTTAATTCTGAGTGCTGTTCTTTCAGGTTTTATATCATTTTATTAATGCCTCTTAGCTCATTCTGAAATAGTGTTATATTTTCATCTTTTTGGCATGACTTTGCTGGCATGCTTTTACTATCTGTAGGGAGGCTATTCTGTTTCTTATTCGTTTTTTCTTATAATAACTTTGTATGGGAGTTGACCTAGATACATTTTTGTTGCTCATTCTTATGAGATTAGTTTTCAAACACCCTTAGAAAGAGATGGTTCAGAATAGTTTTTATAAATACCTAGAGCGCTCCTTCCTCTGGGGTGTGTGTGTGTGTGTGTGTGTGTGTGTGTGTGTGTGTGTGTGTGTGTGTGTGTGTTAGCCTATTTCTCAGATTTTTTTGGCTCTTTTCCCCTGCCTCTTTCATCTGGAATTTCTTTTAACTATATTTCTATTCAGTTCAATTTTTATTCCAAACTTAGCAATTTCAGCTCAGTGTGGGCACTGTCCTGGGCAGGAGCCTGGTAGTCAGTTTTATAAATTAGAGAGAGAAAACATGAATCCATTGTCTCTCTGGGCCTGACTTGTTTCACTTCAGAATTCTTCCCAGGTCCATCCATTTCTTTGAAAATGATGTAATACCATTCTTGCAAATGGATGAGTAAAACCCCGTTGTTGTCATGGACCACGTTTTCTCAGTACATGTGTGCATTCAGAGGTCTTACTATACAGCTCAAGCTTGCCTGAAACTTAGCATGTAGCTCAGGTGAACCTGCAGTCAAGTCCTCCCACCTCAGCTTCTCCAGTGCTGGGGTTGTAGGTGTACACGACTACTCCTGACTCTTCTTAGGAACACTGTCTTCTCAATTTCCAATTTGCAAATAGCTAGGATTGCATTTATGAGCCACCATGCCTGGCCTTGGTAGTTGAGTATTCAATATTGCCTTTTCTTTTTCACTAGAATAATTTCAATGGGTTAAGAAGGCTGTTACTATGAAGGTTTATTATTATTTTTAGCATATTTAGTAGCTTACACTAGTTGTTAAGAGGATTTTATTGTTACATTTCCACATAATATTTACAATCAATCTCATTTCCTCTATCACTTCCTTGTTTGAGTTTATTTTTATTAATGTTGTAATTCCGGTTCTGACTGACTTCAGGTCAAATAATCTAATTACACATGACAGATATAGAGGCTAGGGGGGAAGAGATAACTGCCTTATTCTGCTGAAATGAATGGGGAATGCTGTAGAGAATGTGACCACAGTAACTATAGGATGGCAGAGGCAGACAGTCTCCTAGCTTAAAGTTTTCCTGAAAATTCCTAACAGACCTGGCCTGCAATGCCTAGTTGAACCCAGTGTTGTCTTCTGTCTGGTAAGCTTGGAGAATAGACTGGAATTCATATGGAATTCATATGGATAAACACACAATTTTTAAAATTATCTAGCATGTAAGCAACGGTTTTGAGCATTCACTAAATCACACCAAAGCCTTTCTTGGGCCTAGGAAAGACAGAATTTCATTTTGGTTTTTCTTCTCAAATTGTGCAAAGCATTTCTGATGTTCATTTTCGCCCACTGCATCTGCTTCGGGCTCTCATTAGAACACATCTTAGAACAATCTCAGAGTTGTTAATAGAAAAATGATTCCTGGAGCCATTCTTGCTAGGGACAAGCCCTGAACATCTTGCTAGAGCTCCACTCTCTGGTCACTTGTGCAGAAATCTTAGCTCTGTGTGATGTGAGAGCTCAAACCTCATGGAGACTTCAAAGAAGATGGCACTGAAGTATCAGTAGCCTGCAGGATAGCCGTGTGGTTAATTGGTCTCACTGCCACTTCAAGCTTCTCATTAATAGATAATGTAGAACCATAGTCTACCTAGGGTAGACAAGGAATCCTAAGCAGGTTGAAATGTCTACTACAAATACCATCAGCTCTTGGATAAAAAGAGTTTAACTTCAGCTCCATCTCAAGCTCTTGAAGCTTAACGTTCTTGTTTATAAGTGGATATATAAACCTCAAAAAGCTCTTCCCAGCTAGGAAGCAGAGGGCCACATGAAAACAACCTACAAATCAGAAAGCACTGGGTTTTATTTACATGTTTCACTTAATGCATGGTGATTTCCCATTGTTCCTTTTTTAGCCCACCTTTCAAAGTAGCCACATTTTGGTTTTTTTCCCCCTGATATTATTCCAAGTTCAACTCTTTCTATAATTATTTTTATTACCAGAAGAGGTGCAATGGCATGATTTTTACTTTAGATTCTGTCTTCACTCATTGGACAATGTTATAACACAACAGCACAAGTTGTGTTGCAAGCTGTACCATAAACATAGGTGGACATGTTTGTGTGTTTCTATGGTGCCAGACCTTATTGTATAACAATAGATTTTACAAGCTACAACACTTTCATTAGTATTAACTAGCCAGGTATTACTGACTTTGCTTGATAGCCACACATCAATCCATAAACATGTTCTTTTATTCCTATCTCAATTACTAATATCCATTCATAGATTACACATAGCAGTTCCTGACAGTAAGTAAATGGGTTACCAGAAGCTAAGAAAGCATCTACAGGATTTAAAGAAGCCTTGCCTTTAGCCCAGGCAGAGAGCTGATAACAGATTCAGAGCCTGCACCAGTGTTTAGATAAGACACTCACATAAAGAACCCATTCACTGAGCTGTTCAGAGCAGAATGTCAAGTCCCTGCTAGTTTGAGGAGCAGGGCAGAGCAATTCCAAGCTTCCTGGCTCTGGATGAAGGTCAAGTTTGAGTGAGGGCTTTTCTGGCTGGGGGACTGAACTGAGAGGAAGCCCTGGGGCCAGAGGCTGGGCTTGGTAACTTTTAGATCTGTGATGTGTGCACCAGTGATCTGATGATAGACCTGATGAGATGTTGGTATGTGCTGCCATACTTAGATGTCTTGTTGGGGACAGCTGTGCCTTTAAGAGGCCACAGCTGGCTTTAGCCTGTCCCCTCTCCTTCCACCTTTAAGAGGAAGAGAAGCTCCCAGCCCCTGGGGCAAGCACGTGTCTGATGGCTGGAGACCCCAGAACCCAGTCCTTGGGGGGCTGGGCCTCCGCCCACAGGGGAAGTCCCCTGACATCACTTGATGGACAGCCCTCGTGGCCAACCTGTAGCCCCTCTCATATGCCCACCTTTGGGGGTATATCTGTGGCTCCTCATTTGAATAAATCAGACATCCTAGAGGCGGTCTTCGAGACCACCGCACGCTCGTGTCTTTCCTTGGGCTGGCGAGCATAGGGTTTCGCAACCACACGCTAACCGAGGCTAACCCGGGACCCCGCTTCCGTGTCTAATCGCTACCGGCCAGGGGGGACATGAGAGAGTGAGTATGGATCCCACATGGAAGAGATAGATAAGCCCAGGACCCCTCCCCACGTCGATGGGGAGGGGTAGAGCCATGCCCGGCAATGTCTCTTCTTTAACGTGTTGGGGAAGGGAAGGTAATTCTGGCATGTTTAGTAAGGTCATGGGCCTTGTTTTTCTGATAAGGATTTGATACATCCCTGTGACCATGTGTTTTTGACTTAATTTGGTAAGTTCATCAGTGATAGTCTTTTATTTATACAACTGAGTTATTAGTCTAGCCCACAGTTTGTACTGCATATAAATCAAAATAGATACATGAGAGGACAGGGTGATTATATTATTAATCTAGACTGGGAAGTTAAAACTAAAAAATAAGCTGAGGGCAGACAGTTAAACTCAGCTCCTACTTCTGGATAATAAGTGATAAGAATAAGAACTTGAAGGGGAAAGTCTGCAGCTGCCTTTACCATTTCTCCTTTGAAATGGTAAAAAGCTGCAAACTCTTCATAAGTGTTAGAGAAAGAAAGATGAAGCATATCTGGGAAAAGGAAGCTCTAAAACTCACCTATGGCCCCTGTGCTGGCCCAGAAATAGCTCCATATTTTTAGAATAATAAACAGCACTCATCTCACCTGTCCAGAACCATTGTCTAATGCTAGATGACAAGACCACATGTATTTATCATGGCCATGTGTAGTCCCCCAACTCAGAGAGTATAAACATTATGGGTAGGAAGAACCATTTTGAGTCTTTAATTTCCATTTCCTGCATGGGAGCGGGAAATGTTTCTCTCTTTTTTCTATTTCTCCCTACTTTGCCCTGATATGCTAAAATAAACCCTTGTTAGAAACTTCTACATTATGAGATTCTCCTCTCTGGGAGACACTCCAAAACGCTCTTCATGAGTGGCGCTAACGGATCTGTGACGTCGTGTGGAAACAGGTTGCTGACAGGGTCCTCTCATCCACCTTCTAGTGACAGAGGTGGCTGTTAGCTTGCACAAACAAGATGTAGAGCCATTCTGGCTCTGTGTTTGACCTCAAAATGGATCAAGCAACTTTTTAAAAAAATAATTTTTAAATTTTATATATAAAGGTGCTGTACAGAATGTCACAGTTACATAAGTCAGGTAGTAAGTGCATCTCTTTTTGAACAGTGTCCACTCCCCCTCATTCCTACCCAGTTTTTTATCTCCTGAGTTCCCTCCCCATCCCAGCCCAGTTGTATAGCTCATTCCCAACTAGTGTCTAGTGGGTCTTACTGTTGAATTAGTTCAGCCTTTGTCCCACCATGTCTGTGCTTCCCCTTTCCCTCTCCCAAATCAGATAAACTTATATACAAGAAAAAGGGTACAAAACTCAAGAAGAGAATAAACAAAACTATAAAGAAAATTGAAAAAGAAAAGAAAGAACCACAAACAGTAATTCCAATCTGTTGGAAGAAATTCCATTTCTTGGAATTCATTTCAATATGCATTATTTTATATGATCATATCAAGTAGCTCTCTTCTAAAATGGAGTCAGTCAGGGCAAGGCACAGTATGAAAGTGACTGTTCTATACAACAGGGGGTCACCCATTGTTAGCTATCAGAAGCACCAGTGCATCTAGTGCCCAGTTCCGGTGCTGTGGAGCTGAAGGGCCCAGCCTGAGCATCCAGTGAGGGCCATCTTGTCATGTCCTCTTGCAGAAGACAAAAGGACAAGGGAGGGCAAGGTCAGAGAGCAAGAGTGGCCAAAGTCAGGACTGTAACAAACCAGATCTCTTTGGCACTATGAGATTCATCCATTCACCAGGGCAAAGGTTCCCTCTTAGGCCCTTCCTCTCAATTCTGTTTTCTTGAGGCTTGAGTTTCCAACACGCCATAGCAGTACAGTATAATCAGAGTGCTAATGCCCGTCTATTCTCTGACTATCAAATAGCATGCCTTCATGGGCCAGCTAGGGAGATCTGGCTCTTTCCAGAAATTTCGCTAGTTTCTTCTCCTTTATGTAGTTCTACCTTTTGTCCTCCCATGTGTATCCTACAGTTCAGCTCTGGAGAGTCATCTTTCTCCTACTCTCACCATTTCTTCAGTGGTGCTCAAGTTAACTATTGCCAAGATCCAAGGGGCCTGCTCTGGAGTGTGGGAAGCTGCAGACATTCACTTTACCATGAGCAAGACAATTCTAAGAAACACAGGCACAAACACCTCTGATCTTAACGGGAAAGAAGATGAATGTTGCTGCCTCTCAGCCAGTAATACAAGTCAGTCAAAGAACACATTGATGTCTGTTTTTAAATTGCTCTGCTTTGGGCTAAGCTAGTTCTACATTAGCAGTACTTCAAACTATGTTGCCAAACAACCTGGCTCCTCCACTGAATTGTGAACCTCTTCTACAAAATTCATTAAACTTAAAACATATTCCAGAAGGAGGCCAAGTTCCATGGCCACTTTGTTTTTTTTAAGTAAGGAAAGCAAAGTGTACAGAAAAGAGCTAACTTCTCCAAGGTCAAAGGCTTGGGTGGAGGTGGGGGTTGCTGGTCTCTAAGTCTGTAACGTCCAGGCTTCCTGACTCCCCCTTCAGTACCACCCCTAGAAAAGGAACCCCCTGAAAAGAGGAGGGAACATTGTTTTTGACAGATAAATTTCACAACTGGCCCATGAAAAGCAAGCATAAAATTCAGGGTTTTCACTGGCTTCAATGAGTTGTGCATCCATCATCACAAACAACTTTAGAACATTTTCATTATATTAGGAAGGAATCTTCCACTCTTTAGCTGCCTCTCCAAACACCCAACCTTCCCCAGCCCCTGATCACTGCTTGTCAGCTTTCTGTCTCTGTAAATTAACCAAATAAATTGGGTCATACAATAATTATTCCTCTGTGAATTTTTTTCATGTACTGTAATGACCTCTTTCACTTAACATGATATGCTAATTCATTATTAATTCACATTGTATCACCTCTCAGCACATCATCGCCTTTTATTGGCTAAGTAATATTTCATTATGTAGGAGTTAATATGTTATTTGTCTATTAGTTGATAGGTACCAGAATGGCTAGTAAAGTCAATGCTTCTGTGAAGATTTGAACATATATTCTCAATTAGGTCAAGGTTGAGAAACTAATGTAGAATTTCTGGATCCTATGGAAAATTGTTCCAGTCTTCACTCAGCTGGCCCAGTTACTAAAGAGGCTTCATCATTCTCTCATTCTACTAGCATTACATTATTCTTCTCTAATTTTCCCACATCTCTAACATTTACTATTCCTTCTTACTGTAACACATCATAATTAGTGTAAAATTGTACCTCATCTTGGTTTGATTTCTATTTCCTCACTGGCTAATGACATTAAGCATGATTTCCTGTGTTTATTGGGCATTTTAGGATTATTTTTTGAAAGGTAACTATTCACATACTCAGCACAATTTTTAATTGGACTGTGTCTTTTCATTTTGTTAAAAGTTCATCCTCAAACTGTCATCTATTTTATAGTCAATGGATATACTCATTCTTAATTATGCTTGAATCCCTCATTAAACAAAGCTAGCCATTAAAGTTCAGAAAATGGCACCCCAACCACATCACTTTAGGATATGAATTACCAGGGTGAGGCTTCCTGAGCTCCCTTGAACTGCCTCAACACAATTTCTTGAGAAGAAACCAATGGGTAACAATCCATGAAAATTCATTGGAATTGCACCACGCAGATCAACCTTATCATAAACTATCTTCCAAGGATCCAGCATCCATCCTGCCTACAAACTGTTTATTCTGAGGATTAAAAGGGGGAATAAACCCTCTTGCTATTTTACTTATTTCAGTAGGAAGAATGGGACCAGAACATTCTTACCCTTAACTTGGCTCACCTTGTTAAATCTTGTCCTAAACTATTTTTTAGCCAGGTTGCTCTTTGTCATCAAATTTCAGTCTTGAAACCTTCCAAGGCAACAGAGACATTTTAAGTAAGGAGCCATCCTCATTAAGACTAAACACTGCTGTTCATTAAATTCTGCACTAAAATTTTCCTAGAAGACTTGTCAAAAATCAATTCACCAACTATAAGAGTTGGTTCCTAGAGTCTTGATTCTGTCTCACTCCATCTGTATGTCTAGTCTTATGCTAATACTGAAATCTCTGGTTATTGTAGCTTTGTGGTTTTGAAATTAGGAAGTTAGGGTCCTTCAGCTTCATTTTTCTTTTTCATGGTTGCGGTAACTCTTCTGGGTCTCTCGGAGTTCCCTACAAAGGCTTGAGTCAGCTGATCATCTCTGCAAGACAACAGAGATGACACTGAATCTGGGGAGCAGTTTGGGAAATGTTATTGACTTAAGAACATCAAGCCTGCCCATCAATAAGCATAGGCTGCCTTTCCATTTATTTAGATAGAATTTAACCACTTTGGGAAAAGTGGTTTCAAAGAATCTTTTGCACTTAAAATATTCCTAAATATTTACTTCTTTTGGATGATATTACAAATGAAATTTTTGTTTCCTTAATTTCACTTTTATTTACTCACTTTTCTATTATATGAGAGTAATTAATTTTGAATTATTAGTATTTGTATCACTGCTAAACTCTGCTAAGCTCATTTATTAGTTCTTAGAGTGTGTGTGTGTGTGTGTGTGTGTGTGTGTGTGTGTGTATTGGCAGTGCTGGGGATTTGTACTCAAAGCCTCGTGTTTGCTAGGCAGGTATTCTACCACTTGAGCTCTAGTTTATAAATGTGCATACTCATGCTGGTGCACGCACACACACACACACACACACACATATTTGGGCAGTACAGGGGTTTTGACCCAGGGCCTCACACCTGCTATGTTAGTATTCTACCACTTGAATCATGCCCACAGTCCTGCTCATGAATTTGGAGATGGACTCTAGTAAACTTTTCTGTCTGGACTGGCCTTGAACTGTGATCCTCCAGATCTCTGCTTCCTGAGAAGCTAGGATTATAGCAGCATCTGGCTTAGCTTTTTAATGAATACTTAGGACTTCCTACCTACAAAATGATGTCATCTGAATGATAGTTTTCTCTCTCCATCTGGATGGATTTTACTTTTTCTTGTTGCCTAATTATCCCGGTGAGAGCTTCTAATATAGTGGTGAGTCAAAGTGATGGCAGACACTTCTGCCTTTTCTTTACCTTAAGGGAAAACATTCAGTGTTTTACCACTGAATGCCTGTGGGGTTTTGTAGGTGACCTTTATCATTTGAAAGAAGCTCCCTTTTATTACTACTTTTATTTGATTTGGGGTTCTTTTTATCATGAAGGTATATGGTATAATATCTTCTACACCTAATAAATAAGGAACATATGACTTGTCCTTTAGTGATGTGATGAATGTGTTAGTTGATTTTAAAATGACAAATCTAGCATTCTTGATATAAATGCCACTTGATCACAGAGTATACATTTTTCTGTACTGCTCTATGTGGCTTGTTGGTATTTTGCTAAGGACCTTTGCCATTATATTCTATGGGTCAAAAGAGATGTTATAAATTGCTGTTAATTCCTTACATTTGTCAGAATTCATCAGAAGCACAGGGCATGGTGGTGCATGCCTATAATATTAGCACTCAGGAAGCTGAGGCACAGCGAGACCCTGTCTAAACCAACAAAACAGAAAACCAGTGAACCTATCTGGTTCTGGGCTTTCCTCTGAATTTTTGTATCACTGATTTAATCTCTCTACTTGTTCCATGTCTATTCAATTTGTATCTTTATTCTGAATCCATTTCAGCATCTTAAGTCTTTTAGAAAAATTTCCATTTCATCTCTATTAGCTAATTCATCACCATGCAGCTGCTCCTTGCATTTCCTGGTCATTCTTCACTTCATTAAGGTCAGGAGTGCCTCGAAATATGCTTTTAACTGCCTACACTAAGAGTACAATGTATTTAAATTCTCGTGTTTTCATGTAAAATCCAAAATGTATTTATTTCAGTTCACATTCTGAACCAGTTATTCAAGCAGAAGTGCCAGGGAGACTTCCCAAGTTTCTTCTGTGGTTTTCACCATCTCATTCTCCACTCAAAGCTGAGACATAAGGTGTCCCCTCAGGCCTCCTCAGTTGGGGTTCACCTCCCTCAGGACAGGACATCTGTTCCTAACGTGTCTAAGATTCTAAGTCACCAGGGTTGAAGTCAGGTTGAAGGCCAGGTTGAAGTCTTCTCTTGTTAATTAACAACAGAGAACAATATTTCTAACGGATCTGCATCCCGGATTACTGGTCTGAAGTCATGTTCCTTTAGAATTCAACACAAAATACAACATTTAAATATTCTATTCTGTAATAAATAAAAAAGATGAGAACCCAAGATCTAACTCTGTTTTTATCATATGATAAACAGGTGATCTTTAGTATACATAGCAAAGTGGAACTTACATAAAAATTGGGGTGGAAACAATATTTTAATGGAGAAATTATCTTTAAGATTACAGATGGGTCACTGATTGATCATCAACTCAACTTTAGTTGCTTATAAAGATAATCATTAACTCTTACTTTACACTCATCATAATGGAAAGTGGGACATTGATCAAGATACATTGTATTCCTAAACTGACATGTTGAATTGAAGCCCTTTCTGCAGCTACTTAAAGATAAATATGTTTTAATTCATTTTGCCAGGCACCAGTGGCTCATGCCTGTAAATTCTAGCTACTCAGGAGACTGAGATCTGAGGATCGTGATTCAAAGCCAGACCAAGCAGGAAAGTCTGAGATATTCTAATCTCCAATTAATCACCAGAAATTAGGAAGTAGTGCTGTAACTTAAGTGGTAAAGTGCTAGCTGAAGGGTTCAGGGACAGTGCCCAGGCCCAGAGTTCAAGCCCCATGATGGACAAAAATAATAATAATAAAATAAAAATCCATTATGATAAAAGTGTATCTGATATTTCCTTTGTTACTTCTTTCAGAAAAAATGTCCTTGAAAGCCACCTGTCACTTAGTGGTGCACATGTTTGGGCCAGACATCATAAAACTGTGAGTATGACACAGTAAAGGTAAATCTGCTCTGGCTGCTGTGATGGGGAGGTGGACCAATTTCTATTCAGCTCTTTTTCAAGAGCCTAAATCTTTTATTCCACACATTATTAACTGTGGGAAAGTGAGTCCTGGTCCATATGATTTGTCATTCTAGATAAAGCTCTGCTTAAATTACAGTGACGGAATCCTGCTCAATCCTCTCTGAGGGCCTTTCAGAGGAAATTTCACACATAGCACTGACAAAGGACTCAACCCTGTGCTGCTGGCCAGCAGAGTAGTTAGTTGATCCTCTCTCTCCAATCCCATCTCCCTCCTTAGACTCCCTGCCTCATTCCTCCAGGGGAATAAAGGTTTGCATTGCCATGAAGGCAATGCAAGTGAAAACCACATTGAGAATCCATCTCTACCCAGGCAGAATGGCCATCACCAAGAAGTCAAACACTAACAGATGCTGGCAAGAA
Organism: Perognathus longimembris pacificus; assembly: GCF_023159225.1. Lineage (NCBI taxonomy): Eukaryota > Metazoa > Chordata > Mammalia > Rodentia > Heteromyidae > Perognathus > Perognathus longimembris. Next base: position 72,468,125 of record NC_063162.1, read on the forward strand.
TGTGGGGAAGTGAATTCTTATATATTGTTGGGAGGAAATGTAAATTAGCCCAGCCACTATGGAAATCTGTGTGGAAATTCCTATGGAACTACTGTAGGATCCAGCCACATGATAACTGAGCAAAGGAATCAAAGACACGCACTGTCACATTGATCATGGCACTATTCACAATAAACAAGCTATAGAATCAGCCTAGACACCTATGCTGATGAATAGAGAAATAAATTATAGTATACATACACAATGGAGTTTTATTCAGACATAAAGAATGAAAATAGATCATTCATAGGAAAAATGAATAAGGCTGGAGATCATAATGTTAAGCAAAATAAACTAGACAAAATACTGGGCCAAGTACTGTGGCTTACACTTAAATCCTTGCTACTGAAGAGGTAGAGATGGAGCAGATGACAGTTTGAGGCCACCCCAACAATAAATTTGTAAACCAGCTTCCAGCTCTGAACCAATAAAACCTGGTAGTTACACATATCTGTAACCCAGTTATAAGGAAGACATTATTTGGAAGATAGTGGCCCAAGCAAGCCTGGCAATAAATAGAAGATCCTATTTGCCTTACTAAAGCAAATAGGGCCAGGCCTAGCAAGCTGAAGAACCTGTGATCAAACTTCCACACTGAGCCTCACTTGCTTGAGATTGCATTCTATCTGCAGACAAAGGAGAGCAGGCTCAGTTTAATATAATGACTTGGCTCTGGTGGTACAGGATTGTTACAGAAGCACTGGAGGCTCTAGGTTAAAAACAGAGATTAAACAGAGTCCTATGTGTCACTCTTGAGTACCCTAAATACCAGACCCCCATAAAGATGGCATGTTTCAGTTAAACAAATGATCCATTAAGTTGAGAACAGATGTGAGGAAACAAGCACCCTCTCCTGATTTACAAGGCTTTGGGAGACATTAGTTGTGATGATGGGTTTTCATCTGTCACAGACAGCTTGCCCCAGTGCTTGGAAGACTTGGCCTCCTACCTTCCCCCACCCTGCCCCCACCCCACCCCCCAGGTTGTAGGGGACTCTCAGGATGAATTCAGAGACACCCCCCCCCCCCCCCGCCAGAAAGTTAAGAAGCCATCTTGTCAGCCATATGATTAGCTCATGCATTTTCTGGAATGAAACTTGGGGCCCACACTCCCAGCCTGGGCATTCTCACAGAAACAACTCATCTCCATGCAGAACTCTGTGAATAAGATACATTTTTCCCTCTACAAAGTAAATGTGGGTACAAGCAGAGGGGAAAGGGTGGGAATCAATTTTAAGGCCCCTTATGCATTTGGACGACTGATAGTCCTATTTAAAAGGAGAAAAATTATTAAGAGAGTTAAATGGTATTTGGATGTTCAATGACCATTAAAATTGCTGCTTACTCACAGAGTAGAGAGCAGAGATTTTCATTTGCTTTTTCCTTTCTAAATCTCATTTGCTATTCTGAATGTCCAGGCATCACATTCCTCTGGAGGTCGGGGTATTTGAGCCTGTGCAGAGCATGCCAAGGAAATGAGGTGCAAATGAAAGTGGAACAGGGAACAAATTCAGTGTCTTCCATTCAAGCCCAGCTCACATGGAGCAGAGGAACTCAGGGGTTTACCTGTGTGGCTGTTACTACCTTCAGTCATGGAAACAGAACCACTGTGGCCTGGGGTATGACAAAGGAAAAGCAGAAAGTGGAGGGGGCAGGGGGACAAGAAGATGATGGTAGGCCGTAGTAGTTGTGGTTGTGATAGTCACTGTTATTGCCTGGGAAGAGATCTAAGTAATCAAGGGCACAAGAACGTCTTGCAACTCAATGGCAGGGTGGTGTCCAGGCCTGCAATGGAGCGGGAAAACTACACCAGGAAACTGAGGAACCTGGGCTTCCTCACCCTATGTCCCCGAGTTCTGTTCTCTGCAGTCTAGCTTTCCAGACAGTCCACACAGTGGGAAATGACTTCCAGACCCAGCTCCCTTCTGTTCCTCTTGTTCTGAGAATAGTCCAGACTGAAGCTGAAACATTATTATTATCATCATCTTTAAATAGTTGCACATATCAGTTTTATGAGTGTGAGACATCTTAATTAGTGAATCCTCTTTCATCATTCTCCCCCATCTAGCCTAACCTCACCCACTCTCTCAAGTGACCCGATTCCATTTTCACATCTGCACACCGAGAATTGTGGCTATTTCTACCCATCATTCCTGTCTCCATTCATCCACCCAACTTCCCTTAGGCTCCACCCACCTCAGACGGAACAAATTCCAGCTTCTTGGTATTCGTTTTGTTCAACTACCAACTAATTGTTCAAAGGAGTTACACTGTGGTGCTCACCCCTGTGTGTTCCATGCTCTTGTCAGTTGACTGCGTATACACATATTGCTCTGAGTGTATTTCCATATATGTTTATGATTTTGACCTACCTTCCTCACATGAGAGAAAACATGTTCCTTTGTCTCTCTGAGCCTGATTTACTTTCCTCAACATACTTTTTTTCAGGTCCATCCATTTCCCTGCAAATGACAGCATTATTCTTTCTGATGTGTGAATAAAACTCCATTGTGTACCTGCATGCTACATTTTTTTGATTCATTCATCAGTGATAGGGCATATGAATAGTGAAACAGTGAACATGGGTATACAGATGTCTTTATTGAATCCTGACTTGTAATCTTTTTAATATCAATTCCAAATTTTCCTAAAAAAAGAATCAAATCGGTCCTGATTGAAAAAAATAGTTCAATCATCTGTCTGGAAGAGTACAGAGTACATTTACCCACTGTCAATTGTGTCCCCCAAATATTAAATGAAAAATTCCAGAAATACAAAAAGGTTTCATAACTTTTATTGTGAACATTATTAGAATTGTTCTGTTTTTACTAGTATGAGTTATTGTTCATCTCTTCTGATGCCTAATTTACCAGTTAAAGTTTATGATGGGTGTGGATGTACCCACACTATTTACAATTTTCTACCTTCATTAAAATATCTTGGAATGTGTCCTGATGTAAAAGATGGAACTACTGAAAAGATAAAAAGATGGAACTATAGATGGTTTTGATGTGTCCCTGTGGCGGGTAAAGGGAGTCAGTTAATGGTCATGTGATCCTGGAAGAAGCCCCGAAAGTGTTCTCTAGAATTCACCACTGTCTACCCATGTCATTCAAGGGTGTACCACTGGGCATTTCCCAATTGTGCTGTGGGTTTTGTTTTGTTGTTTTCATTTAAATAAATAATGTGCTTGAATACTTTATAGAAGATCCATATTTGTTACTTCACTCAAAGCAGCACATTTAATATGAATTTTTGGGGAGTCAGTAGAGTTTTTCAGAGGTGGCAAAGTGGAAATGAGCATCGAACTTTTGCCACAGCCCTTCAAATCTAGACACAAAGCAAAGCACTTGCACTTTCCCATGCACCATCCCCAGTCACAGAAACAAGTTAACTATATTGTACTTTCTTCCAAAAGAATAAGAAATATGAGGTATGGTTGGCTCATGCCTGTACTCCTAGCTACTCAGGAGTCTGAGATCTGAAGATTGCAGTTCAAAGCCAGTCCAGGCAGGCAAATCCAAGAGACCCTTATCTCCAATTAACCAGAAAAAAGCCTGAAGTTGAGGTATGGCTCAAGTGGTAGAGCACCAGCCCTGAGCAAAAACACTAAGTGAGAGCCCAAGGTTCTGAGTTCAAGCCACCATATCAACACACACACACACACACACACACACACACACACACAGAATAATATGTTTACTTTAAAGATGAAGGCATAATTTGGGTTGTAACTAAGAAAACAATTCTAGGTTTTTAAGACTGTATCATAAACTTCAACCCTATTCTCATCAAATGATACCTCTGTCCATTTTCCCCTCCCCACTTGGTTTTGTGGCTTCCCTTACAGAGACTCCCATAGCACAGGGTAGTTCTTGCCTCTCTGTATCCCCCAGGAGCTTGTTGTAAATGCAGGCAAGATCAGGGTACAAGGTTACAATCAGCTCCTACACCAAATGGGGCTCCAGGGTTGGGCTGTGATGAGTTGATGCCATGAGAGCCCATTCTGGGGATCTATCTTCTCTTGAGATAGCTTCTATTCCTGTTGCCTGGGAGATCTTACTGGCCTTTGCTCTGCCCATGTCCCTCCAGGCTTGGTACAGCTGTGAATGCAGATGTGGTGTGTCACACACTGGGATTTTGTAAGCAGACGGCTGGCCAGCCCCAGTGCCATCTCTACCCACTTCCCAAGGTGAGTGGGTTCCACTTGGAGCATCGGGAACACAGAAGCCATAACTAATGGCATACAGCAGTGTACAGCTTCACCTGTTTGGTGGTTTGGGTACACAAGGGGCAAGATGTCATTTCCAATTACTCTCTAGATTTATCCCAGACCCTTCCCCAGGGCTGTGGACCATGACTTGGTTGGTCACTTGCCACAGGCTGGGCTGGCAGTGGGGAACTGAGCTGATCAACTGAGGAAAGCTGAGGTTGAAATCGTTTGTAACCACTTGAAAACCAAGTGAGTCACTCTCACAAGGGTGACCCACTTACCCCAGGCTGTCGAGAGCTTTTCTAGGAAAGACTACATGTTCCACATTCTGGGAAAAACTGGGTAGTTCATTATCTTACTCCAAGCTTTATTATATTTAATGAGTGTGTATCGATATAGGAAAACATTCCTTTATAGCATTGTCACTGGAAATTAGCTAACACATATTGGCTTTAACACATTAAAATATTAATAAAAATGATATATAATAGGATTATCAATATCATTATAATTTAGGGATAGTTTTCCATAACACCTGTGTATTATTTTGGGCAACTTATAATTGGATTGCAATCAGGAAGAAGGCTGCCAGCGTGAACACAATTCCCTCTCATGTTCTCGATCAACATAGAATATTAAATCCAATTAGACATCACACTAGTGATTTTCACAAGCTTCTTATAAGAAAAGACTTTCTATACCTCTTTTCCCAGAGTTGTGGGTTGCTGTGTTTTTCTGTATATGATACAATAGGCTTCTGCTTTAACGGTTATTTCTTTGTACTCATGTTGAAATGAAGTCAGTTGTAATACCTTACATTCTGACCAAGGCACACAATTTTGCTGACCCATAATATTAAATATCATCAGCCCATCTCCTGAGGGAGGAAGAAAGGAGATGGGTCACCAACTTTGTGCCAATTAAATTTCTCCAGTTCTTCCTGAGAAGCTGTGAGTTCCACTGCTTTCTGGAAGAGTTAGCTAATTTTTATTTTTAACCGAGGGACAAAATAACCACATGTGTTCAAATGGCAGGTGAATATTGTATTGTTGTATCCTTGCAATGGTTGTTTGGTATCACAGAGGGGGATCGTGTCTGTATAGAACACCAAGTGTGAAGGTCAGCTTCCCTCCCTGCCACAAAACACCTGAGAGAAGCAGTTTGAAAAGAGGAACAATGTCTTAGCCACCTGCAGTTTCAGACCTTTCAATCCACTATGACTCCTCTTGGCTCCATTTCCAGTCTCCACGGTGAAGAACATCGTAGTGGTGGAAGAGTGGAGGGGAATAAAGCTTCCCACCCCAAGGGGCCAGGAAACAGAGAGAGACAAAGATAGAGACAGGGAGTAAGGAGCCCCCTGCCAGGGCACACCCCTAAGGCTTTCCATCATCCCAAGTAACCCACTGAGTTACAGCTCATGGGCTGTGGGGGGCACTTCCTACCCAAAGCACAGCAGCCAGTGGTGGCGGCTTTACGAGTTCCATAAATATCGTCAGATTGCACGTGCCATAAGCCCACAGCTGTACAGACTCACAGAGTGCTCCACTGCATACTGCCCCATTTCAAATGGTATTCTTTTGTTCTATACACCCATATCTTCATTTCCTCGTGTCCCCCATACAACTCCCTTTCACCTCACAACTGGACAACATTTCAGCCCCTGGCTGTGGCTGGCAGGGAACTGGATTCCCCCTCAGAGCTTCTACCACAGCAAATGACCCTGTTGGTATTGAACCTAGACAGCTTTGATCTCTTCTGCCTGGAGATTTCCATGACTAGCAGGCACTCTCATCTCCTGACCACTCCCTGTGGGCCAAGAGGCCACTGTCCATCTTGCTCAGACCCTCTCCCACCTCATCACACACACAGGTCCAAGATGCAGGACACAGGCCTTATTATCCTCCCTTGCTCACAGGTGAGGACTGAGGACCAGAGGGTCAGTACCGCAGCTGTCCCTGCTGATCTGCTCTCAGAGATGGGCTGGGGTCCTTGCCACCGACTCACTGCTTCTGAAACTCCCCTAGAGGTCTCCTAGCAACAGCACACTGAAATCCCACCACCAGGAGAGGCCAGTGTTGAATATTACTTGCATCCTTTTTCATATTTTAAACCGAGTTCTTTGTACTCAGAGTTTGTGCTATGATGAAGTTGCATCTAATTTATTGTATATAACTTGTTACGGGGAAGAAGACCCTTCTCTTAGCTTTTGAGAACACGTTTTAGATGGCATAAACACTTTTTCTTCATCTCCATGTCATTCATACCATTCTAAAAACATGCAGGAATTATTAAGAATTATCTAGTTACTGAAGGTGGGTTTAATGTATGGATACAGATGTAAAAAATGTCAGCCTATCAAAAATATTCTGCATGACTCTCCCAGTAAATGCCCCTAAAGCGGCCATTATTCTAAACTCCCAACACAAATTAGTTTATTTATGTAAAATCCTAGTTTCATACTTCATCTAAGTGGAATTATACATTACAGAAGGTTCCCAAGTTAAAATTGTAGAAGGACTTCTCTTCCTCCTCCTCCCTTCCTCCTCCTTCTTCCTTCTTCCTTCTTCCTCCCCTTCCTTCCTCCTCCTCTTTCTTCCCTCCTCCTCCTCTTCTTTCCCTCTTCCTCCCTTCCTCCCTCCCTCCTCTTCCTTCCTTCCTTCTCCTTCTACCCTCTTCCACCTCCTTCTCCTCCTTCCCTCCTCTTTCTTTTTCTTCTTCTTCACACTAGGACTCAAACTCAGGACTTTGTGCTTGCCAGGTAGGTATTCTACTGCTGATGCACATTACCAGCTACTTTTGCCCTGGTTATTTTTGTAACAGGGACTCACTATTCTCCCAGCTGGCCTGCACCTCTGTCCTCCTATTTATGCTCCCTGCTATCCCTGAGATGACAGATGCACACCACCACATCCAGCTGTTTCTGTTGACACAGGGATCTTGAGAACTTTGTTTCTCCTGATCTCAGCTTCCCAAATAGCTGGAATTACAGGCATGAGTCACTTGCACCCAGATCTCACTTACCACTTACTTCTTACTTACCAATTATACAAAAGTAATATGCATAAACATTCTGAGTTTTGAAGTTTGATCTGTTTTGTGACTATTGAGTTAAGGCTGCGCCCTTCTTTGAAAATCAGGGCGGTGGCAGTAGGCTGTGGCTTCCAGTCAGCCCCCCTGGGTACCCTGCAGCATGTTTGTCACCAGCATTTGGGGATATGGTGTTTTCAAATCCCAGCCTGTCTACAGAACACCCATCTGCATGTGTTCACCAGGCAGCCAACACTGCATTGTAAAAGAGGCTGCGTGGGAGATGTAGATGGGTTTGCCCAACTCTAAGCTAATGTAAATGTTCTGGCACCTGGCAATAGCAGGGAAAGCTGTATTGTTGGGTGGGTTAGACGTAGTGAATGCGTTTACAATCTCTCCTCAACTCTCTTCTGCATTGGCTTATCCCAAACTCACCCAATAAAATTGTGCCTCAGCTCTCCATGATCAATCAACAAGTACTTTCCAGCGCTCACAGCGTGCTGACACTGCTCCAAATGGAAGGGACTAGAAGGTCAGGCAGGCATTGGTTTTGGTTAAGACTTTATTTTGGGGGCAGTATTGGAAGTTGCACCCAAGGCCTTTTGTGCTTGCCAGGCAGGCACTCTACCACTTGAGCTATGCCTCCAGCCCTTCAAAGAATTTTTGTTAGCACATATTGCTTATATAAGGGGGAGTTTGTGTGGCCTTTCCACACTGTACTATGTAGCCCAGACACTCCCCCTCCATCTCTTCCCCTTATTTCCCCTCTCCACTTCTGAAACAATTTCAGCTGGTTTCTCCTTCTGCTTTCACACAGGCATGTAAAGTACACAGATCATATTTATCTGCATACACCTCCTTGCTCGCTCCATCTTCCTCCCAACATAGCCTGATTTTGCTTTCCTGTCACTCATCTTTTATTGCTGTGTATTTTAATTAGCATGCATTTGTAGTATGAGAGGATTTCACTGTGATATTTCCATGCATGCACAACACAATGAACTTTAAACAAATTTACCTCCTCTGTGATTATTTTTTTTCCATTTTTAGTGTATTTTGATTGTACTGAGGGGTTTTATTGCCACCCCTTCCTCTCATCTGTACACAAAACAGAACAGTGATGCTGGTGTGTGTGTGTCTGTGTCTGTGTGTCTCTGTGTGTGTATCTGTGTGTGTGTGTGTGTGTGTGTGTGTGTGTGTGTGTAAAAGCATGACTCTGATTCCAGTGGCTCTTGAAATCTCTCTTTTGTGGGGTCCAAGTGTGACATGAGGAGCCCCCACTTGGGCCTGGAGCACCTTAGCTTCCTGCTACTTCCTCTAGGCGCCCAGGCCCAAGATTCTCAGGAAGACTCTTGTAGCTTTGAGCAGCCTCCTCCAAATCCAGCTGTGCTAGTGGGATCTGCTGTATTCACCAGCAACTCGAAGGCACACTCCAGTCCAACTTTACATGTTCCCACTGGGAAATAAACAATCTGACCTCAGGAATTTGCTTGTGTTTTCTAAATATTGAGGGTCAAATAAAACAGCAATCATCTCTCTTGATACAGGGACTTAGGTGGTCCTGGTTCTCTAGGTGTTGGGGGGTGTGGAATTACAACGAAAAGGAAACTGAACATTTTTCTAAGATTTGTTAAGCAAGAAATTGTGTTCTGTGCCTTCTCCGAATATTGCACTTAGTCCTATGAGCTCACAAATATGCTATCATCTAGACTTCCCCTAGCTCTATTTCTCTTAAAAGCCTTTTCATTTTGCAGTGATTTCAGATTTACAAAAAGCTGCAAGAATACTACTGAGAATGGACACCTTTCCTGAGCTCAATTTCCTCTGAAATCTTAACATGGTCAGAACAAAGGAAACTGACATTGCTATTTCCTATATATGATGACTAATACATATACATGGTGTATTTGCATTTGATAGTTTGGGTAGTAACCTAATTAGAGATGAGTAGGGGGGTCAGAGATAATCCATGTTTGTAACCCAACCCATTCTAGAAGCCAGCCTAGCAAAAAGTTCATGAGACCTCAGCTCAATCAATAGGCAGGAATAGCCACACACATGTCATTCCAACTATAAGGAATTTGGTCCATACAGTAGGATTATGGATCCAGTCCAATCTAGCCAAAGTCTGTGAGATTCTATCTCAACAGAGACCCCATTGGACATTCTTTTGGCTCTGCCCCTGTGTTCTTTGATAGGATTCCATCTTTATTTTTTTAAGCACTTCTTTCCTTTCTAGCACTATTAGATGACCCCAGCACATATTGTCATGTTATATTTTTATTGTTGTTAAATCAACCATTTCCCTTAGGAGCTTTCTTTCCTTTTATTGGAGACCGGGTACTCATTGCTACTGGGGTATCATTGCTTCTAGCCCTTCTTGGTGGAAAGCAATGTTAAAAAATGTATACCAATACACAATCACAGGAACCTCCATATCTACATTATTTCTGCATCCATCCTTGATGTGTGTGTGCACATGGGTGGGTATCGACACAAGTTCATGCATATGCCTTTACGTTTAACCTAAATGTTTATCTATTCCTTAGGAGTGAAATTAATCCCAAATGAGTTAAAAGTGAATCACAAAGAATAAGACTGCATTAGAAACAAGTAAAAAATGGTGATTTTATGTATAGCTTGTAATCTAAAAGTCAGAAAGGTAAATAATAATATACATGATTAGCAAAAAAAAAAAAAAAAAAAAACACACACAAAACAAACAAATCCTGTCCAAAACACAAAGTGGCAAACTAGGAAAATATTTTTGCAAGGCACCATCACCAAAGAATTGGTTTCTCTATAATTCAAAGAAATATTAAGAAACAAAAACTTTTTTAAAGGGCTGGGGATATGTCCTAGTGGCAAGAGTGCGTGCCTCGTATACATGAGGCCCTGGGTTCGATTCCCCAGCACCACATATACAGAAAATGGCCAGGAGTGGCGCTGTGGCTCACGTGGCAGAGTGCTAGCCTTGAGCAAGAAGAAGCCAGGGACAGTGCTCAGGCCCTGAGTCCAAGCCCCAAGACTGGCCAAAAAAAAAAAGCAAAAAACTTTTTAAAAAATGTGCAAAGATAGACTGGGAATGTGGCTTAGCGGTAGAGTGTTTGCCTCGCATGCATGAAGCCCTGGGTTCGATTCCTCTGTACCACATAAGCAGAAAAAGCCAGAAGTGGCACTGTGGCTCAAGAGTGCTAGCCTTGAGAAAAAAAGAAGCCGGAGACAGTGCTCAGGCCCAAGCTCCAAGCCCCAGGACTGGCAAGAAAAAAAAGTGCAAAGATCATAGATTATTAGTTTATGGGATAGGAAATTAAACGACCACAAATGTAAGGAACTATGCTCATTTTTGCTCAGAAATTGAAAATTAAAAGTAGATTCCATTCACTTATATAGTTAGTTCTGCATGACCCTTCGATAATCATTACACAGTAAATTATCACAGGAATGGAAAACCTTTACATATCAGAGGCTACTAAACTAAGCTGCTTCCTAAATATTTGAGGATGTAAATACTAAAAGGAGAGGGGACAGCACTAAAACACTGTGTTTAGACTGAGAGTTCACTCTTCAATCTCCCCTAAGCAATTCTATGATCTTTCTAGAGAATCCAGTATATATTCTTGTGATCTATATTTGGACTCTTGGAGAATCCATCTACTTAGATTGCTTAGTAGCCACTAAACTCATGGAGATATCAAATGACTTGGAAGAGCTCCAGAAATAATACAAAAGAACTGCATGTAAAAGAAATCAAACGATCCCAAGAAAGGTACTTTCTTATCTTAGGTTCACAGATATAAATATTTTTACCTGCTTTTGAGAACTTCAAGAAAGGGCAACTATCTGTCTCTTGAGAACATGATTCCCCCCCCCCACCCATCTCAAGAAAAGCTAATGACTTTAATGAATGTGAAGAGTCTAAAAGATCCTTTGAAGTTCAAAGTTTTAATCAGTAGTCTCCCAGCACTCCTCTTAGCCCTCCTCTTCACCTAATTATCACCCACTTGAGAGCTCAGATTGGAAATTACTTCCTCTAAATTCTTCTTCAAGGGTGAAGCCAAAACCTCCAGGATTCTACTCCAGTCTTTGGACTCCATTCCTCTAGCACTCTTACAATTGTATTAAGTATTTGTAAAAATTATTATTCAATGTGTATCTGCCAGTCGGGTATAAACTCCATGAGAGCATGGATTGTCTGGCTGTTTTATTTCTCAAATGTGGTATTATTCCCTGCAATTTCCCTAAGAGCCCAGCCTACCTCCTGTATCTATTAATTGTTCAATAACTACTTGTTGGATGAATAATATAGAAAGAATAGCACCTTTCCTTACTCTCCACAAATAATCCACATCTTAAACTCCAAGACCTATAAATGTGTTATCTAACATGGTAAAAGGAAATCTGGGGCTTTAGTTAAGGATCTTTAGGTAAGGAGATTATCTGGGATTATCTGTGAGTGTCTGATGTAATCTCAAGAGTCCTTATAGAGGTGAGCTTTGAGCTGAGAATGGTGGTTCCTGCCTGTAGCCCCAGGCTCTAGGAAACAGAGGTAGGAACATGGGCTTTAAGGCTAGCCAAGGCAAGACTTCAATAGCCTGTAAGTAACAGAGGATGGATCTACCATGAGAAGACAGAGAGGAAGAGAGCCAAAATCAAGACAGTGGTGGCCAGACAGCATACGAGCATGGAAAACAAAACAAAACAAAACAACAACAACAAAAAAAAACAGAAAGGCAAGAAAAGAAGGAAACAGCCCACTGCTCCAACCCCAGGTCTGGAAGGAGGAGAAGCCACAAAAGTAAGGCCCGCAGCTGTGGTTAACAACAGGCTGGAAATCCTAGTGGCAGCAGAAATCCATGGTTCTCACAGGACCCAAGTCCAGTGCAGAGATTCAAAGCAACAGCGACTCCCTTAGAAGAAATCAAATCTATAATGATCCATAGCTCAGAGTGTTATAACAGGTACCATCTTGAAAGGAAGCCTACTGATTGAGACTGAGCTACAATGAGGACCTGAAAACAAAATGTAGTAACAAGCAGAGAACATGGGAACCCGCCACTGTGTCTTGGAAGGAGGGGGGCTTAGTACAGAAGATTAGGGTCAGGCGCAGATGCAATGAGGACTTTAAGAATCAGAGAACTTGGGCTGGGGATATAGCCTAGTGGCAAGAGTGCCTGCCTCGGATACACGAGGCCCTAGGTTCGATTCCCCAGCACCACATATACAGAAAACGGCCAGAAGCGGCGCTGTGGCTCAAGTGGCAGAGTGCTAGCCTTGAGTGGGAAGAAGCCAGGGACAGTGCTCAGGCCCTGAGTCCAAGGCCCAGGACTGGCCAAAAAAAAAAAAAAAAGAATCAGAGAATTTGGCCTTGAAGGCCACCATGGTTGGTGGCCCAAACCTCTGTGGTAAGAAATGAATTCTGTCACCTGTGGATTATTGCAGAGACTGACACTGCAGTAATTGGTTCCATTATTAAAAACAAACAAACAAAAAGGATAGCCAGCATCTCTGATGCCTTCCACTAACGGTAAGAAGTCTGCTTTCTGGAAGGGGCTGTCACCAGAAAATGACCAGGCTGGCACCTTGAAGCTGACCCAACATGTCATCAGTGAGTGTACCCTGGGCATGCTGGGCTACTTGCCTGCCCTATGTGTGAGACCCGATTGCTTCTAGGCACACTTGGTTTAGTATTATAACTAGCCTCTTTTACTCTATGTTGCCTAAAGCAATGATTCTGAGAGATTTTGTGGCCTTGGCTGCTTCTCAGTAAGCTTCCCTAGGTTTGAGCAGAAACAAAAAAAGAGAACCACTTTGAAGCTGTGTTAGCAGTCTTAAGCAGACAGCAGATTTCTCTCTCATCACTATAGAAGTTAGCCTCTATCTATGGTAAACAAAGTTTAACAACAGAAATAGCAAGATTAATTATGTGAATGACACTAACACCTATGCAATGCTAAATTAGCCTAGAAGAAAGAAGAAAACGTGGCCAGTGATAAAATATATATGAAGGAGAGACATTCAATAGTTAAAGGAAATTGGTTTGAAAAGAGGGGCCTTTTTGCCTCTACTTTTTCTCCTTTTTTTAATCCCTGAAGAAGAAAATATTATGAACTTGACTTCATTTTTTTCCATTTAACTTAAACATAAATGCCACTAGAGCTGGAAAATATCAGAGCCTGAAAACCAAATTGTGCTTTGATAGAGCTAAATCCTAGATATTAGAAAAATAGCCACTCTAAGATCCAGTATAGCACAGCTATAAAAATAGACAAGCAAATTCCACTCAAAGGCCAGATGTGCCAATGTTTGATAAAAACTCATAAGCAGAGGGAATTCTTGCTTTTGTCTTTCAATTTAATAAGCTTCCCCTCAATGCCCTTTGTCTGTTCTTCTCAGTTGACTCTTTCTAGCCCACCTGTCTTAGTCATTTGCGGCCAATAGGAAAAAGAAAAAAACACAGACTGAATATCTTATAAAAGAATGGAAGTTCAAGATCGACAGGCCAGTATAGTCCTGTTCTGGTGAGGACCCTTCCAGAACATCTCCCTGTGTTCTTAGTGGAAGACAGATGGCTGAGTGTCCTTGTTTGTTTGTTTTTAATAAGGGAACAAATTCCCTCATAAGACCTCTTCCCTCATCACCTAATTTCCTCCCCAAAGTTCCCACTCTAAATGGCATCACATCGGGCTTAGAGCTTCAACACATGAAGGGTGTGGAGGGAGGTACAGTCATTGGAACCTTTGTATACAAACACAGCAAACTTTGTACTGCCCTTTGTCACAGTTAATAATGCCCTTGGCTCTTCCCATGGGCATGCAAGTCCCTGAAGAAAACGTATTTCATATCTGCCACTATATTTTTAATCAACATGTACCAATTAATTGAGTAGAAGGAGCAACATATCCTCATACTTTTAGAAAAGCCACAAATTAAATGAGCGATTGTTCCCTGCTCCCTAATGCCCCTCTCAGGCATGCTTGTCACTGTGGTCAAGAGAAGAAAGTTAGCACAAGGCACTTTCTGTACTTTTCAAATCTCCACTGCTGTCATTGCTAACAAAGATCCTGATCCCACCTAAAAATTACTCACTAGATAAACTCGTGCCTAACAGCACTATTCTTCCTTTCTTCCTTTATGCCCAAGAGTCCCAGAATTCTTCCATTTCACACTACAGAACATGCGATGGACCAATTTGGGAATGTTTCCAATTTACCAGTACTCTTCCTAAAATATCAGGGTACATGATACCAAGTACTCAAGAACTCCTGTGTATCATTTTCCTCACATGCTCCCCAAGGCTGAATGCATTTCAGTTGAAAACTTTGAGTGTTTGAGAAATGTTATTTCTACACAGTAGCTCAAGACCTTGAATATGTGAATGTGACCCTTAGCTTCCTCAGAGAATTGCATTCTTAGATTTCCCAAACTTTTTTCAACTTAAGAACTAAAATAAGTATTCTCTTCTTACCATGCCTATTAGCATCTCCCAGAACAGGGTGAAGAGCATGGGTCATCTGCAAAAGAAGTCTGAATTGCACCTGGACCATGTTGCTTATTGACTCTGTGACTTATAGCAAGTCATTTATTTACTCTAAGCATCAGTTTACCTCATCTGTAAAAAAAGGAAGACTAGTCACTACTACTTAACATATTGCACACTGTATTCTAATTATTATTACTGCCAACTTTATCTCCCCAGATTATAAAGATTGTATACCTAACAAACAAGTTATGGCAAAACATAGACTATGTACTCAATAAGTGATTTGTGAAATGACTAAATGGAATGAGTGACTACATGAGGAAATGACTGAGGGAAAGAATGTCTCTTTCTCCTTTCATTATTAATCATATGCTTGCTGCCCTGAAGTTCCAGCCACATGTCTGGCTTCTCGATACACAGAGCCAGCTCCCTGTCCTGATTATCTTAGCTTTGCATCAAACTACCCTTGCCCTCTGGGAGCGATGCTTATTATTTTCCAAGGTTTTGGCAGACGCTCTGGGGTCATAGTCTTTTTCTTGGATTAAAATGTCAGGCTTACTTCATTCTTGAAAAAGTGTTGCTAGGTGGCAAAGGAGCTGTTGTCTCCAAACTTGAGTATCAATCTTGGCTCTGCCTGCAGAGGAGCTCAGGTTAAATTGGTTCATCTCTCTGGCTGTTTATTTCTTATTTATAAGATGCAGAAATTTCTTCTCAGATAAGCTTCAAGACGATTGAGAAAAGAGCATAATTTGTGTAGGTTGGTGTTGTAATTATTGGAATTTTTCCAGTTGTGTATTAGTAATACCACAACCTAAAGTAAAAACACCAATTATCATTAGCAGTAATGTCTAGGTCCAGGGCCTGCCCTCATAGCCCAGAAACTCTGTTTTTCTTATTGAGGACACTGTAGAGGAAAAGAAAGCACCAGAATTCTGAAGCTGGAAAGGTCTGGGCGCAGCTCAGCACGAGACTCCCCACTAGCTGTGAAATCCCAGTTGAGCCACCTTGTCTCTGGGAATACCTGTTGTAAAGCAGGGGGACTGTAAGCTTTCTGGAGTGATGAGAGATCGAGGGCAGCCTGGCTCGCACTGCAAAGCCTCAGAGAAGCTCTCCGGGAAGTAAACAGTCCCCTTTGTGTTTCCCTGTGCTCCTAGCACCTGCACACAGCTATTCCACATCTGGAATCAAATCATGAACAAATTCACACAGCCCCAACTCCCAAATCCTTGTCTTTGTGATTACAGTAGCCCTAAGTCAGCCGGGTGAGGACCCTCCTCCAGTACTGCTCAAGAGTGGGTCCAGGAGCCCCTTCTGGAACTTTCCTCCACTCCCTCACTTTATCATTGGGTAAAGTCTCTGCTATTGTTTTCCATCTTAAATGAAACCCTGCAGCAGGAAGTTTATCACTGATGCCATCCGGAGTCACCAGGGAGGCTTCATCAAGGTGCAGTAGTGGACACCATAGAGGGTCTGACAGTAAACACAATCTGAGGGTTCTCTTCCTCTCTCTGTAGCACTGTGGCTGTACCTGCTCCCCAATCTCAGGTCTTCTGGGACAGGCCCCTAGGATCCCTTCCCTTAGTCCTCAGGGATGTGTTGGAAACCAAATAGCTCTCCTGTGCTTCATTTCCATATGGCCCAAACCACATCTTCCAGAAGGGCTTCAGGCTTCTTCCTGTCCTCCTCCCTTTTCCAATGGAAGCCCAGGTTTTCCTGCTAGTCACTGTGATTAGAATTTGGAAGTAGAGGGCCAGGAGTTTGGCCTAGTGGTAAAGTGCTTGCCTAGTATGCTCTGAGTTGGATTCCTCAGTACCACATTCACAAAAAAAATGGGAGTGGTGCCATGGCTCAAGTGGCAGAGTGCTAGCCTTGAGCAAAAAGAGCTCAAGGACAGTGTGAAGTAGGCACTGAGTCACAGGGTGAGCTGGGATCCTTTCCGTTCTCTTGACAAGTGTTCTGACTCCCTCTGTGGGGATGTTTGGTGTACCTCTGCAGCTCCAGGCCCTACTCCTGGACCCCCACCCCTCATCTCTCCCAGCTAGCCCTCCTCCCCAAGCCATCCCTCCTCCTGGCCTCTTGCAAACACATCAACACACCTGTCCTCAGTCCATTACCAACTGCTATTGGTAATGATTCATAATTCTTTATTCTTGCAATGTATATATACTTGGAGGATGCTCCTAGAAGCTCTCAGACCAGGAGGAAAGGATGTGGGTGTGAATGAGATGCTATCTACACTCAAATGGCAGTGACCAGCCTTCCCTGATGCTGGGGCAGAGGCCACTGGAGCCAGCCGTGGGCAGCCTACTGCTAGTGGGGCTCAGACAAAGGACAGGTTACCTGGGGGCATCGGAGGAGCACAGCTGTCACCAAGCAGAAGTGCAGAGTTTGCCTCTGGCCGACTTGAGTTATACAATGTGGAAACTGTCTCAGCTTTTCTGAATTCCCCATTTCCTCATGTATACCAGTGATATCTTTGAGGCCTGTTATAGAGATGAAACAAGACACTATTTTCAAAGTATTTGGCTCAGAGTTCTAATGAAGGCACCTAGTCACATGGCTTTGCCTTCTCTGTGGATTATCACCAATTTGTGATAAGATTTATTTTTTGAGCATGATGTATATTATCACCTAACTTTGCTTTTGTAGGAGCCATGGGAATTCACACTAGAGAAGGCAAAAGAAGTCATCAAGAGCTCACCCACTATGGTAAGCAATGCAGGGATGAGAGGCCAACCTTTTCCTTAGCCAACTGGCTTCTCTCCAGACCTGCTCCGACACTCCCAGAAGTCAGAGACTATTCGGGATACAGGCACACCACATGCTATAGGAACATGAGCTCCTTCCCACTTTCTTCTCCTATCTTCTCTCTCTGGCAGGCCATTTCAACCCCTGACATTTGGGGCCGGATAACCCATTTGTAGCAACTGTCATGTGCTTTATGGTGTCCTCCAGTGTCCCTGCTCTCTACCCACAAGACATAAGCAGCACCTTTCATCCTCCCTAGTGAAGATGACCAAACACTGTTCCTGCTCTGCCCAAAGTCCTCTGGGGTTTAAGATCACCCACAATTGAGCCATTGCTCTCTAGGAGACCATTCTAGAAGAGATGGTAGCCTCCTATTTGTCTACTTTTTAAAATGGGACCTCAGTAAAGGTGCTTGATTTCTCTGAGCCTCAATTTTCCTGACTGTGGGATAGGCAGCTAGACAGTCCTCTAGTGAGAGGACTAAGAGTTGGCAAGTACAAAGAAGCCATATCACACCTAGGGTTTACTAAGGACTCACCCTCACTATTAGTTTCCCCTGATTTGTCCTCTTCATGAAAACACTTTTATTCAGCAGATAGAGCACTTAGTTCAACTACCTCACTGTGGAGTTAAGTGCTGTGCTTGACCAAGGCCTCAGTTGGATTCAGTGCCAATTGGAAAGGGAACAGGAAAGTAGAGTATGAAAGGTCTGTGCTGGATGCCCCGGCAGTAAGGAATTATTCACCAGCCAGAAAGGGCAGTGAGCTTGTCCTTGGCCTCTCTTAGCTGGCCTCCCTCTTCATTCACCCTTTCGCAGGGCCTTAAGGTATTATGGATTTTGCAACATTGGGGAAAAAAAAGGGAGGAAATCATTTCTGTCAAGGCTTACTAGAGTTGGGAAACAAAAATTAAACTGTAGATGAACAATTAATAATTTTTAGCATAAATGTATCCTATATTTTTAGCTGGCAACCCTCAGGGGAGTCCCATGATTTTTGATGTACAAGGTAGATTCATGTTAAATGGCAATGCATAGGCCTTATACATAATGGATTAATCAATATCAAAGTTGGCTTCACCAATCGTTATTTAATTCAGTGCATAATTAAAGGCTGACAGTTGCCAACTCAGCTAATCTGCTTAAATTGTTGGATAAGCAATTGAAACATCACAAGAAACCTTTGACCACTGCCTTCAACTCTGAGCAGAAACTGAGAACAATGGAAATTTGTCTCTTACTCCTCTCAATGTGGGTCTAAGACTTATTTTCAAGTATTATTTATTTCACTAGCACAAACTCCCTAGGCATTAACTCAAAGGCCAATGGAGATTTTTTTCTTAAATTTCTGTCACCAGAATTGAAAGCCTACTTTGTAAGGCAGAATTCCAATAATTACTTGCAAGAAGCAAAGAAAAAAAATTCTACTGAACAATTCAACAATTAAAAAAATTCCCAGAACTCTTCCCCAATTATTTATCCTGCAGATTATAACTAGCAAGGGAAAAAATCAGGAAATGTAAATGACTCTTGAAAACTTCTCAGAGAATATTGGCTATAATGAATTCCACCTTAATAGCTCATATAGCTGCCAACATAGTCAGTGCACAGAAAGTAAGACGTAGTAGGTTACATATCTTTTCAGCACAGCATTGCAGACTGTAAGGCTCCAGATAGGTGAAAAATGGTGTATTACTGAAGAAAAGCAAACATTCCAGAAAATAGGCTGAATTTTAAGGAAGCCCCAAATAGCTTTTCAGTGGCTTTTGATATATCAAGAAGAGGCTAATTCTCCAAACATTTGTAGCACTGCAACTATGGAATCATCTTACTTTATTCCCACCTTTGCAAAATGGATTCCTTTTCTTCTCAAGCTCATCTATAGTTAAGATGAAGGCTCAGTAATTCACTCAGCATACCTAGTAAGTGAGCAAGGCCTCATTTATAGAGAGCCAGTCACTTCCAAGTTCAGAGTCCATCTGTAGTGTCAATAGCTCTCCCACTAGGCCTTCACTGGGCTGAACCTCTGGGGGTAACGTTCACACCACAGACTATGTGGGTACTGAATCCCATAGAGCACAGCCTGTACACTCACCCGGATCACATATCTATTTGCTTAACCATCATCTAGGAAGACACTAAAAATTACTGATGTCCAAACTCCAGCTGGACCACTTAACCCTAGGTGATGGAGTTCATGAAGAATGATTCGTTCTCAGGTTAGCTGTATACAGGAAAGTGGTTACTCTCTCCCTTTGAACTTCCGCATGTGCCATTTCCTCCTCTCCCCAACTTTCCTTACGAAAACCCTGTTGCTATCGTGCACATCCTGGCTGGGCGCTGGGGATAAGACACAAGTGGAAGCCAGCTGAATAGATTGCAGGTTCATGAAGATGCTACATGATACCAGCCCTCAGGGAAGCCCAGAAACTTCCCTCTTCCCTAAGGCCAACAAATGCATTATTTTATATCCACCCCTGAGTTATTACCGACCTCCATTTTGTTTCTGTCTAGCAAAGTTCAGAGGAAAAGGGCGGGGGTGGGGGGGGGGAGTAGAGAGGGCTGGCAGGTATGCCAGCCAGGACTTCCCGTTTAGCCTGGGATCCATCCCAACTTCCTTTGCAAGCAAATTGGAGAATGGGAGGATGGTTTGACAAAAACTTTCTTTCCCATTCTTCATGCTGAAAAGACCAGATAATCAAAGCCCCTGTCTGAACAGAGAGGCTCTAGGGCGTCCCTCCATGGGCTATATCATCTGTCTCCTACTCCCTAGGCCCAGCTTCTGCACAACGAACATGGACAGCAGCTGTGGCCTTCAGGCTGGGATTTCACAGGGAACAGCTGTGCAATTATAAAATTGTATTCTATTGTACCTCTTATATAGTCATTATAAGACTGCTCTTATCATTTTTTATGTGTTGGTTCTCATCAGTGTTAAAATCTACATTGTTATTAGAATAATTAGACAAAAGCCTTCAGACTAGAGTAAATATTAAAAAGAAGTAGGTCGCACATTCAAATTCAGCTTGACTGTAGACTCTGGGCCCTGTATGTTCAAAATGTCATTAGCATTTTGCACAGTTTCTTACTGATGTTTATTTTCATAGTGTGTCTAAAGTCCTGATCTCAGTTAGACCTTTTAATTCAATCTTCTAAACACCCTCTTTCCACTGCTACTGCTTTCCCTCCCGTTTTATATGGATGATTCCTAACGAGGGCTAATTTTTTTCCCTCATCACCAGCTCAGGCTGGGTGAGCCTTGGCAAAATCCAGAGACAGCTTACTTTCTTACTGGCAATATTACAAGAGCAAAGGATGGTGGGTGCACCCAGCAAAGACTCAATGATTACCAGCCTGGAATGGCAGTAGGGCCAGGGTTAGAAACTTTTCTTTTCTTCTTATTATTGCTGTTGTTGTTGTTGTTGTTTCATTAGGTACAAAGGAGGTTACAAGTTCATAAGTCAGGTCAGGAGTATAATGTTCCTTTGTCAATGTCAACCCTCCCTTCATCCTCCCCCATTTTCTCACTCCTGTCTCTATTCTCAAATTCTACTAATGTTCATAATGTACATTGAATAGAATGGCTGCTTACCTTTCCTCCCTCCATCCCTGCTCCTCTATCTTTGCCCACCCCTATAACGTGTTTCTACTTCCTGCTGTTGATTTTGATAAACAACACTTCAGTTGTTCAGAGGAATAACATCTTTGGGTTCCTCCCTTAAGTTACCCCCCCCCGACCTAAGTCAGTTTGGGTATGAATACATTGAGCCATAAGTTATCATGCATAGCTCTATTTTAGATCTAGCTTTCCACATGTCCCATTTATCTGTCCGAGCCTGGCTTAAAAACTTGGCTTCTTACTTCTCCTGGGCTCCTTGGACCCATCTTCTGTCCATTGTGCTACTCTCCTTTTGAGATACCAGCGTGAGTCCTTGCACCTCTGGGAGCTGCCCATCCTTGGGTTACTATGTAGATATGTACAGGGTCTGTCATATTGCCTTCTTTCACCATGTTCATATTGCTCTGTGGTTCAGGATGCTCCAGCCAGGATGAAATGCATCAGTCTTCTAAGATGCCCTATCTTCCTAGTACTGGGCAGGGGCTCCCTCTGCTTTCCCGTGCTCCAGGAATACCGCGAGTTGCAGTGCAGCCGGTGCAGCTGAGATTGCACTTCTAGAAGCTCCCAGGTGGCTTCTGTTCTCCTTGTCTGTGACCACAGTGTCAGCAGCTAGACCTAGAGCAGTTGCTGTCAGACCTCAGTGGGCATCAGAAAGACCTGGAAAGCAGTAAAAGGACAGATGCTGGGACTAACCATAGGGGGTCTGATTCGGTAGATGTGTGATGGGGGAGATTTGCCTCTCTAGCAAGGCAGCAGGTTGCATTCTACATTCAATGCTATGGAGTTTCAGTGTCTTATTTCATGCCCTCCTACTTCCCATTGATTTCTGGAGCATATTGTTAGAGGGTTCTGCTGGGACCCCAAAGGGACCCCATAGGTTCTAGGCATCCACTGAGACCACCCACCAGATGATGAGTCTATGCCTTGCACAGATGTGGAGGCACTCATCGGGAGTCCTCTGCCCCTGCAAAGCTGGGCAGGCCTCTGGAGAACCCTTCCCTGCCTCGTTTATATCCTGAAAACATTGCTAGTTTCCTTTATCAAAGGCAAAATCCTATCAATGCCCATCAAACACTTAGAGCCATGCACAAGAGGCTGGGGGCTGGTGGGACTCAGCAGTGTCTCTCCCTTCATGGATTAATGCTGGCTTCTCTCCCTTCATTGATAAGTGCTGGCTCCCAACTTTTCCACCTCTAGTCTCTTCTTCTAATCTCCTTCATGGATGAAAGTCTCATGGGAACCACAAGCACCCTAAGCATCCAGTGATGTTCATTTATCACGTAACTGTGTGGATGGCAGGCAGGTGAGGGGAAGGGGCAGCTTCCCCCTGAGGACCCAGCATGACCCAAGGTGCAGGAGGTGGGGTGCGCATGGAATGTGCGCACAGGAACAAGAGGCAGTTTTACATAAGAAACATGGAACCAGATACTAGGAGGAAGGTTGGAGAACCTGGACTTCTCAGTGGAGATGCACTGCTGGAACTAAACAATGTTCTTTCTTTGTCTTTCCAGAAATATCCTGGAGGTGCTTCAGATATTTGTTCACTCCCATTTTTGGCCAAGATCTGTGAGAAGATTAAATTGTACGTATATCTCTTACTTCCTTCTGAGCACGTGACATCTTTGCTTGGTCCTGTTTGCTGGAAACTCGTCTTTTTTAATTTGTTTACTGTTATTATAGAAATTATGTACAGAGGGATTACAATTATATAAGTCAGGTAAAGAGTACCTTTCTTGTTAGACAATGTCACCTTTCCCTCACTTTCTCCCAGTTTTTCTCTCCTGTCACCACCCACAAGTTATATAGTTCATCTTCCACGTAGTGTCTCCTGAGAACCACTTTTGCATTTGTTTACCCTTTGCACCTCCATTTCTGTGCCAGAATAGTTTTCTTTACAAAAAGAAACAAAGACAAAAACCACCTCATTGTGTTTTGAACCCAATTGACACCAGATTGAAGTGTGTTTAGTACTTCACAAAGCACACTTAAATGCAGCCTCATTTATTCTTCAAAAGAACCTTATTGGCTGGGAATATGGTCTAGTGGCAAGAGTGCTTGCCTCGTATACATGAAGCCTCTGGGCTTGATTCCCCAGCACCGCATACATAGAAAATGGCCAGAAGTGGCACTGTGGCTCAAGTGGTAGAGTGCTAGCCTTGAGCAAAAAGAAGCCAGGGACAGTGCTCAGGCCCTGAGTTCAAGGCCCAGGACTGGCAAAAAAAAAGAACCTTATTGTTTTCATAATATTTCATTGTAATTTCAGTAATAATAATGATCATTAAAAACTGTCTAGTGCTGACCAAGGACCTTGTGACCAACAGCCCTACCAGACAGACTCTATTGTTGTCCCTTTCCAATATAGGTGACCTTAAGTCTTAGCTTTGGTCTCACACCTGGTTCTCCTTGACCCCTTGGACTGTTTGAGTCTTTAGATGAGCTTGTTTTTTCTGCCTCTCCTCCATGCAGGGCTGCATTCATTTGCCTTGTGGTTCCTGGGCCCGCTGAGAGGTCGTTGATTCAAAAGACTACTTAGTAAAGCCCAGACAAGGACATGAAGTCCAGATGTTAGATTCCAGAAGAGCCTCATCCCACCCCATATTCTGCAGTCTTTAAGATTTTCCTAGCTGGAAAGTGGCCATTGCCATTAAGGATCCTGGAATAATGCAGAAGTGAGAAGGGGAAGCCTTCCCTCTAGAAATGTTGGTGGCTTTCAACTGAGCTGAGTTGGTCAGGGCATCTGGGTCCTAAACTCAAGAATGGAGGTGAAAGTTTCCAGCTGATAGCAAGTAAATATTCATGATTCTCAGAGTCAGTGATTGAGAGAGTAAAACATCAAAGAAAGACTCCCGTAAGGAATGTTTCAAAGGGCACCAGCTCAATGCCCAGTGCAGAGTTCGTCTACTGGCCCAAACCCTGATCTTGTACTTCCCAGGGATCTCAACACAGGCAGCCCGTGGCCTCTGCAATGCCAAGCTGATTATTCCATCTCCCAACATGGGACAAGTTAACTAACAGAGAGAAAACCAATCAGTTGTGTAGAGACATTAGAAACAGGCTCCACTCTGTACATACCTTGTCAAGAAACAGGCTCCAAATTTTGCTGTTAGATTAGCCCTCTTGTCACCACACACACAACATAGCCACATCAAAAAAAAAAAAAGCCTCTTATTTGCTTTTACAAACATCGTTTCTCTTGCTCCTTTCTTTTCTTAAAAAAAAAACAAAACCTCATTGGGTTTTTTTGTCTTCCTTTTTTCTAGATCTATAAACTACTCTGTGCCATTCAAAGATGTGGATTCCGACAAATACAGCATTTTCCCAGTATGTATTGTTATGAAGAACCAGATGTTCACTGAATATTAGAACACTACACATTTCTCTGCTTTAATAAGATAAGACTGAATTTCATCCGAGTGTATTATTATTATTCTAATGAGCAATACATCAATTCATCTCAATTCGATTCTAAGGCTCCTGGGCTATTTTATAACAATACCTAGGCCACCAAAGTGAAGCTGAGGCCCAGACTTTCTGCTTCCTCCCTATCCTTGTTTCTATTCCAACTGGAATTCTCCAAGATAGCTACAGTTAGCTTGAAAGGCAGTCTGAATTATTCTTGAAATTCATAAGCCTGTGTTCACTTACCTTTGAAAAATGTGTGTGTGTGCATGTGTACATTTGATGCAGATCTGTTGGAATGGCAGAGTGTTTTCTGAGAAACCACACAAGCAAATGACAGCTTACAACTCCCCAACATGAGAGGGATCTTCTGATGTTTTACATAGAGGACAAACAAACACTGCTGTGATTTGGTATTTTATTCTTTCAAGTCAGACACACAGGCACCCTGTGAGATTAACAGCTAGATTATTTCAAGATTGTCCAATAAAATAATCAATCATTTGGTCAAATAAATAAATCATTTTACAGACTGTGGACACTGATGGATCACAGAGGAACTTTTAGGAAGCCAAAAGTTCCTGCTGTTTCTGGGGGTGCCCAGAAAACACATACACACAAAAAGCCAGATGTGTACTTGTATGCATACATGCATACAAGCATCTACAACATGCTCACACATATAGACACATATGCACATACACATATTCCCCCCATACATGTACACAGCATAGTGAGTCTTGTATGCATGTTTCCTTTGTGATCTTTACTGTTTGTTCGTAGACTGTGTCTGAATTAGAAACTGCAGTGACCATGCCATTCCAACAGCTCTGATTAGCCTGTGGGTAGCATCAAAGCCAGACTGAGTCCCTCCTGGGTGTGCTCTTTAATTCCAGACACTGCGGGGCTATCACTGGAGAGGGAGAGATTGTAACGACAATGACAAGATGGCACACCCAGGCAGAAGGTAACTCTTGCCGGTCACTGATTTTTGAAAATTACCTCCTCAAAATGAGCCAGTAGACATAATTCCTTCCCCCTAGCCTGAGGAGGAGTCCCGCTGGTCCAGAGAAGGGAGCTCTGTTCATTTGCTCCCCACCACTCATTCATTCAGTTATGCAAGACAATGCTTAGGGAATGTCTAAGATTTGCAAAGCACTTTGCATCCTGTTAGTTGAAGATGAAATAGAAATATGTCCCTTCTCATGGTGCCAAGAGTCTAGTAGGAGAGACAAGCATGTGACCACGACTGTGGACATTTACATAGCCCCTTTGTGTGATCTACATGCAAGGGCGGAGGGGGCAGGAATAATGGCCTCTCCCTGCTGGAGCAAGAGGAGAGTGCCAAGGAATGGGAGACACATTAAACTTCAGTCCTGGAGTGGTGTTCATCCCAGCAGATCTCTGGCTTCACAAAACAGTTAGCAGGCGAGGTGAATGGATGCCCTGTACAGTACCTGCAGGTATGGAAATAGCACCGTGAAATCCCTTTGGGCAATTAGTATGCTAGTTTTGTAAGGGAGAAAATGGGTATGTCATCCTTCACTTACCCTGTGACCACAATGTCACAGCATTATGTTAATTAGATGCTTGGATATTTCAGAGGCACAATTGTAACATCTCAATAAAATGCATTTGTCCATTCTGTCCATTCATGCCTGCCTCCCTGACACAACTCATGAATCTAGACATGGTAAAAAGGACTGGCCTTCTCCAGGGTTCCCTGTGAATACCCCAAGGACTGGCTTTCTCCAGGGTTCCCTGTGAATGCCCCAAGAGGCATGCATAGAGGCTACAAGGAGGCCTTTGTGTCTCAACACACGGCCTCTTCCAACCCTCTCCCTTGAGGAA
The DNA here is from genome assembly GCF_023159225.1 of Perognathus longimembris pacificus. NCBI lineage: Eukaryota > Metazoa > Chordata > Mammalia > Rodentia > Heteromyidae > Perognathus > Perognathus longimembris. The sequence continues at coordinate 72,494,501 of NC_063162.1, forward strand.
CACTGATGTCTTCTCCTGGTGTTTAGGGTGGCATTTGTTGATTATTTATAAAATTAATATTCCCTGGGGAGTTCAGGATATCCCCTCCCAAACCAACACACATATTTGTTTTCTTCTCAGGCCAGCCAACTGGGATGCAGAGCAGGACTCAAACTGTAATGGCATCTGGGTAAGCAACTAGATTCCAGCTTCACTCCTCTTCTACTTTCTGCCCTCCCCACCTCAGAGCCAGGCCTGCATGGTTGATCATGTGTAAGGAAGGAGAGCAGCCTGTGGGAACTCCTGCTGCTTGGATAAGGTGTGTGAGAGCATCCCTGAGGATGGGGAGCTGAGACGCTCCACCACAGCCTCTTAGCCTGGCTTATGGCCTCCCACACCTAATTCCTCCCCTCTGAAGGATGACAGAGTGGGAAGGCTTGCGAAGTAGCCCACACCACTCTCTGAGCAAATCACCTACTGTCACTTGTTTGTTGCAGCCATTTTTTTTCTACTTTATAATCCTCACCCAGCTGAGGGGAAATTGCCCTGTGTTCACTCCATCCCTGACACCTCAAGGAGTCTAAGGTTGGGGTCTCAGTTCTCTATAAATAATGGATTTATGGCTTCCAGGGAGAGAATGGAGGAGGAAGGAGGAAAGCCACACAAATGCTTATCTGCAGTCAACAATAGCAATGCACCCCCATGTCACAGTAGAAGACAGACTTGATTGGAGGAAGTCCTCATATAGAAAATTCAAATATGAAAGTAGGTAGTTATTTAGAGCCACTAAAGAAATCCTGACATATTACTTAAATCTTGGAGAGCCTTTTGTTTTTAATTTTTTTTTAGATCACTTTTCTGACTAACTGAAAGTACTCACATGGAGACAAATCCTGTTGGCAGCTTGCCCTCCCCTCTTTACTGGAACATTCTAAAGCTCTCAGCCACTCCCAGCACTCACTCAAGCAGGAGTTTATACAAATAAGGAACCCTAAAGTTTAAGAGTCCTTAGCTTCTAAGGAAATAGTTGGCTTGTTGATCTGTCTGGAAGAGGAGGACAACATTTCCCCCCAAATAATTTCCTCTCTCCAGGACACTAACGGTCTGGGTGCCACCTACTCTGTGCTTCAGAGACCCTGTGGCTTCCAGGATGTGGAAATCATGGCTGATGACTGCCCCGCCCACAAAGTACAGTCCAACTGCCTTTTCAGGGGGAAGGAGAAGACATCTTCCCCAGAACGTCTTGATCACTAGAACACCCAGGCAGCTCTGGGCCCAAGAAACCCAAGCTTGGTAGTACTGTTGCAGAGCAAAGGGTGTTTAGCAGGATACAAAGATGCCATCTTTGTTCCAAGGTCTCATTGCTGTCTATGACTTGGGGTGCTTCTCCCTAATAGGAGGGGGCCAATGAGCACAGGGAAGTAAACCCAGAGCAATAGGAGAAAGAGAATCAGCTTTACCCTTTCTACAAAGAAACACAGCTCCTAGATCACAAAACCAGGAATGAAAAGGGGACTTGCTCTCCATCAGAGCCACTGCTGCCTGTGCTGCATCTGTCTGCTGGGCCCCAGTGTTGAGTGTGATGTTCATAGGCACGAGGCAGTGTTTCTCTAAGTGAATATAAAACCGAATGGTTCCTCTCCTTGTTAATGCACCAATGTCTTCTTGGTGGGGAGCCCTAAGACCAGGAGAGTGGGCACACTGTCCCCAGCATGTCCTTGGCAGGTGGATACTTTTGCCTTGGAACACTATTTATGTCTGTTCAAGGGAGAGCTGCTGGATGAACTTGCAGCTCCTGCCTCAGGTGTTACACGGGCCACTCACAGGCCCAGCGCCCTCCTGGGGTTTCTAAACTTGGCACTATTGTTGCTTGGGTTGGGTGATTCTTTATTGTTGGTATGGTCCTCCTAACTAAAGGAGCTTGTAACAGCCTCCCGGGCCCCATCCATGAGACATGCAAAGGCCCTTTCCCCACTACTCTGCTAACAACTAGAAATGTCTTCAGACATTACTAGTGTCCTCTGGGTTAAGTGTGGGGTGGGGGCAAATTGGGGGGCTATTTGAGAATTGCTGCAGTATAGGCATCAATCCTTAGATATTAGGCATCAGAGCCCTTAAATCTCCAGCTAACTGCGTGGGACTTCCCACGACATGTCTTCAGGTCACTTGATCATTGTCTGTACTCTGAGGAGGGAGACTGACGCAGCTCCTTTCTCCTTTGCCCTCCACAAGCCTCTATGGAGAAGACCCTGCCTCTGGAGTGCCTCTTATTCCCATCTGCAATTCCTCTTAGGCCCAGCCCCGTCACCAAGAGTGTTGCTATGTTGCATTAGAGGCTCAGGAGACATGACAGAGTTTTATCTATTAATTTGCCTTTGCACTTTTAAAAGCAGTTGGGAAGGATTTCCTGAAGGCTTTTCATGAATTTAAAAACACACTGCTAAATCTCTTCATTTCTCTTATAAAGGGTGTTGATCCCAAAGATGGAGTTCCATATGAGAAGAAATTCTGTGAAGGTAGGAGCTTATTTCAACTTTTGTTCCTTTCTGTGATGTGGAGGAACAGATACCCCTAGCCCCTCCCCCGGAAGTACCTGGGGTCTGTTTACTTTATGGTGGCTCATTTACATGTGTTTCCATGACAAATCAGAAAAAGACAGGAGAAAGGTACAGGAGGGGAGACAGAATCTATAAGATGCCAAACTTAATTGGCTTTTTTTACTTAAGGCATTGGGGACTTTAACAATAACATTAGAAGAGGCAGCAGGATAGATAAGGAAGCAATCAAAGTCTGGGACTTTTCCAAAAGAAGAAAAAGGGACCGGAGGAGAGATGATAAGCAAAATCTTGAACAATCTACATGTCCTTCTCCATACACTGCAAAATCAGATACCTGGGCTTGAACAGCAGGAAGGCCTGAGTCCTCACGATATAGATCTGAATGACTTGGGGGAGAATGCCAAGCTCCAGCCTGCCGATGCTGCTCCAAAGTAACTGAGCAAAAATGCCCCAATACCACAGACATCTGGGCCATAGATACTGAAAAGAGCTATGAAGGGTCTTAAAGAAGATCTTGGGATGCCATCACCGTTTTCTCCTTCTTCAGAGGCACTTGAAGCCTTCCCTCCTTCCTTCAGAAGCACTTCTAGGGAAACTATTCTAATGGTCATCCTGGGCTAAACTTGGCTCTTTCTGGGCAAACAAAACAAAACAAACCCTCCAACCCTCATGCAGTCCTTGCCTTCAATCAATTTATAGTGTAATTTTCCCTATGTTCTCAGAGGGGCAAGGAGGAAGGTGAAAAATGTAAGGTGCATTACATATTTGTGCAGTGTCGAAATATTTCTTTAGACAATTAAGACAATAAATAAACATGAATTAATCTGGAGTTGGAGTATGGCTCAGTGGTAGAAAGCTTAACTAATATGCCTGCCCCTCTCCCCCAAAAAAGCAAGTAAGAAGAAATTGAAACAATGAATAATAAATGTAGTTCAAAAGGAAACCTTTTGCCCTGTGGGTTCCTGGTGAGACATGCATGCTCCACCCACCTGTGCCCTCCTACATTCCTTGGACCTTCCTACTTCCCATTTCCACGGGCCAGTGGCAGCCACGACAGAAAGGCGGGTGAAGCTCTGGCCTCACCTGAGTGGCTGTGGGTGGGGAATAGAGATTCATCTCTGTCTGTGAGAGGCATTGGTTGGTTTTGCCAGGCCACTGAAGAACGTGGAAAAGTATATCCACATGTGGACGGTGTGTGCAAATGGGTCTCAGGATTAGATTAGGGGAGTCTTACCTGCAAACACTCAGGCTGCTCAGAGACCTTTCTATCTCGTCTGTCCATTCAGCCATAATCGCCTAGTGCTTTTGTGTATGTGGACTTTCCAAGACTATAATATCGTTTAAAAAAATCAAAATTGTTCTGAGAGATCACTATCACTTCTGCTTAATTACAACAGAATTGTGTGCTCCAAGAAAACCATTTCCCAAATCAAAAGAATTAGGACATTTTTCTGAACTCAAATCAGGTTGGGATTCACGCAGGTCTGCATCATTCATTCACCCAGCATGCTGTACAACAGTGGGTTTTAGACTGAGCTGGGAAGCATGCCTGCATTTGTACCACTTAACCAGCAATGCCAGAGGCCTCGAAATTTCATTCTGCTCCTAAATGCTATTGTCCCTCAGCGTCTCCAACATCTCAGTTAGAATGTGCTGTGCATGGCCTATGCACCAGGCCTTCTGCTCTACGCCTGCAACCTCTCCATTGCTTCAGCACATAAATAACATGGGTACATTATGCCGCCTAGGTTCACAGCCCCGGGGGATCATTTTGCTGGCAGACTCTGCTGGGGCTCACTTTCACATTGCTCCAGAATGGATCACAGCTTCACAGATGTCGTGGGTAAGTGGTTTCGCCAGTCATCATCATTCAGGATGCACCAGTCTTTGTTTCTGTGTCTCCCTTGCTCTCTCTGAATGTAATGCCAACACAGAACAGGTGCCAACATCCCTCCTCAGAAAAATCTGCCAGACAGGGTACAGTTACCACTGTGTGAGCTCCAAGCATTGGAGGCTCAGTGTTTCTCTCGCTCACCCTCCAGGTTCAGCCCAGTTGCTGCTAGGGATCTTGGAGGTGGCAGAGGGGAGGCAACTAAGTAGCTACATGGAGGGGGAGACATGGCTATATTCCAGCTTCCTGTTGGGGCCAGACGAGGATGGTGAGGGCCTATCTGGCTTGCTTTCTACCTGACTAAGCCTGAAGGCCAGGCAGGGCACACTGCTGGACTCCTGATGGCCACCACTGTGCTCAGCAGAAAGACGGCAAGGGGCAGACAGGCCTTTTTTGTCTCTTCCTGAAGAGCAGCAGGGCCATCTTGGGAAACCGCTTAGTTCAAAAAGAAAATGCAGTCAGGCACCTGTGGTTCATGCCTGTCATCCTAGCTACTAAGAAGGCTGAGATCTGAGAATTACAGTTGAAAGCCAGCCCCAGAAAGACAGATCCGAGACTCTCTCCAATTAACCAGCAAACAGCTGGAGGTGGAGGTGTGGATCAAGTGATAGAGAAGCAGCCTTGGGTGAAAATGCCAAGCAAGAGTGCAAGACCCTGAGTTCAAGCCCCCATACCTGCACACAAAAAATAAAAAGCAGAATCAAGATTGTAAACAATGAGAGACTCCTAGAAGGCAAAGAAGGGTGAAGGAAGTCAACATTTATTGACAGGTGCCATGAGAGGGATGTTGATGCATTTGCTGAGATGAGGATCTTACCAATACCATCAGCCTTCCATATCTGAAAGTCCCACACCCACAGTCAACCAAGTGCAGACAGAAAGTGCAGTCAGGCCTATGACAACTGCATCCATAATGAGCATGTGCAGAGGTTTTTTCCTGTCATCATTCCCTGAACAATACAGTATAATAACTATTTACATAGCGCTTATTGGCATTCAGCCCTGTAAGTCATCTAGAGATGGTTTAAAGCCTACAGCAAGTTCTGTGCAAATGCTGCATTGTCATTGAAGGGACTTGAGCATCCATGTGTTTTGTTATATTCAAGGAGGTCTACGACCAGTCCCTCAGGAATGCCCAGGGATCTCAACCTAGATTAGAAGTAGATGGCAGTGATGTTTATTCTCATCCCATCACCCAGGTGCACAGCTGCCACATCCTCAGGAGATTCATTGTCTTCCCTTTGCAGTATGCAAACACCTGGGGAAAAGATGTAACAAAGGATTGGAGCCAGAGGGTCAGGGATGGGCAGTCTGAATGCCACACAAACAGCACAGAGGGTGCTAGATCTTCTGCTGTATCCTTAGGTCACACGTTATCAAAAAGAATGTTCAAAACTCTGTGCTATACATGTGGCAGCAGCCAGTACAAAGTGATGGCACAAAGGTATATATCCTGTTCAAAACTCAGAAGCAGCTGGGTATGGTGTGCATGCCTGTAATCCCAGCATTCCACAGACTGAAATTGGAATATATAGCAAGATTTTGGCTGCATAGTGAGATCCTGTCTCAATAACAAACAAACAAAATAGAGATATGTGGATGGATGGACGCTGGATGGATAGATGGATAACTATAGATGATAAGATATAAATAGATAGCTCCTTTTTCTCTATTTAGCAATTTCCATTCAGCTTATCAAGATGGAATGTTTATTTGATATTTAATATCATTCTTAAGCAATGATGAATTATCAACATGATTATTTTTTCATCCTTATATTACACAATGCTAGTGTGGACAACACTAGGGGCATTGAGCCCTTATGTGGAGTTGTTGGAATCCCACAGTTCTTGATCATAGCTCATCTCTGGAGGTGGCATTCCCCTGCCTGTGAAAGGGAAAGACCAAAGGTACTCAGCAAGACTGAATGAGGAACAGAGGACTCCCCGAGGAACAGAGGACTCCCCGAGGAACAGAGGACTCCCCAAGGCACAGAGCCACCAAGCCGAGCACTTCCTCTGAGGGGAAAGGGGACTCTGGGCCCTACAGGCTCTGGGATTCCCACCCTGAGACACTCAGGCCTGAGGCCTCCTGGGATCTTCCTGCCAGTGCTGGGTCCAGAACCCAGCCAGGTACTTTCCCTGCTCAAAGCTAGCCTCTCTTACCCACAGCTGCGGTGGATCCCCAAGGGTCTTCAAATCTTGGCAATAGCATGTGCTAAGTACTTGGGTATAAGAGAGTGCTCATGTTTCCTGTCCCCGCACACACACATACACCTACTACAGAAATTAAAATTTTCCTTGACTTCTCCTTCCCAAATTAAAGAAACTGAACATGACTTTGAACATTCTCCCATGGACCCTCTCCACACTGGGGAAACTGAGTGCTCTCTGAAAGGATGAAGATGGAGAAACAGAGTCATCTCTCCTAAAGAATGAGCAAGCAAGAAAGCAATCCAAATACATGACAATGCTCAAGCACTCAACAGAAAAGTACTCTTCTGCATAAAGCTTTCTGGAGGAAAGAAGGATAGTTTATAAAATGTCCAATTCGGATTCTCAACATAATTGCCAGAAGGTTGCACCAGTGAGCAATCCAAGACTAAAGAAGATGGCTTTTAGGAGGAATGATAATTGCCAGAAATAAAAATGCCACGACAAAACCAACTAGCCAAAACTGAGAACATGATGACCAAACCACTCAATCCACTGGAAAAATTCCAGAACTCAGGAAAAAGGCTACATGAATGTCAAGAATAACGAGGTAGGGGCTGGGAATATGGCCTAGTGGCAAGAGTGCTTGCCTCATATATATGAGGCCCTGGGTTCGATTCCTCAGCACCACATATACAGAAAATGGCCAGAAGTGGCGCTGTGGCTCAAGTGGCAGAGTGCTAGCCATGAGCAAAAATGAAGCCAGGGACGGTGCTCAGGCCCTGAGTTCACAGCCCAAGACTGGCCAAAAAAAAAAAAAGAATAACGAGGTAACAGGCAGGCAGAATGGGTCCTTTGGACTGATTAGGAAATCCAGAAAAAAAGAAAAGATGTCAGGCAGAATCACTGCCCGTGTCTGTCCCCTTGGAAACTCAGGGCCTTTGGCAAGGATGTGTGCTTCCATGAGCTAGAAACATGAACATATTTTGCATCCATGTGTTGGATTCAAACCATACTCAAGTAGGTTGACCCACAGCTCTCATTGAGGCTGGCTGATGTCCTGTGTTTGTCCTCCCTCTTCCTGAACCTGGTCTCAAAAGGCTGAGGAAAGAGTGCCTCTCTTCACATGCGCAGGGCCTCTAGTGAGGACTGCTCTTTGCCATCCTCTCCTCATGCAATAGTTTCTGGCTCTTGAGAAGAATCTAGAATGTCAATCACCTGTTCTCTGCACCAAGAAACTCAATATGACAGAATGCAGATTAGCATGAGCTATGTGAGCTTGAGTTAGTCCCCTGTCCTGCATTTTTGGCAGTAAATCTGCAGAGAAAAGTATGATAATGGATGGATAAAGCACCAAAATTAGACATAAAAAAAATGGTTAGCATTCACAAGTCTTTTTCTTTTTTTTTTTTTTGGCCAGTCCTGGGGCTTGAACTCAGGGCCTGAGCATAGACTATCCCTGGTTTCTTTTTGCTCAAGGCTAGCACTCTCCCAATTTGAGCCACCGGGCCACTTCTGGCCATTTTCTATATATGTGGTGTTGGGGAATCGAACCCAGTGCTTTATGTTTACAAGGCAAGCACTCTTGCCACTAGGCCATATTCCCAGCCTTGCATTTACAAGTCTTACCAGTACAGTATCCACGCCATGGAGAGCGGGGCAGTGGTACCATTTTGCTCTCATTGTGTCAGATGTCTTAAGCCTTTGATCTTCTAGGGTTAACAGTCCTCCCCAAGCTGTGGCTAAGCATGAAGTTCATTGGTAGAACACTTGCCTAGCACATGTCAGGCCCAATAGCACCAAGCTGGTGAACAAGGCTTTAATATGGGAGCCTTTGGGGGACATTTCAGATTCAAATAGCAGCAACCCACCTCCTCTCTGATTGTTCTCACTGTGTACGGGGGCCTGGGCCCAAGGGGTAGCCTCATGGCTGAGGAGCTACTGCTTTCTGTTGAGATTTCAGATGCTCAAGAAAGAGGACATTGGAACTCCAATTCTCAAAGGCATGAAAAGCCAGCCAGACACCTGGGCTCATGCCTGTAATCTTAAGTACACAGAGGCTGAGATCTGAACCTCACAGTTCAAAGCTAGCCTAGGCAAGAAAGTCTGTGAGCCTTTACTCTTCAATTAACCACCCAAAGGCTACAGGTGGAGCAGTGGCTCAAGTGGTAGAGTGCCAGCCTTGAGCAAAGCAGCTAAAAGACAGCACCCAGGACCCGTCAAGGCCTCAGTGAGAGAAATATGGAAAGAGGGAAGGCACACCACAGGAACCCTTCATCCATTCCCTCATCCCATGCATGGCTCTGGCTTACCTCTTCGTATTAGTCTAGAGCCCTTTAGTGACATCATCTCAAAGACGAGACTCCAGACTTCTGGAAAATTGCACAGGTGAAATCCTTTTAGACCAGGTTCTTATCATGGCCAAAGCCAACAGAAAAAAAAAACAAATCAAAGCATTTAGCACAGAGGGCATTGCCTATGGGGAGCTGGGTACACAGCAGTTAGATTTCGCAGAGAACTGATGGTATCCCTAGCAGGAGAGAAGACAAAGATGCTGAAATCATCAGAGATTAATCACTGCAAGGAACAGATGCTGAATCTGAGGCTGGAGAACAGGAAGGCAAGTGGAGCTAGGCAAATCACCTGCCCCTTCTTTCCTGGCCTGCCATTCCCCTGGTTAAGCAACATGCCCCCTCCCCACCCCCCAGGTCTGTTTGCAGCTAATGAGATTGAGAGTGCTCATCTGGAGAGATATTTGTAGCTCCATAAGGAGGTGGTGAAAAATCACTGGTTCCTCAAAGCAAAAGCTTCTGAGCATCATTATGCCGAGAGCCAGAAAGACTGCCTGCCCCTGGGTCCTTATATATCATCGCTGCAGGCCCTGGTTCAAATCCAACCACACTCTCCTGAAAGACCGTAGCGTCCAAAGGCTTCAAAGAAAACCAGAGGAAGTCCCCAAGTACAATCCTGCTGGCTCTTTTGCTTGTTTGTTTGCTGCTGTCCTTTTAAAGAAGAAACAATCCCTGTTTGAGTTGCTTTGTTGAAATGAAGGAGAGGCGGCTGTGCCTGGATGTCCAGCGGCGACAGTGAATTCCACCTCCCGCCTCATCCTCCATCTGCTCCAAAATTATTTCCAAAATATTAAAGGCTCCATTTCACTGAAGCCGACTTGCATGACGAGCTGGAGAAGGAAATGAAGGGAGAGAAGCGATCCTGAAATACAATTTCCCAAAATGTTTTTATTTTATTTATTTTACTCCTAAAGACAGTTGCCTGTCCTATTATGAAGTCTCAGCACGACCCTGAGCAGACTGTTGTCTGTAAGGCAAGGAGCACAGATTGAATTTCGTGCTGTGTCAAGGACAAAATGAATCCGTCATCTGACTGCCGAGAATGCATATTCACCCAAGAGCAAAGCGGCTCCCATCTTTCAAGCCCTCCACACTACTCCATTCCTTTTCCAGCTGATTTGGTCTGGCTGTTGAGTGACTCTTTATTAGACTGCAAACAGCCCAGGCAAGATCACAGCTCTCACCTAATTCTCTTTCCTCCTTGTCTCCCATTTCTATGGATTTACTGGGGCCCTTAGCGCTTCTCCTAAGCAGAAAGGCTGATTTTCATGGTTCACATATAATATGGAAATTCCATCTGAGTTAACTGCATGTCAACTCCAGAAATATCTAAGTGTTTGAGTACTTTTTCATTATGTTTTTTTTTCTTTTAAGACTAGGAAGAGCTACTGTTGTGTAAAACTGAACACAATTACATTTTCTGCTTTCCCGACATGTTGAAGGCTAGCAGATTAAAGATGCTAAACAGGAAGAAGGGAACACTCTGCCCCAGTTAGCTCTCATTTATTCTGTCAGAAAACAGAGCTGTGTTCCCCAGTATGAAGTCTTTCTCCAGCAGCCACGAGGGACAAGACAATTGCTCTTCTGCTCCCTCTCCCTGTCCAAGCTTGGGGAAGGCTATCTGTTTCTGATCAATGTAACCCCTTTCTCACCTGCTCAACCTGGGCATCGTGTTCTCTCTCCTGCCAGGAAGTAGGGTACATTTCCAGGCTCACTCAGCCCCAAACATTCAAGACCTCAGTGCCTCTGAGACGTTTACAAACCAAATGCCATGTTAAAAATATGTCTCCAGCTAGATGCCAGTGGCTTACACTTGTAACCCTGGCTACTCAGGAAGCTGAGATCTAAGGATCATGGTTCAAAGCCCAGAAGTAGAGCTATGGCTCGTGTGACAGAGCACTAGCCTTGAGCAAAAGCAGCTCAGGAAACAGCACCTAAGTCCCCAGGACTGGCACACACACACACACACACACACACACACACACACACAAAAAAAAAAAAACCCATCAAGATGAAATTATTTAAGCTGTACATTTCCAAAAGGCGTTAGTAGTTACTCAGCTTACACACCTACTCTCTCAGCACACTGAGTGGAAATTTCTCATCTGGGGAAGCAGCATGAGTCAGCCACACCCAGGGTGCAGCTGAGACCCAAGGACACACACACCAATGGCACACACTATTTTGCTTTACTCACTTGGCTCGGCCTTGGGATGGGTCTCAAGGGCCTAACTTGTCACAGGAGAAAGACCAAGCATCTCAAGCCCTTTGGGAGCATGTGCAAAGAGGAAATTCTGAAATTTAAAAATTATTTGGGAAGGTTGGAATTGGTTGTTACATACCACATCCATCATCTCTTAAACCATCTCCTTCTATGCCATGCCTGGGCCATATGGAAGACAGAGGTTACTTAGCCCAGCCTGACCCAAATATCTGCAGGATATTCCAAGAGAAAAAAAATCAAGAAAAGCATGCAGGAAATATAGGAAACCCAAGGACTCCAAAGGAAGAAATGGAGGAGAGCAAGACCAACTCAAGAATTTAAATTCTGGTGGTCAAAGAGCTCAAAAGAAAGTCTATTGGGAAATAGCAAACAGGCTGCCATCTTGTGTTGGTAACATATACTGAGTGGCAGCAAGGAGTGCCTGCATCAGCCCTTCTTCAAAGACTAGATATTAATTGGGCATGGTATCAGTTCAGCTGCCATAACAAGCAATCCCAGGATACTGTGAAACCCATACATGGATCAATGCTGCCATCCACTCCTGTTGATATGTTGTCTTACTTGAAATACAGTCATGTTCATTTCTTTATGCCTTGTCCAGGGACAGTTCAACAGGACAACAGAGCCCACATGCATTTATTTGCAAAGCCTACAATAATAACCACCTGCTTCTTTCTGGGAAAGGTTGGCCAACCATGCCCTGTTTCCCGTGTGTGGGGTGTGATTAGTGAAGCTCCCACAGGGGTAGTAAGGACACAGAAGAGGACGCCTAGCAGAGGGAAGACAGAGCAGTCAAGGAAGGTCTCAGAGAGGAGTCAGCATTCAGCTAAATGGCCAACAGAGACATCAGATTAGGAGGAAGAGCCTGGGACAAGGCCCAGAAGCCTAGGGTACAGTGGTTATTAGTTCAGGTGACAGAGGTGACTGAGGAGGGTAGAGAGGAAGATGGAAGGTCTGTAGGAGGGGACAATGCTCCATAGAACATGGAAGAGTGTCCATTTCTGGCTCTTGGTAGACCTGTTTTTCTTCCTGTGTAGTTAAAAAAAAAAACAAACTTGATGTTTCTCTGGCTCTGTGAAAGAATTGACTTGTAATTATCTTTTGGTAAAAACAGAACACTTAAAGCTTCTTATTTTCTTGCTTTTATGAGTCCAGATACAGTTTTCCAGCCATTTTGAAATAAAATGTTGGCAGGAGTGGAACTTGGAAGACAGAGTCCAACCATGGAACGTGCTTCATTTGGAATGAGGTGGTTAGATAAATATGTCCCTTGACTCACCCACTGAATAAATAAATCATAGAGTGAGAGCTTAAATAATAAATAATAGAAAAGGCAAAAGGGAAGAAACTAAGAGGAGCTGACAAGGTAAAAATAAAAAAAGAATACAAAGAGGAAAAATGAAAGGTCGAGAGGTGCCTGCCATTCTGTATTCACATTTATGGGTCATGTTTCGCCAGAAGTCTTCATTGGATTGTTTCCCCCGCCCTCTGAATTCCAAGAGTTAAAGCTAAAATGCTGTATATCTTTTCCCTCAAAATTTCTGGGAGGAGGTTTGAGCACCAGGTGAAGTTTAGGCAGGCATTTGATGGGCTTCCCGATGCCTGAGCTATTCTGGTCACTGGTCCGCTGGTAGGTAGCTGGTCTTCGACTATCATATTTGAGGATGATTTATGCAGCAGCAACAGAGATGTGATGTGCTTGCTGTGCCCATCTTCTTTGGCCATCAAATGAGAGTCTTAATATTTTGCACTTGCACTGATACTGTTTGAACTCATTTCTCGCACCCCTCCTTGTCGATTTTCTCTTTCTAGCCTTACAGGACTTCGTGTTATATGTGTTGATTGCTATAACCAAGATCTTCGGTCCGGCCATTTCTGAACATCATAAGTGTGTAGTTGTGGTTCTGGGAAGTGTCCAATATCAAGACACCAAAGATTGTCTGGTGAAGTTTTGCTCTCTGCTTGGAAGATGGTGCCTTCTAGCTGAGTCCTCACGTGGTAGAAGGGAGAGGGGGGTGCTGGCTTGAGCCTCTCTCTTGTGATTGCAAATCTGACCATGTTAGTGAAACCCCAAGGACTTAATCATTTCCCCAAGATCCCACCTCCTGTCATGACTAGCGTAGAGAATTAGGTTTGGTATAGGAGTTTTGAGGGGCTCAAAGAGACCCTAGTATTCATATTTGATCACATGTCTTTTCATTTCCTTCCCCAAAGCTCCACATGTAACCTAGAAGCCATCAGAGTAGCCTGGGATTCCCTGTTAACACTTCTAACAGCCAACTCTGATTGAACACTTAAAATGTGAACATTGTGCATGGATTGTCTTTCTCGTCCTTTCAATCATCGTCAACTCATTTTTGTTTATCATAATTGTGACAGAGAAGAGTAAAAGAATACCTTTCTGTTTACCAGAGGGGTAGATTTCATTCCCTGTTTCCTTTATACTGTGAGCTCCATTAAGTAGGAGCTGAAGACTGCCAGAGGTGATGTTGAACAGTTCTGGTACTCATCTCTCTGTCCCTTTCTCTATTTCTGTTTTCCTGTCTCTCTATTTCTCTGTCTTTCTGTGTTTCTGTCTCTCATAACTCTAGCACCCTCTCTGCCTCTTTGTCTCTCATTCTCTCTCTCTCCTCTCTCTCTCTGCCCCTCTCTCATGTGCATGCATATGTAAGGAGTGAATTATTTAAGACCCCAGGGATCTTCCTTCAATGTAAGCCTCATCCCATTCACACTGGGATTATAAGGTTTACAAATCAAACCCACAGAGCTAAATTACTTTTTGCGGAGTTGTCTACATCAAAGCTTCGGTTTATTCATGAAGAGCTGTGCTGCTTAGTCTGGCTAAGCCTGAGATAACAGAGGCAAAATTCAGATGGGATGATGCATCCTCTCCTTGTCTTCCCAGAACCTCGCGTGTGTCAGCCCTGTTGACAAGCAGCCCTCTGGGCAGCAGGGTGTACCATTCTCAGTGCATGGAAAGCTAGCACATGCCTCACAGAGGAGCAAAATGGCATGTGTATCTGTGCAGAGCCCCGCATCATTTCAGTATTTATACTAAAAATACTCAGGCATGGCTTCCACAGAAGAGATGAAGATAGCACGGTGGTAACTCTCGGGTTATATGGATTTCTGAGGGGTTTTTTTTTTGTTTTCTTTTTCTTTTTTTTTCCCCAAAAAAGAGATGATTTCCTCAACACCTGGGGTTGAAACCAGGAAGTCTTGTTCTCAACACACTCAGCTTAACCAACTCTGATGTCTTAGCATTTGGCAGGTTGGAGCAAAGCAAGAAACAGATCTACACAAAAGGTCTACTGAGGGCCCACCTGAATTTAACCTGTCCCTTCCTAGTTCCACCAGAACCTGGCTTCAAACCCCAGTCCGTTTAACATTGAATCTCCAAGTTTGGTTATTAAGTTAAGCAATGTGTGTGAGTTTCCTGTCTCAGTGTCTGACACCTATGGGAAATTCAATACGATTTCTCTTCCTCCCATCAGGAAGAAAGAAAAGCAAAGAAAAGTGGCGTAGGATACAGAGAACACCCAAACACCGCCAGTGTGTAAGCGTTCATTTATAGGATTTAGTCACATGGCAAAACCTGAATGGAAGAGCTCAGGATAGGAACAGCCCTGAAATATTCGTGGTTTGGTGTTCATCTAAGTGGGATGGGTAGGGGACTGGCACTGGCAGGAGGCAGGGTGGTGATAGAGTGGCATTAAAGGAGAAAGGTCTCACAAGCGCCACCTCTGGGTGGATGCAAGATTTGCAGACTAGAACAACGAAATTTTAACCTCTGATTTAAGAGCTGATCTCTTCTTTCCTTAAACAATCCTCTCATGTACTTTAAGAACTTAATTCCTAGGAAGAAAATAAACCCTTTTAACTGATGAAATCTTTCATCATCTCTTTATACCTGCAGATTCCTCCAGGTGACTGTTAGAGAATAATCAGTTTGAATTTGACTCTGCTAGATGTATTAGAAAAGGGAATATGCCCTGAGAATTGTCCTCTGCTTTGCTGGATGGGGAGGTTCCAAATGTAAATAGTGAAACAAAGCCACCAAGGGTGTTCTCTTTGCCAAAAGAAGACCAGAAGAGCCCAATGACTCTGATTGGCTGGCACCATTATATTCTCTTGTTTAACAAAGCTCTAAGGATACAGACATCAGTTGCCTGTTGAAGTAGTAGCTTAAAGTATTCACAAATCTTTATTAAATCTACTAAATATTCATTAAAATGAGAGAGGATAGTTTTCTCAATGCATGGAAACACACAGCACTGTTACATGAAAACATTGTATAGAAGAAGTAGCAAATGTGTTGAGGATGACATAAAAACACATCTATATGATGGATAAAAATCAGAGAAAAATTGGAAGTGATGTGATAGTTCCCCTAACTTTCTCATTGAGTGACTCAGGCTCTTTTTTAGTTTGGAATTCTCTTTCCTTGGTAGATATCCAGACTCTCCACATACGTACATTTAAGATACATTTATGATGAGCTCCTGAAAACAAGAATGCTCACAAAGAAGAAGTAGATGTTGATGAGAGAAATCTTAATTTGCATTTTCTTTCCCTTAAATGCCTGAAATATCTTGGGTATAATGTTGCATGAATAAGGGTCTTAGTGTTTAATGTAATATGACTTAATATGTTCTCTTTTTTGCTAAGATCTATAAAACATTTCCTATTAAGACCTATAACTTTTCTACCAAATTTAGCAAGGAAAAAAGTATATGCCAAGGCTACCATGGGATTACTCAAATCTATTCTACTACCTAACAATAAATTTCATTTCTCTTAAAGCTGGGACAATCCTTGTAGAAAGGGATGCAAGGCCACCATAATGCTTTGCATAATGTCAGCCTGTCAGTCCATTCCCCACTATGCCTTTGGTCTTTCTAACAGTCCTGTTGGGTTAGATAAGGTAATATCCATATAGTCATAAGAGATACTGAAACTGAGCTACAGTACTTATAAAGCTGTGTCTTCCTTGATATGTATAAGCTAGGAACAGTAAAAGCTTACCATAACACTGTAAGTAAAGTCTAAAATGTTCAATCAGGAAAACCCAGGTTTGTGTTAACTTCGAAGTGAATCAAATCACTAAGATAAACCTCTGCAGCTGGCCTGCCCAGGCCTTCAGGGGTCCATCTGTGGAATGCAAACACCCTCCCCACAGCAGCAGTTCAGCACCTGCCACTGTCCACTGCAGCTCAAATCCTAGAAGATGATTCCAGGCCTGACAGGCTTCTCAGGGAGCCTAAGGGATTCCAGGAATCTCCCCAGCTGGGTGATCCCCTGTTTCTTGCCAAGCGATTGAGATTCCTACAGAGAGACTGAACTGGAAGAACACTGGGGGGGATACAGACCCCAATTCCAAAGACACTGTCCCCTGCCATTGCCCTTCAGGAAAGGAGTGCATTCCTCTCCTAACTTTTACTATGTTTGACTGGCTTCATACAGCTCATAAATTCTGTCTACATCTCATAAACCACTCACCTACTCACTATCTCTGCTTAACACAGCTTATAAGTTGTATCCATTCTATTTGTTTTTCTTGTCTTCACTAGCAGAATTGAATATTCTCAAATCCTACTGCAAACACACATTGTAAACCAAAAGATGTAGTGGGAACAAGAAAAGCAAAGCTCTGCTTCACAGTGGCAAAGAAATAGAAATCAATCAAAACAGAGGATAGCTGAGTCCTAGAAACGGTGGCACTTTGAACGCAAAGTGGAGGGTGCCAACTGCCATATTGGATAATGGCCCATCCTATTCCAGTGTAAACTCATCTTGACCAATTACCCAATAATCTTATTTCCAATTAAGGTTTACTGACAATGTACCAGTCACTGGAACTGCATCATGCTTGGGGAGATCCTCTGGGAGCCTTTTCTTGATGAATTTATCTCTGCTTCTTTGAAGAGTATGCATCATAATTAGCACAAGTGTATTCCAGGAAGTCCTGCTTGCTGACTACCCTCTCCCACTTCCAGTCCCCAGGATCATCACACTTAGGATAAGAACAAGGACAGAGATCTTGGGTTTGCTGCAGGAAGGAGATCCTTGGAAAATATTCAAGGCACCATAGGGCAATTACTGTATTTGTTGTATGACAAGTGTGCATAGCTTCATTCCCTGGATAATAAGAACTACAATTTTCCTACTCAGGCCATATATTTGTTTCTGGAGGCGGCATCTAGGTGGCTTGGAACAACAGAAGCATATTGTCTCCAGGCTAAAAATCTAAGATCAAGATGTCAGTAGTGTTGGTTGTTCCTCAGGAGTTTGAGAGAGAATCTGGGCCATATTTCCCTTCTAGCTCCTATGATAATGTTTTGGTCTTATTAGAGAATCATCTCTTCCTCTGTTCTCATGTGACCTCCCCCATGTCCTTGCTTCTGTGTGTCTTCCTACCCTCCTTATAAGGACCAGCCATATTGGATAACAAACATCCCATTCTATTCCAATATAAACTCATATTAACTAATTCCATCTACAATGACCCTGTTTCCAAATAGGGTCAAATTCTGAGGTCTAGGTGGTTAAGACCTCAATACATCTTTTGATGTGATGTGGCTCACCCAGAAACATGCAAAATTGAGAAATTTACATTTGTACTTATATTATTTCAGTTATTATCCTCTAAGCCTCTGATAATGGAAAGATTACTTGAGTTTTTCCAAGTGTAAAGACTTATGGTAGATTTCATATACGCTGTGTGGGAGAGACAAAATTCCAAAACAGTGACTACTGCATACTAGCCACTCCTTGGGGGAAGAGGACAAGAGTTTTCATTTTTACTGTAAATCACAATAGTGCTTGGAGTTTTATAACAGGCATGCACTACTCTGTATTCAGAAAGAGCAATAAAGATACATCTTCAAGGATAAAATACAAGGCATCAAGTTAAATTTGAATTTCAGATAAACAACAAATAAAATTTTAGTATACCTACATACCAACCATTGCATGGGAAACACATATGCTACAAAATATCCCTTGTTTGCCTAAAACTCAAATTTAACTCAGTAATTTGCATTTTTATTTGCTAAAGCAGGCAGCTTCACTCCAAATGTACTGGTTTAGATGAGCTTTTTCTAGAAATTAGACCATAGAAGGAATTTGCCCCAGAGGCTGCTATAAAAAGAACAATAAGATGTCAGAGATGACCACATTAACTTCTGTGGGTTTTGTACCAGACATAAGAATATGGCTCAAATGAGTCTATTCTTGTCCAAACTCTGGGTGAGATCCTGACTCACACAGCTCACAGTAGCTACAAAGGGTGTCAGTCCCGTCTCTGTTGCTAATGACATAATACCACCTATGGGGAAAGTTGTAAAGAAAGGAGGCTGATTTCATCCCCTGGTTCTGTTGTCAAGACCGAGGGGCTGCATCTGGGGATGGCCCTTGGCTGGTGGAGTGCTGAGATTGTACAGGACTGCATGGGGACATCAATATGTGTAGTCGATCCTCTGGGCACTGTGTGTGTGTGTGTGTGTGTGTGTGTGTGTGCGCGCGCGCGCGCGCACCCAAGGGGCCACCTGAAATCACAGCCAGATTGAATCTGGGGAGCCAGACCCTATTGACTAAGGGTGCATCTTGAAGCTGGAACAAGCATTTTTGTCCCAAGCTTGTATATTACTTTTCATCCAATTTGAATTCTAACACACTAAACTGGAAAGTGGCAATCTCAGAACATTCCAGAGTGGGCAGTGTACCTGTCTTCTGAGGGGTCCCCTGTGAGAAGCCACATGTATCTCACAGGAACCTTCCAGAAGCCCCATGATAGGTGATGCTGGTCATTACCAATTCCCTGGAGAAGATGAAAGTCTGTCTGCTTTAAATACCAGTGATGAGGGAGAGGGAGCGGCAGAAGGAGAAAGAGAGAGAGAGAGAATTGGGGCATAGTGCGTCATACCTGTAACCTGAGCTAATCGCTCACACCTGTAACCTGAGCTAATCAAGAGATGAAGGATCACTACTCAAGGCCAGTCCAGACAAGAGTTAGAGACTCCAATAGCCAGGCACTGTGGTACACTTCTGTCAATCCAGCTAGACAAGAAATGTAAATAGGAGGCTCATGATCCAGGTCAGCTCAGAGCATAAATGTGAGCCCCTATTCAACAGGACAATGAAAGTGAAAAGGACTGGAGGCTTGGGTGAAGTAGTAGAAGCAGAAAGAAAGCAATACACAGGCCATACATCGTCTTGGTGCCTACAGAAAATAAGTGATTTTTAAAAATACTTACAACTATATCTTTTTTATCTCTAGAATTCCTTCTTGAATTTGCCGATGGCTCTTACCAATGAGCTTGACTGGCCCCAGCTGTCTGGAGCTACTGGATTCCTGGAGGCTACCAGCAGGTATGTGCATCTGCACACACTCAGACACTTACATGTGTCTGTACAAGGGAAGAAGGCGAGACAGAGCTTGCTTCCCAAGAAGCTGAAATGATGATTACAAATGGTCTCAGAACAGGGATGACACATGACAACACCTCCACTGACATCCAGCCCAGCCGCCCGTCAGTAGGAGGTCGTGGGTTGTACTCTATCGGCGCTGCCAGGGGAAGGGTGGCCTGCGGTTTACCTCTGATGGAAAGTACGTCAGTAGATATAGGACATATGAAAAGCTGGCCCCAGCAGCTCAAGCCACTTTAGATGCTGAGATCAGGGGGATGTTCACAAGACCTCATCTCAACCAATAGCTGGGAGTGGTGACTCACACCTGTCATCATAGCTATATGAGAGGCTGAAATGGGGAAGATCCAAACTCCAGGCTAACTGGAGCAGAAAAGCAAGAGAGACTCCATCTCAATGCGAGAAGCTGTGGTGGACAGTGAAAAATGGGAAGATACCTGTTCAAGAAACAAGACCCTATCTCAAAAAATAACCAGTGCAAAAAAGGCTGCAGGCCTGGCTCAGTAGCAGAGTGCCAGCCTAGCAAGGCCAAGTTCAATTCCCAGTACCATTAGAAATTTAAAAAAAAAAAGAAATATGGCATATAATGGATTCCAGAAGAGAGGGCAGGGATCCACCTCCAGGTCTAACTGCAAGACAGAACCAGCCCTTCCTGCCTCCTCCTCCTCCTCCTCCTCCTCCTCCTCCTCCTCCTCCTCCTCCTCCTCCTCCTCCTCCTCCTCCTCCTCCTCCTCCTCCTCCTCCTCCTCCTCCTCCTCCTCCTCCTCCTCCTCCATCACCATCATCATGTGTTCTCGATTCTTTATACTAGTTCCTCCACAGCAAGTTCCATCTAGGAAAATAGGTAAGCCCAATCTTCAACTAAGATAGCCAACCAGAACCTGTCTATAGCTATCTAAATGCCGTACTTCTGAGCGTGGAACCAGGAGTTGGTCTAGTCTGTTGCCTTCTACAGACCAGGGCCAAGAAATAGACAGCTTCAACAAAGCTAGAGGTGACAGTGGAGGAGGTCCACAGAGTAGCAATCAGAGTGTTTTAAAAAAAAGGAAGTTAGCCATAAAAATCCAAAAGAACCAAATATAGTTACAGTCCTAAACTCAAGTACAAATGAGTCCAGCAGGTCAACAATTACAAAGACCAACCAGATGGAATTTTCTAGATTAAATATTGCTCTCTCTGCCACTAGCTTCAATTTGTTATGTTGGACCAGACATAGCAAACACTTAGGAAGAAATAGACAAAGCCATTGTTGCAAGTGCACAACCAGCACTATTCAAGGGCATTTAATACATCTTTGATGAGAAGTGTCCTAGAATCTGGGTGTTAAAGGTTATCTATTTTCTCCCACCCTGTCGATATTATGTGAGAGAACAATTTTGAGAAGCAGTTCATCCCTCTGAACCAAGTCGCTGGGGCATTAATACCAGCAAATTGGAGAGTAGGGACTTACAGATAAGATTTGTTAACCTAATTTCAAATTTAAAAAAAAGACATGTACGTACTAAACACCAGTGGGTACAATAGCCTTATTAAATCCATTATTCACAAATTACTTGGGATATAATTGCAAGTGATTAGCTCTGTTGTAATTATACTTCACTAAACAAATAACCAGAGAGTTGGTCATCTGCGGTAGGACGTAACTGACTGGAGTGAGAGAGACTCCTCAGCAGTGGGCATCCACATGTGGTCCACGGCCCATTTGAGCATGCATGGATGTGAAGGCTCCTGCAGGGGGTGCACATGGTGAATGCACATGGTGAATACCACTTTCCCCAGCAATAGTAAAACAGCATAGTGAGACCATCGATTGGTACTGATGGTTTGAAAGTAATGGTAGACAAAGCTGTTGGTGTGCTCACCTGCAAGTCAGATAAGGAAATAGTAACCAAGTCTGGTCCTTGTGCAGGTGATGGATGAATTTGTTTTTATAGACCACTGTTTTTGAAAATGGCTCTAGCTTTGAAGTGGGGATGTGGATCAAGTACTACAGTGTGAATCATGAGTGAAAAAAGCAGAATAAGAGCTTGAGGCTCTGAGTTCAAGCCTCTAGTGCTGGCACAGAGAAAGGAAAGGAAAAATTAGTCTACAAAACAAATTATGGCTTTTTAGACTTTTATATCTAAAATAAGTAAAATGAACTTATTACTTCAAGGAAATAAATGACAGTATTAGTTGTTAATCATAAAATTTGACCTTTCAAAGAAAAATTTGAATTTCAGAAAATTTGTCTCTTCTAGGAATTTTCTAGTGCTATACATCACACTACTAACATAATTATCTTTCAGTATTGCTGCATAGGATGTTATCAATGGAATGCTACACATTCTCATAATTCAGTGAACCAATGTTTTTCTAAATGACAAGTGTTTGGTGTATAAAATCAGGCACAGAAAAAAGATCCATAAGAAGTACAAGGCAGACCACACACTATAAGGCAAGCAGGAGCAAAACCTTATTTCAGATTACATGCTGCAACCCAGCAGTATTTAAGAAGCTATCATCAAGGAAGTCTGTGTAGTTATGTAAAAGATGCATGTAAAATGCTACTCTGTTTTCCAACTACATGTACACAGACAACCAGAGTTTCTTCACATAGAGCTACCAAAACAATGCATTGCAATGACTGTAGGCACAAGTGCATGACTCCAAATGTTCATTTCTTATATAGTAAATATTAATATGTCTAATAAAAACATTAAAATTAATATTGGTACATCTAACTAACAATAGCTGTCTGGGGTCCTCAACAATGTAGTTTAAAGTGGATCTGAGATCACAAGTTAGAAAACCTCTGTTCCAAGAAGTATGTATAATGGAGACATACAGAAGATAGAGGTTGAGGGATGGCTACGGCTGGCCACCTGAGAGTAGAGGGCAGGGAAGGGGCAAAGGCTGAGGGATAGCCATGGCTGGAGACCTGGGAGCAGAGGACAGACCTTGCAGCAGGGAACAAACCAGGAGTACGTACAATGCTGGGGCCAGGTAATGCAAGAGTGTATAAGAAGTAACAGCCATGAGCCTAATGCTGCTGGAGTCAGAGGAGGGTGAGACTGAGGTGGGAGAGATGGTGACCAAGAAGGGAGGCAGGCCAGAGGCCGTTCAGTGGGGTGGGAGTGGCCACCTGGCCAGGGAGAGCTGGCAGGGGGCAATGGAGCAGATGCAGGTGGTTTTCAACAAGATTTTATAGTCTGGTGATTTCTTTCTCCTACTGATGGACATTCAATGTATTCCCAAAGTTTCATCATAGGAATGAGATCGAACATTTCTGTACCACCTCTTTATGAATAAGTATACAGATGGTTTTGAAAAAGAACTGCAGAATCAAAATGTATACATTTTTCATTTTTATAAGCTTTCCAAATGCACTATCCCAATTTATATTCTCCCACTTAATACACAAGAATATTTGTTTTCTTTCTGGATCATGGTCAACACTAGATATTTTCCATCCTATTATTTCCTAATCTAATAATATCTTATTTTTGTTCTAACTTGCAACCTTCTGGTTGCTATGGAGCAGCTTTTCATAGATAGTGACCCTCATCTTTCTTCTGTCTCTGTTCATGTGTCAATTCTCCCCACTGAAGGAACAACTCTCTAACTCAATCTAAGGGGAGGTTGCTACTCGGAGCTCCTCTTGTGGTCTTTAGTACCAATGGCTGTTCACTCAGTACCTCCCATTCCCCCTGCCCTGTGCCCAGACTGAGTCTCCGAATGAGTAATCAGTGGCTTCACTAGTACCTGGCACAATAGATAACACAGCTCTGGTACCCTGTAGAAAAGCTGAACTAATTCACTCCATAATATTCCTCTATCTCTAGGTTGCTCTGTAACCAACCAACAAACCTCCTTCAAATGCATTTTCTCAGATTTGTCCAAATCAAACCATATTTACTTGAATTAACAGTCAAGGGGGAAATGAGAGGGACAGGGAAAGAGGAGGGTAAACAGCTGCCTGATGAGAGGCATTTAAGAGCAACTCAGCACCTCTTAAACCCTTGGACTCTCTTAAAAGCATGGACTCTCAACATTGTACCAGAAATTAGCACAATTCATTAAGATATGAAATCATAAATCTATGTGGAAATATTTATGACATAGTCAATGAATTGGAGGAAGTGAATTGCAAGAAAATGATTAATTTAGTCATAAGAAAGAGTAAAACAAAGGGGAAATTCGCCTCTTCCAGGCAAATTTGGTTAAGGTTAGATAAATTAAGCCTCTCTGTGAACTTTTTTTTTTCATTTTTATTTTTTTCCTTTATTGTCAAAGTGAATTACAGAGGGGTTACATTTTCAAATGTAAGGCAGTGAATACATGTTTTTTTTTTTTTTTTTTTTTTGGCCAGTCCTGGGCCTTGGACTCAGGGCCTGAGCACTGTCCCTGGCTTCCTTTTGCTCAAGGCTAGCACTCTGCCACTTGAGCCACAGTGCCACTTCTGGCCGGTTTCTGTATATGTGGTGCTGGGGAATCGAACCCAGGGCCTCATGCATACGAGGCAAGCTCTCTTGCCACTAGGCCATATCCCCAGCCCCTCTCTGTGAACTTTTGTGCAGAACACTGTAATTTCACAGCCTGTGGGGATCAGAGAAAATGATTGCACTCTTAAACCCCCTGGTCCAGTTCTTGGAGTCCACAAGACATGGGACTTTAGGGGCCCTCCCTGTTCAGATCCTGATTCCATCTATTTTCTTCAAAAACTATTTGGTGAAATATGAGTTTCAGGAGATGTTAGTGGGCATTACACATTTACATCAGACAAGTTTTGGAAATACCAGTTTGGATAAAAGAACACAAATTTATTCAGTGTAAAGATTAACAGAGACCCTAACATACAGGAAAAGAAACACACCTTTGTGTATCTTAGTTCATTTTTTTGCTTCTATAATGAGACAGTCCCTAAATTCATTTAATCACCAAACAATATGGAGATCTGCATAGGTTTTTTATGAGGAAGACACATTTTAAAACAACGGCACTGCACAGATGTGTTGTAAGATTATGAAAACAATCTTCATTGTTGCAGTTGATAGTTTCAAGTTTAAAGGCATCCATAGCCTTAAATCTCTTTGTTTCTATTACCCATTAGTGTCCACTTTAATATAGTGGCTTAGAATCAAATCTTGGGCTGGCAGAGAATTCTAGCTGCTCCAGGCCCTGAGAACAACAGGAGGCGGAAGCTCAGGGAGAGGCTGACCTGCCAGGTAGGCTGTCTGGTGTGAGTCTGGCAGCTCATGAATCATTGAGCATAAAGCCCAGTAAGCCTATTTTCCTGCCCCACATTCCAAATATGTCAAGCTGAGTTGTTCATTTTTATATATATCTGAACTCCAGAACTTTTCTATACAGTCACCTCTCCTCCCCTTTTCCTGGGCCCCATTGCCAGTCTCCCTGAATGCTCAAGAGGTCATTATCTGCACAAGATCTAACCTAAGCCTTTGTTGTTCTGTGAATCAGTGATTCAGGAGTGACACTGCTACCAAAGGACTGGAAGAAGATACAAATGGTCTTTAACTCATCTCCCTGACCCCATGCTCACCTGACCTCTCCCCCATCACAAACTATAGAAGTCTCTACTCCCCTTTCTCAAAATAGAGCCTGTCTGGCAACAACAAATGCTGGAGGGGGTGCGGGGAAAGAGGAACCCTTCTCCATTGTTGGTGGGAGTGCAAATTAGTACAACCACTTTGGAGAACAGTATGGAGGTTTCTCATAAAGCTCAATATAGACCTACCCTATGACCCAGCCATACCACTCCTAGGCATCTATCTTAAACAGCAAACCCCAATATATCAAAAAGACATTTGTACTTCCATGTTTATTGCGGCACAATTCACAATAGCCAAAATATGGAAACAACCCAGATGCCCCTCCACAGACGAATGGATCCAAAAAATATGGTACTTATACACAATGGAATACTACATAGTGATTAGGAATGGTGAAATATTGTTAATCGCAGGGAAATGGTCAGAACTCGAACAAATAATGTTGAGCGAGACAAGCCTAGAACACAGAAAACAAAGGGGCATGATCTCCCTGATATTTGACTGTTAACAAAGGGAGACGGAGAGACAGTAGAGACCAAGTCTGTGAAACCAAAAACTGCTTGTCAAATAGTATTCCCCACAGGATTGGGGCAGCGACCCAACAGTATGTAACTAAAACCAAACAATTACTCAACATATAAAGGTCAAAAATTGACCTCTCAGGGGAATACAATAGCTCAAAAGCTATGTATGTACGTTCATATAAGACTACTGTCGACACATGGTCTAATATCGACATTACATTTAAAGCCCTAGGCGAACTTTCTTGGGCGTGGTCACGTGGCTATTGTATACGTTCTTGATACATTGTATATTGTATATATGTCTACCTGACCTAGAGAAGAGATAGAAAAACAGGGTGTAAGATATCACAAGAAGTGTACACACTGCCCTACTATGTAACTGTACCCTTTTTGCACAACACCTTGTCAAAAAATTTGTGTTCAATTAATAAATAAATTTAAAAAAATAGAGCCTGTCTAATTCCTACATTACCTGATTTTAACCTTCTCCACTCTTCTGTACTAAGTCTTCACATCGAATCACTTATCATCATCCCTCACCAATCTTGTAGCTAGCCATGGAAGCCCCATCCTTCCTGGGACTGATTTTCCCAATACTTAAGAGAACATCCAAGGTATGACCAAACTAGCACCACCACTGGGGAATCAGAAAACCCCAAAAATGGCATCGATATTATTTGAATTATATCAAATACTTGATTCATCCTGAACACTTCTGACAGGTAGATGACCCATTGAGGAAACTGTTTTTGCCAGTCCAAGTAGAATCCCACTTTGGATCGACACAAGACCATTTCTTCTGCTAGGAATCCATCCTTCCCATTTGTATTACTCTTGAGGCCCATTCTATTATTAGTAGTATTGGTAGTATTAGTATTATCTTTAAGTAGTTGTACAAAGAAGTTGCCATTTAACAAAACAGTTTATGAATATATGTTAATCAGTGTTACCCCTTTCAACATTCTTACTCATCCTTCCCCTATCCACCCCTTCCCTCACCTTCTTAATTTTGTAAGCTATACATTGGATTTTTTGTATTGTCAAGGTGATGTACAGAGGGGTTACAGTTATATACATAAGGTAGTGAGTACATTTTTTGTCAAACTTGTTATCTCTTCCCTCATTTTCCTCCTACCTTCCCTCCTCCCCAGTCCTCCCCCGTACCCCGAGTTGTACAGTTGGTTTCTACATATTGTCTTGTAAGTATTGCTGTTAATGTTGGTCCTCCTTTTACCTTTTGTGTTACCAATTTGGTGTTCCCCTTCCCTTCCCAGATTCAGACAAACATATATACAATACCAAGGGTACCAAAATCAAACACAGTAACAACAGGGGCTAAACCATAGGGATGATAAACAAAAGAAAAAAAATAACTTCACATAGTACATTGGTTTCCCTTCAGATCATATACATCTTTTGCCTTTTACATTGGCTTCATGAGTGCATTCTCCCTCTCTTCTTTGAGGTCCATTCTTGATTTTCCTTTGCTCCAATGGTATGAGGGCTATTAAAAAGGCTCTCTGAGAAAGTAGCTTTTGTGCGACCTGAGCAAATATTGGCAAAAGCAACCTTTAACTGTTCTATTTGGGATTTACCTATTTGAATTTTCTCAACAGAAATCAAATATGACCACATGATGTGAACCTTGCCAAGGGCCAGCTAGCCAGGTAAAGCTGAAAAACTTAGAATTTTGACATGGTGTGCCCCCAAGAAATGATCCAGGTATTGAGAACAGCAAGGGGAAGAAAAAGGAACCCCAAAGAGACCACCCCTTTGCCCGCAAAGCTCAAGTACTTCTATGAGCCCATTGTTCTTGGTTTTGTTGTGCAACAACCCAATAGAGAAACATCAGGCCTTTCTGGTCACTTGAATCAAGGACAAGAAGATGGGAGTTTGGGAGAAGAAAGGTCATGACAGGTTAGGCAGCACAAGAAATGTCCTATTTTTCATCCGCTCATCCTCTGGATGAAATTTCAGCTGGCCCTGCACTGAGACAATCTTCCTTTAAACAGTCTTCTTAATTTGTAGGCATTGCAAAAATATTGCATCGACTCCTCTCTCTGCTCAGTTTCTCTGAGCACTGCACACTGCGTGGAAAATTGGATTCCTAACACTCGTGGGAGAGATGACTTATTTTTGGATTGATGGGAAAGAAAACAGGATTGTTGTCAGTTACAGGAAATATTTCTAGTGCTTTGTATAAGATCTTAACCCCCAAATTCAGGCTACCTTTCTAATAGAATATTAAGGAAGCTTTCAATGATTGATAAAACAATCTGTATTCTGATAATGAAAAGTGCAACTAACTGTGTTTATAAGATTAACACCCATGCTATTTGTTTTTCATGAGCCAAACAATATTTTGGCACATAAATTCCCATTTTTACAATTATCAAAAACATATTTATGACTGAATCTTGGTAACAATTACTTTCTCTGAGAAAAATAAACTTTCTTTATTGACCGTGAAATTATTTTAGTATTGAACTCAGCTCTTAAGTTCATTTCCCATCTGGTTTTCCAAAAATACAGTAAATAGTCAAGGTAGAAGATGTAAGGCACTCAGTGTATAAAGTGTTCATTTCAGGCTTTTGGGCAAGATGGCAGATTGAACAGAGCATTTACTTATCTCCCTAGAAGCCTTATTAACAAGACAGTGACTGCATTTGTTCACAAGGACGAAGAGAACAGAGCCAGCAGCCACAGAACACTGGGGAAAGAACAAGCAGAAACTGGGCAATAGATTCTGCAGAGCTGTGCCCCAAGCTGACCGGAGGGGACCCAACTCCAGTCCCCACCTTAGACATCCCAAAGGGGTGACTGGGTGACTCCACGGCCAGCTCTAGAAAGGGAGCTGAAGCTGAACATGACAGAATCCGTTGAAAGATGGTTTGAAAAGCAGTTCATTCTTCCAACCCCTTAACTCCACACAGGTGAGTACCTGCCTCACCCTCACCCTGGATGAAAGCTAGAGGTTCAGATGCTAATGTCGAGGATCACTGGGCTGAGGAGTGCCAGACACAACTGAAGAGAGGACTGTGCATGTGGAGTGCGGAGCCTGGGACTGGCAGGCTGACAGGTGGTTCTCCTGACTCAAAACTGCATGGAGCACCCCAACAACAGAGCTCCCAAAGATAGTAACAGTAGTGTTTCTGGGAAAAGGCCCAGCCTGGACCATTCTGAACAAGCACCCCTCGAAGCCTCAATCCACATACGAGTATCAAGTCAGTGTCCATGTTTAAATAAACATAAACCAACCACACAAGATCACCAGCCATCTGAAGGAGACCTAAAATACAAAGACAATGCAAAACCAAGGAGGACAGAAGGTTTACAGGCTCATGCCTGTAATCTCAGCTACACAGGAAGCCATTGTGTTCTGAAGCTGGCTCTGGGCAAAAACACACGACTATACCAGAAAAGTCACTAAAGCAGGAAGCTTCTGGGATGCAATTCAAGGGGTACAATACCTATCTAGCAAGCATAAGGCTCTGAAAGAAGAGGCTCCTCAGGACAACAGACAAAAGAACTCCCCTGACATCTACTGTGCACAGGGTTGAGGCACCAAATCAGAAGGAAGCAAGCAAACAGGCTCCAGAAGGTATTCCCACAAGAAGATAAAGTTACAGGCCAGACATGTGGCTCAAGTGGCAGATTGTCTGCCTAGCAAGTACGAGGCCTGACTTCAAACCTCAGTACTGCCAAAACAAAACTCATTTCAATGCCCAAAAGGGGAGTGGATCTGAAAGACTAGAGTATCTGCCAGGGCTTCTGACCAATGGGAGAAAGGAAAACAGATTCTCATGATGGGATTGGAAAAGGTAAACAACTGCTCAAGAAATGTGCAACTCTTCCTATCTAAACCATTAGAAAATGTACTTCAGAGGTTTTTATAGAAAGAAAAGGTTTATCTTCAGTTATACTCTTATCCTATTGGTGACACTCATTTCATAGAACTGCTTTCTATTCAACTTCAATAATATTACACAGCTTTGGGAAACATGTCAGAAAAAAATTGACTTTCTGAGTCATCCTAACTTGTATTTTAAAAATTTCCATTAAGCAGTTGTTCAAAGCGGTTTCAATTCAGCATGTTAGTTCATGAGTACAACGCATCTTGATCAATGTTACCACTTCTATCGTTCTCCCCACCTCTCCAAAACCCTTGTTTAAAAAAAGTCACAAGGACTGGGAATATGGCTTAGTGGCAAGAGTGCTTGCCTCATATACATGAAGCCCTGGGTTCGATTCCTCAGCACCACATATATAGAAAAAGGCCAGAAGCAATGCTGTGGCTCAAGTGGCAGAGTGCTAGCCTTGAGCAAAAAGAAGCCAGGGACAGTGCTCAGGCCCTGAGTCCAAGTCCCAGGACTGGCAAAAAAAAGTCACAAACATGTGTTTCTTTGGACATCATCCTCACATTAAATGTATACATATGTGTTTATTTCAGAATTGAAGGAAAATCTATTTACCTTCGTTTACGGAAAAGAAACCGCTGCAACCACAGAGACTACCAGAATGTTTCCAGGAATGGTAAGTGGCTGTGTACATGAGCCTTCACCAAAAGGCAGGAATGGATGGATTTGCTTCTCTTTGTCCTACAAAAGCTAAGCATCAGATTGCAAGAACAAAACTAACATTATCCTTTAAAAACACCATCCTTTCCAACAGTGAGCCCCAGGCCTAGAGCCTTTTCAGGAGAGAGAATATTGCGTAATCATGGTAAAACCCATGGGCTGGTCCATCACTCTGTCACACCTAGCTGGCTGAGGCCCTCTTCTACACTGTGCAGATAACATCATGGGTAGGTGAGGTGATTTCAGATCCTTGTGCCAGTTCACAGGACCTGGTAAGTTACAGGGCTGGAATATCTGCCACTGTCTAACTCAACTCTAATACCAGGAAGGATAATTAATCTTAGTGATCTGGGGGAAAAAAATCCAAGAAAAGTCAGTCTTACTTCCCTCACAGCTATACAGCCCATAGTGGCTACTCCTGATGGAGACTATCTCTGAGTCATGGACACACACCCTTGCTACACTTTGTCTTTTCCTTTAGCTACTCAGCTCCCTGACACTGCCAAAGGCCCAGAATGCAGTGTGTAAAAATGAAGAACAAGCCAGGCTCTGGGCACTCACAGGTGTAATCCCAGCTACTTGGGAGACTGAGACCTGGAGGATCACAGTTCAAAGCAAGGGAAGGCAGAAAAGTCGATCTCCAAAATAACTAGCAATAAGCTAGACTGAATGTATAGCTCAAGTGGTAGAGTGTGGTCTGCCAGCAAGCAAGCCAAGAAATAACATGAGGCCCTGAGTTCAAATCCTGGTACCAATACACCAAAACAGAAAAAAAAAGGAAGGAGAAAAGATCATCTGTGTGGAATGTTATACAGATATAGAAGGTGATGGTTAAGAGTATTTTAATTTTTTTTAATTTGGAAAGATTAAACATTGGCTAAAGCAAACTTGGGATATAACATCAGATTCTATTGTTCAAGCGTTACCATATCTTTTTTAAAAGAGTATAAACAGTGTTATTAAGAAGAAAGATGCAAAAAAAAATAAGAAAGATGTGACTGGGTGCTAGTTGTGCTATAATACTAGCTACTCAGGAGATTTTGATCTGAGGATTGTGGTTTGAAGCCAGCCCCAGCAGTCCATGAGACTTGTATCTCCAATGAACTATTCAGAAAAAGCCAAAAGTGGTGCTGTGGCTCAAGTAGTAGAGTGCTAGCCTTGAGCCAAAAGAAGCTCAGGGACAGTGCCTAGACCCTGAGTTCAAGCCCAAGGATTGGCTCACAAAAGGAGGAGGAGGAGGAGGAGGAGGAGGAGGAGGAGGAGGAGGAGGAGGAGGAGGAGGAGGAGAAAGAAAGATGGGTGGGAAATACACTAAGATCATTATAGTTTATAGTTAATAAACTACTTTAGGTCATTACTTTCTTGATTCTCTCCCTGTCTCTCTCAGTTGCTTGATCTCTGTCTCTCGCTCTCGCTTGCTCACTCTCTGTTCGTATTTTCTGTGTCTGAAAGGTTGGGTTTTAAACAGAAAATAAAAACTTTTAGAACCCTTAGAAAGACACTGTGTCTTTGATGCTAATGAGTTTGCTCAGGAATACACAGCTGAAGGCATTGGTTTGGAGCAGGAAAATGAGTGATGTGATCCTACCAGGATCACAGACAGCAAATCATCCTCTCTGCATGTGACTCCAGTGCCAGCATCTTTTTTCCAAGACAGAAACACACCACCCACATTTCCCTACCCATATCCAGTGCAGTGGTCTCTACTTTTCAACATTTTTATTAGCATGTATTTGTGGCCAAAAGGATTTAATCGACATTTCTATACATACACACAGCACCCGCAAATTCAACCTTCCGTGGCTCTCCCTCCACCCTCCTCCTTCCATCATACAACAACTTCAGCAGGTGCCATTGTGCTATTTTCACACATGGGCCTTGATCATAGCCACCCACCTTCATCCTACTGATCCTTTCCGATCTACTTGATACCTGCTCTCCCACGGAGCCTGTTATGCTTTCCTGTCTTCTCTTCAGTATATATTAACTGTACAAAGGGTTTCACTATGGTATTTCACACATGAATATATTATAATTTAGCTGGATTAACCCCCTCTACTGCTCTTTCCCCATCTTCCCCATCCCCTATCACCATCGCCACACAACCTGCCCTCTTATTCCTCCTCCAATTTCATTCCCTCTCCTTCTTCCTGCTCTGCTATGATTTTTTTGTAAGATCATAAAGACCAGTGGACACCCTTCCAAGGAATCTTCTGGATTCCCCATGACCAGTTCTCCTGTGTAACCTGCCATCCTGGCCACTGCTTTCACACGTGAGGTCGCATGGAGCTTTGGGTCCCTGGGAGGCAGGAAGCGAATCTCCTGCAGGACAAACACTCACCCAGTTCTTTCAGACTTTTGTCTAATGGGAAGATGCTGGGGCAAGGAGCATCTTTCTTTCTTCTGTCTTCTTTACATTTTCATTCCTTCGACAGACATAAAATGAGCACCTTGTCTGGTGTTATTTTGTCAAAGCTGCTTCTTGACTATTTTTCTGAGAATGTAATTCTGAAAAGGATTTGTTTTCCATTTCCTGTGGTTACTCATTATTTAATATCCTGCTTTTATTCTCTAGCCCTTCTTCCTATTTTCAGTTGCTTCTCCTTGCTGGGGATTTTCTTTTGATTTTATGCAGCATGTAACCTGACTGCCCACACCAAGTTATTTCACTTACTCCCTGAGGTTTTTATTAGATATAGGAGATGCCAGCTTCTCACCGTCTGCATATTGATGGCTGTACTTCTTTTTTTTTTTTCAAGAAGCAGTGAGAGTGAAAGAGGAAAAAAAGGCAAAAGAATTGAATGGAATATTAAAGTGCTTTTCTTTAACTGTATAGTAAAAATTAAAGAAAGCCTTCTTTTTCTGCTTGACCTTTATGAAAGAGATGTCAACAAATTCTATAGATCTGTCTATGCTTACCAGGGATTCAAAAGCAGTTTAAAATGTAGACCTCATCTTTAATTATCTGCTGTGGGGGTTAGGAAGAGGCAGGTCCTTGCCAAGACTTTTCTTTTTCCAATCAGCAAAGGACATGGTTTCCAGCTGTTCTGACAGCTCCACCAGGCAAAACAGCCATGGCCCTGCAGGGTGAAAAGGGTCAGAATGTGGTAGGGAAAGTCACCTCCACGGAGGAGTCAGCTCGCCTCCCAGGGCAGGGCATGAGAGAAAGTGAGGCCCAGAAGACAGCAAGGCCTTCCCCACTGCCTCCTGGTAAAATCTTCTTTCCTACACGCAGGAAGCAGAACAGGTTTTGGATTTAGGCCCTGAAAAGGCACATGTCTTGAGCCAATCATTTCATCTCTCTAGCCAGTCTCTGCGTGTGACAGGGGATCCCTACTCGGTGAGTGCAGGTGACAAAGGCCACGCATAGCTCATCCCAGGTTGCCTGGGCAACATGCCAGCCTGAACAAACCATCTTTCCTTCTCTATGTCACGACCTGTGGTATTATGCGGTATTTTTTTTTAAAAATCTATGCTTTTTCAATGCCTACCCCTTCCTCCCTCCTTCCCTCCCCCCCTCTCTCCCTCCCTCCTTCTTCCTCAATCTCTCTTTCTTTCTGTTTCTCTCCTTTTGACTTGGCAGTCAAAAAAAGTCAAAGAGTTTGAACTCAGGGCTTTGTACTTGCTCAACAGAAACACTACCATTAGAGCCATTCTTCCAGCCCTTGTTGCTCTCATTGATTTGAGATAGGGTCTCACTTTGTGTCTGAACTGGCTTGAGCCATGTCCTCTTGTTGATACATTTTGCTTTCGCTGGGATGACAGGCATATGCCACAACAGCCAGCTTTTTATTGGTGGAGATGGCAGTTAGGAACTTTTTGGCTAGAGTAGCTGGGATTGAATAGTTAAGATTATAGGAGTGTGCCACCAGCTTCTGGCTTCAGTGTAAAATGTTTCTGAAAGAAAGAAAATAAGAATCAATTCAAAAGACACAAACCAAGGGTCAGGGTCCACAGAAGAGCATCGAGCTGGGCATTTAGGCCCCTTAGCCAGCAGCAGGCAGGAAGTGTGGACTGGGGTAGCTGGGACTATGTGTAATGCTTAGAAAAAGAAGGGCCTACGTCTGGGGAAGGAAAGGGCTTAGAGACAGGAATGAGATGCAATAGAAGCTAGAGATGGCAGGTCTGATACAGACAGACAAAGGAAGCAAAGCTGTGATGAATGGGAGAGAAATCAGCAGAACTGTGTGCCCTAGGAAGGGGGAAGTGCTATGGCATGGTGGGAGTGGGGGAGGGGATTCCTGGTTTGAGAAGAGGTGGGGGGAAGCAGAGAGCAAGGAAAGATTCAGGAAGGGAAGTCAAGTGCTGAATTCCTGGGGATTCTGGGGCTAGATAGCAGCCCTGACCAGCTGAGCTGGGACCTCTGGGCTGTGCTGGGGACAAAGACTTAGGGTGGGAGAGAAGCAGACAAGGGGCATCCTCCTCTGTCTAGTAAAGATGCTCTCCCCTCAGAGACCACACCATCAGAGGAACCAGGCTGTCAGCATCCAGCTGGGGAGGCAGTCGGCAAGCATGAACATCTGAATCATTTCCCCACCTCCACCATTCAGCCTGTGGGCCCCACACACTGGGGCTCAAGGGCCTCATAGCCGGTGAGGACTCAGTAAATGTGAGGCTTTATTCTGACCTCCTGTCCCAGCCTCATCTCACAGCTCCTCTTCATGCCCAGCACACCAGCTACTGTGTTACTGCATCCTCTGTGGTTGGACATCCTTGGGCTTCTAGTTGGGTTATTTGCTTTAAGTCTGGCTTCCTGGTGAGACAGGGAACGGAAGCCACTTGGAGCTGATAATTGTATTTCTCCCCCTGAGCCCAGTGCCTGCTGCACACAACAAGGATTCTTCCATCCAATGCATCATTATTTCTATATAAACAGCTCTCTGGCATTATAGTCAACCTGTAAGGAGAACTAAAGCATAGACAGTGATCCGTAACAGTGATTGAGCCTGAATAGCTCCATGGAGGGCCAAATCCAGGACTGGCAAGATGAAGTTTCATTTCAGATAAAGGGTAGGAGCAGCTGTGAGCAGCTACCCCACACCCATCAGGGTGGCTTGCACTAAAACAACAGAAGACAAGGGTAGTGATAATGTGGAGAAGCTAGGACCCCATGTCTTGATGGTGGGAATGTAGAATGTTCTATCCACCATGGAATACAACGTGCAATCTTTCCAAGTATGAAAAGTCGAAAACCATATGGTCTGTTTGTTGAGTATCTACCCAAAAGAGTTAAGAAAGAAAGTCCCAAGGAGACATTTACCATTCTGTGTTCATTTACAGCATGATTCATAATAATCAAGAGGTGAAATCAATATAAATATCCACCAACACACAAATACATGGAGGAAATGTGATTTATAAACACAATATGATTTATAAAACACTAACCAGCCATTTAAAATTCAGGAGTGAGGGTATAGATAGATGTCTGGTTTAGCAAACTGGGGTCCTAAGTTCAATCTCCAGTACTAAGAGGAGGAGAAGGAGGCAAAAGAGGAAGAAGTGGAGGAAGAGTAGAGGAGGAGAAGAAGGAGAGGGAGGAAAGGAAGAAGAAAGAAGAGTAAGAGGAGAAGGAGGAAAAGGAGGAGAGAGAGTAAAAAAGAGGAAGAGAGGAAGAATAGGTAGAGGAAGAGGAGAAGAGGGAAAGAAAAAGAAAAGGAGTTGGCTACATTAAACAAAGTAGATAAACCTTGAGGCCACTATGCCTTGTCAAATAGGCCAGAGGCAGAAGGACAAACACTGCCGGACTCATGACTGCAGTTAACAACACAGTACTGCACTGCACACTTAAAATATGTTATAAGGGGGTAATGCTCATGTGAACTGTTCTTGCCTCAATAAGAGTTTTTAAAAAGAGAGATAGACAAAAAGTAAAATAAAACGTAAAAATATAAATGTGAATGTGGCATGTGTGTTTTTAAGTAAATAAAAACCCATAAGTCATATACTTTCAAAATAAGCAAGACTGAGACAGCCCGGTGCAGGATCTTCCTCACTGGGGCCTTCTTTGTTTTGCTTCTTCAAGTTTAGTGAAATCTTGCAAAAAACCTTTGCAAACTTTTTGTTTTTGAAGACTGTAAGATCCAAAATTGCTTATAAGTACATTTTCTCTGGGGACAATTTTGCATTCGGTTCATGAGAGATATCTTGTCCCTGTGCACCCCCTCCCCGGGGAGCAGGAAGCAGGATTAACTTAAACATTCAAGGTGGAGAATGGAGAACTGTAACACAGCTAAGCACAGGTTTGTGGGCTCTCGCTCCCTCCCATGCTCCCCTCAAGCCCTCTTTGCAGACCAAATTTTGTCTGGA
This sequence comes from Perognathus longimembris pacificus, assembly GCF_023159225.1. Taxonomy (NCBI): domain Eukaryota; kingdom Metazoa; phylum Chordata; class Mammalia; order Rodentia; family Heteromyidae; genus Perognathus; species Perognathus longimembris. Next base: position 72,531,046 of record NC_063162.1, read on the forward strand.
ACCTGTTAAGTTCAACACCCATGCCCTAACCCCACCCCAGACCACCCCACTACAGACACCTACCAACCTACCATGTCCTTTGGGCTTGATCAAACCATCTGGAGATAGGAGAAATAGAAACTGATGCAGACAGCCTAGGAAAAAGGGGCAAAAGTCTAAACCATGGGGTCTAGTAAACTAAGCAGGTGCTGGGAGTACGTAGGGAGAGAGAAGAACTCGGGCAGGCAGAGTGAAGGGAAAGTTTCTGAATGTCTGGGGAAAGAGAAGTAGGAGTCTCTGAGGTAAAACACTACATTGCACAATGAGAGGAAAAGAAGGAAGAGGAAGGAATTGCTTCCGGAAGCAGAAGTTGTGAGGCTGTGACAGCTGCATTGTCACAATGCACCACTGTGCTGAGCAGATAGATGTTCATGGTGTTCAAGGCCATCTCTACATGTGTCTCTTTGGCCTCTGGATTCTTTTGAGCTAAAGACCATTGAGAACCAGCAGACAAAGGAAACAGTCTTAAAACGGAATGTAAGAATTGGTTTTTGTATATTGCCTTTTATATTTCTGTCTTGGTAAAGGAAACTTACATTTGCTAATGAGATTTTCATTGGAAAAAGGTGACCCCTCCAGCCCTAGGGGAAGAGACAGAATCAATAACCACTGTCAGTGGAGATAGCCTCTGTGAAATCTGTATAACAAACTCTATGAAACAACCCCTGTTCAGCGCTAGGTGTAGTAGTCCATGCCTATAATCCAAGAATGTAGGAACTAAGATGAGAGGATTTTGAATTTGAGGTCACAATACAAACTATACTGTGAGACCTGATCTCAGAAACAACCCTGTTTGCCATTCTTTTTTCCTGCTCACCTTCCCATAACGGGCCTTCCATACACAAAACCCTAAATCTCTCCCTTTAGCCTAAGATGGGATAGATAAACCCAAGTTCTAATTAACTCTTTGAACACTTGGTGTTCTAGTAGTGTATACCCATGCAATGCTAATCAACTTGGCTTATTATCTTGTGAATACCTTTGGGCAGTTGTTGGGTTTTGTTTTTTTGTCATTCCTGGGGCTTGAACTCAGGGCCTGAGCACTGTCCCTGGCTTCTTTTTGCTCAAGGCTAGCACTCTGCCACTTGAGCCACAGAGCCACTTCTGGCTTTTTTCTATATATGTGGTATTGAGGAATCGAACCCAGGGCTTCATGTATACGAGATGAGCACTTTACCACTAGGCCATATTCCCAGACCCATTTTTGGGCAATTGAACACACAAGGCCCGGGCTAAGCTGCCTGGCAGATTTTCTAGCCAGAGTAGCTGAGGAGCAGCCTTCCCTGCTGTTAGATGGAAAGACAGCTGACAGACTTGTGCTTCCCCCAGTGAGCAAAAGAGCCATCAAAGGAGATTCCCCTGGGTAGAGAAGCACCACTCTTCAGACCAGACTCTACCCCAGAAAGAGACGCTTCCTGTATTGGTGCCCACAATCATATTTTACTCAGGAATATTACCAGGGATCCTTAGTCAGAGCCCAACTCCCTACAGCCATTCTACAGAAGCATTTGAGCTGGTTACGGCTATTAGCACAGTCATGTATTTTAGAGAATCCTCAATGCCTTCTCTGACACAGATGCAACATCATACTTCACATTCTTAGCCTACACCTAATTCACAAAGCAACTCTACTATACAGACGAGGAAGCTGAAGCTTACAAGAGCTCAGTCACTTGCTCACCACCCATGGGCTCCTCCAATGTAGACTATTAATTGTGCCTGCATCATGATTCAGAAGGTCATGCTTCTGAGCAGGCCACACTATCCTCTTTCAGGTTCTAGAGAGAGCCAGCTTCATTGTTGCCTTGGACTACAGTCAGGTGAATAGACCACCTCCAAGGGAACTCAAAAGCAGGCTGTTGATCTGAGCTTAACCAAATGGTGATATGCAGAACTCCTTATTGTTAGACCTCCCTGTAATTTCCATAGGTTTTCTACAGGCATCCTCTGCCGTTGTATTCTCACCCCCCCCCCATAAAATTGCATATCCCAAGGTTAGTGTTGGGGAAACATAAGACCAATGAAAACAAAAGGCTACTGTAAAAATGAACACTGGCCAGGACTACTCAAAAGCATGGAGGTTGTGACTAACAAAGACTAAACAATCAGTCCAGTGACAGAGATTGATGGTAACTAAATATCGTAAGTATGACTTTGAATTTCACCTTGGCTCAGAAATTGGACATCGGCACCACAAGTAGTGAAATAAGGCCTGTAGTCAGACAATAATGTGCCAGTGTTGTTTGGAGGGTTGATTGGGGTACCATAATTGTAATCAGAATTCTAGACCTAAGGCCCAACTCAGGGGTTCCACATGTCCAAACCAACCACTCCTTACCTCAATCCACCAAACAGATGAGGAGAGTGAAGGGCAGAGATGTGGGAAGAGGCAAGATCAGCCCTTCTGCCCATCTTCATGTTACCGACATGAGCTTTAGGTGGAAATGGAGGAAGAATCGTTCTGCTTCTGGTTCACCAAGGGGTCCTGGGGGCATTGATATAGCTGTCATCACTGTAGGGGAGCAATAGGAAGTCCCACTCCAGACCTAAGCCTCACTGTATATACTATTAGCCTCCTGGGGTTGGGGGAGGGTGTCTATCTTGTCAGGCTCTGTTGTTCCTTTTCCTGGAGTAGATCTTTTATGTGAATGTGCTAGCAATTGGTCCTCTCCATCTTAGAATCCTAGGTGTTTTCAGGAGAGACAGGGAAAGACAGGGAAAGACAGAGAAAGAAGACAGGGGCAAAATGGAGGCATGGAGGCCAGGCTTTTATTTCACCTTCAGTTGACTGGGGACCCAAGGAAGGGAGTGAGTGCTTTTTAGAAAAAGCTGTTTGTCCATACTTGTTTAATAATGGTTAAAGACATTCACATTTAAGAAATCCAGATGTTCTATTTTTGCAACTTGGGGGGGATGCAATTATTCCAAAATGAAGAATTTTAAACAATTTTCAAAGCCACAAGGAGAGCATGGAGGGGGGCACAAAGCCCCTCTGTCAGACTGAATGAGGCCACCAGGATGTTGGGTGGCAAGCTGTATTCCTAGCTAGAGTGTTTAGTCTCCACTAAAGCCTGAAGAGAAGAGAGAAATTATTTTAACAAAACAAGTAGGATGTCTTCTGTTTGGTTGGGGGGGGGGGGAGCCTCGACACACAACTCTAGGGTCACAACCCTAGGGACAGGTTCTAGTAGCAATTTTTGAAATGTGTAATCTAAGAAGGAAACACAGATAAGACTCAATGCACCCAGGTGTCAAAGCAGTAATTTCTCATAAGGCCCAAGTATGTCTCCAAATTAGAACATCTAATGTACATGACTTCTCATATACAAAGGCGCTCTTTAATATTTATGTATTCACTTATTATTCTCATTTACAATACTTGTTTGAGTTTGGAATTCTAAGGCTCATTAACAGTGGAGACACACCTCTAAGGAAGACTATTCTTTTTTGTCATAAAACTTTTGTACATTGCTTATTGCACTGTTTATTAAATGTGTTTTTTTCAAAGTTTTATTTTTATTATAAAGGTGGTATACAGAGGAGTTATAGTTACATAAATCAGATAAAGACTACATTTCTACCTTTTCCTCACTCTCTCCCTCCCCTCCCCACCCACAACTTGTATAGTTCATTTTCCACACAGTGTCTAGTGAGTATTGCTGCTACATTTGTTCACCCTTTGTCCCTACATTTCTTTTTTTATTTTTTTCAGGCAGGAGAGACAGTTTATTACCGAACTTCTGGCCTGTGGCCGAGGTGATCCATGGCGGAAGAGAAGGTCCATGGCGGAAGAGAAGGGAGAAAAGGGGGAGAGAAAGGAGAGAAGGGCCAACCTCTACCCAGCCCTGCCTTATCTAGGGCAGGGGCAGGGGGTGTGGCCAGGTGAATTAGGATGTGACCTCAGGGAAAGGGCAGGTAACTGCCTTCCAGGTCTGCTGCTTACCCAGGTAACTGGGTGGAGACTTAATAAGGTGGGGGCATCTACATGGAGCCTTCCAGGGACGGACCTTACATTCCAGCCTTTTAATAGTTATGAAAAAGAACTGCTGGCATCGGCATTAGGGGTAAAAGGCAGAAATGTGGCCCCTCCTGGAGAAAGTGAGCAGCAGAGTCCCTTGGTGGTAGATGCCAGTCCTTGAATGAAGCCTGGAAGAAGTCTCATGAGGCAGGGGCAGGACAAAAAAAAAAAAAAGGCAAAAGGAAGGGTTTAGGGCACAAAATTAAAAATTGGATGACTTGGCTAGTTCTTATACTCAGATATGGACATTAGATGGACAAGCTACTATCTCTTGATCCCCCGGCTCTGATTAATTTTTTAAAGTGACTCCATTTAAGATGTGATCATTTTCCTCTTAGTCCACTCCATGATCCTTGTTCCCTGAACTGGCTGAGTCCCAGGGGTCTAGGTGCTTGTTTCTGGGATGGCTTGCCCCCATTGGCATTCACGGGGTTTGAACTCAGGGCCTGGGCACTGTCCCTGAGCACTTCTGCTCAAGGCTAGTACTCTACCACTTGAGCCACAGCTCCACTTCCAGCATTTGGCTGGTTAAAGATAAGTCTCTTCAGCCATGCTTCCAGCCTGGCTCTTTGCTGGTTAGTTGGGAGATGGAGTTTGAGAGAGATTTTCTACCCAGGCTGGCTTCAAACTGCAATCCAAGGCGTCTTTGCCACAAAAGCCCTTTTTTATTTCCAATTAAAACAACAAGGAGACCAAGGGGACTAGAGCTTACCTGTACCTTGTCAAGAATTGACCAAATACTTGCCAGAATTCTGCAATGACAAAACTCAGTAGATGTGATGAGTTTTAGCACAGATATATAGCTAGATGGACATATAAAGAATGGCATACTGGTTTTACATCAGTGTTTACAATTGTACACCAATTTAACGATATTTGTCTTGTATGAATTTAAGACATACCCATACCATCTTCTTCCTACTCTGTGATTCTTCAATTCCCTTTTCTGAGACTTCACTAAGAAATGATGTTTACACAGACATACACACATGGAATACACATACACACTATACACATAGGTTTTACAGCATGCAAAACTGAATTTCAGCGGTAGACTCTTTTGGAATTCCAATAGTAAATGACATTTTTTGTCCAATATTTTAGAACCATGTGGTTGGTTAGAAAAACAATTTTGCTAGCAAACAAAAATTTTCAGATTATAAAATGGAGAAACCATACTTTGATAAACTCCAGTGGGATGCCATGTTGAGGGGGGTGGCAGGAGGACACAAACACACTAACAGAGAACAGGTAGCAAGGCATAATGGAACCTAAGCTGGTGCCTGTTAAACCCAATATCCACCACGTAGTCAATGCTAGAGAAAATAACTTTTAGATATCTTTGCTGACAAAGCACATTGGTGGTCAAGCCTCAGTTTCGGGGGTCTGTAAAAAGAGGCACATTTCCAGGATGGTACAACTTGAAGTTTTAAAGGAAGCAAGTAAGCAGGCAGATGAGGGAGAAAAGGAAGAGAGAAAAAGAGAGAAAGAGAGAACCTGAATATAAGTGACTTCTGACCATTTACTATTGCAGTGGCAAAAACTCTATCCATGCGAGTATTTCAAGCAGGTCTCATTGCACTGTCAAGAGGCATGCTAGCAGTGTCCTGGCTCGGGTGTGACTGATGCAAAAACCCAAAAAGCACGGGAGGGAGGCACCTGGTGAGTGGATGAGAGCTTACCGGGCAGAAGCGACGGAAGCGGCGGATGGAGCGGCAGAGAACTGGAGCAGCAGCAGTTTCACTCACCAGGGTAGACAAGTGGTGTGGATGTGGATGTGGAGGCCAGCAATGATATTGGTGAAAAGTCCCACGTGGCATCTCACGGCAGTTAGGTTCATGGAAAAAGGGCCGTCAGGACTGGGGATACTCCCAGAAAAAGGAGAAAAACAGAGGGGAATTCTGCCTGTCCTGACTCTTAAGCCCTATCCATGTCATGGCACCGTATATGTTAGGTTTTTTAAAGTAGGTAGCCGTTAAAGGAGAATGCCACGTGGTATTCAGGCAGGAGAGAAAGTTTATTACCGAACTGCTGGTCTGTGGCTGAAGTGATCCATGGCGAGAGAGAAAGGAGAGAAGGGAGAGAAGGGGGAGAGAAAGGAGAGAAGGTGTCCCTACATTTCTGTGCACCCCCCCATCCTCCCAAAGACAAATAAACAGACAGAAAGAAAAGAGGAAAAAATATAGCAACAAAGAAACAATAACCTTGGTTTTTCTTGTTTCTATTTCCTGGAGTTCATTTGGATAAATATTATTTTATATATAATCAGAGGCACATAGACATTGCGCCTTTGTGTTCCTCCCCTGAGAGTAGCCTCCTTTGGTCTGTGTGTGAATGTCTAGTGCTTTGTATAATTTTTCATGTCCCACTTGTACTTTTTTGCCATCCAGTGTATTTGCTTGTAGGTTTATTTTTGCCATCTATCCAAGCAGGAGCAGGGCCATGACAGTGGGTGTAACGTGAAGCACTTTTAACTCTTCTATTTTGTCCAGAGATGTATCAAGGGCTGCTTGAATTAGCAGACCTGCAGAGGGAAAATTCAGGGGGAAAATAATAGCTTGCTTCTTTAAAAATGCAATTGTCAATGGCCAGGGCCACAGACATCCTAGGGACCCTCCTGTCCATCTCCTCTTTTCTTCAGAGTTTCAGATAAAGGACATGTGGAGGAAAGGAGTGGGGGTAATGTAGCTACTTGTAGATAGCTTAAATGCCCATCCACTGTGGGCTCTGAGTGCACCTTTTATTTCCTCTGGTCTTTGCTCTCTTCCTCTCCAGAACTGCAATAGGGGCTAGAAAGAAAATGATGAGCAAGTCAGTGCCCCATGCTTTTCCGTCAGGTCATAACCAAAGGAGAAAGTAAGACAAATAAGAAAATCATTACTGGGGCTGGGAATATGGCATAGTGGCAAGAGTGCTTGCCTCCTACACATGAAGCTCTCGGTTCGATTCCCCAGCACCACATATATGGAAAACGGCCAGAAGGGGCACTGTGGCTCAGGTGGCAGAGTGCTAGCCTTGAATGGGAAGAAGCCAGGGATGGTGCTCAGGCCCTGAGTCCAAGGCCCAGGACTGGCCAAAAAAAAAAAAAAAGAAAAAAGAAAATCATTACTGCTCTGTTAAAATGGCAGCTAAGGAAAAGTAGCATGAGGCCTCTGGAGGTGGGTGGTATTCAGCTCTGCTTGGAAAAGTCGAGGAGGACTTCACAGAGAATTTCAAGTTTGAGCAGAAAATCCTGGAGAGCCAAGGAGGAATCCAGAAGATATGGGAGGTGGTGATTGGGGCAGAGAGGCTCAGGGGCCAAAAAACATCCTGGGGGAAGATGGACAGGGAATTTCAATACAGCTGAGGGGTATTTGTGGGGATATGTCACTGCTGGGTGAGCCACAGTAGAAGAGCCACATTAGAAGACTGTTACATTCTTTTCTGTCTTCGAGAATCATGTATCTAATTTGTCACTAAAATTCAGAATCACACTGGTGAATTTTAAAGCATTTTTTGCAGTAGATACATTATCAGAGACTGTTACTGCAAATAATTATTAAATGGCCACTATTCTGAGCTCAAGGTTAATATATTAGACTGAATATTTCTGTTTTATTGCAAGCAATACATTTTTAGAGAAAAGAACAAATTTAAATTTCCCATGGTAGATTTTTTCAACTTGATTGTACAAACTGTTCTCCTGAAAACACTTCTTAAGCTATAAAAAGCAAGAAACATCTGTAGCACTTAAAGATTAGTTCATGTTAAATAACGTTAATAGGGGCTGGGGATATAGCCTAGTGGCAAGAGTGCCTGCCTCGGATACACGAGGCCCTAGGTTCGATTCCCCAGCACCACATATACAGAAAACAGCCAGAAGCGGCGCTGTGGCTCAAGTGGCAGAGTGCTAGCCTTGAGCGGGAAGAAGCCAGGGACAGTGCTCAGGCCCTGAGTCCAAGGCCCAGGACTGGCCAAAAATAATAATAATAATAAAAAATAACGTTAATAGATTTGCTTTATGTCATTGTATGTTCCATGAATTTTTTTTCATCCTCTTTAGAAGACATTTGCATTTCTGGTTCCAGGTACAATAGAGAACACAGCCCAACCTGGCTCTCTTGCTAACTTCAGCATAAAATCTGAACAGGACATACAGGAGTTATTGAAGCACCCTGGAAAGTAAATAGCAAGGTGGTTAAACAATAAAAGCAGAATTAGGATTACCATCAAACAATCCATAAAATTAGCCTTTGATGATTCCCTGATTTCACCTTATGGGGAGCAGAAGCAGGCTGAAACCCACAGGTGGCCAGTGGACAGAGAAGGATCACTTCAGAAGAAGCCATGTGGACATCAAGCTCCAGGAACCTGTCAGTGACAGCAGACCCACCAGGGGCATCTGAGGTGTTGTAGTGGAGACCCCCTCTCAGGAAGGTGAGGTGACCCCCTCACTGCCTTTTCTCCCACTTGCTTCTTCCATCCCTCAGCCCACCATGAGTGAATTTGTAGAAAGAGCATTGCAGAATGGAATAACTGGAGTCACAACTTTCTGACCACAGGACCAACGAGGGAAGCCCAGGGAACCAAAAAAAAATACCAAAGAGATATAAGTCTCTTGGATCTTTGGAAAGCATCTCCACAAATTGTTTAGAAATCCCTAGACTCAGAGATGTGCAGATCTGATTGTAAGTAGCTAATCAAAGAACCTCTCTGAGAACTGAACTTAGAGACAGACCACTGTCCACACCCTGTGGAGATCTGAGCTCCAATGCAGTACTGAAGGTCAGGAGGATACAGACCACAGCTAAAATCAAGGAGATGCATGATCTGTTTCAGGAATGATGGTGAGCGTGGAAAGGGGAACTTAGATGAGATCCTAGGGGTGCGGGAAGGACCGGAAGGAGAACTTAAAGAACTATCATTGATCAGAGAGCCAAGAAGAGAGCCAGGGAGCCTGGTGCTGTTACAGATAAACAGAAGAGAACAGCTCACACACAGGAAGAAGGGCTTCCTTGCCTCTTCTCTCCTCTCCTCTCCTCTTACACCCATGCCACACCGCTCATGTATATCTACCCTGTGCTCAGAGCTTTAGGAATAATTCCCTACTCATAAGGAACTTTCTGTCATATAAACATGAAAGAAGTGAGAAGTACCAAATAGGATATAATCAGAAATTAAGTAAATACATTAAGTACCTGTGCGAAAAGAAAGGGAAGCACTTAGTATTTAATGACATAAACTTAAGGGTAGGAGAAAAAGGAAGGTCAGAGTGATGAGTAAGAGAAAGAGAAAAATAAAGTATGGCTCAATTTTACTGATTTCTCTTTTCTAGTTTTATGTCTTGCATCTATACAATCACATATTCACATGTACACATACACACACACACACACACACACACACACACCATCTTATAAAAAAAAATAAAGGATTAAAGAAAAAAGGGTATGAAGGAGGGAGCCACAAAATTAATCACCCTCTTCTATTGCTTTTCAACTCTAAACCAAACTCAAGCTGTAAAATGCTTTTTTTAATCTTAATTTTTTTAACCACAAACAAAAATTTGGGAGGGGGAATTAAAGAGATTTGATTGATCTTAAACTGACTAAAGCACAGTGGACACAGAAATGAGAACCCACCATTGCAACCCTTTTGAACAATAAACAGATAGTTTAACAAAATAAGTATCAGGAAGCTGAAACATGTTTTGACTTGAGTGGCATGGGCTAAATGGAAGGGAAGAAAAATGGAAATCAAATAGTGGGAAAACACAGTCATCATACTCGATTATATATGTGAAAATGGAATGAGAAAACTTGAGGAGATGGACAGAGGATGGGGAGAAAGACGGTGAGAGAGACTGAGCAAGATGTGCTGCATGCAGAAACAGACATGTTCAATTGAAATGCCCTTGTACTACTATTTGAGAAAATAAAAATAGACTAAATTTGATCCATGTGACCCTGTAGATGGAAGGCCATAACTGTGTGAACTCTCCACATGACTCACAGCCCCATTGTGTTTAGCATGAGAAATTTTTTTTTTTTAATTATTGGATTCGTTGCCAAGGTCTAAAAATAAGGAGATTTCACCTGAAGTCACATGCCTTCAATGTCCACTGTACAATTAGACCTACAGGCTCTGGCCTCCCCATGACCTTCAGGGCTGTGTAATGGCTACCCTCTTTGGACTAGATTAATCATGAACCACTATTGTTGGGATCTTCAAGTGTCTGAGCTCGTGGGCTCTGGCCCACATAGGTATGGCTTCAAGCCATTCCATGGTTTCAAGGCTGTCTATGGTCAATACATAAAATTCAGTGTCATTTTCAGATCCTCAGGTAAGAACTAAAGCCTTCTATTTGGAATCATTGCTGTCTATTAGAAATAGACATGACATAATTGAATCTCTCACCAAAGCTAAACATTTGTGGCTCAGATCTGCAATCCTAGCTACTCAGGAAGCTGAGATCTGAGGACTGCGGTGCAAAACCAGCCAGGGAATTGAAGTCTGTGACACTCTCATCTCCAATAAACTACAAAAATAGCCAGAGCTGTAGCTCAAGTGGTAGAGCACTAGCCTTGAGGAAAAGAAGCTCAGGGACACCACCAAGGCCCTGAGCCCCAGGACTGCATGCCCCCCCCCCCCAAAAAAAGCTCACTGAAATGAATTACTGAGACTCTGCTTACCCTGTCTCTTTCCCTCTTTGGGTCTCATCTGTAAAATGGCCTACCTAGCCAGATGTAAGAAGGGTCCACTCAGGGCCAATGCACCTTGATGCTAAAGAATTCCAAAACACAGATTCTCAAAGTTAATAATGATGGAACTCAATGACCCCTGTCTTGCCAAACCAGACCAATGACTCAGGCCAGCCACCCTAGCTGCTAGGAGGTAGAGAAAGAAGATCACAGTTCAAGGCCAGCCTGGGCAAAAGAAATAGCAAGACCTCATCATAGTCAAAAGCTTTGTGTGGTAATGCGTGCCTTTCATCAGAGCTTTTGCAAGTATCATAAATAGGAGATTGTAATCCAGGTCATCCAAGGTAAAAATGATACCCTATCTCAAAAATAACAAGAGTAGGAGGAGAAAGATGGCGCCGAGACAATAGGGAGGCACCCCGACTCGCACCAACTGAATAGCGAGCTGGGAACTCCAACACCCAACACTCCACCAAGAACCCAGCAAAACCAGCATCCAGAAGCAGTGGAGAAACGCAGGAAAACAAAAAGGAGCAAAAAAGAAGAACCGAAAACCTACACGGAGCCGGAGATTAATCGGGGCACCCTCCCCCCACCAGCCGGCCCTGGCCCAAACAGGGTCAGGCTGGGAAAGGGAAACCCGGCGATCGGCAGACAGGTTGCCAGGAGCGCAGAATCCATATAGCGGGAGACCCCACGGACACAAAGCAGGGTGCGGACCAAGACACACCCAGCAGCGACGAGAAGTTCGGGTCCACACCGGATTCGGACAAGGGAACCCAGCGCGGCAGAAAGAGGGAACGGGGGAGCCACCACGACACTTCGCCAACCCCTGAAGGGCCAACGGCGGTGCGGGACACGCACACAAAGCAGCAAAAGTGAGTCCCCCATAATCCCTTCCCCCAACGGGAGACCCAAGCCCGACAAAGACGATATATCTCCCTCCCTCCCCCTCCCCACTCCCGTGGGAACAAAGATTCCCCAAATCAGGCGGGAAGCTCCCAGCAGGCACTGGGAAGCCAGTCTAGCAGGGGAAGGGCGGAACAGCCCCAAGCCCCCAAAGGTTCCTGAACTGGCAGAACCGGGCCCGTCCCCTTCCCAACAGGGGCCAGGGACGGCCGGCAGGGCAAGCCCCACCCGAGGCGCCTAGACCTTGCGGACTCTTACAACTAAAATCACAGGCGCTGGTGGGCAATACCAGCCCAGCAGGGTCACCTGAGCCTGATCTCGTTCCCCCTCCTCGAAGCGGAGGCGAGGTCTGAGGGTGCCAAGCCACACCCGGACAGTCGATCCCACTGGGCCCCACACATACTGCTTCCCCCCCCCAACGGACTCGCGGGAGGGCGCAAGCACAACCCAACAACCCAGGGCTCGCTCTGGGAGGCAGACCCCACTTAAGTGCCTGTTGTAGGGGACTCACAGTGCACAGGAGGGCGGGGCCCCGGCGAAAGCGCCCGCTCTGATAGGCGTGCCCTGCACTGGTGGGCGGGGCCACAGCGACAGCACCTGCTGACGCAGACACGCCTACACAGAAGGGAGGGAAGAACTACACAGACTTCCAGATGCGCAAATCACAAAGAAACATAACTCAGTTCATCAAAGGACAAGCCAACTCGCCAGCTCCAAAAAGCAGCACGACTGGAGAGGAGATGGAGAATAAAAAAGCAAATGAGGACATGTTAACAGGAATGATCGAAACCGTCAGAAATGAAATCAGAAAACAATTCCAGGAGTTTAGAGCGGAAATCTGGAAGGACACCCAGGAAGCCAAGAAAGAAATGGAAGCAAAACTGGATACAATGCAAGCCTCGTTTAAAGAAATGGAAGCAAAAATGGATACAATGCAAGCCGCCTTTAAAGAAAATCTCCACACCCTGAGAATTGAAATGCATGAAAAAATAGATTTAAAATACAACTCTTTAAAGGAAGAAATTTCCACGATCAGAGCTGATATGACAACCATGAATAGCTCTCTGACATCCATAAACTCCGCAATTGAAACCATAACACAAAGAGTGGACCATATGGAATCCAGAATCTCTCGCCTGGACGATGAAGCAGCTGACAACAACCAGAAAATGACCACACTCCAAGAAAAGGTGAAGCTTCAGGGAAGATTACTCCAGGAACTAATGGACAAAGACAAGAGATATAATCTGCGTATAATTGGAATAGAAGAAGGAGCCGAATATCAGAGCAGAGGGCTTAATCATGTTCTCAATAAAGTTATTGCAGAAAACTTCCCCAATCTCACAGGGGACCCCATCCAGGTAACCGAAGCCTATAGGACACCTGGCAGGCCAGACCCCAGGAAAACCACCCCAAGGCACATAATATTCAAGACTACAGACCTCAAGATTAAAGAGCAAATTCTGAATTCAGCCAAAGCGAAGAAGGAAACTTTTTTCAATGGGAAGAGGATTCGAATAACATCCGACTTATCCACACAAACTTACCAAGCTCGAAGTGAGTGGAAGAACACCATCCAAGTACTTCAGAATAACAATTTACAACCTCGGATCAAATATCCAGCGAAACTGGAGTTCACATTCGAAGGGAGAACCAGATCTTTCCACACCAAAGAGGAGCTAAAGGAGTATGTGAATAAAAAACCAGCCCTACAGCGAATATTAAGAGGGGAAGCCCACCCAACAGAGATCGTAAAAGACACACAGACAGATTCAGAAAGAAACTTCAATAGCCAAAGTCCAGCAGAAACACAAGCTCACTAAAGACAAGAAGAAAAAAAAAAAAAACAACAGGAAAAAACAGCCCAACAAGAAAATGGAAGGAGAAAAAACACCCTTATCCTTGATCTCTTTAAATATAAATGGCTTAAACTCCCCGATCAAGAGGAGCAGACTGGCAGAATGGATCCGCAAGCAAAAAGTTGACATCTGTTGTCTACAAGAGACCCACCTTACAGCAAGGGACAAAAACAGGCTTCGAATGAAAGGATGGAGCAAGATCTACCAAGCAAATGCACCCACCAAAACGGCAGGTGTAGCCATCCTGATCTCAGACAAGCTGGATTTCTCATTAAAGTCCACTCAAAAAGACAAAGAAGGACACTACATATTGATACAAGGAAAAATCCAGAATCAAGACATCACGGTGATAAATGTATACTCACCGAACAAAAGAGGCCCGACATATGTCAAGCAAATTCTCACAGAATTACAGAGCAAGATAGATGCAAACACAATCATAGTGGGTGACTTTAATACTCCTCTCTCTCCAAGAGACAGATCCAACACCCAGAGGATTAGTAAGGGAGCTGAGGACCTAAATAACACCATTGCCCAAATGGATCTAACAGACCTATATAGAACCTTCCACCCTACAGAGACCCAATACACCTTCTTTTCAGCAGCCCATGGATCATATTCCAAAATAGACCACGTCATAGCCCACACAAAGAACCTCAGCAAATACAAAAGAATTGACATCATCCCATGTATTATATCTGATCACAGTGGATTAAAGGTAACCCTCAACAACAAAGGATACCACAGAGCCTATACACACTCTTGGAGGCTAAACCCCACGCTGCTATCCAACACTTGGGCCACAGATCAAATTAAAGATGAAATCAACGAATTCATAAGCCACAATGACAAAGAAAACACATCACAAAGAAACCTATGGGACACAGCTAAGGCAGTACTGAGGGGCAAGATCATTGCACTCAGTACCCACATTAAAAGAATGGAAGCAGAGCAGGTGAATACCCTCACGATGAAACTAAAACAACTGGAGAAACAAGAAATGACAGAATCTAAAACGACTAGGAGGGGAGAGATTACAAAGATTAAAGAAGAGATAAATCTGATTGAAAATAGAAAGACCATCCAACAAATAAATAAGACTAAAAGCTGGTTCTTTGAGAAAATAAACAAAATTGACAGACCCCTTGCAAGACTCACAAAAAAAAAAAGAGAAGAGACTCATATACGTAAAATCAGGGACTCCACAGGAAAAATTACAACAAATACACACGATATTCAAACAATCATAAGGAGCTATTTCCAAAACCTCTACTCAACAAAAAACAATAATTTTACAGAAATGGATCAATTCTTAGAGAAGTACAAACTGCCCAAACTGAACCAAGAAGAAATAAATCAACTAAATAAACCAATAACTTACGGTGAGATACAGGAGGTAATCAAGAACCTCCCTACTAAGAAAAGCCCAGGCCCAGATGGATTCACCAATGAATTCTACAAAACCTTTAGTGAGGAGCTAATTCCAATACTCCTCAAACTCTTCCGCGAAATAGAAACGGAGGGAAAAATCCCGAACTCATTCTACGAAGCTAATATCATACTCATCCCCAAACCAGGCAAAGATCCAACAAAAAAAGAGAACTACAGACCAATATCACTAATGAACACAGATGCAAAGCTCCTCAATAAAATATTAGCTAACAGGATCCAGAAAGTGATCAAGAATATCATACATCATGACCAAGTAGGCTTCATCCCTCAGTCACAAGGATGGTTCAACATCCGTAAATCAATCAATGTAATTCACCACATAAACAGAACTAAAATCAAGAATCACATTGTTATCTCAGTCGATGCCCAAAAAGCCTTTGACAAAATACAACATCCATACCTATTAAAAGCTTTGGAGAGAACAGGAATAGATGGAACATTCCTCAAAACAATAAAAGCCATATACAACAGACCAACTGCTAATATCATATTAAATGGAGAGAAACTTAAATCATTCCCCCTAAACACAGGAACAAGACAAGGATGCCCACTCTCCCCACTTCTGTTCAACATAGTACTGGAATCCCTAGCCATAGCAATAAGGCAAGAGGAGGACATCAAAGGGATCCACATCGGCAAGGAAGAAATCAAGTTATCCCTATTCGCAGACGACATGATCTTATATCTCAAGGACCCAAAAAACTCAGTACCCAAACTCCTACATCTAATAAACCAATTTGGCAAAGTAGCAGGATACAAAATCAATCCACAAAAGTCAGCAGCTTTTCTGTACACCAGCAATAGACAAACAGAAAAGGAAATTATGGAAACGATTCCATTTACAGTAGCCAAAAAAAGAATAAAGTACCTAGGGATCAACTTAACCAAGGACGTGACGGACCTATTCAATGAAAACTACAAAAATCTAATAAGGGAAATCAAAGAAGACACAAGGAGATGGAAAGACCTCCCATGCTCATGGGTAGGCAGAATCAATATAGTGAAAATGGCCATACTGCCCAAATTGTTATACAAATTCAATGCAATACCTATCAAAATCCCAGCCACATTCTTCACTGAAATAGAGAAACCAATCCATAAGTTCATATGGAACAGCAAAAAACCTAGAATAGCCAAAGCAATTCTAGGCAAAAAACATAGTGCAGGAGGTATCACCATACCAGACTTCAAGCTCTACTACAAGGCCATCATAACAAAAACAGCATGGTATTGGTATAAAAACAGATCGGAAGACCAGTGGATTAGAATTGAAGACCCAGAAATAAAACCGCACTCTTACAGCCAACTGATATTCGACAAAGGAGCTAAAGACATACAATGGAATAAACATAGCCTCTTCAACTACTGGTGCTGGGAGAACTGGGCAGCCATATGCAGAAAACTCAAAGTAGACCCAAGCCTATCACCATGCACCAAGATCAACTCAAAATGGATCAAGGACCTCAACATCAGACCTGAATCCTTGAAACTACTGAAGGACAGAGTAGGAAAGACACTAGAACTTATAGGCACAGGAAGGAACTTCCTGAATAGAGTCCCAGGCGCACAACAAATAGGGGAAAGACTCAACAAATGGGACTACTACAAATTAAAAAGTTTCTGCACAGCTAAGGTCATAGCCACCAAAATAGAAAGACAGCCAACGATATGGGAAAGGATATTTACCAGCACAGCAACAGACAAAGGCCTGATATCTGTCATCTACAGAGAACTCAAAAAACTAAGCCCCTCCAAGCCCAATAAACCTATTAGGAAATGGGCAAAAGAGCTAAAGAGAGACTTCACAAGAGAAGATATAAAAATGGCAAAGAAACACATGAGGAAATGCTCAACATCCCTGCTAGTAAAGGAAATGCAAATAAAAACAACCCTGAGATACCACCTCACCCCAGTTAGAATGGCCTATACTCTGAACTCAGGAAACAACAAATGCTGGAGGGGCTGTGGGGAAAGAGGAACCCTTCTCCATTGTTGGTGGGAGTGCAAATTAGTACAGCCACTTTGGAGAACAGTATGGAGGTTTCTCAAAAAGCTCAATATAGACCTACCCTATGACCCAGCCATACCACTCCTAGGCATCTATCCTAAACAGCAAAACCCAAGATATCAAAAGGACATTTGTACTTCCATGTTTATCGCAGCACAATTCACAATAGCCAAAATTTGGAAACAACCCAGATACCCCTCCACAGATGAATGGATCCAAAAAATATGGTACTTATACACAATGGAATACTACATAGCGATTAGGAATGGTGAAATATTGTTATTTGCAGGGAAATGGTCAGAACTCGAACAAATAATGTTGAGTGAGACAAGCCTAGAACACAGAAAACAAAGGGGCATGATCTCCCTGATATATGACTGTTAACAAAGGGAGATGGAGAGACAGTAGAGACCAAGTCTGTGAACACTGTATATGTGCTTGATACATTGAATACTGCATATGGGTCTACCTGACCTAGACAAGGGATGGGAAAACAGGTTGTAAGATATCACAAGAAATGTACACAATGCCCTACTATGTAACTGCACCCTCTTTGCACAGCACCTTGTAAAAAAAAAAAAAATTTATGTTCAATTGATAATAAAAAAAAAAATAAAAAAATAAAAAATAAAATAAAATAAAAAAATAAAAAAAAAAAAAAAAAATAACAAGAGTAGGGCTGGGAATGTGGCTTAGCAATAGAGTGCTTGTCTAGAATGCACGAAACCCTGGGTTCAATTCCTCAGTACCACATAAATAGAAAAAGCAGGAAGTGGTGCTATGGCTCAAGAGGTAGAGTGCTAGCCTTGAGCAAAAAGAAGCCAGGGACAGTGCTTGGGCCCTGAGTCCAAGCCCAGGACTGGCAAAATAATAATAATAATAATAATAATAATAATAATAATAGGCTGAAAGTATGGCTTAAGCAATGGAATGTCTGCCTAGCAAGCACTGAAACCCTGAGTTCAAAGTTCAATACTGCCAAAAACAAAATTGCAAACAATGGTTGTTATTTGAAAAATCACAATTGGTTTAAGAAATATTAAAAACTACTTCTTAACTGACTCTTTCTACTCTGGCTTCTGTCTAATGTTAGGACTTATTTTCTTTCTTTCTTTAAAATTTTATTTGCAGGTCCTGGGGCTTGAACTCAGGGCCTGGGAGCTGTCCTTGAGCTTCTTTTTCTCAAGGCTAGCACTCTACCATTTGATTCACAGTGCCAACCCTTTTCTGAGTAGTTTATTGGAGATGATAGTATCATGGACTTTTCTGCTTGGACTGGCTTCAAACGGTAACCCTCAGATCTCAGCCTCCTGAATAGCTAGGATTATAGGTGTGAGCTACCATGACCTGGCTTATTTGGTTGTTTTAGAGAGTACCTTGGTCTTTTTATTTGGTATACGGGGGAGGGGTAACACAGGAAGTATTGGGATGTGCACTCAGGACCTTGTGCTTGCAGGAAGGTTCTCAATAGTTGAGCTTTTTGCACAGCCCTTTTTGCTCTCATTATTTTTCAAATGACATCTCACATTTTTTCTCAGGCCAGTTTGGATCATGATTCCTTATTACACTTCTCACATAGCTGAGATGACAAACACATTCCACCATTGCCAGCTTTTTTTATTTGTTAAGATAAGGGTCTCATGAACACTTTGCCTGGCTTGGCTTTGAGCTACCATCTTCCTGATTTCAGGTTCCTGAGTAACTGGAACATTAAGCAGGGGCTACCATGCCTGGCTCCAAAGTACAGCTTTGTAAGTTCTTCAGATATTTGCCTTGTTCTGCCACACTTCAGAAGTGAGGAAGGAAAACCCTTCCTACTCACATCTTCCAGTCCTAGTGGCTCTGTCTTTTCTCAAATGGCAGCAGTGGCATCAGAATCAGCAGTGCAGTGATGCCTACACACTGAGGATAAATAATGGAAAGCAAGAAGAAGGAAGAGAAGGTATGGCTGAGTCAGGACAAAAGAAAACAGAAAAGGGACAATAAGAATAAGACAGGGAAGGACAGGATGACGTGAAGCAGACAATCTCACAGAACTGACATTTCCAACAAGAAATGGAGACAGTTGATTCCAGCACACAAGAGCTTTAGACCAGGGAGGTCTGTGCACATAGTTCCAACGCCTACAAAAAACACAGACATTCTGCTGGGTGCTGGCGGCTGCTATGCCTGAAACCTAGCTACTCAGGGTGCTGAGGTCTGAATATCACAGTTTGAAGCCAGCCTGGGCTGGAAAGTCTGTGAGACTCTTAACTCCACTAAACTACCAAAGAAAGCCAGAAGTGGAGCTATGGCTCTAATGGTAGAGCACTATCTTTGAGCAAAAAAAATCTCAGGGACAACACTGAGCCTGTGAGTTCAAGCCCCAAGACAGCCAAGACAGGCACAAAACAAAACCCCCAAATCGTATACATTCCTATACAAAAGAACAGGGAGATCCTAACTCATTGGGTGGCTGTGTATAGTTATTCTAGACCTTTTTCAAAGTCTTCCTCTGTAGCCCAATTAATTATTTTTTTTGGTTTATGCAACCTTATTGGAGAAAAATAAATCAATTACTAGCAGAACTATTAGTTGATCACTCATCCATTAACAACTTGCATCATTTATTCAGTGCTATATTAAACAGTGTATTGGAAGATAGATTAACTAATAGCTCCAAGCCTCCTAACAATTTAAATGAAAATTACAAAATGTTTGAGACCCTATTTTGGAATACAAAGGGTGTTTTGACTTCCAATTTCCATTCTCTGTAGAACAAGAACAGGTCATTCCTTTATTGACATGCATAAAATACATCACATTTTCTGTTCTGCTGATGCTATAAATTCAATACCAATTCTCCAGCCACATCAGTTATGAGCATAAAGTATATCATGTAACCACAGATCTCTAACAGTGGAAGGCTTAAACAAGAATGGATGCTGCTAGGATGTTGTTTCCTTTGATGTGACAACTGAGCATCCATCTCCCTCCCCCAGATGGTTTCTTCAGCATGTTAGAGCAGTGAGGAATGGTTTAGTCTCATAACAGAGTTAAGAGTGAAGATATTGGCCACATAATACACATGCTAACCTAATTAATTTTGAACTCAGTTTCCTGAGTGCTGGAATTACAGTTAGGTACCACAACAGTCAAGTGGTCCTTGCTTTTTAAAATCTACCAGCTGCCGTTGGTCTGCTGTTCTTGTCCTGAGGAAAGGGGCAGAAGTAGCACTGGCTGTGGCATTCCACCACAGGTTTCTAGTTCTGTCTTCCTCAAGCTTGGTGGGCACTGTACACCTCAAAACCCATGCTATATTTGCATAATGATAAACACTCCTGGCCCAAACCTGGTTTTATGTTTCTTTTCCCCCCTCATGGCTTGAGCTTTCATTCAGTTTCACTTCTCATTAAGAGAAAATTCACAGGGTGAGAATTAAACACCTCCTGATTAATTGTCGTTCTGAGAATGAGGAGTTTTGTAGTCATGGGGTAGAAAGAGTGAAGGACCAGTGGATGTGTGAGTCACCACAGGGCTACCTTATCAGCACAGGTAGGTGGTGGCCCTTCTCTCCCCTCCTGAAGACAGTAGAGAGTGATTAAATATACAGAAATTTAGGACTCAGGGTTGCAAAGTCTTCCCAAGCACAGATAATAAGTATCCAGTCACATTGAGTTTTGCCTCTTTTTCAAGCTTTTGCACTAATCTCAAAATTGCTCCCAGTACTCACTTATGACTCTACCCCAAAAGGTACAGAGCTGTGTTTATGTCATCTGTTACTTCTCTGTACTATAGCAGACATGCAGCCAGCACTCATAAATGAATGGCTTGGAGAAAGAATGCATGTTTGTCACAGTTGACCAGGCTACCCTCAATTCATGAGGCTTTGTGCATATTTTGAGGGGTTGATGGTGCTGGGGCCCAAAGTCAGGGCCCAGTCACTGTTTCTGAACTTTTGTGCTCAAGGCTAGTACTCTACCACTTGAGCCACAGCTCTACTTCCAGCTTTCTTGATGGATACATGGAGATAAAGAGTCTCATGGACTTCCTGACCAAGCTGGTTTCAAACTGTGATCCTCAGTCTCAGCCTCCTGAGATTATAAGCATGAGCTAAGATTACATGTGTGAGCCACTAGCACCCAGACTATAGGCATTTTTAATAATACCTTCATTCACTACAAACAAAAGCAGGGGGGAATGGCTAAAAAAGATAGCATACCAATCTCTTCCTCCAATAAAAGCATTAAATATGGAATTATCATATATACCAGTACTACATTCATACCCAGAATAATTGAAAGCAGAAGCGTGAACTGATGTTTGTACATTGATCTTCATAGCAGCATTATTTTAAGAATTAAGTGATGGAAACCACTCAAATACCTATTTACGGATGAATGGATGAACAAAATATGACATGCACATCAAAAGCAAAGAAATTCTGAAAGGTATTAAAACCTAGATAAACTTTGCTCAGTGAAATAAATCAAATATTGCATGGCCTGCCCATATGAAATCCTAGAGTAGCTAAATCCAGAGAAATGGAATGTTGAATGGTGTGTGTCAGCAACAATCCACCATTAAAGAATGACTACAGATTTTCAGTTGCAGATGATGGAAAAGTTGGGGAAATGGATACATGGATATGTTTATATAAAAATGCAAACATACTTCACAGGTTAACATTTCTGATTTAGCTGAGAGAACAGCAATACTGTTCATACAGCCTGCAACTAATTCTACAAGACAAAGAGGCCATCATGTCACATGCCATTCCTGGCTGGGCAAGATGCTATTCCCCATGTGGGTCTGTACCACACATCTGCCTCTCAAACTTCCAAGGATGGACATTACAGGAAGATCTTCCTAGGGGAAAGGACTACAGGACACCCTACACCTTCCATCCATTGAGGGTTGTCACCCACATGAGGTGCATCATCTACATGAGGAATACTCACTCATTCTTGGCAGATAAGCCTCCCCAGGACTAAAGACAGTTAGCCTATTTGGTTTTATAGTTCCTAGGAGGAGCACTTTCTCACAGGGAGCCACAGAAGACAGAGTGACCAGTTAAAATTGCCACTCTCCACTTTTGCAGATCTTTGCTTTGGTTCAAGACACTTAAGTGAGTCTCAATTTCCTCATCTACATAAAAGGGAATACCTCAGTGCTTAGGTCTTGCAGTGGCACTAATGCTTAAATAAGCTGATAAATGTTTAATGACTTCTAACATAACATAGATACGCATTCAATATTGTTTTCATGTAAGAGATTCATGGCAGGTGGTAGTAGAGACAAATGGAGGATGGCCACACACATCATCACTAGAGTCGAAATTTATCAGCTTTACAACCAAAACCTAGCTCTCACCAGACAGCCTTGCAGATGCCTGGGAGTGAGGAGAAACCGCAGCAGAAGCCTAGATGGACTTCTCCAGGGAGATGTGTGCTTCACAAAGAATTCTTTTTCCTGTTCCTCTGGTCCCTCAGTGTGTCTCATACACACACACATTCAGTGAAATACATAAACACAGCTTTTGGTTGTGTTGTGTTGTAGAACAGTTTTGTTAGGTTTAGTTCCTCATCTATCTTGCTTTACTTATGCAAAACACTTTTGTTAAGTTTAATTCCTCACACTATATGTGGTTTTGGCCCATATAAGCTTTGTGCTAGCTGCATAGGAGGCTGAAAGTTTTGGGACATTAGTCTACTTGCAGATGCTGGCATTTTAATAAAGACTCCCAATTCAACCTCTTAAAATGTGGCATCTCTGTATCTCGCTCATCAAATTCCTGTTAACATTTGACAATGTCAAATAAACAGAACTCCTTTCAAATAGAGTTCTAGGTTCAAACACTGCAGAACATCATTGGAACCAAGTTCTCTCCACCAACACAATGGTCTGGAGAAACTCAGCTGCCTGCACAATTATGCTTCCTTTTCAGCCAACCAGACTCTCATGTTGATGTTGTCACTTGAACAACTCACTAACCTAACTTCTTTTATTTTATTCACTCAGGGGCATCTTCCCAAAACCTGGAGAAATTTATAGAAAGGTAAGTGGAAGATGGACCTAAAAAAATGTTTAAAATTTGATTACTCATTTTGAAAAGGAAATGAAGACTCTGTTGTTACCCCACAGTTGTTTCTACTGAGCTCATTGGTTCACGACAGTAAAACACTGCAATAGCATTTGTTGGTCCAATAAGCTCAGGAAGTGATTCATGTGTATATGACCACAAAGGACTGTGAAATGAATTCTAATTCTAATTGCACAGGAATTAGATAAAAATGTATGTTTGAAAGGAATAACTGAAAAGTCATAAGTATTCTGCCATATAGCTAAGAGAATATGTTTGTGCCCAGCTGGGCTTAAAAATTTGCAGTGTCCTACCTTTCTGAAGGTGACTATAAGTCCAGAGTTATGAGGATATCCTAGGAACATGGCATAAGTAATCAGGTAACTCACCTGTGCTTGTGATGACAAAGGCCGTGAATTGCTGGGCTTCCCTCTATCCCTCCCCATCCACGTGGGGAGGGGTCCTGGGCTTATCTATCTCTTCTTTCTGGGATCCATACTCACTTTCTCACGTCCCCTTGGCTGGTAGGGTTTAGACACGGAAGCGGGGTCCCGGGTCAGCCTCGGTTTGCGTGTGGTTGCGAGTCCCCCACACTCGCCAGCCCAAGGAAAGACACGAGCGTGCGGTAGTCTCGGAAAGCCTCTAGGACATCTAATTTTATTCAAATGAGAAGCAGCAGATATACCCCAAAGGGCAGGCACAAGAGAGGGAGAACAAGTTGGCCACGAGGGGTGTCCATAAAATGATGTCAGGGGACCTCCCTTGTGGGCAGAGGCCCAGCACCCCAAGGACTGGGCCTCTGGGGTCCCCCCACCATTGCACATGTGCTTGCCCCAGGGGCTGGGGGCTTCTCTTCCTGTTAAAGGCGGAAGGAGAGGGGACGGGCCAAAGCCAGCTGTGGCCTCTTAAAGGCACAGCTGACCCCAACACTGAATGATGCTAGGAAGATCACCATATGCATCTTAGTTCACTCTTCATTTCTGAGTATCCAGGCTACACTTCCCTAATGGAGAACTGGGTTCCATATCATAGAGACAAAAAAGAGGATGGGAATGGGCATTAACTATACTGAAAGAAAGAGAAGTTTTCTAGGAGGGTGGTCACACAAAGTTATTTTCTCTGAGTCCAGCCTATGCCCCTGATTAAAAGCTAGAATCACAATGCCTGACCCTCAGATCTCACCCATGGCTTCTCAGCTTGTCTAGGAACCAAGTGTTGGACCATCCAGCCATTGTCATATATGCCATGATTGGAAATGATGTCTGCAATGGGTAAGTTGCTGAGGAAAGATTTCCAAAATTGTTTGAGTTTATTTTTATTGTCTTTAAATAGTTATACAAAGGTGATTCAATGCAATATGTCAATGAATGTTGATCAGTGTCATTCTCCCCCACCTCTCCCAACCCCACCCACCCCCTCAAGTTGTCTGGATTTGTTTCCCTCTTCTTTA
Organism: Perognathus longimembris pacificus; assembly: GCF_023159225.1. Lineage (NCBI taxonomy): Eukaryota > Metazoa > Chordata > Mammalia > Rodentia > Heteromyidae > Perognathus > Perognathus longimembris. Next base: position 72,555,522 of record NC_063162.1, read on the forward strand.
CTTTCTCCTATAGCAACTCAACTCCTTTCTATTGACCTGAGAATGAATGAACTTTTCTGACCTAAAAGCAAGTCCTACACATGTGAGATCCACAAACATGGCCTACACAGCTAAGAGCCTCTCTTGTGTCTGGTCCACACATCTGACACCACAAATGGACATGTCAGGATTGCATGAAAGATGTTACTCAGCTCCACAATTCAAAGTCCGTGACTTCCTTCAATAGAATGAAAAAGGCAGAGCCACCACTGCCTCTCAAGAGCCCGTGCTCACACATCCTGATAACATCCTTTTGTAGAAGGCACAGCACAGACCACATAGCCTTTGTGAAGAAAGTATAAGTAGTTCACTGCCAAAACTATTTATGCTCATGACCCATGGTTTAAAAAAGAAAGAGAAAGGAGCTTTGTTAAACTGCTAATAATAGCAGTGGTTTTGAACGTGGATTGACTTAGTTTCCTCTCAACTTTGGGAGATGTGCCTCAAAACCTGTGTATGTTCCCCATGTAATACACTGTGTGTATGAGTGAGTGCCACCTGGGCCATGCTTATAGCCAAAATAAATGAATAAAAGTGAGACCGGATATAGACAACTCTGTAGTGGCCACCCACTCGCTATTTAAAAGAAAAAGAAAAAAAAAAAACAGGAAAAGTTAAGCCAAGAGAGGTTCAATGACCTGCTCATGGTATTCATGGATAAAGGGCAGCACTGGCCCCCAGCCCCTGCTCATGGCTCACCTCACCTGTCCCACTTCCCTCACCAAGCTTCCCAGCACTGATGTAAAACCAAAGTTCAGTATCATTAGAATGTGACTGCTTTCAGATGCCTGCATACAACTCTGATGATGAACGATGTGGAGACATAATCAAGAAGAGAGCTCAGGACAGAAATCCTACCCAATGACCCAGAAGTGCTCATAGACCACACTCGAGGAACAGAGTAGTTCCTCCCAGGCTGTTTTACTCCTCTCCCTAGAACTTCAAACTGGCCAAGGCTAACACTGGGGACTTAGGCCCCTGCCTCTGTGATGAGCCACCACAAATGTCCCCTAAGGTATGTCACCCATAAACCCAGAGCTGTGCCATGCTATCATTCCACCCTTGGAGCAGTCCTAAGAGGCAAATGTGAATGCCTGCATTTACAGATGAGGCTCAAGAGGTGAAAGAATTGACCTCTTGCCACTGTTGAGTGGCAAAGCTGAGAGCCAAAGCAGATTCTCTGGCTCAGACCCATGCTTTTTCAGCCTCACTTCAGCCTTCTTCACTTTTGCACTCACTTACCCTTGTACAATCTGTGGTGAGTACTTGTGGTGTGTGGTGGCCCTGGGTCTCAGTGATAAAGAGGCCCAGTCCCCAGTCTTGAGAGCCATCTCTTGTTAGCTTACAAAGGAGAAGGATGCACCACAATGAAAACCAGCCAACAGTCAGACCAGCCAGTGTCCCTCCATCCCCAAAATCAGGTCCCCGAGGGGAAGAGGAGAGCAGGCAGAGAGAATTATACTGACCAAAGAATGACTGCAAAACAGAGGCTCAGTGTCTCAAACTCCTGAAGCTGGACTTTTCCAGAACAACCTGCTTACCTCAGAGATACCTCCACCCCCAGTCCTGCTTTCTCTTTTCCAAAGAGCCAGAGAGCAGAGCAGGCAGACACCAGCCAGAGATTAGTGCCAGCCTCGCCCCTGCCAGGAAACCAGACAGAGAAGCAGCGAGCATGTGGGTAAGAGAGCAGCGTTGGCAGTGCAGGGTGTTCCTGCAGTGCCCACTTTGCCATGTCCTGTGGAGGGGTTAGAAAAATAAAGACAGATGGCAGCTATTCCTGATGGCAGCTATTCTTGCCCATCTGCCAGAATGTCAAGGTGGAGCAGACATCCCCAAATGAGCAAGAGATGTCACACAAAGCTCAAGCCAGCTAGAACTGGATTGTCCCATGACTCTTTTTCTTTTTTTTTTTTATCTTGAGTATGATGCTGCTAGTTCTGACTGAAATCATGCAGCTAGGTTCTTCTTTCTTGGTTCTCTAAACTCATTGTAGTTACTCAGCACACACCTGATAAATGGATGGCATCTGGATCGGAAGATAGCTTTTAGCATCAAGAATTCAGGAAGGAAAGTAATGCAGGGGTAACTAGCTTTATTGTGCAATCCTATTCAATGTTACCTATGCTTTACCTAATCCCAGCTTCCCTGGGCTTTTTCCTGCCACTGCCCTTGAAAGAAAGCTATTTCATGAAGTAATACAGAAGAAGGGAAAGCAGGTGGAAAATAAATGTGGATGAGCTAGATAGAGCAGGAGAACCTTTGGAGTGCAGGGGCAGTGCTGGCTTAGAGCATGAAATCATAGTCTAACCCATCTCCAATACCCCAACATGATGTGCCTAAAAGAACTTTGTGCCAGGTGTCAGTGGTTCATGCCTGTAATCCTAGCTACTCAGGAGGCTACGATTTGAGGATTGTGGTTGGAAGTCAGCCCAGACAAGAAAGTCCATGAGACTCTTATCTCCAATTAACCACCAAAAAAAAATCTGAAAGTGGAGCTATGGCTCAAGTGGTAGAGCATTAATCTTGAGCACAAATGCTCAGGGACAATGCTCAGGTCCTGAGTTCAAGGCCCAGGATGGGCAGAAAAAAAAGAAGAAAGGAAGGAAAGAAAGAAAGAAGGAAAGAAGGAAGGAAATGAAGGAGGGCGGGAGAGAGAGAGAGAGGGAGGGAAGGCTTTGTAATGGCTGGAATTGTGACAGAATTGTATAGCATCTAAGACTAGCCCTATGTATTGACTTGTATTTTACAGTGGACATAGAATTCATAAACAGTATGTTTTTATCTAGTAGAAAGGCCTAGGTTGTTCATAACCCTCCGACTCCAAATATTATTCTTCTGCAAGGCCATTGCTTTGGGTCACACCCAGGCCAGGTGACCAGTGCTGCATTGAGAAGCAGCCAGAATACAAATGGATCACAGCTGCCAAGGAGCCTGGGTTACAGTGCTCTGCATAGCCACACAGATGGTAGAAACATCAGCAGGGAAGGGAGTGGGCTGAACTGCTGCTATCCAGAAGAACTTTTACCAGACTCCATAGTCAGGAGTAAAGATGGACAAGGCAATGGTAAGGAACTTCCCAGCCAGCTGGAGTGTTCCAGGCCATGCCTTGGTAAGAGATTTTCCCCCAATCTGTAGCCATGGGAAATGCAGGCCCAGCTCCTCTCTGCCCCCTTACAGGTCTATGTCAGGAGACCTTAAAGATTGGATGAAAGCACAGTGATGAGATTACTGTTGGCTGGCAGGAGGATAAGGCCTTAGTCCACTTGCCTGGATGAGGCAAAATCATGAATGCTCAGCTGTGTGTGAGGGCTGAGCATGCCATCAGAGGGTCTCTGGGTGTCAGCTCAGTTCTGAGAAGCTGGCTTTTGGCAGAAGTGCTCTGCCTTCTTCCTCAGCAGAGGGCACATCTCACTGGCATCATCCAGGTGCAATCTGGCTGGCATACTTGCCAGCATAATGAAATGATCACAGCCATCCCAGAACCCAAGAACAGAGGCTTATTTTGTATGATCAGGCACGATTCATTAGGACAAGGACAACTTCTGAGCCACCCCAATGGGAAAGGCACTGTCTCAGCTCCCAGCCTGGCCATGTGTCCTAAGGTATATCAGAAGGTGCCATCTTCTTTCTCATTTAATTTCTCAAGTTTTGCTCTCTTGTCTGCAAGCGGGGCACTCCTTGTTCCTGATTTGCCATTCTGAGTGACCAAGCTGAGCTACCAGTGTCTAAGGAGGGCTGGGTGGGCACACTAAGACACATGCATAGGCAAAAGCTAGACACCTTCATTTCAGCCATTCAGCCTCTGACAGACGTCAAACCATTGGGGTTCCTTGGTTCCCAAAATATTACTACTGAGTCTTCCAAAAACATCACCAGAGGAAACCATGTGTCAGTGGCTCATGCTTAAAATCCTAGCTTCTCAGGAGGCTGAGATCTGAGGATCATGGATCATGGTTTGAAGCCAGCCTGGGAAGGAAATTCTGTGACAGTCTTTTCTCCAATTAACCATCAAAAAGCCAGAAGTAGATCTGTGGTTCAAGTGGTAGAAGGTTAGCCTTGAGCAGAAAAGCTCAGGGATAGTACCCAAGCCCTGAGTTCAAACGGGGTGTGTGTGTGTGTGTGTGTGTAAGAGAGACAGAGAGGGAGAGCGGGAGAGAGAGAGAGAGGGAGAGGAAGAGGGAGAGGGAGAGAGATCAAAGCCCAGAAACTGGCATCTTCATTTATACTACGTTTTCTAAACATATAAAAAGTAATTTTAGTATAAGTTTCAATGATGTAATCCTAGAATTATATACATATGATGCTTCTTTTAATATATACTATACTTCAGTTGAAAATAAATCAGCTTAAATTCAATAAATATGTGGTTGAGGTTATAGATATGCTTTGATTTTAGACCTGTCCTGCTTATAGCTAATTCCAGCCCTTTTTCTGTTTTACTAACGAGACGAGAACATTCAATATCAAAGCATGAATCCTCTATAGTAAATGCCACTATCATTACAGGACAGTTTTACAAGATTTCTGGAAACTATTGTTGTGGTGGAATAATAGAATAAATAAATAGAATAATATGCTACAGACTAATAGTCTATCAGGACATTTGTGAAAGTCCAAACCCAGTACAGAAACCACAGGATGAACAAGCAAGATACAGCATAGGTGTACAACATAACTTCATGAGATAGATGCAAAGCCAGCCCTGTGATATGTGCAAGGATTCTGAGATATATTCAAAGCTTTAAAGACCAAGTTTCAGACCTCAAGGTGTCAAGTGCATCTTAAGCGAAAGCAAAATCCATGAGCTACATGTGAGCCAAGCTAGGTAAGCTTAGGAGATATAGCAAACAGCCCCTAAAATCTCAGCAGCATAAACATGGGATCCTTACTTACACCCAAGTCCCTCTAGGATGACCATGGGACTCTCTTCTGTGCAGCAGCTATCTAGAATATTCTCTATGCTCACTGTAAAGAACAAGAACATTCTAGGGGCTGGGAATATGGCCTAGTGGCAAGAGTGCTTGCCTCATATACATGAAGCCCTGGGTTCGATTCCCCAGCACCACATATATAGAAAATGGCCAGAAGTGGCGCTGTGGCTCAAGTGGCAGAGTGCTACCCTTGAGCAAAAAAGAAGCCAGGGACAGTGCTCAGGCCCTGAGTGCAAGCCCAAGACTGGCAAAAAAAAAAAAAAAAAGAACATTCTAGAGGCTCTTCTCCCACGTGGTGCATATCCCTTCTGCTCACAACTCACAGGCCAGAACCAGTCACATGGTCCACCCAACCACAACTAATTCAGGCAGTACCATCTGACCCTGTCCAGAATGGTGAAAAACAAGGAATATCACAGACAATCCTACCAGTAACCACACCACATGTGTGTGCATGTATTTGTCTATATATGTGTATATGTGTATGTATTGTATATTATATTGGCATGATCTGTCCTTATAATCAACTAAGACATTTTCTGTTTCTTCCACCAACAGGAGGACTGATCCAATTCCCCAAATGACTACTCCTGAGCAATTATACTCCAAGGTCATAAAGAGTCTGAATTATCTGAATGCCCACCTGCCCAAGGGGAGCCATGTGATTCTCTATGGCTTGCCAGATGGAGCCTTTCTTTGGGATAATTTGCACGACAGATACCATCCTTTAGGTACCAGTGGGCGGATACTTCTACTCCTTCACAATATCCATGTACTTATATAGGTCCAATGTAAACATCGTTAAAAATCTATTAGAATGTATCTAAATGAGCATCACAGAACATAGGTCAGAATCAATGGAGGGAAGAGACTTCAGGTGCAATATCTGAAGGTCATTATTCAAATTAGATTCAAAGACAGAGGGGACAGAGTTTATTAGTCAAGAAGACAAATCATAAGGTAAGAATTTAAATCAAGAAACTCCATTAATAAGTGAGATAGAGAATGAGTGGAAGATGCCCAAACAGGAAACAGAAAGCCCTGAGTCAAAAGGAGGAACTGCATGCCTCCTCCAAGTGAGTTTCACACCATGTGGGCTCCACACCATGGCCCTGCAGCTACACACTCTTGGCATTCCTGGCTCTCAGTGGCTTTAACTCTCCCCCACCCCTGAAATTTCTAACCTCTAACCATAGCTGTCATGCTTCCATTACTGTACAAACAATGTACAAGTTGTAATCATACTAGGAAGGGTTATTATAATTATACTTAAAACAACCCCATGAGAAAAGTGTTCATCAATTCCATTAGGTAGATGAAAACAGCTAAGACCCAGAGAGGTTACATAGCTCATCAATGGTCCCACAGTAGTTCCTTGTGTCTATAAGCTGGGTATAACAGAGCTCTGCTTTCTTTCAGGGGAAGGGTGTCCTTTGAAAAACTATTAAGTGCTCATGGATGCAAGTGCTTTTCTAGATACCAGATAACCATCAGAGTACAATAGCTCTGAACGCCTATCCATATTCCAGTAGGAAAGAAGACACCCAAAGCAGATCAGATGGTAATAAGCATGACAGCAGGAGAACTAAGCAGGGAGAGGGCCCTGGCCTCTGTCCTCCATTATGCGCTTCTTCAAGGAGAGGCTGGCCTCTCTCATGCATCCTCATATTGAGACCACCCACCTATCAGCCAATGGCAAAGAAAAGGCTGCCAGTTACTGCTATCAACCCGCCCCCCTCCTGAGACCAATTAAGCTTAAATCATGCCAAAGGTCCACCTTATAGTCAAGGAAATGATGCAAAGGAGACAGTCCAAAGTTCATTTCTTAGTGTCCCCCAGAGAGTGGGATGAAGAGCAAGATTTCAGTCAAGACCATCATGAGCTTTCCCTTGTATGTATAGTATTGTGTGCACTTTTCAGTCTCCCTTTGTCCCCTTCCTACAGCCCCTGCTTAAGTGATCCTTACCTCCTCCCTCAGGAAATCCCACCCTGTTTACATGAGAAAGGCGTGGGTCTCTTTTAATCTGTTCTTAAAGGGATCTCTGCTCTTCATTCTGACCTCATATCACTGAAGATGAAGCCATTTTCCTTCTGGCTTCCTGAAATGTGTTCCAGGTATAACCATTGAAGCAAAACATCACCCTGCCTTGTCTAAAGAAAACAGGCCTTGTGGTTCACATGACTCTCACAGTTTTCATTCCCTTATGGGCTGCCTTACCTATAAAGGACACTGCCACTTGGGTGGAGAAGGCTGTCCAAGCCCTGAGATGTGTGCAGCCCCCACCCCACTCAACAGATTCCCTCAGAACTGTTCAGCTTTCCTGTGCTAGGGAATACAAGAAATAGGAAGACAAGGGACAGGTGGCATGACTTCCCAGCTTCCTCCATGGAAACATGACTTGGATATTTCTGATTTCAAATCCCATTCTGTTTCCATAAACTCTAGTCTCTCTCTCCCTCCCTCTCTGTCTCTGTCTCTGTTTGTCTGTCTGTCTCTCTCTCTCTGTGTATCTGTGTGTGTGTGTGAGTGTGTGTGTGTATGTGTGTGTGTGTGTGTGTATTTAGGTATGCCATGTAATTCACTTGATTTAACCACTATAGGTAATAATGACCCGATGCAATTTGTAAAAAAAAAGAAAGAAGGAAGAAAGGAAGGAAGGAGGAAGGAAGGAGAAGAAAGGAAGGAAGGAAAGAAGGAAGGAAAGAAAAAGAAAGAAAGAAAGAAAGAAAGAAAGAAAGAAAGAAAGAAAGAAAGAAAAAGAGAGAGAGAGAGAGAGAGAGAGAGAGAAGGACAGAAAGAAAGGAAGAGAAAACTTGATTAGAGATCTCTATGAGCCCCGGTTCTCAACCAGATGTGAGAGGCGGTGCTACTGGCATCGAGTGGGGAGAGCCACTTATTCTATATAAACAGACTTTAGTTTGGGGGTGGGGATGCCAATTAGGGAAAAAGTTGAAGCAATCTAAAATGTGTTTAATATGTTTAAGTAATTATTCAATCCCAAATTATCCCTGATGCTTGGTTGCCATGGAAAATAGGTTATATACTTCTTAAAGAAGTATCAAGGTCTTTTCTAGAAAGAGTAGCGAGGAAGGTAGGACTCAGCATCCAGGATTGTCCTTCAGCAGGGCTCATCACTCTCCTAAGACAGGGAGAGGGGATGGCTGCCCTCAACTCCCCCCTCCTGCTACTCCAAGTCCAGACCAACCGCCATGTCTCCACACCCACCAGACACAAACCAGCTGTGAACTAAGGTGGGCCAGCCTCCAGGTTGTCCAGTCTCCAGGTTAGCCTGAGGGAGAAGCCCCTGGTCAGTGATACATTCTCTACGGTCCCCTTCCCCTAAGGTAGGACAACCAAGCAAAGCACCCAACAACAACCAAAAAAAAAAAAAAAAAAAGGGTAAAGCCACAGTGTGGGATCCCCAGGGACTAGAGACCCAGAACAAGGATGTTCCTGTGTCACCTCCACCCAGGAGGAGGGTGTATGGGTTACCTCTATCATCTCTCCTCAGTTTCATGACAGGACCCCAATTTAAACAAAGTAACAAGATGGAAGCCAGAAAGAAGGCAAAGGACAGACAGAAACAGGGTGTGAGGCAAGGGAGGACCCTGAGTGGAGAAAAGAGGTTGAAGGTATCAATCTTACAGATGGGTGGGTGGGCCTAAGACTGACTGGTCTCATAAGGAAGCAGGCAAAGTACAAAAAGCCATAAATGAAAGAAAGTAGAAATAAAGAAGCTTCAGTGTGGAAAGCAAGGATTGGGGGAGCCTGAGGCTCCACGTTGGCCCATGAAATGAAGCCAAGGTAGAAGCCAGTGGTTTGGAATTTGCCTAAAATGTGAAGAAGCTGAAGCTCTTGCAGAAGAGAGACCTGGCTGGTCACTGTGACTTTAAAGTCTGTGACTTTCCATCCTGAGATTCCTTCACCCACCCTGAGATAAATATGTTTTCCTCAATGACAAGCAAATGGAACCTGTCTTTCAATGTAAGCCATCTGAGGTATAAGTGAAAAATCAGACCGCATTCCATCCCCTTCCATCTTCCTCTTCACTCTGAGATTGGTCCTATTGCCCACTTTGGTGATTTTTTTTCCCCCTCCAGAGTATAAGAAGTGTTAATGGGTGCAACAGACATCGCTCACCTGGAGATGGGGGAGAGAGGGGCCCTGAAATTGATATGTCAGCCACAGCATGAAAGTTGATTGCCTCTGGGGCTGGATGAGCTGGAAGAAGAGAGACAGGAGCAGAGAATAAATACTGCCCCTGATTCAGGCTTTATTGCTGATGCTAAGAGAGGCTCTGTATGACACCCACATCCCACCAATTGATCAAGGCTCAAGCAAGAGAACCACTGGGTAGCCCCCAGCTCATTGCTAGAAGGGAGACACACATACACCCTGGAGGCCTTCACCAGACTGCGGAGAGTATCCCATGGTGGAAACTTCGGTTGCTCAGAATGCCTCCTGCCCGTGCCTCCGCATGGGGCAGTGGGATCTGTCAGGCCTGGGTGTTCACAAACCTGGAAAGAAAACTTCAAGTCCACTGAATATCCCAGTACCCCTCAAAAAATTGGCATTTCTTGTCTTTGCCAGAGAAAGGCCTAGTTCTGCACTGCGCATGCACAAGTCGGGGCAGGCCATTCCTTCTACCTTCCCTGGAGCCAAGCCGAGGCCCACCCTCCAGTCTTTACCCGACTGAGAGCTCTGTGTGGGAGGAAACCACCCCAATTTGGGGTCTGAATTTCTAGGGGCTCAGAAAGGCCTTCTTCAAGGGCAATGCTCAAAGATACAGGTGCTGGGCGCCAGAATAAACCACATATGTCTGTGAATATTGCTGTGTCTGATTACCTATGACATGCCAGACTCTTTGTGTTTTCCAGGTCAGCTAAATAAAGACGTGACCTATGCGCAGTTCTACTCCTTCCTGAGCTGCCTCCATGTGAGCCTCTGACCTAATGCTCTGTGACCACACACATACAGATGAGATGGACATGTGTACATACATGCACACATGTGTGTGCACATGACATACATGCGGATGCATGCACATGCATGCACACCACAACCACTGACACATGCACATGACACACACTGGCATGGACGTGTGCACGTGCATATATATGCATATACACACATAACCATGGATACATACATATGTACAATAAACATTCCCATGTGTACTCACATGCACGCACAAACACACTTGTTACCCAGGTCTGTTTCTATTTAACCAAAATGATGTGTTTCTACTCTCAGGTTACCCCCTGTCATGGCTGGATGACTTCCAACAAGACCCTTCGGACTCTCACTTCAGAGGTAGGACTAACACCTGTCCATACTACCTTTGATCCCCTATGTTTGTGGCTGTTTCTCCAGGGGTGCCATTCAGGTGAAGGATGATCACCAAGCTGGTGAGCAACAATATCAAGAGAATGACATTGCACTGTGTGTGCTGGACGGTCTCCAGGCTGGCCTCTCCTATTGTATCTGTCAGACACTGTCCCTGTGAATGCTTGTGTGTCTCTCTCACACACACATGAAGCTGTTTAAGCAGCTTCTGGGTGTGGGTAGAGAGATGGAGGGACTGAGTGAGGTCAGACCTATGCAACTGATGTTCTCTAGAGGTCAAAAAGGAATCTTCAGAGCCAGACACCAGTGGGTCACTCCTGTAATCCTAGCTACTCAGGGGGGCTGACATCTGAGGATCATGGTTCAAAAGCCAGCCTGGGCAGGAAAGTCTGTGAGACTCTTATCTGTGATTAACAAGCAAAAATAAACAAGCGAATAAAAACAAACCCTGAAGTGTAGGTATGGCTCAGTGATAGAGCCAAAAAGCCAAGTGAGAGTATGAAGCCCTAAGTTCAAGCCCTAACAACCAGCACAAAAACAAACAGCACTGTGATGAACGCTGGTAGATATAAAGATGAGCTTTGTGTGTGTCCATGTCTATCTCTTAAGACTACTTCCTGTAAAAATTATTTGGTCAAAGTGTGTGGCCATGTTTAAGGATTCAGTCTTTGTTGTCAAATTGCAATCTAGAGAGGTGAAACTAACCTACGTTCTTATTCACCTGCCCCAACGGTGTTCAGTATTATCAGGGCTCTTCATTTCAACATTGCCAGTCCCGTGGGAAGTGGAAGGTCTTATTATTTTAATCAGCACTGATTTGATTCCTAATGAACAGTCACATTTGTCTTATGCTTATTGGTCTTTTGCACAGGAATAAAATTTAATGTGCTGCACTGTTCTCTCTTGATTGCTTGGAGAAAGGAAGGTGGAACGGTCTGGGGAAGATCAATTTCTTTGTTCTGCCTGAATTGTCTCACAAAAATCAAAGCCTCACAGAATTCTTGTTTTTTCCCTTGTACTCAGAGAGCAGAAGAACTCTCCAATACCCTGAAAAAAATTACAACCAGTGAGAAATTTACAAACTTCGATCTTTTCTACCTGGATTTCGCCTTCCAAGAAAGTAAGTTGCTTGATTTTAGGTATTGACAGGAAAAACAAAGCAGATACGGTGGAGAATGCTGGGGCAATAGGTTATAAAGCGGTGAGCAGCAGATTAGGCAGGATTAACCCCGCCTATCCTGACTCCAAGAGCTTTCAATATTGGGGGGAAAAAAGATAAAGAGTAAGTGAAACTCTGAGGATATTCATTTCCTTTAATTCGCCATCATTTTAGCATCTGTGAAGCCCTGGGGATATAGCTCAGTGGTAGAGTTCTTGCTTAGCATCCCAAGGCCTTACATTTGATCCCAGCAAGGCATAAAAGGAAAAGGAAAATAAATATTGGGGTCTGGGAATGTAGCTTAGTGGTAGAGGGCTTGCCTAGCATGCATGAAGCCCTGGATTTGATTCCTCAGTACCATATAAACAGAAAAGGCTGGAAGTGGTAGAGAGCAACAGAAACTCAGGAACAGTGCCCAGGCCCTGAATTTAAGCCCCACGACTGGTAAGAAAGAAAAGAAAAGAAAAGAAGAGGAGAGGAGAGGAAAGGAAAGGAAAGGAAAGAAAAGAAAAGAAAAGAAAGAAAAGAAGAGAAAAGAAAAGGAAAGAAATATTGGAATCTTTGCAGCAATAGAGCCAGTGACCATTTGGACAGAACTTTGGACAAGTAGCCTTGAGACTAATAGAATCACCTACCTTGTTCTGGCCAGGTTTGGTATGTCTTGATTATTGAGGGGTGAAAATATTGAAGGAGTGAAGGGATAGGGCACGGGAATAGTCAGGAATAAACTGGAATAGATCCCATACTGCATAAAGGTAATGGGACCCAATCGGAATCTCTAAAGAGTGTCATTGATTTGGCTATGGTGAGCTGTGGTGTGGTTCAATCACACAATACCTCCCTAGCAAGTTTGAGGCTTGAGTTCATATCTCATACCATGGAAAAAAAGAACTGATCTGTGGCAAAGTACTCAAGTTATGTTCCGTCTTTCTGGAAATAATATTAAGTTTCTTTGCAGCATGACTGGAGCTACTGATTTATCTTTTGGACTCAGAGAACCTTCCATATTCGTTTTCACTGCTAAGCAATTTTTCTATAAGAGAACCCCTTCCTCATGCCCAGCTGATTGACTGCCAGCTGAGATGGTGCTAATGAAAAGCTTTGCAGGGTTTGCAAAGGATGGGAGGTTTCTCACCCAGAGTTTATCATCTCTATCCCCTTCTGTCCCTCTTCTTTCCTCACCTCTAGCCCAAGCATCTGGGAAGGAGCAGACGGCCATCATGAATTATTAGTTATTACATTAGCTGACACATTGTGTATTGCAGTCTCAATTCTGAACATCTTTTCAACAAGACTCGTCCCCTTTAACTAGATTTCTTCCCTGCATTATGCATATCTCTCTCATGGGGAGAGACATTTTGATAAATTACTTCTCATTAAAAGGAAGACTTAAAGGCTCATTAACGAATTCTTTTGTGTAAACACACGCACCACCACATAGCCTGTGCTTTTCAACAACCTGGAACATAGACAATGTTATTAGACATATAATAATGTCTGACGTTCACACGGGACTATGTGATCTCTACTGCTGACATTTATTATTGCTCAGACTGTTGGCCATTCTCTGAGCATTCCTAACCCCCATCCACCTTCTCCAGATTGCCATATCTACCTAACAATACATGGTAATGACTAGGAGAATGAATGTGCCATCCTCATAAATGCCAGTGCCTAGGACGAGTACAATTGCACAATTGCTTCTCAAAGTATGTTCTAGAGAAGAAAAACCAACACTGTGCTGGAATGTAAATGCAGAGTCCCAGACCCCTCTCCATGTCTAGCCAATCCAAATCTGCATTCAAATACAATTTCCAGGTAATCTGCAGTATATTAAGTCTCTAATGCTCCAAAATTAAGAGTTTGATCACTGTCCGATTGTGTGTGTGTATGTGTGTGTGCACACCCATGTGTATGCATATGTGTGCCAATCCTAGGCTTGAACTTGGGACCTGAGCCCTGTCCTGAGCTTCTTTTGCTCAAGGCTAGTACTCTACCACTAGAGCTACAGCTCCATTTCTAGCTTCTATTTGTAATTTTTATTGGAGATAACAGTCTCATGGACTTTCCTGCCCAGGCTGGCTTTGAACTGTGATAATCAGATCTCTGCTTCCTGCATAGCTAGGATTACACGCTGAGCCACTGGTGCCTGGCATGTCAGCTTTTTACTAAGTCTTCTCTGTGCCAAGAGTTGTGTAGGTACTTGAAATGTAATTTGCAACTAAACAGAACCATCTCTGTGGACAGTAAGAGCAGAGAGCTTTATCCTTGACCCATCCCACTGCACTGGCAAACCAGAATGCTTCTGAGCAAAAGCTGGCTTACCCTGTCCTGTCCTCCAGCAACAAGAAACATAGCACCAAAGCAATGAGCTCCGTTCAGCTGAGTAGAACATTCATATTCACGCAGCAGCAGCAATGGCCCAGGCATTTCCCAGGCTCAGAAAATCCATCAACAGTTTCTGTTTTGTAATCTCCCACCATTTATTAAAAATAAAATCCTGAGCTGGATGCCGGTAGCTCATGCCTGTAATCTTAGCTACTCAGGAGACTGAGAACTTAGGATCATGATTGGAATCCAGCCTGAGCAGGGAAGTCTATGGGACTCTTATCTCCAATGAACCAGCAAAAAGGTAGAAGCAGTATGGCTCAAGTGGTACGGCACTAGCCTTGAGCAGAAAAACAAAACAAAAAGCAACAACCAAGCAAGAGCACAAGGCCTTAATTTCATACCCCAGTACTGTGAAAAAAAAATAGTAATTTCAGTGTCCAATTTTGGCTCAGAGACTTTCTCATCTTCTCGGCGTGAAGAAGTGGCACATCACAAGGACACAGGCATGGACACAGTGAGGGGGGCAGCAGAGACAGAGGGACAGGGCCCCAGGACCTGCCCACAGGCCTGTGTGATACAGAAGCCTTCATATAGGAGTTATGAACCACCATGCCTACTTCTGAAAGTGCTGGATTCTTTAATCTAGTTTTCAGAAACCATGGTCATATCTTGGCTGAGGACCAAGTTAAGATTTGTTCGTTTGGTTGGTTGGGTTTTTGTTTGTTTGCTTGTTTGCTTGTTTGGTTGTAGGGATTGAATGTAGGGCCTGGGAGCTGTCTCTGAGCTCTTTTGCTCAAGGCTAGCACTCTACCACTTCGAGCCACAGCTTCACTTCTGTTTTTTTGGTTGTTAAATGAAGATAAAAATCTCACAGACTTTCCTACCTGGGCTGGTTTTGAACCACGATCCACAGACCTCAGCCTCCTGAGTCACTGGAATTACAGGCATGAGCCACCAACGTCCAGCAAGTTAAGATATTTTAATTGCCTTAGTGTTTATAAGAGTAGGCAGAGGGGCCATGGACCCCTGAGTCCATCTCTGGGGTGACCACTCATACTCAAAGTTCATCATCTCAGAATCTAGCTGCATATCCTGGAAGGCCCTCCACATCAGTGTGTTGTACTGGCACAGAAAGGCCAAAGCCTACAGCTGTCTACTTTTCCCACTTGAGACACAAACAGCTGTGTATACTTCAGGACATTAATAACTCAGTCTTTGTTTCTTTCCATGTAAGTATGGTAGCAACACTTCAACCACAGGCTTTATGTAAGGATTAAGTGAGACAGATCTTGCAAAGTCATAAGCACTTGGCAGCTGGCATTGATGACCTGATCAATGATGTTTCTCGAGCAATGCTTTTGCTCTTCCACATAGTAAAAGTCTCTTCTCTTTCGATGTCCAACCTAGCTCCCACCACCATTCATGCTTGAGGATTTCTTTGTGTTCCTTCAAGGAAGATGCCACAGAAATTCAGCTCCTCATCTCTGTGGTCCAATGAGTCACTTACAAAGTCTGCAGCGTTCTTCGCAGCTCTCTCTTCTCACCTCAGCACTATAGTGAAGCTGACCTGGCAGCACAAATGTCCTCATTTTTCATGGCACTGAAATTCACATCATCGTGATAGAGTGAGTTACACTGAGGGGTCCTGTCACTTGAGGGGAGTTACCAACCTACTTGTCCCCACTCCAAAGCCCCATCTACCACTGAGAAGCTGATCGCTCATCCCCACAGGTTTTTTGGTCTTTTGCTGACTCACTCTTCAACCATTGATGAACTAAGCAAGACAGCAATTTTTCTTCCCTTCAGGAAATGTCAACTTAAGCAGGGGATGTTCTTTCACTCAGTCAATACCCCCTCCCCCCTGACAGAGGAAAGAAAATGCCACTTGGCTGACAAAGTCATTTTTACACTGACAGTTTAAATATACCTCCAGTTGCCCTCAGCTTCCATGACAACTCAATTGAAAAACCATAATTTTTTATCCCCTTACCACATATTTTTTGCTACACAAAAGTGGAGATGTCTCTTTTAAAATGCCTGCTAGTGGGCTGGGAATATTGCCTAGTGGTAAAGTGCTCGCCTTGTATACATGAAGCCCTGGGTTCGATTCCTCAGCACCACATATATAGAAAAAGCTAGAAGTGGCACTGTGGCTCAAGTGGTAGAGTGCTAGTCTCGAGCAAAAAGAAGCCAGGGACAGTGCTCAGGCCCTGAGTTCTAGCCCCAGGACTGGCAAAAAAACAAAGCAAACAAACAAAAATGCCTGCTAGTGCATGTGTTCTCTCATATGTGGAAGTTAGGTCTAAATTATGAAAATATATAACGGGTCATATGCAGATACACACAAATAGACTAAAGTATAGCATACACAAGGAAGGATTCCAATGGTGCAACACCTTTGAACTGATAATTTACCAAAATGAATACCAGGAAGCCAGAATATGTTATGGTTTGAGGTGGGCGGAGCTTAAGGCAGGGGAGGTAGATGAATGGAGACAGGAATGGTGGGTAAATAGTATACAGATGTGAAAATGGAACCAGATCACTTAACGGAATGGGTCAGAGCCGGTGCCAGTGACTCCTGCCTATAATCCTAGCTACTCAGGAAGCTGAGATCTGAGGATTGTGGTTCGAAGCTAGCCAGGGCAGGAAAGTCTGTGAGACTCTTTATCAACCATGAAACTATCCCAAAATAGTTAGAAGTAGAGCTGTGGCTGAAGTGGTAGAACATTAGCCTGAGCAAAAGAAGCTCAGAGACAGCACTCAAGCCCCAGGACCAGCATTTTAAAAAGCAAATAAATAAAATAAAGTAAAATAGTGAGATTGGGAGATAAAGATGCAAGGGGTGACATTGATTGAGACATATTCTACTCATAAACTGTCATGGTGAATTAAAACCTATTTATACAACTACTCAAAGATAATTTTTAAATGTCCACTAGTGTATGATTCATTGAAGAACTACCAAGTATCCAGGCATCTTCTTCCTCCACCATTCCTGCTGCTCTTTCCAAAACCTGGTCATTCGCAGTGTTTTTCTGACTTCATAGATAAAGAAAATGCACTGGAACAAAGGTGGTCCAGGATAGTTCTGGAAATTTAATTGAGCAGCTCTTCTCAAGAACAGCTAGGAATTATCTCCCTATCTTTTTTTTTTTTTTTTACTTATTTTATTGTTGTTGTGTTTTGTGTGTTGGTCCTGAGGCTTGAACTCAGGATCTGGGTGTTTTCCCTGAGCTTTTGTGCTCAAGGCAAGTGTTCTACCACAGGAGCCATAACTCAGCATCTGACTTCTTGTGGTTTGAGATAAGAATCTCTGGATTTTTTCCTGCCCTGGGCTGGCTTGGAAATGTGATCCTCAGATCCCAGCCTCTTGAGTAGCCACAGGCACTCTGCTCATTTCCCTTTTTTGAAGAATAATCTGAGGCAAGGAAACTGACCAGTTTACTATGTTACCCCAGACTGGCCCGCCCTCTCCTAAAATCAGAAAAGAAACAAAGACCACAGTCTGCTATTATATTTCTTCTGAGAAAGTAGAATTTCATCCAGAGATTTTTACAAAAGGATCACATTCTGTCTACTAACAGTCAAGGTGCAGGTCAAACCTTATAGTCTTGTCTGCGAATTACTGAAGCTATCTTTAAATTTTCCAACCTTTCTGTCTACTTCAATGCAATGACTAGTGCTTTGAAGACATAATCATCATGTGAGAAAATTATATTTTCCCCCATGAATGGGCCCATCACAGCTTTGGTAACCTTGTGGCTCTTTCTTTGAATACTTTCTGTATTATTTTCTATGGCAAACCAGTGCTTTTGAAAGCCAGACTCCCTTATGAAGCCTATGAACACAGTAGAAGGAGAGAGCTGGGGGGAAAAATAGATTTTCTCGAAGGCAGTGATATTATTTAGAGTGGCTTCAGTATGATGCTAGTAGAGAGTAGGTCTCTTTTACTGCCCTGTAGCCCACATGTTATCTCCATGGCAAAATCTGGCAGATAAATACCCCTAAGTTTCATGTTCCTGGGCTTTCCTTCCCAGGATCCCTAAATTATGGGATTACTTAGCTTCCAAAGGCAGGTGGCAATGGCCAGCCCCTCTCATTTTGGAATTAGCCCCCAATTCTGATGATTGAATTGTCTGTTTATAACGATAATTACCAACACTTCTCCCTTTCTCTAAGGGCCTCCGTTGATAGTAATGTACACAAAACGCAAACCAAAATACAGGTAGACTATAATAACTTGAATCCTAAGTGCCAAAACTGAGTCACCCTCAAGGAATCCCATGGCTAAACAATCTGATGTTTTGCTGGTCACCATTTTTCGTGGGGAACACAATCTTGGCTCATACTAGGCATCTTTAACAGCCCCCAACTCAATTTTCACAGTGAAGTTTCTGACTCGTCTGGATTTTCACTTGGATATAGAAGGCACAGGTTATTTTTTTAATCTTCAAATAACTGTAGAAGGGTGTTTCAATGGAATGTGTCCATTTGTGTGCACAATGTACCTTGGCAGAGGAAGGCACAGGTTTTCTGATTGAACCAGTTCTCGATCCTCTTCAAACATGGGGAGGCCTCCTCCCGGCACTGAACCATAGATGCCCAGATGTCTCCAGCAGGTCCTCTGCCACATGATTTCCTCACCTTCTGGAACTTTTCTTAAAGCTTTCTCAGGTCTTGGCCAGGTTTATTTCCCACTGGCCTGGTCTGGTCAGCACTGCCTGGGAATTTCTGAACATCTTTCTCAGCTCATACTTCTATAGCAAAGCCCCACTCAACTGATTGAGTCATAAGCCACCATTGTATCTCAACAGTGCTGGAGACTGGAAGTCTTGAGATGCACATGGAAGCTTGGTCAGGTTCTGCTGAGGTTCCTTTCTAGATTGTACACGGCTAGATTCTCGGGTTCTTGTTTGGGAGGAAAAAGGTGAGAGGTCTCCCCCAGGATCTCTTGTTTTAGGACAATAGTCCCATTTGTGAGAGCACTGCCTTTGAAGCCTAATTGCACCCCAACGACTACTCCTACAGCTTATGAACTCCAGAGAGATGCAAACTCTTAGTCCATTCAGCATCCTACTGGGGGCTTCTCTCATTCTGTCTTTCTTTGGTTCCCATCTGTTCAGCCTGAGACAAAACTAAACTAGAGGCAAAGGAAGCAATGGGGAAAAGGGATGGAAAGGTCATTGAGATTATGGGGAACCGGGAAGGAAGCCACCTCTCTAGTCTCTAGGGAGGGCCTTCCCCATCCTTGTTGCTTTTGAAGACTCTCATGGTTGCGCCTGGGGAGAAGAGGCAAACAGTGCTGAAGGGGGCCAGCCAGGTGACTCAGGCTCTGCACATGCGCAGACCCATTGCCGCTACTGTGTAAGGGCTATGTTTATACTAGAGGTTGCTCTGATTTTCTGATGGAGAATCAACATGGAAATAGTTAAGAAATGGGAACACAGGACCCAAAACACGAAGAGGAAACTGGCCCATCCTCTCCTGAGCTAGGGGGAAGAACAGAGAGATAGAAGAAAGGATGAGTGGCACAATGAACAGATGGGACAAAGCATGAGATAGGGTCCAGAGAGGGACCGCCTGGGACCCACAGGAATTTCAAAGTGTGAAATGCAGAGGGAAATTGAACTTGAGGCAGAAACTCCAATTTCAAGGGCAGGAAGGAAGCCCCTGTGGGCTCCAGCTGGATTCTCTGAACCAATAAACCTTCCCTTCACCCTTAGGGAATGAGTGTGGTGCTGGTACAGCTCTGAACTTCCTGCAGGAAGGGAAGAGCTGAAACAAACCACTGTTCGGAGAGGGCTACGGGTGATCTGTACCAAGCAGCTTGAGAGTCCATGTGGAGGTCCTTTATGACACGGTGACGCAGGAGAAAGGCAATTTGAGTTTTATATGCAAATGCCACTTACAAATGCAGCTAACCTACAACAATAGCCATTTGCAGGAGGTCCCTCTGCCAAGAATAAGCTAACAGGAACCCGTGGCCCAGAGGCAGGGGTGGTAAGTGGGGGATGGCATGCTGTGGTATCTGCAATCATTCCAAAAGCAACAGAATATTGATTGAGAAAGTCTAATCAAAGCCGTCAATCAAACAGGTGCCTGTGGCTCACACCTATAATCCTAGCTACTCAGGAGGCTGAGTTCTGAAGACTGTGGTTCCAAGCCAGCCCAGGCAGGAAAGTCTGTGGGGCTCTTATCTCCAATTAACCATTAGAAAACTGGAAGTGGAGCTGTGACTCCAAGTAATACAGCACTAGCATTGAGACTAGCTCAGGAACAGCATCCAGACAGTGAGTTCAAGCTTCACAACTGATGAAAAAAAAAAAAAAAAAAGCCCCAAGTGAATCTCCAGCTTTCTCTGAAGGAAGATAGGGGGAGGTAGAGAATGAACATCTCTGCCCTTGAGTTTTCTGAGTGTGAAAAATAATAGGGGGCCTCTTAACTGTGTTTCTATTCTTGCCAGATATCAGGCTAATGAGAACAAAGAGAATTCTGAAGGATGAACAATATCAAAATTCATTGCACCTGTGAATGCTATTAACTAATAGGAGGTATGGGTGATAGGTAGGTAAAGAGAATAGGCAAGCTGTTGAGTCTGATTGAAGTGTTATGTGTGCATGTGTGAAGCCCCTTTGAACAACTAGCATAGGCTCTAACAAAAATAAATGCTGGGGGGCCAGGAGTTAGGCCAAGTGGTAGAGTGCTTGCCTACCATGCATGAAGCCCTGGTTTGATTCCTGGGTACCACATACACAGAGAAGGCCAGAAGTGGTGCTGTGGCTCAAGTGGTAGAGTGCTAGCCTTGAGCAAAAAGAGCTCAAGGACAGTGCCCAGGCCCTGAGGTCAAGCCCCAGGACTGGCAAAAACAAAATTGGGAAGAACCAACATGTCCTGTCTTGGGTGCTAAGTGGGGGCGGGGAGGGCAAATGGAGAGGGTGAAGGAGGGAGAATTTGATCCAAAAGCTTCGTGTGCATGTGTGAGACTAGGACAATGAAGCTTGTTGCTATTGCTTTGTGTGAGGGGAGGGGTGAAGAGGGAGAGAGTGCCAGGGGTATGTCTGATCAGGTGCACTGTGTGCATATACAGGCATGTCAGAATAAAGCTTCCTTGTACAATTAATTGATGCAATAAAAAAAAAAAACTGTGTGGGACAGAGCTTGGAGCAGAGCCTCGGATTGCGCTCTCTAGAAGGTCTCTAGGGACTAGAATTTCCTCGAGGGGTTCTTACTGGCTTTGCAGTATTACCAGGTAGAGTTAATTGCACTGTTGCTTTGGATCAACTGACATTCTGGGTTTCATATCCCTGTCAAAGGACAGATTTATTGCTTTTTGGCACTTTGGGGCTCATAATATTTTTCTCTGTAGCCATGCTCTCTCTAAATGAGACACGGAGATAATTTGATATCATTGTATTTCTGACATACTGTGTGACTGCTCAAGGTGATTGCTTGACACATGTGGGCAGTGACTGCAAATGGCAGTCCCTAAACGGAAATGAAGAAGTTAACCCAATGTTATATGCTTTTTTCCCCCCTTCTGTAATACCGCCTGCCTAAATGCCACAGAAAAATGAGATGGACTGAAATTGATGTTGAATATTTTAGAGACCAATTTTTCCCTCATTCTCTGACTGCACAAACCACATTCATCCCACTCATGTACTCTCTTTCCTGAGTTAGGATTAAAAAAAATCACACTGGACATGTAGGTCATGTCTGTTCAGAAAGCCCTCAGCCCAAAACAGCAACTCAGAGGCAGCTGCAGCTGTATAAACTTGGGCTCAGAAGGCAGGTGGGCAAAGGGCAGAGGGCAGAGGGCAGCCCTGATGATATCTCCCACATCCTAGTCCTCAGCATTGGCCAGTGCTCGTGGGTGCACATCTGTAACCCTCTGATTGTGTTCTGCAGTCATAGACGAATGGCGGAAGACAGGTGGGCAGCCCTGGCAGCTCATAGAACCCGTGGATGGGTTTCATCCCAGCCAGGTAAGCACTGACTCCCAGTGGTAGCTGAAGGCTAACACCTTAGTTGTTTTGCAGTATGTGTATGCATGTGTTTCATGGGTGTGAGGTACTATGCATAGGTTATATGTGAAATTAAAATTGTTTAAAAACTAAGATTGTATGTAACATAAAACATTCAGTTCAGGGACTGGAAATATGGCTTAGCAGTAGAGTGCTTGCCTAGCATGCATGAAGCCCTGGGTTCGATTCCTCAGCACCACATAAACAGAAAAAAATGGAAGTGGTGCTGTGGCTCAAGTGGCAGAGTGCTAGCCTTGAGCAAAAAGAAGCCAGGGACAGTGCTCAGGCCCTGAGTCCAAACTCCAGGACTGGCAAAAGTCATAAAGTAATAAAGTAAAAATTATATCTGATTCTCTAACTAGTGTCTACAATTCACAAAATTATGCAGGGCAACCCTAAGAAACCACCTGAGGAGCCGACAGAATGTATGCTTCTTAGCAGCCAATCCAATGAGGGGCATCAGTAATGGCCTCAATAAGATTTTCTAAATGAACATAGTATTTAAAGCCAGGTGCAATGGCTCACACCTGTGATCCCAGCTAATGTGGAGGCAGAGATCTCAGAAACACCACAATTAGAGGCTGGCCAACCCAGGCAAAGAGCTCACAAAACCCCAGCTCAGCTAACAGCTGGGTATGGTGGTATGGGCCACCTGTCATCCCAGCCCCTGTCAGCCCAGGTATGCGGGAAACATATAAAAGAAGATCATGGCCCACCAGGTTGAACATAAATGGAAGAATCTATCCTACAAGTAACTAAATCAAAAGGGACTTGGGGCATGGCTCAAGTGGTAGAGTGCCTGCCTAGCAAGCATGAGGCCCTGAGTTCAAACTCTAGTACTGCCCCTCAAAAGAAAAAAAATCCTGGACTGAAACAGTTCCCCTAATATTGTGGTCCCTGAAGGATTTGTTCACCCTGGTGGTGATGATAAATGAGCCACCATGGCATACCCACAGCTCTAGGGGGCCTCCGTGAATAGCCATGTCCTAACCTGCCTGCTCTTCATCCATACTAAGCTGCCATCTTTTATTACTGAATGCCTACCCAAGTGCCAAGCCCAGTGATGATTCAAGAGAGGAGAGGAGCTGCTCCTGCTATTTAAGATTGCAGCACAGAGGAGAAAAATGCAGCAAAAGACAATTAAAGATCATGTTGTAAACATTCCAAGTGTGCAAACAATTCCAGGAGCATCAAGAGAAATGAAATGAGAGGAGAAGAGGAGGAGAGGCTGGAAACAATTGTCCAGAGGAAGTGACCTCATTACTGACATCATTTCCTGGGAAAGAAGAGTGAAGAGAATGAGAAAAAGCAAGGAACAGCATGGACAGAGGGAACTGCATAGACAAAGGCCTGACTGTGAAAGATGGCTCAGCTCTTTGGAGAAGGCCGATGCTTTAGGGTGACCAGAAGAATGAGAGCAGGAGTAAGAGAGAATTGTTCAGGCTGGAAGTCAATGGCCAAGTCCTCGGATGTTTGCATGGCTTTGACCTCTTAACCTGTGAGGAAGGCTGCGCCAGTGGAGGTTTTAAAGCAGTCAGGATGCTGGACTGGCAGTGTGGGCAATGGTGGCAGGGGGCAGTCCAGGGCCTGAGAACAATGGAAGGGAATTAGAGTGTGCAAAGCATGTCTCCTGTAAAGACAAAGCCCCTAGCTCGTGCCTGTGGAAGCTTGGGGATTCTACCTGTTCATGAGTATAGTTCCCTCAGTTTCCCTAAAGTTAAAAAAAAATTCTGAAGGGTCACTTGAAAAACCTTCTGGGAGTAAAATCAGATAACAGAAAACAAAAAGTTAAAAGAGCCACAGGGACACATCAACCCAAGTTTCTCTGGTACCTGGGGAGCAGTCACAAAATCCAGCAAGTCCTTCTCAGCGAGATTTCCCACTGGAAACGCCAAGTCTGGTGCCTTGTGGAACTGGTGGACATTGCAGCCAGTCGACTCCCCAGACCTCAGCAGCATCCCCACACTATTCGAAAACAGCCAGGCACAATTCCAAAGCATCAAGCCAGCAAATGAGACAGCATGCTTTATTACGAGAAGCTGATGTGATGAATTCAGACACCACTTCTGGCTCCACTGTGCTACAAATCCAGAAGTTTCAGTGCAACTGGGTGAGCAAGTAGACTGGAAGAGCTTTTCACTTATCAGGGACGCAGCCCATGGCAGGGGCAGAGGGCTGCCTCAGTTAACCGGAAGGCCCCATGTAACCAGAATGCCACAGTTGATTCCATTCTGCTGCACTAGGTTTTGTTCTAACGTGTTCAATAGGGTGAGTGGCGAGCCAGGAGGCCTGCGAATCCCTCTGGTGCTGGGGTGTTGGGTCAGCAGGAGATTTTCTAGGGAGGTGTGCAACTTGTTTCCACCTGTGAGATAAATTACACAGCATCTGCCAGATCCATGGCACTAGGCACTGGATAAATACAATGATGTAGAGATAGAGCAACAGAAATCCACTGGAAACAGGGCACAACAGACATTGCCATGTGCCTCTTGGTCTCATGGAGCTGTATCCAAAAGAGTGAACATCACATCTATGCATAAAACCTCAGAGTCAAAGTGACATTTACACACACAAATGTGTATGCATGAGTATATTGTGCGTGTGGGTGTGTACATGTGTGAGTGTGACTATGTTGAGTTGTGTGAGTGTAGGTATGAGTCTGTATATGTGTATATGTGAGTGTGCATGCATGTGTGTATGTGTGTTGAGTGTATGTGTGTGCATTCATGTGTATGTGTGTGCATTTGTGTGAGTGTATGGGTGTGAGTGTATATGCATATAACTGTACATGAATGTATCATGTATGTTTATGTGGATATGAGCACATGCATGTGCGTGAGTGTGAGTGTGGGTGGGTGTGCATGTATATTTGTGTATGTATGAAATCAGAAAGGCCCCTCACCCCTGGTAGGAGGGACTATGTATCTCTATACCATTAGGGGAAGATGTGTATCTCCTAATTACAGATCACTTTTATTTTGTTTTTCACTTCTGGCATGATCATCTTCTTTGCCTCTCCTGGAATGAACAGGTACTGCTGTAATATTTAAACCTAAGCTTAGGGAAGAACAAAAGCAAATCTGTGTTCAAGAAACAGCTGTTTTGAGGCTGGGAATGTAGCTTAGTGGTAGAGTGCTTGCCTTGCATGCATGAAGCCCAGGGTTTGATTCCTTAGTACCACATAAACAGAAAAAGCTGGAAGTGGCGCTGTGACTCAAGAGATAGTGCTAGCTTTAAGCAAAAAAAAGCCAGGGACAGGGCCCAGGCCCTGAGTTCAAGTCCCAGGACTGGCAAAAAGGAAAAATGAAAAGAAACAGCTGGTTTGGAGCAAAGGGGATACAACTGTGCCTGGGCCATGCGGTACAACCTGGGATTTACTGGCCACAGGAGAAAGCCTCAGCAGATGCTTCATAAGTGAGTATGAGTCAAACGAATGAACCATGACCATGGATCATTTCACCACGAGCTACTGGTGTAGTAATAACATGCTACTCTCGTTTTAGACCCAGTATTTTAGCAGGGCAGCCCATAAATATTTTCATCTCTGTTAGAGTGACAGCCAACTAATTGCTTTCAAACCAAGCTGTTACCGTGCCATCAAATCTGAGCTCTTTACCTTTTCATTTTCCTCTTTGCTCCCTCACCCCTATCTCTTCACACAGATAGGGTCATAAATCCCAACCAGTGTCCCCCTGCTACATAACAGTTAGAAAGACAACATAACTGGATCAAGGTAAAAGACAAAAGGAAAGAAGAACTGGTGATTTTCCATAGGCCTTGCTGGCAGCAAACTCTTGGTGAGAAATAGAAGGAAAAACAGACAAGAGACAAGACCATGTCTTAGGAGACAGAAATTGCTGTGTGTGAGAGATAGTCGTACCTGGTCTGCAGAATGGCCAGGTAGGCCAGCAGCCTTGAGCATGTTCCTGCTTTCCACAATGTGTGTGTTGGGGGAGGGAGGCGGATGTGCGTGATGGCGTGGGAAGTTATATGAAGGCATAACTCATGGATATGACCAAAATTGCATATTTGATGGGATGTCATCAATCCCACTTCAGAAGGTTCTAGAACACATCAGAATTTTAGGAATAAGCCAGGCACAGTGGCTGAAGAGTATGATTCTCACTACTTGGGGAATTATGAGGTTCACAGGGCCATGCCAGTCTGTTCCCACCCCAGAGATTAGAAAAGCTCGCTGGTCAGCTCTTCATTTTTTTTATAATTTCCTTTGCCTCCTCCTTCTGGTTCTCTCTTGCAGGCAGCTCTGCTGCTGTGGGCAGATCACTTCTGGAAGAAGGTGCAGCTCCAGTGGCCCCAGGTTCTGGGAAAGGAGAATCCATTCAATGCCCAGATTGAACAGGTGTTTGGGGACCAAGGTGGGCACTGAGAGTCTCCAGGCCCAGGGAAGAACTGGGAAGCAGAAATGTGGATGAATGTCATTGAACAACCTGCTGCTACTTCACAGGCAGAATGGATCCTCATTGGCTGAATGTTTTCAAAAGGGAGTAAGAGCACACCTAAACTGAGCAACACCGGCATGCTAAGCGCCCCTGAGCTTCCCATTCATGAAGCGCTTTGCCAAGCAAGCAACTATCTGTGTCCTTCCCCAGTGAATTGTTCCAAAAGGGGCTCCTAAAAAACCCACCAATCACCAGCTATGACCTTCAATTTCCACGGGGTCTCTGTGTGCCCACAAAGACTGACCTTTCCCTGTTGGTGGCTTCAAGATGCCCAGCAAGCAGCAGGACCTCCTTGGAAGGCCACTGGCCAGAGGTCAAGGTCATGCACAAGCAGGGACAATCCACCATATAAAACCTCTTTAAAAAACAATGCAAAACCATGAATACAGATTTAAATATGCTCTTACATACTCATGTTGGAGAAAAGAAATGATTACAAATCACACACCTTGATGTATAATAATCCCAATTGGGTCCATTAAAAAAAATGAGTTTCGGGCTGGGGATATAGCCTAGTGGCAAGAGTGCCTGCCTCAGATACACGAGGCCCTAGGTTCGATTCCCCAGCACCACATATACAGAAAACGGCCAGAAGCGGCGCTGTGGCTCAAGTGGCAGAGTGCTAGCCTTGAGCGGGAAGAAGCCAGGGACAGTGCTCAGGCCCTGAGTCCAAGGCCCAGGACTGGCCAAAAAAAAAAAAATAATGAGTTTCTTCCCCTAAAAGCTATTCTGGCTGGGCATGGTGACACACACCTCTAATCCCAGGCTTCAGGAGGCTGATGCAGGAAGATCACAAGTTTAAGGCCAGCCTCAGCTACACAGCAAGATCTAGTCTCCAAAACAAAATTAAAAAAAAAAAACAACAAAACTTTTCTTGCATTCTTTTGCTATATAATCTATTTGTAGTTTCCTTATAATGATGGTTTTATAGTATCATTGTATATAGAAAGAATAAAATTTGTTGCTTACTATTCACCATTTAAAAGAGTCTCCTTCAGCTATCGTTCTTGGCAAAACTGTGTACAATTTTAGGGTTGTCGTCACAGCAGGAAAACTTCTATCAAATTTCCTTGGGAAGTGAGCTACTAAGGACTATGTGTAGTACAGTCAGCCTTCACTATCTGCCGTTAACACCTGTATATTCATCCAAACACAGATAAAAGATAGTTGAAGAAATTGTTTCCATACTGAACATGTAGAGATTCTGTCTGGCTATCATCCCTTAAACAATACAACCACTATCTGCGTTGGTATTTTAAGTGCTGTACTTGGACCTCAAAGGCCCCCTAAAGTTCCATGTAGGAAGGTTTCATTCTTAGCTTGTTGTTATTGGATATGGTGGGAATTTAGTGGGAGAATTTTAGATCATTGGAGTCCTGCCCTTGAATGTCTCTTCTGGAGATGGTAGTGGTTTGCTACAATCTGGATGTCAACAGTCTATATGTGAAAGGCTTGTTTTTCTCTCTGGAGGAATCTCACCTCCCTGGTTGGGGCAC
Organism: Perognathus longimembris pacificus; assembly: GCF_023159225.1. NCBI lineage: Eukaryota > Metazoa > Chordata > Mammalia > Rodentia > Heteromyidae > Perognathus > Perognathus longimembris. The sequence continues at coordinate 72,583,312 of NC_063162.1, forward strand.
TAGGGACTCTTGTGTGATCCTTATATAAACAACCCAAAACTCTATCATGACTTGTTCCTACTATCAGAGGAAAGATGGGTCCTGTCCTTCACTATTGAAATGGGGCCCATCGTTCTCTATGTGGAAAGTGGGGAACTTCAATTTCTGTCTGTCACTAGGTGTTTTCTAGTGCAGCTCCTCTGGGCTCTGTCCTGGTGAAAAAGACAAAAAACAAAAACAAAGGCCAGGTCCCCAACAATAGCTTTAAAGAGAGTGCATTGCTGCACAGGGCGGGACTCCAGTCCTCTGGGACTCTGACTGAATTTCACTGCAGAAGGCATGCATAACTAGGGACCACGACCACGGGGACCAGACAACTAAGAGCACCTATAAACTCATCAGTTTTATTATCTCTGTTCAACACAAATGTAAGCAACAAAACAAGACTAAATCAGGGGCTATATTTTGTCACATTTTCACAACAGACTGCAGCGGTGGATGAAGAGAGTTGGCTCTTGGTATCTGTGGTCTCCGTGGTCAATAAAACATCCAAATCACTGGATGAGCAAATAGTGAGCAGCTGCTCGTTGGGGAACTCACACCAGCTCTGAGAGTCAACATTGTGCCAATCGATGCTTACCCCTGCCTTACATGGGCCTTAAAAGACACTTTATTTAAGGATCAGTTGGCCAACATTGAACTCAGAGCCAATGGCACTTCTCAACAGAAGCTTCTCTAGTGAATATTTTTCTGATAGCCATGTACCTACCTTGACTGAAGAAGAATAAGACAGCAAGCAACACTGTATTAGGGCCACTTTAAATACAGACGTCAGAGACAGTGCACTGAGTCACTAACTAAGAAATGAGGATGGAAACAAGAAGGCCCAAACTAAATATCACTGGCTTATACCTATAATCATTGCTACTCAGAAGGCTGAGATCTGAGAATCATGGTTTGAAGCCAGCCCAGGAGACAAGTCCAAGAGATTCTTATCTCCAATTTGCCAGCAAAAGGCTGGAAGTGGAGGTGTGACTCAAGTAATAGAACACCATCCTTGGTTGAAAAAGCCAAGTGAGAACATGAGACCCTGAGTTTAAGCCCTAATATTGGTACATGTGCACATGCGCGCGCATGCACACACACACACACACACACACACACAGAGGCCTAGCATTATCTCTTCAACATCAACTTGGGAACATGCAGAATAGTTAACCCAACATTTATACTGTTCAACCTGACTAACTTTGAAAGCGCCAGGGTGTTAAGGTGAGGTTATAGCTAAATCTAAGCCAGCACATTCATAAATAAATCCATGAGTAATGAGGATCCATTGGTATCTTGAAATCATCAATACTTTGAAATCACTATAGTTATTAGAACCATTATATTAGCAGAGGGGGAAGGGCAGGGGGTGGTGGTACACTCTTGTAATCCCACTACTTGGGTAGCTGAGACAGGAGGATTGTGAGTTCAAGGTCAGCCAAAGCTATTATAGCAATACCTGATTTTGAGAAGTAAACTAATCTATTTAAGTAAATTAAATTAAAATGTTACTCTTGGGCTGGGAATATGGCCTAGTGGTAGAGTGCTTGCCTTGTATACCTGAAGCCCTGAGTTCAATTCCTCAGCACCACATATACAGAAAAAAAAAGCCAGAAGTGGAGCTGTGGCTCAAGAGGTAGAATACTAGCCTTGAGCAAAAAGAAGCCAGGGACAGTGCTCAGGCCCTGAGTCCACGCCCCAGGACTGGCAACAAAAACAAAACAAATAAAACCAAAAAAAAATAAAAATAAAATGTTAGACTTAGAAAGCCTCCAAGGGTGTTACATGGCACAAAAGATCTATGTGCTGAAAGGAACAAGGAGGCTGAGAAGAAAGAAATGCAGATTCTAACAGGTTTGGAAGCCCCACACAAAACTGAACAGCTTCCTGAAAGGACTCAGGGTGGGGGATGTGTTCAGCTGATTTGGAACCCAATGCTTCAACTCAGAGCTCTGTCCTGATATGACACCCATTAGCACCCTGAGCTCTCACGTCCTGCAGAAGTGAAGCACCTGGGAGATGCTCCTCACCCTTGGCAGAATGACAGTGGGATTCCCCAAATATACAAATCCCAGAGTCCCCCTGACTTGGTCTTGGGTGTGCAGCAGCGTGTCCCCAGAGCCCTCTTCCCCGTGCAGTAGCTTTCCTGGCAGAACTAAAATGACCACGTGGGCACTTGCGTGGTCCCCACCCACGTGCCGTATGGATTTGCCGCTGATGTATCAATATGCTATTAACATGTCAGTTTCTCATTAAATCTGAGTACAGCAATCGCATTTGCCCGGCAGGATGAACTTCCCTAATCTGATTTGGCTGAGGCTCCAGCATAAATATTCATAGAAGTCATGGCTCTTTTAATCTGGTCTTTTGCTTGGAATAAAAGGGTAGTGGGAGGAGGCGGCTTTGAAAGCCTGTTTTCTAGGTCACTTCTGCAAGCCATAATATCAAACAAACAATGGCCTCGTCATCAGCAATGTGCAGCTAAAGAAGATTATACTTCTGAAGCCTTTGGATGGATGGAAATGAGAGGAGAAAGAAATCACCTGCAGCGATGCTGGCTAAGGATTTCTTTGGGCCTCTTGCTCTTGGCTGGCTGCCTTGTCTGTAATTGATGACAGGGAGCATTTCCAGGAGCCCCTTCGGCCTCACAGTCCTGAAAATGTCACTCCAGGGGTCATAGGGCTCCAATCCACAAGCAGGAGGTGGGGTCTCCTGGCCACTTCTACCCCTGGGGACGAGCAGTTTCATTCTGCCCCCGGAGCTGCATGCTCAGTTAAGACTGTTCATGTTTTCACAGTGAACTCTACATGGCATCTGCAAACATGGGCTACAGGAGGACAAGGAGCAAGGTTGTCAGGGCACAACAGGCATTTGGGGACCTATAATGAGCCTCCAGGCTGCCCGGGTTTCAGGCAGAGAACTGAAGTCTTTCTTTCCTGTTTCCTCATGTCCCTAGAAGAGGGACAGTGGGAATCCAAGAAGCCACAGTCACCGGAGGCCACCCACACCCCATGCCTCAGTTCCATCCTCATTGAAATGGGGCTCAGTAATGCCTGACGTCTGGCACTGCTGGAGGCCTGAACAAGGGCTAAGCAACATGGCCAAGGTGCAAGTGACCACATTTAACACCTGCAACAGCCACACACAACAGGTCAGCCACGGTTCTTGATGTTATAGATAGAAGGGAGCCTGAGAGCGTGTGTGTGTGTGTGTGTGTGTGTGTGTGTGTGTGTGTGCGCATGCGCACACGCCAGTCATGGGGCTTGCTTGAGTTTGGGACCTGGCACTATCCCTGAGCTTTTTTGCTTAAGGCTAGTGCTCTACCATTTGAGCCACAGCTCCACTTCTGGCTTTTTGTAGGTTCATGGGAGATAAAAGTCTCATAGATTTTTCTACCCAGCCTGGCTTTGAACCGTAATCCTCGATCCTCAGCTTTCTGAGTAGCTAGGATGACAGGCATGAGCCACCAGTGCCTGGCTGGAGTCCAAGAGCCTTAACTCGCCCATGACCACATGGCTCTCCAGGATGAGGAATTTGAAGCCAGGCTGTCTGGAGCAGGAGCTCAGCCCCAAGCTGCTCACCTACCCCATCTTCATTTTTTTTCTTTTTGTTCCATCATCTACTGAGAGTGAAGGCTATTCCCAGAAATTACAGTCAATGTCACCCTACACTACAGAGTAGACAGAGCTGAACAGCTGTGGTGAAGGGCCCTAGGGGGGCTGCAGAGGGGCTTCAGTGATGTCATAGCAGAACTCTGCCTCCTTGGACAGCAAAGGCAGTGGCTGCTGGGTGACACTGTGGGAAATAAGGAGCGGCTGTCCTCACTTGAAGTCAGGGTCAGATGAAGTCCTGTTATGCCCCCTCGCTGCCTCTGTGGGCATTGGGTCCCTGTGGGACCCCTGAAATGAAAATATATACAACAGCATCTGGGTGAGTTTAGGTGTTACTAACACACCAGGAAGGTGAGTTTACCTTGAAAGGAAATGATATTGAACTTGGGTCTAATTCAATGGCTGTGACTCAGCAAGCCACAAGAGGGAAGGGCAGGGATAGGAGAACATTTGGGGATGATATCTGTGTCTACAAACTCCAATAGTTCATCGGGCTGAATGATGAGAGGTGCCAGCTTTTTTCTCCTCCTCTCAGCTCCCCGGAGACCCGAGGCTGAGGTCCTCCTTGAAATTATTTGCAGAGAATAATTTTATTTCTCTTCACTTTGTTCTTCTGAAGTCTATCTCTCTGCATTCAGTGATTCATTAGGGGAGTTTGCCAAAGAAAACACCCACTCTAGAGAGAATGCCTACCACCCCCTCAGGGGGCAGAAATGGTGGTAGCCAGTGGAGTTTCAAAACACAAAGGTCAAAATCATTCTTCCTCAGCTCCATGCATTTCCAGAAATGCTTTAGAATCCACACACTTGACTCCGAACCCAGAAGTTACTTAAAGATTGATAAAAGTACTTCTTAGAAGTAAATGTTTTATAAGGCAAAAGCATGCCCTAGATGGAGTCAAAGACAAATACATAGAAGGAAACACAGCTCATCTTTTGGACAAGGAGCCAGCCTGACACAAAGGGTTCTAGAAATCTAGGAGGACAAGATCCACATTTGAGTGGACAAAGAGGCTGAGTTTAACAAATGGAATCCAGCACTCCTCACTTTATCTGAGATAAAGTCTAAAACTACACCAAGCTGTGCATTTTCTGACACAGCATGTAAGGAGTTTGCATTGTCATTCCATCTGAGCAATGCAATGTGGGAAAAGCTGCAGAGACTGAAAGTCATGACTCTTCACAGCTCTTACAGAGAATTGAGGACAAAATCACTGTGTCAAAAACTAGAGAATTAGACACAGATAAAGAGAAGCTCGATTAATAGAAGCAGAAAACCATAGGCAGACACACATCTAAGGGAGAGAATCCTGGGTGAGTTGTCTGGTTTTCCATAAAAAGCTGCTAATCTCACACACACACACACACACACACACACACACACACACACACACACACACACACAAAAGTTTGAGGAGACTGAGCAAGCACTAAGAACCAGTTAGGGGGCTGGGGATATGGCCTAGTGGCAAGAGAGCTTGCCTCGTATACATGAGGCCCTGGGTTCAATTCCTCAGCACCACATATACAGAAAATGGCCAGAAGTGGCACTGTGGCTCAAGTGGCAGAGTTCTAGCCTTGAGCAAAAAGAAGCCAGGGACAGTGCTCAGGCCCTGAGTCCAAGCCCCAGGACTGGCAAAACAAACAAACAAACAAAAAAAACAACCAGTTAGGCTGGATATTAATTTATGTACATATGAATTAGTGTTTGTGTTTTACTTTTTGGTGCCTTTCTCCCAAGACTGACCTTTTTTGGCCTCACTGTGAATTGGTATCTTGGGTCTTGTTTTCTTTGTCATGTCTCTTTGTTATTTAATTCTAACACCCACATATCAGGGAGACCATGTGCCATTTGTCTCTCTGATCTTGGCTTGTCTCGCTCAACATGATTTGTTCTAGACCTGTCCATTTCCCTGTGAATGCCATTATTTTACCATTTCTAATAGCTGTGTAGAATTCTGTTGTATATAATAGGTACCACATTTTTTTGGATCCATTCATCTGTGGTGGGGCATCTGGGTTGTTTCCATATCATGGCTATTGTGAACAGTGCAGCGATGAACATGGAGGTTCAGGTGTCCTTGTCATATCCTGGATCCTGTTACTCAGGATATATGCCTAGGAGCAATATGGCTGGGTCATAGGGCTGAAAAGAACTCCAAAGATAAGGAAGCAAAGTACTTCTTTGTAATTAGTCTTGTAGTATTTGGAGGACCTTTACCTCACATATGGTGTATACACATGCACATCTGAAAGAAGCTGGGAGGAGGGCACAAATGAGTGGAAAATGGGGGGAAAAAATACAGTAGAGGGGGCCCAACAGCTCCAATGGACACTGATGACAGCAAACTAAGCAACTCAAGGGCAGCAGGGAGGAGGGAAAAATGAGAGAAAAAGAAGGAAGAGATTACACTAAGCAAAAGGAAAGAAATGTATATGTATATATTACCTGATCTGGAAGGAATTGTTTTATTGTTAATAATCATAGAGGTCATAAGCACTGTAGACTAGAATGACAATATCCATCAAAGGAAAGATTTTTTTTTTAAATGATGAAAGTAGAAGGGTGGGTTGGGGGAAGGGAAGGAGGGAGAAAAATGAGGAAGAGGGTAACAAGTATGACAAGAAATGTCTATGTATTCATTACCTTAAGTATGTAACTAAAATCCGGTACATCATCTTGACAAAAAAAAAAAAAAAAAAAAAAGAACCAGTCAGGTAACACAAGAACATTGGAACTATCAAAGTAGGAAACTAAAATCACTACAATTAGCATGCCAAGAGCTGTAATGGAAAGTGGGAGACTGATGTAGGAACTTTCCCAAAGTCATGAAATTATTTACCATTGGTGTGTTTCATTATATGAGTATTTTACAAACAGTTACAAAACGATGGAAGGCTAAGCTAGATGTGTGAAGGCATGAACGTGTGCATCTGCTGGTTACCTTCAGAAACCTCAGAGATGCTTAAAGCATCTTCTGAATGACACAAGGATTCCTGGAATTGAATCATTCTTTCTGGTAAACCTGGCAAGTTTCTATAAAAGGTTACTGGAAGCCCCATAAAATGTTACACGTTTTATTGTGTTCTGCAATTTAAAAAACTGTTTTTTACAGACATGTATATAGAGAGGAGTGGGGTGTGTCTGTGTGTGCGCGCGCGTGCGTGTGCATGCATGCACTGGTACTGAGGCTTGAAACTCAGGGCCTTGCAATTGTCCCTGAGCTTTTTTGCTTGAAGCTAGCGCGCTACCACTTGAGCCATACCTCCACTTTCAACTTTCTGTTGGTTAATTGGACAGAAGAATCTCTGAAATTGATTTGCCTGGGCTGAATGTGAACTGAGATCCTGAGATCTTAGCCTCCTGAATAGCTAGGAAAATAGATGTGAGTCATCAGAACCTGGCACACAGCATTTGAGTATACGCTTTCACTGTTATTAATTTTGTTATAAGAGAGACATGTGGGCTGGCTGGTTGAGAATGTACCTTCTTTAACTTTAGACTAAAAACAGGCAAACAGGTTCCACTTTGAAAGATGGGAGGCATAACGGAAAAGAGAATATGGATAATTAAGCTATGAAAAAGGAGCCTAGTTTAGGAGTTACTTTGAAAACACAACTTTAAAATACAACTGTTTTAATTTATTCTCATCCTGAGGTAATGTACAAACTAAAGCCAACAGTTTCACCCTGGCCTGCTGACAAATTTATTTAGCCAAGTGACTTTTCCTGTCTCCATTCAAAGGAACAGAGTCCCTTTACAATTTGCAAAAGGGGACGAGAGACGTTAATTAGATGCTGGGTTACACTGCTGACAACACCAAGGCAGAGGGCTGGGTGGATGAACTGCACAATCTCTGACCCCTGGAAACTCTGACATTCGCAGTGCTGATTGTTTGGGCTGTAGTCGGCTGAGACTGCTTCCTTCTGGGCAAGTACTCAGCTGCTGTGTGGGGAAGGAGTTAATCATTTATTCATCCTGTGGTGGTGGGGAGAGGAAGGGGGTAAATGAACTCAGGGCTTCAAGCTTGCCAAGCAGGCTTGAGTCATACCTCTAGACCCTTCTCCCATTGGTTATTTTTGAGGTGGGTCTCACTTTATACCTGGGCTGGCCTGGACTGTCATCCTCCTATTTGTGCTTCCCCATGTGACTGGCAGGCACCCACCATCATAGCCAGCCTTGGTTGAAATGAAGTCACATCAACTTTGTAATAATTACTATTATTTGTTATCTTTAAGCAGTTATGCAAACGTATGTCAATTTACCGTGTCAATTCATGAGTGCAATGCATTTTATTTGTTTTGTTTTTGTTGCCAGTCCTGGGGCATGGACTCAGGGCCTGAGCACTGTCCCTGGCTTCTTTTTGCTCAAGGCTAGCACTCCTACCTCTTGAGCCACAGCGCCACTTCCAGCTTTTTTCTGTATATGTGGTGCTGAGGAATCGAACCCAGGGTTTCATGTATACGAGGTGAGCACTTTACCACTAGGCCATATTCCCAGCCCCAGTGCAATGCATTTTGATCAATGTCACCCCTCCCATCATTCTTCCCCCGTGCATTTACCCCAGCCCTCCATCACAGGTCAAGTGAACTCATTCCATTTTTACACTGAGGGCTGTGACGGTATTTCACCCACCTTTCCTCTCTCCATTCACCTGCCTCCTTCCTTTAACTCCTAACCCACCCAGCAGGTTTCAGCTTCATTTTGCTAAAGTATAAGTTAGCTTGTTCAAAGGCATTACACCCTTGGAATAACCCCTTGTATGTACCATACCTTAACCAATATGTGTATAGATACCTATAATCCTGTGTATGTTCATATATTTATAACTTAGATCTAACTTCCTCATTTATCCAGGCCTGTCCATTTCCCTGCAAATGATATAGTATCATTCTTCCTATTACAAACTTTTGTTCTGGGACTGGCCTCAAACAGCAATTCCTCTATGCCCACCTCCCAAGCACTGCACCTAGCTAGAAGGAGCTTTATTGATGTTTATCACATTACTGGACAATTTGGGGTGTGTGTGTGTGTGTGTGTGTGTGTGTGTGTGTGTGTGTGTGTGTGTATCCCAGGGTTTATAAAAAACTATTCTAGAATATGAAGAAAAAGCCAGTTGTCAGCAAGGAAGTCAAAGCATTCTCCTACCTCACAGGAGCTGGGACTATAGGCATGAGCCACCATATGCTACCCTGTGGTGACTTTTAGGTAGATTCCAAAGACAGCATTCTGCTGACTCCAGACAGCCATGGTGTCTCAAGGACATGGTGCTTAAGGAGAATATGCTACAACTGCCCCACTAAGACCATGCCAAGGTGCCCATGAGTGGAGGAGAGGAAGCGAGGGAGAACCATGCCGCCAGCATATGTGCAAACCCTCACCTCTCCTCCACCTCTGGGAAGGCTTCTGATGAGGTAATGCTGTGCATAGCCCCCCAGTAGGCTCAGCTCGCAGGCAGTGCCATGCCCTGTAAGCAACTGGAGAATCTGAATGAGCCACCTTGTGGAAATGGGTTTTGAGAGTTGCAACAAATCAAAGTTAGGGAACATAAATAGCTCTCTATTTCAGGCTGTTTAATTTTTTGGCATATAATGTTCTGAAGGATGTTATACACTCCTACACATTTTTAACTACAATCAAAGCTGAATTCATAATAAAGATCTTAACTTGGTTAAAAGCAAGTAACCAATTTTTGTAATGTCCCAACGACTCCTGAAGATAACAAAATCAACTTGGTAAAACCATCGGCAAACTGGCACCATCTAGTGGTTCATCTGAGAACTGCATGGTACAGGTCCAGGGAGCAAAACGATTTTTTTCCCATCACCCAATGAACAATTACACCTCTGAGTCAAGGAAGCCTGGCTTTGTGGTTGATGAGGCGGCCATTGCAGACCCTGCAAGCCGATTCCAGCCATTTGGCAGAAAATTCTGAGTCACTAGGGTTGGCAGCAGACTAGAAAGGAAATGGTAGGTGGATGCATGCCTGTCCTTGTTCTTGCAGAAGTAAAGGTTAGAGGTGAACCAGAGAATAGGGGAGCACATGATAAATGCTTGAGGACTATGAAAGGGGTTCTGTTGTCTTGAGCCTCTATAGAGAAGCATATCCCCAGAATTTTCTTTTCCTTCCCGCTAATACAAAAGAAAGATCTTAACGTTAAGATCTATCTGGAGATCTTAGAGCAGGATTTTGAAGACTCCCTGGGAAAATTCCCCAATGGCCTGCTCAAGGATAAAATGAGAATTACAGGTACTCCTTCAGGTAATATCCCAATTCAGATTTTCAATGCTTTTAGTAACGATCATAACCTCTTTCTTTATATAAACCAATAACAAAAAGCAAAGGTCATTGTCTAATTTCCAATAGTCTGTCTCACTGGTAGACCAGTTGCCAGGGTTTTTAGTTCTATGATCACTGCACGTCTTTCTTTGGCTATTATGGTTAAGCCCTATAGGGACAGGATCTCATGTGTCTAAAGATAAATACATATTCTGAACTATTTTTTTTAAAGAAAGGAAGATAGGGCATATTCTCTGGAAGTTTTTCATTTTTCACCTTCTATACAAATCAGTTTCCACTAACAGTCATTTGTTGATAAGGTCACCAGTGAAAGTCTCTTCCAACTCTGTTATCTCTGTGTGTGTGTGTGTGTGTGTCAGAGAGAGAGAGAGAAAGAGAGAGAGAGAGAGAGAGAGAGAGAGCGCACACACATACACATGCCAGTCCTGGGGCTTGAATTCAGGCCCTATGTGTTGTCTCTTAGCTTTTTTGCACAAGGCTGACACTCTACCACTTGATCCACAGCTCCACTTCTGGCTTTTTTGCTGGTTAATTGGAGATAAGGATCTCAAAAACGTTCCTGCCTGAACTGTCTTAGAGTAGCAATCCTCAGATCTCAGCATTCTGAAAAGCTAGGGTGACAGGCATGAGCCACCAGCAATCAGCTCCAATTCTGTATCTTCTTCATTTAAAAACACACCAAGGGCCATCTGGACAGGACTTTTCTGTTTTGTTGTCCCAGCTATTGTTGAACTTTTCAGCCAGGCTTCATGCTGTTTCGTGACTCACAGAGAATTCAGAGTTAGCTATATGACAAGGCCTCAGAGATAATTTTAGCCAACGAGCTCAAATACATGTCTTTTCATAAAAACAGAATTTCTTGTATGCAATCTTATTGTGACAGGGGGAAAATGTTAAAATTAAAATTTATAAGGAGCCTTTTTTATCTAACACAACCAATTAATTGAGAAAGTCAATTAAAATGGAGAAGCGCTGCAAGAAACTGTGCACACATCTCAAATCTTCCTCTTCACCCATCACGTACATTGTTAGGACAGGTCTTTCATGGAGTAGGAGTCTGAAGAATGAGTTCCGCAACCTCACAAACTCTTCCTTACATCCAAAATCAGTCTTCTCTCAGAATCAAAAGAGAGCCAAAATTTAAAGGCACTCCCCAACAACTGGCATGTTCTGGCTTTCATTGTTTTTCCTTTTCCTGCACATTTAATATGGCTATTGTTTCTATGGGATCTCCCCACAGTTTTTTCAGAGAAAAAAACAATGCCACGGCAGACTTCACTGTATAGGATATTTGACTGCTTTTCACTATACACAAATATGTGTGTATACATATATATATATATATAAAACAATAATACAGCAAGTATGGCTGCATTTTGAGAACAAACACTAATGACTCTTTTGGCTTTTGCTTGAAGAAGCAGAAATTCACACAATGCTTATAGCGCAGTCCACTGGCCTCTGATGATTGTCAATGTGTTTTGCCAAGGGAGTAAGTGAATTAATACAGTGATAAGGTTACACGAGACAGTCTGCTGATTATGGTGTACTCACCATATTTCGTTACATCCTAATCCTCATTTACTCATCTATTCATCTAATGAGAATTATCCTTCCTGTATTTTCATGGTTACATTTATCTTCCTCTTCTATGTGAGAAGCCAACTGTCCCTCAAACTCTCCAAGCATTTTCCCAGCTTGTAAAGTGGTTCCCATGCCTGGGTATTCCTGCTCCAAGTCCTGTCTTAGCTTCACCTGCTACCTGGGTCCCACTCTCAGGGCCTGGAAAAGTCAAGGTCGGAGCACAATGAATGTAGAGACACCCAGAAAGGCATTTTCCTGAGATTTCAGAATACTGGGGGCAGGTGGAGGGCCCAGCAAAGCTTCCAGGGACCAACATCGAATCACATAAAATGATCAAAAAACAAAATAGTTCTGGACATCACAAGAGAAAGGCTAGGACCTAGCAGCCAATGGAGGAGGACTTCAAAAATCTAAGAAAAATGAGTTCTAGTCTAGACTTGTACAATGGGCCAAATCATCGTTACGGGTGTGTAATGATTGAGAAGTAGCATATTCAGATTCGTTCTCTCTTCTGAAATGCATCTCCTGGCTTGTCACATATTGGACCCAAAGAAGGATTTACACCAAGAAAAGGAGAGAAAGGGAAGAGAAGCAGAGGAGAAGGGCAGAGAAAGAAAGGGGAGAGGAAGGGTGGAGAGGGAAGGGAAAGGAGAACTAGAGAGAGGTTGAGTGGATAGGCAGAAACTGTTGGTCTTAATAAACTTTGCAAAAACATCAGACCCTCACAAGCAGATTAAAAGAAAAACAGAAAGATACATAACTAAAATGCATAAGTGAAGAAAAGTAACTGAAGGTAATAAGCTCAGTACTCTCAAATGCATGCACTATAACCTCAATTAATTCTAAGGGCTGGACTACAAATTTGACTCTATGCTTCCAAGATGCACAGGCAATACAGATACCCAATCACATACAAGATTTAGTGTCCATAGGACAAGAACATCACAGCTGTCCAACAGAAATATAGCTTTTCTGAACACCTGAGACTAATCTCCCCCATGGACCCTCCTAAAGAGGACACTGAATAATGTCTGTTGTCAGTGTCCTTGAAAACACTTCAAGTATGTACACCACAATGAATTTTATATTGTTGTCTCATGTCCATCAAAATCTGCAGATGGTTAAAAAAAAACAGAACCACAATTTAATACGAGTGCCAAGGGTATCATTTAAAAATGCATGTCCTTCTGTCACTCCTCAGTGAATACAGCATCTCACAACCCAGATATTTATTTCCCCTTGTGTTTCCATATTTACCATGTAGACAGGGAGTATCTTTAATATTGGAGTTCAAAAACACGAGGTAGGTAAGATAAACTCAGCAGGCTGACAAGATGGCCTGCCAGATTCATGGAAGACACAGACTCTAGAGATAGAGATAAAAGACCACACCATTCCTAGCAGTAAAAGTAATGAGACCATTCACATTTGTGCTGGCTCCAGCTCTAAACTATAGTGGAATGAGGAGATGACACCTTTCCATGCTCAGTTTTAAGATGTGAGAGGAGCCCTGTGCTTAACGAATGGGATCTTTGGTAATGACTGTTGTGTTTGCCATTTGCTCCTTCAAGAAAGGTCTATTTCTATCATCTAAGTCCCTAAGTAAATCTGCTTTCTGCTCTGAGGCACTTTCTATGTTTTCCAAGGCTGTTTATGCACATCCTGGAAAAGCCCATGTCTCTTCTTGTAAATATTTCAGCAGAAGAAAGACCATTTAGGGGCTGGGAATATGGCCCAGTGGTAGAGGGCTTGCCTTGCATACATGAAGCCCTGTGTTCGATTCCTCAGTACCACATATATAGAGAAAAAGCCAGAAGTGGTGCTGTGGCTCAAGTGGTAGAGTGCTAGCCTTGAGCAAAAAGAAGCCAGGGACAGTGCTCAGGCCCTTGAGTTCAAGCCCCAGGACTGGCAAAAAAAAAAAAAAAAAAAAAAAAAAAGGATGATTTAAATGAATAGAATTAAGCCTCACAAAAGGATGAGGTCCTGAATTCCCTTTCCAATACTGTGAAAGACATTACCCTAGCATGTTCTAAAATCCTTGCTAAAACTTCTACCTTCCCTGCAGCCACTGTGTGAGACACCAACCCAACCAACAGCCAGGCAAGGGAACAGAAGCACGCTCTCCTCCAGGGCAGGCTTCAAATGGGCTGCAGTCCTGGGCTTATGCCCTATGACAGCCCTCACAAACCCTGAACCAGAGCATCCTGCTAAGCCAAGTCCAGAATCCTGGCCCCCAGGAACTGCATGGTGGTCAGTATTGTTGTCATTTTAATTCACTTAAGTTCAAGGGGAAATTTTTTACACAGCAATACATAAGTCATAAACACAAATTCTCCAGAAAGATTTTTTTTTTAATGCTAGGTATAAGCTGTTTTAGGGACAAGCCTTATACTCTTCATTTCCTCATCCTAAATAAGGCTTCCTTCAACATTTTCCCACCAAACTATGGTTGCACCTGGGCCTTTCTGGAAACTTGATCTTCATGATTCATATCCTGTCATCTCTCTCTACTTGGTCTCCCACTCATTTTTCATCCTTTCCCCTGAAGATCAGAGCTTCCTCACATGTCCGGATCACCTCCTCCACTTGCATGGAGATGATATTAAATCATCAGGGCAGTGTTTCCTACTGTTTGAGAGGCTGCTAACTTCATGTTCCACAATCACCTCAACCTAAATATCTCCAAACAGTGAACGTCATACATTTTATATCTACCAGGCTTACTCGTGTTGTTTTCTTTGTTTCTAACAACACACAAAACAGCATGAATAGAACATATCTGAATATAATCATATAAATTTTTGTAAGTACGCATAGTCTATGTAATTTGCATATTGGGAAGTGTGGGAAAATGCACAAAAAATCTTTTTAAAAATGGTTCTGAGGGGCTGGGAATGTGACTTAGTGGTAGAGTGCTTGCCTAGAATGCTCAAAGCCCTGGGTTCAATTCCTCAGCACCACATAAGTAGAAAAAGCTGGAAGTGACATTGTGGCTCAACAGGTAGAGTGCTGGCCTTGAGTTTTGCTCAAGAAGCCAGGGACAGTGCTCAGGCCCTGAGTTCAAGCCCCAGGACTGGAAAAAAAAAATGGTTCTGTTGATGAGAAAATACTTGTCACTTAACTTCCTCATTAGGTTTATATCTCCATAGGTAAGGTATCGTCAAGAATAAATGCAAGTCTACTAATAAATACCAGGGACCCCTTGATCAGCCACATCTGCTAAGCACTTAGTGTCAAACACCACCACCAACAAAAACAACCAACCCCTCCACCTGCCAAAATACAGGCAGAGGTGTGGCATGCCTGCCTAGCAAGTACAAGGCCTTTAGTTCAAACCCCAATACACAAAAAATAAACAAATAAGTAAATAAAAGCAGCAGCCAGCCTCAGCACGGGCATGAAGAGTAGCCAACCACATACAGCATTTCTTAAATAAATGATTCCTTCAACTATTTACAATCATTTATTTAGGTAAGAGGTCATAAAATACATTTGTATAATATACATAAGAAAAACACACTTGAATAAGTAAGAAAAGACAGGTGACAGATTTAGTGTTTATAAATGAAACCATCAAAAACTTTTAATGATTCAGGGAAGAAGTCCCAAGTGTATTCATATATTCCTTATAATATTTTTAAATTAGAAAAAGGTTTTAGGCTTTAAAAGGTAATAAATGATGATAGTTTTTTTTTTAATGATTTCAACATAGGTTTCTAGATACTATCATATATGATGTGGAAGAAAAAAAAAGAGTAGACATGAACTTTGGCAAGCAAAGTGTTAGTCCATAGCAGCTTGGAAAAAGTTGACTCCTTTTCATAAAAAGGCTCTACAATTTATGTTGTTTGTGTGGCAGGAGCATTAGGAATTACCGTGCTAATTAATGTTGGAGAGTCTATCAGCTGCATGGCAAAAATAAGTGTTTTGATAAAGGCTAAAGAGCTACCAAAAAAGGTGCACACACTGCAGAACAGTAACTGTAAACGTAAATAAGGTGATTATTACCAACTTGCACATCCCCTATGTCTACATCCTTGAAGGCAACCTCAGCATAAACTAACATACACTCACTGTAAAAAAGTTCCATCTCCATTACCAAAATTGTTTCTGTAAAGTCCCATAGAAGTCTTCCTCAGTACACCAGTAACAAGTCCTAGGTAACCAACACATGATCACCTTTTGGAAAAACTACAGCAGCTAGAGAAGGGATGAGCCAATCTGAGGTACCTGTCTGCCACCCTGCTATTTCAAGACCCACAGCTCCTAGAAGACAGTTCAGAATGCCTTATTTTTTACAAAAAAAAAAAAAAAAAAAAAAAAACATCTTGTTGTGAATAATTAGATTTCTTTGAGGAAACTAGGACTTAAATTTACTTCACAAAATCAGCTACAATGAATTGACTTCCAATCATCAATGAAGGAGGAGAGAAAGGAGGTGAAGTTTTACATATAAAAGACATAAATACTGCATAATAGGTAGTGAATATTTGCACAAACCCTTTCCATTAAAGCATAAAATGCAATCAGCAAACCTGATGCTCTTAAGAGTTTTCTGAGGGCATTGTTCAAAGCCTTGCCCTGGAAGAGGGATGTCCACGTCTAAGGCTTTCCGATAGGTTTGTAGCAAGCATCGGGTTGCCACAGGCGAATATCAATAAGAACCTGGTTGAGTTTTTGCATCCAGAGATCCCGCTCTTCTTTAGTATCTGCTGATAGCCAGTTCCTAGGAGAATAAACAACAGCTCAGATTTCTCACCCAGCGCCAGACTTCCCTGTACCATTACTATGGAAAAGAAAAAGCAAAAAGAGCCTACCATGGTAGGAAGAAGGTAGGTAACTACTTGGTTGACAGAAAGAAATAATAGGCCACACATACTTAGTGACGCAGAGCGTGTCCCGGCACTGGCTGACAAGAGTCTCCCGGTCATCTTCTTGTTGTGGTCGGACAGTGATCAGTTCAAAAGTGTTGCGTCTTGCACAAAACTCTCTGTTGGCTGGTTCTATCTGACGACTGGTACAATTGGCCAGGTTTATCCTTCCTATGGGATTCTTTAGAATGAATTTCAAAATATTAGCAGGAAAAGCAAGGCTTTTTTTTAACTCAGTAAGCAATAAGTGGTCTCTAAGTTGGTACAAATTAGTTTAAAATGCCATTAATTTAAAAGTTAAAACATAATGATCAGAAATCAAATAGCCCTATTTGTAAAAAGATCAAGATAGCTGGGGGTGACAGTAGCTTACGCCTATAATCCTAGCTACTCAAAAAGCTAAGACCTGAGGATCACGGTTCAAAGCCAGCCCAGATAGTAAAGTCCGTAAGACTCTTATCCCCAATTAACCACCAAAATGCAGGATGTAGAGTTGTGGTTCAAGTGATAGAGTGCTAACCTGTAGCACAAAAGCTCAGGGACAGTACTCAGTCCCTGAGTTCAAGCCCCAAGTATGGGAAGAGAGAGAGAGAGAGAGAGAGAGAGAGAGAGAGAGAGAGAGAGAGAGAGAGAGAGAGAGAGAGAGAGAGAAACAGATACTTCTCAAAAGAAGACACACAAAAAACCAACAGATATAACCAACAAACATACTCTAATGATCTCCAGTCCTAAGAGAAATGCAACTTAAAACCAAGAGGAGGCATTGCCTCACACCTGGTAGACTAGCTACTACTGAAAGAACAAAATACAATGATTACTGGTGAGGACACAGTATATCACTCCTCTGAACAGCTGAGCAAATCTGGACAAGCCTATGGAGGTTCCTCCATGGAGGCACCCATCAGCTCACGACTGTGTATAGTCTCAAGAGAACTAAAATCAGTGTGTCCAAGAGAGGTCAGCACTGCACGTACACTGCAGCATCACAGCGGCAGCTAGCCATGGAAACAACCCAGTGGCCATCGGCAGTTAACAGTGAGTGTGGTACGTGCACAATGGGATCTACTCAGCCTGAGACAAATAATGCATGGTATCATTGCTAAATGTGGGATCTGAGACAGATACCACATGTCACTTCTATATGTCCAACCTGCAAACATGAAGTTGATGGCACAGTGGTCAGCAGAGGCCAAGGAGAGCAGCAGATAAGGGAGACAGGGGACCTCAGGCGGAGTTCAAGCTAGACAGGAATAAACTGTAGGGGACAGATACTATTTTGGGGGAGGGGAGTTAGTAGTGAGGCTTGAACTCTGGGCCTAGGCACTGTCCCTGACCTCTTCAACTCTAGGCTGGCACTCTACCACTTGAGCCACAGCACCACTTTCAGTTTTCTGTTGGTTAACTGGAGATAAGAGTCTCATGAACTTTCCTGCATGGGCTGGCTTTGAATTGCAATCCTCAGATCTCAGCCTCCTGAGTAGCTAAGATTATACCCATGAGCCACTGGCGCCAGCAGGCACTATCTTTTTATAATACCAAATTGAATTTCACACATTTCCAACTAAAAATATTAGCTGCTGTTTATTAACACATGTCAGTAAAAATATTATGACTATTTTAAGAGAAAAGAAGGAAAAACATACACCTGGGAGTGTGTTAAGATTAACAGAGTAGATGCAGCATATAAAACTTCCATAGGAACACATGCACACACACAAGCACTGGCACAGGTCCCACACAGGCAGGGTGCCAAGTGCACCAGTATTTAGATTACCTTCCGCCTCTCATCATCCGGGTACGTCCAATATGAGATACAATTTCCAGAAAGAACACACCACCTCCGGTGCCAGGCACCAAAACCACTAACGTCTTCAAATATGGTCTGGAAAAGTCGATTCAAAGGCTGGCTTTAGAACCTATGGTGCCGATTCAGTGTGTTAAATTTCAACTGTGTCTTCTTGCATGTTGAAATTGAAGATTTTTATGGTGTATTTTACCTTTGTAATAAACACCACTGGCTGGTCACATAGAAATGTACTTCAATGTCATCTATAGCATTTAAGGACATCTATATAAAACCTAATATATTTGGACCTAATTTCAAGCTTCAAAACCTAGTATCCCTAACCAAATGATCCTTAATTATGTGCCAGAGAGGAAAATAAAGTAAAATGACACTGAGTGAACCAGTCTTCCTAGAGAAGACTGTACTGATTTTCCTAAGGGGACCAGAAGGAGTCAGGGATGATGAGAGGCCTGGATGGACAAGGCCACACTCGAGCACACATGGAATGAGCATCCCCTGAAATCAGGCCTGTACAGTTGGGCCCTATGGAAAGCAAGTGACCGCCTAGTAAGGGTGGCAGTCATATGGGTGGGTTCCAGACAGCACTCCAGTCAATGGGGACATGTGGGCTTTGTCCAAGGATGGACTTCCACTGACACAGCAGAGGCAGAGCTGAGAGGGCCTCACTGACTTCAGCTGCTCTTCCCCAGAGCCCTAACTTCTATGCCAGTCCTCACTGTTGATTTTATGTTAAGTTTTATATTAAGAACAAAGCAAGAAAAACAGGTGACAATGCTGTGACAGGCTGGCAATCTCTGTCACACACACACAGCTTTCCTGGTGGGGCACAAGCATTCAGAGACGTTAAGTGAGCAGGCGTGCGGGTGCCTGCAGACATCTGCAATGACAGTCGCTGGCCTGACTCCATTGGCATCAGCGACCCATGGCTTTCCTCTCTGCGGTAGTTGATGGATAATAAGAGCTAACCTGATGTGGCTGGCTTGTGTTGTGAGAAGCGCCATTCTAAACACATCTTTACTTCTTTTTTTTCTTTGCCAGTCCTGGGGCTTGAACTCAGGGCCTGAGCAATGTCCCTGGCTTCTTTTTGCTCAAGGCTAGCACTCTGCCACTTGAGCCACAGCACCACTTCTGGCTTTTTCTCTATATATGTGGTACTGAGGAATTGAACCCAGGGCTTCATGTACACAAGGCAGGCACTATATGCAAGTGAAACAGCTATCTGTTGGTAAATGTGTGCACAAGAAAATATGAAAATATTTACATTAATAGGTTAAGACATATATACAGCGTTTAGGTCAGAATTTTAATTTAAAAAAAAAACTGAATCCAAGCACAATTTTTGCAAGACTATCTAGTGCCACCTGCTGGATTGCAGAGGAAAGCTAACAAGAAAGGACAATGCATCACAACATATTCCAAGTGTCCATCAGTAACTGCTTTACCCGCTGCAGTCCAGCACTCTTCCTGAACTGACAGCAACTGCAACTTGACTGGTACTATCCCTCTGTCCACCAAATTTTATGTCACAGAGAAACCACTTAGAGCTTCACCATGCCTGCAATCTTCTAGGCATCATCCCTCCCCATACTATTCTCTGATAATGGAAAAACCTGTGGCTGAGGCTCATTTCTTCCTCTCATGATACCCCTCAAGGAGTTAGTCTAGATCTGTGCCCCACGTTCAACCTCTTTGGCCTATTAAACCCACACATTTGTGTGTAAAGCTGTTCATGTTTTTCCTGCATTCCTAAATATGGATAACACCTTCCTTCACTCTGCAGACCTCTGCACACATCTTAGTTTCCTTGCTTCACTCCTCTACTGCCAAGCTTTGTATTCAACAGTTGCTCCTCAGTCCGCTGGCTCTGACCGCGTGCACTCTGATGTCTGCTCTGCCAAGATTGGAGAGAAGGCCACCGTTGTGCTGACTCCGTTCTATTAGTCATCCTGCCCCCTTCAAACTGTCTTCACAAAGCAACCACAACACTAAAGTCTCCTTCCCTTCCCTGCCATCTCCTCTGAGGAGATTTCTCTGCTGCCCTATCCTTGAAATAATGCTCCTCCAGATCAGAACCTCAGGCTCCCACCACACTGTAGGCATCCAAATCTTCACTTCAACCAGAACGTCTACCTTAAGTTCCAAACTCAGATCTTTGACACACAACTCTAAGCATCTAAAATTCAAACTCTTTAGGATCTAACAAACTAAAACTTCCGACTGTGGGTGGGAAGTAATTGGGAATAGGAGCGGAGAGCATTTTGGAATGATGGTAACAGTCTAGATCTTCAAGGAAATCTGGTTTCTGAGATGTAGCCATGTGTGTTTAAGTTTTATGGGTAAAGTGTCTAAAATCTACAGTAATTTTGACATTCCTCCAAGAAGATTGGACAGACTGGGTCGTGACTAGTGGATGGTTAATAGTGGGTAAGTGATAAAAATAGTAAAAAAAAAAAAATTACAGGTTAAAGACAAAAATCTAGGGGCTGGGAATATGACCTAGTGGTAGAGTGCTTGCCTCGTATACATGAAGCCCTGGGTTCGATTCCTCAGCACCACATACATAGAAAAAGCCAGAAGTGGCACTGTGGCTCAAGTGGTAGAGTGCTAGCCTTGAGCAAAAAAAAAGCCAGGGACAGTGCTCAGGACTGAGTCCAAGTCCCAGGACGGGCCAAAAACCAAAACAAGCAAAAAAAAAAAAAGATAAAATCTAGATGGTTGGCAGGTGGGTGTTCATTGTAAAATTTCAGTATCACTGCTTGCCTTTTTTCTTAATAAAATGTGAGATGGAAGACACAGTTCCCCAACCTAAATCTGGGGAGAAGCAGACTTGCTCCTCCCAAGGTCCTCTTTCTAGAAGCATCCCTGACACCCATACTGTTCAAGGCAGAATCTTGGGTGGGTGGGAGGGGTTCATCTGACCTCTGCCTTCCCTCTCCCTACAGCCATACCACTCAGGCCCACTCAGTCATTGTCCTCCCTCTCTGCATGTTTCTCCCTGGTCTCTCATAGGCAGTGGCTTGGCCTCCAAACTGATATTGGGGGTTGCCACCCTACTCCACCTCCATATAACACTCAAGATGACTTCTCAAAATCCCAAATGTGTAGCTGGGCACCAGTGGCTCACACCTGTAAGCCTAGCTATTCAGGAGGCTGAGGTAGTTTGAAGCCAGCTTGGGCAAGAAAGTTCTTGAGACTCTTTTCTTCTGTTAACCACCAAAAAAACTGAAGTGGGGGCTAGGAATGTGGTTTAGTGGTAGAGAGCTTGTCTAGCATATGTGAGGTCCTAGGTTTGATTCCTCAGTACCACATAAGCAAAAATTAAATCAAATAAATAAAAAAGTGGAAGTAGAACTGTTACTCAAGTGGTAGAGTACTAGCCTTGAGCAAAAAAGCTCAGGGACAGTGCTTAGGCCCTGAGTTCAAGCCCCAGAACCAGTAAAAATAAAATGAAAAATAAATTCCAATCATAATATTTCCCTCTGCTTCAAACGCTATAATAAGAACTCAAGGGCTTCAGAATAGTGTCCAGTTTCTTTAAAAGGTCCATCTTCCCTAACTATACCTTCCTCCCCAGTCTCTTCACCCCAGTCCACCACCACCAAATGCTAAGCTCTCGCTATCCCAACACCTGCCACAAGTGTGACATCTTTCCTTTCTTTGGGTGGGGGTGCAAAGGAGGGCCCGGGCATTGTATATGAACAAGAACAACCCTCTTTGCTCCTGGCTAACTTAGCAGTTCAGCATCCTCTAGTAGCTTAATTCTTGCCCACCCACAGTCCCTGCTCGTTTTGTTTAGCCCAGCCCTGACTGGAGGGTTATCTTTCTCTCTAGCACCTGCACAGTGAGTGACAAGAAGCAAATCAGCACAGAGCCAGTTCATCATGGGATTACATAGACCCTCATTCCTATAGAGCCCTAAGCCTAGAGGTCACAGGACAGAAGGAAGACAGGGAGGATTATGGGATGTTACTTACTAGAAATCCTTTCTCTTCAACACTTGAATTCACTTGGCAGTTTATTTTTAAATAAATATGACCTTCCAGAGAAGATAAAAAAGGCACCTGTGAAGAAAGTAGATAAATTATTTGCCTAAGAGTTTCAAAGTATTTTTCTTGATAAAACATGTGTATGGGCTGGGGATATAGCCTAGTGGCAAGAGTTCCTGCCTCGGATACACGAGGCCCTAGGGTTCGATTCCCCAGCACCACATATACAGAAAACGGCCAGAAGCGGCGCTGTGGCTCAAGTGGCGGAGTGCTAGCCTTGAGCGGGAAGAAGCCAGGGACAGTGCTCAGGCCCGGAGTCCAAGGCCCAGGACTGGCCAAAAAAAGAAAAACCAAAAAAAAAAAAACAAAAAACATGTGTAAATCATGATCAAGAGAAATATTGAAACCACAGCATTTTCTAAAGCTGGAGTATAAAAGATATGGCCAAAAAGCCACTGGTTCCTTAGCAACAAATACTTCTGAAGAATAACTGCATTCAAGGTATCACTTGACAAAAATAAAATTCCTAAGCTCCAAATTAATATGAGAAAGACATCACAGCTTTAAGAAATACATGTACCCATTAATTCACCATCACCAGAATGCACTCAAATGAATACAAGTCTGGATAAATCCACTGCAATAAAATTCATACAATATAATTTTACCCAGAAATAAAGAACAACAAACTCAAAAACAAAAACAAATCAATCTTTGAGTTCACATGAAACTGCAAGAAACCACAAGCAACCAAAATAATCTTTGAAAGAACAACAAGACTAGAGGAATCATACTTTCCAATACTGATTAAAAGCACTGGTAGTCAAGACAGCAGAGTTCTGGTTTGCCACAGGTTAGAAAATAAAACAGAATTCAGGCTCCCAAAATAAATCCACCTATCTACCACCCATCGATTTTTGACAAGGGTGCCAAGATCATTTAAAGGAAAAGTGATCTTCAACAGTGTTTGAGAAAACTGGATGTTCACATGCAAAAAGTGAGGTTAGACTTCTACCTCAAACCATATACAAAGTTATCTCAACATGGAGAATGACTTAAACAAGAGCTACAGAATTTAAGAAAAGACAAATACAAAACATTATGATGGACTTGGCAATTAATTTTGATATGATGCAAAAATACAAGCAATACAAGAAAAAAATTAGACTTCATCAAGATTAAGAACTTTTTTGACTTGTGGTACACTTTTGTAATTCTAACATTCAGAATTCAGAATGCTTAGGTGGATGATAGTGAGCTCAAGGCTAGCTTCAGCTACTTAGTGAGACTGCTTCAAAAAACCAAAACCTAACACCTTCCAACATGGAGGTTCTGCAAAAGTTAAAAATAAACTATCACATAACAGTGCAAATCCCACTTCTTAGTTCTTGTTCCCACAGTGCTGTTGGCCCACCTGTCTTCACTGTGGCTGAGAGCTAAGGAGTACCTTGTCGACAACATCCAAAGAGCTCAGCAAAAAAAGACATAAAGGGGCTGGGGATATAGCCTAGTGGCAAGAGTGCCTGCCTCGGATACACGAGGCCCTAGGTTCGATTCCCCAGCACCACATATACAGAAAACGGCCAGAAGCGGCGCTGTGGCTCAAGTGGCAGAGTGCTAGCCTTGAGCGGGAAGAAGCCAGGGACAGTGCTCAGGCCCTGAGTCCAAGGCCCAGGACTGGCCAAAAAAAAGACATAAAAACAAAATTCTAAAGACAACAACAAGACAACCCAAATAAACAGCCCAATCCAGTTTGGATGAAGTCCTAGAAAGACACTTTGTTTATATTTTCCAACAACACCCAGAAAGATACTCAGTGCCAATAGTCCTTGGGGAAATGTAAATCAAATCCACAATGATGGCACTTTGCATTCAACAGGACAGTCACAACTTTTAAAAGAGAAAAACAACTCACACTGGTGGTGGCATGGAGAAACAAGAGCCCATGTTACTGGAGGCAACACCAAATGACATAGGGGGTACTGGGGAAAACAGTGCAAGAGACCTTTAAAAATTAAACTGAATTACCATTTGACTCCCAATCACACGTCTGAGTATAGGCCCAAAAGAACCAATACAGGTGATCAATCAGATGTTCACAGCAGCCAAGAGGCAGAAACAACTTAAATGCCAACAATAGATGAAACAAAATGAGGCATACACCCACAATGGACTATTACTCAGACATAAAAAAGATTAAACACTGCAATGCATGCTACATCATGAGTGTGTACCTCTCAAGCACTCACACAAAGAAGCTGGACTCCACTTATTTGTGAAACACAGGATATATCCATTCATAAAAACAGAGTGCCCATTTGGTGGTTGCCAGGTGTGATGGGCAGTAAAGGACTACTTCTGAAAACAAGGGAATGTCTCAGAACTAACAGAGCTGATGGCTGCTTGCACAGCACCATGTCTTTACGAATAGCCACGGAACTGCTTATTTCACAGTTGCTACTTCTGTAATATAAACTTTACCTCAGTATATCATTAACAAAAAATACAATGAACTACTAATACATACAACATGAAAAATATCTCAAAAACATGTTCAGTCATACTAAAGACTATGTGGCTCTGTGTAAGTGAACTTGTCCTTGAGGATAAGCAAAACCAAGACTGGTGACAGAAATGTGGATTTCATGTGGGCCTGAGGCTGAGTGAAGGCAGCCACGGGAATATCTGTGCTGTGGCTAGTGCTAGGATGCAGCTGTATTCACTACTCCTAACTCACTGAATTCTACATTTGAGGTCTCTGTAGAAAACTGAATATGGTGATGTCATAACGTTATTGAGCACACACACCTATCATGCAATAGTGTTGTCCTGTTACCCTGCCTCTCCCACCTCACAAGCTTCTGATGCTATAGATTAGCTATATGTCATTTTGTCACAATAAATTTTTTAGTGGGAAAAAAATCTAAACATTTAAGAAAACATTCTTACAATGGTACAAAAGCAAATGCACTCAGTAGAAAACACACTTAGAACCTGGCATTCTGATCTTTCTTCAGGGATGCTGAGCACCTGTGACATCTCCAATCAACCAATCAGGAGGATAAATAACTGTCACTCTATAGTCCTCTATGCCAGTGTTTTTGGTTTTTTGTTTTTCCTTTTGAGGGGAGAGATTTAGATATAGGAATCGAATATAATAGATAGGATACTATTTTATTACAAAATAGACTTATGCTAGATGATTTTGCTCAACTTAGATTAATTATTCTGAGCATGCTTAAAGGTAAAGCAGGCTAAGCTGAGATGTTCAGCAATTTTATGGGGAGTAAGTACATTTTCAGCTTAGAACCTTTCAACTTATGATGGGTTTATTAGGATGTGAATTCATTATGTCTAAACTAGACCTCACACACACACACATACATACACACATATACACTCACTTCACTCTAAGAGCTACCTTGCCCTTTGCTATCACAATACAGTGCTAATATATGCCATGATGTAGCTTTGTCTTGATGTTTGCACCACTTTACTCCTGGAATATTTCCAAAGCAAAGTACTCCATACACAATTCGAGTCTGCAGTGGAGACGATGTGGAAGTGTGCTACCTCACAGTTCATGGGAAAGCCAATGTTGGGTCTCTCTGCAGAAGAACTGCCCAAGTCTAGCATGAAAAAAGTCTGGGTTGGCCTCAACTCACACCTCATCCCATAGTTGTCCTGACACAATGGCACTTCACTGTCCACTCTGGCTGATCTTCCAGGTAGAGCCAGAGATGCACACTCAAAACTATTCTTAGTTCTGTCCACTGAGTTCATCCCATTTTGCACCCCTAGAGGGAGCCATAGAGGGTTATACTTCCTCTGGTGCTCAGAGCTCTGCTTCCAGTAAGGATAGGAGTGTTCACAAAAGATTCTACTAGAATAACACAAAGCTACTAGAGAAAGTTTAAAAGCAAGGCTTCCCTTCCTAAAAGACACCAAAGACCTATGCAAATAGATTGCATGGATCAAACTCCAATAAGAAATGAGCCTTTTCTAGGTGATGCAAGCTGGCAGAGGTGCAAGGTTACTACAATTCATAAATTCTGCAAGCAAAAGGAAAAAGAAGCTGACCTTTAATGGCTCCGCTGGGCTATGGGTATATGGTATCTGAAGAAAAAGAGATAAAGCTGAGCCCCAGGCCCACATCTATTAGGTCTCTCTTGATGAATAAGGTCTGAAAGCAGAGAGAGCTCTTACAGACCTACAGCCCGTAGAGATCAAAGTAGTGTTCAAGGATGGGACCTAACTTCATTCTCCAGATATCTACTGAACCAAAAGTAACCACAGCCCAATCAAAACAACTTCAGAGTGCATCAAAGTGACCAACCAACCCCTACTCCAAACTGCCGAGAAACAAAAGAACAAATTATGATCTACTTCAGTTCCTACTGCTCTACTACAGCATAGTTCTGGCCTAAAATAATGAGAGGAAAAAATTACAAGACCTGAAAAAGCAAGAAAATGTGAAAAAAAAAGTAATCCAAGGAGTTGGAGGCACGGTTCAGTGGTAGAGCACCAGCCAATGAGCTAAAGTGCCAGATACTGAGTTCCAGTACTGGTCTTGGACCAAAAAAAAAAAAAGGGAAAAGTGTTTATCAAGAGAAATATCAACAGCAGATCCACAGATCTGGAATTAGAACATGAGGACACTTACATTACGAACAAGGGGAAAATGGGCAAAAGTGAAAAGATGGGGAAGATCAGCAGAAACAGAAGTTACAAAAGAGATGCAAATGGAAATTTAAGAACTAAAAAATTTGGATCGAAAAATTCACTAGATGCATTGTGAGAAAGGCAGGTGGACTTGAAAACAAGTCACTAGAAATGATACGAAGTGAAGACATAAATGTGTCACAGAGCTATAGGAACAAAGTCGCAGTCTAATGTATGTTTAGCTGTAGTTTCAGAAAAAAAGAACAAACAGGGCAGAAGAAACTTCATCCTCCATGCCTACTTGTAACTACAAACCCATGCTGTAAGATGCAACCTCTGACCAGAGCAATGGTATAATAAGCTATATGCTGGTGTGGCTTAGAATGAAAGGACACTATTAACAATTACACAGGCCAGCAGGCATAAACCAGGAAGCTTTAGACAGATGAGTCTAAGCAGTGTACTGCTAACTCCCAAAATCTATAGTTCTCATCAGTTATTTACTTAACGATTTCCCCTAATAATACTTAAACTGGTGTCTCTGTTTTCTAAAAGGAAACCTCTGTAAAAAGTTCCTTTAAGTAAGAAGATGAGCTTCGGGATGTCCTTTTCCCATTTTCCATCAAAGTATAGAACGATGACTATGTTAGACTCCCTACTGAAACAAAGGGTACAAGATGCAGCATTTACACTCTTAGATACCAGGCTTTACTTCAGTATCTAAAAGCTTTCATAAGACAGCAATCTACTGTTGGTGCTGTCTTAAATCTGGAGTGGAGAGCAAACAGATGGTGTCAAGCCCCATAGAAATTCCATGGTGGAGGGATCGTAGAGATAACCCTGTAACTCTGGCTCAGGTGTACTTGACAAGGCCCCAGTACAATAAACAAACACCCACCCACCCCCACTTACTGAGCAGTTTTGGTAGACAAGAAAGAACTGCCCCATCTCTCAAGGTCAATTAAACCAGAACCTTCTGAGCACAGGTCTCATATTTCCTCATTGACTAAAAAGAAAATGTCAACTATCTTCAGTACTCAAACACAACAACCACAAGTTACTCAAATACATTTCTGCTTTCCCATTGCTCATAAAATTATATTGCAACTGTCCACTATTTGATTTAACACTTAAGAGTAAAACATAATCAAGTTCACTGATTTGATTTGGCACTCAGTCATGTAGCTGGCAATTTAAGTTATAATTTTGAAGGAGTTATTTTAAAATGGAAGTATAATTAGTTATCTTTAGGAGTGACATCTTAAATTGTGCTAAAAATTTTCAAGAGAACAGTCATATTTAAAAAGATGTCACTGCAATCTCAATTTAATGAAATCTCTTACATATGTACAAATTAGCTACATGGCAATACATAGTAAGAAAAGCAGCTCACAGAACTCCAGAGTTTGTGTTTATCTAATTTGTCTAAAGAATTTAAAATAAGAAAACACTTCCCAGCATTTTGTTAATTAGTATTTCTATAATCTCACAAAATACTTACAATTGATCTTTATAAGCATATTTAAAATGTTTATGTTCCATGTAACTTTAATGCTAATCCATATAACCATGGATAAATTAGCCAATCTGGATCCTACAGGTTTTCTAATTTTATTTAAGGTATCACTGGTAACTCTTGCAATACATGGGAAGTCAGAAATATTGGATAATTTTAGTTTTAAACATTGTTACTAATTTGGTATTTTAATTGGTACTTGGAAAAAAATCAATACTGAAACGAATATAGAATGTTAAAGAATCATAAAATGGAAGAAAGCACAGAGAAAACCCCAATCTCAAGCATGCACAGGAAATGGGGGAGTTTGGAAGGAAGCCATAAGAATTCTGAGTGGAGAAAAAAGACGGTCACCTGTAAGATCCAAAGTAAGAATAATGTTCTCAATTATCCCAAGTAACAAAAGAATATGAGAGTAAGAGTTAGTGAAACAAACACACATGGACCAAGAATTAAGAACTGATTTCTTAAACATATTAGTTTCAAGGAAAGAAAATAACAGCAACCTTTTCCTGGAACAAATAGCTCAGTAGCTCTCGCTCTTTTACATCATAATTTATCTAAAACAAACAAAAAAGACCGAGGATCACTCAACTTGTAAAACTAACTGAACGACTAAAAAAAAAAAAAAAAGCTATATAAAAGTTTAGAAATTAACATGTTAAAATACATTTATACATTAAGAGTATCAAAATTTCAAATACATTAAACTTTTTTCAGTTAATTAAACGAAAACATTTTATAGAATTTTAAAGTTACAAAGCTTTTGTTAACCTGTTATTTCCTAACGGGAAAACAAATGTTAAAGCACATGTTACTAGCAGGGCAAATACAAGAAACCAGGCCATCTTATCTTTATAGGGTTTCACCTCTACATTGAGCCTGTAGAAATGTCTTATAATAATGTATCAAAGAAAAGTATTGCAACTCTCTGTCATGCAGATTTAAAAGGCCAATCTGAATGTAGAATTGTGATTACTGCAGGCAGGGAAGAGGAGGAGAGAGAAGGATGGAAGGAGACTCTGGACCAGTACCTCAACAGTGAGGTAGAAGGACTGAAGTCTAGTGGTTTGTAGCACAGCAGGGAAACTAGGATTCATTAGCACCTACTACTGTACAGACTTTACACAGAGCTGAAAGACGAGAACTCCAAGGCTCCAAAACACAGAAATTAGGAAAAGGGAGTGCTAATTCCCCTGAATTGATCAGTATACTTTGTGGATATTTGTTAAAATATTACTGCACAATTATTGCATGATAATGAAAAAGTTTAAGATAATTAAAGAATAGCACTGCCTCTGGCATTGTTACTCCTTCAAATGGACTTGTTAGATCTAAGTTCAGTTACAGTTACATTACGGCAGAAACCCACTCAAAAGTAATAAAATATAGGTCTGAATTCTGAAGTCTTTATTTTGGAAGTATGGAAAGAAGTCACCTAGCTTCCAAAGGACTTTTCTAAAAAGAAAAATGTAAAAAAAAAAAAAGAAAAGAAAAGACAAAAGTAGCTTTCAACCACCTAAGAATTAAATCCACACTAAATCCAAAATTTCAGGGCTGGGAATGTGGCCTAGTGGTAGAGTACTTGCCTAGGATGAATGAAGCCCTGGGTTTGATTCCTCAGCACCACATATACAGAAAAAGCCGGAAGAGGCACTGTGGCTCAAGCGGTAGAGTGTTAGCCTTGAGCAAAAGGGACAGGGACAGTGCTCAGGCTTCAGTACTGGCAAAAATAAATAAATAAATAAATAAATAAATAAAAAATATAAAATATCAACTCAAATAGGCAAGTTACTATAAATTTATCATCTGAATACAAGAAGTAACAACATTTCCTTACTCAGAAGTGACAGAGAATAAAAGCACAGGGAAAACTTCCAACATCAAAAACTGTATTGTTTCAGTAAACCCATATCTGTTAAAATGTGTCTCTAACAACACAGTATCAACCAAAGACTCAAAATACATAAAAGCACTGTGGAATTTTCATTTACCTAGTTTTTTTTTTTTTGGTTTTTTGGGTTTTTTTTGCCAGGCCTGGGGCTTGGACTCAGGGCCTGAGCGCTGTCCCTGGCTTCTTCTTTTTGCTCAAGGCTAGCACTCTGCCACTTGAGCCACAGCACCACTTCTGGTCATTTTCTGTATATGTGGTGCTGGGGAATTGAACCCAGGGCACAGCCCTACCTAGTTTTTTTTAAGACTAAATGTAATAATATACCAGACACTTGTAAACAAAGGTGTGTTACCTTGTCTAATGCAAACTTGGTATTTCCTACTGAGGCCAGCGACAGAGTATGAGACCCAACCAGGGCAAAGTTGCTGGTGCGCACGGCATGAAGGCCTCCTGGGCTGGCCAGCACTGCAAGGAGAGGACATTGGCTTTATTTCCAATGACTTTTCTTAGGACTAGTAACAACCCTCATCCCATCCCAACAGAAGGACATCAAATTGCCTCATTTTTCCTCGTTAAATGAGAAAAAGAACACCAACATTTCCTAATGAAAGAAAACTATGTAGAAGGTTTCAGTGAGGTACACATGTTTCTTAACATTTGGGATGGTTCTTTAAAGAAACAGAACATTTTTAAATGAGAACATTCAAAACAATTTTCCCATAAGAAGTATGGAACTACTTCATTACTATTAACATTCAGGTTGACAGGATTAACCAGAGGCTATCTAGCTCTGCCCAAGTATTCTTAGTCACTCTCCTGTGCCAGATGAAAAGAGACCCATAGCCCAAGGGAGGTGAGTGAAACCAGCCTTATTCTCATCCCCTCTGAAAACTTAGGGCTTAAAGCCCTTCCACAGGAGGCCTCTCCTGGCTTTTCTGACATAATGCTGGTCCCATCTGGATCAAAAAGGTAAAAAGTAAATGCATTGTGGGTGGTACAAAACAAAGGCACAGGCAAAGGGAAGAGGCTGCCAAAAACTAGGATCACACATTTACTCAATAATGAGAATCATCACCTATATGGGGCCTGAAATGGGTGTGACCAGGCTGTGTGCGATTCTGGCAGAAATCTCTCATGTCACTAAGAAAGCCTGGGTAGAAAATATTATCCCCAAGCAAACCAGGGTAAACACCATAAAGCAAGGTAAACACTCAATAAGATAGTACACAATTCTTCTTCTTCTTCTTCTTCTTTTTTTTTTTTTGCCAGTCCTAGGCTTGGACTCAGGGCCTGAGCACTGTCCCTGGCTTCTTTTTGCTCAAGGCTAGCACTCTACCACTTGAACCACAGCGCCACTTCTGGCCATTTTCTATATATGTGGTGCTGGGGAATCGAACCCAGGGCTTCATGTATATGAGGCAAGCACTCTTGCCACTAGGCCATATTCCCAGCCCCAACAATTCTTCTTAAAGTTTCAAATTGTTAAGATCCAACTCACCTGATGAATGAAGGTTGCTTTTCTAAAAAAAAAAAAAAAGTAAAGAAAAAGTTATTTCCTTCAATATGGAGATTAAAATACTAAGTATAAGACTGTAATACTAAAAGAATTACATTCCACACAAAGTTTTTTACAAAATTACTGAGAATTTTTTCAACACTGACATCATTTTGCTTATTTGTTTGAAGACAGTGTCCAGCTATTTATTTAGCCCAGGCTGGCCTTCAATTCACCATCCTACCACCTCTACCTCCCAAGTGCTAGAAGTCACTAGAATTTAGTATTATTTTAAGGTTTTCATTGTACTGGGTATTTAGAACAGATTAATAAATGTCTAACTGTATGTGCAAGATAAAGACAACTCAAGAGAACTCAGTTTCATAAAACTTATACTTACCGGGGCTGGGAATATATATGGGGCTGGGAATACATGATGCCCTGGGTTCGATTCCCTAGCACCACATATATAGAAAATGGCCAGAAGTGGCGCTGTGGCTCAAGTGGAAGAGTGCTAGCCTTAAGCAAAAAGAAGCCAGGGACAGTACTCAGGCCCTGAGTCCAAGGCCCAGGACTGGCAAAAAACCCCACAAAAAACAACTTATACTTACCGTGGTTATAGATGTAAGGAGTCTCTTTGGAGTAATAGCCTAGAAGAGGAGATAGTATATTTTATTTCCTCTTAAATACTGTGATTTAAAGTTTAAAAGCAACAGATATTCTCACATAAAAAAATAATATGACTAGACCATACTCAAATCCCTTATGAAGACTTTCCCAACATGCTTTTTCTCTATTTATTAATGTATATTAATTGTACAAAGGGTTTCACTGTGATATTCCTATACATGCATGTAATGTGCTGTGACCAAATTCGCCCCTTCTATTACTTTCTTACCCCTTCCTACCTTATAAAACAATTTTTAACAGATGCTATTCATTTTTATTGTTAGAACTAAATAAATTTTTCTTCTCACTTTTTCCAACAGAAAGTCAGAATGGAGAAAAACTGTACGAGAGAAGAGGAAAACAAGAGCAGACCAGAAAGATGGGAACTAAGCTACAGCTCCATCCTTAGCTTGTACAAGTGACCATATAACCACATCATGGTAGACAATTTAGCAAGAGCACTGGGGGAGGGTTTAGCAGCTTTAGTAAACATTAGCTGCCACATGACTACAGAGAAAGTCAATTGTCTATTTTAGAGTACCTGGAGGGCCATGATAACACTTATGACCCACATCATCTAAATGTCCTACCTCTGTACTCACACTTACACAGGGCACCATGCAGAGAGCAGGGGCATGTCACGTCAAACTATCTACCAAATTAATATGATCGACAGCATTTCTGACTATAATAATGACTTCTGTCATTCTCACCTTGGACTTTGATGCTTTTTTCTTCTTATCAGGGCCTGAGGAATCTTTCTTTTGAACCTATACACAAACCCAAAATATTATTAACTTAATACGTAATATTTTAAAGAAAAACACAATTGATTATTTTAGAAATCTTTCAGTGCTTACCAAGCTGTAAACCTCAATATTTATTTCAAAATCATTGGACACATCTTGCCTGAAAAAACCAAAAAAAATCATTAAATATAACTGAAGAAAAACACCAAGATATATCCTTAAAAATGATGCCAAATAACAATTGCAGGGCTCTGAGAATAAAAGAATTGTGTTTTTAACTAAACACAACAAAAATTGGTAAAACCGGTGGGAATTTTTTTTCCTAAAGAAATATTTTCCTCAATATTTGTAATTAAAGATCTTTAACACAAGTAGCAATTTATTTTCAAATTAGATTTTGACTTTGTAATTTCGAAATAAATCAGGCACTAAATTTGAAAACCTTTGTATTAAGACTAGATATAGAGCACATTATAAGATTTAAATCATGTATAAAATTTATGGTGCAGTTGGGCACATATAATCCTAGCTACTCAAGAAGCTGAGATCTGAGGATCACAGTTCAAAGCCAGCCCAGGAAGGCAAGTCCCTGAGACTCTAATCGCCAATAAACCACTCAGAAAAAGCCAGAAGTAGTGCTGTGGCTCAAATTGTAGAGCACTAGCCTTGAGCACAAAGAGGCTTAGGCACAGTGCCCAGGCCCTGAATCCAAGCCCCAAGAATGATTTTTTTTTTTTAAATTATGGTGCAGATTCAATCTATACACTACTTGTAAGTATCTACAATCACAGAGAAGAAATGTACTACTCAATGGGAAAAATATCATCAGAAATACATATGAGTTTGAAGGCTGCATTATAGAAGAGGAACATAAAACATTCTATGAATTATCACAGCTGGGATGCAGTTCAATGCTACAGCATATGCTTAGCATGCATGAGGCCCTGTCCATCAGAGTACCACAAAAGGTATTATATATCACCTATATGCTTAGACTGTGTTAACTCTGGTAAATGAAAAACACGTCTGAACAAGCCAACATATGATTCACTTACAGAGTAAATGTAGTCGTGAATGTCAGAGCATCGCCATTAAGAGAGTTCAAAGTACTTGCTAATGGTGTAGCTACCATATTTTCCGCTCCTGCTTTTAGTATAATTAAGTAATAGTAATTTGCTGCATCTGGAAGAAATAATCACATTACCTAATTACACAAACAAAACCAGACCAGCTATCCAGCATTCTGGAAGACCAAAGGAATACAGTCATACTGCAATTGACTTACATAAATTTTACATTTAAAATTATTAAGCTCAAGCTCCAAAATTGTAAACAAGACAGCTATAATCCAGGAATAAACCGCATCATGATCTCTCCCAGTTATGTGGATTGAAATAACTTCACTTGACATTTCTTAGTGTCTACTGTTTGACTTGTACTTAATGATCCCTAACTACATAGCTCCTGGTATAAATCTCCAAAGAATGAACCATGATATTTTAAAACTGAGAAAGTACCAAGTGCTGGTGGTTCATGCTTATAATCCTACCAACTCAGGAGGCTGAGATATCAGGCCTGAGGTTTAAAGCCAGACTGGGCAGAAAAGTTTGTGAGAACCTTATCTCCAATTAACCAGCAAAAAGCCAGAAGTGGAGCTGTGGCTTAAGTGGTAGAGCAACTGCCTTGAGTAAAAAAGCTAATTAAGAGTGAGAGACCCCGAAGGGATAAATTCTAGTATAAGCAGCTTCATTACAATTATTTGTCAGTAATAACCACATCTCAAAGTGCACACTAGATTACCAAGAATTTTGTGCCTACATGCCACCAAAGTCAGACCACAGCAAGCATCAGAACTCAGAGTTCCTACAATATTGCTATTATATATACAATAATGCTCAAACTATTAAACATCTCCCTTCTCTCCTCTCAATTTCACCTCTAACCTATGACCAGCCTTGCTTTCCCTCAAAGAGAATATTCTCCACAAATAAAATTTTTAAAGAACTTGATAAACACTCACCTAGTATCTACTAGAACTTTAATTTTGTTCAGTTTTCTAGAACTGTCCTGCTGTGTTTTCAGATTCTGGTGTTACATTTCCCTGTACACACTTGGCTTTGTATGATTTTTAGTAGGATATATTTCCTACAAGTTTGCCGACTACTCAGTCCATCACGAAAAGGGAATAATACTTCAACACAAATGTCTTCATTGAGATGCTCATCATCTACCACCAGTAACTCACAACTTATACAAGTTTCCTAATGAGGTAAGGTTTTGGGGGAGGGGGAAGAAGTAGGGGAGCCAATCCTAGGGCTAGAACTCAGGGCTTGGGCATTGTCCCTGAGCTTCTTTTTGCTCAAGGCTAGCACTCTACCACTTGAGCTTCCGTGCCATTTCTGGCTTTTTCTGAGTTTACTGGAGATAGGAGTCTGATGGATTTTCTTTCCCAAACTGCTTCAAACCTGATCCTCAGATCCCTGAGTAGATAGGATTAAAGGTGTGAGCCACCAGTGCCTGGCCTAATAGGGTCAGTTTTAACTCAAATAGAGCCAAGTACGGCTAATGAAAGTCAAATGCACATTCTATCAGAATATCATCTTAGGAAAATATGCCCCCTCCCCTGCTGTAAGGCCTATCTTTGTCTATGAAACTTGCCTTTGCTTCTATGCATGGACTCTGATAAAAAGTACTGAAGGTCCAAGATAGGAGCTTTGTGTCTTTATGCATGTATTATATATACTTTACTTGTCCATGTCCAATCTAGATTAAGTTCATAATCTTCCATGTGGTCTAGAAGGAACTCAAAATCAGCATACCTAGTTTCTGAGCCAAGCTGCAGACAAAATCTGCCTTCAAAGGCAAGCGGATTTCTGACAAAGTGATGGACCCCTTGGAGGCAATGGATTCACTCTGGCATGTGGGACCAGCCTTGTTTTTCCTCTGAGGCCCTTCAGTTTTCAGTTTATTCAGCTCATCGATCAGAAGTGTTCTCTTCTCAGCTGTGCAGAAA
Organism: Perognathus longimembris pacificus; assembly: GCF_023159225.1. NCBI lineage: Eukaryota > Metazoa > Chordata > Mammalia > Rodentia > Heteromyidae > Perognathus > Perognathus longimembris. The sequence continues at coordinate 72,619,497 of NC_063162.1, forward strand.
TGTGCAAATGAATAGCATTCCAAATGTTAGAACTGTAACTTTTTCTAAATGTGTACCTATTCAAGAAAGTACACTGAGACAGTAGTTATACTTAAGACCAAAGATGATGTCAAGTCATCTTTCTGATGGTAGGTATTTGGGTCAAATTGCTGATATATTTACCAAGTCCTCATAATTACAACACCAACTTTTGATCCCTTTTCCTAGGTGGGATCCTGTGTCTTTCCTCCCAGCATGCCCCACTACAACCACACATACACAACACAAAACCAACCTCATTTAGCTGTACATGGAGATAAAGGGAGAGACAGAAACAGGACTGTATATACATACATACATACATACATACATTTAAGTCACTGCCTTTAGATGCAGATGCTTTTACTTTTCATGTAAACTACAATTGATTTTATGTGGAGATTTTTCACAATCTTTACAAGTACAAGCCGTTCAACTGAAACAGATGACCAGGAAAAAGATTTCCAGAATCTCTAAGGTTCAAGACTTCTGACTACATCCAAGGACACTCGTTGTGCCTGGCTGGCCTTTGGGGAACTGCTTCTGGTGTGGCACCTACTTGCAATCAGAAGAAGTCGCTCAGCTTCTGCTTCTTCCAGGGACCCTTTCCCATGTTCTTCATCAACACAGCAGTTCAGAGCCTGGCTTGCTTGGTAGATTACTGTCTGCTGCAGATTTATTTCATTATTGAGCTCCTAGAGAAACCAGAGAGGAAGAAAAAGTCCAGACTTATAAGTACAACTCACACAGTAGTCTTACTAATCTAACCAGATTAACTTCCACATTCTTCAGAGTAAAGGTAAAATAGTTTCACTACTATACTTTCTACATTACACACCAATAATATTTAACATGGGTTATAAAGGCTAAACTATAAACATTCTTCTCTGTGAAAAGGCTTCAAATTGATGCTTATTAAAATTATAATCAGTGCTATATCTAAAAGGTAAAAATTTAAGATTATCTAATTCATTTAACTTATAGTTATTTCGATTTGAAAAACTCGACAGTCCTTAGGACAAAAAGAACCTTGAGAAGCATAATAAATTTTACACTTCACTGTTTTCCAGTTCTAATGGTCATAGTTGAAAAATATTTATAACAAAATGTTTAACAATCATTCAGCAATATGAAACAAGCTTCCAATAGTACCTTCTGGAAATATACTGAATTCCAGAGTGACTTCTGAGGTGTTCTGTGTCAGATACCACTCTAGACATCAGGATACAGGGAGGAATGGAACAGGGCCTGGACATTAGAGTTGAATTCACAGCCTCCCCACAGAAGTACGCACCTGCATCTTCTGTTTGATGTTAACATGACCAGAAAAAGCATTCTTTTTTTCATCTAATCTTGATGTAACATCTTCTTTTCGAACTATCACTTGCTTTATTGAAGGACGCTCTGTTTCTTTGAACCTTTGAGACCTATAAGCATCAATGCTTCAGGGGAAAAAAAAATCATAGTTAGAAGTGCAGAAACACACGGAACATTATCTCTTATTGAACGCAGCAGCAGAATCTGACAATAATATTAAACATTTCATCGACATGGAGATGCCCTTTGGTGGAAACAAGGCTGAAAAGTTAAAGTTATTACAAACTTTGTACAGATGAGCCCTGGACACCATCATCCATCTCAATTGTGGCCCTGAATGAGTGCATGCCTCCCCTACACCCTTACCTGTAAAGAAGGCCGCGGTCCTCAGAACTAATGCTATCACCAGACTCAGCTCGAGGGACTCGGGTTCTCTGGAACTTTCCCGGCTTGGGACTTTCATCACTGAGGCTAGGGTCTTCCAATTCCAGTTTAGGTGAAGACATCAAACTCTGTAAGAAAAGATAATAGATTTTTTTCAGGTTTATTAGATTTTTTTCAATTTTGTTTTTTAGACAGGGTCCCCCAGTCTGTAACTCGGACTGCCTGAATCTTGCCATCCACCCTCCTGCCTCAGCCTCCCATGTGCTGAGTGTGCAGAAAAGAACCACCATACTCAGCACTCAGGTATTAGTGAAGTTATATACAGCATCTATTAATGTTTAACTGTTATATTGGGCTAGGAATATGGCCTAGTGGTACAGTGCTTGCCTTGTATACATGAAGCCCTGGGTTCGATTCTCCAGCACCACATATATAGAAAAAAACAGGAAGTGGCGCTGTGGCTCAAGAGGTAGAGTGCTAGCCTTGAGTAAAAAGAAGCCAGGGACAGTGCTCAGGCCCTGAGTCCATGCCCCAGGACTGGCAACAAAAACAAAACATACAAATAACTGTTACAGGCAACTGACTCTGATGCCAAATAATTTGTTTATATAATCCTGACAAAATAAGTTAATTCAACAAGTCAATTATTTTGTAACAAAAGCAAAGCAAAGCCATCGGTGGCTCACACCTGTAATCCTAACTACTCAGGAGGCTGAGATCTGAGGATCCTGGTTCAAAGCCAGCCCAGGAAAGAAAGTCCACGAGACTCTTATCTCTAATTAACCAGCAGAAAACCAGAAGTGGCACTGTGGCTCAAGTGGTAGAGCACTAGCCTTGAGCTGAAGAGCTCAAGGATAGCGCCTAGGCCCAGAGCTCAAGCCCCACAACCAAAGATGATGATGATGATGATGATGATGATGATGATGATGATGATGATAGACAGATGATAGATAAATACAGACAGACAGACAGATAGATTAGACAGATCTAATTGAACCAAGCTCCAGAGGGGCAATTTACTCAATTTCTTTTGATTGATAGCTACTAACAGCTCTCAGAGAGTATTGGTCCCAGGAATGCAGCTCAATACAGGTTTGATGCAGGCATGACTATTAATCTAGTTTAGAAGATCAGGAACTATGACACCAAAGGGAGAAATAACAGTGAGTAAATGCCACAGCAGAATTACCACCCATTCATTGAGCAATGTTATCCCATATCTGAAGCCTACAAGAAGGAAGTGGATCTGTGGCTCAAAGTGGTAGAGTGCTAGCTAGCCTTGAGCAAAAGAGGAGAAAGGGAGGGAGGGAGGGTAGGAGGGAGGGAGGGAGGGAGGGAAGGAGAGAAGGAGGGAAGAAGAAGAGAGAAGACAGGAGAGAGAAGAGAGGAGAGAGGAGAGAGGGAGACAGAGAAAAGGAGGGAGGAGAGGGAGAGAGTAAGACAGGGGGAGAACCTACAAGATACAAGTGAAGCAACCATATCACCTTCCTGTGGTTGTACCTACACTGTCTCTGTAATCTTATCTGAGTATACTGGAAACCGTGTATACTGGTATTAGAAGTAAGAAATTGAAAGGGAATACCAAAATTGAGAGACACAGGGTAAAAAAAGACAAACAACTACAAAAGCAATACTTGCAAAACTGTTTGGTGTAAGTGAACTGAACACCTCAGGGGGGGAAAGGGAAAGTGGGAGGAGGGAGGGGGGTATGAGGGACAAGGTAACAAACAGTACAACAAATGTATCCATTGCCTAACGTATGAAACTGTAACCTCTCTATACACCAGTTTGATAATAAAAATTTGAAAAAAAACAAGTGAAGCAACCAAAAGAGGATGGGGCTTATCCCTACATTACTCAGATCATCTGTGCCAGGGCCTCCTGGCATCCATGCCAGTCTCACCTCAGGATTCACCACGCCCACCGTCTGTGCTAAGGGAGAAAGCAGGGACATGGAGGAGATGTTGAGAGCGTCTTCCTGCTCGTCAGTGTTCTCGCATTCCACTGGGTCCTCGTCCTCCTGGTTTTTTCCCACATCCAGCTCACCTTCCTCTAGGACGTCACTGAAGATGTCATTGATGACTTTAGAACTATTGATATCATCATCCACACTCATTTCAATTTCACGTACCACTTCTGGAAGATATTTCAGTGTGTGAATACTAAGGTTAGACATTTAAGAATAAAAGGGCAGCAAAGAAGACCTAACATGCTTACCAAATAAACACAGGAAAAAGCCTACATAAAAAAAGAAAACAGGGGACTGGGGACTGGGAATATGGCCTAGTGGCAAGAGTGCTCGCCTTGTATACATGAAGCCCTAGGTTCAATTCCTCAGCACCACATATATAGAAAAGGCCAGAAGTGGCGCTGTGGCTCAAGTTGGCAGAGTCTAGCCTTGAGCAAAAAGAAGCCAGGGACAGTGCTCAGGCCCTGAGTTCAAGCCCCAGGACTGGCAAAAAACAAAACAAAACAAAAAAGAAAACAGTACTAATATATGAAACCAAGACAATTCTTAAAATTCCAGTAACACTTTCTAGGAAATGAAGGTTAAGTCTACCAAAAGCTGACTGAATGTTCTGAACTTAAAAATATTAAAGCCCAGCATCAGTCAGTGGCTCATATATAATCCTAAATACCCAGCAGGCTAAAATATGAGGTCTATGGTTCAAAACTAGCCCACACAGGAAATACCATGAGCCTTTTATCTTCAATTAACCACCAAAAGGCCAGAAATGGGGCTGTGGCTCAAGTGGTAGAAAAACTGCTTTTTCAAATTACTTTTCTATTATTTTACACAGCAAACAGCAATAGAAAAATATTAACAGCTTAAAGTAAGTCTCCAGGGCCACTAACCCCTTTACTACCCAATCTGATATGGGGACAGGGCGGGGTTTTGAGGGTCTTGAGCAGGAGAGCAAGAGTCTGTGATCTAACGATAACTCTAACCCATGGCACACCACATCTTCACATCCTAACAGAAGCTAAAGCATTTCCTAACCTGGAATAATATAAAATCATAAGACATTTTTAAAAGAGAACACTACTCATGGGAATACATGGTTCAATTAATATATTACTTCTTACAATGTGTCCAGAGTTAGCAAGCAAAAAGAATAAAAACCAACCGATCTGCTGCTCAATCTTCGGGTCTGATGTTACTTTTAAGGACTTTTCCTCTTCTAAAAACAGTGTTATTTTCAGAGGACTAGACTTAGTCATTTTGTACTCTGTAACACCTAAAAAAGAAATTGAAAAAGACCCTATAAATACATATATAAACACATATATACAAATGTATGTATGTGTGTATATATATATAACTTGGAAATTTGAAAGACTCATTTTTGTTATAAATCTATGCACTTAAAATATTCAAATTTATGGCTGGGGATATGGCCTGGTGGCAAGAGTGCTTGCCTCATATACATGAGGCCCTGGGTTCGATTCCCCAGCACCACATATACAGAAAATGGCCAGAAGTGGCGCTGTGGCTCAAGTGGCAGAGTGCTAGCCTTGAGCAAGAAGAAGCCAGGGACAGTGCTCAGGCCCTGAGTCCAAGCCCCAGGACTGGCCAAAAAAAAAAAAAAAATTCGAATTTATAAATACAGAGAATGCTCCCAAATAGCTGCTCTTGTTTTAATCTCCCACCAGGAGAGAAAAGAGGGGGACCAATATTGCCAGATTATTACTAGTTTCTCCCATCTTCTATTCCCTTGGATAGATAGGTACACATTCTTTTCTTTTAGTGTTTTATCAGAGAGTAGTCATACACATCCTGCTCTGCATTCTGGTTTTCACATTAAAACAAAATGTTTCAAGAATCACTCAAAAATTGGGGCTATACCAAAAGGACCTCAACACAATTCAGGCCATACATGACAAATCTTAAGCTGAACACCAAGGTAAAAAACTGAAAGATTTCCTCTGAGATCAGAAACAAAGAGACGCTGCCTATTCTCACTACTGGTATTTACTATTGTTGAAAGTCCTAGCCAAAGCAGTTAGGCAAGACAAAGAAATAAAAGGTATCCAGATTAGAAAAGAAGTAAAATTATCTCTAATTACAGATGACATCACCTGAAGTGTCGAAAACCTTAAAAAGTCTTTAACTAGTTGGATATATCTCTCAACACTTAACAATCTAGAAATTTCAAAATGATTAGATTTAGCCAGGTGTGGTAGCACATGGCTATCATCTCATTTCTCAGAGCCTGAGAAGGAATGATCGTCACGTTCAAGGTCAATCTCAGCTACATAGCAAGACTAATTCTCAAAACACACTCCTTACATCCAGAAAAGAAAAATATATAATTTATTTACAATAGTATAACAAAGATTGAAATAGGAATAAATCTAGCCAAGGGAGTGAAATAAATGTATGTTGAAAATTACAAATTATGTGCTCCCTAAAGTGTCTACAATAATTATGTTATAGGGCTGCCTTATTCTTCTAGGCAGCTATATTACTTACATGTATACATACATACAACTTGATTACATACATGTAATGCAACTTAGTTTTCTGATAGGTATTTATGTCACTTAAGTTTTCTTATAATATAATTATTACCATTAGAACTGCATAGTAATTCAAGCATCTGGTTCATAGGCCATTTGTAAAAGAGCTGAATTAAAATTCATGCACACATTACAGCTTATCAGATATTACTGAATAGTTCTCAAAAACAAAATTTGTAGCCAAGAGTCATGGCCAAAGTGGTAAAGTATTTGTCTAGCATGTGAAAGCCCTGGATAAAACCCCAGGTACTGCAAAAAAATACAAACCACATGAATTCTAGCCAGGCATGGTGGGTCACACTTATAATCCTAGCATTTGGGAGACAGAGGCAGAAGATTTTGAATTCAAGGCTAGCCTACGCTACATAAGAGAGGGAGGGAAAAGGAGGCGGGGGGGGAGAGGGAGAGAGAGAGAGAGAGAGAGGAATCTGAGTTCTCACTCTGGAAGTAAACTCATAAGGAGGCAATTGTATGGTCAGTGGAAGTGAGTGAAATGAACTGTACCTGCCCTTTACAGGAGAGCATGATTCCTACTTCCTAATCTAATTTCCAAGTCTATGGTAAAGTGAAATATACACTTTAAGTGTGATGCAATTAGAAAACACTGACCTGTAGGTTTGGTACTAGCAGCCTTTTCTGGAGTTGGATTTTCTGTTACCTGGTCTGTTACTGGAAGTGACTGAATATCTGAACCACCTTGCTGCTTCTTGAGGGGAGTGTTCTGATGGCCAACTTCCTGCAAAGAACAAATAGGGGTAAATTCTGTTTCTTGGAGTCACAACTCTCACCTAGTTAGATTCTGTCTGATGGAACAAGGCTATTAAATATTCTTCTAGATATTTCCTTGAAATAAAGGAAAATGTGTGTGAAAAGGCCTGTCCTTTTGAAAACACAGCTTGTCTCCAGCTTGTTCAGATTTGTGGTAATTCCTAGTATATAAATCTTTATTAGGGAGGCAGGAAACAATGAAAATTTGTTTGGTATAACTGCATACCTTAAATACCAATTAATACACCTTTAATACTCTCTAGGGAGGCTGGCAAAGGAAGCTCATGAGTTCAAATCCAGCTTGGGCTACAGAAGAGGCTAGGTAACTTGGAGAGCAAACCGTTTCTGTGCTATGTATATATATAGTAAGCATTCAAACATTTTGATGAATAAATAATAAAGGTGCTAATGGAAAACAACTATAGTAACTCTTTAAGGTTCAAACCAAAGCTCTGCAAACACAAGGACGCAGGCATGGGTTACATGTCTATAATCTCAGTATTCAGTTGGATTACAAATTAGATTTCAGCTTGGGCTAGAGGGAGATAGAATCTTAGTACAAAGTTCCACTTTCTCTTATAGAGGATCAGTACTCAGGAATAAGTACAGATAGCCCACACTGCACTTAAAACTGCTTAGAATCTTGGCTAAGTACTGACTAGGACAGAAGAAAAGGAAGTCCCACAATAAGTGAAAAGGAAAAAAAAAAAGAAACATTTGCAGTTTGTATTTTGTTTTGGGAGAGGTAAATAGCTGTCGATGAGAAAAGTAGATTCTAAGAAGATTTTAGAACCAGCATCTAAACAGAGTATTAAAAGGAATCTGACTTTGAAAAATGAAAATACTTCTTGTTTTTAGCATCATCAGTAACATGGTAAAGAGCTTGAAGCGAGGAAATAGATTTTAAAAAGGAGTTGTGTTCATCACTTAGGTGGCCTATAGGAAGGGTCACATTTAATTGGAAGTAGAAAAACAAATGACACCTCAAGACGACTCTGCCAACAAATTCAGTCTCCTACTTCCTATTTACATTACCTGGTTGGGGTGTAGTTGTTTGCTTCTGGAGCTTTTGTCTTTTTCGGCACTCCATAAATTGCCCTTGTCAAATCGGCCTCGAAGACATGCTAGTTCTTTCTGACGTTCCTACCACCAAAAGTAGTATTTTACATGAGACAGCAGCACATTGATGAACAAGAGCCAAGCACTATGAAGCCTTCCTTGCCTTCCTTCCCCCCCCCACCGCCCCCCCCCCACACCAAGACCTCAGAGATGAGCAGTGTGGATGGAGTGGCATACCTGTTTGAGCTGTTCAGCTACATGGGCGGTTGATGAGCCTCCATTTTGCCGGAACAATCTCTCTTGGATGGCCTTTGTGTTTGGAGTGATGACAGGGGTCCTCTGAGGGGTGCCCCGAGGTGGGCTTCCCTTGTTGTGCTCTTGACAACGCTCTCCAAAGCGCTCTAGGAAAGGCTTAATTCCTTTCCCTCCTGCAGAAAACACATGCAGTTTTGAAACCTATTCAGAATAACTACTAACTGCAATTTCTGTGGAAGTTCTGAAATCTATGTCTTGATTTGAATAGAAACATTCATTCACAGAATAACTAAAGAAAATAGTTTTAAAAATTACTATATTTCCTAACAAGTATTTTAGAGTATTTAGTTTAAAAAAAGAAATAGTGCTCGGAATAAATATAGCTTCACACACTTGCCTACCATGTGTGAAGCCTTGGGTCCAATCCCCAGTGGGACAAGAAGAGAGAAAAAAAAGGGAAAAAGGTATTTTCAAAACAGAGTGACAAGACAGTGGGGATGAGTGAACACTCAAACTGAACAATCAAAACTTAAGTGGTTAAGACATTACTTATATGAGAACTAATAAATCTGCCCTAACCAAGAAGTATTCTACCTATGATAACTTCTAACTATTTACATTTCTCCAGTCTATTATTTTATCTTGTTTTCAGAAAGTCTAACATAACAATCTGGGAGTTTTTCTTTTTATCACTCTCAAAAAAAAGTACGAATTAATCCAAATCAGAAAGTTATTTTGATTTTACAGTCTATTGAAAATAGTGCTTATTTCCTTAAATAGTAAAAAGTACACCCATAGTGGAGCAGTTATATACATATATCACTCACTCCCCCATCCAGAGAATTCTAGAGCTATACTACAGTCTTATCCATACCACAGGTTGCCATATACCGTCCCATACATGGCATGATAGTAAGTACTTATAACTCTACATTAAAGCAACCACAGAAAATATGTAAAGTAGATATGGCTGTTCCAATAATATTTTATCTGAAAAAAAAAGCAAAAGGTACGACTTGATCTGAGAGAAAAGGAACCCCATTTGTGATGTCTAATGCCAGGCAGGAGCCTCATCCTCCATCACTATTGCGGTCTTGTACACCCCCACTGCACAGCTGGGCTGGATGCCTACAACTTGTTCAGCTGCAAGGGGATTGGAGAGAACAGAGAGTGGACTGGGTCTCAGGAGTGGGAGAGTGGGGTAGGGGACTGTCCTGTTTTGGGGCCCCAAATCCATCACTGGGGCTGCAGGTGTGTTGAGTGCGTCCTTAAGCCACAAAGCATGCAGAGCGAGGGAGGGAATCCCAGGGAGCAAGGGTCTTCATTTACTAGGAACAAATGAACATCATTCCCAAATTGTGTTAGGATTATTGGAGAAAACCCCTAAACCAAGGCAAGGAAAGAAAAAAACCATGGGGAAAGTCCTTGGTACACACGCACACACGCACGCACGCACGCACGCACGCACGCACGCACACACACACAAATAACAAAAGCAAAATGGGCTCTGTTGGGGGGAGGGAGGTACCAGACATGTGACACTACACCGCACTTGACCTTTCTATTATGTTCCTACTTTTGTCTTTTTCGACTGGTTAATGTCATTTAATAACAGGATTCACATAGTTGTATGGTGAATTGAAATCATCTAAAAATAATTAGTACTCACTAGACACTATGTTGAAAACTAACTATATAACACATGGATGGGAATAGGAGGGAAAAACAGAGTGAGGGAAAGGGTGGCATTGTCCAAAAAGAAATGTAGTCACTATCTGACTTACGTAACTGTACCCCTCTGTACATCACCTTTATAACAATTTCAAAACTTAAAATAATTTTAAGACCAGAGGCATGACTCAAGTAATAGATTACTTGTCTGCCAAACAAAAGGCCATGAGTTCAATTTGTAGTACTGCCAAAAATACAGATATTACCTTTTTAAAAAAATATTTGATCTGTGGCCATAATTTGAGGACCCAAGCTGTCACTTATTACCACATCATATCATATGTCAAACTAGAATCCGGTAAGATACAAAGAAGCATCTAAATTAAACATCTGAGGCCTTGGAAATATTTCTGATCTAAGCCTTTGTATTTAAAAGGCTGGGTGACCTTAGAGTGGGGACTGAAAAGAGCCGCATGCTAATACAAAACAGTTCCTTGATAAGTATGAATAACTGCTTTCCGGAATCAGAAAATTTAGGAAAAAATCATCCAAAACAGCCATACAAGAAAAGCTAAAAGGTAATAGGTTATAATATACCAGTTAATAAGATAGTCTACACTAATGAATATTCATTCAAGTAATTAAAGCTTAGTAAAAAGTCTATTTGGAACTTGTTTCAAAAAACCAATCCTCTACAATTCACAAGTGGGCATTAAGATTGCTGAGAACAGCTATCTTGAATACAGTCAAGAGTAACTTCAGGTTTGTTTGTTTTTAATACATAACCTGGTGTTGTAGATTTGTCTTTGGATGGAGGCTGAAGACAAATTTCTCCGTTTACTTCTCTGGGCTGAACTGTCTGCAACAAAGCTGACTTCACAGCTGGTTTTGATGCCACTGTTTTCAGAGGACTATCTGGAGTTTTCTGAAGTAGCTCAGGATTTTGAACCTCGCAATTTCTTGTAGTGGTGATGGACGCACCATATTTCACTGGAGAAGTTGCTTTCTGAGACATGACAACATTTAGGGTGAACAGTAACATTCTTGGTATCAAAAGGTATTCCTATAGGGGCTAGGAATATGGTCTAGTGGTAGAGTGCTTGTCTCGCATACACGAAGCCCTGGATTCAATTCCTCAGCACCATATATATATATATATATATATATATATATATATATATATATATATATATAAAAAGCCAAACGTGGCACTGTGGCTTAAGAGGTAGAGTGCTAGCTTGAGCAAAAAAAAGCCATGGACAGTGCTCAGGCCCTGAGTCCAAGCCCCAGGACTGGCAAAAAAAAAAAAAAAAGTATTCCTGTAATCAAAGAACTCAATTCTATTTACTTAGCAGCCTAAGACTTATAAAAAAAAAAAAAAAAAAAAAGAAATTGCTTCCTCACAGATCAAACTACATTGAATTGTTTTATTTTTATTTATTTATTTTGCCAGTCCTGGTGCTTGAACTCAGGGCCTGAGCACTGTCCCTGGCTTCTTTTTGCTCAAGGCTAGCACTCTACCACTTGAGCCACAGCGCCCCTGCCCCTCTGGCTTTTATATATATATGGTGCTGAGGAATCAAATCCAGGGCTTCATGTATGCAAGGCAAGCACTCTACCACTAGGCCATATTCCTAGCCCATTGAATTGTTTTAAAAAGATCATCTTAAAAATGGCATTAAGCCGGGTGCTCATGCCTGTAATCCTAGCTACTCAGAAGGCTGAGATCTGAGGATTGAGGTTCAAAGTTAACCCCAGCAGGAAAGTCCATGAGGCTCTTATCTCCAGTTAAGCACCAGAAAAACCGAAATGGCACTGTGGCTCAAGTGGTAGAGTGCTATCCTTTATCTGAAGAGCTCAGGGACAGCACCCAGGCCTAGAGAGATCAAGCCCCACGACCACCACCAACAACAACCATTAAAAAAAATGGCATTAAGTTATATATACTATATTTATGGGTAATTAAATGGTAAGGGTAGGACACTTTATAAAATTTTATGCATGGACTGGGAATGTGGCTTCACGGTAGAGTGCTTGCCTAGCATGCATGAAGCCCTGGGTTCTAATCCTCAATACTACATAAGCAGAAAAAGCCAGAAATGGCGCTGTAGCTCAAATGGTGGAATGCTAGCCTTGAGCTAAAAGAAGCCAGGGACAGTGCTCAGGCCCTGAGTTCAAGCCCCAGGACTAGCCAAAGAAAAAACGTAAAGTAGTTTAATAAAGATACCAGTGTATTCATGTGCATAATTTGTTTTCTTTGGCCAGTCCTGGAGCTTGAACTCAGGACCTGAGCACTGTCCCTGGCTTCTTTTTGCTCAAGGCAAAGCTACAGCGCCACTTCCAGCTTTTTCTGTTTATGTAGTCCTGAGGAATCGAACTCAGGGCTTCATGCATGCTAGGCAAGCACTCTACCGCTAAGCCACACTCCCAACCCCGACTTTACATTTTCAGTAACACTAATATCATTTCAACAAGAGATAGGTTGAGTATCACTTATCTGAAATCCGTGGAACCCATGGCTGAAATTTTAGAAGTTATAAGATTTTTGGAATGAGTATATTGTGTCTAAACATAAAACTCATTTATGTTCCATATATACTTTAGACATGCAGCTTAATGCTAATTTATATGGTGTTATTTTTATGCAAGAAGCGTTTTCTTTCTAGGTTGTCGGGTTACAAGGAAGCATTGGAGCTGTAACTATATATTTGCGAGTCATAAATACATAGAAGAAGCATGTACAAGTTAAATGTAGATGAAATGACCTAGGGAAAGATGAAAGCAGAGCAAAATAATTTATATGGTATTTTTAATAATTTCATGCATGACACAACTTTCCACTTGTGGTGTCATTTCTGATGCTTAAGTTTCAGATACTTTTTTCTCTATAGTTCAGACTGGTATCAAACAATCCCACCTCAGCTGTATCAGTACTAGCGTTACAAATGGGTACCACTACATCTAGCTAAATTTCAGAGTTAGGAGCTTTTCAGCTTTTCAGATGGGGATGCTCAAAACGTAGTTTCTGGTACTTGATGGCTAATGATAAACAATCACTGAGTACTAACAGTGCTTCCAGTTCCTGTACTAAGTGCTTTACAGCCATGGCCTCATTTACGCTTCTCAGTAATCTTCCCGTTTTACATATGGAAAAGCAAGACTTTACAAGATGAAGTAAAATGTAATAGCTGTCCATGGAAGAGTTGGACTGAGCAGGTCTTTTTCCATGGCCTCTGTCCACACTAAAAGACAATGGGCAGAAACAGAATTCATTCTCCTTTTCCTTTTTGGAACATTATTTGCCTTCCTGGAGGCAGCTATAGGTACTAGCTTAGCATGTTTTTCAGAAATAATTGACATTCCATAGGAATATCCACAAAAGCTTTGTAATGGAGGGATTTCCAGTGTTCCTCTTCATAACCAAGAAGAAGCTTCATCATTCCATTACTCCATACCCTGGATTTGCATTAAATTTATTTTAGCTCAGGATGCTCATTTGCCTTGGGATAAGCTGCATTTCTGTGAAATGCAGATTCAAAAAATGCACACAAACACATTGGGCCCATACTATTAAATAAATACCTACATACATATTTAATCATTACCACTCTTTAACAAACAAACTTTCCAAAGACCAAAATAACAGACTCACCACAGAGCTGGAAACTGAGGATGAAGCAGCGGCACTGGAGGATGGGGCTTTGTTCAAAGAGGCCTCGCCATCCTTTGGGGAACAGCATGTAGCTTCCTGCTTAACACTGCCACTATTGATCCTAGCAGATGCTCCACTGGCAGAGGGAAGTTTGGATAAACAAGTGGTGCCAGGCTGTTCCTGTACACTGCTTTGCTTTGCAGATGAGTAGCTTACATCATCTTCCCAGGAGCAGATCGCTGCAGCAAGGTTGGCCAGGCGGCCCCTTCTCCCAACTGGGGCAGCAGAGGCCTCTGACACTGGTGGCTTGGGTGGGGAGGCCACCTTCTGCTCAGATGGCATTGGTGAGAAGGGAGAGCTTTCCACTACATCACCTGAAATGTTTCCAGAAAAAAAAAACTACAAACTGTCCAACAGTGACATTAAGTAATAGGATTGCTTCATTCAGTGTGTTTTTAATGAGTTTAGGAGGTTTAAGAACTACCAAAAAGCTTTTATGCATGACATATAAAACTATCTAAATTTGACAGCATCTTTTCAAATCAAGTGACTTAATCCAACAAGAGAACACTGTTAACATCTACTCCTTTCAATATGCAATAAATTATGAATGCTATAGGATACAATATGCTTAGACTATATCCTTAGAATTAGTGCCTGGTGGTCTAATAAGTAATTTAGGATTGCATAATGCCTCCACAGGAACTCCTATTTTAAAATGCAGATCAATACCACACAATGGAATTTTCTATGGAGATGTCCAGTATCTAAGTAAAATTACCTCTACCAACACATGGCTAAATGGCACTTGAAATGTGGCTAGGGTGCTAAGAATCTTAATTTTACTTTAATTATTTTAAATGTAAATAATTCCATATGGTTAATGGTTATTATTTAGACGACACAGGATTAGACCAAATAAAATGTTTACTACGGTCATTCCATTTGGAGATAAATCACAAATGTGCTACTATCCTACCTACCGGCGCTGAGCTGTCTGCCTGCACAGAGCTGGCTCACTACTGCACTGGGTTTGGAGCCAGGCCACCTGGCTATCTTAAGAAATCTTATGACATCTCTGTGGACAATAAAAGAAAGCACTTTTGCATGTTAGTGCCAGAGATGGCTGTGGTCTTTGATTGTGAATATTAGGTTACTGCTTCCCTTCTTTGCATTAGCTGCTAAGAAGACAAAGATATCATGGCCTACATTTAGCAGGCTAAGTTTCTTTCATGTCTTTTTTCTTCCTTCCTATACTGTCTTTCTCCCTTGACTTCCCTGTTTTATAATGCAGGTGTTTTATTTTTCTAAGTCATCTCAATCTTTGTTGTAACAAGTCAGGAGATAGAGTAGATGAGAGCACAAATAACCCTGTCAGATAAGTGTCAACACTTCTCAGGCCTCCCACCTGATTAGAGGTTCATGAAGGTCAAGTGTGCAAGCTCTCATCTCTTTCCAGCATTGCAGCATAAGAACATGCTTTTCAGGTTGCCCATGTCTGATTTTTGACATTTTTCTTTCTTCCCTACCAAACAGCACTGTATACCTCAGCAGCTGTAGCTTATCTAGTGAGTGAATCCAGAAATGGGCTTTCTTCCATAATGATCAGAGAGTCAGCCCTGCTAATAACAGCAGGTATAGTATGTCCTCTGCCATCTCTCACCATAGTTACAAGTGAATTCAGTTGTAAGGTCAGGCTTCCATGAACTAAAAGAACCTCATCAACACCTTCTAGACCACTCCTACCTGCCAGATCTGTATCCCAATGACGCCTCTGCTCTGCAAGTTTCTGCATGCGGGTCTTCACAGAGGAGCCTGCAGTTACTTCTAGTCTGGAGTCCAGGGCTCTCGCCATCCCCAAATGTGGTGCTATGGTGGCCACAGAGTCACTGACTGTTGCTGGTGCTGGTGGCTGAGCCTGAGGAGACGTGGGTCTTGGGGATTTCAGACTAGTCAATACAATGGGTTGTTCATTTTCCAGGTTAGAAACTTCGGCTTCTGTTTTGTCAGAACAACGCTTTTTTGATGGTGATGGTTTTGTACAAGACTTCTCTGGATTAGAGATAATAAAGATAAAAATAGGCACTGAAAATTTTGTACTTTTTTAACAGCCTGAAATACATGTTCTAGGTGCTTAGCAACTTAATAAAACATCAAATTTCTCTAATAGTTTAGATATTGTTATTTATAACAAGAAGTATGTAAAAATCCTACTCTTTAGAAGCTTAGAAATCTGACATCAAAAACCTCTTTTTAAGTGAACTTATCATTTATGGGTTGAAACCTTGTTGAAAAGAAACTTAAGTAACATTCTCAATATGAATGCATAAAATTTATGGTATCCTATAACAACAGAAAGTAGAAAGTGCATACACACAGAATAGAGAGGGCTCCAAAGGATTTTAAAGACCAAATAAATAGCTTAACTACCTCATTATGGGTAAGAAAATTCAGTTATCCAACTAAAGTCATACAATTGAATCTAAGGGGGGAAAATAGGTTTCCTGGTTTTGCTGAAAAAATAATCTTTGAAAAATAACTATAAGCAAGGTAGAAAATTCAACTTAGGTTTAGGAGAGAAGCAAAGAAAAAGAAAACAAGCTACTAAATTATCTGTAAATTGAGTGTGTTGGTAGATGCTACAATCCCAGCTACTGAGTAGACTGAGGCAGGAACACTGCAAGTTCAAAGCAAGTATGGGCTACACAGTGAGTTGTAGGCCAGCCTCAACCATCTAGCAAGACTTTATCTCAAAATGCCAAAACAGATTTAATATTTCTCATTTTAAACTTACATAAGCATGTATAAAATAAGTAAAAAATTACAGAAAATTTGCTTACCTAGCAAGTACTATGAACTGAGTTCAAACTCCAGTACCACAAACACACACACACAAAATAATAATAACCAAACCAGCTGGCCAGACCTATGGAACTTGCATTCAATTCCATAATTCATGAAGCTGAGACAGGGGGATTGCAAGTTCAAGACCAGCCTGAGCTACATAATGAGGAGCCTGTGTCAAAAACAATAATAATTAAATAATAAACGAATAAATGAATAAAAAGTGAGAATGTGAATTCCCTGCAAGGTCAGTTTCACTAGCTGTGTGGCCAAGTGTTCTATTCTGGCAGTGACCAGGTAGTATTAGCAGGAGGTTGTGATTGACTATACTCTTAAATACAATCTAGTTAAATACAGATCTTATGAGACTCCTAAGAGCAATACTCAAACCTCTTTATGAGGTGACCTCAAGCCCTAGTGCTTGTTAGGCAAGCACTAGCAATGGAGCCAACTCTCCAAAACCATTTTTGCTTTGTTATTTATCAGACAGGATCTTGAATTTTTGCCCAAGGCTGGCATCAAGTCCAGATCATCCTACTTGTGCCTCCCACACAGCTGGTATCAAGACCAGCACTACCATGCTACCTTACTGGTTGAGACTGAGTCTTGCTAACTCTTCAGATGGGGCTGGCTTGGAACCTTCATCCTCCTGACTGTTGGCTCCTGCCTAGCTGAGATTATAGGTATGTACCATCACACCTGGCCCCAATACTTTCTGCTCTTTCCTAACTCATTTCTGTCTTCTTTCTTTTTGCCAGTCCTGGGGCTTGAACTAAGGGCCTGAGCACTGTCCCTGGCTTCTTTTTGCTCAATGCTAGCACTCTACCACTTGAGCCACAGAACCACTTCTGGCTTTTACTGTTTATGTGGTACTGAGGAATCGAGCCCAGGGCTTCTAGCATGCTAGGAAAGCACTCTACCACTAAGCCACATTTCCAGCCCCTCAGTTCTGTCTTCTATGAACCAAAATATAACAGGTACTATCACCTAGAGTCACAGAATTCTCCAAATTGATGGTTCTTTCATAAAATAGTAAATAGTTCCAATTAACTACCAAAATGAAGTTCCAAATACTAGTTCTCAAGTAAGTAATTATAGTACAAACCTATGTCATAGTGAAAAAAAATAAGTAAATAAAACAAAACACCCTAGACTGGGGCCAGGCCTCTCTCCACCTAGCTGAATACCATATATGTAATTCATTTCCCTCCATTCTTCAGAAGGTCTAAATGCGGGAAAATGAGTTCTTCTGTGGTTTGCTTACAAAATAATGGAGCCAACCCTGTGTCCTCTTTGCATTTCTGTAACAATGGCTTTGCCTTTTGTAATAGTCTTTTTCTACATGTATTTTAATATTATTCTACAGAAGGTTATTATCTTAAGACTATTTCATCGGGCTGGGAGTATGGCCTAGTGGCAAGAGTGCTCGCCTCGTATACATGAAGCCCTGGGGGTTCAATTCCTCAGGACCACATATATAGAAAAGGCCAGAAGTGGCACTGTGGCTCAAATGACAGAGTGCTAGCCTTGAGCAAAAAGAAGCCAGGGACAGTGCTCAGGCCCTGAGTCCAAGGCCCAGGACTGACAAAAAAAAAAAAAAAAAAAGACTATTTCATATTCCGGGGGGGAAAAGGCATCTGGGAATGTGAAGAATAGGGAAAGAATAAGATTAGATTCAAGGAGAGTCTGGGTACAGAAAGAGACAGAGACAGAGATAGCCCTAAATTACTTCAGCAAACACAGAATGAAAAAGAATCAAGCTTCATGCATTTACACTCAGTTTTTCTGTTGTTGTCTTGTTCATGACAGAGACACTGTCTAAATCAAAGTCAGAGTGGTTGGGTACTGATAGCTCATGCCTATAATCCTAGATACTCAGAAGACTGAGATCTGAGGATTGTGGTTAGAAGCTAGCCCCAGCAGGAAAGTCCATGAGATCCTTATCTGAAATTAACATGCAAAAGCCTGGAAGCAGAGGTGTAGCTCACTTGGCAGAATGCCAGCCAGTCTTTTGTGAAAGAGTCAAAGGAGAGCATAAAGTCCTATGTTCAGCATCAGTACCAGCATAAAAAGAAGAAGAGGAGGGAGGGGAGGAAGAAGAAAAGAGGCGGAAAAAAAAAGAAGAGGAAGCAAAGTTCAATAGATTGATTTGAAGCCCTGATAAGATTCTAAGCCCAATATGACAATGTGGGACAGAGAGGACCACTCTGCGCCCAGAGGTAAGACCATTTGTTTCTCAAAGACTTTGATTCTTCCACAAAAAGAAATGCTGTGAGTTTATGTCCTTCAAAATCTTGAAATTTTTCCCTTTCCCTCCTTTACCTTCTTCACCAGCCAGGGGCTGCTGGTTACTTGCTTCTGAAAGCGGCTCCCGTGCTCGCTTTATGTGTGCTGCAGTCCTGGCTGCTGGTATGGGCCGCTCAGCCATCTTTTTCTGAAGGTTCTCTCTTCTGGCACGGGTTCGTTCAAGCAGTTTCTACATTTTATCAGTGTTAAAACACAAGATTAGCCAAAGGTTCTGAAGTCTTCTGGTGTCTTCTAAAGTCAACAATTGCTGTACATTTCAAAAGTGAAATCTAAGTAATTAAAATCAAGAGTCACCAAGTGGGAATAGTGGCATAAACCTGTAATCCTCCCTACTGGGAAGCAGAGATCAGGAAGACCATGGTTTGAGGCCTACAGAGCAAAAGAAAAATGTTCACAAGAGTCCACTTCAACCAATGTTTGGCTGTAGTGATACACAGCTATCACCTAGAAACAGGATCCATACTTACCCAGGCATAAAGCAAAACTCTATCTCAAAACTAACACACGCAAAAAAGGCCTGGCAGAATGGCTGAAGTTGTAGAGCTTTCATGTAGCAAGCATGAGTCCTCGAGTTCAAACCACAGTATGGACAAAAAGGAAGACCCACCAAACAAGTATTTCGTTATCAAAATTATCATGAATACAATTAATATAAACACAGATCGATATAATAATGTGATTAATATGAATATTAAGGGGCAATAAAATATGTACTGATAGTTATATAAGATTATAAATGATCACAAGTTCGCTCCCATCAAAAGGTGTAATTCACTTCCCCACTTCTGAGTCTGCACTGGCCTTGTGTGATTTGTTCTGACCAATAAAACATGGTAGGAGTGGTGGCTGAGTCTGCTGGAGAAAACAGAGCTGCACTGACAGCATCAACCACCAGCCACACAAGTAAGAACAGTTAAAGCTTCTAGATCACTAAGAAACGCTGTGGGACCCCAGGGAAGAACAGCTGCAGGAAGGCCCAGCTGAACCCAATAAGTCAGTATGGCATGATACTGGTCCCTCCAAAGATGTTTATACCCTGGTGATTATGTTCCCTATAGCAGAGATTAAGGGATTCTCGGGGAGTGTAATCACAATGGTCCTTAATTATAAGGGACAAGAGACAGGCAGGAGAATCAGAATCAGGAAAGATATGATGACAGAAGTCAGAATGGTATGATGATAGCTTTGAAGATGAAGAAAGTAAAAAAAAAAAAAAAAAAGCACAAGTCAAAGGTCCTCTAGAAGTTGGAAAAGCTAAAAAGGCAAAGAAACAGATTTTCCCATACAGCCTCTAGTTGGAATGAAAAAATCTGTCAAAATCTTGATTTTTAACTTAGTAAAACCCACTTCTGGCCCATGACTTATAGAACTAAAAGAGAATTAGTGAGCTACACAAAAACAAAAACAAAAAATCATTCTGATGCAGTGACAACAAGGGATAATAGTTATTCTTTCAGAAGACATTCTCCCACTGATGTCCCACTTCAATCTGTGAGGTGTCACACAGTTTAAGCTCTTTCAAACGCACACAGAATCATACACAAGAAGGATGCAGATTCACACTGCCTAGAACAAACAGATACAGTAATTAATACAGGCTGAGGAACTAGATCAATTTGACTTTTTTAACTCCTTAATTAAAATGGAATAACAATTTTTCAACCACCCTCTGAGTATGCAAAAGGAGCATGAGCAAAATTTGGAAGAAGATACAACTTTACTCTTCTGAGGAATTGCTCTAATTTGAGGAAATGACACTAAATCATGATGCTAGGTCACCAAAAGTGATTTCCCCCAAGATAAAATCTCTCTCTGCAGACACAAAACTTGCCTAAAATATTCAGTCATGGCCATGCCCACATTCCATTCCTGTCAGTTAGAATATTTGTGAGTCAGTGTAGTTTCAGTTACCAGGAGCAATGGGTCACAACAAAAGAATGTGGTTTTGCCATTCAAGCAAACAAGTGTTCTCTTGTTTGCAATGGATTCAAATATAACCAGAAAAAAAAATAAAGATAAGCAAAGTAGGTTCCCTAAACTGTAAATATAAAGCTAATAATCCCCACAAGTTATTCATGCTAAGGGAAAAATGTATCTACATAAACTTAACTGCACAATAAGTGTATGTTGTTCTTCCTTGTTAATATATCAAGGCTTTTAGGATTCTTTTGAATATGCTTTCCTTCAAATATCACACCTTCTTTAAACAGTAGAGGCATTAAAAAATAAAATAATATAATTGGAAAACAAGATAAATGAATGCCAGAACATTAGGGGGTCAATGTGTTGGCACTAATGTAACAAGCTGATGTCTTTCCTGTGTTTGTAGCATGGCATTGGGAGAACTGAGAAAAGTCTCTCAAATAATTTTCTGTGTTCCATGATTTTGAAAAGGGATCTGCTTGACTTTTGGTCTTTTGTGGACAAGGAACTGTACCTGAAGTTCATTTTACAGGGGGAAAAAATGAGATGAGTGCAATCATCAAGTATCTAGAAGTTGGAATCAATCCAAACGGTTCACTCATGACCAATTAAGGAAAGGATGGAAAAGTTGTTATTCCAACTATAACAGATCCAACTGTCCATCCGTACTATAAACTAATCATGTTAAACCATCATGTTACTAAGCACATTCTAAAATTATATAAGCAGGATGTATCATCTGAGATTGCTTCAGAATAACATTTTCAAATAATATTAAGTACAATTTATCAGCCAAGTAAAATGTTTTGCTTCTGTCAGTTAGTAAGGAGAACACATAGCATTGCTTTAAGAAATTCTATTTTGCATTCATAACATGTCCTTTTTTTGATTTCTATGTTACATCTGGTATGTGACTAGCCTTATTCTAAAGCTAATAATACAAAAGCAGGCCCTGCACTTTTCTATTCAAATCTTTTAAGTATGGTTAACAAATCCACGAGTTTTCTCCAAGAAAAGTGAGTCTTTGAAGCAGAGAACATAGATAATTATTACATTTAAACACAAGAAAACTCTAAGGGTTGAAACCTTTAATTACCATCTTATATTTAGCTGGAAGAATTGCAGCCACACCCCACCTAACAAAGAATGTATTTCTATTCAATCACAATTTTCAGTGTAGGTTACAGCCATATTTAACAAAGTAAAACTCATGACAGTTGGAAACCTGCACAACAGCCTACAGAAAGAGTAAGAAAGAAAAGAGGAACTGTCCTGAAATAAAAAGGAGTCAAGCCACACCAAACTCCTCAATGGTTCGGTACACATTCTCAACATGAAGTTAAAACTACACAGATGTGGCAGAGCACTAGCCTTGGGCTAAACTCAGTGACAGCATCCAGCTCCTGAGTTCAAGCCCCATAACTGATTTGAGAAAAAAAAAAAAAACATTAAAGCTACAAGGATAGATGGTGGCTCATGCCTGTAATCCCAGCTCATCAAGAGGCTGAGATCTGAGGCTCTTCAATCTCTGCAGAAGGAAACCCAAAAGTCTAGGCTGGGAAGTCTGTAAGAAAAGACTCTTCTCTCCAATTAACCACAAAAAGGTGGAAGCGAAGCTGTTGCTCAACCGGTAGAGCGCTCATTTTGAGAGAAAAAAAAATAGCTAAGGGGCAGCGTCCAAGCCCTGAGTTCATGCTTCAGTACTGGTGTGCACACACATGTACACACACACACACATTTATTTTACAGGAATAATCGATCCTATAACGATGCAGTCCTTATTCTATTTCCAGTGAGCAAAAGATGACAAAGGTCTCGTTGGGTGTTATGCTCCCTAACTCACAGGGTCACTTCTGCTCTGTGTGTGTGTGTGTGCGCACTTCAGTCCTGGGCTGATGGTTTCGGTTTGCACACACAAGGCTAGCTAGCCATTTGCTTCCCTTAGCGCCAGGCTTGGTATGAAATTGAGCCATCACGTGTGAAGGAGAAGGAACAAACTCTGGGAGGATGCCACGATGGGCCCAGAAGGATATGCAATCATTTCAAGGATAGCATCCGTTCGTGCACAGATCCCCAGAGGGCTGGCAGTGCACCCCGCATCACCACACCCCTCCTACCAGTGCACCCGCATCACCACACCCCTTCGTGCCAGTGCACCTACATCTCCACACCCCTATAGGTGCCAGTGCACCCGCATCACCACACCCCTCCGTGACAGGACTGCACCGTCGACCTGGGGTCACTCAAGGGCCCCTGACTCCACCGGACTGCAGCCAAGCCCAGCTTTTTCCGGTGGGCCCCGCCCTGCCCCCAGGACCGCAGTCGGAGACCCCTCGCAGTTGCCGGGGTCCCAGGAGTTGGTGCACTAAGACCGGACTTCAGGCCTTTCTCCCGCTGGTGAAGTACAAACCCACAGCCAAGCCCGGGCCCCCAAGGAGCCAGGACCCTGGGGACCCCGGCCCGTGCCCCGCCCTCACTGCGCACGCGCGCACGGGCACGCAGCGCAGCGCAGCACGCGCTCCCCGCCGGGTGGGCCAGACGCTGACAGGAAAGCGAGAAGGGAAGGGACGGGAGGGCGGGGGCCGAGAGGGGTCATGGGGGACTACGCCCGCAGACTTTCTCACCTCCGTAAACGGGTCCATCGTCCCAGGCGTCACCTCTGGACTACGAGACTATGGAAACGGTGGTTCAAAGTCAGGAAGACTAAAAAAGTGAGTGTGGATCCCGGCGGTGTATCTCCGCGGAGTCCCGGTAAACGGAAGTCCTCCCGCCGCCTGCTGTCCTCTCCCCGCGGCCTCCGGTGTCAGACTCAGCCCCCCGGCAGCCGTTCAAATTTGAATTTCAGCGCCGGGCCTACGCGCATGCGCGCGGGGAGGGGCTTACTCCGCCCCGCCTCTGAGCTCGGTCACGTGGTCCAGAGGCTCCCAATGTGGGCAGAGTCTCTTTCCAGCCAGACCCCCGCCCGCAGCCGGGGCCAAAGGGTGGGAAGTAGGATGCCCCCGCCCCGCAGCTGCCTCCCAACCCCGCTCCAGCCTCTGGCTCCTCCCAGCTAAACACGACCCACTCCCACCCACTACCGTGGGACGCTCGGGCCTGTCTCCACCTCCTAATAAAGCACTAGGAGCCGGGAGGCTGACGACCCGCCGCTTATCCGTCCTGATCTCCCCAGCTCCCTCTTGCTGTCACTGGGGGCGGCAGGCTGGACCCTCATCGGAGTAGCTCTGGCGGGTCTCCCGACACTGGGGCCCAAGACCTGTCCATGGTCAACGAGAAAGTGGAGGCTTAACTTTAACAAAGTGTGTGAAGTCTTGGCATGCAAAGCCCTAGTCCTGCTGCTTCGTTGCTTGTGCTGGTGTTGGGGCATCAACTGCATAGCCCAAGCTGGCCTTGAACTCCCCATCTATCCCCCAGCAGCAGTATTCCTCCCCATGGCTGGGATTCTGGGCCTGAGTCAGCATGTCCAGCTGGCCTCTATTTTAAATTACATCCAACTCTATAAGATTGTTAGAGCCTTTAGTTCATTCCTTCCTCCTAGAAGGGCCACCCAAGATACAGTACTAAGCAACTGGTATTAAGCAAATGGAGACATGGAAATAATCCCATTGGCAGCCCATCTTCTGCTTTCCTACCTCGATCATGCAGTCTCATTCACCCATATCTTTCATCAGAATTTGGGAGGGTGGGGCAATACTGAGACTTAAAAAATCCACCCCATCCCTTTCCTTTGAAGTTTAATCCTGTAGATTGCTATGAGCTCAATTCTGGAAAACTATTTCTGGTCCAGACTAGACTCCACCAGAATCATCTGACCTTTGGCTTTAAGGAAATCATTTAATGGATGTGTTGGGTTTTGTTTATTGTTGTTTATTTTTGTTTTTACCTTCTGGAGTGATGGATGCCTCTGAAATTACAATTAAAAGCTCTACACACAAGAACGCTATTCTGGGCTGGGAATGTGGCTTAGTGGTAGAATGATTGCCTAGCATGCATGAAGCCCTTCTCACTACCACATACACAGAAAAAGCCGGAAGTGGCAGTGTGGTTCAAGTGGTGAGTGCTAGCCTTGAGCAAAAGAAGCTCAGGGACAGGGCCCAGGCCCTGAGTTTAAGCCCCAGGACTGGCAAAAAATAAAAGAAAGAAGGAGAGGGAAGGAGGGAGGGAAGGAGGGAGGGATGGAGGGAGGGAGGGAGGGAGGGAGGGAGGGAGGGAAGGAAGGAAGGAAGGAAGGAAGGAAGGAAGGAAGGAAGGAAGTTGTTCAGACATAGGATTTCATGAAGTTCACGGATTCAAGGTGAGGAGCCTCTGGCTCAGCCACCTTGTGCTTTAGTTTGTTTGCTCAGTTGTGGAGAAATCAACTACCCTGGTTTCTTCATCTAGCAAAGAGCCATCCAGGGGGCCACATGAAAATCGCCAGAGCCAAACTCAAAAATATTCTGCAATAAGCAATAAGATAACACACAGGTGTTTGGTACATAGAATTAACAAGTCAAAATGTGCTTACTTATAAACCAAGGGAAAGGATGATTAATGTTTTTTTCAAGTGCAAACAGGAAAGTGGAGTGTATGTTCTAGGAGTGGCAGTGTGTGACTGCATTGGGTATGAGTCACTAGATATTAATGCAGCCGTTGTGCCTTCCGGCTACCGCCTCCCAGGGGCTTACTTTTCTAATAAACTACCTAAACTAGATTCTAGTAAAGACTAAGAGATAAAGCACCAACTGGGCGAGCTACTCTAAACTTTTAGTTTATCTCTTAGGTCTTTATCTTGATGGCTGAACAAGTGAACCACTTACTATATTCCAGAAACTATACTGCACACATATTCAAGGCCACTCTCTTGAGTACCAAAATTGTTTCCTTAGCATGTCTCCTTCCATTCTGGAACCTTGCTAGCTCATTATTTAATTTGCAAGCTAATTTATTATTTATTTTATTTATTTATTTTGACGGTCCTGAGGCTTGAACTCAAGGCCTGAGCACTGTCACTAAGCTTTTTCTGCTCAAGGATAGCATTCTACCACTTTGAGCCACAGCCACTTGCGGTTTTCTGGTAGTTAACTGGAGATAAAAGTCTTATGCACTTTCCTGTCCAGCTGGCTTCAAACTGCAATCCTCATATCTCAGCCTCCTGAGCGGCCTCCTGGTGGCATGAGTCACCAGCACCCGGCTTGTAAACTAATTTTTTTTTTTTTTTAACCAGAACTGAGGCTTGAATCAGGGTCTGGGCACTGTTTCTGAGCTATTAAATCCAAGGCTGATGATCTACCACTTTAGCCACAGCCCCATTTCTGGCTTTTTGGTGATTATTTAGAACTTAGAATCTCACAGGCTTTCCTGCCTGGCTGGCTTCATTTAAACTGTGAGCTTCAGCTCTCCCCACCCCCCATTTCTCTCTCTCTCTCTCTCTCTCTCTCTCTCTCTCTCTCTCTCTCTCTTTTCTCTCTCTCTCTCCTCTCTCTCTCTCTCTCTCTCTCTCTCTCTCTCTCTCTCTCTCTCTCACACACACACACACACACACAAAACGTAGCAAGGATTACAGGCATGAACTACTGACCTGGCTTGTAACAATTTTTTTTTTCAAATTATGTTAGAAGCTGATAGCACACACCTATAATCCCAGCACTGAAGGTGAGGCAGAAGGATCAGCAGTTCAAGGCCAGCCTGGGCTACTTAGACCCTGTCTCACCATGTGTAACTTAAGTCTCCTTTAAGAGAATTACCTACTTCTATTCACCTTTTCATTTTCCTGGTAGAACCATGTTGATTTTGATGTTCATTATTCATCTCCATGGAAAATACGTGCTTTTATTACATCTACATCTGCATTCACAGTAACATACTGTTTAGTATAAATTTTATTATTTTAGTTATTCTGTGTGTATGTATGTACTGGTATTAGAGCTTGAACTCAGGGCCTTGGGTATTTGTTCAAAGATGGCACTCTACCACTTGTGCCACACTTCCAATCTGGCATTTTATTAATTAATTGGAGATCAGAGTCTGAACAACTTTCCTACCGTGTCTGGCTTTGAACCTAGATCCTCAGATCGCAGTCTCCTGAGTAGCTAAGGTTATAGGCATGTGCCACCAGAGCCTGGCATAAGTTCTAGTTCCACTATACATACTCTTTGCCATTTTTTAGCTCATTGTCTTTATGAAAGTCATCCTCACTAATAGCTATTCCTGCATTTTCATTCACTTTCACTGCTGTGTTCTGTTTATAAATACACATGTTATTTATGTATCCATGACACTATTAATACACATTTGTCTTGTTTCTAGTTTTTTATTCCAAAGATTCCATGGTGCCACGAATACTCCTGTCTCATGCAACACTTTCCCTAGGAGAATATACATAGGATTTAGATTATTTCAGTGAGTACATTTCAATATTCTCATCAGGTGTTATTCAAAATTATATCAGATTATTAGATTACTTCAATAAATATACAGCAATATCATTACCATATAAAATCTTTTTCCATATGGTTGCAAAAGTTTATACTGTGATAAGTTACATTGTTAACAATTCATGATCATGCCTCAAATTCCTCCTCTGGAATAAGATTCTTTTTAAATTTTTCCGTTGTTGTTTGTGCACATTTTTCTAGTGTTACTACTGAAGGTGAACATTATTTCATGTGTTTATTATCCTTTAAGTTTTTTCTTTCCTGTGCTGCCTTTTTCTTCTTTATCTATAGGCTGTTTGTTATTCGTTTACTATTTACTAAGGGGCAGGGGGGCCCTTGTTGAACTTTTTGCTTGTAAACACCTTTTCTTGACTGGCCAGTGGCTCACATGTGTAATCTTAGCTAATCTGGAGGCTAAGATCTGAGGATTGCAATTCAAAGCCAGCCCGTGCATGAAAGTTCATGAGACTCTTATCTCTAGTTAGCCACTACAAAGCCAGAAGTGGTGCTGTGGCTCAAGTGGTGAAGATTAACCTTGAGCTGAAGAGCTCAGGGACAGTACCCAAGGCCCAGAGTTCAAGCCCCATGACAAAAAACAAAACAAAACAAAACAAAAAACATACTTTTTCTTAGTTGTGGCTTGTCTTTTTGCTTTCCAACATTCCACATGTATGGAAGTGCTGGATGTTAATGTTATCAAAGACTTGCTCTTTTTCTTTAGGTCTCATGTTATTTTTAGGTTTTGTGTTTTTTTAGGTCACACATAAGAAGTCCTTTCATATATTAAGATCATAAAGATATTCTCCTATATTTTCTTCTAAATGTTTTATGAAGAATGAGTTTTAATAATTTCATCTTTTACTTAGATCTATTTTGAGCCCCCCTCCCCGCCCATTTTTACACTCACTATTACATTGTCCTTCCTTTCCCTGTTCCCTGTAATTGATAAATACTAACTGTATGTCTGTGTTGGAGCTCTCTGTTCTGTTCCACAGGTGTATTTTTCTATTTCTCTTTCAATTATATACTGTCTTGGCTGTAGTGTTTATTGATACTGGATAGAATAAATTCAGCAGAACTAGCTGTACAAGAGGAGGTTTTAGGTGGCATTTCCACACCTGCCTACAATGTACTCCATCAACTTCACCCCCTCTATCACTCGCCCTTATTTCTTCTCCCCCTTCTTAAAACAATTGCAACAAGTTCCATTGTCCTATTTTCACACATGCACAGACAGTACTTCATATTTTTAAGAAGAGAACTAAGGGTCTCAAACAGAAATAACTTGCCTTGGGAAATGAATATTTCTTTCTTCCCAATCAAACAAGGCAGTGATTGTGGCTTCTGTAGGCAGTTGACAAAGGTTGCAAAACAGAAAATCTGATAGCATTGCGTGTCAGCAAATACACTCCAAATGCTATATATTTATAGCTAATTTTTCAAAACACACATACTTTAAGTAATGTAGTAACGTGGATATTTTTATCTTTACAGGAAGAGAAGAGACCCAGGCCTAACCATAAGGCAGTGACAAGGAGGATTAGACGCAAGTTGTCTGCTTCGGGTGCTCTGGCTGAAGGTGCACATTCTACAGGTACATTCTTATTTCACATTTATTAGAAGTAAGAGCCATCAAGCAGTTGTTCTCTACAGCTAGGCATAGCAGTACCTGCTTATAATCCTAGCTACTAAGGGACTAAGAAGGGAGAATGGAAAGTTTATGGACAGCTTGAGCACTTTAGCAAGACTCCCTCAAAATAAGAAGTATGGCTCAATTGGTAGAACACATACCTACTGGGCAGGAGGCCCTAAATTCAATCTTTAATACTGAAAAAAATATTATCTTCATAATACTGGAAATGGCTATTTTATATATTGTAATACTATTACCGATTTTCAGTATCACATTTTTTCCTTTCCAAGTTAACTAATGAAAATCTTTCAGATTCCAGAGTGAGGGAATACACATTGTACATTTTAAGTATATTGGCTTATTTCCAAAATTTAATGAACCTAATGGCATATTTTCTTGATTCAATAGAATTTTCCAAACATACATGCAGCTTTAATCATCTTTTGATATTATCCAGTGATTAATAAAAATAGCAAGGGACTTCATATTTAAAAGGCCACTGGCAGAATGGCTCAAGTGGATAGCATGTCTGCTTACCAAGCACAGGTCCACAGTTCAAACTCCAGTGCTGTCAAAAAGTAACACACACACACACACACACACACACACACAGAGTATATCTTATGTATATATTATGGTCTATATATTGACAACTTTACTCTGAATAGCTAAATGTGAATCCAGTTGAATGCTATGACTTCCAAGATGTCCTACCTGATCCATAGTGAAATTACCTTCCTCCTTACTACTCAGCTTCCACTGTAGTATTTGACATGATTTCAGATGTTCAGGAAAAGTTATAAAGGGTTTATGCACGTGAATATAAAAATAAAAGATGAAACAGATTCCTGAATTCCATGAATGACCCATCCCTTCCTCCCTCCCTCCCCTCTCCTCTTTTCCCGTCCCCTTCTCCCCTCTCCCCCCCATTCTCCCCCCCATTCTCCCCCTCCTGTTACTTCCCTTCCCCTTTTTTCCTCTCCTCTCCCCCTTCTTCTCCTCTTCCCTCACATCCTCTCCTCGTCTTTTCCTCTCATCTCCTCCCCTCCATTCTTAACCTCTCCTCTCTCCTCCTGTCCTTTCCTTTCATGTCTTCTTCTCTCCTCCCTTCCTTTCCCTTCCTACTCCTTTTTCTCACTTCTCCTGTTCTATTTCCTCTCACTCATGTCTTTCACTTGCATACATATGTATTTATACACACACACACACACACACACACACACACACACCCTCGGAAGTATTTAACAACAAAAGGATATAATGTCTGCAAGCTACTCTTAAAATAGTCCAGAAAAAATCCATATATACTCATGTGTCACTTTAAAATCGAGCCATGTAAGCTGGGCACTGGTGGCTTACATCTGTAATTCTAGCTACTCAGGAACCTGAGATCTGAGGATCACAGTTCAAAGTTAGCCCAAGCAGGAAAGTCCATGAGACTCTTATTTCCAGCTAACCACCAGAAAACAGGAAGTGGCACTGTGGCTCCAAGAGGTAGAGTGCTAACCTTGAGCAAAAAGAGCTCAGCGACAGTGCCTAGGCCTGGAGTTCAAGCCCCATGACCATTGTGCCAACGTCATGGAGTGTACTTACACAAACTACTACAAGTGCAATTTTGTGGACCACCTTCATATATGTAGTTAGTTGTTGGCTGAAATTACCTGATTTACACATACATAGTTATAGTTATATAGTAATATATTATTTTCTATAGGTGTGGATGAATGGATATGTAGGCAAGTAGGTAGGTTGGTAGGTAGGGAGGTAGGCAGATAAGCAGACAGACAGACAGACAGCTAAAACCTGAAACCTGGCTGGCTCATCATTCATCTGCCTCCCAGCTAAATTCTGAAGCACTAAATTCTGCCCAGCATGCTCTTGTCTGGTAAGTGTTGTCATCAATCCTTGTCATTCTAAAATACTACCCTCACATTTGCTCACACCTATAATCTTCAACACTCAGGAGACATAGGTAGGAGAAATTTCAGTCTGAGACTGATCTCATTTTAAAAAAAGGAAAAAGTGGGAATACCTGTCTGAAAAATAACTAAAGCCAAAATGGGTGGTGAGAGGCAGGTGGTAGTGCTGGAAGCCTGGTTGAAATGGTGGAATGCTTGCCTAGCAAGCATGAGGCCCTAAGTTCAAAACCTCAGAACTGCTACAAAATAAAAACAACAACAAAAACCCCTACCATCCTTAGCTGTAGGTGCTGGCACCAGTCTTCCATTGTCAATCTTTCTAAGTCTTACTAGCCCCTTCCCCAAGACCAAAAATGGGCAAACCTCTTTCCAGTCCACAAATGGAGTATGTTGGTATGTTACTTTTGTGGGCAAACCTCTTTCCAGTTTTCAAATGGAGTATGTTGGTATGTTGACTTTTGTTCTGAAAAAGAAAAAAATGTTTCTTATTTGAGGTAGTTTATACTAAAACTCCAGAACTACCTTTTTTTTTTTCAAGCCATAGGGCTCGAACTCAGGGCCTGAGCACTGTCCCTGAGCTCTTCAGCTCAAGGCTAGCACTCTGCCAATTGAGCCACAGATCCACTTCCAGGAAGTACTTTTTGAACAGTTAATAAAGTAAATGTTTGGCCACAATTCACACTGTGTGTCCTGTGTACTTTGTAACAGGAACATACAGATTAATGTGAGAGTTAACTAGACAAATACTTACAAAATAAGAAAAATAAGGTTGGCAGCCATTGCGTAAACATCCCACTGTATGCAAGAAGTGCTGTGATCATTGCAGATGTCAAAGTGACCCAAAGACAGTGCTGCTCCGTGACAATAAAAAAGACCATAAAAAGAAATTTTATTCCATTGGTCAGCTACAATGGTATTCTTGATTATTGCGTGTGTGTGTGTGTGTGTGTGTGTGTGTGTGTGTGTGTGTGTGTGCGCGTCTTAGGGCTTGAACTCAGGGCCTGGCACTGTCCCTTAAGATTGATGCTCTACTACTTGAACCATACCACTACTTTTGGCTTTTTACTGGTTAACTAGAGGTAAGATTCCTATGGATTTTTCTGCCTGAGCTGGCTTTGAACTTTAATCCTCAGATCTCGGCTTCCTGAGTAGCTAGGATTACAAGTGTGAGCAACCAGCTCTGACACTGCTTGAAATTTTTTAGATTTTTTTTCTCAGTGTACAGGGAATTATTGTGACATTTCTTTGTGTATATGTGTTGTGCTGCTCCTGAGGCTTGAACTCAGGAACTGGGGACTGTCCTTGTGCTTTTTGCTTGAGGCTGGCACTCTACCACTGGAGCCACAGCTCCATTTCTGGCTTTTTGGTAGTTAATTGGCAGTAAGACTCTCCTTCCTTTCCTGACTGAGAAAGCTTCAAATTGTCATCCCCAGATCTCAGCCTCCTGAGTAGTTAGGATTACAGGTGTGAGCCACAGGTGTGCCAGCTCATTGTGACATTTTCATAATAAATACACCCCATTAACCTATCCTCTCTACCACTCTCCCTTATCCCACCCTTTCCTTCTATTGCTTGAAATATTAAGTTAGCATGGTTTTAAGAAGTGTAATCAGCATCCTAAAGGGAAAATATAAGTTGTTAAAGGCAGCTTTAATAAATTCTTAGGTTGGTCTTGCAACCTAAGAATTTGAAATTGAAAATGGATGATTAACTGAAAATGGAATCCATAGTTTTATCTGTTTTGTTTTGTTTTTTTGCCAGTCCTGGGCCTTGGACTCAGGGCCTGAGCACTGTCCCTGGCTTCTTTTTGCTCAAGGCTAGCACTCTGCCACTTGAGCCACAGCGCCACTTCTGGCCATTTTCTATATATGTGGTGCTGGGGAATCAAACCCAGGGCTTCATGTATACAAAGCCAGTGCTCTTGCCACTATGCCATATTCCCAGCCCCAATAGTTTTATCTGTAATATAACAGGTATAAGAGAAATTCCTCTGAAGGATGGAGTTGTTCATTGTCTCCACAGCAGCCCATGGGCCAGCTGCAGATGCTGTACCCAAAGCTGTGCCCGAAGCTGGCACAGAATCAGTAATTAACAAAGCAAAGGGAGCTTGATGAGGATAAATAATTGCATAGCTTAGAATAGTAAAAACAGCTGATGACATTCCAAGTTTTATAAAATGAAGATAACCTTTTGTATTCATGAATTTGTTGGCAAGAATGCCACCGTAGCACTTGCAGAATATATTGTTGAATGTTTTGATTACATGGATACACACACCATTATAGCATTCTTATTACTAAAGATATTTAGAGATCAAAATGATCCACAAGAGGATTTTGGTAGAATGAATATAAGACTAACTATAAAAGTGAAGAATGAAGCTTAGCATGGTGATACATACTTGTAATTCCAGCTAATGGAGAGGTAGAAGCAAGAGGAGTGGGAGGTCAAGGCCAGTTCAGGCAGTTAGTAAGACTATATCTGAAAAAAAAAGGGGGGGGGGGAAGCTGATAGGCCACTTGTCTAGTGTATGCAAAGCCCTGAGTCCTGGGTTTACTCCTCAGTATTAAAAAAAGAAAAAAGTAAAAATGTAAGGAATAAAAGAATATTGTAGGCGACTAACTGCAAGGGGCATCAATTTGTATTTGGAATTTTTATATACATATAATTTACAAACATATAAAATTGTTTCTACTAGTCAGTAAATTCCTTGAAGACATCATGTCTTTTATTATATATTTACTTAGGCAGTACTGTGGATGGGAACTCAGGGAACTCTAACTCACTTGTTAGAGGTACTCTATGATATGACCCACACACATTAGCCTATTTTGCTCTATTGGTAGTACTGGGATTTGAGCTCTGGATCTCAAGCTCTTATCTTGTTTGATCTATTGGTGCTCTTCCACTTGAGCCACAACACCAGCACTGTTTGATTGTTCACTGCTGCTCATTTTGGAGATGGAATTTCAGACTTTCCTGCCTAGGCTGTCCTCAATCTTTGATCCTCTGGAACTCAGCCTCCTGAATAAATAGGATTGGATGTTTGAGCCTCTGGTGTCTGGCTTAGTTATTTTTCAAATAGTGTTTTGCTAACTTTTCTTATGCTGACTTTGAACTTTGATCTTCTCATCTCTGTCTCTCTAGTAACTGGAATTAAAGGCATCAGCCTGTAATCATATTAGTATGTCTTTTAATGTATTTTGAAAACATCAAGTGTACTACTATATAAACATTCATAGAATAAAGAAACACACATTTTGGTAATTTCAAAGTATAATGATCATGGGGCTGTGGTTATAGCATAGTGGAGAGTGCTTCCCTACCAGCTCTGGATTTCATGCCGAGGAAGGAAGAAAGGGAGGGAAGAAGGAAGGGAGGAGACAGAGGGGACTAGAAGGAGGGGGAGGAAAGGGGAGGAGGAGGGAGAGAGTGAAAGTAGGAATGTTTTAGTAAAAGCATTCAGAGTAAATGGCAGCATAGTCACAGAACATCTAAATTCATAACATCTTTAAAACATATCTTTAAACTTGCCAGGTACCAGTGGCTCACACCTGTAATTCGAGCTACTTAGGAGGCTAAGGTCCAAGGATCATACTTCAAAGCCAACCCAGGTAGAGAAGTCTGAGAGACTCTTGTCTCCTGTTAACTAGTGAAATGTAGGAAGTGTTACTGTGGCATAAGTGGTAGAGAGCCAGACTCAAGCAAAAAAGCACAGTGAGAGTGAGAGGCCCTGAGTTCAAACCCAAGAACTGGCACACAGACACAAAAGATCTTTTTTTTTTTTTTTTTTGCCAGTCCTGGGCCTTGAACTCAGGGCCTGAGCACTGTCCCTGGCTTCCTTTTGCTCAAGGCTAGCACTCTGCCACTTGAGCCACAGCGCCACTTCTGACCGTTTTCTGTATACGTGGTGCTGGGGAATTGAACCCAGGGCCTCATGTATACGAGGCAAGCTCTCTTGCCACTAGGCCATATCCCCAGCCCACAAAAGATCTTTAACAATTTTTCAAGAAGGATCTCTTGAAACTTTAGTAGCTTTAAAAACTAGAATTTGAGGGATGATAGATGCACTTATGTCCAACTTGGAAAACCAGTTTCAGAATTTCAGGAATGTGAGGAGGCTCGAGGCCTTTAGGAGATGTTGCAAGAGTAACTGCTCATACAAATGTGTGGGGTCCCTTACTACACCATTGCAGGAACCAGCCAGATCAGCTCTGCATCCAAGGCCTTCATGTCATTCTACACTCTTTCTGTCACCATCTGAACATTCATACCCTTCCTATTGTTCACTTACTTATGAATTCACAGATAGTTACTGAATGCCTACCATGTGTCATGCACTATTCCTTTTTTTTTTTTTTGTTACTGGTGTTTGATACAAGCACTCAATTCTTTTAAACATGCCTCCAGCCCACTTTTTAGTTACTTTTCAGATGAGGTCTTGTTTTATACACTCTAGGCTGCAATTTTACTTATACATCCCACATAGCTAGACAATGTGTGCTAATATACTCAGATTTATTTGGTGAGTTGAAATCTCACTTTTTTTCCAGGGCTAGTCTTTTTGTTTTGTTTTGTTTTTTGTTTTTTTGGCCAGTCCTGGGCCTTGGACTCAGGGCCTGAGCACTGTCCCTGGCTTCTTCCCGCTCAAGACTAGCACTCTGCCACTTGAGCCACAGCGCCGCTTCTGGCCGTTTTCTGTATATGTGGTGCTGGGGAATCGAACCTAGGGCCTCGTGTATCCGAGGCAGGCACTCTTGCCACTAGGCTATATCCCCAGCCCTCCAGGGCTAGTCTTGAACGTCAAACCTCTCAATCTCAGCCTCCTGAGTAGCTGGGAATATAGGCATAAGCTATTCTATGGGGCCTAACATGCACAATTCCTGACGCAGAGACTATAGCAGTAAACATAACCAAAATCATTGCACTTACACATCAGGCTTGGGTTTTGGTCTAGTGTAGGAAAAACAATCAGTGCACATGTGGTAATTTGTGCTAGGTATGGACACAGCATATACTGTACAATAAGTGCTATGAAAAACATTAAGCCATAGGAAAGGAATAAAATTTATTTTTATAGTACTGGAGATTGGACTAAGGCCCTTGTGCCTAGTAGACAAGCAAAACTTCTATTTGAATAGTGCCCACAGTCCAGGAGTGGCATTTTAAATAAAATGGCCAGGAAGCACCTCCCAGAATAATAGCATTTGGATCAGGACACAAAAGGGAAGTAAGTGTTCTTAGTATCTGGCGGAAGAGCATTCCAGGCACGGAAAAGCCATCTTGCAAAGTCCCTGAGGGGAGACTGCGCTGGTCATAGTGTATCTGAAGCAGGGGGTCCTGGGAGATGAGGTAAAATAGGTGTCTGGAGGCTCAGGCATAATGTTGTGCACAGGCATTGATCAACTTGCAGCAGCGGAGTGACATGTCAATGCATCACTCTGGCTACTGGGTTTTGAGCACAGAGGTAGAGGGGAAGACCTCTGGGGAGACTCCCTCAGAGTTAGGTAGACCTCCTAGAGGCTCCGACTACAATCCAAACCAGAGGTAGTGGTCCTTTGAACCAGAGTCCTATCAAGTGGCTGGATTTTTAAAATTTAGTTTGAAGATGGTGGTGTTTTTGACAGTTGTTTCTTTTTTTAAGCAAGATGAATTTATCTACTATGTAATACTTAATATCCAATGCTTTCTCCTAAGTGATGAAAAAGAGGCTATTTATCACAAGTTAGTATTCCCCTGCCTCACAGTGAGCTTCCTTTTTGTTCCTGAGTTTGAAAACACTATTTCCACATCCTACTTCAATCTTGAGAAAGACAAAGACAAACTGTGGCTTTCTGAAATCTGCCAGTTCCTTCTTGGTTCTAAAGCCCCGCCAGGCTTTCCTAATTTCCCTCTAGACTTCCAAAACCTGAAGCAAAACTTACCGCAGTCAATTCAACAAATATTTGTACATTTCCCACAGCAATGATAAGACATTACAAATTTCATATACCTTAAAGTGAAAAATGAATGCGACAGTCTCCTCTTATGCACTATTGTACTTTGTTTCACAGTTTGAATTTCCTGCAGTCAACAGCAAGCTGAAAAAACTAAACAGAAAATTCCAGAAATTCCCAAGTTTTAAACTGCATGCCCTTCCCAGTAGCATGATGAACTCCTGAGCCATCAAGGCAGACAGAAAACATCACTTAATCCAACATATCCATCCTGCATATGCTGCCTGCCTATTAATAGCTACAGATTTCCTGATCAACTGTTGGGGCATTTCAGTGATTGGTGTTGGTCATGTTATTACAGTATATTGTGCATGTTCTATTGCAATACTAATTTTTGTTGTTAATCTCTTGCTGTGCTTAACTTATAAATTAAGCTTTACCTGAATTCAGTTTGTATGTTCAGGGAAAAAGCAGTATCCATAGGGTTAGGTGTGCACCATGGTTTCAGATAACCACGAGAAGGTCTCCCTGGTGGATAAAGGGAATACTGCAATAAACTGAAAAATAACAGCTCCAACAAGTGGCACAATTACAAGTTTAAAAATCTGTAGTTTGAATGCAAGGAGAGAATGCTGGAAGGCTATCAACTGATGTTTTTCTGGATCTCCCATCCTTACTCTGATGGGCTTCACCTGAAGTTGTCGGGCTGTAACTTAAAGGAGACTGGGCATGCAATTTCACACCACTCACGCCAACGGAGTAAAGCTCCTCGAATTGAGTGCAGAACTGGGAATAGTCATTCAAATGCTTGGGTTCCCGAAGTCCGGGGCCTGCGCGGTGCACGCTGGGAGTTGTAGTTCCTCCCACTCCGAGCCCGTCCTCGGCCGTTCAGCGCCCCTAGTGGTGCGTGTGTTTGGCGCGGACGCAGCGCGCGAACGGAAAGCGGAGAGCGTTTCCTAGCAACGGGGAGCGGCGACGTCACGGTGGCGGTTCTGAGCGGCTCGGCCAGTGGGGCGCGGCGGAGTGCACCTCTGGGCCCGAGGGTGGAGGGAGCTGCTCGCAGCCCGGGACCGCTCTTCTCTGCCTGCCTGCCGTCCGTCCAGCCCCCGTCGCCCCGCCGACAGCGCCTTCCACTTGTCCCCGGCGCCCTCCGAGGCCGAGGCGGACGAGGCGGCGTCCGGCCTCGACCCCGCGCCCGCGGAATCCCGGGCGGGACCATGCTGGAGTCCATCCGTGTGACGGGTGAGTGCGGGGACGCAGCCGGCTCGGTCCTTGTCGGTGGGTGCGGGGCCCGGGAACGGGTGGGAACCTGCGCGATCCCGGGGTCCGTAGCGCGGCGGGGGTGTGACAGCGTCGGGCCGCTGTGGTGTGCGGTGCTAGGATAGCGGGGCGCCGCGGAGACCAGGACGGACGCACCCCGCACCGCACCACCCCGCACGGCCCTGCTCCGCCCCTCAGCTCCTCTCGGTGCGCCCCCCCGCCCCGCACCGCGTGGCCCCTCATCTCTCCGTGCGCCTCTCCTCCCCGTCGCGCCCTTCCCTGGACCACCACCACCACCAGCAGCACGGTCCTGCACCGCACCTTATCTCCTCTTGGTGGGCCTCTCCTCCCTGCACCGCTTCCGCGCACCGCACGGACCACACTGCTGGGAGAACTTGGGTGCCCCTTTGTGCTTCATCTCAGGTCACTGTAAATTGGCTTTAAGTTATGTAAAGCTTTAAACCTTTGAAAGTTTACTTGCCTTTCGTTATTTTTAAATAGGTATTGTATCTTTTGAAAGTCTGATATATTAGAATAATTTCCTAGGTCATTTGATTCTGCAGGAAAACATTCCTGCAAGACAGATTTCATAATGAAAACCTAATCTTCAAACGATGTCAAGACATTGCAGTAGCAGTAGACTAATTTCCTGAGGTTTTAAATGGAAAAAGGAAATTTGAGTGCAGTGAAAATATTGATGATTTTAGTTATGTATATATATATATACATACATATATGGTATGTATATATATGTGGTTACCCTTCAGCTGCAGACGCAGGGTGTTAGAGGGAAATAATGGTAAGATTCTATCACAATGCATGTTACTAGATTTAGAAACCACTTGGCGCAAGATCATTTTTCCTGAGTATGATACTCATAGTAGAGAAAATATGATTAAAATACTATTAGTAACAAATTGAGTATTTTGATCAACTAGGCTGCCCTACAAAGTTGATCTGATATTTCAGTATGTAGTTAGTTGTAAGTTTGAATCTTTATTAATAGAAGTCCCCTCAAATAGAAGACCCATTCCCGTTTACTTAATTCTCTTCCCATAATTTAGTATTAGCACCCTTCTCAACCCAATTCTGTGTGTTGTATACCCTGACAGATAATTTAGCAGTGCATTTCTATCATTTAATATAAATCAAATATATTTCTATTTGAGTTCAAGCCCCTTTAACAATAATTGACCAAGGCAGTTTTCAAAATAGTTTCTCCATTTCTTTTACATAGTACTTGACTAATTAATTAGATAGCTGTAGGCCCTATGCTCAGTGTTGCATACCAGAATGCCAGTCTATACGGTGGAAAACTTTGTGAAGTGATGTTAGCTGGTGCCATGTCCTTCTCTTCCTGACTGTCTCTCACTGTTCCTCCATGTCCCAGGTATCCATATCCTTCTACTTAGTGGAAGAATCAATTGTGGTAAGGGTAGGTGTGGGAACAGGCTGCTTTTTTCTGCTTTAGAAATAGCTGTAAGTACATTCCAAACTGGTCATTTCATAGTCCCAAGATGAAGCAAGTAAATGCTTCTGAAATCACTTCCTATGTAATATTCTTCGCTTTTGACTTAGAAGTTAATATAGTCTAAATTTGGCAGAATTGCTGTTTAGAGGAGTAAGATGAAAGACATATAAACTGTACACAGGCAGCTTGGAAATGAAGCAGATAAACAATAAAGGTTTCTTTGCTCTCCCTCTTTTCCTTTCTCCCTCTTTTCCTCCTTCCCTCCTTTTCTCCCATCCTTTCTTCTTATTGTCAATCATCAATCCTGGGGCCTGAACTCTGGGTCTGGGTGCTGTTCTTGAGGTTTTTTTGTTTTGTTTTGGTTTGGTTTTTGCTCAAGGAGAGCACTCTCCCACTTGAGCCACAGCTGCACTTCTGGCTTGAGTAGTTTATTAGAGATAAGAGTCTCATGGAATTTACTGCCTCAGCTGGGTTCAGCTTGGATCTCAGCCTCCTGAGTAGCTAGGACTACAGATGTGAGCCACTGGTGCCAGGCCCTTTCTTTCTCTATCTCTCACTCTTTTTTCCTTTCCTTTCTCTTAATAGTGTTTCACTAAAGATGTGGACTACCATGCCAAGCTCGTTCTTACTGATTTATTTTCATTTCTTAAAATTAAAAAAATGTTTATTATATTGAAGTAGTTATACAAAGGAGTTTTCTATTCAACACATGAGTTTTTGAGTACAATACATCTTGATCAATGTCACTGCTTCCATCGTTCTCTAATCTCTCCCACCCCACTTATCCCCTCATTCATTCATTCATTTTTAGGACATTTTGGCAGTCCTAGGGTTTGAACTCAGGGTCTTTCACTTGCTCAGCTGATGTAATCCTGCTGAGATACACTTTTAGCCCTGTTTTGTGCTAGTTGTTTTTTAGTTAGGGTCATTTTCTGCTCAGGCACACACATGAGCCAGGATGCACCTACTTTTAAGGCTTCCCACCTGTCATTTCTGGGATCACAGCAGGAGTCACTGTGTACATCTTTTTGCAGAGATGGGTCTCTCAGACTTTTCTTCTTAGGCTGGTCTCAAATACTGTCCTCTCAATATCAGGTAGTTGGTATTATGGGTGTGAGCTATGGGTATCTAATGCTCATAACCTTTTAGAGTGTATTACACCAAAGCCACTAAAATGTGGGTTCTTAAATGAAGAGTTACTTTATAGCAATACTAAATTTACATTGGAAATATAAATTAATATTCAGAATGTTCCCTCATTCACATTATTCCATGTGTGTTTCTATAGGAGTGGAATATTATGTTGAAAATAATGTATTTCCTGCATTTAACATAATGTTGATTTTTTTGAAATCCCCACACCAACACTGTGAAGTAGTGTCATCCCAGTTTTACAGGTAAGGAAAAGAGAGCACGGAGGCGTGAGGTGACTTGGTTGTCACAGCATGGCTAAGCAGAGCCAAAACTTGAGCCAGACAAAGCCACAGTTTTAGCTGCTAGGAAAGGCAGCACACTGTTAAGAACATGTGCTGATTTGACACACAGAAACATTTCACTTTAGAGCAGGGTACTCTAGCACTGAGGAGGCAGAGGGAGGAGCATCATGGGTTTGAGGTCAGCCTCAGATACATAATGAGACTCTTTTCTCTAAAAAATAAAAAAAAATTCCCAAAAGGATTGCATTTCAGTATCAGCATTACGTTATGTGTTAGCTTACTTAAGATACTTACTTTTGCATTTTCATAGGCAAATATGTAAATGATTTCTGCCCCTGAGAACCATATTTTACTTGAATTTAAGTTTGTTTGAAAATTGAAAAGAAGGGTCCCTGGCATGAGGAATGGTAGAGTACTTGCCTGGCAGGTGTGAGCCCTGGGCCCCATCCCCAACACTGAGGAAACAAAATCAGAATAGTAGTCACCTAATTTGGAGGGTGAATAATTCAGAAATATTGTACAATCCCCAGTTGGGGATTGGTAGGGAGCACAAGGATGATACACAATAGAGAGGTTTATTGTGAGCAAAACATAACATAGGCACATTTGAAATACATTTTATAAAAAAGAAGATATGTACTTCATTTATTGATTGACAGTCAGTTGGAAGTCACCTAATACACTGTCACGCCAATTTGTGATTTCCTACTGGCCCATTTTGTTTGTGATGTGAGAATAATGGGCCATCTAGAAATGAGTCCCCTTTGTAACAAAGGTAGATGCTCAAAAATCCTGGAGACAGACATCTTCTTAAGGCTAGCATTGAGTTTGTAGATATGTCACCATTGCCCAGAACAAGATGGATGTCTCTAGCACCCAATGGGCAACTTGATACCTCCTCCCAGTTTAATAACCCTTCCTCAATATTCTGATTGCTAATACCATAGACTAGTGGTGCTATTTCTGAGTGGCATATGAATGGAATTATACAGTGCATACTCTTGGATCTGACTTTGTTTGCTCAGCACTACCTGAGATTCAGCAGTGTTCATTGTTTTTCATTGCAGTGTAGTATTCTGTTGTATTAATGTACCACAATGATAGACATTATATCATGTGAGAGTTTTTTCAAATGTAATTTTATTGTTATTATTAAGGTGGTATAAATAGGGGTTATCATTTCACAGTTCAGCTAATGCATACATTGCTCTTTTAGATAATGTCACCTCTTCACTTTTCCCCAGTTTTCCCCTGCCACCCCTTTCCATATGTTGCATAGTTTATTTTCCACATAGTGTGTACCGGACACCATGATTGTATTTGTTCACTCTTCCTCCTATATCGTTTGAGTTTTAATAGCATACTTAAGGGGAGAAACACTTTATAAAATTAAGGGGCTTATCTTATTTGGAAATTGTATTTTATTTTGCCCTCTCTTTGCAATTAAGTAACTTACTGTTTTGTGATGTAGATTGTCCAATTTTATAAGGATTAGTCACATGGAAGTTACATTTTAGGCTGGGGGTATACTTACGTGGTAGAGCACCTGCTTAGCATGCTCAAAAACCTGGGCTCAATCCTCAGAACCACTGCCTTTCTCTATCCCAGGCTAGTATCTAGACCAGAATTTGTTGACTAGTGTTTTTCCACCAGGATTTGTTCCTAGTGATCTACCTTTCAGCCAAGGAACTCATAAATACTATGAAAACTCACCTCCCTCCAGATGTGAAACACTGGGTTTAGTGAACAGTGTCCCTTGTCTCCGTTCTTTTCAGAGGAACAAGGGGCACCAATGTTTTTAGTGATTAGACTGCTGTTACAGAGAGGGTAGTGGAACGGTTAGGAGTGGTGGCATGAATCCTGGCATCTTTTTATTCTCTTCCAAGCTTTCATTGTGTCCACTTCCATCTATTCACAACAAGTTGAGAATTAATTTTAATAGTACGATTTACTTTTTCCCGAGTATAGGTATCGTGAGGCAAATAATTTTCTTTGGTCACAATTTATTTGCTCCCAGATTTTAGTGAAACTGATTGCAGATGGCTAAAGTGATACATGTGTTTATAGTGTT
This sequence comes from Perognathus longimembris pacificus, assembly GCF_023159225.1. NCBI lineage: Eukaryota > Metazoa > Chordata > Mammalia > Rodentia > Heteromyidae > Perognathus > Perognathus longimembris. Next base: position 72,662,352 of record NC_063162.1, read on the forward strand.
TAATTGTCTACCACCCAGTGTAAGAAATTATTTTTTAATTGCCTTATTACTTTTCTTGGGGAAAGTGAATTACACTTCCTCCAAAGAAATCTGCATAGGTTTAAAAAAGTTGTAATTTTTCAGGGAAAGGAGTAGGGGGCTCTTGAATAAGTTGTTTTTAAAACTGGGAATCTTAGGAGGTTTTTATTCTATTCCCTCTGTATGTTCAAATGCATTATTCACAAACAATAGCACTTAATAGTATTCGGTATTATGCAAGGGAAATGCAATAAGCGTGGTTGAGAAATAAACAATCGGTGTGGAAGACTTGCATGAGGGGCCATGCTCCCCATGTCTGGCCCACGGAGGGGGGGGTAACATTTGGCAGGGTTGGCCTGTGAACCACCTGCATTGGCACCAGGAAGCTTCTCTGGGCAGCAGATGGAGCGCAGCCTCCAGTAGTGTGCTGGCAAGGTAGCTGAAGTGCCTCAGTACTTGAGGAGAAGGTCTTTCCAGCTCCCCTCTGCCCCTTCTCCTCTGTGAGGCTCCTAGGAAGGTGGTTTTAGGACCTGGTTAAAAATAACCCTGAACTATGGAGGTTGTATGAGATGTGGAAAGGATAAATTTGGAGGTTAATTGTGCTTTATAACAATACGGAATAAGATCTCCTCTTTGGTCATAACAGTACTGTAAGTCTTCAAGATCAAATGCTTTAAAAATAACATGTATTTATTGAACTGAGGGTTCGTACTACTGCCTGCCTATTTTGCTCAAGGCTAGCACTCTACTACTTGAGCCACAGCTCCACTTCTGCTTCTTGCAGATCTTGGCTATTCGATACTGGACCAAATACTTTTTCATTGAATATTCAACTTTTAGAAACCAATTTCCATTGGTTTTTATTTGGTGTACCTTTTCCCTTTTTCCCCTTTTCTGGCTGGTCTTCGTCTCTATACTACTTCCCTAAGACCTGTGTTAGTTTACCCTTATTCTTTTTTTTTTTTTTTGGCCAGTCCTGGGCCTTGGACTCAGGGCCTGAGCACTGTCCCTGGCTTCTTCCCGCTCAAGGCTAGCACTCTGCCACTTGAACCACAGCGCCGCTTCTGGCCGTTTTCTGTATATGTGGTGCTGGGGAATCGAACCTAGGGCCTCGTGTATCCGAGGCAGGCACTCTTGCCACTAGGCTATATCCCCAACCCCGACCCTTATTCTTAACACAGTTCTTTTGCAGTCTCTCCGTGTCCATTTTAGTCTTCTTTCACTATCCTCTCATCTTCTAAACTTGTATCATTTTAGGGGTGCCGACATTCTTCTTAGGATGCAGCCTGGGTCCCCTTGTTCTTAGCCATCTTGTCTTGCCTGCCAAGTTTTGACTATCACTTGGTGACACTTAAGTCTGCAGCTCCTGAGAAACAGGAGCAGCCAGACTGTAATGAACCTCTTATTCTTGGCTGATTGAATCTTCCACATCTTTAAAGGACTCCTTGTGCAGACCACCTTCAATATAACCCTGCTCAATGCCATACAACTCACCTTCAATATGACATTGCGTAATGCTGTTCCATCAGTCAACCTGCATATACAGGAGACTCATTGAGCCCCTGTGAGTGTATACTTTGATACTGGCTTTCAGACACCAGGATTCAAATGTGACATGCTATCCAAAGAAACATTGGTAACAGGACATTTAGGTATCATGTGTGTTTGGATTGTTCATTTTCTCCCTTTGACCTGAAACTGCTCCTTCATCCTAACACTATGATTTCTGGGCTCTAGAAACTAACATTTAGAACAGGGCTTCTCTTCTTGGCACCATCACATTTGAGGGTGAACAGCTTTGTGTGGTGGTGATTGTCCTATGAAGGACATTAGCATGGTTCCCAGCCTCTGCCCATACATGCCAGTAGCCCCTTCCCAGGGTGACCCAATGGTGTCTAGATACTTACTAGTGTCACCTGCAGTTGAGAACCACTGGCCTAGGAGCTTTCTTCTGTGTTTATACAGAACTTTCCTCATAGAAACAGAGCAACAGTTTATCTCAGATGGTATGAGAATGACACATTGTGTGTGTAGGTATTCAGTGGACATCTACTGATGGGATTTGGGGGCTTCTCCAAGTCACTTCTCAGAAGTGACCTGAGTGCTCTAAATGTTCATCTGAGTCCCTTTATGGCACTCTTCTGTCTCTGAACTCTAGACGGTTGCTCTGTTGCCATTTGTCATACATGCTTGGATTAGTTGACTATAGGCAGGAACAATATGTTTATACAGAGCTGTTTATATATGTATATGTATATATATATTCATCAGAGCCATGTGCCAATGTATTGTATACATTTTCTTTTTTTCTTTTTTCTTTTCTTTTTTTTTTTTTTTTTTTTTTTTTTTGCTAGTCCTGAGCCTTGGACTTGGCCTGAGCACTATCCCTGGCTTCTTTTTGCTCAAGGCTAACACTCTACCACTTGAGCCACAGCGCCATTTCTGGCTTTTTCTGTTTATGTGGCGCTGAGGAATTGACCCAGGGCTTCATGCATGCAAGGCAAGCACACTACCATTAAGCCACATTCCCAGCCCTATTGTAGACATTTTCAAATGAAGATTCAAACTTGATAGTAGTTCCTGACAGTAGATCACGTGATTTTCAACCTGTCTAAAGTGTGTAAGATCTGAAGATAAGGCTGTCTTTTCCTATGCCTTACCTGTCATAGGTCTGTGTTATAATCACACTTTTTGTCAAACTTGTCCAGAAAAAGCTTTCTTTAGCCTTAACCTTGTAGCCTAGAATTAAGAAAATCCACCGATTATTAGCGAATATCATTACTGAAGCAGGCTTAACCCTAATCATCTCATCTGCATAATCCTAAAGATGGCTTTCAAGCATTGTTCTTCTTTTACCAATAATCACCTGTATATAAAATGCCAAGACTGTCAACATGGCACCTATCTTGGATGTTACTTTGATATTAATAATATTAAAATATATTCTTCTGAAATTCATATTCCTTGGTATAGAGTGGGATATGCAGATTGCTTATATGTATTATCTCATACCTATATTAGCCTTTGATCATCTAAAAATGATTTGAAGCTGAGGATTTTATTTTCTGGTGATATGGTACAGAGGATCAAAGCCAGTGCCCCATGCTTGCTAGGCAGGTGCTGTACCAAATTAGCCATACTTTCCCAGCTTTTTTGTTGTCTTAGTTGTTTTCAAATAGGGTCTCACTTTAAGCCTGGGGGCCTACTGCAGTACTCTTGCTTGTGTTACTTTGGGTCTCTGGGGATGACAAGTGCACATCATTGGCACCCTGATGTTGTGCTTCCCCTGGGGCTGGGATAACAAGCACATGCCATTGTGCCTTCCTATTTGTTGTGATGGACTTTCTGCTTGGTTGCCCTTGAACTTTGATCCTTCGATCTCTGCCTTCTAAGTAGTTAGTATTACAGGCTTAAGCCACCTCACCATTCCTGGCTTTTTAAAAAAGTATTTTAATTGTTATTATAAAAGGTGATACATAGAGAGGTTACAGTTACATAAGTCAGGTAAAGAGTTTTTTCTTTTCAGATAGTGTCAACCCTCCCCTCCCAGTTTTTCTTTCCCTTTTCTACTTACAAGTTGTATAGTTCATTTTTAACTCAGTGGCTAGTGAGTACCATTGTTGCATTTATTCACCCTGTGTTCTCACATTTCTGTGCCCCACCTTACTCTCCCAGATACAGATAAATGAACAAATAAGATAAAGACAAAAGAAAACAAAAAAGCAACAAAATTAAATAAAACTTTTTCTATTTTTTGTTGTTTTGTTTTTAATAATTATTTATTGTCAGAGTGGTGTACAGAGGGGTGTTACAGTTTCATACATAGGCCATGGGTACATTTCTTGTACTATTTGTTACTTCTTCCCTCTTTCCTCCCTCCTTCCTCCCCTCTCTCCTCTCCCCCCATGAATTGTTCAGTTGGTTTACACCAAATGGTTTTGCAAGTATTGCTTTTGGAGTAGTTTGTCTTTTTATCTGTTGTCTCTTTGATTTTAATATTCCCTTTCCCTTCCCTAGTTCTAATACCATTATATACATTATCCAGGGTACTCAGATGAGATACAGTGATAGTACAGGGACAACCACAGGAAGGGGATACAAGAGGATCATCAACAAAAGAAGCTATGGTTTCACATGACATGTTGAAAGTAATTACAACAGTGATATAACAGTCGTTTCCATAACATGGAGTTCATTTCACTTAGCATCATCTTATGTGTTCATAAGGGCATAGCTATTGGGCTCTTGTGATCCTCTGCTGTGACTAGCCAAAACCTGTGCTAATTATTCTACCCTACTTCTTTGTTGGTGGGAATGTAAACTTGTTTAGCCACTCTGGAAAGTGGTATGGAGATTCCTCACAAGGCTAAACATGGAGCTCCCCTATGACCCAGTAACCCCACTTTTGGGCATCTACCCAAAAGATTACAAACAAGAACACACTAAACAAGACAAACAAGAACACACTAAAGCCACCAGCACAACAATGTTCATCACAGCACAATTTGTCATTGCTAAAACTTGGAACCAACCCAGACGCCTCTCACTAGATGAATTGATCAGGAAAATGTGGTACATATACACAATAGAATTTTATGCCTCTATCAGAAAGAATGACATTGCTCCATTTGTAAGGAAATGGAAGGACTTGGAAAAATTTATACTAAGTGAAGTGAGCCAGACCCAAAGAAACATGGACTTTTTTTTTCTATTTCATGGAGTTCATTTCAATAGATATTTTATATGTTCAGAGTCACATAGGCATTGCACCTTTGTGTTCCTCTCCTAAAAGCATCCTTCTTTGGTCTCACAGTGTGTGAATGTCTGGATTCCTGTGTAATTTATCATGCCCTTCTCTGTATTTTATTTTATTTTATTTATTTTTTTTGGCCAGTCCTGGGGCTTGGACTCAGGGCCTGAGCACTGTCCCTGGCTTCTTTTTGCTCAAGGCTAGCACTCTGCCACTTGAGCCACAGCGCCCCTTCTGGCCATTTTCTGTATATGTGGTGCTGGGGAATTGAACCCAGGGCCTCATGTATAGGAGGCAAGCACTCTTGCCACTAGGCCATATCCCCAGCCCCCCTCTCTGTATTTTAGATTTAGTTTCTGCATATATGAAAAAGCATGCTCCATTTGTAATCTCTAAGCTTTGCTTACCCCCCTTAACATGATGTGTTCTAGGTGCATCCATTTCCCTGAAAATATATAATACCCTTTCTAATGCATGCATGCCTGGATGATGATGATGATGATGATGATAATAATGATGATGATGATGATGATGATGATTGTGCTAGTCCTGTGGCTTGAACTTAGGGCTGGTTTGTTTGAGACAGGATCTCACTGGGTAGCCCAAGCTGATCTTGAATTTAGCATCCTCCTTTCTCTGGTGCTGAGATTACAGGTGTACACTACCATGCCTGGCTGGAGCTGAGGATTTTAATAAATAAAATAATTTAATAAATAATTTAACAGAGGTTTCAGCATGTCTTCCATACCAAAGTTTAATTATATGTCCTTTTAGTATTTGAAGTACCATTTCTCTAGATTATTATAAAAATATAAAGCTTAAAGAGCCTTCAGAGTACTTTCATATAATAAGCACTTTCCTTCATCTGGTATCTTTGTTATTTCTTTTGTTTTAATTTTGTTTACTAACACAGAAAAGCTTCACTGGCCTGAGCAAGAACTTGCTAAGAAGTCTGTTCTAAGTGCAGAAGAATCATTGATCTCTGACAGCAAGAGAAACTTTTCACCTTTATCCTGTGGAATTCTAAAGGACATTTTTACAACTGGTACAAGTAGTTACAACGTCCTGCTGCAGAGCAAAGAGGAGAAAAAACATTCCCACAAGTGGTCTTCCTCTACCCACTCCAAACGATGCAGAAAGCCTGGCAAATCACCTAGCTCCTCTTGTAGCAAAGATCCTCGCAGGGTGAAAGAGCCTGTGACAAGTGATGGTACTTGGTACTGCCTGGAGAGGCAGCCTTGTTTTTGTGTCACTGCTTCTGTGTCCAGTCCTGTGAGGCTCACAAATTCTATCTCTTTTACAGGAAGCAGCGTAGGACTGCCACCTAAAGCCAAAAATAAGGTCAAGCAGTACCATTCTGCCCCCCTTCCAAAGCCAAAGCAGCTGCAGCCTCAGCTGTCTAGAAGCTTCGAAAAAGGAGATGACTTTTCTGGGAAGAAATTTTGTATATTGACTGCTATAAAGCCAATCAACTTAGAGAAAGAAAAACTGAGGTTCTTCAAGTCGGATTTTACCTACAATCCTCAGTTTGAATATGCCAATTCTGCTCTGTCAAATGTGCTAGCCAAGCATGGCAATGCATCTAACAGGTTTCTCAAACAGGTAAAATACCACTTCGGTAGTTGTAGTTCATTATATGCAGCAAACCATTATCTACCATTGAAAAAAAGGCATTTGAAAGTTTCCAATTACTTATGTTACAACTCTCTCCCAGTCAGGACATGTAGATATGTGATTCAAAATCTCCAGGTGAGAGGCAGTTCCCACAGTGAAGCTGCTTTGCACTCATGACAGTGCATAAAGGCTATTGCAGAGGCTACACAGAAGCTACTCTACTATGATTGAGCCTCAGATTCTGGTTAGCAGCTCTGGCTTTGGAGTTGTGACTGGTTTTTCTAGCCCCTAGAAGGCCATTGGATAGCTCATGTTCCTGTTTCCTAGCTGATTTTTTTTTTTTTTTTTGGCCAGTCCTGGGCCTTGGACTCAGGGCCTGAGCACTGTCCCTGGCTTCTTCCCACTCAAGGCTAGCACTCTGCCACCTGAGCCACAGCGCCCCTTCTGGCCGTTTTCCATATATGTGGTGCTGGGGAATCGAACTGAGAGCTTCATGTGTAGGAGGCAAGTGCTCTTGCCACTAGGCCATATTCCCAGCCCCCTAGCTGATTTTTTAATTCCTTAGTTGGAGTATGTCATGTATGGTTCTTCCAAGCCAGTTCATTCTCAGCTTGCTTAGATTCCTTGCTTAGATAGGTTGGGGACTCACATGTAGTTCTTGGCCATGAACTTGTTAATGTTTTTCTAGAATTATTATCAGCTAATAAAGATTTAAACACACATTTGAAACAAAAATGAGGTTTAAAACTGGGCACCAGGGCTGGGATGTAGCTCAGTGGCAAAGCGCTTGCCTAGCAAGTGCAATGTCCTGGGTTTGATCCCCAGTACCAAAATAAATAAATAAATAAAACTGGGCACCAGTGGTTCAAGCCTATAATCCTAGCTACTTAGGAGGATGAGATCTGAGGATCATGGTTCAAAGCCAGCCTAGACAGGAGAGTTCCTGAGACTTACCTCCAGTTAACCACAAAAAAGCCAGAAGTGGAATTGCTGCTCAAGTGGTAGAGCACTAGTCTTGAGCACAAAAGCTTAGGGATAGCACCCACGTCCAGAGTTCAAACCCTAGGACTGACTGGGGGGAGATAATTAACTTGGTTTCAAGCCAGATGCCTGTGATTCATGCCTGTTAATTTTAGCTACTCATGAGGCTAAAATGTTCAGGATCTCAGTTTGAAGTTAGCCTTGGCAGAAGAGTTCTCTAGACTTCTTCTCCAAAATAACCACCATAAAACAAGTTTGGAGGTGTGACTCAAGTGTGGCGGTAAACCTAGCAAGCATGAGGCCCCAAGTTCAAACCCCAATTGTAAAAAAAAAAAAAAAAAAAAACCTTCAAGACTAGCAAATTGTGACATAAATGGTAAGAATAATACTTTCTAGTTTGTTCCATGTAGACCCTTAGCACACACTTTTCTATTTCCCAGGGATATAATAAACTTAAAAACTTTAAGTATTTGAGGATAAATTGGCTGATGGCTTACCTGTAACACAGAGACATAACATTAAAAAGGCATGTGATTAAAAGCTGATGTGATTAAATGAACTTTGAACAGGCTTTCCGAATCCATTCCACCTCAGGCTGGCTCTGTCCATGCTTGAAGTATGGTTGTAGGATAAGTGAAATGGCACAGTTTCATTTGCCTGTGCTGCCTTCCCTAGTTTAGCTTTGTGCTGATAGTATTTCTTGACCTTAGTGTTTTTTGTTATTGTAAATAGCACGGAATCTGACCAGTCTTTTAAAGTCATTCCATACACCTTATTTTAAGATTAGAAATAATTAAAAATAATTGATGGTTCATGCATATAATCCTAAAGGCTGAGTTGTGAGGATCACAGTTTAAAGCCAGCCTGGGCAGGAAAGTCTATGAGTCTCTTCGCTCCAATTAATTACCAAAAAGATGGAAGTGGAGTTGTGGCTCAAATGGTAGAGCATCAACCATGTGCAAAAAAGCTCACAGATAGCATCTAGGCCCTGAGTTTAAGCCCCACAATCCGCATGTGTGCATATGTACACACACACACACACACACACACACACACTAATTTTAAGCATTTATTTTTCTATTTTGTTGGAAGAAATCTCTTCTACAGATTTTTTTGCCTTTCAGTGAGCATTCTTTCACTTTTTTTAAATACTGTGCTGAGATTGTGCTAAAAATTAGATTGTGACTCGGAGATTTAGTAATATAAAGTTACATTTTTGATTGGCGTGGGCAGTTTTAAAATGGTGATTACACATTAGGCCTTATTACATCTCACATATGTAACACAGAATAAATAAAATACCTAGTTTCTGATACAGTGGCTGATACCTGTAATGCCAGTACCAGGGTGTGGATGCAGGAAGACAGTAAGGTAGAAGCCAGCCTTATCTGCATAATGAGATTTCTCTCCCCAAAGGCCCCCAAAACCAAACAACAACAACACAAAAGAAAACCACTCTAAAACAAAAGATAATTCCTAAAGAGGTTATTGTAATGGTTAAATGAGCTAAAAAAATTCGAACTGGAAGTAAAATACCTTCATTCATAAACCTTCTTGATATATAATTTCTTTGAGGGCAGGTTATAATTGTCCTAGAACGGATATAGTTTTGTATCTTTGCAGAGCTCAAACTGTCAGTAGCAGAGGGGAAGAGAAAGCAAATGTTTTCCGAATAATATCTCTCCCAGGGTGGCACAGTTTTGTGTTGAGCAAATCTCAAACTTCTCATGGGTACCCTGAAGTGATAAGGCTTTTGTTTGTTTAAGTTTCATATATCTCATAAAAGCCTTGTGTACTAGTTTGGAGAGGTGGAGTTATTTCTTAACTTACTGGCCAGAAAGATTTTCTTACAAATGGAAATACCCCAGTCAGATTGTATGTCCTTGGAAAGGAATTTCTGACCTTGATGACTCAGTGGAGGCTTTGTCGATTTGCCTTTGGAAACTGTTCCAGGTGCATCTTCAGGTGCTTATCTAACTGGGTCTTTCTGTCCTAGGAAACAGCTTGGATATCTGCTTGTCGGTCAGAGAACAGTATGCAGTGGTTTACAGTTGTCCAGCAGCACTCACATGCTCCTTTCCCACTCAACACAGAATGCAGAAAGGGACCAGGGGACCCCAAGGAATAGGCTCCCAGGGACATTTTCTTTCCTTGCTGGTATTTGATACTCATTGGAGGCATACTTTTATGTTTGAGATCTGTTTATTTACTGGTTTTACATGTATAGAATATAATGTTTTAGATACTTTGGTTTGTTAATTTTTATTATCTAATCCTGTCTATGGTTTATGTTATAGAAAACTGAGTATTAGCAAGGGTCTTTGTGCTGTTGTTGGGGGCTTCCAGTGGTTCACTCCCTACTACCTGTCATTGTATTTATCTGTCACTACAGGTTCATGTTTCTTGTTTGTCTTCACTGTATTGGCCTCCTTAATATGGGTGTGTGTTACTTCACTGTTCCAGAATCTGGCACAGTTCTTGGCACTGACTGACTTTCCCAGACACGGCTGAATTTCACCGTCTCTGATCCCTCTGTACTTTGACAGTATCATCCCCTTTGCCTGGAATGCCCTCTGTCCCCTCCAGTTCCTTACTTCCATTCACCATGTTCTGTGATCTCACAGTATCTTTTTTTTTTTTGGCCAGTCCTGGGCCTTGGACTCAGGGCCTGAGCACTGTCCCTGGCTTCTTCCCGCTCAAGGCTAGCACTCTGCCACTTGAGCCACAGCGCTGCTTCTGGCCGTTTTCTGTATATGTGGTGCTGGGGAATCGAACCTAGGGCCTCGTGTACCCGAGGCAGGCACTCTTGCCACTAGGCTATATCCCCAGCCCTCTCACAGTATCTTAACGTATACCTCCAGCCCAATATGGCTACATATCATTGCTCCCATTCTATGACAGGAGAGAAACTTAGATCCTAAAATACAGACTAGTTAGACACATGATAGGTGATCATAAAGATGAGTGGATGAATACATTTATGAATGTTAGATAAATGAATGGTCCTTTTTGCTGGGGTGTTAAGATTTATTGAAATGATTTTTAAACAGTGGGTCTAAACTTTGTGCCAGGGACCAAGATTAGCCTGCATATATGTTTTGTTTGGCTAGCATTCTGTTTCTTTTTTTTTTTTTTTTTGGCCAGTCCTGGGCCTTGGACTCAGGGCCTGAGCACTGTCCCTGGCTTCTTCCCGCTCAAGGCTAGCACTCTGCCACTTGAGCCACAGCGCCACTTCTGGCCATTTTCTGTATATGTGGTGCTGGGGAATCAAACCTAGGGCCTCGTGTATCCGAGGCAGGCACTCTTGCCACTAGGCTATATCCCCAGCCCCCTTCTTTTTTTTTTTTTTTAAATAGAATGTAAAGGTGCTCTTCTGTTGCTTCTCCTAGAAATCTTACAAGCAGAAGCTTTACATGTTGAATTGTTCTTGCAGTTGAAGGTATTTGACCACTGCTGCAGTCAGTGCCCCACTGTTCATGACTACAGTGCCTTGAATGGATCCCTAATGATCAGAGAGAGTAGTCACAAAGCTTTATAAACTAAACTTGCCAACAAGAGGCAAAATCCACCACAGAAAAGCTGGTTTAGTATTTGGAATTTTGCTTTTCATTTTAAAGATCTTAAAGAAATAGAATGTGTTTCCGGCTTATCTGCAGTGAGCTTTCTTGGACTGTTCTGAAAGATACTGCATAAGAAAAGAATCTATAGGTAGACTGAAAAACAAACTCTTTCATTCAACTCCAAGATTCGCCACATGTATTGTTATCATAATAAAGATTTCTAGAGCTGGGCACTGTTGGCTCATGCCTGTAATCCTACTTACTTAGGAGGCTGAGATCTGAGGATCAAGATTCAAAGGTCCTTGAGACTCTTATCTCCAATTAACCACCAGAAAACTGGAAGTGTGCTGTGGCTCAAGTGGTATTGCGTTAGCCTTGAGCTGAAGAGCTGAGGGACAGTGCCCAAGCCAAGAGTTCAAGCCCCATGACTGACAAAAAAAAGATTTGTAGCGTCTTTAACTTCATTTAAGCTAATGTTTTCCAAACTCATTTGGGTTTGGTACTATGTAGACCATCTTCCCCTCCTGAAACCATTTGTGCAACAATGGCTTAAAGAAAAAGACTAACCAGGTGTGGTACTAGATATCTGTAATCACAGTACTCAGGAGGCAGAAGCAGGAAGATCAAGAGTTCTAGGCCTGGCTATGCCACATAGAAAGACCCTCTCCGCCCCCCCCAAAAAAAAAGATTGGAGAAACACTAGTTTAAATAAAAAGAGAGCAAATCAGTCACCTCACATTCTAAAATTAAAACATAGAAGTCTTCTGTCAAAGCTTTAATAGTGCACAGTCATATTATATGTAGATTGCAAGGTATATCTCTCCCCCATACTGTCCTCACAGCCATGGGTGGTAAGGGGAACAAGGACTCCCATTTCCAGGAATGGGCAAAGGTAAGTGAGAGCCAGTGAGGCACTAAACAAAGAAAAATGAATGGGCAAAGGCAAGATATAGCCAGTGAGGGACTAAAGGAAGAAAGGTTAAAAGACATGCCTACAGTCCCAACTGCCAGTAAATGATGGGGCCCTAATGGGAAACCAGGTCTTCTAACTTCTAGTATTTCCTGTTGTGTCCTATCAGTGTCCCCATTGAGAGAAAACCACAGTTAAGGAAGGAGATAGTCGTAGCACATGACTGCTGAAGTGGCTTGTGATTTGATGGTCAGATTTCCAAATTGCTGAAGAGTAAACAAATCTGCTAGTAAACTGAAAGCAGACCATTTAGCAGAGTACTGAGATTTTTCAGCAAGGTGTATTATCCATTACAGTACTGAGCATCTTATACAGAGAAAGCATTCATTTTGTGGATTAATGGTTTGAATGTTTTATGTTTTATTGTTATTCTTTATTAAGATGTAATTCATACCACATGCCTGTGGCTTATTCGTGTAACCCTAGCTACTCAGTTGGTTAACATCTGAGAATTGCATTTTAAAGCCAGCCTGGGTAGAAAAGTATATGGGATGTTTATCACCAGTCACCTACAAAAAAACAGAAGTGGAGCTGTGGCTAAAGTGGTAGAGTGCTAGCCTTCAGCACAAAAGCTCAGGGACAGTGCTCAGGCCCTGAGTTCAAGCCCTAAGACAGGCATGCGCGCACACACACACACACCACCTAATTCATATGCCATACAACTCACCCATTTAAGAGTGTTCAGTCCACTGGGTTTTAATGTGTTTAGTGTAGCAGCTTTTTCTCACTAACAAGTACCTGAGACAAACAATTCAAGGAAGAAAGATATAGGTTGGCTCACAGTTTCAGAGGTCTCAATCTTGGCTCCGTCATTTGTGGGCTATTGACTGTGGCATAATCATGGCACAAGCTTCAGGCAGAGTATAGTTGCCTACTTCATGGTGGCCAGATACCAAGCAGTACAGAAACAGGCAGGGCCATGGCAAGCCCCAGGCATAGATCCCCCTACTTTTTCCAGCCAGACTCCACTAACCAGTTTCCAACATCTCCCCAAATAGCACCACCTGCTGGGAACAAAGGAGCCAGGGAGAGGACATTCCATATTAAAACTGTAGCACTTAGTTACATGATGATCATTACCTAATCCCAGAATGCCATCACCTCCAGAAGTTCTGTACCTATTGGCAATTACTCCCATTTTTTCCAAACACAATCTACTCTCCATATTCTGGACAGTTGATATAAATGGAACCCTAAATAGGTCATTTTATGGTTTTTTTATGACTGGCTTATGGAAATATACATGTTCTAGCAAGTACCAGTACTTTCTATTGCTGAATGATAACCTATATGTAGGTTAAAATGTATTTATCAGCCGGTAGGACATTTGGGTTATTAACACCCATTTCCTGTTGTGAATAAATGCTGCTATGAACACTTGATGCACATTTCTTTGTGCGCATCCGTTGTAGTTGCCTTGGCTCCTTCCTAGTGGTGGATTTTCTGGGACTATGGTCGACTCTGTTTAACCTTGGAGGATCAGCTCCACTGTGGTCCAGACTAACTCACTACTCTATTTTCCTACCAGCACTGGACACAGATTCCACACCTCCTCGTACAGTCTCGTTTTCATTTTTTCTACAGCTGGCCTGATGGGCATGAAATGGTATCTCATTGAGGCTTTTGATCTGTAGTCCAGGTTAGCTTCAAAATTGCCATCCTTCTGGCCTCAGCTTCTCTTATGCTTTGGCTACAAGCATGTACCACCCAGCTTTCAACTGATTTGTTTTTTAGCAAGAAATATTATCTTACTTGGTAATGCAGACCTTGGCCAAATGCTGAGATCGACACAAAGGAAAGATTCAGAATCAGACCTGCCTATAGAGGACCAGGACCAGGGCAGTGGGGATAGATGTTTGCAGATTAAGATGTTCCAGTTCTGGTGCAAGGAGTTAATGAAAAAACAAAACAACAAAAAGAAGACACATCCATCATGTGTAGTATTGTTAGCATCAAAAGGAAACTCTGTATGGTATGAATGGGGAAATCTGGGATGGACTTCATGGATGTGGGACATGACCATCTGCTTTATGAGCCAGCCTCAAGGACATGAGGTATGTCTGCTCTTTTCCTACCAGTAGTTTACTCTACCTAAAAACCTATGGAAAATCTCCAGGCTGCTGGTCTTTGGACCACGTTTGAATGGGAAATCGTTCAAAAAATAGTCTTGGAAGCTGGGTATGTTGACAATCCTAAGTACTTGGGAGGCAGAGGCAGAAGGGTGGCAAAGCTAGAGGAATTCTATCTCTAAAACAAAAATAGGAGCAAAGGGATTGAGGTATGGATCAGGTTGTAGAGCACTTACCTAATATGTATGAAGCCCTGGATTCAATGCCCAGTACCAGAGACAGAAACACAGAGACATAGAAAGATGTGTGTTCATTTTGGGAGCAGAAGCCAGGTAAAGCCTCTTAAAGCCATTTCCCTGTTATAATAATTTTTATACATGCCTACCTTATCAGTAATGTATGCTTTTCCAGTGGAATACATGTGTTGAATTATCCTTTGCAATATGCAGTTTTTCTATAAATTATATGTAAGGCATGTTATTCAAAGGGATGGTATTGATAAAGAATGGTAACACAGTAATTATGGTATCGGGTCCCAGACACCTTCTTCCACAAGGTCGACTAAGTTTTCTTAGTCATGGAATAGATGTTTCTATTATCACTCTGGTTTACAGAGGAGAAGGCTGGTCAGGCCTTAGAATTAGGAACATGCCTGCCGTGGCACAAAAGCCCGTGTGCAGCAGGTCCTGGGTTCATGCTCACGCTCCTCTTCTCCCAGGCATCCAGAGGCTTTACCGGTGTAGCAGCTTAGAAGAATCTCAGCTCAGGATGTCCAGTTCTAGAGCATTAACCGTATTATTTTTTTTAATTTATAAGTAGCAATCCAGAAACCAGTCTTAACATAATACATATATGATTTTCTACTCCTTTTGCAATCCATATAAGATACTTAGGCTTTCTATGTGCCTTTCCATAGATGCTAATGATTTGTATTTATTTCTCAATGTTTTTAGTCTTCCAGTCTGTATCTGTCTGTTAGGAGAAGACCCCAACCATTCTTATTCCTGTGCTGTGGCAATTTCTGAAGGAGGAAGTGTAGAGATCACCTACCCTGAGGGAAAGATCAAGGTGTCAGCCATGTTGAGACTGTTTTCTGTGAGGAGCCAGGCCAGTGACTTTAGAGATTGTCATAGAAGACCGAAGTGATTTTTTTGTTCAAATAATGATTGTGACTAGAGTTATGAGACCTCTTATGTTCTTCTGCTGAACCAGTTATGGTAGACCGCAGCCAGATTTGTGAAACAGAGTAGAAATTGTTGATGCTGGGACTGAAGGAATGGCTCAAGCGGTAGATTACCTGCCCATCAAGAGCAAGGTCCTGAGTTGAGACCCCAGTACTGCCAAAAAATATAAGATAAAACCATACAAAGCAAATTTTGGAAACTTAGAAAATGTGGCACTTGAGTTGCAATTCATTTTTTTTCCAGTCCTGGGGCTTGAACTCAGGGGTCTAGGCACTGTCCCTGAGCTTCTTTTGCACAAGGCTAGCACTCTACCACTTGAGCCAAAGCACCACTTCTGGGTTTTTCTGTTTATGTGGTAGTGAGGAATCTAACCCAGGGCTTCATGCATGCTAGGCAAGCACTCTACCACTAAGCCTCACTCCCAGCCCTGCAATTCATTTTGTTATCAATAAAGCTAGGCCAAGTCTTGATGAATAAGATCACCACTAGCTTATTACATATCTGTTCATTGCAAAGTAATAGGAGGCCATTTACTCTCATTATGTCTTTCTCTCTAACAGTCCATTCGTATTATGGAGCTGACTTTACAGAAATATGGAAGCTATGAGAAATTTGAACAAGCCACTGGTGGTAGCTTGCTGTCTAAGCCTCGGATCTGGAGTCATGTTAGGAAGTACATGATGAAGGAGGGCTGCCTGGGAGAGGTAGGCTGTGTGTGTGAACCTGAAGCCTGCCATGTCATACAAGCTTTGCCCCAAAGTACTCATTCAGTTAGTTATCGCAATTCTTATGAAACACTTTGAGGTCCCCTTGTACTTGAATCATCTTTATATGTTCAGTTTCTTTCTATCTCTCTATTTTGCTTACTACCACTCCTATATAGCATGTGGGATTGTGTGAATTACCTTTTGAAAATTGTCAATAAAGTCAGGTGCTGTGATGTGTGCCTATAATCCCATATCTGGGGAGGCTGAGGCAGGAAAATAATGAGTTTGAGGCTAGCCTAACTGGCATTGCAATACCTTGTATCAAAAAAAAAAAAAGAAGAAGAAGAAGAAGAGGAGGAGGAGGAGGAGGGAGGGAGGGAGGGGAGGGGAGAGGAGGGAGGGTTAGAGGGGGAAAGTGAGAGGGAAGTAGAAAGAATGAGGAAAGGGAGGGGAGGAGAGAGAAGGGGAGGGAGGGAGGGGCTGATGATCATGAGGTTGCTCCAGTGACCTGTTCTTATTAGTAATCATTCTTAGTCTCAGAGCCTTGGCTCTGGCATGGTGCAGAATTCTCTTTCCATGTCCTTTGCATTTATTCTCCTTTTTCATTATTAGAGCTAGGAAGTATATTTGAGAGACGGCAGAGATACAATTTTAAGTTCTCTGTCTTTCTCAGCACCACCATCTATTTTCTTCTATCCAATATCCAGTCAAAAGGTTCTTGAATTACCAAAGACCAAAATTGGGGTTCCAGGGAGTCAAGGTAGTTATAACAGAAAAAAAAAGTGTTACTTGATGGGCACACTGATTTCTGTGAAAGCTTCCTCCCCTTGTCTTTACATTTTGTTTTGTGTGTGTCTCTGTGCGTGCACACATGCGTGTTCCCTCCTGTTCCTTAGATTGTAGTTCATCTCACTGAAGACCTGCTTTCACGAGCTTCAATGACAGTAGTCAATGGATGTCCAACTCTGACCATCAATGTTTCAACGGCCCGGGAGCACTGGCTGGAGGGAATGCTGAGGCATGAGATAGGTAGGGACAGCACTTGGTTTACTCGGATGGAGTGTCAGGAATTACCCCCAAAGAAATGTTCTTTAGAATAATTTTTTTTAAGTTACCTGGACTCTTTTCAGAGTAGATTTATTTTGGTGGTACTACGGTTTGAACTCTCCTTCTTGAGCCCTGCTCTCAGCCCTTTTTTGCTCTGGTTATTTTGAGATAGAGCCCAGGCTGGCCCATGCAGCAGTCCTCCTGCATAAGCTTCCCTTCACAAATGCACACCACCACACCTAGCATGGTCTTCTCTCTGGGTCATAGACTTACACTATGAAGGGTTTTCCCATTTCTTTTGGACCTGTGGTGTGGAAGCACATCATAGTAGGAGCATGTGGGAGAACAAAGTCACAAATCAGTAATGATCCCAAAGAGAGAAAGAAAGATATGGGGGACCCCCTCATCCCATTATAGAGAACATATCCTCAGTTACCTAAAGACCCCTTTGCCCAGTCTCACCTGTCCCTTTCCCCCCTCTCCCCCTCACCCCTCTCTCTGCCAGGGTTTTTTTTTCTGTGTTTTTGAATTATTTTTTGAGACAGGGTCTTATTCAGCCTAGGTTAGACTCAATCTCATGAGCTTCCTGCTTTTTCCTCCCAAGTGCTAGGATTGTAGGCAATGAGCCACTATACCTGACTAAATTAATTAATTATGGTGCTGCAAATTGATTCTAGGGCCTTGCTGGTGCAAAGTAAATGCTCTTCCACTGAGCTCTATACCCCCCAGGCCCTTTAAGCCCAGCTCATTTTTAACATTTTATATTTACTTTTTAAGATTTTAATTAAGGACATAATTAGCAAGGATTAGAGCAAAGGGAGCATTAACCTCTCTTCTGCATTAGATGTGTTTTTTTTCCACCTCTTCAAACTTCCCCCACCTCCCAGTAGAGTGAAGCTAGGGACCCAGCCTTCACCCCACGTGGACCTTGGGGCTTTTTCTCGGGGGAGAAGACTCATGTGCTGCCTTTCGTGACTGCTGCCTCTTCTTCACAGGCACACATTATTTTCGAGGAATCAACAACCTTCAGCAGCCATGGGGCAGTTGGGTTGGACGTAAAAAACATGAGCTAAAGCCCAACAACCCTACAGAGGAGGGACTGGCGAGCATCCACAGTGTCCTGTTTAGAAAAGACCCCTTTCTGTGGAGGGCTGCCCTTCTCTACTACACTGTGTATCAAGCCAGCCAGATGTCATTCTGTGAACTCTTCGAAGACATTGGCAAGTTTGTCAAGGACCCTAACACCCGATGGGATTATTGTGTACGAGCCAAGAGGGGATGGACCGACACTTCCCAGCCCGGTAGGTATGCCCCCGGCTGGGTGAGCGGGACCTCAGGTTACCTCTTGAATGCCTGCGTCTGAGAACCTGCTCATCTGTAAAATCCTTTGTTACTTGAGGTCAGCACTAGACTTCCCAACTGTAGTCTCTCAGCTTTCTGTTTCTTTGATTTTGGAGACAAGGCTTCAACCCAGGTTGGCCTTGAACTCAGGACCCTTTTGCCTCAGCCTCTGGAGTACTGGGATGGCTGGCATGGCCACCATACATGGTAGCTGGTAAACATTTGGTCTGTTTTCACTTTTTGGCTGTATGAATAATGCTTCTGTGAGCATTACTGCATAAATCTGTATGTGGATATAGTTCCCTTTCTTCTAGACAATAGACCTAAGAGTAGAATTGTTTGACTAATATGGTGACTGGGTTCAACCTTTGGGGCCTGCCAGACTTTCCCAAAGTCACCACAGCTTTGTCCACCTCCTTGCCAATGCCTGTCTATTTTCAATTTTTCACTGGTTTCAGCTATCTTTACTTTGAAGCTACTGTCGTCGTCGTCGTCATCATCATCATCATCACACCCAGAGGATGTAGGGAGGTAGTTTGCTTTAATTTACCTGATGACAGGTGGAGTCTTTTTCATTTGCGTATGGACCATTTGTACATAGTTTTGTTTTTGTTGTTTCTGGTTTTTTGAGATAGTCATCATAGGTAGCCCAACCTCAAACTTGTGATCCTCTTGCCTCAGCTTCCCAAATCCTGTGAGTATGCATGTCTACCACCACACTTGGCTTGTATGTCTTGAGAACTATCTGCGTCATTTTTTATGTCCGTTTTTTAATTGGATTGTCTCCTGGACTTTTCCTGTTGGGCTGAGTAGCTAGGATTACAGGCCCAACCCAGTACCCTATAGAACACTGGGCGTGCCTGATTGTTTACAGTAAACCTTTTTATCAGGAATGATGTCATGAAGACAAATACAAATATATTTTGGCAAACTAGAAGTTATTAGCTATAGGACTGTTCCTGCATAAGAGAGAGCAGATTAGTACCTAATTTCCTGGTAGTTTTGTTTTTTTTTTGGCCAGTCCTGGGCCTTGGACTCAGGGCCTGAGCACTGTCCCTGGCTTCTTCCCGCTCAAGACTAGCACTCTGCCACTTGAGCCACAGCGCCACTTCTGGCCGTTTTCTGTATATGTGGTGCTGGGGAATCGAACCTAGGGCCTCGTGTATCCGAGGCAGGCACTCTTGCCACTAGGCTATATCCCCAGCCCTCCTGGTAGTTTTTTTAAACACCAGAAAGTAAACCCTGCTCTGTTCCCCAGGGTGCTTCAGTAAAGACCAAGTGTACTTGGACGGAACCCTCCAGATCCTCCGAAACAGGCGCTCTATAGACTTCTACCTGCTGACCGCCCTGGGAAAGGTGAGTGGGAGGAATGGCTCCAGACCCCAGGCCAGCATTGCTGTAGCCTGGTTCAGGAGTCAGTGAAACTCACATCACATCTGTTACATCACTGCTGTTCCACCAAGCTTTTCTGGGTGATCGAAAAAGGGAGAGAAAGCATGTTTCCATCATAGGCTGCAGGGCAGAGTTTCTTTGGAGTCGTAAGAGATAAGGAAGGAAATGAAAATTTTGGGCGTATGTATCATTTTCTTTTTACATTCATCTTAACTAAAAAGCATTTTAAAGTCAAGGTACAGCTGCACCACTTTCCCCTACAACAGCTTCCTCTAAGAATCAGGTGTTCTCTGACATGCCCATACAGTTTCTTAAATTCATCACTGATTGAGCATGAAACACTGAAAATGCAGCACAGACACCCAAGAAACTAAAAATAAAGTAGAAAAAAATAGGAATAAGAAAGAAATGCAACCATAACCCCACTGTAAATCGCCTTCACAGTAACAATAAGTGAATGAAAAAAAAAAAGAAACAACATACAGTCCTTCAAATTTCCCAAATTGTCTCCAAAATATCCCTTATAGCTCTTTTTTCTGTGATCCTGGATCAAATAAAATTTATGCATCATATTATAATCTTTATCTCTGTTAAAATGAAACAGTTCCCTATCCTATTCTTTTTAAAATGACATATTTAAGAGATGCAGTGGTTGTCTTGAAAGCTTCTGTGGCATGATTCTCAGGTTGCTTTATTTTCAGTGGTTTCAGTTAGCCCTTTTTAGTCCAGGACTCTGCAGAAGTAAGACATGTGTTCTACTCATCCCACAGAAAACATATGCCCTCTGCCAGAAATGATATCCTGGGCAAATCAGTTGACCGCAGATCCCTCCACTTTAAAAACATGTTTCCTCTGATGGATTAGAGAGTAATCTGTGAGGTGATATCTAAGAATCTGAGATTAGTTCTTTAATGAAGCTCCGATTCCTTTTAGTGGGAGATGTTATCTAGCAAGTAGTATCTAAACATGTCTTGAGACTGAAGTGCTGTTGCTTCTTGATAGTTTCAATGAGCAGATTATATTTTTTAGAAATCTTAAGGGCATTCCAATTCAAATGAGACTCCACAGGTATTTTTCACATGTTACCCCCATTGCATATTTGTATCTCTTTTTTTTTTAGATAAGAGCTTTGTTTCCTTTTACCTAGAGTTAGAGTTATACCTGGTTCTATGCGAAACTACCACAATAAAGGGTCACACAATTATTTTAACTTCACAGTGTATATAAAGTTATGTTTAGAGCCAGGTATGGTGATGCAAGCCTGTAATCCCAGCACTTAGGAAGCTGAGGCAGGGAGTACACGAGTTTATTAAGCCAGCCCAAGTTACATAGTGAGACCGTGTCTCAGTCTCCTCACTCCTCACTGAAGAAGTAATATCTATACCATAGTGTAGTCAGGTAAGCATACAGTGGCATTAATGTTTTGAAAACACCCAATGTACCTACCTTAACTTAAAGATTTAGTCAAGAGCTGAGTGCTCATGCTTGTGATCCTAGCTACTCAGGAGGCTGAGATCTGAGGATCTTGGCTCAAAGCCAGCCTGGGCAGGAAAGTCTGTGAGACTCTGATCTCCTGATTAACCACCAGAAAACCAAAAGTGATACTGTGGCTCAAGTGGTAGAACACTAGCCTTGAGCTGAAGAACTCAGGGACAGTGCCCAGATGCAGCTTTTGAGTCCCATGACTGACCAAAAAAAAAAAAAAAGATTTAGACAAGGGGATTCAGAGTTGGAGGCCATCATTGGTTGCATAGCTGAAGGCTAGCCTGAGGCACATGGAGAGACCTTTCCTCAACAAAACAAAGTTTGTGTGTGTGTGTGTGTGTGTGTGTAAAATGCACAGAAAATAAAGTGACTCCATGGAGAAGACACACTGCAGGCACAAAAGTGAGACTTGTAGTTGTGCTTTAAAATGACTCCCCTTTGCAGGTTTCCTATGAAGATGTGGATCGCTTAAGCGGACTGGCCGTTACCGACAAAATGCGCGTCCCTCACTTCCTGCAGGACCACAGTCGATACATGGAGCACTTGGAGAAGATCATGGAAGTGAACAAACTGACTGACACAGAACTGAAAGCCCTCATCTAGCAACCTGTGCTCTTGCAGACCCTGCCCAGCCACACTTCGTGTATGCCACCATCGAGGTACATTTGGTACCACCGATTCATAAAAGAAGAATGACTATTTGCTTGAGTTTTCTCAAGAATGGTCATCAGTATACAGATGAAACTTTAAGTTTAGTACAAACGTGAACCATTGGGAAATGGTTCTATACTTCTATAGGCCACAGGGAAAGTGCCTCCTGTCTTCGTCTCCAAGTCAGATGCAGTTTTCCTGCTTGCTTTCCGTGAGGCCTCATGAGGGAATGGGGTGATGAACTTTGGCCTGAGCACCAAGGCTGGCTCCTGTGGGAGCAGCCCACTTCCCGGTGGCATTCTGCACACTCCAAGGTTATATTTGTTCTTCATAAACATTGGTAAAAATTGTTCGCTTTTCAAAAATTAGTTGCGTGACACTCCCAAAAGCTAGCTACATCTAACTTCTTATTTCTCTTGTATGCTAAGGGCAGAGACAAATGCAATTTGAAAATTTTTCATTAAGTCTTTCATTTTCTACTTTATTTCACCTCATAGGGACTGATGAGGAAATTGTGCCTGGCTTTGTTGTGGTAAGATCAAGCCAAGGGCTTAGAAGCAGGCATGTGCTCTGTCTCTGAGCTATACCTGCAGCCCACTGATAAGTTCCTTTTTGTCCAATGAGCTCTTAACTGGACTCTTTTCATTTACTGAAACCTATTTTAATTTTACCTCTTCATATTTTAAACCAAATGTTTAAGATTTTCCCTCTGCATTCTTTTACGTAAAAGATAAATATGCATTCCTGAGATACTTATCTACTCAAATCTAGATGGCTGGGGAAGGAAAGGAAAGGCTACTTACTTGGGGGTAGGTAGGCGGGGAGGAGTAAGCTGAGCAGTCCATGAGATAAACCAGCCTCATAGTTGTGCTCAGTGTAACTTTATCAAAATCTCTCACTTCATTAACCAGTAACATAATTTGAATTAAAAAATGGAGAATTTTGTTTTGCTTTATCAGCTTTTATATACCTGACTTTCAAATTGGTCAATTTTGGTGTATACTTGGGTACTTGGAATCAAGTTCTTCATACAAAGTTATTTTAGTGATCACAAAGAATGCTGTTGTAAACACTCCAATCAAGATAGCAAGACTATAGCTTCTTCCCAGAGCTACGCAGGAGCTTACCTTTACCTCAGTTCCAGCTCAAATGTGGTGCTAACACTGGTCGTGTGTAAGGATACAGGAAATCTTCTGCAGTCTAGGTGATGTGAATTCTTCTCCTCTTATGTGGAAAAGAGCTAGAGCAAATAGGATCTGCTCTGGCTGCTGGCTGGCTTTTGCAAACCCATGCAGCCTAAAGGCCAAGCCCTCTGAGCATTGAACGCCCCACCTTGTGCCTTGCTTACTGCGTGTGTCCACACACTCTTTACCAGGGATTACGGGACACAGCAAGTTCCCTACTAGCAGCTCAAGCAGGTATCTCCTCTAGCAGTTGTGTTCTTGCAGCCTGGTGTGGTGTTTTCTGCCTTCCTCTTAGAACTCAAGGACCAAATTCTGGTGGTATCTGTGTGCTGTGAGTTACGCCTGAACGCTTGCACATTCAGCATTTGCAGGCAGAGTGCTGTTCATCTTTAGGATAATGGAAAATGAACTTGCAGTGGTTTGATTGTAGTTGATAAGAGTTTGGGTATTCTCTTTGATGTGGAAAAGGAACTGCCTCTCCCCTTACTGCTTTGATACAGGGAGAAAAAAAAACCCATGTGTTATGATGATAAAAGCAACCTTAAATTAAATTAATCGCCTATAAGATGTTTTAGAAGTTAGATGTAACCAATGGTACTTTCAGATGGCAGAAATAAAGTGCTTTAAGCTTGCAAAGTTGAACAAAGATTAAATAAGTTTATTAATTCTTTCCTGAAGTAGGTCAGTTCTGTTCTGTGAAAGTTTTAATAAACAGAAAGTTATAGCAAGAGTACTTAGGTAAAGATCATATGGAATTTACTATAATACACTCTTAATACAGGCTACTGAGTGGGGTTCAGCAACCATAATTCTAACATAGTTGAATCAAACACTAGGTGGGTTGACAGTAATAATAATGTTTGCAAACACAAATCTATAGTTTCCATTTCCTTTTAGTTTTGCATTTGTAAAAGTGCTTAAAGTTGATAATAACTGTTTTATATACTTTCAGGCCTTTTGTGTCTTCTAGTAATAAAAAGAGGTAGATCCAAAATTCTTGAATAAAATATATGGATATGTATGCATATAAACCTCTGTTCTTGGAAACATTCCATTTTTATTGTGCTATTTCTTTTTTTTCCCGTCTGCTGCTTATGGAAGGGTATCAGTAAACCTTGTTTTTCAGCATCCATCCTTACTTACAGATATCCTTACTTACAAATGTTGTATTTTCTGAAGCTTGGCTCTCCCCTAGTTTGGCCTCTTCTGCTCTCCTGGGGTGCTGGGAGAGGGGCAGTCGCTGTCACATTACTGCTCTGCTCATCTAGTAAACTTTTCTGCAGAATCTTCTGGGCAGGATATAGTCTCTGGCAGTGAAGAGATCATGCCTAGTGAGGGAGGCCCCGAGGCAAGCTACCACATGGCCAGCTGTAGAACAAAAAATGCACTGAAAGAATGGATGCTGAGACCTGGGGCTTGTACATGTGTTCAAAGCAAAGAGAGAGCTTGTGACTGTTCTCTGAGCTGTGATGAGAGGCCAAGCAGCTGGAGCCAGGGGATGGAGTGAGATATGACAGCAGCTTGGTAACCAGAAGCCTGGGTGGGGCTGGACTAGTAGCTCAGTGATGGAAGGCTTGCCTAGCCTGTTCAGAGGCCTGTTCAAATGTCCAGCACATCAAAAAAGGGAGAACAACCCCACCCCCACCCCCTACCCCAGCCTGGATGGCCGAAGGAGCTAACATGACAGCCTTGTCCCCAAGAAGACGAGCTTTGGGCAGGAACTCCACAAGGAATGCAGCTCTCCTCACCCACCACAGCAACACCTTGACAGACCAGAATGGCAGACACACCATAATCTCAGCACTTAGGAGACCCAGGCAAGAGGATCTCCAAGGCCACCCTGGGTTCCATACAGACTCTTGTCTCTAAAACCAAAACCAAAGTGTTGCATTTATAATTCAAAATGACAGCAAGAAAAGAAAATGTACCAATGACCAAAGTAAAGCAAAAAAGACTAGGTAGTGGGATTTTGGTGGACAGTAGGACAGTGGTCTTCAGAGATAGCAGAACTCTGGAGAACTTCCCCCCAAATAAAAAGACCTAAAATAATCCTGCCATGCACTATACAAGAGCTCCTAGTAAGAACAGTTGGGTCATGATCTCAAGTTCAAGTAAACCAAGGATTTGTTCCTCCTGTCACTGTAAAATGCCCCTAGCATATTTAGAGTGCTTTCTTTTTTTTTTCTTCCAAATTTTTATTATCAAACTGATGTACAGAGAGGTTACAGTTTCATACGTTAGGCACTGGATACATTTCTTGTACTGTTTGTTACCTTGTCCCTCATACCCCCCTCCCTCCTCCCACTTTCCCTTCCCCCCTGAGGTGTTCAGTTCACTTACACCAAACAGTTTTGCAAGTATTGCTTTTGTAGTTGTTTGTCTTTTTTTACCCTGTGTCTCTCAATTTTGGTATTCCCTTTCTTCTAACTGGTATTAGAGTGCTTTCTTAATGGGCTACCACCTCAATTTTGTGTATGTCCCAGTAAATGAAGAAGCTTGGCTCCTTCCTTCAGGTAAACAGACCTACCTGGATTTAGGAAGACACTAGTTCTTAATTTGTTGTCAGAGCTTGTGTTGGAAGTTGTAACGTTCTCCATGGAGAGTGGTTTGGAGTGCCAAAACCACTAGTGAGAAGATAGTGACAGGCCTGACCCAGTAGGCAGTGAATACACACTAGCTAGAGCCCTGGGCTTTCTGTGTGCCACTCCTTACCGCTCCACCAGAGGGTGCAGTCCTCCCCTTCCTTCCTTTACCTAGCCAGTGAGGCCCTTAGAGGGTTAACCAGGCTCAGCCCAATCCTAACCTGTGCTCTAATCTCAAGAACTAATAACTTGTAGCAAAGGTTTACACACTGCTTTAAAGAACTGAAGAGAAGGAGACACAAAAATCTATAGATGTAGTCTGTTTCTTCCAATCGAAAACTCACACCAACAAGGTTAGTCATAAAATTACTCGACGTGATTTTGGACTAAAAGACAATTTCATACTCAGATTTATTGTTAACTACTCCAACACACTCTCATGTGTATATTTTGAACAGTGGGTGGTAGAAGCCAGCAATGTGCAATTCAGCTCCTAATTTTATCTCCACAGCATATTATTAACCATAGATACTTGTCAGTAAAATCAAGTTTTTTCCTTTTGGAAACACTTTGAGAAAATCACCAAAGGCAGATTTTTCTACTCAGCAACTAGCAGTGTCCCACAAGTGGAGGTCCTTAAATTTCTGGGTCATAGGCAAAGCTAGGGGAGTCACAATTCCAAATTGTACCTAAATACCCAACAGACATACTCAGTGACTATGGGGCCCTCCAACTCTGTAAGGATTCTGGGCTGATTTTAGATCAGTAGAGATTCATCTCTTTTATTCCAAGGCCGGAGAAGTGGGCATGCTTCCCAGGCCTGACCTGCAAACATCGGAGGGATTGAGGACTCAGATGCATAGCTAGATTCTACTATATACTGGGGGGGGGGTGAGAATTAAGGCCCCCACAGAGGGCTCACCTGGAAGTAGCTTGTCATTAAGGCCAGGGCTGAGACCCAGGCTATCGCCTCACTGTTCTACACTTCCTGTGTCTTTACTGTTCCTCGTTGACAGCACACATCTTCCACCCGTGTTCAGCACCATGCCAGGCACCAGTGGCTCATGCTTGTAATCCCAGCTACTCAGGAGGCTGAGATCTGAAAATTGTGGTTCAAGCCAGCCCTGGCAAGAAAGCCCTTGAGACTGTTATCTCCAGTTAACCATTAAAAAGCCAGAAGTGGAGCTGTCACTCAAGTGGTAGAGCATTATCCTTGAACAAAAAGGCTAAGGGACAGCACCCAGACCCTGAGTTCAACCCCACTACCAGCCTGCGTGCATGCATGCACATAGGCGTGTGCATGCATGCGTGTACACACATACACATACACACGGGTCTCAGCACCAGAACGCAAATCTCGAGCTCTATCACGAGCTCTATCTTTATTTCCAGCTATTTACTGTTTAATTTGAGATAAAAGGACTTTGCTGTTAGGGGCAGCTTCAAACTTTGATCCTCAGATCTCAGCTTCCTGAATAACTAGTATTACAGGCGTGGGCCACTGGTAACCAGCTAGTGCCACTTGGTGATTCACACAGGGCTAAGTAGTTATTGTCCCATGGCTGAGCATCGCCTCTCTGGCCACTGAAAGCTACACTAAAATTTTTAGTAGATAAGCCATCATCGGTCTTGATGCCAGAACTCTACTTTCTGTCCTTTTTAGTATCATGATAGTAAGTTCAGCCAACTTTCTAGGCACTGTGATTCAACTAACTCCTTCCACATAGGTATTTCTCAAAGTGGGAGCCTCGGGCCTTGAGTTCAAGACCAGGTACTGGCAAATCCACATGCAAATTCAATAGTATTTTATATTTGTAGGAGACTTCTTACTCCTTGGCTAACATCCTCATTAAGCTGTATTTCCCTGCTTAAGCCCTATTATATCCTCTGTTGGTCAGAGGACATGTTAAATGTTATCTGTCAACAATGTACCATCTTGGGTTTATACATTCTAAAGTAAGAGCATGGAGCAACATCACCTCGTTTTTAGGGAGAAAGAGGACCATCCCCCACCTAAAATGACTCATCTTCCAGAGTCTGGAATGCAAACCCTGGTGAGCAGAAGCTCACTCAAAGCTTATCTATGCCCAGGTGTCACCTTCTGCTCCTAGGATTTCATTTGCAGTATAAATGTTCGAGCAACCTTTGCACCTGGAAAGCAGCAGATTTGTCTACTACAGTATGCCTTCTACCTACAGCCACTGCTGAGCAGCCAAAAGAGATGAGTTTGGGATAGAGCCACATTTTCACTTCAGACTGCACTTGAGGTGTCCCCTCAGAACAACTTAGAAGGTCTACCCCAAAAGCCACAGCTACAACTCTGACTCCATCCATGATACAGTGGCCTAAAGAGACAGTGCACCCACCCCACAGGCCTTAACTAAAATAAATTTTAAGCCCAGGAATTGCCATCCTATCCCAGAAACACCTCGAGACGATAAAATTAAAATAAGGCTGTACCAAACTGTTGTTTATGCCATCATCTAGAGCAGCTGAGCGGTGATGGGGAGCAATCTCTCCATCTGGCTCACCAGAAATGTTAGGCCTAGGGTTTTCAGCAGTTCCTCGGGTATGAAAGGATTCTCTAAGAGACGCCATGGAAGGCAAAGAGAGTACAAGTTTATTCATTTTCCAAGAGATGGTTGGGCCCAGACACCGTAGGTAGCCTGGGACTTGTAGAATCATTGGGCTGCCTGAGGATGTGAGGTAGGGAAGCTGTGGTGAGGCAGGAATAGCAGTAAGTCTGGACAGGTGTGGGGTATGTGTCTTGATTAGAGCAGCATGCTCCTCAGGGTGTTGCTTCCCCCAGAGACATGTCCAAGTTTCTGGGTTCTATAACAAAGAGCAAAGGAGTTTCTGACAGAGTCTGAAAAAGATAAGCAAAGTTAGGCAGAACCTGCACAAATGCAAGTCAGATTCAGTAATGTTCTCTAGGCATCTGTCAGTTTTACCTATGTGACACCACCATCAGCAGCTACAGTGTCCTGAGTGGATATGAGGGCCATAGGTGAGATGGTACAGGATGCCTGCTTGCTATACCCAACCCATCTACTCTTTCACCATCCCAGACAGGCGACTGTGGCTGGATTGCAGTGTTGTATTGAAATGACACTTTACTATGGCATTTGTGTGAAAGAAAACCTCAATTACTATTTGCAGATGAATTGGCAAGACCCTATTGCCCATGTGATGACACAGTATGGTCAGAGAGTCTTGGCAAGAAGGCCTAACGTCGAACAACTCTATTTAACAGAAGTCTACAAAGAGACTTGCTTGATTTGCAACTAGACCCAACCAACTTTTGCCCTGTGCACAACCACTGCAGTGAAGTTCCAAAACGGCAAGTCAAAAGGCCAGATGGGCAAGCAATGACTTTCCTAGCTTTTCCCTAGTTCTTAGGAAACAAGGTTCATCCAGAGTGCCCAGGAGCCTCTGGCTCTAACATAAGCTCTGGCCAAGCAAAAGGAAATGACCATTCTGTGTTGCCCAGGACACCAGGAGTCGATTAATGGCGCTGCTGATAAGTACTGTCAGCCGTTTCTTGGGGTCCTGATCCTACAATTAGACTTAGGTCAGTATGAGCCTGAATACCTTTAGGATGGTGAGAAATGAGCTAAGGAAGGGGTATTCAATAAACAAGGCCACATGACAGAGTAGAAATGAAGTTTCATGGACTTCTACTTTTGTCTGAGCCACTAACTGAGTCACTAATGAACTATTTAACAAAAAGCAGGCAATATGGCCATGCCATACAGCTAGAATTTATCTGATCTCATTTGTTCAAGTGCCCAGTGCCAGTAGTACATAAAACAGTTCACACAAAACAGTCCCTCATATTCTTAGGATAATCCTAAAACACAGATAAAACCTCTGGAGAAAGGTTGGCAATAGATTTCTGTCAAAGGCGAAGCACTACTTGAAACTCCAGTAGGCTGTTAGGCCTTGCAACCCTGGCTCGTGCCTGTAATCCTAGCCTGAAATCTGAAAAGCCACCACAAGAAGGAAAGTCTGAGAAACTTCATCTCTGATTAACAACCAAAGACAAAAAAAGGCCAGAAGTGCAGAAGTGGAGCCTGAGACTCAAGAAGTTAAACACTACATGAAAAATGGTAAGAGATAGTGTCCAGGCCCTGAATTCAAGCCAACTACGGGCATAAAAACAAATATATAAACACATGTGTATAATATATATATATATTTATATATAACATATATATGTGCTGAACATATCTGTATGTATACACATATGTACTGTGTATGTATGTATATATATGTATATATGTACTGAATACATGTATGTGTATGTGTGTGTGTGTGTGTGTGTGTGTGTATAAAAAATGTGCTGGGCACCAGAGGCTCACACCTGTTATCCTAGCTCCTAGCTGTTCATCAGGTTGAGATCTGAGGATCATGGTTTGAAGCCAGCTTGGGCAGAAAAGTCCATGTGACTCTTATCTCCTCCAATTAATCACAGAAAATGCTGGAAGTGGCTGAGAATGTGCCTTAGCAATAGAGTGCTTGTGTTATGCCTAGATTTCCGGTCACCATAGACCACCAAGGAGTCAATTCTGATGCAAATGCACGAGAGTCTTTATTGCAAGCTCGAGCCTGGACTCTCAACTGTCACCAACGCAGCAGATCTGGATTGAGAGCCCCCAACCCTCAAGATAAGCGGGTTGTTGTTTTTTTTTTAATTGCAATTACAACAGGGGCAGGGTATTTCCAACTTGACAGATACTTGATTGGATGGCATTTAGCAAGCAAGTCTTGCCCTATTTCTATTTGCTATCTACCCTTTCAGTTATCTATTTTGGCTTTGATAAGGGGAACTGGCCTTGGTATGAGGAACTGCCAGCAAGGTGGTCATATAGCACTGATCCAGGGGGTTAATGCAGGGGATAGAGCAAGTCACAAATGAGTTAAGCAAGCAATTTACAGAAGCAGAATTCTGCAGTCACGCTGACCTAGTACCAACTTTATTTTAACAATTGCCACCATGTTTTCCCATTACCACTAAGCAAGCTTGAGTGGGCTAAAACAATCCAGTACTCAATCATAAGTAAACCAACCCAACAGTTACCATGGCATTTCTACTACTACTATGGTTATTTCTATAGTCTATGACTATGATCATTTTTTACTGTCTGTTACCATGGTTGCTACCTAGGTACAGAGGGGAACAAGGGCTCCCTGTATTTTTAAATGTCAAACTACAAGAAGCTAGTCTCACAGGTGGGGGTGCAGCCCTCTAGCATGGAGTCATCACCAGGGTATAGAAGCTGTTATAATTTTAACACTAAAACATATTTAGTCACTCAGGTTCTCAGGTTAGCCCTTACACTTGCCTAGCATGCATGAAGCCCTGGGTTTGATTCCTCAGCACCACATATACAGAAAAAGCCGGAAGCGGCGCTGTGGCTCAAGTGGTAGAGTACTAGTCATGAGCAAAAAGAATCCAGAGACAGTGCTCAGGCCCTGAGTCCAAGCCCCAGGACTGGCAAAAAATAAACATAAAAAAGCTGGAAGTGGCACTATGCTTCAAGTGGTAGAGCACAAGCCTTAAGAAAAAGCCCAAATTGAAAGGGAATACCAGAATTGAGAGACACAGGGTAAAAAAAGAAAAACAACTACAAAAGCAATACTTGCAAAATTGTTTGGTCTAAGTGAACTGAACACCTCATGGAGGGGAAGGGAAAGGGGGAGGAGGGAGGGGGTATGAGGGACGAGGTTAAAAAACAGTACAAGTAATGTAT
The DNA here is from genome assembly GCF_023159225.1 of Perognathus longimembris pacificus. Taxonomy (NCBI): domain Eukaryota; kingdom Metazoa; phylum Chordata; class Mammalia; order Rodentia; family Heteromyidae; genus Perognathus; species Perognathus longimembris. The sequence continues at coordinate 72,693,640 of NC_063162.1, forward strand.
CCAATGCCTAACATATGAAACTGTAACCTCTCTGTACATCAGTTTGATAATAAAATTAAAAAAAAAAAAAAGAATCTAACACTAAAAAAAAAAAAAGAAAAAGGAGGCCAGGGACAGAACCCAGGCCCTGAGTTCAAGCCCCAGGAGGGAGTAAAAGGGGCGGGGCGGGGGGAGAGAGAGAGAGAGAAAATAAATGGCTGTTAGTGTTGGTTGATATCTTTCTTCAGGTGAATTGAGACCTGTCCCAACCAAAGCTGAAACAGCATCAGAAATGGCAAATGTTTTCCCTCCCAAGAGCTCATTACAGGTTATGTTCAAGCAGTAAGTTCCCATCTCCAGAGTGAGAGCAGAAATTCATTCATTGGATTATCCAATAAGTCCACAATTTCATGGACATTAAATGGGAGCTCACTGGGCTATGGAGATCTAACTGTACCAGAAAAACTAGAAACCAGTAAACCACACATTAGAGTCAAATGATGTCAGCCAAGTAGGACGATGCGCTGCCAATGGCTCTTGTCCACTGACAGGGTATCCTCAAGAAACGGGCCTAGTTTAGTCCCTATGAAATAGTGATCAAGAATACTCTCCTTGATACTCGGGTTGAAGTAAAAATAAAAGCATTGAAGTAGATGTTAAAACATCTGCAAGAAATAAGTCAACTACTCACCAAGGTTCCTAAGTCACAACACCATCTGGGCACAGTGCTTTCATCTCCAGGACAGCAGAGCTTCTGAAAATGTGGAGAGAACAAGACCTTCAAAAACCACTGAGAAAATAAAAAGAGCTTCATGAGTAGCCCTTGACCGCTCACACCTCCATGAAGGCTATCTGAGCCAAAGCAGGGGTGCCTCACTGTCCCATGAAGAGGTACCTCACCAAGGCCACTCCATCACTTCACACCACCACTGTGAAAGGCACACCACGAAAACCAAGACTGCGTTACAAAGATTAGAAAACAGGCTCTTCCATTACAACCAACATGGAGCATTTCATGCTTCTGTTGGATGGTCTGCAGTTGATTTACACGCATGTGATAACTTTTTCCCCAGTAAATGCTGGGGCAGATGTTGGATCCTTGCAGCAACTACCTCAAAAATCCCAGGGGTACCGCTGAGCCTCCTAGAAGTCAGGGGAGATACACTCTCCAATGCCAATAGCTAAAGCTTCCTGCCCGGCAGTCTGGAAGAAAGTGGGGGCAGGGGGAAGCAAAGGAACAACATGGAGGCATCCAAACACTTCAGCACCCGTGAGATCCTGGCTGTGGATTAGAATCCGGGAAGATCATCTGAGCACCATCAGTTGCCTGACTCGTAGTCTCTCCACCATAGTCCTCCCCTGTGATGTCTCCTGCTGTGGACTGGACACTGGGAGTGACAAGGTGTCCATGTAGGCTCCTCACTTTTAGCAGATGGGCCTCCCGGAGGGCCTGGACTGTTGGGGAGGTCATGTGGCAGGGCCCTGAGGGCTTCTAAACTCCGAAGTTTTCACTGCCATTTGCTGAGGGCCTGCCAGCTCTCAACAGGAGATGCAATAGAGGAGGAAATCAGCTCATCATTTCCTACTCTACCTCGGAGAGGCTCTACCTCTGAGAGGCTTGAGATCCAGGACCTGCCCTGTGAGCTGTAGCACTGGTCCCCTGAGACACTCAAGAAGAAAAGGATACAGACCGTCTCTCCCTCCTTCAGGGGGTGAGAAGCAGAGGCAGAAGTCCTGTCTGGCCAGAAGTCCTGCCTGGTGCTGACATCACTGCCTCTCATCGGGGCCTTTGGAGGGAGGCCCCACAGAAAACTGCCACTACCACCGCAGAACCCCAGATAGCTCAGTGGCTAGGACACTAAGGCTATGAGAAGGTCACCAGGTGCTCTGTGCAGTTCCACAGGAGGGCCAGACACAGCCCAGCCATTTAACCTCTGGCCACCCCATCTCAGCTTCTGGTCCTGGAGTCTACACATTTCCTCCCTGAAGCAACCCTGCCATTCACTTCATGGTCTCACCTCTTTCCTCTGCCAGGGTGCTCAGCACATGAGGTCACTCTGGGACATTGTGGTCCCTCATGGTCCAGGGCAGCCACACGGAGGCCAGGCACCCTGGGAGACAAATGCTGGAGAGCAACTCAACCCTCACAGCTGTGGGCCTCCCAGACAAGGACTAGCCACCTGGGCCTCCTGCAGGGACTGAGCACAGTTGCTGCCCTTTAGAGTTAGGAGCTAGAAAGGGTGGGTTAGAGCCTTGCTTTTCTTTTTTTCTTTTTTTTTTTTTTGGCCAGTCCTGGGCCTTGGACTCCGGGCCTGAGCACTTGTCCCTGGCTTCTTCCCGCTCAAGGCTAGCACTCCGCCACTTGAGCCACAGCACCGCTTCTGGCCGTTTTCTGTATATGTGGTGCTGGGGAATCGAACCTAGGGCCTCGTGTATCCGAGGCAGGCACTCTTGCCACTAGGCTATATCCCCAGCCCCAGAGCCTTGCTTTTCTAAAGTGGATGGTTGATGGAGGCCTGAAAATAAGTTAGATATCACTGAGGGACACATTCAGTGATGAATTGTTACAAAGCATGTGAAAGAAACTACACAGCCTGGTGAAGGAATGGATGTCTGCAGGACTGTGAGGACTTTTCTAGTTGAGGAATTGGGCCAGACATTGTAGAGTCAGCTTGAGCATGAATGTCTCTAGCTGAGTCCCTTCCACACAGGTAAGCAACCAGAAGGACACAGGCATTTGAAATCCCCGAGGCCTTGGAGTGTGGGGTGGTATACATGCTGGGGATGAAACCCAGGGCCTCCTCCATGTGAGCCAGGCCCTCTAACGCCACAGAGCCACTTCTGTCCTCTCTCTAACATGCTTTCTTACCCAGGACTCAAGAGTACCTGTGGGGAAGGCAGAGCAGGGGCTGCCAGTGTATTGAAGATGAGGACACTGAATCCAAAGACACATGACTGCTGCCCTCTGGAGTCCTTCTGGGTCTCCCAAAGGCACAGGAGGGATCATTCAGAATGTTCAGGAAGGCAGTCAGTTAACTGACAAATAATGGTCAGGCTGATGACCTAAAGCCCTGCTTAGACCATAGCAAGGGCAGGGCTGATGTGACCCAGCTCCTATGCGGGCGCAGACTCTGAGCTGAGTGAGGAGAGACCAAAGGACTGGGTGACCAGGCAGTAGGACATGGCCTGGTCTTGTCAGGATTGTGGGAAGCTACAGCTACTCTATCTTGAACAGAATCTTCAGTGGAAGGAAATAGACACCAGGAAGGGGTGACTCTCTAGAGGGGATGTGTCTCTGTGGTCCTGTGAGAGGGGCTGTCCAATCTCTGTCCACTGCTTCTCCACTTTGCCATCTGTGATGAAGGCCTTGTAATCCTGCCAGCTTCCCTGCCACGGTCTCAATGCCAAGGCACAGCACTGAGTGGATTCAGGCCCGGGGCTTATTTCCTGAGGCTGGAGGGGAGGCCCTCACTGGGCTTCTCTGCAGGCTGCCATTATTATCTGCAAGCTGCAGGCCAGGGCAGTGCATGGTCAGCCCAAGGCAAGGGGAGGGGGCTGTTGAGATGGTGCAGGTATTGGGGGAAGGCAGCACTCGGCACCTTTCTTCAGCCTGGTAGGACTCTAGGCCTAGAAGAATGAGGAAAGTGTATCCCACTTCCTCACAGTGGGATGTGTATGTCCACCAGTTCACATGAACAAACATTTATATCATGAAAGTGTCAAATAATAAAGTGTGAGAAGTGAGACTTTCACCTGAACAAATATTTATCTAGTAATAGTGTGAGAAGTGAGGACTTTGGTCCACTTTTAGATCATGATGGTGGAGCCCTCTGTAAAAACATTATTACACTTACAGAAAGCTAGAGAACTCGCTGTCTACAGGAAAAGAATGGGCAGTTGCTTCCAGCATGCAGAGGGCAGGGCTCAAGCCTTGGTCTTGGGCCCCCATCCTCCACACTCTGTGAACCATCAACATCTGTTGGGGAAAAGCCCCTACATTAGGAACTTTGGTTATAGCATCTGGAAGGGACTAAGCTGGTGACACTTCACAAGTGGACTTTTCACGTGTTGGATGAACATTGTGCACATCTACCACAGCCTGGAACATGCCATTAACTCTCCTAGCTCACAGGCATGCCACAGTGTTAGCTGTAACTGAGCTTGTCAACAAAGCACAAGGAGGAAGGGCCAAGAGAGCACACAGGATTTGAGGTTGGGGGCACTGTTAGGGTGATCTCATCATGACCACACATGGTTCTCAGTGCACAGAATGTGCAGCCCCAGGGCTGAGCGCTAAGGTGAAGTGTGAGCTGCAGTGATGGTGCTGGGAGAGAGTGGACGTGTCACACAGCAGCAGGCCTGCTCCAGGCCCAATGGGGAGAGTGGGAGAGGAGGCGAAGAAAAGGAGAATATGGTAAGGTGAAATAAATGGGGAATCTCAATCTAAAGTACACAACTGTTTTGTTGTTTGTTTTTTTTTAAAGACTCATGCCTTTGATCCTAGCTACTCAGGAAACTTCAGTCGTAAGGATTGTGGTTCATAGTCTGCCTTGGCAGGGAAGTGTGTGTAATCCTTATCTCCAATTAATCAACAAGAAAAAAGCTGGTAATATGAATGTGGCTCAGTGGTAGAATGCTTGCCTAGCATGCATGAAGGCCTGGATTCTCCTCAGTACCACACAAACAGAAATGGCTGGGAGTGGTGTTGTGACTCAAGTGGTAGAGTGCTAGCCTTGAGCAAAAGAAGCTCAGAGACAGTACCCAGGCCCTGAGTTCAAGCCCCAGGACTGGCAAAAATGAAAAAAGAAAAAAAACAACTAGAAGCAGAACTGTGGCTCAAGCTGAAAGATCTCAGGGACACCTCCAGGCCCTGAGTGCAGGCCTTGGACTGGCAACATAAATACATAAATAATAAAATTAACGACAAACATCTTTTGAAAACTAATTTCTACAGATATTTGGAAGTGAGAGGTGTTTTTTTTTCTGTTCATCTTTCTATAGGGGAGGAAAGGGCACACAGAAATGGGGGACAATGAACAAATACACCAGTGGTACTCACTAGACACATATTGAAAATGAGCTATATGAATGTGGATGGGGATGGGAGGGAAAACAGAATGAGGACAAGGGTTGGCATTGTCCAAAACAAAATGTCCTTATTACCTATGTAACTGTAACCCCTCTGTGCATCACCTTTATAATGATGAGGAAAAGCACACTGTGGAAAACGTATTCCCCCAGACACTTCTTAATGTTGTCATTAGAAAAGGAACGTGTAACAGCAGTTTGTTGGTCTGCAGGCTAGTTGAGGCCCAAGTCCATCCTGAGCACACCTGTATCATCAGGGCACAGGAAAGTGAAGGGTAGATTTTGGGAGGTCCTAAAGGGCAGGGACTGTCACAGGCAGTGGAAGGAAAGAGTCAGACAGGAGGAAAAACTGGCTCTTCCACTGCCTATCAGGATAGGTTTTCTCTTGACTGTATTCCCTGAGGCTCTGTCTGAGGTGAAGTCCTGCTCAGATAACCTCATGCATCAGAAGCTGGGTTGCTTTGAACTGCAATCCTCTAGGACTCAGTCTTCAGAATAGCTACAATGACAGGCAAGGCTTAGGATTTGAACTGCATAGTATTCTGACTGCTACTAATCTAATAAGGAACACAAAAAGATACCAATAAAAATATGGTAGTTGGATGTTGGAGCAATAATTGGTTAACAATTTTATTTACAACAAATATTTTTCTCAGATGAAGGATATTCATCTACAGAAAGACAAAAGGAAATAGTTCTGAACTTCAGAAGACAATATACTTCAGAGTATTGTCACTCAGGAACTAGGTCATGAGCCCTCTCTCCTGAAATCTGTCCCTCTGAACACCCCTCCACCTCCCTCTGAACCCTTTCCCTGCCTCTGGGACAAACAGACTTTGGTTGGGCAGGAGAAAAGGACTTCATCAAATCATAGAAATAAAACCCAGAGCCCAGCTCTGTGCTCACCTATGTGCCCCCCAGGTGTCGGCACTGTCCTCTCCTGTCCGGGGATGGACTCTGTGAGCTCTACTCTTTGGGAAGGAAAGGGAAGGGAAGGCAACAGCAGCTGAAGTCTCTTAGGCATTGGATGATCCTCCCCTTCATGCTTCTCCAAACCCTGATGGGGTCAGGGGTTGGGGCATCAGTCAAGACAATGGCTTGACCAGAGGTTCCTCTGCTACTGGCTCTGGCATGTCTAGTTGCAGTCCTCCTCCTCTTCCTCAGAGCCCTGTGTGCAGGAGGCAGAGAGGAGGCAGAGTGCAGAGGCAAAGGTCCTGCATTTGTTGCTACCCTCCTGCCCCTTGTGCTCAATGGACAGGCTGCTGTTAGGAAGCCTGGTTAGCAAGATCGGTGTTGTTGTTTTTATACCAGTGTAGGCCAGGTCCCTAATCTGAGGGGCAAGGCAGAGTATCAGCAGTTGGATCACTGGCCTGGCCCTTGTTGTCACACCTCTGTCCCTTTTGTGATTCAGCACTTGATCATTCCCTTAATGACATGGAACCATCGACCTATCAGAGCTTCCCAGACCTCTTATGATTTCTACCCTCAAAAGCCATAACTCTGAGGACATCAGGTTCCAGCTGGTCCAGGGTGTGTGTGACTGGGTGTTGTATGTGCCTCAGTATTTTTCAGTGATGGTGGTTGGAGTACCTGCTCCAGTGAGTACCAGGGCTCGGAGGCTGTCATGAGGAGGAAGAGCAGCAGGCTTTCACTATCCTCCAACAGCTGTGTTGTTGTTGCTGCTGCTGTCCTCCTCCTCCTCCTCCTCCTCCTCCTCCTCCTCCTCCTCCTCCTCCTCCTCCTCCTCCTCCTCCTCCTCCTCCTCCTCCTCCTCCTCCTCCTCCTCCCCCTCCCCCTCCCCCTCTTCCTCCTCCTCCTCCCCCTCCCCCTCCCCCTCCCCTCCCCCTCCCCTTCCCCCTCCCCCTCCCCCCTCCTCCTCCTCCTCCTCCTCCTCCTTTTCTTTTTGGCCAGTCCTGGGGCTGGACTCAGGGCCTGAGCACTGTCTCTGGCTTCTTTTTGCTCAAGGCTAGCACTCTACCACTTGAGCCACAGCGCCACTTCTGGCCTTTTTGTATATATGTGGTGCTGAGGAATTGAACCCAGGGCTTCATGTATACAAGGCAAGCATTCTACCACTAGGCGGCCCTTGGGTGCTTGGGCATGGAGCCGGCACCAGGTCCTCACTCAGAATGGAAAGTGATCCATTAAAATTGTGTATAATAAGATGCTCCACTTTGTGACCGTAGTTACCCTATGCAGAAAATGCTCAGTGGCCCAGAGTGGCAAACTGCCACATTCTGCCTCAAGGTTTTCTCGAGGTACAAAGTGAGAACCAAGAATAAAGTCGCATATTTTCACATGACCCCTTATGTCTAACAATACATTTTCCAGTTTAATGTCCCTTTGACAATGCCACTTGGATGACAGTAGTTTATTGTGGTATCTGGCAAAAAAAAAAAAATGCTGAGACATCTTCCTGATTTTTGTCCAAACTCTGCTGTGGTCAGGGTGGAGACATTGGTCAAACCACTGGCTTGACCTCACGTTTCTCTGCTGGGCCTAATCTTCGTCCTCCTCAGTGCCTGGGTACAGGGGGCAGAGCTGAGGTGGAGGTGGTGCTTTCTGCCATCCTTCTGCCTCTCACACACAGTCTGAAGGAAGCTACCAGGGTCCCTGGTTAGCAAGTTGGTTGTTTTTCTTAGACTGGTGGAGGCCCAGGCCCCTGCCCAGGAGGGGAAAGGTGGAGGTCTAGAAATTGGGTCCCTCCCCAGGTCCATAGGATTACCCTGCTGGTAACTTCTGGTAGTTAGCATTATGTGGCAATGGTGGCATCAAACCTTCAGCCAATCAGGGTTTCCCACACCTTTTCTGGCTTCTAGACCCAAAATACCATTATACTGATTGTGTCCTGGTGGGGCTGGCACAGGCTTGAGCTGTGGCTCGGCTGTGGGTGTGACTAGCTGTTCTTTAGCCAGAGATGCTGGAATATTTGCGCCCAAGGGCCTGTGCTCAGGGTCGGTCATGAGAAGCAGCGCCAGCAGACCGTTGCTCTCCTCTGAGAGATGTCTCCTCAGCAGGAAGCGGCCCCTGCTCACCTGGGCTTGCAGCCTGCTCCAGGTCCTCCCTCAGAATGGGAACTGGCCCGTGAACATTATATATAAAAGGATGCCAATATGTCCACTTTTATCTCCAAAATGCTCTCTTGCAGGAACTGCTTAGACAGCCAGCAGAGCAAACTGCCACACTGCACTTCCAGTTTGTGTCCTGGTGTGAACCTAGCCTCCAATCCCACATCACATAACTTTACCCTTCCATAGTCAATCAAAATGTTTCTAATTTCCCTGTGGGCAATGCCATTTTCATGGCAGTACTGCATTGCTGTGAAGTTCTGGTGACAAACTGCCCAGTTCTTGTCCTCCCATCCTGTCCCGTCCATGGACAAACTCCATGACCAGGAACACCTTGTCAGTGATCACCTCAAAAGATCCACACACGGATGATGCAGGGACATGGCGATGTCCATTTCACTTTCAAATAATGGATTGTCCATTTTTTCTAAGATTTTTCACTGCTACAAGTTGTCTTGTGGAAGTGTGTAGGGCCAAATGCACACTCCCAAAACTCCCCTCTCCAATCATTCTGAGAATTTTATATTGGCCTGTCACTCACCATCAGACAGGCCTCCCTTGTGTCCCTGGTCTCAAGGACCTGAGGTACCCTTTCCTGTTCCTCTACAGCAACCCCCAAACAGACTGACTAATCTATCCAAAAAATAAAACCCAGAGCCCAGCTCTGTGTTCACCTATGTGCCCCCTAGGTATCAGCACTGTCCTCTCCTGTCCTGGGATGGACTCTGTGAGATGTGCTGTTTGGGAAGGGAAGGGTAGGGAAGGTGGCAGCAGCTGAGGCCTCTTAGGCATTTGTCGATCCTCCCCTTCATGTTGCTCCAAACCCTGACAAGGTCAGATGTTGGGACATTGAGCGATACCCTGGGTTGTTGAAGGGCTTCTCTGCTGCTGGCTGTAAGAGAGGAGGTTCAGTCCTTTACCTTCTTGGAGCCCTGGATGCAGGTCCAGAGAGGAGACAGAGTTTAGAGACAATGGTGGCACATTTGTGGCCATCCTCCTGTCACCTGTGCTCAGCGTGCAGAGAGCTGGCAGCATGACTGGTTGGCAAGTTGGTGTTTCTTGATACCATGGAGGCTCAGGACCCAGAGTTGAGGGGCAAGGCAGAGGTCTAGGACTCGGACCCCTTACCTGGCCCTTGGGGTCACTCCCCTGGTCCCTTTTGTGAGTCAGTACTAGAGAATTGCCTTAGTGACATTGGACCTTTGACGTATCAGAGTTTCCTGAACCACTTCTGATTTCCACCCCCAAGAAGCCATAACTCTGATGACATCAGGGTCTGGCTGATCCAGGTGTGTGTGAGTGGGTGCTGGGTTGCCCCGCTGTTTTTGAGTCATGGATATGGGGTACTGGTGCAGTGAGGGCCTGAGCACAGGTCCTGCCATGAGAGGAAAGGCCTGCACACTTTCACTGTCCTCTGACAGCTGTGCTTCTACCATCAAGTGGCCCAGTGGTTCTTGGGCATGGAGCCTGCTGCAGGTCATGCTATGGAATTTTACTGGCCCGTTATTGTTGTATATAAGAAGACGGATGTTGAGGCTCCACTTTGTCACTGTGGAAGCATCCTGCACAAAAGGTTTGGTAGCCCAGAGTGGCAAACTGCCACATTGTACCTCAAGAGTTGCTCCAGGTGTAAAGTCAGCACCAAGAATAACATCTCATATTTTTACCATGCCCCTTATGTCTAACAAAACATTTCCTGGTTTAATGTCCCTGTGGGCAATGCCACATTGATGATCACAGTTCACTACGCTAAGTATCTGGTAAAAATTGCTCGGACCTCATCCTCCCTTAGCCTACCTGCTTCCTCAGTGTGGGTAAATAAGCTTTGTCCTCATTTTTCTTCAAACTCTGATGTGCTCAGGGCTTGAGAGGTATTGTGCTTTTCCAATGACTAGAACACATAGAATGGCAGTCCAGACATGAAGGCAGAGTTAGGCCTGTTTGTCCTTCTAACAATGGTACCAAGGTGGGAATGCTGTACCTTTGACCTGACTGCAGCAAACATCATGACTTTAGAGAAGCTCTTTTAATTCCTTGTGTCTGTTCATCAAGTTAGCTCGAGCATCAGAGGCAGAGGTGCTTGGAACCTCAGTCCTCCAGGACTCAGTCTACTGAATAGCTATGATGATAGGCTAAAGTTAGGATCTGAACTACAGAGTTTCCTGACTTCACCTGCTTTAATAAGGAACACAGACACAAAAAGAATACATGAAATGGGCGTTGGAGCAATACTTGTTTAAGACAAATGAAATTTCTTTACACATAGTATCCTCTCCCAGATTAGGGAGATTCAACTTCAGGAACAAAGATAAAAAGGAAACAGATCTGAACTTCAGAAGACAGTATCTCTGAGTGTTGTCACGCAGCACCCAGGTCATGAGTCCTTCCTTCTGAAATCTGTCCCAGTGGGCACCCTCCAGCTCCCTCTGTCCCCTCTGGTGGCCTCTGGTCCCACAGACAAAGGTTGTGCAGGTGAAAAGGACTTCATTAAGTCATAGACAAAACCCAGAGCCCTGCTTTGTGGGCAGGCATGAGCTCTGCAGGTGTAGGGTGCTGTCCTCTCCTAGGATGGACTTGTTAGATCTCTTTGAAAAGGAAAGCAACAGCAGCAGTTTCTCAGGGCTCTTACCATTCTCCTCCATCTCCAGCTATTGTCCTGGGTTGGAGCTCTGTCTGGGCTAGAGGAATTGACTGCCTGTGGTTCCTGGGGAGGCGAGCTGCAGACCTCCTCCTCCTCAGGGCCCAGGATGCCGGAGGCAGAGAGGGGGCAGAGCGTGGAGGCACAGCTGGTGCATTTGCTGCCATCCTCGGGTGCCTTGTATTCAGCGGGCAGGCAGTGGGCAGGGGGCCTGGTTAGTAAACTGTTGTTTTTCTTAGACTGTCAGAGACCTAGGCACCAGCAGGTGAGGGCCAAAGTGGAGGTCTAAAAATGGGACAACCACCTGGGCAGGTGGGGTCTTTCTCCTGGTGCCTTGTTTTAAAATTATCTATGTTGCCATGGTGACATTGTATCAAGGTTTCCCACACCTTTTCTTGCTTATTGCCCCCAAAGCCATTATGCTGATGTCAGGATTGGGCTGGTGCAGGGAGGCTGTGGCTCAACTGCGAGTGTCACTGGGTGTTCCTTAGCCAGGGATGCTGGAGTTCCTGCTCCAGCGAGGGCCTGAGGAGCAATGCCAGCAGACCTTTGCTCTCCTCAGCAGGAAGCAGCCCCTGCTCACCTGGGCTTGCAGCCTGCTCCAGGTCCTCCCTCAGAATGGGAACTGACCCGTGAGCATGGTAGACAGGAGGATGCCCAGATTCCATATATCGACTATCTCCATAATAGCCCTCCTGCAGGAACTGCTCTGCTGCCCAGAAGGGTAAACTGCCATATTGCACTTCCAGTTTCTGTCCTGGTGTGAACCTAGCCTCCAGCCCAAAGTCAGATAGCTCCGCCCTTCCCCATTGATCTAATAAAATGATTACAAGTTTCATGTCCCTGTGGGCAATGCCATTTACATGGCAGTAGTGCATAGCCATGAGGATCTGGTGACAAACTGTCTGGGCCTCATCCTCCCTTATTCTCCTGCACTCCTGCAAGCGGTGGAGCGAATTCCATGACCAGGAACACCTTGTCAGTGGTTCCCACCACCTCGAGAGTTCTCACCACACACAGATGATTCAGGGCCTTGACGATATCCATTTCACTTTCACATAATGGATTGTCCATTTTGTCGAAGATTTTCACCACTACAAGTTTTCCTTTGGTGCAGTGTTTGGCCAAATGCATGCTCCTGAAACTCCCCTCTCCAATCATCTGCAGTATGGCATATTGGCCTATTACCACCAGCCCTGACCCCTTGGTGGCCCTGGCCTCAAGGACCTGCAGTGCCTTCTCCAGGTCCTCTATACAAATCATCTACAAACTCCCAGACAAACTAACTAATCCATCTGTTAATCTCACCAAGCCACACCCCATCCACAGTATCTAAGTAACATGCTAATTGAACATGAACAGCAAAAAGTCAACTCCCTACCCAACTAGACTAAACAATCCTGCTATTACATGTTTAACACAACAGGGAAGTTTTCTGCTATAGTGTGTGCAAATCAAGCCCAGCCACATCCTCATATTCACATTGCCTGTTGCTCCCTCACAATGCCTTCGGTGAAATCAGAGCACAGAGGTCCCTCTTCTGGCTCAGTGTTACCTAAATTGCTATATAGCATCAAGAACACTTACTCCATGTGTGTGACTGCACTGGGGCTAGGAATCAGGGCCAAGGTGCTGTCACTTAGCCTTTGCCCTCATGCCTGGTGATATACCACTTGAACCACATCTCCACTCCTGTCTCTGTACTGGTTAATAGGGGATAAGAATCCCAGGGACTTCCCAGCCCAGGCTGGCTTTGAATCCCCATCCTCATGTCTCCGTCTCCTGAAAAGCTAGGGTTCCAGGCCTTAAGCCTGGAAAATCAGCATACCAGCACATTTTCCTAGGTGGGATATACAGATTTCTGTTTCCTATTTTTATGGGTTATGATCTAGTCTGGGAGCAATGTTCGTGTCTGTCTTCCTAGCTCTTTGTGCAGGATGAAGCCAGCCTGCAAAAATAGTGCATGAGAGTTCATGGCAAGGGGAAGAGGGCATAGAAAGGCATGCCTGTCTTCTCAGATGAGGCTGGGAGTGAAAAATAGGAGGATGAGGGCTTTGGGTTGTGCCTAGAACAGCAGTAAATCCCTTTCTCAGACATGACCAGCACAGGTCTAACTCAGTGTAGGAGGATCAGTTTAGTGTGAGAGCCTGAGTTCAAAACTTCATCCAATCCACAACCTCTAACACCTCTCAGTATGGTTGTTGTTGCTGTTTTAGTACTGGTGCCATCTTTGTTATTACTACTACACAATGTGGACACTGTATACTTTTTCATTCCGTTCAGTAGATGAGATATACCCACATGTACTATTGTTCACTTTCAACAGGTATCTACTGGCTGACAGGGCTAGGCCTGGCCCACAGGGGACCTAAATGATTCTTTTGTATATGTGCAGCAACTAAGGCTTTCAACTCTGCGCCTGTACACTGTCTCTTAGCTCCCTTTGACCAAGGCTGGAGTTTTGCCAAAAATGGAGTTACACTTCCATCATTTTAGTGTTCTTCTCTTGGGCATTTAGTAGGAAATGAAAATCTCATGCACTTTCCTTCCCAGGCTTGCTGAGAAAACTGATCCTTTGTCCTCAGAGCAGATTATTTTCTAGATAGTTCAGTACCGAGCACACAGAGGTGATTAGAAGGTCACCCAAGTGCTCTGTGCAGTTTCCACAAGAGGACCAAACAGGGCCCAGCCATGTGACCTCTGGCCACCCTATCTCAGCTTCTGGTCCTGGAGTCTACACATTTCCTCCCTGAAGCAACTGTGGCATTCACTTCATGGTCTCACCTCTTTCCTCTGCCAGGGTGCTCAGCACAACATGAGGTCACTCTGGGACATTGTGGTCTCTCAGGGTCCAGGGCAGCCACACAGAGGCCAGGCACCCTGGGAGACAAATGCTGGAGAGCAACTCAACCCTCACAGCTGTGGGCCTCCCAGACTAGGGCCACCCACCTGGGCCTCCTGCAGGGACTGAGCACAGTTGCTGCCCTTTAGAGTTAGGAGGTAGACAGGGTAGGTTAGAGCCTTGCTTTTCTGAAGTAGATGGTTGATGGAGGCCTGAAAATAAGTTAGATATCACTGAGGGACACATTCGGTGAAGAATTGTTACAAAGCATGTGAAAGAAACTACACAGCCTAGTGAAGGAATGGATGTCTGCAGGACTGTGAGGACTTTTCTAGTTGAGGAATTGGGCCAGACATTGTAGAGTCAGCTTGAGCATGAATGTCTCTAGCTGAGTCCCTTCCACACAGGTAAGCAACCAGAAGGACACAGGCATTTGAAATCCCCAAGGCCTTGGAGTGTGGGGTGGTATACATGCTGGGGATGAAACCCAGGGCCTCCTCCATGTGAGCCAGGCCCTCTAACGCCACAGAGCCACTTCTGTCCTCTCTCTAACATGCTTTCTTACCCAGGACTCAAGAGTACCTGTGGGGAAGGCAGAGCAGGGGCTGCCAGTGTCTTGAAGATGAGGACACTGAATCCAAGGACACATGACTGCTGCCCTCTGGGGTCCTTCTGGGTCTCCCAAAGGCACAGGAGGGATCAGAATGTTCAGGAAGGCAGTCAGTTAACTGACGAATAACGGTCAGGCTGGTGACCTAAAGCCCTGCTTAGACCATAGCAAGGGCAGGGCTGATGTGACCCAGCTCCTATGTGGGCACAGACTCTGAGCTGAATGAGGAGAGACCCAAGGACTGGGTGACCAGGCAGTAGGATGTGGCCTGGTCTTTTCAGGGTTGTGGGAGGCTACAGCTATTCTATCTGGAGCAGGGTCCTCAGTGGAAGAACATAGACTGTCAGCAAGGGGTGACTCTCTAGAGGGGATGTGTCTCTATGGTCCTGTGAGAGGGGCTGTCCAATCTCTGTCCACTGCTTCTCCACTTTGCCATCTGTGATGAAGGCCTTGTAATCCTGCCGGCTTCCCTGCCACAGTCTCAATGCCAAGGCTCAGAGCTGAGTGGATTCAGGCCACGGGCCCTATTTCCTGAGGCTGGAGGGGAGGTCCTCAGGTGGAGGACACTGGACTTTTCTGCAGGCTTCCATTATTTGCAAGCTGCATGGCCATGGCAGTGCATGGTCAGCCCAAGGCAAGGGGAGGGGGCTGTTGAGATGGTGCAGGTATTGGGGGAAGGCAGCACTCGGCACCTTTCTTCAGCCTGGTAGGACTCTGGGTGGACTTTAGAAAATCCCGTAGGCCTGGAAGAATGAGGAAAATGCATCCCACTTCCTCACAGTGGGATGTGTATGTCCACCAGTTCACTTGAACAAATATTTACATAGTGAAAGTGTGAAATAATAAAAATAAAATGAAGTGCGAGAAGTGAGGCTTTCATGTGAGCAAATACTTACATAGTAATAGTGTTAGAAGTGAGGACTTTGGTCCACTTTCAGATGGTGGAGCCCTCTGTAAAAACATTATTACACTTACAGAAAGCTAGAGAACTCGCTGTCCACAGGAGAAGAATGGCAGTTGCTTCCAGCATGCAGAAGGCAGGGCTCAAGCCTTGGTCTTGGGCCTGCATTCTCCACTCTGTGAACCATCAACATCTGTGGGGGAAAGCCCCTACATTAGGAAGTTTGGTAATAGCATCTGGAAGGGACTAAGATGGTGACACTTCACACGTGGGCATAGCACGTGTTGGATGAACATTGTGCGCATCTACCACAGCCTGGAACATGCCATTAACTCTCCTAGCTCACAGGCATGCCACAGTGTTAGCTGTAACTGAGCTTGTCAACAAGGCACAAGGAGGAGGAAGGGCCAAGAGAGCACACAGGATTTGAGGTTGGGGGCACTGTTAGGGTGACCTCATCATGACCACACATGGTTCTCAGTGCACAGGGTGTGCAGCCCCAAGGCTGAGCGCTAAGGTGAAGTGTGAGCTGCAGTGATGGTGCTAGGAGAGAGTGGACATGTCACACAGCAGCAGGCCTGCTCCAGGCCCAATGGGGAGAGTGGGAGAGGAGGTGGGGGTGGCAGGGAATAGAGAAGGAAGGAGTGGGGGAAAAGGGGGAGAGTTGGAAACCTGACTCCAATGTGTACTTGAGGTAGTCACTCTCAACTGTTTGTATATTTCAAACAAAAAACAAATACTATTGAAGCCAGAAGCTGGTGGCTCATGCCTCTAATCCTAGCTACTTGAGAAGCTGAAATATAAGGATTTGATTCAAAGTCTTATCTCCAATTAATGAACTACAACACAAAACAGGAAAAATGCTGGAAGCAGAGCTGTGGCTGATATGGTAGAGCACTAACACCTAGCTGAACGATCAGAGGAACAGCTCCCAGGCCCTGAGTGCAGGCCCAGGACAGAACAAAAAAAAAATCAATACAAAAAACAACCAATCAAAATTAACAACAAACTTCTCCTAAAAACCAATTTCCCTAGATACTTCTTAATGTAGCAAAGCAAAATGTGACAGTGTTTTGTTGGTCTTCAGGCTAGTTATGGCTCAAGTCTATCCTGAGCACATCTGTACCACCAGGGCACAGGAAAATAAAGGGTGGATTTGGGGAGGTCCTAAAGGGAAAGGGCAGCCACAGGCAGAAGAAGGAAAGTGTTAGACAGGAGGGCAAGCTGTCTCTTCTAGTTTCCATTTTTATGCCTAGGTTTTGGTTCCCCAAGGACAACCAAGGAGCCAATTCCAATGCAAATGCAAGAGAGTCTTTATTGCAAGCTCGAGCCTGAACTCCCAACTGTTATCGATGCAGTGGATCTAGATTGAGAGCCCCAAGCCCCAAGATAGTCAGGGTTTTGATTGTGATTACAACAGGGGCAGGATGTTTCCAACTTGGCAGATACTTGATTGGATGGCACTTAGCAGGCAAGTCTTGCCCTATTTCTATTGACTATCTACCCTTTCAGTTATCTATTTTGGCTTTGATAAGGGGAACTGGCCTTGGTATGAGGAACTGCCAGCAAGGTGGTCACATAGCACTGATGCAGGGGGTTAATGCCGGGGATAGAGCAAGTCTCAAATGGGTTAAGGAAGCAATTTACAGAGCAGAATTCTGCAGTCAGGCTGACCGAGTACCAACTTTGTATTAACAATTGCCACCATGTTTTCCCATTACCACTAAGCAAGCTTGAGCTGGCTGAAACTATCCAGTACTCAATCATAAGTAAACCAACCCAACAGTTACCATGGCATTTCTACTACTACTATGGTTATTTCTATAGTCTATGACTATGATCATTTTTTACTGTCTGTTACCATGGCTGCTACCTAGGTACAGAGGGGAACAAGGGCTCCCTGTATTTTTAAATGTCAAACTACAAGAAGCTAGTCTCACAGGTGGGGGTGCAGCCCTCTAGCATGGAGTCATCACCAGGGTATAGAAGCTGTTATAATTTTAACACTAAAACTTATAGTCACTCAGGTTCTCAGGTTAGCCCTTACACCATCAGGGCAGGTTTTCTCTTGGTTTTTTCCCTCAGGGTCTGTCATGATGAAGTCCTGCTCTGAAGGAGGGAGAGGAGAGGCTCTGTGTTCATTTCCTCTGAGAGTGTGTCTCAGAGGACCTGTGTGACAGCCCACAGCGCAGCCCAGGCCCTGGTTCTTGGCCTCTCAGAGGTGGAGTAGGAAACCTGAGCTGCTTTCCTTTTCTACTGCATTCTTGCTGAGAGCTGGCAGGCCCTCAGCAAATGGAAGTGCAAAATGCAGAGCTCAGAAGCCCTCAGGGCCCTGACTTCAAAGGCCCAGTGCCAGCAGCACAAGAAAAGTCAGAAAGAATACAGTTTTTACATTATGATGTAGCATACATACTATAATTTATATTATAACCAGTCCTGTAATGATGTTAGTATGTTATATGGTATATTCAAAACCAGCCTAGGCAGCAACAGGCACAACACGCTCATCTCCATTTACAGGCATACACCAAAAGTGGAGGTGTTCCTTAAGTGGTAGAACATCAACCTTGGGTACAAAAACTTTAGGGAGAGGGCCCAGCCACAGTGCCAGCACACACACAAAAATTAGACACTGACTGGGAATGTGGCCTAGTGGTAGAGTGCTTGCCTGTGATGCATGAAGCCCCAGGTTGGATTCCTCAGCACCACATAAACATAAAAAGCCAGAAGTGGCTCTGTGGCTCAAGCAGTAGAGTGCTAGTCTTGAGCAAAAGGAAGCAAGGGACAGTGCTCAGGCCCTGAGTTCAAGCTCCAGGACTGGGGGAAAAAAATTATATACCGCAGTCAACTTCAATTCATTACAGTGTGTAAGGCTGGTTCAGAACATGTTGATTAGGGAACAAATACAGCAGATAAAGAGAAGCAAAGATAAATCACATGATCATGTCAATTGATGCAGAAAGACCCTATGACAAACACAACATTCTTTTATGATAGAAACTCTAGGAAAATAAGACTCATACCCTCACATAATAAAGGCTGTATTTAATAGATAAACTTATAGTCAACATTCTTCTAAATAGGGCAAGAACTGAAACTATTTCCTCTGATTTTAGAGGAGGAAGACAAGCATGTCTGCTCTCTCTCCGATCCATGATAGTACTGGCATTTCTAGCCTCAGCTCAAAGGGAAGAGAAAGATAGAAAAGAGATCCAAATAGGGAAGGAAGAAGTCAGGCTATCCCTAGTGGCAGATAAAATGTGCTTATACCTAAAGCTACATAAAGACTTGATCTCTGGTGTCCTGGAGTTGAAATACCTTAGGCAATGTAGCCTGACATCAAAATCAATAAAGAAAAAGAGTAGCCTTTCTGTGCTCTAGCAATGAGCATTTGGGTAGGGCAATTTCCAATGGCCACCCAAAAGTAACCACTAACAAACGGAGTCAAGAAGATACCTCCATGATGGAAACCATAAAACTTGGATGAGGAAATTGGGGACAGCATATTTGTAAAGTCCTTTCATAGTTCTGATTTGACAGAATATGGGGGAAGTGACCACAGGCAATCTTCAAATTCACTGTGATACCTACCCAAACCCAATGCTACTCTCACACAAAGAGAAAACTGCCTTGAGTTGCAAGAGCTGAGGTGCAGGCAGCGTCTCCAGCACACAAGTGTAAGCTGGGCCCCAGAACTGGCTGTGGAGGTCACATGGCTGCCTGTACCTTGCTTTTCACTGGGGATCATAGCAGCATCGTGTACAACTGGTTTTGTAATCTTTGTATCATACCACCGTGAGCATCACTTCTTTTCCTTGTTCTGAAGAGTTTGTCTTTCAGCCTCTCAGGTGTTGTCCTCTTGAAATACAGAGTTGGGACAAGTGTCTGGAAACCTTATTTTCAGAATGGGCTGAGCAGCTCAGTGGTAGGTTGTTTGGTTCTCTTTTTGCTGCTAATCATCATATCTCAGGGTGTTGTGCTTTGGTGAAGATGGGCTCTAACCAATTGAGTCACACCTCCACCTCCAGGCCTTTTGCCTGTTGCACGCTTTGAGTCTCACAGACTTTTAGGCTTAGACAGACTTTAAAGCACAAATGCCAGTCTCTGAAGTAGCTAGACTTACAGGCATGTGCCATCAACATCTGTTCTCTTCCCAGGAATATCTAAAGATTTTCTGGAGGGTAAAAAAATTCTAGTATAAAAAATAAAATTGAAACCAACACTGATCTGTAAGATAAAGTGGCAGAGATAATGGGCTTTTATAAGGACTTCAGTACATGGATTGGCACATGAGACATGAAGGCAGGGTTAGGCCTGTTTGGCCTTCTTAAAATGGTATCAAGATAGCAATGCTGTGCATTTGACTTGACTAATTCTCATGGTTTTCCCTTGAGAAGTTATTTTAAGTACTTCTACCTATTGAATGCTCAAGTTATCTTGAGACCAGGGTTGCTTTGAACCTTGATGCTTCAGGACTGTCTTCAGACTAGCTATGATGACAGTCAAAGATAGGATTAAGCTACACAATATCCTGACTAGTATTGCTATAATAAAGAACACAGAGAGACACAACAAGAATACATGGAATGGACTTTGGGGCAATAATTGGTTAAAGCAATCACATTTGTTTACAAGTACTATGTTCTCACACATGAGGAATATTCATCTGCAGGAAGAAGGGAAACAGGTCTGACCTTCAGAAGGCAATACCTCTGAGTGTTGTCCCTCAGGACCCCAGACATGAAATCAGTCCCCGTGAACACCCCTTCCCATCTCCCCCTGGCCCATCTCCCTCCCTCTGGTACCCACAGACAAGGGTAGGGCAGGAGAAAAGGACTTCATCAAATCATAGAAATAAAACCCAGAGCCCAGCTCTATGCTCACCTATGTGCTTCCCAGGTGTCAGCGCTGTCCTCTCCTGTCCCAGGATGGATTCTGTGACATGTGCTCTTTGGAAAGGGAAGGGAAGGCATTGGCAGCTCAGGCCCCTTAGGCATTTGACGATCCTCCCCTTCATGCTTCTCCAAACCCTGATAGGGCCAAGGGTTGGGACAATGATCAGAACACTGTCTTGACCAGAGGTTTCTCCGCTGCTGGCTGTGGGAGGGGAGTTGCAGTCCTCCTTCTGAAGGGGCAGAGAGGAGGCAGAGCATAGAGACAGAGACAATGGTGGCACATTTGCACCTGTCACCTGTGCTCAGCATGAAGAAAACTGGCAGGATGGCTAGTTGGTGTATCTTGATACCATGAAGGCTCAGGCCCCAGAAGTGAGTGGCAGGGCAGAGGTCTAGGACTTGGACCCCTTACCTGGCCCTTGGGATCACTCCCCTGGTCCCTTTTGTGAGTCAGTACTAGAGAATTGCCTTAGTGACATGGACCTTTGACGTATCAGAGTTTCCTGAACCACTTCTGATTTCCACCCCCAAGAAGCCATAACTCTGATGACATCAGGGTCTGGCTGATCCAGGTGTGTGTGAGTGGGTTCTGGGTTGCCCCGCTGTTTTTGAGTCATGGATATGGGTACCAATCCTGTGAGGGCACAGAGTCCACCATAAGGAGGACAGCCTGTAGGGAAGTCCTCTGACAGCTGTGCTCTTACCAGAAAGTGGCCCAACAGTTCTTGGGCATGGAGCCTGTTGCAGGTCATGCCACAGAATTTGACTGGCCCGTTATTGTTGTACATAAGAACATGGATGCTGAAGCTCCACTTTGTCACTGTGGAAGCCTCCTGCACAAAAGATTTGGTAGCCCAGAGCGGCACATTGCCACACTGTATCTCAAGGGTTGTTCCAGGTGCAAAGCCAGGGCCTGGGTGCTCTCATTTATCTTGGCCCTCAAGGCCACTTGGACCACATCTCAACTTCTATCTCTGTCGTGGTTAATGGTAGATAAGAATCTCAGTGACTTCTCAGCCCAGGCTGGCTTTGAATTGCTATCCTCACATTGCAAGCACCTGGTGAGGTAGGGTTCCAGGCCTCAAACCTTTAGGTAATGGGAAAATTAGCACACCAAAAACCTTTTCTTAGGTGGGATGTGTAGATTGATGTTTCCTATGTTTTGGGGCTATGATCTGGTCTGGATGTGATGTTCCAGTCTGTCTTCCTAGCTCCTTGTGCAGGTTGAAGCCAGTCTGGTAAAACGGTGCATGAGAGTCCATGGCAAGTGGAAACCAGGCTCAGGG
Organism: Perognathus longimembris pacificus; assembly: GCF_023159225.1. NCBI lineage: Eukaryota > Metazoa > Chordata > Mammalia > Rodentia > Heteromyidae > Perognathus > Perognathus longimembris. Next base: position 72,714,947 of record NC_063162.1, read on the forward strand.
AAGGCATGCCTGCCATGCCAGAGGAGGCGGGAAGTGAAAAATAGGAGGATGGAGGCTCCAGCTCATGCTTCGATCAGGAGCAAAATCCCTTTTTCAACCATGAGCAGCACAGCAAAGGCTGCAGGTCTGACTCAGTGGAGGAGGAGGGTCAGTCTAGTAAGTGTGAGAGCCTGAGTTCAAAACTCCATCCAAACCACAACCTGGAACATCCCTCCATATAATTGTTACTACTTTATGTTGACTTTGTAGAACTTTTTTTCTTTTAGTTTAGTTATCACATGCGTTTGGCATGACATTTACCACATGCACACAGGTTCATTTTCAACATGTATCTACCAGGCTGACAGGGATACACTCACCAGGATTTCCCAAATCATTAATTTCTCATCATAAACAAGGGAAGCCAGAGCGATGTAGCTCAAAAGAGTCAGCACTGAACAGAGTGTTTACCAAACCCCAAACCTTATCAATAGCACCCTGTCTTGCACATCTGTCCTTCAAACATGAAGAATAATGAAGACACTTCCAGACACAAATAGGGAGGAATTATTTTTCCTCTATACCAGCCCTGAAGAAAGGAGTTTTTCAGCTGGAGATTCAAGTTCATCAGAGGAATCCAGAATGAATAAATAAATGATGAGAACTCTGTTAAAGGTAAATTTATAGGTGTTAAAGGGGAATCTAAGTCTATTTCTATTTTCTACATGATATAAGAAACATATGACCTGACTTAAGTAACTGTAATTCCCTTTATATCAAATTATAAAAAACTAAAGGCAGCCACATATAATAGGCCAATTTTCCAAAATAAAATCAAATAAAAAAGGACTGCATGTCACCCAAATCCCTCAAAGGCAGTGTAGCAAGTGCATACTGTAGATAAAACCCAGAGCCTCCCGCATGTAACCTAGGCCTTCTACCATCAGTCACTGCCCAGTCCACTCCCTAAAGTGCTTTTGTACCCAGGATACCCCACCCCCCATGAGGAAGGCAGAGCAGGTGGCTGATGCTGTCTTTGAGGATCAGGACACTGAATCCAAGGACACATGACTGCAGCCCCCTGTGGTCCTCCTATGTCACAAAGGCTCTCCTCAGCAGGGCATCTCAGAATGTCAATGCAGGCTGCCAGTTAATGGGAAAAAGCATTGTGCTAGTGACATAAATGCAGACAGACCCCATCAAAGGCAGTCCTCATGTTGACATGAGCTCCCCTTTAGGGAGCAGTATGTGGACTGAGGGAGAAGAGACCCCAGGGAGCAGGAAGCCTGGTGGGAGGAGGTGGCATGGTCCACATGAGCCCTGGAAGCCTGAAGCTCTCCTGTCTAGAGCAGGGCCTGCAGTTGGAGAGAAGAGGAATCTGGGGCATGGTCTTTGTTTAGGAAATTGTGAATTTTGCATGTTGCATGTGTTAGTTCTGAGTGGCCATCTTGTCCTCCATTGATTCAGGTCCTGAAATGACCTCAGAGTGGTGAAAATCCACGGAGACATGGTCAAAGATGACAAAGGCTTCTTTATGTTTTTTTGGGTTTTTTTTGGCCAGTCCTGGGCCTTGGACTCAGGGCCTGAGCACCATCCCTGGCTTCTTCTAGCTCAAGGCTAGCACTCTGCCACCTGAGCCACAGCGCCCCTTCTGGACGTTTTCCATATATGTGGTGCTGGGGAATCAAACCAAGAGCTTCATGTGTAGGAGGCAAGCACTCTTGCCACTAGGCCATATTCCCAGCCCCTTCTTTATGTTTTGTTTAGTTTTTAGAAGGCTGGTGCCTGCCTTGTTCTGGTACACCTCGAAAGTAAGAGCAACCCCAATTCCAATGGGGTGGGGTTTAAGATAGCAAAGAAAACCATACACTTGTGGTTTCACAATTGCTAGCTGACACCATTCTGTTGGAGTCAGGGAATAGCTGAGGCCTCTGGGCTCTCGGGGCAGCAGCAGCCATGTTTGCACTGCCTCCCTCCCAGGGCCTGTAGTAGTGACATCAGTGTGGAGCGAGACTTCCAGCCAGGCTGGGCTTCCAGGGCCTCTGGTTCTTATATTCCCTCACTGGTTTTTGTAATATGGAGGTCAGATCTGGCCAGCGCCATATTGACCACATGGCAAGCTTGACCATGTGGTATTTCTAGCATCTTGTCTTGATGGGTGTGCCTGGATTCCTACAGGAAGGGAAGTCCCATTCCCAGGTAATGGGTGGTCCTAAATCCCAAGAGACAGGGGTGAGCACATGGCCTGTAGGTTACTGAACCTGTCAGTCAAGTGCTTGGGACTGGGATCTTCCTGTGACCCAGCCCCCTGACCTGACCCTGTTTAGGGGCAGGTGAGCTCAGGTGCCATTACACCATGCCACATGGTCCCATATGGTGTCTATTGTCCCCATGGCCTCCCAATTCAGCTCTCTACTGGAGCTGAATTGGTTTGTTGGTACTTAGAAATCTTCTGGAAGTAAGTCTCTGTGCTGCTGGCCTGTTTTGTGTTATATGTTTTTCTGAAACCTGGGACGGGTCCATCTGGGACTTCCCCAATAAATTGAAATGCTCGAGTTCAGATTCCCCAAGAGACCACCAGAGACCAAGACCAATGCAAGCAGCAAAAAGGGCGTTTATTTCGGGCTAGCTCGGTCCTCCGTGCACTCAGCACTCTGGTGACCTAAGAGGCCCTGAGGCTAAGGCTTCCAGCTGTTTCATACATTCTTTGGGGAAGGCAGGGACTTAGCATACATCATAGCATCTTTCAACAAATCAACACACACCACGGGAAAATTAAAAAATAATTCTAAAGCATGTTTGTTGCATTTGGTGGTGGGAAGGAATCTGGAAAGGGTCATTGGTCAGATCAAGGGACTGATGCATTTAAAATTGATTGGTTAAGCCATAGGGGTGTAGCAAGGGGGGATGTGTGCACAGCTGCAGGGTTTTGATTAGGTATTGGAAATTGCACTCACAGTTGGATACTGGAAATCCCTCTCACAAATACTGGAAATCACACTCATGATTAGATACTGAAAATTCCACTCATAATTACTGGAAATCACACTCACAGTTGGATATGGTCTTTACCGGGAAGTGAGGGGTAGGGGGTAGGACTTATGGTAAGGTCAGTTAGGTACAGAATGGGGTCTTAGTACAATATGGAGTTATTCTGGTCCTTCACACTGGCTCTACATTTTCCCCCTTAGGTACCTTGGGAGCCAATCATGGCTGTCCATCTCAATGGCTTGCATGTCTAGGGGCTGGTATTGAGATAAGGCATGGGCCAATAGTTAGGGCCCAAAGTAGTAGAACCAAAGAGCCTGTCAACACAGCTGTCAGGAGAGTTGCCCATGGTGACCAGGAGAACAGTGGCTGATACCATTTCTCTCCTTTTTGCTTTTTGTTATATTTTTACCAAATGCCAAGCTTTCCCTAATGATTCCTGATTGATTGGCATAAAAACAGCACCCTTTTCCTAAGGCTACACATAAGGAGCAAATCCAGGCTTCACCTACTTTGCAAGACCATCTCAACGGGGAAATCAAGCAGTTACAGATATTCACATGAGATCTTTCTGGTTTACATTTAGTTGACATCACACAAGTCCCTTAGCTCTGTGGATGCAGGTACAGATAAACATAGTTTCACACAGAAGCTCCAATTCTGACCCTATTTGTATTATAGCCAATTTGATTACATACCAACTTTACTCATAAGCTCTAATTTTAAGACATACTGATACCTTTTGCTACATACTCAAACTTTCTAGGGAATGTCTTCCTTTATCTAATCTAAAGGGAATCGCTTGTCTTCCCCAATTCTCTTTCTAAAGTCTTTCCTTATCCCCATTTATGCCCTCTTCTACTTATTCAGACCATCAGCGACTTACTTGAACATTCTGTGACAACTGACAATTCTTAACATCCTGTAACAATTGACAATCCTTACTTTTCAAATCCCTTTCTTATCCAGAAGAAACCATTTTGTTTCCTCTATCCCTTTCTCCAAGGCTTTCTATACTAACTTTCCTCTTTACTTTTCCTGGGGCTTCTTTGCTGCTAGAGTTTTAAACTGTCTACATTTTCTTTTCCTCTGATTTGTGGAATCTGGTTTATCTCAACTACATCAAGGCAATTTACTGTGACTTCACCCACAGGCTGTTGGGGAAAACAAAGATGGGGCAAGGGTCACTCCAATGGGACTGCTGCTCCTAAGAAACCAGACGAGAGCCAACTATCATGAGTTACTATTTTAGAGTGGATTTCTCCAGTTTCCAGTGCCTCTAAGTGCCTAAGGTTGGCCAGTGGCATCTGTAAGATTCAACCCCAGGAGGGCTCCATGAAGATGCCCCCAGCAGTTTGAATCTCTGTCCAGTTACCTTGGTAACTGGCACACCTGATGGCAGTTACCTCCCTCCCTTCTCTGAGGTCACATTCTAATCCATCTGGACATACTCTAATACACTTGGACACACCTCTCACCCCAAGCATTGCCTGGAAGTGACTCTCCAGCCCGTCATACATGATTTGGATTTAGCAGCAGGCCATCAGTTCCATGGAATTGTCTACTTGAAAATCTCTTACAATATCCCATTTTCTTAATAGTTAACTCCAGTCAACTCAAGAATGTCCCTCCAAAATTTTAGTTTCAGCAGATCCAAAGCACTTTCCAGCAGAAATCAGCTGCGTGTGATTGAGTCCCATCTGTCTTTACCATGGTAGGGGTGCTCAGAGTGAAGATGTAGATTCTTCCAGATGACTGTTAGGCTGTCCTTGATCTTCACTCAAATGGAATGGGCAGAGGCCATGGTGGTGTCAGGCAGCAGTGGCTCCCAGTGGCTCCAGGAGAATGTCACACCTTCTGGTGGGTTGCCTGCAAATTTCTCCATAGACTGGTTAGAGAAGCTTAACCTAAGTTAACCTAAAGCCTGACTTTAGTGAAATCGCCTAGTATTTTCCTGATTGCCTTTTAAACACACTAGCTTTAGTAGGCTGGCACATCACTGAATTTCAAGACAGCTTTAGGCAATGGCCTTTGGCCATAATTTTTCCAGGGCAATAACTTTCAGTAATCAAATATTTCCAATAAGGCTAGGATGATTATTATTTTATTTTTATTTTTATTTTGTTTTGCCAGTCCTGGGCCTTGGACTCAGGGCCTGAGCACTGTCCCTGGCTTCTTTTTGCTCAAGGCTAGCACTCTGCCACTTGAGCCACAGCACCACTTCTGGCCTTTTTCTGTATATGTGGTGCTGGGGAATCAAACCCAGGGCTTCATGTATACGAGGCAAGCACTCTTGCCACTAGGCCATATCCCCAGCCCGGATTATTATTTTTTAATGACTCTGTTTCCTTGATCTTGAAGGGGGAGCTGATGGGCAGAGATCATCCATCTTCTGTAACTTCTTCAGGCTAACTCAGGGGCGTTGACCTTACCTAGCCAGGAACCTATAGATCCTTAGCCTACTTTACCAAGGGGTTGTCAGGACTAGATGTTACTGGGAACTTTACTCCAAACTGAAGTAAATAGCTAACCTTTTAACAACTGCATAGACCTCTTCTTGGGATATAACATGGTAGTCTTTTTAGCTCTCTGGTTTGTATAAAAGCATTTTCCTCTCTGGATGGGGAAACTGATGATGTAACAATGCCTAAACTACCTTTGCAGACTTTAGATCTCAATAAGGACAAGATCTCAGATCCACAAACTTTCTTTCCTGAACAGATGTATCAGCTTAAAATTCTCACTGCCAGTCAGGGCTTTGAGTAGATGTAGGGGGTTGGGATTTTAAACTATCCCCCATTTAACAAACTTAGCTTTACTACCCACTATCACAGATGACTGGCAAGTTCCTGTCCAGTTACAAAGTAGATAGACATAGGCAATAAAAGGCATGCTTACGAACTATTCTTCTAGGACCTCCCGGCTCTGATTAACTTTTGAAAGGGCAAACAGGAGTGACTCTAGGATCTGACACCATCTCTGCCATCCAAGCAGTGGCTTACTGCCTCTGGATGCTCCATCACTTTTGTCCCAGGAGTGACTTTTCCATGCTGGTATAAATGCACCTTTGGCATTTATCTTGGTCCATCACTGGACTTGGACTCGGGGCCTGAGTGCTGTCCCTCAGCTCTCCAGCTCAAGAATAGCACCCTACCACTTTGAGCCTCAAAGTGACTCATGACTGTTCCCAGCACTCTGCTGGACAGCTAGAGACGAAGACTCTCACAGGGACCTTTCTCTGCCCGGGCTGGCTTCGAACCGCAGATTTCAGATCAATGAGTTTTACAAGAGGCCACTTTACTCCAATTAAAAGCAACAAGGTGGTCCACACAGAAGTAGTTCTTAAGCATGCTCTTACCTGGAACTTATTAAGGGCCAATGTTAGATCTTGACAAACTTGTAGGAATCATCTGTCCTTCTCTGTGAGCCTTCTGGAAACTGTTACCAAAAAACTCTACAAACAAACTGGAATGGCAATTAAACACTCATTTTGGTAGCCATACTTTTCCTTTTCTCACTTTGCAACAATCATTTAGGAAAATTTTATTTCCAAATTTCTTATCTAGAAATGCATTCTTGATCTCCAAAGCCTTTTACTAACCTCTGCTTTAACACTAACACTAGCTTTTATCTGCATTGGAAAAACTCTGAAGCTTACAGGCATTCTGAAACCAGGTATCGCCCTTTGCCTCCGGGCTGCCTGTTTTAAAAGAGCCCCCCCCCCCTTTTTTTTTCCTTCAGTCCCAGTTACTGCATGAAGACCTTTGAACTCAAATGACAATTTTCCCTTAATGTAAGAATTACAATTAGAAATTAGAAATACTTATCCATTCAGCTTTCCAATAAATTAGTGAGAAACGATAGCCCATTTTGCCATTTCTTCCTACATACAGAGAGTTAATGAGAGTTTACTTCTATCCCCATTAGTTTAATATATATCCTTTAAAATACTTGCCTGATTACATGTAAGTTAAGATAGTTAAGAGTCTTACTATTACATCACAGTATCTAGTTCCTGTTTTTTTTTTAAAAAACAATGCACTAATCTTTTAAAACATTTGGTAATGCCCGAACTTGATGGCTTCCTGAAGGTTAAGCTTAAACTCACCCATTTTTGCATCATTCAGTCACATTTATACACATATATACACGTGTGTGCACACACACATACATACATACTCATACACAAATATTTGTTTTAAAACTTAAAAGCACACAAAATAAATATCAGCTGTACATTTTTTAGGGGCAGGAGGTGTTTTTGCCAATCTTACTCTTGCAAAAACCAGAATTTAAAATAAAACCTTTAATAAATGATTTTAGCATTCTCCAGCCTCATTTTCCAGGGCTTGATAGTTTTAGTAAAACATTTTAGCACACCAAATAATTTTCTGCTTAAGAAGATTGGGTGGGGGGTCCCCCAGAGTTCTTTTTGCAGACACTCACACTCTGATTGTGAGCTGTAGCCTATACATCTTTCTAATGAGCTAAACATAAATCCAGGGGGATAGAGGGAGTCTGTCCCATTTGGTCCGTCAGTCAGGAGATACAGAAAACAGAGAAGATTAATCCAGACCAGTTCTGTACCAATACAAGCAATTTTTCCTTTTCTGCAATACAATCTTTTCTAGTTTCCCATTGGATTTACTTTCTTTCCTAATTCACCACCAGACCTAGTCTTTTCAGTACTCAATCTCGTCCTAGGCCCTTTTGCTTTTAATTTCACCTTCTCTTTTACATCAAAGTCCAATTAATCACATCATTCAGACAACTCAGAGCATTTGACATAAACCGAGACAAACATACAAAAGTGGCAAAAGTAAAAGCAGTTTGACAAATCTGGAGAAGCAATGCTGCTAAGAAAAGGAAGGGAGGAAAATTCCACTGGGGACATAAAGAGAAAGAGAAGGAGTCACTCCTGGAAGTCTTCTGTTTGCCACGTTCTCAGTTCAGTCCCCATGCCTAGGAGGAATTTCTCCCGCCAGTGTGGAGGAGGTTAGACACACACAGAGACCACATGCAAAACACATAAAGGAACTAAATATGCCATAAACAATCTACTAATTTATAAACTGACGGGGCCAACAAACATGGGACAAGATAACAAAACAAGTTATGTAGGTTTGACACAGAAGAGACTGTCAGAATCACAACACAGAAACAACAGCGCTGCGCGGTGGGGTCACTCCCCACAGCCTACGGGTGGCTTGAGCTGAACCCCCCCCCCCCGTTCGACCATGTCAGCAGCTGCGGGTCAGGACTTGGGGCTGACATGTCCATGTCCTGGGCTGCTGGTGCCAGCAAGGGGGGGGGGGAGGTACAGAGGGGCATAGGGTGGAGAAAATATTTCAGCCTCCTTGGGGCCTCTCTGGAACACTGGGGGCTTTTCTTCTCCACGATCTTCTTCCTTCTTGGTTTTTCTCCTCACCCTGTATCTTTTGAACGAATATTGGGGTAGGGGAAGGAGTGGAGGGGAGGGAGTTAGTGGTAAGAAAGGCCTAACCCAAGCTGGAGCGTTCCTGTCAACGAGTTCCCTCCAGGTGACTATATAAGGAACCTGGTCTGGATGGCCCGAACAAGGGGTGTAGATTAGGCATTGTAAAGTCCTGATCTTACCTATGTCAAAGCTCCCCTTGGGTGGCCAATTAGCTCCCTCAACAGTGGGCCATTCTGACTTGCACAAGGTAATCCACTTTTCCTTCTTAATGGCCACACTTTGGTTCTGAGCTATCTCCTTAACCTCCCTCCAGTGAGCTAGGGTCAAGTCTAGGGGGCTGGATGGGACATTGCCCATGGCTATCAGTCTCGTCAGTCGTTCAGTCCACAAAATAACAAGAGGTAAAACAATTCCAACAAAACAGAAAAAACAATACACACAGGTCTGATATTTAAAAGACTTACAAGATGGAGATCTCCCAAGTTGGTCTTCTGGCTTCTGTGAAGAAACAGAAGGAGCAGACCCAAGATCAAGGTGGGCTAGTCGAGTTTCGGTTAGGAGGCCCTCCCAGTCAGTTCCAGCCAAAAACCGAACTGACTCGCGCCCTATAAGTATCAAGGCAGGGCTCCAGGGGTCCCCCTTCAAAGGTGGAGTATCAGGGACGTCTTCCAGTTCCTCCAAGATTGTCGTGCAAGCGCGTCTGCTTTGACAATCCCCTCAAGAAATACAAGTCGGAGTGGTCATCCTCAAGAGGAAAAGTGAAAGCAAAACAGACAGACAAATGACAGGACAAAACAAATCAACAGTGCTGTGTTCTTACCTTCGGGGTCTGGGGTCTTGGGGGTCTCTGGGGCTATCCCGGACAATCCCCCAACTGTTATGCCCAAGTCATGAGATGACCACCAAGAAGATCACCGAGAGCCAGACGTTCCCAAATGCAAAAGCAAGGCTTTATTCAGGCAGGCTGCAGCTCGGGCTTCATCCTACACTCCGACGCAGCAGAGGTTAGAAGGAAGGCCCTGAGCTGAAATTTCACAGGTCTTATAAAGGCAAAAAACCACAAAGTTACAGCAATCAGGTGTTCAAGCAAGATTAGGATATGGGTACAAATCTGATTGGCTCAGGGCTAGAGGCATTCCAGGGCGGTTAGAGTTAAGCATTCCCAGCTGGTTAGAGTTAAGCAGGGAGTTTCCTGACCAGCTGGGCCCTAATAAGCTTGTTCTGCTAGCCGGGATAATTAGTGGCCTGGGTTACTCATAGTTTAAACAGTCAACAAAATGGGGGCTGCCTGAAAATGGGGTTTACTTTAACTCTTCAAGTATACACATAAAATTCAGTACCTGAATCATTAAATGATACCCAAAACAATTGTGACAAAAGTACATTCAGCAGTGTACACCAGAACTACAAGCACAAGAATCCAGACTTAGTTTTTTTTTTTAATACATCCAAATTGCAAAATACAAATAAACCTTTTAATCCTTCTTTAAGGTTTTCCAATATTAATAATCCATCCTAAGGGGCAGTTTTAGAAATTCCAGTCAAATCATTCATTTTTACCACCAGGTTTCCAATGTTCACCTGAAAACAAAAGAGACAAAAGAAAGGCCTCCATTGGCCTGTCCTACAGAACGGCCTATATCCATCCTACTCCTCAGAGCTTGATGAACTGTCTTGGTGCCGGCTTGTCCTCTTCCACCATGAATGGACATCCCCTTATGGCTGTCCCACCACGTGGATTCCCTCCAGGGCCTGTGCCACTACGTGGACTGGCTAAGCTGCACCTTTGCCAGATCACCCCTCACTCCTGTGGATAGGCACACTGACCTGTCCTAGGTTTTTCCTGTCCTTTCCTATTGGTCTCTGACTGAGAAACCCAAGCAGATTTTTTTTAACAGTGATAAACCTTTACATCCAAATTTCTGACACTTAGCCCTGATTTTTTTTAATTAAAGAAACATTTTTAAACTATAGTTCCTCTTTAAAACAATGCAATAATCCTTTAAAGCATTTGGTAACACCCAAACTTGATGACCATTTGAATTTAAACTTAAACTCAATTTTACATCATGCTAACAGTATTGAACATGTTCACACTCACACATGCACACACACACATGCATATTCAAAAGATCTTAAAGCACGCAAAATAAACATTGGCTGTACATTTTCCAGTGGCAAGAGGTATTTTTGCCAGTCTTATTCCTGCAACACCCAAATCTTAAGACAAAACTTTTAACAAATGATTTTAACATTCTCCAGCCTCATTTTCCAGGGCTTGATAGTTTTAACAAAACATTTTGGCACACCAAATAATTTTCTGCTGAAGAAGATTGGGTGGGGGTCCCCCCAGAGTTCTTTTTGTGGACATTCACACTCTGATTGTGAACTGTCGCCTGTACATCTTTCCAGTGAGCTAAACATAAATCCAGGGGGGTAGAGGGAGTCTGTCCCATTTTGTCCGTCACAGTCAGGAGATACAGAAAACAGAAGAACAGTCCAGACCAGTCCTGTAACAATACAGGCAATTTTTACTTTTACTTTCTTTCCTAATTCACCACTGAACCTAGACTCCTCAGTACTCAATCTCATCCTAGGCCCTTCTGCTTTCAATTTCACTTTCTCTTTTACATCAAAGTCCAATTAACCACATCAGTCAGACAACTCAGAGCATTTGACATAAACCAGACAAAAATACAAAAGTGGCAAGAGTAAAAGCAGTTTGACAAATCTGGAGATGCAATGCTGCTAAGAAAAGGAAGGGAGAATTCGCTGGGGACCTAAAGAGAAAGAGAAGTTGGAGTCACTCCTGGAAGTCTTCTGTTTGCCAGGTTCTCAGTTCAGGCCCGATACCTAGGAGGAATTTCTCCTGCCAGTGTGGGGGTTAGACACACTTACACACAGACCAAATACAAAACACTTAACATAAACCCAAATTGCAGCGTGGTAGCAAATTGTTCAGAAGCAAGTAACAGACTACACACAGAGGAACAGACTATTCACAGATCCAAAAAATGTCTGTCTCTAAAAATGCCTGTACTGAGGAACAATTTACTGAAGTCACAGCGCGTGGCAAATTGTTCAGATGCAAGTAACAGAGTACACACGGAGGAACAGACTACACATGGATCCAAAAATTTGTCTGTCTCCAAAATGTCTGTACTGAGGAACAATTTACCCACATGGGGGTCTGGGGACATCTCCCACAGATCCTGTTGGTAGCCCTATAGTGCATCCACCAAGGCTCTTTTGCCAACCTCACACACACACACACACACATCCTGCAGGGCCACAGTACACATACACATCAGCAATGCCGCACTCACTTACCGGCCGGATTTTCACAACCCCTTGGCCTGGTGTCTGGGTGGGCTTAGGGAGGTATCCCGGATGAGCCCCCACTGAAATGCTCAAGTTTGGATCCCCCGAGAGACCACCAGATACCAAGACCAATGCAAGCAGCAAAAAAGGCGTTTATTTCAGGCTAGCTCGGTCCTCCATGCATTCAGCAATCCGGTGACCTAAGAGGCCCTGAGGCTAAGGCTTCCAGCTGTTTCATACATTCTTTGGGGAAGGCAGGGACTTAGCATACATCATAGTATCTTTCAACAAATCAACACACACCACAGAAAAATTAAAAAATAATTGTAAAGCATGTTTGTTGCATTTGGTGGCGGGAAGGAATCTGGAAAGGGTCATTGGTCAGATCAAGGGACTGATGCATTTAAAATTGATTGGTTAAGCCATAGGGGTGTAGCAAGGGGGGATGTGTGCACAGCTGCAGGGTTTTGATTAGATATTGGAAATTGCACTCACAGTTGGATACTGGAAATCCCTCTCACAAATACTGGAAATCACACTCATGATTAGATACTGAAAATTCCACTCATAATTACTGGAAATCACACTCACAGTTGGATATGGTCTTTACCAGGAAGCGAGGGGTAGGGGGGTAGGACTTATGGTAAGGTCATTTAGGTACAGAATGGGGTCTTAGTACAATATGGAGTTACTCTGGTCCTTCCCTCTGTTTCTACAAAATCTGTAATATGGAGGTAAGATCTGACCAGTGCCATCATTGGCTGTTGAGGGGTGTCAGACTGACTCCATCTCAGATTAGTTAAAGAGAGCTGAAGCCGACTCCATCTTCACTAAGATCTCCCCTGCCCTATCCAGGGAGTTCCTTTTTGCTGGGATAAGATTGTGTAAACTGCTTGACCACCTGAGTAGTGGAATGTTCAAGGTTTAACCTGTGCCTTCCCATGAGTAGGCGTATCGGCCTGCATCATGTGAGCCCCGTCAAATCCGTATGACAAGTCTAACTAGAATGATAGGTTGGTTCAAACAGATACTATGAGACAGACTGTAACTCCATTGGCCACCTGCGTGTGGCCTGGCATGCTCTGTAAGTGTTGTAACCTCACTGGCCACCTGCTTGTGGCAAGCTTGACCATGTGGTATTTGCCTTTATAACCCGACCTTGAGCATGGCCCAGAGGGCACAGTTCCAGCTCCCAAATCTGGGCCGTGACGCTGCAGGTCAGTATACATTTTACTTCCCCAATAAATCCATCTTTTTACTGGAGACTATCTCTGAGTGGTGGACTCTTGGAGGGATGGAGGAATCCCCCCTCAGATCCCACTACATTGTGGTCCCCTCACTTAGGGGGACCCCATTACAAAATCCATCTTTTTACTTGAGACTGTCTCTGAGTGGTGGACTCTTGGAGGGATGGGGGACCCCTCCCTAGGACTCCATTACAGTTTTCACCTCCAAATCAAATCATTAATTTTTTTGTCTATTGTATTTTTATTGTAAAGGTGATATACAGAGGAGTTAAGGTTACATAAATCAGTACACGAATACATTTCTTTCTTGGTACAAATAATTGATTTTTACATCCTCTTTTGGGCCAAATCCTAAACTCCCCCCCTCTCTCCATTGGGCAGGCTTAGAGTGGGGCAGGTCCTTCAGATGGTACCAGGCTGCCAGTACAAAGGTGTGGGCAGAAAGTCTCTCCCTATAGGAGGTCCAAGTAAGGCATTAAGAACAGGAGAGGCAACCATAGCAAAGAACCATGTCCTTTTAAAACACATTAATTCACACTTGGAAAAGTCTTATCTTGAGGCCTCTTGAGTGTTGCTGAACAGTTCATCTTGAAGCTGTCTCCAGATATTGTCCCAATACCTGTTTCACTTGAGGCTGATGGATCCAACTTTAACAGCCGGTGTATTAAGCAGGGCTGAGTAAGGTCCTTGTCACTTGGGTTCCAGTTCAGGACGGTGATGCCTTCTTACCCACACCAGCTGTCCAGGCGAGAAAGAGTGGGTGGAGTTTTTCTCAGGAGGCCGGTGGGCCTTGGCCACCAAGGCTAGGCACATAAAAGAACATATTGCAAAACCCGCAGTGACTGTCCAAGATTGTGGTTAGACATTTCTGTTAGTATAGCTTCCCCAAATTTAGGAACCAAAGGGGCAGTCTGCCATACATTATTTTGAAGGGAGTGAATTCTTTAACATAAGGGGGTGCATCTTGCATGGAGGAGAGCAAAGTCATGGCCAGTCTCTGTAATTAATTTAGTTAAAATTTCCTTTAAGGTCCTATTCATTCTTTCCACTTGTCCTGAACTCTGAGGTCTATAAACACAATGTAATTTCCAATTTATTTCTAGGGCTTTAGCTAATAATTGAGTAACTTGGGCCATGACGGTATGCCAAATGGAGGAATTCTTTTATGGGGTAAATTTTTAACTGTTACCTGAGTGGTTTGTTTTTGTCAGGAATGGCTCAGCCCAGCCTGAAAAACTGTCCACTAGTACTAACAGATACCGATACCCATACTTCCCAGGTATTACCTCCCTGAAGTCCACTTCCCCAAATTCACCAGGTGAGGTTCCTCACATATATACCCTCTCCACGTGTTCCATTGGCAACTTACACATCTGGACACCACATCAGACCCTAGGTCGTTTAAAATGGGGAATGAAGAAATGTTTCCGTAATAACTGACTCAGGCAAGTTTCCCCTAAATGAGTGTTTTGAAATGTCTGTGTAACCAAGGTCCATCCCTGAGCCTGAGGGATGAATATCTGTCCTTCCTACAGCTTCCTCCATCCTGAGAGGTGTCAGGAGGGAAGGTCTTTTCAAATTCGAGGCCTTTCTGGCTGCTCTGATAGGGGTGTAATGACTAGGAACTCTAGAGGTCCCACTGGTTTTAGGACAGCCTCCCGAGCTGCCTGATCAGCTTGGTTGTTTCCCTGACTCTGCGGTCTCTTCTTTTGACGACCTTTACAATGAATAATGGCCACCTTTTGGAGAAACCAATGGCTTCCAGGAAAGCCAATATCTCTTCAGTATTTTTTTTTCGGTTTTCCTCTAGAAAAGTCAGTCCTCTTTCCTTGAGTAGGGCCCAATGAAAATTGGCTCCAGCAAAACCTACAGTGTAAATATTAACTTTTTTTTTTCCTTTTGCCTACCTCAAGGTTTGAGTGAGAGAGATTAGCTCAACTCTCTGAGCTGAGGTCCCATGATTTAGGGCTTGTGCCCAAATTACTTTATCTGCTGACACCACGGCTACCCCCACATTCTGAACTCCATCCTTGACAAACTAATTTCGTCTGTGAACAGTACCTCATCAGGAGTCTCCACAGGAATGCCCATCAGGTCTTCCCGAACTCCACCCATGTTCTGCAGGGTTTCAGCGCAGTCATGGATGGGTTCACTGGGGTCGTCATCAGGAAGAAGAGTAGCTGGGTTGAGGGCATTTACCTTTGTGAAGGTGATTCTTGGCTGATCCAGTAACTGGGCCTGGCACTGTGTTATTTGAGCATTTGTTATTCACCTTGCTTCTACCAAGTGTTGTAGCACAGTTACCTATTGTCCCAGAGTTAGTTTATCAGCCTCTTTCACGAGGATAGCTGTTGCCACTATTGCTCTCAAACAAGATGGTCAGCCAGTTGCCACCAAGTCCCGTCTTTTGCAGAGGTAGGCCACTGGTCTTTTCCAAGGCCCCAAGGTCTGGATCAGAATCCCTTTGGCCATACCTCTGGTTTCTGCCATAAAGAAAGAGCTGAAAAGGCTTATGGAGGTCAATCAAGGCCAAAGCTGGGGCTGAAATTAATGCCTGTTTTAACCTCTTGAAGGCTGTCTGTTCAGTCTGTCCCCATTCCAAGGGCCCTTCGCCTCCTGCTGTGCTGGAATAGAGTTCTTTAGCAATTTCCTTAAACCCCAGGATCCATAGTCTGCAGTAGCTCATGGCTCCCAGAAATTCCCTGACCTGCTTCTTGGTCTGAGGCACTGGTACCCTCAAAATTGCCTGTATCCTGTTTATGGAGAGCATATGCTTCCCTTTTTCCAGTAGTAACCTAGGTCTGTTGCCATCTGGGTGCACAATTGGGTCTTTTTAGCTGAAACGTGGTACCCCAATTGGTGTAGGGCAACAAGAAGGTCCTCTGTGGCCTGCTGGCATTCCTCATGTGTCTGGGCTGCCCACAGCAGGTCATCATATGTGGTAAGAGAGCAGTCTCAGGATGTGACTGCCTGAAATGTAAAAGGTCCTGGCTCAGGGCCTCATCAAATAAGGTGGCAACCTGGTCTAAGTCAGTTGTGCAGAAAATCCCCCTTCTGGGTCTGTCCCCTCAAGGGCAAATATGAGTTGGCTCACCTTGGCCAACGGCAAGCCATTGGAAATGTGTTGTTCTGGAAGTAACATGCTGAGAAGTGTATAAGAGTTAGGTACCATAGGGCAGATGGTCTCCCCCCCACTTGTTTACTTCTCTCAGATCCTGCACAGGTTGACTCATTGGTGCCTGGTTTACACACATAGAAGGGGTATAATCCAAGGTGAGTGAGAGGGGACAAGAACTCCATTTTTCCTCAGGTGTTTAATGTGGACCACAACCGCCTTCTTTGCCTCTGCTGGTATGGGAGATTGTCTCACTGTGATAGGTAGTGCCTGGCTGGTTATTGGACAATGATGGGTGACATATGGGCTGCCAGCCCACATGGGTTAATCTCCACCCAAACCCTGGAACCTTGTTCTAGAAGTAAGTCAGTAAGGGTTGAGGCTCTTTGTCTTCTTCTGGGGGAAGCAACATGTATTCTTCTCCAAGAAGGAAAGTTACCAGCAAACTAACTAACTGGAGGACCTTCCTCTAAGGAAAATTTCACATCTTCCTCTTGAAATTTTGGCTTTTAATTGTTTCAACAAGTCTCATCCCAAGAGTGGATAAGGACAGTCTGGAATGATGAGAAAGGAGAGAGTAATTGTTACTTTTCCCAGATCAGTTATTCTAGCCAAGGGCCGTGGACAGGATTCAGTCTTTCCAGTGGCCCCTTGGACATTTAGTCTTTGTTTAGATATTGGCCCTTCTAGGTTTTCAGTACTGAATAGTTAACTCCAGTAGCCATGAGGAATTTTGTTTTCTTGCCCCTTATTTGCAATGTCACCATGGGCTTTGGGGGGCTGAGGACAGAGCCCCGGCCCCCATCATTCTGCATCCTCTCCCAGGTTTAGAATCAAGCCACCTTCTTTCTCCTCCTTGGACATTCCTTTTTCCAATGTCCTTTTTGCTTGCAATAAGTGAAATGATCTGTCTGAGCCATCCCAGAGGACTATGCAGAGATAGTCACAGACAGGAGAAGAAGGTTCATAGGAGGTTTATTAATGGAGCCATATCTCCCATGGGAGAGGGACCAACATGGCCTCTGCACCTTATCCTGGTGGCAGCTTCTTTCTGGAGCTAAAGGGGAAGTAGGTAGGTCTTAATGGTGAGTGGGAGTGGCTCCTTATAATGGGAGGAGCTGAGGACCTAAGGCAGGGGGAATGCTAACAATAAGGACATTGGTCTAGTCCTAGAGGTTCCCTACAGCCATCTGTAAATGAGTTATGCTGTCACCAAGGGTTTCTTGATCTTTGTCCTGGTGCTGCTACTAAAACTCAAACCACCTTATTTAGCTGTTTTTCCTCCAGAGTATCTGTTATGAAACAACTGCTGGGAAAATACTACCAGCTCAGATAATACCTTTCACTCAAAACCTTCTAACCTTTGAAGATTTTTTTCTAATATCTGGGGCCCACTAAATAACAAAGGGCATATTTAGGGCTCTTCTCTGGAGCCTCAGGATCTATAGGCATATAGGTCTATAGGCCTCCAAGAGATATCCCAGAAAAGCAGCAGGGGACTCAATGGGGAGCTGTACAGTCTCCTAACCTTAGATAAATTAATTGGCTTCTTAGCCACTGCTCATATCCCTGCTAACAGAGCCTGGCGAGTCAGAGGAAAGACTCATTCCAAATGGACTGGGTCATCTGTAGGGAAGCCATTTGGGTGGAGCCGCCTTCAAGGCACTGTGCCAGATGAGCTCTCTTTCTTCTGAGGTGAAAAGCACCCATAAAAGTTGCTGACAATCATCCCAGCTGGGCTGGTGTGTGAAGAATACTGTCTCCAATAATGAGATGAGCCTCTTTTCAGAAAAGGATGGATTTTGTTTCCAGTTATACAGGTCACTAGTTGTAAAGGGAACATACATTAGAAAGGAGGCCTGCATATATTTTAGATATGAGGCCTTTGTCCGTTGTATGGCTGGTAAAGATCTTTTCCCAATCTGTGGGCTTTCTGTTTATCTTGCGAGCTATATCCTTTGCCCTGCAGAAGCTCTGCAGTTTGATGCAGTCCCATTTGCCCATCCTTTCTTTGATTTGTAGCATTTCTGGGTCTTTGTTAAGGAAGTTCCGTCCTGTGTCAAGGAGCCCAAGTGTTTCTCCTACTCCTTCTTTTAGTGTTTTCAGGGTATCTGTTTTAATTCCTCCAAAAAAAAAACTGCAAAGAACCAATAGCTCCCTCAACAAGTGGGCTAAAGACTTAAAAAGATACTTCTTTGATGAGGAAATGAGAATGGCCAAGAGACATGAAAAAGTGCTCTACATCACTGGCCATAAAAGAAATGCAAATCAAAACAACATTGAGATTCCATCTCACCCCAGTAAGAATGTCCTATATCAAGAAAACTAACAATAATAAATGTTGGAGGGGATGTGGCCAAAAGAGAACCCTACTTCATTGTTGGTGGGAATGTAAGCTGGTTCAGCCACTCTGGCAAGCGGTATGGAGATTCCTCAGAAGGCTAAATGTAGAACTCCCCTATGACCCAGCAATCCCACTTTTGGGTATCTATCCAAAAAACCACAAACAAAATCACAGTAAAGCCACCAGCACAACAATGTTCATCACAGCACAATTTGTCATAGCTAAAATATGGAACCAACCCAGATGCCCCTCAGTAGACGAATGGATCAGGAAAATGTGGTACATATACACAATGGAATTTTATACTTCTATCAGAAAGAATGACATTGCCCCATTCGTATGGAAATGGAAGGACTTGGAAAAAAATATACTAAGTGAAGTGAGCCAGACCCAAAGAAACATGGACTCTATGATCTCCCTTATTGGGAATAATTAGTACAGGTTTAGGCAAGTCATAGCAGAGCATCACAAGGCCCAATAGCTATACCCTTATGAACACCTAAGATGATGCTAAGTGAAATGAACTCCATGTTATGGAAATGACTGTTATATCACTGTTGTAATTACTTTCAACATGCCATGTGAAACCGTAGCTTCTATTGTTGATGATCCTCTTGTATCCCATTCCTGTGGTTGTACCTGCACTACCACTGTATCTTATCTGAGTACATTGGAAACTGTGTATACTGGTATTAGAACTAGGAAAGTGAAAGGGAATACCAAAATCCAGAGATACAAGATAAAAAGTCAAATGACTACAAAAGCAATACTTGCAAAACTGTTTGGTGTAAACCAACTGAACAACTCCTGGGGGGGAGAGGGGAAGGAGGAGGGGGGAATGAGGGAGGAGGTAACAAACAGTAAAAGAAATGTATCCATTGCCAAACGTATGAAACTATAACCTCTCTGTACATCACTTTGACAATAAATTTTTTTAAAAAGGGGGGGCCTGCAGAGCTACTTCCTGAGTCTCCCCCAGAGGTTGGTGTTTGGTAGTAAGGGGGCTGTGGTCTGATCCTAGGGCAAGTCCTCAGGCTGGTACAAGGAATCACTTCTGATATGGGGGTCGGGCAGGGGCTTAAAATGGGAGGCACTGATGACAGAATAAGGGGGAGGGTGCACTATAGGACCCCTTCCAGGGGATCCTGTAACAACAGGGAGATGTTTCAATTACAGTTCTGCTTACAAGAATGTTAGTTGAGCTAGTTTTAGGACATTGCTTTAAACACTTTGTAAGCCAAGAAGGTTTGTTAGTTATCAAGTCAAGCCACACCCAAATAGTAAGGAACCTGATACAGGATGCCCAAGATTTCCACAAATGACTCACCGAAACCTGTATGCAGTGGGGAAGTCAAACATTCCTTCAGATGGCCACTCTAATTCACAGAGGGTCTTAAGATAGTAAGGATTACAGGAATATCCAAGCATGGAAGCCTTTTGCTTAAAAGGGAAAAAAAAAAGTTGCTAATCACACATTCCATGGGTGAATACACAGAGGCTCCTTGTTGTTAGGTTTTTAAAGTAAGTAGCCGGTAAAGGAGAACACCACGCAGTATTCAGGCAGAAGAGAAAGTTTATTACCAAATTGCTGGCCTGTGGCCAAGATGATCCATGGCCGGAAAGAAGGGAGAGAGAGAGCGACCCCCACCTAGCCCTGCCTTATATCTAGGGCAGGGGCAAGGGGTGTTGCCAGGTGGATTAGGATGTGACCTCAGGAAAAGGGGAGGTAACTGTCTTCAGGTCTGCAGGTTACCCAGGTAACTGGGTGGAGACTTAATGAGGTGGGGGCAGCTACATGGAGCCCTCAGGGAGAGGACCTAACATTCCAGCCTTTTAATAGTTATGAAAAAGGGTGAAGACTCTCTCTGGCTGCTTCCTGCTGGCAAGGGGCATCAGCATTAGGGGTAAAAGGCAGAAATGTGGCCTCTCCCGGAGAAGACGAGCAGCAGGGTCCCTTGGTGGTAGATGCCAGTCCTTGAATGAAGCCTGGAAGAAGTCTCACAAGGCAGGGGCTGGACAAAAAAAAATATTAAGGCAAAAGGAAGGGCTTAGGGCACAAAATTAAAAATTGGGTGACTTGGCTAGTTCTTATACTCAGATATGGACATTAGATGGACAAGCTACTATCTCTTGATCCCCCAGCTCTGATTAATTTTGAAAGGGCGAGACAAAGTGACTCCATTTTGGATGCGATCATTTTCCTCTTACTCCACTCCATGATCCTTGTACCCTGAACTGGCTGAGTCCCAGGGGTCTAGGGCATGTTGCTGGGATGGCTTGCCCCCGTTGGCATTCTCAGGATTTGTACTCAGGGCCTGGGCACTGTCCCTGAGCACTTCTGCTCGAGGCTAGTACTCTACCACTTGAGCCACAGCTCCACTTCCAGCATTTGGCTGGTAAGAGATAAGTCTCTTCAGCCATGCTTCCAGCCTGGCTCTTCGCTGATTAGTTGGGAGATGGAGTTTGAGAGAGATTTTCAGCCCAGGCTGGCTTCAAACTGCAATCCAAGGTGCCTTTGCCACAAAAGCCCTTTTTTATTTCCAGTTAAAACAACAAGGAGACCAAGGGGACTAGAGCTTACCTGTACCTTGTCAAGAATTGACCAAATACTTGCCAGAATTCTGCAATGACAAAACTCAGTAGATGTGATGAGTTTTAGCACAGATATATAGCTAGATGGACATACTAACAAATGACATTTACACAGACATACACAGTGTGCACATAGGTTTTACAGCATGCAAAAATGAATTTCAGCAGTAGACTCTTTTGGAACTCCAATAGTAAATGACTTTTTTTTTTTGCCCAATATTTTAAAACCATGTAGTCGGTTAGAAAAACAATTTTGCTAGCAAACAACAATTTTCAGATTATAAAATGGAGAAACCATATTTTGATAAACTCCAGTGGGATGCTATGTTGAGGGGGGTGGCAGGAGGACACAAACACACTAATAGAGAACACGTGGCATGGCATAATGGTGCCTGAGCTGGTGCCTGTTAAACCCAATATCCACTACATGGTCAATGCTAGAGAAAAGAACTTTTAGATATCTTTGCTGACAAAGCACATTGGTGGTCAAGCCTCAGTATCAGAGATCTGTGAAAAGAGGCAGCTTTGTGAGCAAGGCATGTTATCAGGATGGTATGACTTGGAGTTTTTATAAAGTAAGCAAGTAAGTAGGCAGATGAGAGAGGGAGAAAAAGGAAGAGAAAGAGAGGAAAAGAGAGAAAGAGGGCCTGAATATAAGTGACTTCTGACCATTTCCCATTGCAATGGCAAAAACTGTATCTGAGTATTTCGAGCAGGCCTCATTGCACTGTCAAGAGGCATGCTAGCAGTGTCCTGGCTCGGGTGTGACTGTGATGCAAAACCCAAAAAGCACGGGAGGGAGGCGCCTGGTGAGTGGATGAGAGCTTACTGGGCAGAAGCGGCAGAAGCGGCAGAAGCGGCGGACGGAGCGGCAGAGAACCCGAGCAGCAGCAGTTTCACTCATCAGGGTAGACAAGTGGTGTGGAGGTGGAGGTGGATGTGGAGGCCAGCAATAGTATTAGTGAAAAGTGCCGCGTGGCGACTCGCAGCAGTTTGATTCGCGGAAAAAGGGCTGTCAGGACTGGGGATACTCCCAGAAAAAGAAGAAAAATAGATGGGAATTCCGCCTGTCCTGACTCTTAAGCCCCATCCAAGTCACGACACCATATATATTAGGTTTTTAAAGTAGGTAGCCGGTAAAGGAGAATGCCACGCGGTATTCAGGCAGGAGAGAAAGTTTATTACCGAACTGCTGGCCTGTGGCCGAGTTGATCCATGGCCGGAGAGAAGGGAGAGAGAGAGAGAGAGCTACCCCCACCCAGCCCTGCCTTATATCTAGGGCAGGGGCAAGGGGTGTGGCCAGGTGGATTAGGATGTGACCTCAGGGAAAGGGGAGGTAACTGCCTCCAGGTCTACAGGTTACCCAGTTAACTGGGTGGAGACTTAATGAGGTGGGGGCAGCTACATGGAGACCTCAGGGAGAGGACCTAACACTTGTCCCATCCTGGAAAAAAGGAAGAAGTGGAGGAGTATATAGAACACAGATAAAACTAGTAATGAACTATCACAGACAAGTAGCCACAGCCCACTTAACCCACGTGGCATCTCAAAGAAGCCCTAGATGTCCTCTCCAGGGAGTCCCAGGAGTCAAGGGCCATGACTTGTCCTGGCCTCAGGCTCAAGAAGTAGCGCTGCATCCAACCTTATACTGAATCTCTCAAAATACAAATAACTCCTGTCCACATTGGTCCTTGGGAAACAGATGTTCAAAGGAGGCTCAGGACTCCTCAGGGCTGAGAAATGTCTCTCAGGGGCCATGCACTGAGGGTAGAAGCACTCAGCTTGACGAAATTTCCCCAGGGCCAAGGCCAGATGTGATCCAAATGGATTATCTCACTCTGCTGGGGCCTCCAGATGAAATGATCTTGGAGTCAAAAAATGTATGGAGGCATGGTCAAAGGTGACAAAGAAATTTTATTAGCTAGCTGTTGACTGCCTTGTCCTGGGCTAGCTAGGAGCTAAGAACAGCCATAACCTCCAATGGGGCGGGGTTTATAAAAGCAAAAACAAAAACAACCCCCCACACACACACACAGGTGGTAGCTGCACAATTGCTAGACATCAAGACCCTGAAGCCATTAAGGGCAGGAATGGTCTGCAGCCTCTGGTCATCAGGCATGGTTAAGACCAGGCTGGCAGCATCCCACAGATGCAGCTGGAGGCTGGAGATTCAGGACTGGAAGTGAGGGTTAACAAGAAAACTGGAATCTCGGGGCTGGGGATATGGCCTAGTGGCAAGAGAGCTTGCCTCATATACATGAGGCCCTGGGTTCGATTCCCTAGCACCACATATACAGAAAACGGCCAGAAGTGGCGCTGTGGCTCAAGTGGCAGAGTGCTAGCCTTGAGCAAAAAGGAAGCCAGGGACAGTGCTCAGGCCCTGAGTCCAAGGCCCAGGACTGACCAAAAAAAAAGAAAACTGGAATCTCACCATCCGCATCGGTTCCTGGAATAGCTGAGGCCTCCTTGTTCCTGTGGCGGCATCTGCAGAATTCTGCACGGCCTCCCTCCAATGGTCAGGCACGTGCAGAGGTGCCATCCACACGGGGCAGGAATTCGAATTCCAGCCAAGCTTGGGCTTCCCAGGCCTCAGGTCCTCAAAGACTCTACAATGCCTGGCCCAACTCCTCAACCAGAGAAGTCCTCACAGTCCTGCAGATATCCATTCCTCCACCAGGCTGTGTAGTTACTTACACACACTTTGGAATCCTTCACCAAATGTGTCCCTCAGTGATATCTTCCTTATTTTTAGGTCTCCATCAACCATCCATTTCAACCCACCCTTTCTAGCTCCTAACCCCAAAGGGCAGCAACTGTGCTCAGTCACTGCAGGAGGCCCAGGTGGGTGGTCCTTGTCTGGGAGGCCCACAGCTGTGAGGGTTGAGTTGCTCTCCAGCATTTGTCTCCCAGGGCGCCTGGGCTCTGTGTGGCTGCCCTGAACCCTGAGAGACCACAATGTCCCAGAGTGACCTCCCGCTATACTGAACACTCTTTTATTTCCTAGTAACTGGTCAAGAGATGAACACTAGGGCTGGGGATATAGCCTAGTGGCAAGAGTGCCTGCCTCGGATACACGAGGCCCTAGGTTCGATTCCCCAGCACCACATATACAGAAAACAGCCAGAAGCGGCGCTGTGGCTCAAGTGGCAGAGTGCTAGCCTTGAGCGGGAAGAAGCCAGGGACAGTGCTCAGGCCCTGAGTCCAAGGCCCAGGACTGGCCAAAAAAAAAAAAAAAAAAAAAAAAAAGAGATGAACACTAAAAAGATGGAAGTATAAATCCATTTTATTTTTTTTTTGGCCAGTCCTGGGCCTTGGACTCAGGGCCTGAGCACTGTCCCTGGCTTCCTTTTGCTCAAGGCTAGCACTCTGCCACTTGAGCCACAGCGCCACTTCTGGCCGTTTTCTGTATATGTGGTGCTGGGGAATCGAACCCATGGCCTCGTGTATACGAGGCAAGTTCTCTTGCACTAGGCCATATCCCCAGCCCATAAATCCATTTTTGGCAAAACCCCAACCTTGGGCAAAGAAAGCTAAGGTACAGGGTCCATGCCCTGAAGTTCAAGCCTCAGCGTCTGCACACACGGAAGTATCCTTTAGGCCCCCTGTGGGCCAGGCCTAGCCATGATGGGTCCCTTTACTGCCCTGTTGTCTCAGAAGCCATTGTGGGGGAAACAACAAGCAATAGCAAAAGCAGCAGCCTCTGCTGGATTTTTTTTCTGTCATAGCAGGGAGATCTTGGTTGGTGATCTGTTGGATTTCCATAGCTAGATTATTTGTTGTGTTTGTGGATTTGGTTCATTGGTTTGGGTGTTCCCTACCTCCTTTGGCCTACCTTACAGGGGGTGGGAATCTGGGTAAAAAAGCATTTTAGGGAGTGGGCTGGGCATTTGCTGATGGTAGAGGGCCTGGCTCACATGTGGGAGCTCTGGGTTTCATCTGTATGACTAAATTCATAAGCTTCCACCTCCGTTCATGGGGTATCTTAGTACACTACTATTGAGGGACTTAGGTGACATACATTTGTTATGCCTAGATTTCCGGTCCCCAAAGACCACCAAGGAGCCGGTACCAATGCAAACACACCAGAGTCTTTATTGCAAGTTCGAGCCTGGACTCCCAACTGTTATTGATGCAGCAGATCTGGATTGAGAGCCCCAACGCTCAGATAGGCAGGGTTTTGATTGTGATTACAACAAGGGCAGGGTATTTCCAACTTGGCAGATACTTGATTGGGTGGCATTTAGCAAGCAAGTCTAGTCCTATTCCTATTGGCTCTCTACCCTTTCAGTTATCTATTTTGGCTTTGATATCAGGAACTGGCCTCGATATCAGGAATTGACAACAGGTGGTCAAATAGCACTGATGCAGGGGGTTAGTGCAGGGGGTAGAGCAAGTCACAAATGGGTTAAGCAAGCCATTTACAGAAGCAGAATATGCTGTCAGGCTGACCTAGTACCAACTTTATTTTAACAATTGTGACCATGTTTTCCCATTACCACTAAGCAAGCTTGAATGGGCTAAAGCAATCCAATAAGTAAACCAACCTGACAGTTACTATGGCATTTCTACTACTATTATGGCTATTTCTATAGTCTACGACTATGATCATATTTTACTATCCATTACCATGGTTGCTACCCAGGTACAGAGGGGAACAAGTGCTCCCTATATTTCTAAATGTCAAACTACAAGAAACTAGTCTCATGGGTGGGGGTGCAGCCCTCTATCATGGAGTCATCACCAGGGTTCAGAAGCTGTTATAATTTTAACACCAAAACTTATGTTTAGTTACTCCAGTTTTCAGGTCAGCCCTAACACACTTTTCTTTATATTAGATTTTCTTTTGGAGAATTGGCTTATTATCCATGGCAGCCTTCCGTTTCATGTAACTGTTTTTATTGTTAGTATAAAGGAGATATACAAAGGGGTGACAGTGACATAAGTCAGGTAATAGGTTTCTTATGTAGAAAAGAAAAAGAGTCCTAGTTTCCATCAACATCCATAAATTTACCTTTACGAGAGTTCTTGTGTCATTATTCACTCTGAATTTCTCTGATGAACTTGAACTTCAACCTGAAAAACTTGCTTCTTCACAGCTAGTGTAGAGGAAAAATAATTCCATCCTATTTGTGTCTGGGAGTGTCTTCATTATTCTTCATGTTTGAAGGACAGATGTGCAGGACAGGATGCTGTTATCAGGATTTGAGGTTTGGTAATTATTCTGTTCAATACGACTCTTGAACTACATCACTCCGGCCTCCTTTTTTTGTGAGAAAATTGATGGTGATCAGGAATCCTGATGGAGCTCTTCCTGTCGCCAGGCAGATGGATGTTGAAAATGAAGAGGGGAGCACGTGGTAAATGTCATGTCAAACATGTTTGACATTCATCTGCAGTGAATGAAAATGTGTGCAGAGTCGATATCTTGTGGTGGTAATAACACAGATGGTACCAGTATTAAAGCAGCAACAACAACCATATTCAGGGATATTCCAGGTTGTGGTTTGGATGAAGTGCTTTTTGGGTTGGTTTTTTTTTTGTTTTTTTGCCAGTCCTGGGGCTTGGACTCCGGGCCTGAGCACTGTCCCTGGCTTCTTTTTGCTCAAGGCTAGCACTCTGCCATTTGAGCCACAGCGACACATCTGGCCATTTTCTGTATATGTGGTGCTGGGGAATCGAACCCAGGGCTTCATGTATGGGAAGCAAGTACTCTTGCTGTTGTGCCAAGTTGCAAAACCACCACCAAGAAGACCACCGAGACTCAGACATTCCGAAATGCAAAAGCAAGGCAAGGCTTTATTTAAGCAAGCTGCAACTCGGGCCTCGTCCTACCCACTGACACAGCGGAGGTTAGGAGGGAGCCCCGAGCTGTGATTACACAGGGCTTATAAAGGCAAAGAACAAAGTTACAACAATCAGGTGTTCAAGCAAGCAAGATTAGGATACAGGTACAAATCTGATTGGCTCAGGGTTCGATTCTAGGGGTGGTCAGAGTTAAGCATTCCCAGAGGTTAGAGTTCTAGACCAACTGGGCCCTAATGGGCTTGTCCTGGGTCTGCTCACAGGGCCTGCTTATCTCAGGTTCGCGTGGTAAAGTGGGGTTCGTGTGGTAAAATGGGGTTCACGTGGTAAAATGGGGCCTGACTTCAAAGTCTGGCACTTCATTGCCACTAGGCCATATTCTCAGCCCTGGATGAAGTTTTGAACTCAGGCTCTCACACTTACTTGGCTGGCCCTCCTCCTCCACTGAGTCAGACCTGCAGCCTATACTGTGCTGCTCATGGTTGAGAAAGGGATTTTGCTCCTGTTTGAGGCATGAGCTGGAGCCTCCATCCTCCCATTGTTTACTTCCTGCCTCATCTGGCATGGCAGGCATGCCTTCCTGAGCCTGGTCTCCACTCGCCATGGACTCCTCATGGGCAATTTTTCCCAGACTGGCTTCAGTCTGCATAAGGAGCTAGGAAGACAGGCAGTAACACTGCACCCAGATGAGATCATAACACATAAAAATAGGAAAGAGCCATCCACACATTCCACCTAAGAAAAAGTTTTGGTGTGCTGATTTTCTTATTTCCATTAAGACTTAAGGCCTGATTAAGCTCTCCAAGAGGCTGATATGAGAATGGTGATTCAAAGCCAGCCTGAGCTGAGAATTCCCTGAGACTTTTATCCCCTCCTAACCAGTACAGAAATAGAAGTGGAGTTTTGGTTCAAGTGGTAAATTGCCAGGCATAAGGGCAAAGGCTAAGGGACAGCATCCAGGCCCAGAGTTCAAGCCCTAGCATAGTCACACACATGAAATAAGTGTTCTAGACACCAGAAAATCATATGGCAACATGCACAACACCGAGCCAGAAAGGTTCTTTTGTGCTCTGACTTCACAGAAGCCACTGTGAGGGAACAACAGGCAACATGAATGTGAGGACATGGCCAGGATAGATGTGCCTCCACTATAGCAGAGCATCTACTCTGTGCAGGAAGCCCAATAGCTGGATTGGTTAGGTTGGCTGGGTTGGTTGCTGTTCATGTGCATTTCTATATTATTTCAATAGACAGTGTGCTTGGGGTGGCGTAAGGAGATTCTTAGATTGTTAGTATGTGTAGGGGTGCTAGATAAGATGATTGCTGTGGAGGACTGAGAGAAGGCACGGCAAGTCCTTGAGGCCAGGGCCACCAAGGGGTCAGGTTTGCTGGTGAAAGGCCAATATGCCATTCTGGGCATAATTGGAGAGGGGAGTTTCAGGAGTGTGGATTTTGCCTAGCATGCTCCGTGCGACAG
This sequence comes from Perognathus longimembris pacificus, assembly GCF_023159225.1. NCBI lineage: Eukaryota > Metazoa > Chordata > Mammalia > Rodentia > Heteromyidae > Perognathus > Perognathus longimembris. The sequence continues at coordinate 72,743,249 of NC_063162.1, forward strand.
CTTGTAGTGGTGAATGAAAGTCTTAATCAAAATAGACAATCCATTATGTGAAAGTGAAATGGACATCGCCAAAGCCCTGGATCATCCATGTGTGGTAAGAACTTTCCAGGTGGTGGAGACCACTGACAAGGTGTTCCTGGTCATGGAGTTTGTCCACGGATGGGACCTGCTCCACCACCTGCAGGAATGCAGGAGGATGAGGGAGGACAAGGCCCAGACAGTTTGTCACCAGATCATCATGGCTATGCAGTACTGCCACATAAAAGACATTGCCCACAGGGACATAAACTTGAAACCATTTTATTAGATCAGTGGGGAAGGGCGGAGCTATGTGACTTTGGGCTAGGTCTAGGTTCACTCCAGGACAGAAACTGGAAGTGCAATATGGCAGTTTGCCCTTCTGGGCAGCAGAGCAGTTCCTGCAGGAGGGCTATTATGGAGATAGTCGATGTATGGAGTCTGGGCATCCTCCTGTCTACCATGCTCACGGGTCAGTTCCCATTCTGAGGGAACCTGGAGCAGGCTGCAAGCCCAGGTGAGCAGGGGCCGCTTCCTGCTGAGGAGACATCTCTCAGAGGAGAGCAAAGGTCTGCTGGTGCTGCTCCTCAGGCCCTCGCTGGAACAGGAACTCCAGCATCCCTGGCTAAGGAACACCCAGTGACACCCGCAGCTGAGCCACAGCCCCCTGAACCAGCCCAATCCTGACATCAGCATAATGGCTTTTGGGGGCAATAAGAAAGAAAAGGTGTGGGAATCCCTGGTGGGCTGAAGATTTGATGCCACCATGGCAACATATTTGATACTAGCTACAAAAAGAGAGCAGGGGTGTGACCCCACTGGCCACATGAGGCATCCCATTCCTGGACCTCCACTATACCCCTCACCTGCAGGGCCCCAGGCTTGCACCAACCAAAGGAAAATGACTGGTTTACCAAGCAGGCCCACTGCCTGCTGCCTGCCCGCTGAACAGGAGGCACAGGTGGATGAGAGCAAATGCAGCAGCTGAGCCTCCATGCTCTGCCTCCTCTCTGCCCCCAGCACCCTGGGCCCTGAGGAGGAGGAGGACTGCAGCTCGCCTCCCTAGGAGCCACAGGCAGTCAGCTCCTCTAGCCCAGCCACAGCCACAACCCAGGACAACAGCTGGGGCTGGAAAAAATAAAGGGGTGAATAAGAGTCCTGGGAGTCTGCTGCAGCCGCCTTCGTTTCTCGAAGAGAAGGTCTGGCAGAGTGTGTCCGGAGAGAGGACAGGACAGCAACCCACACCTGCAGAGCACAGACGTGGGCATGGAGCTGAGCTCTGGCTTTTGTCTATGACCCAATGAAGTGCTTTTCACCTGCCCAACCCTTGTCTGTGGGTCCTGGAGGCAGAGAAGAGGGGTCCGGGGGAGGTGGAGGGTGTCCACAGGGACAGATTTCAGGAGGGAGGGCTCATGACCTGGGTGCTGAGTGACAACACTCAGAGGCATTGCCTTCTAAACTTCAGACCTGTTTCCTTTTGTCTTCTGCAGTTGAATTTCCTCCATGGAGAAGATACAACATGTAAATACATTTTTCTTTTTACCAATTATTGCACCAGAGTCCATGTATTCTACTTTTTGTCTGTGTTCCTTATTAAAACAGGACAAGTCAGATATGGTACAGTTCCATCCTGATCCTTGCCTGTCTTTGTAGCTATTAGGAAGGCTGAGTCCTGGGGGACTGAGGTAAAGAAAAAATTCTGAGGTGTGGTCAGGTCAAATGTACATCATTTTTGTCTTAATACGATTTTTGTTTGTATTTTATATTTTCATTTTTATTTTTATTATAAAGAAATAGAAGTTACAGCTATATGTCAAAGACATAGCCTGCTTTGCAGGCACTGGCATCACTTCACACTCAGTTTTTCCTTCCTGTCCCCCATCCACAAGAGGCACAGTTCATTTTCCACATAGCGACCAGTGAGTACCACTGCTGCATTTGTTCACCCTTTATACTAGGTTAGAAGGACAAACAGGTGAAAAGCAGCCTCCCTGTTTTCAACCCAGCTCCAGGTCTTAAGGTCCTAGTAAAATACAATTCACTCTTTTGCTTTCCTGACCAGGATTCCTCTTGGATACATTGTTTTACATCAGATGAACTCCAGAAATTCTTTAGTGTTCCTGGAAACAGAACAGTCCTAGGGATGCAATCTAGATGTGGGTGGCAAAGGCCTGCAAATGTAACTACTAGGGATGCTGAAAACAAGTTCAAAGCCAGGGAGTTCTGGAAAAACCTGAGACTCTTAAAGCCTGCAGCTGACCAAAGGCCTAGGATAGGAGGTGTGGGAAAAATGGTTAGAGCCAGTCTGCCTTGAGTATAATAAGCCCAGGAGCAGCAAAAACAGAACAGCAAAAACAGAACCCAAACATCCACCACCGAGCTACCTCCTCAGTCCACTTTGTAAATAAGGTTTTCAGAAACCGTGTTCTAACAATACAGTTCAGGAAGAAATAACTGTTGAGGTCATACCACAGCCTGCACAGGTTCCAGAAGCCCTCATTGGCAGGTTCCATGGGAGCAAGGGAACTTAATACCATACCACCAGAAGTCCCAGCAGGCAACCCCTCCATCCAGGTGAGGTGCCCATTGGATGGGCCTCCGCCCTGATCTCTATAGAGGCCTGGTCCTGAACTCTATTAGAAAATCATCCTGTGTCCCTTCTAGACATCCTGTAGGCAGCTGACCCCAAACCAGCACGAGGATGGCAGCAAACCCACCTCTGGCTTTATGCTTCCCTGTGCCCCCTGCACCCAGGCACTGAGGAGGGCAAGGACTGGGCCCCAGTAGAGAAACTGGAGGTCAAGCCAGTGGTTTCCTAACATCTCAAGCTCTGAGCACATCAGAGTTTGAAGAAAAATGAGGACAAAGCTTATTTACCCACACTGAGGAAGCAGGTAGGCTGAGAGAGGATGAGGTCCGAGCAATTTTTACCAGATACTTAGCGTAGTGATCATCAATGTGGCATTGCCCACAGGGACATTAAACCAGGAAATGTTTTGTTAGACATTAGGGGCATGGTAAAAATACGAGATGTTATTTTTTTTATTTATTATTTTTTTTGGCCAGTCCTGGGGCTTGGACTCAGGGCCTGAGCACTGTCCCTGGCTTCTTTTTTTTTGCTCAAGGCTAGCACTCTGCCACTTGAGCCACAGAGCCACTTATGGCCATTTTCTGTATATGTGGTGCTGGGGAATTGAACCCAGGGCCTCATGTATACAAGGCAAGCACTCTTGCCACTAGGCCATATCCCCAGCCCCTGAGATGTTATTCTTGGTGCTGACTTTACACCTGGAGCAACCCTTAAGGTACAATGTGGCAGTTGGCCACTCTGGGCCACCAAACCTTTTGTGCAGGAGGCTTCCACAGTGACAAAGTGGAGAGAAAATAAGGTTTTCAAATACTTGTCCCAACTCTATATTTCAAGATAAAAATACCTAAGAGGCTGAAAGAGAAATTCTTCAGAACAAGGAAAAGAAGTGATTGCAAAACCCAATTACAAAACTAGTTGTACACGATGCTGCTGTGAACCCAGTGAAAAGCAAGGTACAGGCAGCCATGTGACCTCCACAGCCAGTTCTGGGGCCCAGCTTATACTTGTGTGCTGGAGACGCTGCCTGCACCTCAGCTCTTGCAACTCAAGGCAGTTTTCTCTTTGTGTGAGAGTAGCATTGGGTTTGGGTAGGTATCACAGTGAATTTGAAGATTGCCTGTGGTCATTTCCCCCATATTCTGTCAAATCAGAACTATGAAAGGACTTTACAAATATGCTGTCCGCAATTTCCTCATCCAAGATTTATGGTTTCCATCATGGAGGTAACTCCTTGACTCCGTTTGTTAGTGGTTACTTTTGGGTGGCCATTGGAAATTGCCCTACCCAAATGCTCATTGCTAGAGCACAGAAAGGCTACTCTTTTTCTTTATTGATTTTGATGTCAGGCTACATTGCCTAAGGTATTTCAACTCCAGGACACCAGAGATCAAGTCTTTATGTAGCTTTAGGTATAAGCACATTTTATCTGCCACTAAGGATAGCCTGACTTCTTCCTTCCCTATTTGGATCTCTTTTCTATCTTTCTCTTCCCTTTGAGCTGAGGCTAGAAATGCCAGTACTATCATGGATCGGAGAGAGAGCAGACATGCTTGTCTTCCTCCTCTAAAATTAGAGAAAATGATTTCAGTCTTGCCTTATTTAGAAGGATATTGACTGTAAGTTTATTTATTAAATACAGCCTTTATTATGTGAGGGTATGAGTCTTGTTTTCCTAGAGTTTCTATCATAAAAGAATGTTGTGTTTGTCATAGGGTCTTTCTGCATCAATTGACATGATCATGTGATTTATCTTTGCTTCTCTTTATCTGCTGTATTTGTTCCCTAATCAACATGTTCTGAACCAGCCTTACACACTGTAATGAATTGAAGTTGATTGTGGCATATAATTCTTTTTTTCCTCAGTCCTGGAGCTTGAACTCAGGGCCTGAGCACTGTCCCTTGCTTCCTTTTGCTCAAGACTAGCACTCTACTGCTTGAGCCACAGAGCCACTTCTGGCTTTTTATGTTTATGTGGTGCTGAGGAATCCAACCTGGGGCTTCATGCATCATAGGCAAACACTCTACCACTAGGCCACATTCCCAGCCAGTGTATAATTTTGTATGTGTGCTGGCACTGTGGCTGGGCCCTCTCCCTAAGCTTTTGTACCCAAGGCTGGTATTCTACCACTTAAGGAACACCTCCACTTTTGGTGTATGCCTGTTAAGTTGGAGATGAGCGTGTCATGCCTGTTGCTGCCTAGGCTGGTTTTGAATATACCATATAACATACTAACATCATTACAGGACTGGTTATAATATAAATTATAGTATGTATGCTACATCATAATGTAAAAACTGCATTCTTTCTGACTTTTCTTGTGCTGCTGGCACTGGGCCTTTGAAGTCAGGGCCCTGAGGGCTTCTGAGCTCTGCATTTTGCACTTCCATTTGCTGAGGGCCTGCCAGCTCTCAGCAAGAATACAGTAGAGGAGGAAAGCAGCTCAGGTTTCCTACTCCACCTCTGAGAGGCCAAGAACCAGGGCCTGGGCTGCGCTGTGGGCTGTCACACAGGTCCTCTGAGACATCCTCTCAGAGGAAAAGACACAGAGCCTTTCCTCTCCCTCCTTCAGAGCAGGACTTCATCATGGACAGACCCTGAGGGAAAAAACCAAGAGAAAACCTGCCCTGATGGGAACTGGAAGAGCCAGCTTTCCCTCCTGTCTGACTCTTTCCCTTTAAGACCTCCCCAAATCCATGCTTCCTTTTCCTGTGCCCTGGTGGTGCAGGTGTGCTCAGGATGGTCTTGAGCCTTAACTAGCCTGCAGACCAACAAACTATTGTCACACGTTGCTTTTCTACATTAAGAAGTATCTGGGGGAGCTGGGGATATGGCCTAGTGGCAAGAGAGCTTGCCTCGTATACATGAGGCCCTGGGTTCGATTCCCCAGCACCACATATACAGAAAACGGCCAGAAGTGGTGCTGTGGCTCAAGTGGCAGAGTGCTAGCCTTGAGCAAAAGGAAGCCAGGGACAGTACTCAGGCCCTGAGTTCAAGGCCCAGGACTGGCCAAAAAAAAAAAAAAGAAGTATCTGGGGAAATTGGTTTTCAGGAGACATTTGTTGTTAATTTTAATTTAAAAAAATTTTTTTTATGTCCTGGGCCTGCACTCAGGGCCTGGGAGCTGTTCCTCTGATCTTTCAGCTAGGTGTTAGTGCTCTACCACATCAGCCACAGCTCTGCTTCCAGCATTTTTCCTGTTTTGTGTTGTAGTTCATTAATTGGAGATAAGGGTTTCACAGGCTTTCCTGTGAAGGGAAGGGCAGACTTTGAATCAAATCCTTATATTTCAGCTTCTCAAGTAGCTAGGATTAGAGGCATGAGCCACCAGCTTCTGGCTTCAATAGTATTTGTTTTTTGTTTGAAATATACAAACAGTTGAGAGTGACTAGCTCAAGTACACATTGGAGTCAGGTTTCCAACTCTCCCCGTCTCCCCCCACTCCTTCCTTCTCTATTCCCTGCCACCCCCCCCCCCACTCTTCCCATTGGGCCTGGAGCAGGCCTGCTGCTGTGTGACACGTCCACTCTCTCCCAGCACCATCACTGCAGCTCACACACCTCACCTTAGTGCTCAGCCCTGGGGCTGCACACCCTGTGCACTGAGAACCATGTGTGGTCATGATGAGGTCACCCTAACAGTGCCCCCAACCTCAAATCCTGTGTGCTCTCTTGGCCCTCCCTCCTTCTATTTTTTAAATTATTATTATTAAATTTTATTGACAAGATGATGTGCAGAGAGGGTATAGTTTCATAATAAGGTAGTGAGTACATTTCTTGTCATATTTGTTACACCCTCCTTCTTGTGCCTTGTTGACAAGCTCAGTTACAGCTAACACTGTAGCATGCCTGTGAGCTGGGAGAGTTAATGGCATGTTCTAGGCTGTGGTAGGTTAGCACAATGTTCATCTAACACGTGCTTTGCCCATGTGTGAAGTGTCACCAGCTTAGTCCCTTCCAGATGCTATAACCAAACTTCCTAACTTGGGGGCTTTTCCACAACAGATGTGAGTAGAGGATGTAGACCAAGGCTTGAGCCCTGCCCTCTGTATCCTAGAAGCAGCTGCCCATTCTCTCCTGTAGACAGCGAGTTCTCTAGCTTTCTGTAAGTATAATGTTTTTACAGAGGGATCCACCATCATGATCTGAAAGTGGACCAAAATCCTCGCTTCTCACACTATTATATAAATATTTGTTCAGGTAAAAGCCTCACTTCTCACACTTTATTATTTCACACTTTTACTATATAAATACTTGTTCAAGTGAACTGGTGGACATACACATCCCACTGTGAGGAAGTGGGATGCATTTTCCTCATTCTCCTGGGCCCAGGGGATTTTCTAAAGTCCACCCAGAGTCCTGCCAGGCTGAAGAAAGGTGCCAAGTGCTGCCTGCCCCCAATACTTTCACCATCTCAACAGCCCCCTCCCCTTGCCTTGGGCTGACCATGCACTGCCATGGACGTGCAGCTTGCAGATAATAATGGCAGCCTGCAGAGAAGCCCAGTGTCTTCCACCTGAGGGCCTCCCCTCTGCCCTCATGAAATAGGGCCCGGGCCCTTAGCATTGTGCCTTGTCATTGAGACTGTGGCAGGGAAGCCGGCAGGATTACAAGGCCTTCATCACAGATAGCAAAGTGGAGAAGCAGTGGACAGAGAATGGACAGCCCCTCCCACAGGAGTGAGACACATCACCTCTAGAGAGTCACCCCTTGCTGACGGTCTATGTTCTTCCACTGAGGACCCTGCTCCAGATAGAATAGTTGTAGCTTTCCACAACCCTGAAAAGACCAGGCCACATCCTACTGCCTGGTCACCCAGTCCTTGGGTCTCTCCTCATTCAGCTCAGAGTCTGTGCCCACATAGGAGCTGGGTCACATCAGCCCTGCCCTTGCTATGGTCTAAGCAGGGTTTTAGGTCATCAGCCTGACCGTTATTTGTCAGTTAACTGACTGCCTTCCTGAACATTCTGATCCCTCCTGTGCCTTTGGGAGACCCAGAAGGACTCCAGAGGGCAGCAGGCATGTGTTCTTGGATTCAGTGTCCTCATCTTCAAGACACTGGCAGCCTCTGCTCTGCCTTCCCCACAGGTACTCTTGAGTCCCGGGTAAGAAAGCATGTTAGAGAGAGGACAGAAGTGGCTCTGTGGCGTTAGAGGGCCTGGCTCACATGGAGGAGGCCCTGGGTATCATCCCCAGCATGTATACCACCCCACACTCCAAGGCCTTGGGGATTTCAAATGCCTGTGTCCTTCTGGTTGCTTACCTGTGTGGAAGGGACTCAGCTAGAGACATTCATGCTCAAGCTGACTCTATAATGTCTGACCCAACTCCTCAACTAGAAAAGTCCTCTGTCCTGCAGACATCCATTCCTTCACCAGGCTGTGTAGTTTCTTTTGCATGCTTTGTAATAATTCTTCACTGAATGTGTCCCTCAGTGATATGTAACTTATTTTCAGGCCTCCATCAACCATCCACTTCAGAAAAGCAAGGCTCTAACCCACCCTTCCTAGCTCCTAACCCCAAAGGGCAGCAACTGTGCTCAGTCCCTGCAGGAGGCCCAGGTGGGTGGCCCTAGTCTGGGAGGCCCACAGCTGTGAGGGTTGAGTTGCTCTCCAGCATTTGTCTCCTAGGGTGCCTGGACTCCGTGTGGCTGCCCTGGACCCTGAGAGGCCACAATGTCCCAGAGTGACCTCATGCTGTGCTGAGCACCCTGGCAGAGAAAAGAGGTGAGACCATGAAGTGCATGCCACGGTTTCTTCAGGGAGGAAATGTGTAGACTCCAGGACCAGAAGCTGAGATGGGGTGGCCAGAGGTTAAATGGCTGGGCTGTGTCTGGTCTTCCTGTGGAACTGCACAGAGCACCTGGCGACCTTCTCATCACCTCAGTGTGCTAGGTACTGAGCTATCTGGAAAATAATCTGCTCTGAGGACAAAGGATCGGTGTTCTCAGCAAGGCTGGGCAGGAAAGTCCATGAAAGTTTTATTTCCTACTAACTGCTCAAGAGATGAACACTGAAAAGATGGAAGTACAACTCAATTTTTGGCAAAACCCCAGCCTTGGGCAAAGGAAGCCAAGGGACAAAGTCCAGGCCCTGAATTTCAAGCCTCACCATCTGCACACACACACAAGTATCCTTTGGCTCCCTGTGGGCCAAGCCTAGCCATGATGGGTCCCTTTACTGCCCTGTTATCACAGAAGCCACTGGTGAGGGAACGACACACAGTAGCAAAAGAAGCGGCCTGTGCTGCAATTGCTTCTGTCTTAGCAGGGAGAGCTTGGTTGGTCTGTTGGATTCTCACAGGTAGATTATTTGTTGGGTTTGTGGATATGATTCATTGGCCTGTGAGTTGACTTTTCCTCTCTCCTCTCCCCACATCTTTTTTGTGTATTGCATCTTTAGCACTGCTCCCTAGGATGGTGAGTGAGAGTCGGGAAGAGACAGCGCTGCCAGGCCTCAGCTCAAGCTCCTCAGATGAGGAGCTCCTCAGGGCTCAGTACCAGGTCCTCCGGACCATTGGTCAGGGGAGCTTTGGCCATGTGAAATTGGCCAAGCATCTCCTCACAGATGCCCTGGTTGCGGTGAAAGTTTTAAAGAAGCAGGACAACCCCTTCATTACCAGTGAGGTGGACATCATGAAGTCTGTGGACCATCCAAATGTGGTCAAGCTATTTCATGTCATGGAAACGGATGAGCGGGTGTACTTGGTCATGGAATACCCAGGCGGGGGTGACCTGCTGAGGCATGTCCTGCAAGTGCTCAAGCTGCAGGAGGAGGAGGCCCGGCCTGTGTTCCGGCAGATTGTGAGTGCCATGCACTACTGCCATGAGAGTGGCATTGCCCACCGGGACCTGAAACTAGAAAATGTCTTGTTGGACACAAGGGGCACAGTGAAGGTGTGCGACTTTGGGCTTGGCACGAGGGTCATGCTTGGGGAGGAGCTGGACAGCGCGTGTGGCACGTTACCCTTCTGGGCCCCCGAGCTATTCCAGCACCAAGGCTACGACGGCCATAAAGTGGATGTGTGGAGCCTGGGCGTGCTGCTGTACTGCATGGTGGTGGGCTACCTCCCGTTTAGAGCCTGGACGTGGGGGAAGCTGCGGAAGCAGGTGCTGAGCGGCCGCTGCCGGATTCCTCCCCACGTCTCCCCAGAGCTGCAAAACCTCTTCACCCAATTGCTTGCGGTGGACCCTGAGAGGAGGCCCACATTGGAGCAAGTGCTGGGCCACCCCTGGCTCAGACAGATGGAGCCAGTGTCCCCCCGGCCCAGCAGAACGCCCCCACAACAGCCAGATGCCAGCATCATCAAGGTGATGACGTACCTGGGGTATGATCCACAGGAGGTCCGGGATGCCCTGCTAGGCAGAACTTTCAATGCTGCCATGGGCACCTACCTGATCCTGCTGCAGCAGAGGGAGCAGGGGGGCTACGGGCCCAGCCACCATGGGAGGCGCCCGCTTCCTGGGCCTCCGCCTTGTCCCTCACCTGCAGTTGCATCCTCCACTGTTCTCCCAAAGACAGTAAGTGCTCCTGCTTGTCACCCTGCCACCTGCCCGCCTGCTAAGCGCGCGAGGCCAGAGGACTGCAGGAAATGCAGCAAGTTCGCATCTGCCCCCTGCATCCCCATTTCCCCCTTCACAAGAAGCGCAGAGAGGGAGATGGGGCCCACAGCAGCCGAACCCCTGCTCCCCTCTGGTCAAGCCAGTAGTTTGACCACAGCCCCAGCCGGGGACCATAATCAGGGCTGGAGAAACATGAAGAGGAGGACCGTCAAGTGCCTAAGACGACTCTGCTGTTGTTGCTGCCCACTTGCCAAGCGCAGATCTGCCCGCACTGCCAGTCCCGGGAGAGGTGAGGACAGAACCCGCAACCTGGAGCCCTCATAGGTGGGCATGGAGCTGGGCTCTGTGTTTTATTTGCCTATGATTTAATGACATCCTTGTCACCTGTGGCTACCGGTGGGGGAGGGTCAGAGGGAAGGGGAACTGGATGGGGGAACTGGAGTCCACGGGGAGTTTGAGATGGAGTCGGCTCATGACCCCCGTGTTGTGTGACTAGAGTCACATGCATCACCTTGCAAAGTTCAGACCTGTTTCCTCCTCACCTGTCTTCCTGCAGCTGAGCCGGGGAATAAGAGAAGCTGCCAGCCCCACACTGCTCGCCCCGAAGGCCTCTTACACTGCCCAAGCCTCCTGGCATCCAGGGCCCCTTCACTCCCATCTGGTATAGGTGCACTGCTATTCTCGGCACTTGGAGATGGTTTCTAATAAAGTTGGTTTTGTTTCTCAACAAACTTAACAGTAAACCATTGGTCTGAGAGATGATCACAGGTAAAACTGTCTGGGTCTTGTGTGCTTATCAACAGTCCCTCTAGCTCACTACAGGAGCTCTCCTCTACTTGTTCTCATCCAGATCCTTTCTTCTGTCATTGGTTTCTGGAAGTAGTATTATATTTGCCTGTTTTCCCATATTTGTTTTTTCTGTCACTGTGGGGCTTGAACTCAAGGCTTGGGTACTGTCCCTAAGCTCTTTTGCTCAAGGCTAGTGATCTACCACCTGAGCCACAGCTCCACTTCTGGCCGTTTTCTATATATGTGGTGGTGGGGAATTGAACCCAGGGCTTCATGAACCCAGGACTTCGAGTTTTTTGTGTGTGTGTGTGTGTTTTTTTTTTGTAGTTGGAATTTTTTTTTTTTTTTGCCAGTCCTGGGGCTTGAACTCAGGGCCTGAGCACTGTCCCTGGCTTCTTTTTGCTCAAGGCTAGCACTCTGCCACCTGAGCCACAGTGCCACTTCTGGCCGTTTTCTATATGTGGTGGGGAATTGAACCCAGGGCTTCATGTATATGGGTCAAGCACTTTTGCCACTAGGCCATATTCCCAGCCCCTCCATTTCGAGTTTTTGAGTGGTTACTTGGAGATAAGAATCTCACAGGGACTTTTATGCCTGGGCTGGTTTCAAACCATGATCCTCCTATCTCAGCCTCCTGAGTAGCAAGGATTACATGCTTGAGCCACCAAAGCCTAGCTTCCCATATGTCTTTTATTTCTGCGTTGGTCTTTAGTTATTTGCAGACTAATTGGATCTCTCAGATCCAGAAGGACACTCCTAATGGATTATTCTCTGAATCCCCACAGAATTTGGTGTTAGATGAGTTTGTAAGCCACTTCACGCCACTGGTCTGGAGCCTATCTCATCTCTGAAAAACACTGAAATATTTGCCTGCAGTAGAATACCACTGGTAATTATCTCCACATCCCCAGTCTCTCACATATTGGAAGTTAGAGTTTGGTATAGTACTGTAGGGATCAGAACTAAGCTACGAAGGGTAATAGGATGACAGGCTTGGGGTAAGGAAGATGGCAGGATGGAGCAGGAGATGATGGATTCAGGATGTGCACAGTGGAGGTATTTAGAAGAATTGCAAGGGTAGGGGTGATGTCAGGAGTTAGATGACAGTTCTAGGGTAAGGAGAAGGCGAGGTTGGTAAAGGCAATTAGAAAAGAAAGGGGAAAAAGTAATCATTTCCAACAAAGCAACAAAACAAAACAAACCAACTTAAACCACCAGGCCAGTGAAAACTAAGACCTCTGCAGAAAGTTTTCTGTCTTTGCTGAGGGTATAGTTAGGTACTAAGCTCTCTTCAGTACTCCTCAGGTCCAGTGTCAGGTTCACCCAGGCTCTGCTGAGCATGTATGTAGTCTTGTACTAGTGGTGGAGCCCTCTTTCTTGAGGCCCCAGGTCAGGTAGTGCTGTGTGTCCTGGAAGCACCGAGGTGTAAGGTAAAATGCAAGACATCTCTAAGGCTGCTGGCAGGAGAAACTACCCCTGCTGGCTTCTTTCCTAGCAGTGCCAAGCCCTGTGGTTCCCCCCTCATCTTGTGCCCTTCAGGGATGCCCATGGCCTCTGCCCCAGGCTGGAATACCTTCCTTAATTCACTCTTTGGGGCAGAGTAGTAGGGTGGTGGGTACCCTGGGGTGAGGTGGGGTGGCTGTGTTTTCCAGAGACACCCCCCCCCCCACCGCCACAGTCTATGAGGAACAGCTGCCTAGGCGTGAAGTCTTTCAGGAATGTCAGCAGGCCCTGCCCCAAGCAGCCTGGGTGGGAGTCACTTACCTGCTCTTTTCTGGCGCCCTCTATTATAGGGGCTGTCTCAGCTCATTTAGTCTCTTAGGAAGTTTACATTGTTTATAAGGGCAAGGCATCAATTAACAGGCCTTTTTTTTTTTTTTTCTGCCAGTCCTGGGGCTTGAACTCAGGGCCTGGGCACTGTCCCTAAGCTTTTGCACAAGGCTAGCACTCTACCACTTGAGCCACAGTGCCACTTCTGGCCTTTTCTGTTTATGTGGTATGGAGGAATCAAACACAGGGCTTTGTGCATACCAGGCAAGCACTCTACCGCTAAGCCATGTTCCCAGCCCCACAGGCAAATTTTATTAGAAAATAATCTTAGATCAAGGCGAGAGTGTGGAGGTCCTGAAGTCATTCATGCCACCAATACCAACCTGGTAGTTGCCTCAGTGGATGTGCCCACCTCTCCTTCCTTGCTAGGATGGCAGTGACTGCATGTAGGGCCATCTGGAAAACTGTAGCTGCAAAGCCAGGTGCTGGGTCCCCCCACTGTTGATGGGAGAACTGGGTCAGAACCAGAGAAACTCATATAGAAGATGACAGGGGCTGTCCCCTAAAGAGGGCCATCATCTGAGGAAGGCTGCTCTTCCTCCTCTTGGTCACCTCAGAGCAGCTGGGGGCTTGGAAGGCACCCTGCTGTTCCCAGACTCACTTCATAGAGAAATTGAGGCTGGCACCAGCAGGATTACACACAGGGAACCTGAAACTCTCAGACTGTTCTGGAACAAAGGAAGGGAGAGCCACCCCTATGATGCCCACAGTAGGAAGGGCTTGGAGGGCCTGTGAGAGCTTCCTCAGCCTCTCACCCCCTTCCTTTTCAGAAGCTCCCCCTGTCCAGGTCTACCCTTGGTACCCCCCCCACCCCAAAACTTCTTCACAGCAAGGCACCTCCATGAATAATCTGGCAGCACTGGAAGAAAAGTAGGAGAAGAAAAAAATAAGAGACAGAAATGGAAATGGTATGGTGGGGAACAGAGCTGCGAATGGAGGCGGGCGGGGAGGCAAGGGCAGGGCTGCAGAAGCCGTCCAGAAGAGATCAGTGTCATGAAAGAGAACACGACTCAGCCAGGAAAAGGAGCTTGGGGTCACAAAGACAGAGAGCAATCCAGCATGTGCTCCTAACAGAAGAAGTCAGAAGACCATTATATGATGCTATCAGTGGCTCTCTGGAAAAGGTCAAGTCAGAATGAAGATTGCTCAGAGTTGGGGGTGGTGGGGGGAGAGTCTAAACTTCCTTTCTGCCAAGGGCCATTGGGATATTTGTCACATCCTTCTAGGGCCATTCAGAGTGATCAACACAGGCCAGGGCAGCCGAGATGAGGCATACAGGGAGAGGAACAGACGGGTCTGTCCCACCATGTACCAAACCATGTTGAAGCCTCAGACTCATGGCCCAGATGTTCACCATCCAACAAAGCATCTGGAGCCGGCACAAAGACATGGGACGCCACGTGAGGTCACATAAATAGTCCTCCTTCTGTACGGTTCAGGCCATAACCATAGGGCATCAAAGTCTGTGTATGTTCAGTAGGGGGTCATCATTTGTTTTTGTTGTTTTTTCCTCAAAACCTGGGCTAGGAATCTGCTGGAAACCAGAGGCAGACTGGCGGGAGCATTCTGGTGACTGAATGTTTGTCCTACCCAAGTACCTGGACGCACAAATGGTGCTCCAGGGATAAAGGGGGCAGGTGGAGAAGGCAGAACGGTTGGTGCCAGGTACAGGGATGGGGCATCACAGGCAGGGATGGAAAGGCATGGAGAGGTGGATCTGACAATGATGACAAAACATACATGGCAGGAGAACCCACCACACACCTGTGCAGCCCGGCAGGTGAAGCTGTTTATTGTTTCTCAAAACAAAGCTTAAAAAAAAAAAAAAAACACCACTTCAAATTTTGGAAAGAGCACTCATCATACTTGAAGCTCAAGCAGCTTGGGGGATGGGGAAATGGGAACTCAGGCAGCCCGGGCCATCTCCCCATTTTCCCCCACCCTGCCTGTTTTCAGGGCACCATGCAGCCAGCAGACTCCCAGTCCCACCATGCTGATCACTGGTGCCCACTGGGCTGGGGCCACACAGCACTGCTGTGCCTGCTGTGTTCCCCAAGGAGGCTCTCAAGGTTCCACAGAGCTGGCCAGAGGCCCTCCCCCAGATTATAGGCCCCAAACCTTCATCTGGAAGGGCTCATTTCTGTTCTGGGCTCGGAGCCTGGGTCTAACATGGATCCGCCTTTGTCATCGCTCATGCTTAATACTGGCTTCCCCTCGCTCCAGGGTGACAGCACTGCCATTCCGAGGGCCTTCCTTCTTGTTCCAGTCCTTCTCTGTGTAAAACTCGGCCAACACGGGGCAGTGCTCAGAAGCCACGCCGCCCCATGACCAGTTGTCCGGAATCCAAGGGTTGGTGAGGCCTTCTCTCACGACAGCCCAGTGACCTGAGGGTGAAGGAGACCCTGACGTCAGGGCCAGTGCAGGCTGGCAGGCCAGTGCCGGTACTGCTCACCTGGGAGCTGCCTTGTCTGTGCAAACTAAAATCTTGCCTATTTGATTTGCCCCCGGAGTATAGGGTCCACCCCCCGCCCCCCATCCTCCGCTTAGCCCTTGAAAGGACCCAGAGGCCAGGCTGCCTGCCCAGTGAAGCAGTGCCCTGGCCTCCTCCTCCTTCCTGCACCACTGCAAATCTGACCAGCAAAACATTTTTCTATTTTTTTTTGTTTTTTTTTTTTTGGCCAGTCCTGGGCCTTGGACTCAGGGCCTGAGCACTGTCCCTGGCTTCTTCCCGCTCAAGGCTAGCACTCCGCCACTTGAGCCACAGCGCCGCTTCTGGCCGTTTTCTGTATATGTGGTGCTGGGGAATCGAACCTAGGGCCTCGTGTATCCGAGGCAGGCACTCTTGCCACTAGGCTATATCCCCAGCCCCATTTTTCTATTTTTTAAATCTTGTTTTTATTTACTTCTTTCTTTGTAGTGCTAGGGGTCAAATTCGGGACCTCATAAATACTAAGAAAACACTACAGCCAGATACCAGTGGCTCACACCTGTAATTCTATCTACTTGGGAGAATGACATCAGAGGGTTGAGGTTCAAAGCCAGCATAGGCAGAAAAGCCTGTGAGACTATCTCCAATTAACAAGCAAAAAGCTGAAAGTGAAGATGTGGCTCAAGTGGTAGAGCACCAGCCTGGAGTTAAAGAAAGCCAAGCAAGAGCTCAAGAGTTCAAGCCTTAAAACTGGGACAAAAAAATTAAGAAAGAAAGCATTTTACCTCAAGCTACCTTCTCAGCCCCTTAATGAGTATTTCGACCCAGGGTCTCAGGAAGTTCTCCAAACCAAGGACCTATTTCACCAGGCTGTACACTCAGAGGAGAGCTTCAAAAAGGGGGAAAAGGGAGGCTTGTGGAGGGGGGTGGAAGTAAAGGTATTTTAAAACTAGACTTACAAATAAATGAATCAGAAACTAAATTTGAAAACAACTTCTTGCAAAAAAAAGCAAACATTAAGCACAAGGTACTGTTCTTGTCCCCAGAGATAAGCCAAGTGAAGGCTGGCATCAGATCTCTACAAGCTGGATCTGGGCTGGGTCTGGCAGGCCCAGATGCCAGGCTGGTGATGGAGGACCCCTCCCTTACACCCCAGCTTTACAGTTTAGCACAGGGGACAGACAACAACTCAGCTGAGTTTCCCTAGCTCTGCTCCTTGGGCAGGGGGTACCTTCTGCACCCCAGGAGCCAGGCAGGCTGCAGGGCTGGACTCTGCCCACTTTGTGACCAGCAGGCCCTTTGAGGCATATTGAGACCCCAGCAGGAAGCCAGCGCCCAGAGAGAGGAACTTGCTGGGCACATAGTTCACTCAGGAAACACGAAGTCCTGAGGACCATGTCTCTGTATGCAGGGTCACTTTCACACTATCACCTGGGAAACTGCTGCTTTATTTTCTTTTTAAATTTTTCTTTGAAATTTCCATGTGAATCTACTGGAACTTTATAATGCTGTTATCAGAGTTTAGGAAATCACCATTCCTATCCAATGATCTATCATCTATGTATCAAGCTATAATCTATTTTCTATCATCTATGTATCTATAATCTATCAGCTATATATCTATGTGTCTATCTACAGCCTATTATCTACTTGTCATCTATGTATCTATTATACTTTCCAACCCCCATACTAAGGTTTAAACACAGGTTCTGCCACCTGAGTCATGCCCCCATCCTTTTTCGTTCTTGTTATCTTTAAACAGCCCTTACTTGTTGCCCAGGCCAGCTTAGATCACTATCCAACCTCTAATTTATGCTTCTTGCATATCTGGGATGAAATTACCTACAGCCACATCCAGATTGCCATTGGCATATATGGGACTTCATGAAATTTTTGCCCAGGTGATCTCAACTTCCCAAGTAGCTAGGATTACAGGCATGAGCCACCAAGTTTAGCCCATCTTGTGTTTTTCCAAGGACTGGGCTCAGATCACCAACCTCTCACCTATGGCCTTAGCTACCTAGCTAAGAACACAGGCATGCACCACTGAGCCTGGCCCAGGTTCCCAGTGATTGTGTCTTATCAAAAGACCCTAGAGTTTGCCTGAGGATGTATGTATGCTCAATTGCAGAGTGCTTACCTAGCATGTGTGAGCTCCTGGGTTTCTATCTACAGCAGCAGCAGCAGCATCAGCAGCAGCAACACACACACACACACACACACACACACACACACACACACACACACACACACTACTGTTCTTCAGGGTTGCTGACCAACGGTCTCCTCAGTCAGCAGGTTACAGTTGGAGGGCTAAGATTACCCTCCACATCATGCTGGGTCCTCCTATCAGGATGAAGCATGTATATTATATTTAAATTCCCTCATTTGAAGAGGTAGGGCCTATTTAGAAGTTCTCACTTGTCCTTGGAACAGAATACTAGGACTCTGGCCTCTTCCCCCTTCTACTTCTCAGTCAACCCCTTGCTCTGCTTCCTGGCTGCCTTGAGAGGAGCAACTTTTGTCCATCACGTACTTCTCTCATGATGTGCTGCTCAACACAGGCCTAAAAGCAGGTGGATCAAGTGAAACCTTTTGTCTTTGTAAGTTTCTTATCTCAAGTATCCTGTTACAGTGTTGGGAAACTAACTAGCACTCTGTGTGATGTCTCTCCATCCTGACAGTGTCCCTGGACAGGTGGAAACTATCTGCAGAGTGACTACATGCCCTTCAATTCTTCTCTGAAGATGATCTATAATGAGGCTAGCATGAGATAAACCTGATTTTACTACATGATGGCTACAGCATCTTTTAATTTTTATCACTTCCACCCTCATACTCTCAGAAGTGCCTTTGATCAGATGATAATTATATAGCTTTTACCTAAGAGGAGTCCCATAAATGCCCACAGAGGGTATAAAAATCCCCATGGGTTCAGCCAGGAGTGCGAGCTCCACAGCCAGACAAAGGAAGCAGGGAAGAAGACTTCGGCCTTACCTGTGAAAACCTTCCTCAGGCCTCTGCTGACCCAGATGTTGTCCAGAGCCTTGGAGCCCTGGGGATTCTTGGTGCTGATGTTGGTGAAGGTGTGCGAGGGGATCAGGTGGTGGAACTTCTCTCTCCGCAGGATGTCATAGTCGGTGCTATCTGGTCCTTGTCCAAAATCCCCTAAAAGAATGACATCTTTTTCTCCTGGAAGTAGAAGCAAGAAAATGGGGGCATTAAAGAATGTGTGGGCAAGCTGACCTTGATCCCAGTGAGCAGATCTGGACATGCAATTGCTGCGTGTTGGACAATCTGCATGTAGGATGCACACTCGCCATGTTTGGTCTGAATGCTATCACTCCAGGGTCTCTGGTGTCTTTTCTGTCTGGGTCCTAAAGCCCAATAGCCCTGGTTCCCTTTTATGGTGGTTCCAAGAGAAGCCAGAAGCAAGTACCAGACATGACAAAATCAGGTGCAAGTGCCTTAAACCAGCCCTGCAGATCACAAGAAATGGTCACTTTTGTCTTATAGAAGAACTAGCTGTTTTTTAGATTGTCAATTGCTTTTACATTTAGTCTATGACCAAAACAAATCATGCATGTGTTTTTTTGATTATCTTCAAATGGTGTACAAGGAGTCTCAGTTTAGCATGTCCTTTAATGGGTACAGTGTATTTTGATCAGTTATCCTTTAATCTCTTAGTGTAATATAATCTAACAAAAGTTCCCTAGAATGACTCCAAAATTAAGAAATATGCACTACATTTGTTACAGCTTCATTTCTTATGTTATACTGGCTGACTTGTGTTTTGGCAATATTGGAGTTTGAACTCAGGGCCCTGTGCTTGCTATGTAAGCCAAGCAACACACCCGTACCTCCCCAGTCCTTGGTCACGGGTTGTTTTTGAGATGGGGTCTTGCTTCCTGCCCAGGCATGTACTTAGTTTGTTCATGATCTGCCTACTCTAGGTTTCCCATCATAGCTGGGATGACAGGCATGACCTACCACACCCAGCAATTGCTCAAGAGGAGTCATGAAAGCATACCTGGTAGGCCTCCCCATCTCAACCTCGGGAACCACTGGGATTGCAGGGATGAGCTTCCAGCTCCGCACTTATTTTGTTTTTCTGTTTTTAAAGATTTTTTTTGTATTTTTATAGTTGATATACAGAGGGGTTATAGTTATGCGAACCAGGTATAATCAGTACAATTCTTTTTGAATCATGTCTCCCTTTCTGTCATTCTCTCCCAATCACTCCCTCCCATCCCCACCCATAAGATATTCAGTTCATTTTCCATGTAGTGTCAAGAAAGTATTACTGCTGTGTTTATCCTTGTTCCACCTTTTATGTGGCCTTCCTTACCCTTCCAAATACAAAGAAACAAACCAGACAAAAGGAAAAGAAAACAAAACAGCAACAATGGCAACTAAAGAATGTCTCTTGTTTCCTTTTCTTGGAGTCCTTTGCCTAGAATATTATTTTGTATGATCACCTGTCCATAGCTATTGAGTCTTTGCCTATCATGCCTATGCATAGCCTCCTTTGGCCTATGTTAATGACTAGGGTCTTATATGATTTTGTCAGGTCCCAGTTTATTCACTTATTTTGGTCACTCAGCGTGTTTACTTGTTTTGCTTTTAAGACAAGGACTTGTTATGTAGCAAGGTTGGCCTTGAGTTTGTGGTCTTCCTGCTTGATTCTCTGGAGTACTGGGATTACAGGTGTATACTACTATCACATCAACTAAATATTCTTTAAGATACTGCTGCCCCTTCTTCCCTCATTCTTTATTAGTCCAGATCAACTAGGAAGAAGAACAGCCACAGAAAGCTACTGATGTGAGACAGGGTCCACAGAGGAGCAGACGCAGCATGGCGGGGACCCTACGGGGAAGCTGGGCCCTGGTGCCGCCTGGCTTGGTGGCCTTAGGCCAAGACAGTGCATTCCATCTGTGCTGGTGGACCAGCAGCTCAGGTTCCCTTCCCTGCAAGTCTCCAGATTAGATATACTACCATTTGCTGAAAGATCAGAGGAAATGTGTAAGAACTGAGGTAAGGACCAGCACAGACAAGTTTTCTCCTTGGAGTACTGCAGCCATGGTGGGCTTGGCACATATTCCCACACAAGATGCGCAGAGATTCTGAAGAACCACTGACCCCAGCAGATGACCTTCCTGTCAGAGAGCCCTGAAGGGATTTCACCTGACCCCAGGGAATGACATCTTTGTCACAGTTCACCAGGGAGGATTAAGGAAAGCAGCTCACAAAGTCACAACTGCATCAGAGACACAGTCTTTTTCCTTGTCACAAACACGACCAGAGATAAAGCCTAGAGGGAGAGAACTGCAACGTGCAGTGACACAAAATGTCACCAGAGGGCATGCGTGGGCTGTAGATGGCGTCCTCCTCCAGGGCCAGGACTTGGACAGGATGGGACCCATGGGCTTGATCACAGCCAGCCCCAAATCAGGTGAGCTGCCACCAGCCTGGGGAAAGTGAATGCAGAATAACAACCCAGACCTGACTGGTATTCACAACCTGTCACCAAGCCCTCACTGCAACTCTGGAACTGTGCTGACCACTTCCTGGACGGCATGTCATTGAAACGTCACATCTGGATGATCTGTCCAAGTCTCCTAGCCCAGGGAGCCAGGACCCCTCACCATGGGCCACAAGGCAGGGGCCTGCACACCAGGACTTGCCTAGCCCTTGGGATGGGGCTTGGTACACAGACAGCCACTTAGTAAATAGGTGTTGCATCAACACCTAGACAGGAGGACTTCCTCAGAACTGAGCTTGGGGCTAAAAAGCCACCAAGACAATATGACCCCTTGGAACTCACATGGGAAGTTCTCAGAGACCAAGATGGGGTTGTATGTGGGATCCTCCAGGCTCCTTGAGGCACAGAGGGTGTGACCACCACCCAATCCCATGACTGCTGACTCATGGCCAGCTGTGGTGGCCTAAGTTCTGTGGCTGGGAAGAAGCACCCAGTATCTTCAGCCACAGAACACAAGGGCCTACCTTTCAGGGTCTCCTGGAGGGTGTGAATGCAGCTTGCCACCCGGGGGCTGTCGCTGTGGATTTTGCTGGAATTCTCCCCACCTGGGAGAGCCCCCAGGTGCAGGTTGACAAGGCTCAAGTCATGACTTCCCACCTGGGCAGATGGAAACAAAGGAAAAGCTCAAATATTCCTCATTTATTGGGTCCCTTTCCGCCCATGTATACCTAGCTTGGTGTTAACACTAAACATCCTGCCCCCACTGCCCCCCAGGACTTCGGAGGCACACTCTTTTCACAGGGCCAGGATTTTGTCTATTTCTCTGTTGACTGATTGTCCTTCTCAACAATCATATGAGCCACATGCTGAAATCTTAGCTACTCAGGAGGCTGAGATCTAAGGATCACGCTTTACAGCCAAGTTGGGCAAAAAGGTTCAAGAGACTCTTCTCTCCAATTAACCAGCAAAAAAGTTGTGGCTCAAGTGGCAGAGTGACATTCTTGAGCAAAAAAGCCAAGTGAAAATATGAGGTGAGGTCTTGAGTTTATACCCCAGTACCAGTTATCAAAAGCAAATCTTTTTGAAAAGAAAATGACAAAACAAAAAACTGTATTTGAGGAGGATATGTTACAAAGTTGCATAGCCTGATCCACCAGCAGCTCAGATGTCCAGCCCTGCACAGCCCTGCACCACGCCGCCACCCCCCTGCCCCCGCTGCAAACACCCATGGCTTTCCTCTGGGTCCTGTGCCTTGGGCACCCACTCTGCCCTTTAGCTTGCTTTAGAGGCCAGCAGGAGGCGTGCCCAGGCCTGCCTGTAACTCCAGGGTAGATCTGTGGTCTGCAGGCGGGGATGGACCTTCTGAGCCACCTCGGCATCGCTCAGCTGCTCAGTGGGGCAATCTTCCCATCTGTGTGCCATGGCAACAAAAACTAAACATTGCTAAGAGGGAAGGGTAGGAGAGCCCCCAGGAAGGGAAGACACGCCTGTCTTGCTTGTGTTGGAGGTCAGTATGGTCAGGACTGTTAGCTTTCCATCGGAGGCATGGCCAGCGGAGAAGCCACCTCAAAGCCACCTCGAGGCCAGGGCTGGGATGCACTGCGCAGACACTCTGCCTCAGCTAGCGTGTGACCAGAAGCACACAGGGGACTGTGTTAGAGGATTAAAATCCATTGCCCATGACATGGGAGCATTTGCTCATGAGCTCACTGAAGCAGCTTGCCTTGCTGGGTGTGGTGGCACATGGCTGTAATCTGGCACTCAGGAGGCTAAGGCAGGAGGAGGGTGACCTCAAGGCAAACCTGGGCTACAGAGAGAGAGAATCTCAAAACACCCAAGACAAAGACTGCCTGGGCTCCTGGTTTCTCCTCCCTCCTCCCATCTAGCAATTGAGCAAAGCTGCTGTTGGTGAACACTTGCCGGACAGGTGGGCAAAACCAGCTTAAGGACCGAGCTGGCTCCAGCAACTCTCCACTTGGCCAAATGCAGAACCAGACATAAAAATGGGGACTAGTAGAAGGATCATGAGTTCAGTACCAGTCATGGAAAAGGAAGCATGAAACTTTGTCTTAAATGTGAAAGGAGCCCATAGGCTCATGGCTGTATTCCTAGCAACTTGAGAGGCTGGGCGCAGGAGGACTGTCATTGAGGCCAGCTATGGCAGGAAAGTTCCTGAGACCCCTTCTCAACCCAAAGCCTGGGATGGCAGTGTGTGCCTGCCTGTCACTCTAAACTATGTACAAGGCTGGGATTGGTAAGATCGAGGTCCACAGCTCAATGGAAGGAAGCTGAGTGCGGTGATCATTCCAGCAGTGACCAGAAGCAGAAAACAGGCACATTCCAGGGCCAGAAGTGAGACCCTATGTTAAAAGTTACCAGTGAAAACAGGGCTGGAAAACAGGCAGGGGCAAGGATGGTGTGAGAGGTTTTAAAGATAACCGTCGCTGCCAAGCACTGGTGGCTCACATCTGTAATCCTAGCTACTCAGGAGGCTGAGATCTGAGGACCATGGTTTGAAGTCAGCCTGGGTAGGAAAGTGTGAGACTTTTATCTCCAATAAACCACCAAAAAACCAGAAGTGCCTCTGTGGCTCCAAGTGGTAGAGGAAGAACTCAGGGACAGTGCCCAGGCCCTGAGTTCAAACCCCAGAATTGGCAAAAAGAAAAAACCAATGCCAGTAGCTGAATCACCAGTCAATGCCACCAGTGCCCATGGCAGACAGAAGCCCACCAGTATGCAGGTAGGGACTGAGAGGAGAAACAGATGCCACAGGTGTCCCATCAGTGGGCATGCACCCATTATCGCTAGACAGCTCTGGGGACAGGCAGGACGAATGCCCAGCCCCACCTCCTGCTGGGATGAGCATTGCTGGGGTTTGGGCTCCATGGAAACATGAGGTCTCAGAGGACTGCCTGTGACCAGGCTGGGGTTTAAGGACCTGCTCAGCTGTTCCTAGTCTCAGGTGACAAGAGAGGGCAAGGGCATTTCTGACCCAGTGAAAGGGTCATTGTACCTCAGCCCAGAGTTCCCTCTGGGTCCCCCTCCAGACCCAATGGTCTCTCCCCAGTCCCCTTCTCCAGGGAAGAAGCACCAGATGATGTGGGGCTCCTGGAAGTTGCCTCTGCTGCTCCTGATGACCCAGCCATTCCCAATGCTAGGCTTCTACCACCAGTGCCAGGCAGGCCTGAGGAATGACTGGCAGTAATTCTGAAAACAGTCTGGGCTGGACGCTGGTGGCTCATACCTCTAATCCTAGCTACACAGGAGGCTGAGATCTGAGGATTGTGGTTCAAAGGCAGCCCAGACAGGAAAGTCTGTGAAACTCTTATCTCCAAGTAACCACCAGAAAACCGGAAGTGGTGCTGTGGCTCACAGTGGTAGAGTGCTAGCCTTGAGCTGAAGAGCTCAGGGACAGCACCCCAGCCCAGAGTTCAAGCCCCATGATCAAAACAACCATCTGGGCAGTAGCCCAGAAACTCTGACTGTCTAGCGTAGGCTTGAGGGGCCCTTGAACTTAAAAACATTTTCCTGGGGCTGGAGATATGGCCTAGTGGCAAGAGTGCTTGCCTCGTATACATGAGGCCCTTGGTTCAATTCTCCAGCACCATATATACAGAAAACGGCCAGAAGTGGCACTGTGGCTCAAGTGGCAGAGTGCTAGCCTTGAGCAAAAAGAAGCCAGGAACAGTGCTCAGGCCCTGAGTCCAAGCCCCAGGACTGGCCAAAAAAAACAAAAAAAAACAACAAAAAAACCCCACACATTTTCCTGGGTGATTCTGATTGTGCTAGATTTGGGAACTAGTCCTGATCTTCTTTCTCCTCCCTTCTCCTATTTTCTCATTCATTCATTCTTTCATTCATTGTTGCCCAAGTTGGCCTTTAACTCCCGATTCAAGTGAATCTCCTGCCCCAGCCTCTTGAGCAGCCAAGACTACAGGTGTATATTATTACCACACCAGGCTCCTGCTCCTGCTCCTCCTTCTCCGTACTCAGATGTCTGGCTATCCTGCTGAGTCAAGGTTTGTCATTCCTGCCTCAGACAAGGTCGCCTACCAAGAAAGCCCCAGGGAGTGTGTCTGACCTGACCCCGAGAGAATAACATCAAACGAAATACCAGCTCCATACAGCCTGCCCCCCCGTCGTGAGATGATATGGACCGGGTACCTTGAACCTTGCGAGGTACGGGCTGGGGCCCAGGGACTTCCCATGCCCATTGCTGGGTGAGTCGTCCTGCGAGTTGGTCTCTTTCAGCTCCACCCCGGCAGTGGTGTCCCACAGGAATCCTGAGTACCCGGGCCCCTGAAGGGAGAGGAACACGAGAGCTCCGATGACATGGCAGGAGACATTGCACAGGGATGCAGAGGGCTCTGCTAGGGGCCTGGAGACAGCTCACCCAGGCACACACATGTTCAGGACAGCTAGGCTCCTCCCTGTATGGAGGGAGGGCACAGAGTAGGCTTTGCTCTCATCACAGGCCATGAGGCAGCACTTCATCCCCCCATTTGCTCAGAGAGGTTAAGTAGCTTTCCTAAATCCCACCATCTTGCTTGCCAATTAGTTTCCATTTAAGCACAGCAGCACCAGGAACCCAGTAGAACACTAGAACCGCACCTGCTGGATGAACAGCCAGGCCCAATGGCTTGGGATTGGCCAGGGGACCTCTGCACATACATAGCTCAAAAACTGGGGTGCTGAGTGGGACAGACTTCGAGGTGTTATGGACAGAGTCTTGGGCTAATGCTTTGCCTGTGCTGGCTGAAGAGGCTACTCTGAATCTGTCTGTGCTGCTTCTGCCCTTGAGGTGCCCAGCTTGCACTCTCAGCCCATGCCCCCAGTTCCAGCTCCCTGCCTGCTCTGCTACTCATAATCCTAGCTACTCAGAAGGCTGAGACGATCCTGAGGATGGAAGTTCAAAACGTCCTGAGCAGAAAAGTCCACTGGACTCTATGTTCAAAGTAATCAGCAAAAGCATAGCTCTAACAAGCAGGCTGAATGCAAGGTCTTGAGTGCAAACTCCAATACTACGAAAAAAAAAAGCAAGGTAGAATTATTATTTCCATGAGGACCATGAGGGGTGAGTGCCTGGCTAGTTATAAAGTTGACTAGCACTTGGGAGGCAGAGATGGGAAAACTGGTAAGACTCCATTTCCACCAAGGACAGACAATCACAGTGGAGACTAGGAATCCTTCTATCAGAACTTGAAAAGGGAGAGGGCACTGGTGGCTTGTGATTATAATCCTAGTTACTCAGGAGACTGAGATCTGAGAGTCATGGCTCCAAGCCAGTCTGGGCAGAAAGTTCATAGGACTTTTTTTTTTTTTTTTGCCAGTCCTGGGCTTGGACTCAGGGCTTGAACACTGTCTCTGGCTTCTTTTTGCTCAAGGCTAGCACTCTGCCACTTGAGCCACAGCACCACTTCTGGCCATTTTCTATATATGTGGTGCTGGAGAATCGAGCCCAAGGCTTCATGTATGTGAGGCAAGCACTCTTGCCACTAGGCCATATTCCCAGCCCCATAGGACTCTTATATGTAATTAACCACCAAAAAGTCCAAAATGGAGCTGTAGCTCATAGAGCACTAGCCTTGAGCAAAAAAGCTCAGGGACAGTGCTCAGGACCTGAGTTTAAGCTCCAGGACACACACACACACACACACACACACACACACACACACACACACGGCCTGCAAGGCCAGGGGGGCAGGAGCGGGAAGTACCTTCTGGAGCTGGCTAGAAGGCTTCTCGGAGACAACAGACCTCCAGCTCCCCCGGGGCCCCTTCCACCTGCGGATGATAGGCAGCGTCGGCTGGTTTAGCTCAGTGCAGAACTGCAGAGAGAGAGAGAGAGAGATAGAGAGAGAACAAGTCAGTGTGTGTACATCCCTGTGCAGGCAGGCATGGAAGTCAGATACTGCCACTCAGTCACACATCATCCAAAGACTTGTTGAACTTGATCCTCGTGTTTTCAACAAAACAGGGTTTGCGATGTGTTTGTCCATTGAAAGACCAATACACATTAACAAAGAAAAAAAAAACAAAGAAAGATCCATATGACTAAAGTAACATCACAAATAGCTATCTATGAAATTACAGATTCTCTTATTCCTAGAAATTTCCCTGTCTTGTTCATAGAAATGGATTCTCTCACAGTGTTCTTACCCGTGCTCTGGCAGCCAGAGGCTCCAAGGCTCCCAAGTGTCTGGGTCCGTGTTAAATCCTAAGGGGAAAGGTTCACTGAGTGCATGGGTTGCCTTTTCTCCAAACAAAGTTGAGGGCAGGCAAAATGTGACACCCTAGCTTGACCTGGAGCTGTGTCATGGGTCTCTCCTATGTATGAGTGGTGTATATGTGACTCTGCTTATGCTGTTCCACAGCACACTTGGGAGCCATGAAAGGTGAGCCACTGAGGCCAGATAAAGTCACACAGAAGAGGAGTTGGACAACCAACGCTTACCCCCTTACGGTGACTTCCCTTGGGGGCTGGCCCTCTCAAGGGGTGCCCGGAGGTTGTCTGATGGGAGACACTCCAACATCTGGTACTGCCCCTCCTTGGTGGCAGACATGCTCCTGGCCCTCCCCTTGCACACCCCATGAGCAGGGGCCCTGTCCCACTCTCCTTGCATACCCCACGAGCAAGGTGTCTGGCTTCCAGGATGTAATTAGCATTAGCCTTTCTTGACCAAACCTTACTTGGTTACCATGTCAATTGACATCTCTGGAGTAGATACTAACATCTAGCTGTTGCTCAGATTTCTCTCCTGAGGCATTTTTGTTTGGTTGGTGGTTTATGTTGGGTTGGTTTTGCTTTGCTTCTTTTGTATTTTTGGAAGGGGTTTTTACTGCATAGCTCAGGCTACTGAAGGTATGCATCACTGCACTTGACTAACCTGATAGACATTTAAATTGCAGTGTGTGTGTGTGTGTGTGTGTGTGTGTGTGTGTGTGTGTGTGTGTGTGTGTGTTGGTCCTATGAGGCTTGAATTCAGGGTCTGGTTGCTATCTCTGAGTTTTTATGCACAAGGATGGCGCTCTGTCACTTGAGCCACAGTTCCACATCTGACTTTTTGGTGGTCAACTGGGGATAAGAGCCTCAAGGACTTTCCTTCCCAGGCTGGCTTCAGACTATGATCCTCAGATCTCAGCCTCCTAAGCAGCTAGGGTTACAGGTGTGACATCCCACCCTCACCCCATCACTGGCATGCCATCTGCCTGTCATTTGATCTGCCTCCATCTGTCTTCTGGGCACAGTGGGTCCTCCTGAGCACTACCCTGTTTCTGCCAGTGTGGTCTGTGGACCAGGAGCATTGTTTTCATCTGGGAACTTGTCAGAAATTCCCTGGCCTCATCCTAGACCTGCTGGACCAGAAACTCTAGGCAAGGCCCAGCAATCCATGTTCTGACAAGCCCTCCATGCACGCCAAGGTTTGAGAAGCCCAGTATCTGCCCAGGTCATCTCTCTGTGTCTGTCTTACAGGTTGATAGTGCTGAGGAGAGACAGCCTCTGGCTGGAGGGCAGGCTCTAAAAGTCTGGTCTTGGCTCCCACATTGCTCACTCTGTAGGAGGGAAGCTGGGGTACATGCTGAGACTCTTGAAGAGAGTGAAGACAGGCATGTGGAGGACAGGAGAGAGAAAAGCATTCATAGTGAGTCTTCCCAGTGCCTGAGCCCCAGCTGGCCAGGGGCTGTGCCTAGGTCACCTCTATAAACCCCCACCTGGCACAGAGTCTGAGGCCCACTTGCTAGTGGGCAAGAAAAGCAAAGAGGAAGCTGAGCACTGGTGGCTCATGCTTATAATACTAGCTACTTGGGAGACTGATGTTGCAGGCTCACAGTTCAAAGCTAGACTGGGCAGGAAAGCCTATGACAGACTCATATCCAATTAACCACAAAAAAGCCAGGTGTGGATATGTGACTCAAGTGGTAGAGTGCCAGTCTTAATAAAAGCCCTTACTTCAAGCCCCACCACCAGGGCACATGCACACATAGGTGCACACACAGGCATAGCACACGCATGCGTGTGCACGCGTGCATTCACACACACACATACACACACCAAGGGAACTAGTCTTTATGACACACACAATGATTCCATCTTGGGGGCTGCTATCTCACTGAGATGTGGAGCTGTGTCATGTGATAAAATCTAAAGGACAGTGCCCAGGCCTTGTGTTCAAGCCTCAGGACTGACATGAAAGCAACAATAACAAAAATAAAATGTCCTTATGTGCCTCAATGTCAATGTGACTTTTTGCAAAGTGGCAATCTCTGTACTGCACCTTTGGTCATCAGATTCAACACCAAACCCTCTTTCAATGCTGTGGGGTGCAGATGCCCTGAACTGTGTTTATTCCTGATTGGGAAGGGGAGCTGCACCCCAGAGGGGCCCTCTCAGCAGAGCTCTGGTGAGGGGGAGCTGAGATTATACTGGGAGAAAATGGTGCCTTCCTGGGATCTCTGCTTCCTGGTTGTCATGAAAGAGTGAGCACCTCCACCAAGCACTCCCACCATTGCACTCTGCCTCGCCTCGCCATAGGCCCACAGATTATGCACTAAAGCCTCTGAAGTTCTGAGCCAAAATATATCCTTCCTCCTTACAAGTTGATTATCTCAGGTAGGATTTTTTTTTTAAATCACCGTAACAGGAAGCTAACACAACCAGAGCCTAAGAAATGACCAGAGTCACTTCACCACACCCTGTCCCTGGGCGTGGCAACCAGGGCCCTCATAGTCAGACATACTAACAGCCAGCTAGCTACAAGATGTCTAGAGTACTGGCCTTTAGAAATGCCTAGTCCTGAACAAAAGACGACTTAGGCTGTGACTGCAGGGCTTCCTGCATTTTGGATCTGCCCTGGGCCAGCAGACGGTTCATCTCTGCTGTGGTGGAAGGGTTCCAAGACTTGAGAAGAACTCCTGTTTGCTTAGGGACCCTTACTCTTAGGGGCCTTACTCTTTCCTCTGGACCTTCTCGCTTTTGAAAAAGAGTACTCCTTAATTCATCTGACTCTACTAGGAAAGGGAAAATGAAAAGAGTGTTCAAACTTTACTAGGTGGCTTTCCCAGCCAACACCGAGCCCAAACCTCATCCTCTGGCCACATTAAAACACCACTTGCCTTCTGTGAGTAGTTTATAAGGTGACCACACAGTTAACTGGAGGTGCAGTGCCCCCAGGATCAGATATTTTAAAGCAAACACCACATAGCCACCTCCTCCTGCTTCCTGGAACAGTGAGGAGTGTGTTTCCTCTCTGAAGCCTTGGGGCTAAATTTCCAGATGAAATTGCTCCCCAGAGCTGGTAGTTCCCTTGCTTTCCTGCTTCAGGACGTGACTTCCCTTCCACAATGAGTTCCCCACATGCTGATGGCCAATTTCCTCCATTCTCAGGGGTGGCCACAGAGAATGCAAGCAGTTCTGTCCTATGAAGACGAAGCAGGTTCTCCTTATAAAGACATACTGCCATGGTGAAGGACAGAAGCCCTGTCTTTGGTCATGCCAGGTCAAAAGACTAAACTTCCATCAGAATACCACAGGACAATGGGCAGAGACAATTCTTCTGTTGTTGTTGAGACAGGATTTCAAGAGATAGCCCAGGCTGGCTTCACGCTTATGAGCCTCCTGACTTGTCCTGCCAAGTATGAAGACAACACTTAGTAATGCTAATGGTAAGCAAGTACTAGACTTACAACATTGAGCGTTCAAGGACAGCCTGGTCTATGTGGCTATTCTGGAGAGCTGAATCACCTATGGGGCAGAAGTTCTCAGCTTTACTGGGAGCTAAGTGCCTTCTGTGTGAGCGGTGGCTCTTCAAGTCCCATCAGCAGAGATGGGGCTCCTCCATGGAATGTGAGCAATGTAGACATAAGGCAAAGTTATCTACCGCTCTTCCCCCTCCATCTAAATGCAAGAACAATAAGACAACTCACAGGTTTATGTTTTCTAAGGACAAGAGTTGTCCCCATGGAGCCAGGCTGGGCAGAGCCACCTCTGCTCAAATGTACAGAAGTGGAGGCTCCAGGACCACCCCAAGCTCTCACCTGGCACAGTGCTGCCTCCGGTATGGGTGCCCTGGAACCCTGGAGCCTGAGGGAGCACGGAGGCTGTCCCCTGTTGCTCAGGTCTACAACAGCAGACCTGGTTGTGCTTCTGTAGCATCAAAGCCTTCCTCAGTGGCTGCGGAAGGACATCAGCAGGGAGGAGCTCTGGGGTCCTAGACACATCATGAACATCTCTGGGGTTCTGTATCTCCTTCTGGAAAGGGAACGGAGGGGAGAAGACAACCTTGGCCAAGGCCATCTCCTGTTCTACAATCACACTACTCTAGAACTCTAAGAAGAGAGGATGGAGAAAAGGCAGAAGGGCAGCAGTGAGTAGACTTGGAGCAGAAATGCAAGATGGTCATCAACGTTAAAAGTCCATTTTAGGGCTGGGGATATGGCCTAGTGGCTAGAGTGCCTGCCTCGTATTCATGAGGCCCTGGGTTCAATTCCCCAGCACCACATATACAGAAAATGGCCAGAAGTGGCGCTGTGGCTCAAGTGGCAGAGTGTTGAGCAAAAAGAAGCCAGGGACAGTGCTCAGGCCCTGAGTCCAAGCCCCAGGACTGGCCAAAAAAACAACAACTCCATTTTACTTCCTTATGACAACCATCATGTGAGCTCCATGAACACCAACAAGCTCATGGCACCAATAGGACTCAGGGGCAGCTCCGAAAGGCTTAGTGCCCCTAAGCAAAGACCCCTCAAGATACTGCCCAGCCCTCCTCAATGTCCCCTACACCCTACTTTAGGACCCCTCCCTAAACTACCCAGAGTAAGAGCTTACTTTTAAGTATACTGTGAGCCTGGCAGGTTAAATTTGGGTAAGCCCAGTAATTGTGAGAAGACACAGTTACCAGTCACCTATAGTCAGGTTCATGTCTGAATCCTGGAAAAACAGAACGTGGAAAGAAAGAGGCCTCGTTTGCTAAGTGCCACAAGTATGGTTGGCCCTGGTCACACAGGGTCCTCTCAAACTCTCATGGCATTTCCCAAGGGAGTTGACAATATTCCTAGTTGGAGCTTGACAAAAACGAGACTCATGAAGGTGACATGGCTGCGTCCCACACTGCCAGGCAGGGGAAAAATCTAGGTCTGGCCAACTGAACCAGTCAGGACTGGCGGGACTGTGGGCCACTGAACATTCTTCAGGGAGTCAATACTTCTTCCAATCAACATCCATCATCAACATCACTGCTATCTCCATCGTATCTCCATCGTGTGTTTCTGCTCTTACAGAACATTCTAGAAGGATCTTCTCTTTTCCCAGGGTCTTCATATGTAAACTCTTAATGCTAAATGGGAGTTAAGACTTGGTGGCTTTTCTCTTTTCTTTACACTGAGATGTATGACTTTCTGTTAATACAAAACAAGAGAAAGACAACAACATACAATATTGGGCACAACCCGCCATGGCTAACATTTCTGGTGGGATTCTTTCTTTCTAGGCTGCTTCCTGTGCTTTTACTGACATAGTCTATGTGTCTGCTCACATGGATACACACATGCTGTTCTGTTCTACTCTTCCTATGACACCTGGGCCAACCTATCACAAACTTTCCTAACATCCCTCTGTGGCCATTTGGTGGAGTGTGCCTCGATGACGGCTGTCAACAGTTTCTGCTTCTTAGAGGTTCATTTCATTATAAATACCCTAAAATCACCTAACAAGGTCACAAGAAAACCTCATCTCTCCTCCCCCTACACCCTCAAAGGCACTGCCACCCACATGCTTACTTTAAAATCACCTTTGTTTCTCATAAGTAAATCAAGAATTTTTGTTTTTTGTTTTGTTTGTACTATGTAGTCTAAGGTGGCCTTGAACTCTCGACCTCAGCCTCCCAAATACTGAGATCACAGACAAATGCTGCCATGCCCAGCTTAATCAAGCGCCTTCCGTTGTGTTTTATTCTGCTTTAACATATGTACCTGTGATATACAGACAGTAATACAGGCACCTGGAGAATGAATCCCCAGAGACATAACCCCTCTCCCATGTACAAACACAAAGTATACCACATTTCTTTTTTTAAATGTCTGACTGGCACCAAAGACAAGTATCTTCACAAATAACTTCCTTTCTTTCACCCAAGAATAACAATTCTCACCTTTATTTTTTTCCCTCTAACTCTGCATGTAATAAAACATCTGGTTTCACCCTGTGCTTGCTAAGATTCTCAACTAGTAATTGGCCTCATTTCTGTGTGTCTAAAAGCACCACAGGGTCACTGGGCCTGTGTTCTTGTCATCCGCTCTGGCAGACTCTGTCCAGACCCAAGAAGCATACATCATCAGCATCACTGGACTCTCTCCTAGGAAGAGCCTTCCACAGCCCAAGACTCCAGCAGAGTGATGGTCAACAGCAAGGGCTGCCCTCCCAGAATCTAACACCTCCCAAAGGTCCCACCTCAATTTCAGCTTATGGGGACAAGGTCTTTGATACAGAAAGGCTAGGCATGAGTGTATAAAGCTATGATGGGGAGAAAAAAGACACAATTCTCTGCCCAACCTGAGTTTGCAGCCTGGGATGAAGGCCAAGGGGGTGGAGATGGAGACACACAGTTAATGATTACATGTGACATTAAAACTGGGACTTGTGCTCTTACTGTGCAGTTCTAGAAGCCTGTGTGTATCCATGATAATGAGCTGGGAGGTCTGGCTTAGCTGGGGAAGGCTTCTCTTAAGAGGTGATACTTGAGCTCAAAACTCAAGGGGAAGGGAAATTGATTATAGAAAGGAGAGGGGAAGGTTGGGAATGTGGCTTAGTGGTAGAGTGCTTGCCTAACATACATGAAACCCTGGGTTTGATTCCTTAGCACCAGATACACAGAAAAAGCTGGAAGAGGCACTGTGGCTCAAGTGGTAGAGTGCTAGCCTTGAGCAAAAAGAAGCCAGGGACAGTGCTCAGGCCCTGAGTTCAAGCCCCATGACTGGCAAAAAAAAATTAAGAAAAAGAAAAAGAAAGGAGAGGGGAAATTATTCCAAGAAGCAAGGGCAGCATGTACAAAAGCCCTGTGGTAGAGAAAGCATGGAGCTTTTGTAGGAAAGGGAGGCCCGTGTGGCAGCAACAGGGGGTAGCAAGGGCAGAATGGGAGAGGACTGGTGGTATCTGGCTAGGCAGGGCCCTGTGCTCTGAAGGGAGTGGAGCTGGGGGAGCTACATTTTGCAAAGGTATCTGGGCTGTAATATTGAGTATGGGATGGAAGGTGCCTTTTAGAGGGCTGGGTCTGGGGAATTAGAGAGGTCAGAGCCCCATGCTTGGCAGCTACCTTAAGATATGCCGGGGTCAGGGATGCACAGCCGGATTGCTTATAGAGAACTGGCTCTTTGAAGCTCAGGAAGGAAAAGAGGGAGGGAGGGATGGAGGAAGAGAGGGAGGGAGGGAGAGAGAGGGAGGGAGGGAGGAGGGAAGGAAGGAGGAAGGAAGGAAGGAAGGAAGGAAGGAAGGAAGGAAGGAAGGAAGGAAGGAAGGAAGGAATTAAGAAACAAAGACAGTTTTAGGGCAAATAAAATAAGTACTTCTTTCCCAATTAGACACTGAACTTGAGGGAAATGACTGAAACTAATTATTCTAAATGGAAGCTGGTCTGAAAATAGCAATGTATTTTGGAGGCTTTGTGGCTATTTTAGGAGAGCACAGGGGCAGCTGCAGGCAGCACGAAGCCGATCCCACTGCAGAGCAAAAACATGGGGTGGCAGTGTCACCATCACCTGGGAGGCATGCCTTCCCATAGTTCCAAGCTTGTTCCACTATCTGGAACACCCTGGTAATGAAGGCCCACAATGCAGCCCTTTCCCGTGGAATGACAGGCCCAGGTTCAACGGGAAAGGTCAACCAGCCCTGTGTGCTTCAACCTTCCACTTCAGGCCAAGTTATTTCTCAAGACAAGCCATGTCAATCCATCCAAGCATATCTCTCCTTTCTAGAAATTTCTTTCCTCTTTGATGTTGTATGGTAAACAGGCTCAAAGAATGAGTAAGATGGAGAGAGAGATAGAGACAGGTTTAACTAAGTGTGAGTGAGGGAATCACCCTGAGTGTGGGCACACATCCTACAGACTCAGTGATCGTGGAGTTAAGAGGAGAAAACCAGAAAACCTTCTTATGTTGGCCAGCTTTCTGTCTGCTTCCTATCCCCCATGAGGGGAGCAGATCCACCACACGCTGCCACCACTACAAGGTTCTTCCTCAACAGAGTGAAGTGGTCTGAAACCTCTGGAGCCAGGAGCCAAAACCAATCATTCCTCCCTTGAAGTTATTTACGGCAGGCATTGTCACAGCCACAAATCACAAATGTCCCCTCTGGGGACATTTTTACTCAAGTGATTTTAAAGGATCAAGGCAAGGAAAAGAAAGATGGGAAGAGATGGAAAGGCATCGGGTAGGGAGAATAAAGAATTACTTGCTGCTTCTGTCCAGAAAAAAAAAAATCACCAAAGCCAGTCTTTATATTAGCTCATCCCTGTTCCCACATTTTATTTTCCTAAAGCCCAGTCTATATATGCTAAAGTCTAGTTCACTCTTTGACTCATTCTAGATCGCAGAACTCTGTTCTGGGACTCACATGTGTTTCTGTGAAGAGCCAGAGTTATTTAGGACTGTCACACTGAACAAAATTAGCACTTATGAACCCTCGAGGGAAATTGCTCTGGTTGCCATTTTTCTTATAAAATGCCAGCTTTCCACTATTCTAAATGGTACTTATGCAGCCTGCTTTCCTCAGCAATAATCATAAAAATAAAGACTTCAAAGCTGTGGGTGAAAGTATTACTGATTCATAACTTATTTTATTTGCATTTGCATCATGCCAAATTCTATTCTTTAAAGCCTCCATATTTTCTATTTTATTTCAAGCAACTCCCATGGACTTGATTGTTCTTTTCTGTGTGGGCAGGCTTTAAGGGATGGAGAGTGGCAATTTTTCACTCTCAGACACCTCATAGCAGCAAGAAATGGGGGTGGTGATTCATGAAATAAATAGCATTCTCCTTTTGAAGGATGTCCTGAGACTCAGATCTCAATTTCCTGGGCTAATGGAAAAATGGAAAGCTAAATCCCCATACTATCTTTCGGTCATGCTCCCTTCCCACTGACGTTTAGACTAGGAATACTCACAATTAGCGAAATAGCCTAGTTTCATAGGCCTTTCTAGATTCTGTCAACCTATAGGAAATAGGTGGTTGGAAGCAAGGAGAACAGAGAGGAAAAGAAGAGGAGGGTTATAACAATCAAGTTGAGTTCTGGGAAGGGTCCTTATTGGGGATGACATAATGGTGCCCTATGAGGCATGGAGCTTCATACTATCGAATCTTAAACCCATCAGCTCTCACTTACTTGTCCCAAGAGCCAAGTCATCCTTGATGGACAGATAAAGAACAGAGGGCTGGAGAGGTAAAGTGTCAGGCTCAACATGACACAGAGGGTAGGTGGCAGAGTGGAGACCTAAATCCATGACTATCTGACCTCCGTGTGCCAAAGGGATTTCCCTCTGAAATGATTATAGCTGTTTCTCTGTGCTCTGCATTCCATATCTACCTTTGTGGATCCAACCCACTGGTAGATTAAAAAATATTCAGACTTTCTTGTCATGACTCCATGAGCAATACAGAACAATTATACACATAGCACTTAAATTCTATCAGGTATTATGAGCAACCTAGACATGATTTAAGTATTTGGAAAATATGTGTAGATTGTACCCAAATACTATGCCATTGAATATAGGGGCCACCAGTATGTAATATTTTCATATGGCAGATGCCATATAAACACCAAGGGGAGTGGGCTGGGGATATAGCCTAGTGGCAAGAGTGCCTGCCTCTGATACACGAGGCCCTAGGTTCGATTCCCCAGCACCACATATGCAGAAAACAGCCAGAAGCGGCGCTGTGGCTCAAGTGGCAGAGTGCTAGCCTTGAGCGAGAAGAAGCCAGGGACAGTGCTCAGGCCCTGAGTCCAAGGCCCAGGACTGGCCAAAAAAACAAAAAAAAAACACCAAGGGGAAACCATATAATGAGGGCTTAATGGATCCAACATAAGAAAAATTACTCTGGTAAGAATGTAAACAAAGAATTGAAACAAAATGGAATTAGAGAAACCAAAGAATAATTCTATATGTTTTAGCTTCCCTCTAGCTTTCTAATTGTGTAAAAATTCCTTGTCTAGCCACAGGACAGATACCAATTAATCAGTGTGAACGTTATCTTTGTAGAAATGCACCATCCTTCTTCCCTTTTCCTGATTCCATGTACACACACAAACACACAACCATAAATTTAATTATTTTCATAAATAATGCTGCTTATTGCTGTTATTAAACAAGCACCAAAATGCCCCTGCCACACTCTGAAATGATGCATAAAGGCACTTGTTACATCTTCCCCTTGATTATCAAATATATGTGTGTGTATGTATGTATGTATATGCACAGAAACTAAGTGTATAACAAGGATAGATAGATAAAGAAACCAAATGAAGAAAGGAAGCCCTATTAGGGCTTCCAGGCAAGAGAGAGAGAGAGGGAAGAGGGGAGCCACCTCTCAGAGAGGAGGAACTATAATACACAAGCGTTGGCTTGCACTTTGTCACCGGGAGACCCTGCTGCTAGGCCAGACTCTTGTGCCAATGTTGGCCTGGAGGGTAAATGGCAGGATCCATCACCTTCCCTTCCAGATCCAACTCTTGGCATTATAAATGCTGGAATCTTGGGTATTTCTGATCCTCAAGGGTCCTCAGAGCTAGCACACAGGGAAGATGCCCGGTGACTCAACAGTGCTTCCACACAACCACTTAGGGACAACAATGTTTGACGGTCCACTTGTGTAGAGCCACCGTCAGATAAACCTTGGTGAGGGGCTGCTTGGTGTTCTTTCATCTAATTCTTTCATTCTTTTCATCTAATTAATACTAATGCTGCATACTAAGGTGAATCTGAATTTCATGGACAAGAGTTCGATGGGAAAGGCTGAGGACACAGGCAGGAATGGGCCCCTACATGCTTGGAGTAAGGTGGAGACACCAAGTTTGGGACCTGGAATGGGGGTTAGGGTCCAGACAAAGGGGCTGGCTGTGAATACTTCTGAATTTCTACCAGGATGAATCAAAACTGCCAAAGCCAGGCTGAATGCTCTCCCAAGAGTCTGGAATTCTGTTAAGGCCCAAACTCATCATTTCAATGCTTCCTGAAGGTTAATATATATATATATATATATATATATATATATATATATTATCAGCTGAGGAATTACTCATTCTAAATGCATAGTTAACGATTTGTCAGAACTCTCTCCTGAATTATTTCTGGCAAAGCAAGCCATAATGATCGGTTCAATCAGGATAATTTTACCTGCTGAGAACGTTCTGCATAAATGTGTTTAGAAATGCAGCAAACTCAGCTTCACCTGCCTGCCTTTTGTTTCATTTAAAATGACTGACCACCTTCAATGTTGCTGAACACAAAGTCATGTTCTCCAGACATGAATGAGTAAAATTACTCACTGAAAGGCTCAGAACTCTCTTTAAAAAAAAGTGAATTGAAAGTTCTTTCAGGACCAGCTCATTGTTAGCTTTTCCTGTAGGAAAAGTGTTTGAGGGGAGATTGGGCAACACAGGAAACTGCAGTAACCAGTCACCATGGCCCATCTGAGTGCCTGGAGGAGGTGGTGGCTATGTGAGAATTCTGGTGAATTGGACACAATTTTCTTTCTGTTGAAAATGAAAGCAGAGTTGAAAAACTAACAGAGTAGGAGAGAAAAGTACATAGGTTAAATCCAAGGACAAGCAGAGGCCTTTCAGTGTTGGAACAACCCCAGAGCAGGCCCTCTTCCAAGACAATATAAATGACCTAAGGCATCATTTTTCAAACATTCCTGACTATGACTCATATCAACATATATAGATAGATATAGATATACAGATATATCAAGTGGACACCAGTAGCTCACACCTGTAGTGCTAGCTACTCAGGAAGCTAAGATCTGAGGATTGCAGTTCAAAACTAAACCAAGCAGGGAAGTCTGTGAGACTCTTATCCAGAATTAACCACCAAAAGGACAAATGTAGAACTGTGACTCAAGTGGTAGATCTCAGCCTTGAGTGAAAAAAGTAAGGGACAGTGCCCAGATCCTGAGCTTGAACTCCAGTACCAGTACAAAATAAATAAATGAATGAATGAATAAGAAATGAGAACATGTTTTCTGATTAGCCAGACACTGGTGGCTCATACATTTAATCCTAGCTACTGAGACTTATAGGATCAGCTGAAAGCCAGCCCAGACAGATAACTTCTTGAGACTCCATCTCATACGTGTGTGTGTGTGTGTGTGTGTGTGTGTGTGTGTGTGTGTGTGATACTTGAATATGAAATTAGAGCACTGTGTTGGAGCCACACTCTGGTCCTTTTTGATGATTTTTTAAATGAATATTTTATTCATGGTTTGTTGTTGTTGTTCTTGTTGTTTGTTTGTTTGGGCTGGGTTTTTCTGTTTGTTTGTTTGTTTTTGGCCAGTCCTGGGCCTTGGACTCAGGGCCTGAGCACTGTCCCTGGCTTCTTTTTACTCAAGGGTAGCACTCTGCCACTGAGCCACAGCGCCACTTCTGGCCATTTTCTGTATATGTGGTGCTGGGGAATT
Source organism: Perognathus longimembris pacificus (assembly GCF_023159225.1). Lineage (NCBI taxonomy): Eukaryota > Metazoa > Chordata > Mammalia > Rodentia > Heteromyidae > Perognathus > Perognathus longimembris. The sequence continues at coordinate 72,782,612 of NC_063162.1, forward strand.
GAACCCAGGGATTCATGTATACGAGGCAAGCACTTTTGCCACTAGGCCATATCCCCAGCCCCTTTTTGATTATTTTTAATAGGGTTTCACTTTTTGTTCCTGCCATCCTAGACTGTGACCCTCTTCATTATGCTTCCTGCCATAGCTGGGATGACAATGACATGGGGTTTCATGATTTTTTTTTTTTTTTTTTTTTTGCCCTAGCTGGATTGGAATCACAACAGGTTCAGCTAACTCATCCTTATCTCTTTTGGTAAATATTACATAACATTTTTATGAGGATAAAGATTGATCACTTTGGGCATCCATATGCCAAACCCTCACATAAATCTACCACAGACATTTGAAGAACGACAGCCTTCCTATGAAACACTAAGCTCATAAGCACCAATTGCTCATAATTGAACAACATATTACAACATGATTATTTTTCCATTTATAAAAATTTTATACTTCTAATTAAGCTATTTTATTTGTATTTTTTCTGAACTCCTAAAGGTTGGACAAGGAACTTACAACATAATATGTCCATTGAAGTATCCAGGGATTCTTGGGCAAAGTCACCCATTCCATCATTCTCTCCTCCAGCCTATTCATTCCCTCCTCCAAGGCTCATTTCATATTTCTCACTTAACTAGACTATTCAAGGAGCTAAAAAACCAAAAGCCCCAAAGAATCAATGAGCCAATCAATAAATAGACAAAGGAGCTACACAGACACTTTTCAGAGGAAAAAGTACATATGACCAATAAATGCAAGAAGAAATGTTCAACATCCCCGGCCATACAAGAAATGCAAATCAAAACGACATTGAGATTCTATCTCACTCCAGTAAGAATGGCATCATCAGAAAGACAAACAACAGCAAATGCTGGCTGGAATGGGAGCAAGAGATGGGAAGGGGAAGGCACCTAATACATTTTTTTATGGGAATGCAAGAACTGTGAAAGCTAGCATGGAGGTTCCTAAAAAAAAAAAATTAAAAACAGAACTCTCCTATGATCCAGTGATACCACTCTGGTATTTATCCAAAAGACTTCTGATCAGAATACAGCAAAGGTTCCTGCACAGCCTTGTTCATCTCAGCAGAGTTCACAACAGCTAAGTTATAAACTGTGTCTTTACGATACAATCCCAGCAATGGACGTCTGGTCAAAGAGTAGGAAAGTCTCAAAGACTAATAAAATACACTGCTGATTAAAGGACCATCTCATTTAACCCATCCTCCCCAGCATTGGATGGGGACACTACTCTTCGCACAACTTCAACTTACACGTCCTGGCATTAAAATGTTGCTAATAATAGATTCTAAATGGCTCACCATTGTTTAATTTGCTTATCTTTGAGAACTGACAAAGTTAAGGAGAATTTCTCAAACTCCTATTTGTACATTTTATGATTTGATAACTTCGATCTTTAAAGCTTTCATAGAAAGAGAAAAGTCAAGGGAGCTCCTGAATATATATATATATGTGCTGTCTTGTGATGATTTTGAAATCATAGGGGGAAATGCATTTTATTTGTGGTACAGAGGATTGAACCCAGGACCTCACCCATGCCAGGAAAGCACTCTACCACAGAGCTACATCACTACCCCATCCTCCTGCCCAAAGTGAACTGTGAAGCCTAGCCCATAATTCTCTCAGGAGCTCTACAGCAGCCAGGTGTGTGTTAACTCGTTGTATCCTGGAAGTGGAGCTATAGCCCCAAAGCTGCTCTGAGCTGAAGTCATTAAGGCTCCACGCAGCAGCCTGAGCTCCTGGATGGGCCTCCATTTTGGCTCACTCATCCTTTTAAGGAAAAGTGGCCTACTTTCTGCCATCAAAGATAAAGCCAGGCAAGGGACTGCGGTGAGTTTGATCAAGATGAGACACTGATCTGGATCAGCCCACGAAAAAGACAAGCACAATGAATACAGATACATAAATGCTGACCACTCAAAATCACCTTCAAACTAAGAACAATGCAAGGGGAAAATCTCACACAGACATTTTTTTTTTTTCCAGTCCTGGGCCTTGGGCTCAGGGCCTGAGCACTGTCCCTGGCTTCTTTTTGCTCAAGGCTAGCACTCTGCCACTTGGGCCACAGCGCCACTTCTGGCCATTTTCTATATATGTGGTGCTGGGGAATTGAACCCAGGGCTTCATGTATACGAGGCAAGCGCTCTACCACTAGGCCATATTCCCAACCCTCACACAGACATTTTTAAAGGACACTGCAGGGTCTATTGTTCCACAGTATTGTAGGGTTTTCTTTTGTGGTTTTTTTTTTTAAGTTATGACACATGAAGCTTTTTCTTTTGTCAATTCTAAACTCAAATGAAGGGTGAGTCCAATCTGCTCTCAGTCCCCTGCATGTCTCCCATCACTTCCTGGGGCCACCAGTGGCCCCTGGTCAGCCTCACACGAGCACATGTCCCTTTGCTTTCAGATGCTAACCTAAAATTATCCAAATCTGGAGCAAGACACTCTCACTGCTTCCTCTCGCACCCAAGCCCACATTTGGTAAGTGCGTTGGCATCACAGAAACACACACTGATCATTGAAACCTGGGTTTAATTCTCTATCACTTGGACCAAGACCAGATCCTCTGCAATGGCTGCCACGTATGAACAATGTAACAGCAGAGTAGTCATTCCCTGACAAGCTGTTAAGGCTGTAGATCAGCTAAGTGAGACCTTGAAACAGAGGCAAGGGCTATGCTGAAGAAAGCTCTGACATGGAGCCCAGTTCTCTGGGTATGTCAAGTTTACCCACATACCTGCCCTTTGAGTTCCTTGGCCTCTGTTTTGTCTGAAAAATGGCATGGTTGACTCACACAGTTTTTAAAGTCTTCCTTCGTTGTGACATGTTTGGCTTCTATACATACCATCCAAATATGAAGTGTTTTTAGAACTGAATCCTCGCAATGCAAACCGCTCTGAGGCATGCAACAGCAGGCTAGGGTTCATGTGTATGTGTGTGTTTTCCAAATTCTATACCAGTTATCATTATGAGCATGCAGCATCCTTAGCTTAGCCACATACATCTATGTCTACTCCTGCTTGCCTCCTGAAAACTTCCGGGAAGCCATTAACTTTTAATTCCAATGCTACTTGCCACCAGAGTTGGGCTAGTCCCCGACTGATGTGTCAGGTTCCAGTGTCCTATCAGACCTGCTGGGGAGATTCACGCCCACTTCACCAGGCACAGCCAGCACTATGAGCGGCCCTGGAGATCTACATCAGCTCCACCTGTAGCAAATCTAGATGAGGATGGACCCCAAGCTGGGATCCTAAGACAAAGTACTACCTCACACAGCAGCAGGGAGGAGGAGCAGACATCCTGTCTGACACATTCTGGCAAATAGAGGCAGGAAAAGGAGCTTTTTCTGTAATATTTTCCAATGGCAGCAATCAATCTCAAGTTGGGCTTCTCAAGACAGAGGAGCCAATGGCAGTGAGGATAACAAAGGTAACTATGACAACAAGAGTAGCAGCTGACAGCACTAGGTACAGTTGCCCTAACATATACTATATACACAATTGCTTTCATTTCATACTTTTTAAAAACTGAGCTCTCATTAAAAAAAAAAAAAGTCCCAGTGTTGCAAATGCTATACCGTTGCATGCTGGGAATGATCTGAGGTTGCATCCTGACCAGTAGTGCCCTGGCTATCAATCAGCAGAGCTGGATTCACCCTGCCTGTGCCCTCACAGTCCAGTTCTATCAGTTATACTATGAGATCTCTTGACAAGAGATGGTTGCATCTGGCTTTGGGGCAGGGTGGACAGCAAGGTGGCCTGGGAGTTGGGGGCTGCCAGAGGCCCACCTCATACAGGCATCTCCTCAGGCAGATGCTGGTCTCAGCTGGTGGCCACCCTCTGGTCCTGCCAGGATGGGATGACCTCCAGCTACAGTGACCAGCCAAACTATTGTCCACAGCTTTGCAGGAAGCCATTTGAAAGGGTCATTGAAAAGCGATCTTTCTAAATCAAGCTGCACCAATATTTTTATTTCCTTTCATGCAAAGCCACGTTTAAAGGCATTAGTTTTGAAAGCCTGGGAACAAGTGCCCATGACTAAAGTCCAGGAAAACACAAAGGACCCTCACTCAAAGCAGAGAGCACACAGGCTGAGGACAAGTTCTCAGAATAAGGCCTTGCTCTTGGGACCCCGGGGATGTGTGAAACCCCAAAGCAATTTTCAGAGAAATGTTAACTGTCCTTATATGTAGGCATATCACAGCCTCTGCTCCTGGGTCTTTGGAAATAAGGAACTGATAGGGAAACTTAGGTTGTTAATTATCCAGTTGATGACTTGTTTTTTTCCATCAACTGACAAGCCACTGTGTCTGGTCTGGGAAGCGATGCTGTGCATTCTTACTGCACAGAAGAAATCCAGAGACCAGCCCTGCCCAGCGTCCCCAGCGTCAGCCACCTGCTCCTCCACTAGACTTACAAACAGGAAGAGGTACAAACTGGAACCCCAGTGGCCCATGAGCTAGGGTCACTGAGTGCCTCTCCACTCACCTGCCAAGAAGGCCCATTTTGATGGTGGTGAATGGCAGATGAATCAGAAAAGCCGCCAAACCAGTAAGGACCCCTGGGTAAGAAAGTGGAGAAAGTGGGGTTGGGGATATGACCTAGTGGCAAGAGTGCTTGCCTCGTATACATGAGGCCCTAGGTTCGATTCCCCCGCACCACATATACAGAAAATGGCCAGAAGTGGCGCTGTGGCTCAAGTGGCAGAGTGCTAGCCTTGAGCAAGAAGAAGCCAGGGACAGTGCTCAGGCCCTGAGTCCAAGCCCCAGGACTGGCCAAAAAAAAAAAGAAAGTGGAGAAAGTACTAGAAGAAAGAGTACAAAAGGACAAGCCATCCCTTCTTCACAAAGGGGTCAGGGATCAGCCCTAGGGGAAGCAGGTGGGAGTCTGGCTGGGAGAGCAGGCCAGCAGACGAGGGGGACCAGGGCTTCCTGGAGCATCCTCGGCCTGGTCAGGAAGCTAGACAGCCTGGCCAGACAGGAGGCTGCAAGGAGAACCAGGCTCTGGGCTCTGTGGAGAATAGGTGAGCAAGTCTGTGACTTCTCCCCAAGGTCAGGCAAAGGACCATTCAGGCTGGAGACTGGTCATTTCAAGCTCACGGTTAAGGCTGTAACTACAGTGCCTCATAAGAGGTGAGAAAATGCATGGGAAGTCTTTCTTTTTCTTTATCAGCATAAATTAATTATACAAAAGGGTTTCACTGTGATATTTACATACATGCATATAACGCATTTGGATCAAATTCCCTCCTTTATATTATTCTTTCTTAACTCCTCTCTGCTTCTCTTTTCTTTCTAAGAAATTTTAGCAGACTTGGTTAAGCATACTTTCATGTCTTATTTTCTGAAACACCTCAAAACACTGCTCATTTCTTTTTAACCTTTTCCCTTACATGACTTAAATCTCCTGCTTTGAACTGACCTGGTTGGCTGGGATGTGAGACCTTTTACTCACATTGGGTTCCCCAGAACTTCTTGGTAACTAGTCCAGGCCATTCCGCATCCAATCAATCAGCTTCATAAGGAAGTTCAGACAAATGGGGTTTGAGCCAAGGCTCCATGGTTGGCCTGAGGCAGACTTACTGTGTCTGACTTCCCCACAAGATGGTGAATGGCTAATCCTGGCCCAGGCCACCTTGCCATCAGTCCGATGCCAGTGGGTCCTGGACCCCCCAGCCAGACAATCCAGGCAGGGGGGCAAAGTGACTCTTGCCATCTACACTGTCCTGGAGGGGATGTGTCTCCAAGCACAGAGGGGCTCTAAAGAAGAAAAGTCATGGGGTTCGGTGGGCACACAGCATGGAGCTCTTTAAGGAGGCTGAGAGACAGGAGTGCTGCCGGCAGCACACCAGCCATTACTGAACACTGCTGTGCCAGAAGCAATACCTCTTCCTCTCAATTCAAATCTCTCCCTGCTCTGACCTATACTGCCAGCTATAAATTGGTCTGCTCTGTGTCCCCTCTCAGAGAGCAGCAATGCACCAAAGACATAACAGTCTTTTTTTCCTTATTTTGGCAGAACTAGAGGGTTGAGATCAGTACATCAGGCATGCTAAGGGGGCGCTCTATCACTTGAGCTATACTCAGGGTCCCGACCTGGTATTTTGGGTAAGTGTACTTTAATTACATTGATACATTGAGCACTGGAGCTGTGTGTCTTTCCTCCAGCTTTCCCTTGACTTTTCTTTGCACTGAAGAGTAAAACAAATAACTGTAGTGAATACTACAAAGAATTTTGTTGGAGATGGGGAAGCAACTTTTAAGAACTGTTAAGGTAACTCAAAAGAATATACAAAAAAGGAACTCCTATTCTTAATAATTTACATTTTGCTCCATTTCATTATTTCTATTATCTTTCCATCACACTCTTGTGTATGTCTGTGGCTGTAGAACTGTTTTTGTGGCACCAGGCATATATGAACTCAAGGCTGTACACTTTCTCTAAGCAGATGCTCTACCACTTGAGCCACACCTCTAGCCCTTTATGCTTTGATTCTTTTTGAGATAGACTATCCATTTTTGGCACAGGTTGGCCTGGACAATAATCTCTGATTTATGCTTCTTGCATAGCTGGGTATGTACCTTCATCCTCGATTTTTTTTCTGTTAAGATAGGGATCTTCTGAACTTTCTGCCCAGGCTGGCCTTGAACTGCCATCCTCCCAATCTCTACCTCCTGTGTAGCTGGGATGACAGGTGTGAGCCACAGTACTCTATTGTTTATTTTCTCTTTTGAATCATTTGAGAACAAGTTATAGCACTTCAGTCTCTTTATTCCTAAGTAGATGGGCATACAATTTCTAAAGACAGGCTCATTCTCTTTCAATGGGCATACAATTCCTAAAGACAGGCTCATTCTCTTTCACAATCATGAGCAAATTATTGACTCAGGAAAAGTTAATGTTGATGTAATACTTCTATCTAATCTCCCATCTGCATCCATGGTTGTTGTTTGGCCCATGGATAGCTTTTATAGCCAGAGTGAGTGTGTCTTAATGGCTGAATGTGTATTAAGAATTAATATATGTAATTAAGAATTAATATAAGTAGAGTGCTTTGGCATTTAGAAGCCCTTGTGCTACATTGACCCTTGGCTCCTGTCTTGCCTCCCTGGGCTCAGGCAACATGCTGTCCTTGCTCTGCCCAGGACAGAGAAGAGGCTGGGGAGCTACAGACTCTAAAGCCAGAGCTCATCCCCTCCCACCTCATATCACTCTTCAGTGCTTCTTTTAAAGATTTTACACATTCCATGCCAACAAACCAACTAACGATTCAAACATTTTAAATTCCCAAACCAGAATGACATCGTCCGGGAGCTGAACTCTTCCTCTACCAACTTCCATGTCAGCATTAGAGATGAATGTTCACAACTATACCCAGAGGAAGTGCCACCAGCTACCCCAGGCTTGGCATGAGTTGGGAGACCTGCAGGGTCTGCACACAGACCTGGCCACCTTAGCACCTGCCCAGCCTGCTTTATTGAGCCTACACCACCTCATACACAAAACTTGTAACTACAACCAGCAAATGACCCCCAGGCTGAGGCTTGACTTAAATGCAGCAAGAGGGGAGACCCACTGGGTATGTCTTTCATGGCACAGTGGAGCCTCAGGTTAGGGACTCCAAAGTAGCCTTAAAAATGGGCACAAACTCAAAAGCTTGTCCAGTAAATAGAAAAGCACTGGTTTAGAAATGGAACTATGGTTTTCAAGCTATCACTCTTCCACCTCGTTGGGTCATTTGCCTTGGACAAGTTACCAAATGTGACAAGGCCTCATTCCACCAGCATATGCACTGATAATTACAGATAATGCATAGAAGGGAAGGAAGGAGAAACTCGGAGCCTGGCATTCAGGAAGCCTTTAGTTCATAATACTTTGTTTTTTCTTATGCCAGAAATGGGGCTTGAAATTCAGGACCTTGAGCGACCTCTTACTTCTTTTTCACTCAACTTGAGCCATACCCTCACCTCCAACACTTCAGTGGCTAATTAGAGATAAAAACTTTACAAACTTTTCCTCCTGGGCTGTATTTGAACCTCAATCCTAATATCTCAGCCTCCTGAGCAGCTAGGATGACAGGTGTGAGCCACCAGTGCCTGGGCTCATGATGCCTTGAAGATATATCTAGAATGTGGCCCATGTTTCTGCAGATTAAGCCACTGTCACAGCCCTACAAGAGCCAAGCAATGTAGTTTGTGGGCATGGAATCTCAGTGATAGAGGGAATTCTGACTAAAATTCTGTGTATTTCACTTTCTAGAAGCTGCAATTGATCACTTTTGGTGTGTCGTCTCTGGCAATGGGGAGCAGGACTTTCCATGTGTAGCACCTTGCTCTGTTTGTGAATGTAGGGCAGGAAAGCATCATATTTACCTTTTCCAGGGCCTCTTTGTCAAGTAGTTCTTGAACAGCTAGAAGCTTGATGCTGAAAGAGAAAATTAAAACCACACTTGAAAACAAAACATCTTATGTCACTAAGCTTTATCATGTAAGTCACAAGAACAACAGTGTGAAATTTCAGCCTATCTTTCTATAACCTCCCACCTGAAGGCAGTCATTTGCCATTCAAAAAATATTATAAATGTATCTAAATGCTAAAATTACACTAAATAATCTAGCTGTTCTACTTTCAGATTATTTAAGCACTGGAAATCAATGACTTAAGATATCTGCATGTGGCTGGGGATATGGGCTAGTGGCAAGAGTGCTTGCCCCATATGCATGAAGCCCTGGGTTCAATTCCCCAGCACCACATATACAGAAAACCGCCAGAAGTGGCACTGTGGCTCAAGTGGCAGAGTGCTAGCCTTGAGCAAAAAGAAGCCAGGCACAGTGCTCAGGCCCTGAGTCCAAGCACCAGGACTGGCAATAAATAAATAAATAAATAAATAAATAAATAAATAAATAAATAAATAAATAAATAAATGATAATTTAAAAAATCTCTCTTAAAAAAAAAAGATATCTGCATGCTAATGTCCATAGCAAGGTTATTAATAATAATCAAATGGCAGAAACAACCCAAATGCCCATTACACATGACTAGATGAACAAAATGTGGAAGGTATATATCCATGTATCTATATATGATGACATATATTATTCAGCCTTAAGGTAATTTGAGAGCCAAGTACTGGTGGCTCATGCCAGTAAATCCTAGCTACTTGAGAGGCTAAGATTAAGAGAACTCTGATTTCAAGGTTAACCTGGGAAGCAAAGTTCATGAGATGCCTTCTCAATCAATAGCTGGGCACAGTGGTATGTGTCTGTATTCCGAGCTATGAGGGAAAACCTAAAGTAGGTGATGGCAATCCAGGTATGCACCTGATCAAGAAGTGAGACCCTAACTAAGAAACAACCAGTGTAAAATGGGGCTGGCACTATGGCTCAGTGTTTGAATGCCTGCCTAGCAAGTGCAAGTCACTGAGTTCAAACCCTAGTACCACCACCACCTGCACACAAAAATAAATAAATAAAGGAAATACTAATAGAGGCTAACACAGAGATACACTTTGAAGTCATTATAATAACTGAAATATGCCAGTGACAAAAAGATAAACACTGAGTAATTCCATTTATATGCTGTACCCAGAGTGGTCAAGTTGATGATAGCAGGGGGAAGCCAAGTAGAATTGAGGAGCTGAGTTGAACGGGGAGGAAATCTAGGTTGGGATGAGGAAGTTGGGGATGTGGGGAGTTGTGATGTCCAGAAGGATCTATTTCACGTTAGGTACATTTTACTACAAAACATCCCAGAAATTTTGGCAAAGAATTTGAATAAAATCAAAAGACTTTCAAGAAGAAAACTGTTACTGATGTTCAGTATTAGTCTTTAGCAGATGTTTACTGGATGACAATGAGCAAGGAGCTAATCACAGCACACACAATGGGACTGCTCAGCTACTCATTTGCTTTCCACACTGATGGTGCCTTGCTGTGTGCGGTGGCTGAGTGTATATGATGACTTTACAAATGGCCCCCTGTCTATGAAAAACTCACAGCTCTTAAGAGGCCGTGGTTAGATCAGAATATGATGCAGAGAGGGGCATGGCCCCAAAGAATTCTGAGGAAGCTTCCTGGAGCTTGCTAGGGGCCAGGGCTAGGGGGAAGGTCATCTCAGGGGCATCCACAAGGACACCAAGAGGAGGGGCCAATGCTCCAGTTCCAAGTTAGGGCCTGAGCATGGACACAGCCCCAACTTGAGATGAGAGAACGCAGCAGCAGATGCAGGGTTACAGGGAAGGTGTGATCTGTTCTTTTTTAAATTATTATTATTTTTGTCAGTCAAGGTGTTTGAACTCAGAGCCTGGGTGCCATCCCTGTGCTTTTCTGCTCAAGGCTAGTGCTCTACCACTTTGAGTCACAGCTCCACTTCCAGGTTTCAGGTCGTTAACTGGAGATAAGAGTCTCCAGAACTTTCCTGCCCCAGGTTGGTGCTGAAATGTGATCTTCAGATCTCAGCCTCCTGAGCAGCTAGGATAACAGGCATGAGCCACTGGCACCTGGCTTGTTCTCTGTTCTCGACATTCTACTTCTAAAGTGTTTGTGGAGATAGGAGCCGGTAGCTGAGGCTGCAGAAAGGCCTGGGCTACACCCAATGTGAGAATATAAAGATGGCTTAGGGAGTGTATCTGCTGCGGTCTGGCTACTGTGCCTAGGATCACTGGTCCCTGTGGACCCCACACCAAGCCACAGAGCACGGGTGAACCCTGCCAGCCAACCCAGCACAATAGCTTGTTTAAAAGCATCCAAGGTTCAAAAAAGTCACCAGCAGCAAACATGAGAGTTGGCAGGCAGCTCCCTGGGCTTCTCTCCCTTCAGCCACACCAGCCTTTCTCGTGTCCACTCACAAGAGACTTTCTGCAGTTCCTCCCAGTAAGCAAGAGCTTCCCCAAGAGGGCTGCCACACAATTCCATCTCATCGCCTCATTCTGGTTGAGTCATGAATGCCAGTCCTCCAAGTAGCCTCCCTGGCTACCCCAGGGAAAGATAATCTCTGTTTACAACATTTGTTTTCCTCACTATGTTTCTTGCTAATATTAGAGGAGTGCTTGCTGGTATGCTTCTGTCTCTTCCCAAATATGGAAGCCCCTGAGGCTGAAGGCTTGGGGGTTCTTGCTCAGAATCACACCTGCAGTGTCTATGTGAATATTCCTCTTAGCCTAGGCTGGGAGGCCTATGGGCCAAGACCATTCCACAGCTCAGACATTCCAGTATGCCATGCCTTAGTTTCTCCATCTCAAAACAATGCCTCTAATGGAATGACTGGATGGATTTGCCTTGGGTGAAGGTTGCTATGTGCAGTTGTGGAACTGATGGCCATTTCCAAAATACAAATTCACCAGCCCCTCCTCAGGACTCCCAAGATGCGTAAATCCAAGATTCCACATTAGCAATTTGGGCAGCAACTTATGTGCTAAGTTAAGAGTATCCGGTTATAGCTCGAGTTTCAGAAGCTTAAGTTGCCTCTGAAATAACCACCAGAAAATATTTACTCTGGAGAGACTTTTAAAATAGTCTCTTGTTCCTGCCCCATCTGTGGTCATGAGGCTGGTATAGTGTCAAATATCAGACATCTACAGATAACAGAGAATGAATACTGTTAACGCATTCCACTGTCTTCTCCCTGCACACAAAGATGCTACATTCAACTGGCTGGATCTATGGTCCACAAGCCAATGGTTTGGGGCTCTGAATGGAAATGGAATTAAAACGCCTTCATCAACTCTATTGTGCTCAAGAACAGGGAAGGAAATGCTTGGCCGTCCATGGCTCCTCTCCAAACCTCTTCGCCTCTTTCCATGGAACTTTCCCACACTGCACTGAACTTAAACTCAACTTCCCCAACATTCAATGAACCACAACCCATCAATTGAACATGGAATGTGAGCTAAAATTCAGCTCTCAAACCAGTGTCAATATGAACAGTGCTGGAAAGAAACAAAACAAAACAAACAAAACAAAAACCAGACACGCTGTTGAAACCCAGGCCCCAAGAAAATGACAAGACACCCAGAAAAACAGGAGCTAGGTGTGTTTCCAAGAACTGGAGCTCTAGCTATTTAACTCCTTGAGCCTCTGGAGCAAATGAGCTCTTCTTCTGGGGAGATGCAGGATCAGATGCTCTATTATGTAACTGTCCAAGTGCTGTTCTAACAGCGCTGGACACTCTGTAGGCGTGGGGGATTTATTTCAGTACTTATCATATCAGATTCACTTAACACGCCCGCTACTCCCTAGAAGAAAATTTCACACATACATAGAAACAACCTGTCTACTACCACATCTTCTATTTGATACATTTAATTTCTTGCTTGGAAGAGAGTCTGGTATCTCCTTTCCCTTTTCTTCCCTCCCCTCTCCTCCCTGGTTATTTTTTGTTTTGTGCCCATACTGGGGCTTGAGCTCAGAGCCTGGGAAGTATCCCTGAGCTCTTTGGCTCAAAGATAGTACTCTACCACTTGAGTCATACCTCTACTTCCCATTTTGGGTGGTTAATTGGAGATAAGAGACTCACAGACTTTCTTGCCTGGGCTGGCTTTGAACTGCGATCTTCAGATCTCGGCTTCCTGAGTAGCTAGGATTATAGGTATGAGTCACGAATGCGCAGCTTCTCTGGTCATTTTTTTAATTCCAAGTGGTAACAATGACCGAGGCTGGATGTGCCCAAACCCAGGGGCTGTCCAACTAGTACCATGCAACTCCAGGCCAAGAGAACTGAGGACTTCCAGAAACTAGAGTGTCCTCAGTATTTCCACCCAAGAAGGGACCATGTGCCCAATGTACTGACAAGTGCTGCAAGCAATCACCTGCACCTATTTTCCACCTCAGGAGAAGATAATCACCTCCTTCCTCCCAGATACTCACCCTAAAGCTCTCTTTGGCATCTCACGGCTTCCATTGGGGGAGGGAGAAGAAACAACCAAATCCGACCGGCTTTCACATCTACCATGAGGATAGGCTCCCATTTTCTACAGTGTCACCTGGTAACAAGTGAGGATGGCCAGCGGCCTGCTTGGCACTGTACTATCATGGCTCTGCAACCTTCGGGACTTGTTCAGGATCATGTACCATGGACATCTAGGGCCTGACTTTGTCTTGCTTTCCCATTGCCCCTCTTCATACACTAGACTTCTAACATGCTACTTCCTTGTGTGGAATTTTCTCACCTCTGTCTACTTCTGTGAAGACAGAGCTCACCACACACACACACACACACACACACACACACACACACACACACACACACACACTTTAATGCATGCCAGCTGGCTATCAGATCTATACTAGGAATGCGGATTTTGTTAGGAGATTCCTATCTTTTTGTATTTGGGAATTCAGGGAAATTCTTTGTTATCTCTTTTGCTTTCTATAATGTCTACCAGTTTTGGCTTTGTCATCTAGTTCTTTTTGTTTCCAACAGTTTTCCACAAAATTTTTAGCATCAATCAAGGAGGTTTCATTTTGACATATCTGTAATGTACACAATGCACTTGATCAGCCTTACCCCTCCATTACTCTCCTTCATCCTCTCTCCTCCTTTTGCTCCTTCATCATCCTTCATCATCCCTCCTCCTCCCCAAAACCAATCTAGCAAGCTTCATTGTTCCATTCTCATGTGTGCATGTGAAATATTCCTTTACCCTCTCCACCTGCCTTCCTCTCCCCCACTAGTACTCCCTCTCAGAGAGGACCTGCTTTACACTCCTGTCATTCAGTTCTCTTACTGTACAAATATTCACCATGGCACTTCACACATGTGAAGCAGATGAACACATCTGTCAGTCCAAGTGCAGGCCAACCTACCTTGTTTCAGAACACATTTCAAAGTGAACTGCAGCCCAGTGGCTAGACTTGATAAATCCTCCTGAGGCTGGCCTCCAAGTAATTCCTCTCACTTTCACAGATTCTCTAGATTGCCAGATACCAGTATGTGCCCCAATTTTGGGCTCTAAGGCTTGGTACTAATGCTTCCCCTCCAGGCCTTTCTCAGACTCCAGCCTTTAGTGTCTAGGAACTAAAGTCCCTCCTAACCTGAACAAAAATATCACCATCCTCCATCCTCATCATCTTCTCTCCTCCCCTATCCCCCAATCCTGTGAGCCCACCATGAGATGACTAAGACCAAATTTATGTGAGATCATAGTTTTCTAGTGGGAGGGAGGGAACCACACTTGCCCCCCTGGATCTCAGTGTCAACAACTGTTCCAAGTTCATCTAGTAAGGAAATGGGCCCCTGAGGGCAATCCTAATCATAGGTGTCCCCTGTGCCCACCCAGCTCACTTCTGCCCACTCCAGCTGCTCAGCACTATCATCTTAAGAACGTCATTACGTGCCTGTTTCTTGGATAAAGTAAGAGTGAACTGTGGGATGTGCTGGCAAGCGAGAAATTCCAACTTTCAAAGTGCACTGGAAATAAAAAGTTCTCAAACACAATACAGGATCTGTGATTCCACATGCATGTTCCTTACCAAAATCCCTCATCTGGCTTTTGGTGTTGACCTTTCACCTCTTCACAAGCCTCCTCTTCCTTTAAGCCAGATAAAATCCACCCTGGACTTTGTCAAGAACTCCTGGCCTGCTACTAATCATCAAAGAGCAACCTATTCTCTCCTTGGAACAGAAAGCAGCCAGCCAGAGCCTGTGTGCAGGGAGCTGTTTACAGCAACCATTGTGAGGCTCCTATTTCCCAGGAGCCTCTTTAGTTTTGTAAAATAAGTCACAGACAAGGCACACAATATTTTCTACAGAAAATTTAGGGTGGAATAAAAAACTCCAGCCAACTAATATCACTCATAACGTTGCTACTTAGAAATTATCACTTAACCTTTAAAAATGAATATACACATTTTATAAAATTTTGATCTTAACTGGCACCGGTGGCTCACACATGTAATCCTAGCTATTCAGGAGGCTGAGATCTGAGGATCATGCTTCAAAGCCAGCCTAGACAGGAAAGTCCGTGAGACTCTTATCTCCAATTAACCACCAGAAAACTGGAAGTGGTGATATGGCTCAAGTGGAAGAGTGCTAGCCTTGAGTTGAAGAGCTCAGGGACAGCGCCCAAACCCAGAGTTCAAGCCCCCTGACCAAAAAAAAAAAAATATTGTGATCTTATTGCATGTGCTGTTTTCTATTATTTTCAAACTACCATCTGTCAACTTTATAAATTATTGTCCTCATTAATACTTGACATATGATACCATGTCATTAAATATATGATTCTATATGTATATACATACATACAAATATGTGTGCTATAATTTAATAATCTTTGCTGGGTATCAAGGCTGTTTCATTTTTTTAACTGTTCTAATTATCACTTTAGTTTAAAAAAAAGTTATAACCTAATCCTTTCTAAAAAAATTTAATTATTTCCAAAAATAAATTTCCAGGTGAGTGAGGTTAAGGGGCTATGTGCAAATTGAAGGATTCTAGAAATTTCTGCAAAATGGCTTTGCAGATTTACAACTCTATATGCAATTACACAACCCACTCCCTTACTTAATTAAAAACAACTAATTGTTAACAACCCAGAATCTGGGCAAGGTGTTATGATCCAGAGAGGCTGGACATCTGATTGGCCACTTCCCAAATATTCTCTCAGCATAACCAGTGAGTGATGGTGACAGGACGGTGAAGGACCTGTCATCGGCCCACCTGAGCCACAAAGGAAGGCCTGTGAGCATAGCAGTCCTGTATGGGGTCCTCAGTAAACAATGGACCTCTGAGCCCCAGCTGAGGCTCTCAGGCTTCCCCTCCCTTTCTCTCCTCTCCCCTCCCACTCTTCTTTAGTTGGTTTATTTCCCTGGAAACACAATCAGAAGATTATGAGCTTTTCAGGTGTCCTAATATTCTTTTTTGTTATTGTTCTGGTAACGGGGCTTGAACTCAGAGCCTGGACACTGTCCCTTACCTTTTGTGCTCAAGGCTGGCGCTCTACCACTTGAACAACAGCTCCACTTCCAGCTGTTTGCTGGTTAATTGGAGCTAAGACTCATAGCTGCTGGCTTCAAACTGCAATTCTCAGACCTCAGTCTCCTGAGTAGCTAGGATTATAGGTGTGAGCCACCAGATCCTGGTTAGGTGTTCAAATATTCTTGATGAGAAGTGGTTATCAATATTTTCCTTGCATGGGGCCTGCCTAGAATAAGCACGATGAAATCCTAGTCCTGGGGAGGAGAGGGGAGGGGAGAGGGAGAATTTGGAAAGATTTACTCATTGGCTGTAGATCACATGGATAAAGTAGACCCAGAGCCTGGTTTCTGAGGGGTCCCTGCTATGGCTTGGGCAGCAGAGGAGGACACACATGGAAAGGAGCAGGTTGTGTGGGCACATGGCCGGACTGGACACACAGGTCTTCTGGGAAACACAGGATTTCCACTAGGGGAGAATGAGCTCCCCTGAGCCTCAATGAACACAGAACAGCTTGCATCTGCCAACCCGGGAACAAGCCCCACCATTGGGGAAGAAGAGGGGCCCCTGTTTTCCAGGAGGACCTAATCAGTATGCTGTGTTTCCAAGCGCAAACCAGGCCAGAATGCAACTCCCAGGGAGCATGTGCCATGCTTTTGAACAGCATGAACAGCTCTCAGAATACAAGTGGCCATGGCAGCATTGGGTCCTACAGGGTATGGAGGGTCTTGGCGAGCTGTGAAATTCCAGCCCTGGGTTTCAGGTAGGGCTTCAGATATAGCTGGGTTGGGTTTGGCTATGGGATCCTCTGCACAGAAGAGAAGGAGAATTCCAGCCACCTCTCCAGCAGTCAGCATCTGCTCTAAGGCCTCTGTTCTGAGAACTTCCCCTAAATGGCCAGGCCAGCAACGCTCTGCCAGGAGGCTCTCATTAACTGGGAAAGACAGAGGGAGACCATGGGTCATCAGGGGGCTGGGTTATCTGTCATGGTACCACAGCCCTCACTGTAGGTATAGAATCACACTGCAGGCAGCAGCTGGTGGGCCTAGGCCTGGTTTTCATTAGGAAAATTCCAGCCGCTGGGTATGAAACCTGATGCTGATGCTCCAACCTGCAATTCAGGCCCCTTCGGTCCTTCAAAGGCAGCAATTTAAAATATCCCAAATTCTCGGGTGGTCTGTGATCCCCCTTCTCTCCCTCTTACTGGCTCAAAGCCTTGCCTGCAGCACAGTCCAGCCTGGAAAGCTGCCTGGAATCCCAGCAGAACCTGCTGACCCCAGGAAGTACAGCAGGCACATGACGGGGCCTCTAATTTTATCATCTGGATTTGCCCAGCGCAGGGAATTCCACTGCCTCAAATCACTTCCAGGAAGGCTGCAGAGTTAACAGCCAGCCATGCTCAGGGCTCCCTGTCAACCCAGCCAGTGCTGCTCACTCTGCAGCAATTGCTTGCTTGGGTTCAGGGTAGGGCAGTGGCTCTCCAAGTCTAACCAACATTATTTGGGGATGGTATTAAAACAGATTTCTAGCCAGGTACTGATGACTCATACCTGTAATCCTAGCTGCCTGAGATCTATGGATCGAAGTTCAAAGCCAGCCCTCAAAGACAAATCCATGGGACTATTACCTCTAACCAACCAGAAAAAAAAATGAAGTGATACAGTGCCAATCAGTGAAAAGGCCTGGCAAGAGCTCCCTGTCCTGAATTAAAGCAACAGTACTGAACTTGTGCACAAGTAAGTGTGCTTGTGTGTATGTGCACACACACACATATACACATCAATGAGTTTCTCCTCTGGATTTATATATTTTAAAGGCTTTAAACTTCTTTGTCACTTGAGAAAAATTTTCAAAACAGTCTTTAAGTTTTGTTTCTTATGCTTGTGATATACCAAAGTTAAGATTATAAGACAGTCCAATCCCCCTGCTCTCTATCTTCTGTTATATTCCTGGTGTTTTGTGCTTTAAAGCAAGCAAGCAAGCAAAAACCAACTCTTCCTTTGAATAGGAGATACTCCCATAGATGATTCTCTCTCTTCCCCCCCCTCTCTCTCCCTCCCTCCGTCTCTCTGCCAGGTGTGAGCCTGGGTCTGGGTGCTGTCCCTGAGCCTCTTTGTATTCAAGGCTAGAGCACTGCCATTTCAGCCACAGCACCATTTCTGGCTTTTTCTGTATACTTTATTGGAGATAAAGAATCTCATGAACTTTCCTGCCCAGGCTGGCTTTGAACTACAATCCTTGGATCTCAGCCTCCTGAGTAGCTAGAATTACAGGTATGACCCACCAGTGCCTGGCTTGGTTGGAATTTTTTTTTTAATATGTGTCATGTGGGAAGAATCTACTTACTAATTTTGCTTTGTTCATTTAGTGGCTTATCCATCCTTTATTCCCACAGCCCTCACACATTAAATTCTCAATAATTCTAGGGTTGGCTTTTGAGCTGTTACTCAGTACCTTTAATCCATCTCCACTTACATGCCAATTGCTATTTTAATTACTGTGCATTTATAATGTCTGGCTGTCATGCTTTTGTGCATTCACTCAACAAATATTCAATGAACCACAATGCATGCAAGGCACAGGTCTGGGCACTGTGGATTCTACAGTAAACCATCCAGAGCACTCCGTCTGCTTCCTCTTTGGGGGGCGGGGGGGGGGGAAGCCAAAGGCTGAGCAACATTTACTGAATGCTTCCTCTGTGGACTGAGCTCTGAGCCCAGAGACTGTCTTTCCTCTGCCCCACCGCCCCCCTCCCCTGCCATGCCTCTGGCTCCTCACCCTCAGCTCCCTCAGCTTCATTAGTCCTTGCTGCCACTGTTTCCATCCTCCCCAGCCTCCTCCTGTCCTCCACACAGACGGAACTGTCACATCCAGGGCCAGCCAGGTGAACAAACGTAGGCCAGGTGTCCCCATGGGTTGACTTGTGTCCCTTTGGGACCCCCAGTAGCTTAGAACATGTCTGCATTTGCACAGATCTGAAGCTAAAATCCAGTATGACTGGGCCCTTATAAGAAAAAACCTGGAGGTAATATGGAGAAAAGATGAAGTAAGGTTAGAGGACAGAGGAAGCAACATGTGCAAGCCAAGGAGAGGGGCCTCAAGAACAACTGCCCAGCACACACCTTCAATCTGGGACATCTGGCCTGCAGCACTGTGGGAAAGGAAGCAACTAGTGTGCAGCACTTCATAATGGCTTCCCCAGCAAACTGACATCTGGGGAGGCCCAGGCTGAGGCTGGCTGCTGTCACCCTTCCCTTCACTAAGAGGGAAATCTATATCAATGGACAGATGGCCTAGCTATGTCCAGCTGCTCTCTGGAGCCACCTTCAAGCAGGCCCTTTCTGTGAAGAACAGGCCCGTTAGAGTCCAGTTCCTTCTGCAGGAGGACTGGAGTCACAGCCTTCCTCTGACCTCTGCAACTCAGTGACAGCTCACTCAAGCCCCACCCCCATCTCCGACACTGTCTAACGGGGCTGGAGCACACACAAGTTCAAAGAGAGACTGCATTCCCGACAGGTCCACAGAGACCATGAGAAGGCCCTGAGGCCTTCTGAGGACTCAACCTTTACAGAGTCCCCTAAGGAAGTTGCAGGGTCCCTGCATGGCCATAGGTGATACCAGATGCAGTGGGAGATGCCTGTCCTGCTCTCCAGTAAACACAAGCACCAGAGTCCCCCACCAAAAGGCCTGGGACAATGGGTTAAACAAGGCCACAAGTGCCACAGCAGGTAATTCAACCAGCTCTCTGGGCCAGGACCCCTGAGGAAAGGGGGTATGCCATGTTTAGAAATGGGGCAGAGTGAAGGGGTAGGGATGGGGTGAACATGTTGATCATTGAGTATGACTTAGTGGAGACACATGGGGTCACACAGAGGCCAGGAGAGAGAAGGGAGGTGGGAAGAAAGAGATCTAAGAATGTGATATGTGCAGGTGATTAAAGCAAGGTTTATAATGACAAGAGACAGTAATTAACCCCTCTGGCTAGGGAGATGGAACCAGGTAAATGGGGCAAAGGGAGCCTTTGATATTAGTGCCAGCTCCAGGACCATCCCAACACACACAGAAAGTCATGGGGCTGTGACACCAGGAGGGCTCTCTTCCTAACAAAATTATCCTTCCATGACCTCGAACCCAGATGGATCACTGTCCATTCTCTTAAAGCCTGAATTGGAGCTCTACAAATAACCATTCTGTCCACTAGGATACAAGGCCACAGCTGCCATGGCACAGGGCAAAGTCAGGAGATCAGAGGCTGGTGCCCGGACATGCTTATCCAGGTCTGCTCAGGGTGGGAGCACAGGACTGATGCATTGTGGGAAAAGAGGGCCTTCCATGTGCAGAGAAAGGCTGGGGCAGGGCTCTGGTCACATAAGTGGTGGTCACCAAGAGGGTAACAGAACCAATGAAGCAGTTGCTGATTCAGACAGGCTCCTCTTGGCAACAGCACCACCAAAGAGCCTTGCCTACTGGGGCCATGATATGTTCGATATGCTTGACTCCTGAATTTCTTTCCATATCTGCAAAAGGCAGTGCAAAGCTCAGAACACTGGAGAGAAGTTTGGCCAACATCCTCAATGTCTAGATTCTCACCAGCCTTTCCCATGGCCACACAGGCCCCCCAGGTCCCCAAGGAACCAGGAAGCATGTTAATTAGTGGGCCAGGAACTGCCTACAAACCACAGCATAATCTGTTGGATGTATATTCCAAATGCCTGCTTCTGGTCTGTGACTCTAAGCAGCCTCTGATTAAACCCAGGATAGAAGAAATTCATACTACGTCCACAGCAACCCTTGAAGGAGAACATATGACAGCCTGTGTATCCACAACAAACATCTATCTCTTCCATAGGCAGACAGACACATAGTCATGCATGCATGCACACTCAGGCTCAGCAGCCCCTACAAACCAGCCAGGAAGGCAGTGTGAAAGGAGACCTTGCTAGCCAGGGCCTACTGACAAGGCTATCATTTTTTTGCAAAATGAGATGCCTTAACTGCTAAGTAGGCTTCTAAGGGACAGTGGTATAGCACAAGGAACGAACAGCCTTGAAGTGAGACTCAGAATCAAAGCTGGTTGACTGAGTGAGTCTGAGCAAAGGCTGGCCCTACACCCACCACTCAGCCAGCACTATGGCCACTGTAAACATGTGTGACCCCACACAGCCCAGAGCACACAACTGAGATCTGAGGCCAGCATGGCCCCAGGGCTCTGGTCCTCCCTTCTCTGGAAAGGGTCCCCAATCTTGCCTTTCTAGCAGGGCCACTGGGTAGGAATGCAGAGCTTGTTCAAACACCCAGCACTTTACTCATTGTACTTCAAGGAAGTACAATGATTGTTGTCTGCTTGTTTGTTTGCTTGTACCAATACCGGGGCTTGAATTCAGAGCCAAGACATTTTCTGTTCTTTTCTTCCTCAAGGCTGGTACTCTACCACTTGAGCCACACCTCTGTAAGGTCTGCCCCTTACTTCCAATTTTTGCTGGTTAACTGGAGGTAAGAGTCTCATAGACTCTCCTGTGTGGTATGGCTTCAAACCTCTATCCTCAGATCTCAGCCTCCTGAGTAGCTAGGATTACAGGTGTGAGTCACCAGGGCCTGGCTTGAAAACATGCATGCATTATACAAGTAGAAGCCTGGGGCTGATGCTATTGGTCAGGGACCACAGCCAGACCACGACTGCTTCAAGGAAACAGCCTCTGATGTGAACAAGCTTACAGGATGGCTGTCCAGACCTCATGGAACTGGACAGGAAAAGCCATCTGCCCAGGTACTGGTATGGTTTAGGAGACCCCCATATACTGTTTTCTCCCCTCTGAATCAGGCCTGTGCAGGCATTAGCCAGCAAGGGAGCACCACCTTCTAGTTTCTAAAACTCCACCCTCCTTCTCCCTTCCTGCTACTGCAGACCCAGGGAAGGAACACACCCGTGCCTCCACAGGGAGCCCTGCGTGTTAAACCTGCCCAGCACCTGGTTCTGATACACAGCACAGGACAAATACCTCACATGGACCAAGGTCGAAGCTGCAGGCAGAAATATACAAGCTTCATTCTGCATTCCTGAGTGCTAACATCTAACTTGTGTGACCTTCCCTTACTCTTTTATTTTGAACACAGGGCCCCCCATGTAGCCCAAGTTGGTCTCAACCTTGTCATCTTCCTGCCCTGGTCTCCCAGGCCTGTACCACCATGCCTTGTCTCTCCTTACTCTTTGTCCAGGGACTGCTATAAAATTGATGAGGGAGGGGAATGCTGGCCCAAGTTTATTTTTAGCATGAAGCCAGCCTGGGAGGCCACCTTTGCTCCTGGCCAGGGTGAACCTACCCTACAATCTTCCCATTCCCAACCCAGGGAATGAGCACCCCAGCCACCCCAGCCCCAGGGTGCCTCTGAACTCCAGTAACCTGGTCCTACTGGCACGGGCCCAGGCAGACAGCTCACTGGGGTCACTAGGATTCACACTTCCAAAGGAGGAACCTGCTGATGAGATAAAAATAAAACCCGCTGAGCACACAGGAGGCAGAGTTCCTGGAGGGCAGCAGGGCTCAGGCAGGCAGCAGAGCTCTCTATTCTGGCCTGAGCCACAGCCTTGTGGGGACAGCAGGCTCCCTGTCTGGATTTACAAACCCACAGGGAGTTTCGGGATGGAGAACATCCTCCTAGGACTAAACACATCCAAAAACTTCCCCCCAACTCTTCAGTGCAACTGAAAGGTCTGACCAACTGCTCCTACACTCCCAATCCTTGAACTTGAACTGTCAGCCTGGTGATACTGCCTGCCTGGCTTTGTCTTACATGCAAACACAAATAAATCAAGCATTCAAAAAACAGAAAAGTTCTAGGAAAATGCAAGCATTATCATCACTTATAACTTACTAAGGTGTGAAAGTCTTCTGGGTAGTACTAGGGTTTGATCTTAGGGTTTCTCACTTAGTCAGTTGGTGCTCTACAACGTGAGCCATGTCTCCAGACTAGCTTTTTGCCTGTTTTGGGGGGGATGGAGTCCCATAGACTTTTCTGTTCCAGCTGCCTTCCAATTGTGATCCTCTAGGTTTTAGCCTCCCAAGAGGCTCCTACAGGGAATAGTACCTGATTCACACACACACACACACACACACACACACACACACACACACACACACACACACTACATAAGGTGAAGTGAGATTGTCTGAACCCATCTCTCAGCTGCTCTGTTCAACATGACAGCCACCAGCCAGACACATGTGGCTTCTGGTACTGGAAATGGGGCAGGTCTCAATGGCGTAAAACACACACAGGGCTTCAAAGGGCACACAGGAAGAATATAAAAACACCTCCTTAGTAATGGCTTACTGGTTATATGCATAAGCATTCACATTTTCATACAGTGGGTGAGATAAAAATATTAAAATAAGAGTCACCTGTTTTCTGACCTATTTATTTATTTACTTTATTTCTGAAGAAAAATGTCTCACTTCTAGGCTACTCCCTGCCTCAGCCTCTCCTATGTTAGGATTATAGGCATGCATTACCACGCCTGGCTGAATAGCTCCTATTATATTTTGGCTAGGGGATACAGCTATAGGAAATCTGCACCTCATGTTGTTTTCTCTAACCTAGCCTCAGAACCTGAGAGCTGCCCTTCTTCCCTGGGGTAAAATGCTGTTTCTTGGCCAGTGTTCCCAGTGGGGATTTAGAGCTGTTATTGCCTGCCTTCCCTTGGCAGGTGGGAGTGGAGTGGCCTGGCTGGTGTGAGGCCTGAATGCGTTCTGGGCCAGCCTGTGAATGAAAGGCAGAGTGTCCTTATTTAATTCAGCCATCCTGGCAGCTCTAGCTGTTGTACTAGGCAGATCCCGGCCATTATTTAGGCCAGGGGCCCCATTGTCCCAGAATCCAGGGGAGCATTTCTAAGGGGTTTTATCTGTGCCACTCTTGGCAACCCTTGTCCCTTCTTTGTAGGAAAAAAAACCCAAAACACCACTTTGCTGAGGCACCAAAACTTTAAAAATAGCCAGAGACCTGGTTTGGGCAGCTAACCACTCTGCACCGCTGGATAAGAAAATCTGCTCACTTGGGAAATTCTCACAGTCTTGCGAGGCTAAAGACATCATTTAAACTCTAACAGTGTGATTTCGCTCAGGAGGGAAAGCATCCCACACTGTGCTTCTAGCCTGCAGCTCCATTTTCTAGTTTAGGCCAAGGACCAGGCTTTGACCCTTCTACAGTCAGCACTGAGACTCAAGCTTAAGGGCAGAACAGACAAAGTGACTAGCAACTCCCACCAAGCTCTAGAAGGGCTGCCATGCAAAATACAGGCCATGCCTTCCTCCATAAAAAGAATCAGTGGTAGTGGCCTAAGCATGATACAATTTGGAAAGGAGGCAAGTCTTACCAGAATTTGGAGACAGAATCCTGTGTTCTTCTGCTGTGTATTGTTTATGTTATTTCACTTCAACGCAGGACATGATCATGTTCTCCATAAAAGGAGAATTGTCCACTAACAAACTGCTGTCCGGACCTCCATGTTGACTGTGGTTCCAGAGGAAAGATGGAGTCTAACTCTGTCTAACTCTCACTTCCATCAGCTCTGGGGCTCCAAACACCTCTAGCTGCCCTCCCCACAGAGAACCAACAGGGGTGGAAGGCCTGGATGACCCGGATGTACCACAGGAGTGGTCTGCTGCCAGTGGCTTTATACACATGTAGCCTCCTCCCCTGTCTTAGAACAATTACAGGATGATCTCCCTCCCCAGGTCACTGAGGGACAAGCACCACGCTTTATCCTTTCATTGCAGGGTTTCACGCAGATCCGAGCCCAACAAGTCATCAACAATCATCTGCTACAATCTATCCTCAGGTTCTATGACATGCCACCATGAGCCCCAGGGAGGACCCTGAAGGATGCTGGGGAATGGGGGAGGGACTAGCTGCAGGCTCTGATGAGCCCCATCTGTGTGCCAGGCTCAGAACATCTGGGGCTTCACTCTGCTGTCATCTTTAAGTCTCTTCCCAGAGTAGCTGCAGAGACTCCAGAGGCTCAGACAACCCTGAATCTTTTGGTTGTGCCTGAGTCAGTGTCAGTACCTCATTTAGCCAAGTTGCCCTCACCCAAGCAACTCAAAGTCCATTTCACAAAGGTCTAGATAGGGCCTGGGTGTGGTCAGATTTCAGCTCCTCCACCATCTGTCTCATCACACTGGCCCTGTGCATTGCACTGTTCTCTTCCTCTATTCCCCACCAGCAAATGTTTACAGAACAAGTGCCTCATAGATCTAAGGGAGCTCACAAAGGGGTGGCACCCACCAAGAATGAGTAGTCTAATTGGGAGTCACTAAAGCCAGGGTCAGGTCTTAACTAACAATGTAACCAAGTGAGTGAATCAGGTGACTAGGTCCTGGAGATGACCCAGAGACTGAAGGTCAGTCTGTACCTCTCTAGACCCCTACCTCACAAGCTCCTCCATGAACTACACCGCATACAGGCACCACGAGGGCACCTCCAGACCAAACCAAAGGAAGAGGAGGGAGGGAGTGGAGCCTCAACTGAGAACATGGTACTAGGACTGGAACTCCAGGCCTGGGCACTGCCCCTGAGCTTTTCTGCTCAAGGCTACTAGCTCTACCACTTAAGTCACAGTTCTACTTCTGGCTGTTTGGTGGTTAATTGGAGATAAGAGTCTCGTGGGCTTTCCTGCCTGGGCTGGCTTCGAACCATGATCCTCAGATCTCAGCCTCCTAAGTAGCTAGGATTACAGGCATCAGCCACCACTGCTCTGGCTTGCTGGTGGTCTCATTGTGATTAAATTCTGATTATACCTTTTTGATGAAACTATGCCACAGGTGACACTGTACTCTGTGGGGGTGGGACAGTGTACTGGGAGACACAGGAGCTGAGTGATCTGTCCCACCACAGGTAATGTTACTTCTGCTGAGGCATGATGTCTAGTGCCCAGGTGTTCCACTGGAAGTCCCTGCTTTTCCACCTCATGTTGTGGCAGGCTCTGAGACTCCCAAGTATCAGAGCATGGCTGTGGTACAAGTTCCGGTCTGCCAGCTGTGGCCAGGCTAGCAGAGACATATGCAGGGTCAGGACTTTAGCAATCTGCTTGTAGCTTTGCTAATGGGGAGCTGGCCCAGACACTGACCTACAGAATGTTCCAGAAAATCTATGCAATAAGAGCTATAGGCTGAGCATGCTTTGTCACTGATTTTTTTTATTATAGTGTAGATTGAAAGAGGGTGTATTTTCAGTATTTTTACCTGTAAATACTAACATTTTACAAATCCTTTTCTTGGTGTGAAGTTATTAAGAATTGAAGTAAAGATTTACTAACAAACTCTGCCCATTGTTGAATCCATACTTCCCAGGCAATTGTTTTTTTTTTTTTTTTTTTTGGCCAGTCCTGGGCCTTGGACTCAGGGCCTGAGCACTGTCCCTGGCTTCTTCCCGCTCAAGGCTAGCACTCTGCCACTTGAGCCACAGCGCCGCTTCTGGCCATTTTCTGTATATGTGGTGCTGGGGAATCGAACCTAGGGCCTCGTGTATCCGAGGCAGGCACTCTTGCCACTAGGCTATATCCCCAGCCCTCCCAGGCAATTCTGATTTGGAGTCTATGATCACTTACCTAGCTCATTAGTTTCTATGGGAAATACTGTGAGACATATTAAAATCTATTAGTTCTAGGAAGCTTATTTATATACCATCAAACCAGAAAGCCATGGTGAAAGAACCATGCACATTCGCTGGGAATATGGCCTAGTGGCAAGAGTGCTTGCCTCATATATATGAAGCCCTAGGTTCGATTCCCCAGCACCACATATATAGAAAACGGCCAGAAGTGGCACTGTGGCTCAAGTGGTAGAGTGCTAGCCTTGAGCAAAAAGAGGCCAGGGACAGTGCTCAGGCCCTGAGTTCAAAGCCCAGGACTGGCACAAAAAAAAAAGATCTCTTAAGAACCATGCACATTCACCAGACATTGCTTTGGCTTTGCTCCTTTGGTTATGGATAAATTAGATAAAACTGCTTTTTTTCAGATATCACCTGGTATTGAAAACATTAAGACATTCTTTAATTTGTCTATAACTGATATAAAAGAATCCCTTCACAAATTTTGCTCCTGAGTAGCATTCTACACTTGAGCTGCACCTCCAGTCAGCTTTGCTGATCTTAATGTTTAACCTTGATGTGTTACTGAGAATGAGTATTATCCTCAACAGTCACTTTACAGTAGTTTGAGACTTATTTGTTGAGGTTTGGTATATTCTGATCCCATTTTGTATTCGCGATAAACAAAAATGTAATAGGAAAAACCCTTAGAATAACCAGTATTTTAACTTTATTCATAAAGCTTGGGACTTCAAGGTATCAATAGAGGATGCTGAAAATGCATTTTACTTTTACTTTGGTCAGATGACTGTGATCTGATTTCTTAATTTCTATATTCAAAACCTTTTGAATTAGGTATATAATTAAAGCCTAACATTAAAAAATAGCATAATTCAGCAATATAATTCAAGAATGAAGTTTTATTTTCTAGATAAAATATAGTTTATTGTATCAAATTTAAATGTTACTTTACAATGGTAAATTCCTTTAAAAGAATATTTAAACTATGTTGCATACTTCCTACCCCCTACAAGACATCAAAACATTGTAATCATTTATTAACTATGTAAATTTTGCCTTATTAAACATTGTGCCTTACTTTATTAAGTTTTGTTGAAATCCAGCTCTATATTTCAGGAAAATAACAGTATTTTATTCTTAATAAGAATTTACTCTTAAAAAATCTAAAATCCTCATAATGTTTGTATTTGCCTATTATATCATTGCTTATCTGTTTATTAAACTTATTCAATACATGAATCCATAAAAAAAAAAGAGCTATAGGCCGGAATGAGAGCTTTAAAATGAGTTACTCTTTCTCTACTGGGCTCTTAGTAGGAGCCAAGGTGGGTGTGCTTAAGGAAATGGGATACCGTAAGAATGCCTTACATCTAGAAAAGAGTAGGAAGAATTCCAAATTAGCAAGATAATCACTATCAACTACAATTGTAAGGAGGACAAAGATTTCCATGAGAGATGCCTTGGACAGTCCTTCTGCAGGGCTCTAAACATTTACTTTTCCTTTTGGTCCTCCCTTCTAAGCTTCTTTATAAAAGATATAACCAGTTGTTGTGAACACCTGTGGGGGGAGAGAAACAGAACTTCCTCCCCTATGCCATCCACCTATGTGCATGAGCTGATTTCTTAGCCTGCATTTGAGAGTGAAGCACAGGTGAATTACTGGGTTCTACAGGCTGCCTGCCCACTCGACACTCCACATTCATGCACTTCTTCCCACAAAATTGTTTACAATTCATTTTATCAAAGAGAGAGCAAGACTGAGAGAGAGAAAGAGAGAGAGAGAAAGCAGAAGCCCAATGCACCTGGTGACAGGGACTGGCAATTTCCCGCCCATCCTCTTCCCTCCTTGGGCTGCTCAGAAATGTCTCAGCTGGTGCTTCTCCTTGCTCACGTGCCCCAAGGGGTCCCTGCATCTGGGCTTGTGCTTTCTTTCCTTTTAAAGATAATTTGTGGTTTGTGTATTTTTGCACAATAGGCATTAGCTAGCTGTGGTGCGTCACTGTTCACACACCACCACTCACAGTGTTTAAAAATAAAAATTGCATCACCAAGGAGAAGCTCTTTTAGACAAGGAGAGAGGCTTGGCCCTTCAACACCAGAGCATATGGCCAGGACCACAAAACAGCTTCAGGATCACAGATTCCCAACCAGAAAAGCAGGCAGTCCCTGATCACAAGCTGTCCCTGTGGTGAGCGAGCCCCTGCCGACAAACACAAACGCAACTTCCTTAAAGGACATGCATCTGATCAGACAACAGATCTGCCAGGGCAGACATAAACCTGCACTTGTTACTGTTTTGTTTTTGTGCCAGTCCTGGGACTTGAACTCAGAGCCTGTACCTTAGCTTTTGCGGTCTAGGCTAGCACTCCATCACTTGAGCCACATCTCCACTTCCAGCTTTTTGGTGGTTAAAGAGTCTCACAGACTTTTTTGCCTGAGCTGGCTTTGAACTACAATCCTCAAATCTCAGCTTCCTGATAACTAGGATCACAAGCATGAGCCGCAGGGGCTTGGCTCCTGCATTTGCTTTTTAATGTAAACTGCTAGAGACTTGTACCACGAAGTGAGCAGAACCCCGTGGAACCTGCCACCTACTCCCCCTCCTCCCCCTCCCTCACCCAGCTTCTCTTCTCTCTACACGAGGGTGGGTAAAAGCCAGCCCAGCTTTGCGCTTGGCCATAACACAGGAATCGTTTTTGCACCGTGTGTGACCCTCTCTCTCTCTCTCTCCAGGCCTGTCTCCTTTCCCCTTCCCCTCCCCATCCTCACCTCCCCAACGTGCAGCACCCTTCTCCCACTCTTACCTGACTGAAGGGTCAGGATGGGCTCGGAGCTGGAACAATGACTCAGGCTCTAGGCAAAAGCTGTCCCTGACCCAGGACCCCATCTCTAGTTCTACCAACCGCCTCCCGAACCCAGGCTCCATTGCAGGGCCAGCTCCAATGCTACCCAACAACAAGACTTGGCACCAAGCAACACTTCAAAGAATGTTTGCTTGACAAGAGTCATGGATGCTTCCCAAACTGTAATCATCATGGTCACTTCTACATGCTGTGTAACTTTCCTGCCCCTTGCTCTCAGAGAGGGTCTCCAAGTTCCTGGGTGGAAGTGAGTAGAGCCATGGGTTTAAGTTCACAGAACTCCTGAGCATTTTTCTAGGGAAGAGGTCAATGTCAGGTAATGACTTGGGGAGGACAGCTGGCACGATATAGAATGAGGAAGTCAGGAACATTCAGGGGATGGTGGCTGCAAGCCTCATGCGGTCAATGTCGGGTAATGACTTGGTGAGGACAGCTGGCATGATGTAGGATGAGGAAGTCAGGAACATTTAGGGGATGGTGGCTGCAAGCCTCGTGCCAGCCAGCCCCATGACACCACCTCAGGAAAGGACTTACTTAACTGAGGGAGTGGTGAGGAACCGGAGCAAGAAGGAAAGGACAGAGAGGGAGCTCCCTTCACTAGGCTCAGAAAAGAGTTTAAATCGAGGGAATAACTTTACCAGGATCCTGTGAGGAACATTAAAAATCCATCTTTTCTTTATTGCCATCCTGAGGGTCGAACCCAGGGCCTCAAACATGTTAGGCAAGTGCTGTTCCACTGAGCCACATCCCTAGACCACACAAGTACAGACTGTACTTGTACATTTCATTTTAATTATTATTTTTCCCTTCTGTAGTATTGGAGTTTTGTTTATTTTTAATTTTATTTTTAAATTTAATTTTTAATTATATCTTTAAGTACAAAGGAATTTTGATTCAACATCAATTTATGAGTACACTGTGTCTTGACAAATGTCACCTCTTCCATCATTCTCCCCTCAGTCAACTGGTTGCAATTGTATGCTTTGAATCATTCTATTTCTGCTGAGTTGGCTGCAAAAATTCTGAGTTGGTAGTGGAGGGGAAAGCCACCACTGCCAGGTCTGTGCTGGGTGCCCACAGTACTGCTCTGAAGGACTGAAGCCCCCAGCATGGTCTGATCCCCACTGCCAGGTCCATGCTGGGTCCCCACCATCCTGCTCTGAAGGAATGAAGTGTCCAGCACTGTCTGATGCCCCCCCCCCCGTCCACTGCCCAGGTGCATGCTGGGTGCCCACAGTCCTGCTCTGAAGGAGTGAAACACCCAGCACTGTCATCCCCACTGCAGCTCTGGAGTTGTAAGCACAAAACCAGAATCATGCAGGGAATGGCAGGCTGACCACACCTAGAAAAAGCTTTCAAAGACCTAAAGGTCACCACCCCAGAGCCCTTCTCCACCCCACCCCATTCGCCATTCCTGTGGTTCCTTGGAGACTCGCTGCCTTGGAGACTCACAGGAAGAGACTGCACGGGTAGCATGAGAGCAGGAGACAGGAGGCAGGAGGAAAACCACGTGTCATTCCCAGGGTGTCAGGAGTCAAATGGGGCCCGAGCAACAATGACATCCACCACCATTTGGCCCCTGGACTGGGGAATGCAAAGCTAAGGTTGCAAACCCTTGGCTTTCTGTGAAGGCCTAGGAAAGACCAGGCTTGCCAAACAAATACGCAAGCAAGGGAAACACAGGTTTACAAAGGAAATGGTGATAGTAGTACATTTAGGAGGAATAGTTGGTTATACCCAGTCCTGTGTGCCACACTTCCTTCCATCAGCTGGTAAAGGGGTGCTCCCATTCCTGATGTGTGGTACTGTGCCAATGCACCATCATTCTATGGCACCTAAGATAAACTTGAGGATACAATACATGATCTTGGCAAAGCCTAAGGACACAGCCATCAACACAAAGAGCAAGAGGGGAACCAAGGCAGAGCAAGACCCATGCCCAGAAGCACAGATGATGCTCTTTCTCTCACAGGGCCCCCTCCAACTCAGGACGCAGGAGCTGGAGGAGCAGCAGCCATCCCAGGAAGGGATCCTAAGGACAGAGCAATGTGAGTTAGCAAGATGAACCTGGTCATCCACGAGCATGCTCACCACTGGTAAATCCTGCCTGGTACCTGGCTACCATAAATGGCCAAATCAAATTTCAAAAGCTGGCCATTCCATTTCTCATCTGTTCCCAAGAGAAAGGTGTGCTTGCATGTTTGTAATGGCAAGACATGGACGGCCACAGAAATAGCATCCGCCATAGAATAGTACACCCACACAGTAGAATATAGGACTAGGGTGAGCCGTAGGAACACAAGGCTGAGCACACCAAAAGCAGGGTTGCACAGGGACACAGTGTTACTTCAGTGACCAACCAATGTTATCTTGTCAGAGACAGAAAATCCACAGAACTCTCTAGAAGAATGGCAGATAGAGGAGCACACGCATCCTGAAAGTGGCTCTCTAACCACAGAGAGAGGACATACCAACGCCAAAGCAACAGAGTTCTCTCATGTAAGTTGGGTGGCCCCTGTCGGGTTCTTTATCATTAATTGTGTATACCTGACATATATTTCTGGTAGGTCTTTTGTTTTTTGTTTAGTTTTTGAGACAGGCATATCACAATGTTATCCTAGCTAGCCTTGAACTCTTATGCTCAACTGATCCCTCCACTTCAACATCCTGAATAGCTGGAGTTCCAGGTATGTGCCACTGTGCCTGACTGCTATCATCATCATCATCATCATCATCATCATCATCATCATCATCATCATCGTCATCATCAGCTCATTTAACAAATATTTTTTTCAATAGCAAAGGGAGCACCCAATCGGCCAATTGGTTAAGCAAAAACAGTAGTCTGTCATGCCTGAAACTGAAGATGCCATAAGTCTTCAGAGAGACTTGCTGTTCCATAGCCTTCTGTCTTCACACAGTCTGCTGTTCCCAGGGTGTGTGTGCCTCCTGTCACTTGTGGCCTCCTCTTTCATACAAATCTTCAAAGCACAGCAAACTAGGTCCATGAACTGCATCCAGTGAGCCACCTGGTTTTGTATAGTTTATAATGTAAGAATGGTCCTAGCCAGCACCGTGGTGACACCTGTAATCCTAGCTACTGGGAGGCAGACATCAGGAGGAGTAAAGCCAGTGCAGCAAAAAGCTCATGAGATCCCATCTCAGTGCATAGCTGGTCACCACTGCACAGAAGTGAAAATAGAAGGGCTGTAGTCCAAGACAGATAGGCAAAAAGCAAGAATCTAGTCAAGAAAAATAATTAAAGCACAAAAGAGCTGAGGTATGGCTTGAGTAGTAAGTATACCTGCCTGGCGAGCATAGACCTCGAGTTCAAACCCTAGTAGTTCTGGGGGGAAATGTAAAGAAATATAAACTCAATACCACGATCAATGCTGGAATGAAAATCTGTGTTTGGAGTAGGCAAAGCAGAAAGTGAAGAAAATCTGCATGATCTGAGGAAAGCAAACAAAAACACACCAGCCACCAAGAGCACACCTGTCAGGTGTGGGGCAGACACAGACTGGCACTGTTTTCACAACCTTCCCAGGGAAGGGCAGGCATTGAGAGGCAAAGGGCCACTCAGCTGGCACTATGTCCAGGCAGCCATTAAGGTAGATGGCCTCATTTCCCCAAAGAAGCCATGTGCTGGCTGCCTGGGTCTCTACACCCAGCAAGAGGCAAAACTGAGCTGTGTGGAGCAAGCACACACCCCATGCCAAGTAAGCCAGGTTCCTCACAGTCCCCACAGGGGAACAACAATGTGTGCCATCTGCTCAGCCCAGATTCTCACCAGCTAGCTGCTCCACATGGTGAGCAAAGCACAGAACACACACCTGTGGCTCAGGGTGGGGCTCGGGGCCAGGCCAGCTATGTCCTCTGGCCTGTCCTCTGAGGCCTGCCTCCCCAAGGCCACCTGGAGGCCTGCATGCTTGACCCCTGGACAGCAGGGGCTGCATGGTTCCTGTGTCCATAAAGGGAGGGAACAGAAGGGGACCAGGACCAACAGATGTGAGCGGTGGGGGTTGATTGGACAAGACATGAGGCAAAACTGAAAGACTGAGGATTCAAGAGAAACTTAAAGGGCACTGCTTAGTGTCTGAATCTGCATGCTGGTCCTACGTGCTAGCCCTGTATCCCAGTCCTTCATCCTAGTTCTACATCCTGGTCTGTGTGCTGGTCCTTCATCCTGGTCCTCTGTCCTCTGTCCTCTGTCCTGGTCTTCTAGGTCATGCATTGTGGTCTGTGTTCTGATCCTGCATACTAGTCCTACACTTTGGCCTTGCATCCTGGTCCTACATACCGGTCCTACAGTCACTTCTTCTTTGAAGGAAACAGGTCTGGCAACGACAACTGCACTGACTGAGACCAGTGGGGGACCAGAAGCTCCATCCAGACTTGCCCACTCTCCAGCCACAGGCCCTTGGGCAAGTCTTTCATCTCCTCTTAAAGATCAAATGGCAGGTCTTTCAAAGCTATGGGAACTCAGGCAGGGCAAATGAAGCTGGTGAGCTGTTTGGTTTTAATTATGGAAAAAGTATCAGTCCATTTATTTTGATTTATTGGGGGGAGGGGAGTAAGGTCTCATTAGGTGGCCTAGGATGGCCTTGACCTCAGAAGCCCCTGTCTCAGCCTCCCAAGTGCTGGGACTTACAGGCATCTGTAAATTGAAAAATAGTAATAGAGATCTTGTTCTTATTTGAAGGTTATAAAGTCAGTCACATGGTTCAGACAGCTAAGATGCTTCCAAGGCAGACCGAGAGATTTCCCTCCTATCCTCCCATAGATGTCTACTTTATTACCTAATGTTTACCAACAATCTCCTAATGCATGGGCAAGGGACCATAAATACCTATTCCTATTGTCTCTCCCTTTCTTACATGAAGATGTGCCTAAGATACGTGGTTCCTTTCACTCCTGAACAATTCAGGAGGAGGAACTTTCATGTGACTGTCTTACTCTCGCCTTCCCAGGTGACCTTGGCTCTCTCTCCAGTCACAGACACAGCAGCCCCTGTGTGACTGAACCACAGGTTATTTGGCAAATTCACAAATTATTTTTACAAACAACATTGCAAGGCATAACTATCTCAATTGGAGTTTATATTTTGTGGAGCTAGTACTGGAGCTTGAACTCAGGGCCTTGCACCCTTGCTTGGCTTTTCTGATCAAGACTGGTACTCTACCACTCGAGCTACAGCACCGCTTCTGGTTTTTTGGTGGTTAATTGGTGATAAGCATCTCATGGACTTTGCTGCCTAGGCTGTTTTCAAACTGCGATCCTCAGATCTCAGCCTCCTGAGTAGATAGCATTACAGGCGTGTGCCACCAGTGTCTGGTGACCATCATAATCTTTTACATTGCTCTTCCCCTAAGATTTCATTTAAGGTCAAATGAAAGCTTCTTGGCTAAAGGATTAGAAGTACTGTCTACGGCCTGCATCTTGGGTGCAAGAAACAGAAGCCAGCACAAGCTAGTACACAGAAGTACCTAGTTAACAGGAGCGACAAGCTGGGTTAGGGAATTTGGAACCAGAAGCAAATATGTCCTGAGTTGGTGCTGCAAAGGATGTTGGGAAGATGAAACCTGTAGTGAGGGGAAGAATCAGCTGTGCATCTTGTCACATAAGGAAGGAGTTTTTTAAGCACTGAGAGGAATGACTAGAACAAATGGGCACTGAGTCTCCAAAATATGAGAACCAGTGGTGGCAGTGGGAAATAACTTATATATGCATATAAACATAATAAATACATATATACATATACATTGCCTATGTTTTGAACATTTCATGCCTAACAATACATAGCCTTTACTAGAGATGCACAAGTTGATCTTGAACTATGCAAAAGACCAGGTCAGACCTGGCCTTGATTTTAGCAGCCTCCGGGCCATTTGGAAACCTGGTGGGAGTGAGCAACTGTCTAATTTTCCCTGGATACTTCTAGATTATATCAGAAGCAAGGTCACATGGGTTGGGATAACCCTAACTACAGAGGAAAGCCGAGTCAGAAGACAATGTCCAGCCAGCTACATCCAGGCTTTCCAGATAATACTTACTCACTGAGAAAGTAGGAGACGCACAGAGGCAATTAACTGGAACGATAAGGAGCTATTTTAAAAGATGGATATATTTAGAACTCAAGCACACCCAGAACATAGGACTCGTGGGTGGAGACATGTACAAACCTATGTCTGTGGTCAGCCACAGATGAATCCACAGACATATGAGAAGCAAATCAGGTTGACAAAAACAAGACTCAGTCAATGTTCACTGTTTGACCTTCAAAAGATAACACTGAGGAAAGAGTCTGATCTACTGCCAGAGCCCTTTGGCTCGAATACAATTAATTTTACATTTAAACATTCATAATGTGGAGTCACTGTGGTATTAGAGGAAGGGGGTTGTTTCAAGCAGACAACAGATGTTTTGGCTTTCTACTACATCCTCTTATGAATATAGATCTATTTATGTGAGAATAGACAGGCAATCAGAGGTTCGGTGTACAGCCAAAAAACTGATTTACACACAGATCTGAAGTACAAGGAAAAGGAAAACAAGTTAAAATTAATCAGGGCCAGAGGACAAGATGGAGCTGAAGGAGATTGAACTGAGATCTCTAGATGTATGGGGTGGGGGGGGGGGGGGGGACTCTGTTTGGCTTGTCTTTAGTTCCAACTAGGAAAGATACAGAAAGTTACAAATAAAGGGGGTGGTTTGAATGTGTTCTCCAAAGGGCCATGTCCTCGGGAGTGGATTAAGGTCATTTTCATGGAGGTGGAATTGATCTGGAGAAAGTGGATTTATTATGAAAGCAGGTCCAGTTCACTCTAGTCTGGCTTTTGTTCTCTCTTGCCTTTCCCCCTTCTACCATGAGATGCCGCAACACAAAGATTCCAGAGCCACACAGCTTTCTGTCCGCTATAAATACCTCCGCCTGGGAGATGCTGTGGTAGCAGCAGTCAGAAGGAGAGATAAATGATGTACAGAAAGACAAGAAGAGCCCTGGGGTAAGAGATGGTGGGAGAGTGAACACGTTATCCACCCACAGTAACTAAATGCAGCTGTCAGAAGCTAGAACCAGCTGGGCATCTTTAGATCTCAGAACTTAGGTAGAGTAAAACCAGCACATCCCTCCTGGCAGATATGAAACTCTACACTGGGCACAGACAGGAAAGGACTGAGGAAGAAAACTAAAATCCAGGGGAAGTGGAGCCGTGCATGGGTGATGATGCTACCCTCTCCACCCCGACCCCTCCCCAGCCCCAGTGAAATGACTCAACTCCCCACAGCTCGGGTCTACAAGCAGCAGGAAACAATCCACAGCCCAGGGTCCCCTAAGCAGGCAGGTGCACCTCCTGGCCCAGGCTGTAGAACCAACAATGAAATTATCCAAGCTTACCCCACATTGCGAATCGTAGCACACGATCACATTTGGGCTTCAAATTAAAAGTGCTAAACTTCCATCAAAATACAAAAGTAGAAATCAGAGCACACCTAGGGTCTCCCAAGCACACTGCTACAAGCTCACTTCAGACAGGCACTCGCCAGAAACAAAAAGGGCACCAGCTGGAGTCCAGTGGGATTCTTCCTGAGTGGGGAGTGGGTTTTGGAGGACGGTGACACATTTTCCTCTTAAGAACTGTTGGAGGTTCTATCCTGGTACAATGATTCCATGGTCAGGGCAAGGAAGAGGGGGAGAGAAAGCAAAGACAGTTGCTGCACAAGACTCTCTTGTATTGTTTTTCAGCTTGGGAACAGCCCACCAGGCCCAAAATAGATGTTTGTCCAAAGAAGAGCAAAAGATGGTGGGTGCACACAGGAGAAGATGCTAAGCAGCACTGGTTATCAGAAGAACAGAACTCAAATGCCAATGACAGATTTCACATCCACAGACGGCTGTAGTCCAAAGACGGAACCAAGTGTTGGTGAGGAAGTGGACAGGCCACACCCACTGTCAGAATATAGAATAACTGTGCCTCTGTGGGCAGCTCTTCAAAATGTTGAATACAAAATTCCCATATGACCCAGCAGTTCTAGCCATAGGCAATTATTCCATCAACATGGAAATACCTGGGGCTGGGCTCAGTGGCTTACCCTGGAATCCTAACTACTCAGGAGGCAGAGATCAAGAAGATTGCAATGCGAGGCCAGCCCAAGCAAAAAAAGTGAGCCAGACCCCCTTCTCAAACTAGAAGTCTAGTGTGGTAGCCTATATCTATATTTCTAGCTGCACGAGAGGGAGCATATAGGAGGATTAGGATCAAAGGCTAACCCTAGCAATAAAACAAAATAAAACAAAGACCCTATCTGAAAATTAACTGAAGTAACAAAAAGGTCTGGGGATGTGGCTTGAGTGATAAAGTGACTATTTAGAAAGAGTAAGATCCTGAGATCAAAGCCCAATATTGCTATTTCAAAAGACCACAAACAAAAACACACTAAAGCCACCAGCACAACAATGTTCATCACAGCACAATTTGTCATAGCTAGAATATGGAACCAACCCAGATGCCCCTCAGTAGAAGAAAGGATCAGGAAAATGTGGTACATATACACAATGGAATTTTATGCCTCTATCAGAAATAATGACATTGCCCCATTCGTAAGGAAATGGAAGGACTTGGAAAAAATAATACTAAGTGAAGTGAGCCAGACCCAAAGAAACATGGACTCTATGGTCTCCCTCATAGGGAATAATTAGCACAGGTTTAGTCTAGTCACAGCAGAGGATCACAAGAGCCCAACAGCTATACCCTTATGAACACATAAGATGATGCTATGTGAAATAAACTCCATGTTATGGAAACAACTGTTATATCACTGTTATAATTACTTTCAACATGTGATGTGAAACCGTAGCTTCTATTATTGATGACCCTCTTGTATCCCCTTCCTGTGGTTGTACCTGAACTATCTCTGTATCTTATGTGAGCACATTGGAATCCGTGTATACTGGTAGTAGAACTAGGAAAATGAAAGGGAATACCAAAATCAAGAGACACATGGTAAAAATACAAACGACTACAAAAGCAGTACTTGCAAAACTGTTTGGTGTAAATCAACTGAACAACTCATGAAGGGAAAGAGAAAGGGGAGGGGGAGGGGGGAATGAGGGAGGAGGTAACAAACAGTACAAGAAATGTGCTGGGAATATGGCCTAGTGTCAAGAGTACGTGCCTCCTATACATGAAGCCCTGGGTTCAATTCCCCAGCACCACATATATAAAAAATGGCCAGAAGGAGCACTATGGGTCAAGTGGCAGAGTGCTAGCCTTGAGCAAAAAGAAGCCAGGGACAGTGCTCAGGTCCTGAGTCCAAGGCCCAGGACTGGCCAAAAAAAAAAAAGAAAGAAAGAAATGTATCCAATGCCTAACGTATGAAACTGTAACCTCTCTGTATGTCAGTTTGACAATAAAAATTTCAAAAAAAAACTTATACACGAATGCTCATCTCAGTATTACTCATAATATTCAAAATGAGGCCCTCATTCATTTGAATGAATGAGTTATGGATTGCTCTGGATTAGTCGTTAGACTTCATGGATATATGAAAAATTGCTGAACTCCGTCTGAGTGGAATGAAATGGAAATCCTATTTTAATTCCAGCTCTTGCTCAGCCAGCATGCCTGGCCTCCTTGCACAGGAAATCTTTTATTTCATCCTGGCACATGCTAGGCAAGCACACTACCCAACTCCTTGGTTTAGATTTTGTTTGTGAGATGAGGTCTTACCAAGTTGGCCCGGGCTAGCCTTGAACTCTGCTATCCTCCTGCCAAGGAGCTGGAATTACAGGCATGTAGCACCACACCCATCTCTAGGTTTGCAAGTTTGTCACCTCTGTACCTAAGTATCTAGGCTTGACATTCGCTCACCATGTGATGCCTGGCCAACACACAGTCTTTACAATAAGCTCCCTGTGTGTAACACGGGCACACCTCATCCAGAGCTTGGTGGGAGGTATGAGGATAAAGCTAGTTAATGAGTAGAAAGTTCCTATTAACAGCATGTGGGGTAAAGTAAATAATAAATGTGAGTGAGCATATATTGCCTACAAAAATTCCCAGGTGCTACACCATGTTGACACTGGGTTACACCCACCTAGCCAGTACCCTTACAATACCACAGTCCAGGAGAGCGGCCATGGCAGGAATGCCTCCTGTAGACTGGGGGAGGGCAGGGGGGTCTTGACATAAGCCAGAGACAGCCTACAGCCTGCCCTGAGTTGGCTTGGTGTTGGCTGTCCTGCCCCTTACCCCACCGCCATGTGGATGACTTTACATCCTGAACACAATAGACCTGACCTGGGTGGGTTCTTGGCCCTGGCTAGCTTGGGGGTCAATATACCCAAGGCCAAGGGCAAGCAGGACATGCTATCAAGAGCCCATACCCGGGGGGCGGGGGGCACCAAGGACTTCAGTCCCTGTGATACTTGCAAACCCACAACCTCGGCCTCCAAGAGTTAGGGCCTCCAAGAGTTAGACTATGTCCGCTGTGGCCATGCTGCCCTGAGCCAGATAACCCCTTGGCAGAGCACTGTCAACCCAGAACAGCACTGGGCCTGCTCCAGCCCTTGCGTTGTAACACCAATACCTGGTGGCCAGCTCTCCAGAAAAGTTCCACAGGACCATACTCCTCTTAGATGGCCAAGCCGGGCCCCTGAGGCACACTTTCCTAAATCAATCTTGTTATAGGCCAAATGGTGCCCGCCCCCCCCCCCCCAAGCTATCTGTGTGGAAATCCTAATCCTGAGAAGATTGGCAGGCATCTGTACTTGGAAAGAGGAGTTTTAAAGAAGCAGTGAAAACAAGACAGACCATGGGGTTGGCCCTCATCCAATAGGACTCCTGTCCACATAAGAATGACTTCTTTTTGAGACAGAATCTCTCCATGTAGCCCCAGCTGGCCTTCAGCTCACAATCCCCCTGCCTTGGTCTCCCAAGTACTTGGATTACAGGCATGCATCACTACACCACACTTTCACTGGAAGAAATCCAGGTGCATAAAGGTAGAGGAAAGACAATGTGAAGGCAGAAACCTGGGAGGAGAGGGCTTCACCACTGACACCTTCCCCTTGCTCTTCTGCCCTCCAGGGCTATGAGACACCAGCCAGTGGTCATCTGTTATGGCAGCCTGAGCAAAGTAATATGCACCTTATCTGCAGAAACAACTGTTTGTCGTTCCCAGAATTCAAAGGTACTTGATAGAAATACAGGTCATTTTCCTTCCTTATGGAAAAGGCCTCAGGACTGGGAGTTCTATGATGTGGAAAGAATGTATACATATTTTTTTCTCTTTCCCGATTGTATTCTTTTTCTCTCATTTCTTATCTCTCTCACTTTATTTTCTCAGACATATAACAATTTTAAATGCATAAATGGTTACAGAAATTTTTTTAATCCTCTCCTGGGAAAGTATTGATAACCTTGAGAATATCTTTTGAAGATTTGGAAAGATACACTCAGTACCAAGTGGAATTACCCTGACAGGAATGTCTGTATTTAAGTATATATTATTTACTAACAGGGGAAGTCCATCAAAACACCCTGGCTATGTTGAGGAACACCACTCTTTATTTGAAATGAAGGGTAACAGATAGCCCTGCACTTGCTTTATTTCTGTGTCTTGATTTGGTTAAGTAATGATAAGAAATTCCTGATTTTTATAGCAGGTGGCTATAAATAGAAACCTTTTGACCCACCATGGTGAAATCAGTTAGATTTACCTCCAGGTTTGGAAGGTTAAAAGCAACTTTTATTCTCTCTTCCTTTTTGTGTTGGCAGTGAGTCTTGAGCTCTTGCTTAGTTGTTGTTATCATTATTATTACTACTATTACTATTATTATTAGTCCTCCAGGCTGGCATTCTATTACCTGAGCCACAACTCCATCTCTGGCTTTTTACTGGTCAAATGAAAATAAAGTCTGATGGATTATCTGTGTCCAGTCTGGCTTTGAACTTCGATCCTCAGACCTCTGTCTCCTGAGTAGCTAGGATTACAGGCATGAGCCCCAACACTCAGTTTGGAAAGCTTCTATTAAGGTAACTTGTATAAGAAATTGCTGTCCAGGGGCTGGGGATCTGGCTCAGCGGAAGAGTGCATGCCTGGCGAGCACAAGGCCCCAAGCGCAAGGTCCCGAGTTCGGTCCCCAGCTCCAGGGAAAAAAAAAAAGTATAAAAGAAATTACTGTCCAAATAGATGTAGACAGTAAGACTGTAAAAGACTGAAAAGCCGTAAAAATACAATTTCCTGCCCCAGGTTTGCTTTGCAAATGTCTGTGCTTCACTTTGAAGACACAAGCAGCAAAGCAGACACACACCAAGTTAATACCATTCCGGTGCCCACACCATGGAAAACCAAGACCCAGGGAGTTCAGAGCAAGGCAATTAAGAAAGCATCAGCCTTGAACTCGGCTTGGATGAGGAGTAAAATACAAACAGGCAGAAAAGCATTACAACCCTGCACGACTCTGAGGCCTCTGCTTCCTCACCGTGAGTCTAAGACAGGGTCACATGGCACTGACTATGCCCAGGTCTGAAGGGCCGAGGCCTCAGCACCCACAATGCTCACTCACTAGTTTTATTCTCAGTAAAATTCCTACCCACCCCCCCCCCCCACACCGAAGGCCTAACTCCTCCAAGGTTTGTGCTCAAAAGAAGACTGGGATCTTTTTAAATTGTTCTCGGGCTTGAACTCTGGGCCTGGGCTCTGTCTCTGAGCTCTTCAGCTTGAGGCTAGTGCTCTACCATTTTGAGCCATAGACCACTTCCGGTTTTGTGGTGATTAATCGGAGGTAAGAATCTTACAGACTTTCCTGCCTGGGCTAGCTTTGAACTGTGATCCTCGGATCTCAGCCTCCTGAGTAGCTAGGATTATAGGTGTGAACCACCTGTACCAGGCAAGACCATGAATTTTAAGAGTGGGGCTTACTTCACCAAAGACTAACCAATGAAAGGACATACCAGCATCTGGAGGGACAGAGCCCACTTCCCAAGGAAGGAAGGGGCACTTGGCATCAAATCCAAGCCCCAACCCATCACTGGAGCTCTGAGGCCAGCCATGTTGTCATTCATTACTCCATGCAAGAAAGCAGAGAATGAAATTGTGATGTCTGCAGGAATGTGAATGGAACTGGACTATGGGGATGAGGGAGGATGGGGAGCAAGAGGAAAAGAATGAGGAATGAATATGATCAAAATACATTAATCTTTGCTTTTTTTTTTTTTTTTGCCAGTCCTGGGCCTTGGACTCAGGGCCTGAGCACTGTCCTTGGCTTCTTTTTGCTCAAGGCTAGCATTCTGCCACTTGAGCCACAGTGCCACTTCTGGCTATTTTCTATATATGTGGTGCTGGGGAATTGAAGCCAGGGCTTCACATATACGAGGCAAGAACACTTGCCATAGGCCATATTCCCAGCCCCTCAAAATACATTAGATGTATGACAATGTCACAGTGAAGCTCATTGTTTTGTATAATTAATTCATACCATTAGAAGGAGGAGGAAAATGAGGAGGAAGAGTAGGAAGGGGGAGGAAGAAGAGGAGAAGCAGCAGCAACAGCCTGTCTGGTGGCTCACACCTATAATCCTAGCTACTCAAGAGGCTGAGACCTGAAAATCTCAAAGCCAGCTAGGGGCACACAAATATAAGACACCCGTATCTTCAACTAATCAGCAAAAAGCCAGACATGAAGTTTTGACTCAAGGAGTAGAGCGCCAGGCTTAAGCTGAAAAGCCAAGTGAGAGTGCAAGAGTACAAAGCTTTAAGTCCCAGAACCAGCAGAGGAAGGAAGAAAAAAAGGAAGGAAGGGAGGGAGGAAGTGAGGGAGGCAGGCTGCTGAAATGTTAATTCAAATTGACTTTGCTTAATGAAGAATACATACCAGAAAGGCTTTTTGAACAGAATATTGGATCAATATTTTTAAGAAAACAACGCTGCCCCAGAGATTTCCTCCTTTAAAAGATGCCACAATTCTAGATTTTAGTCTGAGCTGACAAAGACAAAGCACAGTTTCCCCTCCAGTCTTGGGACTCCCGGGACCCACATGCCTGCAGCTCGGGCTCCAGGGAGCCTGGGACACAGCTCCCTGAATCCAGTGCTCCAATTCAGCAGCGCGCACGGCAGCCTCCAGATAAAACAGCCCAAGGCCTGGCTTAACAGCTTAATCAGGTAATGGTTGAACCAAAATAGAATTCTCAGGAAACAGGGCTGGTAGTAACAAGCAACAAAGTCACATCGTTGAAAAACCATACCCACTAAGGAAAAACCAAGGTTTCTTCATATGGAGTTTGGAAGGAGTCCATGTTGTTTTGCTAATGACACCTCCCCATGCCACTGATGGTTGTCAATCAACACACTACAGTAAGAACTGTGGTCCAGAACCCAGCCAATGCACAGCGATCAGGAATAAACGTAGGCTTGTTGTGAGGGAGAGCCAGGCCTCTTGGGAGTGTCCTGGGGGCATGGTGTGAGGGGCCACAGGGGTGGCCTGAGTACTTCACAGCACTGGGGCAGGGCAGGCTGGGATGAGCCAGTCGACTTGTCATGAACCCCATCATGGTATCTGTCACCTGCAGAGTTTTATTTGGACATTTTGGAATAAAGCCCTTTGCTTTGTAATAAGGTATTTGTGTGCTAATACTGCAGCTTGCTGTGTTTCTGAGTATTATGTATTAGAAGACCTGGAGAAGAGCTTAGCTTGGACCTCCATACCTCCCTCTCCTCAGCCAAGAGAAGAGAGAGGGGGAAGGAGGGCCAGAGAGAAGCTACTAAATCAGCCCAAATCATGACCACATCCCTGTCTCTCAGAGCCTGACCTTTCTCCTGTCTAGCAACCTTCCAACCTCCTGACTTGGTCCTCTCGCCCTCAGCCTGTCCCTCGCCTAGGCTGAGGTC
This sequence comes from Perognathus longimembris pacificus, assembly GCF_023159225.1. NCBI lineage: Eukaryota > Metazoa > Chordata > Mammalia > Rodentia > Heteromyidae > Perognathus > Perognathus longimembris. The sequence goes on from NC_063162.1 coordinate 72,826,901, forward strand.
TCCACCTACCTGCTGATCCTTGCAGACCTGTACCCAACGAACTCCCATACTCTCGGGCCCCTTAGCCAGATTCCTCCCCTTACCACACATTGGCTGCAGAGTATGTGTCTTCCTCCATACTGCACTTCCCCGGCCACAGGCCATAGTCTCCCCTTGCCACCAGTCCATCCAGTAGTGGGTACAAGGTAGACCAATCAACAAGAAAATGAACTGATGTAAATGTCACTTAACAAAAAGCCTGTCCTGGTGCTGCCTGGCACGAGTGCATGCCACTCCTGGACTTCTCCAGCACCTCTTAGCGCTCCCAAGTTCAGGCAAGTCTGTCCTGTGTCACCCTTGAGGAAGTCCCTTGTGCTCACCCACTCCCCACCTTCTCACTCACCACCCTAAGCTCTGCCTCTGCCTCTCCTCAACTCCCACAATCCTCTTCTTGTAGCTCAGTGCCAGAACTACCTGGCAAGGAGTGTCTCACTGGCCTCTGCTTCTAATCTCTGTGGCCACTCTGCCATTAAAATAAAAGACGTAGAGGCCCCAGCAGGCAAGGACCTGCCTCCTTCTGTGCCCACCCATATGACACTCTGGGAACTCTGTCCCTCTGATTGGAACACCCTGGAACACCCTGGGCTTCTTCTCAGCACTCAGCTTAGGCTTGCATGATATCCACTACAAAGCAGGCTTCTCCTCACTCCCTCCATGGCCCTCAGCACTTGTGCCCAACTGGCAGTCCTTGCTGTACTGGCTGAAGTCTCCTCACTCAGAATGGAGATTCCCAAAGAATAAGGGGTTTACCTCATTCACTTTGTGATCGGAGCTTGATACACAACCTAACACCTATAGAAAGTTGGAAGAATTGTTTGAATGAAAGGATGGGTGGATGGATAGGTGATAAAGGAATGATAGAATTTAGAAGAATCAACACTTTCAAACTCCCACCGAACTTTGAAATCAGATCCCAGAAGTACCCAACTTTCCTGGAAAACAGAACTCTTTTCCTTCCAGTTGAATAAACCCCAAGCGATGCCAACACAAGGACTTTCCATCTCTCATCCTATCTTTCCTTACAAATAGATGACCACCTACCTTTCTCTCTGGGAAGCACCCAGAATTCTTTGGCCCAGAAAACCATTAGTCCACTTCAGAACAGGGCCCAAAATCACAGCTGAGGGCTGAGTATAGGCCCCTGATTGGCTCTAGAGGCACCCAATGCCCTCTGATTGGCTGTAGTGGCCCTGATGTCTTCTGATTGGCTCTAGAGGCACCTGACACCCTCCAATTGGTTCTGGCCTTGATGCCCTCTAATTGGCTCTACATTTGGCAACAATCCCATCCTTTGCAGGAACAAAAACAGGATGGGAGCAGAGGCCTCCCAAGGCCTGAGCCAGTCGTAGGGGTCTAGGTGAAGCCCTCCTTCCCCCAAGACTCTGGTACTTGGCCAGCTTAAGATCCAAGACAGGGAGGAAACCATGGGTGAAGTGTAGGCAGCCCAGGCTCAGATTTAGGACATGGAAGGACACAACATTTGGGGAAAGACATGCCTGATCCCAGCTTTGAAGTTAAACAAATACCTGGCTCAAATTCTGAATCCAACATCTCCATTTTCAAAGGCCACATAGAAGCTGCTCAATCTCTCCAAGCCTATTCCACCGTTGGCAAAACAGACTGCCATCTCTACTTTAGAAAGACATTTTGCCCCCCCCACCTGTCCTTCCCCCTGGACAAGTCTTGTCTTTCACACAGGAAAAATACAGCCCCATATCAATCACACCTCTAGGCTCCTCAGACTGTTTTAATGCCAAGCCTTTAAGATGGATCCACATTTACTTAATGCTGGCAAGTGAATGGGCCAGCTGACCTCCAAATCCAGTTTATATGTGTTTGTGGCAGAGATTCAATATGTAGTTTTCAATAAAAATGACAAGACGGGTTCTGTCTGTATTTATCCCACCAACCAGGCCTGATCAACAAAGACTGCTTTTTCCACAATTAGTGCACGTGCCAGGCACTAATCTACCTGAGGCTTCCACACTGCCTATGCAGCAAGAAATCAGATTTAAACCATTAGGAGACACTAGAACTTCTTCCTGATGTAGGCTGGGAGGGGGACGGGGGGGGGCACGACAAGAGCAACTGGAATGTTAAATCTCCTGATATCTTCTAGAGATTATGTCAGGTCCCCCAGGGTTTAGACTCTTGAGTAAAACAATTATTCAGAAGAACAAATACAAATTAAACAGTCTTCATTCCACACATGGCCTGCCACAGCATCTTTCAAGGACATTGCAGAAGCACTCCTCTTTCTGTCTTGCCCCATAAATACTGAACAAGGAAGAACACTGCTAAGACTGAGGCTTGGCAGAAGAGTCTGATGAGATCGGTCAGTTCTGTGCCACCGGCATGGTGTTCCTAAAGGCTCCAGGAGACTCTATAATTATCTAGCTTTGTGCTGTGCTACCTCAAGCAAAGCACAGTTTCTTGTAGCTCCCTTACGCCCATCTCCCAAGGCAGAAGCACCTCAGGGCAAGAAATGACTCTAGCGCTCAGCTACGATGGGTACTTTTGGGGAGAAAATACATCCACTCAAGCAAACTTGCAGAAAGGAAAGCCAGGAGCCAGCTGTTCACTTTGCAAACCTGCTCATGATTACTATAAAACATCTGTAAAAAGGATTTGTTTTCTGTGCCTGGCACATGATTTGGCAAGGGCCCTGCCTCAGCAGAGCATGGGATACCTGATCAACAGGCAAAATGAAGGTGCTCTGCTTACCAAACATATACTGGGTATGAATGATCAGCATGGTCTATAGGCAAATGGTCCAGCGTTCAGCCTCATCGGGGCTAAGGCACTAATGGGCTGTGTTTCAGAGACAAGTCATTTAACTACTCTGGTTTTATTTTCCTCACCCAGAGATAGAGGGTGACTAATAATTAGTAAGCATTACCACTTCCTGGAATTACTGGGGAAATGTAACAAAGGGCAAGCTGTCAGAAAACACAAAGGCATGTCCAGAAATCAGGGGATTCTTCTACCATGGCTATACATATGGGGAAGGAAGAGCTACAGGAAAATCACCTGCATCCATTCTTGCTCACACTAAATATGCATCCTCTGACTAATAAAAGAAGCAGCTGGAATGTGCCAGGCTGCTGCAAGTCAGGATGAACATGAAGCTCCTGCTGCCTGTCACTCTATGACAGCTTTCCATGCCCCAGGACAGTCACACAGGCAAATGCAGCCACCTCAGCACCACAGGATCAGGCCTTAAGCCTATTACTTCCTGTTTATCAGGCATAAGCCATGTTCTAGGAGTGTCCAGAATACCCAAGGCATCAACCAGGTGAGAGGAGCCACCAATCCCCAGGACAACTCACGGAGCCAATAAGAACAAGCAGGGGGCAGGAGGACAACTCATGGGGCGAATGAGAACAAGCTGGGGAGGGAGCTATCACCTCTCCATCACTTTTAGGTACCTCCTTCTACGCCCTATTAGATTTTGGTAGCTTCCCTTGATACCCAAAGACAACAGTTCAATATTCTGCACAAACCATATCTCTCTCTAGGAAATCCTAAGAAAAGCAGGGTAAACCCTACTGACTCCATGCTGGACAAGCTCCTCACAGTGAGCCCCTAGCAAGCAGCCCCATCTCCACACAACGGAGCAAGGTCAGCTGACACAGCCTCCCTGCGTTGCTGGAACTTTCAAGCCTTTCAAATCATCTTGTCCTGCTTATACCCACCCCTTCCCCCCATCCACCTTCACATTTCCTAGAAGCTGAGTTGGCCGAATAGTGAACAACTACAGAGATGACCAGAACAATCACAGGCAAAGGAAAGCACCTGGAAAGCTCTACAGGAAAACACTGGCCTGGCAAGAAAAGACAGTAAGGGAAAGGAGCTCTAAAAAGAAAGGCAGAATCTGGGCTTCAGTTGCTCATACCTGTAGTCCTAGCTACTCAGGAGGCTGAGATCTGAGGATCATGGTTCAAAGCCAGCCCAGGCAGGAAGTCTGTGAGATTCTTCAATTAACCACTATAAAGCTGGAAATGGTACTAGAGCTCAAAGTGGTAGAGTACTAGTCTTGAGCAAATACAAGCTCAAGGACAGCAGCCAGGCCTTGAGTTCAAGCCCCGGGACAAAAGAAAGAATGACAGAGAGAGAGAGAGAGAGAGAGAGAGAGAGAGAGAGAGAGAGAGAGAGAGAGAGAGAGAGAGAGAGCACAAAGGGCAAGGAGACAGAAAGAGCTTGTCCAACATCTAGAACAATGATTTTTAAAGCCAAGCATCCATCAGCAGTACCTGAAATGTGTGTTAAACACACAAACCCAGAGTTCTTGGGCAGTGTTGAAAGAAAACAAACAGGCAAGGGCTGCTAAAGCTGCCCATGAGGCAACATCCCATTTTAAGACCCAAAGAGCTCTTAAGAAAACCCCTGGTAGGAGGTGAACAGCAGTGTACCTGGCTGCATATCCCCCTCTCCCTCCCCTCTTCCCCCACTTGTGTGCTCTGTTTGATCCTCAAATCATTCCTGCCTGTTTGTCTCTGGGGGCTACATCCAGCTCTCAAGCATGAGACGAAGGATGACCGGAAGAGTGAGTGAGGGTGCCAGACCAGTGACACTGACGTGTGGAAAGAATGCTCTCAGGCTGCTGGTCCCATCCTCGAATCCACACTATGCACCTCCTTAGTGACAAGCAAGCCACTGGACTGTGTCAGGGAAATGCTGTGACCTGCGTTTCTCCTCTCATCGGTCCTGATGGTCTGCACAAGGCGCTGTGATTTCCCACTGAGAAATCATTTCATGTCACCAAACCACCACGCTGCCGACCTCACCGAGCACCCGAGATGGATGAAAGAAAGCAAAACACAGCCACCAGCACTGTCCCTCTGGGAGATGGTGGAGAAATCCCTCAAGGATAGGATAAAAGGACCACACATATTTCTCTAATTCCCAAAGCCAACGCTATTATCTGCACACTATTTTACTAACAGCAGGAGTTCCTGGCACCATATACTGTTTTGTTTTATGGGGAGTTAACGGATGTTCCCACAGAGAGCACTGCTATGAATGATATAAGCAGTCTCTGTTAACGGCCTGCCCTGTGAGTCTCTTCTCCTTTGGCTGAGATGGGGAAATGTGGTCAGGATTCACACACAGAACTTAGACTTTTCTGGCTATGGGACAAGAGAGGTAGCAGCGAATGACAACTTCAGGCTCAGTAAGGAAAGAGGGTGGCCAGAGACACGCACAGCATCTGGTAAACACAGGCACCATTTGTATTTGCAGACATCTGGTGATGATTTTGTGCATATCAATAGGTTGTGATGGAACAAATGTGATCTCCCCTCCCACCAACAAAAAAATTCAATCAATTGTTCTTGGTATATGAGCATAACCGTACCCATGTTCCCAGGCTGAACGCCTGACAGAATGTGAACCCCAGGAAGCCTTCTGAGTCAAACCATCTTCTGCATAGCAGTGCCCTCCTACACAAACTCCAACCCCCAAACCAAGCCCAATCTCAGCTACACCACACTCAAAACATGGGGTCTCCGGGCCCACACAGCTTCTGGAGCAGAAAGCAAGCAGGGCCTCAGGTGAAAACATAGGCTAGAGCCCCAAGAACACTGACCAAATATTTCTGCCCTCCTCCCTAGCCCACAGAGTGAGCTCATTTGCATCCACAGATGTGCTCCCCCCCCCCACCCCAGCTGCTGTCACATCCCTCACCTGTTTTCCAAAAGCGTCATGCACACCACCTCACGCACTCCAGGGTTGTTGGCCTTCTCCACTGAGCAGCCCTGAAAGTTCCAGGTGGCCAGCCTCAGCACTGGCCTCCCGTCCCTCGTGCCTCCGAAGGCCTCTACTGAGGGCCGAGTGGAGATAATCTGCGTGGGTCCCCCTGGAGGCAGGTCCAGGTCCTCACTCTGCAGACTCAGAGAGGTAGGGCTGGGGTGCGGCTTGGCGGTGAAGGTCAGGCCCCCGTTGGTGTGGGTGGAAGGGGGCCTGGACCGCTCGGCAAACACCTGGTTTCTGATCCTATCCAAGAAGGCAGCACTGATCCCATCCATCCTCACCAAGTCCTCGACACTGCGAAAGGGGCCGTGCTCTCTGCGGAAGTCCACGATGCTCAGGGCCATCTTCTCCGTGAGGCCTCGCACACTCATGAGCTGAGCCGGGGTGGCTGTGTTGATGTTGACTCGTGGCGTGAGGGGCACTGAGGTGGCCAGGTGGTGTGGTTGCTGCTCGGCCAGCAGATCGCGACGCAGCGAGCTGGGAGAGTGCTGGGCTGAGCTGCCCTTACTGCTCACACAGATCTCAAACTTGACCTGCTCCAGTTTGGTGGCACCCACACCACTGACCAGCGCCAGGTCCTCCACCTTCTTGAAACCACCGATGTATTCCCGATACTCCACAATGCTGCGGGCCACAGCCCGCGTCACCCCAGGCAGGGTCATCAGCTCCTCCTCCGTGGCCGTGTTGATATTAAGCCGCTCCTGATTCACCAGGATGTTGCTGAAATTGCAGGCTGCACTGAACTTTCGGCTGTGGGAAAGATCCGAGGGGTCCCTGGGGATGGAGCGATGGCAGCCCAGGGTGCCCCCCATGGCCAGCCAAAAGCAGGGGCCCAGGAAGGCCTGGCCACTGCGGAGTCGTGGCTAGGGAGAGTGAGAACGGGAAAGCTCCTATCAACAGGGAAGGCGCAGGATTTAGGAGTGGAACAAGTTGCTGCAGACAAACACCGAATCTCCCATGCCTGGTGTCCAAAATGACCTTTCACTCGGCCACCTGGAAATCAACACAGATCGGCAGAATTCAGCTCTCTCCCTGCCGTTAGCTCTGGGACCCAGAGCTGGGGTTCAGGACCAGGAGCTGGGGCCGGCGCAGCCCGGAGAACGGAATCCCAGCCCGGGGAGGCTGCCTCCAGCCGGCTTCCCGGGAGTCAGCGGTCGTCGTTCACCGCGCCTCCCGGGGCAGACCCCACTGCTCAGGCCCCGCCACCCGCGCGGCCCCCTCCTCACTTGGGTCACCCGCGCCCAGCCAGGAGAGAGCTCGACCCCCTTTTCTCTGCGCCGGGTAGGGCAACTTGTGAACTCGGCGCTCGCTCCGTGCAAACGCGGAGAGGGGCTCACCGCGACCCACCCCACGCCGGCACCCCGCTCCCCGCCGCTCTGCTGGGGTAAAGGGCACCGGCCCTCTCACCTGCGGCCTTCTGGCCGGCCTCACGCCGTGCGAGGACTCGCCGCGCCGCCGCGGTCCGCGCGCCCCGGCGCTTTCGGTGGGAGAAACTCTGGCTCCCCGCAAACAGGCAGGACCCGAAGAGCTGCTCGCGAGCTGCGAGAGCGGCGGTGAGACTGGACACCGAGGCTACACCGGGGCTGGCAGCGCGGCGGCCGCGGCCGGGCTCCAAGCTAAAAGTCGGGCACCAAACTCGCGCCGCCCGCCGCGCGGCGCGGGTGTCAAAGCTAGAGTCCGCGCGGCGCCACTGGCGCCTCCGTCTGAAGGCCCCGCCTCCTCCGTCCAAAGGTCCCGCCCCCGCCCCTGCAAGGCCACGCCTCCTCTAGCTGCAAGGCTACGCCCCCTTTCACGTATGGTCGCGCCTCCTCGGAGCGGAAGTTACTTCTCTTGATTCAGAAGGGGCGGGAGCGCAATCTGAACACGGTGGGCGTGGGCTTGGCGGTGGGGGCGTGGCCAAGGTGCGAGGAAAGAGCCACAAAGCTCTAGGGATAGGCGCTGAGGCGGGGCCACAGGACAAGGAAAAGAAGCTTGAGAGCTCCTAGGCGGGACCACGACGTGGGGACGGGGCCCCTGCTTGGGGGCGGGGCCACAGGTTGCGGAACTCGGAGGCCGATGGGCAGGGCTTTCTGCCTGGGGCGGGGTTATGAGGTCGCGTCGGGGGCGTGGCCTCCTCGCGGGCTCCTGGGCTGTGAGGGAATCCCAACTCCTGCCTGACCAGAGGTGTGTGCGAGCTAGAGTCCTGTTTGGCTGCATTTGGCGTGTGTTTGGGACGTGGAGCGACGGCCAGGGCTTTCCTGGCAAAGTGGGTAGGCCTGCAGGTCCAGGGACCTAAGTTCTGCACAGTGTTCCAGAAGGGAGAGAGGGTCTCATTCACCGGTCCATCGACGCCCCGAATCCCTGGGCTCAGGGATGAGGACTTCCACTCCCTCCTGTATCCACGGGCGTGGGGGGGGAGGGGTGTCCTACCCCAGGCTGTTCATTTGTATATTTCGTTCACTGAGTGAACATATGTTCCTACAGGTATTAAACTTAATCGCTGAAAAGGAAGGAAATGCTAGTGGGAATGCAGGCTGTTTCCCCAAAACTCACAACAGGGTTGGGACGGGCCTTGCACATGATAATGTAGTTAAAGATTGAAGGCCTGGGGATAGAGGATTGGCTTGAACAAACCCTGTGATGATCTGGTGAATACTTTGACCCTCTGAAGGGGCAGGTGCCACCCACCTGCTTTGAACTCCAGGGCCCTGGTCAGCAACAGACGAAGGTGGGTAGCCCAGGCATGGGCGAGCCGCAGCCCAAGCTTGGCAAGAGGCTGTTTTCTCCCCGAGTCTCACTACCTGCTTGGAATATTAGGAAGACTCATAATGTTGTGACAGAAATCCAAATAAGATTAGCTTTGACAAAAAAAAAAAAAAGTAGGGGAGAGGGACACTTCCGGCTTCCCTAGGGAAAAGTCAAAGACTAGATCTCACTTCAAGTGTGGTTGCAACCGCTCCAAGGGAGTCAGCAAGCACCGCCACTGTTGGGTTCATTTTCCAGCAAGCTACTTTATCTGACGACTAGAACACCCACTCCACACCCTTCCCTGTGCCCTAGAATACATCAACCCCATCCTACTATGTTTAAGAAACACAGTAAAACTCTTAGAACAGTTTTATTGAGCAGTTTTGTTGAGCACTCTGAGAGATAGGCAGTGAACTGTGGAAAAGCAACCTGGACCACTTGGGAAGAAACTACATTTTATTACCCAAACCAGGATGCTTGAAAATGAATTAGGGGTGCTATTAATAATTTCTCTGGAGCAACAAAAGGAATCTGGTTTTATTTCCCATCAACCCAACCATTTGTTCTCCCTTGTTAGAAATGAAGCCAGAGGAGAAATGAAAAAAAGCAAAGAAAAGGGGATAATTAATAATAACGCCAAGAGTTAGCTACACCGCAGTTCATTAAATGCATAAATGCACGGATATGCATTACATATATGACTGGTCCTATCAAATGTTGAGGAGAACCTAAAGCATACACAGCAAATCAAACTTCCATACATCACCCAGGGGAGTGGAAGCCAGTACACAACCATCTGCAAATAAGTGTGATTCTTTCTTTCAAAGTTTCATAATTACTCACCACATGGTCCATTCATCCCACTTACCAGCATTTACCAGCAAGAAAGCAAAAAGTATGAAACACAGAGTCTCATACATGGACATAACCTGGAACTTCACTAGGAATCAGATACAGTCTGACTCTATTACCGGTGAGTTCATGTGTTGGGCGCTTAGACTTCGGTGTGGTTCATACTGGGGGGATATGTGGGCTTGGTGGGAGGTCCTCAGGGTGCTGAGGAAAGGAATTATGGTAGTTATGGTAGGACCTAGAGTTAGTTACTCAGACAGGGTTGACTTTCAGAAGTACAAACCTGATTTCCCTCTCTGGCTCCAAGCCTCACACCCATTGTGATTTTATCCACTGTGGTGCCATACCAGAGGTAAACCTGTGCTGCCCCTGTGGCCATATGCCTCCAGAGCTGTGAGCTGCATAAACCTCTGCTTAGAAGGGAGCTAGCTTCAGGTACTTTGTTATAGTAACTGAATAAATAAATAGAATAAATAAATGAATGAGAAAGTTGTAGCCTAACCATACATACAATAGAATTTTATTCACAACAAAGACAAGTCAACTATTAATACAAACAATGTCAAGGAATCTTAGAGTCAATATGCTGGATGAAAAAAAAAGCCATACTTCATCTGTAAACATGAGAAAATGCACACATCAGTGGTTGCCTGGGATTTAGATAGAGCGAGGAATGGAATAAAGGGAGACGTGGTGGAAATGTTAATGGAAGAGAGGTGGGTGCATAGATAGACATGTCTGATCTGCTAGGATTGTATATTTTTAAAATGTGCCAATTAGGGCAAAATGAGGGAGGAGGTAACAAGTTGGATAAGAAATGTGCCCACTGCCTTATATATGAAACTATAACCCCTCAGTACATCACTTTGGCAATAAAGAAATGAAAAAATAACGTGCCAATTAGTGCACTTGGATTATACCTCAATAAACTTGAAAAACATTTTCAAAAAATGAAAATAATTTTACAAAGGAAATTTAAACAAGAAATAAGGTTTTGCTTTCTTTTGATGGAGAGGGGTTGGTGAGCCAGGGTAGAGAGAGGAGGAAGAAGAGAGTGAAAGTACTCAAGAAGTACCATCAGCAACTACAAAAAAATAAAGAGTATTTCCCAATTGAGTTGAGGATCCTTCCAGTTCATCACCTGTGCCATTCTCTCTATAATCCAGTCCTTAAGAAGATATGCAATACTCTAGGGTGAGTGTTGTCTAGAGGAAATACAATAAAGGAGTTGAAACTTTCCAATTGAGTTAGGGAATCAACAAAAGCACAAAAGACTGCAGAAAGATTGAAGCAAGAAAACAGAACATGAGATAATCTAACAAAACATTAGACTTCCGGAAACCTCTCTCCACCCCAACACCCCCACTGACAAGTTGGATAGGACTTTCATCACACAAGGAAAGGGACTTTAAGCAATGTAGCTGGGTATTTCAAGGATGTTAGAAGCCCAGCTGACATATGAATTCCTCGGGGATGGGAAGGGACAGGAGTTACATCATTCCGAGTAAATGCCTCACACAGTGGCCTCTGACCCTTGCAACAGAGCTCTTATTTGAGACCTGGTCAGAGGGAGAGTGAGGGCTTAAGGTCATTGGCTTTTGTCCTCTTAATCAGCAGTTGCAAAGGTAAATGTTTGTTGGGGGAATGGGAGAGGTGCCTGGAAGTTCAGAAGAGAAAGCATTTGTCAGTTTTCAGTGTCGGCACCATGGGGCAGGCACAAGAGGTGGTGGTGGGCAAATTCCGAATCCATCCTTTCCCAGGGTGAAAGGCCATCTAGGACACATGTCCACTGTTGATGGTGTGTCTCCTGGACTTTCTCCACCACATTGACACAGTGACGTTCAGGACCCATCCAACTTGGCCAATGAGCAAATCTTGGTGCAAAGGCCACGGTCCATAGCCTGGTTAGACATTATTTAGACATTATTGATGGGGGAAGTGGGGTTGCTGTGCAGAGTGTGAGGGCTTGGGAGTTGGAGCATCATTCCCTCTTTCATCTCTCAAATCTCTGCCCAGGAAAGTCTGGAACTTCAGTCTTTCCAATTCAGAGTAGCTGGAGGACAGATGTGAGCCACCAAGCCCATATTCGCGCTGTGTGTTTGTGTGTGTGTGTGTGTGTGTGTGTGAGAGAGAGAGAGAGAGAGAGAGAGAGAGAGAGAGAGAGAGAGAGAGAGAGAGAGAGATTTGAAATCAGGGCCTCATACTTCATATGCAGATACTCTCTCAGTTGAGCTATGCTCTCAACTCCAGACTCTCTCTTTTGTTTTTTTTTAAGTTCTTTTATTCTCTTGTTGAATTTGAAGAGCTCTATGTATATTTTGGATAATAGTCCTTTATCAGATTTACCTTTGGTAAGTAGTTTCTTCCAGATTGTATGTTGTCTCTCATTCTCTTATTGGTGTCTCAACATAATACTGCAGAGCAAAGATTTTAGCTTAATGAAGTCTAGGGATCAATTTTTCTTTCATAGATCATGACTTTGATAATGTACCTAAAATGTCATCACAAACCCAAGGACATCTGGATTTTCCTCTGCCACTTTCATATTTTCACATTTTACATGTTTATGGGTAATTGAGGTTTTCTTTTTAAATAAATTGTGTAAATTCTATGTCTATTTCTTTTAAACTTTTGTGTTTATATGTTTACTTGTACTGTTCATGAGTTCTAGCATGAAAATGACTGTGTTTTCTCTATTATATCTCCTTTGCTCCTTTGTCAGTGATGAATTGACTAAGCTGGCTACAGAGACACATGTCTATAATCCTAGCATGTGAAAGGCTATGTCATAAAGATCATGAATCACGATGAGTTCAAAGCCAACACAGGCTATATATAGTGAGACACTTGTCAAAAGAAAATCAATGGACTGTACCTATGGGATATAGTTTATTTCTGGCTCTCAGTTTCATTAGCCTGTTTGTTGATTCTGGGGAGCCAGCTAGGGCCTCACTCACTTAGCTCTTCTCTTTGGGTCTTGAATTGGCTGCTTTGAAACTTTTGTCCCTACACATGAACTATAGACTATCAATATCTACAAAACAATTTGCTGGAGTTTTAACTAGAATTGTATTGAACCTATAGATCAAGTTTCAAAGCACTTGACAATAATGGGCCTTGACCATGATCATGAAATTATTTTCAATTTTTTGCTTATCATTGTTTTTCTTTTTGTTTTTACTTACTTTTTAGGGTTTTTAAAGTCAGCTTTATATTTTGTCTTGCATTCATCTTGCACGTTTCATTAGACTTATACCCAATTAATCTCTCAATATTAAATATGATAAAAATCTGTGGATATTTTATAGATGTTCTTTAACAAGTTGAAAAAGTTACCCTCTATTCCAAGTTGTTTTGTCAAGAACTATCCACATTTTTCAGTGTTTTTTCCTCAAATGAAAGCATAAGATTTTGGTCAAATGTCTTTTCTGCATCTACTGGCCTGACCATGTGATTTTTCTCCCTCAACTGATTATAATGTGATGCAGTGTTTTAACTGAATGCCAGTACTGAGGCCTCATGCTCTCACTTAGTTTTTTGGCTCTCCATCACCTGAGACACATTTCTACTTTCAGGGTTTTCTGGTTAATTAGTGATGAATCTTCAGGATATTTCTTCCCCAGCTGGCTTTGAAGTGTGATTCTCAGATCTCAACCTCCTGAATGGCCAGTATTAAAGGCATGAGCCATTGGTGCCTGGCTTCCGTTGATTTTTGAATGTTAAACCAAGTTTGTGTCCCTTGAAAATACCAGGTTATGGTATATAATTCTTTCTAGCCATTTACTGCATTTGATTTGTCAATGTTCTGTTGAAGATTTTTGCATCTATGTCCCAGAGAGATATTCTTTTATAGTTTTCTAACAATGTCTTTCTGTGGTGTTTCAATGAACTGAATGCTGGTCTCATAGAAGAGATTAATGAGCTCTTCTCTCTCCTCTTATCTTCTGGAATCATGTTTTCCTTCAGTCTTTGGTAGAATTCACCAGGGAACCCACCTGCACCTGGTGTTGTCATTTTGTAAAGGCATTCATTATCCATTCCAATTTTTTACTAGATCCAAGCCTACTTAAATTGCCTACTGTACACGTTTTCCAGACTTCTCCCCCCAAAGTGAATGGTTTCTTTAACCTGAATTAAAAAGCGCATTTCTATGAGGATAAACTGAATGAAGAAGATGAAAAATGTTTTCTCTATTTAGCTTCTCCTTGCCTATTTGCAGATGGGCTGACTTGTTTACCCAAGGATGTGATGGAGAAGCCTGCTTCTTCTCGCTGGGTCCCTGGGGACTAAAGAGGACAAACTCCCCAATGAGATGCTTAGCACCAGCCTCCCTGCCCCCGTCTGAACTTGATGCCAGCTAGAAACAGGAACCTCCATTCCCAATTTCCAGGGACCCCTAGAAGGCTTTGATATATTGTTTCATTTTCATGGCTGATAATTGAAGTCCTCCGTCATTTCCCTGACATGTTAATGTGTTTTCAACTGGCATCTAATTTCTTATGGTGTTTTTGGCTGGGGATCATTGTGGCACAACCCCAATAGAACGAGGGCTTCCTTTACATACCCAAATGAAGAGCATTTCCCATCAGAACATTGCATCACACACACCCCCCCCCGTGCAGAATTATGCTTATTACAGAAAATAATATTCATGAATCTTTAAAGATGATGTGATTCTCACCATTCCACTTAGGAAATGGTGCTCCCATTTGCTTTTATTCATTTCTTCTAAAAAGCAACAACTCTAGTGTGTTCCACAGGACAATTCATTCTTTCTTGTTTACTGATTTGAGGGACTATGAAATACTCATGCTGGTAGAGCCTATCTGCATGACTAGAAGCCTTCTCCTAGTACAGAACAATCCAGATGCAGGAGAGACAATTCTTCCTGTGGCATGACCAGAGCTTTCCCTTGGACCCGACAGTGCTGATAGTGGGGTGGGAGAGTCCTTCAAGCCGACCCACAACCAGAAGAAGTGGGCCTATGCTATAGCTGGGGTGGAGAGGATGGGGGAAGGCCCTCATGCATACAGGAAAGCAGGTAGACCTCACCTGTTCTGCCTCCCCTTCAAATTATCCTAATAGCAGCAAAACCCCAGTTCCCACTGTCAACACAATGACCTGTCCATCCTCACCATGCCCTTTTCTGGTTCCCCTCTTCTCTTTCCCATCTCAGTTGTCATTGTTCTTTCATAGCTATGTTCCTCCCAAATATAAAGTTGAATGCCTGTAGAGTCTGGTCTTTGACCCTCCACTGCCTCCCCTCCCACAGGAATAAGCAAAATAAGCAGGCATTGGTAGCTCACATCTGTAATCATAGCTACTTAGGAGGTTGAGCTCCAAAGGATCATACTTTGAGGCCAGCCTGAGCAGAAAAATCCCTCAAGACTCCATGTCCAAAATAACTAACAGAAGGCGAGGCTATAGGTATGCCTCAAGTAGTAGAGTACCAGCCAAGCAAGCAAGCTGAGTAACACAAGGTTCTGAGTTCAAACCTCAGTACCAACAAGAAAAAAAAAAAAGAGGAAGGGTTCCCATGGGATAGGATAGTACAGCATGTAAAGACCTCACCAGAAGCGGGCTCCCTGCTCAGTCTCCAAACATATTTCTTTTCATTATAACTTTTGTCATTCTGTTATAGTGGCAGAAAACTAAGGAAAAGGTGGATTTTTAATCCACCCTCTCCATCGCTGTCTTCAAACTCAAGCACTGAGACCATTTAATTTCAATGTGATGATTGATATTGTTAGAACCAGAGTGAATATTTTACTCTGTTTTCTGTTTGTCTCATCTGCTCATTCTTTTCTCTCTTTTTTCTGCCTACTTTAGGACTGTTTGCTTTTTTTTTTAGAACAGCTATTCTCAGAGATATAATTCACCTCCCTAAAATGTGTGGTTTGATGAGTTTTAACATCTATACAAAACTGTGGGGCAATCACCATGAAACAACATTTTGAGATGGAGTAGCTGGCTCACACCTACAAACCTAGCTACTCAGGAGGCTGAGATCAAGATCATAGTTCAAGTTCAGAGTCAGCCCAGCCAGAAAGGTCGGTGAGAATCCATTTCCAAAAACGTCAGCTAAAAAGCAGGGCTGGAGTCATGGCTCATATAACACAGCACCTGGTGAACAAGACAACCAAGTGAGTGTGTGGTCCTGAGTTCAAACACCAGTAAGGCAGAACATCAACAAAGTTTTTTATTTTTATTGTCAAGATGATGTACAGAGGGGTTACAGTTACATACTTAGGGTAGTGAATACATAGACATTTCTTGTCATACTTGTTACCCCCTTCCTCATTTTTCTCCCACGTTCCCTCCCTGAATTCACCCCCCTTGCTTTCATCTTTTTTTTTAACCTTCCCCATGACAGACATCATCATTCTAATCTACATTGCCTATGAACTCTATGATTATTAACAATAAAACAGGGCTGGGGATATAGCCTAGTGGCAAGAGTGCCTGCCTCGGATACACGAGGCCCTAGGTTCGATTCCCCAGCACCACATATACAGAAAAAACGGCCAGAAGCGGCGCTGTGGCTCACGTGGCAGAGTGCTAGCCTTGAGCGGGAAGAAGCCAGGGATAGTGCTCAGGCCCTGAGTCCAAGGCCCAGGACTGGCCAAAAAAAAAAATAAATAAAATAAAATAAAACAATTCCTTCCAGGTCAGGTAATATATACATTTCTTTCCTTTGCTTAGTGTAATCTGTTCCTTCTTTTTCTCTCATTTTCCCCTCCTCCCTGCTGCCCTTGAGTTGCTTAGTTTGCTCTCTTCAGTGTCCATTGCAGCTGTTGGGCCCCTTCTACTGTACTTTCCCCCATTTTCCACCCATCTGTGCCCTCCTCCCAGTTTCTTTCAGATGTGCACATATATACACCATATGTGAGGTAAAGAACATAGGGTCCTCTAACTACCCTAAAACTAATTGTGAAGAAGCCCTTCACTTCCTTATCTTTGGAGTTCTTTTCAGTCTAGATATTAATTTATGTACATATGAATTAGTGTTTGGGTTTTACTTTTTGGTGTCTTTCTCCCAAGACTGATCTTTTTTGGTCTTGCTGTGAGTTGTTATTTAGGGTCCTGTTTTCTTTTTCATGTCTCTTTGCTATTTATTTCTAACACCCACATATCAGGCAGACCATGTGCCATTTGACTCTGTTCTTGGCTTGTCTCACACAACATGATTTGTTCTAGTTCTGTCCATTTCCCTGTGAATGACAATCAAAAAAGTTTTGATCATTCCCAAAAGAAACTATGTGGGCTGGAAATGTGGCTTAGCAGAGTTCGATTTGTCAGCATCACATAAACAGGAAAAAAAACAACCTGGAAGTGGCACTATGGCTCAAGTGATGGAATGCTAGCCTTAAGCAAAAAGAAGCCAGGGACAGTGCTCAGGCCCTGAGTTCAAGCCCCAGGACTGGGAAAAAAAGAAAAAAGGAAACTCTATGTGCTTCAGCTACTTCCATCAGCTACATGCCTTGCATTAATCAAACACTAATCTACTTTCTGTCTGTAAATTTTCCTACCCTGGACATTTCATAGGAATGGAATGGAATGGAATGGAATGGAATGGAATGGAATGGAATGGAATGGATGAATGGAATTATACAACACAAATCTCTGTATGACTGAATCACTTTTTAAAATTGGTCCTGGGCCTTGAACTTAGGGCCTAGGTGCTCCCTGAACTTTTTTACTCAAGGCTAGCACTCTACCATTTGATCCACTTTCAGCCTTTTAATGGTTAATTGGAGATAGGAATCTCACCAACTTTCCTGCCCCAGCTAGCTTCAAACACAATCCTCAAATCTCAGCCTCTTGAGTAGCTAGAATTGCAGCTGTGAGCCACCAGCACCCAGCAAACCACATTTTTTTATCCATTCTTCAGCTGATGAACATTTAGGCTATTCTCTTCTTTTTTGGTTATTCCTAATAATGTTACTGTGAACATGCCTGTGCATATTTATATGTAAACACATGTTTCCTTTCTCCTGGGTTTATAACCTAGAAGTGACTTTCTAAACCATGAAGTATGTTTAAGCCCTTGAAAAACTGCTGGGCTCTTGCAAAGTGGCTACCTCATTTTACATCACACCCATTGTCCTAACCTTCCTGAGTCTATGTTTCTCTCTGTAACCATCCTGTTGGGTATGAAGTCACATTTCAGTAGGGATCTAATTTGTGAAGCATATTCCATGTGCTTCCTAGCTATCGGTGTATCTTATTTGGTGGACTTTTTTTATCATTTCATTTTTCTTCCTTGTGGCTTCTTGGCAGTCACTTTTTGTAGCATTATTTTAGGGGCTACAGTAAGCCCATGTCTGCCTTCAAGTAATGTTCTATTGCGTCATAAAAATACATCAAAATAAAGGAACTTTCCTAGACTTTACTTCCCACCTCCCAGTTCTCAGCTTTGGACTAGTATTTTCCCATTTCTGGTTCATCTGAACACTTGGTTCTTTGTAGTGCACTGGTGCCCATGGTCCCTTAGGGTGATAGGACTTGTCATGGGCAGCTAGATGGGGAACAATTAGTGACTGATCTTTCTATATCATTTCTGGACATAGCTGTCTGGTCCAGCTGTCTACCTAACCTGACGTTCAGGTAATGTCCAGAGAGCACTGAGCTCAAAGTCAGGGGAGAGGAAGGACCTCCAAAAGTGAGAGGGGCCCTAGGACTCCCTGATGATGCCTCAGCAGTTCCTAAGTCTCCTTCACACCCATGTCCACATTCCTAAGCATGCCTAGGCCTCAACTCAAGACTAAAGAAGTTATCAGTTATAGCCATGGAATCTCACTCAGACTGGGGTAACCCACAGTTGGAGAAACAGAGACTTGGGCTCAAATATAGTTGGCACTCTACCACTTGAGCCACACCTCCACTTCTGGCTTTTTGCTGCTTAATCCCATGTCAAGTGCATTATAGGCCACCAAAATGACCTCTTCCTTGACTGCGAGGCTGTAAAAGGCAGGATTGTGTCCTCCGAATGACATGGCTGTTGAAGGCCCCATCCCTGCTAGCTGTGTGTGAGACCTATTTGGAAATAGGGCTAAGCTGAGGTCACATGTGGCCCTGCTTGAATGTAACAGGCATCCTTGTGAGAAGAGGAAGGTGTGGCGGACACAGATGGGGAAGGCAGGACGGAGGCAGAGACTGGAGCAATGCTACCAAGAAGCCAGAAGAGATGAGAAAGGGTCTCTCCTCCCGGAAATGCTTTCTTGGGAGCCTAGCCTGTGAGCCTCCCAGCCTCCAGATTGGAAGGGGTTCCATTCCCACAACTCTACACTTCCCAGCCAGTGGCACTCGGTTATGGCTGCACTATAATAATAGCTGAGAGCATGCAGCCCCCGTGCCTGGACCACACCCACATTTCTGGGTGTGCTGCTATTGTTCTGGCTCCTGTGCTCCACGACAATAGCTGCTCATTCATCAGTGTCATAAGACAGATTGGGCATTGCCAAGATAAACCCACCAGTTGGGTGGCACCTTTCACTAAGTCCTATGGGTGAGATAAAGATCTGCAGGGAAATGGCAGTGCAGGGACTTCCCAGGTGACAGTGGTCCACTCAGATGCCTTCACACACCCAGAAGCTGCCAGAACAACCCTGCCTTATCTGCCTTCGTAACAGGAGGTACCACTTCACCCTCTCAGATAAGGAGACTCAACTTGATGGAATCTGACTCTGTGGCCTTAGTGACCTGCTGTAAACAGACAGATGAAAACAATCCTGTAACCCCGTGGGAGGCCAGCAGGAGATAACCCAGGCAGACACAGACCATTTGGGGGGAGGGGATAAAGTCCAGAGCCGGAAGCAGCAGGCAGAGGTAATCTGAGACTGCAGAGAGAAAGTGGCCGAAGGTGTCACCTGCACCACACATAGGGCTCACGAGGATGGCATATGTTTAGACCTGCCGAGCCAGCCGGCAGTGAACGGGAATCCTGACTGAGGGGCAGTGAGGATTAAGGAAAAGGAAAAATAAGGCAAGAGAAAAAAGACAAGAGACAAAGATGGGGTACGGGAGGTCTGCAGCCATAAGGTTGAAACTCAAGACTGCAGCCAAGTTTATTTTAACTCCCAACTTATATGCAGTTTTGGAACCAGGGAATAACATAGGGTTGTTAAAATTCAAGAACACAAAGAGGCTTTGAAGTTTACAACATTTGATTACAGTAAACACAGGACAAGGTTGATTAACATAGGAATCTACTCCAGCGGACATAGCAAGGTGCGGACATAGCAAAGCAATTCTGGATAGTGGCTGTGAACAAATGTCCTTGCATCTAGCATATCCTGGTGGTAACAGCCCAGCCAGAGGTGAGAATGAATTTAGCTCCAAGTTTGGCCCCTGACATTCTGGCGACATCGGCACAGCCAGAGGTCAGGATGAGCTTAGCTGCTAGCTCGGCTCCCGACATTTAGAAACTTTAATCTTTGGTGTTGTTGTTTAGAAGTATCATGGGATTTGAGCTCAGTATCTCACCTAGGCTGCATACCTAGTGCCAAGCCACATCTTCAGCTGTGTTCTGCACTGATTATTTTTTTTTTTTTTTTTTTTTTTTGGCCAGTCCTGGGCCTTGGACTCAGGGCCTGAGCACTGTCCCTGGCTTCTTTTTGCTCAAGGATAGCACTCTGCCACTTGAGCCACAGCGCCGCTTCTGGCCGTTTTCTGTATATGTGGTGCTGGGGAATCGAACCTAGGGCCTCGTGTATCCGAGGCAGGCACTCTTGCCACTAGGCTATATCCCCAGCCCTGCACTGATTATTTTTAAGATAGGGTTTTAAGGTCTTGCTTTCCACCAAGGCATGCAACCAAGCCACCCCCTGCCAGCTTCTAGGGTGCCTGTCATCTCTAGGGTCACAGGTATGCCACTGTCTTCCCGCTCCCTGTCTTGATCCTTCCAGTCTTGAAGTCAGTAACAAATCCAACAGGAAGCTCTCTGATGGGTCTGGCCCTAACTGACAAGGATTATTCTGAATCACTTAACAAACATTTACAAAGGTTCACCTGTGGGTCCCACCTCTGAGATTTCTGCTCAGGTGGGTGAGGCCCAGGGAGTGCTTCCCTAGGAACCTTGACAGTAAGGACAGATTCTCAGACACCTGCAGAACTGGAAAGATAATCCCATATGACACCTGCCTCCCTGGCCTTCTTCCCTACCTCTCAGAATGCCACATGTGGTTGAACCTCCTGATCCCAGCACATGAAGACACCTGGCTACTGATGGCTCACATCTGTAATCCTAGCTACTCAGGAGGCTGAAATCCAGAGAACTGCAGTTTGCAGCCTGCCCAGACAGAAAAGGCCACGTTTCCAGTTAACCAGCAAAAAGACAAGCTGAAGGCATGGCCCAAGTGGTAGAGTATCCACCAAGTGAATGAGAATTTAACCTGATGCCAGCACACATACGCAAACACATACTCTCTCTCTCTCTCTCTCTCTCTCTCTCTCTCTCTCTCTCTCTCTCTCTCTCTCTCTCTCTCTCTCTCTCTCTCTCTCTCTCTCTCTCTCTCTCTCTCTGACCTGGAATATCTAAAAAATTGGTATGTTGAAGGCAGCCATTATATTTGTGACATCTGTTATTTACAGCCTTTCCTCACCAACTATGAGACATAGACAAGTGATTTCATTATCAATATGTACAGGGCCTATAGTTCATTCATTAAACAACTCCACCTGTCATGCAGCAAATACTCACTGGGTGGTGTGAATGACAACAATTGTGAGAAATATAAAATGTGCCCATGTGACAGGGTGCCACGACCTGGGTGACTGCATCCAGGATGGAAAGGTTCAGCTCTAGGATGAAGTTGCTGAGAAGGAGGCAGACCCAAGGTGCCTTTGCCTCCTGTGTCCTGGCCTCCTCACACCCCATGCCCTGTAACGATTTGCTTGGTAGCTGTTTCCTTATCTCCTGAGATCTGCTTCCTCCTTTGTAGCCTAACACAGCCCTTACCTTTGTGTCCATCAAATGTTTACCATGCAGGTGGACCCCACACAGGTCATGGTATTGTATGGAGCAACAGTGACTCCGCCACAAGGCACACATAGGGGGTTCTTGCTCACTTGTTTGCCCAGGTTGGCTTCAAACCTTGACCCTCCCAATCTCTGCCTCTCAAGTAGCTGGGATTACCTGAGGACAAGAAGGTGGACTTGAATCAGACAGTCACTATCCACTCTTATCTTGGTTCCACCCTTTCAGTGGACACTGGCCAATGCCCCCAGCCATCCTACCTCAGCTTCCTAGTCTGTTAAGTGTGAGTAATAATCAAAGTCCTTCCTCTCTTGAGTTATAGTGAACTACCACTCGCCCACAGACAAGGCTCCCCTGGCTCTTCCAAGAGGAAACCAGGGGCCTCCATCACAGTATCTTGGAGGTCCTGGGCAGCCCCTGCTCTCAGCCTTAGTGGTGGTTCATGCTGGGCTCCCTTTGCCTTGAGCCCCAGAGGGCATGTGTTGGGTCAGAAGCCTGTGCATTGAATCAGGTTGGAACCAAGTTAAGGGAAGCAAAGTAGGGGTTGGCCTCTAATCTCAGTGTTTTCTTCTCTTCTTAGAGAATATCTGAAAAGACTCTACAGCTTGTACTGGAAGTTTGGCTTCTCCTGTCATTTTTCCAGCTCTTTCTTCAGGCACACAATCCCCTAGTTGCTTTGGAAGAACAAGTGTTTGTGTGTTTGTGTGTGCATGTGTAAAATATTCTGAACAAAAGTGCAGAAATAGAACTGCAACAACAGTTGGGATGGTGGCCCCTAATTTGAAATAAATGCAAATCTAACTTGTATTTCTATTTATTGTTAAGACATAATTGTTTCCTACCTCCATTTAGTTTTGAGTCTTATAGTTCTCCCATTTTTAAACCAAGCCTCACTATGAATCATGCTACATTAAAAATGAAAGTTTGTGCTCATGACAACTAACCGGAAAATAGAAACACAATCCTCTATTAAAACTGCATGAGGCTCACAGCCACCACGGAGGGGCTTTTTAAAGAAAACCAGTCTTGACATTGTGAGGGCCAAAATACACACAGCAGAGTCCCTGCCTGGAGTCACGACCAATTGAAATACAAGCAGTTTCTGGGGGAAATGCGGAATGACAGGAACCATGGGGACCAAGGTGGGAGAACTGGGCTATACACTTAGACCTCTGGGCAGCTATTTCTGCCTCTGTAATGGGGAGAGATTCAACCAGCAGCTCTCAAGTGACCCATTCTGGACCCACCATTGGAGATAGTAAATAGAGCTGCCTGACTTGCTCAACTTCTCTCACACCCTGGGCTCCTCTGCCTCAGTCTCTCTGCCAGCCAGCTAGAGGCAGCAAGGTCTCGGCCCCCTCCCCAATACTCTACATCCACCTCGGAAAAACTGATGTCCTGCTCCCTCCATGTTTTATTTTAAACTTGATTTTCCCTAACAGGAAATAGTTCTGTTCGAATTTTTAGTAACAGTCGTATGACTGAGTCTAGAGATGATGCAAGTTTGTGCTTTATTTTTGTTTTTTGGTATTAGAGTTTGCCCTCAGAGACTCATAGTTGCTCAGCTGGTTTGTTCAGATCACATGGCCCTCTCCTGCTTGAGCCACACCTTCAGCCCTGCAGTTTGCTGATTACTTTGAACATTAGAGTTTGGAAACTTTTCTGTTTAGTCTGGCTTCAAACTTCCAGCCTCCAGACGTGAGCCTCCTGAGTAGCGGGGAATTACAGACAATTATGCCTTTTGCTTATCAGAGAGAGAGCCAGACTCCTAGGTGAGTCCAGTGGGTTCCAAGGTCACATGACAGCTACTGGCCCAGCCAGGACAATCGTCAAGTCTTCCTGTCACCAGTGTTTTCATTTGCCAGGGAAGGGACAGAAATGAGCATTTTGGCCTCAGATGGCCTGGGAAGGTTGGCGTTACAAACCCCATTTCACAGATGAGGAAACTGAAGTTCAGAGGCACTCTACCACTTGAGCCACACCCCCAGCCCCTTTTGTTCTCATTACTTATCACACATAAGAGTTAGCCTGAATCACAGTCCTTCCGTTTATCATTCCTTATAGCTAGGATGACAGGTGGAAGCTACAGGACCTGACATTTGATTAGTTGAGATAGAGTCTCAAAGGATTTTTTTGCCTAGGCAGATCTGAAATCTCAATCCTCTTGATCTTATGAATAGCTGAGATTACAGGCATGAGCCACTGCACTTGGCTAAACTGCTCAGATTCTCTGAGAGACCAGAAAAGGTAAAAGCTTCCTATCCATCTTGCCTTCTCATTACTGTCCTTGCAGCAGGACAAGTGGGGGTTTATACAGAGTGGTGTGCGTGCGTGCATGCGTGCCTGCCTACCTGCCTTAACTTTGAGTTGAATGAACCTGCTCACTTTTCTGATTCATAAGTATGTGTCAGGTGGGTAAATTTATTCTGTGGGATTGGAGGCCAAGTGTGTTTGGTGGTATTCAGGGGGGATGATGCCCTGATGACCATGTCCGTGGCGGTAGCACAGGATGGGCTTGGAGGAGCTGAGGCAGGCAGGGTGGGGAAACCACTTATCAGGAAACCCAGAGAAGATCCACACTCCTTCATCCAGGTGGAAGAATGGAAACTTTGGTTTAAACATAGAGATTTTTTTTTGTCAGTCATGGAGCTTGAACTCAGGACCTGGGCACTATCCCTAAGCTCTTTCACTCAAGGCTAGTACTCTACCACTTTGAGCCACAGCTCCACTTAAGCATAGATATAATTTGGAATCCTGAGGAAACTCAAAAGTCATCAGCTGGTATTAGAATTGTAGCTTTATTGTCAATGGCTCCCAGCTGTCCATTCCAGAGACAGCTTTCTGACAACTTTACATTGCCGATCTCATTTTATCCCTGAGAACTGGGGCTTAGAACCCCCGCCCCACTCCTGGCCCCACCACACACACACACCTAGAAGAACCCAGGCTCATGGTCCCAGCGGTTAGCTGGGTTGGTTCTGACCTGGACCGTGTCTCCTGCCACGGTTCACCTGCTAAACTTACCTATCTTTGAGGAGTGTGTCACACGTCTCTGGGCATGTAAACATTATTTTATCCTGTTTCAGTTCCAGCCATAAATATGAGGTGTCTACAAAAAGGCCCAGTTAATGAGACCCACCCGGGAGAAGCCCTGGGTAGGCATTCGTGGGATACAGACTCCAGGCCATAAAAGGGAACAGCCCTGGCTGTCCGAGTCAGCTGCCCTATGTGTGGGGGTGCAGGCTTAGGTGCAGAGGTTGATCCTGGTGGCAGTGGCAGAGGGGAAGGTGGAGGACTCTGACTCAGCCCTGCAGGGTGGGGGAGGGGGGCAGGGAAGCCAGCATGACTCAGCCCTGCCGCTAGGCCAGCCTGCTGCCCCTCTTCTGCTTATCCAGTCAGTTGGCCTGGGGGAAAGCTTCTTAGCAATCTGTCCTCAAAACAAACTGACCCCCAGGTTCAATTCCATCCCTACCAAGAAATGTCACAAAGACATCCTCAGAAGAATGAGATGCAAGTCCTAGACTAGAAGGAACTATACAAAAACACAGCCAGACAAGACTGTCACCAAAATATTCAGACTACTCTTACAGCCTAAGAAAATAAACAACCCAATCAAAATGGACTGAAGTCCAGCCCCAAAACTTTCCCCAGGATGGCCCCCGGGCAAATAGGGACTTGAGGAGCTGCTCTGCATCCTGTGTCAGCAGAAGATGCAAATTCAAGACTGTGAGGCCTCCCAGACCCAGTGCAAGGCTGAAATCCACAGCACAGACGCTGCCCGGTGCTGGTGAGCATCCCGAGCACAAGAACTCCTGCATCTGGGGCCATGGTTGGAAGACCGTGCAGCCTTCCTCACAGAATTATTACACACAGTAATACAGCCACCATACTCATTTGTTAATATTTTCCTCCTTCCAGGACGTGGGGAAACCTTCCCAAGGAAGCTGGGGGCCTCGTCCTCAGGCCCCTAGCTCAGTCCTTGAGAAGACATCTGAAGACTCTGTGGATGAACCCAGCCATGAGGAAGAGCAGAGGCCTTGCGTGGAGCCAGTCCCCAGCACCAGGGGGCCAGAAAGATGGACAAAGGGCACTCATGGTGACACAGAGGGAAGGAACCAGGGCCTGGGTCAGGGCCAGCAGCAGGCAATGTGGCCACTTTCTGCTCATGAGCTGCAAGGCTCCACCATGCTGAAGAACCTACTGCCTGCAGCAGATTCTACCACCTGCTGCCTCCTCCCAAGCCTGTCCTCAAGGAACAGCTTTCAATAAAGCAACAGATAGCTAGGCACTGGTGGCTCATGCCTGTAATACTAGCATTTCAGGAGGCTGAGATCTGAGGATCGCTGTTCAAAGCCAGCTGGAGGAAGGAAAGTCCATGAGATTCTTATCTCCAATTAACCACCAGAAAACTAGAAGTGGAGTGGTGGCTGAAAATGGTAGAGTGCTAGCCTTGAGCTGAAGAGCTCAGGGACAGTGCCCAGGTCCAGAATTCAAGCCCCATGACCAGAAAAAATGAAAGCAGCAGAATTCAGCCTTCAGCTACCCCACCTCTGAGTCCTCCTTCAAAATAGTCCAAGGAGCAACACAGAAAGCTGTTGGCCAAGGGCAATAGAGAATCGGAGAGAAAGGCTCCAGCACAGCCAAAGCTGAAGTTGTACCAACTGCCTGAGGGCTCAAGTTCCTGTATGGATGTATGTATTATTTGGCCCACACTGGGGCTTGGATTCCCAGCCTCACACTCTTGCTCAACATTTTTACTTAACCACCTGAGCCACACCTCCACTTTTGGTTTTTTCCTGGCTGACTGGAGCTAAAGGTCTCTCAGATTTGTCTGCCAGGCTGGCTTTGAACCTTGATCCTCAGATCTCAGGCTCCTCAGTAGCTAGGATTACAAGTACAAGTGTGGACCATTAATATTTGGCTTTCAAATTTCTGTATGACACAAATTAAATCCTCAGTCTTACTACCACAGTCACCCTACCGGACCACTAACAGAAGGAGAGCCCTAGGCAGTTGTGACCAACTTGGTTCACACCCAGTCTACTCGGTTGGAATCCTAGCTAGTCAAGTGGTTAGTCCACTGTTTGGTCAGGATCCAGTCATTCCTCAATCCATGTCAAGGTTATGACCATCATCAATCAAGTGATGATGTGAATTCCCAGAACCAAATGTCCTGT
The DNA here is from genome assembly GCF_023159225.1 of Perognathus longimembris pacificus. Taxonomy (NCBI): domain Eukaryota; kingdom Metazoa; phylum Chordata; class Mammalia; order Rodentia; family Heteromyidae; genus Perognathus; species Perognathus longimembris. The sequence continues at coordinate 72,853,424 of NC_063162.1, forward strand.
GAAGGTAATGGCAGTGCCAAGGAGCTTCAGTGCTGGACATGGAGTTACCCTGTCAGGCCTAGAACGCCTCTCTGGGCAGCTGCTACCTGAGAGGAAAACCTGTAATTTAGTAAAATGGTGTATTGGAGGAGAGGTGTCTTCATAACAACAGCTTCCATCATTGCTGACACTAAGTGGAATGGACACTTTAGGAGAGAATCACAAGTGTCTCCCAAAGGCTGAAGATGTTGTTCCAGTGGTAGATTGCCTGCCTAGCAAGCACAAGGTCCTGAGTTCAAATCCCAGTACCACCAAAAGAAAAAAAAAAAGAAAGTGTCTCCCAAACTAGTCAGCTCCAGCACAAACAAAAGAATCCTTGTCATGTGTCTGCCCCTTCCTTACTGTTATCTGTGACTCTCTCTCTCTCTCTCTCTCTCTCTCTCTCTCTCTCTCTCCCTCTCTCCCTCTCTCTGTATACAGAAGGATAAGACTAGGAAGATACTATGGGAAGGAAACATAGGAATAGTCCTTATTCCTTCTCTCCTGGGGCTAGTGTCAGTGAAAGGAGAGCAGGCAGGGGAATGGTGTGCCATGTGGCAGATCACCATAGTCCCCGGGGCTCCGGCTGCGCCCCTTTGCAGAGATGTGGAGCGTGCCAGGGCGATTGTGGCTTATGGCACCTCCCTCGCACACTGGGCAGCGGAATGCACTGTTCTGTGCTGCAACACTTCACCACTGGTGCAAAAGTCATCCAGGGATCGTCAGTTTCTGCTTGGTGTCTCTGTTGTGTTTATGCTGATCCTGGCTCCTGTCTTTGTAAGGGTCTGGGTCACAGCAAAGGGGCAGTAAGATCAAAGAAAGGGTTCTGAGTCTGCTCACTGCTGACTGTCATGCTCTGAATATAAGACATCTTCCACAAGCTCATGTGCCAAATGCTTGGTCACCAGCCAATAGTACTACTGTGGAAGGTTCTGGAAAGTTTAGGAGTTAGAGGTCAGATAGAGAAAGTAGGTCATGGAGCACATATCTTTGAAGATTTTACCAGTCTCCTATCCCTTCCTTCTTTCCTTCCTTCCTTCTTTCCTTCCTTCCTTCTCTTCCTTCTCCTCCTGCTCCTCTTCCTCCTACTTCTCCTTCTCCTCCTTCTTCTTCATCCTCTCTCTTTCTCTCCTCCCTCTGCTTCCTGTCCTCCTCCTCATGCTTCTGCCACCATGTTCTGCACAAAGGCATGGGACCAAGTGACTGGGAACCGAACCATCTGAAACTATGAGCAAAAAAAAATTCTTCTTCCCACGTCCAGTATGTAACAGAGAGAAGTAACAGACCACTGCTGGCTTTGCCTGGCCTGTTCCTTCTCGTGGAGGGCTGGCGTGGCACAGCAGGATTTACCTGAATCTTCAGCCAATCCCAACTAGGTACCAATAGCACTCAGTGTGGAAACCAAAAAGGCCTCTAGTGTCATCAGCTGTCCCTAGGGGCTAGGGGCCCATCACCCTGGCTAAGCGTAACTGCTGGGGGCAAGGAGGCAGTGGAAGCAGCCCCCAAGGGCCAGTTTCTGTTTGACTTTTTTTATTTTCCCCTATAACCACCATGAAACAGCAGAGGTGGAACATGTGGTCTGGGCCCAGACTGACAGAGGGATGTTCAAAGGCCGGTGACATTTTTGTTTCTCCAGAAGCACAGAGTATGAGTACTGGTGCTCACACCCCTGATAGAAGGTGTTAGTGCTAAAGACTAGACTTGGGTGTTAGATGCATCTCTTCCCTTTGGGGCCCCATGGGGTAGAGTCAAGGTCATGAAACCTTGAGAAGTAGAGCTTACTGAAGGTTGACCAGATCCCAGAGGCACCAAAGTCACAGAGCTGCCCCGCCCCCCCCCCCCCCCCCCCCCCGCAGTGTGGGCCGGACCTCAGAGGAGTGACTGAACTCTGGAGAGACTAGCTGACACTAAGCTGGGCCACCTCACAGCCCTTCTTCCGTGTGTAGCCTGGGCCCCCATCAAGGCACCAGCCCCAAGCTGTTTGGAACCCCAGCCAAACAAACTTTCTCCTCTTTATAAATCATCCAGACTCAGACGTTTAGTTACAACACAAATGGACTGAGGCTGAGATGGCTCTCTGCTGCCTGGGAAGATCATCCAGAAAGCAGCCATTTGGGGACAATTTCACCCAGGGCACTATACAACTGGTGATGGAGGAGGGGATAAGGTTCCTGTCTCTTTCAGCTCCCAGGACCAGACTCCTCCCCGGGTTCCAGCTACTCCAGGCAGCACTGAGTGACTGGGATCGAAGTCACTGACTGCCTTCCTCAGGATGAGGAAGGGTATCACACAGGATTTTCTCCTGTGTGCTAGCCTCATAGTGGGGAGCCATGTCCTCCCCATTTCCACCGGCTCTCCAGAGCCCACTGGGGCCTCTGAGGTCTCTCGCAGAGCACACGTCCTGTGGCAGGGCCCTAGACTTGCTTTACAGAGGAGTTGATCCCCCCAAGGCCTCCAGCGTTCATCTCCATGTGCTCCCAGAGCTGGGTCCCAGGGAGGAGCGAGCTGAGCAGTCGCCTCTGCTAAGTCAACGCTTCATCAGTGACAGCCTGAAGGGATCCCGCTGGTCCACCCACGTCCTCCTGTGTTGCTTTCCTTCCGGTTCTGCCTTTGGGCCTGGTGGCACTTTCCAGTCCCTGTCAGACCTTATGCGAACCATAGCCTCCCTCCTAGTAGGTCCCACGCACTCCCTCGTGAACCAGGGACCAGCATTCATTAAAATGGCTGGCAGATAGATTTTCCAAAGATGACAGGGAGCAATTTGGCATTCGATGTAGTCCTGGATTACTGACTTGGTGAATATTTTATATCACCTATTAGTCATTTACATTCATAGTGACATGGATCATGAAAAATTAAAGCTTTAATTGCTTTGTATTTCCTCCTCTTCTTCTTTGTTGGCTCAGGAATTTCTGTCTTAGCCGAGCCATTTTTCCATGTCTTGGGAACATAGTTGAGCAAAAGATTCAGGAAACTGGAGGCCAGGTGTGGTAGATCATACCCGTAATCCCATCTGCTCAGGAGGCAGAGATGGGGAGGATGGCATTTGAGGACAACCTGGGGAAACAAGCTAGCAAGATACCACCTCTATCAATAAGCCAAATCTGGCCATGCCTGTGTGAAATCCCATTTCATTAAGGACATGAAAATCAAAACTACAATGGGATATCTCCTTATGCCAGTTAGAATGGCTCTGATGAAAAAAGAGAAAAGTATGGGGTTCTGTTGCAGATGTGGAGAAAAGGGAGCACTCACACACACTGTGGGTCGGATGTAAATTAGTGCGGCTATTGGGATTTCTCAAAAAGTTAGAAATAGAACTACCCTATGGTGCAGATATCTTGCTATTTACTCCTGTATGTGCATGTGCGCACACGTGTGTGTGTGTGAAGAAAATAAAAATAGGGCTAAATGTGGTGGTAGCCACTTTGAATCTCAGTTTCTTGGGAGAAAGAGATCATGAGGATAGTGATTCAAGGCCAGCCTGAGCAAAAGTTATCAAGACCTCATCAATTCATAAGGAGAGTGTGATGGTGTGTTTTTGTCATCCCAGCTACATGGTAGGCACAGACAGGAGGACCTCAGTCCCAGGTCAGGCCTAGGCAAAAATTTGAGACCCTATCTGAAAAGCAACTAGAGCAAAAAGAGTTGGAAGTGGAGATGTGACCCAAGTGGTAGAACAACTACATAGCAAGTGTAAAGTCCCTAGTTCAAACCCAAGTACTGCCCCCCCCCCACAAAGAAGGAGGAGGAAGAGGAGAAGGAGGAGGAATAAAAAACAAGAAAATGAAATCATCACCTAAAGAGGTATCTGCACTCTTAGGTTTATTGCAGCATGATTCACAATAGCCGAGAAATAGAATCAAGATAATGTCTACCAATGGATGAGTGGATAAAGAGCAGAACCGAATACTATTGGGTCATCAAAAGGATGGGATTCTCGACCTGGATAAGGTGCAGACGCCATGTAGCTCCCTCTCCTGTGGGAACCATGGCCCCACTAATAAACCTTCTTATGAACCTTAAAAAAAAAAAAAAAAAAAAAGGATGGGATTCTCTGTTTTGAAGTTGTGTGGAGGAGGCTGGGACATCAAACAGGCCCAAACAGACTGTCTTGGGTCCCTTATTCAGGATCTCAGGAAGTCCATTCATAGGAGTAGAGGTGGAAACTGGTTACCAGACAGCGTGGAGGGGTGAGGAGAGGCAGGTTAACCAGTGTTACATTAGAGTGAGTGCGGAGGGGAAGTCCTAGTGGTCATCTTCCCTGTGTGGAGACCAGAGTGGACAATAATGTACTGCGTATTTCACAGCAGTAGAAGAGAGAATTGGGGATCTTTCAGCAAGTAAAGGAAGAGGGAGAGGGAGAGAACTTCCCAGTTAAGAAGGTGGCTTTGGGACCACAGGGGAGCTGGATGGACACAGGGACCCCATGATGGCTGGATGGAGGGACCCCATGATGGCTGGACCCAGGGACTCCATGATGGCTGGACAGAGGAACTCTAAGATGGCTGGATGAAGGGACTCTATGATGGCTAGATGGAGGGACTCCATGATGGCTGGATGGAGGGCTCCCATGATGGCTGGATGGAGGGACCCCATGACAGCTGGACCCAGGGATTCCACAATAGCTAGAGGGAAGGCCTCCATGATGGCTGGATGGAGGTACTCCACGATGGCTGGACAAAGGGACTCCATGAAGTCCAAGGCAGCTGGAGGACACGTATAGCCTCAGTCTGAGGTACTTGCAGTGGTGGTCACTGTCTACTCTTGGAAGGAGCACCTTCAGTATCTAGGGCAGCACAGGGCCATGCATGGACTCACCCAGAACCTTAGCCGACACTAGGGCTTTGCCAGCCTCAAGTGGGTTCCGAGATTCACATGCATTCTGATGCCTGGGAGCTCTGGGACTTGAAGATCTGAAGAATAGAATCCACAGGATGGAATGGCTTTGAATTCTGCCTCACTACATGTCTCCATGAACGTGGGAACCCCAGCTTCATGAGGCCAGAGCAGGATTGCACCAGAGAATGTCTGCTATGAATCCTCTTGGGGCTGGTACCTCGGTACATGCTTTAGTAACTGTAACCTAGTTCAGGCATCTGGTTTCAAAGAGGGCTATTTTTGGAAGGAAGGAAGGAAGGAAGGAATGAGTTTAGGGACACCCTTCTAACCTGAAAACAAGTCCTGTCTCTCCCACTATCCCCCCGCGCCCGCCCCCAACAGCATGAGATTTAAATCTCACCCTACCCCTGCCACCACCACCCCAGCAATGCTCAGTTCCCAAATGCCCATATGGGTGAATAATCTTTGCCCTAAAAATAGACCGTGGGTACAGCTCCCTCCAGATTGCATTTCACCTCTTGTTTTTAAAGCTGTCAATCTGGCAACCAGTACTGAAGCTATAAATTATCTCCTTGAAAATCTTCAATGATGAGAGGAAGGGCTCTGGGGTTTGAATTCTTGGCATTAGAACAGTGGTGTGGCAATAAATAAATAAATAAATAATCCAGATCTGAAAAGTTGAACGAGAGATTTATTTGAGCCACAACTATTTTATTCTTGCAAAACCAGCAGAGATTTTTGGATTGTTCCAGCTGGACAGAAACTGAAGAGCAAATTACATGGGAAAATTAAATGGGAGGATATGGGGGAGAAATGTGGTGTGTGTGTTGGGTACTTCTCTGGATTGTCCAAGTTATTTTCAGGTCTTATCTGTGTGTGTGTGTGTGTGTGTGTGTGTGTGTGTGTGTGTGTGCGTGCGCGCGCACGTGTGTGCGCACGCGCCTGGACTGGAAATTGAACTCAGGACTTAAGGCTGGATCTCTATCAGCTACTTCTGACTTTTCGCTAGTTAATTAGAGACAAAAGTCTCTCCGATTTGTCTTCCCACGCTGGCTTCAAATCATGATCCTCAGATCTCAGCCTCTGAGTAGCTGGGATTGCAGGTATGAGCCACAGCCCTGCTGAGCCCTCATTCTTAAGGACAGTTGGAAGTGTAGAGGGGTGAGGCAGTGTGGCTGCAGGGGGGGATGGGTAGGAGAATGGGAACCTGTCTGTGTGCTTGCTCCTCATGCACTTTGTCTGCCTGGCTGCTCCAGGCTCCTCCCCTCATCCCAGGTCTATCTGTGGAGATCACAAACTTCACTTCCAGACCAGCTTTGTCCCTAACTTGTCCTAGGACTTTGCTTCATTCATTCAAACAAGATAGTCTGGCTATCAACTTTTCTGTAGCCTCAGAGCCACAAGAGAAGACTGCAGGCCAGGAAGACCAAAACTCACCACTGTCAGATGTCAGCAGCCATGACCAGCACCTAGGGACCATGAGAACCTTCTCTCTTCTCGACTCTGTCTTGTGCCCTATTATACATGTGCTTATTTTTCTTGAACCAGAAGCCCCTTTCCAGGCTCTTCTTGTCTGGGCCTGAAGCAACCCCCTCCAATTCTCCCCTGTGTTCCACACAGATAAAGCTCACACTGTGTGTCTCTGGATCTCTGAATGCTTCTTTCTGGGCCAAGAAAGCTGAGTTTTTCATTGTACACAGTACCCAGTCAGGCATGGGTGACTCGTGCCTGTCATTCTAGCTACTGAGATTTGAGGATCCAGGTTCAAAGCCAGCCTGAGCAGACAAATCTGAGTAAATTCTTTTCTCCAATTCACCCACAAAAACTTGGAAGTTGGGATATGGCTCAAAAGGTAGACCACTAGCTTTGAGTCAAAAAGCTAAGCAAGAGTGCAAAACTCTCTGGGGGCTGGGGATATAGCCTAGCGGCAAGAGTGCCTGCCTCGGATACACGAGGCCCTAGGTTCGATTCCCCAGCACCACATATACAGAAAACGGCCAGAAGCGGCGCTGTGGCTCAAGTGGCAGAGTGCTAGCCTTGAGCGGGAAGAAGCCAGGGAGAGTGCTCAGGCCCTGAGTCCAAGGCCCAGGACTGGCAAAAAAAAAAAAAAAAAAAAAAAAAAGAAAGAGTGCAAAACTCTGAGTGCAAATCTCAATACAGGAAGAAGGAAGGAAGGAAGGAAGGAAGGAAGGAAGGAAGGAAGGAAGGAAGGAAGGAAGGAAGGAAGGAAGAAGAAAGGGTCATCCATGGGTGTCACAATCTGCCAATGGCTGGTCAATTCTGTACATAAGCTGGTATAGTATTTGTATATCACATGGGTTCATTCTCCCAAATACTTTAAATCATCTCTAGATTACTTCAAATAACTGAAGACAATGCAAATGTTACATAAATATTTATACACTGTTCTGTTTAGGGAGAGAGAGCAAAAACTAAAGTCCGCACCTGTTCAGCACATGTATAATTTTCTCCTGCCTAACTTCCATTCACGAGCCCACAGGTGCCAAAGGCACTTTATCTGTACCTGTCTGAAGCCTCTGTACAGTTTGCCTCCAGTTCTGGGCGAGGCCCAAAGAGCAAGAGGTAGATAAGTTCTTGCTTCAGCATGAGGAACAAGGCCCTCTCAAATGCACATGCTTTCTGAGTCCAGCCTCAGGAAGATGCACCAACATTTAAATACCAGGAGTTTGCATACCACTGCCACCTGCCTCCATTGGGGTTTGGAGCTCACTGGTGGGACTCCATTGTGTCTAAATATACAGAACTCAGGACAGGCATGTGTGGTAGGCAAGGCTCAGAATCCTTCCCCAATGTCCTCCCCCAGGCCCCAGGACTTGAGCACAGAGGTCACTTCCCCAAGGCTTCTTTTCACCTTCCTCTTCAGTGCTCTAAACTTTGCTGAGGAGTTAGCTCTTGTGTCTATGTCTTCAAGACTGCTGTTGATAGTCCAGATTTATTCCTTCCTCCCTTCTTTCCTTCCTCCCTCCCTCCCTCCATTCCTCCCTCCCTCCCTCTCTTTCTTTCTTTCTTCCTGTCTTTCTTTTTCTTTCTCTCTTTCTTCCTGTCTTTCTTTCCCCTCCCTCCCTCCCTCCCTCCCTCCCTCCCTCCCTCCCTCCCTCCTTCCCTTCCTTCCTTCCTTCCTTCCTTCCTTCCTTCCTTCCTTCCTTCCTTCCTTCCTTCCTTCCTTCCTTCCTTCCTTCTTTTTTTCTTCTTTTTCCAATGTGGGGCTTGAACTCAGGGCCTGGGCGCTGTCTCTGAACTCTCTTGCTCAAGGCTAGCACTCCACCACTTTGAGCCACAGCTCCACTTCCAGCTTTTGAGTGGTTAAATAGAGATAACAGTCTCACAGGGACTTTTCTGCCCTGGCTGGCTTCAAATTGTGATCCTCAGACCTCAGCCTCCAAAGTAGCTAGAATTACAGGTACAAGTCACCAGTGCCTGGCTCAAATTCAAATTTCTAAAGTGCTCCTGAGTCACTGGGCAAGGCCATGTAGAAGTGCTTTGTTAGTGTTTTGTGTCACACTCAGCTGAGAGATTCCTTGCCACAAAACAGCTCTCCCTACGAACCATAACAAATTGCCATCAACATCAGCCTATCTTTCCAGCTGCCCCTGGGGGCCTTGGGGAGCAGGGAGCAATCAGAAGAGGGGGCTAGCTGTGCCAACGTGCCTCTGGAAGCCATTTGACCCTTGTACTTTAATTTTGCACATATGCAAACACTTCCATGTGGCATCTTTTGATGGAATGATGGATGGCACAGGGATTTAATTAGGCATGAAACATAATTAGCCTAAATGAAACAGCCAAGGAAAGAGCTCAGATATTTGTGTCAAATAAATAATCTTTATAAATACAGACCTTTATATAAGTAAAATCCAGGCAAGATCAAGTAGAAAACAAAAAGGAGAGGGGGCTGGGAATATGGCCTAGTGATAAAGTGCTCGCCTTATATACATGAAGCCCTGGGTTCGATTCCTCAACAACACATATACAGAAAAAACTGGACGTGGCACTGTGGCTCAAGTGGTAGAGTGCTAGCCTTGAGCATAAAGAAGCCAGGGACAGGGCTCAGGCCCTGAGTTCAAACCCCAGGACTGGCAAACAAAACAAAACAAAAAGGAGAATGTCTGAGTTTGTTCTTCCAGGGATAACTCTGGGTTTTTGTTGTCTTAGGGGAGCAACTTCTAACTCGTACCAAATCTCTATCTCTACACTTGAGCAGCATGTTAACAGTGGATCATGAAGCTAAGTAGATCTCAGAGCTCTTCTACTTTAGTGTTCACTTTGTGTGTGGGCTTGAACTCAGAGCCTTGCACTCTTCATTGGCTTTTTTTATTCACTCAAGGCTGATGCTCTACCATCTCCACTTACTGCTTTTTGCTGGTTAATTGGAGATAAGAATCTCACGTACTTTTCTGCCCACACCAGCTTTGAATCACAATCTTCAAATCTCAGCCTTCCTAAGTAGTTAGGGTTAAGGTGTGAGCCACCAATGCCTGGCAAAAACTGCACTCTTTTTTTGAGCAACAACTCTATTTCCAGTTTTCTGCCCAGGCTGGCTTTGAACCACATTCCTCAGATTTCAGCCTCCTGAGTAGCTAGGATTATAGGCATAAGCCACTGGTACCTAGCAAAAATTTCATTCTTTTGGCTGAGTTTCCTCACTTGTTATTCCTTTTCTGCCCATCAATAATTGCTTCTGGCTGTTTAGCTGGAGTCAACAACTGCTCACTTATGCCCCCAGTGTGTGTGACACAGGCCTCCTTGCAAATGTAGCCCATGCCTCTTCCTAGTTGTCCTGTGACATGCTTCTCTGGTGTCCCAAGGCTTAGCCAACAGGATAGTCCATCTTCTCAGGGTTACCTTTTTTTTATTTTTTATTTTTTAATTTTTTTTGCCAGTCCTGGGCGCCTTGGACTCAGGGCCTGAGCACTGTCCCTGGCTTCTTCCTGCTCAAGGCTAGCACTCTGCCACTTGAGCCACAGCGCCGCTTCTGGCCGTTTTCTGTATATGTGGTGCTGGGGAATCGAACCTAGGGCCTCATGTATCTGAGGCAGGCACTCTTGCCGCTAGGCTATATCCCCAGCCCTCAGGGTTACCTTTATAAAGGTAAAATAGTTTTATAAAGGTATCCTAGTGAGCTGGTGCCCATGGCTCATGCCTGTGTTCTAGCTACTCAGGAGGCTGAGATCTGAGGGTCACAGTTCAAAGCCAACCTGGGCAGGAAAATCTGTGAAACTCTTGTCTCCAATTAACCACCAGAAAACTGGAAGTAGAGCTGTGGCTTAAAGTGGTAGGGCACTAGCCTTGAGCAGATTAGCTCAGGGACAGCACCCAGGCCCAGAGTTCAAGCCCCACCACTGGGGGAGGGGAGGAAGTATGTTAACAAGTAAAGATCATTCCTCTAAGAAACTTATCAGTGTCTGCCAAAACCATGAAAGTGAAATTTATGAACCTAGTCTCCCTGCTGACCCTCAGTGTTCTGATCTGTAAAATGGACTTCAGTAGTATTTGTTTTTGGTAAATTAGAACTAAAGAGACTATGTGTGTAAGGTATAGCTCTCCCCCCACCCTCACAAAATAACAATAATTCTCTTCTCAGACTTAGGAGACTGCATGAAAGTTGTTGTCAGTTAAAGGGAAATGAGGGAGAAGCCAGCCTGGATGGCTTCCCTGCGACCGCAAGAAGACTGGGAGACTTCAGTCTGAGCTGGGAACTTGTCTGCCCTGAAGTCCAAGTTCAAACATTAGGCAGGGAAGGACAGCTCTGCTCCACTGAGCTTAGGCCACTCAGAAGACCTCAGACCCCAAATGTCAGCAGTTGGGTCATCCTTGCAATCAGAGGCCCAAAACAGTTGTTCTGCATTCAGTGTTGCCCTTGTCTTCTTGGCTTCTGCTGGGCAGGGTCAGATCTTCATGGCAGAGCTCTAAGCTTCTGCCTCCACCATGGTAGTGAGGCACAGATGTGGGCTCGCCTCCTGTATTCTTAGCTTACTGGCTGTGGGGCTTTAACTAAGACCTCTAAAACCTTCTAGCTCTTTCCAAAGTTTAATGCTTCTCCCACTTCCTGCAACTTCATGTCCCCACTGACTACAGAGGGCCCAGCTGTGGTTTCACTGAGCAGCGTTCCCACTTAGTGGTGGCACAAGAGCGCTCTGCACTCAGTGGAAACCATAGTAAGAGTTTTGAATCTTGGTCTTTTCCCAGGCTAGTGCTCCCAGTGAGCCATAGGGTCTTGAGGGGAAAGAATCGATCACCTACAGGGTGGATGCAACACTAAGTTACAGTTCTGCAGCCCAAGTGCACTTTTGGCTTAGGATACTTTCAACTTAAGCATAGGTTTATCCGGACATCTCTCCATTGGTAGCCAAGGACCATCTTTATTTTACGGCGAGTCTTCTAGGATTTCTTTCTAGATGTTGCTGGCATAGTCCATCCTAAAACACAGAGGGTGATGAATATTAAGTCTTATGAGTCAGGAAGTAGCTGTGGGAAAGAGGAGGGGAGGATGGAGGTGTCAGGAACAAGTCAGCTGCCTGGGTAGCCTACTGTCACCTATCACGTGTTCTAGCAGTTGGAGGTTGGGCAGCTTTCAGTGGATGACATGCACATCTCCCAGAGGCTCGGCTCAGTCCACCACAGGTGCAGGAAATCTTGGCAATCCAGCACCATTAGTCTGGACCTTGCTATTCAATGGATCAAGCTGACTGTCCGGTTGCAGCTCTATGTCTACAAACTGTGGGATTGAAGGTAGGGCAGCCAGAAGGAGCTCCAAAGTCACTGGTTTTCAGCGTGAAGGGAATTGCTCCCAAGTACAAATTATTAAGGAAGTGATCACGATCTGTTGTCAAGGTAACTATTCTTCCAAGAAGGTCAAACTGAAACAACTCGGATAGTCACTAAGTGATGTAGTTTTGGACCCACTGGCCATCTGGCCTCAAGTCAAGAGGCACAGCCAAAAAGCCCGTGCTCATTATGCTCTTTGCTTGAAATTTTCTTAAGCGTTCAGGCATGGGAACCTTGTAGGCAAGAGCTCTTCCAGCCAGTGGGAGCCACACTAGTTGTCACTATGTCTGTGAGAGAAAAGAGAGGCCCTTTGTGCAGCCACTCGAGAAGGCCCGGAGCCAAAGTCTCTAGCCCTTGTCAGTGTTCCTGCTGAGCAGAACCCGGAGAATAGACTGTCTACTATTTTCAGGGCTGGGAAAGTCAGGCTCTGTCGCCTTGTCTGGACTGAAGGCCTTGGCTGGTCAACAGTCCGGGATTTACAGAGAGGAGTGAGCAGGGATGGGCGACGCCAGGCCTTTCACTGATGAAGAATCAGAGCTGGAGGAAATCTAGAGAGGTGTCCTGTGCAGCCAACCTCTTCCCTGTTGATGAGAAAGGAAAGCCCGCCATGGCTCCAAGCCCAGGGTCCTTGCCGCCCAGAGGCTGTGGTCTGAATGAATAGGCCTCAGATCTTGGGTCTCTGTTGCCCAGGCAATCTGCCCCCTCAGCTCCACCTCTGCTCCTCTTTGCAGCCCTGTGACATCCCGGCTTTGCCATCTCCCAACAAAAGAGCAGATTTACCTCACATCACTTCATCCATCTCTGCCCAGTTGCCAGTCAGTCTAGCCCCCAGTCAGCTGCCAGCGGGTCCTTCCTGGCATGCGGGGAAGATGCAGAGACCTGGAGAAGCCAACTTCCAGCTCTTGTTTAAAATCAGTTGGTTGAGGATAGAGCAAGCTTTGCAGCCAACCAGACAAGAGTTCCAAACTTGGTTCCACCCTTCGCTTGCAGTGTATGGGTTACATGGTTTGAGTTTTCTGGGCTTTAATGACCTCATCAGCAATGGAGATAGCAATCTATCCCAAGAAAGACTGTAGGAAACCCATGAGAGGCTGTGGAGTGTAGACAGTGCCCCATCTAGCACACCGAGACACCTGCTCATTACTAGCTCCTTCCTGTATTTTAATAGACCAAGCGTGTTGGCTTCCTGCAGGACCTGCATTTCAGCCATTTGCTATCTGTTTCACTTGCTGATTGTGGATGCATCCATTTTATTTCCAGCAAATGCGGCTCCTCCCGCGTCTCTGGAACATCTCTCATGTGCAGAGCCAGTGCTGAGCTCTGGAGACTGAGGAATCCTTCCGCCATAGTCTCTGCCACCCGAGCTACGGGTGAATAGCAGCAGACCAACAGGGCAAGCCCAGAGTAGCGCATTTCAGGACAGAACGGGTGACAGGCAAGGTACAAATGCCAGCCTGAGGGGGCAGAACAGGTGACAGAGAAGGTAAAAACTTCAGCCTGAGGAGTTTGGGTAAGCGTCTGGGTTGTGCTGGTCCTCTTTTGTTCTAGCAGGAGTCTGGGTCTCCTCATCCCTGGGGAGCCTGGACCTGAGCGAGAGTCGACCTGTGAACTCCAGAGCCTGAGCCTAGAAGTGGTGAATAATGAAGAATCAAGAACTCTGCAAACAAGCAGTTCTGGATCAAGTCCTAATAAGTTCCCTCGGCCCCAGGGAGGACTCAGTACTCCTGGCTTACCCAGCGGTACTCAGACAAGGTTAGTGTGGGAGGAAGGGAAGGCAGGGGATGTGGTCACATCTGGAGTTGGAGCTTCAGCCTTCCCCAGGGAGCTCTGGAGCAAGAATTGCAGCCATGGGTGGACTTGGCCATGAGACAGAGGGGCTGGCTTTCAACCCCTGTGCCATCTGTCATGGTGTCCAGGTTTTGGAGAAGGGTGGTGGGTTCTGCTGTGCTACCTCAGCCTTGAAACTGCTCAGGGCCTTCAGCAGTCCCCTACCCCAGGGCCTGGCAGGACAGTGCACAACCCTCTCTACTGTCAGAGATGAGGTTTTAGCTCAAGGACGCAGACTTGCAGGGATGCCCATGAGGCCACGGGAAACAGAGAGTCCTATTCCCTCATCTGCTGGATTGTTGTATCTTGGATTGTTCATTAAGCCACCCAGCCCTCAGTCATGTGTTACAGCAGCCTGAGCTGACTCACACAGGAGATGCATGTCCCGAGTCTCTCACACCACCAGGGCAGGCCAACTGTCCACTGGCAAGGAGGGAAATATCAGCCTCTTCCCAGCCCATGGCACGTGGCACTAATCTCCACCATTTGCCATAACAGTGGCACAAACACGGGCTCTTGCCAACCGTCAGAATTCCCACAGGCTTACAGTCTGTCGTATCCCTTCAATTATCACACCATACATAGTACTTCATTCTTTTCACTTGTGCACAGGAGCTCGGCCTTCAGCCTGGGGATGGGACCGAGCCACCAGCAGCCTAGGAAGACTTACCTGGGTCCCCTCTGTCTACTGTCCCGGACTCATCTCTGCACTCCTCCCCCCAAGAAACTACAGGGAACAAACTTCTGTTCCTGCAAGTGTGGACCCGAACATACTGCTCTTTCCCTCTATAGCTAACCTTCTCTGTCTTTATGAAGTTTGAACTCAGGGCTTTGGGCTTACTAAGCAGGTGCTCTGCCACTTGAGCCAAATGCTGGGCTCATTCTGTTTTCATTGATTTTTCAGATACAGTCTTGAATTAATGTTCAGGTCAGCCTAGACTGCTATTTCCACTTGCTCCTATTTGCGCTTCTTGCATAGCTGGGAAATCTGCTCTGTTGTGATTGGTTGAGATGGTGGCACACATACTTTTCTCCCCTTGGCTGGCCTCAAACCAAGATCCTCCTGATCTCCACCTTCTAGGTAGTTAGGTTTACAGGTGTGAGGCACTGTGCTCGACCCAGATTTCAATTTTAGACTGGTTATTTTAAAATCTTTAAAAGAATATAACCCAAGGACAGCAACAAAAAAGCCATGGAATGTGTTCAATTGTGTAAGCGAACGAATGGATTTTCCACTCCACTCTGAGTACATGCTAATTTGCATGTCTGTTTCTAATATAACAAGGGAATCAATCTCCTGGGGAAAGCAAGGCGTTTATTCTGACTTCTCTCTATCATTCACCATCTCTGAGAAGGTTCGAGAAGGTGACTTTATTCAAGTTTCAATAAATATTTATCAAATGTGTATCAACATTTCCCCACTTAGGTGCATGGACCATGTCCCAGTTGGTACATCAGCAGGAATCTCAGCTCTGATTTTATTTCTAGGCTGGGAGACCAAACAGACCCTGTACTGAAACTTCCACGTACAAGCTGCCAAGTGGTTGATCCAGAAATCTGAGACTCCAAAAAGATCATGAGGAAACATATGGTGTGGGGGATACCCCTTTGACAGCTCGCTCTACCTTCAC
This sequence comes from Perognathus longimembris pacificus, assembly GCF_023159225.1. Classification (NCBI taxonomy): domain Eukaryota; kingdom Metazoa; phylum Chordata; class Mammalia; order Rodentia; family Heteromyidae; genus Perognathus; species Perognathus longimembris. Next base: position 72,868,528 of record NC_063162.1, read on the forward strand.
AGCACACTCCTTCCAGAACATTCTGCTCTGCTCTGCTGAAGAAGAGCAGTAATAGAGGCTCCAGGGATCTGCAAATAGTGACTGGGCAGAACAGCTTCTGAGCAACCATGCAGACATTTTCCATGCCACAAGAGGGAGCCAGGCTTCCTGGTTACAGTTGGCAGAAATCACATTCAAAGTCTAGGTTTGTTCCTTGGGAAAGGAAAAAAAAAAAACTTCTCATCACATCTGTACTTGGGAGATGGGCAGGAGCAGTGCGTTTGGGAGGGGAGTCCTGGCAGGTACTTGTCCCCACTGACCCTGGCAGGTCCCCTATGGACATGGTGCTGAGGTTTGGAGACAGGGTCTCAGTGAAAGGTCACAGTGTGCCAAGGTGTTTTCCCAGATACATTATATCTTGGCCAGCTAGTGTATATCTAGGTCACAATAGTGAAGTCAGAAGAGAAGGGCTCTATTCCAGCCCATGCCTCTTACTGACTGGAGCACCATGGATGGGCTGGTTGTAACTAGGCCTGTACATCTTAGCCCTTTTACTGCCCACCCTGCATGATCTCTTCAAACAACTGTGTGCACACATGTGTGTGTACTTGTGAGCATAGATGTGTATATGTGTGTGCATGTATATGTATGTGTATATATATGTGTGTGTTTGTGCATGGAGAGGCATGCCTGTAATCCCAACACTCAGAAGGCTGAGACTGGAGGATCTACAGTTCAAAGGGAAAATAGGGAGACCCCGTCTCTAAACAATAAAAACAAACCTATCTGTGTGGCTACCCCTGATACCTCTGCCAACCCTCCCAATGCCTTGAGCAGGTGGCCAGCTTTGGTATGCATTCTTGCAGGATCCTTTACCAAATAGAGTATGCAGAGGGCTAAACTTCCTGGTCCATTCACCTCAGGATGAAGGAGATCTCTCTCTCTCTCTCACCCTCATCCCTCCCCTAACAAGCCAGTTCATTATGTCCTTGCTCCTAAGATTTTCTTTCTTCCTTGCTCTCAACAAATGAGTTTTGTTTTTACTGGTCAAAATATAAAGTTCCAGTGATTCATGAGGTACGGGTAGGAGGAGAACATGATAGAACTGAAGTGGCTGAGTAACACTGTAGGAAAAAAGGCTTGGAAGGACCTGGGCAGAGGGAAGAGCAGGGTAGAAGGGAAGAGACAGAGTTTAGGAGGAATTTGTCAAGCAAGTTGCTCTGGGCTATCTGGTATGCCAAACGAAGAGATACAGGTGAATCTGGAAAGTTTTGTGAAGGTATGGATTTTTTCCCTATTAATATGCCTGAAAGGATGTAAGTTGGAGGACACTGTTGGCTCAGGCCTATAATCCTAGCTACCCAGGAGGCTGAGATCTGAGGACTGCAGTTCAAAGCCAGCCCAGGCAGAAAAGTCCGTGAGACTCTGATCTCCAGTTAACATCCACAAAGCTGTAGCTCAAGTGGTAGAGTGCCAGCCTTGAGGTGGCACACAAAAGCTCAGGGTACCAGCAGCCCCCAATATATCTGGGGTTTGCACATCTTTTCAGAGCTTAAATGTCTGATGCATATCTGGTATGCATATCTGGTGGGTAGGACAGACTGCCTGACACCGTGTCAGAGGAAATGGGTACAAACATTTCCCGTTGTCTGAGCCGCTTTCTCCCCCACAGCCATTTTGCCTGAGCCTCTCTGTCACAGCCATGGGAATGCTGTGACGAAGCAGCTGTTGGTGAACCATACAGATGCTTAGAGGCTCTTTCTCAATTATGCAGTGTATGTCTTCAGCGTCAACAACCCCCTAAGAGCTGTCTTCCCATTACATGACAGTGACATCCCCAGCCAGCTAGTGGTGACAATCAGATTTGTCTCAGTTGGAATTTGACAAAGCACTGGTCTCAGGTATGGCATAAGCAGGTATCACACACACACACACACACCCATGCTGTGTGGCTCCATGCTGCACAAAGCAGTGGAAATCTGTCTGTGAAAAGAAAAATGAGAAAAAAGAAATGAGAGAGGAAACTATCAAGAGGCCCCAGCACCCAGATTTCTCTGAGATGCTTCCAATGAATGCCCACTTTGGCTGAAGCTAGTTTGAGGACTGTTGCTCCTACTTGTCAGCAAAAGAACTTGACCAAAACAGTGACATCAGTGTCTTGGACATGTCCATGCTGACCATTCTCATCCTGTCAGCCATGCCCCTGGCCTGGGTGGTGCAGGAAACACCTCCTACCACTCAGGCCTCCCAGGTGGGTGCCTCTTGCCCTGCCTTGTGCCTTCTAGCCTAGCAAAGGCAGAAGAAACTAGACCTCACTGACCCCACCTCCCCTGGACAGAAAACGAGAAGAAAAACAAGAAGCAACAAGTTAACAAGTCAGAAAGACCAGCATAGGACAAGTCATCCATGTTTTTCCAGGAAGCTTGCAAACACCTTTTGAGGGTGTGAAAGGCAATCAGATGCAAAAGGAGACTTAATTGGGCCCTCAAATAAACTGAATGCAAGATGAAAAGGTGTACACTTCGAAGAGAAGATTTTTCTGGGGACTCAATACAAATAAAGCAAGTGTTGTGTGATTGCTTTTTTTTAAATTGAGGATTTAATTTGTTTTCCTAATGTGTTTTTATTCTTACCTAATAGAGAAAAGAAAAACATACCCCAGCATCCCCACTGGTAACATTTCAAACCTATGTTCTGGGTTACTTTGTCCTTGAAATGAAGGCAGAACTCGCTGGAATCAATTCACAAGTCCAAAGAACTGAAGGGGAGCATAGTTTTTCTGAAAAAAAAAACAAAAACAAAAACACCCAACAACTTTGTATTCAGGATGCCCTTAAAAAAAGTTTTAAATTGTAATGCAAGATACTTAAACACTGTTGTTCTGAATAAATGATTCATTAGTCTATTAAAATACCAGGGAAGTGGAAGGGTAGAGATGTGGAAGGGTAGGCATTTGTGTACCTCTATGGGGGACAGGGATGTTCCCAAACTGGAAGTGACCTGCCGAGCCCTTCGACACCCAGCTCACCCCCAGACTCTATGACTGATTCTTACTATTACTCTGGAGTTTGGGAAATTACATCATAATCGCCCTCTTCACAAGGTATTTTAATAACATTTTAATAAACAACAAGGTTCTTAAAAAACCTCACAACCAGCTGGGTGTCAGTGGCTCACATCTGTAATCCTATCTACTTAGGAAGCTGAGCTCTGAGGCCCACGGTTCAAATCCAGCCCAGGCAGGAAAGTCCATGATGAGACAAGATCTTATCTCCAATAAACAACTCAAAAAAGCCAGAAGTGGTGCTCAGATTCAAGTAGAAGAGCACAGCCTTGAGCACAAAGAAGATTAGGGACAATGCCCAGGCCCTGAGTTCAAGTCCCAGGACCAGCCAGAAAATAAAAAATAAAAAAAACCCCTCACAACCAAACTGATTTTCTTCTTCTTTTTTTTTGGGGGGGGGGGGCGGGGTGTGGGTGGATGGGATTTTTCCCTAAGGAATTCCACTACAAAAGCTCCTTGGAAACTCACAGGGACATCGCCTAGGTTCTGAGTTCAAGCCCCAGGACCAGCACACACACAAAAAACCTCACTAATACTAACACAAAGAGAAGTTAACCTAAGATGGTGATGGATGATCTTATTTTTGTTTCTTGTATTTATAAAACGTCCTTCCATGAGTAGACATGTATACATAGCTTTTGCAATAATTCTCTTACAGTGTCTCACTTTAAAAATCATGCAGAGAAAGAGTGACCCACATTCTGGTCTGGACGTGGGCGTCCTCTGAGCCCAGCAAGCTCCCTCCCACTCCCCCCGTAGTCCCAGCTAACACTAAGAAGACCAGCCATGCCTTGTCCGGGCACAAGCAGGGCTTTCCAGGAAAAGCAGGCATTGCCATGCGGCATGCGTTCCTTGGGCTCCCACACCACAGTGGGACAAAAGGGCCTTAGAACTGCTAGCCAGAGAGCACTGTATGCATGAGCAGGGTGAGTGATTCCCCACAGGCCGCCCCCTCTGTCCTTCCGGCTCACAGCCAGGACTCAGGGAAGGTTTCCAGCGCCTGTGGCCTGTTGCCAGTCCCTGAAACAGGAGCATGTCAGGTGAGGGGTGGCCAGGAGGTCCAGGAAGGCAGGAAGGTGGGCCTGTGCCAGAACTAAGCCAGGAGAAGTCTCTGTCAAAAGGGACAAAAGGGAAGGTCTGGCCAGCCCCTAGGGAGCCATGCAGAGGGCACACAGGAGTCCCCTCACCCCTACACCTGCTCCTGGAGCTCTCTGCATTCCCAGAATGGTGCCAAGGACTGAGAACAGCAGTGAGCTTGCCCTGGTGGCACTTTCTCTGGGGACACTGCCACTCAGCAGAGGAACAGGGTAGCATGAGTGTCCACTCCTGGTGCAGCAGGGATAGAAAGGCTCAATGGTGAGTGCACACTGTGGAAGTGTGCAGACTGTGGAAGCTCAGCCCTAGGGGGAAAGCTCAGCTCTGACATGTTTATTTTCCTATCTCCAAAGGCCTCAGTGAGGTCAAAAGCCAAAGGACAGACTGTTCACTTGTGCACAGCCAGGCTGGTATATGATAAATTGAACACAGAGTTCAATTTCCTGGGAATTTGGTCAACAGCAGTGACAATTCCTGCTCTATTCTGTCTTAGCATGGGTGAATTATGGCTCCTTTGGCTTACTGCGTTCATTCTTTAAACCCTCATGGGCCTGGGGATGTGGCATAAGAAGTAAAGCAAGTGCACAGACCTGAATTCAAGCCCCAGTGCTGCAAAAACAGAAACAGCAGCAGCCAAAAAGAAGCCACATCACATATGTCAGCAACCCTGAAGCGTCGCCTCAGGTGAGCTAATATGGACAGACGGACCAATGGATACCCAAGACTAGGGGGTATAAGAAATGGAGAACCCACCTAAGGAGCTTCCAGAAAACTGGGTCCAGTTCATGTCCTAAAGATGTCTCCCACACAAGCCAGCAGCCTCGCATTTAGTATAACACAGTCTAACTTTTCCAGATCAATAAGTGTGACCCAAGAGGAAAGAAGAGAGGGAGAGAGGGAGGGAGGGAAGGAAGGAAAGAGGAAGGATAGAGAGCAGACAGGTAGGCAGGCAGGGAGGGAGGGAAAGAAGAAAGGAGGAAGGGAGGGAGAAAAGGAAGAGAGGAAAGGAGGGAAAGAGGGAGGGAGGGAATAATAGAAAGAAGGAAGGAAATAAAAGGCCAGGATCGGTGGCACACAACTGCAGTCCCAGCACTGGGATGAAACAGAGTGGAGGATAGTGTCAAATAGAAAGAGTCCTGTGTCAAATAGAAAGGTCCTGACTCAGGCAAACTATATGGCACAAGATGAAATCCTATGAGAATCAAAAGGAAAATTTGGATTCTCACTTCACTAAACATACTTACACTAGGAACTTTTCTCTTGAATTTTTCAAAGGTTCTTATTCACTTAACGTGCACTTACGTATCTGCCAGTTAACAACAGTGTCAGTACAAACGCTACAGCAGAAGCTGAAGAGGAGTCCATAATATCTCTCCCATCCACCTTTCTGCCCCTCCACCCCCCTCTCTGAAAATATAAATTAAATAAATAAAATCAACTATGCTTCAAAATGATTTTGTTAGCATCAATGGTGGAAGTTGATGCCAGACTCTGTCTGACCATGCTGATAACACTTGAAAACTCAGGATAAACTTAATAAAAAGAGCCAAGAATTAGACAGTTATTGTAGTCAATACCATTTATGAAGAAATTATACCAAGAAGTGAGATGGATCCCTATCTAACCTTGAGAGCTAATAGCCGGGTTGTAGAAAATATTATTATGGAGCCAGGGACAAGGTAGATGCTACATGAGATGCCATCAGGGAAATCCAGAAATATGGGAAGTTCCACAGAACTTATCATGACTTTTATTTTCTTTTTTCTTAAGAAAAACAAAAACAAAAAAGCGGTATTTTTTTAAGCTTTACTCTTGACATAAGTAGATTGACAAGGGACTTCACTGTCTACATGCATAAACTGTGATCAGTTCATAGAATTTGCACTACTTACCTTCAAGTTTTATAGGAAATGTTATGCTGTGACATTGTTATTCTCTACAAGAGCCTGCATGGTTGTTCTGCCTACACCTGGTTGTGGGCTCTGTCAATTGTGGCCACGTGGTTAAGAAGATGTTCAGTGTTAGTCGTGAATTTTCAACAGGCAAAACACAAGGGACAAAACCAAAATAAATCAGAAAGGAAACTAATTGATAAAGGATGCTCAGAGTCACATCCCTCAAATGGAACGTTTCAACTCTGTACCACTTGAAAGAAAATCTTCATCTTATCAGGACTGAGAGTGTAGCTCCATGGTAGGGGCTCTGGGAAGGATCCCCAACACTGTAAATAAAAATAAAAGAGGAAAGGGAGGGAGAATGTACTCAATGTATATCCTATGAAGCTAGGAAAATTGGAGAGGTTGGGATGGAAGAGAATAATGAAAGGGGCAATAGTGATCAAGATGCATTGTGCTTATAAAGTGACATATTGGATGGTAACCCCTTTGCACAACTACTTAAAGATAATAAAAATATAATTAGGTTGGGCTCTAGTGGATCACAGGTGTAATCCTACTGAGGTAGCTGAGATCCGAGGATCTTAGTCTGAAGCAAGCTTGGATAGGAAAGTCTGTGAGACTCTTATCTCCAGTTAAGCACCAAAAAGCCAGAAGTGAAGTTGTAGCTCAAGTGGTAGAGTGCTCACCTTGATCACAAAAGCTCAGGGACAGCGCCCAGGCCCTGAGTTCAAGCCCTAGTTCCAGAAAAAACAAATACATTAATGAATTAATTTAAATAAATAGCAAACTGATGTGCACATGAACATCAATAACATTTGTATGAAAAATTTCAAAACCACCCACAGCGAGGGAGACAACTACAAGCCTCTGTCAGAATGTAGAAGCCTGTTCTTCTCAACTCAACCATGTCATCCCGGCCTCAGGCCCACTTCTAGCCAAATCAACTTCCAGCAGACCAGCTCACTTCCGCTAGGTCAGGCCACCCTCAAGAGAGTCAACCCAAGTTTTGAATCTAGCCCTGGTGATGAAGTAGGAGATGGCCCCCAGTGGGGTGGGCATGAAGGAGGGGTACGCTGGCTGCCTGGGTTTCCTGGGCTCTTTTCAGTGTTCAAATGTCCCAAACATCTGCTGGAGACTGAGGGCTGGCCTTGGCACTGGAGCGTGTAGGAGGCGGGAGTGTTCTGCCCATGGCTCTCCTCACTGATCTCCTGGAACTCAGTGGTTGGCTCAGATGCTGGATGATCCTGGCCCTATCGCCTCTGGCTCATGAGATCTGAAGAGCAAACCAATCAGCTATAGGGTGGTAAACCGTTTGTCCTGCCAGAGTTCACTCCAGAAAGTTCTCACATGGCTTGTTTGCACCACTGGTCATCTGCCCTTAGTCTATTCTGGGCAAAGCTTCCCTCAAGTGTTATTTCAATGGTTATGTGACATTAATGGTTCCCTTGTGTTCATAGGGTATTTCAAACAGTACTTTTCAGAGATGAAAAACACATTGTAAAGTCTGGTTCTATCCTCTGTGATGTAACTGCTATCTCCAGAAAGAGCCCGAGGCTCTTTGCGGGTGGGGGCAGCCAATACTACATCCTTAGTGTGTCTCTTTGGTAAGGCTGTGTATCCCTGGTCTGGGTGATCAGAACTGCAATCACACCCATCTTGAAGTAAGGAAAATCTACAACCAAACCTCATCACTTAAGGGTCAGCACCCCAGAGATGCCTAAGACTGCCCAGACTGAGACCTGGCCTGTTCTGGTTCTTCTATAAAATCTCTAACTTTGACAGGGTTTGGGTGGCAAGGGGAACAAAAGACTTTTCCCAATGGCTCACATCTGTAATAATAATACTGAGGCTGAGATTGGGAGGATTGTGGTTCAAAGCCAACTCAGGCAAAAAGTTCATGAGAGCCTACCTCAACCAATAACAAAGCCAGGCATGGGGGTGTACACCTGTCATCTTAGCCTCTCAGGAGGGTCCAGGCCAGCCTCAGCACAAACACAAGCTCCTATATGAAAACCAAAGCAAAAGGGGCTGGAGCACACTCAAGTGCTAGAGTGCTTGCCCAGCAAGTGCAAGGCCCTGCCCATACCAAGCTCAGGCCTTCTCCAAATGCTCTAGCATGGCTCTGCAGCTGATGACCCAGGAGGTGCCAAGTGAAGAGATAGTGCTGGGACAGCACTGCCCTCTAGTGTCCACACACAGCAGTGCACCCAGCTCTCATGAAGGTCTCCTCATTGTCAGCTTCCTCCTCCCTCTCTAAGTGGAAAATAGGGACAGGGAGAATCCTGAAAAACAGCCTGAGGAGTACTGAGGAGGAAAGAAGGGGTCTCTGGAAAGCCAGAGATTGCTCCTGTGCTAGACTAACCTGCATTGGATGTTGGGCCATGTTCCAGAAGAGCCATTGTTGCTCCCTGCCCAGGGGAAGCTTGGAGCCAGCAGCAGACCAGGGTCCACACCAGCCCCAGACGGAAGTCACATCCTCATAGGAAAGCAAGAGAGAAAAAACAAGAAGCCGATGGCTAGTCCCCCAGCATCTTCCCCAGGGAATACAGGTGCAAAATGTGCCAGGCTGGCTGACATGTGCCCTCCCCAGGCCAGGACCCTGCTGGCTGAGGGAAAGTCAGCCAGGGTGGAGGGGAGGGCTGCCTGTGGGGAGGCTTGAGTCAGCCCAAGTCCTGATCCTTCCTCTTGCACTCCTCCAGGGGTGAAGCCTTAGGGACCAGACGATGATCAGTACTGGCGGGCAGCACAGGCAGGCAGCAGGAAGACATGTTTGTTTCCTTCTGTTCCCATCAGGTATCAAGTGATTTTGCGGGTCTTTTCCAGCAGGCCAGAAACACCCCACCCTAGGCTAGCCCCCAAGGAGCCAGGCCCAGAGACACTTAAGGGAGCCCTTCAGTTCACTTAAAGGGAGATGCTGGCACAATAACTGACTTGTAGGCAGCTTGCAGGGACCTACTGCAAATGGTGGGTATTCGTGTAAATGTGAACATGTAAGTATGTATGTATCTGAAAAGAGTAAACATTTAAACTTTTATTAGAAGGACACTAAATTGCATCCTGTTTTGACCACTGCCAAGGTTACATGCATTTCCTTGTGTCCCAGAAAGACATATTCAAGTATTTAGTACATTTAGGCCACTGGGGTTACAGTAACTCAGAAGCAGTTGAGAAAAAAGGGGAGGGGAGTTTTGAGGCACTTTTAAAGTCAGAACCCGTACCAAAATTTGAAGTTAAAAGAAGAAAAAAAGTTTGTCAAAAATCTGTAATTGAAGATAGGCCCTGGCTAGTCTCTGATGGAGAGCAACAGAAGCCAGCCAGGGCTTTGGGGGCAGGCCTGGCCCATGGAGCAGTGGTCTCATGAGGGCCCAGGTTCAAGGGCTGCCTGGTGGGCATAGAGAAGAGGGATACAGGCAAAACCCCAGGACAGCTCATCTGTGGGATGCCTAGTGGACTCCAAGGCTCAGGTCAGCTGCAGAGCTGGCCTCTCATTTACCTACAATCTCTTAGGGTAGACAAGTCTGGCTGGTGTGGCTCTTAGTGACCTTCTATGCCACCCTACGCACAGAGACTGTCACTTCTTCCTGGGGATTTTTCCAATGTGAAGGCAGAGGGAGAGATCCTAATATCTCCTGCAGTTAGGAGACGGGAGACATCAGTCTGGAGTTAAGACGCGGGCCTGTGGAACACCTGGTCCCAGTAGACAGAGGGGAAAGCAGATCAATCACTGAGCGATGCACCCCAGGAACCCTAGCAGGAGCTTACTGAACCTCAAACCCAGGGCCCGGGGCTTTGCTCATGCTGACACACAAGCCTACAGGTGCTCTTGTATCACTGAGCAGGATTTGTGTACAGAAATGCAAAATGCAGACACTATTAACTACAAAATGGGCAGGTTTGCAGATAGCCACTTCCAGCGCTCCAACTCTTGTAGTGCTCTCCTGACCCTGAACAGAGCTGACCGGCAATGGGACTGCGCACTGGGAGATGGTGCTAGGTGACTTCCAAGGACATTGTAGCTCCACCCAGTTCTCCATTGGGCCATGTGCTCTGAGAGGAAGCTGAGTGTCATGTCAGAGGATATGGAAGCAGCCCATGGAGAGACCTGGAAACAAGGCAGTGAGTCCTCTTTAGCCATCCTAGAGCAGACCTCAGTCACGTTCTCTGTTGACCACGGTCCTGGCAACACGCTTGCCCAGACTGGAATCCTGAGACAGAACCACCAGCGTATTCACTCTTTTCTGGATCTGCCGAAATGCAAATAACTGATGCTATTGTTTTGCTGCCACTGTGGTTTAAATGTTGCTGGTGTGAAGAACTGGGGGAATCTGTCACACAATGGGTAATAAAGGATCATAAGGTAAAATTTTAGTTTGCAAAGCAGTTAAAACATCCAGAGTGAAAAGTTGCTTCTTGATACGTCTGCAAACCAGGGGGCTCGGCCTTGCCATGGGGAAAAGGGAGAGGAATTTGATGGCCAGGTTTAACCCTCTCCACCCCAACTCTGTGGCTCTCCATCTTATGCCAGGTCTTTGCAGAAGCACCTGCTACACCACCCCTACCCCAACCCTAACACATTTCAGAAGCCTGAGTGGTATCAGACTGAGCAGATCCACAAACCACACAGCAGACAAGCTCTGCGTGGCCAGCAGTGACCCGGTGGCCATATACTGAGGTCTCCTATCACTCATCTCACTTTTGCCCATCTGGTAGGCCTGGCATTCCACAGTGCAAGTGTTCAAGCCAAAGCAGTCTTCATTCTTCCCATGATCCTCTGAAAGGCTTCTAAGGAGCACAGGACACTGTCAGTCCATTTCCTGTTGGAGAAGGAACTCTGCTTTCAACATTGAATGGATTCGTCTCAAATTATGGGAAGCAAGTTTGTGTTGTAAGTAGTGGTTTTCATCAGCAGTAATTAGCTACCTCTGCACCATGCACAAGAACAACCCCCAACTGCCATTGATAACACCCGTCCTCCCGAGCTGCCTTCACTCCATAGAGTGCCATAGTGTTGAAACTGGGCTCGTTTCTCAGCTCCAAAAGTCTGAGTACAATAGGAAGCAGGTCCAGGGATTTAAAGTAGCCATCACACTTACTGTGAGCAAACAGGCATGGCCAATCATATTGACATTTCCATCACTATGCGAGCTGGGGCAGTCCAGGTCCAGACCCCCAAAATGACTACCCTGAACCAGCCATGGAGGCCAGACTTCTAGTTTACAGCAGAGGAATGGTTCCGAAAGAATTGTACAATGCCCAATCCTCACAGAGCAAGGACGAACTAGGAGAGTAGCCAGCTGACACCTCTCACCACTGACACTGTGTGTGCTAACAACTGTAGACTCTCACGCCTTTCCAGTGAGGTAGGTCAGCTGACCAGGTGACGGTGCCCAGGCCAGGGGTCACCCAAAAGGGGTCACACTGCAGCACTCGGTTGGGTTAACTTCAACAGTCATGTCTGGAAAAAGATTGGTTACGGATGAAAGATAAAGCATATAAATGACTTAGCGTCCAGTCTGGAAAAGTATGGTTTTATTACAAAATGACCAGAGAGATTCCTAAATGAAGTGTGGACTTACACTTGGGAGCTTTTCAGTATAAAGAACTTCAGACACAAACCCACCTATATGCTGTGCTTCTTTCTCATCTGACACTGCTTAGGGGACCCAGAGGAACTCTGTCAGTCCTATGCTAGCATCCACAGTCTGAACATGTGTGGGTGTTTGTTAGCAGCAGTCTCTTGGGAATCACACAGAGTCTGCTCTGTTCCTTTTGGATCACATTCAGCAGTGGCTGAATGGTGGCTAGAGGTGGAGCTCAGCAGAAGAATACCTGCCGGACATGAGCTCGAGGTAGGCCCCAGTCTGGCCACAACAGAATAACTGAGCATTGACTGTTACGTACGTCAATCATCCCCCATGTGACTTGAGACCCAACCTTTCAGTTTCACTAGAGAAGTGTTTCCAAGACACACACTGGCATGGTAGTACATACAACTTTATACACAGGTGACATGCTTGATCTAGTAAGGAAGCAAGGGCAGGTATGGCCAGTGCTGGGTAACTCTAGGAAAAGCACTGGGCTCTGGCCATACTCACCTGGCTTCCTGTGCGGGACCAGTCTCTCTCCAAGAGAACCATACAGGTCAGGATGATACCTGAGGCCTATACACAGGAAAGAACTACAATCCTTTAATTGGCCTGGACAATTACTAAACCTTTCACCTCCTTCTTTCCAACTGACCTTTTGTTATTTGTGAACTAGCATCCATCCAGGATCAAGCTCTCAGCATCAGTAGTGTGAACACCAGCTAATGAGTCACAAAATGAGACACAAATGTCTGTATTTCTTCAGCTTTCAAGACTATAGGCAGAACGATACTGAAGTAATATGTGATTCATTAGCAACCTACCCGTGGCTCGAAGTGAATGAGGAAATAATCAGATCTCACCCCACTAGGTGGCAGTAGAACTCTACCACATGGGTATATCCAGGCGACTCAAAAGAACTCATTGTCTAGCAAGCACTTGGCTCTAAAATTGACCCATGTTCTCAGTCCTCTGCCTTTGGTTTTTCCTACAAGGACTCCTGCATCTGCATCTTTCCTGACTGGCCTCAGATGGCCATTCTCCTACCCTCACTTCTGGAAGCTGGGACCACAGGTGATCACACTATGCTCAGTTGAAACTTTAAAAAGCACACCATTCTCTCATGCTATCCAAAGCAGATGTTTTAATGACAAGACTTCCAAGGTAATTTCTAATTTCTGATGGCTCTTAAACATTTAACGAGATGGTTTTGAATTACCTTTTTTAATGTCTCATGAGATCTACCTTAAAAATAATTATCCTGCCAGATGCTGGTCACGCTGGTGGCTCACACCTGTAATCTTACCTACTTAAGTGGCTGAGATCTGAGGATTGTGGCTCAAAGCCAAACCCAGGTAGAAAAGTTCCCTATGAGATTATCTCTAACCACTCAACATCCAGATGTAGAACTGTAGTTCAAAGTGGTAGAGCGCTAGCCTTGAGCACAAAGGCCTAGGGACAGCACCCAGGCCTTCAGTCCAAGCCTCATGACTGAAAGAAAATTATCCTGTACATATACACAATGGAATTTTATGCCTCTATCAGAAAGAATGACATTGCCCCATTTGTAAGGAAATGGAAGGACTTGGAAAAAATTATACTAAGTGAAGTGAGCCAGACCCAAAGAAACATGGACTCCATGGTTTCCCTCATAGGGAATAATCAGCACAGGTTTAGGCTAGTCACAGCAGAGCCCAATACCTATGCCCCTATGAACACATAAGATGATGCTAAGTGAAATGAACTCCATGTTATGGAAATGAGTATTGTATCACTGTTGTAATTACTTTCAACATGCCATGTGAAACCATAACTTCTTTGTTTGATGATCCTCTTGTATCCCCTTCCTGTGGTTGTCCCCGTGCTATCACTGTATCTCATCTGAGTCCCCTGGATACTATGTATAAACTGGTATTAGAACTAGGGAAGGGAAAGGGAATATCAAAATCGAGAGAGAAACAACTCCAAAAGCGATACTTACAAAGCCATTTGGTTTACACCAAATGAACAACTCATGGGGGGAGAGGGAAAGGGGAGGCGGGGGAAATGAGGGAGGAGGTAACAAATAGTACGAGAAATGTACCCATGGCCTTACGTAACCCCCTTACGAAACTGTAACCCCTTTGTACGTCACATTGACAAGAGATAAGTAATTATTTTTTTTAAAGGGGGGGTGACTGGGAATATGGCCTAGTGGCAGAGTCCATGCCTCGTATACATGAAGCACTGGGTTCGATTCCTCAGCACCACATATAATATAGAAAAGGCCTGAGGCAGCGCTGTGGCTCAAGTGGTAGAGTGCTAACCTTGAGCAAAAAGAAGCCAGGGACAGTGCTCAGGCCTTGAGTCCAAGCCCCAGGACTGGCAAAAAAACAAAAATAGTTGCTAATTATAACAATCATCCATGCTTCTGCTTGGGTCACTGACCTAAAGCAGAAAACATAGTAAACACAATAATGCGACCTTGGCTGAGCAGAAAGTTTGAAAGTTTAAAAATTAAGGTCTCCAGTAACTAGAACTATATTTAATCCAAATGAGCTAGATATGGTTTCTCAGTGTGAGAGAGATTGTGCTGTGTGTCTACACTGGATGTGGTTTCTCAGTGATGGAAAGATGCACTAATGTGTCTATACTGGAAGATGAGCACACGATTCTACATGAGACAAATCTGGCATGCATGGTGGACAGACTCCACTCTTGTGTAGCGGCTAGAGAATATGCAAGACACCACACTCCATTACATCACAACATTGTTTATTATGTGAATTTTTTACAATACAAACAAAAAATACAGAAATGCAATATATGGATACAGCTAAATGCAGAGTGGTGACTTTTTTTCTCTCTCAAGAGGCCATGATTCCCATTTCTAGTAAAATAAGAGACTGCATATAGGTAGAAGCAGGCTTGTCGTTAGCTCCACAATTTGCCTAGAAATGACCTATAAATGCATTTCCTCCCTGCTACTTACCATAAAGTGTAAAAAGGGAGTTAAAGGAAAGTTTCCTTGTTGGTTCCTACCATATGAAAGATGCTATATTCTATTTTAGCAGGGCCAATATATGGAAAATATCTAAATTAAATGGTATTACAAAAATGAAGCAGTAATGAGATTCTGGCTAAAGAGGGTACTAAATGAGAATAACATATACGTAAAGAATCCAAAACAAACAAACAAACAAAAGGTTGTTATAAAAAGCTCTAGGTGCACTGTAAGCATATATGTTCTTTTTTCCATGTGTATTTTCAAACAATGGAAGTGTCAAAAATAGGGTCAACTGTGTTAGACTAAATTACATTATTGTATAGGCTACACTGAATGGAACCTCTGTATTATAATTATCATAGAGAAGCATAGTCTGCATCATAGTATGGCAATTTATCCTCAATGAAAACCTTCCAGAGTCCTTTATTTTGGAATATCCTGTAAACAATCAAACCTCCAGAACATGATTGTACAACAGTAAAATGTTCTCTTGCATTAAACTGAAGACATCTGTTTAATAATAATAATAAAAAAGAAAATGTAGAAAGGTACTTAGAGCTGTTATTTTCTAAGTACAGAACACCCTAGACAATTCAAGGCATCTTAATCTCCATTGAGAACAACAACAAAAAAAGAGTATTTGTCATGCTGTTAAATCCATCATTATGGATAAAATTGGTGCAAATTGGTCAAACGGATCCAACAAACACTGATGTCCAAGCTGGCATATTGGCAACTAATACGTAAGTGGTGGTCAATGGAGAGTTTAAAAGATCTTCCCTTTCTTCTTGTTCTTTTCCAAGGTTCTAAACAATTGAAGAAAAATAATTAGGATGAGTGAACACATTATAACCATGAAGACAACATATGGTAGTGATGGCTAACACAGCTACCACCAGAGTGCCTGATTTTAGGCACTACTTTTTCATGAAAAAGATGCCAAGATTTAGAAGTAATGAGGACAATGGTGGTCTGTAACAGAATTTTTTCGACAATCGTATTTGACAAAATTCCAAGATGAGCAGTACATCTTCCTCATAATCATTTTAACATACAAAACCATTTTTTTCAAATGAAAGTTCACAAACTGAGAAAGCGCAACAAAGGTCCCACTTGACTGACTCAGTGCCCCTGCATTCTGGAGGACATCTGATGCCTAGCAAGGCTAGTGTCCTCTTCACACGCTGAGTGTCACCAAACTACTTACTCTGGACAGCACGGAACTCTCGGGGATATATAGATTTTCCGTTTAAAATGAGATCAATCACAGTAACACTTACCAAGAAGCATTGTATTCACAACCTGACTTAAGGAATTGCAACCCCTTTGCACAATTACTTCATTGAAAAAAAAATGAGACCAATGACCAATAAACAAGAAAATCAAGGTAGGTACAGGACTGAGTTCCATATAAATCAAGGAAGAATTGACTTGCTGTGTTAGAAATGATATATCAGGGTTCATCTTCAAGAATTTAATAAACAAAAAACTTCACACAACTAAAATATACCCTTGTATGTATCCAAGGTATTTGCAGCAGTTTGTTCTCTAGGTATGCCAGAAACTGAAACAACCATTACTACTTCTAGCAGCTGGGGGAAAGCTAAGAAATTCATTACAGTGTGTCAACTGGAATGTTTGGAAGTTGAAAATTTGTAATTATCAAGATTACTTTGTGAAAATGTTTACATGGGAAAAAAAACCAGTTGACAGTGTATGGATCCATGCATATAAACATAGTGATCAACTAAATAACTGTGCTTGGGGACACACAATGGTGATGGCTTTTTAAATACCAGTCCAGTGTTTTAAAAATAAACAGAAGAACAAATCCCTTAAACATCCCCACACACATGCACCTCAGAACTGGTGCTACTTACCGTGAAGAGTTCTGTTGTTCTAAGATGCGTTGCTGAGCTTCCCAGTTGGCTTTCTCCTCCTCAAACTGACGCCGTTTTTCCTCTAATTCTTTGTGCTGGGCTTCCAAATTCTTTTTCATCTGCTCATGGCGCCGCTGGAGCTAAATGACAGCATGACACACAAAGTAAAACTGGTTCCGAACCTGAGCAGAAGTGCATTTCAGGCAGGCACCTTCATTTGAAGGTACTGAAGACTGGCAGAGAGGTCACCCCACTGTAGGACCATTTGACGCCCAGAAGCCAGCAACCCAATGGAACTATTTGTAAATAGGACAAACTAGCTTCCTCAAAGGCTTCAAAAATGAACTAGAAATAGTAATTATTGTAAATATTTACATGTTTCACTGAAGAAAATCACCAAAAACACTATGTTTGATTACAGGTGCCTGAAATAGCTTAGAAGGTATATTTTCTATTACTGTCATCATTCCATACATTTAAAGATAGCTTGTTCTTTTAATAAGAACAATAAGAAATATATGGTAAGAAAACTTCACAGTGAAATCACCTCACAAATAACTTTTGTTACACTCAGACATGAATCAAGCCTTTCACTTCGTCTGTCTCGCTCTCTTTCCTTGTCACCTACTGAAGGAAATACCTCCATGTTTTTTGCTTTTAAAATTGCCAAAATTAAATAGAATGAGTTGAAGACAGCAGACCGACTGCTGGGTGCCAGTCACTGCTGCTCAGTACTCCAAGTTAATGACATTGCATTATAAATATAGCTCAACCTGTTTGCAGGGTATCACAGCCCCTCATTTTTCCCCTCACACTGTCTATAACTTACCCAGGCATATCTTAAGTTCAATTAGGGCTACTTCATTCCTTCTCATTTATTCCTAAGGCTGATCAACTGCTGCACTTTCTCAGCACTAGGGATTAAACCTACAACCTGGGGCTGGGAATATGGCCTAGTGGCAAGAGTGCTTGCCTCCTACATATGAAGCTCTTGGTTCGATTCCCCAGCACCACATATATGGAAAACGGCCAGAGGGGGCGCTGTGGCTCAGGTGGCAGAGTGCTAGCCTTGAGCGGGAAGAAGCCAGGGATGGTGCTCAGGCCCTGAGTCCAAGGCCCAGGACTGGCAAAAACAAAAAACAAAAAAACCCCTACGATCTCACACATGGTAGGTAAGTGATACACCACTTGAGGCATGTCTCTAGTCTTTTTATACACACACTAAACTCTGTATGTATTTGTAGAGATACATACATACATACATACATACATACATACATACATACATACGAATGTGTGTGTGCATGTGAGTACAGAATCCCTTTCTAGGGCCTGGGGATATAGCCTAGTGGCAAGAGTGCTTGCCTCATATACATGAAGCCCTGGGTTCAATTCCCCGGCACCACATATACAGAAAATGGCCAGAAGGGATGCTGTGGCTCAGATGGTAGGGTGCTAGCCTTGAGCAAAAAGAAGCCAGGGACAGTGCTCAGACCCTGAGTCCAAGCCCCAGGACAGGCCAAAAAAAAGAAAATGACCTCACAAATCCTCTCATAACTGGCAAGTTCTTATTGAAAGCTCCTGACTGTTACAAATCAGGATATCTGGGGAGCCATTCAGAATCCCTTTCTAACTTTGCCAAGGCTGATCCTTTGAATAGTTGGGATCAATAGGTGTAGGCCAAATGACATTAGCACTAGTTTTTGTTCTTATAGCCACTCAAATTCTTATCCATTGTTTTCTTACACTGTTTATATAGAATGCTTATAATTTTGTCATAACTCTAAAGCACTTTTCCATTGCTCACTGTAGCTCTAACAATGCATTTTAAGTATTTCGGTACTCTGAATTTTCCCCCAAGCATACGGTGCCAGCCTTTACACACTGGAGCATGGATTACTCTATAATGTACAACATGGTGCTTTATTTCTCCAGACTAGTATATTTTAGGGCAATAAATTAATAGGAAGCAAAGGTATGTATGTGTAGGCAATTACAAATTTTGTGGAATTTTTTTTTGGGTGCCCATCATGAGGCCTCAACTCAGGGCCTGAGCACTGTCCTCTGAGCTTTTGTGCTCTAAGCTAGTAGATCTAACCACTTGAACCACACCTCTCCTTTCAGCTTTTTCTCTTGTTCTTAATTGGATACGAGCCTCACAGACTTTCCTCCTTGACTGGCTTTGAGCTTCAACCCTCAGATCTCATCCTCCTGAATACCTATGATTACAGGTGTGAGCCACAGGTGCCTGGCTTGTTAGCTATGATTTATGAAGGAATACAGACAGGAGCACAGACTGCTTACCTCAGCCTCAGAGTCCTTCAGTTTCTGGACCTTCTCCTTGACCTTCATCTCAAACACCTGCTCCATCTCCATCTCCATTTTCTTCATCTTGGCTACATGCTCCCTTCTTTCCTCCTCCATTTGTGCCAGCGGGCTTCTGTCATGAACATTAAGACAATCATTCAGTGTGTAAGTGGAAACTAACAAAAAACTCTGAGACAGCCAATATTATACATCCATTATTTACAGCATTTTAAGTGATACAGGACATAAATTCTAAGTTTTCTGTACAAATAGACTATGAACCAACACTTCAGAAGCTTCTTTATCCTAGGAACTTCCTTCAATGAGGTTTCATATATAAACTTCACTCTAGTGAATAATTAAAGACAAAGATCTAACCTCAGCTGCTGAGGAGGTAGAAATTCAAAGGTTTGTGGAAAAAGCTCAGGGAAAAAGTTTATTGAAACCTTCATCTTAAATCAGTAAGCCAGGCTAGTGGCTAGTGGTATACTGTTGTGACCCCAGCTATGAAGGAGGGTATATTAAGTAGAAGCATAACGATCTGAGGCCAACCCTGAGCAAACCCACAAAATCCTGTTGGATAAATAAAGCAAAAAAAAAAAAAAAAAGCGGTGGGGGTGGGGTTGTTGGAGACACTGCTCTAGTAATAGAGCACCCACCTAGCAAATGGAATGCATTAGGTTCAAACCACAGTACTATGTCCCCCACAAAAAGATCTAAACCAGCGAGGGCACTGTCACAAAATCTTGTGCACATCCTCTGTGAAATGACATGCTAGGAAAAAGTTCAAGTGTGAAAGACAAACCACCAAGTTGATATAGTTAATGTATGAGAACATTTTTAGTTTTTCTTAAGTTTCAAGTATCAAAATCCCCAAAGATAACTTCTGATATAACAGCTATGTTTCATTACAAAACTTCGAAATTCAATTTGGTTGCTAAGTGCACTGACACACTGGAAATAACTACCAGTTAGTATTATTAATACACTACATAGGGGGCTGGGGATATGACCTAGTGGCAAGAGTGCCTGCCTCATATAAATGAGGCCCTGGGTTCGATTCCCCAGCACCACATATACAGAAAATGGCCAGAAGTGGCGCTGTGGCTCAAGCGGCAGAGTGCTAGCCTTGAGCAAAAAGAAGCCAGGGACAGTGCTCAGGCCCTGAGTCCAAGCTCCAGGACTGGCCAAAAAAAAAAAAAAATTACACTACATAGAAAGGCAAAATGCTTGTAGACCCCTTTATACCTGTTATGTTCTCAAGAATTCACTCTACTTAAAGATTCCAATATTTTACGTTTTATATATGTTCAGCAATTTACTTACACACACACACACACACGTACACAATGCATGCACATATACAGATCAAGCATTTGGATATTTAAGTGCCAGAAAATAGACATTAAGCACAGTCAAACAGAAAATAGTCTTATCATACCACTGACATTAAGCCTATGGGCTCAAGTATCTTTGTATAATTCTATCCCAAATTTTCATGTTGAAACATTTATAGGTAGCTTTTATGTCAAAGCTGCTATATTTAAAGACACAAGAAAAAGCAAGGTGCTAATAACTACTACAACCATGGGGGAGGGGAGTTCTATGGATTAGCTAAATCCTGAGAGTAACTGAGAGAGGCACATCTTTCTGTGATTCTGAAGATGAAATATTTATTCTGACTCCATAAAAAAAGGCTTTAAAGAAACACCAAGTTGTACATTTTAAATGCATCAATTTGATATCAAAAAGTGTTTGCTTTATTAAATTATGACTTAAAAGCAGAAGTCAGGCTTTGAGTCTCAGCCACTTCCTCCTGGTCACCAGAGGGAAGGGCTGGGCTCACTGTGACCTCTCTCACTGGCTCAGGGTCTCTGATTGTCACATCACTCTTCTTCCCCAGTAAGAGGGGGACATAGCTTCACAACAGAACACACTCAAAATGGCTACCAATTATTTGTAGTAAAAAGGATAAAAATGTGATAGACTCCTGTGATATGAAGATTTTCTTTTATAATTAGTGTAAGATAAAATAGTTATTTAACTGAAGGATATTTCTTTCACCATAAGAAAATCAGTGGCTCACACCTATAAGCCTAGCTACTCAATAGGCTGAAATCTGAGGACTGCAGTTTGTATCCAGCCAAAGTAGAGAAATCAGAAACTCTAACCAACAAAGTGCTAAATTGGAGGTGTAGCTCAGGCCAGCTTGAAGTGAAAAAGTGAAAAAACAAGGTCCTGAGTTCAAACCCTGATAATCTGCTGAAAAAAAAAACAAACCACCTTACTTCTAAAGCTGAGTATTGGTGTTTCACAACTAGCTACTAGGGAGGCTGAGAGAAATTGTGGTTCAAGACCAACCTAGGCTGAAAAGATCTGGATATCCTACCTCAAAAATCAGGAAAACAAATAACCCAGGCTAAAGTGGTAAAATATTGCCTAGCATGTATGGCTCTGGGTTCAAACCCTAGCACCACCAAAAAAGAAAAAAAAAACTTCTATACACACAGAACTGCAGTGTTTTGCCAACTAATCAAATAATAAATTCAGAAAATGCAACTAAATGAGACATTAACTTAGAATGAGATTGCATGTTTAAAAATGATAAGGTCCATGGATAAATTTTTAAGTGTGTTATTGTTTCATTAAAGTTAATGAGATTCAGTGTTTGCTTGTTTGTTTTTTAACATATATGCGCCCTTGTCTCTGAGGCAGCGCTTAGGTGCCCTGAAACAGTGTGTGGTGGAGGGTGGGAGTCATTTTTCAGGAAAATGACCCAAGTTTTTATTACTTTCAAAGGGTCTCTAACCCTATTCTCCCTCAACTACCTCAAACTTTCTAGACTAGAGAATAATTCCTTTTTATTTCAGCCTTTAGTAATTGGAATATATATATCAATTTAAAATATGAAACAATATAGTTGTGATTCTAAAACCAGTGGCTTGGCAGGTCCTGTGTGTGTCTGAGCTCCCCAGCACTGTGTAGACTGAAGGAAGCAGAGTAGAATCTGAAGGCTTCAGCTACCTGTCTCAAAACAAAACAAAGACTGGTACAGTAGCTTAACCTGTGGTTCCAACTACTTAGGAAGCAGAGATCAGGAAATCCTAGCTCAGTTCAGCCCAGGCAAAAGAAGTTATTAAGACTCTAACTCAACAAGGAGGAAGGGAGGGAGGGAGGGAGGAAGGGAGGAAGGGAGGAAGGAAGGAAGGAAGGAAGGAAGGAAGGAAGGAAGGAAGGAAGGAAGGAAGGAAGGAAGGAAGGAAGGACAAGCAGGAGGATAGCAGGCATCCCAGGTGAGCCTGGGCATAAACAAGGTCCAACCTCAAAAAACATGGCTCAAGTGGTCAAGTTTCTGCCTAGCAAGCATGAAGTCCTGAGTTCAATCTCTAGTGCTTTCAAACAAACAAAAAGACAAAATCAAAATACAATAACCAAGAAGGGGGGGGGGGGCTGGGAAATACATGAGCAGTTCAAGACTATTAGAATAAATGTTAAAGTTGTACATTCCTACTTGTACCAACCTATCTATAAAAATGCAGGTACATTTTGTTACTTTATCCTTTGGAGAACACAGAATAGTAATTTGTGCATGAAAAACTACCAGTTTATGTTGAAGTAGTAAACTTTATCTTTTTTTGTTTGTTTGTTTATTTATTTATTTATGATCTCAGGCTAGCTTGGCATGCTTGTTCGGCCAATACTCTACCACCTGAACTATACCTTTGGCCCTGTCCTCAACTTTTATCTAAATAACTCCTGCCTTTAAATTCAAAGTACTAAAAACTTCTTCATAGTAAAACTATGTCTTAGAAAAGCAAATAACTTGCCTTCCACTGTTTATGTAAATGAACCTGTATTTGTAGTAATTTCTAGAAACTCAGTTACTACCTAACAAGGTTCTCCTAAGCGGACAGATAAAGCTGCTGAAAGAAAGTTTTCTAGGAAGGAGATAAAGTCATGCACTGAAACATTTCCAGTGGAATCCTGTGGTTTAAATATAAAGAAGACATTTTTCTATCCCATTATAAGAAACTTCAAGCTGTGTAGCATCACATAGCAAAAACCCTCTAGAATTTCCTGTGTCAGGAGGCACTAGAAGAAAATAGCTCTGGAAAGTAAAGCCAGGGCTTACTTGGTAAGCTGTCCTTTACTCTTGTTGTTATCCACTCCATTGTAAGTCACAGCCGCCAGCTTTCTGCTTCGGTAGTTCTCATAGTGTACGTTATTAGTGACATCTTTTAAGTCTTGCATGTGTGTTCTGTCATAAAGAGCATGAGTTGACGATTATATGAAGCAAAGCTCTGATGCAAACTAAAATATTTACCAACTTTTCAGGCTTAAAATGAGCAAAAGACTATTCTTAAGGAAGACAGCATTCCTGTCTTTAAGCTTCAAGAAGAACAAAATGAAGAATCCTAACTCAACCAACAGAATTTAGATTCCAAAATCTCTCAAGGTAACAACTTTAAAATATGATTTCTACAACAGAATATTCATCTTTACAACATTTATGTAATTTTCCTAGAGAGTGAGAGAACAGCTACTACTTAAATTTACAAAAATCTAAATAAAACTTTTTTATTTCTTTGGTCAGTTGTTGGAACCCTGGGCCTGGGCACTGTCCCTAAGCTCTTCAGCTCAAGTGCTCTACCAGTTGAGCCACAGCCACTTCCGGTTTTCTGAGTGGGTTACTGGCGGTAAGAGTCTCACAGAAAAGAACTTTGATGCTGGGACTGGCTTTGAACTGCAATCCTCAGATCTCAGCCTCCTGAGCAGCTAGGATTACAGGTGTGAGCCACCAGCACCCAGAGAAACTGCTTTTCTTTAGGCAAAGTAGTTCCTAAAGCAATACTGAGTTTTCACTACATTAATACTTAAATAAGGACACCTGAGATCACATTTCAAGTTGTTTTCACATGTAGGCAGCTTAACTTCTGTTTATTCAGGTTGTCCAGTGCATGTGCTACTTTGACTTGAGGTATTTCCAACACACAGAATCAATACACAGAGATAACTTTGAAAATTCATGGATGGCTGTCACTCTTTAATCGATTATGAGAGCTGCCCCAGTAATGCACTGTTCTTGGGCAGGCATATCCAGCAGTCCTTACCTATTTCACCTTCCCTTTTCTTATCACCCACTGCACCCTGAACTTCCTGTGCCCATCATATTCCCTCTTCACCATAACTCCCTTCAGAGAGAAAAACATAGAATCAAGATAATACTAATTTCATCCTTCCTAATGGCCAGAAAACACTGCTACTTCACATGCAACTTCATGGAGTACCTTCTTCAAAGCCATTGTGAAGAACATGTAATTTAATTACTGTGGCTATTCTCCTTCTGCCTAACATTTCCACAGAGTTCTCTGGTAATTTATTCTTCCGAGTCCTAAGTTTGGGCTTTCCTAAGTCACCTCCCATTATACTCAGTCCCCTGATATACTTATTCTCTCATGGCCACAGTGGTTACATTTAAAGCTGTTTATCTTCTACTTCAGTGAAGTCAGGACTGTCCTAATTCCTAGTGCATCTGGTGGTCACATAGAGCAGCTCAAGATGATCTATCATAGTCCCTTCATAGTTTCATTTTGCAATGCCTTAGGAGCCCTCGATTTCCTCCTAAAATCACAACACATAACTCTTGACTGTCATATCTTTTTGATTACCAATATTCCATAGGCAACATGTTATTTCTTCAACTATACTCTGCATTCCCCTTTGCCAGAAACGTATGATTTCTTTTGTAATCGATACAGAGAGTAGATAATAGGAACTTAAAAAAATTAATAACTAAAGACTGAAGCTAAGCACAGTAAATACTGTTGAATTTTGGAACTAGTTATGGATTTCTCCAGAGAATAAAAACATGTCCCTGTGCTAGAATACATAATTGCATTTTGTATTCTTATGTATCATGTCATCAATGTAAACTGAAAAAGCTAAGATGACTAGAGCAAATAATGCAAGCTGTATAGAAACATCTAACCATGACAGAAATTATGCTCCTTCTAAAAGAATCTTCCACAACTCCTCAATTCTGACTTTCAGATATGCAAGTCTTTATTTCTACAGAAGCAAAAGGTCAGTCTGTTCAATTCTAACTTTATTTAGAACAAAATTCTTTTTTACAATTTTCATCACTGTTCACACTCACCTTATCAACATATTCCTTAGAATTGTAAAATCACAATGTTCACCATTTTCAACTGTAAAAAAAAATAGACGACACATTATTTTCACAAAAATCTAGTTCTTTCTAAGAAATTTAAAATGAAAGACTTTACAACAGATTCAATTTCTCAGCAAGATTTGCCACGAACAGTTCTCAACTTAAAGGAATGACATAGACGTGTACAATAATACTACTTTACTGAAGCTTAATTCTCATGATAAATACGAACAAAAGCTGGAAACAACATTGAAAATCTGAAAACAGACAAGGTAACATCATATCTCTCTGAAAGCATATTTATTCTATAATAAAATACATTTCGTAAATTTAATGGTATAGTTAAGAAGAGAATTACTTCATAAAAACTTCCTTAAGAGATAACCAAAATGAAAAGGTTGCTGAGAATTTTAATATTACTGATTTTTTAAAAACATCAGTATTTCGGTACAGGAGAGCAAACTAGAAATACAAAGACATTTCTGCAGTGCACATTTCTAAGGAATACCTAAATTCTGAAGTCTTGAGGTACTGACTTGCCTGGGTATCACAGAGCTGGGAATAAAGCACAGGGTCACTGGCAAGAAAAATCACTGCTAAAGAAAACAATTTGGAAGAATATCTCCAAACTAAGTGTCAAACAAATAGATAGTCATGACTCTAGCTTACATAACCAGAAGATTAAACATTAGGGTAAATAAATACAATAAACATAACTTGAGGAACACTCTTACAGCTAAAAGATTCTAAGGTGCGTTGTTCTAAGGTTTTAAACTTGGTAGGGAATGTGGCATAGTATTCATGAGGCCCTGGATTCATTTCCTTAGTACTACATCAGCAAAGAGTAAGGAAATTAATTAAAAGGAAAACAATTAAAATTGAAATTAAAAATTACAAAGATTACTCTAGAGATATGATGTCAAAAAGAAAACTAAACTAGGCTTATATTATTAAAACATTCTTGAAGGACTCTGAGCATTCTGGCTCAGATTAAATGGTGAACATTCTCTCCAAAGAGTTCCATTTTCAGAAGATTCATTAGATCCCTGGTAAGGATCTTTTGGTCCTTAGTCAAGAAGCCCTGAATTATAAGCAAATTTTCAAGGAAGAGAACAAACATTGGCTTAACGATGGGGGGAAAGGAGAGAAAGCGGTAGGGGAGCAACAACTGACATGTAAAGTATCACAACTTTAGGAATTAACACATACTTGCCTGACTGAAAATCGGGATCTGGAAGTCAGAATTGTACTTAGGAGGAAAATGAAATTACAGAGAAATAAAACTCAAACTAGCCTTCAAAATCTGGAATGTATCAACATGGTGTGTATTTTATACTACTTAAAATTTTTTTTATCATAATTGTGAAATTTTACGAAAAGTCACTCACTACAGAAAACCTTACCTTCAGCTACACCCCAAGGATATTGCCTTCCTCTGACCCTCTTGCCATTAACTTCAATGATCGTGTTACTACCTACTACAGCGAGAGGTAAACGGTCCTAGAAAATAAAGTGCTCATGTTCAAATACATCTCTGTAGTCCTCACAAGCTCAAGAATGACGAACTTACATTACTTAAGAGATCAAAAATTCTTTTGAAAGCTTTAACATTTATTATTACATGCCAGTCAATAAATATTCAGTAAATAGCCAGTATATGGAATGACCACCAAGGTAAACAACAACTATAGTATTATTTTCTCTGAGAATTAATGAATACTAGAGCATATTCTGGTCAAATTGTTATCTCATACTAGGCCAGAAAAAGTAACAAGAATATTGGCATTTAGAAGGGAAAATTGAGGCTTATGGTTAGCTTATTCACACTTTCATAAACTTACCTTAACACTAGACCATGGAATGTTGAGTCTGTAAACTCTTAACATCAGAGGCTCAGATCAAGGGGACTACACTAGTGTCCACTCGAACTAACTCAACAACCTTTTCAAAATATTTGTGGTTTCCAGAAATATACAAGGAGCTATTTTTATAAAACCTTGGAAATTAACCGGGTAATAGTATTTCATTAATTCAACAATGTCATAATTCACCATACCATTTTTAGGTCCTAAGTACCTAAGAAAATCATTATAAACTAAAATCAGAAAATTATGCTGGTGGATATTTTGAGCTAGCTTTTACAAATAAAAACTCATTTTGTTGGCTCTTAAAGATTAAAACATGACAAATCATCTCCCTTTTCATTCCTCACTTCTTAAGAAAAAAACTATATGAGATATGAAACAATCCACTGAAAACCATTTGAGGTAAGGATTGTATTGTTCGCCTCTCTACTTAATACATGCCTACTTACATATAACAACTATCAGGAAAGTTAACTACAATGTGAAATTCACCATTAAATAGATTTTATTATACAAGCAAACAAACTATATAAAGCAAAGATACTTTTGGTCTTTCTTGTGGATATTACAGTATGATTTAAGTCCCCAAACACTACAGTACATGTTGAGGAATAAACCTACCTTAATCTTTTTAACCAGCTTATTTTCTTCTTCATCGTCTGTTTCTGGAAATTCATATATTTTAATTTTATGTTCTTGGATTTCTTTCATTATCTAAAATAGAAGAAGGAATCAGCAAAGTGACACAACACATAATTAGTATACTTTTTGGATTCTTACATGAGAACTTTTCTGGTTCTTATTTTTCAATTATATAAAACTATAATCTAGCCAGGAGCCAATGGTTCACACCTGCAATCCTAGCTAGCTACACAGGAAGCTGAGATCTGAGGATCAAAGTTTAAAGCCAGCCCAGGCAGGAAAGTACATGAGACTTTCATCTCCAATTAACCCTCAGACTCAGAATTCAAGCCTGAGGACCAACACACAAGGGCACACATACACAAGCACACAGAAAACTTATCATCTAAAACTAAAGAACTATGCCATAGATCCTTTTTCAAAAAACTACAAAGCTGATATATAAATACCAAAACCAATTACTTCAGAAGTGTTAGTTATATGGTTATCATTGCAAAAGAGTTCCAAAGTTAACATTCCAGAAAGGATTTATGCAGGGGGGTTCCAATATAATGGCTTTAAGTCACTTAGCTGCAATGACTAAGATTCTTTCTGTGGACATAGCTTACCAACTGTCTTACTCAGCTAAATCAATAGGGTTTTCAAACTCACCTACAACTTTAAGTTGAAAGTGGGAGGGTAAACAAAACTAAGCACAACTCTGGAGATTTCATGCTGTGATCAGACAATATCCTTACATGTACAAGTACATGTACACAATCACCAAGGAGCAGAGAAACAGATGTAAAGCTGGACACATACATAGAGAAAACAAGAAAGTATGCCCTAGAAATTAAGCTCAAGAGTTAGTAAGAATAAAGGAGATAACCTACTAATGACAACAGAAAATACCAAGTTCAATTTAAACTATCTTCCCCCAAATCATTCCAAATTCTAAAGGGAATAAAGACATCCAAATAATTGCTAACTATACACAATATGGGAATGCTAATAAACCTAGCACTAGCTTCCTGCCTGTACTTATATTTTGGTGCTGCTTTCATGGCAGGGGTCCCAAACCAAGTAAAACAGCCATAAACAAATGACTATTACATGGAAGTTAACAGAAGTAGGTAGGGGCATGGTTGCCCTGACCTATAACCCCAGCATTCAGAGGCTAAGGCAGGAAGATTGTGCACTGAAAGCTAGCCTGGGATACCCAGAAGACCCTATCACAAATAAAGAAGTAAACAATATATCACTACAAGGAAAAAACAAGATCACATCTCTTTCACAATTGGAACATATACCCATGTGGGAAAAACAGAAATGACAGTAACAAACACTTGAGCAATAAAAAAAAAACAAAAAACAATAGTAGCTAGTTCAAACAGTAGTAGCTCTTAAAATATGAGGGTATATTTTTAAATGATATGGGGCTAATGTCCCATCTTCATCTTCAAAACCAACTAGCATGGATAAGGCCCACCAACTCATTTTGAAGAAGTTCTCTGGATGATGCTGTTAGGCAGCTGAAGATAAGAACCATTACTCTAAGCATACAAAAAAGAAAATGGGGCCAACTACGGCCCTGTTTAATTTCCAGGTCAAGAAAACCGAAAGAGAAGGAGTCGGGAGGGGAGACATGTTACTATAAAAATGGACAGGAACTTCAAGGAAAAAAATTAAGGCAGATTACAAACTAAGGCAAATACACAGTATAGTAGAGCTGAGACAAATGGATTATAACACATTATATTAAAAACAATAAAAGCTGGAAACTATGTGAATGTAGGCTCAACATTCTGCTCACCTGTTTTTTAAACTGCTGACATTCCTCTGGTGTGAGCGTGTCTGCTTTGGCAATTAGTGGGATGATATTCACTTTTTCATGCAAACGTTTCATAAACTCAATATCCAATGGTTTAAGTCTGAAATATATATTAGTTAATATGAATGAATTGGTCAGTTTGTGAGAACAGATTCTTCACATCCCAATGATCAATTTATTACAATGAATTCCTTTACTTACTTATAAGAAACACTCTCTGTAAAGATGTATTGGGCCAGCCAACAGCTAGGTAGAACAAGACTTCAAGTAGCATTGGAGTGGCTAAGAAGGCATTTTGTCTCCTGCCCTTGAAACACCCTTGTCATAGGATTTTGACCCTAAAGAGGAATTGGAAAACCAGAAAGGCTCCTAATAGAATTTCCTAAAATCAGTTCTGCATTACTTAAACTTTGCACGATTTCTTTTTTTAAAATGAAAAATGCTAGTCCTTGTTCAGTTCCAAGATGCTCACAAGAGCATCAACTTGCCTCTCTGTCTATTACAATCTGGCTGCTACCAGCCCTTAGCCACTGTGCTTTCAGGGTTACAGTGCCAATTACCATCACTAATTTGCCCATTATTCATTCCTGATATTACTCCTCAAAATTCTTCTAGAATTCTCACAGAACCTCATCTCTCAGGAACTGTTTACAAGTAAGTCCCTTAAGAGGTACATTCATGAGAATTCTTAGTCCCTCTTCTCTTTTTACTACATACTGGATGATTATCATCCCTAGAACAGATTTTGATTATCCCCTGTAGGCCAATTACTTCCAAATCTTTATACCAAGCCCAGTTCTTACTTGAAGATCCAGACTTTGTTTACTAGCGGAGCTACTAGTAGAACATCCCATGGGCTCCTTAAAGTCAAAAGCCCAATCTGAATCTCCATTTTTCTCCCTATCTATTTCTATGTTTCCTAACTCAATGAATGACAAATAATAATAAAATATACCCGAGTAGACAATCTTGAAACCTAGAATTCCTCATTATACCTCAATTCTTTTTTAATTTTTTGGTAGGTCGTGGGGCTTGAACTAAGGGCTTTGGTGCTGTCCTTGAGCTCTTCAGATCAAGGCTAGTGCTCTACCACTTTGAACCACAGCACCATTTCCAGTTTTCTGGTGGTTAACTGAAAATGAGAGTCTCACAAAGTATCCTTCCTGGGCTGGCTTTGAACCACAATCCTCAGATCTCAGCCTCCTAAGTGGCAAGGATTACAGGCATGAGCCACCGATTGCCCAATTACTCACTTCAGATTCTTCAATATTGACTTGAAACACACACACACACACACACACACACACACACACACACACACACACACCTACACACCTATTACTTTAGGCAACCAAGACTCCTGGAGTGGATAACTTCATGAGCCTTCCTGGTTTCCTTCCAAATCACCTATCTGTACTGCAGCCATCTAAATCTGATTACCTGACTGAAAACCTCAATAAAGGCCAGATTACTTAGCTAGCTGGTTACAAGGCAATGAAGACAAAGATTCTCTGGCTGCCTCATTTCTCAGCATTCTTGGTCTTCTTGGGTTTTTTTCTTATCATCTCCTATTTCTGCTGTGCCAGAATATTTTCTAAACATCTCACAATTCCTTGAAAGTGCCATACTTGAACTTCTGGCCACAGACTGCCTGGAACAACCTCCATTCTATTCAGCTTGCCAAATTCCTATTCATCCTTTTAGATTGGTTTACAGCCCAATTTTCTATGGTGAACCTTCTTCTAGCCCTTACCTACCACTAGGCATCTAAGTGGTCCATACTTGATGTATATATAGTAACTGTCGGAATATTCATTTTCTCAAGCCATCACTGTAAGGGCTTCTAAAGTGGGCTTGCACTCATTCATTTGTGTTCTTAGCCCCTAGCATAATGCTGAACACTTGTATAAGGTTCAAATACTTGGTGACAAAAAAAAAGACTGCTATGAATTTCTCTATGTTAATTAGAAACTAAAAGAGCAATGTCTTTATATGTAGACTATACTGTGAGCTACAAATTAATGTTCCACAAGAATAAATGAAGATAATGAAAACATTCTTCACAGAATTATCACTCCAAAGTGGTATTCCTTAACTCTGATGGATGGAATAAAGTGTTCAGGCATAGTAGCTCCTATTTGGAATCCTGACACCTGAGGTAGAGGCAGAGGCTCCTGTACCAGGTCAGTTCCCCTTCTACAAGGGGAACAAGACAGAAAGGCCCTAATCCATTAGAATGCCTGCACCTTCAGTGTGTAGTGAGCAAAGTATTTGGAATTCTCAAAAATACTTCAGCTGAAAAACTAAAGCACATTTTTACACTTAGGAAATAAAGAATGTAAACTACCATCTCTTCTAATAAATATGAATTAGCTCCAACTTACTACATTCTCATATGAATCATATGAAATAGTTTTTCTTTCAAAAAAAGAGCAATCTTTTATTTCTCATACAATTTTAAGAAATAAAATTTCTCCCAGGGGAACAGAAGAAATATGACTTCATGAGAATTATTCAAACTTGGAGAAAACTCAAAAGATCTAAAATAGTAAAACTGGTTATAAGTGCACTAATTTGTATCTACTTAACTGCAGATTAAAATTTCACTGGGCTGATTTCCAGGAAAAAAATTCTACTAAGTCAAACCATAACAATGAAAAAGCATAAACTCAGGACATGAGGCATGGCTCAACTGGTAGTATACTTGCCCAGCAAATGTGAGGCCTTGAGTTCAAATTCAATCCTGCCCCCCAAAACACAATATAAATTTAAACAAAAACCAGCCAGTACTCCTAAAAGATTACTTTTTTTGAGTCATTTAAGTAGCTGATTCAGTAAACTGACATAAATAATGACAGAATAATGCAAAGTATTGGGTATAGAAAAACATTTCACCATTCCCAACTGACAGGGCAAACATGCCAAGTACATAATTAAGGCTCCCTGCTCCACCAACAAAGAATGAAAATAGAATCAAACTATCCAGCATAAAAAATGCAGCAAGGAGAAGCCAAAAAATAAGGGGGAAAGGAGGGCTTCAAGGGGCAGGTTTCACTATAGTGTCTTTGGTTTTGGATAGCAGAACTATTTAGTCTGATGTTATAGGTTTCTTTAGTTCCTTTTAGTGGTGCAAAGGCAGATTTACAATATGTTATGCTCAGTCATTTTCTCCAAGAAAATAATCGAAGAGGAAGAATTAGAAGCATCTGCAATTGATGACACACAGCTACTCAAAATGACAGAAAAGTATAATCAGTTTTTTAGAAGAGTACTATCAGGCAAGGGGGTTCTCACCTGTAATCCCAGCTATTTAGAAGACTGTGGTTCAAGCCCAGGCTAGAGAAAAGTTAGGGAGACCTCACTTCAATGAACAGATCAAGTAGTATGCACCTGATATTCTAGCTTCTAGGGAGGCCTTAGGTAGGATGACTGTGGTCTGAGGCCAGTTCTGGGCAAAAAATGTACAAACTTATCTAGTAAAAATGGGTTGAGGGTGTGGCTCAAGTGTAGAGCCTGCCTAGCAAGCACAAATTCTTACGTCCAAACCCCAGTATTTACAAAGAGGAAGAGGATGTGTGGAGAAGTGTTTCAGACTAATCACTAATAAGCAGATCACACGAATGTTTACATATGTAGGTTTAAGTTCCTAATTAAAAAAAAAAAAAAACTACGGGTTGGGGATATAGCCTAGTGGCAAGAGTGCCTGCCTCGGATACACGAGGCCCTAGGTTCGATTCCCCAGCACCACATATACAGAAAACGGCCAGAAGCGGCGCTGTGGCTCAAGTGGCAGAGTGCTAGCCTTGAGCGGGAAGAAGCCAGGGACAGTGCTCAGGCCCTGTGTCCAAGGCCCAGGACTGGCCAAAAAAAAGAAAAAAAAACTAAACAATGTGATAGTGACAGCTAAGGTAAAACAAGCCAAACAGACTTTCTGAGTAAAGAAAATACACAAAGGAATATGGCACTTAAGCCTTTTTGATTATTTTCTCTGCTAGATCTTTAATAAATAACATCTAAGAAATAATATTTCTTAGAATGTGTCTAAACCCAAATATTATACTTTCCCTCTTTATTGGGTAGGTAGCTCAATTAGTAACCAAGTATAATGTAAAAAGAAAAACTAGTCACTCCAAGCCCTTAAACCATGGTTGGAATCTCTCATAGGCACGAGCAACTAAGGAGTGAAACTGTTGCTGGCTTACTATAGGACTTAAATAAAGGCTTGTTCTAAGCCATTTCTACATAGAACTTGGTACTTCATCATTGGTGTATGTGGTATGTACTCTACAGACACAGAGATTCTAAAATGTGTATGTACAGATGAGCAATATTAACCCACAAAACAGCAGCAGAGGTATCAGGGCACTGACCCGTGTCCTGAGGGAGCGATGAAGTATAAGCAGCACTGCACTCTGTTATCAGGCATCTGCCGCCTGTTCACCCGGGATTCTGCATTTAGGTAATCCTCAAATTTACTATCGATGTAGTCGATAACAGGCTGCCAGCTACAGAACCAAGAGAAATAACAATCAAGTTATAATTCTACAAATAAACAACTGACAATTAAAGGACATTACTAACATCATTCAATTACCATAACTAGTATTACTATTTAAATGCTTTAATCAATCAACTGGTGGGAAAATAGGTAAAAAAGCATGTTAATGGAAGTCTTATTATTACATAACTTTCAAAATCAAAGAAAATGAGCTGTTTAATGTCAAAGCAGAGCTAAGTAACTGGCATATTATTTACAATGATAACTATATCAAAACTAAGATACTTCTCAATATGAAAATAACTATACTGACAGTTTTAAATTTCAAATGAAGAGATTACTTTCAACCACAGAAAAACCTCTGGAAGAATTTATTTAGGTGTCTTGAAAGCTGAGAGAAAATAATCTCAAAAATAATGTAGAAATCAAAGAAAAGACATAGTGTGTAAAATACTAAGGTAGAATACTAAGGCCAGAATTTTATGGGTGCTTAATTTACTTATGTCTTATGGCAAAACTGAAGGTCTAAACCTGAGGCTTAGAATGTGATAGATAATTTATACAGACAGATAAAACTGTAGTAGAAAAATTTAAATTCTTTATAAAAAATTCAAATTGTTAACTTTGTTTAGAACCATTTTTAATAATTTCATAAGTCTATTATACTAAAAGTAAAAAAAAGAATCAAACTTGTCAAGCAACATTTTCTAATAAGTGGCAAAGGTGATATGTAAACCCAAACCATATCACTTTAAAGTTCAATGCTCTTTGCTAGGATAAGAACTTCAAAATGTTCAACAGAAAAAGTATACCCACCCCGGCCCCTAAATGTCCTGGAAAGCAGTAAGGACAAATTCTCCTTACCAATTACTATTATCCACTGCATCGCCAAAGCCTGGAGTATCAACTATGGTGAGCAGCAACTGAACACCACCTTCTTTGATTAAAACTTTGGATTGTTCCACCTGTAACATTTATTGGAGCAGATGTTAATTATACATCACACTAGTGACTTCCTAAAAAGGACACACAAGTTTATAAAAACCAATTTGGAAGCTGTTTGCAAATTAAATTACCCATGCCTACATTTTCTTTAGAATCAATGACTGTGGACACTGCAGAAAAAGTACTTATGTAAATGGCCCACCAACTCCCAGAAAACACCTTCTGGGGTTTCTGGCTCATACTTGGTATAAAGAAAGAAAGGGAAACTGATAAAGTAGCAGAAGTTACTAAAGCCATGTAATTATATGCACATCTAATAATACAAATAAAGAATCTGAACCATTTAGTAATTTTATGAAGTTCAAATGCGGTTAATCAGAGAAGAAAATTTAATCTACCATTTATAATGTCACTTCAGACAATTTCCATCTAGTCTTATGCAAACTACTCAAGTTAACTTAAATTATCATTCCTAGATTGTTCTGTCTGACCTTAGTTATATTTATGTTATTGCTAATATCCTACTCTCTTCTCAAATGTGATATTCTGCCTTCTGGACAAAGCTATCAAGGAGGGTCTAAATAATGGGGGAATAAGTATTCTGCTAGAATGAAATTCTACTCATGAAAATCTTGGTTTTGGTCAGTTGTGAGGCTTGAACTCAAGGCCTGGATGCTTTCCTTCAACTCTTTTCCTCAAGGCTAGCAGTCTACCAGTTTAAGCCACAGCTCCACTTCTGGTTTTTGAGTGGTTAATTTGAGATAAGTCTTACAAAGGGGTTTTTCTGCCCAGGCTGGCTCTGAACCATGATCCTCAGATCTCAGCCTCCCAAGTACCTAGATTACAGGCATGAACCAGCAATGCCTGGCTGAAAATCCTGTCTTTATAATTCTGGTTCTGTTCTGGTTGAAAAGAGTCTTAGACTTAAATGGTATTTGCAGTTCCCAGCCCAATTTCACGTTTCGTTCAATTCCATGTGTGTGACAGAAACTATGTATCACACTTTCTAAACAGATAGTACTGCAAAATACAATCTGTTTTCACGACCCAGAGAGAATACAAATGCTGATTCAAGCAGAAAAGGAGAAAAAGTTATTTCCCTAGTGTTTATTAAGACTTAAAACCATTAAATAGCAAACATCAAAGACTACTAGACTTTTGGGGAAGAGGTTACTTGTTGGCATGCGAAAAGCCGCCACTGTTTACATGGACTAATGGGTAGAACAAGTGAATATTGCATAGAAAAGGGTTGGTGCACTTAAAGAGATTATGGAATTGAGATATCTTTTCACTTCTTTTTGGCATTTGTTACAGATGCTCCATAAAAGGTATATTGAGACTGCTGATCAAGACAGCACTTCCAACATGGTAGAACTGGTCCACTTCTGTGCTATGCTATTTGCAACTACTTGGTCATGTGACTACTTAGCTCCTCAAGTCCTGATTAATATATACTGCTGAGCTGCATGTTTCATGTCACTTAACCTCAAATTGAAATAGCCCACCTGTGCAAAGTAACTGCCAACTTCCAGGGTTATAGGAATCTAGAGCTTTTTAATAAAAGACTATTATCAAGAGCGAAGCTTATTAGACAGGGAAAAAAAATTACCAATGAGCTACATTGGCATGTCTATGGAAAGTTTTCATGTCTTTCAAATAAAGAAAAAGCCAGCATCTTATCTTTCAAGTCAGTGTTCTGCATACTACCTTGATTTGGCATAAGTTATCAGTGAAAACTGTAAGCATCTCAACATAAGTACATTTATCTACCAAACAGGCAGGCACTCTTGGCAATCTGAATACTAAATGTTAAGAAGTACTCATTTCTCTACAGATTAATAAAGTATCAATCAATAAATAACAGTTGTTGTATTCAGTGTTAGATTATTAAAACAAATTATTCTGGAATTACCACAATGACCCCTTTTACACTATTAGTGTATGCTAATAAAAGCTTTTCAAATGGTGTTATGAAATGATGTTTAAATATTTCCCAGCTTTCTAAGCTGGATTTATATACCTATTTATTAGTTTAATAACTGAATGACTTATTGACTTGGTAAAAATGTAGACTTCATATACTTTAAACAATCTGTTTATAAAGATTCCTTTTTTCCTCTAGCATATGAATTCTGTGTATCTATACATGCCAAATAAAAAGAAATCATATGGAAGAGATCCAGAAAACCAAATTGTAAACTAATGATAGTCACAGGATCCAACTATATCCTATCATCTGTTTTTGCAAGTATCCTCATGGGATCTGCGGAAAACAAATGGTTTCAACTCAGGAATTTCAAGCTTTTCTTAACAAATCTATTCTAAATGGCCACTTTCCCACACACTTTCCTTAAGCAGGTCACATCAGAATATTTTATGGCAACATTCAGAATTCTCTATGATTAAATGCATAATTTAATACCCAAAGAATAAAGCAAGGGCATTTCAATGGTTTGAAAAGTAATAAAATTAGTCATTTTTATTGTTTGTATATATTAACTTACTGAGGTCTCATGTGGCTTCTTGGATACTAGGAATACAAGGTAAGCCTTTTCTAAGCTATTCAATATTTGATCTCAAGTCAAACTTTCAATGTTTCTTATACAACTTCATAACCCAAAGACTGGTAATTCAAGTTCATTATACTTTCCTAACCTAGTATTTACAAGCCATTTATTAGAGTATATTAAAAACCATTATTAAATTTATTCTGAAGAGGCAGAATTTTTCTTTTTTTTCCAGTCCTGGGGCTTGAACTCAGGGCCTGAGCACTGTCCCTAGCTTCTTTTTGCTCAAGGCTAGCACTCTACCACTTGAGCCACAGTGCCACTTCTGGCCTTTTCTGTTTATGTGGTGCTGAGAAATTGAACCCAGGGCTTCATGTATGGAAGGCAAAAACTCTTCCGTTAAGCCACATTCCCAGCCCGGCAGAATTTTTTAAATAAGCAGAGAGGTAATTTGTGAGACTGTACCATTGCCTAGTAAAGAAAAGCCAATCCACTTACTATAGAATGCACCAGTCTACCTGAATTTGAGTCCTATTCCTGCTAGTCAACAACTACATGATAACAGGTATGTCAACATCTCTGGGCTTCCATTTCCTCATCATTAAAATAAATAAAGCAATACTACCTAGAGTTGTTGTAAAAAATAAAAAAGCTGATGCATTGAAGGTTCTTACAATAATACTTGGGAAACAGCTCAAATAATAGAGCACTCCCTAGCAAGTATAAGGATCTGAGTTTAGAATCTAGTATCAGTCCCACAAACAAAAAGAAGACACAATAGCAACTCATAAGTTTTATTATTACTGAAGTATTTTCACTATGCTCTCTATGTTAGAATGAGAATTCAGAAAATTCCTTCACCAGAAATAATGACCTAAAATACGGCAAAATACTTTTAAATTCATTTAGTTTCCAATGACTATTTAAATTCCTAAATTAAGAAAGCTATAAAAGTTATCTTCTTAATCACGATTTAAATTTCCAATACTAATTAAAAACTAAGTCATGTATGATCAAATTCTTAAGAGAAAATTTTTGTGTATTTTAAAGTTTTAAGTAAGTCCTATGAAGGTTACACACAGACACATACACATAAAAAAATTCCTAAAACAGGAAAACTAAATGAAAAAAGAAATAAAATATTTACTTCACAAAACTACTCCTCAGGGACTAAATGACAGCTTGTGATGGCCAAATGTGTTTCTGTGCCAAATCTATAGGCTGCCCTTCCATCCGGTACACTGGGAATCACTACATGCCATCCAATGTGGCAGAGCCAACCTCGGCCTCAAGTAATGCTGCCCCTCAGAACTGCTCACTGCCTTCCTCTCTGCTCTAGGCCCTGCACGACCCTGGCAGCCGGCCAACACTTTTTCTTTAATCATTTGGAAGGGTGTTACCAACAAAAATACAATTTGAGCCAAATAACTAATTTCACATTTTTTTTAACCTTCATCATGTGTTTCTTTTTTTTTCTTTATTGTAAAAGTAAAGTTCAGAGGAGTTAGTTTCATATGTAAGGCACTTACTATTTCTTATCCAACTTGTCACCTCCCCTCCCCCCCCTGAGTTGTATGGTTTATACCAAATGGTTTTATAAGTATTGCTTTTGGAATGGTTTGTCTTTTATACTTTGTCTCTTGATTTTGGTACTCCCCTTTCCCTTCCCTAGTTCTAATAACGTATATAATTTCACATTTTTAATAGTCACTTAAATTAGTAGCTGAGATTACAGACATGAACCACCTACCCTCATTTCAAAATAGCCACATGTAGCGGGCTGGGGATATAGCCTAGTGGCAAGAGTGCCTGCCTCGGATACACGAGGCCCTAGGTTCGATTCCCCAGCACCACATATACAGAAAACGGCCAGAAGCGGCGCTGTGGCTCAAGTGGCAGAGTGCTAGCCTTGAGCGGGAAGAAGCCAGGGACAGTGCTCAGGCCCTGAGTCCAAGGCCCAGGACTGGCCAAAAAAAAAAAAAAAATAGCCACATGTAGTTGTTGGCAACTATAAGAAAAAGTAGAGAGATACAGTATAGAGTCTAGTCTTGTACTACATAAAATGTGATCTAACCAGTAGGCCTAGACTGTTCTGGGATCTTGTTAGAAAGGCAGAACTGATCACCCCCATTCCACACCAAGGATCTGTATTCAAAAAGACTGAGAAGCAGTAAATCAGACCACATGTAGCTTGAGAGTGCTACATAATTGCTACTCGCATTAAACTACCATAGATACTATCCTAGTACAATGGTGAATGTGCTGCCTCAAATGATAGCTACTTGCCATGTGTGGCTATTAATGTGTCTGGTGCAACTAATAAACTGAAATTTTTTGTTTAATTGATTCCAACTTAAGTCACGTGGCAAGTGGCTACTGTCTTGGAACACAACTCTAAAATGGGACAGCATCACAGAATCATCTCTAAGAGACCCCCTCCCACCGAGGAAAACTCTGGGAGGCTCTAATTGAGAATACTCCCTCTCTAATTATCTGTTATTGTTTTTAGTTTTATAAAGTCATGTTTACCACTTTATTTTGCATCCTACCTCCAAGCAAGGAAATTAAAGGTCCGGCATGAGTTGTGTGTGCTACATTCCAGTTTACTGCCAGTGAACAACAGTGATATACACACCTGTACAGTCTTTTTTATTCTATGGGAAGGCCCTGGGTACTCTGGAGAATACAAATCTGTGAGAAATAATGAGTTGATTAATGTTGACTTTCCCAGTCCAGATTCACCTAGAAGAAAGAGGGGAAATCTGTCAAACTGAGGTCATTTTACTCAATGAATGCTAGAATCAACTTTGCTTTGTACAATTATTTTTATTTTTTGAAAATACTTTTTGGGACAAGTGACATCAGAAAATACTACAAGGAATCTAGATGAGAATATTTTTGCCTTCAGTTTCATACCAAGTAAAACTAACATTTCCAAGGACTTTTAAATTACTGCCATCTATGTTCTTTAAAAGAATACCCAATATTATAACCTACAATTTTTAACAGTAATATATTCCTTAGAAACTAGTCAGTCATGAAAACAGTATACAATGGGTTATACATTGCTGCTTCAGTGAAATAGTAAGTAAACTTATTTATCTTTACTATAGACCATAATGAATAATTAAAGCCAAAAGCAGCATTCAAAGTAGAAATCAAACACACTGTACCTCAGTATAAAATTCTAAATCACATACACACACACACACACACACACACACACACTTTCTAACCTTTCTAACTTACTCACTCATAGACTTAATCAGTATAAGGATAGCTGCCCATGATCCACAATCAAAAAACTTTGGTAATTTTTCTATTTTTTTCCCTTTAGCTTTATTAGTTGTATCGAGGGATTTCACTGTGACATATTCACACATTTATACTGTATTACAATCAATCTCTGCCCCTCTATTATTCTCCTGCCCTTCCCCTTGACGCTGTTACTTTAATAGATAAAAGTGAAAAATGTCAGTAGAAAGTGAAATAATTTCCCTGACATCACAGAGGTAAAAAGTTGTAGCATCAGTTGACACCAAGACTCTGAAGTTCATGTTTGGCTACCATGGTAGGTATCCCTTCTCATCCCTTGCTTCTGAGTCTATTCCAAATTTTCAGGTGTATTCCTAACCTGGCAAACTAGGATGGACTCTCTATGAATAGGTACTTTGCCAATATCTTTATAACAGTCATACTTACAACTATAAAAAGGGCATCTTACATGTGTTCAACCACCTTATTTACTAGAAACTCTAAGACTGATTACTTAATTTTATAGATGAATGTACAAAAACTGTAAAAAGTTAATTCCTCAAGCACAAATACCTCTGTCAAAACACCAACCTCAGCCAGGCACTGGTGTCTTGTGTAATCCTAGCTACTCAGGAGGCTGAGATCTGAGGATCATGGTTCAAAGCCAGCCCAGGCAGGAAAATCTGTGTGACTTTTATCTCCAATTAACCACCAGAAACCCAGAAGTGGTGCTGTGGCTCAAGAGTGCTAGCCTTGAGCTGAAGCGCTTAGGGATAGTGCCCAAGTAGACAGTTCAAGCCCCACAACAACAACAACAACAACAAAAAAGAAAACCCACCAAGCTCAACCTGGATCAACACTCATGCCCTAGTCCCTTGGTAGACTAGACAGGTTCTGACTGGAATCAGTTCCTTTCCCATACCTACTTATTCTTAATCCTAAGAACAGACCCACTACTCCTACTGTACCATTACCAAGAGCTCCAAATGGGAAAAAATAAAGCAATTCTGTATTTAGAAGGGATGGGAAAGAGAACACCTAAGAACAATAGCTTTTAAATCTCTTCTGAGTGTTTGGTCCCTAACCACAACAAATTCTACATCTATCCTGTATCCAAATTAGAACTTCTTTAGCTGGATGAGGAGGAGGAAAATACTATTTTTAAAAATACAGTTATAGTTATCTGTGGTGGTGGTGGTGGTGGTGGTGGTATTAGGGTGCTAAGAAAGAACTCAGGGCTGTGCACCTGCTGGGCTACATCTCTAGCTCTTCATTTTATTTGAGGCAGAGTACTGCTATATAGTTCAGGCTAACCTAAACTTTCCATGTAGTTAGGACAATCTTGAATGTAGTCCTCCTGCCTCCACCTCCTGAGTACTGCAATTACTGCTATAAGCCACCATGCATGCTGGGAAAAGTACCTTTATGACATGTAATACTCTTCCATGTAGACAACATTCGAGTAACAGTGATACCCACAGTGTAAGAGCTGCTTTGAAGGATAAGTGATCTTATTAGAACCACATCTTGGCACTACGGTATTGGAATATTACATGTATTAACAGTGAGAGAAGGAAGAAGAGAAGAAAAAAAAAAGACCCCAGCACAACTGCTATGAATACAATTAAAAAGTGAAGTAGGCAGACTCAGAGGAGGACTAAAGGTTTATAACAGGAGGCTAGAGTAAAAGGGTAAGTTGACAACATGGTACTGAAGGAAACTGGCTTCAAAAACAAAGAAAAGAAACATTACAAGAGCAAGGCCAGGCTCAAGTCTGGACACAGATTTATTAATTTCCATTGCTATTTAGAAGAGTAATAATTACTTCCATACCAAAATGCTCTTGCCATATTTAGAAGGCAAAATCTAACAGCCTTGTTCCAATACTCTCAACATTTTGCATTATTTTATAAATAATTTTAAGTTCTGGATAATTGGTTGACTGATTAAAATTAATGTCTTTTTTACATTTACTTGGACTATAAATATACTACATATATATATATATACATCATTTAACCAATTCATTTCTTTCCCTTACACTGAACTTCAAGGCCAAATAACTGAATATTCTGTCCTTTTCAAAACAAAATACAATTTGTGATGTTAAAATACTTTATGAAAATTATGACATAAGAGTGCGTGATCAGTTTGTAATTTAACACATGTACTTTAATGTAATAAGCAACTTAAAATTATTTTTTATTTTATTTTGAAAATGTTTAATCATATTTATTTAAAAATTTTAGGGTCAGCTTCCCTTAGGTCCTGGAGGCTAGAATCCTTTAGGATCCTGTAAGATTATGAGATCAAAAATTCTAAAAGGTCCTGTAATTAAAGTAATATTTGATT
The DNA here is from genome assembly GCF_023159225.1 of Perognathus longimembris pacificus. NCBI lineage: Eukaryota > Metazoa > Chordata > Mammalia > Rodentia > Heteromyidae > Perognathus > Perognathus longimembris. Next base: position 72,911,368 of record NC_063162.1, read on the forward strand.
TAACTCAGCCATCTGTCCTCGCTAAGAAGCCATGTTTTCCTAATCCATAGATTTTCATGAACTAGAAAAATATTTGGTGTTTTATAGGTGATCCTCAAATTTTTATGAAAGAATAGAGAAAGTAAATATAAGATAGAGTCCCTGTTCTCGAAATTTTTTTAAGCTTGAGCTGGCTACCAGTGGCTCATACCTGTAATTTAAGTTACATGGAAGGACTGTGGTTCCCTGACAGCTCAGAACTGTTTGCTAGACTTGCCAGCCCACAGTTGGGTCCAGTAATAAGTACCGGTCATCTCTAGCAATGTGGGAGGATTGCAGTTCCAGGTAAGTCCAATTGGGAAAAGTTTAGAGGTTCCATCTCCCTGAAGGGAGCTGGAAGTGGTGTTGGCCTGTGATTCCAGAGTCAAGGGAGCCAAACATAGGCAGATTGCAGCCAAGGGGTGCAGTGGGTGGGAAGTGAGACCTTATCTTAAAATAACCCAAGGAAATTATAGTCAAGGAAGATGACATAGGCCAGTATGCACGATTATACCAATATGTGAAAACAGCCAGCAGAAATGGACCTTAATAAAGCAGGCTTCAGAACAGCCATTTAACCCAGAAGCAGTAAAAACAGAGAAGAAATTTCAAGAGAAAAAATTAGATAACAATGACAAATAAGAGGCTTTGAAAAAGTGACTAAAACACAATAAAAGGGCCTATTAACAGTTCATCAAAGGTCAAGAAGTCAAACAGAGAGGAATTTAAAAGTAAGCAGCTACTCTTCCTTTTACCTAGCTGTAAGTGAAGTCAAGATACAACCCATGAGATCCTTCAAGATGGGCTGCCAGGGGAGGGTGCAAATCTTTGTTTTGCTTTTCAATATGTTTAGCTGGTGAAGATTTGATCTATCAAGAATAGACTACAGTTAGATACTGATTATTTTTAAAGCACTCCACACATACGCAATTTGGGATTTGATAACAGTCACTCCCCCTTAATATCTATTAAGAGTATTCTACAATATGCTAATCCTAACATACAAGTCAAACAAGTTCTCTAGGAGCTGGCTCTGTAATTATCTTAAAGTTCAGTTATTCTAGTTTTAGTAATTGAGCACTAGGACTAAGAGCTAAGTAACAATTCTGCTTTGTAGCCAGTAGCAAACATTCCGAACAGCCACTCAATAACTACCCTCCCTGTTGGCTAGGTCAAATGGCTTTCACTTGCTACATCTTTCTTACTACCCTCAGATAAAGTACTCTTTGTACTGCTTACTTTAAGTAGGTGAACTATATTGTTATGAGAAAAATCTAAATGTGCGCATCTGTCTTGATTTTTTAAATCCATAAATATGGATAGTACAACATTAATAATAAATAAAACAATGAAATTGTCATTAGTGTTATGAATATACTTAATAGAAAGGTTAAAAAAAATTCCAACCAGTAATTGAAAGCATGTCATTTTAAATGTGGCTACCAGTGTATAATACCTAGTTAGCAATATAATTTTACCTTATTTGGCATTAAAAATTAATTTCTACTCAACACTGGCCAGTATGAAAACCTGTATATAAACCTGTAAATCAGTTGGTATGACACTTTCAAATGCATGTTCTTTACCCTGATATCCATTTCCAGAAATCAAACTAAAAAAAAAGAATCAAACTATATTTAAAACAGTAAGAAAGTGGCTGGGCATCATGGCTTAAGCCTATTACCCTAGCTACTACAGTGCAGATGATCAGGGATTGAGCTTTGAAGCTAGCCCAGGCCTTGTAAAAGTGCAACTCCATCTCAACCAATGGCTAGGTAGTATCATGCTATCTTCCCCAGCAACATAGAGAAACACAAACAGGAGGATCAGAGCCCAGGCCAGCACAAACATGAAGCAAGACTCTACCTTGAAAATAACCAATGTAAAAAGGAGCTGGAGTATGAGCTCCTTACAAAATTGCCAAAATAAATTGTACATTTAAAATTTAAACACAATAAACTACTGGCTTCAGAATTCACATCTATCCTACTAGACTAATAAAATGTTACTACCTTAAATCCAAATAGTAACTAAGGACTAGACATTACTATCTTAAACTCAAGTAACTATTGTTTATACCATCTCATAAATATATACTACTACAATATTTATTAAGTAGTAAATAATTTTTATTCATTATAATTTTTTAAAATACTTCTTAATTCCCATGTAATTTGAGCATTGTCATGAAAAGAATTTCCTTTTTACAGGCCAATCTTCCATGAGTAAGTAAAATCCATTGCACATATTTCCTTCTAAAAATATTATAATCTCTAATTATAGTTATGGTCTACTTTTTGCCCATTTCTTTAAATTAATATAAACAATAATGCTCCTCCACAGTAACACAATAAAGTTACTATAATTTATTAGTAATACAGTACATAAGAAAATCATTAAAGGAAACTAGGTGTGAGAAAGAAAAGAGTCAAGCACATTTCCCCCCCATTTTTTTGGTCCAAGGGTTGAACTCAGGCCCTGTCTCTGAGCTTGTTTTGTTCTACCAGTTGAGCCACAGAGCCATTTCCTGTTTTCTCTGAGTAGTTTATTGGAGAGAAGAGTTTCACAGGTTGGGAATATGGCCTAGTGGTAGAGAGTGCTTGCCTCTTACACATAAAACCCTGGGTTGGATTCCTCAACACCACATATATAGAAAAGGCCCAAGACGGCGCTGTGGCTCAAGTGGTAGAGTGCTAGCCTTAATTGAGCAAAAAAGAAGCTAGGGGCTCAGGCCCTGAGTTCAAGCCCCACAACTGGCAAAAAAAAAAAAAGTATGTGTTTGGGTGGGGATGTGGCTTAGTGGTAGTGTGTTTGCCTAGCATGCATGAAAACCTGGGTTTGATTCTTCAGGACTACATAAAAAGAATAAGTCAGAAGTGGCACTGTGGCTCAAGTGGTAGAGTGCTAGCCTTTGAGCAAAAGCTCAGGGACAGAGCCCAGGCCCTGAGTTCAAGCCCCAGGACTGGCCAAAAAAAGAGTCTCACAGACATTCCTGCCTAGGCTGGCTTCAAACTGCAATCCTCTGATCTCAGTCTCCTGAGTCACTAGGATTGCAGTGGTGAGCCACCAGTGCCCAACTCAAGCACATTTTTAAATGTCAAATTTATAAATATGTGGTTTTAGGAAGAGTACTTTAACATTTTTTAAAGAGACAAAAACATCAGATCATTACATTCCTTCCGGATAACTTACCCCCTTCCCTAAAAAAAGGGGGGGGGGGGTAGGTTTAAGATTTCACAATAGGGGCTGGGGATATAGCCTAGTGGCAAGAGTGCCTGCCTCGGATACACGAGGCCCTAGGTTCAATTCCCCAGCACCACATATACAGAAAACGGCCAGAAGCGGCGCTGTGGCTCAAGTGGCAGAGTGCTAGCCTTGAGCGGGAAGAAGCCAGGGACAGTGCTCAGGCCCTGAGTCCAAGGCCCAGGACTGGCCAAAAAAAAAAAAAAAAAGATTTCACAATAGCCCAGAGCATTGGGTGGTTTCATGCCTGTAATCTTAGCTACTCTAGAGGCTGAAATCTGAGGATCACAGTTCAAAGCCCACTTAGGCAGGAAAGTCTATATGAATCTTATGTCCAGAAAAGCCAAAAGTAGAGCTCTAGGTCAAGTGGTAGATAGAGCTCTAGTCTTGGGAAGGGAGGGGGTAATTGGGGCAGTTGCCCAGGCTTTGAGTCCAAACACAAGGAGCAGAACACCAAAAAAAGAAAGAAAAAAAGTACAGCACAACACAGTGGTGCATGCCTACAATCCCAACTATTAAAGAGGTATAAGCAAGAGGATTTCTTGTGCCCAAGCGTTTGAAGCCAGCTCAGACACTTTCACAAGACCCTGTCTCAATAATGAGTAAATTGTTTAAAATTAACCTTTAGTGTAAATACTTAAATACAATGGAATCAGTGACACTCTTAAATAAAGCAAGAAGGCACTAAAGATAACATCCTAAAAAATGTATTTGTATAAAATACAACAGCATTCACTGTAGTTATATGAGCCACTATTTTCTTAAATTTATACAGGGCTGATTAGCAGTTTAAAACTTAGACAAAAATTCCATTTTAGTGAGAAACTATCTCTTACCTACTACCATAAGTGTGAATTCAAACCCTCTTTTCACTGATTTTCTATATACTTGATTTGGGAGATTGGCAAATCCCACATAGCCTTCAAGGTTCTTCTGTTGCTAAGAAATAGAAAGAGAAACAAGTATCAATAATACTATTCTGTCCCCCTTTCAAGTTCCCTTCATTAACCTATTTTTAGAAAAGCATGAAACTATTATTTATAGCAAGTCAGATCACTTTCATATTGTTACCAATAAAATTGATATTAGGTGCTTACAGAATGGACAAATAGGGCATAAGTTAACTTATAATGTTACATTATTAAAACCCGAGAACAAAGTAAATATTTTTTAAAAAAACTGTCTCACAGAAAAGATTTCAATTGACAATAAGTTAGTAAAAAGAGTCTAATAAACTAAAATAACCAAAGAGAAACAACCAAAACAAACAAACAAACAAACCAAGTCCCCTGTAATTTTTATTAGGGATCCTTTTTAATCATTATCTTATTGATTAGTTACCACTGGTCAAAGTTTCTTGAATTTGTCTTGATTCATAAAATGCAATCAAAATGTTGAGCTTCAAGTAACTTTTTTTGTTTTTGTTGTTTTTTTTTTTTTGGCCAGTCCTGGACCTTGGACTCAGGGCCTGAGCACTGTCCCTGGCTTCTTTTTGCTCAAGGCTAGTACTCTGCCACTTGAGCTACAGCACCACTTCTGGCCATTTTCTGCATATGTGGTGCTGGGGAATTGAACCCAGGGCCTCATGTATATAAGACAAGCACTCTTGCCACTAGGCCATATCCCCAGCCCCTTCAAGTAACTTTTTCATAAATCCTTGAAGGCTCTTATGATCAGTGTCAATCAGCAAACAGTATCTTGCAAGCTGCTCTGTCAGGTCCAGTTATATCATTTTAAGGTTTCACATGGTGCTTGCTATATGGATTTTTGATTCCTTGACAACCTCCCCAATTGTTCTATGAGTAACTGAAAAATGAAATTCTAAGTTGGGATTGTAACTAAATCTGATTTTTAACTTATCCATTGGTAAGAAATACTGTTTCTAGCTCAGACCATGAGTAGAGTCTGAATGATTAATTTTACCTGAGAAGTAGATCTTATTCCTCATTAAAATATAGTGGCAAAATATTCCTCATGGGTATACATAAAAAATTTCTACATTTGAAATTCTTTTTTTATTATAAAATCAATTCACCACATTTGGATTTAGCAAAAACAGAAGTCTACATTCATCACTAGTACCACATATGTAGATAATCTATTCATAATCATCCTTTTTATTCATTTAAACTAATTTTAAGCCAAATGTTGATAACCCTAGTTATGCAGTTAATTAGAAGAACTAATTTTAAACCAAATTAGGAGACTAAACATAATATAGTATTAAAGTCAAATATGTGTATGTATGTATATATACATATATATAGCTTAACATTTCATTGCTTAATATTCATCCAATTGTAAGTTAAATTTAACTTAGACTAAAAACAGTGTCTATATGTGGTATACTTACAGCTACTTTGTAAAGGATAAATTTCCATCATTCCAGTGTTCCAGATTCCAATAGAACAATTCACAGAGGAATAGTAAAAGAGGAATTCCAAGAATTGTAATGATACAGGAGTGGCAAATCCATTGGAACATAACAAAAGACAGAAAAATGAAAGTTACTTACATGTAACTCAACAAATTAAGACCTAAAACAAATAAGCTGGCAACAGACTAGTTTATATGTGTTGAAATCCATTTTCAGCAGCATTCCTGACAAAATGTTACAACAAAAGATTGCCTCTTTCTAGAAAGGCTAACCACTATCCCTTATCCCTGAAGTCTTAAAAGTAAATAGTGAAGACGTACAAGAATAAAATTTCAGGATAGTACATTACAAATTCCATATAATTTTGTTTTGTCACTAATAAGACTGCCCAGATCAGAAAAACATGTTTTTTAGTTAAAAACCTTTTCCCAATGAACTAATAAAGCACACAGAGGAAAAGAGACCTCAGTAAAACAAATTTGTAAGTTGCATTGAAATAAGGAGGTTAGGTCTGGCCAGGGCCATCTTGGGCACACGGTGAACTGTAGCATCTAGCATCTTGTCTTGATGGGTGTGCCTGAATTCCTAGAGGAGGGGAAGTCCCACCTCCAGGTGATAGGTGTTCCTGAATCACTGGAGACAGGGTAGGCACTGGGCCTATAGGTCCCTGAACCTGTCAGTCCAGTGTTTGGGACTTGTAGTTTCCTGTGACCCTGCCACCTGCCCTGATCTATTTAGGGTCAAAACATCTCAGGCACCATAATTATGCCATGACACATGTCTCCATGTTCTTTGTGTCCTGTGTCCCATGTCCTGGGCTCCTCTCTAGTTACCATGGCACCCCAAGTCAGCTCTCCATTGGAGCTGCATTGGTTTGCTGGTATTGTTTTTGTTCTTTCTTTCCTCTCTGGCCTGGGTATTTGAGGGCTGCAGGCCTTTGTAACAACTGGCTGCCTGCAGACTGCTAATGCTCTTTATTAATAAAGACTCCAAGATACGATCCTCCAATTATGTGGCTTCTCTGATCATTTATCTTACAATAGCATCACAACTTGTCCCAAACAATTTGAGGTAGTTAAGGTATTACCTGGTTTGTTTTTTTAAGTTAGGAACTTAACAAGTGAAAGTCCAGTTTTAGAGCCAGTTACTTAACAATTCATTTTTCCCATGGCAAAACTCTCCAATGACTTACTTTCTATTGCCCTCAAAAGAAAAATTCAAAGTGCTAATAATGGCCAACAGTGGACTCAATTGTGATTGCCTTTCAGACATCACCTGAGAAGTGCCTATGATTTTCTACTTACTGGACTGTACCTCAGACCAACTATCAATCTCTAGGAATGGGACCTCTCCATTAGTATTTTTAAAGCCCATCAGATAGGTCAATGAGCACTAAAAGCTGAGCAACATTAGTAAAATGCCTTAAAGTAGGATCTTGCTCTACTGTTAATTCTAGCCTCCTCTCCTGCTACTCCTTCTTGCTTATATTTCTGCCAGCCACTGCATTCCTAATTATGCCACAAAAACACCAGGATGCTTTCACTTCCTGATTTTTGCACTTCTTGCTTTTCCCATCTAGAACAGATTATCATCATTATTCAAATGTTATCTTCACAGAGAAATGTGCCTGTCCACCCATTTAAAATGTTTCCACACCTCTCCCAGAACTTGGGTGACTAGGGTGCTAGCTGTCTCTCCTTAGCTTTTTTTTGTTCTTAGTAGAGCTTGCTTGACTCAGCTGTCCCTGAATTCTTTTTCTCAACACTAGCACTCTACCACTTTGAGCCATGGTGCCACTTTGGTTTTCTGTCACTTTCCTACCTGAGCTGGCAATGAACTGTGATCCTCAGATCTCAGCCTCCTGAATAGCTACAATTACAGGCATGAGCCAACAGCACCTGGCTCTCCTTAACTCTGATCACTACTTTACATACATTTTATTTTAATTGGGAGTCCATCCACTCCCAACTTGCCTTCAACTAGAATTGTAAGCTCCACCAATGTAGAGGTAAATGAATTCATATAATGTGGCATTAAAAAAAAGATGAAGCCATCTGGGAGAGTTGAAAAACTTCAGAAAATATGGTGTTTTTCATTTGCAACTATTAGAAATCCACCAGAGAAAAGAGATAGTAGAAATATCTAAGGCCAACACAATGGAAAAGGAAATGGAAGGACTTGGAAAAAATTATACTAAGTGAAGTAAGACAGACCCAAAGAACACATGGACTCTATGATTTCCCTCATAGGGAATAAGTAGTACAGGTTTAGGCTAGTCATAGCAGAAGATCACAATAACCCAATGGCTATGCCCTTATGCACACATAAGATGAAATGAACTCCATGTTATGAAAATAATTTTATATCATTGTTGTAATTATTTTCAACATGCCATGTGAAACCAGAGCTTCTTTTTTTGTTTCTCTTGTATTCCCTTCCTGTGGTTGTACTCCTGCTATGAACAAGAAATGTACTCATTGCCTTATGTATGAAACTGTAACCCCTCTATACATCACTTTGACAATAAATAAGTAAATATTTAAAAAAAAAAAAAAAGAATTATCTCAGGCCAGCCAGCAATCTCAGCTTAGTCCTTTAGCTGCTCTGGAGGACAGCAGTTAAAAAGTCAGCCCCATGCAGAAAAATTGCTGAGACTTTATCTCTAATTAAACAGCAAAATGCCAGATTGGAGACAAGGTATCAGCTATAAGCAAGTAAGCCAAGAGAAAGCTCAAGGCCCTGAGTTCCATTCGAGTACAGGCAACAAACAAAAAGTACCAGAAAGTCTGCTCCTGTGTATATTCACTGCCTTATCCTCAATACAGTCTTTGACTTGGCTCATACAGCTGGAAATAAATAAAAATACTGAGTTTGTTAGTTTCCCATATGACTGATTTCCCAGAAAGCATTCCTGGCAAAAGATGGGCCCTAAGCTGGAGATAAACTTGTTACTTCCAGGAAGAAAAAAGAAGGCATGTGATATATAGCATAAGGAAATCATAGACAAATGGGACGAGGAACAGGAAAGGAGGTCAGGGAAGCAGGCAGAGGTCAGATCATATGAGACTAAGCCAAAGTACAAAGTTTGGATGTTATTTTAGGCATGATGGGAAACCACTGGAGAGTTTTTCACAGGCAAGTGACCTGATTAGTGTTTTAAAGATAGCTCTCACTGCCAAGTGAAGGAGTGGAAGGAAACTAATAAGGAGGCTATTTGCAATGGTACAGAAAAGAGGGTATTAACAGTAGGAAGCAATGAGACTAAAAGGATTCAAAGTATGTAATCATTTAAAATGAAAAAAGATAGCAAGGTTAAATACCTCTTGCATTTTGGGCTTGATTAGCTCAATGGCTAGTAACTGATCTTAGGGAAACAGGGAGCAGTAGGGGAGGAAAAGATCTTGTACTGAGAGCCAGCTTTGATACATAGTTGGATATTTCTACTATATATTCAAGAAGAAATACATTCAATACCTTATGTATGAAACTGTAACCCCTCTGTACATCACCTTGACAATGAAAATAAATTTAAAGAGAAAAAAAAGAAATGTTTGGGAGGCAACGCTAGAAATTCTAGTGTTGGATGGTGATGGAAACACCATTGGCGTAATCTGCACTGTAGTACCAGCAAGGGATTGGATTTCCAAAGAAAGATTTTAGGTTTTGTTATTTTAAAAGGGGAAAAGGTCCCCAGGCAGTACTTTGGAATACTAAAACACTGACAGTTTAGGCAGAAAAACATCAGTCAGTAAGGGAGAAAGAAAATAAAAACCATCTATAGGAATGAGTTCACTTGACTTAAGAAGATGAGGTTGATTTAGAATAGATGTTTTGGCATATAATTATTACAACATTCTAAATTATTTAAAACAGCCTTTCAGTTGTTCTTCACAGGATTGATTTTCCAGGAGAGAACCATGTGATATCCATCTCTATTATCCTAGCAAAAGTGTTTGTGGAAACACAATATCCAAAACAGGTGAATATCTTACTGTTATTCAAGACAAGTTTCTAATGTCCAAAAACAAATGACAAATGAGTTCAGCTACAACTGCAAGACAAATTACCCCAGAATTTCTATGAAAGTGTTGTCCCATGAAACACCAAATGGGACCGGGAATGTGGCTTAGTGGTAAAGTGCTTGCCTAGCATGCATGAAGCCCTGGGTTCAATTCCTCCACGCCATATAAACAGAAAAGGCTGGAAATAGCACAGTGGCTCAAGTGGTAGAGTGCTAGTCTTGGGTAAAAGGAAGCCAGGGACAGTGCTCAGGCCCTGAGGTCAAGCCCCAGAACTGGCCAAAAAAAAAGAAAAATAAAACAACACAAAATGTAAGTCTGAAGATAGTCTGGCACTAAAATACTACTTATAGATATACTAATAGTATAATACTGGTTGACTAAGACACACAGGCTTTTTCATCTCAGAATCTTTTCTTACCTCTGTAATTTAAAAAAAAGTAGTCTGTAATTTCGAAAATTTAACTATTCACAGATTTTTATTCTGCACTAAATATTCACTGTGCCCAGGTGAAATATAATCTCTGGATGAGGAAACATACATGTGGGTAATATAATCAAGATATTTATAAGTACTCATATAAGTAAATGTATGTTTACACAGGAGTCTTAGATCTTGAAAGTATTCTTTCATGTCAATCCAGTTATATAGGGAGAAACAATCATTTTTTCTGAAAGCAAATTACTCAGTCTTGTTAATATGCTCATTTTCTACATCAAAATTGACATTTAAGAAAACTAGAGCTCTATTGCTTGATGGAAATTGCATTAATGTTATTTCTAGAAATCAAAAACACTTCAAGAACCTTATGGTTCTAACAAGTTCTAATATATTAGTGAAACTTATAGAGAATTCTTTGTTTCTTAACACCTGGTCCTATTCCAGAGAATTCAGTTACCAAAATCTTGGTATATGAAAATATCATTACCATTTTTATGTCTTGTTTTGTTTTTTGCCAGTCCTGGGGCTTGAACTCAGGGCCTGAGCACTGTCCCTGGCTTCTTTTTGCTCAAGGCTAGCACTCTACCATTTGAGCCACAACACCACTTCCAGCTTTTTCTATATATGTGGTGCTGAAATCGAACCCAGGGCTTCATGTATACGAGGTGAGCACTTTACCAGTAGGCCATATTCCCAGCCCTCATTATCATTTTTTTTTTTTTTTTGCCAGTCCTGGGCCTTGGACTCAGGGCCTGAGCACTGTCCCTGGCTTCTTCCCGCTCAAGGCTAGCACTCTGCCACTTGAGCCACAGCACCGCTTCTGGCCGTTTTCTGTATATGTGGTGCTTGGGGAATCGAACCTAGGGCCTCGTGTATCCGAGGCAGGCACTCTTGCCACTAGGCTATATCCCCAGCCCTCATTATCATTTTTAAAGACACAAATATTAGTATTGGGGCTGGGAATATGGCCTAGTGGCAAGAGTGCTTGCTGCCCCAGGGTTCGATTCCCCAGCACCACATACTTTAATATGTCCAGAAATCTTTTTCTTCTTTTGGTAAATGCTTAAACATTTGGTCTTTTCCAATTGGGAAAATTATTTAAGTACGCGTGCGCGCGCGCGTGTGTGTGTGTGTGTGTGTGTGTGTGTGTGTGTGTGTGTCTATCTTGTTTGTATTGGTTCTGGGGCTTGAACTCAGGGCCTAGACTCTGTCCTTGAGCTTTTTTGCTTAAAGCTAGTGCTCTACCACTTTGAGCCACAGCTCCATTTCTGGCTTTTTTGGTAGTTAATTAGAGATAAGTCTCATGGGCTTTCCTGCCTCTGATGGCTGTGAACCTTGATGCCCAGATCTTAGCCTCCTGAATAACTAGATACCAGGAATAAGCTACCAGTGCCTGAGAAAAGTTAAAACTTTAAGTTCAATGTGCCTCCTTTGAATTTTAAAGCGTATTTATACTGCATATTGTTATACATACTAATAGAGACAATTAAATCTCTTCTAAAGTTTCAGTAATTCTAAACATAAAAACCAAGCCAAGAACAGGGATACACAGCAGCAGTACTTAGGGAGTACACAGGGAGGCTGATGCAGGAAGACTGCTTAAACAAAAAGTTCAAAGGCAGCCTAGGCAACATAGTAATAAGACCACAATCAAAATAATAACAATAGTCGTAGTAGTAACAATAATAAAGTGTGAAAACTACAGATGGCAGAAGCAAAGATCCTGACAGAACTTTGTCTATTCCTTAATATCCCTAACAAAGGCTTTAGATTATATATAAAGAGAGATGGGTACTATGCAATCAAATTGCTCACACAGCCAAGGGAAAAGCTAAACTTCATCTACCATTTAAATAAACTTGGTCTAAACAAAAAAATTCAACATAATACAAACTTTAAAATACTGCAAGATTATACTGGGCACATCAGTTTTTAACTCTTCAATCTTCCAATTGTTTTAAAAGTTATCTTCAGGGCTGGGGATATAGCCTAGTGGCAAGAGTGCCTGCCTCAGATACACGAGGCCCTAGGTTCGATTCCCCAGCACCACATATACAGAAAACGGCCAGAAGCGGTGCTGTGGCTCAAGTGGCAGAGTGCTAGCCTTGAGCGGGAAGAAGCCAGGGACAGTGCTCAGGCCCTGAGTCCAAGGCCCAGAACTGGCCAAAAAAAAAAAGTTATCTTCAGCCGGGCACTGGTGGCTCACTCCTGTAATCCTAGCTACTCAGGAGGCTGAGATGGGAGGATCACTGTTCAAAGCCAGCCCAGGCAGGAAAGTCCAAGAGCCTCTTATCTCTAATTAACCACTAGAAAACCCAAAGTGGTGCTGTGGCTCAAGTGGTAGAGCACTAGTTTTGAGCTGAAGAGCTCAGGGACAGCACCCAGGCCCATAGTTCAAGCCCTACAACTGACAAAAACAAACAAAAAGAAGTGAGGAACAATGGAATGAGGAACTCCAAGTTTCAAGATTGTCTACTCAGGCAGATTGTATTGTCATTCACTGCAATAGGAAGCCTACAGACAGGGAGAAAATGGAGACTCAGATTGGGCTTTTGACTTTAAGGAGTCCATGGGAAGACACATGTCCATTAGGAGGCAGTGGCATATATGCTACAAACATCTAGGCTAAACAGATACTAATATTTTCAATCACCAACATTTAAATGGTTAAGGGTCATGGGTATAGATGATAGAGTGGGAAGCAGGCAAGGAACCAATATCAGCATCCCATCATCACCATCTAAACAAATCTACAAAAAGGTGGAAGAAAAAGAAGAATCAGAGACAAACTGGCTCAAACGGTAGAGCTCCTCCTGCCTAGCAAACTTAAGGTGCTGAGTTCAAAACCCAGTATCACCAAAAAAGAAGGAGAAAGAACAGGAGGAGGAAGAGGAGTAAAAGAAAACCGAGTGGGTTTAAGTGTGGTAATATAATGCAGAAAACTCTCACTATTAATGGGTATCCCTCAGTGGCATGACAGCAGATGGAGCCTTCTAGAAGTAAGTAAGCAAGGGAAGTGGAGAAGAATGTCAGACAGTGAGTGTAAACAATTATTTTTTTGAATGCTGCCTAGGAAGAGGAGTAAGATAGAAGGCAGAAGGACAAAGGAAAGAGAGAGGTCTATAACCATAAAAAGAAGAAAGGAAAGGATGGAGGGAGGGCAGAAAAGAAGGTATAAGAAGAAAAAAAAAGGTAGATAGTTAACATTTGTCTAAATGCTAATATAAAAGATAAAAATAGGGCCTGGGCAAGGTGGCAAAGGTGCAATTCCAGCCAGTAGGGAGAAAGACTGGAAAGACCATTATCCAAGGTCACCCCCAGCTAAATAACAACATACTATCAGTGTGAAAAATAAAGTAAAAAAGGGCTGAGCATATGGCTCAAGAGGGAGAGCAATCAAAAAGGAAAAAAAATGGAAATACAAAAAAAAAAAGAAAAAGATTAACACATGAGATAAAACCACTTGCCAATCTTAAGAAGAGCGGGAAGGACTAGAAGATTTTAAGAAACAAATTTATAAAACACAAAAAGTTACTTTTTATTAAGGGTATACGAAGGAACAGAGATTAAGAAAGCATACAAATATAGTAGTAGTCATTCAGTGGGCACACAGGGAAAGGATTAGAGATGGAAGGTAGTGAGATAACTGAAAGAATGTGAAATAAGATAACAAAAAATGAGCCATTCTGGGCCCAGGACTGGCCAAAAAAAAAGAGCCATTCAATTCAAATTTAAGAACCAAGACCCTGGGGCTGGGGATATGGCCTAGTGGCAAGAGTGCTTGCCCTGTATACATGAGGCCCTGGGTTCAATTCCCCAGCACCACATATATAGAAAATCGCCAGAAGTAGTGCTGTGACTCAAGTAGCAGAGTGCTAGCCTTGAGCAAAAAGAAGCCAGGAACAGTGCTCACGCCCTGAGTCCAAGCCCCAGGACTGGCCAAAATTAAAAAAAAAAAAAAGGAACCAAGACCCTTTAGGGCCATCAAAATAATAGCTTGTGCAAGGGATGTAGCTCAGTAGTAGAGTATGTGCACAGCATACATAAGGTTCTAGGGTTTGATTCCCCCTAGTGTTCCACTCACAGGAAGGGAAGGAGGGAAAGAGGGGAAGGAAAGGAGGAAGGTGGAAAAGAAGGAAGAAAAAAGATAATTTGAAATATGACTAATGTATACCGAAATGACAGGTACACAACTATTCTCATGAGCCAGTGGGAGCTTAACTCCATGACAATGTTTAGGAAAAAAAGATCAATAAATACTAAAATGATGACTCAAGAGTAGAGGTGGAGAAGTAACAAGATGGCATTGAAGATTGTTCTAAAGCAAGAATGTTGTGCTGATGGTTTGGAGACCAAAGAAATAAAAACAAGACTTCAATAAGAGACTCCAGACATATACTGAAGAGCAAGTTGAAATGAATCAAAGGAATACGTACTGAGGGATGGAACAGGAAAAACCAAAGCCCAAAGAACTGCCTGTAAGAGGATGAACCCTCTAAAAAAACCTGCAGCCAGCCATCAGTGGCTCATGCCCGTAATCCTAGTTATTCAGGAGGCTCAGATCTGAGGATCATGGAGTAAAGTCAGCCTGGGTAGGAAAGTCCCTTATCTTAATTAACATTCAAAAACCAGCACTGGAGCTGTGGCTCAAGGTAGAAAAGATGTGATCTTGAGCAAAAGCCTCTTGCTTTGGCAGCGGAGAAAAAAGTGGTAAAAGTCACATCTGAAACACTACAAACCAAGAAGAGACCCAGTTCGATATACCTGTGGTCTTGGAGAATAAGAAAGGTGCTCAGGTGGGTAAGTTTGCAATTTTCTCCTGTTTCTACAAAATATGTCATCTGACAACAAGCCTGTGGGTAAAATGGGTCAGCTAAAGGAAAGAGTGCAAGGATTTGGTCTGTCTCCTCTATCCCTAGAAAGTCTAAAGATGATGAGAAGTTGAAAAAGAGGAAGGAGCAACTTGGGATTGTCTCAAGTTTTGCTGGAACTAGAACCACAGAAGATACAAAGACAAAGAAAATGAAGAGCCAAATAGTCTGTGATGGAAAGCTGAAAAGTTCTTTATGCTGTATTTTCTCTAGTGGCTACCAGTTCTATGGTTCTTCTTGGCTACACATATACCTTAAATACCCTATTACACACAAACTACAATCCTGCCTAAAGCATGTCCCAGGTATTTAGGAAGGCCCGCAACATCTGGACTTACTGTAGTTAAGGTCCTTACATTTTGGGTTTTACTTACTTAGTTCAATATTTAGTGACTCAAGCACAGTCAAGAAAAAAATGGAGTAAATACTTCTAAACAGAGGCACTAAAAATGCCCCAGAATGGTGGCAGCTACAACAGGAAGAAAAGCTGAGGATTCAATGTCATCTCCAAGGAACAAAATAAAATGGGAGTTCATTAACAAGCAAATTTAAGGAGGAGAAAATAGCATTGCTAAAGTGAAGTTTAAAAAGGAGTCAGTGCTAAGGAGAATGGTCTCTAATGTCTAGATTACATTTTTGCCCATCAGAAACATAAAGTCAACCACATATGTAAGTATTCTCATATATAGATTTTTTTTTAAAAATTAGTAACTTCCAACATCTTAGGAAACAAAATGTGTTTGTAGGACTATCATTTAACATGCAATTGAGTGGCTGGGAATATGGCCTAGTGCCAAGAGTGCTTGCCTCATATACATGAAGCCCTAGGTTCAATTCCTCAGCACCACATACATAGAAAAGGCCAGAAGTGGCGCTGTGGCTCAAGTGGCAGAGTGCTAGCCTTGAGCAAAAAGACGCCAGGACAGTGCTCAAGGCCCTGAGTCTCAAGCCCCAGGACTGGCAAAAAATAAAAAAAAGAAAAGCCATGCTTAACATGAAATTGATATAAAATTACTACTACAGTTCTTTTTGTTGACTATTCTGCATTATTCCATTTGTAATAAACCTATGAAACCTGATTCACCATACCACTACACTTCATTTAGAACTAATCACCCTTTTAATGCACCACAAGCACGTATGGTCACGGTTTACAGAACAGAACAGACAGCACAGATACAGAACACTTTTTGTCATGTCTAAAGCTCTATTAAAGAAAGCAAAATGAAATGGATGGAAGTATTCAGAGTACTAGGTAAGGATATGGAAAAACAGGTTCTTACTTTTCTGATTGATGGAATAGCAACTGAAATATTTACAAGAGCAAATTGGCCATGTGCACAAAAAGTTTGTCTTCATTCCCTTAAGATGCAACAAAATTCCACTTCCACTAATTTGTAATCTCGAGGCTATATAAGAGTTAGGTAAGAGTATTCAACAAAGTACTGTTAATAACTGAAAATTTTTAAAAACAAGTTCTAAAGACAAGTGAAACAATATATATATAATATTTACAATGCTACTTCCATATACTAAAATAATCATTTAATGTTTTAAACCCATATTCATGAACAGATATACTGAATAAAAACACCATTGGTGATTTGCAGAGTAACATTAAAATAAAAGTAGTAAATATCTCAGAAAATTCTCTCCTCCATTAAAAGCAATGAGAAACAGGCAGTAATCATCAAAAATAACTTTTTCAGAACTCTAGAAACCAAAACTTTGCAAACTTCAGCTACCACTTATTCAAGAAAAAGAGCTAAACTTTGGTTAAAAAAAAAAAAAAGGTAGCTTAGGACATCGTAACTTGAAACAATCTTCTCTCTTGCAGAGCCCAACAGCAGCCTGAAAACCCTAAGCATATAATGATAACAACTCCAGTGCCCAGCAGAACTAGATGAGGCAAAAATTGGTATCAATCATCTTCAAGTGCCCATTCCCAAAGAATTATCATTATCTGACTCGAATAGTAGCTACCTGGAAAATTCCAATAACAAATAGCCACTAAGATAATCAAGTAGAGACTTTCAGTGACCAGACAGGGCAAAACCCCCAGACCTTACCAAATAAGTTTAAGAAGAACAACAACAAAACCACCTCACTAAGAAATGACAAAGAGCAATTAAAAAAAAAAAAAAAAGACCAGTTAGAGGGGAAAAGGGAATCTGATTTTCAGAGTTGCCAACATTGTATTTAAAAAGTTCAGTATCTAAGGGCTGTGGTAGCCCATACCTCTAATCCCAGCACTTGAGAAGCAAAGGCAAAGCATTTATAGAGTTGGAAAGCAGCCTGAGCTACATAGCAAGGCCTTAACTCAAAATACATTAGCTAACTGATTAAATTTTTTAAAATAGGAAATACATATATCTATACAAACACACACACACATATGCACACAAAATAAAGGATTTGAGAACTCTGCGTTAAGCTACTGAAATAGTGATGTGATATTTCAGCCAGCAAAAGATAATTTTACCAAGAGCTTAAATCTTCAATTTTATTTCACTATAAAAAGAACATTCTATATACACTAATACAGTGTTTGTTTTTTCAACTCCAAAAATAATGAATGACAAAAGAAAGAAAAGAATATTCTATCCAAGACTGGTAGATAATAAAATGAAATTAAGAGGCCAATGGATGTTCAAAACACCTGCCACACATCACAAATGGCAATGCTACCCCACCAAGAATATCTGAAACATTAACCATACGCAACAACTGGTAACACCTAAAATATTGTGTGCATCTATGCAGTTAACTTGTAAGAGTAGTCTCTTAGAAGTTGATAAAGGCAGTATAAATACAGTTGGAAATCTAAACTTCAGTAACTGCTCAGATAGGTACATTATACACCTTTCTGGGTCTTCCATGGGAAAATATCCTCCTGAGGTTACATATGAAATAATAGAAAGTATCTGGAAGTTCACATATAGTAAATACAAATAAATAACAATTATAGTGATTGTGAAGTAGAAAACCGTTGTTGATGCCTATGAAGACTCCTACTAATGAGTGAAATTCTCACAGTTGTCTGTATTCAGGAAGCTTTTGATAAATATATACAACTTGGCTGCCGCTTAGAAATAGAGAACTGAAGTCCTACTAGTAAAGCTCACAAAATAGTATTTTTTAACAATAAACCCTAGGAAACCATACTACAAATAACAGAAGGATAATTAAGGGTCTGTTACAGGTAAATTATTTCATAACATCAAAGTACTGGTAGAGTAATCTTAACAAATTTACTAAATAAAGTAGGTAAAGGGTGGAAGCAAAAAGAACAACACAGAAACTGCAGGAAAAAAAAGATGTGTGTATATGTATAATATATAAGATGCTATACATATGTATTTATGTGTGTATATATAATGCTGTATTTGCATGTTCGTAGGACTGTTTCTACATTTCTACCATGTTAACTATTCAATTTTCAGGCAGAGGCTGCAACAAACCTAAAATTATTCCAAAATGTCGAGAGTCTATGATCATGTAACTATCTAACAGCCTAACACAATGCTCCAACACAAATTTAAGTGTTTTTGTGGATCTACTTAGAGGCTAAGTCATTCTAGTTATCCTTTTGAATCACAGTTGAACTAACCTCCCTAAAGTAACCTCTAATTGTTCTGCATTTGGCCAACTTTACATTCTAATACAAACCCTAAGACTGACAAGAGTTCTACATATTGTTACAAATTTTACCCATTTTGCCAAGTTCTCCTTTCTCAAAATTTAAAACAGAGAAATCATAACCATACTCAATTCACCCTACTCAGTAATGAGATGGCTACCATACTTTACATTGTACACTGAAGCAAATGCACTATTTTATTTGCAAAAAACACAAATGCCTAAACGTTTTTGGTAACTATTATTTCCATATTAGTCATAGAATAGGACTACAGCCATATAGCCAAAGGAGTATTCCCATTTAAATTGACCTCCCTTTCAATCAGCACCCCAATAATGTAGAATATAGATAGAAACTAAACATGCAAATCTAAACACTAACAGCATACCATAAACAAATTAGGAAATAAAAATCTGAGCAACTAAAACACAGACTTGAAAGAGCAAACTGGACAGCTACAAACATTTACGACTACAAGGCTGATACATCTGCAATAACAAAATGAAAATAAAAAAGTTAAAGCCACACCATTTTTTAAAAACAAAAACAATACATATAATCCCTTATGTCACAGCCTAAAACCTAATGATCCTGACGATCACTTTTAAAAGACCTGTATATTCTTCTGATCACAAGGAAGTTCATATATAACAGACACCTCTTTATAGTAATACAGGAAATGTTAACACAGGCTCAAAGAACTAAACTAATAAAAACCTCATGAAAATAACTACTGAAAGAACAAGGGGTTTGTTAAAGATTTTCTTACAAATGCTAGTTATAATTCTAAAATATTGGAACTACAAAGTATCCAGAAGTATTGTAATAAAATGGCAAAGCAAACTGTAACATTGTAATACCATATGCACATTTGCAATAGCCTGTATATAGATTTATATAACATAACTACAGTTAGTAAAGCTCGCTTTGGTAAGAAATAACTTTACAGAATACTTTCACATATATTGTCAAAACAATACACAGGTGAGGTTCACAATTCTGCTCATCAGAATCACAAATAAAACTTAAAACATGGGTCTGGGAATATGGCCTAGGGGTAGAGTGCTTGCCTCGTATATATGAAGCCATGGGTTCAATTCCTCAGCAACACATATGTAGAAAAAAGCCAGAGGCGGCGCTGTGGCTCAAGTGGTAGAGTGCTAGCCTTGAACAAAAAGAAGCCAGGTACAGTGCTCAGGCCCTGAGTTCAAGCCCTAAGACTGGCAAAACAACAACAACAAAAACTTAAAACGCAAATATCTGAACCCACTTCCCATATAGTGAATTAATGAGACACCAAGTATGTTAAGCACTGGAAATGTTTGCAATGTCCAGCCACGTTTAGAGCCACAAACCACAAATGCATTACAGCTAACCACAAATACATTACAGCTATGAAAAAAAAAAATATGTAGGGGTCGGGAATGTGGCTTAGCAGTAGAGTGCTTGCCTAGCATGCATGAAGCCCTGGGTTCGATTCCTCAGCACCACATACACACAAAAAGCTGGAAGTGGTGCTGTGGCTCAAGCAGTAAAATGCCAGCTTTGAACAAAAGGAAGCGAGGGATAGTGCTCAGGCCCCGAGTTCAAGCCCCAGGACTGGCCAAAAAAAAAAAAAGTACACAAATTAACCTGCAATGATTGAACAATATAATGGTGTTCCCTCCTGCTGGCTAATTTGTTTCAATTAATCATAAAGGTAAGCATATTTATAAAAATTATTAAAGATCATTTAAACTGCTGACATTTGAAATCATACTAGCTACTGGAAAAATTTTTAAAGAACTCACAGGTAACAAATACTATGATATCCTGGTTATTTTTTAAATAACAGTATAAATACAAAGCCATAAAATAAAATTATAAGAATTTTGTCTCTGTACACAAATAATCACATTCAAAATATTTTGTTTTCTTTAAAACTTCTCCTTACCTAGGATTATGTAAAAAATGGCCAGTGCATATGGCTGTATCCAAGCTGTAATCCTACCTGCTCAGGAAGCTGAGAACTGAGGATCAAGGTAGAGTCAACCCAGGCAGAAAAAGCAAAGAGACTTTACCATCTCCAATTAATCAGCAAAAAGAAAGAAGTGAAGCTGTGGCTCAGGTGATAGAGTGTTAGAGCAAAAAGGCCAAGAAAGAGCCCACAAGGTCTTTCCCTGAGTTCAAGCCTCAGTTCCACCAATAAAAAAAATGAAGGTGAATTAACTGTATCTCTTTTGTAGCAACATTTTGAGTTTCCAACAAAGTAGTTATATTATCTGTTTAAAAATAAATTACCAGCAAGCAAACAAAAAGCTGTTTTAGGAAGGAAAGCACAACCACCACCACAATATTTGTAGGTGTCTAAATTTCAATGTGTGGTACATTCTTGGACCCAAACATTAGGCCCATCAATAAATAAGGTTTACAAACATATCAGGTAACTACTGAAAGAATATTTCAAATATATTTTACAAAGGAAAAATGGGGGGGAAACTTGATTTGCCTAAAAAGCAATCAATGATTATCACTTCCAGAACAGTACAAGAATCTATTTTTTTTAAGTACCAAGGTAATTATTTTAATTTGTCAAATTTTCTGCACATCTGAAATCCTATCAACAAGTTAGGAGAGGAAAGAGGTTTTTTAAGTTACCCAGAAGAACACAGGTGAAATGACAGTAGTGGTTACATAACTTGGGGCAGAAGGGGTAAACTGCAAAGGGGTACAAAGAAATACCAGGATGGCAAAACTGTCTCTATCTTGATTGGAATAAAGGCTACAATGTATATTTTGTCTACTTTTGTGAAAGTTGGCTGAAATAAATACTTCAACTCCATGCATTTTACTACATAAAAACTATTAAACTATTCCTCAAAATAAAGGCTCTTTAGCTAGGGACCATACATAGCTCGAATGTAAAGCGCTTGCCTAGCACATGTGAGAGGCACCCTGAGTGAGTTCAATTCTAGTACCCCATCCCCCACCCCCACACACAGTTTCTTATTTTGGGAAGCATTAAGAAATGCAGATTCATAAGCCCATTCCAGTAATTGTGATATCAAATGGGAATGTGTTGTTCTGACTTTTTTTTAACTTAAGGTCATGAATGACCCTTTATGCATGAGGGTTTTCAGTTATACTTTGGAAAATACCATCAAAAATAAAACAGCTACTTCGATGATGCTGCTTACCAAGTTTGGGAAATACTAATACTATATGATAGGAGTTTCATGAGGAAAAATTATATTGGCCAAATTGGTTAAGAAACACGTCTTTTCCATCAATCTCCTACAATCCTCCAATGGCTCCCCATTATCTAGTGTAGTCGTTCCCACGGATGTACACCACACGTGCATGCAAACATGGGTACACACACCACCACCACAACATACATTTTTTTTCATTATCATAACTGAAGAGAGTATCTTTTAAGTAGAAGCCAAGTATGTTAGTAAGCCTCCCACAATGACCAAGACAACAGCCTACCTCCAACAAACAATTATGAAATATGACATGTCAACACTGCTGAGATTGAGAAACCAAGCTGGAGCTATACGTCAAAAGAATCTACAAGAAATAACATGCCACATTTTCAGGACAGTCCATTTTTATTTCTGGATTAGTAGAAAAAAAGGAAGAACATCATATTGATATTCTATATAAAGCAATTGTAGAACAAAATGCAAATGTGTCTGAATACCCCCAACTTCACTTCAAAACAATTTAAATAAGAGCAGCCTGTGGTACCCTCAAAAACACCAGGTACACTTAATTCATCTTCTCAGCCTTCAAGGCACATTGGAAATTAAGAAATACTACATAACTTTAACAAATTAAGACTGATTTTTTTTAATCACTGAGATTTTTTTCCACACTATTGGTTACAAGAGTAAGACTTCCGGGGCTGGGGATATGGCCTAGTGGCAAGAGAGCTTGCCTCGTATACGTGAGGCCCTGGGTTCGATTCCCCAGCACCACATATACAGAAAACGGCCAGAAGTGGCGCTGTGGCTCAAGTGGCAGAGTGCTAGCCTTGAGCAAAAAGGAAGCCAGGGACAGTGCTCAGGCCCTGAGTCTAAGGCCCAGGACTGGCCAAAAAAAAAGAGTAAGACTTCAGAAAGCATGATGAACCAGTGTATGAAATCTATGTCAGTTTATGTCAAGTTGGAATAGAAACTGTAAGCACAGACATGAGCTTTGTTTTTTTTTGGGGGGGTGGGGGTGGGGGTGGGAGGAAGAGATGATGAGGGGCAAATACAGGGCCTCACACACACTAGGCAAATGCTCTACCACTAAGAATGCCTCTAGTCCCAGAAATGGTATTTTTATACTAGAATAATTTTATGGATAAATAATAATAAAAGAATAAAAATAATCAAAAGCTGTCTTTATTACACCATCCTCATTTAAAATTTCTGCAGTACTTTTCTTATAATAACTATGAGTCCACAAATGATTGAAGAAAGAGAGAAAGATGGGGGAAAGAGAGTAGAGGAGATTTTGATTTGAGAATTTGAGAAGCACTAACCAACCTATCCTGACTGGCAGCAGCTAGGAGGTAGCATGGTGAAGAACTGAACCCATGTTTGACATCAAAGCCTATGTTCTTAATCATTACAGGCTCTACTTCTATTAAGATTTCAAACTCAAACACCTCTGTGTCATCTCTGCCCCTGGAGAGCTGGAAAGCATTGGCATGAGTCACAAAGCCTTTCTGTGTGTCTGATCTAAAATACAAGCCAAGCTACCTATTTGGTCCTTCTTTTCCAAACTCACGCTCAAAGCTTAGTCTCTACATATCTGATGATGCAAAGGAAAAGAGAAGACAAAAAGTCCATTTTCCTCAAGCCTAGAGCACAGTCACTGACTACTACTGTTTTATGTTGGTTCCTGCCACCCTGCTTTCTACTAAAACCTGGGAGATCTCCTCTCAGGTAGGAATAGTTCCTACAGTTCTCAAACCACACTAGCTACACGGTATACAGAATAAGTGAATCCAAGAAAAAGCTACATGGACTTTCTGAAATCTCCCTTACACCAAAAGCCACCAACCCCTACACCAGGAGGTCAAAGACCTTAGATTTCACCCATCTATCTTGTACCTTTATCACAATCCTTAGAGGAAAAAAATACACAAGTTAGAAAGCAAAATTTAACTCCCCTTCAATCAACCCCCCCCCCACTAAGTGCAATGTCATGCTATTCTCTATTTAAAAAGTTATCAGCAGATATTCATAAACTGATTTCAAGATCCACTAACTGGTAGAAACCTGAAGTCTACCTCCTGTAGAGTCCCAATGTCAACAGTTAACAGTATGATCTCATCTGGCAATCCAGCCCCCAAATTGTAGTACTTTAAGAATTCGCCTTAAATCAGTTTTTCTACATGAGTTTCCATCACATCATAAACTTTGTTACCTGCAGCCCAAGCTTGTACAGAAAATGAAATTATACAAATTTAAACTTACACAAACAGTAAAATACATAAACAAATGCATCAATAAAGAATAAAAATTTCCAATGTCTAATAAACTGAAGATGCCTTTTAAGTCAAAATATGGTTTTTCTGCTGGCAATCCAGTCAAGTAACAACAGTCTACTGGCAATTTCCAGTCCATCATCTACAGCAGTATGCATACATGAAATTCGGTCTGAAACTGGCTCATCAACTGGCCAATACCGAGATCTTAACAGCCGCAGATCTAACTCTTCTTCCTTCCTTTCCAAGTGTTGTTCTTGCTGTTAAAGCATAACTTTTAGCCCTTTTAACTTCCTAAGATCTGTTAGGAGTCCTACTTTATTTCAGACTATCGTAAGACTATATGAGGAGGAAAAAAAAGCAGAACCAAACAGCCAATTTTATAACAAACTTCCCATGTACAATTGATACTATTGTCTTGTAATTATGTATTGTCATGTAATTATGAATGAACATCTCTAAACAAAACCCAGAAACTAAAAACTGCTAAACTCAATTAGAAAGCATGATATCCTTTCCATAAATCAATATCTACCGGCCATATCTACAAAATACATTTTTCAGTTTTGGTCAAACTGTAACATATAATATTGTCATTAACTGTATTATGAGGACCCAGCTTCATCAGAGAATGGCAACGCTGTCAGGCAAACATCTATGTGGCTTCTATGTTTTATTTCACAGTACTACTCAAACCTATCTCAGTTCCACCCACTCAACAGCTGGGTGGGATGGAAAACTGTTTCCTGTCTCCCCGCCACCCCCCCCCCAGGCTGCCCCTCACTCCTTCCCTTGCTATTTGGAGGAATAGAGATGTCTGACAGCCTTAGTAATACTTTCCATCCATCCCTAGCAGGATTCTATAAATCTCATCCTTACCTGTGTATTTAAAGCCCAAAGGGTTTTCTCAAACTTCTGCCTGGGCTGGTGATGTAGTTCAGGCAGCTTGCCTAGCATGTGTAAGGCCCTGGTTAATTACCAACACCAACGTCCCAAGTCCCCCAAAAAACATCTGTGTAATTTGGAGGTGGGACTAACAATATTCATCGTTTGTATAAATATAAAAAAAATGCTTGAGAATCTAGATTATCTGTTCATCTGGATTCTCTGGGAAGATACTCTTTCATTGCATCAAAGTAACAAGGCCAAAAGAAATAATTCAAGGTTTTAAAGTTATTGCTAAATGTAGCAATGAACTCACAAGAATTTCCTTAGTTATTATTTCAATAACACAAATACCTGGGCATCACTGATACTTTGAAAACCTAGATTTAAAACAGTGTACGCTCAATTGAAAAAAAAAAATCCCAGCAGCTAGTTTCAGACTACACAGTATGAAATGGAACTCAGGAGTGGAAAATGTGAATGAAATGGCTTGTTCTTTTTCCAATACGTGGGGGGAGGAAAGGAAAAGGCGTTTTTCTATTTTTTTTAATGAGAATAACAAATTATTTTCAAAACTTAAAATTTCCTTCAACTTCACCAATCCATCTCTCTTCTCCCTCCCTTCTCCACCTCCTGGGGAGGGCGCCCTTCCCAGGGTTTTTTTTTTTCCTTTTCCCTAAAATTCAAGCCCAAAGCCCCAAACCGAGCCCCTGATTCTGCATCCTCCAGACCCTCCCGCCCTGCGCCGGCCTCCGGGGCAGCGCCCACGGCGAGGCCGGCCCGAGAGGCGGGAGGGCGGACAACGCGAGCGCCGGGGACGCCGCCCGGGCGGCACCGCAGCCCGGCCCGGCCAGCCGCATCCTTCCAGCGCCCTCCCGACGTCGCATGCTAGCCCCCGCTGGCCTCCCCGGGCCCGATCAGCTCCGGGTCAACCTCGGCCCCGGGCTCCAGTCGACCGCGGGAGAACGCGGGGCCCCGCGGCCCGGGGAGGTGGCCGGGCGAAGGCGCCCGACAACCGGGAGGCAACGGCTGAGCCAAGACTACAACCCGGTTCGGGCTGCCGCGGCCGTGGAGGCCTAGGCTCCGGGAGCCCCGTGCCCCACGCCCCGCGTCCCAGGCCCGCCGCCGCCCAGGAAATGCCGCGGCCCGGGCTCCGCTCACGTTCAATTCAAACTGTCACCGCCGCCGCCGCCGCCTCCCCTCCCCCCGCCGCCTCCCCGGGCCCGACGGCCCCCACTCCCTCCCTCCCTCCCTCGCCTCGGTCCCCTGGCCGCGCCAGGGCGTTCCCCAGCTCGGCCCCCACGGCCCGGGGCACCCGCACGTCCGCCGCTGCCCACCCCGAGCCGCGGCGGCCCGGAGCTGAGACTCACCCATGGTGCCGCTGTTGACGCTCCTCTCCTCGGCAGCAGCGGATCTCGCACTGACCGACATCCCCTCCCCCCGCCGCGACCAGCCCCGGCGCGCCGCAGCCCGCCGATTCTCCAAAGCCGCCTACGCCAATTCCGTGGCGTAGCCGCCCGGCGTCGCAGGATGGCTTACGCACACGGCCGCAGGGGCGCTCCCCACTGGTTCTCGCCGACTCTACTCCCTACGCCGCCCCCGCCCCCTCCACGAGGCTTCCGGACCCGGCCGCGCCGGCCGCGGATCTCGCGAGACTACGTTCTCCCCCCCCCCCCCCCCGCCCGGCCGAGGCGCTCCATTTGGAGCATGACTTCATTGGTGTCGGCAGTGTTTTGCTGCACGGGTTTAGCCGCCATATTTGGAGTGGCCGCTTTTGTCACTTCCGTGGTCGTGGACAGTTGGGCCTCTTGGTGTGTTTCTCCAACACTGCCACTGAGGCTAAACTGTGTTACCGTTGTGGACGGGGAAAAAGCCGTGAGGAGGCTAAGAGAGAGTGGGCGGTGGATTGCGAGGGTGGGGTCCTGCCCAAATCAAAGATGTCCGCCGCCAGTGTCGCCCCGCGCGATTTCGCGTCAGGTCTGGGAGTTGCAGGATCCGCGGGGCGGGCGGAGGCGTAGCCTTACGGAGTTGGCGTAAGGCGAGGCGGCACTGCTGTTAGAGCAAGGCCGAGAGCCTTGCCGTCTTACCGAACTGGCCTAAGGCGAGGGGCGCCGCGGACCCAACCAGACCCGAGCTGCGCCGGACCAGGACCGCGGCGTCCCTCGGCCTCCAGCGATCGACCTGGCGTCTTTGTGAGTCCAAGGGGAGAGGACCCACCGAGGCAGGCGCCCCCTACGTCCCTGTTTCCTGGGCTTCCTCGTCTTCGGCGGTGGAAAGTGAGGTCAGGCCCCCTGGGCTCCAACCCTCCCTTCCCGCTGTCCCTTTCTGGGATCCCCGGGGCGGCCACATTCGAGTGACTCGCCCGCCGGCCGGGTGGGGGCCCCGCGAAGCTCATCCCTATTGAGGAACTGAATGGGCCCGAGTGGAACTTGTGGGTAGCCCATGAAAGACTGAGGAAGGCCGATGGTGTCCCCCCCCCCCCCCGAACCACAGCGATTAGAATAGCTTTCCTTGGAACCTTCCAGGTGCTTGCCGGTGGAGGGCCTTCAGTGGGCGCACAATAAACCCCCAGACCTTGCTTGAGGCCGCAGGCTGTCTTCGAGGGATCTATGTGATTTGCTACTCCTCTGCACGTGCAGGAGTTTGATGTACAGACACACCAGTACAAAATCACCCACACCCAAGAATGTCCACAGCAACATAATCACCCACACCCAAGAATGTCCACAGCAACATAGTTTATGTTAGTGAAACAATATCCACTCATAAGGAAACTCGATGGGTAAGTTACATTGTTGAAAAGATGGACATATACAGAACATTAAAAGGTTAAAAAAAAATCACTGAACCAAAGCTACTCGTGTTGTATGGATAGCATGCGTAACATCAGAAAAGCAAGTTGCTCAAAGATGCATTTGGTATACCATAAATAGAAGAAAGGTGAGATTTAAGCCCAAAAGTCACATAAAGAAATAACACACATCAAGTTGAGGATAATAGTTAACTTTCAGAAAGGAGAAGGGACTGTGACAGGACAAGTTCAATTGTATCAATAATGTTCTATTTTCTACCAAAAGTAATCTGAAAGAAATGTTGCAGGCACATCATTAAGACATGTTAAAAGTCAGAGCATGCAAGGGCATTTTGGTTGTAATTATTTTTTTATTATCATATATGTGCTCGAAATATTTCCAAGTAATCTTTAAAGGAGGTGATATTATCCAAGGAGTATTTTTATATCTTAATTTATGGTGTCTATAAGTCTACAATTGTTCTTAAAATCTGTTACATGCAATCATTGTGCCAAGGTCTGGTGGCTCATGCCTCTAATTCTAGCTGCTCAGAAGGGTGAGATACAAAGATTTTGAAATTCAGCCTGGCCATGAAAGCTTGTGAGAGTCGAATCTACAGTTAACTACTAAAAAAGCTGACGTGGAGCTGTGGTACAAGCGGTAGAGCACTGGCCTTGAGAAGAAAAAGCTAAAGAACAATGCCCAGGCTCTGAGATCAAACACCAGTACCCATACACAAAAATCATTGTGTTAAGATTCTGAACTTTAAATGAGCATTCTACTTTGGGGAATTTTTATTAAATTTCTATTTTGAGGAAGAGAGTAATGTGGAAGTTAAGCAGACTGGTGACAGCTTCATAGGTTCAAATCCCAGTTCACAATCTCCTAGGTATGTGAATAAATACAAGTTACTTAACTTTTGTGATCTGGTTTCTTCATATTATCAATGGAGATAAATACTCAACTAATGAAGTTTTGTGAGCATTTAATGAACTAATTCATGTGCCCAAGTTATAGTAAATGCTTAATGATATTACATGCATGCAGATTGATTTAGAATGTAAATTGGCCAAGTACTATTAACAATCTAGTCTACAAGGAGTAAAAGCTTCTGTATTATATATATATGTAATATAAATAAAGACATATGTATATATATGCACACACATATATATGTATATTTATATGAATGAAAGATCGTTATTTCTCCCTCTTTTTTTTTCTGGTGTTGAACTGAGAACCTTTGTCTTACTCTTGCTAGCCAAGCACTCTACCACTTGGGCTACATACATACCAAGCCCTTTCTGCTTTTGTGTGTGTGTTTGTGTTTAATAGTTTGACTTTTTGACGAGGGCCAGCCTGGACCAAGATCCTGTTTATACTTTCTATGACAGCTGTATTCCACCATGCCCAGCTTTTTTTTTTTTTGGCCAGTCCTGGGTCTTGGACTCAGGGCCTGAGCACTGTCCCTGGCTTCTTCTTGCTCAAGGCTAGCAATCTGCCACTTGAGCCACAGCGCCACTTCTGGCCATTTTCTGTATATGTGGTGCTGGGGAATCGAACCTAGGGCCTCATGTATATGAGGCAAGCACTCTTGCCACTAGGCCATATCCCTAGCCCATGCCCAGCTTTTTGTTGGCTGTGATGGAGTCTATCTGTCTTTTTGTTTGGAAGTTGGGTCCTCCCAATCTCAGCTTCCCCTAACTACTATAACTACCTTGCCTGAGCTTTGTTTGTGTTGTCATATGATTTCCACCCCACACAATGATAGCATCACAACTTCCCATTGAAAATTACATACAGCAATGCAGACAATGAAATGATAATAGTCTATGGAACACTTTCACAAGAAGCTATAATAGCAAGTGTGTGTATAGATTTTTTCCCCACTACATATTAATTTCCAGTACCAAAGAACTTCAGCTTTGCCAAGCAGTGCCTGTTTCTCCAGTTAACTTCCTTTCATATTTTCACACAGCTACTTCCAATTTTTTCCATTGTTTCCAAACTACCTCTTCACACTCACAAAACAATGTAAATAGTTAAAAAGGAACTTGAATAATTTCATCCACATGCCTACATGTGCCTACATGGCACAGTGGGGGAGGTGTCCGCCCCTGCCATAGTTGAAGCATATATTTCTACCTATTTGGATTCTGTCCCCTGCCTTTTCAGGAATTTCATTCAAATGATTAGTCATTAAGCTCTGGAATTTGCCCCTGTGTCTCCACCATAATTCTCAACGTGTTTACCAGCAGTCTGTTTTTTCACTTGACTGGAAACTCTTGTTTTTCTGGACCTCTCTACCAAGTTGGATACTAGTAGCCACATCTTCTGCATATGCATCCCTTGACTTATGAAAACATTTTAAATAGTTTTCCTCCTAGTTCTCTGGCTTCTTTATTTTACCTTCCAGGACATTCCTGTCACTTAAATGTCCATATGCCTCAGGGTTATGTCTTAGACAAACTCACTTTAACACTACTTTAGTGGTTCAATTTCGAGACTAGTTTTCTCTTCTACATAAAAACATATCTGACTTCCTACAAAATACCCTGAGTGGTTAAAATATTTATGTATGTGTGTGCACACACACACATTCACATTGACAGCCAAACTAATTTTCATATGGATTAATTATAGAGATATTTTCAAGTCAAACTTAAACCTATGAAAACTCATAATTTGAGCTATTTCTTAAGGGCCTGGGGACAGATTAAAGTACATGTTTAATATGCACGAGACTAGGTTCTATCCCGAACACACATTCATGCATGAACATGTGTGCAAACACATGAACACACACACAGGTGTTAGAAGAGAAATTCTACTGCCCACAAAATATGGATATTATGAAACCAAGCTACTTGGGAAGCTGATATTGATGGGATAGGAGTTCGAGGCCAGACCAGACAGAAAAGTTAGTAAGAGTTCTGCTGAGAACCGGGTGCGGTGACGAGACTGTTATCCTGGCTTCAACAAGACTAAAATAGGCACTTCAAGGACCAAGCATATTTCCAGGCAAGAAGTGAGAGCATGTCTCAAAAATAACCAGCAAAAATAGCTGGAGGTATGGTTCAATGGTAGAATACCTGACTAGCAAGCTTGAGGCCCTCACTTCAAACTCCAGTACCATCATACACACACACACACACACACACAAAATTAATAAACACAGTTTAAATATTTTTACACTTAGCTTTTAAATATTTGAAAACTAATAATGTTAAATTCATGATTAAATAGTGTAATTATTAGAGAAAACTTCTGTTACAATCAAGAATGACTAAAGTAATTGATATTGTTAATGGTGTACAAATGAAAGGAATACATATGACATGCCCCTTTTTAGGTTCACTATAAGATACTTTTAAGACCATACAATCCATAACAAAACTAAGAAAAATTTTAGTTTCATGCTTCATCTCTGTAAAAGTCAAACTTCATAGAGGAAATACAAAAAGAAAGCCATAACAACAAACAAAGTAATGTGAGAAAACCATGCAACTTAGATGCAAGAGCATTAAACAAACAAGAAGAAAAAAAGCATAGCTTCATTCTTAAATTCTTTACTTCAGTAGGAATTTTTCTTTTTCCTACCAGTCAAGCAGGGAGTGCTCTGGAACTTGAGTTCTCACGGGAAATAGATCCCTGCTTCCCTCTGATAATGCCTCGTCCCTCTAGCAGAGGGGAACACACTCTGCCAGACTTATTGCCAATCTGAATCCACAGTAGACATGGCACCAAATACAATACTAACATATATGTAAGAAAAGCTATTATAAGTGGAGGAAGCTCCAGCTCCTCTTGGTGTTTCCCACCATGGAATCAGAAACTGACTGAAATAGGAAGTAGGGACACATGGTTCCATAGGAAACCAGCTGCCTTGACAACCAGACTTATATTGACTTTGGCAGTATCTCTTGCTATATAAAAGTAAATGGAACTTAAAATTTTTTGTGTAGATGAAATAGGTTAGCAAACAGAATCAGCCCTCTCCAAATTGTCTATTTTCTTACAAGCTTTGGTAAGTGACTTTTCTGAAGATGCACTTCAGAGAACTTAGGTCCAGGAAAACAGGAAACTTGATGAGAAAGTAAATGCCTTGGCCTTTGTACCACACCAATCTACTTGGTTCAAATGAACGTTTGCATTGGATTACCATGCAGACTGACTGGCAGAGGTCAAATGCTTAGTAATGGTTAAAATAGCACATTTCACTCTGTGAAACTTCAAAACCTCAGAGATTCTTGCACTGTTCCTGTAATTGATTGATAATGATTGGATCCTATCTCAGGAAGGTACTTAAGCATCCAATAAAAACTAAAAGGGCAAATGATGATGCCTGTGATTGTAAACCAGGATGTGATCCATTCCATGGAAGAAATCACATTCGAATTTACTTATAGGGTTTGGTTTTTTTACATTCATTTCCTCCAAAAACTTGAGAGTAAGTCCTAACATCATGCCAATCAAACACTCAACTAATAAACAGATGAAATCAAAATAATGACCATGTTGCAGGGTGCTGGTGGCTAACAACTGTAATCCTAGCTACTCAGAAGGCTGAGATCTGAGGATCACTGTTAGAAGCCAGCCCAGGAAGAGAGTGACTCTTATCTCCAATAAACCACTCAAAAACCAGAAGTGGTGCTGTGGCTCAAGTGGTAGAGTTAGCACAAAGAGGCTCAGGGACAGTGCCCAGACCCTGAGTTCAAGCCCCACAACCTCCAGGAAAAAAAAGACCATCTTTATCATCCAACGTGGTAGCAACACAGCATTTATACCACCAGTGTTAAACTGGATATGTATTTGCTCCTCAAGTTCTTATTTGAAATGGTGTTATTCATGTCCTAGAATCTAGTATCTTAGAGTTAGAAGAGACTTTGTAACTAAATCAGGTACCTACCAAATCCAAAACTTCCTCTAATGTGATTTTTTTTCATATTACATATGCAGCTGCTATTGAAGTTATAAACTGCTAGAACTTGAATTTAGATGAAGCAGCTGTATTACAGATGATGCCATATTACCATGTAGCTCTATCATTCTCACATATGGCATGGGTGTAACTCTCTCTTTCATGATTAATGGCACACAAGTGAGCAGACTCTTCTGAAACATCCTGTTTCTGTGTAGATTTAGAGGCCATCACAATCATTGGGTAATTCCATTTTTTTTAAAAGTCTAGCCGTTTTTTCAAATCTGTGCAAATGTGAACATGGTTGCATTACTATGAGACTGAAGACCCTGAGGTAGACTCAATCTTAGCTCTCTAATGTGGAACCTAGTACAATGTCATGCACAATTCGTGGCACATACTACACACTCATATTTCCTAGAAAGAATTCTATATATCTTAGAGGTTAATAAAGAATAAAAAAGAAAAAGCAACACCAAAAACAGGACAAAAGAGGCAAATTGAATATTCCAAATAGGGAGAGATTTTTACTTTCATATTTGCTCCTTAGTTTATCCCTATCTTCCATTTCACACATTGGAAAACAAAGTTGGGGGCGGGAAGCAAAAGCACAAAGCATTTCTTACATAATTTCCCCTCAGATTTTAAAAGGCAGAGATTTCCCAGGTGTTGTATGTGTTTATTTATTTGTTTGTTCTTTTGTACCTCTGTAGCAGTCAAATGAAAGACTCAGGTGATTGCATTGGCAAGGCTAGATCCCAGAAAGAAAAAAAAAATCTGTTTTCATTCCCTTGGTCCAGCCCTGCTGCTTCTAGACCTTTTCTCTCCTGATTAGTTCTGATAAGAGGCGGAGCTGACTCATCTTCCCAAGATACACTGTGAAGCAAAGTAAACACAAGCCTTCCCAGACTTGTGGTACATAAGGCACCCATGTGAACTCTGAAAAGAGAGAAAACAAGGGAAAGGTCACAAAAATAACATCCTTTGAACACTGGCAGGAGTTCTTCTTCCTTGCCTTTGGTCACTAATATACAACCATCTACAGCAAAACAATCTTTCACTTTATGAGTAGAACAAATTGCTGAAGAAAAAAATACTAGACTTATCCTTACTACTGTGACTGAGTCACGCCTTCAGGAAATCAAAGCAATGTCCAATATGGACAGGTTACAGAGCATGACTTCAGAAAATGTAGATGCTCAATAATTTCAAGCTTCCTTCCTACTTCCTTGAGGAAACACACCCATTAGATTTAGTGAGGGTCAGAAAACGGAAGGGAAGTCAGGGAGAGAATGTACTAAGGGTGGACTAACTTTAGCCACATGGCCAATGTAGGATGTTTCCATTATGTGAATTTTAAAAAATCTAATAAAGTTAACATGATCTACCACCAGTGAGTTATTCTCTCCCATAAATCAACGGAAGAAATGTCAGAGAAATTTTGTGGAAAATATTTTCTTGATCTTCTCCCTTCTATTTTTTTTTCCAGGAAAATGTAATGAAAAGTAGGGAAAATTTAATGGAGAAATACCTTAGTGACTTCCCCCCCTCCCCATACTCTAATGCCAGAGTGAGGTACAACAAAAAACGGACAATTTACACACCTCCAAAGATCCTTTGTTTCCCCAACAGACACTTAATTAAACCACAACAGGCAATGGCAGTAGGGCAATGAAGGAAGGGAAATGAAAACAGAGCCAAAAGGAGCAAGTGGCTAGAAGTACCTGTGGCACAGAACTCTCAGCCCAAACTGGGAGGTCCATCAAGCCTGTAATGACATCTGTATTACTTTGCAAGGGCTAAATATAAGATACCACAGACTGCATCACTTAAGCCATAAAAATTATTTTCTTACAGTTCTAGAGACTGAAAGACTAAAATGAAGGTCTTAGTAACTGCTTTCTCCTAGGTTTCTCTTCTTGGCTAGCAGATGGCCATCTTCTTGTTATGACCTTATGTTCATCCACATCTTTGATGTGTCTTTGTGCATCCCTTTCATCTTCTGGGCTGAATCTGTCCAAAGTACATTATAAGCATGTATGTGACTCTCACAGTAAAACCCCTTTGTGCAATTCATTTACATGTATGATTCTTTATGACTAATTCAATCAAATGGATACAAGCCAATCTAATGGGATTGGTTGGTGCCCACTCTAGATACCCCATGGTAACTTGATCAACCTTCTAAATTCAGTCCTATCTTGAGGCACCGAGAGTTTAAAGGCTTCAATGTATAAATTCTTGAGGGACACATTGTACCCTATAATATTCTTCCTGCAAGTTAGCAAACTTGTCAATATGTGTTCTCTTTGATTTGCCAATTCCCTTTTCTAGAAATTTGTCCTAAAAAATAGCTAGTACATAAGTAAAAAAGTATTTACATAAAAATGTTCACTGTAGCATTAGTTGAAACAGCAAGAATGTAGTAAATCTTACTGTTCATTAACAGCAGAGTCATATCATAAATTACAGAGTCCAAATGTGCAAACAATACTTAGGTGTGAAATAAATGATAGTTAACTCGAAACTTGAAGTTTCAGAACACTGTGTATAGTCCAAAGTCATGTTTTAAAATTATGTCATACATTTGTACCTGCCTAGGGAAAGGTTTAAAAGAATAAATATCAAACTTAGAAGAAGTTAGGATGTGTGGCTTAGTGGTAGAGCTCTTGCCTAGTAGGTTCAAGGTTTTGAGTTCAAATCTCAGTACTACCAAAAAAAAAAAAAGATAGATATGGGCTTTGGGATGGATCCCCCTACTTTTTGAGTCTACTTATGTAATTTAAATTTTTGTAGCACATTTTTTTTATTTGTTTTTGTTTTGCCAGTCTTGGGGCTTGGACTCGGGGCCTGAGCACTGTCCCTGGCTTCTTTTTGCTCAAGGCTAGCACTCTCCCTCTTGAACCACAGCGCCACTTCTGGATTTTTCTGTTTATGTGGCACTGAGGAATCAAACCAAGGGCTTTGTGCATGCTAGGCAAGCACTCTACTACTAAGCCACATTCCCAGTCCCTGTTTGTTTGTTGTTGTTTCTATTTGTTTGCTAAAAATGAAAAGATAAGTGGGTTTAAAGCCTCTAAAATGTGACAAACACTACAAGAAATATTCAAAGGCACTTTTCTTGTACATCAACTCTATATTCATTAACAAGTGTTTTTCAGCCTCTTCCCAGGTATTGTATTGAATTCTTAAAAAAAAAATCTCAAGGCAAGTACTAATATTTTTATTGTATCAGAAAGCAAGATTCACAGAAATCAAGTAATTTGGAAAAGTTGCACAGTTAGTAAAGGCAGGTCTGGTCTGCTTTATCATGCTATTGTGTAAAAATTTATTCCTCCTGCTGTATACGTAGGATACAGAAAACTATCACTTGCTTGATGTCTTAGAATGTCATTCATCTTTATACATCATTGCTTTAGTACTGAACCAAAATTACTCCCTCTAGGTCTAAATATAAATATATATAAATATGTAAATGTATTTGATAGCCATTTGTCACAAGAATTTGCCAGAACAACGTTGAATTCCCAAATGATACTGATAAAGGAAATTCTTAGGATCTGGAGCTGCCATTGGATTGTGTGGTGGTGGGGTAGAGTGGGGAGTGTTGACCTCTGTTTATTGTAGGAATAGATAGTACTGGTATTTGAAATACTAATAAGGCAGTGTCTGGGTCTGTAACTTCAGTTACCAAAAGAAAGAGGCTTTGATGGGTAATAACCACTCATGACCATAGTTGTGCGATGCACACACATACGTATTGTTCCTAGTGCAAAATGAGGACTTTGTACAAATAGATCTGTACAGTGGAAGGAAAAGTACTTCATGACCATCTCTGAAGCAATAGAACTCTTGATCTCCCATCTCCTGAAATCTTATCATCTCTCTTCAGATAGCAATCACACTGGGTTCTGAACAGACTCCAGCTTCGCCCCGAATGTGACTTCAGGGAATTCAGCATATCTTCCAGCATATTCCAGTCCTCTTCTCCAGATACTGCCTTTATTCCTCCAAGCACCTGATTAGGTTCAAAGCAGAAGGTCCCTGAAGAAGAAAGCTTCACCTGTCCTCAGACATATATGTATTATTTGATGTTGCTAGAGTTGAAAACCATGAGAACAGTGGGCCCCTGCTCAGAGATTGGGATAGAAACAGGTAAAGTCAGGAAGTCTGTGGACACAAAACTAACTTGCTCATTTCCCTGTGTTGGTTGGGATACAGTGCTGGAAATAATGAGAACCCTGACAGATAGGAGTCACTGAGAATTTATTTAATCCCCTAGTAAATGAGGTGTGGACATTGCCAGCTGCCTGGCAATGGTGGTGATGGACCTCTCATATTTGAATGGTCACCCCAGATATGGGCCTGGTGGAGGCTGACCAGCCTTCTCCCCAGTTTTTAGGCACCATAGAAGAGTGGGAAGACCAGGGCATTTTTGCAGTTAGAATTGAGTTAAGCGCAAGTCATACATCACCTACTCACTGGCTATCTGACTTTGGGCAAATCAAAAGTTCTCACATGTCTGTCATGAAGATGAGATGAAATTGTGTGAGTAAAGACATTTGCATGGTATCTGCTACACAAAAAAGACAAAACAGACAATTGTTCTTTTCAGGGTCTCTGCTTAGATCTCCCCCAGGACCAAAGTCCACCCTTGAATCTCAGCCCCATCAGCCCTGAGTATTGACCCTTTGCCTAAATCCTGCTGACTCCTTTCTCTAGACCTTGACCCTGTTTTCATAGTTCTTCTTGCACCAGGATGCAGTTTCAAACTCATATCCTGCCTTACATTTAACCTACTACACTCTAAGTGGAAAAGAGTGTCAGCTCTCAGACTAGTATAACCCTTCCTGGCATCGCCTCAGACT
The DNA here is from genome assembly GCF_023159225.1 of Perognathus longimembris pacificus. NCBI lineage: Eukaryota > Metazoa > Chordata > Mammalia > Rodentia > Heteromyidae > Perognathus > Perognathus longimembris. The sequence continues at coordinate 72,948,908 of NC_063162.1, forward strand.
TAAAACCCTCTGAAGGTAAGTCCTGGGAATCTGCATTTTTTGTTTTGCTTTGTTTTTGGCCAGTCCTGAGGGCTTGGAACTCAGGGCCTGAGCACTGTCCCTGGCTTCTTTTTGCTCAAGGCTTGCACTCTACCTCTTGAGCCACCATGCCACTTCTGGCTTTTTCTGTGTATGTGGTACTGAGGAATGGAACCCAGGCCTTCATGCATGCTAGGCAAGCACTCTACCACTAAGCCACATTCTCGGCCTGGGAATCTGCATTTTTAAATTAAGCTTTGCCTCCCTCTCTTAGAAGGGATGCCTTACTATTCTTCACTCATTCTTGCTTCCCCATACAAGTTACTAGCACATACTTGGTAAGGCCGCATAACCAATCCTGGGCACCTACTTTGCAGAGATTACTATTGTTTTCCTTTACAAAGACATTTAGTCATGATTTATAAAATAATGTTAAATACTGGATATTCAATAGAGATTGACTTATGAATGATTAAAACCTGTTCTGTTCAGGATGGATTGGGGAAGGCATACATTTGGAAGGATACTGGAGTGCAGAAGTTTCACCAGAATAAATGAAATGAGGGTGCATGCAAGGAGTTTATGAAGCATGGAGGAATAGGAGGAATGATAATCCTTTTATACCATCCAAATCTCAGTGCATTCTAATTTGTTCTTGAGACCAAAACAAGAAAGGAGCCTCCTTGTTTCCAGTTGCACACACACAATAGATATTGACTTCTGTTTTATTTTAGTGGAATGGGGGTTTGAACTGAGGGTCTAATGTTAAGTACTCTACCACTTGAGCCACCCCACCAGTCCTTATTTATTACATTTTATTATGGAAAATTTTGCACACATGAAAGAGTGTAATAAGCCCTCCTCAATGATCAACATTTTATCTCTATAGGACTAGCCTACATAACTCAAAATAGGGCTTCAGTTTACTTTAATGATGGTTTGAAAAGAATGTGCAAATAGATACTTTAAGACCAGGTCAACATTCTTTGGGGAGATTTGAAGATAACGTGTACTCCCAGAGCCTATTTACATCTATTTTTCAACATCTGGCTAACAATTCCTCTTTGAGTTGAGTGATTACAACATTCTAAACCCTGCACAGTCTCCTGATGAGTGTATATAATAGAGTCACTGTACTTGTCTCTAAAAAAACAACTCATTTATTTTTTAAACTTTAGAAAACTGTGGCTGTGTCCCCATTTTGGGTACAAAGGGCTAGTGAGCCTAGTTTGTTGTGGTTCTGGCCTTCAGTGGTTCCTATGTGTGGCTGCCAAGCTAGCCTTATGATAACCCAGAGGAGGTCTCCAGGAGACAAGGCTGTGTTTCTGGGTCCACTGAGGAGAAAAGCATCTCCCAGTGTGAAAGTTTATACTCCAAGGGAAAACATTGGGGAATGATTAGCAGTTTCCCAATGAATACAAGTAATTTCTTGGAAATTACTATTATTTACTTGGTTCAACCATTTTATTTCATTATAGGGTGATGTCTCATAATTACTGTGTTTAGCTTTCCTGTCTTCTTCAAAGAAACCAATTTGTAGTTTCTACTTTTAGTGCAAGGTCATCCATCAGGTGCTAACTTGTACTCTGGCAGTGGGAACTACCATCCTAACACTAATTAAGCCATCATTTACAGAAGAAGCCATCACAACGGGCTTCTTGCATGCAGTTATACAGTGAGCACATGAGAATATTCAGTATGCATTTACCAAGAGAGTAAATTGAGTGTCTTTCCAAATACTTTTCTGGCTACTCATAAGTTTTAAGACTATATTAATGTGGATTTTGTCGTATTGAAAAGACAGGGCTATAGCTTAGGTGCGGCTGCACAATCTCGGAATCCCAACTATTCTGGAGTCAGAGGCTGGAAGATTGCAAGTTCAAAGGACAAAGTGAGGGGAGATCCTATCTCTAAAACAAAATGCAAAGGAAAGAAAGGCTGTGGCTCAAGTTGTAGAGCACTTGCCTGGCATGTGCTAGGGTTTAATTTTCAGTACCACGAAAAGAAAAAAAAGAAGAAAAAGGAGGGAGGGAGGGGAAGAAGGAAAAAGAAAGAGAAAAAAAGAGAAAGGCACAAAGATAGGAAGGGAAAGAAGAGAAAGAAAGGGAAGGAAGGGGGAGGGAAGGAAGGAAGGAAGGAAGGAAGAAAAGAAAAGGAAGGAAGAGAGAAAAGAAAAAAAACGAACACAGCTATGATCAGAGCATTCTTGGGGATTTAAAATCCATCATCATCATCTTTCCTATTCTATAAGCTCCTTAGCCTGGTCTTTGTGACTTTCACATCATCCTTAGTAAAGCCAGCAACACCTTAGTTTTCATCATTACCCACATTGGGCATTCTTCACATTGGAGATTAAAATTTGATGTTAATTCTTATGCATATCTTACTCCTCTAATCCATTCCTCATGCTTTCAGGCCCAGACCCTTTCCTCTTTCCTCACCCAATAGCTTTGTTCCTTGGTCTCCTAGGATATCACAAGGCCCTTGTTGAATCTCAAGGACAATTTTTTCCTACTGTACTTTCACCTGCCTTCTAATAACTCAACTCTGTCGTTCATGTTCTGCTAGTTTCCAGTGGTAGTGGTAGGTAAGGCACCCATCTTTATCTTTTTTTTTTTTTTTTTTTTTTTTGTCTAAGTACCTGAACATTTCTGGACTAACCAGGCTGATAATATCCTCTAAGATGTGGTTCATCCACTTTGCTTGGGAACTTGATTCTGGCCACTCCTGTCTTTGCCTCTCTCTGGTTCATCTTAAAATAATCATACCTGTGGCTTCAATCCTCTGTATGTTCATTACATTTCTCCACCTACCTCCGTCCTCTTTTGCCACCAATTTTATGAGACACTGGAGGTCATTTGATATACTTAAAAATTTTCATTTTATCCAACTCTGCATTCCTTCCCTTTATCTTCTCTCTAGTTTTAAAAAAAGTTTCCTAATTCCTTTTCACAATCAGTATTTTCATCTTTCCTTCTGTTCTCTTCCCTTCTCAAGTCCTTCTTCATTTTGTTCCATTACTTCCCTTAGGAAATATTTTCTGGGCTTTCCTCACTTCCGGACCCTCTCTAGATATGTGTAAACTCCTGCTTTCCTGCCTTAAGGGACAATCTCCCTTGATTCTTAATTCCATTTATGGTATTTCGGTCTCCTTACTCCATAAACTTCATCCACTTCTGTGTCTTTTCCCAATCTGTCCTCAGCACCATCAGCCTATGGAAATTGCTAATGCTCAAAACATCTTCTTACAGGAATGAGGAAATGTCCAGCCATCAGGCCATATACGGCCTGAGAAACCATTTGGTATGTGACAAAGACAGACACATGTTCTTCTCGTGTGTTTTCATCAGCTGCCATGGCCTATCTGCCTATATTGATGATTCTATATGGCCTGCGGATGCAGTTATAAATATCCAAATGGCCGTGGCAAACAAAACAAAACAACCTGCCTCTCCCTTCCCCGCTAGATCTGATCTTATGTTGAAATCCTCTTTGCATCAAAATTAGACAACAGTGACCACCCATTCCTCACTAAAACCTTTATTTCCATGTTCTGATTTTCAGACTCTCCTTGAAGATTACACCTGTTTAGTCTCCTCCAGTGTAACTCTTCTTCTCTTAAAAGAAAACAAAGACCAAAGAAAAGCTCTTTCGATGCAAAATTTCTGAAGAGTTGATGCTCAATACTCTGCTGTAACTCTCCATTGTCCTTTGGTAATCTCATAGCATCTTCTGCCTCCATCTCTCCACCTTTGTAAGAATAACTTCTAGCTCCCTACCTTTGTTCCTCATCTGTCTTCCTCTCATCACACTCCTGTCTCCTGAACATTCCACACTGATGCAGACACCTTAAACTCACTTTTTACTTTTTTTTTTTTTTTTTTTTTTTTTGGTGCCAGTCTGGGGGCTTCAACTTAGAGCCTGGACACTGTGTCTAAGCTTTTGTGCTCAAGGCTAGTGTTCTACCACTGGAGTCACAGCTCTACTTCTGGCTTTTTGATGCTTAATTGGAGATAAGAATCTCACAGATTCCTGCCTTGGCTGGCTTTGAACTATAGTCCTCAGATCTCAGCTTCCCAAGTAGCTAGTACTACAGGCATGAACCACTGATGCCTGACCACTTTTCACTCTTATGGTTTTGATCTTGGCTAGTGACTCCAGTAGAGATCTTTCTACCACTCTCTCAAATCAGTCTTCCTGGTCTACTACTCTTCTTCAGAAACCTGCAACTCTTGCATGGGCTATTGCAATAGCCCTTACCCTACTTTCAAATCTAGTTAACAAATCACATGCTACATGACTTTGCATTTTAAAAGCCCCTTTCTCATTCTTTAGCTTATTTAATTGTCCTAGATCTCTTTTTGCAGAATCTAAAGAAGGAAGGATCAGGGTCCTTAAACATTCAGGCCATTGGATCAGGAACCTTCTAATCCAGATTCAAATCATTTTCCTCCAGAATGCTCTATACCCCCTCACCAAAGTAGGAACAAGAACCTCCTCATGCAATCAAAAAGTTGGGTTGCTATCTGGAACAAAATCTGTCTTGGCACCCAAATGCTTATTTCTCCTTAATGTGTCCATTAAAGCACACATCCTTAGAAGACCTAGACAGTCAAATCCATTTTTATATCCAACTCAATGGATGTGAGGTACTCTGATAGTAGGTACTTTGTTGAGTGTTTGAACTGTTGAATTCTGTTTCAAGCTGTTGCTGATTTAATCTAGAGTGATAAGGGTCAAGTTTAACTTCTTTTGGGGAAAGAAGAATTTTTAATCTTGTTTTTTGTTTGCATTGCATTTTTTACTCATGGATTTCTGTAGTAGGAATTATTCAGTGATTGAAATTTTACAACATTTATCTTATCAAAACAAGTTGGCTAGTTAAACAAATAATGTGCTAAAAGGAAGACATGGCCCAGGTGAAAGAACATGCAATTATCAGGGAAGTTTCTGATTTTAATTCAGAGATGATGCATTCAGAGTACTTGCTCAGGGGTCTGGAACACAAAAAGGGCTGGGTAAATGCTATGTAATAGGATTACATAGCGAGAGAAGTAGCTGAAAAAACGAATTCCCTGTCCTCATGTAGTCTTCATAGCTTTTGTGTGACAGTTGATGTGAACTTCGAACTGGATCCACTTTGGAGTTAGAACCAGATACTTTTTTGGGGGTGGGGGTGGTGGTGCTGGTACTAGGGCTTAAATTCAAGGCCTATATACTGTCCCTTAGCTTTTTCACTCATGATACCCTACCACTTGGGCCTTAGCTCCACTCTAGTTTTTGGGTGGTCAGAGATAGAGTCCCACAGACTTACCTGTCTGTGCTAGTTTTGCACTATTATCCTCAGATCTCAACCTCCTGTGTAGCTAGGATTACAGGTGTGAGCCACCCAGGGCCCAGCTAAATTTTGTTTTGAGATAGGGTTTCACTGTGTAGGTCAGGATGGCTTTCAACTCAAAATCCTCCAGTTTCCACCTCATAAGTGCTAGTATTATAGTTATGTGCCACGACACCTGGTCAGATATATCCTTTTGTGATAATTTCAAGAACAAGTAACAGAGAATAAGGCCTGTGAGGAGACAGCATGATGTAATTAAGCATGTGCACTATTGATGAGGACTTGGCTCCCTCTGTACCACTTGATATTCAGTGAAATAAATAATGACGATAATTGTCACATTCCTAACAAAGACATCTGCTAAACCAGGCTACTCAAGTAAAGCTGTTTGCTACTGACAGCTTGCTTCGAATGTGAATGCTGGCATTATGGAAAAATAGAGTTTCTGTATTTATCACATTACCTAATATGTTATGCTGGTGGTGCTTTATCTGGTCACCAAATGACCAAATGACCGATAATTAAATTCAAGATTGGAGCTTCTGTATTTCCTAAGATCTTTAATTTTGTGTATATTAATGTATTACATTATATCTACATTATTAAAAAAAAGAAAAACCCAGTTCAGAATGGTGCTACCTGATGAATATGTCTCCTTTTGCCTTCTACCTCTATTCCCCCATAGAAAATATCTTTTATATCACATTTTGTAAAAAAAAAAAAAAAAAAAAAAACAAAAAACAAAACGTAGACCTGTGGCTCAAATGATAGAGTACTAGCCTTGAGCAAAAACTCTCAGGGACAGCACCTAGGCCCTGAGTTTAAGTCCCAAGACTGGCACAAAATCAAACAAACAAAACCCCCACAAAACAATAATAAAAATCAACCCACTCTACCTTATTGTATTTGACATATGTGTTTTTTGTTGTTGTTGTGGTTTTTGTTTTGCAAATAGTGGAGCTTGGACTCAGGGCCTGAGCACTGTCCCTGGCTTCTTTTTGCTCAAGGCTAGCACTCTACCTCTTGAGCCACAGCGCCACTTCTGGCTTTTTCCATATATGTGGTGCTGAGGAATCGAACCCAGGGCTTCATGTATACACAGCAAGGACTCTACAACTAGGCCGTATTCCCAGCCCCTGTATTTGACATATGAACTTGAACTCTAGAAAGTTCAAGTGTTGCATGAATAAGACCATCTTTCAACCATGTGCTGGTGGCTCAAACTTGTAGTCCTAACTATCTAGGAGGCTGAGATCTGAGGAATGCAATTCGAAGACAGCCAGGGTAAGAAAGTCCATGAAACTCTTACCTCCAATTAACCACCAGAAAACTGGAAGTGGAGATGTGACCGAAAGTGGTTAATCATTGAACGAAAAGCTCAGGAACAGTGCTCTGAGTTCAAGTCCCATGACCAACAACAAGAACAAAAAAGACTATTTTCTAAAGAATGGAAACTAACTGTATTTCTGAGCTTTATATCATTATGACAAAATACCTAAGGGGAAAAATAATCTTCAAAAGAGAAGTGGTACAATGTGGCTTACAGGTTTGAACATTGCAGTCTGGGGGTCAGGTGGACTCTGCTTTGGGCTTGTGTCAAGGTGACACATTACAGTAGGGGTGAATGGCAGAGAAGGTTGCTTACTTGAGGGCAACGAAAAATAAGAGGGTGAAAGAAGAGCATGGATGTCCCAACACTCCCTTAGCAGACTTGCCCCAGTGACCTGACTTTCAGTAAGACCTGCCAACATTGCACATCAAGCCTTTAAGAAATGGATCCTCAAAGAAAGACACAGTACCAAGTACAACTCCTGTGTGATCTGGTCCTGCTTGCCTCTCCAAGTTTAGTTTGTTATTGTTGTTTTTGTTAGCTGTGGGGCTTGAGCTGTGGGCCTGGACACTGTCCCTGAGCTCTTCAGTTCAATGCTAGTGCTCTACCACTTTGAGCCACACCATGACTTCTGGTTTTCTGGTGGTTAATTGGAGATAAGGGTCTAATGGAATTTCCTGACCGGGCTGGCTTTGAACCACAATCCTCAGATCTCAGCCTCCTGAGTAGTTAGGATTACAGATGTGAGCCACCGGCGCCAGGCCCTCTCCAAGTTTAGCTTTTCCTCTCTCCCTATCTATTATCATGTTTCTGACTTTACTGACCTCCTTTCTGTTCCTTGAAGATGTCAAGTTTTCTCTGGCCTTGTACCAGTGTTTTCGATGCTATAGTCCTAGAAAATCCCCCATAGGTATTCGTTCATTGGGCTTCTAATTATTTAGGTCTCACTATTTGTTTGCTTGTTTGTCAGTTGTGGGGCTTGAGCTCTGGGCCTGGACACTGTCCCTGAGCTCCTCAGTTCAATGCTAGTACTCTACCATTTTGAGCCACAGCGCCACTTCCTAGGTCTCACTATTAAAATAGTCCCTAACTATATCCTTCTTTCTCTACATGCCACTCTTTTGTCTTCTTCACAGCACTTATTTCCCTGGTAGGACTTTATTTATTGACCGGTGTCTGTCTCCTGCTTGAATGCAAGCACCCTGTCTTTCCCACAGTTACATCTCCACCAATCACAACAGCACCTCATGTATAGGAAGCACTTGATAAATATTTGTTGAGGGAATAAAGGTGTTCTTATTTTGATTTTTTTTTTTTTTTTTTTGCCAGTTCTGGGCCTTGGACTCAGGGCCTGAGCACTGTCCCTGGCTTCTTTTCGCTCAAGGCTAGCACTCTGCCACTTGAGCCACAGCGCCACTTATGGCCATTTTCTATATATGTGGTGCTGGGGAATCAAACCCAGGGCTTCATGTATACGAGGCAAGTACTCTTGCCACTAGGCCATATTCCCAGCCCAGGTGTTCTTATTTTGAATAGCCAGAAAAAAGTGTTCCTAGTCTCCCATTTGCAAAGAAATTGAAACTACTTTTGTTGTTGTTGTTTTCCAGTTTTCTGTACTATGATTTATATCAAAGGATAATAAGCCCAATTTGTATTTTGATGGTTGGCCCTGGATAGCAGCTCATTTTCCTTGTCTTTAATGTAGACTGGAAAATAGGATGATTTATCAATCCATAAGTACTTTAATGTACTATCAAGTGTCTAGTGTTGAACCGTGTTGTTTTTTCTCCTTTCTATAAAACACCGGTCTGGAAATATATAAACCATTTAGTTCTTCCTAAAGGTAACCTGCACCCTGTCTTAGGACCATTCTGATATACTTTTATTTGTCTTGAATAGAGCTATGATATTATAAAATGTTCTTAAAACACACAATCACTTGGGAGGTCAACTTCTGCCTTTCCTAAACAATGGAGATTGTTTTGTTAGGAATGTCTCCTTGATCCGCATCTATTTCTCAAAAGTCTAAGTCTGCCCCGCTGAGGCTCCCTGAGAATAACCCAGGTTTGAAAATGGATAGCTAGCTTAATAACTTTTCCCCCTGGAAGTTACTTCAAATCTTCATTTTATAAATAAAGGTATCATTTTCACAATTGATTCTATGCCACACATTCTCAATTTCATAGCTTAATTCAATAGCAGTTCAAAGATTCTTCTGAGATTTATAAGTTTGATCTTTAGGTTGAAGATAAATACATATGCTTTTCTGCTTTCTGGCTAGGCCAGGCCTGCCAGCTAAGCAACAGAGCATATGTCTTGCATTAGAGACTCTTATCGGGCTCTGAAGATGTACTCCCACTGCCTGCTCATACCACACTTACATACTAGGAGGCTAAATTATAATCCTAGCTGCTGTGCTATTTCTAAGATGCAGTTACAGTTTGAATTCCTGGCTGCCTTTTAGAACCTTGACCATACTGCCACTTTCTACTCAAAGGTACTATTTTATAGTGTTTCTGCGGCTAAAGTAAGAGACATCCTTATACCAACATCCTTCTGGAAATAAATAAATCTTGCTACCTTGCTGGGAAGTTCATTCGGTAAATGAGGTATGCAAGAAGTTTGTGTGGCAGTTGAAAGAAGTGGTTTGATAGTCTATGTGACATTCATTTGTTTAATAGAAAAGGGGAACAAAACCTGACAAGCTAGTAAAAATAATCTTATTTTAAAAATCTTTAATTAAGATATTCTTGAATTAAGATATATGATTTCAAAATCAAGTAGGGTAGAGATTTGACATGTATCTATTACCTCTTTAATCTGTGAAACATATAGCTTGTAATTAGTATTGATTGGTTTTTGTTTTCTTATGCATAGTATTTGTCCTAATGGCTTGCAACTATTTAATTAACTCTATAATTCTGAGCCATGTAGGTAAAGTTATAATGTATTCTACATGCTCATATGTAAAAATTTGGGATAAGTAATGTTTAGAATGGGGGCTGGGAATATGGCCTAGTGGGACTAGTGCTTGCCTTGTATACTGAAGCCCTAGGTTCAATTCCTCAGTACCACATACACAGAAAAAGCCAGAAGTGGGCACTGTGGCTCAGGTTGGCAGAATGCTAGCCTTGAGCAAAACGAAGCCAGGGACAGTGCTCAGGCCCTGAATTCAAGCTCCAGGACTGGCAAAAAAAAAAAAAAAAAAAGTAATGTTTACAATGGTCTACCTCTTCTCATCTTAATTCAATTTGGAGATAAAGTTATCAAAGAGTCAGTAGTGAGAGAGACAGAGAGAGAGAGAAAGAGAGAGAGAGAGAGAGAGAGAGAGAGAGAGAGAGAGAGAGAGAGAGAGAGAAATTGAAGCCAGACACAGAAAAGAGGCTTGGAAATTGTAGTTATTATTATTCCTACTTGACAGAAAATTTTATCACATAGAATATAAATGGGCATAGATGAAAGAATAGGTCAGCAAGCCACAGAATAAGTCTTTTTGAACTGTTTGCCTGATGAGGAGTTCCCAGTTACTCTTCATGTGTTATGACTCTAATGTTCATCCTCAGAGTCCTAATTTTGGCATCAAGAAGTTGGATCACTTGGGTTCAAACATCTGTTGTTTCTGGATGGCTTTAAAATTCCATTGCAAGCTCAAAAATGCTCAAATTGCAAAGTATGTCCTTATGTGAAGAATCTGCTCAGTGCATTTTTGCCCTTCTCTCTCACGAACCTTCCAAGAATACGTCACTGGGCCTACAATTTCTGTTCTGTTTCCATAGAGCAGAAACATAACATATTTCTTCCACTCAGATCCCCATTTCAAAGACTCAATTTGGGGCATGGAATGCCTTTCCTTCTTAAGTTTATTCTTTATGTGTTTGGAATGCTCTGGAATGTGTGTAAAGACTTTTCAAAGTCACGACTCATTTTTTTCCCCTCATATACTTGCTATTGCTTGACTGCTTCATATTATTTTGGAAAATGATAACTGCAATCAGATAACCATAAAAGGGCAAATGTCTTACACACAAACTTCTTTTTCTGAGAATGTTCTGCACTATAACCTTTTCCATTCTGTGTAGTACCCCAGCTAACAGACTGCAGGCAGTAAATGAGTTAGCAAAGGCCTCCCTTAGTTTTCAAAAAACTCAAAAAAACAGCCTTTGGTAAATACATACTGAAGGGGACCGAGTTCTTACAGCTCTTCTCCAGACTGTTGAATTGCTATGTCTATTCTTCCAAATTCTTTGAGTATCTTGAAAAGTAAAAACGAACAGGCTTTTATGAAAAGTAGAATTTGGGCAAGGAAGATCAATCCATTGCCAAATTGACTGGAGTTTGGGTTTACTAAAAGGAAAAAAAAAACTATGGAAGTTTAGATAGTGATACATTGATTCATCATGAATCTAAAGAAAATAGTTTGGGACGTTTTCTGTCTTTCTTTTTACTTTGTTTCTTTCATTCTTCCTTCAGACTTTGTATTTTCTTTCTCAACTTGGTTTTAGCTTTAAAGGAATACAGCATGTGCTTTCCTAAAATCCATGATATATTAAGTAAATGATTTACAGCAAAACAAAATAACAAAGTAAAGGTTTTAGCCTCCAAGGGCTCTACAGTGGGAACAGTTAATTCTTGAACTCTCAACTCCAGTGCAATGGCTACTCCTTTGCTGGGGGGAAGGGTAGCCCCCAAGAATTTCTAGTCCTGTGGGTCATTAGCTCTAATCTCCCCCCAGCCTTCTGACCCCTTTATCTCCAGATACACATACAAGTTTTCAACTCATCCCAGGCCCTGACTTTCCCCACTCTCCCCTCCCCCTAGTCTTGGCTCAGCTTCTCCACAGAAGTAATTGTGATGTTTGGATGGCTGCCTGTCTCAGAATGTGCTCTGTGGTTTCCTCTTTTCTCCAAATTCTTTTCAAAAGCATCACACACAAATGAAAGGTTTGCCTTTTAAGAAGTCATTACAGCTCCTTATCTGTTGAATGGAGAGGCTAATATTAGGTTGCATGGTGCCTTTTTACTACATTTGTGAACCATTAGCAAAAAGAGAGAGAGAGAGAGAGAGAGAGAGAGAGAGAGAGAGAGAGAGAGAGAGAGAGAGAGAGAGAGAGAGAGAAATCCACACTCCTTGCTGGAGCCATTTTATCTTGTGTTTTCCCAGGATGGCCCAGCCTTGTTCCTGGGAGTGGAAGGGCTGAGAGCCAGACCTGGCTTAAGGCTAACTCTCCTGTCACAATCAGTACATGACCATTGGACCCTGCGCCCAACACCCAGAAGCCTTGGTTAACTACAATAACATATGTAAACTGTAAGAGTTATTAAAATAGGCAAACGAAGACAGAGAACACCATGTGGTATTCAAGCAAGAGAGAGAACTTTGTTTTGCTGAGCTGCTGGCCTGGGGCCAAGCCCAAGGCACAAGCAGTGGGCAGAGGGGGAGTCACCCCCCAATGCCTTATCTAGGGCAGGGGCAGGGAGATGTGGCCAGGTGGCTTAGAATGTGACCTCAGGGAAGGGGGTGGCAACTGCCTCCAGGGTGGAGATTTAAACTGGTGAGGGGCATCTGCCAGGAGCCCTCTCCAGGGAGAACCTTACATAAACCACTGAGCATGTGTTTTGTAGAACCATTACTTAAACCATTTGTGATTAGAACTACATATCTCTGTTAAATCAAAAGAAGATGTGTAATTGCAACCTGGGATGATGCTTAGACACTCTGGGTTCTGGAATGCAAGGAGTGTTTCTCCAAAGGAACCCTTAACAATTCTGATTACAAATTATTTCTACTGATGTTAGGTCTGCCTGGGAAAAATGCCTTCCCTTTGTATTCTTCCTGTACATGGCCCTCCATAGAAGTCCTTGCCCCAGCACCTGTAACCCAGGTAACTGGCACACTTCAGGACAGTGGGCTCTCCTCCAGACTCTGAGGTCACTTCCGAATCCACTATGACCACACCTTCTCCCTGCCCTCCCGCATATAATCTCCCTTGCCAGAAACTCACTCTCTGTACACCTCTGTTAGGTGCAGCTTGGAGGTTTGGTTTCTCCTAATAAACTCTCTTTTGCCTGAACAACCACATGGAGGTCTCCTTTTTCCAAGCCTTACAATTCATAGCATGTGCTTATACAAACTAGCATCAAAATCTAGGTGGCAGCGTAATTGTCATTTTCACATCCAAGTGACAAAGTGTGTGGACAGCCTCCAGTGGAACAGTCCTTGCGAGTTGGGAGGGCTCAGCAGCTGGGCAGTGACCTGGGTGTGGCCTGGTGGCTGGAAACTTGGCTTTGGAGTGTGAGACTGGCAAAGCTTTCTGGCAGTTAAAGTTTGCTGGATCCTGGAAAACATGGGTTTTTTAAAAAACTATACATAGATCACATATGATAAGAAAGCAGGGGAGAGATGGGAAAGAGAAGGAAGAGGAGAGCCGAGGAGAGGAGAGATAAGAAGAGAAGAGGAGGAGCTGGGGATATAGCCTAGTGGCAAGAGTGCCTGCCTCGGATACATGAGGCCCTAGGTTCGATTCCCCAGCACCACATATACAGAAAACGGCCAGAAGCGGCGCTGTGGCTCAAGTGGCAGAGTGCTAGCCTTGAGCGGGAAGAAGCCAGGGACAGTGCTCAGGCCCTGAAGTCCAAGGCCCAGGACTGGCCAAAAAAAAAAAAAAAAAAAGAAGAGAAGAGGAAAAACTATACATAGATCACATATGATAAGAAAGCAGGGGAGAGATGGGAAAGAGAAGTAAGAGGAGAGCCGAGGAGAGGAGAGATAAGAAGATAAGAGGCGTACAGATAGATGAGGAGAGGGAAGGGAAATGGAGAAGAAGGGTGGGAGAGAAGAGAAAGGGTTAGGAATCAGGAAGCCAGAGTGGAGACAAGAATCAGACTAGGGCAGTAAGATGCCTCATTCAGGATCCAAGCAGACTTGAATCCAGCCTAGACACTTATTCTTTTTTTTTTTTTTGCCAGTCCTGGGGCTTGGACTCAGGGCCTGAGCACTGTCCCTGGCTTCTTTTTGCTCAAGGCTAGCACTCTGCCACTTGAGCCACAGCGCCCCTTCTGGCTGTTTTCTGTATATGTGGTGCTGGGGAATTGAACTCAGGGCCTCATGTATACGAGGCAAGCACTCTTGCCACTAGGCCATATCCCCAGCCCCCTAGACCCTTATTCTTGAGCTATGTGATTGCAGAGTCACTTTAAGTCTCAGCTTCCTTATCTGTAAAAAGGAATAAAAACAATACATATCTAATAAAACTTTTGTCAAGATCAAATCAGGTAATACATCTAAAAGTACTTAGTTCAGCACATGTACTAATTTATAACTTTCTCTTTTCACAATACCTTTTTGTTTATATGGCACTTGTTTGTTTATTTACCTATATATTAGGAGCAGGCATCGCTGAAACCAGATATGTGGTCCCCTGTCAATCTGGAGATTCTTATTGATGTTTTTGTAGGAGTAATGGCATGTAGGTGATGATAGTAGGTCTTATCTAAAGTGGCTGATTAGCCGGGTGCCAGTGTCTCTCATCTGTAATCCTAGCTACTCAGGAGGCTGAGATCTGAGGATCACAGTTAGGAGCCAACCTGGACAGGAAAGTTTGTAAGACTCTTATTTCCAATTAATCACAGAAAAAGCTGGACATAGTTCAAGTGGTAGAATGCTAGCCTTGAGCATAAAAGCTCAGGCCCAGAGTTCAAGCTCCAGGACTGGCAAAAGGCAGGAACAAGAAAAGAGAGAGGGGAAGGAAAGAAGGAAGGAAGGAAGGAAAGAAGGAAAGAAGGGAAAGGAAAGGAAGGAGCTGATCATTTTGAGGAAACATAGATGCAGCTATTTAAACCTCCAAAATAGAGCCTCAAGACTTTAATTGATAGGTGTTTTTTCCTCTGAAATGAGATTCCCAAGGCTACACCAAGCAAGGGCTGAGTTGGGTAGGTACTGATTGTGTGGGGGTAGAACTGTGCATACAGTGATGAGGAAGACAGTCTTTGCTCCCAGTGAGCCCAGCAATTCCATTCTTTGTCCTGATGAGTGCCAGAAGTTTCTCCCTGTGCATCATAATGTAATGCTGGGAATTCCTAAGTCATCATATCATCAAAGGGGGCAAGGATGTAGACAGTGTAAAAACTCTGCTCCCTGTGTCCTAGCGTCACATCGTTCTGTCCTGACTCTGATATACAGATTCATCCTGGCTCATCTGTGTAAAACTGATAGCAATAGCCATTTCTCTCCTTTCAGGAACTGTTAAAACTTGCAAATATTAATTAGTTATACTTGGAAAGTATTTCATTTTCATATTTGAAAAGCAGAAAAGTGGTTCAAGCTATGGTTTAAATATTCATTGCATTTGATAACTTCCTCTCATATTTTTTTTGGTGGGGTGGGGTGCTGGTCTGGGTACCGGAGCTTCAACTCTGGGCCTGAGTACACTCTCTGAACTTTTGTGCTCAAGGCTACCACTCTGCCACTTGAGCCAGCTCTACTTCCAGCTTTTTTTCTTTTCTTTTCTTTTCTTTTTTTTTTTTTTTTTTTTTTTGCCAGTTCTGGGGCTTGGGCTCAAGGCCTGAGCACTGTCCCTGGCTTCTTTTTGCTCAAGGTTAGTGCTCTACCACTTGAGCCACAGTGCCATTTTTGGCTTTATATGTGGTGCTGAGTAATCCAACCAAGGGCTTCCTGTGTATGAGGCAAGCACTCTACCACTAGGCCATATTCCTAGCCCACTTCCAGCTTTTTTTGTGATTACTTAGAGGTAAGAATGTCACAGACTTTCCTGTTTCAAAGCACAATCCTCAGATCTCAGCCTCCTAAGTAGATACACCTACAAGTATGAGCCACCAGCACCCAATTTGATTTTATTTTTTAAATGATCATGAGTAGGTGAACACAGAGGCTCAAGCCTATAATCCTAGCTATTTGGGAGTCAGAGATCAAGGAATTGTTATTTGAAGCCAGCCTAGGTGTAAGAGATCCTAAGACTCCATCTCAATCAAATGGCTGGACACGATGGTGTGTACCTGTTATTCAACATTGTGGATGCACAATTGCAGGTGAAATGGCATGTGCCTGTCATCCCAGCAATAGTGGAAAAAAGTAGGAGGATTTCAGTTGATCCTGGTATAAAGTAGACCTTACCTTGAATAGCCAAGGTAAAAAGAGGCTAGAGCGAGCCTCAAGATGTAGAGTTACCTGCTTTACAAGTGTGAGACTCAGGTCCTGAGTTCAATCCCCAGTACTGAAAAAAAGGGAGGTAGGAAGAATGGAAAGAAGAATGGTGGGCAAATACAGTCATAATACCCTCTCTCTCTACATATATATATGGATGAAAAAGGAATTAGGAACTAGGAATGAGATAGGTAAGGATAGGGTAAGTGGGAGAGAGGATAATGATGAAAGAAGTTATTGAGCATGATCTATTGAACATATAAATAGACATGTACAATTGTTTGAAGATAATCTTAAAAAAAGAAATGGGCATGGGTTCTTAATTTAATAGTTCAGCCCAACTGTATTTATTGAGCACGTGTTACAAAAACCATAGAGAAAAACTCTTCCTTTGTTCTTCAGTTGGTCAATTCAACTATTTCTGACTTTACTTAGATACCCCCAGAGGGACGTTTTTGGTTGAATATGTAAGTTAATGTCCACATTCCACATTGAATTCCAACATGTTCTCCCATTTATTCCCCCCATAGATAGTCAGGTCAGAAAGAAATTTGGTTCTTAGCATCTGATTATGTTTTAGATCTATGTCTAACAATAAGAGAGATCTTCACTTATCCCATTCCCTAGTTTATAAGCAGGTAAAATGGCAGAGGGAAATATGTAGACAGTTGTCCATCAATACTCTGACACCTGCTGGCATCAGCAAAAAAGAACTCAGTAATTCTTTTTTTTTTTTTTTTTGGCCAGTCCTGGGGCTTGGACTCAGGGCCTGAGCACTGTCCCTGGCTTCTTTTTGCTCAAGGCTAGCACTCTGCCACTTGAGCCACAGCGCCACTTCTGGCCATTTTCTGTATATGTGGTGCTGGGGAATCGAACCCAGGGCCTCATGTATATGAGGCAGGCACTCTTGCCACTAGGCCATATCCCCAGCCCCCGAACTCAGTAATTCTTGAGATTCTTTTTTCCTCCTATATAAGTTCATTCAGACCTTTGCTGTGATTTGAAGATTTTCCAAATGTTCAGATTGAAATCAAGATAGGAGGATGGGCATCATACTTACTTTCAGGCTCTGCCTCTGTGTTGGTTAGTATTCTGTTAACTGTGACAAAATGCCATAGATAAACAGCTTATGTACTCACCTCATGACAATGGGGAAGCAGAAGAGAGAGGGGAAGGGGTCAGGGCATCAATATTCCCTTCAAGGCCTTCATGGCCTAACTTTCTCCCCCCAAGCCCCACCCACTAAAAGGTCCAGTGCCAGACTAAGGACATAGCTATTCACACTTGGGCCTTTGGAGGACATTCTGGATCCAAAACATAGCAAGTCTCTAGCAGGGTTTGAACCCTTTATAGACATCACCAATGTGGCACTCTCTCTACATTTCACCAATGTATTCCAAATCTACACTGTGATGGAAGCCTTTTACATGGGTTCATTTTCCTCCAGGTCAGATCAAACAGTTCAGCTAGTCCTATGTATAAACTTCAGCCTATCTGGAGATGGCAATCCTCAGGCATTTTCAACATGAAGCATGCAGACAGAAGGATCAAGAGCCTGTCAAAGTCCAGAGTCACTAGATACTATGTTGAAAATGAACTCTCCTACTTGTGGGTGAGGATGGGAGGGAAAAACTGGGAGAAAGCCGGGAAAAGGGTGACACTGTCCAAAAAGAAATGTACTCATTGCCTGACTTATGTAACTGTAACTTCTCTGTATATCACCTTTTTTTTTTTTTTTTTTACAGTCCTGGGGCTTGTACTCAGGGCCTGAGCACTGTCGCTGGCCTCTTTGGCTCAAGGCTAGCACTCTACCACTTGAGCCATAGCTCCACTTCTGGCTTTTTCTATATGTGGTGCTGAGGAATCGATTCCAGGGCTTTATGTATACGAGGCAAGCACTCTACTAGGCCATATTCCCAATCCTTGTACATCACCTTTATAATAATTTTTTTTTAAAGTCTGGAATCATCTGGGTCTCCTAGATGGAAATACTTCTCTCCACTTGGAAGCAGAAGTTTCCTTCGTTGGGCATTGAATTTCAAGGGAGTGACTATATATTATACAAACACAACCAATCCCTTTAGAAGATCTTTATCACTATCTTGCAAGGGAACACACACGTGCACACACACACACACACACACCACAACACATAACTTGAGAATTATGCAGATCACAACAGAGATCTCAAGAGAAACAGGAAGTGTCTAGGGCCTGGGATCCTTTATCCTGGCTCTGAGATAATACAGAAAAGACTGGCTAGCTCTCCAGCATCACACTATATTTTATTTCTTCATAGTAGACGGCTGGGAAATCTCTGGAGGCCTCAGCAGCTGCATCTTGTCTTCAATAGGAAGCTGTGGAGGGGGAGGGAGGAGAGGTCTCATAACTTACAAGAGGCATGGCCCTAAGAAAGCCATTCGGAGTATCTGAATTCACACAGAAGGGGAGCTGCTATTCCATCCCTAACTCAAGAATGCTTTTTGTCTTTCCTTCTCTCCTTATCAGCTGTGTGCTCCTGTGAAAAGATCATTTATGGATGGCAGCATGAATGCATCAGAGCCAGCTTCTGTTTCTCTCTTTTCTTCCCCAACCACCATTGCCCTATAAAAAGACCCTTTGTTAGACACTGAAACAGCAGATGCTGCTCAGATAATACCTTAAAAGATTTTAGAAGAGAGTGTTTTGTGTTGAATTGCTGTAGAGGTATTTTTTAATTGAAAAGTAATTCTACTGATAATCCAAATATTCTAGAAACCTGAGAAACACATGGCAAAGAAGTACTTTATACAATTGCTTTAAAGTAAGTAGGGTATGGGAAGAGCTGATGATTTTTTTTAAGTGAAAGGGACAAAGTTGTATCATGGGTTGAGCGAGTCAGGGTGGCCTTGTGGAAGAGGTAGGAGTAATAGAAAGTACTGGTTAAGGTGTGGGTAAAGGCAGGGCGGTAAGAATGGACTTAGTGCATGCAAAAGACTTGTTTATAGGGTACATAGTGTGTGAGTTAAATCACATCCCGCCAAGACTAAAAATTTAGGCTTAAGTCTCTTGGCTAGAAAGGGCATGGTGGATCATGCCTGTAACCCCAGCAGGCTGAGCCAGGAAGATTGCAATTTCCAGGTCAGCTTGGGCTGCATAAAAAGACCAGGTCTCAACAAAACAAAAAAACCAAAAACCCATGGAACCCGTTTTAAATATAGGTAACAAAAAGGAAAATAACTTCTAGTCCCATCAGTCATAGAATGGTAGTGGTGAACATTCTGGAACATTTCCTTGTACATACGTTCTTGGCAAATTTATTGCCCTGGTTTAGGTTCCCCAGATAAGCATCCTGATATAAAGATTTCGAGTATAAGTAGTTTATTCAGGAGGTGATTCCAGGAAACACTGGTGGGGGAGTAACACAAGAAAAGACAGGAAATAGACATGTGAAAAGGGCATGTTCTCAAACAAAGGCTGGAGTCCTGCTGAGGCCCTCCATCCTCCACCCCCCACCCCCCGGGAATGGGAAAGCGGGACTGTCTAGCTATTAATGCCTATGGACTGAGAGCGGATCCAGAGCATCAAGCCTTCAAGATGGAGAGCCCTAAACAGTGAGCTGCAGCCCATCAGCAGACAGCAGCCCGGTGTACGGTGGGGCCATGGCTGCATAGGAAAGCACATAAAAATTTCTATTTACCAAAATAACTTCAGCCAGGGTTATGGATAGTAAGCAAAGGTGTTTGAAATAAGATGGCCAAAATATCACCAACGTCAGAGAGGTAATTACATTAGAAAATTTCTAATTACATTAGAACATTAAACATTAAGAAAACAATTTTTATATCTCCTATTTTTCTATATTATTTTAAAACCCTTAGTTTCAAATGCCTGGGGAAAAAGGAGAAATAAATGAAATGCATGAAAGTAATTGTCTCTAAAAAGAGGGTTTAGGTCAAGCAAGAACTGAAGGCTGTGTTCCTAGCTTGCACTTATAAAACTTTTAGTTTGGGGGCTGGGAATATGGCCTAGTGGTAAAGTGTTCACCTCGTATACATGAAGCCCTGGGTTTGATTCCTCAGCACCACATATATAGAAAAAGCCGGAAGTAGCGCCATGGCTCAAGTGGTAGAGTGCTAGCTTTGAGCAAAAAGAAGCCAGGGACAGTGCTCAGACCCCGAGTTCAAGCCCCAAGACTGGCAAAAAACAAAACAAACCTTTTAGTTTTGATTTACCAGTGATGTGCATTTCTTTTTTTTTTTTTTGGCAGTCCTGGGCTTGGACTCAGGCCTGAGCACTCTCCTTGGCTTCTTTTTGCTCAAGGCTAGCACTCTGCCACTTGAGCCACAGCACCACTTCTGGCCGTTTTCTATATATGTGGTGCTGGGGAATCTAACTCAGGGCTTCATGTATGTGAGGCAAGCACCCTTGCCACTAGGCCATATTCCCAGCCATTGTGATGTACATTTCTATTGACTTAAAATAATTCCAACAAAATGAGCCCAAGCTGTAAAAACAAACATTAATTAATTAAAATAACTTTCTATTGGGAAAATAGCATTGGTAGCAGAATGGTTACCTAGCAAACACATGGCCGTAGGTTTAATTCCCAGCATTTCAAATTTAAAAAAAAAAATCAAAAAGCATGTCTCCCTCCCCAAAGAAGAAACAAACTCTCCATGAAAATGTTCTGCTCATCAGGCTTTGCACTCCCTGTTTTACTTGCATTCACTCACACTATGGTTCTTTCAGATGAGGAGGACACCGCTCCTACTCTAACATGAAGTCACAGACAGATGCTTCTGAACATTTTGGTGACAATCTATTTAGCTCCCCTTTCCTGTACACTCTTCTCCTTTTCTGTTCACAAGGAGTTTTTCCTTTGAAATGATAAAAAAAAAAAAAGTCTTCTGCTTTCAGAAACTTCTGCGGGGAAACATAACAAAATCTCAAGACCAAGAGAATTCCAAATGGACAACCATCAATCCACCCACCTTCTTCTGTAACAGCATCTTCTTTCACTCCTTGTGGCTTCGGTGGGTTGTCAAGCCAGTCTTCAGGCTTTAGGAGATATGCATCTAGTCCCTGCTTCACCAGCCACCATCACTGGAGCCCACTTGGTTTGATTAAACTTAGTAGCAGCCTTGCCCTGGGAATTTATATGCACACTTTAGAAGAAGATTCCCCTCTGCAGTTCCTAGGCTGAGATGATATTACCCATGAACCATGAACATGTATCCCCAATGAGATGGAAATTGGGGGTGGGGGAGGTGAGATCTGATTGTATGGCCAAGGCCTTGAAATCTGCCAAGTCAACTTTCTCTTTCCAACCTACTGCTTAGCCAAATAAGCAACAAAATATATCCTCCCTCCCTCCCTCCCTCCCTCCCTCCCTTCCTTTCTTCCTTTCCTCCTTCTTTCCTTTCTTCTTCTTTCTTCTCTCCTGTCTTCTGCCCTCATTCTATTCCCCTTCCACTCACCTCCTTTCTTCCTTTCTCCTTCCTCTCCTTTTTCTTCTCTCTTCCCTTCCCTGTCCTCCCTCCCCTCCCTTCTCTTCCCTTCCTTCCTCCTCCCTGCCCTTCCTGGTCACCTGTTTCAGTTTTTTATAGCTAGTTTGACTTGGATTTATGCTTTTTTTTTCTGAATCTTGACTAATTCAGTGCATTTGACTATGAAGTGCATTTGTGACCTTTAAGTTATAATTTGATTTAAGAGGAGCAAGGGGGTGGAGAGAATAAAAAAAATGCCTAGACAAAAATGCCCTTTTCCCATCCTTCACAACTTTATTTGCCTCCATGATTCCCAGATTGATCCCAGCCCTCTGAGGCATGAAGAACCATGAAGGAGTCAACTGCCTTCAGGAAATAGTGAATTGCAGCAGCAGCACAAAGCATCATGTCCTATTGACTGCTGTCTTCTGCCTGCAGCTATTAATGTCACTCACCAGCTGGAAGCTAACCAATTGAGACCATCAGCTTTTGCTCTCCTAATCTGGCAACTCAAGGACATAGAGAACTTTAGTTTTAGAGCATGTCAGCTGATGGCTATATTAGTTCTCACTTCCAACCAAAGGTGGAGGTGAGATATTATGAAATATTGGCTATATCTATTAAGCACTTACTGTTGGTTAGCGCTGTACACTCTGACTTTAAGTATGCTATTGTAACATAATTTTCCCAGAATCCTGAAAAATGGGTATTAATTGTTCTTCTTCTGAATGAGTAAACTGAACTTCAGAGAGGTTAGCATCTAGCAGATCCTCAAATCTAGGCCTGTACGATTGAATGGTCTCCCTACCCTACCTCACAGTCCCTGCCCTAACCCTGGCAAAATTTGAGTTCACATGTTCACTTGGAATATGCAAGAAAGCTATAAACTCAATCCTCACTTCCAAACACAACTTTCAGAAAGGTTCAGAAAGGTTCTCTGGGTGATTGCTAATGAGGGCATTTAGGTGTCATAAAGTAGGAGACCTCTATTGAATGGATTGTGTACCAAATTTGTTTTTCTCATTGAATCTAGACCGGTTCCTTCTACCCTTGGTATATGAAGACAGCACATAAAACCTTTCCTTGAGCTAGGCTCTGGTTTCTCATGTCTAGCTACTCAGAAGGCTGAGCTCTGAGGATTATGGTTCAAAGCCAGCCCAGGCAAGACAATGCAGCCCAAGTCA
Organism: Perognathus longimembris pacificus; assembly: GCF_023159225.1. Lineage (NCBI taxonomy): Eukaryota > Metazoa > Chordata > Mammalia > Rodentia > Heteromyidae > Perognathus > Perognathus longimembris. Next base: position 72,971,405 of record NC_063162.1, read on the forward strand.
ATGCAACTCTTATCTCCAATTAACCACCAGAAAACTGGCAATGGCACTATGGCTCAAGTGGAAGAGTGCTAGCCTTGAGCTGAAGAGCTCAGGGACAGCACCCAGGCCCAGAGTTCAAGCCCCATGATTGATGGGGAAAACAACAACAACAACAACAAAAACCCTTTTTTTGAACTAAAATAAGTGCTTCTTTAGTGCTTGTTTGGGGACCTCATCAATCCATCACAAATTTCTTTAGACTTGTACTTTTTGGTCTTTCTTCCATTGTTGCCCACACCCCTGCCCAAAAGAACCTTTGTAGACATCATCCCCCCAATCACACCCCCACCACAAAAATATTACAGGTATACAGGATATGTGTTCATGTTTTCTGTGTCTATCCTTGCTCTGTAAATGGAAAGGGCAGGATTGTTTTCATTCCCCAAGAACCATTTTTGCCTCCCTGAGGGACAATACCATCCCTATTAAGAACATACACTCTAGATTTAAAAGGACTTGAGAGATATAACAACCAGATGCAGTATATGGCCCAGGATTGGATTGTAGGTTACTAAAACCAGTCATAAAGAACATTTGGAGGACATGTGTGAAATTTTAACATGGACTGAATACTTTTGTTAGGTGTGATAGTGTTTAGGAAAATGTGTGTGTGTGTGTGTGTGTGTGTGTGTGTGTGTGTGTGTGTGTGTGTCTTATAGCTGAACATAGGAATGCAAAAAAGATAAGAAGGAAATTCTGGTTTGATGAAGACACCTTTATTTATTATTGACCAAATTATCTCACAGTCCACTGGGGTTCCTTACTCATATTCCTGTGAAGGGTGAAACTTGGCACTGGGAAAGGAATAATTGGCTTGTGTGGAGGAAGTGCTGGATTCTGGAGCCTCTGAACAGTGTAAGTTAGTGATGTGAGTTCTCTTAAAGTGAATTGGATTGTCTTGTAGGACAAGCAAAATTCCTGAGGAACATTCAGTAAAACTGGCTTATAAAATGTTTAAAGGATTTCTTTCAAATTTGGGATGTTTTATTCCTTGGAAAGATAAAATCTGTCTTATCAAGTAGTATTGTGAAATATTTATCCCAAGTATAGTTTATTGTTATTTTATCTCAGGGTGAAAAATTTAGATGTCTACTTAAAGCATGTGAGGAATTAGATAGCTTTAAATTTTTCTTCTGGGCATTACATAAGCAAAATATTAGAAGCTTTCAGGGCTAAGATAAGGCATTGTTGGGGAAAGAGGCCCTCTCTTTTTTTTGCATTTCTTTAGTCTCTTCCTTCCCAGGAGCCAATAGCTAATTTATAGGCACATAATATACCTGATTGGGATTCCAGGAAAAAATTGAAGCCCTTTGTTTTTGTTTTTTGTTGTTGTTATGTTTTCACAAAGATGTATTTTAGTAGAAAGGATAAAGTAGACAGAAATGGGGAAAGGGGCGGGCTATTTCCTGTTCCTCAAGAAAGAAATTAAAGTAAAGGTTCAAAATGGCAGCTCCCCTGTGGTGGTTATACTTTCTGAGGTATGAAAATAACCGTAACCTTTAGACTGTAGTTTTTAGATGAGTAAGATAGATGCTGCTTACTGATCTAAAGCATGGAGGTGTGACTTAGATCTACCCAAAACACAAGGAAAATAAGTAAGATTTTCTCTTTCTCATTAGTGGGAGAGTTTGGCGCTTTATAATATCACACACACACACACACACACACACACATCAAAAAAGGCAGGTTTAGGGGCTGGGAATATGGCCTAATGGCAAGAGTGCTCGCCTTGTATACATGAACCTTGTATACATGAAGCCCTGGGTTTGATTCCCCAGCACCACATATATAGAAAATGGCCAGAAGTGGCGCTGTGGCTCAAGTGGCAGAGTGCCAGCCTTGAGCAAAAAGAAGCCAGGCCCTGAGTCCAAGGCCCAGGACTGGCAAAAAAAAAAAAAAAAAAAAGGAAGAAAGAAAAGAAAGAAAGAAAGAAAGAAAGAAAGAAAGAAAAGAAAAGAAAAGAAAAAAGGCAGATTTAGAGCACTTTTATGTCTCTATATCCTTGTAAGTTAATATCTGAAAGATCATGAAAGAAATAGCCAAGCACTGATGGCTTATGCCTATAATCCTAGCTACTCAGGAGGCAGAGATCTGCAATCGCAGTTCAAAGCTAGCTGGGGCAGAAAAGTTCCTATGAGACTTATTTACAATAAACTATTCAAAAAAAAAGCCAGAAGCAGCACTGAGGCTCAGGTGGTAGAGCACTAGCCTTGAGCACAAAGAGGCTCAGGGACAATGCCCAGGCCCTGAGTTCAAGCTCCAGAACCAGAAAAAAAAAAAAAGATGATGATGATGAAAGAAACCTAATTGCTCTGGATATTTTTGTTCATTTTACAGTTTACTTCTTGGCTTTAATTTTTCCATCTGGTCCTTTTGATGTCTATTAATTTTATTTTCCCTGTCTCCTCATATATCTATCCTGCCTTACTTCACCTCTAAGCATTTTTGATCCCTTTTAATCTTAAAAGGATTACATAGAGTTGATGGTCTATTTTCTATGATGGCTTCATGCTGAGAGCAGATTGATTGTCCCTATCTGAAAAAGGACCCTGAAAGGTTGTCCCTATCTTATTTAGTAGGCGACATAGGAAATTCAGTTGGTAGGAAGCTCAGATGACAGGCTGCCACAATCAGGACCAGAAGACATGAAGTTATTTTATTGACATCCATTTTTAAATTTCGTTCTGTGTGCTGTGTAGGTCATGTCCTGGCACCTGCCTGGCTTGCCTATGTTCTGTCACTGAGGTAGGGGTGAGGGGTTAAGAGGTTCCCTCATTCAGTTTCCCTACAGATTTTTTTTATAGAGCTTTAAGATCCATACATGAAAAAAATTTCAAGATGTCTCACAAAAAAAGGAGAGTCTCATGAGGTGGAAATTTTAGCAAGGAACTATTTTAGTATAGCAGCAGCAAGTAGGGAGAGAGAAAAAAAGAGAGAAACATTTCCTGCTCCCCATGCAAGAAATGAGAATAAAAACTCCGGAAGCCCTTTGCTTTTGTTGGTGAGAACAGAGTTTATTTCAGTAACAGACTTTTTTTTCTGATTTCAGTGGTGGCTTTCCACTGTCACCCAGCCATGAGCACATGAGTGGGACTCTGGAATCTTACATAAAGATGCAGCTGCTTCCTGCACTTATATCCCCACAGTTTAGAAACCCTGCTTGCTTTGCAGCGCTGCCAGACGCCCCTTCCCACAGGTTGAAGGGTAAAGAGAAATTGCCCCAAATGGCAAAGAGATAGTTTTTCTTTTCTTTTTTTCCCCCATCATTCCCAGTGGGATGGCAAAAGCCACATGCTTTAGTAGACAGAATGAATCATCGGCGTGCTGCTTTTTGAAGGATGTCTAAGTTATTTCACATAACAGAGTTTTAAACAAAAGCCCTCCCTAAGTTGGAGGCATCTGGCATGACGTTATGTTTTTACAAATTCCTGGTCCCACATTCCAGGGCCTTCCTGGTACACAGGACTTAGTTTGCTTGTGGGTCTTTCTGTCAGGTTGCATCTCATTCCCACTAATGCTGACTGTGGTTGTGTAGTCTTGGCTTCAGCTTGGAAAATTCCAAAAAGGAATGCTCTTTCCATTCCTAAGCCAGAAGTGAAACCCTAACAAGGTCCATTTGCTGCTCACAGAGTCTGCAGTTTCTGGAAGATAATGGATGATAACTGACTGTGGGATTTGTGAGAGCTATCCCTCTCAGATCTTGCCTCTTAACTGCAAGCCTGTGTTTCTAAATGTCTGCCAAACAGGTTCATCATCATCATCATCATCATCATCATCATCATCATCATCATTATCTGAAATTACATCAGATTCAAGATTTCTAAAAAGGAACTGTTGAAATTTCCCTTTAATTTTCTGGGGCAATTCAACCAGAGGAAGCTTCTTGTCACACCCTCTGTACAAAAGCATCCAGTGGCTCCTCTGTCCATAGGGAAAGAAGCAAATTCTTTTCTGGTTTATATAAGTCCTGATAATCCATCTTAACTAGCCTTTGTGACTTTTGGCTCACACAAGTCTCCTACTCAGTTCCATCAGGCTTTTAGTCAAATGTTCCCATCTTCTAGAATATTCTTTTATTTCATTATTTCATTATTTATTTATTTTTTACTGCACACATTTAACTTGCTCTTCAGATTTATCCTACATATCTGCGTGGGTTTCTTCTCATTTTCTTGGATTCTGTGCTCAAATGTGAATGAGACTTTCTTTACTATCAAAATAATTATCTCCACAAGTATTTATTTCTTCATGTTTTGACTATCTCCCCCATGAAGGAAGAGATTTTTTTAAAGTTTTACTTATTTATTTTTTATTATTTCATGCTAGGCAAGTGACGTACCACTAAACTGTACCCCAGTCCTACTTTGCACTGGTTAATTGGAAATAGAGTCTCATAGACATTTCTAGCTATGCCAACATCTAACCATGATTCTCAAATCTCAGCTTCCTGAGTAGCTAGGATTACAGGCGTGAGCCACTGGTGTCCAGCTTTTATTAGGTTTGTTCATGTCTGTGTTTGCAGTGATTGGAAAAGCCTGGCCCATCACAGCTGTGCAGTAAGTTTTTATGAGTTAAATAGGTAAATGAATGAACTTTGAAACTATTTAAAGACACTTAAAACATGTCAAACACTAGGCTATATCCAATGAACTGAGCAAGGTTATAGGAGACTATAAAGAGATCCTGGAAAATCTCTAAGAAATTGTTTCTATCACTTATCTATTAATATACTCCAATATATTCTGCTAAATTCATTCTTCTTTGATCATGTACCTGATTCTTGGTACCACAGGGAATGATAATAATAGCTTTCTTATACCTTGCTTCCACAGTCTAAGATGCCTACTTATTTTTTGCCCCTTCAGATATCTCTGAAATTGGAATGGGTCTTAGGACCAATGGCATGTCATAACTGGTGATTTTTAAAAATTGCTAATTGTTTCTTAAAATCAATGTTATCCTAGATTAACTAAAATAAAACAGTTCAAAATATTCCCATCAAGCCAAGGGCCAGTGGCTCACACTTGTAATCCTAGCTACTCAGGAGGCTGAGATCTGAGGATCATGGCTCAAAGCCAGCCTGGGCAGGAAACTCTGTGAGACTTTTTTTTTTTTGCCAGTCCTAGGGCTTGAACTCAAGTGGTAGAGTGCTCACCTTCAGCACAAAGTAGCTCAGGGAAAGCTCCCAGGCCCAGAGTTCAAGCAAAAAATAAAAATAAACAAATAAAATATGTATTTCCATCTGTCAGTACCTTTCCACATCACAGTTTGTGAGCTGAATCCAAATAGACTTCCTTCCTCTCTCCTTTTCTCCCTCTCTCCTCCCTCTCTTTTGCTTTCCTAAAGTTTTTGAGATCTCAGCATGTTATATAGTCTGTGTACTAATTCTTTGCCAGATGTGCATTTTTAAGATACTTTCTTGAAATTTAACTTAAAAAAAAAAAAGACTGTGTTCCCTTTGGCTTTGCCTCACTATGCATTTTGTACTATGCACTTTGCTGTGTTGGTGGAAGGCAGTTAGGATCAATCATCAGTTATTGATCGTTGATCACTGGTGTGTTCCTACCTTGTCTCTTGGGGAAGTGGGATTAGACAGGAAGATGTTTAGGAGGGTCTGGACTGGCCTCAGTGAGCTTCATCTGCCCCTGTGGCTTGTCTTCAGCACCATGGAGGGACATCTGAGCCACTTTTTTTTTTTTTTTGTCTATCTTGGGAGTTGAACTCTGGACCTGGGTGCTGTTCCTGAGCTCTTCAGTTCAATGCTAGTTCTTTACCATTCTGAGCCACAGCTCCACTTCTGGTTTTTTGGTGGTTAGTTGGAAACAAGAGTTTCATGGACTTTTTCCTGCCTGGGCTGACTTTGAACTGAGATCCTCAGATCTCAGACTCCTGAGTAGCTAGGATTACAGGCATGAGCCACTGGTACCCTACTGAGCCACAGAATCTTATTAAGGTGAAGATGTTACATTGCTCTGAGATCCAAAGACAGTTGAGCTATGTTCTAGTTCTTTGGGCAAATTTGCTTCAGACTTCTGTCTTCAGAATGGTTGCCGGTTTCTAACAAGAGTCTTTCTTATATTTCTCTGTTTGTCTCCCTTTCCCTCCTTGGCTCAGCAAAAGGAACGGGATTTGAAATCAGACCTTGTATGTAGTTAGAGAATATATGTTTATATAGTTATAAAAAGCAAGTTTTCTCTGTTATAGAAATACTGTAAGCTCATGGTGAAAATGTTGATAATATAAAAATTATAGGAAAAACTACAAGGCAGCCACAATCCAGAAATAAGTCACAATAACAGGGTTTTGGTTCATTTTTTGATTTTGGCCAATCTCAGTTTTTAATCTCTGTTCTGCACCTGATCTACTTAACACCTCTTTGAATCTCTTCTCAAATGTGAGGAATAGAGGAAATTTCTCCCACATGGACAAATCATAAAAAGGAAAGGCAATGTATAAAAAAAATCTTTGAGAGAACTTTAGTAAAGATAAGTTTACCTAACTATGCTATTAAATGGAGTAGATATAGAAGAGGGAAGAATCTCCATTTCACTTCTCTTTAATGTTGAGTCATTAAATTTATTTTGGAGGTGGGGGAGGACTGAGGATTGAATCCAGGGCCTTGTTTATGCTATCAGTTTATCAATGAGTTACTTCTTCAGCTCCTTAAATTCTAAAATTTTAACAGGGAAACTACATGGACAGAAAATTGATCAGGGACGCTAAGGGTACAATTGCACTTTGTCACAAAATAGCAAGAGGCAATTTTGGGGGTGATTAATTGGCTCTATTCTTGGCTATAGTGGTAACCATATAACTGTATGTGATGGCTAAAACTCATTGACCTACACCCCCAAAAGGTTAGTTTTGTTGCAGATGAAGTAGATGCTAATAAATCGAACTTTAGAACTATTCCTTTACTCAGTAGACATTATGTTGAAAATGAACGACACAACTTGTGGACAGGGGCAGGAGAGAAAAGCTGGGAGAGAGCAAAGGAAGGGGTGACATTGTCCAAAAAGAAATGTACTCATTACCTGACTTATGGAAAACCCTCTGTACATCACCTTTATGATAACAATGAAAGCAAATGTTTAATAATTAAAAAACTATTTCTTTACATTTTAAAACAAAGCTTTACGTTTCTTTCTTGACTTTCACTTGGTCCTTCCAATGCCTCTCACTTTCCTGCCCTGCTCTGTGGCTTGTGGATTCTTGACATGACATTGAGTGTTTGTTTGGTTCTCCTGTGAATTGTCATACAGGATTCTTTGTTCCCAGTGCCCCAACTTTGCTGCATATTTTATCCCATTTTTTGAATTAACAGTCTGTTGAGCCAGGCTCCTCTGTACCCAACAAACAACATGCATGGCTGTGTCACTTGCTAGTTTGGTACCAGTAGAGGTCTGATGCCAGGCTCCCTAGGAGACTCTGGAAGAACAACAGATCATGTGCCAATCAGTCTAAGGTTAGACAAGCTAACAAAAGAGTTCAGTTTCTCAGGCAAATAATTGCCTTTACCTACAAATAAGGGCCAAATACAAAGCATCTTATGTATAATCTAATCTATTGGTAAAATATTTTTATTTTTTGTGTTTTGTGCATATTTCAGTCTTAAAGGTAATATAAACTTATTTTCTAACATTGGTATTAGGAAGAGCTCATTAGATAGTTACTTATAAAAATATAATACATACATACATACATACACACACACACACACACACACACACACACACACACACACACACCCCATAGAAATCTTCCCCTGACTGGCATTACAACATTGCCATTATTTCCAATATCAGCTGGCTTGAACTGACTTCTGCCCAATGTCATGTAATTTGCACGCACCTTTTCTATTGTTCATACAACTCAATGGAGTAGGCACTATTTTTTCCCATTTTTATGGACTAGGTGGAAAATGGATTTCAAAGAGTAAAGGACCTGCTGGGAGCCACCAGCTGACTACGGGGATGGGGGAGTTGGGGGAACCATTCTGCACCAAGTAATGCTCCCTTCTCCAAACCACACAGCCCCTCTTTGTTGGCTTGCTTTTTAACAGTATCTGGCATGCATTTATTCAAATCTCTGAGGCCACCGGAAAGGAAAGTGAGAAAGGGGGAAGTAATTAGGATGCAGTTCCTGCCAAGGCAACGCTTGTAATCTAATAGTCTCTCCACAGCCAGAGCAATCTGTTCAACTGCCAATTGGGCCATGTCTCTCCACTGCTTAGGATCTTTCTGAAGTGCCAGTGGGTTTTAGATACACTAGCTCATCGCTGTTGATCTGGGTTCCTGGAGCTGTGCCCTCCCTTGGAACCATCCAGTTACAAGGGGAGTTAGTTACAAGAGCTGCCCTGCTCTCGCCCTTGGGTTTTGTTTGTTGTTGTTGTTTTTTCCAAGGTAGTTTGCCTGGAAGACTCCAAGAAGACCTCGGCCTTGCCCACTCGGTGAACTTGGTAGATGACTGTGCTTGCTCTGGGTGCCCATCAGAAAGTCTGTCCCTGCTGGCTAGCCTGTTGGCACATCTGCATCTGCTTTGCCCTTCAAGGAAGCCATCCACAGGATGTCCTGTCAGGTGCAACCTGACTCTGCCACCACATCCCCAAGGGACAATTCTAGAAGGGCAGGGATTCTGGAGCTTTTGCTAGCCATTTTTCCTGGTCCTTATCATGGTGGCAGACAGAGAAGAGGCACTGGAAAGTAATGAGTGCAGGCTGAGGGTAGAGCTCAGTGGTAGAGGCCCTGGGTTCAATCTCTGTAAAAATAATGCTTGAAAGGATGGAATCCTTCAGATCCAGCCTCTTCTATGATCTCTCCTAAAACAGGGTCCTCTGTCTTCCTCTCTGTAGGATCCTGATGGCTTGCTCTCTAGTCCCACATTTGTACACTTGGACTTGGCTGAAGATCCTGTGGCTCCAGCTCTGAGAACCCCAGGAAGCCAGGGTCTGCAGTTAATTTCCTCTGGGTGTGAGCTGAGCAGTGTTTGCCAAGAGTATGACCTTGATCATTTATTGTTAAATGAACAAGTGTGAGACATGCTTATTTAAAAAGGAATGCTGTACGAAACATGGGTTTGTTGTTGTGTGAAGATGGTGTTGTTTGTTTTTGCTTTTTGGTGTTTTTGTTTGTTTGTTTGTTTTTATAAGCATTTTGAGGAGGGTGAGGGGAGGTGAAAAAAGGGAGGGAGGAAGGGTGAACAAATGCAGGCATGGTGCTCAGACACTATGTGGAAAATGAGCTATGCAACTTGTGGGCAGGGATGGGAGGGGGAGATGGGGAAAGCAAAGGAAGGGGTGACATTGTCCCCAAAGAAATTGCCAGTCCTGGGGCTTGAACTCAGGTCCTGAGCACTGTCCCTGGCTTCTTTTTGCTCAAGGCTAGCATTCTACTGCTTGAGCCAAAACACTACTTCTGGCTTTTTCTATATATGTGGTGCTGAGGAATCGAAACCAGGGCTTCATGTTTGCGAGGCAAGCACTTTACCACTAGGCCATATTCCAAGCCATGTATATCACCTTTATAATAACAATACAACTCTATTTTTAAAGAAAGGAATGATGTAGAAGTTCGAGTATAAAAGTTACCCCAAATGGCTCATTATGTATGATTTAACCCTATGCAGTGAAATCAACCAGCTGGTAGGACTGTTGGCAGATCTAATACTTCTCTGTTGAACAGTACAGTGTAGCTTTGAACAATACCCCAGGAAGCCCTTCACACTCGCCTGAATTCTCTTCCTGTGATAGACTGAGCTTTGCACCTTGAAGGCAAACAATTGCTTTTGTGGCAGAGGCTGACTTCCTGTAAGCAGGTACTTTATGGGAACCTTCCCAGAGAGGGTATTTCCAAGGCCCTGGGTTAGTCCTTGCAATGTGCACACAGGGCCAAGTGCTTTGGCTAAATTATCAGAAGGAAGATAATTTAAACCACAATTAGGGAAGCCCACTATCTTGCTTGACTCACACTTCCTGTCTGTCTCCTAGTCAGGAGAATGGGTGGCCTTAGCTATCTTTTGACTCTGGTTAAAGGGAAATAGAGTTTGAGTGACACATGTAGTTTGGCTTTAATGGAATACATTTAATGTATGTGATTCAGAGACCCTCTGTGTGTGTTAAGTCATTGTCTCATAGTCCCAATTGTCAGAGTCACCCCTGGAAACACTTTTGCTGCCCATGTGAAAGCTTGTTTGGAATTGTGACACCAAGGTGTTGGCTTCTTATATCTCCACTTGATGTTGCAGGTGGCTTCCTGACATTCCTGCACTTCCTGATTTCCTGAAAGTAACCTTATGACCTTCATCCCAGTCCATCCAATGGTGCTATCCAAATCAGAGCCACTCAGTCATCATGCTCCTAGGTATTACCTGAAATGCAGTTTCCACTATACAACGTTTCAACCAATGACAAACCACATTGTCAATCATGATCCCATATCACAGAGCTGAAAAGTTCTAACTACTCAGTGACATTGCATGTAGTGCAATGCTTTACTCATGAGCTTGTGGCATTGCTGGTGTAGGCAAACCAACTGAGCTGCATAGTTTCTACAGTGGTACCCAGCGTGTAACACTCACTAGTGATAAACCACTGCATCACTGGTTAGTGCGTTTACTTTTTGTTGTTGTTGTTGTTCTTTTAGAGTGTACTCCCTTTATTGTACAGTAAATTAACTGTAAGACTACTTTGGGCAGGTCCTGAGGGTGCACTGCATTATTGTTACAGAGGTACCCCTGAAGAAAGGGGGGGACGACATGCAGAGATGGAAGAGAGAAAGCAATGGTCTTCATCCTCTGTGGGCCTGGCCTAATGTGCATGTTTGAGTCTTAGTTTTGTTTTTTGGTTTTTGTTTTTTTTACAAAAAAAAAGTTGAAAAAGTAAAAACCTAAGACTTAAATAAAAACACCCAGCCTGTACTACCTAGCATAGGTGGGTAGTGTTGTCTCAGTGGGGCTAAGTATTCTAGGACATCCGTACACCAACCGAGTCACCATTTTATTTCTCTTATTAAGTGGTTCATGATTGTACCTGGCACGCTGCTCCTATCCAGCTGGGCTCAGTGCGGCACATGGGGGTGGCCTGTGCTGGGTGATCTTCATGGCAAAGCATTTCCTTTGGGCACCTCCAGCACCAGTCCCCCATTGGTTCCTTGCCCAGCACCTGTGCTCTGTGGAATATGGGTATTGGAGCCAAGAGAGGGAAAGGTTTTCTGTTCTTCTCCAAGATTCAAACTATATCCTCAAAATGGTGCATTCGAAAACTAAACTTCATAGAAATGATAAAAGAAAGCCAGCATAAGAAGGAGAAGGTGGAGAGCGAGCAGGAGATGAAGAACAGGGTGACTACAGAGGATCGTGATGCCTGCAGTAGATGCACAGCTGAGAAAACTTGAAAAGAGGACAGACAGAGTGCTTCCTTGGCGTTGGTGATTCATGGCATAGCAGCAGTGCCAGCGGGTGTCCTGATCCAGAGCTGGCTTCATACCAGCCCCACGTGTCTGACACGAAACCAACTCTCCCCTGGATCACTGCCCCATTTCCTAACCGGTTTTCCTGCGTCCACCTGCATCCTCCCACGTGTCTTCTCAGACCAGCAGACAGGGCAGCCCTGAGAAGACATGGTGAGTCAGATCCACCACACCTCTGCTCTCTGGCCTCATTTTCCTCCCACCCTCAGTGAGCTCCAGCCATGTTCACTGTTCTGCAGAAGCTGAGGGCTTGTTCCTGCCTCAAGACTTTTGCATATGTGGTTCCCTTTTCTGGAAAGCTGCTAGCCTGCCACTATCACATCTATAGAGTCACTGCCTCACTCCCAACATGCAAGCCCCCCCTCCCACACCTCCATAATCCTTATCTCTTTCAGCATAATTTATTTTCCTTGTCTACCTCCTTCCACTACCTGTAAACTCTAGGGCAAGGACTTTTTTTTTTGCTAACTACTGTGTTTCTCTTCTCAAGGATGTTGCATGGCATACAGAAGGAGTCTATGAAATATTTGCTCAGCAAACAGGCACTTGAGGTCAGTGCTTTTATTAAGTACATGAGGAGACTGAAATGTATGGGCATAAAGTAAGATGCTCGAGCTTGCTTGGTTAAAGGAAAGGGCAGACATTGGGATGAACCATGCATTCTCCAAGTTTCTGCTCCTCAGTACCACATGGTGCTCAGGAAACTAGGGAAATTATTTCTCACATCTGCTTTTCTTTATGGTTAACCAGACCATTAGGACTACAAATGGCCTTCCTGAGTTGCAAACTAAAGATGTGTTGGCTGGAAGGGACAAAAAGCAAAACCAATGCATGCATCATGGCGGAAGTGAAAGAACACCTTCAGTCCATTTGGCTAAGAGTAAGTATATGAACTGGTTGAGGCCAGCCTCACCAGGGGATTTGCACATAAACACCATTGGCAGGCCAGGTACACAGATGGGCACTGGCAAGACAAGGCCTCCTGCATCCTAGAAGGCATTGCAAGGGTAAGAGTAGCCTCACATTTTCAAAACCATATACAAGGCATCATTGTAGAATGGAGCAGAATTTTGATGGACTTGCTCACTTCAGTCTTCAGCATTCTATCGTGTGTGGGAGCTCTAGCCATGCTTCACGGCTCAGAGACTCTGAAGGTCTGACCCCAGCCCTGTGAATCCTGGTTGATGGAGCAGTGGTTCTTTTACATGGTCAAGTGATGTGTGTGACCACATAAAGTGGCTCCAGCCTGTAATCCTAACTACTTGGGACGCAGAGATCAGGGAATGGCCCTTAGAAGCCAGACAGGGGGAGAAAGAAAGGTAAAACAAAAACAAAAACAATTCATATGACTCCATCTGAACCATGGCTGGAGGCAGTGGTGCAAGGCTCTCATCCCCAGTGACATGGGGAAGCACAGGGGCCATCGCAGCCCTGGCCCGGCACAATGCGAGACCCCACTTTGAAAACAACAAATGTAGCTGGGCACTGCTGGCTCATGGCTGTAATCCTAGCTACTTAGGAGGCTGAGACCTGGAGGATTGCAATTCAAAGCCAGCCCAAATAGAAAATTTTATCTCTGAGTTGTGGATAAGGCATAAACCATGAGCAAACAAGCCCACTGACCCTGACCTTGTGGCTATGAGGTTAAGTCCTCATACTAGCACATGCACACACACACACACACACACACACACACACACACATACACACACACAGAAGCAGGAAGGGAGGGAGGGAAGGAGGGAGGGAGGGAAGGAGGGAGGGAGGAAGAAAAGCAGGAAGGAAGGAAGGAAGGAAGAAAGGAGGGAAAAGAGAAAAGGAGGGAGGAAGGAGGAAATAACCAATGCAAAAGGAGGCTGGAGGCATAGCTGGAGTGGTAGAGCAACTCCCTAGCAAGTGTGAACCCAAGTTCAAGCCACAGTACTGCCATAACAAGTGATGTGTATGTATATGCATTCTTTTCATTATAGTAGCTGTGTAAATCCTAGAGGAATAATAGGTGATTGTGGAAGATTGCTCTCCTTTTGTTATTTTGACATTGGAGTTAGAGATCAATGAACTGCTACTCCTCCTTTGCTACCCTTTCCTTTGGAAATCTACTCTGTTCACCAAGTGCCCACCTCCTCCTCCCTCTCCTATGCTTCAGTTATTATGACATTTACCACCTTGCACCCTACTCATTTGTGTCCACCTCTGAGTCCCTATGAGGCTCAGAGCCCCTGGGGGAATTCTTATTCCTTGCTGCATGTTAGTCATCTTTGTGTCTAGCACAGTGCCTGGAATGTACTGAAGCCTCCACCATTATACCAAAGGCAAATAATGAAAACCAGACTAGGGGCCAGAGGAGTTTCTAAGGACAAAGTTGCTGTATGGGGAATCCTTTCATCAGAACTACCAGGTGCCTGGCACTGTCCCTGAGACCGGACACATGGCAACAACTGCTTCTGCAACATCTCTTTCCTCCCCACCCTTTCTGTGCTAGGCTGCTCAGTGACTCACAGCCAGAACGGAGGCCTTGGTGCTAAACTGTCCCCTAGCACCTCCCTTCTCTCACTGCAAAGGCAAAAAACAAAAATTAAAAAAAAAAAAAGGCAATCAGCTGGCATGGGGCCCTCTGGCCTCCTGGCCCAGCACTCTTGGTGTTTCAGTTCCACATTTTGTAGAAGTCATGGGTTGCGATAATGAAGACCCAGGCTTCCTTTAGGCACCAAGGCCTCTGAACCTGGTCCTGTTGGCTCACAAGCCTGCCATCTTCCCACTCTACACAGCAGGAGCGGCCTGGAGCCTGAGGAAGCAGAGCCCTGGGCTGCTCCCTGCTCCCTGCTCTGTGCTCTGTGCCATGTCTGACCTTCTGCCATGTGTGCGTTTCTCATTCCATCTCCAGCAGCTACCTCTGTGCCCAGCTGCTGTGCCCAGGCTGCTCTCATAGGCCCTTTTAAGCAGATTTCTATCTCTGTAAAAGTGGTGAAAAGGTAATTTTAGAACCCTACATATGCCATGATGCTATTTATATATTTTATTTTAAACTACCAATGCCGGCCCTTTTGTCTGTTTGCTCTCAGATCTCCTCCACACCATCCTGGGCTCAGCATCCTTAGGAATACATTTTCCAGGCTTGCTTCTGATCTGGCCAATCACAGCCAGATATGGACACTGAGAGGAGAGGAGCTGGGTTATCTCTCTTATCCCAGCTCTTGATGGCGTGAGGCAGATCCTTGTTCTCATTTGTAGCCCTTGCCAGATAGCTCCTTCTGTGGTTCCAGCTGTGGCCTGGAAGGGCTCTAGAATCTTCCAGATGTCCCACTTTCCTAGGCCCCAGTGCTTTGTTCATCTGTTCTTCCATCCCAGAGTGATAGCAGCTACTGCCATTCTCTGGTTGGCCTCTCAGTTCTTTCCTGCCTGTGTGAAAGCCCTTCTGCCCTGTGGCATGGCTTCTATCTTCCAATGGCACTCAGATAAAACACTCTGAATATATGTGTACATGACAAAACAAATCTTTGAGTATCCAAACACGCATGTTCAAAGACATAGACATGTCTGTATACATATGAAAACACACAGATGAAGATCTGGAAGATTGTAAATGAAACTGTGAAGACTGCTTTTATGACTAGGATGCTGTGGAGTTGGGAAGGAAAGCCATAGATTTTTCTTTTAAAAAAATCACTTTACATATGTAACTCAAATATGTATGTGGGGTTGGGAATATGGCCTAGTGGCAAGAGTGCTTGCCTCGTATACATGAAACCCTAGGTTCGATTCCTCAGCACCACATATATAGAAAACGTCCAGAAGTGGTGCTGTGGCTCAAGTGGCAGAGTGCTAGCCTTGAAAGAAGCCAGGGACAGTGCTCAGGCCCTGAGTCCAAGCCTTAGGACTGGCAAAAAACAAAACAAAACAAAACAAAAAAACAAATATGTATGTGTATGTACTGTTTGAACTTTTACAAATCACATATTGCTTACATAATATTAAAAACAGTTAAAGATGAATAACAAGAGTGGGTTAAAAGTGCTTTTTTTCTCATTGCCTTTAAGTAGTTAAAAATGGAGTTGCCATTCAACAAAGCAGTTTGTGAATACATTGTGTCATGATCAATGTCACCCCTTTCATCATTCCCACTCATCCCTTCCAACCCATCCCTTCCCTCCCTTTCCTTAGTTTTGTAAGACATACGGCAAATTATAACCAAATGCTTTTACAGAAGTCTTAAGCTACATAGGAAAATTCTGTGGAAATGTTAATACTCTTCATTCATGCATTCACTCATTAGCATCTTTTGCTATTTACTGTATGCCAGGTACTGGATGAGGCCCTGACTACCAGCAAACAGCATGGGCACAATCCCAGCCCTGTCACCTGCAGTAACTAGCCCTCAATGGTGTCCATACTTACTATCTGTGAATGAATGATTCATGTGACTAATAGCATGAATATGAAAGGAGGACAGAAGGGCTAGCCTACTCAGAAAGGGCAGAGGAAGTGATCAGAGGGCAGACAGAAAGGTCTGTCCAAGGCCCCAGTTGCTTCCTTGGCTCCCTTTGGAGGGAGCACAGAGCACTTCTCATTGGAGCCCATGGTGGGATTCCAGCCAGCCAGAAGCACGCAGAGATTCTGCAGGAATGGTTTTCTAACACCTTAGCTGTGACTCCTTGTGCTGAGCCCACTATCTGCTCCCCAGGTGGCTCTAACCAGAGGAGAGAAGGCCAATGCTCTTTTTCTGTATAGTGCTAGAATTTGAACTCAGTGCCTCATTCATGGTAAGTGTATACTCCACCACTGGGCTATATCCCCAGCCCCAGTTCTGGGTGTAGCTTATGTCATTGGTAAGGCTGGTTTGCAGGCAGCTCAAAAGCTAAGGATAGGTGGGGTTGGTGGTATATGTTGTGGTACTCCCAGCTGAGTATGAGGCAGAGGTAGGAGGATTGCTGTCTGAGGCCAGACTGGGTAGAGTTTGTGTGAGACACTATCAGAAAAAGAGACTAGGAGCAAAACCACTGGAGATGTGGCTTCAGTGGTCATGTCCTTGCCTACCAAGTGTGAGGTCATGAATTCAATCTCAAGTTCTGACCAAAAATAGTTAAGTACTGGATATCAGTACTGGTTTCTTCCTAGCTGGTGGGGTAGAATATTTGCTTAGCATGCTTCAGGTCCTGACTCCAATCCCTAGCACTGCAGAATAACAAGAACAAACAAAACCAGAGCCAGTGGTACCAAAGTTGCTGATGTCCACTGAGCCCTCCATCCTTTGATGAGGACACCTGACAGGTCCTCATTCTCCACACAGAAGCATGCAAGTGTTCTCACAGGGCCTTGACCTGGCTTCCAGCCATAGTTCAACTCCTAACCTCTTCTTGAAAAGAAATGCCAGACTTTGTGTTAAAGAGCTACCTGCATGCAACTTCCAGTCTTCTAGCATGCGCGCGTGCCTGTGTGTGCCTGTGTGTGTGTGTGTGTGTGTGTGTGTGTGTGTGCATACATATATGTGCTTGTCTTTGTCATGGGGCTTGAATTCAGGGTGCTATCCCTCAGCTCTTATGCTCAAGGCTAATGCTCTACCACTTTGAACCACAGCGCCACTTCTGGTTTTCTGGTGGCTAATTGAAGAGTCTCATGGGGACTTTTCAGCCCTAACTGCATTTGAATCATGATCCTCAGATCTCAGCCTCCTGAGTAGCTAGGATTCCAGGTGTGAGCCACTGGCACCAGACTTAACTTGATATGTATTTGCTTCACAATTTTTCCAATTCATAGATATTTTGGTAATATCTGCGATCTTATTTTGCTGTAAACCACCAGTTTTTCCAGGAAATTAGGCTACTAATAACATAGTCCATTAATAGCAGTTTTATAGTAGTAAAAAAATAGCAATTACAGGTTACAGCAGGTTTGGTTTTCTCCAGACTGTATAAATCAGGTTATATTTGCTTTTGATGTCCAAATTTCACAGGCAATAAGGAGCTCTTAGCTTGACCTCTATGTCCTCCGGCCATTTCTGGGTGTCTCCAGTAGATGTGTCATTCAAACTTACAAACCAGCTGCCCAAACTGCACAGATCCACCCAGTTCTTTCTCTCTTCTCTGGCTCCTCCAGGTCTGCTTCCTTCCCAGCACTGCCATTGTCCTCCATGAAAGCAGTGGTGCCTGAGCCAGCTTCTTCACAGTGCCACCCAGTTGCTGGTCCTGCCAGCTCTTGGGTCATCAGAGAGAAATGGGGCTTTATGTGCAAACTGTGGAAATGACCACTTCCAGCCAGCTCTCAGCTAGCTATACCTGAAACCAGTCATGTTTGGGACTGAATATCAGAAAGGTTTCTGTGGGTCTCTGGTAGAGTGCCTGCCTAGCAAGAGTGTGGCCCTTAGTTAAAACCACAGTACTGCTAAAAATGATAATATCTATATATAGATATCTATATAGGTATATCTCTTGCTGATACTGGGGCTTAACTCGGGGCTTGGGCATTGTTTATGAGCTCTTTTGCTCAAGGCTAGTGCTCTGCCACTTTGAGTCACAGATCCACTTCCAGTTTGCTACTGGTTCATTGGAGATAAGAGTCTCATGGACTTTCCTACTTGGGCTAGCTTCAAACCATGATCCTCAGAGCTTAGCCTCCTCAGTAGCTAGGACTCTAGGTGTGAGCCACTGGCACCTGGCAACAATATATTTTTTAAAAGGGTTTCTACTGGGAGAGAGTGAGGGAAGAGAAGACATTGTATGAAAGGAAATGTACTGGTTACCTGACTCACATAATTGTAGTCTCTCTGTACTTCACCTTTAAAATAACAACAAAGTAAATATTTTTTAAAAAGGTTTCTTGTCCATAACATCTAGCTGTGACTCATGTACTGGAGAAAATCCACACGCCTTCAAAATTCACCCCATTGGTTGCCTTCCAAGTAATTACATGTGGCTCTACTCCTTAAGTCACAAAAGTTGTCACTGTTTATAAATGACATCTGCTGTCTATAGTTGAAGTAGCTAATGTCTAAAGTTATACTCAGCTGGCCAAGACCTCCTTTCTATAATACTTAATGGATTAAACTCATTCTGAGAACAGAAACACCTAACTTTAAATAATCTATTACATCATAGCCTCTTCCTCTATAGACCAAAACCCCATGTATGTCTCCACTCACAAGAACTTGACAGTTAAGAATCTATTTGTTGGAAATCAGGTTAGAGTTTCTCTCTAGGTCTTTCATCAGACCCCAGTGCAGAGCTGAAGTTCAAGGGCAAGGCCTGAGGTCTAGCAGTGATCTTGCCTGCCTGAGGCCTCTTTGCCTCATTAGAGAGCATTTGGTGTTTGCTGGTGTCATCAGGATGGGCTGGGCTGTGGCGCTGCCCTCTTAAGACATAAATGATTCCTTCTTTTGACATTTTACTGTGCCTCCTGCTGGGGGCTTCGAGGGGATCATAACCATTTCTTAAAACTATGATGAAGTTCTCCATAAAAATGATTTTCAGTGAGTGGTTAGCAGGGCACTACTTAATTACACGTACGATGGATTTTCACTCTGTCTTCACACAAGGTAGCAGCTGTGCCTAGCCCCTCACTTTATGAATAAAGGGACTGACAGTTTGACCATTTGACCAGGTCCACACAGACCTGGTTGCCAGATTCCAAGTCTTTTTATCTTTCCACCACATCTTTCTCTTAAAGATCTGAACACTGCTGTTCTTCAATCACGTTCTCAATACATGCTTATTTGAGCAGAGAAAAGGCTGTAAATTGGTGTGAAAAGGGTAAAGGGTCACGTGATGGGTTGGTAAGAATTAGAAAGGTAATCTACCAAATTACTGGGCTCCAGTTTTCTACATAGAAAGTTGGGTTAGAAAGCATCCAATCCTTCAAAAGTAATAGAGTAGAGCCTTTAAAAGATTACCCCCAGGTTATATTAATAAAGGCTAGGATTTAATACGAAAACTTAAGAAAGCACCAAGCTGCCCTTCAACATGGTCGAACCACTTCAGTGAATGAGAATTCCTTTTACCACATCCTCAGGGTCTGGATTTAGGCCTTTCTAGTAGATAGGCAGCACTGGAGTATCTTTCCATGTGTTTATTTGTATCTTTGGTGACTTTCTTCCAAGTAGGCTTAGACAAAAGCAAACATGCCAGCCCAGGTTAAGACCAACTTGTCATAACTTCTTCCCTTTCTTCAACTCTTCTTATATGTTTAGATTTGGGGGGGGGGGATATTTCTGGGACTTGAACTCAGAACTTAGGTGCTGCCCCTGAGCCTTTATGCTCAAGGCTGGCGCTCTACCACTTGAAGAGTATGAAAGAAAAGGTTAAGGAGAATGAATGTGGTTAGAATACCTTATGTTCCCCTGTGCAAATGGAACTGTGAAACTTGTTGAGACTGATTCCAGAAGCGGGGGAGAAAGTGATGAAAGAGGTATCTGGTCAAAGTACGTGGTGTGCATATGAGAACAAGCCAAAGTGAAATCCCTTTGTGCAGATCAAGGTACATTGTGTGCATATGAGAACATGTCAAAAGTGAAATCCCTTTGTGCAGATCAAGGTACATTGTGTGCATATGAGAACATGTCAAAAGTGAAACCCCTTTGTGTAGCTAATAGATTCTAATTTTAAAAAGCTGGAAAACAGGCACCCTGCTCCTATAACCTCCCCTGAACAAAATCTCCAGCCCACAATAAGAAACTTGTAATGGGCCTTGGGGAGAGAGAAGGCAGAACAGGAAATGTCTGCACTGAGAAAGGAAGCCTGTAAAATGTAGACAATAGTTGTAATTTTAGAAATTCCAACATAAATGGCATCAAGTTAAACTCTAATTTTTTTTTTTTTTTGGCCAGTCCTGGGGCTTGGACTCATGGCCTGAGCACTGTCCCTGGCTTCTTTTTGCTCAAGGGTAGCACTCTGCCACTTGAGCCACAGCACCACTTCTGGCCATTTTCTGTATATGTGGTGCTGGGGAATCGAACCCAGGGCCTCATGTATATGAGGCAGGCACTCTTGCCACTAGGCCATATCCCCAGCCCTAAACTCTAATTTTTAAATACTAGAGGCCAGCGTGTGTAAATTACCATCTTCAAGTGATTAATCTTTCCTCTTAATTTATTTAACTCACCCCTGGCTTCATCCTTTAGTGGTTAGTAAATGATTATGAAAGCTAATTCAAGATAGAAAAATCATATCCTATATGGGTCATAGAACAATGACAAAAGAAACAAATGCTTTCAATAAATAGTAAAAGTAAATGTTATTTTAAAGTTATATTTTATTATCTTTAAATAGTTGTAGAAAGGGGTTGCCACTTTACAAAGCAGTTTATGGAAATAATGTATCATGATCAGTGTCACCCTTTTCAATATTTTTACCCCCAGCCCCCCTTTACCTTACTTTTCTTAATTTTGTAGGATATGCAATGAATTCTTTTTAATTTTTTAAAAATTGTTATTATAAAGGTTATATGATGTACTGAAGAGCCAGACTTTGAAGTCAGGCCCCACTTTACCACGCGAACCCCACTTTACCACGTGAACCTGAGATAAGCAGGCCCTGTGAGCAAACTCAGGACAAGCTTATTAGGGCCCAGCTGGCCGAGAACTCTAACCACTGGGAATGCTTAACTCTAACTGCCCCCAGAATGCCTTGAGCCCTGAGCCAATCAGATTTGTACCTGTGTCCTAATCTTGCTTGCTTGAACACCTGATGGCTGTAACTTTGTTTTTTGCCTTTATAAGCCCTGTACAATCGCAGCTCGGGGCTTCCTCCTAACCTCCACTGTGTTGGTGGGTAGGACGAGGCCCGAGTTGCAGCCCACCTGAATAAAGCCTTGCTTTTGCATTTCGGAATCTCTGAGTCTCGGTGGCCTTCTTGGTGGTCGTTTCGCAACTTGGCATAACAGTACAGAGGGGTACAGTTACATACATTTACATACAGTTATATACATGCATTTCTTTTTAAACAATGTCACCCCTTCCCTTGCTCTCTCCCAGTTTTTCCCTCTCATCCCCACCTACAAGTTGTGTAGTTCATTTTCAACATTGTCTAGTGAGTACCACTGCTGAATTTGTTCACCCTTTGTCCCTCCATTTCTGTGGTTCCCATCACCCTTCCAAAGACAGATAAGTGAGCAGACAAGACAGAAAGAAAAGAAAACATTAACAAAGAAAAAAAAGTCTTATTTTCATTTCCTGGAGTTCATTTCGATAAATATTATTCTATGTGATCAGAGGCACATAGGAATTGTGCATTTGTGTTCCTCTCTCTCTCTCTCTCTCTTTTTGCCAGTCCTGGGCCTTGGACTTAGGGCCTGAGCACTGTCCCTGGCTTCTTTTTTGCTCAAGGCTAACCCTCTGCCACTTGAGACACAGCGCCACTTCTGGCTGCTTTCTATATATGTGGTGCTGGGAACTGAACCCAGGGCTTCATGTATACAAGACAACCACTCTTGCCACTAGGCCTTATCCCCAGCCCTTGTGTTCCTCTCTTAAGAATACCCTCCTTTGGTCTCACAATGAATTTTTGACTATACTCCCCCCCCCCCCCCCCACTCTTCTCTTCATTTGTCTCCCTCTTTCCCCTTGCCCCCTCTTGCAAGAACCCATTTCCTGGTGCTTATTTTGTTGGGCTTTGACTTTGTCTTTCTATAATAGTAAACTTTTAGCTGTCAAAGCTCTGCCTTTGTGGGGGAGGAAGAAGAGACAAGGAAGTGGACAAGAAAGGGGAAGAAACATAAAGTAATTAAGTAAAAGGGAAAGGGGGAAAAGAAATAGAAAAGAAAGAGAAAGGCAGGAAAAGAGGAAGTAGAAACAAGTAGTAAAAAGTACTAAAAAATTTGAACTCACACTTGTAATCCTAGCTACTCAAGAGGCTGAAATCTGAGGACTGTGATTAGAAGCCAGCATGGGCAGGAAAGTACATGAGACTCGTATCTACAATTAATTACCAAATAAGCTGGGAGTGGAGCTGTGGCTCAAGTGGTAGAGCATTATCCTTGAGCACAAAAGGTCATGGACAGTGCCCAGGCACTTAGTTCAAGCCCCAATGGGCGCGCACACACACACACACACACACACACACACACACACACACACACACACCCCTTCCTTATCTTTAAATCCAGGATAAGATCCTTCACAGCAGGACAGTCCCTGCCAGCCATGTGCTGGCAGGAAGTTCATTGGGCTATGTTAGCTTTCTTCTCCCTCTTGAACTCCACAGAGATGAGTTTCCCAGGCCTACTTGGCAGGGTGAATTCATCATCCTCCATAGTGGAATCCAGCACAGCCATAAAAGTGTGCCTCTTCCATTGTTCTGGGTGTCCCAGTGAATCTTCATTTTTATTGTCTGTCAAACTGGCCCCCAAACTGCACTGTGGTGCCTTGGTAATGGATTTCCTCCTGTCTTCTCCCTAGTCCTCACTCTTCCGATGAGATCACTGATTTTCCCCTTAGGCATAGCCATTCCCCCACACGGGGCCTCTGTTTAAGGCAATGTTAATCCCTCCCTCCTGATTTGAAGTGCTTATGACTTTATTCTAGTCAATAAAGTAAGTGGCCAAGAAGAATAGAGAAAGGTCTGCCAGTTGCAAAAGGCAGGGGATGGGGGGTTGCTCTTAAAATGAAACTTAGGAAGAGAGATATGCGTAGGCCAGGAGCAGCCATCTTACAATCTTCACTGAGCTCTCTGCTATTGCCTGAGGGTGGCAGGGCAGAAAGGTGGGAAGAGTTTTAGTTCTCAATGATGTAAGGTAAGCTGCTCAACCAACTGACCTTGAATTGCCCTACTCAAGCTTTCTTGTCCTAGAATAATACACCACACTTTGCAGACCTCCTAACACCCTTGACTATGCCCCTATATACAAAAACCAATGAATGAGAAGGAGGCAGGTGTGACGGTGCAGGCCTGTCATCCCAGCAATGGCCAGAAGCCTAAAGTAGGCTGATGGTGGTCCTGGCATGCTCCTGGGCAGAAAGCAAAGTGATCTGGGGATATAGCCTAGTGGCAAGAGTGCCTGCCTCGGATACACGAGGCCCTAGGTTCGATTCCCCAGCACCACATATACAGAAAACGGCCAGAAGCGGCGCTGTGGCTCAAGTGGCAGAGTGCTAGCCTTGAGCAAAAAGAAGCCAGGGACAGTGCTCAGGCCAGGACTGGCCAAAAATAAATAAATAAATAAATAACCAGAGCAGGGCTGGGAATGTGGCTTAGGGGTAGAGTGTTTGCCTAGCATGCAGGAGGCCTTAGGTTCGATTCCTTGGTACCATATAAGCAAACAAAAAGTCATTAAATAAATCAGTTAAAAAGCAGGACTTAAAAAAAAAACAGAGCAAAACAAGGCATGGTTCAGCAGTAGAGCACCTACCTAGCAAGTGTAATGCCCTGAGTTCAAGCCATAGTACTGATCCCCCAAAATAACAAGGCAGAGAGAACCCAGTTTCCCCCAGTGATAAATGGTGGCAAAGCTGTAAGATATCCCAGTACTCTCACCTCTCACACATCAAGATTTGTGATCTGAGGAGGAATTCCATGAATGCATAGGCTTCATTGAGGAAAACCTGACAAAGGTAGAAATAAGAAAAGAAAAGCTATGTGCCAAGATTCTTGGAACACAGGTGGCCTGTGCCTCAGGAGGAGGGGCCCTGCTCCTGGGCTGCTGTCCTTAATAGCCTGGGGGCTGAGGGACGATAATGGGACTTTGGGAATTACATCCAATCTGGAGTTAGACACAAGCTCTTCACAGGAGTTTTCTGGGGGAGCTGGCTGTTGAGCACCCAAAGACTTTGAGGGGCATATGGAAGGGAAAAGTTGATTCTGATACCCTTGCTATCCAGACAACCCAGGTGACTCCCTAAGGTCTGTTGTTGGCATCCTTGATGGAGGATCTGTGTGTCTTTATAGTCTCAACCCTTGGCCCAGAGCCTGGCATCAGATGGGTCTGGGAGCTATGTCTGATAACTTAGTGAACAAATGTACTTTTGTGCCAATGGAGAACAAGTGGTTTCATTTTTTCTGCTGGGGAAGCAGCAAGTGGGAGTTGTGAGCCCAGTCCCCACATTTCTGGAATGGGTGGAAGTCCATGCATGTGCTGCCTCTGCTTTGATGAAGCCTCTCTGCAGAACTCACCACTCCATGGGAAGGCCCACTGGCTCCAGCTAGATTGCCTTCTGCTGAATTCCAGTCATTCCCCTGCCGCTCTGCCAATCAAGCCCGTGGGGTCTGGGATCTGGGAGGCCCCACTCAAGGCCCTCAGCAAAAGGAGGCTCCGCAGGCCACAGTAGCTCTAGGATTTCCCACACCTGTTTCTGGGAGCAACTCACAGAGCTTTCTGTCCTTTTGCAGTTCACGTAGACTTAGCCATTCATTGGCTACAACGTTTTTATAGAACAGCCTGAAAAGTGACATCCCTTACACAGTTTTCCTTAGTGTTGGTAATTGCATTGTCATGAAAAACTGCTTTTAAAGTGAGTCCCTTACACACACACACACACACACACACACACACACACACACACACATTTTGTATATTTAGCTTCCTGAGAAACTGAAAGGAAAAAAAAGACCAGAGGAGTTCTTGCCCTTTATCTACCCTGCCCATGAGCCACACTTGTCATTAGCTTCTTCATCTGCTAGGAATCTGGCTGTTCTAGATCCAAAACTAGCCTTCCAGGGCCACCAGGCACACAGCAGAGAATTATCTTTTTTCCTTCCTCTCCTTTGGTAGTACTGAAGATTGAACTCAGGTCCTCACATATACTGGACAAGTGCTCTACCACTTGAGCCACACCTCCAACCCCTTTTTGTATTGCCATTTGGAGGATAGTTTTACATTTTATGAGTGGGCTAGCCTGCACTGCGATCATTCGACCTGTTTCTCTGTGTCTCTATAGATGACAGGATGTACCACTGGGCCCAGCCACTGTGCTTCCCCTGTAGCTGAAATACCAAGTGAAAGCTACCATATGTAGTCATTCTTTTATGCCTACGCTGACCTCAAACTTTAATCTTCCAGCTCTGCTTCCAAAGCAGCTAGGTTTCCAGGCTTGAGCCACTGCACCCAGCCAATTTTTACTAGATATTTTGTTGTCAATGGACCCACCCACACCTAATGATGACTAGTACCAGCTCTGGTAAGATGATGTCAAAAGACACGACAAGCAAGCTGCCATTAGCTGTCTCCTTTGACCTAAACAACTGTCCCTTGAATGGTAGAATGAATCATTTGAATCTCTCCACCATGTATTGCTTGTTTGTGATGTATGAGGTTGTCACTTTTAGATGGGAAAAAAAGCTCTCAAGAGCAGAAGACAACAAGTAACTCCATATTTTCTAAAAAGGAACAGGGATATTTTTATTACCCTCACACATTGCCACAGCACTTTGGGAGAGGAAGTTTCAAATAGACAGGCATTTGGAAATTTGACCTTGGCTAGTATGAGAATAGGAAGAATCTGGTACTTCTTAATTTCCCATTCAGGATCTCAGTGTTCCAGGAAGCAGCTTGCTCAAATTTCTTTTCTCTATTTAGCTCTCCTGAATGCCCGGCTTCAGCGCCTGGGCACCGCTGCCAACGTTCCTGCTGGCACATTCAACTGCCATTCAAAGAAACAGCCTTCCACATCATCTGGTGCTTGGAACTCTGCCGTACAGCACAAAACAGGTGGAGGGGCATTCCTTCTTTAGAGTTCTACTGGCATGCCTTGCCCTGTCTCCTGCCCGATGCCAAGAATGTCAACAATCTTCTGTCTGTGTCTGGGGGCAGGGATGACCAGCTATAATTATGAGCAGTAGTTCACTGGCTGTTCAAACAAGATTCTCAGGGCAGTGGTCACAATTTGGATGGCACTCATTCTTAATGCTTAGTTCTGTTGATCGAATGGCTTGATGAGAACTTTGGATACATCATGGAAGGTTCTGCATTCATGATACTGGTGAGTAAACCACGGATGAGTTTCTGGAGAACCAAATACTTGCCAGCAACTTGACAAGGAAGACCAAGAGCTTATTAATCAACGAGGGCTGCGCTCACTCCTCCAATTCCATTCTAAATATCTGCTTTCTGTGAAGTCCTGTATTTTCTGGTGGGGACAATTTGAACTGACAGAGGATTGGCAATCTGTAGGTCTGGTTGAAATAGGCTTACCTGTTTTATATGTGGACACTGGTGATCTTAATTAACCTGATAAATTAATGGACCTCATAAAGGAATTCCAACTTGTGAACTTGGAAATTTGTTAGTCAAAGATGTTAATCTGTGTTTCCTTTAAACCTTGACACAGAAATGTTACATGCACATGCACAAAAACTTTTTAAAATTTTATTGAGTGAAGAAATACCAAATGCCAAAATAAATTTGTGCTTCACTAGCAGACAAAATGGGAGTAGTTGAAATAAATTATTTCTGGAAAGTGAATTCTCAACATATAGATCTAAAACTCTTAGCATTATTAGTTAAATCTCCTTAAGATATTTTGAGATTTTTTTTTGCCAATCCTGGGTCTTGAACTCAGGGCCTGAGCACTGTCCCTGGCTTCTTTTTGCTCAAGGTTAGCACTCTACCACTTGAGCCACAGCACCATTTCTGGCTTTTTCTGTTTATGTGGTGCTGAGGAATCAAACCCAGGGCTTCATGCATGCAAGGCAAGCACTCTACCACTAAGCCACATTCCCAGACCACTTTTTTTGAGATCTTATGTTTGCTAAATAATAGTTCTGTCAGGCATCAGTGGCTTATGCCTGTAATCCTAGATACTCAGGAGGCTGAGATCTGAGGATCTTGGTTCAAAGCCAACTTGGGAAGGAAAGCCTGAGACTCTTATCTCCAATTAAACACCAAGAAGCCCCCAAATGGAGCTGTGGTTTAAGTGGTAGAATGCTAGTCTTTAGCAAAAAAGCTCAGGAACAGTACCCAGGCCCTAAGTTCCATCCCTAGGATTGGTGCGCGCGTGCACACACACGCAAACGCACACACATTCCATGGCTTTGTCTTAAACATTCAGAACTGAAATTAATATACAATAATCTCTATTCTAGAATGATCTAAAGACATTGCTAATACAGTTATAGTCCATGTAAGTGTAAACCCTCTGTATATCACCTTTATAATAACAACAAAAAAATCACACAGAAAAGTACTTAAGTCAGGTAATGGAACAGTATTAAAATGGGAAAAAAAATTATGGCCCTGTATCATCATCAAAGCACAGAATTAAAACTGACTTTGGTTTATGCTGATTTACATTTTAACTTGGATATCTGATTGCTACTGGGAAGTGGAATGCACTGACGCCGCCATATTGGCTTGTGGTGTGTCTATGTCGACCTTTGGCTTGGCCCACTCACTACCTCTCTTCTCCTTTCTCTCTCACATTGCTACCCTGTTCCCAAGTCTCCTGTAGTTCTGGCTGATCTGCTCTGCCATCCACTCGTGGCCAGCCTTCCTCGTCACCTGTGGTGCCTGGGAAGGCACAGTAGCATCTGCCATTTCTCTTTCTCAACAGACACCTCCACCCCTGTGGCATCTTCTGAGATCAGATTTTTAGTTGGATCAGGTTCTAAATCTCCAGTTCTCTGTGCTTCTCTGTCTTGACAGGGCTTAGATTGTCTGTGGGTTCTGCCCTGCACTCACATAATGATGAAGCCAAACCTCCTGGGAAACTCTTGGCCTTATTCCGCTGCTGTTGGCATTCCTCTGACTCTCTGGACTCAGCAGTGATACTTCATCTTCCTGGGGTTCCTGTCTTGGCTTTCTCCTTGTTGCTCAGAGGTCAGAGCACCCAGCCCCTTCTTGCTATGGGATCTCAGAGTAATAATGAAACCCCTGCATGGAGCTGCCCTCTGACTTCTGCCTCAGAGCCAGGCCTTCTCTGTCAGCTTCTAGTCTGGCCCAGATTTGCTCAGATCCTCTTGTTACCACCTGCTTACCTCTGCCCTGTCACAGCAGCAATGTGGGGACAGGTGGACAGACTCGCCCCAGCTCATCCTGCCTACAGATCAGAGTTGATGGGACCCAGTGGAAAAGTGAGACTGAGGGCAGAGCAATGGCAAGGACATGGGTCAGCTTCAAGCCTGGCCCAGATTTGCTCAGATCCTCTTGTTACCACCGGCTTACCTCCGCCCTGTCACAGCAGCAATGTGGGGACAGGTGGACAGACTTGCCCCAGCTCATCCTGCCTACAGATCAGAGTTGATGGGACCCAGTGGAAAAGTGAGACTGAGGGCAGAGCAATGGCAAGGATGTGGAAGGAGAGATAAGGAGGAGGAAATAAGAGGTGGGGTGAGTTGGGGCCAGGCACTGATGGCTCATGCCTGTAATCCTAGCTACTCAGGAGGCTGAGATTCGAGGATGATGGTTCAAAGCCAGCCCAGGCAGGAAAGTCCATGAGACTCTTATCTCAAATTAACCACTAGAAAACTAGAAGTGGAGCTGTGCCTCAAAATGACAGAGCACTAGCCTTGAGCAAAAGAGCTCAGGGACAGTGCCCAGGACCGGAGTTCAAGCGCCCTGACTGCTGGAAAAAAAATTGGGGGGGGAAATATGCACAAATATGATTTGAATATTAAGACACTCTGTTTGACCACGAATCCTGCCTACCAGAGACTTGACATTTGACAAGTAACATGTCCTCCACATCTAAGAGATGAGTTCAGTGGCCTGTTCTATGCAATGAACAAATCCCCCAGAACAATTAATGAGAATAAACTTAAGACACAAAGTTCTCTCCTTTCTTAAATATAATTAGCAAGTTCCATGGAGACAAGGTTGGTTACACAGAACAGGAAGGGTATCTGTAACTTTAATAAGAGTTTTTAGCCTAATCTCATCATATCCCCAGCAGATGACATAATTGATTTTGATGACTCTGAAATCATCAGAAGTTATTCTGCCTAAAGGTTACCTGCTGAGGATGGTTTTCTATAAAAGTAGCATTTCTTTGTGAAATAAGACAAGATAGGGCCACTCTCCAAGCAATAAAATTAGGATTGGTCCTCCATGAAAAAAAAAGTGGTGAGAAGAAAGGTTGTCCAAATAAAAGTCACAATAATAATCTTTGTGATGTTTGTATTTTTCACATTTAGTATTATTGGTGAATGTTCTCAGCTCTTGCTTGGCTTTTTCCATTTATCAATGCCCTACTACTTGAGTCACACTTCTACTTCAGACATTTTGCTGATTAGCTAGGGTCTCTTGGTTTTGTCTGCTTGGGCTGACTCAGAACCTTGAACCTCAGAGCTCAGTGTGTGTGTGTGTGTGTGTGTGTGTGTGTGTGTGTGTGTGTGTGTGTGTGTGTGTGTGTCGGTTGTAGGGCTTGAACTCTGGGCCTGGGCACTGTCCCTGAACTCTTCAGCTCAAGGCTAGTACTCTACCACTTGAGCCACAGCACCACTTCTGGTTTTCTGGTGGTTAACTGAAGATAAAAGTCTCATGAACTATCCTGTCTGGGCTGGCTTTGAACTGCGATCCTCACATTTCAGCCTCCTGAGTAGCTAGGATTACAGGTGTGAGCCATTGGTGCCCAGTTAGGACTAAGTAAGATTTTGCATATTATTAGCACGTATCTGTATCCTTGATCATACTGGCTTAAGAAGCATTTTCTATAATATCTTGAGATTCTGAACAGCAGTCAAGACTGCTGAAGATGAGGTGGGGGATAGCATCTCTTTTTTTATCTTATTAATTAAATTTTGTTGACAAGGTGTTGTGCAAAAGAGGTACAGTTACATAATAAGGCAGTGAGTACATTTCTTGTGTGATATCTTACACCCTCATTTTTTTTCCCTTCCCTAGATCAGGTAGGCATATATATACAATACCCAGTGTACCAAAATCATATACAGTAACCACATAGGGTACACCAAAGGAAATTCACCTAGAAATTTAAATGTAACATCAACAATAGAATCCTCCTGTGTCCTTCTCTTGGAGTTATTTTTGCTTATCTTCGTCTTATATGATAATGTGTACATAGCTATTGAGCTATTGTGATTCGTTGATAGGTCTAGTCTAGACCTTTTTATGTTTAGTAGTTGTTTGGTTTTTAGATACATAATGTAAGGTCACTGACCCAAACCTGTGGAAATACCATTTGAAAAGAAGTTTGTTGTTTTGAAGACCTGGTCTCTACTGTCTCTCTCCACCCCCCCCCCCGCCCCCGCCCCTAACAGTCATATATCAAGGAGGGATGGCATCTCTTGTATTACTATAGAGCTTCCAATATTATAAGGAAGACTCGATTTTTTAAGTCATATTCAACTATTTTCCAGACTATTAGTAATTCACTGCAGTGATTAGAAACTTGAAACTCCTCTGAAAGAAGTGATCTTTGTTTTCTGAGAAAGGATTGAGGGAGGATTTGTAGTTCACCTAGGTACAGAGTCTGGACAGGTGTAATGAACTGCAGGATGAAGCCATGCTGGAAGTGGCTGCCATTTCCTGCTTCCTCACGAGAGCAATGCCAATATCCAACCAGGGCCTAGGATTAAGGACTCAGATTATAGACGTGAACAAAAGATGGCATAAACCATAACCATAGGCCTATATAGTCACTTGAATAGTTAAATAATGGCCCATTGGGACTGCACACAAACCACTTCCCACCCACCCAGAAAGCCCTGGGTACCCCATTCTGCCCCCTCTTTGCATGAAGCAGCCTAGAGCTGGGTCATTGCCTCTGTTCCCTAAGGGCAGTTAAGGGCTTCCACAGGAAATTTCATAGGGAATGGGAGAGAAAAGGGAACTGCCAGGTAGGGATGAAACGTGGCAGATACAACATGTAGCAGATGAACTGTGTCCCATCATGGCTCTTCTTTTTCCCATACTGCCTTGGGGTCCTGCACCGAAAGACTCTTCATCCCACATTGCCCTGGGTGTTCACCCAACCTTTTACCTTCAAATCAACTTACTCGTTACTTTTAAATAAATAAACAGTTAAAAACTCCATCCTTGAGAATGAATATTCATATACTACCCACTGTTCTTACTGAAATATTACTATAAAATGTCTTCCACGAAGAAGATGAAAATTTATGAAAACATATGACTGAAAAGGCAATTCAGCCTTTAAGATTTTGATTCGTTTTACTGATCATTGCACATGAGCACAAAAGGCATCTGGTCCATATGACTCATCTTCTTACAGAGGGAAGACGGAAAGATTAGTTTAGTTAAATAAATTAGCAAGGACTGGAGAGCAGGCCCGCATGTGTTGCAACAATGTGCTCATCGTTCTTCACCACACAGAACAGAGTTTTGGGGGAATTATTTCAGTAGCTCATATCATCTTTAAAAACTGTATTAGAAAGTATAAAGACACACCTTTTTGCTCCATCTGTTTCTCTGTAGAAAACATTAAAAATCATGGCATTCAAAGACAAAATTGTGTGCAATCCTTTGTTCTCTGTATGGAGTTGGTACATTTTTTGGTGGGGCCAGACTGCCCAGTGAATAATCAAAAGGAGGGAAAACTGAGCTGTGAATTAGAACAAATAGAAATGGATGGTAAAACCAATAGAACTGGATACATTGAAAAATACAGTGATAAAGCAAATTGAAGAAGGCTGAGTAGAGTATGGTGGTATTTTTTGCAGAGGGTTAAAATAATGGGTTGGGAAAGTAGCTCAGTGGTGGAATGTATGCTTAGTATGGATGAGGCCTGGGTTCAGTTCCCAGCAGCTGCCAAAGTGAAAATGTTTGTGTGTTTGTGTGTGTGTGTGTGTGTGTGTGTGTGTGTGTGTGTGTGTATTGTTTAGGGTAATATAATATGTAGGAAAGGCTATTGAGTGCTGCTGGGGGAGGAGACGCAGATTTCATCTGAATCTAAAATATTTTGAAGGTTCAAAAAGTACCCTAAGTGAAGAGGTTTGGAACATATTGACTTGATGTGGCTGGATGATGAACTCCTATAAATTGTTGGTTTGTTTGTTTTTAATGCTTTTTAGTATTCTGGAAGTACTTTCTGGTGGAGAGGAGGAAGAAAAGAAAGAAGGCTCAAATTTCAATAGGAGGAAACAACTGAACATTTGCAAAAATGCAATTATTTAAGATACTTTACAATTTGTTAAATATGTTTTCCCAATTTTTTTTTTGGGGGGGGGGTGCCATCCTGGGCATTGTCTCTGAGTTTTGTTTGCTCAAGGCTATTTCTCTGTCATTTGAATCACAGCTCTATTTCTGGCTTTTTTCTTTTTTTTGGTAGTTTATTGGGCTGCCTTTCAGCCATCTTAGATCTCAGCCTCCTGAGACATTAGGATTACAGTGGTGAGCCACTGGTGCTTAGCTCATTCCCTCATTTTTAAACTGACATTCTCATATTTATTTAATTTTAAGTAGTTGCACAAAGGAGTGTCAGTTCAACAAGTCAGATTATAGGATGCATCTTGAACAATGTCACTCCTTCTGGCATTCTTTTCATCTTGCCCAGTTCCATCCCTCAAGTTACATAGTTCCATGTTTTACATGTGTGTATTGAATAAGACTGTCTTTGCCTACTCTTCCTTTCTTTATTCAGCTGCCCTTGCCTCCCATGCATGACATAATTTTGTTTATGGATTAAGAATAATATGCAATTTAACCCCACTCACGACTTACATAACCCTGATGCAAACGATGGCCCATGGAGCCGCCATTGTAAAGAACATCATTCATAAAAACATGTCCGATTTAGAATCTCATTCATAAAGTCATGTCTGATCTCAGAAGTCTCAGGAGATAATGAAGCCTCTGAGGCTGACACGGTTGCTGCCATTTGTATCCCACGCACTAACCTGGGCCTTGCTTTTGACAGTGGAGATGACAATATTGCATTCATGACATCCAAAAGAGGAATTTGATCTGCTGTCAGGGCATATTACATGGCTGCAGCTTCAGGATTATATATAGATTTATCTTCTCTAGTTCCCTTATCAGATTCCTTCACCCTCTTCCCTTCTGAATTACATGATATTAAATTATTCTGAAACAGTATCCAGGATTCTATATAACCCCTTCCTTCATGTCTGTTTGAATATATTTAAAACTGAGTTTTCCAACTTGCAAATCTATCTTTTCCTGGTAAGGTGAACTTGATATTTAAGTTCCAGTTTTTTCCCTTGGAGTTCTGTCATGACCAAATTCTCTATGTAGTTATGTTATTTATAGCTTGTAGAAGGAAAAATATGTTCTCTAACTTCATTGCAGTTTGAATTCAAATTCATTTCATTGGATTCCATCATTCATTAGTTTCCCTAAGCAGAGAAGTAAATCAGTTTCCCAGCCAACACTAAATTACACTGAATACTAGCACCAAATATTCAATTGTGTTTATATTTAGGGGCTCTTCAAATTCTGGACTATTTATATTAATTTCTGGAAATTCCTTTTCTCTGATGGAATGGTTTGGGGCTAAAGTAGAATAATTTTAAACAATGAGTTTCATTCAGAAACGGTTTTCCCAACCTAGCAAATGAAAGGCAGTGACAAAGAAAAGAGAAAAATAAGGATGAAAGATGAAGGGGAAAATCCAAGAACATAGAAGAAAATGCAAGATTAAGAGTAGAAAAATCAAGCTAATGTCAGCACTGGTGGCTCATGCCATTAATTCTAGCTATTCAGGCGGTTGAGATCACAATTCAAAGCCACCCCAGGCAGAAAAGTCTGAGAGACTCTTATCTCCAATTAAGCATCAAAAAGCCAGATGTGGAGCAGTGGCTTAAGTAGTGTAGAGCATCAACCTTGAGCAAAAGAGCTCAGGGACAGTGCCTAGGCCCCGTACTGGAACAAATAATAAATGAATGAATGAATACCAAAATTAAAAAGTCAAGATGGAAAACAAATTTATCTTAGCAAATTGAAAATTTAAGGATATAACTTGAGTCCAAGTTTCTAAATTATGGTTGATCCCAAGGTTTAGATCTGTGGTCTCTGGGAGAGATAGATTCCTTACCTACAGACCTGCTCCATATGGGTGTGTGGGTTGCTTTTTTTTTTCTATAAACTGGATCTTACCAAACACAATGACATTTCTTTCTGTTTTCCTTTTTTTAAAAGACAGACATAATTATTTTTGCTTCTATTTTTTAAATTGTTATTATAAATGTAATATACAGAAGGGCTACAGTAACATAATGATGTGCAGAGGGGTTATAGTCAGGTAATGAGTACATTTCTTTTTGGACAATTTTACCTCTTCCCTGGGTCTTTCCTAGTGTTTCCCTCCCATCCCACCCACAAGTTGTAGAGTTCATGTTCAGCATAGTGTGCAGTGAGTTCTTTTTTCCATTTTTTAATTTTTAATTTTTTGCCAGTCCACGGCCTTGGACTCAGGGCCTAAGCACTGTCCCTGGCGTCTTTTTGCCCAAGGCTAGCACTCTGCCACTTGAGACACAGTGCCACTTTTGGCCGTTTTCTATTTATGTGGTACTGAGGAATCGAACCTAGGGCTTCATGTATACAAGGCAAGCACTCTTGCCACTAGGACATATTCCCAGCCCATATTTTATTTTTTGCTAGCATACATTAATTGTACAGAGGAGTTTCACGGTGACATTTCCATCTATGTGTACAATGTTTCTGGACCAAAGTCATCTCCATCACTTCCCCTTGCCCCCTCCCTTCTTAAAACACTGTGAACAGGTTTCATGGTTCTATTTTCACACGTGTCAACAAACGACTTCCACTACTATGACATTTCTTTCCAGAATCAATGTAGTTTTCTAGTTTTACAAAAGGAGAACATGTCATATTTCTGCCTAGTATGGACTGCACTTGTTGTTAGGACTATGAAAACTGTGGCACCACGTCATAAGGGACATAACTCCCTTCTCCTCCCCTCCATGGCAAACCAAATGCCAGATATGAAATAAACATGTCGCGTTCACAGGCCGAGCTGTTTCTGAATAAAATATCTGGTACATACATGGGGTTCTTGCTTCGGGTTGCTACTTTATTTAGCATTCTGCGAATAAAGATTTGCTCTGCAAACTTTTCCATCAGAGACAGCGAGTGAGTGTGAGGTTGTGGAGCCGCCCAGTGACCGATGTCGGGAACTGCAGCAACAGCGCTCCTGCCGTGGTGGGCTTCCTGTTCTTTCTCACCTCTGCAGTTCGTCTCAGAAATAGGACACAAAGTATCTTTCGACCTGGAAATATTGTAATGTAACAATAAATATAGCTTCCAGGACTTCAATATCACTGGCAAATTAGTTCCTACTCGAACAGATGGAAGAATTTCAACAAACAACATTTTCAACTAGGGTAAGACAAAAAAAAAAAAATCCTCAGATCCTGTCTAATTTGTTTCAGAATTATTGCTTTAAAAATGCAATCCAAAAAGAAACTGTATTATTTTCTTGACTTATGTAACTGTAGCCCCTCTGTATATCACCTCTATAATAACAATTTAAAAAATTTAAAACACATGGAAGATAGCTTTGTGTAACATTTTAAAATTTTTTTTGGCTTGAACCCTGAGCCTGGAAGCTTTCCCTGAGCTCTTCAACTCAAGGTTAGCTCTCTACCACTTGAGTCACAGCACCACTTCCGGTTTTCTGGTGGTTAACTGGAGTTGCCATCCTCACATCTCAGCCTCCTGAGTAGCTAGGATTACAGGTGTGAGACACCCATGCCCGGCAGGTAACTTAAAAAAAAAATTATTTAGGACAGAATTCTTTATAGAGAATAACACTTGAATTTGAGATTAAAACTTGAAAACTGTCACTACTGAAATTGTCAACAACTAAAACATCAACATTTCAATATGTAAGAATGGGAAGAAAATAGTTATCGTGAATGTAGATTTTATTTTAAAACGAAGAGGGCTAGAGATGGTAGTTACTGGTGTAGTTGGGTTTGCATAAGGGTGGAGAGGGAAGATGGGGAGGGAAGGAAGGGGTAGAAGGAAAAGGAGGGAGAGAAGGAGAGCAAGGATATGCTGAGAAACAATCCCAAGACTTTCTGATAAGTAAAGAAATTACTAACCTTTAATTTTAAAGACATGAACTTTAACAATTTTAAATAGCCTTTTCTCTTAACAAAACAGTAACAATTAATTCAGCTGGAAGAATTAGAAAACAATTTTAGAAAAAGTAGTAAAATGCCATTAATAGTCTATTTCGCTCCTTTTTTGCGGGGGCCAGGGTTGGCCATGGGGCTTGAACTCAGGGCCTGGGCACTATCCTTGAGCTTTTTTGTTCAAGGCTAGTGCTGCTATACCACTTTGAGCCATAGAACAGCTTCCAGCTTTCTGGATTCCCTGCCTGGGTGGGCTTTGAACTGGGAATCTTAGATCTCAGCCTTCAGAGTAGCTAGGGTTCTAGGCCTGATCCACTAAGTACCTGGCTTCTTGATACTCTAGTTAATGTTTCTGGAAATTTTTCTTCTGATACAGATACTTTTTAAAGAAGGGCCTGCACTGAATGGATGCTCCACTTTGGGTTATGTGCCCACCAAAGACCCATGGGATCTGTGACTTGGTCCCCAGCTTGGAGCTGTAGGAAGGTGGTCAAACATCTAAGAGGCAGGGCCTCTGGAAAGAAGTTTAGATGTGAGTAAGTACTAGTGGGAAAGTGACCTTCTGTGAGAGTTGCTATCGTTATGACACAAGTCTTAAGGAAGGAGTATTTTGAGGGTAGTTAGTGGCCACTCCTCCCTACAATGAAGAAGTCACTCCAGGGACAATCTCAGCTTGTCACTGGGACACAGAGGAAGATGGAGAGAGAGAGAGAACCTGAAGCCCAGGCTGTGTGATTGTGAGTTTATCATTACTCATGATAAAATGAGCTCAGCAAATTCTGAGGATGTGAATGACTATATATTTTTAAGTTAATAGCTTGACTAAAGCTAGCCACAATCACTAATATCAAATTATTATTTTCATTTCAAACTCATTTTTTTTGGCAGTCCTGGAGCTTGAACTCAGGGCTTGAGCACTGTCCCTGGCTTCCTTTTGCTCAAGGCTAGCACTCTGCCACTTGAGCCACAGTGCCATTTCTGGCTTTTTCTGTGTATGTGGTGCTGAGGAATCAAACCCAGGGCTTTGTGCATGCTAGGCAAGCACTCTACCCCTAAGCCACATTCCCAGCCCTCAAACTCATTTTTTATTTCTTTAAAATATAATAGCTAAAATATAAATAGCTAAAATATTCAGCTAAAAGCTGAATGGTGGTGGCTTCATGCCTATAATCAAGTTACTCAGGAGAGAATGGAGGATCACAGTTCAAAGCCAGTCTGGGCAGAAAAGTCTATGAGATTCCATCTCCAAAGCAACCAGCAAAAAATAGACTAGAGGTGTGTCTCAAGTGGTGGAGTGCTAATGGAATGAGTGTGAAGCCACTGAGTTCAGATACTATATATATGTCTAGCAAATGTAAGGCCCTGAGTTCAAATCACAGTATCTCTCTCAAAAAAAAGGTACACACATATGGGTGACAAAATGTTCAGATCTTCTTCTTTCTTCTCTCCTCCTCCTCCTCCTCCTCCTCCTCCTCCTCCTCCTCCTCCTCCTCCTCTTCCTTCTTCCTCTTCTTCTTCCTCCTCCTTCCTCTTCTTTCTCCTCCTCCTCCTTCTTTGGATGTGTGTGTATGCGTGTGCCCATGCACACGTGCATGCGAGTGCCAGTCCTGAGGCTTGAAACCGGGGTCTAGGTGTTGTTCCTGAGATTCTTTTACTCAAGGCTAGCTCTGTATCACTTTAAGCCAAAGCACCACTTCTGGGGTTCTGGTGGTCCATTGGAGATAAGAGTCTCATTGGCTTTTTTGCTGGGGCTGGCTTTGAGCTTTGATCCTTATATCTCAGCCGCCTGAATAGATAGGAATACAGTTGTGAGTCACCAGTGTCTGGCTCAGGACTCTTTAATTAACTAAGACTCTTCAATTAACTCAAGTGATAAAGTACTAGCAAAAAACGGGGCAATGGTGCCCACTTCCTGAGTTCAAACCCTAGGACTGGCACACAAACAAAACCAGTTTCTGTCCACAAGTCCACAGGAGACCAAGGCTCCAAAATGAAAGTTTCCAGGGAAACTTGCAGAACCAAAGAAAAAAAGAATGTCACCTCTCACTTGAACCTAAGAAAAAGACCAATTTAAACTGAATTTCTCTCTCTCTCTTTTTTTTTTTTTTCTGAAAACTTATTTGCTGCTATTGTTTCCTTGGCATCTTTACTGATCAGAACTGCTCCCCCTTGACTGAAGTGTTATTTTGGGAGCTCCATTCAGGGTAAGAGAGAATAAAAACATGGTTATGGTAAGCAAAGAATGACCTTCATGGACAAAGAGGCACATGCGCATAAAAGAATGCCAGGAGAGCCCACCCAGTCAGACAAGCAGCAACAATCTTCACAGAGAAAGAGGTGGCAATCTGGGATTTGAACTTTGGCCCTCAAGTACTCTGTCACTTGTCACATCCCAGGCTTTTTGCTTTATTCTTCCCACAGAACCTAGGACACAGATTCTTTTATCTCTGCCTCCTGCATAGCTGGGATTACGGGCATGCATCATCATACCCAACTTGTTTTTGAGATAGGATCTTGCTAATTTTTCCTCCTGGCTTTGACCTGGAACCCCCATCCTCCCATCTCTAACTCCCCCTTTCCTGGGATTATAGGCATGAACTCCCACACCCAGTGCTCTTAGTTGCACTTTCTTGCAACAGATCTGAGCAATTTTGCATGGGGCAATGTCAAAGTTGTGAAACAGCAATCTCCTCAGGGAGATGCAGTGCGATTCTGTGGGAAGGAATGTCACATGGCGTATGCTGAAGACGCTGTTCCAGCCTCTCTCACGGCTGGAATTGGGCAAGTTTTCTTAGTTCAAGTGAACTTGATTGTTTAAAAAAACTCAACCCAGTTTCCCAACCCCAGGAAGTCTTGAGGAGCAACACAGAAAGATAGGAATGGTCAGAGCTCTGAATTTAGCCAGGAGTTTTCTCCAAGTCCTTTGACCACTTATATAACTATTAAAGAACCACTTATGCAGTTATTTTTGAGAACATGGTTCTTTTGTTTATTTTTTATAAGCTTATTCTAAATTATTTTAACTTGACTTTTTTTTTTTAGTGTAAAGGTGATGTACAGCAGGGTTGCAGTTACGTCAGTCAGGTAATGAGTACATTTCTTTTTGAACTGTGTCATCTCTTTCATTTTCTCCAGACTCCCCTCCCCCACAAGCTGTACCCTTACATTTTCAACATTGACAGTTTTTCTTTAAGACAAGATAGGAAGTATCAAACCTGCACATCTGGTTTAGGGAACACTTCCAATAAATGAAGGAAGCAGGTTTCTGGTGGGCAGTACTTGGAGTATTTACTTATCTTTTCCTGCTTTCTTACATCTGTCAGTCAAACTACTCTGCTGATCTTAGATCTGGCTAGAGAAATGAAGACAATGAATTAGGAAGCCACCCTGGGGATGCAGGCTCCATAGCAGATGCAGGGGCTGCCCTGGCTGTGACCTCGGCTGGTCGTCCCTGCACC
Organism: Perognathus longimembris pacificus; assembly: GCF_023159225.1. Lineage (NCBI taxonomy): Eukaryota > Metazoa > Chordata > Mammalia > Rodentia > Heteromyidae > Perognathus > Perognathus longimembris. Next base: position 73,011,320 of record NC_063162.1, read on the forward strand.
GGCTGAGCTGAGTCATCTAGGAAGAGCAATGGTGGGTGTTCAGGAATGCAGGATCGGGGAAGGCATCAGCCTGAGCTGCCAGGGCTTTCAAAGGGAAGAACCACAAGAAGTAACATCTGGGGCTAGGAATATGGCCTAGTGGCAAGAGTGCTTGCCTTGTATACCTGAAGCCCTGGGTTCGATTCCTCAGCACCACATAAACAGAAAAAGCTGGAAGTGGTGCTGTGGCTCAAGTGGCAGAGTGCTAGCCTTGAGCAAAAAAGAAGCCAGGGACAGTGCTCAGGCCCTGAGTTCAAGCCCCAGAACTGGCAAAAAAGAGTAAAGTTTGCATTTCAAATGGCCCCATCTTCTTGGATATGTATCTCATTGTGTCATCCTTCCCCTTGCTCGCTTTCTTCTGCCACTGGAGGAGATAGAGGTGGCCTCAGTGTGCAGAGGGGACCCCCAGGCGTGCCTGCCTATTGGGTTCCTTTCCTCTCTACACTTGTCTCATTTTCTCCTACTAGACAAAGACAAGGGTAGTTTTTAGTCTTTGTATCTCTCTAATACTGGCTGGCACAAATACATATGTCAATTAGAACCCACATGTAATTCTAGCTACTCAGGAGGCTGAGATCTGAGAATGGAGGTTCAAAGCCAGACTGGGCTGTGAAGTCTCTTTAATCTCTGATTAACTAGCAAAAATTGGAAGTGGAGCTATGGCTCAAAGGGTAGAACACTAGCATTGAGTGAAATAGTTAAAGACAGTTCCCAGGCTCAGAGTTCAAGCCCTAGTACTGGCCTCAAAATAAACAAACAATAACTGTCGGGTCTCTAGCCCCCCTCGCGCTCTCCTGACCTGCGGGAGAGATGGGGAAACACACCCTGACCTGGAGAGCTAAGAAGAGGAAAGGGTCGGTGGACCACCCACACCCAGCCCTCCCTTACTGGAGGACAAACAGACAGCCTGGGAGCTAAGTCAGTGCAAAGTCTTGTTTATTGAGGTAGATCCCACCATTAAATAATGCACAGGAGCCAATCAGGTCAAAGATCGGCAGGAAGGGGAGGGGTGTGTGTGCATCTATCTAGGGACTGTGAGGGGAGGCCTGAGCTGTCCGTCAAGGGTGGAAGGGCCAAGGGACCAATCCTAAGAGGCAGTCTAATTTTACGTCACAGCCCACAGGACCGCCTCCAGGTCCACCATCAGGCGCCATCTTAGCCACATGTGGTCCCAAGGCTGGGAGGTGGGGCCAGCTAGAACCGCCTTTCTGGGTTCCGGCGTAATAGCCACACTTGACCCTGGGGCTGGAAAACAGGCGGGGCCAGCTAGTTGCCTCTTTCTAATGTAACATGCCCTGGCATGTCCCACAAATAACAACCACAAAACAAAACATTACATGCCTTCCTGACTATAACGCTCTCTGGCAAAAAGTTCCTGCCACATCCTGTGAGGCAGATCTCCATCTATGAAGGGTGCTGTCTCCCAGATCTATCCATAATGAGGATAATTATCTGGCATGTCAATGGCAGGATCCCCACACCCTTGCCTGGTCTATAAAGGGAAGCAACCCTGGGGCTTTGCTGGGGTGCAGGTGCCTCTGCTACCACTGCCTCTGCAGTACCTGAGAGCAGGGATCTACTGAGAATCTCATGGAAACTCGGTAGGGCAGGGTGGCTGAGCAGGCGACATGTGATACAGTCGAACATTCTTATTTCCTTAAGTCCTTGGGTTCCTTTCTCCACATCACACCAGGAAAGGTGTACTAAATGTGGGCCACCTTCGGTCTATGTCTCAGATCATGAAAGAATAAATTATAAGAGCCACCTTCAGCTGCAGGGGCTAACACGTCTCCAGTAAGTGCACCTACAAACCCAGTCCAGAGTTGCCTGTCACCCCTCTCCATCTAACAATCTTAAGAGTAGACGCGTAATTCACCACATCAACAGAACTGAAATCAAGAATCACATTGTTGGGCTGGGGATATAGCCTAGTGGCAAGAGTGCCTGCCTCGGATACACGAGGTTCGATTCCCCAGCACCACATATACAGAAAACGGCCAGAAGCGGCGCTGTGGCTCAAGTGGCAGAGTGCTAGCCTTGAGCGGGAAGAAGCCAGGGACAGTGCTCAGGCCCTGAGTCCAAGGCCCACGACTGGCCAAAAAAAAAAAAAAAAAAAAAGAATCACATTGTTATCTCAGTCGATGCCCAAAAAGCCTTTGACAAAATACAACATCCATACTTATTAAAAGCTCTGGAGAGAACAGGAATAGATGGAATATTCCTTAAAACAATAAAAGCCATATACAACAGACTAACTGCTAATATCGTATTAAATGGGGAGAAACTAAAATCATTCCCTCTAAACTCAGGAACAAGACAAGGATGCCCACTTTCCCCACTTCTTTTTCAACATAGTGCTGGAATCCCTAGCCATAGCAATAAGGCAAGAGGAGGACATCAAAGGGATCTACATTGGCAAAGAAGAAATCAAGCTATCCCTATTCGCAGATGACATGACCTTATATCTGAAGGACCCAAAAAACTCAGTCCTCAAACTCCTACACCTAATAAACCATTTTGGCAAAGTAGCAGGCTACAAAATCAACCCACAAAAGTCAGCAGCTTTTCTGTACACCAGAAATGTACAAGCAGAAAAAGAAATTATGGAAATAATACCATTTACAGTAGCTAAAAAAAGAATAAATTACCTAGGGATCAACCTAACTAAAGACGTGAAAGACCTATTTAATGAGAACTATAAAAATCTAATAAGGGAAATCAAAGAAGACACAAGGAGATGGAAAGACCTCCTATGCTCATGGGTAGGCAGAATCAATATAGTGAAAATGGCCATATTGCCCAAATTGTTATACAAATTCAATGCAATCCCCATCAAGATCCCAGCTACATTCTTCACTGAAATAGAGAAAGCAACCCATAAATTCATATGGAACAGCAAAAGACCTAGAATAGCCAAAGCAATTCTAGGCAAAAAAGCAGTGCAGGAGGTATCACAATACCAGACTTCAAGCTCTATTATAGAGCCATCATAACAAAAACAGCCTGGTATTGGTAAAAAAAAAAAAAAAAAAAAAACAGACCTGAAGACCAATGGGACAGAATTGAAGACCCAGAAATAAAACTGCACTCTTACAGTCAGCTGATATTTGACAAAGGAGCTAAAGACATACAATGGAAAAAACAGAGCCTCTTCAACTACTGGTGCTGGGAAAACTGGGCAGCCATATGCAGAAAACTCAAAGTAGATCCTAGCCTATCACCATGCACCAAGATCAACTCAAAATGGATCAAGGACCTCAACATCAGACCTGAATCCTTGAAACTACTGAAGGACAGAGTAGGAAAGATGCTAGAACTTACAGGCACAGGAAGGAACTTCCTGAATAGAGTCCCAAGGGCACAACAGATAGGGGAGAGACTCGACAAATGGGACTACTACAAAATAAAAAGTTTCTGCACAGATAAGGACATAGCTACCAAACTAGAAAGACAGCCAACCATATGGGAAAGGATCTTTACCAGCACAGCAACAGACAAAGGCCTAATATCCGTCATCTACAGAGAACTCAAAAAACTAAGCCCCTCCAAGCCCAGTAAACCAATTAGGAAATGGGCAAAGGAGCTAAAGAGAGACTTCACAGGAGAAGAGATAAAAATGGCAAAGAAACATATGAGGAAATGTTCAACATCCCTGGCAGTAAAGGAAATGCAAATAAAAACAACCACCTCACTCCAGTTAGAATGGCCTATACTCTGAACTCAGGCAACAACAAATGCTGGAGGGGGTGCGGGGAAAGAGGAACCCTTCTCCATTGTTGGTGGGAGTGCAAATTAGTACAACCACTTTGGATAACAGTATGGAGGTTCCTCAAAAAGCTCAACATAGGCCTACCCTATGACCCAGCCATACCACTCCTAGGCATCTAACCTGAACAACAGGTCCGAAGATATCAAAAAGACACCTGCACCTCCATGTTTATCGCTGCACAATTCACAATAGCCAAAATATGGAAAAACCCAGATGCCCCTCCACAGATGAATGGATCCAAAAAATATGGTACCTATACAAAATGGAATAATACATAGCGGTTAGAAATGGTGAAATGTTGGTATTAACAGGGAAATGACCAGAACTTGAACAAATAATGTTGAGTGAGACAAGCCTAGGACACAGAAAACAAAGGGACATGATCTCTTTGATACATGACTGTTAAGGTGGGGGGAGGGGGAGACAGTAGAGACCAGGTCTGCAAAACCAAAAACTTCTTGTCAAATGGTATTTCCCACAGGTTTGGGTCAGTGACTCTACATTATGTAACTAAAACCAAACAACTACTCAACATATAAAGGCCAAAAATAGACCTCTCAGTGGATCACAATAGTTCAAAAGCTATGTATGTATGTTCATATAAGACAAGGATAAGCAAACTCTATTGTTGACGTTACATTTAAAGTCCTAGGTGAACTTCCTTTGGCGTAGGCGAATGTATATATGTTTTTGGTACACTGTGTAATGAATATATGTCTACCTGATCTAGGGACGGGAAAGAAAAACAAGGTGTAAGATAACACAAGAAATGTACACACTGCCCTATTATGTAACTGCACCCCTTTTGCACAACACCTTGTCAAAAAAATTGTTTAATTAATAAATAATTTTTTTAAAAAAAAGAGTAGACGCTACACACATTCCTCGGGTCTTTGCAGACACACTGTGTAAAGTCTTGGGTAAAAGTCGGTTCTTCCTGGACTGTACGGTCCTTGTGGAGCACAGAAGCATGACCCCAGTCCTGGGTGCAGGGGTGGTGGGGATGGCTACGGTGAGTCTGGGGGAGGAACATCCTCTTGGAAAGATTTTGCTCCAAGGCAGGCTGAATTTTTCAGCAATGGGAAGCTACTTCTGCTAATAGGAAAAGCCTAGGGACGTGAACATTCAAGGTAGTTCATTTCCTCTGGAGCAAGCAGAGGCTCTGGCTCTCATTATTTTTCATTTCTTTTCTTTTTCTTTTTTGGAGCCAGTCCTAGGGCTAGAACTTAGGCACTGTTCCTGAGCTTTTGTGCTCAAAGCTAATGCTCTACCTCATGAGTCACAGTTCCACTTCTAGCTTTTTGGTGGCTAACTGGAGATAAGAGTCCCATAGACTTCCTTGTCTCTGCTGACTTCAAACTGTGATCTTCAGATCTCAGCCTCCTCAGTAGCCAGGATTGCAGGTGAGAGCCACCAATAGCTGGCTTTCATTATTCCTTCCTCCCTCCCTTCCTTCTTTCCATTGTTCCTTCCTTCCTTCCTTTTTTGTCAGCTGTAGGACTTAAACTCAGGGCGTGGGTGCTGTTCCTGAGCTCTTTTGCTCAAGGCTAGTACTCTATCACTCTGAGCCACAGCTCCAGTTCCAGTTCTTGAGTGGTTAACTGGAGCTAAGCAGTTTACAGTGGCTTTTCTGTCTGGGTTAGCTTCAATCTGATCCTCACATCTCAGTCTCCTGAGTAGCTAGGATTAGCCACCAGCACCCAGTGCTCATGATTTCTTTTCTTTTTTTTTTTTTTTTTTTGGCCAGTCGTGGGCCTTGGACTCAGGGCCTGAGCACTGTCCCTGGCTTCTTCCCGCTCAAGGCTAGCACTTTGCCACTTGAGCCACAGCGCCGCTTCTGGCCGTTTTCTGTATATGTGGTGCTGGGGAATCGAACCTCGTGTATCCGAGGCAGGCACTCTTGCCACTAGGCTATATCCCCAGCCCGCTCATGATTTCTTAATCAAGTCATTTCACATGATGAATTTGATGGAGTTGTGAATTCAATTTTTACCATAACTCAACAATCCTTAAAATTAAAACTGAAACCAGTGTGGTGGTTCATGCTTATAGTCCCAGCATTCCAGTGGCTCAAGTGGGAGGATTGCTTGAGCTCAGGAGTTTCAGACTATCATGTGACTCCATTTCAAAAAGGTTAACCATAAACAGACTGATCAACTCTCTCTCTCTCTCTCTCTCTCTCTCTCTCTCTCTCACACACACACACACACACACACATTTTGTACTTGATGTTCAATAACTTCCTGCTTCCATTGTCACACTATCACGATCAGAAAACCTGGATACATTCCTAACTGGGAAGGAGCTCAGTCAAGGGGCATGACCATGTGAGGACCACTTGAGTTCCACGTAAGCTTACACGTCCATCTCCTGGATACTGATTCTGTATCTGTCCCAGTCCAATCAAGAGACGAACCACGCAAACATGTAAATGGAGATGTTTGTATCAAGATTATGACAGGGGGCTGGGAATATAGCCTAGTGGTAAAGTGCTTGTTTCATATACATGAAGCTCTGGGTTCTATTCCTCAGCACCACATATATAGTAAAAGCTGGAAGTGGCGCTGTGGCTCAACTGGTAGAGTGCTAGCCTTGAGCAAAATGAAGCCAGGGACAGTGTTCAGGCTCTGAGTGCAAGCCCCAGGACTGGCCAAAAAAAAAAAAAAAAAAGAAAGAAATTATGACAGGGAACTTGAGCAAGAAATAGATTGTTAGAGGAATAAAGAGAAACCTAAAAACATTACAGAAATAGCAGATACAAGGATTGGCCAATGCCCTTAGGGCTGAAGTATACTAGCATTGAAGAGGTCTGGTTGGTAGCACACACTGGATGTTGCAAGGTCTTTGAGGGTGCAAAGCCACTGAAACAGCGCTGTGGGTGTCTCCTGGAGGGCCTGTACTCATGCTAGGCTATGAAATGCCTTCAGGGGTTCAGAGAAAGCTACTCCTAGGATTGCCTGTGAGTTCACCTAAGCGGGTTCCTCGATAAGCGGCTTGTGAGAAGTGCTGGCCATGGCTGGGTGGAGCTGGGTGTGGCAGAACAAGGAATGCAGCTGGACCTCAGTGAAATCCCCTTCCCCAGTGTCCCTCTGGCGCCCTCTACTGGCAGCCTAATTCATCCCAGAAGACAAATGTTCACACTTCTCTTATCACAAAGCAAGCAAAAGGAACTGTGGACTTGAACCCGGGGAGTAATGACTTATTTAATAATTGGCTCAGTAGCCATTTCCTTTAAGTGGAAAAGAAAATCTCACCATGAGGCTTGGATTTCATCGAGCTTCTGGAAGGCTCATTACAAATAGGCTGTGGACTCTCCCTGGAGACACACCCCAAGTGCACATGGCCATGAAGAGAATTCAGAAGTCCACATAGTTTTGGATTTCTTCTCTGAAGCCAGACTAAGAGCCCTCTGCTCTCTGGTTGGGCCAATAGCGAGTCCTCAAGGGTGTTTAAATGTAGTTTGAATGTAGGGTAGTGAATGTAACATCTCTAAACTCCAGTAAATTATATTTGTTTGGTAGCAACAAAGGTAACATTTAGACATATATCCAGTAGTTGCAAATTTGGGGTAGAAAATGAATGAAATAGTTTTTTTGTGTGTGCAAAGAAAGGCTGAACGCTGGTGGAAGGGCAAGCCATCATGAAATAATTGTGATACTGTGATCGGGGTTTGCACTTGGGTGGCCACATACAGAGAAGGATCCAGTAAGACCTGCAGTGCTTTAGTAAGGCATGCTGGCTTATCTTTAGGGTGAGACCAGGGGTTGCTACCATACTATCTGGTATTCCTGCCTACACGACTCACCCACCCACCCACTTTGACTCAGAGCAAGAACCTGTGACCAAACAGACTACGTTCTACCTGATGGTTTGTCATCAGAGGTATAGTCATGTGGCTTCTGCATTGCTCTCTGGGAGCTCTCATTCTTGGAGAATCCAGCTGCCATGCTGGGAGGACACTCAGGCCATCCTGTGAAGATGCCCACGTGGGAGGAGATGCCACACCAGCTGTGGGCACCAGTGCAGTAGCCTGTGAGTGGGCCACCAGGACTCGATCCTCCAGGCCCAATTGAGTCTTCAGATGATGGGCTGTCAGCTGACATTCTGACTCACACCATCAGAGACGAAAAGCAGAATGGCTCCAAACCACACAGTACCTGCAGGTAGAGTAAGTCATCAGAGAAATTTGAGACTCCCATCTTAATCCCAAGGTCACTCTTCAAGTGCTTCCAGAAAGGCAGTCACTGAAAAGCAGGAAATGCAACTTCTGAAACAGCCTATGCAAGCTTCTGCCAATAAAGAAATGGATGGGAATATGGATGTGTCCTCCTGTCTATGCTCAGGACCTCACAGCAGGTCTGCACTTCACTCCCTATGCTCACCAAAATGTGCGAGGCATTACAAGCCAGCATGTCCAGCCCTCTGGGATGTCTGGAGATGATTCTTAGGAAGGCTGGTTGAAGCATCTTGGCCTGTGCAGTCTGGAGAAGATATATAAAACATTTAATGATCATCTATTTGAAGGGCTGGCACATGGAAGAAGAGTAAACATATTTAGCTCAGTGGTACAGGACTCACCTTCCATTTACTCAGCCCTGGGTTTGATCTTGGATACTGCCCTACCAAAGTAAACACATCTGCTGGGAATATGGCCTAGTGGTCAAGTGCTCATCTCATACACATGAAGCCCTGGGTTCGATTCCTCAGCACCACATATATATAGAAAAAGCCAGAAGTGGCTCTGTGGCTCAAGTGACAGAGTGCTAGCCTTGAGCAAAAAGAAGCCAGGGACAGTGCTCAGGCCCTGAGTTCAAGCCCCAGGACTGGCAACAAAAACAAAACCAAACAAACCAAAGTAAACACATCTGGATGGATCAAAACAGGAAGAGTAGGCCCGATGAGAAATGACAGTGATGCAGGTTTCAACTCACTTAGAACCACCATGGCTACAATGAAAACTAAGGTGCTCTACCTTCCTGCAAAGATTTAAACCAAGGCTGACTTAAGGCCTTGCCGAGATATGGGACAAGATTCTGGAGATATACGGAAGCTTGATCTAGGTGATTTCTATGATATTATTTCTGGAAAGCTTTTCCTCTGAAATGTGTCTTCAAACAAGGAAGTTCAGTACCATGGGAAGAGTGCACAAAAGGCTGGAATCAAAACTTTATTTCAAACACAATTAGTGGGTGGCTTTGTGCTTCTGCATCCCCACTATGTCTTGGGACTATTCTAAAAGTTCACACCACTAAAAGGACACACCACTTAAAACATAAACTTAGCAATTAATGTGTATGGTTTTCTTCCTTTGTTTCTCTGTTCTTTTTAATTTATTTATTAATTGAACACAATTTTTTGACAAGTTGTTGTGCAAAAAGGGTACAGTTACATAGTAGGGCAGTGTGTACTGTTTCTCTGTTTTTAAGATGGGGTCTTGGTATGTTGCCGAATCTGCTTTTAAACTTCAGTGCTCAAGTGATCCTCCTGTCAGTGTTTAAGTAGCTGGAACTATAGGCATGTAGTATTGCATCACTTCTTTCCATTTTCTACAACATGTCTTATAATCAAACATCTGGGATCAATTAAGATTTTTAAAAGAATAGTGTTGAAATGAACTGATCTTCCTCGGCTTCCAGAGGAGATTTACATTTTTTTTCTTAGAAACAATGCATTTGATTGAGTCTTGATTAGCTGCTTTTTGACAGAATCTTTAAAACCTGACTATTTAATGGCCAAAGTGGAAATGGAAGCAATCAGAAGCCAGATGGCCAACATCACCTCTGCAATTGGCAACTGCAAAATCACCACTTGACTTAAAGTCTTTCATCACAAGGCAGCAGCTCACCAAATTAATAAACTCAAATGTGCTAACTAACATCATAAAAGATATTTTGGTTTCTTGGAAGGCACTCCAAATTGTAGGTAAAAATAATTCTGTAAAAAAATCTGTTACAAGCAGTTGATTTTTAATAAAAAATTGCAAGATTACTATATGAATGCTTTTTTTTTTTGCCAGTGCTGGGGCTTGGACTCAGGGCCTGAGCACTGTCCCTGGCTTCTTTTTGCTCAAGGCTAGCACTCTGCCATGTGAGCCACAGCGCCACTTCTGGCCATTTTCTGTATATGTGGTGCTGGGGAATTGAACCCAGGGCTTCATATATGGGAGGCAAGCACTCTTGCCACTAGGCCATATCCCCAACCCTATATGAATGCTTTTTGTGTGCCAGTCCTAGGGCTTGAACTACAGGACTTGGGACTGTCCCTGAGCTTTTTTTTCCCTCAAATACAAATCATTCTTTTATATATGGGAATATAAATACTAGATACACCAAAGATAACCTTTGAGGAAGATAAATTATATTCACCCAAGGTGATTTAATTATTTAAAAATTGTTAATTATAAAGGTGATGAAGAGAGGGACTTAGCTTATATTTTGTTGCTCAAGGTTAGCACCCTACCATTTGAGCCAGAGCTCCATTTCTGGTGTCTGGCTTATTCCTCAACTATTTTTTTTTTTTGCCAGTCCTGGGCCTTGAACTCAAGGCCTGAGCACTGTCCCTGGCTTCCTTTTGCTCAAGGCTAGCACTCTGCCACTTGAGCCACAGCGCCACTTCTGGCTGTTTTCTATATATGTGGTGCTGGGGAATCGAACCCAGGACTTCATGTATATGAGTCAAGCTCTCTTGTCACTAGGCCATATTCCCAGCCCCTGGCTTATTCCAATTATTTTCATGGTAATGACAAATTTTGCATTTGTCCATGCTAGTGAACCTCTGATGGACTCTACTGGAAATAATGCGTAATGCTGTGAATATATTGTCTTAATAACTATTAGTATACCTCTCAGTAATAATATGCACTTCATAGCTTTGGTGTGTGCAAAGCTTACCAATGATTCCATACAGGCTTCTCAGAAGCCTGAGCCAAAAGTCTAAGTGATGGGTTGGAAGGACTGAGAGCTGGTGCCTGTGCAGACTCCATGACCCAAATAGGAGTGTGACCTAATACAAGTGTTAAGGAAGATGGCACAGGACTTGTAGAGTGGTACAACATTATCAAAGATTAAGACTCCATTTTCTTGCACAGCCATTGTTGGGGTTTGAATGTAAAATGTTCCCCCCCCCCCCCCCGCCCCAAGCTCCCTTGGTGTCCAGCTGCTGGTGCTGCTTTTGGAAGCTCTGGAAACTTTAGGAGGCTAGATCTACCTAGAAGAAACAGGATGGTGGGAGGGCTCTCTTCCCTGGCCTATTCCTGTGTCCCTTTTTGTTGTATATGTGTAAATTATCCAAGAAGCTACATATTGAAGGATCAAATCTTGGGAGTTTTAATTAGAGCATTAGCAGTCTGCAGGCTGCCAGCTAATACAAAGGTCTGCAGCCCCAAAATACACTTAACACTAGCAGGAAACAGGCCAGAGGAAAGAAAGAAGAAACCATACCAACCAACCAATCCAGCTCCAATGGAGAGCTGGCTTGGGGTGCCATGGTGATGAGAGACGAGCCAGGACACAGGACATGAACACGGAGACATGTGGCCTGACCCTAAATAAGGTCAGGTCAGGGGGCTGGGTTACAGGAAGCTCCCAGACCCAGGCACTTGACTGACAGGTTCAGTAACCTATAGGCCAAGTGTCCACTCCTGTCTCTAGGGATTCAGGAACACTCACCACCTGGGTGATGGGACTTCCCTTCCTCTAGAAATACGGCACACCCATCAAGACAAGATGCCACATAGTACAACTTGCTATGTGGCCAATGATAGCGCTGGCCAGATCTGACCTCCATATTACATTTTTTTTTTTTTTTTTTGCCAGTCCTGGGGCTTGGACTCATGGCCTGAGCACTGTCCCTGGCTTCCTTTTTTTTTTGCTCAAGGCTAGCACTCTGCCACTTGAGCCACAGCACCACTTCTGGCCATTTTCTATATATGTGGTGCTGAGGAATCGAACCTAGGGCTTCATGTATATGAGGCAAGCACTCTTGCCACTAGGCCATATTCCCAGCCCTCCATATTACATTTTTACCTCCTTTCTACCACGAAATCAACAGTTCTCTGCTATACATGCCTTCAGTCATGACATTTTGCCTAACTACATGGATAAAGTGACCATGAACTAAAAGCGTGAGCTAAAAATCAATAATCCTTGGCTTAAGTTGTTTTGTCAAGTATTTTGGTGAGGCAAAAGCGACTAATACAACCAGTTTTTGTTCTGTGGGTTGCTGAACCTTCAACATAGGCCTCCAGGAAGGCAGACAGATGTAGGGCAGGGGTGAGCTGTGGCTCACCAGCCTCCACACCTGGAACCCTAGTAGCAACTTCAAATGTCATCTCATTGTCTAGAGTTGTGTTACATGGCTGCCCTAACTGCAAGGGAGTCTGACAGCGTTTTAGCTGGAATCCTGTTACGAGTTCCATTAGGGTGACTGGGTAAAGAAAGACCAGCATCTGGTGCAGAAAACTTGAGTCATAGCAAGTTAATAGTCTTTTATTTCTGGGAATAAGGACTCACTCTTATTCAGAATAGCACTTGAGAGGATACAATTAAGATTTATTCTGAAGACAAGGTGGTAGAGTGGGAAGAGGCACTGGGAAATCTGCTGTTGTCCATACTGAGTAGAACTTCCCATTGGTCAGTAATCCAGTAGTTCTGAAGCCAGGAGGGGAGGAGACCAAATTCCCTGCCTTCTTTGCATTCTCCTGGAAGCAGAAGTCTGCAGCTCTTAAGTGCACATCTAACAAACCACCCTGACTCCTAATACCCCACAAAACCTAAATGTGGATGAGCAGAGTAGGCATGGTTCCCACGGTTCGTCTTCATGTCCCATGAATTCGGTGCTTTCATAAAAGCACTCGCCCACTTCTGTGACTATGATGAGCCCGGTCAGAGGCTGGAAGGCCGGCAGGCAGGAAGCCACCAATCTTTGATGTGGGATTAGAGGGCTACAAATCAAATCGATCTGGCTTTAAGTGAGCCTCCCGAACAGGTGATGCGCCCCAGGGCCCCTCTTGCCCTGGCTGTGTCCCTGCTCTGTCCCAGGCGCCCCTCTGCCATGGCTGCGGCCGGTGGCGCCCCAAGGTCCCCTCTTGCCATGGCTGCGGCCCTGCTGCGCCCCAAGCCCCCTGTACCCTGGCTGCGGCCCTGCTGCGCCCCAGGCCCCCATAGAAAAGTCGGCTTCGGCGTCCGGAAGGGTGGTGAGGAGGCCTTGGGATAAAGGAGCCCTTCCCCACTGAGGGCAGTGCTGACCCGTCCCGGAAGACGAAGCTCCACAGGGACGATCCCAAGCCCCGTGCTGCCGGAAGCAGGAAGCCGGCGGAGCCCGAGGGGCGGGGCGTTCGTGACGTTCTTCCTCCAGCGCCACCCAGCTTAAAGGGGCCGCGCCCCTCCCTGCTGCCGCCACTACAAAATCAGCCCTCTGGTGAAGGGCGTCGCGGTCCCCGTCCCCGCCCTCTGACACCTGCCGCCGCTAGGGCCACCTGGGCTGGAGCCGCCCAGCGGAGGGCGCCGGCGGAGACGAGGCCGCGCCCTTCGGCCGCCCGCGCCCCCTCGTAAGACCCGGGGTGGCCTGCTGCAGTCGCAGCCCCGCCGCCGGCCGGAGAGCGCGGAGCTGCCGCCGCCCCAGGGCCTCCTTCCCTGGTCCTCCTCGTCGCCTCTGGTACCAGCGCCGCCCCGCCGCGTCGAGGCCTTGTTGCGTGTCCGCTCGGGGTCTCGGGCGGGCGGGGCCGGCGGGGCGGGGCCGCGGCCCTCCCTCCCTCTCGCCTCACCTCCCTCCCTCCTTCCCGCCCTTCCTCCCTCCCTCCGCTGTCGGAGCCCGGCCGAGCCCGGACCCGGCGGGCATCGCTGCCCCGCCGCCCGCCGCCGCGGACCTGCCATGGCCTGCGCCCCGGCGCGCGCCCCTGTGACTGGCTTGCACGCGGAACCCTGAGGACTCCCGCGCCCCGCGCGGCCGGGCCCGCGCCCCAGCGTCCCCCGAGCACCGCCTGCCTCCTTCCCTGAGGCGTCGCTGCGGGCCTCCTTGCGGCCGGCCCACCAGAGGGCCATGGACCCAAGCGGGATGGAGATTCCGGTGACCCTCGTCATCAAAGCTCCGAACCAGAAGTACCGCGACCAGACTGTCAGCTGCTTTCTCAGCTGGACCGTGGGGAAACTAAAATCGCATCTCTCCAGCGTGTACCCCAGTAAGCCCGTAAGTGCTGCGGGGCCCGGCGTGTACCCCAGTAAGCCCGTGAGTGCTGCGGTGCCCGGAGCGTACCCCAGTAAGCCCGTAAGTGCTGCGGCCCGCCCGGCTTTGCCTCCCGTGATGGCCAGTACTCCCAGGGCTTGCCGGCGGCCCTGAGTGTGCCCCGTCTGTCCTTAATATTTGCTCCAGGAGGTTTAGTTGTTAGTGGGTATGTGCAGAATTTGCATATGTGAAGACAGGCAACTTGGAGCCCAACTCGAGATTGTTACATTGTGTGTGTGAATGTGTGTGTGTTTGTGTCTGTCACGATCGGTGTGTCCGTCCTGGGCTTGAACTCAGGGCCTGGGCACTGTCCCTGAACCTTTTTGCCCAAGGCTAGTAGTGCTTTTCCACTTGGACCACCACTTCATTTCTGTTTTTTTTTTTTTTTGTGGTGGTTAATTGGAGATAATGGTGTCACAGACTTTCCTACTCTGGCTAGTTTTGAACCATGGTCCTCAGATCTCACTCTCCTGAAGAACTAGGATTACAGGTATGAGCCTGTAATTCTTTTTGTTGCTTTTAGAAATAAAGAAGCACAACAACCCACATTAGGGCTTTGACTGTTTACTAGACTCTAATTCCATTGTCACATTCAGCGTCCAACCTCAGGAATTTGTTGACTGGATAGAATTTTTTTTTTCTCTTGGAAATATGTACTCCCATACACTGTCACAAGGCTGTGTACTTCAAGGATCAGTATTGTCAGTTGTGAATTGTCAGTTCTTTCACCCTTTTCTCTCGAAGATGTCACAGAAAAAAATACTGGACAACCCTTCTACCTCCACCCCAATCACTTGGTGAATCTTTTATTCTTTGTCGTCCATATCAGTGAGGCCGTGTTTTCCATTCGTAACCACATATGGATTATTGGAAAGATAAATGCACAGACTAGCAGCTTTGTTTGTTCCCAGAGTGCCATTAGAAGGGATCTGGCTGGTAATTAAAAAGTTCTGGAGTAGTTTGGACAAGTAATGTCAAGTGGGTATACTAAAATGAAATCTTCACATTCTCCATTGTATAAAGTTCTCATTCTTGAAGAATGAGTGTTCAGTTACTAATGTGGAAGAGGTGTGGATTTCTTTGGTGTCAGACCAGTTGGAGTGTGGGCTCTTTGGAAGCACCTGTGCACTCAGTTCTGTTTGTGTCTAAAAAAACTACACTCTGACGGTATTTATGAGTTAGAACTTTTGGTGCTGTGGTATTAAATTTGGGCTCGTAAAACTTACAAACCAGACAATTACCAGACAGACCAGAGAATTACAATGATTTTTGCAGATATAGGAGGTTTAGAAAAGACAACTCTGTTGGTCCTATGCGTATCAGTACTTTGTGATATCAATATTCTAATTAGAGAGGAGCAGGGTCCCTTGGGTGTTTAAGTACTTGGAACAAACTAGTTTGAACTCTTGGTTATTCGTTGCTTATGTTTGACAGTTAAGATTTACACAGCAAAAAACAATTTGCTCAAATATTTATTACAAAAGGCTTTGTATTCCATATAGTTAGATGTACACATTATTTTTAATTTAAAATTTTTTTTTGCCAGTCCTGGGGCTTGGACTCAGAGCCGGAGCATTGTCCCTGGCTTCTTTTTGCTCAAGGCTAGCACTCCTCCCTCTTGAGCCAGAGTGCCACTACTTCCGGCTTTTTCTGTTTATGTGGTGCAGAGGAATCAAACCCAGGGCCTCATGCATGCAAGGCAAGCATTCTACTGCTAAGCCATATTCCCAGCCCAGATGTACACATTTTTGAAGTAGAAAATAGCTTTGGAATTTTAAAATGGTGGCTCATACCTGTAATCCTAGCTACTGAAGAAGCTGGAAAAAAAATAGCTTTGGAAACAAGTTACAACTGGGGAGGGTGAATTTGATCAAAGTTCATTATATGCACATATGGAAATATCATTATGGAATCCTTTGTATAATTCATATTCATTAACAAAAGTGAACAAAAAGAAAACAGAAAATCATAGATTTCCATTATGCCCTTTATAATGTAGCCCAAATACCATTTGTATATACGTTCTTAAGTAGATGTCATTTATGTATGTACGGTAGCATGTACTTTTGTGAAATCTTCGTGTTATATTATTAGACCAAAAGGCACTTGGTCAGCTATATGATGGACTAGGAGCATGACTTTCTCAGACACTTGTTTTTAAGTGTGAAGTCTGTTTGCCTTATCTTCCCTGGGGTAACCCTGTTCGGACAGGAGCTGTCCCTGGCAGGGCCAGGCACTAGTGGAGGATTGTCAGTGCTCCTGTGTATTAGTCAGCCGCTTGAGTTGGAGATCATTTGTAAAACTTCTCCTTTCCAACCCATCTGCCTCTTTGGAGGCTGTACAAAATAACATGCACCCTATTCATATCTTAATTCAGTGGCCAGTTTTCTATGTGTGGCATGTAATGGCAAGGGAATTTCAGTTGTAATAAGAGTAGGCCAGGGTTACATGTGTTTATTGTGGAATTTCACTGAAAACTTTGTATATCTAGTAGATCCCTCAGGTTTATGTTCTGGACTTAGGACCTGAAATTAATTTGAAATATCACAGTGGTCCAACTGTTCAGTGGTACTTCATAGCCCCAGTAGTCATCAGCATAGGAATAGAATAATAGAAGTTTACTTAGTAAAGTTATTTGGAATTCAGAACATTTTGTAACTAAGCAATATTACAACAGAAGGTTAGGTCCTCTGTGACCACCCCTAGTGATGACTTAACACTGTGTGTAAATGTTTCTAGTGTTTTGTTTTTTCACAGAGTGTTGCTATATTGTTCAGGATGGTCTCCAATTCTTAGGCTCAAGCAGATCCTCCTACCTCAGTCTTCCACATGCTGGGGCTGAGTAACAACCATATCTGGCCTTTTTTTCCCCCCCTTCTAATCAACAATTATTCTTTCAGAGCTAAAGTTGCACTATTGACTAGTTGCTTCATATTGCTATATTACTTAGTAATGCAATAGTAATAAAAAAGACAGATCTTCAGTGGGCTGTGGAGGGAAAGGTATTTTCTAGTTAAGAATTTAGTTTCCATATGCAGTTATTTACATATAATTAGAAACTTCAGCTGTGGAGCTGCGCTGCTTTGGAGTTTACTTGTAACGGTACTGACAATTGGTGTCGAATTTGATTTAGGAACTGGGAACTGTACCAGTTCATACCGATAGTATATACAGATAGTTGTGAATCAGATTCTAATTCCATATTTGTCATTTGATTAGTTTTTTGGTTCTGGAAATTGGCCTGTAGAATGAAATAATTATTTGAAAATGTGGTAATTGTTACCAGATGGTTAAGGTACCAGGGCACTTTTACTTGGGTTTTGGACTTTAGACTTAAGTATCAGTGATGTGAATACCAAAATGGCTGAGCTTGCCATGTGGTATGATGCTCCATCCACAATATGAGAGGATGTGGCTCCAGAGCTCAGTTAGGCATTGCCCTCATTCTGCCTTCTAGTATGTTCTTACCTGAGGGACGTAGCCAAGGTGCATTTGACTCAGCCTGAATTCCATGCCCAAGGCAAATCTTTGGGTGATTCCATGTCTATTCCCCCATTTGCCATTCCTGGGGTCCAAAGCCTCTTCTTGGGGGATCCTCAGTTCTGGTTACACTGCCTGTTTTTGTGTTTGTAGGGTTAAACCAAGGCAACTTTTAGTTCAAGTCAGTTCTGCTTGCTTTCTTGATAAGCCAGGCAGGTTCACGCTGCCTTTTCCAGTTGTTCTTCTACTCTGCGATTCCATTAGAATTAAAGAAGCAAGAGTAGAACCCAGCATGTTCTGCCCTAGAATGTAGTATTCTGTAACTAAATTGTTATCAGTGGGAATAACTTTTATTTGACAATTGGAATTTATGTCTGTTACTTTTGTAATTCCAGGTCACTTTTAAAAGTTGCTAGTTTAACCACTGTGGGATTGTTCATTTGAGGCGGCTATGTAATCCAAACTCACATGATTTCACAAGACTATTGTCTTGTAAAATTTTAAGAAGGTTTCATGTCACTAGAAATATAGTTCAGATTCTTGAACCCTTTGTGAACAAAGGATATTATCAAATTAAAAGTTGACAAAAATAGATTTAAGGGGGCTGGGAATATGGCCTAGTGGTAAAGTACTCGCCTCATATACATGAAGCCCTGGGTTCAATTCCTTAGCACCACATATACAGAAAAAGCTGGAAGTGGTGCTGTGGTTCAAGTGGTTGAGTGTTAGCCTTGAGTAAAATGAAGCCAGCGACAGTGCTCAGGCCCTGAGTTCAAGCCCCAGGACTGGCAAAAAAAAACAAAACAAAAAAACAACAATAACCAAAAACAAAACAAAACAAAAATAGATTTAAGGTATTTTTATGACTACCCACAAAATTTTCTCATTACTTCGGGTCTTGGTAGCTGTATCATACTTTTTTTTTTTTGCAAAGTAGTACTAATCATTCATTAATGCCTCTTTCTTCCTCTTTTTTGGTGTTGTTGGAGTTTGAATTCAGAGCCTTACTCTTGGTAGGCAGGCACTGAACCACTTGAGCCACATGTCCAGCCCCTCTTTTGCACTGGTTGTTTTCAAAGTAGTGTCTTTGTTTATGCCAGACCAGCATGGGCTGTGATCCTCTTACTTCTGCTTGCTTCCTCATGTTGGGTGCACACCATTGTGCCTGGCTATGGGCTGAGGTGGAGTGTCAGACTTTGAATTGTCCTTGAATGGTGATTCTCTCATCTCTGCCTCCCAAGTATCTGTAATTACATGCTTGAGCCACCCTTCTGGCTAATGCTTTTTTTTTTTTTTTTAAATGCCCATCCAGGGGGCTTGAAGTCAGAACTTGGGAACTGTCCCTTAGCTTCTTTTTTTTTTGGGGGGGGGGTGCAGTCCTGGGGCTTGAACTCAGGGCCTGAGCACTGTTCCTGGCTTTATTTTGCTCAATGTTAGCACTCTACGACTTGAGCCACAGTGCCACTGCCACCTCTGGCTTTTTGGTGTGTCTTTTTAGTCCACCAGTTCCTGTGCATTTTTGTTCTCTATTGTACATACCACCTCTCCCGTAGGATTGGCCTGGGAGTGGATGCCACCAAGTAGAGAATTGTGTTTGGAGTGCCCTGCTGTTGCTACAGGGAGGGAAGGCTGGAGGCTGTTTAGGGATTTCTGGCTTTCCTGGAGCTTTAGATGGGGGTGAACTGAATTGCATATGGAAGATAGCTGCCTTCCAGTGCAGCTTACAGAATTCATTTTCCACTGAATTGATATTTGTGCACCTCCTGGTACCAGCTTTCTTAAAGTGATTTAGCACTTTTGAGTGAACTCAGTCTGAGTACTGAAGTGTATTTTCAAAAGACTTATGTTATAGTTCTTGTTAATTGAAGATTGCTTTTGCTCAGCTATTAGCATGTGAGGAATTCTAAGGTTTATTTTTTGCCAGTTCTGGGGCTTGAACTCAGAACCTGAGCACTGTCCCTGACTTCTTTTTGCTCAAGGCTAGCACTCTACCTCTTGAGCTACAGCGTCCACTTCTGTTTTTTTCTGTTTATGTGGTGCTGAAGAACTGAACCCAGGGCTTCATGCATGCTAGGCAAGCATTCTACCACTAAGCCACATTCCCAGCCCTCTAAATTTTAACATTAGCATGTGGTATTTGATTATGTGCAAGTTGGTTATGGTAGGAACATGAGTTTTTAAGCATATACAGTTCTGAGAGACCCTTTTAGTCCTTGACATAAAAAGTGTGCTTTTTATATTAACTACATAAAATTTTTGAAAAATAGTTATTAGTTTTATAAATTTATCTTTATGGACTTTTTTGAATATTTAAAATATGTAATAGATACATAGTATTCTGTTTTTGATATCTGGCTAAACATTAATTCTTCAGCCACTGTAGAAAATGGTGTACACAAACACACGAACATACAAACTTTTTTGTGGCACTGGGGTTTGAACTCAGGGCCTGTACTTGGTAGGCAAATACTCTTAACATTTGAGCTGCTCTGCCAGCTAGATAAGGTACATACACAAACTTTTTTAGAAAGACAAGCCTTTCTCCAGATTAGGCTTTATTTTTGAGTATTAGATTCCTTGCCTTGTTGAGTGAGTCGCAATGCTCTTGGGGCTGGCTGGTGAAGTGGCTGTCTTAGTGGAGTGGCTCTACCTCTAGCTGACAGTTGTTTACAGCTTGTTCTTTACCTGGTACATAGCTGCCTCTGCTCTGCCATTTATGGCCAGGCTCCGTTCAGGCAAAGCAGGAAGGGAGCATATTTGATCAGATTCACAGGATATGGTTGTGGGTCTCCAGGAAGAGCAGTGCTGGGGTCCGTAGAAATCATTTTCTTTATCTGACTGTAGCATCTAAAGCTGTACAACCTCTTGCTCAACAATTAGTACAAATTAGTACTTCCTGTTTTGGTAGTCTGAGTATTCTGGATTCTTACATCTAAAGAGTGCTGTGTAATGTTTTTCATTTGGAGAAAAATGATCTTTTACTGTGTTACTCAACTGAGATCTTCAGGCTATTATAGCAGCTAGCATGACTTAGCCTAACTAATAAGGAAATGGATGTTTATTCCAGCAAAACAGTACCCTGGAGGGATTAAACTGTATTATTTTATAAGTTAAGTTAAAATACCTGTACTTTCCCCTCTACGAGAGTCTATAATACCAAAATAACTAGGTAAAAATTCAGTTGATTATTAACCCTTGTTGTACCAAACAACTGGTTTGCTGAATATTTAGATTCAAACACACACACATACACTTTTTTTTGTGTGCCGATATTGAGGCTTGAACTCGAGGCCTGGCGCTCTCCTTAGCTTTTTGTTCAAGTCTGGTGCTCTACCATTTGAGAGCCACACCTCTGGGCTGGCTTTGAACCTTGATCCTCAGATCTCAGTTTCTTGAGTGGATAAGATTATAGGTGTGAGGGGGCTGGGAATATGGCCCAATGGTAAAGTGCTTGCCTCGTATACCTGAAGCCCTGGGTTCGATTACTCAGCACCACATATGTAGAAAAAAGCCAGAAGTGGCGCTGTGGCTCAAGAGGTAGAGTGCTAGCCTTGAACAAAAAGAAGCCAGGGACAGTGCTCAGGCCCCGAGTCCAAGGCCCAGGACTGGCAACAAAAAAACCCCAAATAAACAAAGACTATAGGTGTGAGCCACCAGTGGCTGGTTAGTTTGATATTGGAATTGAAGAATTGGAATAACTGTTTGTGACAGAAAAAACTTCATGTCTCATTATTCCTACCTAACAGGCATTATAAGAAATTTAGTTTTTTGTTTTCAGTCACAGGGAAATTAAGAATTCCTTTTCTTTTTTTAAAACTTCAGATTATCTGAAGGCATTTGCATATTAAGTTGGTGGAGCCACAGTATTATTAGTTATAATTCAGATGTTGTAAAATTTTCCCTTTTGTATATGCAACTCAATCCTTTTAGTGTTTCATGGTTGTGCAGTGTCGTCCTTTCATGGTTTTGCACTTGTACAGTTGTCATTTCATGATTGTTTCATAGTTGTGTAGTCTTGTTGTTCCACAGTTGTACAGTTGTCATTATTTCATGGTTGTGCAGTCATCATCACTGTCAAGTTGTTGTTTCATGGTTGTTCAGTGTTGTCATTCCACAGTTGTTTCGCAGTTGTGCAGTGTCGTCTTACTGTCCAGTTGCAGGCCATCTTCATTGCTCTCCCAAGTAGACCCTGACCTCAGTGCTGTGAGCTCACTTCCCCTTCACCATTCCCACCCTCTGTAACCACCGACCACCTGTCTCTGGAATTGTCTCCTGGGGCATTGTGTATGAATGGAAGCTTAGTTCTATGGCCTTTGTGGCAGGTGTCTGTCACTTAAGTTAATGCTTTCAAGATTTGTGTGTGTTACAGGGTATCAATACTTCATTTCTTTTTATAATTGAGTAATATTTCATTGTATATATACATATATTTGCCATATTTTATCCATGTACCATTAATAGATATTTGGTTCTATTTTTTGGCTACTGTCAGTAATGATGTTGTAAACATTACTGTACAACTTTAGTGTGGGCATTTGTTTTCTGACTGCAGGTTTCCTAGGAATGTGTGGAGTATGCACTGTGTGAGGCATGCACTGTTTGGGGCGTGCACTGTGTGGGGCATATGCCATGTGGGGTGTGCATCTCGTGGGACGCGCATTGTTGGGGGGGCATATGCCATGTAGTATGTGCACCATGTGGGGCATGCACCATGGGGGTGTATGCCGCGTAGGGTGTAAGCTGTGTGGTGTGTATGCTATGTGGGGTATATGCCTTGTAGGGTGAGCATTGTGTGGGATGTGTACCGTGGGGGCATATGCTGTATAGGGTGTGTACTGTGGGGGGTGTACACTGTGTGGGGTGTAGTGCATGCTGTATGGGTGTGTGCACCTTGTGAAGCATATGCTGTGTGCAGTGTGCACTGTGGGGTGTATGCCATGTGTGGTGTGCACCATGTCAAAGGGCAGCCCCATGCTTCACTTTCTGGGGAACTGCCCGTCTGTCTTCTCAGAGGCATTCTTTCGAGCAGTGTGGACGTCCAGGTTCCCCACGTCCTGTTCTACCTGTGTATGCGTTTTTTCATGTGTTTGGAGAAGTTACTGCATCATGCAGTAGTGTTCTACTTTTCTGAAAATTGATTTTCCTTGCTATGGAAAGAGAAAATAACTTACTTGAAGTTGACTGCTAACTAGTGTAGTTGCTAAAATGCTAACACATGGTGATCACTCCTTCATAGTAATCTGAAATGAACCAGATGAAGTTGGTGTTAGCAAGGGGTTTAGAGTGGTTATTGTGACACATGGACTAAATATTTTATTTCCATTCCTACTGATCATGTGTAAAATAACACTGTAAGGGAGTTTCAGAGGAGTTTTGTCCTCCAAATCTATGAAAGCAATTTTGGGCTCCAAGTAATAGATCATTTAACAAACTGACATTTAGCATGTGTTCTGTCAGGCCTTATGCTGGGCTCTGGGAGCCTGGAAATCAAGGAGAGGGGTGCAGATCTTTTGTTCTTGGCATTCTTGCCCCAGGCAGAGACTAAACATGTGAGTACAGTTAAGTTGTGGTTTGGTCTGTGAAGAAAATAGATGGGTGTGTGAAAGGGAATATTGTACTAAGTTTGTAAATCGGGGAAGATTGGCCTGAGAAGGTCATTTTTAAAGCTAAGATCTGAACAGTAAGAGTGAGCTGCAGCCACCCTGGAGTTGGAAGAGAAAACTGCAGGTCTGTGTCTGACCTGAGATAGAATTTGGGGAACCTAAGTGAATGCCATTTTGACTAGCAAGGGTGGAGGGAAGGGTGCTATAAGAGGTTAGAGAGAGACAGAAGCCAGTCTGGCTATGCTAAGAAGTTAGAACTAAATCCAGTGTAGTGGATAGTTGTGAATTGTAATTGTTTTTCATCTTTTTTTTTTTTTTTTTGTATGTGTGGTTTCAAGGTTAGAACTCAGGCCCTCAGGCTTGCTAGGCAGGTGCTTTAAAGTGAGCCACACTTTCAGCCCTTTTTTGTGCTTGTTATAATTGAGATAGTGTCTTGCCTCCTAACAAGGTGCATATTTGGCCTGTGACCTTCCTATTTTTTTATTCCCCCCTAGTATCTGGGATGACAGGTGTGTACCACCATGCCCAGCTTGCTTATTGAGATGGAGTCTCACTGACTTCTACCAGGGCTGTCTTGCAGCTGTGCCTTCCCAGTTTCAGCTTTCTACATAGCTAGGATGGCAGGTGCATACCACTACATCTTATGTTGGGCTGAGAAGGGGATCTGATAAACTTCACTGCCCAGGATGTCCTTGAACCAGAATCTGCTCAGTCTCAGCCTCCCAAGTAGTTAGGATTACAGGTGTGTAGTCACTGACACCTGGCTGACTAACACTTTTACTAACTTCAGAATGGAAGCAAGAGAACCAGTTAAGAGGCGGCTGTAGAACTGAGATACACTGGTTCAGTATAAAGGCAGCAAAGATGGTAACAGTGCTGGATCCAAGGCACTGTGGACTTGCTACCAGTGAGATATGGAGGCAGCCAAGAGAGCTGGCACTGCTCTGGGTTTTCACTTTGGCCGCCAGTGGCAGTGTTTTAGGTTAGGGAAGGATGGGAAAATTGAGGAATTGGAGCCTATTAAAGACATCTGAAGGAGTCACCGGTCATAGTTGGCTGTATGGGTCTGTCCCTGAGAGAGACAGATTTATAATTTACACCAAGAAACCTACCTTTTGGAATTGGAAGGAAAATTTAGCAAAGGCGCAATAGGGGCAGAGAGTGACTGGTGTGAACCCCTGCCTCCTGTGGTCCCAACCCCTCACCGCAGAGGTGCACAGCTCTGCTGTATTGCCTTTTTGCAGGTGGCCGGCATCTGCTGGAGCTCTTGGCTGTCCTGAGCCTGTGTGGACTTGCTTAGCAGGCCTCAACTTCAGCCCTTACAGAGAAAAGGCAAGGTGTGTTCCTGGCCTGTGCTGCACTGTGGAGAAAGTGGGTCTAGTTTTGAAAGGACCAGATTTAAGATAATGTTGACTTCTGTGCCTGTCATGTAACTTTGATTGTGTACATAAGATTCATCAAAGCTTAGTGGACTAATTCACTCCCTGCAATTCAGTTTGAACCTCAAAGGCACCAGAAAAACCACAAAAGGGCTTCAGAGGAGATGTTCTACTCCACTTTTCTATGAAGCTATTTCCAACAAAGGAACCAAACTCAGTACCTCGAAGCCTCCCCTTCCAAGGCACTGGGATCTTGCAAACTCAGGGTGCCATGGAGACTTCTGTGAGGGGGTTCTGCAGAATGGCAAAGCTTGACACTGCAGTTTCATCATTTATCCACCTCACAGCTTTCCATCCAAGCTCTAGAGTTTGACGGTTTCATTTCTATAACTCATTAAACATTTAGGGATTCATTTAAAAAAAAAAAGGATTTGAGGATATGGTGTTGGTGGCTTTCTGGGCTATGAGTAATGCGAATGCTGTCAGCTTCCACTGGATTTAAATAGGAAATGTTTGGGTTCTTAGATTTAATAGTGTTTTCCAACTGGGACCAACAGTTTTGAAACTAGGAGTCCTCAGCATCTTCAGTTTCACATTTTTATTTTGATGTGAAAATCACTATAGCACTTGGAGGTGTCTCTCACTTGATAGAATACCAGCCAATGAGTAAAAGTATCAGGTACTGAGTTTGGGCCCCAGTCTTGGACCCAAAAAACAAATCACTATTAGCCAATCTTGCTGCTTGCTTTGTAGCTACCATAAGATTTCAGAACCTGTGTTTCTGACTGAATAGTCTTCCTAAATATATCTAGCTGAAATTTTAATGCTTGGTCTTGCCGACAACTACTGTTTCTGGGGAACATTGCATTTTAAGCCTTATGAGAGCAAATATTTGAAGTCTAATTTCTAGTATACTTAAATTATATAATTTATTGTAATTACTAATGTATGTTAATTGTACACATTGGTGGGACTCACTGTGACATTCTGTATAATCACTTATTGTATAACTCCTACACATATTTTGATCAGTGATGCTAAATGCTACATTTTCTAATCTGGTTTTATTATTTTGTTTTATTTGTTTTGTTTTTGTTGCCAGTCCTGGGGCATGGACTCAGGGTCTGAGCACTGTCCCTGGCTTCTTTTTGCTCAAGGCTAGCACTCTACCACTTGAGCCACAGCGCCACTTCCAGCTTTTTTCTATATATGTGGTGCTGAGGAATCGAACCCAGGGCTTCATGTATACGAGGCGAGCACTTTTACCACTAGGCCATATTCCCAGCCCCTGGTTTTATTATTTTGTGTGGAAGTGATACATTGGATAAAGTGTCTGATCAATTCCAATACTGTTATAGTTTAATAAGAAAATGGAGATTATCCCTATAGAAAGCAGATTAGTTGGTAACACTTCATTCTTTCACTGGAAATCTGGAGTTCAGTCACTTGTGTTTTGGACTTGTTCCATTTAATTATATCAAAATATGTTTCTATCTGTGTAGAGAAAGTAAAGTGCCAGCTTTTTTGTTATTATAAATGTTGTTTTGAACTGTGACTTGAAAGTTGTTCTACAGACTGGGCTCTCCTTAGTCACTGAGAAGTGAGAGCCATCTTGGCTTTAAGCACACCCATAGGCAGGTCTCCTTTCACCCCTTCCTCCCTTCCTCCCATAGTCCAGCCAGATATTAGCACCTAGCCCTTTCATGATCACGTGATCACGGGCTTGCCTGCTGGGTGTGTGTTTCTGTTGCCATCGCAGTTCAGCCCTGTGAATTAGATGCGGTTATAATTGTGCTCCTTCATGGTGAGAGGAGGCAGTGTGGGGGTGGGGACCCGGTAAGGTTTCCCAGTGCCTCTTCCCCTATAAGTCCAGCTTCCAGCTCTGCACAAGGCCCAGCCCTTGCTCATGACTCAGGACTCAGGATGCTGCCCTTGACATCTGGCCCTCAGTTTTTCCTTACTACTGGATAATTCTGTTGGCACACAAACATGTAATTTTTCTTAAAAATTCTAAAGACACTATGGAAAAACAGAACAATAGACCACTTCCTCTGTAGCTATTGTCCTATTCCTTTCTTCTCTTCAGTGTAAAGTTCCTTTCAAGTTGTAAATACTGATTCCCTCCCTCCCTTCCATTCTCCCTCTCCTTCTTCCTCCTACCCTCCCTCCTACCTCCCTTTCACTTCCCTTTCCCCTTCCCCCTTTCCCTCCTCTTCCTTCTTCTTGATCCTCTCTCTGCCCAACTGGAGATCAAATCCAGGTCCGTGGGCATGCTACACAAGTACTCTATCAATGAGATAAATCTCCAGCCTGTATTTGCTACTTGGAACCACACTCTTTTTGTTTTCTCTGGAGCCCATTCCAGTTCGGATGTTTCCTTACCACTCTACTCACCACTGGAAGAAATAGCTCTCATGAGCATCTCTGGCAGTTGCTCTGTCGAAGCATGCATTCTGAGGATGCAGGAAAAATAATGGAACATGAAGGAGGGACTCTTCACAAAAGCCTGGAAAACACTCAGATACCCATAAATAAATCACAGTCCTGTCATAGAACAGATTAGTAGGTACTTTTCAAAAAGAATAAGATGTAATCTTTAGAGGTATATTGGAAAAAAGTGCAAGAAAGGAATTAAATTATAATGTATTGTCTTTTATGCAAACAAGAAGGGAAATTGAAGTGTGTGTGTTCAGTTGAGGTTTGTTTTATTATTACAAAGAAATGATGGAAGGGTAAACTAGAATTGTAGGGTGAGAGGGACAGAGACTATATTTAATTGAGCACCAAGCATACTGTATATAATTTTAATAACCCAACAATTGAATGGAAAAAATTCTAAGTGGAAACAACGATTTAACAATATCAGGATTGTGACATGGGTGTAAGAAGAATTATTTCTAGTTACTTTGAAACCTAGTGTTTTGACTATGTATCCCTAAGAGGTATGTATTCTAAAGATTGAAAAAAGATATAAGAAGTCTTACATTTTATTCAGTGTTGTAACTTTTGCCATTGGGAGATTGCCCATGGTAGTAAAAAACAGTTAATTTGTTGATGGCATATTTTAATGTCATAAGCAAGATTTTTCAGGATGAGAGGAAATGCCAATAAGTAAAAACTGTTGAGATAGGGAATATCAGTGTGAATTCGAGATTTAATTTTCTCTTTGTAAAAAAGACACGTTGAAAAGTAAAAACAGGTATACTGTACACCAACATGGTTAATTTCAGTTTTGTCTTGCACATACCATTATCTCCCACCAGTGCCACACCCCAGGGCTCAGAGGCAGGAGCTGAACCTGGGGCAGTTTTTAATCTGACAGCAGGGCTGCTGCTAGAGCACATCTGGGCCTAGTCCAGAGACACTGGGGCTAATTGGAAAAGACTCCTTCCTGCTGGCAAAGGTGTGTAGTTTGAGGATTCAAAGTGTGTGGACAGTGAAAACCCTCACAGGACAATTGGCAGCAGATCCACCTAGAGACTGAAATGACTACTCTAAATATTTCAGCAATTGTTCTCCATGTGACCATTGAGCCTTGAGTACAACGTATGGTAGAGCGCATATGTACAGACATGACAACCGAATCTCTGAACTTGTGTTGATTTTTCTTCTTTTAATTCCTTGAACTCTGCCTGGGCATTGTCCTTTTCTGATCAAGCCTGGCACTCTAGGACTTGAGCCACACCTCTACTTCTGGCTTTTTTTTTTTTCTTTACTCTTTATTGAAATGGTGATGAGCAGCAGGGTTACAGTTACATAAGTAAGGTATTGAGTACATTTAGTTTTTTTGTTTTCTTTTTTAAAAAATTTGTTTTGTTTTTGTTGCCAGTCCTGGGGCGTGTACTCAGGGCCTGCGCACTGTCCCTGGCTTCTTTTTGCTCAAGGCTAGCACTCTACCTCTTGAGCCACAGTGCCACTTCCGGCTTTTTTCTATATATATGTGGTGCTGAGGAGTCGAAGCCAGGACTTCATGCATACGAGGCGAGCACTTTACCATTAGGCCATATTCCCAGCCCCGAGTACATTTGTTTTTAAACACTGTTACCCATCCCTTATTTTTCTCCTGCTTGCCCCGCTCTAGTCCCTTGCCCCCAAGCCATAAGATTGAAATCCAACATAGAGTCAAATGAGTATCAATGCTGCATTAGTTCATCCTTTGTCCTGCTGATTCTGTGATTCCCTTTCCCTTCCACACATCAAATAGTCTTATATGGTTTTTTGGTGGTTAATTGGAAATAGAGGAATCTCACAACTTTTCTACCTGGGCTGACTTTGAGCCACAATCCTCCTATCTCACCTCCTAAGTGAGCCACCAGTGCCAGCTGATTTTTCTTTAGTCTTGTGCTTTTTGAAATGCCAGGTATTTCTCAGAGTGGCAGGGCTTATTAAATCTGACTAGCTATGTAGAGTTGTAATTAAACCCAAATGGCTCTTGATTTCAGACTAGTAAGTTCCTCTGCATTTTAGGAAAGAAGAAATTTTTCAGATTTTAGATTAAAAATGCTGACCAGAAACAATGTAAAATAGCCTGTAACCTTGGAATTTTATCTTGTTGACACTGACTTTATCATATCATTTTAATGATAGCTCTGTATGCATGCTTGATAACTGAAAACACAAACTTCCAGCTTGTGATTATCTGTATTTTATTCTTTTATTATCTATGGGTTGCCAGTTTCTGAGCTGTGAAATACCTTAAGTGAAACTTGGAGGAACAAGAAGTTTTAAATTATGTCAGTTTTCTGATTATTTGTCCTGAAAGCATTTTATTTTACCCATATTTAGTCATGTTTTCTTCAACCCTACACCTTATTATAAAGTTGAATTCTTGTCTTTATTCCATTTCTCAGTTGACGAAGGACCAGAGATTGGTGTATTCTGGCAGGCTGCTTCCTGATCACCTGCAGCTGAAGGACATTCTCAGAAAAGTAAGCATCCTGCCACCTTTCCAAACCACACTGAAGAGGGTGAGAAGCTGTTTCGGAAGCTTTATCTAAACAGTTCAGGTTTTACTTCAAATCATGCCTTTGGGTAATGTAAGAAAAATAATGTTAAGCAAATGACTCCTGTAGTAGATTCTCCTGAGTTTGAGTCATAGTTTTTGTGTCTTTACCTGAGAGGGGAGTATAAAGGAGGATTGTGTGTTGTGTTCAGGTGTTTGGCTTACCTGTCAGTGGATTAGAAGCAGAGTGCTGAGTAGTGGTGAAACATTGAGATAAATAACATCTCCAAATGGCAGTGCATTTGAGCACAAATTATTTGTGTTGTGAGCTTGATTTGGGGACAAGAAATAGAGTGAGGTTATCTAATTCTGCATGCTGATGTTACCATAACTCTTTCACAGTTTTTGTATCCTGCTTATTTTTATTTATTTTTTTTTGGCCAGTCCTGGGCCTTGGACTCAGGGCCTGAGCACTGTCCCTGGCTTCCTTTTGCTCAAGGCTAGCACTCTGCCACTTGAGCCATAGCGCCACTTCTGGCCATTTTCTGTATATGTGGTGCTGGGGAATCGAACCCAGGGCCTCATGTATACGAGGCAAGCTCTCTTGCCACTAGGCCATATCCCCAGCCCGTATCCTGCCTATTTTATAACAGCATGTAGCTAATGGTCCTTCTAGAAACTTACATTTTTAGCTTTTCAGCATGCATAGATACAACTTTGTATTTTGTTATTCAATATTGAACCTCTTTCTTTCTACTTTTTATTAGCATTGGTTAGTTGTACAAGGATTTTGATATTTCCATGTCTGCATATAATTTACCTTGGTATACTTAATTCTCAATGTTGTTCTAGATATCTTGATCTGATATGATATAGAAGGTCAGTAAGAAGCTGCACCACCTATTAGAAGCTTTACAATTGAATGTCAGTGTGTCCCTTCTGCTTTGACAGTTGGTGGTTTAGCTCTGCCGGTTTGACTTCTGCGGTCATTTCAATTGCATGTCAAGTCTCCCAGTAGACTTCATTTGATAGAAATGTTTGAGGTTTATAACAAAACAGACTGGAAGGTGTAGAGATTCCTCCTGCATCCTTTGAGTGGTCCACTCACTGCAGTTCATCAACTCATATGGATATATTGTCACCCAAGTCCATAGCTCTTCTTTGGCTGGCTCCTTCGGCTTGGGCAATGTGCAGTGAATTACAGTGTCATCCAGAGTAGTCCCATCTCTCTGTCTCTCGCCCACTCACTTTCTCCTGTTTCTACGTTTAAAGCCCCTGTGCTATCTGCTGTTTGAAATACACATGGATTTATTGTTTCATCTCAAGGATAGCTTAGTCTTGAAATAAATACTTTTTTAAAGACTTTGTTTCTAGAAATGATTTTAGACAAAACAACTTGAAAAACTCCATGGAAGAATTCTTAGGCTTCTTATTTGGGCATTTTGAGCAATTTGTGCACACTGTAAACTGCTCTTTTGACTATTTTGCCAAAGCCCATCTATCCTTTTTCCCAGTGAGATGCTGTCATTGGCTTTACCTGACCTGTTATAAAATGTCTGTAGAAACCTTCCCACGGGGAAGTGGATCTGTCAGTGTACGGTGACTGTAGCACTAGGTGTCTAAGGATGAATAAGTGCCTTGTGCTGGGATAGGAAAGCATTCCAGTGCTGTGTACACAAGCCAAGGGGACGTTGTCTGTCTGGAGCACCACCTCCTGGCTGACCACAGGTCTGTTAGGTGCTCTCTGTGTAGCCTTGCCCAGTGCTTGTTATAGCACTTGTACTTCTTGTGTCTCTCAGTTTATGCCAAAGACAGTATTGTATGTTTCTCCTTAGTCTCTTGGCAAGATCACTGTTAGAATTAAGCACAACTCTGAGTTGGTAGGAGGCAGTAATAATCAGGCCTGAGTTCTCAGTTTTCTGCTCCTCCTTAGGACAGGGCGTCTTTCCTTGCTTCCTGCCCCCTTTTCTTATCATTCTGATGGTGTCATTCTCTTCTCCTTTTAGAAATGCTGACTCCTCATCCTTCACTGCTTGCTTGCTTTCTCCAACTTACTTAGGAGCCTTAGGTCTAATTACAGATATGTGTGTATGGTCTTGTTAAACTAAAATGTCAGCCATGATCATTGCATAACAGATTTTCTTTCAATTATGGTTGTAGGTTTGTTGAGACAGAATATTTACGAAATGCAGTTCACATATATGCTTTATGTTCATGTATATATGTTATAGATAAAAAGGTTTGACTTAAGAGAAACAGTAAAGAAAAAAAAATCTAGCCATACCACCTTGCTAAAATTAAGGCAAATTAGACTTTTTTTTTTTAATCAGTGCTAGCTGTCAAGTAGTAAACATATTTTCACTATTCAAAGTTCATGGGATCTAAACTTCAAGATGACTCTTAGCCTTCAGATCTTAAGTTGCTCAATGTTTAAAAAATAAATGGTATTATAGCACTGTAATATTACAGCATTGTTTACTTCAAAACTGTTTGTTAAGCAAAGTCATAATTTTAATATGACAGTTACTGAGTATTTAGACCATTTTCTAAGCAGAGAGAAAGAAATTGGGAATTTGAAAGGGTCTGAAGCATTAAAATGACAAACTTGCCTTCTGCTGATAACTATTTAAACTGGGTAGGCTGGGAAGGAACTTAACTTTCGAGTTACCTGTTTTAGATTAGCTGCTGACTTTCGTGAACTGTGACATTCCCAGCGCTGCCCTTTGATGTGATTTTCTTTAATTTCAGCAAGATGAGTATCACATGGTTCATCTAGTATGCACCTCTCGGACTCCTCCCACTTCTCCAAAACCCAGCCCCAACCAAGAAAGTCCGGAAGCACTGGCATCCAGCAGCAGTTCTGTGAGTTGTTTCTGGAGGAAGTTTTCTGATTCCAAAAGTAAATAGAGGCTGAGGTGGACTCCATGGCCCTACTCTACTGCCTAGCATGGGAGAAGCTAGTTCGATTCCCAGCCCTGACAGAGACAAACAGGCAAAGCTAAGTGGAAAATGGGACTGGGGAGCTTGAGGGTTTTGAGGTTGTGTTTTGGACAACTAGTGCTTTACTTTTTATTTATTTACTTATTTTGGTCCTGGGCTTGAACTCAGGGCCTAGGCACTGTCCCTGGGCTTCTTTCCCTCAAGGCTAGAGCCGTACCTCCACTTCTGGTATTTTGTGTGTGTGTGTGTGTGTGTGTGTGTGTGTGTGTGTGTGTGTCACAGACTTCACCCAGGGCTAGCTTCTAGCCACAATCCTTAGGTTTCAGCCTCTCGAGTAGCTAGGATTACAGATGTAAGCCATCAATGCCTGGTTAAAATTTTGTTTTAAAATGTCTAATGTATAGGCTATCTTGTGGGTATTCTTTTTTTTGGTTTTTTTTTTGGCATATGTGTGTGTACCAGTCTGTGGCTTGAACTTAGGGGCAGGGCACTATCCGTGAGCTTTAGTGCTTTTTGTGTGTTTCCTTCCTTGACATGAGTATGTTCAGATGCTGGACTGGCATGAAGTTTTGTGTGTTGCAGGACCTGACCTGATGGACTGGCCCAGTGTGTCTCAGCTATAACTTGTGTCATTAGCACATATACTTACTTTGTTCAGTGTTGTGAAAATCTGAACAGTATCAAAGGAGAGTTAAGTTCAATTCCATTAGAACTTTCATGGCTCAGTGATTTCAGAAGGATTTGAAATTGTTGCCTAATAAGTTACCTAATAAGGCCAGAAATCATTAGTTGTAGGGAAACCAGGCTCTGCTGATGAGTGGGCAGCTTTTCCGTCTATAAATCATGTTAATGTATTCTGTTTTGTGATGCTTTGTTTACTGTGATAGCCTACCTTAAATCAGCCCTTCCCAGCTTATGTTCTGAAGATTTAGACACCTTAGCAAGATATTTGATGTCTGTTTTGTGTAAAGTCACATCTTACAGAAAGATTTTGTTAGTTTTTCAAGGGCCTCTATGGGCTTTTTCACCCAGCGGGACTTAGTAAAGTAGATGTGCAAAGATGTTCATGTCATTCAGAACACGTAAAACAGTGTAGACCAAAGTTCAGTTTACACATATGAGTTTAGGGCCTAGTAACCTTCAGAGCAGATTTATGCCAGAAAACCGAGTTGTCCAACCTCTTCATTGCTTAAGGTATTGGTTAAAGCTTCTGCTCCCGACTGGCTTGCTGATGCTCTGCTCCTTTGCTGCCCTGCATGCAGATGTGAGGCCCAGCAGATAAACATCTTCTTACAGCAGTGCTTTGGTCTTCCAGGAGTTAAGTGGTTTGCTAGTGAATCCTGAGTTGTTGAGATCCTTGGAGCATGAGAATTAAAAAAGCCCTGATTGATAACCATGTTCATTTCATGTAAAGTTTGTTGATGGTATCTTTTTACTAAAATTTAGTGCTGAAAAGAATCTTGAGACATAGTTCTATCTCCTTTTCTCCAAGAAAGCAGATGGGAGATAGAATGAGCCTTCCTGTTGGCATTCCTCTTACTGTCAGAGATGTGAGTAACATCGTGTAGATGTCCGGATTCTAGATCTCATGACTCCTGTCACATTCCTCAGTGTGTTCACACAGGGTTCCTTGGAGCGTGCCACACAGCACCTGGTCAGGAGCAGCTGTTTACATGACTCCATGATGAGTAACACTTACTGAGCACTTTTTATGTTAGGCATCATGAAAGGTATAATTTAATAGTACAACTTAACCCAGCAATTTCTGTATGATGCTCTTATTACCTTTGTTTAGTAGATAAATGAAGTATTACTTAATTAAGCAGTTTTGATTTTTCTCATCTTCCCTCGCCGCCCCCCCTCCTCCCCAGGGATTGAATTCAGGGCTTGACATTTTAGGCAAGTGTTCTGTTTTTGCTTTGTTTATTTGTAGATAGGTTTCATGTTTTGGCCAGGTTGCCTTGGACTGTGACACTCCAATCCTCACCTTCTGAATAGCTGGATTATATCACTGCCGTACTGACCTTTTTTGGGGGGGGGGGTTGGGGAGGGGTAGATTGTCACTAACTTTTGTCCAAGGTGGCTTCAAATTGTAATCCTCCTATCTCTGCCTCCTGAGTAGCTGAGATTATAGGTGTAGGCTACCATGCTTAGTCTTGATTTTCTGATCTTTTTAGACATATTGAGATTAAAGCACCTATTATATTGAACGTGAGATTCAAATAAGTTTCTAAAATTCAGAAATTTTTATGCATGCCAATGTTACTATAATTGTAGCAAATTAAATCTTGAAAAGATAATGACCTTTTTGTTTGTAGAGTTCAGATCATTCTGGATCAACAACACCATCATCCTCCAGTCAGGAAACATTGTCTCTCACTGCTGCTGCTGCCACTGCCAGCTCGCCCCCGGACGGACTGAGGCAGCGCATCCTTGCACAAGCACAGACTGACCCTGCGCAGAGTCCTCGGTTTCCCTATGTGATGCAAGGGTGGGTGGGCCTGGGCTTCCTCTGGGTCAGGGTTGGGTGGGGGGCTGAAAGTCAGCTGCCTTGGATTTCACTGCAGGCCCTTTGAATTTACTTTGAAATGTAGCCTTTGTAGTTTGAGAATTAGTGGGCTGAGTAGGGCAGGTCACATGTCTAAGGCCTCTAGGCATGCTTGCCAGTCCAAGCCTCTGAACAGTAGTCCGGGATCCTGGGCCCTCTGGGCCTGAGAGTCTGCATTTCACAGATATGTCCTGCGATGCTGATGTTGGACCACACTTGGACTTAGACGCCTCTAAGTAACTAGTTGGTTTTTAAAATTCAGTCTTGCTATAGAGCATGTTGTATTCTGCTGGAAAGCAGGGGGTGGGGGTGAACTCCAAGGACTCCATAGGGGTCTCTGATGAGCTGGGCATGGTGGGCACTTGCGTGGGGCCTCATGGTGATGGGGACAGGCCGCTGTGTGGTGCCCAGGTCCTCTGTCCTGACCCTGGGCTCTGCAGCCAAGGTTTCTTACAAAGCTGTGGCTGCCTTTGCTTCACTTTACATTGGTGCCCAAATGATTGTTTATGTTTCTGTGAGTTATTTTTGTAAAAAAAGAATACTATTATTTATTACAAATGGTTTTTTTCTAAGTGTTATCTCCGAATTTTGGCATCAAATATGTTGATTTTTTGTTATTTTTATTTATTGTTAGGAAAGTCTTTTTCTGTCCACAGATTTGGTAAATAATTCTAGTTTCTTCCTGATTATCTATTGCTTAATGTCTGATACTTTATTTAATCTACTTAAATTTTATTTGAATATATGGAATAAGATTTAGCTTTTACTCTACCCACCAATGTGGGGATATCTTTCCTGGCACCAAATACCCCTTCCCTGTTGTCTGTGAGTCACCCTTCAGAATACATTGTGTTGTTGTCATGTGCCATGTTCCCCTGATTTGTCTATTCCTGTGTATTCTCACAATTATTTTGTAAGTCGATGTCCAACAAGTCCTTTTTGGTTTCTGGAGAGAGCTTCGTGCAGAGCACCTGGCCTGCAGGACGGCTGAGGCATGAGCGTGGCAGCCTGGCCTGTGGGATGGCTGAGGCGGGAGCGTGGCAGCCTGGCCTGCAGGGTACTTCATCCAGGACTTGGCCCAGTAGTTTTCTACTTCTGAGAGGAAAGGGGAGGAAGTGGATGGACCAGAACCAACTGGGGGCAGCTCTTCTGTGTTAGTCATGCTTGGTCACTAATTAACTCACATTCTGGACTGAAGTAGTTTCAGGTGGGAAGCGGTAGAACTTTTAAGAGTGATTGTGGCTTCTCTTCCTTGGCTTTACAGCACTCCTCCTTTGTAGGAGACACAACAGATGATGTGAGGTTGTAGTTGTTATGGAGGGTGAGGATCCACAGGGCTCTGCATTCAGGTGGAAGGCTGTTTTTTTCCTAGCCAAGAATACTAATAAAATTTAAAATATACTCCTGGATTTGTCTTTCTGTTAATACCTGACTTAGAAAGTTTCCAGATTTTTTTTTTTTTTTTTTTTTTTGGCCAGTCCTGGGCCTTGGACTCAGGGCCTAAGCACTGTCCCTGGCTTCTTCCCGCTCAAGGCTAGCACTCTGCCACTTGAGCCACAGCGCCGCTTCTGGCCGTTTTCTGTATATGTGGTGCTGGGGAATCGAACCTAGGGCCTCGTGTATTCGAGGCAGGCACTCTTGCCACTAGGCTATATCCCCAGCCCCCCAGATTTTTTTTTTTTTTTTGCACCAGTCCTTAGACTCAGGGCCTGAGCACTGTCCCTGGCTTCTCTTTGCTCAAGGCTAGCCCTCTGCCACTTGAGCCACAGCGCCACTTCTGGCCATTTTCTGTATATATGTGGTGTTGGGGAATCGAACCCAGGGCTTCATGTATACGAGGCGAGCACTCTTGCCACTAGGCCATATCCTCAGCCCTTCAGATTTCTTTAAAGATGCATTAGCAGCTCTGGCAGAGACCTCCCTCTTGTCCTTTGTTAAGTGTGTGAGAGAGCTTGGGAGTGGGCAGGACTGCGCTCGGGAGGCAGATAGGATTATTCACCCGTGCTGAAATAGGCTGTGCTAGGTTCCTCGTGAGGAGTGGTGAAAGCGCCACCACACTGGTGTCCCGTGCCACACACTTAAGAGTCAAGGTCTGAGTGAGGGCCTTGGGGAAACAGACATAATCGGCTAACACTGCTGAACACAGAGTGATCACCTTCTAAGGCAGATAGCATCAAGCTAGATAGGGCCTTCAGAACTATAGCAATCAAATAGAGTTTTAGTCTACTTTCAAAGGCATGCATGAACGTGTCCTGCTACTCTTAGCTACAGATTTTTGTAATATTTTATTTTACGACTATTTAGCTATTAAACTTTTAATAGTATTTGGTTACTAATATAAAATGTCATTTGGCTAGCTCCTTTTCTCAAACATTTGGTCATGAAGTTTGTCTTGAGGCTTGAGGCCTTAAGGAGAATGTAGTTGAAATGCAAGTGTCTGGGGGTTTCTGAGGAGTGGAGAGGAGAGGGCCAGGGGAAGGATAGGGGGAGAAGGAGCCAGGGAGGAAGAGGTAGAGGGAGGAGAAGGAAAGGGACAGTTCCTGTGCTGCCCTCTTGGTGTGCACCTTGCTTTGCTGTCTGTGGAGACCAGGGCGAACTTAGATAAGAAATGCTGTTTTACTCCAGAAAGCTTGAAAGTAAGCATCGTTCCTTCCAGTAAGTTGAAAACATTCTGCTAGAGGTGGGCTAGTTCAAAAATAAAAATGTTGCACAAAGCTTTCCCCTTAGGCGGCACTGAATGCCACTTTTCCTTCTCCCCACAGGAATGTGGACAACCAGCTTCCGGCGCAGGCTGCTCCGGCGGGGCTCCCGGCCTACCCTGCCTTCAGCCCCCTGCACATGCTGTGGTGGCACCAGCTGTATGCGCGCCACTATTACCTGCACTAGTGAGTCCTGGGGGCTCTGCCAGGGGACTTGGGACTCCCTGGGGCAGGACTCAGAGCTTCCAAAGATGAGACCATAGGAGCTGCTGCTCATCCTGTGTTCTTCCAGAATTTCCCCTGGATTTTTCTCAGTTTCAGTTCATGTTGCTTTAGTAGCATTCTCTCACTATCAACCAGATCACCACACATACTGCTGGCTAAATATACACGCACTCTGTCTCTCTGTCTCTCTGTCTACTTCCCTCTCTCCCTCTCTCCCTGTCTCCCTCCCAGCAAAAGATACTGCTAGCTCATCACACACACTGTCAGCTCACCACCCATACACTGCCAGATTCACCACCTTCATTCATAATTGTTAGTTTTTCTTCTCCCAGAGTGTCTGCTGGCTCTCCCACACCACTGTGAAGGCTAAGTTCTTCTCTTCCCTCAGTTCTTCATATCCACTGTGCAGGCTAAGTCCCTTCTCCATTCTTAGTCCTTCCCATCCACTGTGAAGACTAAGTTCTTCTTTCCTCAGTCCTTTCTGTCCACTGTGAAGGCTAAGTCCTTCTTTCTCCAGTCCTTCCTATCCAGTGTGAAAGCTAAGTTCTTCTCCATCCTCAGTCCTTCCTGTCCACTGTGAGAACTAAGCCCTTCTTTTCTCAGTCCTTGTAAAGTTAGCCTGCTGAGGATGGCATGTGTTCATGTGCTCACTCTCAGAAGCATTGCTTCGGCAGCCTGTCACCATGGTAATGTGCATGCTTTCCACCATTTGAGTGACTGCTTTGTGCTTAGACTTCTGCTGGATGCTTTCCACCTTTCTGTCGCATTCATAACATGGTGAGGCCATGTGAGGCAGGAGCTTATGGTGATTTCCTGCTGAGTCGTCTCAGTCTTATAGACATTGTGTAACTTCTGGGCCTCAGCCTATCCCCCAGGTTTTAGAGTAGCCAGAAGACAGTAAGTGTTTTGGGCACTAGAAGCCCTCTGTGGACACAAGGCTTAGCATAGACCTGGGAAACACTGCCTCGCTTTCTAATGCTATCTTCATGAACATTTGATCATAGAACAGTTTATACGTATAGCAAAGCATCTCCATCATGTGCCTATTCATAAAGTCACATCCTTACTCCACAGCTGGCCCCTCCCACTTGGTCATTTAAAGCAAATCCTGGATTATTAGCATTTTGCTGGGAACTTCTGATTTTTTTTTTTGGCCAGTCGTGGGCCTTGGACTCAGGGCCTGAGCACTGTCCCTGGCTTCCTTTTGCTCAAGGGTAGCACTCTGCCACTTGAGCCACAGCGCCACTTCTGGCTGTTTTCTATACATGTGGTGCTGGGGAATCAAACCCAGGGCTTCATGTATATAAACAAGCTCTCTTGCCACTAGGCCATATCCCCAGCACCACGGGAACTTGTGATTTTAAGTGCTCACATTATAAGCATCCTTCAGGACGACAGTTTATTCTAAGTTGACAAGGACCAGTGGTTCCCAAGTGGAGTTTTCAAAATTCCCATTCAGGATGGGGTTGAGGGATGTCTATTTGAGACATGTGTAATACTTTAAAATAATAGTCCAAATCATTTGTCACTGATAATAGCAGATACAGAGTGAAAAGTAATAGACATCTTCAGACCAGTCTTTCAAAGCGTGGGTTTGAGGGAAAGTGTGTGATCTTGGGGTATCCCCCCATATGACATAGCAACAGAGGCAGTAGTTCTTCACTGCCAAGGGCCAGGTAGAAGGGAGTCATAACATCCAGGGCCACACACCAGTGAGAAGTAGGTAGATGTTGGCATGGACCATGTGATTTCGCAGGCCCGAAGTGCTCACCCCTGGGAGGGAACTGAAGGAGAGAGGAGTGTGCATGTGGCTGTTCTTACTCCCTTTTTGCCTCATTGTCCTGCACGCAGGCTCAGGACTCTGCTGAGCCAGCCCATGGCTGTTGTCCCAAACTCTCTGTCCTGCTCTCCATCCAGGTGGGGCATGTCTGAGCTGTGCAAACCCACCCCTCCCCAGGGTTCCTCTTCCCCCAGTCACAATTCCACTTTTCCACTGGAATTCTTGCTTGCCTGAGAAATGTGGCAGGAGTCAGGTTATCCCATGTTAGCTTTACAAAAAAATACTTGACTCCCCAGGAGGTTTTTTTTTTTTTTTTTTTTTTTTTAAAAAACACAACATGGTAAATAAAACATTTCAAATGTTCTTTTTGGTGACCCTTTCAGTCAAGCTGCAATTTCCGCTCAGGCCACATCTAATGCCAGCCCAGCCCAGCCCACTGCATTGCAGCCTCTCAACCTGGCCCATGGTCCTGGAGAAGAGCCCCCACCAGCTGCAAACCTGGGAGCCCAGGACGACCGCCCCATGAATGAGAACGTGCAGATGAATGCACAGGGCGGTCCTGTGCTGAACGAGGACGACTTCAACCGGGACTGGCTGGACTGGGTGTACACGTTCTCCCGGGCTGCCATCCTGCTCAGCGTTGTCTACTTCTATTCTTCCTTTAGCCGTTTCATCGTGGTCATGGGCGCCATGCTGCTGGTTTATTTGTGAGTGATGCTCATGAGCTCCTCGCTCCCTTTAATGCTTTCTAAAAGAGATAGGCACAGAATCCATTTCTGACACCCCAGGCAGGGGCAGTTTATCTTGAGTGTATGTGTTAAAAAGCTTTTTTTTTTTTGGCAGTGTGGGGCTCAAATTCAGGGCGTGGGCTCTGCCCCTGAGCCTCTTTGTGCTCAAGGCTAGCCCTCTATTGCTTGAGTCACAACATCACTTCTGGGTTTTGAGTGGTTAATTGGAGGTGAGAGTCTCATGGGGAAATTTTTCTGCCCTGGCTGGCTTCAAACCACAATCCTCAGCTCTCAGCCTCCTGAGTAGCTAGGATTATAGCTGTGAGCCACCAGCGCCTGGCTGAAAAGATGACTTTCTGTTTGCTACATTTTATAGAAATATGATCATTTATCCAGTGAGCTGTGAGGTTGTGATTGAGAACATGAAGTCTATTATCTCGCATAGATCTTCTTAATTGTGCTTTTGGTAGATAGTTCTGAGGATGCACTTCATAACTTTCTTCTAGTTTTCTGATTTTCCCTGCCTCCCAAGGGGCAAGCCAAGAGGGAGTTATCTTTCATTTTGAAAATACCACAAAAAGACCGTGACCCTGGCATGTCTTGAGTTGCGTGGAGCCAATCAAACCCGTAGTAGAGTTTTGGGTCCAAGTGGGGTTTCATTTGTTGGTACTTCACAATTAATTTTCTAGTGGGAAGAGATTTGGGTTTTGGGTTTTTTGGTGTTTGTTTTTTTTTTTTTTGCATATCTGATAGTTCAGTCATTTTCCTCCTGTAGAATAATACATTTTTCTAGCATTACAAAGAAAACCAGTTATGGCTCTTTTTTCTTGTCTTTGTTTCACTGAGCAGACACCAAGCCGGATGGTTTCCTTTCAGGCAAGAAGGAGGTCAGCAGCAGGCTCCCAATGACATCAGAGCCAACGACCAGAGACACAATGTGAACAATCTAGAATTGGAAGAGATGGTATGTGTGTGTGACATTGTAGACTTGATGATAGTGTCATGTCATAATCCCCGCTACTCTGGAGGCGGAGATCTGAAGCCAGCCTGGGCAAGAAAGTTGTTGAGACTCTTCAGTTAACCAACAAAAAGCCAGAAGTACAGCTGGCCCAAGCAGTAGAGCGCCTTGAGCAAAAAAAAGCTTGGGAACAAGGCCCAGGCCCAGAGTTCAAGCCCCACAACTGACACACACAAAATGTGTGTCCGTGTGTGTGTCCCAATACCATTCATCCTAGGTGGGCGATGTGATGAGGGGGCCAGGCTGCGGTGCCATGCCGGCTGGGTGGGCACATGGAAGGGAGCTAAGGTAACATGGTGCTTTCAGCCAGAGAAGTTTCAGCCAGAGAAGTGTACAGACTCGATCACACTCTGGCTGTAAGGGGGAGGAATTGGCAGTGTGTATGGTAGTGTTTGGAGAGAATGTACACATGGCGAGATGGTTGTATGGGTGTGCCTGCCGGCATGCAGAATGTCAGGGTCAGACTCTTGCCTTCCATCACTGACATGGGGAGAGAGTGTCACATCACATTGGCAGTTGACTCAATTGAACTTGGACACCATGCACTTGTAACGGCCTTGTACTGGCCTTGTATCTAACTGTCTAGTTGCCCTGTGGTATAATTGTGGGCTGAGGGCTGTGGCTGGCATGGGCCTCTTGAGCATGGGTGTGGCTGGCAGGGGTCTCTGAGCATAGGTGTGGGTGTGGGGGTCTCTGAGCACGGGTGTGGGTGTGGGGTCTCTGAGCATGGGTGTGGCTGGGGGGTGTCTCTGAGCATGGGTGTGGGTGTGGCTGGTGTCTCTGAGCATGGGTGTGGGTGTAGCTGGGGTCTCTGAGCATGGGTGTGGGTGTGGCTGGGGGGTCTCTGAGCATAGGTGTGGGTGTGGCTGGGGGGTCTCTGAGCATGGGTGTGGGTGTGGCTGGGGGGGTCTCTGAGCATGGGTGTGGCTGGGGGGTGTCTCTGAGCA
Organism: Perognathus longimembris pacificus; assembly: GCF_023159225.1. Taxonomy (NCBI): domain Eukaryota; kingdom Metazoa; phylum Chordata; class Mammalia; order Rodentia; family Heteromyidae; genus Perognathus; species Perognathus longimembris. Next base: position 73,053,638 of record NC_063162.1, read on the forward strand.
TGGGTGCGGGTGTGGCTGGGGTCTCTGAGCATGGGTGTGGGTGTGGCTGGGGGGGTCTCTGAGCATGGGTTTGGGTGTGGCTGGGGGGTCTCTGAGCATGGGTGTGGGTATGGCTGGGGGGGTCTCTGAGCATGGGCTTGGGTGTGGCTGGGGGGGGTCTCTGAGCATGGGTGTGGCTGGGGGGGTCTGTAAGCATGGGTGTGGGTGTGGATGTGGCTGGGGTCTCTCTGAGCATGGGTGTGGCTGGGGGGGGGTCTCTGAGCATGGGTGTGGGTGTGGCTGGGGGGGTCTTTGAGCATGGGTGTGGGTGTGACAGGGGTGGGGGTCTCAGCATTAGTGTGGGTGTGGCTGGGGGTGTCTCTGAGCATGGGTGTGGGTGTGACGGGGGCGGGGGGCTCTAAGTATGGGTGTGAGTGTGGCTGGGGGGGGTCTCTGAGCATGTTTCTGGTCTGTTTCTAGGAGCGCCTCATGGACGACGGGCAGGAGGACGAGAGCGGAGAAGATGGGGGCGAGGATGGCAACGTGGGGCCGAGGCCTGGGCTTGTGGCCTCAGCCTGGTCGTTCATCACCACCTTCTTCACCTCGCTGATCCCAGAGGGGCCGCCCCAGGTCGCCAACTAGATGAGCAAACGGTGCCAGCCACCAAGGAGGGTCTGAGTTTAGGAAAGCCGTTTAAATAAGAGTGCAATTTTAAAACTGGAAACCTTTCTTTCGACCATCATGTACACAGGCATTCTTTTCTTTGAGCTTCTCAAGCATATGAATATTTTAAGCACAAATGGACTAGTTAGTGTGTGATTTTTTTTTTTTTTTAAAGATCCTAACAGAACAAGCATAACAGCATTGGTCTTCCAGGGTGTGGTCCTGTCACTGTGCGAGGTGTGCCCAGACAGAACTCTTGTCTCCTTTCTCTCAAGAGCTGCTCCTAAGTGTCCACAGCTAGGAGCCCAGCCCTGCAATGTGTAATTTGAATAAATATATCTATTTTCTGTGAATTACTCCTGAAAGTTTTAAACAGAATGACCTCATAGTTTTTAATAAAGAATATTATTTACCTAAAACGTGCTAGTAGATCTTGCCCAGCCATAAAGCAATAAACTTCTCAATGATCTTAATTTTTGACATTTGAATAAAAGATGGAAACTTGATATTTTATGCACATGTATCCCATTGGTTGGAATTCATACCTTGAAAGAATAAAAGGCAGCTCTTAAGTGGAATTAACAGTGATACAAAAAAAAAGTTTGATACAGGCAACACTTTTATAAAATATGCTGGAAATCACTCCCTGTAATTTTTTAAATAAAAAGTCACAGATTATAGTAAGCAGTGTTACGGGCTATTTGTTCAAAATCTTAGTGGTGCCCAGTTTATGTGTAGGAGTCTCTTGAGTCCTGCAGCGTCCTCGTGGCCTCCTCCATCCCTGGGGTCGCTTCCTCTGCTAAGCTTCATACAGGTGAGACTAGAGAAAGAACAGCCATGTGGCCCATCACTCTCTCAGTTGATGCCGCTGGAATTCTCTGCAGGTGGCTGTGGGAAGTGGCGGCTACCCACTGTGCCACAGTCTGCAGCCCCTGGCAGTGGCAGGTGGAAGGTAGAAACACTTGAAGCCACAATGCTGCTTTTTGAATGCATCTGGTAGGCAGCACAGGCAAGCCCATTGTAAGATTGTGGGGTGTGTCTCAGAGCTCCCACAGGGACCCGGGCTGCCCCTGTGGCTGGGACTTGAGGAGCTGGGGAGCTTTTCTCCAGCTCACTGAGGCTTTGGCCTGTATATTCCCTTCTAGGACAGTGGCTGTATCTGTTCCTGTTTTACTCCTGGGGGTCCCATACTGGCTTGCTGGGGACCAGTCACAAGTCACATTAAAGCTCTCCTGAGCGGGTGCTGGTGTCTTGCACCTACTCATGAGGCTGATATCTGAGGATCACATTTCAAAGCCAGCCTGGGCAGAAAAGTCCCCATGAGACTGATTTGTCGGTCATGGGGCTTGAACTGTGGGCCTGGGCGCTGTTTCTGAGCTCTTCAGCTCAAGGCTAGCACTCTATCACTTGAGCCATAGTGCCACTTCCGGCTTTCTGGTGGTTAATTGGAGATAAAGAGTCTCATGGACTTTTCTGCTCAGGCTGGCTTTGAACCACAATCTGCAGATCTCAGTCTCCTGAGTAGCTAGGATTAAAGGCCTGAGCCATTGGTGCTTGGCTTCCTGTGGATAACCACTCAAAAGCCCTAAGTTGTGCTGTGGCTCAAATGGTAGAGTGCTAGCCTGGTGCACAAAGAACCTCAGGGACAGCATCTAGGCCCTGAGTTTAAGCCTCACAACAACAACAAAGCTATCATCTGGTCATGTCTCCACCATCTGACTGTACAACTAGTTGCTTTCCACAATGTACCTGCGCCTGTGTGAGGCCATGTGCTGTGGGAAAGCTGCTAGAGGAGCAGGTATGGGGTGGGGGTGGGGGGGCTGTTTAACATCTCACTCCCATGGTGGCACAGGAAAGGCTGCTGTCTGCTACCCTGACCCATTATGTACCAGTACTCGGTCAGCTAGATGCTTCCTGGATACTACAAGTGCTCAGGTTGTCCTGCTCCCTGTGCCTTTAATATAGATTTTAAGCACATTTTTTTTTTTTTTTGGCCAGTCCTGGGCCTTGGACCCAGGGCCTGAGCACTGTCCCTGGCTTCTTCCCGCTCAAGGCTAGCACTCTGCCACTTGAGCCACAGCGCCGCTTCTGGCCGTTTTTTGTATATGTGGTGCTGGGGAATCGAACCTAGGGCCTCATGTATCCGAGGCAGGCACTCTTGCCACTAGGCTATATCCCCAGCCCATTAAGCACATTTTAAACGACAGAATATGCCGGAAATGTGTGCAGACCGAGCAAGGCCTGTGAATAGTGAGGAATTAGCTGACCTGGTAGTTCTTCCCAGTAAACCATGGTGGCCTGTCGTGTCAGGAAATCTAACAGCATTTATTAAATTTTGGCCTGATGTTTTTTTCAAGGTCCCTGAACTCTGCTCAGCTACTCGCCTATGACCTGGCTGTAACATGTGGCTGCACTTCCTACTTCTAGCATTAGGTGGTGCTGTGACACCACAGTCTGCAGCAGGCCCTGGCCAAGGTTACTTCTGAGCTTGAAGCTGGCAGAGGGAGGTGTCAGCTTACCTTACCCCACCCCAGAGGGCGCTGCACAGGAGCTGGGATTTAGGCAGCTGGGACTTGGGAGAAGTGTAAGAGTCGAGGCTGTAGCACTGCATCTGCCTGTACTGCCGTGGGGGAAGCCCTGTTTCCACACAGCCCCTGTCCATCTCCTGGCTGCTTCTGGGGGCTTCCGGGAGCAGGCCAAGAACCTAGCTCCCAGTGTGAGGACTAGGTCTGGCTCTTTTCTGGCAGCTTGGCAGGCACTGTAGGCAGAGCAGTCTTCAGGAAAACTGCCCCGAGATACTGTCATTTTCCATGGGTTAACTCTTGCTTGTCAGAAGGGTCGCGGTCATAGAAGACAGACTTAGGAACTGCTGCTGCTGGCGAGGTTTGAGGAGACCAGGGGACCAGACACTAAATGCAGATGTCAAGCTTGAGCCGCTGTACCCACTACCTTCCATAAGTGACAGTGAAAATGGAGCCGCAGGGTGCAGGAGTCAGGAGCCAGTGTGGTAATGGAAACAGCGGGATGGTGTCTGCTGCCTCCTGTGTGCCCCCCCACCCCACCCCGCATGAAAGGCCAGTGTGCACTGGCGCTGGGTCTCAGGGCCTGCATCCATGTGCTCCTGCTTGCCCCTGGGTGCTTAGACTGGCTCTAAAGAAGCTCTCAGCTGCCTGTGGATTTAATACAAAGCAGCCTCCTCCAGACTCTGTGTCTGGTGGGCACTCAGTAGACTGTCCACATTACAGCGCACTGGGGGGTCCTGATGTGGGTGTCCTGACTCGGCCCTCCTGTGCCCATCAGTGCTCCCCCCAGGACCTTGCTCTTCAAATTCCCAGGGGAGCCAGAGACACATAGGACTCATTTTGACATTTTTTTTCAAAACCATTGAATACAGTGTCAGTTATTTTTCACTTACACAGATTTGTACTTACTAGCCACTTTTACCTCTAAAGAAGAGCAAGGTATCAGGAAGATGAGAGGTGGGAAGGGGGAACAGGACATTACGGCCATGGGAAATCCTGTTAAAGGACCCTGAGCAAGGTCCCAGCTCCCAGCCTCCTTCATGATAAGGACAAAGCTGCACAGAGGCCTCACCAAAGCAATGAGATGACAAAGGCAACTAAAAAATAAAACCTTGAATACCCTTTAAATTTTTTTGATTATTATAAAGGTGATGTACAAAGGGGTGACAGTTACATAAGTCAGGTAATGAGTCTTTTTTTTTTTTTTTGCCAGTCCTGGGCCTTGGACTCAGGGCCTGAGCACTGTCCCTGGCTTCTTTTTGCTCAAGGCTAGCACTCTGCCACTTGAGTCACAGCGCCACTTCTGGCCATTTTCTGTATATGTGGTGCTGGGGAATCGAACCCACGGCTTCAAGTATACGAGGCAAGCACTCTTGCCACTAGGCCATATCCCCAGCCCAATGAGTCATTTCTTTTGGGGCAGTGTCACCCCTTCCCTTGCTGTCTCCCAGTTTTTCTTTCTCGTCCCCACCCACAAGTTGTATAGTTCATTTTCAACATAGTGTCTTGCGAGTACCATGGCTGCCTTTGTGCATCCTTTGTGCAGGCCCTCTTCTTTGTCCTACATTTCTAGAAGCAGAGAAGTCACGGTAATGGAGTCAGGAGAAGGGAGCCATGGAGAGTCTTAAATGACTGTTACAGGGACTGAGGAGAGCTCCCCACTCTGGCCTGCCTGGGACACAAGGAGGGTATACAGGTCACTCTATCTGCTTCTTTACTCACTGTGGTTCCTGTTACTGTAGTCAAAATATTCAATGGAAAATTCTGGGAGCAAAAATAATGTTATGTTTTTTTTTTTTTGGCCAGTCCTGGGCCTTGGACTCAGGGCCTGAGCACTGTCCCTGGCTTCTTCCCGCTCAAGGCTAGCACTCCACCACTTGAGCCACAGCGCCGTTTCTGGCCGTTTTCTGTATATGTGGTACTGGGGAATCGAACCTAGGGCCTCGGGTATACCGAGGCAGGCACTCTTGCCACTAGGCTATATCCCCAGCCCTATGTTTTTTGACTGTGAGTTGCCCCGAATAGGGAGATCCAGTCTCACCCTGCCTCAGGGCTTGTGTTCCAGTATTCAAGTAGCTCGTGGGTTCTAGCCCACACCGTGCCCCACAATGCCTGCTGTTATGCCTCACTGTGGTGAGCACACAGACCTTGTGTCATTGCACGCCATCTCCAGAAGAACCGGCACAGCCGCATATGGCGGCAGCCACCTCCAGTGACAAATGTCCGATGGCCCTTGAGTCGCCCTGGCTGGTTTCTTCTGCATAGTTTTCTCGAACACCACAAACAAAAACAAACCAAAAAACACCTTGAGCTGTGTTAGTTACCTTTTAATCACTGGTTCAAACATGGGAGAGCAACAATGTGAAAGAATTCCTTTAGGCTTATGGTTCTTAGAGGATCCAGTCTGTCATTGTGAGGAGGTGTGGAGAATGGAGTAGTTGGTCTCAGAACCAGGAAAGAGAGAAGAGAAGGAAGGAGGGAGGAGGGGAGGGGGAAGGGGAGGGAGGCTTCTCCTTATCTTCTATTTCTAGTCAGACCGTACCCCATGAACGGCTCCATCCACACTAGGACAGGCCATCCCCTCTTACTTCTCTCTGGAAACTTCTCACAGACTCAGCCACCACAAATCCACCCCTCGTTAATGTGACCCCGACACGGCCCCTTTCTGTTGGCTGGCTGCAAAGGAATCAGAAGGCCCTGTTGTAACATTCTCTTCCCAGCGTTTCCTTGTCCTCAGGATGGAGGACTGCTAGATGAAGGCATGGCTCTGAGGAAGGGGTGAAAGGAAGGGGTGAGACTCCTTCCTCAGAAGTCCTCCTCCTCCCCAGACTGTCCTCCTCAGTCTGTCCTCCTCTTCCTCAGTCTGTCCTCCTTCTCCCTGGCCTGTCCTTCCCAGTCTGTCCTCCTCCTCCCCAGCCTGTTCTCCTCCTCCCCGGCCTGTCCTCAGCCTGTCCTCCTCCTCCTCAAGTCTGTCCTCCTCCTCCCCGGCCTGTCCTCCTGCTCCTCCCATGTCCACTCCAGGTCCTTACACATCCACTCTCTTTGGTTAAACCTCCATGTTTTGAGCAGGAAGGTCTTTTAGCTTCCTGGCAGTGATGTTTGTGTCAGAGTGGAAGAATCTCAGACCACAGACACTGAATAGAAGGGCAAGGCAGGAGAGGTGCTGGAAGGACAGATAAAGGTCTAGAAGGATGGATTTCAAGGATCCCTCGCATTTAATGGCAATGGATTTTGTTGAGAGGACTACTGGTGAACAATTAATTATTCATGGAAGAGACATCCTGAAGACTCCATTTTGTTTAAAGGCCTCTAAATGACTTAGAAAATTGGATTAAGCTAGAAAAGAATGTGGAGAAAGAGACAAGGGAAGGCTCTTCATGATGTAGACTTTTTCTGATATTTTCAAGATAGGTACTATGACTTGGCACATCAGTTATTCCAAAGGAGCCCGGGCAGACCAGATGGAGGCAGGCAGAGCGCCTTGTGGTGTGTGTAGGAGGTTCATTCAGAATTCTGCCATTGGGGGCTGGGGATCTGGCTCAGCTGAAGAGCGCCTGCCTGGCGAGCGCAAGGCTCTGAGTTCAGTCCTCAGCTCTGGGGAAAAAAACAACAACAACTATGAAAGACCAGAGTTCTGCCATCTTCCTCGGCTCCTGCAGGAAGTCCTCTTGAGATGATGCCAGGAGTTGGGCACCAAAGGTAATTTGCACCTGACCCTCTCTCCCAGGGCTGGTGGACACCTGCCCATTCACAGGACATTGAATAGGTTCTGCAAACCCTAGCCTCCCAGGCCATGCTGTCTGCATATCTTCAATGCAAATGCTAGAAAAGGATGTGAGGTTGAGATTTCCATGTGGGACCAACTGAAAACACCAAGTGATCAGAGATCTTGGGTGAAATGACAGAGAGCCTACAGGATATGTGGAACTAATTTAGGGGGGTTGCTCTGTGTTTGTATCCCGAGCACAGACTGGCACATAGCAGTTGCTCAGTCAGTACTTGTTGAGAAGTGCTCAGGTAGAAGTGACAAACCAGGACAATATCACTCCAACCAGGAACCCCAGGGGGAGAGAAAAGGGGGAGGTGACATGAGACTGTTCCCTATTGTGGACCTGTTTTCCCGTCTACTTGTGGGCAAGTGAAGGGCCAGGCTGGGCTCCCTAGGCATGCAGGGTGGAGTGAGAGTGAAGGAGAGGCAGACATGATGGGCTGGAGCTTGCTTTTTAGCTAGGACCAGGACTGAACCACATCAGCAGTAACCTCACCATTTGCAGTCACCTCTACCACACATAATAGTCCCTACACCAGTGGTCACAGCTACTCTGGAGGCTGAGATCTAGAGGACTGCAGTTCAAAAGCTAACCCATGCAGAAATATCTGTGAGACTCCATCTCCAAAACAACCAGCAAAAAGCTGGACTGGAGGCATGGCTCAAGTGGTAGAGCATCAGGCTTCACACTGTAGGGGAAAGGAGGAGCTAATGAACAATCAATACAAACAAAGCAACAGGTTATCAAAAGTTATCAGCAAGTTATCAAGATTACCAAGGTAGAAAGGATGCTTGCTATAAATATAAATATGTACAGACTACGATTTTATTTACAAAAACCTGCTTTAATGCTTTTCAGAAAACTATCCCATGGAGAAATGAACTTGTTCTTTATCTTCACATATCTCCAGGTAGGAAATTTGGGAGGCCACTGCCTCACTAATAATACCATGAAGTTAAACTGACATAGCTCTCGTACAATGGGAGTTCTGATTTTCGGCAGTATGGAGGTTCTCCTAGTGTCCCAGCCTCTCTGGAGCTTTGTTCCAGGGAGGAGACAGAAAGCTGTTCCTTAACTTTGACCTGCCACGCAGGCGCACTTGGAATTCCAGGACAAGGTTTGTTCATCGTGCAGCTAAGTGTTTAGGCTTGGAGCTCTGGCCTTCTTCTCTTGAAATCAAGTACTTTGCTCTCAACATGGCTTGCTTCATGCCAGGGCAAGTTGGTGTTTGTCTGGGCAGTAGGACCCTGGTCCTGAGGCCCTGGGAGGTAGCTGGGGGCCACCCAGGGAAAATCTGTTTCCATGGTGACAGGGATGGGATGCAGGGTTGCACTCACAGGCCCAAGAATGCACAGTCCTCGGGTGATGGATCTTGGGACATTTCTAGCTCGATCTGCTTCCTTTCAGCCCATTTGTGAACCATGGCTTCTGCTTTCTTACATCAGATACAGTAGGATTTGGCAGGGGGCTGAGGTTTGGACGGACAGTGGACAGTTAAGATTCCAGCTCTGATTTTCTTGTTCTTTCTGAGATGTCCTTCTTTCTTGACCTTCTTCAGCTTTCCCTCCTCCTGTTCTTCCCACAAGGCTCCTGGGCCTCCCCAGTGCCACTCCCATCCTCTCCTTGGGGCTGGATAAGCACGGCAGACATAGGAATGGAGTTAGCTAATTTGCAGCCATCTTCTGGGCCAAAATAAGTGCTTGGGTTTCCTGCTCTAGGAATTCGAGCAGCTTGGGAGAGACAAGGACTCCATGTAGCCGGAAGGAGTCTGCTCTGATCAGCTATCAGACTGCAGTAAATTTCTAGCTAGACACTGGCTGGAACTTGGCACTCCTGCCTGACAGTCCTTTTTAGGGGTGGAGGGCGGGCATATTGGGTCTTCAACTCTGGTACTTGCAATTTAGCTTGGCTTATTTTGCTCTATCACTGTAGCCACACCTATACTTTTGCCTTTTTGCTGGTTCCTTGGAGGTAAGTCTCCCTGATTTTCTTGACAAAGGATTACAGGCTTGAACCCCAGGAGGAAGCCTGACTTTAGTTTTTAGAGGGGTCTGAGACCTCTGTGGTTTCTTCTTATAATTTTTCCATTTGAGGTTGGGGGTGGGGAGCTCACCTTTTTGAGGGCCAAAGTATACCGTGACGATATACTCCGAACTTTATTTCCTAGGCTGACAGCCCTGTGTGAAACACTACCAGTCCCATTTTCCAGATGATGATACAGGTTTGGAGGTAGAATAGCTGCCTTTTGCCCCTCAGTGAAGAAGCAGCAGAGCTAGGATCTTAATAGAGGCCTGTTCTCCCCATCTACCCCCCACAGCCCCCCGAACATGTCAGAGTTGTAGGCTGGAGACAGCACTAGACAGGTCCCCCATGCATTTGAGGAATTTTCTGGGCCCCTATTAGAAACTCAAACACAGCTTCCACCATGGGCTACAGCTATAAACACATGGGAAAAGGTGGGAACAGATAACTCGGTGGCAGTAATGCAGCTGATAGAGAAGACCAGGAATCTGGGATTAGACCTGAGCTGGTCCCGGACAGCACAGGCCCCCAACTGTGTGACCACTGGTGGGCGCCTGACCTTTCTGATTGTTCATGCTTGCTACCAAATAGAGTGCTTGCAAAGATGAAGAGACGGTCTTGTAATGATGATACTCAGGGCTAGCACACAGAAAGGCCCAAGTACACGAGTTCCAGTCTTCTCCTCGTCTTCCTCATCCTGCTCTTTGATGATCCAATTCTCACTGTGTGTGTGTGTGTGTGTGTGTGTTGTTAGTATCTCCAGGACAAAACAAGCAATGGCAGATACATCCGAGGACACAAGTTATTGTTGCATGTAAGTTTATTTTGTATAAAATGGAGCCCACCCAATTAGGTCACAGAAATGGCTACCTGACATTTCATGATTCTCCCCCAAGTCTCTGTGGGAAACTCTGAAGTGAAATAATGCTTTACTCGGACACATGCTCAAATCCAACATAGCCAAATTGCCCTTCCCTGGGGTGGGTGGGGTGGGTGGGGAAGGAGTGAGGCAAGAGCCAAGGACCAGAGCTCTTCAAGAGGAAGCAAGAAGCTCAGGAGCTGAGGTGTCCACACAGCGCTCTGTCCCTGAGCTTGACTTGCTAGTGCAGCCTTCCTTCACTATCACTCATCTCCGCATGCTCAGTAGCAAAGTACAGACTTGGGCTTAGAGTCCGAGTCAAAGTACTGGCTCAGATCTCCACCCCTGGCCCAGTGGCTTCAGTAAGGGTCAGGGCCCAGCCTGCACTCTCTTATCTTTAGCTTTGTCACCAACTGACATCATTTTTTCCTCCTACCAAGTCAAGTGTGGGACCCTGTGTAAGTTCATCCCTCCTTTGTTCTTTTGATGCTGGGCATGAAATAAAAGGTAAAGAGTCAGGACACACAAGCTGTGATAGAAGCTCAGGGCTGGCTGGGAGAAGGCCAGCATTGTCAAGGTGAAGTGAAGGTCATTGTGGCTGGTAGTTGGTTCTCATTTCTCTTGATAATGTTTTCCCTACCATGGGTGTGGTGGTTGTGTTGAGAGTGAGCTGACAGTTTGGGTCATGATGACATTTTGGTGGGAGGAGAGTTTGTTCTTCATTGATTGAAGTCTTGCTCAGAATGTCCAAGGTTCGGCCATTACAACAAAGTTTTGCCTCACTTTTCATGGGGTTCATACTGAAGTTAGGCACCGATAAGATTGAGTGAGTGACTCTAATGTAGGTCTTATTTTAAATCAGTCAGGGAATTCCAGTGGGCCGAGCCTCCTCCATATTTAGACACTTAAAAAACACCAACATGGGCTGGGAATATAGCCTAGTGGCAACAGTGCTTGCCACCCATACCTGAAGCCCTGGGTTCAATTCCCTAGCACCACATACAGAGAAAATGGCCAGAAGTGGCGCTGTGGCACAAGTGGCAGAGTACGAGCCTTGAGCAAAAAGCTAGGGATAGTGCTCAGGCCCAGCCCCAGGACTGGCAAAAAAAAAAGACCAACAAAAAACCCAAAACAAAAAGAAAAGCCCACCAACATTTGGATCATAGTTATTTCATAGTTTTGAAGAATGAGTCCACGGACATAGAGGGAAAAATAAAATGGCAAAGATTCATGGAAGAAAAAGATTAGTGGAGCTCCTGTGAGACAGGAAGGTCTCGGGGGAGGGCATGGCCTGGGGTGTGTTGTGCAGTGGTCAGTAAGGTACAGTTAGGAGACAGTTATGTGATTTCTGAGATCACTGGATCAGCCACCAGACCCAACTGGAGGCCCCACAGCCTGCATGAGCTCTCCTTGCGTCCTTAGTCCCTCGGATCCTGGTCCGGGACACCTCTGGGATCCCCTCAGTCATCTGTTCACCTGCATTGGTCTTCCAGGACAATGGCCATGATATGATGCCTTAGTGGCCCATTGTGACTGTTCAGGCTGTGGTCAGTGAGGCAGAACATCCATGGGAGGGGCCTGTGCCCTGACTGCCCAGCCAGGCTCTGTTCTTACTTGGATGACTCTGTTCTTGTCACCGGTGGCCTTCCAGACAGGGGCTCCATACTGTTTCAGGGGACTGACAGACTCCATGACTGGTCCCACCCATTGCAAAGGAATCTCTCAGGCTTGAGGCACCCATGCACCAGGAATTCCCAGAGCTATGTTCTGGAATCGACTGTCCTGGCTAGCTTGCTACTTCTTCTGCCACTGACTACTCTGTTCTTCCTCTGTGGCCTTCGTCTCTGCTTCTTACTCAGCCCCCCACTTTTTTTCTCCTTTTTCCACAAAGCAAGAGGACTATACTTGGGATCTTAAGAATTTTAAGAATTTTCTGGAGACTGAAATATATACAGCTTTGAATCTATATGCCCATTAGGCAGGGGCAGTGGAATTTATGTCTCAAGAAGGAACTCAAGATTTGTTTGGTTTGTTAAAATTTGAGACAAGATCTCACTATGCAGCATAGGCTGGCCTAAAACTCTTGATCCTCTTGTCTCTCTCTTCCAATTGCTGAGATTACAGGTATGAGCCAGTGTGCTTGGCAGTAATTTTGCTTTTTTTTTTTTTTTAACAACTGTGCTTATTAAGTAGTTGTATAGAGGGGTTACAATTCCATAAGTCAGGTTATGAGTACAATGCTTCTTGATAATGTCACCCCTTCTTTTATTCTCCCCCATTTCCCCCCTCCTGTCCTCACCCATGAGCTATGGAGTTCATTTTCACACAGTGTATGCTGAATACAATGACAACACAGTCATTTCATTCAGTTACTTGTGGGGACACACAGGATTACTCTCCTGGTTTAAGCATAAGTCTGTGTCTCCAGGTGGAATTTCCTGGGAGCTCCAAATTCTACGTCCACCAAATTCCTTCCTCCTTTCATGGTCTGTCTCCCACACCGCATGGGCTTTGCACACCCAACTCCTTTGCCAGACATGCCTTCTATTTCCTGAGTTCATCAGGTAAGGGCTTGGTGGCTGCTCAAGAACCAGCTGGCCACCCTCCCATGAACTTTGCCTGCCAAGTGCATCAAGCCTGCTCAGTGCCATGCAGTATCTTTTATCCAGGCACACCTCGGTGTTCTGTGCTATTTATGTTTCCCTCTCTAGGCTGTGTGATGCCAGCATAGGGTCCTATAAAAGGTGTTTGTTGACATCAACAGATTGTGCATTTCTCGTGGTGTTCTCTTGTAAGGCCCTTCACACACAACACAGAAGAACTGGGTGGTAACATTGAGTCCCCGTGCTGGGTTGGTTGCACTGGATGTGGTTCTTAGGATCTTGCCCGCTGCATGGGGTCTGGAGAATAGGTTACACCCTGGAGGGGAGCCCAGAGCCTCGTGTTCCCCCGGCACATTCCAGACTCTTGATAATCCATGCTGAATCACTGAACCTCTTAGAGACTCTGAGGGAAGGGAGGGGGAAAGACGAGGTCGCCTCTGAGCCTGGGACTCTGATTTAATTACAGTCGCAGATCACCTCGGTAGGAAGGGAGGAACTGTCATCGGGCTGATGTCTCTATTCAAGGAGGGGGTTTATGTCTTAAATGTTAGTATTCATATTTTCTGCCTTCAAAAGTAATGCACAGTCATCAACAGCCCTTAGTAGTTTGCTGTGTAATTTTTGGGTATTTCCTGGACATATAACAATGCACAATTAATTTATATTTTTTTCCAAATGCACGTGTGTATAAATGTAATATATCATGGATGTTTATCAGACACAACTTCTTTGTAGAAAAAGACAGTGAAATCCTCTGGTGGTTATTTTCATTGTCTTTAGTTAACAACACAAATGGTATTTCTTTCCTGTGCTATAGCTTTGGGCAGAAAATAGAGCTAGTCCTCTGGGCAAGGCAGTTTGCTTGGCTTTCTTGCTCACAGGTGGTGCTCTACCACTTGAGCTACACCTCTAACCCTGCTTTTTGCTGGCTTTTTGGAGATTCTGTCTTGCAGACATTTCTGCTTAGCTTGGCTTTGAACCTCCATCCTTCCATTTTAGCCTCCTGAGTAGCTAGGATTACAGGTGTGAGCCACCAGCACTTGGCTTTAACCGAGATTTTTCACATCCCTTGCCATTCCTGGCAGTGTCCTGGGGGCTTTGTTCCCACTGGGCATCAGAATGCCTTCCTTGGTGTCTTTCAGCTGTTGCCACATGGAACCAAAGAACTGAGCTTTTGATTCCCACAGGAAAAGTCAGGAATGAGCACCAAGACTCACCCATTGCAGCTAAGCAGAAACAGGAGGTCCAGTGTGCCGGCCTCTGAGGCTGTGCCAGTTCTAGCCAGCCAAGCCCAGGAGCCAGGCCCTTCCCCACCTCCTGGCAGCCTCTCCCTCCCCAGCTTCCCTTTGGGGGCTGCTTGATATGCGGCCAGCATCCACTCAACATAAGCTGCTCTACCTGCCAATGTGCTTCCAGGGATATTGTTAGCATTAACTTTGCCATTTACATTTTCATGTCTGACATAATTGAGGAATGAATGCTCTTATGAAAATTAAACTTGTGGCTCTCCTGGGCTGCTGTAACCCTGTTAAAATGTAATGTGATTTTTGATGCTTCTTTTTGAGGTTTTTATTAAATAGAATATCAGGATGACTAATTCTCCGGGCCTAAATGCAGGCTGGGAAAGCGGCATTATTGATAGGGCTGTGTCTAAATGGCCCTCGGTGCTCAGCCTCTAATGGCCTAATAATGCATTAGACTTGAGTCAGAAGTACGGGGGCTTCGAGTGCTTATTGCCATTAGTGGGAACACCTGGTCGCTCCATTTGTCAAGGTTACATCCAGCGGGGCCCATTTGTTTATTAGGCTGTCAGTAAACATCTTTATTTGGTCCCGGTTCAGCTACACTTGGATTAGAAGCTCAGATCCAGCTAGGGGATCTCTTGTGGTTTCTGCTGATTAGTTTTCTCATAAAAAAAAAAAAGGCAAGCTAATGAAAAGTTGGAGGTATCTTCATAAAGAACACATTTTTACTCACATCATCAGCCAAGGTGGGAGCAAAGATCAGGGAGGCAGCTCCAGGGGGCTCTTCTCCCAGCAACTACCCCAGAACCTGCCAGATTCCAGCCAGGGCCACGCCCATTAACGCAGGTTCTCCAGGAACATGGCACACAGCCACGCCCCCTGGGAGAGCCAGTCTTCCTGGCAGTCTGTCCATCACCCCATCCTCCTGTATCCGATGTGGAGACCAGAGAGCTTGAGATAGCCCTCTTTCCCCTCTCCCCAGACATAGGATTGAGGGGGGGGGCTTTTATTTTTGGTGATAGTGGGATTTGAACCCAGGGCTTCTCATTTGGTAGGCAGGTATTGTACCACTTGAGTCACACCCTTGGTCCTTTTTGCTTTAACTATTTCTCAAATACAATCTCATGTTTTGTCCAGGGCTGGCATTGAGCTGTAACCCTCCTACCTATGACTCCTATGCAGCTGAGAGTAGAGGCAGACACAACCATATCTATCTTGTTTGTTAAGACAGGGTCTTGCTAACATTTTACCCAGGCTGGCCTTGAGTTATGATCCTTTTGATTGCTGTCTCTTTAGTAGCTGGGATTACAAAGGCATCCTGCCACACTTGGCTAAAGCCATGTTTTTGTTTTGTTTTAACCCACTATAGAACACAACAAACATTCTACATGAAGTGTAGAAAGTAGATACCCTTTAAGGAAATGCTAATTTCTCAGTTTGATCATTACATAGTCAATAGATACATGGAGTTATCACTCCACACCCCATGAGTATCACAATTATTGCGACAGTCAAAACCATCACTGTTGAAGAAACTCATATGTGTAGCATGGTAGAGTGGTGTAATGTGTGGGAAGGATGGAAAACTCTGGAAGTAGCCAGGAGTTCTTCCCCAGCATCTACCTGGACCCCTTCTGCCGCAGTCCCAGTGTCCGGCAGCCCCCTTGCCCAATTCCTGGGAATCTTCCTTGAAATTTGAATCTGGAGACCCCCAGGACCAGCCATAAATAAGCCAGATCCATTCAACTTCCCCTCCCCAAAACACCTTGCTTTCCAGGCTGATTGGAATGCATGGAGCCCTGAGCAGGCTCCCATGGTTGCTGCTGCCCTCTGGGGTGTGAGTGTGTGGCCTCCTTCAAGCCCTGCGTTATGCAACCCCCAAATTACATTCTGTGCCTCATGGTGAGATGCTGCAGGAAAGGGAAAACATGCATCATGAACATGACTCCAGGATGATTCTATAAATGGTTACCCCAGGATTGGTGGCTCATATCACATGGTGGCAGACAAATGGCTTTTCTCGGTGGAATATGTTTTCCAGTGTCTGGTGCTGCTTGGAAGAAGAATCTAAAATCTTCTAGGCAAGGTCTTCCCTCCCAGAAGTAGGAGTGAGCTGAGCACCTTTCTCATTCAGAACCTGAGCATCGCCGAGCCCCAAACCACACTCCTGTGTACTGGAAAGCACCGGCATTACACAGCATCTGGGCCCCTTTCTGTCCCTCTTCTACCTTCATGTCTTAAGAATTCTGTCTTCAATTCCTGGGAATAGGTTTACAACTTCCCTAGGTGAGCGCAAGTGAGTGAAGGTCGGAGGGAATCTAGAGAAGGTGCGTAAAACTAGGTCCCAGTCCTCACCTCCCTTCACTGTTTCTAACTTTCACAGACTCTCTGGACCCTGGCGTACCCATCTTTCGTGGGACTGAAAGAGACAGTGCTTATCATGGCTCCTGACATGCACAGTCAGTGTCTCATTCATGTCTGCACCCTTACCGCTTCTCCCACTCTAGATAAGATGTTTGCGTAAGAAAATGCTTTTTGGGTTAGGAATGTGGTTTAGTGGTAGAGTCCTTGCCTAGCATGCATGAAACCCTGGGTTCAATTCCTCAGCACCACATAAACAGGAAAAAAAAAAAAAGAAGAAGAAGAAGAAAAAAGAAAATGCTTTCTGTGAGAGAGAGCAAGGGAAGGGGTGACATTGCCCCCAAAGAAATGTACTCTTTAACTGTAACCCTTCTGTACACCACCTTTATAATAACAATAGAGACATTTTAGATAAAAGAGAATGCTTTTTGTTATCATACTGCCTTAGTAGGAATGGGAGTTCTAAGAGGAGGAATTTTGAGCTATGACCCCACATTGGATATTCTGGGGTGCCCTTGAGGTTGTGTAGGAAAGGAGAGGCCCTAGCAGGGTGAGGACCCGTGGGCCTCCTCAACTACTCAGAGGCTGCAGATTCTTGGTCAAGGGAGTGGTGACCGTGTCCCAGCTTCTGGCCTTCACTGGGCTGTGCCACCCTCGGTGCCAGGCAGGACCACGCTGCTCAGCCTTCCCTTGGCGGCTTGTGCCACTTGCCCTGGAGTCCTCAGCCAGACCCCTGGTGGGTCTTCCCCACACTCCTTATCAGTCCTCCGGCACTTCTGCTCTTGGACCCCTTAGTGTTGGGGTTCTGGAGGGTTCGGGGGGGCCTGGCTCTTTGCCCACAGGGGGGCCATCCCATCTGCAGTCTTGCCATCAGAGAGCTTAGTGGATGCTGCTCCCTGCATTCCCACAGCTGGCTCAACCCCCTAGAAATACCTAACCCACCATGGCTTGTTTTCCTGGAGATCAGAATTAGGCGAAGTAGCCTGGATTGCAGAGGTGGAAGGGGGGCACAAATGGTGGGAAGGTGGGGAGAAGGGAATTAGGAGAGTAAAAGTCACAGACATTGTTGGGGTTTCTCAAGAGGGGCTCAGAGAACAATACTCGTAACCTGAGGTGACCCATGTCCCCTTTTTGGGAGGGGGCCTAGAAACACCAGGACTCTCATACCTTTCCATCCCCTGCATGCGGTCAGGGTAGCAGGCGAACCAGCCTTTTGGTTTTTTTTTTTTTTTTTTTTTTTTTGGCCAGTCCTGGGCCTTGGACTCAGGGCCTGAGCACTGTCCCTGGCTTCTTTTTGCTCAAGGATAACACTCTGCCACTTGAGCCACAGAGCCACTTCTGGCTGTTTTCTATATATGTGGTGCTAGGGAATCGAACCCAGGGCTTCATGTATACGAGGCAAGCACTCTTGCCACTAGGCCATATTCCCAGCCCCCTAACCAGTCTTTTGGAAGGGAATTTTGCAGACCACCCTCCCCCTCTCCCCTCACAAAGTGCAGCCTGGGCGCTGACCCTAGGGCAGACCACAGGCAGGGAGCCGATGACTGCGTTGGGCCAGCAGCTCAGGCCTCATCTGAGGTGAACGCTTGGGTAGGTGTCTGGGAGGGCACTGCCTTGGCCAGGGGAGGAGATCAGGGAACCCTGAAGTGTCTGCACCCAAAGCAGGTGGCAGTGGGGGTGCACGCCTACCAGGCTCCCCACTGCTGCCCCTGGCCCAGGGCCACACCCCGAGAACCAGTCATATAAAAAGCAGAGATGCTGACAAAATGGGCTCCCAAATAGCCTAAGTGAGACACACACAACAAAAATAGAACATCTAAAAGACTCCAGGAGGCCACATCTAGAGCCACATCCGGGAGACAAATACACAGCCAGCGCTCAGTAAGAGAAAATACAAGTTTATGAGAGGAGGGCTGACAGGATTGATTGGAAATGAAGCCATCCCCAAAGAAATCCATTTATTTAGGAAATAAATGAAAGGAAGAGCCTATGAAATGCATTGATTGTGAGGGGCTGTAATCATTCATCTTGCTTCTAGACTTGGGCGGGGAGAGGATGCCGGGTCTGCCTAATGGCCCAGGCTCCAGGGGAGATGGACGGGCCGCTACTGCCCGTCTTTTCTCATCCTGACCTCTCCAGGCCTCAGCTTTGAGAGGGTAGGCCAGGGACACAGAATGGCCAGGCCAGGGACAAGGAGTGGTCAGTCTGGGGACTGTTAGAGGCCTGCAGGAGCCCTGCAGTCCACACAAGGAGTGTCATTGGCCTTCTTTGGTCCCCCTCTTACCACATTGCCATGTATGGGGACAGTGAGCAGAGCAAGCTGAGTTAATATCCTGGGATGTGGGGGAGTGGGCAAAAATAGGGTGCCACCAAGTCCCACCTCCTGTTAAACTCTGAGTGGAGGTTTGCTTGTTTTTTGTCCTGGTCTATGCTCTGCTGGACATGCAGGGCTGGCAGCCCCCCCCCCCCCAGGGGTCCCTGGCTGTGAAGCCTGTCCGGCTCTGTGTCTCTCTTTCATCTTCTCCCTCTCTCAGGACAGAGCATGTGGACTTGGCTGGTGATATGCTCAGGCTAGAATGTTCTATGTTGTGCCTTTCTCTACTGCCAGCCACAGCATAGGCATGTCAGTCAGTATTGATTGAATGAAGTTGAAAAACACCCAGGAGGTGAGCCTGGGTATTGTGTTTAAAGCCAGCCATGGGACTCTGGGTAAAGGTTGCAGAGGCCAATAGGCCCCTCCCCATATGTGAGGTGTTGTTTACCTGGCCAGGAATTAAGCTGGGTTGACTGTTCTCCCTGGCTCTGAAGGCTGAAGTTTTCCCAGTGTCTCTGTCATTGTGTTTCCCCACAAGATTCTCCTTTGCATCTGAGACCTGAAGTTCTTTCTGCTCTGTTCCTGTTGTTACCAGCACTCTCTTGTGGAAGCAAAGGGTGGGGGAAGAGTCCTGTCATTGTGTTTCAGTGTTTCCCGAGTCTATGTCCCACAAAAATGCCCCTCACTGCCTGTCTTGGTTGAGGCAGGAAAGTAGGATGAGGGAAGTTGGGGTATTCTCTCTGGTGGGGGCTCTTTTTTTTTTTAAATTACAAAACTGATGTACAGAGAGGTTAAAGTTTCATACGTTAGGCATTGGATACATTTCTTGTACTGTTTGTTACCTTGTCCCTCATACCCCCTTCCCCCCTCCCCCTTTTCCCCCCTGAGGTGTTCAGTTTGCTTACACCATACAGTTTTGCAAGTATTGCTTTTGTTGTTGTTTCTCTTAATTTACCCTTTGTCTCTCAATTTTGGTATTCCCTCTCAATTTCCTAATTCTAATACCAGTATACGGTTTCCAATATAGTCAGATAAGAATACAGCGATAGTGTAGATACAATCCAAGAAGGTGATACAAGAACATCATCAACAGTATAAACTACAGATACACATGGGATGTTGAAAGTAGTTACAACTGTGATATAACAATCATTTCCATAAAATGGAGTTCATTTCACTTATCATCATCTTATGTGATCATAAGGGTATATAGCTATTGGGCTCTTGTGATCCTCTGCTGTGACTTGCCTAAACCTGTGCTAATTATTCCCAATAAGGGAGACCATAGAGTCCATGTTTCTTTGGGTCTGGCTCACTTCACTTAGTATAATTTTTTCCAAGTCCTTCCATTTCCTTACAAATGGGGCAATGTCATTCTTTCTGATAGAGGCATAAAATTCCATTGTGTATATATACCACATTTTCCTGATCCATTCGTCTACGGAGGGGCATCTGGGTTGGTTCCAGATTCTTGCTATGACAAATTGCGCTGCAATGAACATTGTTGTGCTGGTGGCTTTACTGTGATTTTGTTTGTGGTTTTTTGGATAAATACCCAAAAGTGGGGTTGCTGGGTCATAGAGGAGTTCTACATTTAGCCTTCTGAGGAATCTCCATACTGCTTGCTAGAGTGGCTGAACCATTTTACATTCTGGTGGGGGCTCTTGGCAGCCTCATCAGTTAACCTCTCAGATGACAGTTTTTCTTATTAGACCTTGTCAAGAATAACAGGGTGCCCATGACTCATGTCTGTAATTGCAGCTACTCAGGAGGTTGAGTTCTGGGGATCACAATTCCCTCTCCATTCAATCAAAGTTACCCCAGTCAGGGAAGTTCATAAGACTTCCAGTTAACCATCGGAAAGAAAACCGGAAGTGGTGCTGTGGTTCAAAGTGGTAGAGCACTAGCCTTGAGCCAAAGAGCTCAGGGATAGTACCCAGGCCCTGAGTGTCAAGCCCCATGACTGACCAAGAAAAAAAGAAAAAAGTAAAAAGAAAAAGAATAACATGCCCTAGTGTATAAAAAGCAAGAGGAAGGAAACCCTCTGTTTTTTTTTTTTTTTTTTTTTTTTTTTTTGTGTGTGTGTGTGTGTTTTTTTTCTGTCAGAATCCAGAAGGGGTCCTCAGGACATGTCACAAAATACTCCCTAACACTTGGGTGTGTGGGTGATTGTGTGGCTCAGTTTTCTGAGTATGGATTTGGTTGTGGGTCTTATCTTTTTTTTTCTTTTTTGCCAGTCCTGGGGCTTTAACTCAGGGCTTGAGCACTGTTCATGGCTTCTTTTTGCTCAAGGCTAGCACTCTACCACTTGAGCCACGGTGCCCCTCCTGGCTTTTTTCTATATATATGTGGTACTGAGGAATCAAACCCAGGGCTTCACGTATACGAGGCAAGCACTTTGCCACTAGGCTAGCTCTTGGCTGTGGGTTTTGATCATTTCTTTCTCGCTGTGTTGACATGGCTTTGACTGTTTTGGTGGGCCACTCTGATAGACGGGCCAGGCTTGAAGTCGCATCCCCACGTCAGCTTTGCAGCCTGGAAGAAGTTAGCCTATGGCTCCACTTCTCAGCTCCATCCTTGTTGCTCATGCATGAGACTGATGTGGTGCTGAAGGGGAAAGTAAGTAGTTAAGACATGGAGTGAGCGCTCAGTTTCTCTGTTGCTTGTTATTATGTTCTATTATTATGATCATTACCAGCCTGAGATTTGCCTACCAGGAACTGTGCCTTGACATCCAAGCACCAACATTCAACCCCCCCCCCCCCCCCGCCGGAAGATTCAATCACTATCTCCTCTTCTGTCATTGAAGCAGCCTTCATTCTCTTTATCTTCCATTGAGGGGTTTATGGCATGGTATATGTATGTGGGAACAGAGGCCTCACAAGAATACGGATCAGAAACCCACAAAGCTGAGGACCATGCCAAGGAGAGGGCCACAGAAGCAGCTGCCATGAGTTTCTGACTGACATAGCAAGACTTGAGAGCTAAAGGATGCTGATGGTGTCTCAACAGCTAAGGGCTGTTGAATATTCAATTTCTTATTGGATTTGCCACAAACAGGCACAAAGATGTCTAAAACACCCCTCCTTCCCCAGTGAAGAGGAACAAGTGGTGCTCATGATGCCTACTGGGAAGCTGTTTGGGGTGGGGCTGGGCTTGGAGATGACTGCATGGCTGAGGAGGTGGTCATGGGGAGCAGCAGACTCCAGTCTCTGCCTGGATGTGAATGACAGAGGCAGAGGCTGCAGAGGCAGAGCCCTCGGCTATATCCTGTGAGTCCTCCCCTATAATGAGGACCAGTGGGGGCTCATAGCTGTGATCCAAGTCATTCCTTTGCCTGCGTGCCCACTGGGGAGCAGTTCACACTCCATAGTGGGACCACCTCTTCCATAGAGCCTCAGAGCCTGAGCATCCATGGGTCTTTAATTGTGTGTGTGTGTGTGTGTGTGTGTGTGTGTGTGTGCGTGCGTGCGTGCGCGCGCACGAACTGGGGCTCAGAATCTCTCATTCACCCATAGCTTTTTTCACTCAAGGCTGGTGCTCTACTACTTGAACCACAGCTCCACTTTTAGTTTTTTGGTGGTTAATTGGAGATAAGAGTCTCATACATGTTCTTGCCTGGCTGGCTCCAAACTGGAGTTCTCAGATCTCAGCTTCCTGAGTAGCTAGGGATCCTCTTGGTCCTCATTACAGGGGAGGACTCACAGGATGGAGCCGAAGCCTCTACCTGCCTCTGTCAACTATGAGTGAGCAGGTAAGCACTGGTCATTAGTGTTTGGTCATTAGCCAGCATGCAGATGATTTGCTTGAAGTAGTTGATGCATATACAAAGATACCTACATGACAAGTACTTATTTCCTCTCCACCATTCCAGGACAAGGGCTGATGAAGGAGGGAGTGACAAGAACTGTGTGGGTAAAGAATTTTTTTTTTTTTATCATGGGCTCATTATTGTCCTGTCCACTGTGACGGGACTGCCAGACAGGGGTGTGGCTGTGGGGACACTGAGTCAGCTGTGGGGATGGTGCCCTATCCTGCCTCCTTGGGTCCACTGGCCCCGAGTTGGCCAAGGTGGCCCTGAAAACTGCCTCTCAATCCCAAGTGGGGTTTGTAAATTCTGATGCCGTTGGAAGTTGTATCTTCAGGATAGGTGGTAATTTGAGCTGGTGTCCTAGGAAGGGGCAGAACAGAGAGTGGGCCTTGCCTGTGAAGGTGGCTCTCTGGTGTTACAGCCTGGGGTACATAGACAACAACTGAGCTGCTCTGAGAGTTCCTAGGGCTGGGGACTAGGAGACCAAGTTCTCATTCATTTCCTCCCTCTCCTTGGACAAAGCTCTCCAGGGCTGCTGGAGACCATAAGGCAGGCAGATTTGGGGGAAAGTTATTAAACTGCTGTCGACACTAGGGGGTGCCAGTGTCCAGCTGATCTTGGGCAGCAAGACATCCTTCCTGGGTATCTTTGGTGGTCCTGCCCTCTGTCTGCCCGCCCCCATCTTCTCATAGGAGTGCTGCAGTGGGGCATGGCGGGGCATGGTGGGGCAGGGTGAGTTTGCCCTGGGTGGTGCCTGTGTCCTGCCACCCTGTCATTGACTCACAGATAGCCTGGGCAGGCTTGAAAACAGGCCTTGAATCCCAAGGCTGTTTTCCTTTCAGGTCTGGGGCTCTGTCTGCGGCCTTGCCCTCTGTTCCCTGGTGTGTCTCAGCTGTCTTACGGGGCTCTGTTAAAGACATGGGGTCAAATGTCATTCACTAACCATCAGTGTCCTTTGTCTGTGTGGCCTAGTGACCCTGGGCAGACTGGAGGGCCCCCTTCCTGCGCCCGCCCCCCCGCCAGCTTTGTCAGGGTGCTGATACTTCCACTTCACAGGCTTACTGGGCATTGCCTTCTCTCTAATTTCAGCCTTGAGTTTGGGTCATGCAGCAATGGTGAGCAGTGTCCTTATGTCCAAGCTTGCCTGTTGCCCACCCCCAAAGGGGCAGGACAAGAGTTTCCAAGGAGCCATGACCTCACTATGAACATTTGTCCAGTGGGAGATGGCTTTGGGGTGGGGTGGGGGTAAAGGAAGCTCCTGGTCAGGTGGATGCTGGGTCCTTGATGGGCCTTGGGGCTTGGTGGCCCCAGGCTATGGACCAGGCTGCAGTGTGTGTGTGTGGTGTGTATGGATAAGGCTGGTGTGTGTGTTTGTATGAGGTTGGTGTGTGTGTGTGTGTGTGTGTGTGTGTGTGTGTGTGTGTGTATGGGGGGGGTAGATTGGAAGTGCGCTTCAGCCCTGCCCATGCAGCCTGGCAATCTGCCTGTTGGAGGGTCAGAAGAGATGCCATGCCCTTCTGTTCATCCCATACCACTAGTCCAAGAGTGTGGGGAAATCAAGCAAGAGACACCTTGCTGCCTGAGTTTGTGAGTGGCACTTCCTCGGGCAGGCATGGATCATACCAGGAAATGCCCCAGAGCTGGATGTGGCTCCAGTACTGGACAACCCACTCCAGTTTGGCAAAGTTACTCCACATACAACATCAGCATCTCTGAAATCATGTTCACCTGGATTTAATGGCTAAGGCCCTTAAATTGACTAGGACTGAGCTCTGCTAGAGATATGTCTTCATGTCCCCTAGTAGTATGAGTGACTGGAGTGTACACAGTTGACAATAACCACCCTTTAGGAGAGTATGATTGAACGTGAGTGGCTTTGTATACCCCTGGATGTAGGACAGGGAGACTGGAAGTTTATGTTGATGGACTTGGAAATGGAAAGAAATGGCTTCCTCCTCCCCTCCCCCACAACTCATCACCACATCTGTACTTTTTGTAAATGATTAAAAAGCCACTGCGGATCCCTAACCTCAGACCACCCAGAAGGGCTGATCTTTCAAGTCTCCAGCTTCTTCCTCTGCAACGGCATGCATGTATGTGGTCAGGCTGGAAGGTCCACATGGGGTCCCCCACCCCCACCCCAATTCCCCTGTTTTCTTCTCCAATGGAGCTGGTGTAAGGTAAGGTAGACAATCTTGGATTGTCCACCAGGTACCAGGGTCGTGGGAGCTGCATGAAGGAGTTCATCTTCATGTTCCAGAACCCATTCCACAGCTCAGCACAGATGGTGGCTGGTGACGGAACCTTGAGGGCACTGAAATCAGTGTCTCTCCACACTGCCTGGGCTGCCTCGCAATAGCCAGAGTTATGTCCTCGTGGAATCTTTCTAGGACTCAAACATGACCTTGACACTTAAAGATCCTAAAAGGAGACTTTGCTTTTGTGGATCTCTGTGTATAAAGGAGACCATGAACGTGTGCTTTTGAATTCGAATTGAGCTCTCTCTTTCTGCAAAATCACTGGGACATTGTAATTCCCACACCTCCGGTACTTTATAGCTAAAAATTTTAACACCTTAGAAAGCACACATGGTTTCCTCTCTGTAAATGCACAGAAAATCAAGCTGTTCCTTGTTGAAAGGCCCCAAGGGAGGCCAGGACAGCAGTAAAGAATTCACAGCCAGCTGTTTTGGTCCTCTTTGCGGGAGCCCTGCGGCCCCCAGAGCTCTGACCCAGGGCCTTTGCACACCTGCTGCCCACCCTCTGCGGCCCAGACGTGCCCCCACAGTCTAGCTCCCTGGGGCCTCCACGTGGGGCCTGTTTGGGAAGGGCCTCCCACCTGGGGAAACATGTGGCGGTTCCATCCAACCAGGAACACTTTAGTTTTAGTCCTGGGTCCAAATGGACACCTGAAAATAACCCATACCTATTTCTACTAGAGCAAAACAGAGTGCTCAGAATGGAGCCCATTTGAAATCGTGTTGTGTTATGGTTTCTTAAACCAAAAGCCATATATATATATATATATATATATATATATATATATATATATATATATATATATTTAACACCTAGTGGGGCATTACATGGCAAAGGATATTCAAGTCAATTCAACTATGATATAGCAAACTTACTAGACATTGAATTCAGGTGTAATGTATTAAATGTGTTAAGTGCACCAAAATTACACATGCAGGTGTGTGTGTGTGTGTGTGTGTGTGTGTGTGTGCGCGTTTATGAAGGTACTGAAGCTTGAACTGAGGACCTTTGCAGGTACAGGAACTTAAACACGGGACCTACTGCGCTCATTTGGCTTCTTCCACCTAAGGATGGCCTCGACCACTTGAGCCATATGCATGCTTCAAACAGCTTGCTGGTTAATTGGGGGGTAAGAGTTTCATAGACCTTTCTGCCCAGGCTGGCTTAGAACCCAGATCCTTAGAGCTCAGCATCCTGAATAGCCAAGTAGGTAGGATACAGGTTCACACACAGGTGGCTCACCCACCAACACTGGCTCAGCCTGATAACTCTTAACATAAGTCATCAATTGTGTACCTGATGTTCAGATTCAGGTACAAAACACTGAACAAGTCTAGAAGGTCTTGTGCCTTTTTTCCAATTTCCTACCCTCCCTTCTCAGCTCCTGTCCCCAAGCGACCATTGTTTGGGCTTCTACTTAGAGGTGATATGAGATATTGAGAATCGAATTTGTTTTTTTCCCCCAGAAAGTGTCTTATCTCTTGCAATCACCTTATGCCAGAGCCAAATTCGTCGTGTGAGTTTTCTGGCTTTTTCTATTAAAATTGGCCTTGCCTTCTCATAATTGCAGGAAATGGAGCTTTGACATTTGGGGATTGCAGTGGTCTTTTCAGCTTTTACTAGACTATGTGGGATCCTGTGAACTTTGACCCCTGAGAATGTTAAAATGTAAGACGTTTCCATAGCTTATTTAGCTAAATAATACAAAGAATCCCCATTTCCACAATAGCTTTTAAATATGAAAACATATACCAGATTCCATAAAAGACTTAGGATAACATAGAAAGAAAAATCAAGCATATGATAGTGAGAATGGGAAAGAAAGAAAAATGCAAGTGTACAAGAAGGAAGAAAAACACATAGAATTGGGCATTAAAAATGATGACTATTTTTTAATATTTCAATTTTTAGATTACAATGTTACTTCTCTTCAGTCATACCCAGCCAGTCACCAAGCTAGTTCCAGATGATCTTCCATGGACAGTGAAGGCTATCTCAGGTAAAATGTTCTCACAGAAGTGGATCAGCGTTTCTCATCACAATTCTCAGGTGGAATGAGATCGTGAGACAGAAGTCCCATGTCCCAAAGTATTGTGGAAAAGACCAACGGTTTCTACTTGGACACAACTATGTTGCGTTATAGAGATGCCATGCATCTCTTCTCTTCTTGGCAACTTCGACTTTCAGTGTGGAAAGACCTCGTTGGTATACCTTTATGTGAGATGGGCTTTGAAATTTCATGCTAGGGAATACTGCCCAGTCCTGTTGCCTGGTAGAGATAAGGGACATGTTGTCCTCCCCTGACCATGGCAGCTATTCTCATGTCTGGAAGGTTCTAGAGTCCTGGAGTCTACCACTGGGGGAGAAGGGAGGAATTCTTGTCCTGTGCACACAAGCCATACCACAGGACATTGCTCTCCCCCTCACCTGCCTCGGGGGCTCCCGCCTCTACCCAGACACATCCATGCACAGCTGTCACCTTTCTGTTTGCTTATAGTGCAAAATGTGGTCCCAGTGATGGGGTACCTAGGAATGAAGTGTCCTGGCCTGAGCTATATTGAAGGAATATCTATTATTCAACATCCTACTCCCCTCAATATTTCTAAGAAACCCTTATGAGAGTTTTAATGAAGTTATATAATGAGTTATAATGAAGAATTCTTGAGTTTCGAGTAGAATACCTTGCCACAGTAAAAGCAATCTTCAAGTTAACCTAATGAGCTGATAGGGAGACACTGAAAACAGACTCACTTCTTTGCAGAGCTGAATGCCCATTCAAACCATGTGCTGAGGAAGTATATAGTTTATTTTTACTTTTTGTCTATCATGGAGCTTGAACTCTGGGCCTGGGCACTGTCCCTGAGCTCTTTTGTTCAAGGCTGCACTATACCACTTTGAGTTCCAGATCCACTTCCAGCCTTCCCAGGCTGGCTTTGAACTGTAATCCTCAGATCTTGGCCTCCTGAGTAGCTAGAATTACAGGTTCGAGCCACCAGTATCCAGAAAAGTGTCTATTTTAAACTATATACATACATACATACATACATATATATACACACATACACACCATACACATATACCACAAACACACATGTCACAAATTATGACCGAGACCATGTTTCACCACCATACTCACAGTCCCATTTGAACCTTGCTTTCACTGTTAAATCCCTACTGCAGATAAAGAGAGATGAGAGGCTGTTATGTAACATTTGGTCTCTTTGCCCAGGAGTTACTTATTTCAAACCCTTATTTCTAGATGTGCAGTCCTGCCTGTTTCCTGCAGATGGCGCGATCTTCCTATCAGCTCCCACTGTCTGGCCATGGCTCAGGGGTGGCTCTGTGGGAGATGAAGATCCAAACCTCCCTGGCCTTGGGCAAGGAAAGGCATGGGGTATTTAAATGAGAAGGTGCTGGAGAGAGGCCTGCTATGGTTGGGGAAAGTGGGATGCTAATGGTCTGGTCTCAGAGCTGCAGTATGGTGAAGTAAATTCAGGTAAAGCTAAATGTGCCATATTTTCTATTGAATAGGACACTAAGTACTATCTTACGTTTAAATCTCTCTAGGGGGAAAAACAAAAAGATCTGCTTAGCTTTATTTGATGCGGAATTTTATGAACTCAGGATTACTAAGATGAAATCAAACTGTGTTTGGGAGGGTGAGGTCCTGGCGGTGCCATCCACCAGGTGTCTGAGGGTTCTGACAAGAATGGAGGCCTCTGTGGGGTGACAGGAGGTGCAGCAGAGGCTGCTTGTCTGGGGCTACTCTACCAGGTGGCCAGAACTCAGTGTCTCCACCAGTCTTAGGCAAGTGGTGGCCACTTTCCTTCCATTCTAGCTTCTGGATCAGTAGGCCTGAAGGCCAATATGAAGGGAACAGAACATGGCAGTCCCTTGTCAATCCACCCTAGAGTCTGCAGTCTTGGATGTTTGCCAGAACCAGGTCAGAGAATAGACCCGAAGCAAGGCCTTGGTTATCAGAACTCAGAGCTAAATTTAGGATGTAACTGTGAATGTGAGCAGGCTTTGTGATGTAGGGCTGCAATATTATCTGGAAAATTTGATTAATGTAGACAGGGTACATTGATAATTTGTTCAGTTCTCAGTCAACCTTTACTTCTTACACACATGCACACACACACACATACACACACACAATTTTTTTTCTTTAGCCTTTCTTCCTCTGGTCTCCTGGGATCCTTCTCATTTTTGTTGCCTTTAGCTGTGTGGGGTTTTTTTTTCCTTGTGGGATTTATTGACTATCTACTGTGGCCATGCCCTAAACTAAGGATCAAAGATTGCAAACTGGTGATCTTGAGATGCTCTGCAACCCTTAGAATGTACATTTGGCCTGCACAGTTTTTTTTAAGTTCTTCAAGTAGAAAGTTTGGATACTTTGAAGATGTAAACTATTGTCTCCTCTTGAAAAGAATAGGATGGTGGCATCAGACAGGCCTGAATTCCTTGGGACACACACAGGTAGTGGCGTCTCTTCTCGGTGACCCCTGTTTCTTTCTGTCTTGCCATGCTCCTGAACTCATACTTCCTGACTCTCTCATCTGTGTTCTGCCATGAAATTTGCCTCCCTTGAGTCTACCTGAATCCACAGGAATGAGACCCATGTGTTTCTTTCTATGGTCCTGATTGATATGTACTGAACTAGATAGCGTTACATTATGTAATATGTGCCTGGGATAATCAGTGATGAGAAGGTTGATTTTAGCTTATGGTTTTAGAGGTTTCAGTACATGGTCACTTGGCCTTTTTGCTCTGGGCCAGTTGCAAAGTAGTACATCCAGGTACAGGCGTATAGTGGAAGATCCTGCTTCCCTCATGGCAATCAGGAAGCAGAGAGAGACAGAAAGGGTCTAAGGTGTCAATATCCCCTTTAAGGACACACCCACAATGATCTAACTTCCTAACATCTGGGTCCACCTCTTCAAGGATCCACCGCCTCCCATTAGTGATATAGGCTGGCAACCAAGCTTTAACACATGGGCCCTGTGGGACAGTCAAAATCCAAAGGACTGCATATGTCTATGATATGTCTATGGGGCTTCTGCATATAGTTGTCCATCAGTGGAGATCCCACAGTGGATGAAAGGTACTATCCCTAAGTCATGCTCTTGATGACTTTTTAATCTCTCAACTCCAACTCCTTTTCTTGGCTGCTCTCTTGGCAAAGGAAATCTTACCTGTCTATGGGGCTGGGGATTTAGCTCAGCGGAAGAGCGTCTGCCTGGTGAGTGCAAGGCCCTGAGTTTGGTCCTCAGCTCTGGAAAAAAAAAATCTACAAAAGAAAATCTTACCTGTCTGGCTGTTTTTCTGGTAGGCCATAGGGCTTGAACTCAGGGACTGGGTACTGTCCCTGAGCTCTTTTGTTCAAGGTTAACTCTCTACCACTTTGAGCTACAAACACCATTTCTGGTTTTCTGATGGTTAGTTGGAGATTAGATTCTCGCGATGATTTTTTTTTGGCATGGGCTGGCTTCAACCTCAGCCTCCTGAGTAGCTAGGATTATAGGCGTGAGCCACCAGCCCCCCCACTCAAAGATAACTCTTTGTAGCATCTAATAATAGTGTATAATTTGAGGAAGCTGTACTAAATTTAGAGATAAAAAATCAAACAGGTTGTCAACCTGAAGACAGGAGTCGTTTCCTGAGCTACATTAACAGCTGTAGCCTTTCTAACTTGCAGCCTCTCAGTTTCCACTCCAGACTGGCTGATACAGAAATTCTGGGCTCAGTGATTTCTGCTTTAACCAGACGTTCATATGGTCCTCATTCAAAACTGGAAAAACCACTGGTTCAGAGAGATCCTTGAACAAGAATCAGCAAGCACAGGATTTTGCTATTGGTTTTAGGGAAAACATGGCCTCAGTCATTCACTTACTCATTTATTAACTCACTCAGTTTAACAGAAAGTTTTAGTTTTACAAGATGAAAAATCCTATAGATAAATAGGGGTGATAGTTGCACAACATTATGAATGTATCTGATGCATCAGATTATATGATTAAAAACAGTTCCAATGGTAAATCTTATGCTAGGTATATTTTACCACAATAATAATGAAAAAAAAAACCACTATACCTTTTCAAGGAAGTTGTTCTCCTGTTTCCTCCAACTTCCTGCTCTTTCCTCATTTTACTTTACCTTCCTTCATCCAAGGAGGCTTTTCTTATTCTCTGCCTCCTCTTCCTCCTCCTCCTTTTTTTCTTCCTCTTCTTCTTTCTCCTCCTCTTCCTTTTTTTTCCTTCTATTTAATAACTTATGACCAGCGAGGTCAATGAAATAGTAAGAAGTTTTGTTACTGGATAGCTGTGACTCTAGGTGGTAACTGAGAATTATAGATGGTGCTGAGGAGGTCTAGGTTGTGGCCCAAGTTTGTGATGCTAGCTTGAGAGGAAGGAGCATATATAAGATCTAAATGATGAAATGCAGCTGAAAATAATTATAAATGCATCCAGACATTTCAGTGTTGCCTTGTACCAAGCAGAATGGATTGCTTTGCTGTTTGGTGATTGCAGCCTTATGGTAGTTTGGGCCCTTGAGCTTAGTGGTACTCAGACTTTGGTGGATATCAAGTTTATTGGGTGGAAGGCTTTATGCTGGCAGATGGCTTGGCCCTACCCATAGGCCAGGGACTGCATTAGTGGATTAGATTAGAGTTGAGAAGGAAGAAGCCCAGGTGGACAGGTGGACAGGAGGAAGCTGGAGACAATGGTGGGGAGATGGTGCACATGTTGCTGTGGGGGAAACTGGACCACTGTGAATTCCACATCTTTTCTTTTACCATGCTTGAAGTTGGGGGGCAAATAACTTCATCTTCATAAATGCAAGGTTCTTGTGAGGATTAGACTCTGTGTGTGTGTGTGTGTGTGTGTGTGTGTGTGTGTGTGTGTGTGTTCAGGTACCACGTTCTGCTAACAGTGGCAACAGTTTGTGTGTGATCCTGGGGCTTGAACTCAAGGCCTGGGCATTCTCCCTGAGCTTTTTTGCTCAAGGCTAGCATGCTACCATTTTGAGCCACACCTACACTCCCAGTTTTCTGGTGGTTATTTGGAGATTAAGAGTCTCACAGACTTTCTTGTCCAGGCTGGCTTCAAACTGTGGTCCTTAGATCTTAGCCTCCTGAGTAGCTATGATTACAGGTGTGAACAATTAGCACCTGGATCCTGAGCCTTTTCAATTTTTTCTCAAGGCTAGCACTCTACCACTTGAACCACAGCTTATTTCTGGCTTTTTGGTGGTAAATTGGAGATAAGAGCCTCATGGACTTTCCTGCCTGGGCTGGTTTCCAACCATGATTCTCAGATCTCAGCTTCCTGAGAAGCTGGGGTTACAGGCATGAGTCATCAGCACCTGGTGTGTCTACAAACACCCTAGGAAATGTCTGAAGGCACTGTAAACATAACAAGAACCTGAGGGCTCAGATAAGCAGGGACCATTAGAAGTGACTTGGAAAGGAGAAAGTTTTACAAGAGCTTGGCTTTGAGTCAAGCTCAATAGGTGTGAAGGAGCAGAAAAGCTGGCCAATGGACAAGGACAGAGGTCCATCTAACACGATGATTCCACTCACTCAAGCCCCCTTTTGCACTTCAGTGGGCCAGCAGGTATCACGCTTCATTCTCACACATCATCTGACATCCTGAGACTTCCCCGATGGTCCTAAGGCACAACCTCAGGTCCACTCAGTCAGCTGGACAGGAAAGGACTGTGTTAGGGTAACATCAGTCTCCTTGTCACCCATCCAGCCATTCTCTCCTCCCCTGCCACCAGCCACCATCTCTGCCCTGAAGAATTCACACAGTTCCTTGATGGATATTAGTGTAGCAAGTGGCATTTCCACTTCCTGGCCTGGCTTCCAAAGGAAATCCAGATGCCACCCAACGCTGCTCAGTGTTGGCCATGCAGCTATGATGGGACTTAGAGGCCATCTGAGTGTTCTTGTTCTCACTGCCCTGGGGGCAGAGCCACATGGGCCATGACAGATCATACTTCCCCTCCCTCGCGTGACACTCTGAGGGCATGTCACCAGCAATGGGAGGAAATGTCCATAGATATAATGGCGTTGACACTGTACAAAGATACATGGTGGCATCATGATGAAGCAGTGTCCAGCTGTTCAGAACGTGAAGAGGAGAGGCAAAGGTCAATGTCACAGGAGGGAGGAAGACAAATGGCTGCTCTATTGTGTGAGGCCTGGGTGTGAGATGCCACTCTGTGCGTGTTATGCTGGGTGGAGGTGGCTCACACAGAAAGCTTTCCATTTCAGTATTTATTCCAGGTGTATGGGTGGTGGGGGTTGGGGAGGGAGGAGGGCATCTCAGTAGGTGATGTCTCAGGCAGGTTTCTCTTTGGGATGTTGTAGAAACATCATCCAAGGTGATTTGAAAAGTTGGCCAACCTTCCTCTCCAGACTGGCCTATCTGGGGTCAGCAAAAAACAGGCTCTATTCAGAAAAAGAAAGAAAGAAATTGAATCTGGGAGCTCCACACTTATGACTACTCTAAGGTGTTCCACAGTCTCTGTTCCTTGAGGTGAGGAGACACGGGTCTTTCCTTGTCTTTTCAATAGGCTGGTGGCTGCCTAGTTCCGTTATCCATTGTGCTCCATCATTTGAGTCCCTCAGGCAGGGCTCTTCCCACAGGGGCCATGTGTTCAGGACTTGACCCCAGGACAGTGGCCCAGCCCTGGCTGGAGACAACAGAGAGGATAGTCCTGAAAGACTTAGGGATACTGTGTAAGTAAGCGAGTCCGTTTCATTTGAGTTTCTTATTCCTAAGTGTCACTTTTCTTTTGATGAGACTGTGAATTCCTTTACAGACCTGCTTTGTGGTCTGGTTGATGAGATGACCCATGCTTTGGATGTTTTATGTGAACTTGAAAAGAATGGAGAGCTGGCGCTGGAGAGGCATCATTTCGCACCTATTTTCCTTTGTGGAATGCATGCCTTGTCTATGTGTTTGCTGTTAGGTTTTGTCTGTCTGCTTGGTTTCTGCAATGACTGTGTTGAAAGCTTTTCCTCTGGTGGTGGAGTTGATGTTTTCTTTCTGCAGTTCTGTCCAGTTTTGCACCGTGTGACCTGAGACTCTCTAACTGTAATCATCCAGGCCAGGATTGTTCTAGCTTCCCGGCAGAGCTGTTCCATTTACCATCAAGCAGTGCACATGGCATCAGTGGTCTCCTTGCTTGTTGATTTGTACACAGATCTCAGCATTGGGATCTCCAGTATTCCACTGCATTGATTTATACTTCCTCTCAATGACTCCCTTATCCAGCCAAGATGGACTGGTTGCCATTTCCTAGTTCTTGCCTGCCAATTCTTGTTGGAATGGTTTACAAGAAAGTTTTAAATCCCGGCTATTTAAGTTTCTCCCATGTCCTGCCCCAGGCGTCAGTTCCCTCCAGGAACTTTCTCTGTTCTCTCCATTTGGTCCAATCTGTCTGTCCTTTGAGCCTCCCTACAACTTTCTGTCCTACTATTTATGTTTCATCCCTATCTTATTCACCTTCCCATAACTGTGTTTCCTAAAGCTCGGTTAGTGGCCATGACATTAGAACCAGAGTTCGCTTCTAATACGAACACCGTGTTTCCAATCGCATCTCAAACTTGTTCATCTGAGACCCGCAGGGCAGAATTCAGGAATTTGCATGTTTAATAAGCTTTCTAGTGATTCATGTCTTCTGCATTTCCAGATTTGGAGCAAGTTACAGAAAATTTCATGCATATCTAAAAGCAGAGGGAAGACATAATGTGTCTCCAGGAAGCTGTTGCTTGACCTAGCCGTGACCAGAGCAGGGCCCACATGCTTCACCTCTGCCACCTGCCCTTTCCCTGACTCCCTTGTGTTATTTTAAACAAAGTAGATAGGCATTATAGCATTTGGTCTGTAGATGTTTCCAGAAGGTAAGGGCATGGCCACTCCTGAAAGATTCCTAATTCCTTGGTGTTATAGGTAGAATGTCACATCTCTCCCTCCCTTTCTTCTTCCCTCCCTCCCCACACACTTTCCTCCTGGGAGAGGAAGAGGAAGATGGAAGAGAGAGATGTGGTAGATGAGAAATATGGGGACTGTTGGCTAGAAGAAGGTATGACCAGTGGTTGCCAGCTGAAAGATGGACAGATAGGTCACACACTCCAGGACCAGGACCAGGGGAGGGGGGAGTTCATGTAAATTCTAGCATCAGGAAGTTGGGGTCTTAATCTGACAGGAAAAGACCTCAATGACTAAGAGTCACATGCTTTTCTAGAATTTTGGGAAAGAGTATAACGTTATTGCCATCTGGAGTTTAAATCCTAACCAGAAACTCAGGCAAACCATGCTGTGCTTGAACCTCTGGCCAACGGAACTGAAATAACCAGTGGAAGCCATTTCAAGCTGCCGTATTAGTTATAATGGCAGTAGACAGGGAATATATTTTCTAATTGGTCCCAATGAGCCAGCATTTAAATCCCCTCAGTCTAACCCTGCTTTTACACAGGTGCTTTGTTTTTTTTTTTTTTTTTGCCAGTCCTGGGCCTTGGACTCAGGGCCTGAGTACTGTCCCTGGCTTCTTCCAGCTCAAGGCTAGCACTCTGCCACTTGAGCCACAGCTCCGCTTCTGGCCGTTTTCTGTATATGTGGTGCTGGGGAATCGAACCTAGGGCCTCATGTATCCGAGGCAGGCACTCTTGCCACTAGGCTATATCCCCAGCCCAGGTGCTTTGTTTTGGGAAGGGATTCAAGCACAGCCTACACTTTTTTTTTTAATTTTTGACAATATGTTTCTGAAACCTCTTTTAGTCTTGAAGCTCCTCTTCTTTTCCCCCCTCAACCAGTTTATTTGTGGAAGAAATCATGCTACTTTATTTTTAGTTTATATTATATTAATTTATATATTTATCCTCCACTATGGGGCTTAACCTCAGGGCCTTGAATTCACTCAGCTTTCTTGTTCATGGCTGGTGCTCTACTACCTGTGGATTGCAGATGGATAGCCTTCCAGACTTTTCTGCCCAGACTGGCTCCAAACTACAATCCTCCATGTACTAGCTTCCCAAGTAGCTAGGATTACAGATAGATGTGAGCCATTAGGACCTGGAAAACCATACTGTTTTGAACAGAAGAATTGTTCATAGTTTGCAGATTCCTGTTTATTTATAAACCATGGGGTAGCCATCTGACTTCTGTATTTTCTTGTATGTTCCTGGGAGGTTTAGCAGACTGGTGAGATTCCAGCTTGCTTTCTGGTGGTAAGTGCTCCACACACTTGCTACTCTGCCTCCTTGGAGGCCCTGACACCTGCTCAGCTCTTCTTTCATGACATTAGGACTAAGCCATCCAGGGTTCCTACTCACTTTTGTCTTTTACCTAATGGTCTGTTCAGTTTCAATGATTATTGACTAGAAAGAACTATTTCTTTTGCTAGGGATTGCAAAGTGGCAACATCCTAAATCTGTCATTTTTTTTTTTTTTGCTTAGCTAGAGTCTTCTCAAATGTACCAACTATTCATACGATTGGAAGTCAGGAGAACCGACTGGTTCTACAAATGCATTGAAGTCAGAAAGGTCTGGAGCTATGTATGCGTGCACATGGGCATGTGCACATGAGCGTGCTCGTGCACACACACACACACGGGGATTTGAACCTCTAGCTTTGCCCTTGGTAGGCAGATGTTCGACCTCTTGAGCTGAGGTTGCCAGCCCTTTCTGTTGTTTTGGGTCTCGTGGCTTTGGGCTTGATCCGTGAGTCTTCTATTTAACATTCCCGCATAGCAGGATGACTGGCATGGGCTCCCATGCCCAACTTTTTTTGTCTTGCAAACTTATACCTGGGCTTGTTTCTAACCACAGATCTCTCCTTCCTGAGTATCTAGGATTACAGCCATGAGGACCATTCCTGGCTATTCGCAGATAGCTTGCATTTAGCAGATTCTTATACACCCTTCAGGTTCCTTGTTCTAAAATAGAGATTATGTTGCAGGCTTGTTACAGGAATTTCACTAATGAACTTAAGAAAGAGACAGAAAAATCCCAGTGCTCCCTGCAGAGTAAGTGCTCAGGAAAACTCTTCAGGTCAGTGAAGTCCTCCCTCCCCCATGCGGGGAGTGCTCCTCAGGTGGAGTACCCTGGGGGATCTCTTTTGTGTGTGCCAGTATTGGGCTTGACCTCAGGGGCCTGGGTGTTGTTCCTTAGCTTTCTTCACTCAAGACTAGTACTCTACCACTTGAGCCACAGCTCTGCTTCAAGCTTTCTGCTGGTGAAGTAGAAATAAGAGTTTTACCAACTTTTCTGCAAGGTGGTCTGAGTGGCATGCTTTTGGGTATGTCTGTGAGCCCGCAGCTCCCACTTCCCTTCCTCTCAGAATGGAAGAGGCTCAGCAGGCAAGGCTGAGTTCTGCCTGCCTCTGTTCCTTGCCACAGCTCTGTGGATAGAGTATTCCACAGTGCCAGGACCGTCCACGAAGTGTTGGTGTCCCTCTACCCTAGCTGGTCTGAGTGGCCATCGCTCTAATGGCTGTGACCCTCGCAGGCCTCTTCCACATAATTAGGATAAATTGGGGGATAAAAATGTTTGTCTGGACAATTCTGATCAAAAACGACCCTGCTTTGATCTTTCAGGCAAAACTAGGTCTCCCAGAATTCTGACGACACTGACCTTGAGCCCCTGGGCCAGCTTAGAAGCCTGGCCTCTGGTGGCTCATTAAGGCTCGTTCTCAGCCACGCGGCTGTGACCAGGCCTTCATCTCTGTGCTCTGCTTCCATAATGGAAATCGCTATTGGCAAGTGTGGAGTTTGGCCCGGAAATTCAGATGTCGGTGGTGCCAAAGCACTACCTGCCTTTGTCTGTGCCTTCCAGATTTGGGTCAAGCAGCATCACAAGGGGACAGATGGATCAAGGGCTCACTCAGGCAGGGGGAGCCCCACAAAGTATATATGGGGATCAAGTAATCTTCTGTTCTTCCTACTATTTTGTTAGTAATAATAGCTGTTACTCACTCAAAACTGCAGTAGTAAAACCAGGAACAGGGACATAGCAGAGGGCAATGAGAGAGCGATTATGAATATTATTACTTAGATAAACTTGCCTGTTGTCTCAGGATGGTTTCTTTTTGTCTGCCACAAATCCCTTGGAGCTGGGTATAGTGGGGCACATACTCATGATCCAAGGCTGGCCTGGAAAAACATGACACCTATCAAATGAACTAAGGCTGTGGTTTGAGTAGCAGAGGACCCACCTAGCAAACACAAGGCCCTGAGTTGAATCCATAGAACTGGGGTTGGGGGAAGGGTCCTGTCAATTGGATTGCATGGTCCTGCAATGCTCCACCTTGTTCTTGCTCCACCTTCTTCTTGCTCCAGCCAGGAAGGTGGGCATATGACCTGGGGAGGCCAAATGAACTTATCCCATCATTTGGGGCCTGTGGTTAGTTCTGTGGTGGTGCTGGCCTGATGCAGGCCAATCAGAGGCCTTCTGTGGCTTTGAATGGATGAGATGATTTGCTCTAAGTCTCTCTGCAGCTGTTACCCCTTTCCTACCGTGTGCACTGTCAGCAGAAGGAGGGGAGATGCTGAATCCAGTATGGAAATGGAGAGTCTTTACCCACTCCTAAGTGCTGTGAGTTTTAGGGTGGATAGTCCTGGAAAATGAACAAGTTTTGACTCAGACAGAGTACAAATCCAGGCTTGGGATCAAGTTACAACTTGCTACCCATTTTCTGGCTGCATAAACTTGGGCTGAGAACTGGCTGAGAACTTCTTGGAAGCTATTTCCTTATGAATAGACGGAGAAATATAGTAGATATCTCCCAGGACCGCCCAGAGGACTGAGTGGGACAATATGTGTGAAGAGTTCTCTTCTGCAGGAGCCATAGGGGGAGGCACTCAGGAAGTACTTACTGAGCATAAAAAGTGAGATGAATGTAAGAATGAATGTAAGAATGAATCTAGGGAGCATTTTCATTCTGAGCTGCTTCTCAAGGTAGGTCATGGGTATAATCAGAGATGCAGAAGTCCGTTGCCCCAGCAACTGCACGGTACACAAACATGAGCTCTCCTTAGACCATCTACTTAATGAACTGACTGAATGTATTTTATATGAAAAAAAATGATCATGGTGTAGAATACAAAATCCACATGACTTTTAAGATCAAATACAAGACTTCAAGGGGAGTCCCTGCATGAAGAATGGGGCTGGCCTTTGCCACTGAGTGGGTTCTGAGGGCACTGGAGTGGGGCAGAGTGGGTGGGACTTGGTCATGGTGGCTCCAGGAGTCTT
Organism: Perognathus longimembris pacificus; assembly: GCF_023159225.1. Classification (NCBI taxonomy): domain Eukaryota; kingdom Metazoa; phylum Chordata; class Mammalia; order Rodentia; family Heteromyidae; genus Perognathus; species Perognathus longimembris. The sequence goes on from NC_063162.1 coordinate 73,092,308, forward strand.
GGTGACTGGGTGAGGTCTGGGGAAGTCATCTAACCACTCTCATTCTCTCTCTCTTTCGTTTTTATTCAAAATATGACTTTGTCCTGGAAATGTTTTCTCAGTGCCTACTAGTTCTGATGTCTGATCTTTGCTATGTCAGTACAAGTGGTCAAGGAGGGGAATGAATGGATCAATTTATTATTTGCAGGGTTTGATCAATTTGATTTTTTTTTTTTTTTTTTTTTTTTGGCCAGTCCTGGGGCTTGTACTCAGGGCCTGAGCACTGTCCCTGGCTTCCTTTTGCTCAAGGCTAGCACTCTGCCACTTGAGCCACAGCGCCCCTTCTGGCCATTTTCTGCATATATGGTGCTGGGGAATTGAACCCAGGGCCTCATGTATACGAGACAAGCACTCTTGCCACTAGGCCATATCCCCAGCCCCGATCAATTTGATTTTAGGTTCAATTTTGAGGGTCCTACTGTGAGCCCCAACCATGTATAATGCAATGTTATATAATTTGGATAGACATTTTTCAGAAGTACAGTATGTCTGTATTTCTATGTTAATAATTTAATATTAGTAACCAATATAGTAACTTAATATCATTTAACATTGATTTTATTTCCAAATCATATTTATTAGAACACTACCATAACATGTACATATCACACTAGTATATCAGTAATATTATATAGCATACATGATAATATGTCTAATAATTTTTTTTGCCATTCCTGGGGTATGAACTTGGGGCCTGGGCACTGTCTCTGAGTGTTTTTGCTCATGGATAGCACTCTACCACCTGAGCTGCAGCTCTACTTCTGGCTTTTTGGGTAGTTTATTGGAGATAAACCACAATCCTTAGCTCTCAGCCTCCTGAGTAGCTAGGATTACAAGTGTGAGCCACTAGTTGCCTGGCTCAAATATGTTTTTAATACTAATTATATGGGTATTTAAGAGTATGTTTAAAGAAAAAAGAAAATTGGTTGGGCCTGCCTATCAAGGCAGTCCCAATGAGACAAGAAGATAATTTTATTAAATATGGAAGATCACCACAACGCTTTCCTTGGCAGGATTAGCACTATAAATGGTTTCCTCATATTAGAAATATGTTAGAAATATCAATGGCTGCCTAATATCCATGGATTCCTCCACATTTCTCAGGTTCCTTTGCAGTTAGGCAGGGCCAGTTTGCTGTGGGTAGAAGGAATGAGTCACTTCTGAGCTAAGGCAGAACCCGATCCTGTGGGATCTTCTGGGCTCACTTCTCTCCATTGGAGAGATGACAGAAGTTGGGATTTGTGATGGAGGAGTCACAAACAGGAGCTTTGAGGAACTTTGGGAGCACCCAGGATCATGGGCTAGGCTGACTTTGAAACACTCTACCAAGATGGAAATGTTCCACTGTGTGTAGTCACTGAGATTGGAGGCTGGTAATTTCTAAGGTGTTATCTAGCCTGCGCTGTCTGGTGCCTGATGTTTATTGTCCCTTTTCTGATGTATATTGTCCCTCTTTCCGACTCACTAGCTGTAAATAGGCAGAAGCAAGAGGAAAGCTGAGCTGTATCTGTATCTATATATCTATGTCCAAGACTCTTCTCATTCCTCCTTCTTACCTACCTCCTTCTTCCTTGTTCCACCTCACAGTATGTAAACTTAGAAACAGTTTCTCATGACAGTATTTTTCATAAGTCAGTCTTGCTCACTAGTCCGTGAACATCTTAAAAGCACCTTTTGAGTGTCTTTAACACCTGTTGCCTGTGTGAACAGCAGTGAATGCTCCTCCTTTTGATCTCCCTACTTCATTTTGTTATACCAAGATAAATCCTTTCTAGAACTTCAAAAAAGAAAAAAAAACACTTCATTTTATTGAACATCTAGCACATAGCTAGTGCTCGGGGTTTGTTGAATGACAGAATGTATGGGCAGATAAGTGAGTAGATAAATGAGTGGATAGATTGGTGGGTAAATGAATGAGTGACTAGATAAATGGGTGAATGAAGGAGCAAGTAAATGAGTGAGTGAGTGGATGAATGAATGAGTGAATGAGCAAGAAAATGGGTGGATGAATGTATGGATGAATAAGTGTATGAATGGGTAGATGAATGAGTGAGTGAATGGCTGAATGAAGGCATGAGTGAAGGGGTGGATGAATCAGTGAGTGAATGAAACTTTATAAGGCAAAGGATCAATGACTTTTTCATGCCAGTACTGGCCTCCATGGCCAGGCTCTGTGTTCCTCTGTGGGTTCTAGGCCAGGGTGCACATTTCTTGGACAGTAGATGGGGTGGGTCCTAGGCCCTTTTGAGGACTTGTTGTGGGCAGCTTCTTGACCACACCAGTTTTCTAATGCTGTTTGCTATGAAATCCAGACTCGGTGAGTGCCAGACTTGATGGGAGTGGAATCCTCAGGTCTGAAATTGCCATTGCTCTTCTCTTCCATCACATTTATCTCATCACCTGGAGGAGAGTGCATCTTTCTTTGAGACTGATTCTTGAACTCACATGGACCTCAGCTGTCACTCCATCTGTCTCTCCCCTCCTGGAGTGACATCAGAACTCTCTTCCTACTCAACGTCCATACTCGCATGTCCTTATGCTTGTTAATAGTGACGGAGCATTTACCCATCGCTTCCTTAGTGCCAGACAGCATGACTTTTGTCACCTCTTGTTTTGCATATCATCTCTTGGTATTTGTGGTAGCAACAGCCACTCACCCCTTCTTGACTTTGTATTTTGGGGGTTTGAGGTCCTTTCTTCCCATTCTCACTGCTATGTCTTAGTCCAGGTTTCCATCTTTCCTGACTGGAATGTGAATAAAGCCTCCAGGCATAGACTCAAGCCATCTTACTTTGGGCTGTACATCCAGGGTCAGAACTGGGATGTGATCACTGTTAAGTAGTTGCTGAGTCAGAGATTGGGAACTTTTTCAGCACAAATCTGGAGGATCAATTTCCTCTTCTTAGGAAAGTTTGGGGTCAGCAGAGCAGCATGAATTACTTTGTACTTCACAACAGTAACAGTAAGGAGAGTAGCTGGTGTTTTGGACACTTAGCTCAATGTTGAGAGAGCTTTCTTCATAAGAAAGCTTGTTCTTTTATCCCCTTATCACATTGATTTAAATCACACCCACTTCATAGAAGAAACAACTAAGGCACACAGAACCTCATTCATACTGCTAACAAGTAATACTTTGACCTCTCTAAGCACCCCTCTTGGTTCCTGAGCCCAGCTTCCATGAATGGATGGATGGGTGACAGATGGAAGATGGCTGGCTGTGTGGATGGATAGCTGAATGAATGGGTGGGTGGATGGATGGAAGGGTGGATGGGTGGATGGATGGATGGATGGATAGGTGAGTAGAGGAATGGGTGGATGGATGGGTGATTGCTGGAGGCTCTGAGCACTCAGGAATAGTGTGGGATGCTTGGAACAGCACCTTCACCTGTGTGTCATCTCAAAGATGTGTGAGATGGGCCTTGAAGGCATCTGAGATGATTTTTCCATTATAAAAATTGTCTTTGGTTTACTTAGAAAAAGATTCAGTTCAGAACTGAGCATGATTTTTCTTTTCTCCTAATTAACTTTATTTTCTACCAGAGAAATTGACCATGGCTCATTTAAGGAGTAGCAACCTCAAAACAAGCATTCTTGGCCTGTCCTCCCAACCCCCAACCATTCATGGGACTGATTTTATAGCCAGGAATTATACTGCTTGGCCTTGCAGGCTTCAAGCTTTTAATTTGCTTATACATAGAGTGGCTTGAGCTCTATACATTACCAAATCAATGCAAATCAGTTTACTTGAAGCTGGTTCAATTTTAAAAGAATTTCATTAACCAGCAATAAAAGGTCTGGTTTAATAGAATTACTATAGGATTCAGACCCACGAGGAAGGATTCTTTCTCTATAATGATCTTAACATTTATATTAAGGCCTTTTCCAAGGAAAGAAGGGGAACAAAATAGCATTCTAGAAAAAGATGCTAAGAAATCATGTTTTTCACTCATCCTCAAGCTCAGTGTTGGACCTGCCATGGAACAAGCTCCTCTTTGCAAATGGTGCAGACCCTGGGGAGAAAAAGTATCTTTTAGACATGCATGTGAGCATGTGCAGAGACACCATTCTATAGATGCATGCTCACTGCAGTAACAAATCCACACAGAATCATAACATTCAAAGCGGAAGAGATCTCGGTGGCATTTAACACAATCACTTAATTTTACAGAAGAACAAACGGACACCCGGAGACCATAAATGGTGATCAGGGGTCAGCCATCTGGTTCGAGGGCCTGGAAAGCAGGCCCAAGCTCCCTTCTCCTTATTCTGTTGCTGCCCCCACTACTCAGTGGGTGGGGGAAGCCTGGGTGGGAGGTTCCCTCCCTGGAAGTGCTTTTAATAAGAAAGGAATTTCTCTCATGGTGGCCCACACCTGAAATCCTAGCTACTTGGGAGGCAGCAATCAGGGGAAATCTCTGCTTGAGCCTGGTAGACTGCATCTTGCAGTACAAGACACACAGGCGAAGCACCATGCCTGGTGCATGCCTGTCATTCCAACAACAAGCTCAGATAGGGGGATCACAGTCCAAGTTGGCCAGGGCCTAGAATGAGACCCTTTTTGAAAATAACCAAGGCAAAAAGAGACTGGTGGAAGAGTTCAAGGAGGTAGAGCACCTGCCTAGCAAGTCCTGCCAAAAAGAGAGAGAGAGAAAAAGGAATTTCTAAAATATACAACAACATGACCACATGAAAGAAGGTGGAGGGTAAGGGACAGAGTGAAAGAAGCCAGTTAAGCCAGGGCAAATGCTGTGCCACCTGCTGGAGCTAACTGAAGCAGAGACCAGGTAGAAAGCAGGTATGGCTGCTCAATGGATGTGAAGCTCAGGCATGCTAGACAGACAGGCTCTGAAGATGGGCTGTGCACCATGCACTGAGGATGTGCTAAGGCCGTAGACGTCATGTTGAGTGTTCTTTGCTCAGGGTGTGGACTGTCTATTCCAAGAGAGGCCAATGGAGTTCCCTTGGGATGCTGGCAGGATTCCAAACAAAAGGACAGAAATGCCAGCCAGGGGTCAGCCCTGATGCAGAGCAGATGTGGGGGTGGTGAGGGGCGCCTGTCCTCAGCTCATTCCACTCTTCTGTTGAGTCTGCCTCGGCCCCCCGTGAGTCCCCCATGGTCTGGCTTGTGCTGCTATTTTTAGTTCGCGGTTCACCTTTCCGTCTGTGAGGTTGCTGCTTCCAGCTTAGGAAAACAAAGTCATGTCCTGGGCTCTCAGACCTCCATGGAGGGGACACAGCCCCAGGGCCATGCAGGGCTTGTGAATTCTTCAAGTCTGTTTGCCAGCAGACTTCAGGGTAGAGCCAGATCTCTACTGGCCTGGCCAAGTGACGGCCCAGCCACCAGGGCCCTGCTGTACCCAGTGACATACTGCCACTCAAAACATCCTCCTCCTCCTTCTCCTCCTCTTTTTTCTTGTCATCACTGGGGTTTGGACTCAGGGCCTTGTGCTTGCTAGGTGGGTGCTCTATTGCTGAGCCACACATCCAGACCTTTTTTTTGGTGGCTATTTTTGCAATAGCATCTCACTTCCCACCTGAGTGTGTGTCTGAGTCCTGATCCACTTAACTATAGGGTTGTCATCTCTGCTTGATCGCAGGCGATAGCCACTATGTCCTGTTTCCCTTCTGTGGAGGAGTCGCAAGAACATTTCTGCCTGGCCTGGCCCCATGACCATTCCAATCTCAGTGTCCTGCATAGCTTGAGATGAGAAGTGGCTACCACTGTGCCTAGCTGTGAGTTGAGAAGGGGGTGTCATCTGTCCTGAATGGTCTGGAACTTCCTATTCTCAGCCTCCCAAGTAGATAGGAGCTACCATACCTGGAATCACCTTCAATTTAATGTTCTTGATGACTATAGGGAAAGGAGAAAAAAACATGTACTGAATTTCTGACATGTATCATCACTATTGATAATATTTTATACTCACTATGGGAATTTTTTGGAATATGGACATAGAACCAATTAATTCAGTCCACACGGTGTTACTAGCTAGAGATTGTGAGCACATTTATGGTCTTACAGATTATCCTTTTGAGTTCTGTAACTATTGGCGCAGTTATAATTGTGGTTGTTAAAAGCCTGTTTATTTTTTTCCTGGTGATGAAGGAAAAGACATATTGTGTGTACTATCTGGGAAATAGTCTAAATATAAGCAAAAACCAAATAAGTCAAAGATTTCCAGCCTGTCAGGAAAGCCCAGGGACAGTGGGGTTTTCGAGAGGGCTCAGCTGTGGAGAGGTGATGAACGTTGTGGCCTGGCCCCAGGGGCAGGCCTCCCTCCTGCCTGGACAGTAGCACCCTGCTTTGCCTCCTATGGCCTCACCTCACTGTGCGAATAACTTAGGATCTGAGGCAAGGTGCCTAGAGGGCCTGGGAGCACCATTTTCACACTAACCCCACGGGTCCTAGAGTGAGGTGCTAATGCAGTGCGGCAGGGAAGAGAGAACAGAGGCCCCTTAGCTGAGCCCGTCTTGTAGCTAGGAGTCGCATCCTGAGAACCACTGCTGTCCTTGGGGAAGAAGTTCAAGGTCAAGGGAAGAAAATGCTCATTTTGATGTCAGAAGAATGACAGAAAAATAGAGTATCCAGATCTGACAATTGAACCATTTCCAATTTTTACTTTGTGGATATTTTCTTGTCTCTGGGAGATAGGAATATGTGGGCCAGCACTTGCTCAGACCCTATCTCACTTCATCCTCTCCCGACACATCAGGTAAGAGGAAGCACTGACATTGTGCATGCACATGGCACTGGGTCCTATGGACGAATGGCTCTCCTCATGGAAGAGCATTTGCCTCACAGGTTGGCCCAATGTTTGCAGTTACTGGGGTTTGACAGTCATTGGAGCTTGGCAAGTGATAGACTTTATTTCACAGTGAGTTATCTGGAATTCATCATCCATTGGTGAAAGCCGAGATTCATGTACCTCATCTGGTAAATGAATCAATCATTTGTGATGTTGCTAATAGATTAAAAAAACACATACAAACAAACAGCATCATAGATGTGATGCATAAGAAGGCCCTGGGATAACTCTGGTGCTGAAAGATGTACTACATGGGAGACGGAGGAGGAAAAGGAGGAGGAGGAAGAAGATGTAGGCTAGGGTGGAATTGCGGCATTGAGGGGTGCTGGGAGTGACTCTACCCTGTCTCTGGTGTCCCACAGGAGACTCCACCTGCAGGTTACCAGTTCCCACATTTTGTACAAGTTCCTCTTTTGGGGGTGGGATGTCACATTGTAGAAACATCCTTTCCACTCAAAGTCTCCCAATGTCTGCTTCCAGTCTGTTAACTGGCTCCCAGACAACACCAGGGGACCAATTAACATGGTGTTCAGGTGTTCACAGCAGCTGAGAGACCCAAGCCCTAATTCTAGTGGCTGTGTCTGTAGAGGAGTCAAACTTCTGGAAGAAGAAGCCTTGTGTGAATGCAGAAGACAGGTCCCCTCTCCTGTCTTAGGGGTTCATTGGGACTCTCCCCTCTTGTGAGCAGCTCCATCTCTCTGTCAGGGAGTCCAGTGCATGGGCAGGGCCGTGGCATTTGTGGTCAGTACACAAGGCTGGTTCTAAGGCAATAAAGACCTCCCAGTCTCCTGTGGACCATTCTGCCTCCCTCTGGAATGGGAGTAGGGGTCATGGCCTGCTGTGCTGTCCAAGCACCCCGCCTTCCTCCTCACCCACAGTTGTGGCCCTTGACTGGTGGTGTCCATATTAAGTGCGGAGTCAGGGCCCACAGCAGATGGTTCATCCAGGAGAGTGGAGGAAGAGCCAACGTTGAGCACAGAGTTCAAAGCGGCCATGCAGGCAATGCAGCTAAGGAGCAGAGGAGGGGTGAGTGCTCCAGGCCCCCCCCCCGGGGGGGGGATAGCCGCTGGTAGCCCCTTCTAGTGCCTTCTTTAGGTTGTAGCATGTAGAGAGTGAGGCCATTTACCTTCTCAGCACCTACTTAATGCTGAAGTCGGAATTCCCCAGCCTCATAAGGGCTGTGTCTACGCTGCAGGTCAGAACACAGGGGCGCACCGCCTATGTGCCTCTGACATAGCATAATATTTACTGTGAAATCATAGTTATCAAGATGAACTCCAGGGAATGAAGGCAGCAAGTTTTTCTTTGAAGTTGTTTGTGTTTTCTTTTTGTCTTGTTTGCTCACTTATCTGTCTTTGGGAGGGTAAGGTGGGCACAGAAATGGAGGGACAAAGGGTGAACAAATGCAGCAGTAGTACTCACTAGACACTATGTTTGAAATGAACTGTACAACTGTGTGCAAGGATGGGAAAGAAAAACTGGAAGAGAGAGAGGGAAAGAGTGATATTGTCCAAAAAGAAATGTACTCTTTATCTGATTTATGGAACTGTAACTCCTCTGTGCATCATCTTTATAATAACAATAAAAATTAAAATAAAAAATGAAGGTTCATATCCTAACTACTACAACCATCAGTGATTGTTGCCTGTTGGAGGCTCCAGTCAGGCTCCTGGCAAATTGTCTGCCAGTCTTTGGAATACCTTCCCTTGCTGACACCCATTATTTCTGAGAAGGTCCAAAAGGGCCGTGTGTGTGTGTGTGTGTGTGTGTGTGTGTGTGTGTGTGTGTGTGTGAGAGAGAGAGAGAGAGAGAGAGAGACAGAGAGACAGAGAGAGAGACAGAGAGAGACAGAGACAGACAGAGAGACAGAGAGAAACAGAGACAGAGACAGAGTGTTACTTGTGGCCATTCCCTGATGGCTGATCTTGTGGTCAGTCAGAGGAGTCTCGTGGGGCCCTGGCCAGGGCTGGGGGGGGGGGGGCTGCTGTTGGGCCTCTCCAAGGCTCGGGGTCTAGGAAAGCTGACCACAGTAAGGATGTCCTGGCTGCCAGGCTGTGTCCAGTTTCTGTGTTAGGAAGGTGGCACCCCTTGACTTTTGCCACGTTGCTTTGGGTATATGAAACCACCTAAGCAAGTGGTGGTGGCACCTGGCCCCTATGCCACGTGGGGTGGCTCCTTCAACTTCACATCGAGCTCTTCTCTCTCAGGGCACTCACTTGCCACAGAAGTTTCCAGAACTTCATTTACCCCTTGTGTAGGGGACCAAGGCTTGGGTTGGCTACCATATTAGAGCCCCTGACCTACATGGTGTTGTATGCTCAGGGTTCTGCCATGCCTTTCACAGTCCTGCCTTCACTGGGGCTATCTTGGTTTTTCAACTTCTATGGACATTTATGCCATCATGCTGGTGGGAACCAAACTTGTTACCTGTATTGGCCTGTATTTCCCAACAATATTCAATAAACTCACACAGGTGTGTGGCAGTGGCCTCACTGGCCCAAGCAGTAAGAGACTGAGGTCCCTCCTCAGGAGCGGCCACCAAGCTTGGCCCCAGGGATGTGGACAGAACTGACATGGGTGGCCAGCATGGGAAGCTGAACCTGGGTTTGAGAGGAGTCCAGAAGTGGTGAAAAGTCTGGATTTTCAGTGTTTGAACACCAGCCTTACTACTTGCTGGCTGTGTGGCCTCAGACTGTTGACCCTGCCTTTCTGAGCCTTAGTGTCTTCACCTACAAGAGAGGGAGGATCTGGCTTCTACTGTGTGTGTCGTGGCCATAATTAAATGAGTTCATACAGGTAAAATTCCAAGCTTGTTATCTTATACTCCTCCTCCTCCTCCTCCTCCTCCTCCTCCTCCTCCTCCTCCTCCTCCTCCTCCTCCTCCTCCTTTTCCTCCTCCTCCTCCTCCTTTTCCTCCTCCTCCTCCTCCTCCTCCTCCTCCTCCTCCTCCTCCTCCTCCTCCTCCTCCTCCTCCTCCTCCTCCATCTCCTCCTCCATCTCCTCCTCCTCCTCCTCCTGTTTTAAGGTCATCAAACACACTGGAAGGTCTCTGAATAGGAAGTTACCCACACTGGGCAGGACAGAGTGGACACCACTTTGTGGACACAAATGGACACTGTAGACACAGTGACCTGTCTAGCAGAACAGACAAACAGCCTGGACTTCACAGCATGGAATCTAATCAGATTTCCTACCAGGGCCCCACCCACTGAGACTCACGTTCCACTACCTGAAGGACTTAAACTCACTCACAGAAACCACTGCCACAAGGGAACCGCGATGCTGGGCCTGGTAGGAAAAGAGCAAATTTTCGACCAGGCGGTTAGAGCATTTGACCTCCTGACTTCGAATTATTTTTCCTGTTATTTATACAGCTGAGTCAGAGGTTCCAGGAGACAGAGGCAATTCAGGGGAGGGGGGCAGCGGGGGACAGGGGAGAGTTCAAGGAATGAGAGGAGGAGAAGAAAGGAGAAGAATGGGAGAGAATGTTCTCTGGGAGTAATCAATTGATTCAACAGTTTTGGCAGAGGCATTCCAATTTACTGGACATATTGGATGGATTTCCCAGTACCTTTATAAAAGGATGTCTTGCCTGCAGCATTTTTTGGCAGTTTTTATTCCTGGGTTTAGCCAAAATTTGAAAGTTTAAAGACACAGGAAAGTCATTTAGGAGATTCTGATATGTTCCTACTCACTTTTGTTAAAATTGTTGGTTGTCCCAAAACACTACGGAAAGCAAGGAATGCTGGGATGGACAGAGCAGGGCCTTGCCCTTATAGCAGTTCACAGTTTCTGCTTGGTGGTGACCAGGAGACCACCCACCCTCCTGTGGGTCAAAGGGGCCTCAGGGACTTCTTCCTTCCTAAGGTGTGCTGTGCCATTTGACTGTTTTTGTTTTTGGTTGGTCCTGTGGCTTGAACTCTGGGCCTGGATGCTGCACCTGAGCTTTTGCACTCAGGGCTGGTGCTCTACTCCACGTAAGACACAGATCCACTTCCAGTTTTCTGGTAGTTTGGAGATAAGAATCTCATGGACTTTCCCATGTGGGCTGGCTTTGAACTGCAATCATAAGATCTCAGCCTCCTAAGGTAGATGAGATGATAGGCGTGACCACCAGCACCTGGCTGTTTTTTTTCTTTTTGTTTTTTTTTAGGATAAAAAATCTTTTTGTGTGTTCCAGATCTCATACTATACTTCAGTACAACATCAAGAGACATTTTTCATTTTCCAGTGCTCTCAAGTAGTAGAGTCCATTCTTCAGGGGTCGTGGATCCCCATTCAGGAGAATTAGAATCAATTAAGCCTCTTCTAGGCAATTTGTGCACTTTATTATTGAAAGAAATACTATATGCCAAGTATCACTTAAGGAAATAGAGGCTCAGGGGTGACCAGTATGTTATCTTTAAGCAAGAGAAAGAGGCAGGGTTCCAGCCTGGCCCACAATTGATTTCCAGCACACCTTTCAGATAACTGTGCTGGCTCTCATAAACGTTGGAGCCCCTCCCTGCCATTCTAGCGCCACACTGGTCTAGCCCCTCCCCCACAAGCCCCAATAGGGTCCCAGTAGCCTCTGGCACTCAGCTCACAGCTTCCACAGCCAAGGTGTGTGTGTGTGTGTGTGTGTGTGTGTGTGTGTGTGTGTGTGTGTGTGTGTTGCCTTATAAGAAATTTTGTACACACCAAAATGCATGTGTTTTAAAACAAACCCTCATCGACTCAACCTTAGTTTCAGTCATTTAGTTTGCTTTTGACAGTATGGAGGTCTGAACTTAAGTCTCAAGTTTCCTACATAGTCACTCTACCACTGAGCTAACCTACAGCCCCCAAAGTTCTGGTTGTATTTGAGATAGGGTCTTGCTTTCTACCCTGGAATACTTGTCAACTGCAATCTGTCTGTTTTGGGCTTCCCATTGTAGCTGAGTTGTACCTACCATGCCCAGCTTTTTCCATTGAGTCTCAAACAATTTTCTACATAGGCTAGCTTTAAATCATGATCCACCAAATCTCAGCATCTCAAGTAGCTGGGATTATAGGAAAAAGCCATTGTACCCAGCTTCAGCCACAAACATTTTACTGTCCTTGTTTTTCATAGATTTGTTTCTCTTTCCAATTCTCTATTTTGGCATTCTCTCTCTCTCTCTCTCTCTCTCTCTCTCTCTCTCTCTCTCTTCTCTCTCTCTCTCTCTCTCTCTCTCTCTCTCTCTCTCTCTCTCTCTCTCTCTCTCTCAAAAACAAGATCCAGCTGGACAGTGGTGGCTCGCACCTATAATCTAGCTACTCAGGAGGCTGAGATCTGAGGATCACAGTTTGAAGCCAACCCTGGAAGGAAACTCTGTTAGACTCTTATCTCCAATAAACTATTCAAAAAAGCTGAAGTGCCGCTGTGCTTCAAGTGGTAGAGTGTTCTCCTTGAGCAACAGAAGCTCAGGGACAGTGCCCAGGTCCAGAGTTCAAGCCCTGCGACAGTAAACAAAACAAAACAAAACACAAGATCCAGAAATCAGCACTTTAGAGTATAGACAGAATAAATGGACAAATGTTTAAAAATGAGAGTCAGATCTGGGCACTGGTGGCTCATGCCTGCAATCCTAGCTACTCAGAAGGCGGAAATCTGAGAATTATGGTTTGGAGCCTACTTGAGCAGGAAAGTCTGGAAGGTTCTTATCTCCAATTAACCATCAACGAAGCTGAAAGTGGAGGTGTAGCTCAAGTGGTGGAGCAGCAGCCTGGCAAGCTCAAGGCCTTGAGTTCAAACCCTAGCACTGCTGAAAAAAGAGAGCCTGCACCATGCTAGAGAAAAGGAGGGACATATAGAAATAAAAACCATCCCATAGTCCCTAGCATCTATGATGTGTCTTCAATGGGCATTTGCTCCATTTTGTGCACCTGAAAAGATCTTTTAGTTGGTTGTTAGTTGTTTTTGAGAAGAAATAGAAGCCTGTAGCTTCCTGATTGGACTTGTTTGTATTCATATTTTCTTATGCTTTCTTCTTCTTACTAACTGTGTTTGTAAATTTTAGATAAACAGCTATTTTTCTGACCATGACAAAAGGTAAGAATTACTAACAGGGAGGACCATTTCAAGTAGAGATCTCATTGAACAATAGCAACAAAGGAAGTGTAAGTTGTGTGGGAATCCAGTTAAGAATAGGTACATGAAAACCAGAGTAGAAGCTCGCTTCACACAGGAGCAAGATCACACACTGAGATCTCATCCTGCCAACACAAACTGACTGTCACAGCCAGCACCCTGAGATACTGATGCCACAAACGGTGCAGTGAGATGAGGCTTGTTCCCCATTCTGTAACAGGAGATGCTCAGAGAGTAGGCCATAGGCGGAGTCCCCTCTAAAACCTCTCTCTCCCTTAAGAATGTATAGTTGATTTTATATAATTATTTAAAATGCATTTTGTTTCATCTTCAGTCTATATAAATAGAATTACTAAAGGTTATAAAGAGATCAAATATATGACTTGAACAAATGATAAGATATATTGTATTCTGGAATGGAAGATCAAGTACCATAAATATTTCAAGAGGCAATTCCAATAAAATATGTAGAGGTTTGCTGTGTGGGGACAAGAGAAGAATAGTCTAAAATCTGACATGATGGCAGAGCTAAACCTGGAAAAAGAATGATCATGCTAAAGAAGATGAAGGCTGAAGTGTAGCTCAGTGGTAGAGAGAGATTGCCTAGTACACACAAAGCTGTGTGTGCAATCTCCAGAGCTGAAAACAAACAAGCATACAAATAAGCGATCGAACAAGTGAGCAAACAGATATAATCCCAGATACATGGGAGGTGAAGGTAGAGGATCATGGTTTGAGGGCAGGCCAGGCAAAGTTAGGGCAAAACTCTATTTGAAAAACAAACTAAATGTAAGACTGCGAGTGTGGCTCAAATGATACAATACAAGCTTGAGGCCCTGAGATCAACCCACCAACAAATCAACCAAATAAAGCAAGACAAAAAAGGGGAGTACTGGATCAAGAACCTATACTATCTCTCTCAGCATTAAATCACACCATAAAATTACAATAATTTGAATATTCATATATAAATACACACATGCATACAGACCAGATAACACAGAACTTTTTCTTTTTAAATTAAATGATTCCTATAATGAGCCTTGTAAATTAATTTGGAGGAAGCACCACATTATGTGTAAATGTGTGGGATAATTGGTTACTATCTTGTAATGAAGTGCCATTAGACCATAATTCGAAACCAGAATAAAACCAAATCAAGCATTAGAAAAATTCAAGAAAAGTCTGAAGTGGACATTAACTACACTTCTGTGGAAGGTGAATTTCTTACTTTACAATTAATCATGGTCAAAAGTAAAAGGAAAACTTATTTAAAACAAATAATTCCAGCTGCCATCAGAGTGTTGAAAAAATAAACAAAATAAGCATACCAGAAAATATTTTCACACTGACAAAGGCTTAGTAATGTCATTACACAAAGAGCTCATTTGATCTTTAAAAATTAGAAAAAAAGCTGGGAGCTGATGGGTTACACCTGTAATTCTAGCTGTAATGAAGGCTGAAATCTGAGGATCAAAATTCTAAGCCAACTCAGGCATACTAATATATGAGAATTTTCTCTCCAGTCAGCAAAAAGCTGGAATTGGAGCTGTGGTTCAAGTGGTAAAGCACCAGCTGTGAGCAGAAAAAGAGAAAAAGCTGAGAGAGATCGCAAGGTCCCGTACCACCTCATATGTACGTATACATACACACATATACACATGTATATATACACATATGTATATGTATACAATGTTTATATATACACCTAAAACCTTGGGTGTGCAGGTTTCCCTGTTCACCCTGATGGAAAGCTCTCTGACTCACTCCTCTGCGCTAGTTCACCACCACCCCAGTGGCTAGGTTCTCTGTCTGTTTTGCCATTCAGTGACCTCTTATTGCCCTCATGTGTAACTCTGTTGGCATTAATGGTGGCCCAAATGATCTGCCAGCTTCTTCAAAGACCCCATCCAGCATCCCTGCAGATCGACTCTTTGCATCTGTGGGGACATTTCTTTTTTTTTTGGCCAGTCCTGGGCCTTGAACTCAGGGCCTGAGCACTGTCCCTGGCTTCTTCCTGCTCAAGGCTAGCACTCTGCCACTTGAGCCACAGCGCCACTTCTGGCCGTTTTCTGTATATGTGGTGCTGGGGAATCGAACCTAGGGCCTCGTGTATCCAAGGCAGGCACTCTTGCCACTAGGCTATATCCCCAGCCCTGTGGGGACATTTCTGAGGACAAGAGTCCTAATCTTTTCCTGGAAGTTGTGTCCACAGTTTCTTCCTTTGCTCTACTGTGGAGCCCAGTCAGGAGTCCCAGGCAAGCCACAGCTGATTGGGCCTCTCCTGACAGCTGATTGGGCCTCTCCTGGCAGCTGATTGGGCCTCTCCCGACAGGCACAAGTGGGTGCTAATGAATGGGGAGAATGTGCTGTCCTCACACCTGATATGGAAGGGTTGACCCTCACCTCCTCTCTCCTGCCCAACCTCTGCATCTAGCTCTGCAATCATTTGCGTCAGCAAGACAGAAACTCCAGGCTGGACCCTAGTTTAGAAGTCATACTGGACGCGAATCACAGAACTGCTTAGGTGTTATTCCAAGGTGCAGATTCCACGGTGTGTGTGTGTGTGTGTGTGTGTGTGTGTGTGTGTGTGTGTGTGTGTGTGTGAAACATGTTTAGTGCTTGGACAGATCTGACACTTGTACTACACAAGTCCCTCCCTCCCTCCCTCCCTCCCTCCCTCCCTCCCTCCCTCCCTTCCTCCCTTCCTCTTTCTCTCTTTCCCTCCCTCCCTGCTGCAGTTATTTAATATTCAGCCTTTTTTATGGACTGTGGTCCTTCCAATGCAGAGTTGCCACATTTCATTGATAAGAACACCTAGGCTGAAGAGATTCAAAACGCTCTGCCGACTATCACATATGTGAGACATAAAGTTCCAAAGATAAAGCCAAAGGCCATTTCAACGACTGATGGATAATTCTGCCTCAAGAAGTTCACTGTCCGGCGACTTAGTTTAACTACAATTGATATGAATTCACATTCAGTTTTTTGTTTAAAGTTCCCATCTGTACAATTCCTATTGTTTAGATAGTTGGCCACATTTTCCAGATAATTCCTTGGAGAGACAAGGCTGTACTTTTGGTGAAGCTGTGCTGGGCTGGTTCCTTCGTGGATGGGCTCGTCTGGCTGTCCTCTCCCTAGGCTAAACCTTTCCCACATCCCAAGCCAGTGTCCAACCTTTCACATTTCCTTGCAGCTCCACAGTAGGTAAACAAAACTCCTACAAGCCTATGAGTTCTCTTGTGCTTGGCAAATGCTCCTGGCAGATTAGCTTTCTGTCCAGAAGGAAGAACTGGAGAAAAGGAGGGCCCCACCCTGTGGGTCAAAGACAAGAGATGCCCGCTCAGTGAGGTATTGGAGTGGATGGCATTCACTGTTAACTCCAGGCAGGTCCCCCAAAGGTGGCGGGATTCCCAGCAGATGGCATGGTGGGGTCCCCCGGAGTTTGTCTCTGGGCAAGGCTCTGGGAGCCTGGCACTGGCATGATTGAGAGTGGAGAGAGACATCTTCCCCATGTCTGAGGACAAGGCTCTCATCAGATCAGGAGAACAGGGCTTTTTATGAATTGGGCACAGATGACCACACAAAAAGCCTGTGTTATTTGTGCTAATGTTTCCTTTCTCAAACACTTAGAGATGTTTGCTACTTCCTTTGCCTATTTAGTTAAAACTGAAGTGTGTGTGTGTGTGTGTGTGTGTGTGTGTGTGTGTGTGTGTGTGTGTTGGTGGTGGTGGGGCTTGAACTCAGGTCTTGGACACTGTCCCTGGCTTTGTTTAGGCCCAAGGCTAGCACTCTACCACTTTGAGCCACACCTCCACACTTCTTGTTTTCTGGTGACTAATTGGAGGTTGGAGATGAGTCTCACAGACTTTCCTGCCCAGGCTGGCTTTGATCCTGGATTCTCAGATCTCAGCCTCCTGCGTAGCTAGGATTACAGGCATGCAGCTAAAGCTGATTTTTTTCTGGGAGAGCTTCAGGTCTTTCTCTTTTTCTCGGCAAGTCTCTATTTCTAGTGGAATCATCTTCCTGTGGGTGCTCCGTGCCAGTCATGGTGGATTGGAGCAGACCTTCCCTCCTGGCTCCTGACTGAACCCCTCCCCCATGCTCTTCCCCCCACAGAGCTCATATTTCTCAGATAATCATTTTTCAAGGCCAAGGCTCTGGAACACACTCATGCGCATGCATATGCACACATAAAATCCAGAATTAATCACTTGGGCTTATGTGCTTGATGACATTTTATCGGTGGCTCAAAGTTAGGGATTTGAGTGAGTAGCTGGAGGTCTGGAGCTGTGTCTGAGTTCTTTCTGGCTCCACAGTGCCAGACACAGTGCCTGGTACACAGCAGACAAGCCTTCACACACTTGCAAGGTGGTGTGTGAGAGCAGTAGATGCTCTGGAGGCTTGGGGAGAAGCCATAGGGGTGCAGAGCATGGATACGAAGGGGGTGCAGAGCAGGGGACATGAATGCTCTCCAGTCAGCACCTGCATAGATGCACAGGGCAAGGCAGGAGAGATGAGTCCCATACTGAGCCTGGCTGGAGCCACACATAGATGAGGTCACACTACTGAGAAAATTATTGTATTCAGTGATCAGTTTGATAATGATTCAAGTGACCATTGAATTCTTTCATTTTATACTTTCATACTTTTTGTGGCCCTCCTACTTTGAGTTCTATTTTTGTTGGCACTGGGGTTTGAACTCAGGGCAAGTGCCCTATCATCCAACCCACAATTCTAGCTTTTTGCTTTAGTTAATTTTTTGGATAAGGTGCATTTTCCCTCAAAAAATGGTCGGGGTGGCAAGCCTTCAACTTACACCTCCTTCCTAACTGGTGGCTGATTTGTTGAGATGGAGTCTTGCTAACTTTTTTCTCCCCAAGGCTGTCACTAATCAGTCCTTCTGGCCTCTGTCTCCCGTATACCTGGGATTGTAGGCATATGACTGTGCCTTGCTTTACCTTCAAACTTCCTAAAACAAAATAGTGCAATAGCAATTACTTGGCATCTGGTTTGGGTTTTTCACAAGTGGTGTGAAGTATCATTGTGCCCATTTTAAAGAGTAGTGAAGTCAGGCTCAGAGGGTGTTAAGTAACTTTGTCACAGCCATACCAAAAGTAGGTACCAGAGCCAACTCAGGTGAGTCTTGTCCCTCAGACATTGGTGCTGGGGTCTCTGTAGGAGGAAGCATCCTCTCTTGGAACAATTCCAGGGCTGTCTGTGTGCAAAGACGCTCCTCTCACAGAGTGGATGTGGATGGAGAGGGAGCCAGGGGCACATAGAAGCCGGGGCTTCTCTTCTCTCCAGGGGGAGAGACTCTGCAAGGCCTCTCAGACTCCCCAACTCACAGTGGCCTCACGAGTCTCCTCCCTTTCAACTTCCAGTGCTTCCAGCACACCCAGTGGGCTGGAGCATGGGGGAGCCTGGGGCCAAGGTGGGCAGAGTTCTTCCATCGTGGCAAACAGATGAAAAATGGATTTAGAAGAATCCAGAGCACACAGCCAATCCCTAGCATCATCTTGGACAGGAAGAGAGGCAAGCAAGAATCTGGACTGTAGGACTGAGGAGCCCCAGGCCACTGGATGCTCAGGGGCATCGAAGATGGAAGGGCCTTTAGGGGCAGGCCACAGCCCACCGTTCTTCTTGGCTTTCACTGCATGGGTGGGAGCCAAGATGGCTGTGTCCGCCCTAAAGATGGGGACCATGGCATCTGTGTCCCTGTTTTAAGCAGACAGGCCAGCCCCTGGGAGGAGATGCCCTGGTGGGTCCCACTTCTTGGGGGGCCTGGTTGTCCTTGGTGTGGGAAGGGCGGGGCTCAGGCCCGGCCCCATTTTCCCTGGCTGGCCCCTTTCTTCCTCTGGTCCCTGTGGGAAGAAAAGGAAGGACAGCCTTTCCATCCATGCCTGGGCCTGGCTCCCTCACCTTTCCTCCTCCTTAATCTCCCCATGGCTCCTAAAAGGATTAATTAGGAAGATGTGAGCAGGGGTTGGGACGTCAGAAAACAATCGTCACTTTCCTATCTGACCTCTCTCACCAGCTGCAGAATTAACAAATTGAATGTCCTCGGCAGACAGGGGTGGCACATGATACGGGAGTTCATTACAGCCTGGCGGGTGCCGAGCTCCATTTAAACAACTCTCACTGATTAAATTCCTCCCAGGCCCTCCCGCCAGATGCTGTTAGAAAATACTCACATCCAAGAGCTTTTTAATTTTTTTTTAAACATGTGCCAATTATTTGCCTGCTATCTGTAGGTACTGGCAAGCATCAGCGGCCGGCCCGGCCTGCCTGTCTACACACTTATCCACTCGGCGCCTGCCTGGGGGGCTTAGGAATGGGACCCCGGGCTCTGCTCAGCCCTGGCTGTCAAGGCTCTCCAGCCACCCTGCCCTTCCCGCCGTCCCTCCCCCAGTCCAGCAGCTTACCTTCCAAGCCCACAGCTCTCTCAAAGGTTCCAAGGTGACAACATAGAGCCGGTGACCTGCCAGCCTTGGGGCCTGGGGGAGGGGACAGGCATGTGGTTGCCTGGGCCCCTGGCCAGCCGACTCCCTTCCTGCCAGGCTGGGCTTCAGACCCGAGCTGAACAGGGGTATAGTTTCACCACCAACTTTGGGGTGGGGGGGCACTTGGCACTGCCCCCCCCACAACCCAAAGAGAAGCCACTGAGTACATCACATGCCAGTCGTGATGATGTGACTTATTTTATCCCTTGATTGGTATTTAATTAAAACCAATGAGTTCTGAGTCATTTAACACATGCCAATTCATAGCTGAAAACAAGAGTTGCAAATATAAGCTATGCAAGGCTCATTCTTTTACCAATGCTCATACTTATTTTTCTCCCTCCTCCTCCTCCTCCTCCTCCTCCTCCTCCTCCTCCTCCTCCTCCTCCTCCTCCTCCTTTTCCTCCTCTTCCTCTTCTTCCTCCTCCTCCTCCTCTTCTCCTTTTTCTTCTCCTGCTCCTCCTTCCTCCTGTTCTTCCTGTTCCTCCTTCCTCCTCCTCCTCCTCCTCCTTCTTCCTCCTCCCTCTTCCTCCCTCTCCTCTTCCTTTCTTTTTTTCTTCTTTCTTCTGGTACTAGGGTTTGAACTCAGGACATCTTTTGCTCAACTTGCTTACTCATTCACCTGAGCTATACCACCCAGCTTGGCTTTTTGGAGGTTGAGTTTGGGTCTTTTTATCCTGTCTGGCTTCAAACCATGATCCTTAGATCTCAGTCTCCTAGGATTACAGGCCTGAGCCACTGGTTCTTGCTCAGCTATTAATAGCCACAGTTTTAGACAAAGGTCATAGAAACATCTGGGCAACACTAAAATCAGCACTGTGCTCACGTCTGGCCCTGCTCCCTTCAGAGTGTGCCAAGGCTGTCATGTCCCATGGTAACCAGCCTGGGATGGAAGCTGACCTGGTGGTGTCCTGGCTTCCCAGCCACATGGTCAGCTTCTTTATCAGCCTCTCCCATGACTAGCCAGTGAGAGTGGCTTCTCATCTCCTGGGCCATAGTTCCTTCAGGAGACATGAGTGCTTTCTACCTGTGCTGCATGGGGCGGGGCTGACCCAGAGCTGCAGGACCTGGAGTCTCTTCATCTTGTTACCTGGGCTAAGAACTTCCATGGGTCAAATGACACCGCCTGATCATCTCAGAGGAGCCTAGGACCCAAACTGCTGATCCCAGAAGAGAAAGGCATGGGGTGGGATCGGAGCAGAGGGCTGGTGTCAGTGGCTGGGCCAGTGCTCATATGGAGACAAAGCAGTCTCCTCAACAAACAGTACAAGAAATGTGCTCAAGGCCTAAGATATGAAACTGTAACCTCTCTGTACATCACTTTGACAATAAATAAGAAAAAAAAAAGCGGTCTTTACAGGACTTATGCATCTCAGCCCAGTGTGTGAAATGATTTTCTGCCCTGAGGGGAATCTACAGTTCCCTAAGCGGGGGGAGGGGGGTGGTGCAGTGCTGTGGGGGGAACACCTCCACAGGGAAGCCACGAGATAGATGAGCACTTGGTGGGGACACTTCTCAGACATGACCCGATTAGGTCTCTCCAACAATTGGCTCATCATTTTTTTTAAGTTTTTATTATAAAACTGATGTACAGAGAGGTTACAGTTTCATACGTTGGGCATTGGATACATTTCTTGTACTGTTTGTTACCTTGTCCCTCATACCCCCCTCCCCCCTCCCCCTTTCCCCCCCCGGAGGTGTTCAGTTCACTTACACCAAACAGTTATGCAAGTATTGCTTTTGTTGTTGTTTCTCTTATTTTACCCTTTGTCTCTCAATTTTGGTATTCCCTTTCAATTTCCTAATTCTAATACCGTATACACGGTTTCCAATATACTCAGATAAGATTACAGAGAATGTGTAGATACAATCACAAGAAGGTGATACAAGAACGTCATCAATAGTAGAAACTACAGATACACATGGGATGTTGAAAGTAGTTCCAACTGTGATATAACAATCGTTTCCATAACATGGAGTTCATTTCACTTAGCATCATCTTATGTGATCATAAAGGTATAGCTATTGGGCTCTTGTGATCCTCTGCTGTGACTTGCCTAAACCTGTGCTAATTATTCCCAATAAGGGAGACCATAGAGCCCATGTTTCTTTGGGTCTGGCTCACTTCACTTAGTATAATTTTTTCCAAATCCTTCCATTTCCTTACAAATGGGGCAATGCCATTATTTCTGATAGAGGCATAAAATTCCATTGTGTATATGTACCACATTTTCCTGATCCATTCGTCTACGGAGGGGCATCTGGGTTGGTTCCAGATTCTCGCTATGACAAATTGCGCTGCAATGAACATTGTTGTGCTGGTGGCTTTACTGTGATTTTGTTTGTGGTTTTTTGGATAAATACCCAAAAGTGGGGTTGCTGGGTCATAGAGGAGTTCTACATTTAGCCTTCTGAGGAATCTCCATACTGCTTGCCAGAGTCGCTGAACCAGTTTACATTCCCACCAACAATGAAGTAGGGTTCCCTTTTGGCCACATCCCCTCCAACAACTGTTATTGTTAGTTTTCTTGAAATATGACATTCTTACTGGGGTGAGATGGAATCTCAATGTTGTTTTGATTTGCATTTCTTTTATGGCCAGTGATGTAGAGCACTTTTTCATATGTCTCTTAGCCATTCTCATTTCCTCATCAGAGAAGTCTCTTTGTAGGTCTTTAGCCCACTTGATGAGTGGGCTATTAGTTCTTTGCGGTTTTGTTTTGGAGGAAGGTAATTTTTTTAGTTCTGCATATATTTTAGATATGAGGCCTTTGTCCATTGAATGGCTGGTAAAGATCTTCTCCCAGTCTGTGGGCTTTCTGTTTATCTTGCAAGCTATGTCCTTTGCGGTGCAGAAGCTCTGCAGTTTGATGCAGTCCCATTTGTCCAACCTTTCTTTGATTTGTTGGCTCATCATTTTTTTAAGTAAGCAGAGTCCTTTCCACCCCATGACCACCCCCCCCCCCATTTCTGTTTTTATTTTTCTAGTCCTAGGGCTTGAACTCAGGGCCTGGGCATTGCCCCTGAGCATCTTTGCTTGAGGCTAATGCTCTACCACTTGAGCCACAGCTCCACTTCCAGGTTTTTTTGTTTTTGTTTTTGTTTTTGTTTTTTGCTGGTTAACTGGAGATCAGAGTCTCACAGACTTTCCCGTCCTGGGTTGGCTTTGAACCATGATCCTCACATCTCAGCCTCCTGAGTAACTAGGATTACAGGTGTGAGTTTAGCACCTGGCTAGGGTCCTTTCTTTTGGGCTTTACATTTGCCTCAGATGTGAGGGCAGACTGGTTCAGGGAGGGTCTGTTAGAAATGGTGTCTACTCAAGTGAGGGAGGACAAGAAGGGGAAAATGGGTCTTAAGACAGGAACACATTTGCCTTTTGGAGTAGAAGCACTGAGGTATATCCCTTTATAGTTCCCTGTATGTTCGTGCACATTTATAGTGGCTATCAAGCCAGGAAGAGAAGTTAGAAATGAAATTCAAGTTTGTACTTCCAATCTAACTTGGCACTCATGTGGCGCTTGGAAGGCCCCTTTCCTTTTCCAGTTCTAATATGAAACTCTTCATCAAGGACACGGTGAACAGAGAGGGTGAAACATCAGTCTCTTGATTATTTGGAGCCCTTGTTTTGTCATATGTTTAGTAAGGACTCGATTAGATAGGTACATTATTGTACCTATCTACAATATGTACAATACAACCTATGTTGTACAATATGTACAACCTATACAATAATTGTACATTATTTTAATCAGGTAAAGTATGTTGATTTGTTTAAGCCAGCCACAGATCCAGGGGTGGGTAGAATAAGATATTTTTTACTTTAACACTTCCTTTGGTCAATTAACTCTTTCACTGCAGGGAAAATTAATAAACTTCAGGCTCATCTTCTCATACTCCCCAATTACATCTAGAGGGTACTCATTGTCATCATGGTGGCCTTTACCAAGTTCTGAAGCTTGCATCCTACATCTTGGTAAATAAGTTAGCATTAGACATTTAGGCTAGTTGTAGAAGACTGCCTATTTACTATGCTAATAGCCAGGACTGGGGTATGAAGGGTGATCTGATCCTATAGCAACCAGTCAGATGACATTTATGACATCCATGGTGGGGTCCACACTGTGTCAGGGACTGAACTCGCAAATCTCCTCTCCTGTAACACTCTCCACACACTGGGCCTCACTCAGTCCTCTCTGCCTTCCTCTACTTCCCTAGGTGTGGGAGCCCACAGGAGAACAGCACGCTTCTCTTAGAAGGGCTGTACTTGGAAAATCATTAGCAGGGCCTTCTTCCTAGCAAAGGAAGACGTCATTCTGTCCCCAAGAAAGTGTTGTCATGGATAGCTTTCCCTGGGTGCAGAGGCTGCCCAAGGATAGCTAACTTCTCCAGAGCCTCCAATGAGCTCACAATATGGCCTTGGGCCTTGCAAGGATAATCTTGTGGGATTTCTTATCCCTTCAATTTTGACGTCCCAGAAGTGTCAAAGTCCATTTTTTTTAGCTAGATTATAGCACTTCTGGCTTCTGGCCTGAGCAGCAGCACCAAAGGGTAAAGAGATGTGACATGCTAATAGCATTCACCTGCACTCCCTGCCTATAATCCGGGATGCTGGGGAATGACTCGTCCAAGTTCTCCTTACGTATCTCACAGAGGTGAAATGCTTTCTTTTCCTTCTCTTCCCAGAAGCTGTCAGGTCAGCTTCTACCTCTGACAAGGGTGCTAAACATACAAGGACTCAGGAGATGTGAAGATCTCCATTTATCCTTTGGAAACATCCTTTAAACATCTGTGTTGTGCTAGACAAAAACGGCTCCAAAGTAGAGAGAGATATGGTCTCTGTTCCTTTAAAGAATGTCTGGATAAATAGACCAGTGAATTATATGCCATAGTTATTGGGCTTACATGAACAATATTTTTTCTTACTCTCTCTGTGTGTGTGTGTGTGTGTGTGTGTGTGTGTGTGTGTGTGTCCGTTCTAGGGTTTGAACTCGGGGCCTGATCACTGTCCCTAAACTTTTTAGCTCAAGGCTAGCACTGTACCACTTGAACCACAGCTCCATTTCCAGGTTTTTGGTGGGCAACTGGAGATAAGAGTCTCAAGGAATTTCCTGCTTGAGATGGATTTGAACTTTGATCCTCAGACCTCAGTTCCTGAGTAGTTAGGGTTCTAAGCATGAGCCACTGCCACCCAGCTTTTCCTTACTATTTTGCTAACAGAAGCCCAGGAGTTTGGTTTGTTTTTGGTTACTTTCTTTTTTAGTTCTTTTTTTTTTTTTGCCAGTCCTGGGGCTTGGACTCAGGGCCTGAGCACTGTCCCTGGCTTCTTTTTGCTCAAGGGTAGCACTCTGCCACTTGAGCCACAGTGCCACTTCTGGCCTTTTCTGTTTATGTGGTGCTGAGGACTAGAACCCAGGGCTTCATGCATGCTAGACAAGCACTCTACCATTAAGCCACATTCCCAGCCCCTACTTTCTTTTTTTTTGTTTTTTTTTGTTTTTTTTTGGCCAGTCCTGGGCCTTGGACTCAGGGCCTGAGCACTGTCCCTGGCTTCTTCCCGCTCAAGGCTAGCACTCTGCCACTTGAGCCACAGCGCCGCTTCTGGCCATTTTCTGTATATGTGGTGCTGGGGAATCGAACCTAGGGCCTCGTGTATCCGAGGCAGGCACTCTTGCCACTAGGCTATATCCCCAGCCCTCTACTTTCTTTTTTTAAATAGGGTCTTGCTTTTTTTTTTTTTTTCTGTCTGGGCCAGCTTGGACTGTGTTTTTCCTATTTATGTTTCCTACATAGTTGGGATGACAGGCACTTGCTACCATACTCAGCTTCCTGTTGGTTGAGATGAGGACCTCACAAACTTTTTGCCTGAGGTCGCTTCACCTGCAATCTTCTTGATCTCTGACTTCCAAGTAGATAAAGTTCTAGGTGTGAGCCACCACACCTAGAAATCCCCGTTTTATTCCCACTTCTAACCTGTCATGGTGGCTGCGTTGTTTTCTAATGCTGAGCCTGGGATATGGAGGGCAAGTTGGTCCTCCAGCAACTTGTTTGAATCATCTCAGCAGATGGGAAAGGATGCAACTCAGAAATGAGAAATGAATAGATGGGGAGGGTCAGGGTCACACAGTGTGGATGGAACTCACCAGAAATTTATATATGGGCATCTTTTTTTTTTTCTTTAGTGGTACTGACATTTTTTAGTGCCCCTGTGCAGGTGCATAGTTGTTGGGTCCTGGAGTCATGCACTGATTGGTTGATGGAACATTGTCACAGATCTGTTTCCTGCAGTCTAGCTTTGTGAGCTTCACTGTGGCATGAAAGTTCTGGAGCTCCCCATACCAGTTCCTCTGGGCCTCTGCTGGTGATGCGATTAATGGAGACCTGTGCCTTTAAGGACGCCCCCTTTGTCGGCCCTTCCCCCTCCAATTACAGCACTAATTTCAGTAATGGAGCATTAATAGAGTAATGGGCGAGTGAGGCTGGCCTGAAGGAACTGTAGAGCTCAGCACAAATTGAGTAAATAAACCATATATTAGATTTCTAAACAATACTTTTAGTCTAGTCTCCAGGGAAAGAGAGTCGTCAAGAGTTACTTAAGTCATTCCTACAAAGTGTATGTAAAGAAGCTTTCCTTAGAGCTGGGCAGTATGGGGAAGCAGAAAATATTTCTTCCCCTCTCCTCCCTGGAATGGAGAGGCCACAGGGCTGGCTCTTCCCACATTTCCCCTTTCCTCAGATTCACTTTATTTCCACAGATGTATCTGAGATGGGAATCTCCAAAGACCATTCCTTGTAGAGACCCCAAAAGGAATCCAGGGAAAAATAAGCTGGAGAAGATTGTGAACTGGGACCCAGGGAAGGCCAGAGGGATGGGAAGGGGAGAAGTGTGTGCATGTGTATGCATGCATATGCTAGTGTGTGTGTGTGCACGCGTGCACACACATTATTAGCAGATCAGCTCATTATAGAAGGCATGATCTTGTTGTTGTCATTGCTTAGCAATGTTTTAATTAGGCACTGGTGTCTCAGAAGACTGAAGTGTTCCCGAGGATAGAGGCTCCAGGCTCGTCCAGGCAACATGCTCCTCGGATTTCATCTCAAGAGAAAAAGCTGGGGGTGGTGGTGTGCATCTCTCATCCCTGCAACACAGGAAGCATTAATAGGAAGATGACAGTCCAGGCCACCAGGGAGGGCCGGGTGAAGTCACCACACCTTATCTAAAAAACACCCTGAACAAAAAGGTGAAATGGTGTATTTGAAGGGGTAGAGAGAGCTCCTACCTGCCCTGAGTTCAAATTCCTAGTTTTCGAGGTTTCAGGCTGTCAGCAATTGGTCCTATTGCTTTGGGGTCTAAGCAAGACAGCACAGTACATCATGGTAGGTGCACATGGCTGAGAAAAAGTGCCCACCTCATAGCCAAGAAAGAAGGAAGGAAGAGAGAGAGGATGAGACCAAGGTCTCACAGTCCCTTCTAAGGTATGCCTTAAATGACCTAAAGACCTCCCCCAGACGTATCTCTAAAGACATCACAGCTTCTCAGGGCCTGCTGGAAACCAAGCAAGCTTCAAACTACAGAACACACCAGAACCTTCCCTCGTTGACCAGCAGGCTGGTGTGCCAGACATCCTCAGACAGAAAGGACATTGCCACTTTGAAAACAGATACTTTGCAACTTAGATTATTTTAATTTTTAAAAAAAGAATCCAGCTATTCGTGCTATCTTCATTCTGTGAAAAACTATGAAGTCTCTGGGTTCTTGATTTAGTTGAGTTCCTACTGAGAAAAAACCCAACCCCTTGGAAATAGTAAACTTCTCCAATAAATCACAAAACAATACACATTATATAACAACTGGGAGTTTCAATATTTCACCAAATTTGCCTTTGGGGAATCAAACTGTCTAACTTATCCAACCTGGAAAATTATATACTCCACAAATAATTGTGTATTACATTGGTGGTGGTTTTCACAAACTGTGTACCACAGTCTGTTTCCCAAGCCAGGCTTCACATGTACATTGCTTCCTGCCTGGTTATATGCCTAGACTGTGATTCTCCTATTTTTCACTATTTTTCCTGTTCTAGCTGAGATGACAGGCATGTGTCAACACACCCAATTTCTTCTGGTAGATGGAGTCTTGCAGACTGTTCTCCTTGGGCTGGCCTAGAGCCATGGTCTTCCTGAGCTCACCCTCATGTATGGCTGGGATGGGAGCTACACATCAGTATGTCCCTCTGTTGGGCGAGAAGAGATTGCTTCCAAAAATGGTTATAACCATGTCTGAACAATACTCAGTGCTCCTCCTGGAAAAGCTTAGCTCTTCTCTCAGCAATGCTCAGTGCTCCCCTCCACTTCCTTTACCGCCTCTCCCTGACCCCCCACGTATATTTCAATTCAGGACCCAAAATAAGGTCCATACCTTGTGATTGGTTTGTTATCATCAACCTTTTATTTTGTTTCTATAGAAAAGTTTTACATGTACAGCAAGATTGAGTGGGACCTAGAGAGAGTTCTGGGAAGACCTGGTTATCAATATTTCCCAAGTATGCATGGCCACCTGGGTCTCCTCTCACCATGATGTTATAAATGTAGTAATTGACATTAACCAAGTCTTCTATAGCAGGTAATCGACATGTTTATGTGTGTGTGTGTGTGTGTGTGTGTGTGTGTGTGTGCCGATCCTGAGACTTGAACTCAGGGCCTGAGCATTGTCCCTGAGCTTTTTTTTGCTCAAGGCTAGCATTCTACCATTTAAGCCACAGCTCCTCATTTGGCTTTTTTTGGCAGTTCATTGGACTCTCATCTCTGACTAGCCTGGCTTCAAACAGCGATTCTCAGATTTCAGCCTCCTGAATATCCAGGATTACAGGTATGGTCTCTCAGTGCCTGGCAATGGACATGTTAAAAATTTATTTTAATAGTCTGAGAATCAAATCCAGGGCCTTATGTATGTGGTCAGCACTCTACAGCCCTGCTTTTCGGTGTGCATTTTGTCATCCCATGATGCCATAGGTGAGTGTGGTCATTCGTTTTCCCTCCTTACACGTATAGAAACCAAGGCTGAGAGCTGCAGTGTCTCCCTGGGGCAGGGGGGAGGGTAAGGGGAGGGTAGGAGGGGTAGGTGATGGGCTGTGCTTGGGTTTGTGCTGGTGGAAGCCACCACAATATACTCTTAGCTACAATATTGTCTTGATTTGGCAAGACCTGACCGACCATAAGGACAGCAGCTCCAGCTTGCTACTGTGTCAGATGGAAAAAGTGTGTGTAGACTGAGGAAAAAGGATCCAAGATCTTTCCCAGCCTTGGTTCTGAGCTAAGTGTCAAGCCTCCAGAGAGAGAGAGGAGACAAGAAGAGAGAGGTATGGGACTGGAGGGGGAAGGTACACCAGGTTGGCCCTTGCAAAGGGACCCCATGTTGACACAATCAATGGCTTCTGTCCCTGTGGGGCCCATGGCAGTCTCAGAATGGCACACTTGGAGCCTGGCACACAGGCAGACCATCTGACCTATGACCCTCGGTTCCTGAAGCAAGGACTTTTTTTTTTCATCAGTGCCCCTTTGATATGTTACAAGATCCTAATTAGGGCAGTTCCATAAATCACACTCTTGGGCACTGATGTGCTAAGCATGGCAGACATGAACCAGTGATTGGAAATTTGCTGTGACATTCCTCAAAGTCTCACATAAGGATCTTAGTCTCACATGAGGCCCCAAATCCCAGCTCCTGGCCCTGACAGTATGTTGCCAAAGGTTGATTCCAGATATTTCATGAGTAATAATGCCCCCTCCCCCCTGCCATAACACTGAAGGATAGACAGAAATATTTAAGTGTTAAGTACTGGCCTCATAGTTCCTCACTTCCTGTGGTTACTGCCCAGCTTTCAGGATTCATGCGGGGCCTATCTCTTTGGAGGCTCAACTGTCCTGGCAATCCTCATTCATAACTTCCTGCTGTGCTTGGCAATGTGCCACCACTTTCATTCTTTGTCTACTAGGCTGGAAGGGGGCAGAAGGATGGGGGAGGAAGGGAATTAGCATTGTCTTATCTTCAGAGAGTTAGTCCATCTTGCATAGGATAAGATGGCAAGATTCTGTCCCAGTGGAATCCGGCTCCTCTGGCCTGGGACTGCACAGGGTGAGAGGAAGGTGACACACTTCAGAATGAGGCATTTCCACCTGATTCTGACACCAGAGCTAGCACCTAGGTAAGTGCTATGATAACAACAATATTCTTTGAGTCTTGGCTCAAGACTTTAAAAGTGTCATTTTGTAGTTAAGTTCTGTCTAACCTTATTTGGAATTCTTACAAAGTAGAAATGATTATTAATTACATTTGACAGAGGATGACCATGAAATCAGAGGGGGGCTCACCCCCCACTCTCCACCCATCATGCAGCTGGGCCGCTGACGCATTCTCCTCTGGACTCTGATGCAAGAGGAGTCCCCAGGAGGAAGCTGCACAGGAGGCTGGCTGGTCACCTCCTCTTCCCCGGGGGACAATAAGCTGGCACGAGCCCTAGAGGACCAGTTAGAGAATACATTCATCAAAGCCAAGTGACACAATGAGATGGAGTAAAGTTATTACCATGGAGAGAAGAGCCTCCATCTGTTCTAACTTATGTTTTAGGTAGGTGGCTTTCAAACTTTATAACCCTTAACATTTTTGCTCAAGCCTGATACTCTCCCACTTGAGCCATGCCTCTACTTCTGGCTCTTTTTTTGTTGTTGTGGCTCATTTATGGGTGTCAAGAGTCTCTAAAAATTGCTTTTTCAGGCTGGCTTTGCACCACAATCCTTAGATCTCAGCTTCCTGAGTATTTAGGATTCTAGGTGTGAGCCACTGGCATCCACCAAACTTCAGAACTCTGTTCCTGTTAGCCAGCTCTTCCTGTATTCCGTCTCCTGGCTGGCCATTCATAGCGTCCTTGTGGATGTCTTCATCTTACCTCATGAGCAATGTGTCAATGGATGTTGCTTTAACTTGGGGTTCCTGTCATTCTTGAAATCATATCTCTATTAGGTAGCTACCTGTATATCAGGCCCTGTGCTGGATACAGAAGGGAGAAGTCAGTGGTTACTGCCATTGATGAAAGCCAGGCCGGGCCTGGGTCCACCACACTCCTGTGGTTCTGTGATTCTGTGATTCAGGAGCCAGGCCAGGGCTAGAATGCTCAGATCCAAGTCTGCCTGACAGGATCTTTACCTGTCGGAGTCTTATTGTGTCCCTCATTTGTAAAATGGAGAACTACTAAGACTTACTTAGCTGGGCATAGCAACGAGTGAATGAGACAATTCATGTAAAATCATGACCCAAGCCCTGAGTGTTTTGTAAGTGCAAACAGATATCAGCTATGTTTCCTGACCCTTTGGGCTTACCTTCTTTTCATGACAGCCAGGGTTTCAGAGTTTAATGGCTCTGGCTCATGAATCTGCTTTGTGGTTGATACTGTGCCAAAAGAATCTCACTTTGAAAATGGTTATGAGACTTCACAGTATCTCTCATCCTCTCATCCCCCAGCTGGTCCATAGCTGTGGCAGCCAGCCTGGTTCTCTCAGCCTCTGTTTCCTGCCTCCAGCCCTCCTATTCTAATTTCTGCTCATCCTGGTGGGTGGCACAGTTGTGCCCACTTAGATAGTGTCTTGACAGTTTTCTTAGGGCGTGGTGATATATCTTTTTCATCCACAAGGAACTTCTTGCTGTTTTTTTGATACCTTTTTCTAATTTAAGAGTTGGGGTACTGACCAGAGTGCTTGCTTCTTTATGCTAAGTCTACTCAGGATCTTTATCTCTGTGGGAAGCATGTACTGGAGGATGTGTGGTACACCCTGCCATCCGTAAAGCTGTGTACACACTTGTCTCTGAATCTCATGGGCTATTTCCCTCACTCAGGATGCCTTCTGTGCCCAGATTTTTCTGTTCTTTAAGGCATGTCTCAGTTGTGTGATGCTGTGGAATCTTTTGACCAGCTCAGAATTCTTTTACCTCTGAATCAGTGAAGGATATGTTGTCTACCACAATCCAACACTTCTCATGTTCCACATCCAAGCCTATTTCCAAGCCTGATGCTAGGCTATTATTATTATTATTAAAAGGTACAACCTTTTCAATCCTCATAATTTCCCTGAGGTGAATCTTTTCAATCTTCCCACACTGTACATGCAGCAATCAAGCTTAAATTCAAGTAGTTTAAATAACTTGCCCCTTGGGAAAATGAAAAGACAAGCCATTGACTGGGAGAAAATATTTATAAATCATATATCTAACGTGGAACTTCTACTAGATATATTAATAACTCTGTAAGTCAATAGTAAGGCAAACAACATGATTCCAAGATTGTCATTTTGCCCGAGAAGATGCGTGAGTGGCTAGCTAGCACTTAACAACATCCAATATCACTAGCCATTAGGAAAATGCAAATCAAAGTGACCACAGCTACCATTCCCTCCAACCAAGATGGCTGTAATCAAAAAGGGAAATGATGGCAAGTGCTGATGAGGCCATGAATTGCTGGTGGAAATAGTAATAGCTGATTGTAAAAACATTCTTGGGAAAGAGCTTGGCCATTTCTTAAAAAGTTAAGACATACTCACCATACAACTCAACCAATCCACTCTTAGCAACCTATGAAGCATATGTTCATGCAGATATTTTGTGTTATTGTTCACAAAACTGTAATCGATTCAAACTGAAATTGTTCAAATATACACTGGATAGTGAGTAAATAAAACAGAAGACATTGTATCTACACACCAGAATACAGTCCATCTATCAAGTGTAAAGAATGCATGCTAATTAATACACACTGATACATAGATGAAGTTGGGTGTGGTGATGCATGTCTACAACCTCAGATGCCTCCACTGCAGAAGATTTTTCAGTTTGTCTCTCAAGTGGTAGAACATCTACTTATCCCAGTTTAATACACAGTATGGCAACTGAAAGGGAAAATTCATGCTTAGTAAAACAAGCCAGACACAAGGCAGGGCTGGTGGTTTACACCTGAAGCCCTAGATATTCAGGAGGCTGACATCTGAGGACTGCAGTTCAAAGCCAGAACAGGAAGGAAAGTCTGTGAGACTCATATCTTCAATTAATCTCCAAAAAGCTAGAAATGGTTCATGTGGTGGAACTCTAGCCTTGAGAAAGAAAAAAAAAGTGTAGAGACAGTGCCCAGGTCCCAGGACCAGCACACAAATATAAACAAACAACAATGAAAGCCCTGACTTGGTGGTTAGAGATGGCTAGTTCAGAAACCGTTTGCCTAGCATGCACAAGTTCCATGTCCAGCATTGCAAATCTCGCCTCTCTCTCTCTCTCTTTCTCTCTCTCACTATCATCTATGATATCATCTATTCATTGATATTTATTATATATCAATCATCTATCTATTCATCATCTCTATTCATCCA
The DNA here is from genome assembly GCF_023159225.1 of Perognathus longimembris pacificus. Classification (NCBI taxonomy): domain Eukaryota; kingdom Metazoa; phylum Chordata; class Mammalia; order Rodentia; family Heteromyidae; genus Perognathus; species Perognathus longimembris. The sequence goes on from NC_063162.1 coordinate 73,125,157, forward strand.
TTTATATCTGTCTTATTATCTCTTTGTCCCTATCTGTCTGTCTGTCTGTAAATGAGTGATCAAATGAGTAACTTGTATTGCTATTTTAAAATTAAAATTAAAATTAAAATTTTAAAATTAACTTTTCCATGATTGTATAGTAGCAGCATAGTATTGGGGTTGGGTCTTCCTTCAGTGCTCTGCCTCAGGCCCTGCCCATTGCTTCAGTGCATGGCTTTTCCCTTCAACAGGTGCAGAGTCTTAGAGAACATGGGCATGTGCTGGAATTCCCCAGGTGTTCTCTGCCAATGCGCACTGAGATGATAGGACATGTAACATTGTAATGAGATTATTCTGCCCTGGAATGAACAGTGCAGGGCTGTTATTTCTCCAGATGCTACTTGAGTGTTGAGACAGGAGGACGAGATAGCCCATCAAAGGTGCCGCCTGAGGAGCCATGTATGACAGCAAGCGACAAAGAACTGTGCTGTTGAACACTGCCCAGAGCAACTGGTCCCTTCCTGCTCAGCCCAGAAGACTGAAAGACCACAGAAGGCTGCTGGGGAGATGACAAGAGCTTAAGAATGTGCTGAATGTGTTCCCCTTGATAGCCAGAGTGAGCCCAGTGACCTTCCCAGGACACACAGAAGCATACGACAATGTCTCTCTATAGGCCAGGGAAGCAGAGGTGCCTATTTAAGGATCTTGGAACAAATTCAATGAATTCACATATTTGATCCACTCAGTAGAAATTAAGCCCTATGTTGTAAAACACTATTAAAATTACATTTTTCATAATTTATAAAAGGTGTTAGAAATATTTGGCTACAACTTCAAAAAAGCCAAAAGAGATAATTGATGGGAAAAGATCTTTACCAGCAATACATCAGAAAAAAGCCTAATATCCAAAATATGCAAAAGCTCAAGAAACTAGCCCTTTCCAAACTGAATACGGCAATTACTTAAATTGGCAAGGTAGCTAAGAAGGGACTTCTCCCAAGGAGAGGTAAGAAAGCCAAAGAAACACATGAGAAAATGCTCATCATCCCTGGTCATACATGAACTGCAAGTCAAAACAACTGAGATACTGTCTTACCCCAATTGGATTGCCAACATTTTGAATTCTGACAACAACAAAAACTGGCAGGTATGTGGGGAAAAAGGAACCTACTGCATTGTGGGTATAAATGTAAACTAACACAATCAGTCTGGACAGCAGCCTGGAGGTTCCTCACAAAACTAAACATAGGCCTTCCCCACGATCCCACCACATAACTCTTAGGCACCTACCCTGGACAACACAAGCCAGGATACTTTAAAGACACCCACAAATCCACATTCATTGCTGCAGTATTCACAATAGCCAAATTATGGAAACAGCCCAGAGGCCCCACAATAGATGAGTGATTCCAAAAAATGTGCTACCTATACACAATGAAATTTTACACAGTCATTAGAAAGAATAACAGGGAAATAGAACTAGAACAAATCATGTTAAGTGAGGTAAGCCAAGCTTAGAGTGACAAATGGTGCATGTTCTCCCTGATATGAGGAAGTTAGATCTAAAATGCAATGGGACATGAAAAAAGACACGAAATTCTAGATACTCACATATAATGAGACCAAATGAGGATAGTCTTAGGAGAAAATCACAAAACTATAATAGCCATGTGCCTCATATACATATATACCTAGATATATACTGAAACAAATTCCAAAGATACGGAGACACAATACTTTCCTTTTAAATTATTTTTTCTTTTTCTGATGACTCTGTATTCTTTACCTTATATATGGTGTATTCATGTGCACAACTATGGGAGGGTTGAGGAAGGGCACAGAATCAGAGGAAAAAGTGTGAAAAAGTGCAGCAGTGGAGCCCACTAGCTGCATGGGACACCGATGAAAGTGAACTATGCAGCTCCTGCGAGGAGATGGGAGGGAGGGACTGGGAGAGAATGAGGGAACAGATGACATTATACGAAAGGAAATGTATGTATTACTTGGTGTATGTAAAGGTAAGCCAGCTGTGTATCACCTCTAAAACGACAATAAAGTAAATTAGAAACAAAAGAGAGATAATTGAATGCATGCTTTTAATGGACTTTCATTTTGTGCCAGTACTGGGGCTTGAACTCAGGACCTTGTGCTTTTTGCTGGTGTTTTACCCCTTGAGTCACATCTCCACTCCTGGCTTTTTCTTGGTTAAATGGAGATAAGAGTTTCATGGATATCTCTGCCTGGGGCTGGCTTTGAACTGGATTCTCAGATCTCATACCCCTGATTAGGTAGGATTACTGTCTTGTTTTACTTTTGGTTAAGATGGTTTATAACCATGAGAGCATAGTTAATTTGAGGAAAAGGTGATAACAATACAAATGTATGATTCATGTTTACAACAAATAGATTTCTTGTTCTAGATATCAAAAAGATAGCTCCCCCAGAGATCTCCCAGTTTTGCATTTATTTGCAAGTTTGTTTTAGCATTTCTATCTGCCTGTAGATATTTCTTTTCTTTAGATTCTCCTTTGAGACAAAGTCTTTCTAACTATTTCCTGACTGGCAACTGTGATCCACTCATCTCTGCTTTCTACATAGCTGGGATTAAAGTCATGAACCACAGGGCTGAATGGGGACCAACATTTCTGTAACTTTCTATTGTGTTCTACATCTGACAGGATAATTGGTGGGGGTCTCCACTTTTCTCAGTCTTGAAACTATTTTTTCTTTCTCTATCCACTTTGCAGGCTATTTTCTCCATTGGAAAGCTCTGTTGCATTTTTAGATAGCTGTGGCCTTCGTTCTGTAGTCTCACAATATTCTTGGTGTGTGCTTCACTCAAAGTTTTCTAGCACATTTGCCTGAAAGTGGTAAAAATTCAAACAGAACAGTTGTGAGGGAGTAGTGGAATGAGGAGTCCCTGGTACCAGGTAAGCACTGGGATTGGTAGGGGTTGTGAAGCAAGTGCAAGGAGCAAGTGAGAAGGCTGAGCCCCGTCTGCCATTTTTGGAACCCTTCTGGGTAGACTGTTTCTTCCTTTAGTCAAACCACCCCACTGAGGTCAGGCACTCAGCTCAGAAAGGAATAACGGCAGCTTTTTAGGTCAAGATTAATAGAGGAAAGATGCTTAAATAGCCACAGTTAGGAAGTCTAGACAGAGAGAAGTTGCTAACTCAATGCAAAACCAGTGTAAACCATTCTAGTTCTTTGTTCCTACAGCCCTAGGTTCCTTTATTTGCTATTAAAACCAGTTCTAAGAAACAGCATATCTCTTTATGCATTAAAAATGAGCTTACACTTTGTTTTCTGTTTTTCATGTAAGGATAACTTAACACTAAGGACTTCAGAATTAGTTGGCCCAAATGTGTCTTCAAAACTGGACAAGGATAGATGATCTATATGTGACTATAATCTTGGCACCTTCATCTTGTAAAAATCACTGTTTTCTTATTCTGGAAGTTACAAGCCAACCTAGCTCTCATTCATCCAGACAGAGATATGATTATGTTTATTTTACATACAGGGAAACAGACACAGAGACCTTACGGGCCTTTTAGAAGACTGCACAGCTATTTAGTGACAGATTCAATATTTTAGCTCCTCATCCTGTATGGTTGGGGGACAATTTCCAAATCTGAGTGAGGCATCTGGGGGACTGGGATATGAGTGTTCTTTCTCTAGCCAAAGCCTGCCTGTGGTTCCAGGGTTTGGATCAGCCATTATTTTCAGCACTGCTGGGGAAGCGGGGAGGGTGTCTTCCCAGCCACACTCAGCAGAGGCACAGGCTTAGCTGTTTACTGCCCACCTTGTGGTTCTAGCTGGAGGTCAGTTTGCTTCACCCTTAGGGGCCACCTACCATTGTTCCCAAAGACACAGGGAATTCTGCTCTTCTATAGTAAGTGGGGCAATAGGGGTGGGTGAGCTCTGTTGCTCCCTCGGTGCAATCAGAGACCCCACTGTTTTAAAACAGTCCGTAGTGGTTCAGTCCCAGCCTTCGACACCATGCAGCACTTTGACATCTGTGCCTCTGCACTGCTGAAGTAACCCAGCACTTTCCACACATTTATTCCCTCAGGCCAGGTCAATGCTAAAGGAAGTTCATCGCCTCTGCTTCTTCAGTAACTGATTTCTGATGTGTCCAGGGAATGTGTTTCAGGATCCAGGGGCACAAAAGCTTTCCACCACCCTTTCCTCTTCCACAAGTGACCAGTGTCTCAGTATTAATGCATCTGATGGCACTAAGCCCTGGAGGCCTGGAGAGGACAGTTGCCAAGCAGAGATGGAAATCATATTTTTCTTCACCTTTTTACTTCTCCACAGCTTGCTTTCTGTAGGCCATACTATGTAATCTTGACTGAATCTTGAAATTGCTTTGCTTTTCTCTTCAACACTCTCAAAGAATGTGATAAATGTGTTCTAATGAACCAACGTATTCATTCATAATGTTGCTATACTGGGTCTCAAAATAAAATGTTGCTTACAGTGCAACTCCTTTGAACAATTAAGATACTCTGAAGAATATGAATGCCAGAAATGTCCTTCCCCAGGTGTGGGTGCAGAGGGAGGGGGAGGGGGAACATGACAAAATACTTTATGTACCTGTGTAGAAGTGGAACAGCAAAATTGGCTGGGCTTGCATTGGGAAAGGGGTAGGGGAGGGGGTGAGTCTGACCAAGGCACAACATAGCATGTGCACTCATGGACGCATCAAGATAAAAGCTCATGTGTAACTCATTGATGGTCATTTTTTAATGTGGGAAAGAAAATAAACAACATTGCTTAGAAGACAATTTGTGAATTCTCTGTGACTGTTTTATTACTAAGAACCTTCTGTTAGTTTAGGAAGACCCTTGGCTTATCCAACTCCTGTTAGAATTGGATAAATCTAGAACCCCACAATGAGAAGGAAGTGTGAAATCCATGACCTCTTGTAAAGTAAACGCATACTATCAATTATGCATATCCGGTGGTGGCCTGAAGGAAAACAAGTTGTTCTGGATAAAAAAAAAAAAACCTCATGCCTAAGATGAGGAGAAAGTAGGATTATAGATCATGGTTCTTTTTTTAAATTTGGAATATTAAATTGAGTTTTGTGCCAAATAACTCTGACAGCTTCTAGGGGGTAAGTGGTCAGGGCGTTGTTCTGATTCTCAAAGTACAATGTGCCACTTGAGTTGTATCAATTCCTTCTCCACATGCTGACGACAGATTTGGGACAGGAGGACTCTAAATCAGACCACAACATTTTTATTTAGTCCTGATCCTCAGGTGGTAAGTCAGGAAAGGCCTATAAATTCTTCTTTGGATAAAGAAAACAGGCAATTTTGTTTTTCAGCTTACGGGCTTGGTTTTGGGAGAGAAGCCATAACTGTAGCACTAAGTGATGGAATCAAATGGCCTTATGTGTATTGAAAGAGGGCCAGGAGGAGAGAAAAGAGAGGGTGAACCAAACCACATCCTCTGGGCTTGAGGAGGAGCCCTAGAGGGGCGCAGGTAGAGGTTGAGATATCTGATGTCTGGGTGTTACAGAATTACCTGGAATTCCCTTCTCTGGTTCTGAGCTAGGAGGGGTCAAAGAGACTTCTAGACTGCTCTGAAAGACAGCTCATGCTCTCCCTCGGAGATCAGCTGGCTCGCTTTGTGGGAGCAGCCATGGCTGCATAGCCTCCTTTCCCAGTATCAGTGGAGGATAAATGAAGCATATCTTTCCAGATTGGTTGGTTTTAACAGTGACACAGGCACACCACTAAACCTCAAGGCCTTGGACTGCAAGCTTTATGCCGCTTGAGCCACATCTCATACACTTTGTGCTTTAGGATATTTTCCAGTTGGTAATCTCGTGCTTTTGCCTGGGACTATCCTGGGCTTCAGTCCTCCAATCTAGATCCTCCTATGTGGCTGAGATTCCAGGTGTGTGCCACCATGTCCAGTCCTCCTAGAATATTTAAATCATCTCCAGGTTATGTATATTTCACTTGATATCATGTCAAAGATACTTTGAAAGAGCCCAGCCCACATTTGATGACAACCAGGGGGCTGATTTTTGACTTGATTGGAAGTGGTTATCTTGCGAGGTCGTTGTAGAACAGCAAATGATAGGAGTGTGATAGGACAACACATGAGGCCATCTGGGCTGAAATATGGCCCCTTTCTCTTTCATTTTCCTAGCACAGAGTGGAAGTTCACTGTAGTTGGCTTTGTGTTGGGTGGCATTGCTGAACTTGACTTTGTGTACAGTAAAATGTCAGCATGCATGTAAAACCCACTGCACAGGAGATGTCACATAAAACCAAAGGGACATCATGCGATTAACTTTGCTTGTACACACAACATAGTTTTGATGAAAGTTCCTCTCAGGTAAGTCTCTCCTCCATTCTCTCTTTAGGTATCTCATCATTTACCATGGTCTTTCCCCCCCTTACATATCCAAAAACGTGCTTGCAATCTTAAAGATTCCTTCTGAAAGTGCCTGCTGTGTTTCATTTATATCTCTCTGGTAGTGGGCATCACTTTATTGGTTGAGTAGAGTATTTGTTGATTTGTCTCCACATGTCTCCTCCTTCTTGGCAGGGTGTGCTAGGTTCTGCCATTGGTACCTGGGGTCTATGAGCACCGATACCAAGTGACAGCGGTCACAGTGGGTGTGAATGGGGCCCTTGACCGCCAGCAGATGCCTGCAAATCAGCTGTCTAGTTAGGGCTAAAACTGTGGGAGATGTGCAGCTACCTTGCTTGGACCCCTGGCTTTACCACTTACTGGTTTTGATAGGTCAAACAAATCATGCACAACCTCTCTGAGCCTCTGTGTTTTCATTTTCTCACGGGGATAACTCACAGACCAGGTCCCACAGGCCTGCATGTGAGGGGCAGAGGGTCCTGTCTGTGAAGACTTAGCACCTGTGAGGTCTGCTCTCTGTGAGATGCATGTGGCTGATTCTCAATGGAGAGTGGGAATAGTGATGCTGCATCAGTGCTGGGTGTCATAGCTGGCACCCTGGCATCCATAAGCTCTGGACATGCTGGGCAGGAGGGAAGTCTACAGGACTCTTGCTGGCTTCCTTCCCTGAGCCATCTAAAAGCAAACCTCTGTCTGCCCCAAGTCTCAGTGCATTTTTTTTTTTTTTGCCAGTCCCGGGGCTTGAGCTCAGGGTATGGGCACCATCCCTGAGCTTTTTTTTGCTCAAGGCTAGCGTTCTACCACTTGAGCCACTTCTGGCTTTTTCTGCTTATGTGGTACTGAGGCATCGAACCCATGCATGCTGGGCAAGCACTCTAGCACTAAGCCACATTCCCAGCCTCGCAGGGTAATCATGCCTCGCAGGGTAATCATGACTCTGAATCTCAGTTACACTTTTTCTTTCTTTTTTTTTTGCAGTACTTCAAATTTTTCCTTCTCTGCCTTCTACTCCCTGGAAGAGTATTTGATAAATAAGAAAATGCTCCTGTATAATTTGAAAACAACTTACAAATTTATCATGAAACACAGGAACTTACTAGGCTGGTCTGGATAAATGAAGAGCCTAGTGTCACTGGTGAGGAGGGAGGAAGAGGTGAGTGAGCAGTGTATATGTATATGTGTGCATGTACAGGACCATGCACACCTACGTGTGCATATATATGCACATGTATGTGTGCACACATGTGAACATGTGTCAGCATGTGCATGTACATGTGTGTGCTTACATGTATTTTTGTATGTGTGTGTGACAGTGATGGTGGTGGGTGGTGGCAGACTGTGGACTATCCCACCCCAAACACAAATAAACATACTACTTGAAAGAAGGAAGGATGGATTTTTTCCCCACTTCCTGTTTCTCAGCTGGACATTCATTCTGAAATGAGATCAAATGAAGAAAAGCAAAATCCTTCAGATTTGTCCAGCCTTGTAATGTTAAATCCTGATGGAGTGTGTGTGGGGAGGGGTGGGGGGTCATAATAGAGTAAGTGGAGCCTTTTAGCTTGGATAAGTGAGTCTGACTCAGGAATGCAGGCGATTGCATCTCCCCCCAAAATCAATATTAAGATGCACAATCGCTCCCTTGGTATGGAAAGAGCGAGTTGATCTACATGCTAAATGACAAGCCTCTTGATAACGGGGATTATGTGACCTGACTCTGCAGCCAAGGCTGTTGGGGACTGTCCTTTAGGTCCCTAAGGCAGTGATAATCGAATTAGAACAACAAAGACCAGGTCCATTTGAGGAGCAGGCCGCACAGGGGGTGCGTGGGGGTCAGGAGTAATGGTGGGTGTGAGGGAGGCATGTCAGATCTTTCCTGGGCAAGGAGGGGCTCAGGCAGAGCACAAAACACATCGGGAGGGCTGGAGGGGATGGGAGAGAGGAGCGGGGAGGGAGGGAAGACTAGAGGGGAGGGGGGGCCTGCAGAAAGGGCTGGACAGAGGTCACCTCTAAAACATGACTTAATCTCCACCGTGGCTCCACAAACACGGCCACGCTGGCTCCAGGACTCCAGCCAGACTTGACAGGACAGCGTACTCGGCTCCAGACATCCCGGATCCCAGGCCTGGACCAGGAGGGAGAGAAGGGGCCTGAGAAGCACTAGGCCCCTCTGGCCAGAGCTTCTCTTTTCCTCTGGGGGTTGCTCACATCCCAAGGCTCAGCACTGAGGACATTTCCATGAATCCTGGCAGAATGGGGAAATTGAGGCTCTGTGCTTCGAATTTCACCAAGCCCAGCATCTTCCCTGGGAACAGCCGTCATCTCCTGTGGGGATGGTGAGGGCAGCTGCTGCGAAGAGGGGTTAACTTTGCGTTCTTTTTCTTTATTTGCTTAAAATGATCTCACCCGCTACAAAAGTCATCCCCAAACTATTTTTGAAATTCTGTCAAACTTTTAAAAATCTGTGAGTTTCATACTGAGGAGGGGGAGGTGCAGGCCCCAGTTTGATTTGCTCTTAGTTTTTGTATTTCCTTTGCAGATTTTCACTTCCAAGTGTGAGGTGTGGCCTTGGCCAGCCAGGTCAGACTCTGTCCTATGGACAGAGTCTCTCTGTAGTGCTGAAGAAGATGAACAATAAGATTTGAGCCGGTGCTGGTAGCTCAGCCTATAATGCCAGCTACTCAGGAGACAGATTGGAGGAATGCAGTCTGAAACTACTCTGAGCAGGAAAGTCCATGAGACTATCACCTCCAGTTCAATACCAAAACATCTGGAAGTGGAGCTGTGGCTCAAGTGGTAGAGCATTAGCCTTGAGCAAAAGAAGTTCAGGTAGAGTGCCCAGTTCCTGAGTTCAAACCCCAGGACCACATGTGCGCGAGCGCATGCATACGCGTGTTCACACACACACACACACACACACACACACACACACACACACACACACACAAAATCTGGAAAGGTGAGTGGCCATGAGACAAGCCTTCTGAAACTCAGAGGAGTGGGGCTGACAGGCTTGAGAGGCTTCCATAATCATTTGTGGAGTACTGTGGACATCCGTAGAAGAAGAGTTAGGGGTCTGGTGATGAGGGGGCCACTGGGGAAGGAATGCATGGAGAGGACAGGCTTTGGTGAACACCCAGCCAACTCTTCTGGCCTACACCCACTCTCAATCCTATCTAAACACACACGAGGAGGTCTTCAGAACGTCAAAACATCCTGGACTTTTATGACTCTTTCCCCACTCTCCCGAGTTTATTAGAGACAGAGGCTAGATAAATAAGACATCATTTGGGCATTATTTTTCTTCATCATAAATCAGTGATTGCATTTTCTTTTTGGTAAGAGAACGTATATTTTTGCTAAGATAATGAGATTGGGAACATTTTTGTATGGTTGTCTTCTACTTAAAGAGCTAAACAAATTTTTCTGGGTTGTTATCTGTATCTTCCTTCCTTCCTATGTCCTGAGGAGAGGATGAATCCTAATAAATGATGGCTCGTATCTGCTTGGCTTGAGTTATGACTGTAAGCAGGCTTCATTACATCCCTCCTCGACTGATTCAGGTGCCAAGCATTCCTGGAAAGTTAATTTGCTTTGGCATATATGCATGGACTTGGGTTTGATTGTTTTGTAACTGTTGACCCCTCTGAGCTGCATAATGACCCATAGTTGGATTTTAGAAGTGGGTTGTGGTTGAATGGATAAGAGGAGAGGCGATGAAGAGGTGATGCCAATCTTCTTTTTCTTCCAATGATTAAAATACTCAGGCATATCAAAAGAGTCAAATTTTAATTCACTGCTCACATGACTCGAATGTTCATTACTGATGTTATTCTTGAGGATACTAAGTTGGGTGAGGGTGGGGGATGGTGGTAGGGGGAAGCATAGCATGAAGGAGCAAACCCCAACATTCAGCACCAGGTTGTGTACTGAAGTGACAGTAAGGAAGGTGATAGAGACCCAGCCTTGTGGTTGATGGCGGAGAAAGCCCTGGAGGACACACAGAGGAAGAGAACTCAGACACCAAAGAGGCACAGTCCAGGGTTGCCAGAAAGTTGGGAAAGTATAGCTTCCTTATTTGGAAGGCAGGAAGTGGGGGCAGGGGAAGAGGCAGAGGCTGTGTGGTGGTAACCTTCACATAAAAGCCTAGAGTGGCCACTGGTACTTCTTCAGTCCTTTGTCCAAGACCAGCATCATCAGTAAACAAGAGTGCTCCCAATCCACTTTCTATTCTCATCCCAGGGCAAGGCAGGTAGTTAAATATACAGGAAATGGGGAGATACTGAATGAAGAAGACATATTCACCAAACTTCCAGTTTCAACAGAATTCAACTTTTCCTAACCCAGTGCTGTTGTTTTTTTCTTTTTGCTGGTCCTGGGACTTGAACTCTGGGCCTGGGTGCTATCCTTGAGCTCTACCACTTGAGCCATAGCTCCACTTCTGGCCTTTTGTAGTTAATTGGAGATAAAGTGTCTCCTGGAGTTTTCTGTTCTGTCTGGCTTCAAACCACAATCACATCTCAGCCTCCTGGGTAGCTAAGATTATAGGTATGAGCCACCGGCGGCTGGCTCTAACCAGTGATATGCTAGCCAAAGCTTGGTGCCATGGGTCAGCTAGACAGGAGAACTCTAATTTGGATATCTGAGGACTTAGACTTGAACCACGAATGTCTCCCATCTGTGTTTCCTTGTCCTCAGCTTGAAATGAAGGAAGGACATGCTCTGTCCTGATGCTGACTTTCTTTTTTTAACTACTGCTAGGAGAAAAGCAGGCTGAGCCTTGAGCAAACCTCCTCTGGGAAAGCAGCTGGAAGGTGACAGAAGCCAGAGGGGGAGAGAAGCCAGGTTCAGGCCAGCAGCTCCTGGATCAGTGAGAGATGGTGGCATGAGCTGCTGTTTGTGTTGGACAGTCCACACAGTATAGTCACCTCCTTAGGAAGTGCATGAGAGGCTCCATCTGGAAACTGCTTTCTCCAAGGATGAGGGCAAGTGGAGAAAATTTGCCTCCCTTGGAACGATGTGGTTTTGTCCTTCCCTTCACACCACCAGTTGGGTACATATCCTTTTCCAAAGGACATTCCAACAAAGCAGTGTTTTCTCCTTGGCCCCCAGACTCTCTTATTTGCCTTCTTTTTTTGGTCTCCAAGGGATGTGTTCTGGAAACATAAGGCAAGGCAGGATGAGGTCATGGCTCTGTGCAAGAAGACAGGAAGCCATGCTTTCTTTCAGGATGGAGCCATAGGACTTCTATCCAGGGAACAGACCGGAAGTACCTCTATCTAGGGGACAGACAGGAAGTAGTCACCTCATTTGCCACGTCACTATTGAGAGATCAGCTCTGAGGAGCCAGCTTGCCAGTGCCTCTGGGGAAACTTCCAGAACGCAGATAAGGTTGGGAAGCTTGGAGCCACAGTGTTTGAACATTAAGAGATGCATTTTGCAGGCTTGGCTTGGCCTAATGGATTAATTTATATCTATTCCTGCAGGGATGAGATAAGACACTGCTCCCCTCCTGAAATGTGTCCCCTCCATGCCTGCAAAGGAGCCCAGATGAAGAATTCCATGTGTCAGGAATCATGTCTGTCTCGCCATATTTGTGGCAATTTAGGAAGCTCTTTGGCTAGGTGCTGAACCAAAGCAACCTTCTTTGTCACTTTAAAATACATCCGGGGCTTCAAAATTGCTCCATGCAAACTCAGGCAACAACAAATGCTGGAGGGGGTGTGGGGAAAGAGGAACCCTTCTCCATTGTTGGTGGGAGTGCAAATTAGTACAACCACTTTGGAGAACAGTATGGAGGTTCCTCAAAAAGCTCTATATAGACCTACCCTATGACCCAGCCATACCACTACTAGGCATCTATCCTGAACAGCAGATCCCAAGATATCAAAAAGACATTTGTACTTCCATGTTTATCGCTGCACAATTCACAATAGCCAAAATATGGAAACAACCCAGATGCCCCTCCACAGATGAATGGATCCAAAAAATATAGTACCTATACACAATGGAATACTACATAGCGATTAGGAATGGTGAAATATTGTTATTCGCGGGGAAATGGTCAGAACTTGAACAAATAATGTTGAGCAAGACAAGCCTAGAACACAGAAGACAAAGGGGCATGATCTCCCTGATATATCGCTGTTAAGAAGGGGTGACAGAGAGACAGTAGAGACCAGGTCTGTGAAACCAAAAACTTCTTGTCAAATGGTATTTCCCACAAGATTGGGGCAGCGACCCTACATTATGTAACTAAAACCAAACAACTACTCAACATATAAAGGTCAAAAATTGACCTCTCAGAGGAATACAATAGCTCAAAAGCTATGTATGTACGTTCATATAAGACTACTGTTGACATATTGTCTAATATCGACATTACATTTAAAGCCCTAGGCGAATTTTCTTGGGCATAGGCCACGTGGCTACTATATATGTTCTTGGTACATTGTGTATTGTATATATGTCTACCTGACCTAGGGAAGGGAAAGAAAAACAGGGTGTAAGATATCACAAGAAATGTACACACTGCCCTACTATGTAACTGTACCCTTTTTGCACAACACCTTGTCAAAAAATTTGTGTTTAATTAATAAATAAATTACAAAAAAAATTGTTCCATGAAGCTGGGTCCCATGGTGGCTCATGCCTATCATCCTGGCTATTCAGGAGGCCTGGATCATGGTTCAAAGCAGCCAGGACAGTTTGAAGTCCCTGAGACTCTCACTTCCAGTTAACCATCAAAAGCCAGAAGTGGAGCTGTAGTTCAGGTGGTAGAGCACCAGCCTTGAGACTTTAAAACTAGACTCTGAGTTATTTACATGGTAGTCTAGATAGACATTTACTACTAGATGCTTTCCATTGTGGACAGCATAAGATTTTAGTAAAAAGAGCCCAGATCTGGAATCAGATAGATCTGAGTTCGAGTCCTGATGCTAATAATATCACTTACTAATTTTGTGAGCTTGAATAATGTACTCCACTGTTCTAAGCCTCAGCTTCTTCACTGTATATTGTGAGAATTTAATGAAATAATGAGGTCAATAATATATCATTTGATATTATGATTTATTAGGATAATTAAATTACTAATATTCACATGGTGAATATTAACATCTGCTTTTTTTCTTGAAATAAAAAGTGTTTCCTATTTAAAAAAATAAGATACAGCTGGGGAAAAACATGGCTTGAGGCAGCAAGTGGAAAGTAAGCCTATTTTTTGCCCTTCGGACCCTTGTCTTCTCATTGATGTAGTATGCAGAAGTCTGTGGCCACAAAAGAGGAGCAGGGGCTTAAAGTACATGGCCTTGTTATTTTCTCCCTTTCTTGAGTTGTGTTTTGTTGTGTTCGTCCATTACTTATTTAACTCATCCTTTCTCCTCTTTATCCATCCTTCTAACCACCCACCCATCCACTCTTCCATCCGCTTAACAAATGTGGCCCGACACCATGTCCTCGGAGGATTTTGAGTGTCTGTGGATTTTGGTATCTGAGTGGGTCCCAGGAGCAATGCACCACAGATACGGAGACACAGCTAGGGTCACCTTTTCTACCAGGGTGCTGAGGATTATACCAAGTGCTCAGCCCACAGCCTGAACACATTATAAACCCTACGCTACTTCTTCAAGCACAGCTCTCGTGTTTCCATGAGGGCTGTTGGTGGCTGTCAGTACCTAACATTTGGACTGTGCATTGTATGTTTCTAGGCCAAAATTGAGCTCCAGACTGTCCCTCTGTGTGTCTGTGTGCATATGTGGATGCAAATATGGCTGGTTTCTCTTTAAACTTTCTAACTAGAATAGCCCTGGCCATGTGTGACTCCCCTTGCTCACTCCTGTTCCCAGGAGGAAGGGGCCTGGTGCCTCTGGAGGACAGATTCTGGAGTCCACCTGCCCCTGAGTAGGGCAGTGGTAGCACTGCTTGTCAAGGTGAGAGGCATGGCTTTCTCAAAGTTACACCATTACTCAAGTCCAGAAGTAGATTCAGACATGGGTGTTGCAGACCACAGTCTGCGGCCCGGAGGCCTGTGGGAGACGACAACGTGTGGGAGCCCACAGACATCCGGAAGTCTTGGGCTGTCATTCTCACAGGCCACCAAGATAATTTCCTGAGTGCTTGGTAGAGTTGTTAGAGCAGGAGTTTTTTTTGTTTTTGTTTTTTTTTCATCTATGAGGCCACTTTCCCAAGGAAACATCTATCAGCTAAAATGATTGGAGATAAGGGTTTGCAGATATCCAAACAGACCACCAGGGAGCCAGGCAGCGGGTGGAAATCTGGATTGGTAGTAGGGGACAGATGGGTTCTGATTGAGAAAGCCACAGATAGTGCTGGCAGCGGGCAGAGACATCGTGCTCATGCTTCCCTTGCTAAGCTAGAGGATCTCAAGATGTAACATGGGCAATACTTGTGCTGCATACAAGGAGGGAGCATTTCTCTCAGGTGTGTCATATTTGTCACTTTCAGACACAGAAAGGGAGAAGTGGTGGCTGGGATTCAGGATGACTTTGGTCCTCACGGTATGTGTGCCAAAGCAGGAGGCCATGTGACCATGTTCCCCTGCGGGTGGTACTGACAGAGGCCACGGCCCATTCAGTAAGGCAGCATCAAGCAACCCCTCAGCTGTCAGTATAGAGTAGCAAAGTCTTAAAGACCAGATGTTCTAGGCAGATCTCCCATATACTTCTAGAACCTTCATACTACATTTTTGGCAAGTAACTAACTTTATACAATCTTTACTTTTAATATATTTCTTTTTGCCTGTCTAGGGGCTTGAATGCAGGGCCTGGGCACTGTCCTAGCACTTCTTTTGCTCAGGGCTATCACTCTGCTACTTGAACTACAGCTTCAGTTCCAGCTTTCTTTGAGTGGTTTATTGCAGATTAGAGTCTCATGGGCTTTTTTGCCCTGGCGGGCTTCAAACTGCATCATCCTAAGTAGCTAGGATGACAGATATGAACCACCATTGCCCAGCACAGGATCTCTATGTTATGTGGAAGCTTTGAACTGTGTATATTTTTCTTTGGAGTATAATTATAGATTCATGTCCAAAAAGCTAGTAGCTTACAGAAGTGTTGATATTTCTGATCTCTAACTAATGACTAAGTCACTTAGTTGCTTTATTTAGGGCTCCTGGCAAAGGGAAAAAACGTTAGAAAGAATCCATCAATGAGTCCCAGGAAAACCTTTTTATCAGAAAACTTAATTTTGAAGTACTAGCCATCTACAAGTCAGGTGAACAATCAGAGGTTCAACTTCAATAGCACCATTAGCAGATCACCGACATACTATCTATGTCACGATCAACATTAGTCAACTGGTGATTATTAGCTGCACTATTCATTCATTCAAAACATACTTCTCATATCTTAAAGTATTAAAATAGGTTTAAAGCCCTCAAAAATACATCCCTTTTAGTTGCATCAACATTGAGACTTAGCATAGACTTTGGCTTCCGAATTCTAAAGAGAGTTTTAATTTAATGTATTGGGAAGTTCATGAAACTAACATTGTAGATAATGTTTACTTAGGATCTTCTTAATGGCACTTGGCATACACTAGGTGTATAAAGGTGATAAAGTGAATTATGTTAATAAAAGATTGGAAATCTTCCAATAGAGGTGTACTTTTTGAGTCCATCCCAATTGAAGCGGTATTTATAGTGTCTAAATTTTTGTGCATAGGCCTAAAAATTCAGGCAGGAATGAACCACTTCTAAACATTCTGTTAGTGTCTTCTGAATTTCCAACTAGTAGTAGGGAAGAGAGGAATTAATTTGCCTAATGAAACTCGGAGAGTCACAGCTTGCTGTGTGTTGACCAGTGAATGGTGACTTCGATCAAATTGTCTCTGCTGAATTACTGTGGAAAGGCTGATTAACTGTGACTTGTTCAGACTTGGGGGAGGAGGATGGTGGTGCTGAAAGAGTTCATAGAGTATAGAGTATTTGACTTCAAATACATCTTTAAAACATATGGCGTTGATAGTTCCTTTTGATAATTTTTGGCCCTGCATCTTTCCCTTCCCTTATTTGTTTATTTATTTATTTATCTTGAGGACAGGAATGGCCTGAGTGATGATGACTCTTGATTTTGTTTGGCATCACACATAGATTGCATTGCGGGCACTTCCATCTGATTACAATAACATATATTAAGAGGTTTGTTGTCAGGATTCCAAAGGGAGTGATGGCAGGAAGCTTGTCTGTTTTAATTTGATTGATTAGTGACCTACATTCTAAGTGGTACACCTCCCAAAACTAGAGAATTGCCCTTTCTCAGATAAGAGACTATCACCAAACAACTTTGTTAGAAGAACGTGAATAGTTATGGCTAACATTAACTGAGCTGGTACTACATCCAGCTCATCCCTGAGCACGAATGAAGTCGCTCGATTGATCTCCTCCAGCCAGGCCTTTTCTGGTTGCCTTTGCTGTATGCTCTATTACCTCAAACCTTCAGAGGACAAAGTCACACATTTTTAAGGCCATTTTTGAGGTGAGTTTCCATTGATCTACAATGAAAAGATTGTAGGTAAGTCAGTAAACTCTTCCTAGCCCCCTTTGTCATCTTGAATTCACAGAGTAGGATTTCCAGAACAGGTGTGGTTGGGGAGCTGACTCCATCACAGAAGAATAGAGTTCAGAGTGTGTGTGAATGAGAACATACATGTGGGCCCATCATGGTGGGATGGGAGGGGATTAGGTTTCCTCATGGTGACCCCCCACAGTGTGGAGAGGGGTCTCCACATCACCATCCATGGGCCAGTGTCACACACAAGCTTGCTCACATTTCCCGACAGCTGGAGAATTTACCTAGACCTTTCAGAGCTAACCGCTCCCCCTTCTCCCCAGATATAGTAGAAACATCCTTAAAGTGTCTGGGGCCACCTTCCATCCTGACCTTCAGCCTAGGGCTCTGAGAGTAATGTTGTCAGCTAAAGTTGCCTCCAGAAGACGATCCATACATTTAATTTCTAACCCAGCCTGTCCATTGGTTCTATGTGGCCATTCCACTGAGAGCCCCAAATTGAATTTGTATGGACTGCTCACACAGAAAGCCTTTTAGACAGAGTGGCTGGTAGACTTCTGGTGGTGGAGGGGCTCATCCTGTGAATATTCTCTCTCTCTCTGACTCTCTCTCTCTGGCTCTCCCTCCCTCCCACATAAACAAGGGCTTGGAGTCAAAATTTAAAGGCACATTGTTTTGCTTTGGGTTATAGATGAAAACAGACAACAAAAAGCCCTAGGAATTCCGGCCCCTTTTTCTCCTCTCCTGGTTGGCGTGTGCGCGCACACACACACACACACATACACAGAAATCATCTGTTAGCCACCTTGTCAAATATCTGGGTGCAGACACATCTGGCCTCTCATCGCTAAGCCTTTTATAGGCTCAGGTGGGTGCTGGAGAAAAGAGCGAGCCGAGGATGGAGGCCTAGAGGATGTGGCAGGACAGTCTCCATGGGGAGAGATTGGCAGCCCCACCCAGCACCAGCTCTGGGAGCGTGGGGGATGCTTAGGACCTGAGTTGACTCCCGAAGGGGAATTCTGGCACTTGGACAGATGGCATTTGTCATCTCAACAACTTCCAGTGCTTGCCCAATCTTTTTTATTGTTAATTAATTTTTTATTATCCTTATGTAGTTATACAAAGGGGTTTCAATGAGGGGATGGGTGGGAGAGATGAGGAAGAGTGGTGAAAAGGTGACATTGATCAAGATGCACTGTACTCACACACAGACCTATTGAACTGTCCAATCTTCGTGGCCCTCCTGGGCCTCCTCTCTTGCCCTCCCGCATCCAGGCATCCTTGTGCTGTTCAGTCTCATGGCTAGAAGAAGCACAGGTCTGAGTTCTGGAAGTGCACACTCTGTCACTGTGCACACCGTGGGATGGTGGAGACACTATCAGCTGTGTGCAGACATGATCAGCTGTGTTGTTTTCCATCCCTGCTCCCCAGCCTGTGATCTCATGAAAGCCAGGAGACAGGAGAAAGATGTATAGGCTACACAGATGCACAAAGCAGGATCTACCGCTGTCAGTCATGAGTCTGCCCATCCCTCTGTGTGTATGGCTGTGGCAGAAAAAGACAGCAAACCCAGGGTTACACACAGGGAAGGAACTCCTAGAGCCACATTTCTTCCTGGGATAGTTTGCCACATAGGCTCCAAGGGAAGTGATTCGGTGGATAATTTCCCAGCAGGGGTGTCAAATTTAATGGAAAGCAAGAAAGAATGGATAAAAGACAACAATTTGGATATTTGATTCAAATTTAACTGGCCACCCTGGTACCCCCAACTTTATTTGGTGACCCTAATGTGAGAGGCTTTTCCTTCCATACCTTCAGGCTTCCGTGTGTAGTCTGAATGTTAAGTACGGTGCTCATCTTCTGCCTTTATCCAGGCTACAGCAACAAAAATGCCCTCTGGAGGAGATTTGTCACCCTGTACACACTGCCACATCTGGACACATGGCCACATGGCTCACCAGCTGTGCTGATGTCATGGCTTACCTCAGTTTCCTCATCTGTGAAACTCCCATGCTGCCTAGTTAACACACTTGTCAGATGAGCTAATGGGGAGTAAGGAACGGTCCCTTTCATCATGTGTGTGGACACATTATTCATAAATGTGGTTTGAGTCCACGTGGCATTTCTCCATTTACTGAGGTCTCTGATAAGTGAGAAAACTTTCCAAGTGAAGACAGACTCCAGGGACAAATGTCAATTCGGCTGCCCAACAGAAGGCTTACTTGAATAACACCATGTCAGTTGTCATTGCGTTCAGAACAGTGTCTTTCGTGCAATATCGACCTCAATAAATACTTGTTGAGTGAATAAATGAATGTTACTCCATTCTCTGGTCACTTATAAGTGGTTGCAAGCTAATTTAGCAATTTTCTTTGCCTTGTAGAGGTTTCCTGGCATAGGGGTTGAGTTTAAAGATGCTTGCCTCAACTGATCTCATGCCTCACTATGGTTGGCTGTGCCTCCCACCTTGCCAGTCACCTTGGAAATGTGGGTGCCCTGGATCAAATGTCCTCATATTATTATGTGCATGGAATTTTGTATTTATGACTGAAACAGGCCTGAGCCAAACTTTCTTCTTCACTTTTCCAACTTCCCAGATCTTCCTTTGACTTATGAGGTAGCTCAAATAAGGTGATGTTAAAGTACTTTAGAAAGGGTAAAGTCTTTTTTTTCCCCCTTTGGTTGTCCTGGAGCTTGAACTCAGGTCCTGGGCACTACTGTCCCTGAGCTTTTTTACTCAAGGCTAGTGTTCTACCACTTCGAACCACAGCACTACTTCTGGTTTTTCTTCTGATGATTCATTGGAGATAAGAGTCTCATGAACTTTCCTGCCCAGGCTGGCTTTGAACCATGATCCTCAGATCTCAGTCTCATGAGTAGTTTGGATTACATGCATGAGCCATAAGCACCTGGCTGTAAAAGTTTTTTTGAAGGAAAACTTGTTCTGATTTTTCATGTTCAGTTCCCAGGTTAAATGATTCTTCCAGACCTCACACTTTGGGGTGGGAGGAGGTATGGAGGTGTGTCTACAGACACATCCTATCCCCTGTCTCTGCCTCCTCCTAAAGCTATGCCTTCCTCTCCCTCTGCTCTTCTGCTGCAGATTTCCTGAGTTCTTTAACACTCATTCTTTTGCTTTTTGACTTCTTTGTCTCCTTCCCTAGGATCCAGTCAATGTTATAACTTCTTGGTCACCTCAATGTATGTCTCTGGAGTCTTCTACAGTCACCAAGCTTTGCTTACTCAATTACCTTTCTCCTTCTGTGTGTCTTATTTTGGTAATAATGCAGGGCTTTGTGAGAAATTTTCTCTCCAGGAACACCTGGCTGTCTCAGGCCCTGTTTGACCTTGGACCTCCTTCCCTTAAGCCTGTTAAAGTCTCCTTCCTTAAAATCCAATACTTAATGTGACCACCTTTCCTCTTTTCTGACATTGGGCATGTTGGTCTCAAGGGACCCTGTCAGTTCTGGTGGCCCACATCCTCATTCCCTGCAGGAAAAGGCTCAGATTAGAAGCACTTAAATCTTTCATTTGCACAGGTTTGGAAGTGGCTTTATCATTGGTATTTTCATTTTGCTTGGTTTTTGGTGCTGGTCCTAGAGCTTGAACTCAGGGCCCAGGCACTTCCCTTGAACTTTTTTGCTCAAGGCTAGCACTTTATCATTTGAGCCATAACAACATTTATGGCTTTTCTGGTGGTCAATTGGAAATAAGAGTCTCATGGGCTTTCCTGCCTAGGCTGGCTTTGAACGTCAATCCTCAGAACTCAGCCTCTTGAGTACCTAGGATTACAAAGGGGCACTAGCTCTTTGCTGCTTTTTTAAGGGACTGGGAATAGCAAGTTTACACACCTTCTCATGAGCTCAAAATTCTCATGTGTGGAGCCAGACATTTGAGTTCAAGGATGCCATTGCATCATTTCCTAAATGATTCAATTTATTCATCAAAGTCACAAGTTGTCTGTGAGAGGATTCTCTTTAGGTTTTTGGATTTTGACATGAATTAAACAGATTGCCTTCTTCCTTGACCCAGGAAAAGATATAAACAACAGTTCTAGGGGCTTCCGTATAGAACAGACTTGCAGTTTTATAATTATCATCATGAGCTCACTTATTTCTCTCTGCCACCTTCATACTTTCTCTTTTGAGGTATGTCACTTGCTTAAACCTCATCGCAGGAGCCAGGATGCTACCCAAATAAGTCTAATTCTGGAAGAATAAGATTGCAAATTTTACATGCAGGCACACCTAGGAAGTTTACAGGGTACTCGTCATCACTGGAAAGAATCATATTGCTAAGCACACAACAACAACAACAACAACAACAACAACAACAACAACAAGAACACCCATATAATCAAACCCTGACAAGTGATTTCCAGGTTGGCAAGTACAGGATAAAAGAGTTGAGACACCCACCCAACATGGTCTTAGTCTGCTTTCTTTAGCTATAACAAAAATACCCAAGACTGGGTTACTTTAGAAAGACAAGGTTTTTAATTAGCTCATAATTTTTTTTTCTTTTTTTGGCCAGTCCTGGGCTTGGACTCAGGGCCTGAGCACTGTCCCTGGCTTCTTTATGCTCAAGACTAGCTAGCACTCTGCCACTTGAGCCACAGCGCCACTTCTGGCCATTTTCTATAGATGTGGTGCTGGGGAATCGAACCCAGGGTTTCATGTATACAAGGCAAGCTCTCTTGCCACTTGGGCATATTCCCAGCCCTAGTTCACAAATTTGAAGTCTGGAAGTTCAAGACTAAGCACATTCATTCATCCCTCCTCTGGTGAGGTCCCTATGGCTTGCATTCAACATGGTAGAGAAGCACAAAGAGAAATGGCCACTCACAGAGGGGCCAACCTGGATGGGCAGCTTCATGTTGTCACCACGTATTCTCACAAGAACTCACTCATGTTCATTTCCTTGGAGTACAGCAGTGTAAAGACGTCACCACCTTCTACTTTGACCTACATCCTAAAGTTCCTGCCATCTCCACTCCACCCCACTGAGTACCAGCCTTTCAATAGATTCAAACCACATTAGAACCACAGATAATGCCAACAGCATCTCACAGATTCTAGACACTTGAGTAAAATAACCAGACTGGAATTGGAGTGGATAGTAAGAGCTACAAAGCTCTTGGACAATGTTTAGAAATACCCACTTGATAACATGGCTGTGCTATTTCTTTATCAATTCAATGTGGAAAATCATAACTACTTTGAATGAGTCTTTTCTTCACTCCATTTGCTCCCCTTTGGGGTCTTCTGTCACTTTTTTTGTGTGTGACAGTCCTGGGGCCTGGGTGCTCTCACTGAACTCTTGTGCTCAAGGCTAGTGCTCTACCTCTGGAGCCACAGCTCTACTTCTGGATTTTTTTGAAACTTAATTGGAGATCAGAATTTCATGGGCTTTCCTGCTCAGGCTAGCCTTGAACTGTGGTCCTCAGATCTCATCCTCTTTAGTAGCTAGGATTACATGCATGAGCCCATTCTTAAGTGTACTATCAAGTAATTGGTCTATCCATTGGTTGGGTCTAATTGTACAGTTTGGTAACACACGTTGCTCTTCAGATATTTGACTTCCCAGAGCCTATTCAGAGTTTAACATCTTTCTTCGTATTTTCAGATAGCTCATCCTATTCATTCTGAGGTGGCAGGAACTTGTCAGTTAGCTCTCCTGACTTTCTAAGTTAAGCAACAGGAAGCAAAGAGATCACATGTTCCACTTTAAATCATCTAGGCACCAAAACCTTCCCAGACTCTTTTCGCACTCATAGTGACCTCCTGACACTATCACTCCTTCCTTTGTCACACTGGCCTTCGGTGAGTGTGCAGAACTGCATGCAGTAGACTGGATGGTAAGAGCAAGGAACTCTGGATTGGCCATGCAACACCTGGCTTACGTGTCACCACACTGTGTGCTTTTAAGTTCTGTGGCCTAAGTATCTTCTTCTACAGAGAGAGTTAAGGCTAGTGACCTCTGAGGGTGTTTCCTCTTAAACCATTCAGTTCCCTATGATCCTCAAGTCACCAGCATAGGCTAAGTGGGCTCTGAGAGGGAGCTTTGAGCCTCATGTCCCAAGAGCAGGCAATTGGCTTCCTTAAAAACAAAGTAAAACACCGGTGACAATTGGAAAGAGTTTTCTGCATCTCCAAGGCATGGGTGGGGCCCCCACATGGTACCTGACCATCTTCCTGCATTGTCTGTGGTCGATCCTTTCTTCTGACTGAAGTCCCATAGGCAGTACTGTGCTATTCTGATTTTTCCTGAATGCCTAGGAAAAGGGGTGTGACTGAGACAGTGAATGATCTCCACCTGGCACTCTCTGCAGACTGCAGCCCGTGGAGACTGGGCCTACTCCTGGCTCAATCCCACATGCTGGGCTTCATGGCTTCCTTCTCCCATGGACTGTTCCCACAGATCAGGCAGCAGATGCAGCCTGTGGCCTGCAGCAGCCATGTCTCCTCCCCCACGGGGGACCTTCAGCACACATGGAGAATCCAGTGGCTCACTGAATGCAGACATTCCCTTTGAATCTCTGCCAGGTGTTCACACTGCCTGTCACACTCCCCAAACCCAGAAGCTTGGCCTGTCAAGAGAGAGCCCAGTCTCTAATTTCTGAACTGATACTGTTTGGGCTTAGGCACAGAACCTGAGAACGTCACCTTGCCCAAACGGAACCATCCTGTGTTTATCCAGAATGGCCTAGGGATGTCAAGGACACACCTTGATCTGTGCTGTCCCCACAGGACAAGGATTGGGTCCTGCTCCCCTCACACAGGCAAAGCCAGCCATGTCCCTAAACTAGGACAAAAGACATTCAGAACCTGGGGAAAACCTGACATTTTCTTTGGGATGCATGTACCCCCTTGAGTGTCCTTGTGTGTCACCTTGAAGGTCACTTCCAGAGCTCCATGCCCTGGCACAAGAGCTGGTTTCATCCTACAAGCATCTGTTGCCCTGTGTCCACCCAGGCTGTCCAGAAAGTTCTTTAGCAAACATTTATCTGTGACTAGTAATGCTGCCTTATATGTTGTAAGCAACCCTTAGCCTAAGAGAAAGACCAATGGGAGTTGGTGGAGCAGCACAGCATGGCTCTGTGTCACAGGATGTCTGAAAACCATTGACAAGCTGAGGTGACAGCCGTATGGCTAGAAGGTGAGAAGAGAACCTTGGGGAGACATCCATTAATATGAGAGAAAGGAGAAAAAGCAAGTGTGAGTGTAATAGTGAGCAGGGCTCAGGTTTACAGCTGATGGGGAGGGAGTTTTGTTGGAAGCAATCACATTCAGGAGAGTTTGGGGGACTCATTAAATCACCTGAGTAGGCTTGGGTAGGGTGAGTAATGAGAGAGAAGCACCCCAAATTCCTAATCTAGTCATGATCTTGACCATGGATTCAGAACTTTACAGACATTTTTTTTTGAAAAAAAAAAGTTCAAGAAAGTATTATCCAATTCAAAAGTTGCCATCCACCAGGAAAAGCATGCCCTCGCATGCTGGAGCCTGGATGAGGTTATTCCACAAGGCTCTTTGTACTCACTTGCTGATACTTCATATCACTGGCTCTTGGGAAAAAAAGACGGAAATTTACTGCAATGAGTTTTCAATTTGGTTCTTTCAACAGAGAATACGTGAGAGATGGAAAGGGGAGTCCGCTCTGATAGATGTAAATTCATGAGGTTTGCAACTGGATTATTTGGGACAAAATAATTAACCTCTCAGTTTCCTGGTCTGTAAAATATAAATAACAGGAGGGCTGGGAGAATTAAATAAGATCAAGTTCACAGAATCTCTGGTGCTGTTCCTGACATGGACAAGACCCCCAACAAATGTCAGATGAGTTTGAATCTACTGTGACTCTTCAACATGAATGTGTATTGAGTTAGACATGGGGTGTGCTAAAGGGTGGCTGATTATTTTTGTGGCCATATGGTCGTGACAAGGTTAGGGGGACTTCAGGCACACAGGGCAGATGAACCCTCCATGTGTTCCCTTGCAACTCACCAATATCCTGAACTATCAGGGAGGGCCCAAGGCCTCTACCTGTATGAAGCTGCTCTGTCTTTGTCCTTGATATGGGTGCCCAAGGTTATCATAAGAGAAGGTGCCTCTGTGTCTTCCACTACCCTGTTGTTTCTCACCTCCATTTTCCTCAAGTGAATTCTGATCTGGGAAATGACACTTAAGGTCAATCATTGTGTGCCATGTCTGTGGGAATGCCATGTGATAATTTGGGTCTGGGACAAGGTTGATTAACAAGCAGCAGTAGAATTTCTGCCTTTTGCTCTAAGAAGAGGCAGCATTTTCTCTTGTGTTCTCTTTGCAGTATAACTATACTCTGTCATGTAAACTAGCACTGGCCATTGTTTCTTCTGAAACTTCCTACAGCATTTAATGAATATCCACACAGTAGTTTCATTACAGATAGATATTTCGGTGTATGCATGCCAGTCTTGGGCTTGAACTCAGGGCCTGGGTACTGTCTTTGAGCTTTATTATTGCTCAAGGCTAGCACTCTACCTCTCAAGCCAGGCTCCACTTCTAGCTTTTTTTGGTGACTAATTGGAGATAAGAATATCACAGACTTTTTGGCTTGGGATAACTTTGAACCATGATCCTCATATCTCAGCCTCCTGAGTTGCTAGGATTATAGACTTGAGCCTTGCTGCAGATAGATTTTTTTTAAAAAATGAATTCTGGGAATTTTCACCTGGTATGTTGCTTCAATAATACATAATAATTTGACCTTGAGAGTGATCTTCTTGAGATGTACTGCTACATGAAGCCAAAAGCCAGAAAATACACCAATCTCAGGAAAGTCAGTTCGTATATAACAAATGCCAATAAAAGAGCAAAGGAGGTCTTTCAAGGAGCCTCTAACACAAACTTCAATGTTCACCAGAGAGAGAGGAGTTCTGAAAGTTGAATAGTCTAGTGCAATAGTTCTACAAATTATGGTTTTCTTCTTGCATCCTTATCTTCCTTTCTGAAGCAACCAGGTCTCTATAATGTGGCTTACATTTGCACAGGACATTGTGTTGTGCATCTTCAAGAACATGATGTCACACTTCAGAATCAACATGACTTGATGGGTATTGCAACAGCTCCTGGAGGGGTGGCCTTTGAAGGACAGTACATGGCAGAAGAAATAAATTTCATGGCGGTGGCACATCTGTTTTCTTTGGGCTCCACTCTTCCATCCTCTCTTTTTCCCCAGGATTCCAGGCTACTTGTATGTGAACTGATATACAAAAAAACCCAAAGACTTGTAAAAGTCCGAAAGCAGTTCCTGTGAGAGATCAGAGAGGAAGTGTTTTTATTGGCTAGCTTTTCTTTTGTGGCAGCACAATATAGACCAGAGAGGGTTGATAAGTGAAAGAGCAGGACTCTTTTCTTCCCAATAAAACTTTATTTATGAGCACTGAAATTTGAATTTCATATAGTTTTCCTGTGTTATGTAATAATAATGAAAAGCTTTTGATTTTTTGCAACCATCTAAGACATAAATGTACATTAATAGCTTGCCTACAACATACAAAAACAGACAGTACATAAGACTTGGCCTGCAGGTTGTAGTGTGTTGGTCTTCGCTTTGAGGAAAGAAATCTTCATATGTCGGAAAAATCGATGAGCTATTTCTTTGATCAGTTTAAGGCTTGGACAATGTGAAGCATTGACACTTGGATTTCTCCTTCCCAATGTCAGTGACAATCCAAGCAGGATCCTGAAATAGATGAGGAAAGGAAGTCAAATGGTGCGTGCATGCACACATTGGACACCTGACTTCTGCTTGGTCACAGCAAAGGGTGAAATCCACGTAGGAGAGAAGGTCCTTTTCAAATAAGCAGAAGCAGCAGAGTGACATTCCCTCTGTTTAATAATCAGAAAGCAGGGCATACAAGTCTTATCAAACCATTTCAGTGAGGCCTGCAGCTTTTCACCGATTTCAACAAACTGTCCCAGAGAGGAGAAAGATTAGACTGTGTATGTTTATTTTCTAGGGAGTTATGGCTGTGTTCTCTCCAGCAGAATGAGATATGGAAATAGGAGTTTACTTAATCTAGTCCACGATGGGTTTCTAGGACAAGGAGAAAGAAGTCTCTGTCTTTGCTCCTGGGCCCAGGTGTATTTTAGCTGACATCTGCTGGAAACTCCAGGGAGACACAGCTTTAAGGAAGAATTTTCCAGAGCTTCAAGCAGCAGAGTATGACTTCTCTAGAGGCAGGGAAGGGCTGATGACTTCCCTCCTCCTGCTCCATTTCCTGTGAATGAGAGTTGAGAACAGACTTTGTGGTCCCTGTCCCATCCCACTCGCCCCAACACACAGGGCACTGCCTGGATGCATGGCAGGCAAATGATCAGGCTTGGGGTCAAGACTTCTAGCATCCAGTTACTCCCCTGCTTTCCCCTCCTCAGCTTGGGGTCCTTGTCTGCAAAAGGCCCAGTGCTAGGAGAGATGCCTCTGAGCTTTCTGTCTCCCTTTGGCTTTCAGACAGCTCTGCAAATAACCTCACACTTCACTGTGGGACGGAAGCTAATGCCCAAACAACAGAAGGCAAAAGTAGCCATCTAGATACAAATATCTAAGGCCTTGACCACCTCTTACACTTGCTGAGTACCTACTTTGGGACAAGCCTTTGTGTAGGTTTTTCCCCTCATTGAATCCTTACCAACATCATTCAAGGAAGTTGAAGCTGAGAGACAAACTTGCTCAAAGTTATAAAGCCAGTGAGCAACAGAGCCTGTGTTTGAAGCTAGGTCTGCATGACTCCAAATTCACCTTTGAGCTCAAGACAATGATGATATAACTTTTCATTATATTAAAAATAAAAAGCAGCGTCAACAACTCTGTTTCTTTTCTCCTATTGTTTGTGATTGGTTTTTTTTTCTCTCAGATGTTAGGGACCAACCTTGTAGCAAAACCTCCTTCACAACAGCACAGGGGTTGGGGAAGAAAGGGCTGAGGATGGAGATATGCAAGGGGCTTGGGTAGCCACAGAAGGTCAAAGAGCACAGAAAGTGGCCAAAGGTGGGCTTGGGGCTTCCTTGGGATTTGGGCTATACTGTGTTTCTACTGTGTTTTTCCTCAGCTGGTCATAGGTGGCTGGAGTGCACTGCTTCTTGGGTTCCCAGGGCAACTCTGCTCACGGAGAGTCTATTGCCAGAGAAAACCAGATGGACATTTTCAATGTTGATGAAAAATTGTGTGTGTGTGTGTGTGTGTGTGTGTGTGTGTGTGTGTGTGTGTGTGTGGCTGTGGAGGAAGTGGGAGGAAAAGCGGTCTTCCACAGGAGTTCATGTGTGCATGTCCATTGACACCAAGTGCCCAGGGCCTCCAGTCTGACCCCCTGTGTCCCAGGAGCTGGTGAGGAGCCACAGCTGCACCAGGACCAGCACCGATGAGGTGGGCTTGCAGCCACATGGAGCGCTCCGTGGACCAAGAAGAGACGTGTGTGGGAGAATGCAGCTGTGGGGGACCGTGTGGGAATGCTGCTCTCCCCAGATTTCAGTTTATCTTGAGTGTAATAGGAGTTCCCTTCCAGTAGGCCAGCCAAGAATGTTGATGTCACAGAGAAAGAGAATAGAGTGCAATTGTGTGTCACACAGAACCAGGCCCGGGCTGCCGAGAGGGACGCCCTTATCAATTAGGTAATGTCTGCTCCTGGCTGAGGAGCTGTGCTGTGCAGGGCTCCAGCTGTCGACATACACCAACATGTGTAAAGGGCACCCTACCTTGTGAGAAAGGGTCCCCTGGATGGGATCCTAGAGCCCTGAGCCCTAGAAGATGGACACAAGCACCACTCTCAACTTCATCCCAAACAGAACAAAGTAGCAGAACTAAGAATGGGCTCAGAAATGAGAATGGGGCTCAGAAACGAAAATAGGGTCCAGGAGGCAGCTGTGGTTGGATCTTGGTTTCAGTTCCAGAGTGCAGAAATATACTTTGTATAAGTGAAGCCTATGATCAAAATTTTTTCCTCTTCCCCATTGATTTCCTTTCTCTTCTCTTCTCTTCTCTTCTCTTTTCTGTTTTCTTCTCTTTTTCCTCTCATCCTTCCCTCCCATTCATTTCTTCTGTCTTCTTCCTCTTTTCATCCCTGTCATTCCTTCCTCCCTTTTTCTCTTTCCCCTTTCTCCCTTACCCCATTCTCTCTTTTACATTTTCTCTCCCCTACTCTTCCTACTTCTCTTTGCTTTTCTTAAAATATCAGTACTTAATAATGCTCACAAAGCATAAAGCACTGATGAAGTGTTAAGATATTAACAGTGTCCATCCTGAAGGAACTGTAGCTAGGGAAGAAAGATGAACATACAAAACAATAATGTGTGATGGAATGCAATAGACGTATATAGCTCTACTTCAGCCAATGCACAGAGTGCTGTCATGGGGTTCATTTAATCTTCTCCCTTCTTGAAAGTCACACATCATATTTCAGGGTGAAAAATTTACAGTATCTACAAAGTAATCCCCAGTGTCACCAATGAAAATATTTAAAATCATGACCTGGGGATATGGCCTAGTGGCAAGAGTGCTTGCCTCGTATACATGAAGCCCTGGGTTCAATTCCCCAGCACCACATATACAGAAAACGGCCAGAAGTGGCGCTTTGGCTCAAAGTGGTAGAGTGCTAGCCTTGAGCAGAAAGAAGCCAGGGACAGTGCTCAGGCCCTGAGTCTAAGCCCCAGGACTGGCCAAAATAAAAAAAAATTAAAATCAGATACGTATATGACTATGCATATGTGTATGTACATACATATGTACATTGACACAAATGAGATCTTACTGTTTTATACTACAATGTACTCTTTGCACTGAGCATACTCTGGCATCTCTTGGGATTAATAAATATGGATGTACTACATCTGTTTTTCAAATTAGTTCCATGGCAGTCCATGAACTAGAAGGTTAGGTCTACCAATCCTCTGCTGATAAAGGGTGATACCTCTAATCTGAAAATATTTTTTTAAGGATCATAATAACCAGCCCGGCACTGGTGACTCATAACTGTAAATGTAGCTACTTGAGAGGCTAAGAATGGTTGGGTCACAGTTTAAGATCAGCCTGGGAAGAAAAGTCTGTGTGACTCCATCTCAACAGAAAAAAGCTGAATGGTGCCAAGGGCCTGTCATTCTAGCCATGAAAGGAAGCCTAAGGTGCCAGCTATTACAGGAAGCCTGAAGTAGTCAGATCTTGGCTCAGGTGTATGTTTTTATCCTGAAAATAACCAGTGAGAAACAAGGCTGGAAGCATGATGGTATTGCATCAGCCTAGCTAGCATGAGACCATGAATTCACTCAATACAGTCAAAAGAAGGAGGAGGAGGAGGAGGAGGAGGAGGAGGAGGAGGAGGAGGAGGAGGAGGAGGAGGAGGAGGAGGAGGAGGAGGAGGAGAAAGAAGAAGAGGAGGAAGAGGAGGAGGTGGAAGAAGAGGAGAAGGAAGAGGAAATAGAGGAGAAGGAAGAGGAAGAGACAAGGAGGAGGAAGAGGAGAGAGGAGGGGGAAGGAAGAGAGGAGGAGAAGGAAGAGGAAGAGACAATGAGGAGGAAAAGGAGAGAGGAGGGGGAGGAGGAGGAAGAAGAGAAGGAGGATTATGGGTGGCAGAGGAGGAGGAAGAGAAGGAGGAGAGAAGAAGGAGGAAGAAGAGAGAGGAGAGTCCAATCTCTTAGCAGATGATACTTGCCTCACCAGCCGGCAGGCCCAGGCCTGGAGATGCCATGCGAGTCTTAGTCCCCTAAAGTGAGGGAATTGCAGGGCATCCTTTCCTGAAAGTCAATGGTTTGACTTCTTAACTAGAAATTCTCACCTTGCAGACTGTTCTTTCTGGTTTCACATTCACAGATGTTCATCCTGAAGTGATCATACTGCCCTGCCTGTGGACCCTGGCCCTCTGAGAAAAAAAAAAAAAAAAAAAACCTCTGGTGGACTGAGTCTGAATTTGTTTTTATATTTAATCCCCCCATTATGTGCATCTTTGTTATGTGCATCTTCACTTTGTGCTTGAGGAAGCTAATATAGTGAACAGTGTACATAGCTTGCCCAAGGCTGCTTGCTGATAAGTGACTGAGCTGGGATTGATTGTCTTCATTTGGAGTCATTTGTTAAATAACTCTTTGGGGCTGATCACTTTGTCCCAGGTCAGGGCACCCAGGTGTCACCATGAAAAACAGAACATTAGCAGCTACATCATGACCTCCACAGCTGGGCACCCCTTGCACAAAGCCTTTCATGTGAGTCCACAGAACCCCCTGAAGATTGTGTGAGGCAAAGGGAAGGGTGAGGGTAGGGGAGGGAGAAAAGGAGGGAGGAAGGTGGAGGGAGGGGAAAGAACTTCTGCCTGGGTCTCTGTTGTCACCTGAGAAATCAAGCAGGTGGTTCTAGCCACAGAGACAGTGTAGAAGCCAGCCAAAGAGGCCAGGTCAGAAGGGAGCAGGAAGGAAGTACTGGAAGGCCCAGGAAGATCTCCTACCCCTGGGGCCGTGGGAGGCGCAGGGGCAGTTAGAAGCAGAAGGGAAGCCAGGCTGCCTCCTCTTATGGCTCCATTCCCTTCCCATTGTAACAAATGGTTGCTTCGGAAAGCTTCCTGTGGGTTAAGGAAAATTACATCTCAAGATATGGTTAGGGCTGCTGAGGGGCTGGGAAAGGGAAAATGGAGTTAAAACTCCTACACTTTGCTTTCAAGAGAGAATCCTATTGATGGTAAAAAGATTCCTGAATGTTTTTTCAACACACAGGAACACCTTTTCCACTAGCCTTCCCACTTCTCACATGGGTAAAGTGGGAGTTGTAAAACACACACACACACACACACACACACACACACACACACACACACACACACACACCCTACCCCTCGCTAACAATGAAAAGGGGCCTTTGGCTTCTTTTGCCCCACCCTGAGTGGGCTGTGGGATCCTGGCAAACCATCCACCACAGCTTCTCACAGGTCCTCTCTCTCTCTCTCTCAGTACCCATGGACACACACATCCTGCCTTTTGTATTTACTTATGTTTCCCAGATCAGTAAGGAGATGAAGATGTGGCACACTAAATATTTACAATTATCAGAGAAAAGACAGCACACAGAGCTGAACCAAGATAAGAACACAGTTTTTAAAAATATTTACAACGATCAACATCTTGTTTCTTCTGGCACTTCTCTTGGGCCTGACATTTTAGGTCTCAGATCTGTGTTGTATTTTTCCCCCAAGATACTCTATAGGTTTGAAAATATCTGATTGAGCCTTACAGCTAAGCCTGAAGATGATTATTACATAGGGGAAAGAAAATGAGTGCTTTTGACTCATGGGACACAAACAAGAGGATCTTTCTTACAGTATCTTAGCTGGTATCTATATTTCTACTCACCAAGTTTGTAGGTGATTAATCTATCCTGTTTGGAATAGCAGCTGGAGACCCAAGTTAGCAGCCCATGGAGACAGTAACAGCCAGCAGAAACTATCTATTTTGGTCTCTGGAATATCCAGTCATTCTAGATACTAGAGTTAAGCTGGCACTACAAATGTACTGGTTTGTGGTTTCTTTTGCTAAGTCAGCTCTTTGTTGCATGTTAGTATGCTCAGGGGCGTAGTTCATTGTGTTTGGTTTTGTCTAGAATCTCTGGAAAGTTCCCTCTCTCTTTGTAGGTATTCCTACACCCAGTGACTAAACACAAAGTTCAACCTGTCTTAGCAATAGCAAGGAGGGAAAATGTTAGAAAAGCAGACACGAAAAGTCCAGTGATCCTCTGCTTAATTATGAAGAACTCGAAGGAAACATCAACTGTGAACTATTTGCCTATCCTGGGAGATTAAAGAGCTCCAGCACGTGGGATGGGTGTCAGGGAATTATCAGCAATCATGGGCATTTTATTTGATGGTGCCATGTTTGACCTTGAAGCGTGAGGCTGGCACTCCTTCTCATCCTGGGCTCCCCTGACGTCCTTGCTCCCTGGTGGTATCTGCCCCAGGGCCGCTGAAGGCCTGGGCTGGAGTATGAGGTTGTGCACGTTTCTGGTGTGTATTTATATCGAGGTGGCTGTGTTGCCAAGGAACTCTGAGAGAAAGCAGAGCGCAGATAACTTCTAATCCACCTTTCTGTGATAATGTGGCGCAAAGTGAAGAGACCCAGGACCCCATCCTCTGGGTCTGGCATGGCCGGGAGGGGCGGGCTCTTGTCTCCGGGGTGTTTGTAGCCAACCCAGTCAGTGGCCCTGGGGTGAGCTTTCGCATTGGAAAATGCGAGTGACTGCACCAGATCGCAATGGCAACAAATGGAGATTAGAACAGAAGAGAAGAGGAATAGAACAGAAGCAAAACTTGCGATTCGTGGGTACTGTGAAATGTATCACCGACACTCGACATTCATGAGATTGGAGAGTTCAACCTTTGGAGTGTTGGAAAGGTCAAACAGCTCAAGGGTCCTAGGACTAGAGAGAGAAAGCTTCTTGTCCATGATCTCAGAGGGGAGGTGGCAACAGAGGCCCCGAGGAGCCCAGCCCAGGCCTCCTGGCACCCTAGTTCTGGCCATATCATGCCCCTGGAATGTTCTGGTTCTGGCCCTTTTGGGCTTCCTCTAGTTTATCAAGGTAACATCAGGAAAGCCCTCCTGTCTGTGGGCATCACCACCAACTTCCCATAGGTAGGAAGAGGAGAAGACCCATCACCAGGGCCTCCTAGTGACTAGAAACTTGTAGTCCGGCTATGAGCCTGGTGGACAATGAGGACTGGACTTGGCTGTCTGTAGTGAGTCAAATACTAACACATAAGGGGAATGTGGTTGTGGGATTTCCCCTTGGTGGATAGCATCTTCCTATGTTTATCTGTGTCTCAGAAATTCTGTGTTCAAACTTCTTCCAAGTTTTATGTACCCTGTCTCATGATGCCATTTCAGTCGGCCGGTATTTAATGGGTGTCTATTAGATGCTCACAACAGCCTACTACATGCTCACAGAGTCTCTTACCTTGTGCTGGGCTGTTCTAAAGCTGGGAAAGGCCTTTGTTTGGGTTGGTTACCATGTCCTGCAAAAGTGATGTTATAGTTATCAGACCACTGGGGCCAAAACTTTAGGCAGGGACTAGGGGAGTAAGAGATAGGTGAGAGCCAACTCCCACCCTCTAGAGAAGACTGGGCCACGGTTGTTACTCAGAGGAGGCCAGTATTTCCTCTTAGGATGGCTGATGGCAGAAGATAATGACTTGAACCCTCATCAGATACACTTTGCAGATCACACCACTATTCATTGACCTCTTTCCCACCGCCCATATGGGAAGGTGGGCCTTGAGGCACTAGCTGCCTCTGGATCTTTGCTCAATGGGATCTGCCCCTCCAAGAGGCTAGGTTCACTCAGCTAAGAGCTCACTAAACTGAGCTACAGTATTCCAGCCATTTCAAGTTATGTAGTTTGCTTAATGAGTGTCAGGAAGTCCGTGAAAAGGAGTGGGAAAGGATTTGGAAGCAGGGGATAAACAAAGATTTCACTTGGGGATATTATTTATGGTGGATGGTTGACTTCCTGATTCATCCTTGTGCATGGATCCTGTCTCCCAAGTGCCAACCTCACCCAGTCTCCTGATGGGCAACTCACTCGGGACTGGCTCTTTGGTTCTGTCTGGAATCTCTCCTCCTCTCCCCCATTCCTGTCTCCCATCCCCCTCTCCTAGCTCAGAGCCTTTGTGGACGTTGACAGCTCAGCCCTAGCCCATCATTCATTCTGCTCATGGCAAACTTTGGAGAAAATAAAAAACCCTGCTCCCCTAATCTCATTAGCAGATCTGCAAATTGAATTTAGCCCCTCTCAGTGTCCCCTCAGCTGGCTGTCATTAGGAGCCGAGGCTGGGCCTTGGCTGAGACCCAAAGACCAGCTAACTGAATTTGAGATGCTGTGGTCCTGACAGGCCAGGGGAGGTAATTGAAGAGCTGTGGGGCTCCTGGTAACCGCTCAGGCCCGGATTACACTGGGGATTGGAAGCCCCCATCTGCATTGGTGTCAGGGGCACTCAGAAGCCACCCACCGGGCCCCAAAGTTGGATTATTGATAAAGAGATCATTCCCCAATGGAAGGCAAGAGGTGATGGAGTGCCGGGTGTGGTTATGATGCCAAATGGAAGCCATAGAAAGAGGAAGACACAGCCCATGGGAGTCAGCAAATCGTCCAAAGTTTGACATCATTTGCAAAAAGCATCTACATGAACAAAAAGGCATTTTGGGGACAGCCATGGATAAACCCACAGAATATGGAGAAATAGCATACTAAATTTTAATCTGTAACCATTGTTTGTGTTGATAAATGTCTTAAGTTTCTACTTCCTGAATTATTTTAGCTTTATTATTATTAGTTTTCCCTCACCACTAGACCCCAAGGGAAAGAGGCTTTTTCGTGATCAAAAGTTTATAATCTGAGCTGGGTGCCCGCGGCTCACGCCTGTAATCCTAGCTACTCAGGAGGCTGATATCTGAGGATAATGGCTCAAAGACAGCCTGGACAGGAAAGTCCATGAGACTCTTATCTCCAACTAATCACCAGAAAACTGGAAGTGGTGCTGTGGCTCAAGTCATAGAACTCTAGCCTTGAGCTGAAGATCTCAGGGATAGTGCCCAGGCTCCGAGTTCAAGCCCATGACCAACAACAAAAAAGTTCATAGTATTAAAAAACTAAATGTACAAAAAGCCAAAATAACCCCACCAGTCCACATGTATCTAAATATAGCATCTGAGAGCGTTCGGTGCAAGGGCCCCTACAACAGGACTTGTCTTGGGGTTTACTATGAGGTTCAAAGGGTCCACTGAACATTCTGGAACAGTGCACAGAGCCTGGCACATAGTAAGAGCTGAGCCTGGCACATCATAAGAGCTGAGCCTGGCACATTGTAAGAGCTTTCTTCCCACATGACATGGGATGGCTGCTGTAGAGGTGGAATGAAGAATGCCCTTGGCTTGCAGCTCTGATGGTCTAAATGTGACAGCTCACTATCCAGATAGCATCACCACAAACTATCTCTCTTGCTTTGCTTTTCCAGATTTAGGGCCCCATTTACATTCATGGACTAGCTCCAAGAGTAATGGATGAATTTAAGGCTGTTCCTCTGTTGATGCTACTTACCAGGTAATTTCTCCAGCCTGACTTCCCTGTGCATGGTAAGAGTTATAGAGAGTGACATAATTGCCTATAATTATTTGCCTATAATAGTTATTATATTAATTATAATAATTATATTATATTGGTTATAATAAAAATCATTATTAGCTGGGCACCAGTGGCTCATGCCTAAAATCCTAGCTACTCAGGAGGCTGAGATCTGAGGTTTAAAGCCAGCCCAGGCTGAAAAGTTGGTGAGACTCTTATGTCCAATAAAGTACTCAGAAAAAGCCAGAAGAGGTGCTGTGGTTCAAGTGGTATTGTGCTAGCCTTGAGCACAAAGAGGCTCAGGGACAGCATTCAGGCCCAGAATTCAAACACCAGGACTGGCAAAAAAAATCAATATTATTATTGATACTGGGATTTGAGCTCAGGGCTTCAAAATGGCTTGGCTTGCTTGACCAACAGTTGCTCTGCCACTTGAGTTATGTGTCTGGTCCTGCTTTTGTGCTGTTTCTTTGGAGATGGAGTCTGGCAGATTTTGCTCTTAGCAGTCCTCTTGTATTTCAGTCTCTTGAATAACTGGGATTGTAGGTGTGAGCCAGTAGTGTCCAGTTCTATGCCCGTTATTCTCAACTGTCCACTATGCACTGGGGACTTTGCCAATTTTACGTCATTTAAAGCATCTTTGTTTTTTTGAAAATCAGTATTTTTACCACTTTTTTTTTAAGTTGAGAATCATGTGTGGAGTATTTTCCGTATTCCATCATGCCAACAAGCATTAACTACACTTCATCTAAAATGTCACCAACCATTAAAAACCTGGGCTTCACAGGGATCGTTTAGGGAGCTGGATGCCTCCCTTCCTGTCACTGTCTCTCCTAGTGGGGCTCAGGTGTCAGGTTCGATGCACCTGTGTTAGAATCTACTGTGTGCAGGGTTCTGGGGGGTTCTGGGTGCATAGCCTCATCCCTGTCACACTTAAGCCATCCATCAGTTCTGTGATGAAAGATCTATGATCTGTACTTTACAGGGTGATGACAGCTCCAAAAAAATTCAAGTAGTTTTACAGATCATAAAATTATTAAATGGAGGGCCTGGGGTTTGAACCCGGGGAGTTCTCATCACACTGCATGGCCTTTGCATGAATTGAGCAAGCCATCTGCTGGCCCTTCTGAGAAGTCAGTCACTTCTGTTAGTTGGAGTTGACACTGCTGATGTCTACTTGTTCTAGACTTGCTCTTCAACTTCCTTCCTTCGTGGATGAGCAGCTATGAGAGGCTACACAGGTGCATTGTCCTGGACAAGGCATGATGATGCCCAGATTCTTGCTCTGGGCCATCCCACAATTCTCCAACTGCCAACACTTCAGCCTCATTCCCCAGGGGTCTGAGCCACCTGGGAGTTTGGCAGCCAAGAGCTGTCAGGATGATTTCTCCCCAGCAGCAAATTTCCCTTTAGTGTTCATTTCTTCTCTTAATCAGATCCTCACAAATGCATGGGTGAATCCACACTCCCTAGCAGTTTCCAGCAGGTTCCCTGATGCCTTGAATTTCTTCTGAAGGCTCAGCTCAGGCTCTTTGGAAGCACTGAGCAGCCTATACCCCCTGATTTGATTTCTGAGGAGCCCCTGGACACTTAGAAAGTACTTTTGAAAGCACAGGGCACACGGTCCTTACGGTAAAGGAGCCAGTGTCTGAGGAGAGGAGCTACCCCAGGACACCTTACAGGCTAGAACATGAGAGCCAGGCAGCCTGGATCCCAACCTAAGTAGACCCCTCATGCCAGGCTACTTAGGCAAGGTGCTCACTCTCTTCCTGGGCCTGGGTCTACATTTGGAAATAATCATAGTATCTATGATGGCTTGGAGATGGCCTCCACTTCTTTGACAACTTTCCTGTAGCAAGAGGTATCATCTCCAACTCCTCTGCTTGAATCTGAGTTGGCTTGTTACCACTCTTGACCAGTAAGTTCAAATGACGAGTCATTGAGCTGGTTCCAGGCTGAGTCTTAAGAGGGGCCTCTCCCTTGGTCTCATGGAGTCCTGAGCTGCTACTGAAGAGTTTTGATTTTCTGAAGGCTTCCAAGCTAGGATGAAATACAAGCCAGTCATGTGGGGAGGTTGTAGGGGGGAGGCAGGTAGGAAGGAGGGAAGTGGAGGGAGATAGAACAAGAGAGGAAAGAAGGAAGAGGGAGAAAGGAAAGAGAGGAGAGGAGAGAAAAGTAATTAGAGAGGAGGGAAGGGGAAAGGAGGGAGGAGGGGAGAACCCCTTGCCATGTTGGTCCTAACCCTTAAGTCATCCTAACAGGGGCTCCAGACATTAGGCATCAGAGATAAATTTGTCCCAGTTCCTAACCCCTGGGAGTGTGATGTAAATCTAAGTTGTTTTCAGACTCTAAAGGAGGTTAATGATGTAGACTGGGTAGCCAGAAAGGACCAGAAGGTTGTGAGCATGAAGTACATGATGCACTATGGTGTTTAGGGGGGCACCTGGCACGGTTAGTGTCCAGTCAAGTTACATTAAAGTGAGTTATTACTCCTTCAACAAATGCTTATTGAACACCAAGTTGTTCTACACAGTGAGCTACCTGAGTGAGGGGTGTGGGGTCACAGCTAGACTAAGCAGCTATCTCTTGGGGGAATCAGGAGTAACCAGAACCTGTCATACCCTCCCTGTGAGCAAGGGATTCATTTCACCCAGGAAAGGTTCTGGATGGCTTGTGTTCCTGGAGAAGAGGCCATCTCTAGCTCCTTTCTGCCCTGTGCTGCCGCTGGTCCCAGGGTGGGCTGGGGGGCGGGGGGCTGAGCTTTGGGATGGGGGACCCATCCCTGCTGCTGGAAATTCAGCCATGTCAATTTAGCCAGTGTGGCTGCCCTTCCCAGGTCAGAAGAGAAACCCCAGCCATTGTGGAGGGAATGCAGCCTTTGGCTCACTACATCAATTAGGCTGCCCCAGGGGCTCCCAGCCCCCACTTTCTCCCATTTGCCACGACAGCTGCCAAGCTAATGAATCCACTTTGACATGATAATTAAACCATTACACAAAGTGAGACTTTCGGAGTGGCAGAGGCTTTGGCCTGGGAGATGGGGTGGCCACAAGGAGGCAAAGGGCCCCTAATCTAAGGCCTCAAGGTGACAGGCAGTGCCTGGGTCATTTCTTGACTCCTCCCACTCACCCCAGGGGTAGACAGCTTCTGTGCCTCAGCTGCTGCCTCTGGAGCTGGTGGTAAGCCAGGCCAAAGAAGGAGGTTGAAGCCAGAGAGAAAATGCTGCCCCTTTTGAGGGTGGGGGAGGACCATCAGCTCCCAGATGAAATGGAGGCCAGTGGCCATTCTTCTGAGCAATTTTGGGGATGTGTGACCATCATCCCCTAAGCAGATGATTATGCACTGCAGAATCCCTGGCTTCATGCTGCCATCGCCCAGTTCACCCAGAGCCTTGTCAAGACTGTAACCCACTGCAGTTTCTGGGGCCAGTGCGCAGACTCAGGAGTCAGGTGGTCCAGGTTTGCCTCCCACTCTGCACCTCAATAACAGTTGATCTCTGGCAATCAGGTAGTGCCTCTGAGCCTCCTTCTCCTCAGCTGTGAAATAGACTCAGAACAACTGCCGAACAACTGCCTTATCCTATGATGGTTTGGATTATGTGTGAAAACAGTGTGTTTAAATATCTAAGATAGCAGTTTACATGGATAATAGGCTACTGACCTTGCAGGCAATAGGCAGGCTCTCAGTACAGATAAGGTCAAGTGACAGAAATAATTACTTGGTTTGATTGGGTGGCAGTCTAGAAGTGCAGAGAATGATCCTTCTAGAAATGCCTCCAGACAATGTGAGTGCTCTTTGGAGATAAGGTGGTATATACAATATGCTTAATATAAGTAAAAGAAGAAAGAGATTAAAAAATATATCAGGGCATGGAAAGAAACAGAAAGGACTATCTTGGCTCAGGGTATTAGATACTAGCTTATGAGAGATGTTTATCAAACATTTATCTCCACCTGCATCTATGCATCCCCCTGTTATTCTACCCACCCATTTATCCATTCATCTACCCACCTACCCTCCCACCCATCAGTCCATTCCCCCTCCATCCATCCATCATATAAGCATAAACACATATGTTAAAGACTTATGGTATAGATGTGAACATAGGCCATACCAACGCCTCACTCTAATTAGTATCAGGTCCATAAATAGATGAACCAATAAGATGGGATCCTTGTCCAGGCTCTACTCTGCATGATAGAGAGTGCAGCATGTCCTGTGTGTGCTGCCTCTTCTCCCCTCAGCCTTACACAGTTCAGGCCAAGCTGTGATTTAGAGGTTGCAAAGGGTCCTCAAGTGTTCAGCTTTACAAGAGAAGTTCAAACCAAGTGAGAATCAGGCGAGTGTATATTTCCACAGACACCAAAGCAAGTCAAGCAAGCAGGCAAAGTGACCCCAATGATTCAGAAAGGAGGCTGCTGAAATCACATTCATATTTACCAGGGAGCTTGCCAGGATTAATTAGTAATGTCTGCCATGGCACTGATATAGAGAAAAGTGATTCTCTCTTTATGCCAGGCATTTGGCATCTCAGGTCTAGGCACAGTCTGAGGTGTCTTCCAGTTATGAAATTCTCAGTTCTTCCCTTGCTGTGCTTTTTAGTTATAAAGGTAACTAGCCTTTATAACTAGTAGTTCAGATTTGTTTCATGAACCACAATCTTGGTTCTTTTCTTCTTCCTGACAGATACCCTAAGTAAAGCCACTGAAGCTCACCAAACCTGTGCAGCCATGCAAAAGAAACTTGGATGCCTTAAGAGAATCTAATTTGATTTGTCAAAGTATCCAAAGAAAGTCAAAGGTTTTGTTAACTAGTTCAACAAATACTTATCAAATATCCACTGTGTCAGAAGCCTTGGGAATAAAGAACTCAATAGCCCTTGGAGGTCAATGTCTACTGTTGATGTGTATTGGGGTGGGGGGTGGGGAGAAGAGGCAAAACCACCTGCAGACAGTCTTAACTCATTTGAATGGAAGACAGCAATAGCCCGTGAAATTGAATTTGGTGAGTTCAAGCCTTCTTTGGAAGGAACTTGAGCACACTGCTTTTCTTATAGGCTCCATTGGGGCCACAGGAGACAAGGCAATTCAAACCAGAGGTTTAAGGTTGAGCTCTTGGGATTTCTGTTCCCCATCAGCCTGGGCTGCCTGGCAGGTATCTAGGGTCCTTCAGTTTTTGTCAAGGTGGCCTGTCCACATTAAAAAATGAAAAGATAATAAAAAGATAAAGCCACAAACTGGTGACTCATACCTGTAATCCTACCTAGCAAGGAGGCTAGATCTGAGGATTTTGGCTCACAGCCAGACTAGACAGAAAACTCTGCAAGTTATCTCCAATTAGCTAGAAAAAAAGGAAAAGGAAGGAAGTAATGAAGGGAAGAGAGGGGGAAGGAAAGAAAGAAGGAAGGAAAAGAGGAAGAAAGAGAAAGAAGGAAAGAAAGAGAGGATAGAGGAAGGAAGGAAAAGGAAGGAAGGAAAAGGAAGGAAGAAAAGAAAGAAGGAAGGAAAGAAAGAAAGTGAGTAAGAGCTAGGGATGTGGTTCAAGAGAGTGTGTTTGTTAACAAGTGTGGGACATTGAGTTTAGACCCTGATATAGCCAAAAATAAAAGCAAGAAAACAAACAAAAACAATAAAAAATAAACAGAAAGAAAAGGTGTTGCTGGGTGCCAGCAGTTCGTGCCTGTAATCTTAGCTACTCCTAGGATCATGATTTGAAGTCAGCCTGGGCAAGAAAGTCTGTGAGACTCTTTTTAAAAAAAAATTCATTGTTATTGTAAAGTTGATAAGTAGCAGAGTTACAGTTACATGAATCACGTAATGATCACAATCTTTTGAGCCATATCTGCCCTCATTCTCTCCCAGTTTTCCCTCCCGTCACCACCCACAAGATATCCAGTTCATTTCCCACATTGTGCCGAATGAGTACCACTGTTGTATTTATTCACCCTTCTTCCACCTTTTCTGTGCCCCCCCTTTACCCTTCAAAATACAAACAAACAAGACAAAAGGAAAAGAAAGCAAAAACAGCAACAGTAGCAACTAAAACATGTCTCTTTTTTCCTTTTCTTGGAGTTCATTTCATAAAATATTATCTTATATGACCATATGCACATAGCTATTGAGCTTTTGTCGACCACGACCACTCCTATGCATATCCTCCTTTAGCCTCAGCGTGTGAATGTCTAGAGTCTTATGAAATTGATCATCTCCCAGTGTGTGTGTGTACATATGTGTACATATGTATGTATTTTTAAATAATTCAGTGTGTTACTTGTAGATTTATAGGCATATTCTAGTTACCACAAATGAGGGGAACCATGCAGCTCTGGCTCTGGCTTACTTTGCTTAATATAATTTTTCCATGTCTTTCCATTTCCTTAAGAATGATACAATTATATTCTTTCTGATGGGTGAGTAGAATTCCATTGTGTATATATATCACATTTTCTTGATCCATTTGTCCACTGAGGGACATCTGGATTTATTCCATATCTAGTCTATAGTAAACAATGCTGCAT
The DNA here is from genome assembly GCF_023159225.1 of Perognathus longimembris pacificus. NCBI lineage: Eukaryota > Metazoa > Chordata > Mammalia > Rodentia > Heteromyidae > Perognathus > Perognathus longimembris. Next base: position 73,167,703 of record NC_063162.1, read on the forward strand.
TGAACATGGTTGTGCTGGTGGCGTTAGTGTGGTCCCTTGAGACTCTTTATCACCAATGAACTACCAAAAAAAGCTTCTAGTGGAGCTGTGGTTCAAATAGTAGAGCTCTAGCACTGAGTACAAAAAAGCTCAGGTACAGTGCCCAGGCTCTGAGTTCAAGCCTCAGGAAGAACACAAAGAAGGACAAACAAAACAACAACAACACCACACACACACACACACACACACACACACACACACAGGAAGAAAAGCTGGAATAGTCAGGAAAGGGTCTGAATGCTTTTTGCAGTAAGCCCTTACTTATGTAGCATGCCTCCTGGAACCACAGAGTTGGCATCACCTGGGAACTTACCAAAAATATCTTGTCCTAGACCCTCCCCAGACCTACTGCAGCAGAATCTGAGGCTTAGCAAGGCAGTCTCTGCTTACATGGAAGCTGGGGAGACACTCTTCTTCAGCTCCCAGCTGTGTCCTGGTGGTTCCCAGCGGGCTTTGGGCAATGACACCTTCCTCTCACCTCCTTTTCACGTTAACCACCATAAGGGCTCTCTGTAACTGGGCCCTGCCTTCCATGCTGAGCTGGCATAGATGAGGAGCACTGCTGTCCCACTTTGCTGCCTGGAAGCAAGGAGAGTCTCAATGCCACTCCCGGAAGACCCAGTCCATCCTAGCTCAGAGACAGGAGGACACTCGGCTTGGCCTGCTGGCTTATCATGACCATGAGGAGCCATTCCCAGGTTTTCTAGGAGAAGAGAGACAAGGAGAAATCCATTCTTGCATGAAAGAGTCAGGGATGGAAGAGGGCTCTGAAGGGCAAGGTGTGTAATCATAGGGAGAAAGCTGTGGGAGCTGGGGAAGCTGCAGAAAGAAGAGGTGCTGTTGAACTGGGTCATACAGAAGGAGCCACAGCTACAGGTGAAAGTGGGGTTACAGGGTTCCTGTTCTTTCTTTCTATGCTGTCTACTGTTCATCCTGTCCTTCCCTGGTTGGGCAGATGTTCACTGAGATGTCAGCTCTGTGCCTGGTCCTGTTCAGGTGCTAAAGCTCCTGAGAGAAGTGAGCCACCAATGAGACATTAGGGAAGACTGCCAGGCTGGAGAAAGGCCAGGCAAAGGCCTTGGCTGTATGTAGGCCTTATGCCATGCCCATGGGACTGTCACAACTGTGGCACTGAAGTAACTAAATTCTAAAACTACCCAATATGTGGGAAATCTTTACTTAGAGAAGATAAGCAATCCAAGGGTCCTCTGCCTTACCAGATCTGTGCCTTGTGATTCATTTAATGGGCTCACACATTCCTGGATATTTTCCTCATGACATCTTACTGATCCGTGCCAGCCCTGTTGAGGTCACTAGCAGAATAAGAATCCGTGGCATGACTTCCTGTGTGATCAGATGAGCCAGATTTTGAAGCCACATCTTTTCTGGAGGAAACCTGTGCTCCAGTCGGCTTCTTGCACCAGTGGATGAGTTACAGATAGCTTCATGTGTCGGTGGATGAAGGACAGCCGAGGCATAGACTGTACACGTCTGTTCTGGAACCAATTTCTGGAGGCAAGTTGAGTTAACTGGAAAAAGAAATATTTTGCTGGCCATTGAAGAGGACTGCCTGGCCCTTCCCTCATGGAAAGTTGGGATGAACCTTGGCTGGGTGGACAATAAGCTCCTTAGGGCAGCCAGGAAGCCAAGGGGCTCACCTATGCCCTGGGCCCACAATAGCAAAGCCCACATGTGAGGCTGTGGTACCAGGCTGCTGGCTCATCTCCCTCTTCCTCTGTGAAATCCTGGGGACTGTCAAATAAATGACAAGACTCATTTTACAAGTAGACCAGGAGTCTGCAGTGGCCAGTCGGAGCTGATTGCCTATCTTATCTGGAGCCATCAGTCTCTCATTCAACCTTCCACAAACAACCCTCAGTTTGCAAGATTGGTGCAAGAGGCTGGGTATTTCCCAGGGCCCGGGGTCTGTCATGAGCTAAATTTTGTGAGAATAAAAAATGCCCTCCATGGTGCAGGGGTGTGCTCAGCCCCCCACTGGGGGGAACTTGGCCAGCTGGGCAGTCAGCAGGATGCATAAGGCATGGAGTATGTGGAGTGGCCTCTGGGCTACAAGTGGGCAGGGATTATGGGAGTCATGAAGACAGTAGTGATGGCTGGCAGAATATAGTTGGTGCTTCCATACGCTCATTTCTGTGTCATGTGTTATTCATACATCATCTCCTTTAGCCTTGATGACCAAACTCTTTGTTGATTTAAAAAAAAAAAAAAAGCAGAGGCCCAGAGAGGCTGAATAACCTTCCTGGGTTCATATGTCTACTGAGCAGTAAGAACTGAGATTTGAATTTCGGAGTGGCTTATAACCTCACCCTTGTTTGGGGCAGAAAATTACCTTTCTTTCAAAGTCAAGTTACAGAGCCTTCAAGGATTCCTTCCAGAGAGTTCCTTGGCCAAGCCTGAGGCTTGTACCTTCTCCCCATGACCTGAGCTAATCTTCAGTTCCTTTCACCTTCCACCACCTCTGGGTTGCTTAGATCAAAGGCACAGTCTGGAACTTAAGAATGAAATCAGATGAAAGCCGAACAGAATGCCAGAATATGCGTTAGCCAAGTACAGACTGAGCTGGAAAATCTTCAGATGAGCAGAACAAATGCTTCATTCCTAGGGAGCCGCAGGGTACAAGGGAGTAGGGCTCCAGCACTGCAGCCCCACCCCCTTAAACGACAGAAGTTTTACAGTGCAGCAAAGTTCTTACACTCTGGGGTCTAGCATTCCTGGGTTAAAGTCAAGCTCTAGGACTTCCTGGTTCTCTGATCCTGAGGTGAGAGGAAGGTGTCATTGCCCAAAGCCCATTGGGAACCACCAATACACAGCTGGGGACCGCAAAACAGTGTCTCCCCAGCTTCCATGTAAACAGAAATTGCCTTACTAAGCCTCAGATTCTGCTGCAGTAGGTCTGGGGAGGGTCTAGGACAAGACATTTCTGGTAAGTTCCCAGGTGATGCTGACTGTGGTTCCAGGAGGCATGCTACATAAGGGCTTACTGCAAAAAGCATTCAGAACCTTTCCTGACTATTCCAGCTTTTCTTCCTCTCTCTCTCTCTCTCTCTCTCTCTCTCTCTCTCTCTCTCTCTCTCTCTCTCTCTCTCTTTCTTTCTGTGTGTGTGTGTGTGTGTGTGTGTGTGTGTGTGTGTTATGTCCCCACCTTCCATGGTGTGTCCATATGTAAAGCAAGAGTCAGGGTCATCACTGCTTTGTAGGGTGTTGGAGAACGAAGTTGAGTCAATGTGCTCTAAACCCTTTGCTGGATGTTTGGTATATGGGCCTGATAAATGGAATCTGCTATGTCTTTACACAACAAAATATTAGTGCCTACTTTGTATATCGGGCTATGGCATATGATTTGACTGGGATTGTCTTCTGCAGGCTCTTCAGCAAGTATTCTGGCTTTCTTCATAGAAATCATGTGCATTTCATATCCAGCTTCTGACTTGCCTTTTGAAGTGTCTGGTTGCTACTTTGAATTGCTGTTTATAATTTCTTTACAAATTTTTCAATTATAATCAGCCTTTTATATAGGCAAAAATTTTTTCAAAACAATCTCAGGTGCATAGTAGATAGGAGAGAGACATGACAAATGAGATTCATAAAATTAAAAAGTTTCTGTACAGCAAAGTATATAGTTACTAAACTAGAAAGATAGCCAGCACACTGGAAGAAAATCTTTACTAGTACTATATTAGACAGAGGCCTAATATCCAAAATATGAAAGGAGTTCAAGGAACAAATCCCTCCCAAAGCTAATAAACCAAGCACTAAATGGGCAAAGGAATGACTTATCAGAAGAAGTGGTAAGGATGTCAAAGAAACACATGAAGAAATGCTCATTATCCCTGGCCATAAAGGAAATGCAAATCAAAACAACTCTGAAATTCCATCTTACCCCCATTAGATGGGCCAACTTCATGAATTTGAACAACAACAAATGTGGGCAGGGGTGTTGGGGAAAAAGGAACCCCATTGCACTGTTGGTGGGAATATAAACTAGTATAACCACTCTGGACAGCAGTCTGGAGGTTCCTCAAAAAACTAAACATACCACTAAAACAGCCATACCACACCTGGACAGAATATTACAAGCCAAGATACAGTAAAGACACTTGCATATCCATGTTCATTGCTGCACTATTCACAATAGCTAAGTTGTAGAAACAGCCCCACGATAGATGAGTGGATCCAAAAAAATGTAATACCTATACACAATGGAATTTTATACAGCCATTAGAAAGAATAACATTATGTCATTTGCAGAGAAATGGATGAACCTAGAGCCAGTCTTTTTTTTTTTTTTTTTGCCAGTCCTGGGGGCTTGGGACTTAGGGCCTGAGCACTGCCCCTGGCTTCTTTTAGCTCAAGGATAGCACTCTACCTCTTGAGCGACAGTGCCACTTCTGGCTTTTTCTTCTTATGTGGTGCTGAGGAATTAAACCCAGGGCTTCATGAATGCTAGGCAAGCACTCTACCGCTAAGCCACATTTCCAGCTCCCTAGAGCCAGTCATTTTAAGTGAGGTAAACCAAGCTCAGAGAGACCAACAGCTCATATTTTCTCTCATATGCAGAAGCTAGATCTAAAGTACCTGGGGATATGATAAATTATACAGGACTCTAGACATTCACACACTTGAGACCAATGAAGGATACTCTTAGGAGAGGAACAGAAAGATACAATACCTATGTGCCTCTGATTATACAAAATAATGTTTATTTAAATGAACTTCAGGAAATGGAAACAAGAGGTTTTTCTTTGCTGCTGTTTTTGGTTTCCTTTCTTTTTTTTCTTGTATGTTCATTTATCTGTCTTTCGGAGGGAAAGGGGAAGCACAGAAATGGAGGGACAAAGGATGAACAAATGCAGCAGTGGTACTCACTAGATACCATGTTGAAATGAACTATACAAGCTGTGGGCGAGGATGGGAAAGAAAAACTGGGAGGGAGCAAGGGAAGGGGTAGCATTGCCCCAAAATAAATGTTCTCTAACTTATGTAACAGTGACCCCTCTGTACATCACCTTCATAATAACAATTAAACAATTTAAAAACAAAAAACTTGGATCTCTACCTTAAATAATTCACAGGAAACAAACGCTTAATGTGAATGCCTGAAATGTCACAGTCAAGTATAATATTAGCCCTTGGTCTTAGATTAAGGAAATCATCTTTGTTTCATAGTTTATTTTAGGCATTTTATATAATCAATTGCAGTAACATTACATCCTTTGCTTATATTTGGTAAATAAATTATATGCTTTAAAAAAAGGTACTCAGAGCTGGGCTTTGGTGGCTCATACCTATAATCCTAGCTACTTAGGAGGCTGAGATCTGATTATCATGGTTCAAAGCTAGCCCAGGTAGGAAATTCTTTTAGACTCTTATCTCCAATAAACTACTCGGAAAAGCCAGAAGTGGTGTTGTGGCTTAAGTGGTAGGGTGATAGCCTTGAGCAAAAAGAAGCTTGGAGACAGCGCCAAGGCCCTGAATTCAAGTCCTAGAGCTGGCACGCGCGCGCACACACACACACACATACACACACACACACACAAAGGTACTTAGTGATTTTTATGTGGTTGTTGAACTATATTTGCATTCCAAAGATATTTTCTTCTTCATGCCAATGAATTCAATGCTTGAATTCGATACTTTGCACCCTCTGCTTTTTCCTCATGGCTGGTGCTCTGTTACTTGAGCCACATCACCACTTCCCCCTTTTTGTTGGTCAGTTGGAGATAGATTCTCATGGATTTGTCTGTCTGTGCTGGTTCTGAACCCGTCTAGGCCTATGCCACTGACACCTGGAATATACCACTGTAACTTTTTCCATCTCTGCTCTCCCCCTTTACTCTTCAAATAGTGTCCCTCCAGTAGGTGACAAAGCTGTCCCCTTCTCCAAGAAGCCTTCCTGCCCACTCCCAGCCCGGGGAGCTTCCATCTGTAACAGCACTTGCAGTCTGCATCGACGTGATCTGTCCTCTTATTAAATGGAAACCTCTCCCTCAAGAAGGACTCGGAGGTTCTTTCTTTATCCCCAGGAGCAGCAGGTGCTTCACACATAACGAGCACTTGACAAATACTTTCTCAACCGAGATTGGGATGGTCCCCATCCAGAAGAGAGCCCCAAGACCCAGAACACATACACACGGAGCTATAAAAGCAGAGCAGCTGCACAAATACAGCACATGTCTGCACTTGGGACCCACATGGGGTCAGCCTGCTGCTGGAGATGGCTGGCAACGTGGGACAGCTTCTCCTCCAGCTTCAATGCCACAGGCTTCCTCCTATCCCTCCAGCCCAGTGGAAGCTGTGCATGAGGGCAGGCTTGACAGCCATGTAGTCCTGAGGTGGAGACTTGCTTCTGTCTTCCCCAGGCCATGCACTCCTGGGCACCTGTTGAACCTCTCTGTACCTTCAATTCTATGCCCAGATTCTGACTTTTGAGCACTTGGGGAGCCAGATGCCCCCATTCCTGAGCCCCATTGAACCAGATACTTTATATTTGGCAATGGGCTTCGGGTCGTGTCCTCCAGGGGTATTATTGGTGTGAATCTTCAGGTCCCTATCCACAATCTTATGTCTATTCTATGTCCTCCAGGCCCTCCCACCACTCTTTCCCATTCCCCTTTAGGTGGAGAGGGCACAGGTTAGGAAAAGCCCATTAGTAGTTTAATGGTACACTTAATCCTTCTGCTGTTGTCTATCCCTTGGAGGGCAGAAAGCCAGGTGCTCCCGTTGCTCCTCCTGGGTAACTCAATTACATGAATTAAAAGGCTTTGGTTACATTATTAATTTTGAAGTTGTATGTCTCTCACTCCAAAGACCCAGAGGAGCCACCAGCACAGATGGTCCGCAGACATTCTATCTCCTAGACAGACATCTGTCAGTCAGACAGATAATCCTCAGACGCCCCTGGTCCTCTTGCCTGTCATGAAGCAAGCCACTCGTGTGTCTCTCCTGCTCATGGGACTTTACCTGGGAGGTGGTAGGGACAACGTTTCTGGTGTTTTCCCAGAGCATCAAGGAAACAGAGGCTTGTTCAAGGCGGGCATGATGTGGCAGAAACTGTGTTTTGCTGGTTACATTTGAGATGTGGTCATGTTGCCAGTCAGGTATGTGCCTGGGTTGCAATCTGCCTATTTTACACTTCTTGTGGTTGGTAGGATGAGAAGCACAGAGCATCACACCCATCTTCTCTCTGGGGAGATGAGTCTCATGATCTGTTCTATGTGGGCTGGCCTGGAGCCAGGATCCTTTTAATCTCAGCCTCCCACATAGCTTGGGAAGACAGGTGCATGTCACTGTGCACAGTTATGGGTTGAGTAGGAGGTCTGGCAAACTTATCTGTCTGGGCTGGCCTTGAACCAGAGTCCTACTGATTCCAGCTTCCTATGTAGCAGCTAGAATTACAGGCAGGAGCTACCTGCACCTGGCTTACAAACACACACACACACACACACACACACACACACACACACACACACGCCATGGTGCTGCCTCTTCCTCACCAGTGAAGCTGGAAATCACAGTTGCTTTCAGAAGTCCTGACAACTCTGCACCCACCCCATGCTTTTACTAACCCTGGGATGCTGAGCTCATGGGTTCTGAGTTCTGACTATTCTATGTAGTCAGCAGTGTTCTTGTAAGGTGAGACAGACCCTACCTGTCTGCATGCTGCCCCAGGTAAAGATGCTTTGTGAACAAAGACCAATGGCCACAGCAACTCCCAGCACTGAGAATTGGTGCTCTTTGGGCCCATAATGCATCCCTTCCCCAAGATGCAAGTTCTGAATCAGGGTGCCTAGACTACAGCTGTCACTTGGCATTCCAACCTTCATGTCCTCAGCTTCAATGACAGCCATCCCTGCCCTTCAGATATGTTTAAATATGTCAAACTACAATGATATTTTCCCCCTGGGGTCTCCTTGGCCAATGTGAAAAAAATCAATAAATGAGTTTAAGTAGACCCTGAAGGGAAGATCTGAGAGTCTGTACATGGGGTGCTCTGCCATGTCAATTGTGTCTTATCCTTTCTCCAAGACTCATCTCCCTGAAGAAAAGAAATCAGCCCCACCTAGGTTTCCATCTGCCTGGCTACCTACAGCCATCTAACAAGTTACCTCAAACTTACCATGCAAAACACAACTTTTTTATTAAAGATTCTGTGGCTCAAGTTTAGACTGGGCCAAACTGTATGAGGACCTAGAACTATAGGCCTGGCAGTTTATTTGTATAAAAAAGCTTTGTCTCTTCATCAGTCAAAATAGGCTAATTTATGTTGTGGTCACAAAAGACCCAGAACCTAAGTGACTTAAAACAATACAAATGCTTTTGTGGGTCAGTGTGTGAGTCAGCTTTCAGTCACTGTAACAAATGCCTGTGGTAATCAACTTAGAAAGATAATAGGTTTAGGTTGGCTCATAGTTTTAGAGGTTCCAGTCCATGATTAAGTAGACCCACTGCTTTTGGGTAGCAGTGCCAGATAGCAATGGAGGGGAACACATAGCTGAGCAAAGTTTCCCACCTCATAGCCAGGACAGGGAGGGAAAAAGAGAAAGAGACTGAGGCTCCACCAACCCATGTAAGGGCCTAAAGACTTCCCATTAGGCTCTACCTCTTACAAGGTTCACATTTTAATAAAATCACACAGGGAATCAAGTCTTTACTATCTGGGCCTTTAGAGGCCACTTCATGCTCAAACTGTAGCTGTTGACAAGGAGCTGAGGCTAGGAGGGAGGGCGTTCCTCACGTATTGTTACCCAGGCCTGTCACTAAAGCCCAGCCTAAGGAAGCATATAGAGAATTGTGTACCAGTTCTTTTTCCTAATTTTTGGTGATTGGGATTGAATCCAGGGACTTGTACATTCACCAGATTTTAAATCCCACCCACCCATCCCAAAGATTAGCACACACCCTTTCTTTTCACTCCATTGGGTAAAACAATCCAAATGGTCATAGGTTATGTCCAAGGGTAAGGGTGGGAATGCAATTATCCAACATGTTCCAAAGGAGAGATGGCTGGACAGATGTGGCTGCTTGCTATCATGGTACTGCTTAGATAAGCCTGGACCACCTTTCTAGAAGATCCTCTTGATGGACTAGCAGTGGCCATTTGCCTTCTCCCTTTGCAAACTCAGAATGGATCGTTGGCTACAGCCACAGAAGCCTGTGCCTAGACAGGCTGTAGAAGTTTCCAAATCCAGCCTTTGCCACACATCACTGTAGCTTTGTGGTACAAGAGAAAGAACCAAGAAATATAAGTTATTCCTATTCTAGTCTTCTCCCTACCCTCTACTGATTGCATCTAGAAGGACAACTGCAGGCAGAGACTAGCAAATCCCTCCCATGTCTCTGACACTTGTGACCTCTGTCTTTGTAATCAACCAGAAGGGAGCAATGTGTACCTCAGACTTATGCAGTAGTATAATTTTCTCATGGTATTTATTTTCTGATTACTAAGACTAGTTTTTCAATTGACATTATGATATGTTTCTTTTTAAATACAATGATTTAAGCTTCCAAAGTGTTTGGGGAAAAAGAAATTGGCTCACAAAAAAGCTCTAAGAAGGGAATATGGTCTAGTGGCAAGAGTGCTTGTCCCAAAAAAGCTCTAAGAAAATAATAAGTACTGATTATAATATTAAGACAAAGGCAAAAGTTTGGCAGAGAATTCTCTTACTACACTTTATTTTCCCAGGGAAGAAGATCAAAGCAGAAAAGGGACCAAATTCAGACTTCTGCATTAGAAACAAACTTCTAGATGTTCAACATCTACTAACCCTGCCACTTTAACAAGAACCATGTGAAGTTTCTGAGCCTCAGTTTTATCATCTGAAACATGGGATAATAATGGTGTTTGTATCATTAGATTTTGGTAAAGATTACATGTGTTGAAGTGTACATCTCTTCCAACAGCACCATCACCTTAGCACTGGTAACTCCTACTGTACTGCCTTACTTTTCAGTACCCATCTGTAGTCCTGTTCTTTCCGGTTGCATCCCTTTTGCAGATCACACCTAGGACCGTGGTTCTTTGAGTGGAAGCATTTAAGCCTTGTAGCTTCTTCTGTTTTTATTCATTGAAGGCCAATGCTTTCCCTGAAAATTAAGTGATTGAGTTAGTGATCCCTGCACTAGGCCTCACCAGATCTGCCTTCCCCGTAGTCAGTTTATTCAACAGCAGCTGATGTTTAAAAACAAGCAGCTGAGCTGGTGGCCCCTTTCCTCGCCCCAGTCCTCTTTGTTCATTAATCTCTTGTACTTGGTCACATTTGTTCAGGAGGGGCTGACTGCCTGCCTTCAGCAGCTCTTCTCTGTTTATCTGGGTAGCTAGGGGACCAGGGGATGGAGAAGCAGAGCATGCTAATTGCAGGGTCAGATGAATGATGTCCTAGACCCCAGAGCGGCCCACGTAGGAGCCAAGACAGACACCCGATGACGGTGTCAAGGAGGACAGTAATCAGAGTGGACTGGTGATCTGCAACCACTTACAGTCAGCACCTGGCCTCCCCAGGCTTTCCTAGGACTCCAGGCTGAGATCACGGCAGTCTGACGGGGCCCAGGCTGAGATGGCCCCTGTCTGAAGGGGCCCAGGCTGCCTACTGTCTTTTCTAGGCAAAGCCAAAGCCATGTAAAAGTTGAAGAACTGGACTCCAAAGCCACCAAATGAACCTTGGTTTCTCTATGTTAAAATAGGGATGGGGATGTCTAGGTCACAGGGCTGTTGTGAAGTGGGTGGTATCTGTAAGAGACAGTTCCATGATCATGTGTCTACACCTTCATTCATTCCCCTCACACCAGCCCACCTCAGATTAGCACCTTTTCCTTCATGTACTGCTTTTTCCTCCCCTTTATTTTCAAAGTGAAATATAGCAGGGTTATAGCTTTATATATAAGGCAGTGAGTACATTTCTTGTTCAACTTCCTGTACTGTTTTTGTTTTCCAATCCATGTTGCCCTCAAAATAGGCACAGCAGTACCATCTCTTACCTCAACATAAGGATATAAATAACTAACTTCCAGATGGATCCTTGATGTCTTTCCTTCAACTATTTCCAATGTACATTCAATCAGTTGGGGCTTCAATTTGGCTATATATTGACTACTGCTGGTGGATTGCAGGACTGGAATAGGCAGGGAAGGAGACCAGGGGCCCCTGTTCTCTCCTGCCTGCAGAGAGAAAGAGACCATTGCAGACTTTCTCTGAAAAGGAAAGAAACCTCCAGTAAATCCCTTCTTCCTTTTCATTGGTCCACATTGGATCATGTGACCTCGATGCACCAATCACTGTGCCAAGTGGCTATTCTCTGGCCAACCCCAGGTAACCTTTCATTCCTAGAGTTTCGGATGTGTCATTTCCCCAGGTAGGAGGGTGGAGGGCCTTTTTTGAGTAAAGCAGTATCCATGGCTATGAAGTTGGTGATGGTCCAGGAGTTGCTGAACTCAGTGGAGCTAAAATAATATTTAAGGCACATGTCATTAGGAGACCTGGCCTGTGTTCCTGGAAAATATTATATAAACTCAGCCCACCCCATCTTGGGTACCTGCACTATAGTGGAGAAGAGAGCCTCGAATAAATTCACGTGGTTCCTTACACACTCACACTTGTCCAGGTGCTGGGCAGGAGAAGCCAGGCCTCTCTGGAAGCTCCTGAGGCCCTAGTCCTTCCTTTGCACACTGCCACACACCTCCTGGCTCTCTATCTGAGGCATATCTTGCAGGCCACATGGCCAAAGCCATAAATCTGTGCCCTTGTTTAGTGTGGCATGTCCTCCAGCTCTAATCCAATCTCCCCTCTGTGTGTTCTTGGTGTTCACTCATTCGGTCTGACAGCTATTTAATAAACCTATTTGCTTTCCTTTGACATGAGGCAGAAGTTGGGGGGGGGGCGTTGAAGAGCTGTGAGGCCCTCATGGACAATGAAACCCTTTTCCACTCAACACTCTTCCAGCTCGGTACAGATAAATTGTGGAGAACTGGAAATTAACCTAAGCTATCTTCTTTTTCTAAAGGAAAAAAACATTGCTGGAGACCCAAGAAGCTGAGCAAGAGCAGTAAGTGAAAGGATGGCAGGAGAAATCACATTTCCTGGCTCTGAGGGCAGGGGTGAGCCTGGATCAAGGGCCTGTGAGCCGTCCCTCAGTCTAGCTTTTATCACTTCAAAGCAGAAGGTCTTAAAGGAATGCCCTTTATGACTGATTCTGTCTTCAGAAACATGAAAAGAAAAGCATATTTTCTTAAGCCTAGTTGCTGGAAGCCAAGTGATTCTCTGAAGTCTTGGGGCAACAAGTCTTCACAACTAGGAGGATGTTTGGTGTTACCAAAACAGCATAAGCAGTCAGCAGACCATATAGGAATGAATCCTGGTTGGCTTCTCCCACGAATTAGTGCTGTGAGTCTTTCTTCTCAGCTCCTAGAGCCTCTTTTCCAGAGCCAGTTTTCTTCAGAATAGAATGGGTGCGCCATTCACCTTGTGGGATTGTCATGAGGACTATGAGAATTCAAACTTGAATTTTTTTTTTTTTTTGGCCAGTCCTGGGCCTTGGACTCAGGGCCTGAGCACTGTCCCTGGCTTCTTCCCGCTCAAGGCTAGCACTCTGCCACTTGAGCCACAGCACCGCTTCTGGCCGTTTTCTGTATATGTGGTGCTGGGGAATCGAACCTAGGGCCTTGTGTATCCGAGGCAGGCACTCTTGCCACTAGGCTATATCCCCAGCCCCAAACTTGAAATTTTTGATGTGGAGTTGTGGTTCCACAAATCATAGCTAAAATCACTGTTTGTTGGTAGAAATATGAAGCAACTCGGATGTACATTCCAACTCAAATAACTGTATATCCCTGTGTCTTGATGATTTTTTTTATTATCTTTTTTTAAATTAATTGAACATAAATTTTTTTACAAGGTGTTGTGCAAAGAGGGTGCAGTTACATAGTAGGGCAGTGTGTACATTTCTTGTGATATCTTACAACCTGTTTTTCCATCCCTTGTCTAGGTCAGGTAGACACATATGCAATATACAATGTATCAAGCATTGATGATGTTTTATTTAGGATGTATTTGTTTGGCTGTTATTTCTTCCAAGTAGAACCCAGGATCTATTTATTCTATTTGTTTTAGTCTTGAGTTTAGGATATAACATAATTTCTTCACATTCTAATCTCACTTTAAATAAAAATAGGAAGTAGACAAACTAGGTCTGGGTTGTCTTTGGATGTGTGATATCCTGACTGGAGGCAAATGCTGACTTCGAGGTAATTGTTTCCCTTTTTTCCAGCCAGGAAGGACACTACAAGGAAAAGTCCACTTCAAGCCTAGTGGGATGAGGAATATTCAATACTTGAAGATTCTCTGCATTATCTGCTCTGTGTCTCTGACCCAACACTCATGAGTTTTGGACATAAGAAATGTGAGGAGGTGGGAAGGAGCTGAGAGCTAAGAAAGGACAGCAGAAGGGAAGTGGGTGCCAGGCCCAGCTCATCAATGTCCCCCAAGTGACAAGCAAGCATCCCACTCTTTGGCTGTGACCTCAGAGCTGCTGCTTTCCATTAGAGTCAGGAAGGCCAGCCCTCCCTTTTAAAAGAGGGACCTGCAAATGGAATTCACACAGTGCCACGACCCTTGATGTGCTGTGTGCCCGGCTGTGGCTGATTTCTCCAAGTGCACAGCATGCTGTGCCCTTTTGCAGCTGAAGCTTGCTCACATTTCCCAGCAGGCCCTTGGCTTGCCCCCCCCTCACAGTGTGGTGATAGATTGGGTTTGAGCTGCTACAGGACAGGAGCTCACTTTTGGCTCCTGAACACTTTTATTTGGTCTTGGTCTCAAGGAGGTCAGCTTTACTTCTCACTGGTTCTGGCTTCATCTGCCAGCCCTGTCCACACCCTTTACATAGCAGCTGCCCTTTAATACTCAGGACCATAGTTTGTAGTTGGTGATGCCAGAGCCACACTTGACTGGTGAGTGGGGAGTCATGTGACCAGGATCACATGGTCTGGGAATGCCAATCTAGAGGTTGGCCAGCAGTGTTCCAGTGGTCCCATGAAAAAGTAAGATGCCCAGATACTCATGAGAATTTGAACTAAAATAGATGGAAAGAACTTAAATAATAGGCAGTCAAAGGTGAAGCAAGTTGCAGCTGCAGGACAAGATGAGGTGGATGGAAAGAGCCATCTTATGGGTATGAATGACACAGGAAGATGCTCTGAAGAGAAAAAGGCTGATAGAGACAGCTACCAGTTTGAACTGTCACACTGGTCACCTGGATGACTGTTCCTACCTCCCAAAAAAGATTTCTGACCTGCCATATTCCTACTACCAATGTAGGTTTCCTTGTTTCTGTCATTAAAGAAATTTGACCAGGCCGGGTGCTGGTGGCTCATGCCTGTCATCCTAGCTACTCAGGAGGCTGAGATCTGAGGATGTTGTTTCAAAGCCAGCCCAGTCAGGAAAGTCTGTGGCACCCTGATTTCCAATAAACCACTCAGAAAAAGCTGGAAGTGGAGCTGTGGCTCAAGTGGTGGAGGGCTAGCTTTGAGCACAAAGTGGCTCAGGGGCAGGGTTCAGGCTCTGAGTTTAAGCACCGTGGCTGGCAAACAAAACAAAACAAAAGACTAAGTTTGACCAAAAGAGTGAGAGGAACTGAGGAGAGATGCAAGGAGGAAACATAAGATGAGTCAAAGTGAAGGAGGTTAGTGCTCACCACCCAGTGTGTGTGGGAATATGTAGTCCTAATGTCACTCCATTTCCAGTGTCACTATCCCAGCCTAAACCCTGGAATAATTTGAAAAGACTTAAGAGGGATGTAAATGCATCTGCATTGAGCTGCACAATCCATGTCATTGAACAAACTGCAAGCTCATCTATTTTGTTTTGTTTTGCTTTTAAAGCCAATTTTTTAAATGCTTGCTTCTAGAAATATGGTTGAGCAATAAGAATTCAAATAAAATGGATTATGACTCTTGAAAATTCTATAGTGCTGCTCCTGGAAATAAGGAGGTTTTGCTAAAATCATTTATTAAGTCTGTGATACTTTGATAAAGGAGAGAGTGCTTTCATATCCACAGAGAAACACCCAGAGAAGATGGGTATTATCTGGGTGGGGAACACATCACAGCTGTGTGCTCTGGACAGAGTGGGCATTCACACTTGTTATGTGTACCACATAACTACACACACACACACACACACACACCCTTTAGAAATGGAGGACAGCTCTGAAAGACTTAGCAACAACTCCATCCTGAGAATTAACTATTCAGAGGCACGGGTGTAACTCACTGGCAGAGCCCTTACCTAGCATGTTTGAGGCCTTGGACTCAATCCCCAGCCCTGAAAACAAGCAAGCAAACAAACAAAATTAGCCATTCAGTGAGGAAATCCACTGCAGCAATGAGCAAAGGAACATTTGATCACTGTCAGAGTACATGGAAAATGAGAAAGTCTTCAGGCTGAAAGGAAAGGATGGCTGTTTGGGGGCAAGGACAGACAACTGGGACCCACAGAACCTTCTCTCTTTGTAAAGGGAATCATGCAGTGAAAGAAAGTTTTGACATAGAAGAAACTTGAACAGCTCTAATCCAAGGCCCTGAATTAGCAGACAGGGAATTGACCACAGAGGTCTTGTGTGAAGTTCATTGCTAAGTTTATTGGGCAAAGACCATGGGCAATGGCCTTCTACATAATGAACACAATAGGACAATTACATAAAGAGCCCCACAGGGCCCAGATGAAGGCGGCACACTTGCTAAGGGTCCCAGTGCAACACAACTCACACATTTATTTATCACTCTGCTCTTTGGATGTCTTTGTCCCTGGCTCATTATGATGGATTTGAAACATGGTGTGTGGTTAGTAACAACCATATCATGCAGAATCTTGGGCCTCCTTACCATGACCCGCTGTTCCTTTTCTAGGCAGCCAGGAGGGAGCATGTACACAGGAGAGTTCCAGAAAAGCTGTACCCACACAGCATGGGTATGGCACTGTTTCAAGAAAGTGCAAATCAAAGGTCTTTTCTTTGTTGCTGTGGTTGTTTTTTTTTCCTTTTGTCTGGTTTGCTCATTTATCTGTCTTTGGGAGGGAAAGGGACGCACATAAATGAAGGGACAAAGAGTGAACAAATGTAGCAGTAGTACTCACTAGACACTATGTTGAAAATGAACTGTACAACTTGTGAGTGGAGACAGGAAGGAAAAACTGGGAGAAAGCAAGGGAAAGAGTGACATTGTCTCAAAAGAAATGTACTCATTGCCTAACTTATGTAACTGTAACCTCTCTGTACCTCACCTTTATAGTAACAATAAAAAAGAATTCATGAAGAAAAAAATGCAAGTCTCACCAGAGAGGACCCAGCTGTGCTAATCTGAAGTCTTGGTGTTTGTGTTCCTTTTCTAGAGCTGCAGTAATAAATTTGAAACTTGAGGGGCTTCAAACAATAGGATTTTACTTTCCTCCTACTCTAGGGACTGGAAATCCAAAGTCAAAATGTTAGCATGGCCACGATCCCTTGTCACCTCCAGAGGGAGAGGGGCCTGCCTTTCTCTTTGAGCTTCTGCTGGCTCAGACAGTTTCTGTGTGTATGGCTACATCGTCTCCACCTATGTCCACCCACGCTGGCCTTCTCCCCTGTATTCTGAATCCCCTCTCTCTTTCCATCTTATACAGATTCTTGGCATAGGATTTAGGGCTCTCCTAGACGGTCCAGGATGATATAGTCTTGACATGTTTAATTACCACTGCAAAGACCCTTTTCCTAAACAAGGTGACATTCACAGCTTCCGGGTAGATATCAGTGTCTGAGAGGTCTCTGTTGGGTCCACTACAGTGTTATTGAAATCAGTAGGGGATGGCCTTCATCATCTGAAGGCCTGTCACATGAGAAGAGAAAGAACTGGACCCCACATTGAGATGAGCTACTGCTGTTAGGGTCCCCTATAGGTTTGCAGTCATAATCATTTGGCAAGGTCTTCATGGGTCTGTTATTCTGTCTGTCTGTCTCTGTCTATCTGTCTATCATCTATCTATCTATCTATTGATCTGTCTGTCTGCCTGTCTGTCTTTTGTGCTGGTCCTGGGGCTTGAACTCAGGGCCTGTACACTGTCCCTGAGCTTTTGTGTTCAAGGCTAGCACTCTACTACTTGAGCCACAGCTCCACTTCCAGTTTTTTTTAGTAGTTAATTGGAGCTTAGAGTCTCATTGGCTTTCCTGACTAGGCTAGCTTCGACCTGCAATCCTCAGATCTCAGTTTCCTGATTACAGGAGATTACAGGTATAAACACTGATGCCCAGCTTCATGGCTTTATTAGGAGAAACAAGTAAGGAAAAAGAGAGAAACAGAGACAGAGACCAGAGACATAGAGAGAGAGAGAGAGAGAGAGAGAGAGAGAGAGGGAGAGAGAGACACACAGAGACAACAACAGAGATAAGGAGAGAGAAAGAGATACAGAAAGACAGAGACAGGGAGAGAGAAAGAGATGGGGAGAGAAAGAGAGAGAAAGAGAGAGAGAGAGAGAAAGAGAAAGAGGAGAAAGGCAGAGGCCAAGGCCAAGGCAGAGACAAAGAGAGCACCTGAGCCCCGCAGTCCTTACTGGAGGAAAAGCACAGAGGTCACTAAATTAATTGAGCTTATCCTGAATGCACTCTTCTTTGGTTATGACTATCTCTTTTCTGTCAGCAAAATTTCTCCTCCTGCCCTTTCTATCTTGGGCCTTCTTCCTTCTAGGCCCTGCCTCCCAAGAGCTGCCCCCGAGGGCTCATCTCCTCCAGGATGCTGGCCCCAACTAGACCAGGACCTTCTGGGAGTCCTCCTCCTCCCTCCTCCCCCAGCTGTAGACAGCCCTGGCCTGTTAGGCTTCTGGGAGTGGATCTCTGTACTAATTAGCAGCATTATCACTTTGCCAAGAACATGAACCCAGGAAAAAGGCTCTGTTACATGTCCTGGGCATCAGGAATCCGGACTACAGGATTCGGGTTGACAGCCTGCCCCTGGGGGCTAAAAAGCTCCTGAGCATCCTCTGGCATTGGAGACTGACCCACATCTCTGTCAAATGAAGATCCACTGGATACAGATGGCTTTTAACTGTGCTAACATCCCTTATACAACATAAAATTTACCATAGAAATTTTCTGAAACAGGTCTCACTATGTAGCCTATGCTGGGCTTGAATTTGCCAACCCTCTGGCTTAACTGCTGAAGTACTGAGATTACAGGTGTGCGCTACTGTAACTGACTCTTTATTAGTCCATTTTTGATGTCATTATGGTGGCATTAAACACAACCACACTGTTGTGCAACTATCACCACCATCCATTTCTGGAACATCTTCTTCCTTCTCCCAGTGATCATGTCACACACATTAAACACTAACTCCCCATCCCTGACTACCCATAGACCTGCAAATCATCATCCAACTTCCTGACTCCATGAATTTGACTCCTTTAAGTACCTTGTGTAAGTGGAATCAGGCAATATTTGTCATTTTGTGTCTGGCTTATTTCACTTACTAGAATGTCCTTGAGCTTCATCTATGTGTAGTATGTTTTAGTGTTTCCATCTTCTTTGTTTTTTAAGACTGAAAAATGTCCTATTAAGTGCATGGACCACATTTTCTTTACCCATCCATCTATTGGTAAACACCTGCAGTTTAGGACATGGGACTTTAAAGACAAAAGTATTTATCTTTTGAAGTCATTTCACCAAGAGAGAGGAAAACATTCTATATCTGAAATGGGAACAGTAAACCAAAGAAGGGCCATTGTTTACATCCACTGAAAACAACTTGAAAAATTGGGAAAAGAAAAAAAAAAGAAACCTTCACTTTTCCTACTGACTGAAAGCCCCCAGATCTTCCAGCATGATGTAGTATGAGAATTCTGGAAAAATCCAAGAGTGTGACTGGCTAAATTATCCCATTTACACCAAAGAACTCAATAATTCCCAGTATAAGGGCAATGAAACACCTTGTCATCTGATACTAGGTGATTTGTTAGTGCTTATGAGAATAATGGATTCTACCTCAGTCTTGGTGAGGTTCTGCAATTGTGGACAAGGGAGCAGGAGTTTCTTAGTTTCTTTTCTTTTTGTCTTTCTTTTATTTTTGTGCTAGTCCTGGGCTTGAACTCAGGGGCCTTGTACTTTCTCTTGGCTTTCTCCGTTAAGGCTGGCATTCTATCACTTGACCCATAGCTCTGGCTTTTTCCTGGTTAACTGGTGATAAGACTTTTCTGCCAGGCTGTCTTGGAACCTTAATCTTCAGATCCCAGCTTCCTGAGTAGCAAAGATTGCAGGCATGAGCCACCAGCACCCAGCTAGTTTTTTAGTTTCTGATTCATTAAAGTAGGAACCTGAAGGCAGTGACTCTTGGGTCTAGTCATTCCAGAAAATTTGGTTCAGAAACGTTGGTGGAAACTTTACTGGCCTTACCACTTTTATACTCTGAAAGTTTCTTTTTAAATAGTTTTTCTGATGAAGGTTTATTTATGTTCTCAGTTACTTTACTTTTGTTAAAACAATCTACACATTTAAAAAAATCTTGGGCTGCTGAACATCTCCTTGGTTAGATGGTGGTGAAAAGGAACTTTATTAGAGAAAGAGAATGAGAGATGGCTACATTCATAGGGAAAAAGTAAAAGTTGATAAGTATCCATTGTTTTTATTTTTTCCAATGGATAATTTCTATTTGTCAGTATTCCTGGTACAAATATGTGAAAGGGAAGGCTCATAAAGGCCAGCACATGTAGTAATTCTAGTATGGGGCTCCCCAGGGGGTGACTTGTTGCATTCCATGTTGGTGAGTCAGAGAACTCTGGGGTGATTTTTCTGGGTAAGGGAGGGCAGGTGACATCCGAGGAAGCCATGTTAGTGTTCATGAGAGGGTATCGAGTCTCAGAGGGAGACCCTGGAGTGCTTAAATGGTGCCTCAGTGTCCCCACGAGACTAAGCTGGGAAGTTCAAGGCCCTCCACTAGTCTATCATGCTGCTAGATGCACAGCCATAAAAAAGCATCCAACTGTGTGGTCTCAGGGATCTGGAGTCTTCTAGGATTCAAATTCCTGTAGCTCTATGTATCCTTCACTCTTCTTCTACTTTCTCATTTAAAAGAAAAAGCTCAATAGGCTTACTACGTAGCCTATCCTGGCCTCCATATTTTTCTACATGAGTCCAGATTTACCAGTGTCTTGGCATCTTCCACAAGCACCAGAATTTGATGATGCCCCCAGCACTGCACCAGGAGAGCCCTTGGTGCCTCCAAGAGGCAGAGTCTGTTCCAACAGCTAGAAGGGGCACACAGGGTCTCCACACAAAACAGTGATCATTACAGCTGGCCCCAGACTTTCTCCTGAGTGTTTTCTGGGACTCTGCAGCATCCACTGGGTATCTGGGCTGAAGGCATGAGCTGTGGTTCCCATACCTACTTCCCACATTCACAGTGGCCCTCAAGGACCACTATCCAGAGTGGCTGTTCGCATAGATAGCGAGAAGCTGGGGGTTTTGCCTGGGCTTGCCTTGAGTTAGCAAGTTCCAAAATAAAGGGAGCTGAGCAGGTAGGTAAATATCAGTGTGGGAGCCAACCCTGTAGACCACTAGTTATGCTTTTCTTTTTTTAAATTTTTTAAAATTTTGTCCTATTTATTGTCAAAGTGATGTACAGAGAGGTTACAGTTTCATATGTTAGGCCTTGGGTACATTTCTTGTACTGTTTGTTACCTCCTCCCTCATTCCCCCTCTCCCCTCCCCCTTTTCCTCCCCCCCATGAGTTGTTCAGTTGGTTTACACCAAATGGTTTTGCAAGTATTGCTTTTGTAGTTGTTTGTCTTTTTATCCTTTGTCTCTCCATTTTGATATTCCCTTTCACTTCCCTAGTTCTAATACATATATACAGTTTCCAATATTCTCAGATAAGATACAGTGATAGTGCAGGTACAACCACAGGAAGGGGATACAAGAGGATCAACAATAGAAGCTACGATTTCACATGGCATGTTGAAAGTAATTACAACAATGATATAACAGTCGTTTCCATAACATGGAGTTCATTGTACTTACCATCATCTTATGCATTCATAAGGGCATAGCTATTAGGCTCTTGTGATCCTCTGCTGTGACTCAGGTGAACTATGCTTTTCTTTCATGGGGAACACAGAGGCATTTCTACATATGTCTGTCTCCCCCATATTCAGGTTTCCTATGAAAAATAAAAGCCAAGTCTGGGCACCAGTAGTTCATACCTGTAATCCCAGCTATTCAGGGGGCTGAGACCTGAAGATTGGGGTTCCAAGCCAGCCCAGGTAGGAAAGTCTGTGGGCCTCTTATCTCCAATTAACCACCAGAAAACTGAAAGTGGAGATGTGGCTCAAAGCGGTAGAGTGCTAGCCTTGAATGAAAAAGCTCAAGGACAGTTCCTAGGCCCTAAATTTGAGCCCCATGATTGACAAAAATAAAAATTAAAGCCAAAACAAAGGTGTCTAAGCTTGCGTGGTGGAGGAAAAATGAGGGAGCTACCCTGTCATTGTATATAGAGAGTAGTTCCACAATCTACATGGAATTTTTTTCTTTTTCTTTTGACAGTTAGGAAGATGTAAGTAAAGCCCATTTTAATGGTGTGTTTCTCTCTGTCATGATTGAACCAGCCCATTACCATGCCATTGCTACTTCCTGGAAGCGATAAAAATAATACTGATAATTATAGCCTTTCTCCATGTGCTCGTGATCAGTACGAGCATCATCTCACCCAAGTTCATGATCTAGGCCTGAATTGTGGAGTCTGAGACATGTTGGCAAGGTTATGCTGTGATTTTATGGCAAGAAGACACATTACTGTGTGTGTTTGATAACACTCTGGGTGTTGCCACTTGGAAAAACTTCAGTCAAGTGTGGGAGCAGCATTTGGGTGGTGCAGTACAAAATAGCTTCATGTATTTCCCAGAGAGCTTATTTTATACCAATGCCCACCCCTGCTCCTACCCACTCAACAACCCCACACCACTGTGCTGTTACCAAACCTTCTGTCTTCTCGCCTTACCCTAGAAGGCTGCTTCTGTGCTTGCTTCACGGGGAAATGACCAAATTAAAACCAGCTGCTAAAAACCTCAAAAGCAGCATGAATGAACACAGTTAAGAGATGTCTCTGCTGAAATCCAAGCTGCCACTGACTACTGTGTGGCACTGTATTTGTGGCTTAACTCTCTGTACTACTTTCTTCAAAGTAGTAATAAGAGCACGTGGGCCCATGTCTGCCATGTCCTGGTGAGAGACAGACCCTTCAGACACAAAACTACATTTTCAAAATGGATTGTATTCTGGTTCCTTTGGTAAGCATGGACACGTGTCCAAACAGGAAGCCACCCACGCTTGCCCGTCTCAACACCATGCGTACTCTCATTTCACTGCCATAGATGCTACAAACCAGTGGCACAACCTCTTCGTTCATTCTCAGATCTTCAAAAGGGCCCACGGATCCGGGCTCCAATGGCTCATTCTTGGTAATTCTCACTACCCATGGAGGCTGAGATCTGAGGGCTGTGGTTTGAAGCCAGCCAGGACAGGAAGGTCTGTGAGACTCTTATCTCCAATTAACCACCACAAGGAGCTATGTCTCTAGTGGTAAAGCACTAGCCTTCAACAAAAGAACTCAGAAACAGCATCCAAGCCCTGAGTTCAAGCCCCAGGACTAGCACACATAGAAAAATAGTGCCCAAGGAGAAGGCAGGTTTTCAGGGCCCCAGGGATGGAGGTCTGTTCTCTGCTTCTCAGCTGAGCAGCCAGCCCATCTCCAGGCTTTCCTGAATATTTGCAGAGAGACTTAAAAAGTCAACAAAGGTAGACCCCATAAACCATTTCCTCTAGCCTCTGGTTTCAGACACTGGCTTGAACCTGGGCTTTTCGGGGTAGGCCTTGCAAACATGTTACCATAGCCTGCCTGGTGGCTGCACACAGAAGACTCCGTATGGTTAAGGCCCTGTAAGACCAAGATGCCAGGGGTTCACCATGTAACCCGTCTATGTGATTGCTCCAGAGACAGAAGAGGGAATTCCTGAATAGCTAAGGAGGGACCCTTTTTTAAACATATATATATATGTATATATATATATATATGTATATATACATATATATGGTTTTTAGGTTGTCAACAACAACCCCTGTAGGATGCTGGGAGCTGGGAAGGGAGCTAATTGGAAAGCCATTTCCCCTTTTAATGGCCTCACCCCCTCCCCCACAGCCTTATCCGGGAGCAGCCACCCTATCTGTAAATGGCGACTATGGAAAATGTACCCTGGCGACTTTGTGTGAAAGATAGGCAAGGCTCCTAAAAAATCTTCTCTGAGGGCTTATCACCTTCTTCTGGCTCCACCGTGGGCTGGGGCTCTGGGGCTGGAGGAAACTGCCTGTCTTTGAGCCTAGACAGGGTCTCATCAACAACTGATAAGACCCTGTGTGAACAAGCAGGCTCTGCGGGCTCACTCACCTCCCAAATGCCAGAGAAGCTGGGAGGAAGAAACTACCCAGGCTGTAAGCACCTCTGTGCAGTGGGAGCTGGCCCCACCCAGCCTTTCCCACCTGGAAGGAAGTACTTACAAGTGACTCCACAGACCAGGCCTCAAATGTCTTCTGCTCAGCTTTGTCACCCAGGAGCTTACTTAGCATGCTGGCTTTCCAGAAACAGATAATCACAAAATAAGCCCCCACTCTATTCAGGCTTGGGATAACCCCAAAGCTTCTATCATCTGAATTTCTGCAGTGACAGCAGACATTACAATTGTGTGTTCTCTTTTCTTTTCTGTTGTGAGACCAAAACTTCAACTCAATACCTGAGGCTTTGCTCATTGGCCAGTGATCTACCAACTGAGCCACACTTCCAACCCCTAAAATTGTGCTTTCTCAGAGGGCCAGGTCACGTGAGCTCTCTTCTAAGTTGAATTGCTTAGTTCAGTGAAAGGCACAGCACTAAGAAGGAAATCAGAGCCTTACATCTCAGGTCTGCTCTCTAATGATGTGTAACATGAGATGAACCTGTATCTCCAAGAACACGCAAGTAAAAATATTTGCCAGACTGGTAACTATGTAAAGGAGGTTACGGATGGACTGGAGAACACTCTATAAACATAGCATTAATCTGTTAAAAATACAATATTTAGATTACTCAGTGGTGAGTACACCTACAATTTCTAATCCTTTGGAGGTTGCTAATGCCTGCTGAGCATGTTGCTAAAGCCTGATGGCTGCGGAAGTTATGAAGGAAAGAGCAGAGCACATGCGAGGCGCTGTGAGGGCTGGCAGAGACCTGAACTATGATAAAGATGTGGGCATCTGATCCTAGGGAAACATAGCAGGAAGAACACTGAAACCACCTGTGGGGAAAGAGTGAACTGAACCCCTTGGAATGCCTAGATGCCTTCACCACGCTGAGTGTGCGTACAGAAGCTAGAGCAAGAGAGGGGCCTGGAGGACTAGAAGGGAACAGTAACAGAGATATCAAGGGGCCATGGGTAGGGGCCATGGGTAGAGACCAGGTAGAGGGGACTTGAATGCTGGGCTAAGGAGTCACATGAGCTTTTATTCTCTCTACCCTGGGCTTGAGCTCAGGGACTTTGTGCTTGCTTGGCTGACTTGCTCATGGCTGGTGCTCTACCATTTGAACCATGCCCCCATCCGGACTTTTTGCTGATTGACTGGAGATGGAATTTCTAGAACTTTTAAACTCAGGCTGACTTGGAACCATGATTTTCCAGGTCTCAGCCAACTGAGTAGCTAGGATTACAGGCACAAGCCACCTGTGCCTGCCTTGAAGCTACAATCTTGTTATGCAGCAATGGAGAGACAATCTTGTTATACAGCTACAGAAGGACTAAAGATGGGAATTTCCTGCCACCTTCCCTTCCCTTCCCTTCCCTTCCCTTCCCTTCCCTTCCCTTCCCTTTCCTTCCCTTCCCTTCCCTTCCTTTCCCTTCCCTCCCTTTCCTCCCCTCTCTCCCCTCCCTTCCCCTCCCCTCCCTCTTCCACTTCCTCTTCCCCTCCCTCCTCTCCTTTCTCTTCCCCTTCTTCTTCCTCTTTTGGCTGTGAAGTTCCTCAGCCTCAGATAGCAGTTTCTTCATGCTTATTGGGTGATACAGCTGATATATCTGTAGGCATATTCCAGTTGAATTCCACTTGGAAGTAAACTGTTAATCTGTTCGGTAATGGGAGTAGCTACAGAATCCTGATTTTCACATCAGCATCTATCTGTAAAGGGCACTGAGAAACAAGAATGGTTCAGAAATGTCCCAACTCCATTTCTGTGCTGGGCAAACTGCACAGGGCTGGGTGGGGTGAGTGATGTTGGATAATGTGGGTTTCTTTCTTTTCTAAACTGATCTTGTCACTAAGAAAAAGTTGACAGCCTCCTATCTGAGCCCCTTTGTGTCATCACCAAATCACTCCATTAGAAAAACTTAAATGGGATTCCAATCTACCGTACAGACATGACCTCACAGGGCCTCAGATTGAGGCCTTGTTTTATGTTCAATTATTTTTTTTTCCTTTCTTGTCTGACCACATGAGAAATCTGCTTTTAGACGCATGGGACAGAACTGTCTGCTACTTCTTACTGGTGTTGACTTCTAAGAGACCTGAGAAAACATGATTACAGCCATCATTCAAACAAAGAAGCACTATATCTCCAAACAGTAAATACAGAAGTTTGGACCATAACTGTTTTTAAAAAGTAACAAGCCAATAGAAAATGAAGAACATTGATCAGTAAGACTGCTTCCAAAAAGTGTTTTTAGTGAAAAGTTTATAACCATCTATATTTAGCTTTAGTTTCTTTTTTTAATTGAGTATTTCTCTGCCTTTGGTTCTAAATCTCCAATCATGTTTTTTCAACTAAGAAATGTAGGATTAGTTGAGGTCAATATGTAAAACAAGGTTTTGGCAGATGATACATCAGAGTCTAGGAATTTTTATTAAATAAGAAAAAGGGCTTTTCCCCTACATTTTGCAGTAGTATTTTTCTACAAATTTTCCCCCAACAACTTACTAAACAGTTATTGCTTTGAAAAGAAATTCTTTGACTTTTTAAGAGTTGTGAACATATCCCTAAAGGCCATGGACTAGAGGTAGATTGTGTTGGGTGCAAAGTTCAGCAAGATGCTGTAAAAGATCAGGCACTGGTGGCTCACACCCTTAATCCTAATTACTCAGGAGGATGAGATCTGAGAACTTTGGTTCAAACCCTAGGAAAAAAAGTTTATGAGATTCTTATTTCCAGTTAACCAAAAAACTGGAAGTAGAGCTGTGGCTCTGGTGGTAGAGCACTAGCCTTGAATGAAAAAATTCAGGGACTGCATGCATGCAACCCATGAGTTACAGTCCCAGGACCAGTGCATGCATACACATGCACACACGCACACGCACACACACACACACACACACACACACACAATCTAATAGGATATATAAGGACTTGCTAATTGGACTTGGAATTCATGAGGGAGACAAATTATTTGGGAAAGAATATCATGTTGGAATTAAGGTACAAGAAAATATGAGTTGCCATAGAATGATTTGGGAGATTATCATTTCAGCGTATTCCAAGGAAGGCTGCTATTTTTGGCAATAGTTGCTATCATTTTACATTAATAAATGTTTATAAATTATTTCAAAAATCCTTTATCAATTATCTTGGGTCAGTGCTCAGTATGAGTATTGAATTTTGGCATGCTTGTTTAAGGAGGTCTACATGATAAAGAAAATAACCATTGTGTCTTCATTCAAAATGAATGTCTTCAATTTGGGATAGGTTTTATAAAAACTCTGATACTTTAAAATAGTCTAGAAATCGAGCTCTGATTCAAAATGGTGTTGGAGGGTCAGTATTTAATATCTTCCAACTTTCCAATAAATTAAATGCAGCAATAAAGAAAAGATGTGGGGGCTAGGAATATGGCCTAGTGGCAAGAGTGCTTGCCTCATATACATAAAGCCCTGGGTTCGACTCCTCAGCACCATATAAATAGAAAAAGCCAGAAGTGGCGCTGTGGCTCAAGTGGCAGAGTGTTAGTCTTGAGCAAAAAGAAGCCAAGGACAGTGCTCAGGCTCTCAGTTCAAGGCCCAGGACTGGCACACACACACAAAAAAACGATGTGACAAGTAGAGGGCTATTACATT
Organism: Perognathus longimembris pacificus; assembly: GCF_023159225.1. Lineage (NCBI taxonomy): Eukaryota > Metazoa > Chordata > Mammalia > Rodentia > Heteromyidae > Perognathus > Perognathus longimembris. The sequence continues at coordinate 73,194,889 of NC_063162.1, forward strand.
TTGTACCATTGCTGGCTCATAGATTCCAATCTATTCCAGCCTGAAAACTATGTATGTTTTCACCTTCAAAGACTGGACACAACTGGGTTACTATTTCTTTCTGCCTTAAAACACCTCTCATATGGATAGCATCTTCCCACAGTTAAAGAGCTAATGCTAAGCTGAGTACCTGTGGCTCATACCCAGAATCCTAGCTACCCAGGAGGCTGAGAGACTTGGAGGATCATGGTTCAAAGCTAGGGCAAGGAAATAAATAACATGAGATTCTTATCTCCATTTGACCAGCAAAAATCTGAAAGCGGAGACATGGCTAAAGTGGGAGAGAACCAGCTGTGAACAAAAATGCCAAGTGACAACCAAGAAGCAAAGCCGGGGGGAGAGAGAAAGAGAGAGAGAGAGAGAGAGAGAGAGAGAGAGAGAGAGAGAGAGAGAGAATATATGCCTGGGCTAGCTGTTGGTCTCCTTTTCCCTTTTATTCTATCTGGCTCACCAGCCTATGGTGCATAGCTTTTCTTAATTAGTTAAATGATTAATCTTCTCTGGAAATTTCCTCCTATACACACCCAAAAAATGTGCTGTACTAATTGGATATTAATCTAGTCAAGTTGACAGCATTAGATTAACCATCAGAAGTCTTCCCCTGTGGGACACCAAGACTTTAAACCATCATGTTTCATCTCTGCTTCTCCCCAAAGCCCATGTTTATCTCATGGTGTAAAAGGCACTCTGTCCCTCTCTGACAGATTAATACATCACAGTAAGAGGGTTCTAGTTCAGAAATGCAAGGCTGATTTGACATTCAAAAATCAATGTCATCTATCATATAAACCTACTAAAGAATAAAAACTACACAGTCATATATCAACTGCTGTAGAAAAGGGATTTGACAAAATTGAACTCAGTAAAGCTCCTGGGACTAATAAGTGAGTTTATCAAGATCACAGGACATAAGGTCAATATACAGAAACAAACTGTGTTTTATTTATTTATTTTGTTTGTTTATTTGTTTATTTAAGTGATACTGGGTTGAACTCAGAGCCTTATCCTTGTCAGGCAGGTTGTCTGCCACTTGAGTCATGCTTCCAGATCTTTTAATTTGTTTGTTATTATAAAGGTGATGTACAGAGGGTTTATAGTTACATAAGTCAAGTAAAGAATACATATCTTCTTGGACAATGTCACCCTTTCCTCCCTCTCTCTCAGCTTTTCCCTTCTGGCCCCACCCACAAGTTGTATAGTCCAGATCATTTTTTGCAATGGTTATTTACATCTGAATTGTCATCTCCCCAAATCAGCCCAACTTGCAGCAAGGATTACAGGCATGAGCCACTGTGCCGGGCCTCCATAACAAACATATGATAATGATAAGTGAGAGTTGTGTCTCTCCAAGTTAGAGATGATGATAATGCTTGTTATTGTTTGTATTATTAATATGTACTGGATGGGTTCTCTGAAAGCAGAGGTGGAGGGTTTTAGAATAAAATGTTTTCTAGGAGATAATATCTGTGAAAGAAAGGAGTGGCAAATAGGATTTTGCCAAGCTAATAGCTCAACAAACTAGGCGGTCAGTCTAGAGTAGGTATTGCCTATGCAGTTATGTTATACCATGTTATGTTATACCATGGTGGTATAACAGCCTTTCTTCCCCATTTGGCTACCATACCCACTGTGGGTTGTCCTAGTTTCTTCCCCCTGGAGACTGGCAGCCTTGGAAGAGCAGCCTCTTTACTGATCCCTGTCTTTAAGGCTGCACAGTACATCCTTCTGTCTCTAAAGCATGGTGTATTTCTGAGTCTACAGAAGGGGCTATCAGACTTCTTCAGTACATTGCCAGATAGAAAACATTTTCTATTTTGCTGGCTAAGAGGCAACATAGAGGTGTAATGTAGGTATCTGCATAGACATTCTGAAAAGTGAAAATGATTTGGCCCAGTTTACTAACTCCTGTTCTACCACAAAGCCTATTCAATGGAAGATTAGAGATAAAAGATAATCAACAAGATGCTCATAGCTCATACCTGTAATCTTAGCTACTCAGAAAGATGGGATCTAAGAATCACAGTTTGAAGCCAGACCCAGGCACAAAAGTCCATGCGATTCTTATATCTGATAAACTACTAAAATCCTGGAAGTGGAGCTGTGGCTCAAATGATAGAAAACTGGCCTTGAAAGAAAAGGCCAAGCAAGAGCACAATGCTCTGAGTTCAAACCCCAATACTGGACAAAAAAAAGAGGAAAGAATACAGAGAAATTAAAAAGACAAGGAAAATGATAATTATGCCAGATGATATGAAGTCTTTCAGGAAAACTGTAGGAATTAAATATACAACTATTAAGAATCAGGACTGTGGATAAGAACCTGGTGGTTCTCAAATTTAAGAGTATATTTCTTGGGAGGGTTTTAAAATGAATATTTTAGGGTTGTTACACCAATTTATTTATTTTTTAATCAAGAACCCTGAATTGGGAGCCCAAGAATTTTCTAACAGGAAAATGTGGTACATATACACAATGGAATTTTATGCCTCTATCAGAAAGAATGACATTGTCCCATTTGTAAGGAAATGGAAGGACTTGGAAAAAATTATACTAAGTGAAGTGAGCCAGACCCAAAGAAACATGGACTCTATGGTCTCCCTTATTGGGAATAATTAGTACAGGTTTAGGCAAGTCATAGTAGAGCATCACAAGAGCCCAATAGCTATACCCTTATGAACACATAAGATGATGCTAAGTGAAATGAACTCCATGTTATGGAAACGATTGTTATATCACAGTTGTAACTACTTTCAACATCCCATGTGTATCTGTAGCTTCTATTATTGATGATGTTCTTGTATCACCTTCCTGTGGTTGTACCTACACTATCTCTGTAATCTTATCTGAGTATATTGGAAACCGTGTATACTGGTATTGGAAGTAGGAAATTGAAAGGGAATACCAAATTTGAGAGACACAGGGTAAAAAAAGACAAACAACTACAAAAGCAATACTTGCAAAACTGTTGGTGTAAGTGAACTGAACACCTCCGTGGGGGGGGGGGGGGAAGGGAAAGGAGGAGGAGGGAGGGAGGTATGAGGGACAAGGTAACAAACTGTACAAGAAATGTATCCAGTGCCTAACGTATGAAACTGTAACCTTTCTGTTTATCAGTTTGATAATAAAAATTTGAAAAAAAAAAAAGAACAGGAAGATCCCCAACCAGTCTTAATGTTAGTGGTCCAGCATGTGTAATTTTAAAATTCCTCCTTCAGTCCTTCATATGCATCTCTTCTAAGTTGATGCTTTTTAACCGTTAGAGGTAGGGGGTTTTTTTCTCTTTGTTTTGTTTTGTCAGTCATGGGACTTGAACTCAGGGACTAGGTGCTGTCCTTGAGCTCTTTTGCTCAAGGCTAGTGCTCTACTACATTGAGCCACAGCACCACTTCTAATTTTCTGGGGGTTAACTGGAGATAAGAGTTTCATGGACTTTCCTACCTGGGCTGGCTTAGAACCCCAATCCTCAGATCTCAGCCTCCTGAGTACCTGGGATTATAGGTGTGAGCCACTGGTGCCCAGCTCCAGGAGGTTTTAAGTGAGATGATATCAAAATTATATAATATCCTCATCAAATTCACTTATTTACCAAGGAATGGCAAGGAAACCCACTATTTCCATGTAATTCTTAGAGGATGGGTATTGGTATGGCTTCACTTGACCTAGGCAACGATATTTGATTACATTTGGGCAAACTTTGAAAAATAATTAGGAGACATTGAAAGTTCACAGTGACATATAATAATTAAATCACAATAGTGCAGAGACTGATTTTTCTTTTTCTGTACACTAATCAGGGCTGTCAAGAGAAGAGCGTTCTCCTCCTTCTATGCTTAACACCTTCCACAATACCACCGCCTTTCACAATAATGGTGATCTGTATCTTGTATTCATCTTCCCAGATGATTTGCATTTTAAATTAAATCCTGACAGAAAATTCTCAGGAATCACTGAAAAGGATAAACTCTAAAGGTACAGTTCAGGTAAGACGGATGGGTGGGTATGTCACAGGTAGGAATGTCTTCTTAGCATTGTTTCAAATTCCATGCAGTCAGATCTGTGCTTCCCTTGTTTTATTTATCTTCAAAGTTAATGATGACTGAGTTTATAGAAGTTTTCCTCCTTGTATTAAATGGCTCCCCTATTCGAAACAACAATGATCCAGCTCACAGATATGGACTCTGAATGCATTAATGCCTGTAGAGCAGCAAGGACAATTGGAAGTGTACAGTATATATTCTATGAAGGTCAGATATTATTACCATTGATTGTTGCTATTATTATCAATGCTTACTGGAACAGCTACTACAGTTCAGATGCAGATGATATTATGCACTCAGCAAAGAAGAAACTAGGTATTCTGGGGCTGGAATGTTAAGTTCACACTCCAAGGAGCTTGTCTTCTAAAAGGGAGATGACCAATAAACAGCCAGGCAAGTGCTACTGGGTGTTTGTTCCGCATACAGGAGTGCACCAAGTGAAAGATGGCCAAGTCAGCCACTAAAGAGCTATTGGGAGAGTTTCTCATCAAGATTATAGAACTAGTTCACTAATGCTATGTGTTGTCAACTCTGTCATATGAATTATATGATAATTTATTTCAAAAAAGAGGGATTCATTAAGGAAGGCTTTACCTGAATATAGAAGCATGCTGTTATGTTCCAAACTTTGAGGTTCTATACAGTACTAGTGGTTCTAATAAAATGGAAGATTCTATCATTTTACATTTTTTAATTCCAAATAAGTATTAAAAGGGAGCAAACGGCATTGCTATTCAATAAAAAGAAAAGGCATTTTAACCTCCAAAGTATACATTTAGGATAAAAGAGAGTCCAGTAAATTGACTAAGTTTAACTGTAAAGAATTGTTGTTTTTTTTTTTGTTTGTCTCCAGATTGTGAAATCGATGGCTGGCATGAGCTTTGGGCTGATACCTGAGAGAGGTCAATGGTATGATAAGAAGAGCCATGCTGGAGGGCTGAGGATGTGTCTCAAGTGCTAGGCCAGAATTCAAATCCCAGTACTACCAAAAAAAGGAGAAAGAGGAGGGGGGAAGGGGAGGAAGGGGAGGAGGAAGAGAAGGAAGAGAAGAGGAAGAGGAAGGGGAGGTGGAGAAGGAGGAGGAAGAGAGGAAGGAGAGGAGGGGGAGGAGGAAGAGAAGGAGGCAGGGAGGAGGGGGAAGAGGAGGGGACAGGTTGGGAGACAGGCTTGGACTCCAGCCTTGCCTTTTTATGTGGCATCTGTGTGACCTTGGACATGACCCTGAAGTCTCTCCTGATCTCAGTGCATTCATCTTTCTCCTCAGTTGCTTCTTAAAGTTATGGGAAAGACTTCAAATGATTCTACAAGTAGTCATTTTCTCCACTGTTCTTTTAAAATGATAGATCATTAAGAAGAGGTAGAATGTTGCTGAGTTTGACTAAGGGGGTCAGATTTGGGCAGTCAAAGGGCAAACTGAAGAAGTTTCCTGTGAATGTATTACTTCTCAGGCAGCTGTGAGCAAAGGCTGGGGGTAGAGGGAATAAGTGACAGAATTCTGCACCCTGTACACAGAATCAGGGGAAAGGCTTTGAACTTTATCCTAAAAATGAGGGAGACCATTAAAAAGATAGGAAGGTTGGAGAAAGAAAAAAATTGTAAGAGAAGACTGTTGTATGTCAATATAATGTCTTTTTAAATGAGAAGAGCTACATTTGGATATTTTTTTGATGATCACTTGGGACTTGGTTCACATAACCTCACAGTTGACTGAACACTCCTCTTTGACCTTTCCTTCCTTGGGGACCAACTCAGGTTTAATTGAAGCTTTTGTCTCTATCTCTGCTTTTGACAGCTGGGAGATTAGCAGGGGTTTGGTGATTAGTATTTAACTGTTCACTAATGTTCCCATGAGTTTGTTGATCACAATCTAGTTTAAAATGGATGCAAGGTTTTCAAAATCTAGAAGAAGAAGAAAAAAAAAAGGATGTGGTGTCTGAGCTAATTCAATTTATTGAAAGGATTCAAGTAAGAATCAAATCGATGGTCAGTCACATTTCACAGCACAATGATATTTTGCACTGGAAATATGCCACAGCCATATTTAAATTCAGGAGTGTGGACTGAGAGTGAAGAGTGAACTGCAGGGTTTCCATGGAGACCTGATCTTTAGCAGTCTCTATTTAAAGCAGTCTACCAGTATCTTGGTCCCCATATGCATCTCTAGTGGCTTAGGACTCAGACAAGGAGACAAAGCTTAATATGTTATAGTTAGTCTTGGAAAGGTTCAACTCAATTTGATTGCCTATTCATTTGGACAATCATTCAACAAATCTTTCTCCTTCCCTCTCTCCTTTTTCTTCTCTCTCTCTTTCCTTCTCTCCTCTCAGTCTCCTTTCCACCTGCCACTAGATAATGAACGAGTGATGAAACAGAGATTTGCCTGTGAGTAAGATGACCTATTAGAAGGCAGACATGCATTCAAATCCTCACCACACTGTGAAGGAGGCAAGGTCCTCATAAAGTACTGCATGGAGCAATAGGAACCCAGAAGAAAAATGGTCCTGAGACAACTGTGCAGGTAACCTCTCTTGCAATTATCACCACCATCACCACCCATATCACCGGAATCATTGCAGGTATTTTTGCACTCTCTACAATTATCACCACTCTCATCATTGCCATGGTCACCATCATCATTGCTGTTTCTATGGTCATCTCCCTCATCGATGTCACGAACACCACCAGTATCTCTACCATCATCAATACCACCATTTTCTAGTGATCCTACTACCTTTGAAAATCGAGCCTGGAGAACCAGTCCTCTGGAATGTGAGGGCTAATCCTGAAGAGAGAAGTGGAAGTACAATGAGTGCCAATGAATTGTTCAATTTGTCAATGCAAATTATCCATATCCAGTCACTAAGTAGTATAGATATTTATTCCACGTTATTTGTCTCTCTTCCTATTTTTCCATCCCAGCTGCCCATCATCTCTCATTTCACAAATGGATGTTTATGTCTATTTCCTAACTGGCCCTCTGCCTCTGCCTATCTTACCCTTCAAAGCATTTCTCATGTCCTGCCAAATGAATCATTTCAAAATACTGATTTATTCCTTTTTGTGTTGTACTCAAAATGTCTTAGCCAAATTTTTCCACCTAGATCTTAAAGTCTCAGTGGATTTTTTTCCTCAGATTTATTTCCTCTGACTTACTTGTCTTCTTGAGACTTTGGGAACCTGCTCATTATTCTTTCCAACTGAGTATGGTTACACCCATCTGTATACTGTGACTCAATATGTCTTGTTGGTCTGTCTTCTACAGTTTTCTGTATCTATACAAATCCTACTTATTTTCTAACCTTGGCTTAAATCAAGCATCTTATAAGGAATTCATCTTGAGCACATTAAAGAGACTTGGCTTGAAGATGATAGGCTAAACCCCCATGTTAGAATTTCCACATCCTATGACTTCAAAATGATCATAAAGTGATGAAGAGTTAAAGCTATAACAACCAAGAGCATAGAACACTTACTCACAGAAAACTTCCAGAAGACAGAAAGTGGCTTCTGAGCACAGTGGCTTGGAGTAGAGGAAATGAAGCTATGAAGAAGTTGCAACAATCTGACAGAAGCAGAAGTGCAGACCCTCCTGACTCTAAGAGTGGAAATACTAAGCTGGGCTGAAGACCAGGAGCCAAGAGAGACAGGACGTCAACAAAATAATAAATATCTTTACATTTGCTCAAAACCCAAGCAGTTTGCTAGTTAGCAAAAATACAGGGAATTTTTTTCTTTGAAAGAAAAAGAAAAAGGAAGAAGAGAAGGAGGAAGAGGAGGAAAAGGAAGAAAGGAAGGAAGGAAGCAAGCAAACAAAGGAAGAGGGAGGGAGGAGAAGGATGAGGAAGAGAAGAGATAATTCCCAATATAACATCGATCCTGTAGATGTTTGCCTACAAATAAATCAGTCTTCATTCTGGCATTTGAGAAGTCTTCGATATGCAGTCAGCTTTTGGTCTGTTCACGTTAAAGAGATACTTCCAGTTAACAAGCTAATGCCTCCACCCAGAGAAGTTTGGATTAGCCTCCTCACCCTACATTCTGAAATGTCAACCATCACTGAAATGCATTCAGAAATTTTAGGGAAAAGTGCACGTTGTATGATACATTCAAGGAAGACTGAACACAAGCATGATTAAAAGAGACACTTTCAGCTAAGAAACCCATTTTCATGCACAGAGAATTCCTGATCAACCTTCCTAAATATGCAGTTCCTCTCATCTCTTCTCACCCACCAGTAGGGAAGTGCTGGACAGGATCTGAAAGCACTGAGAGCAGCAAGCAAGCTGCATAAGTCCCTTAGCTCTTCATCACAAGTGCAGGACTCCACTATCTGTTTTCTTCCCCTGCCATGAGCTGAATATGGGGGACAAGACAACATTTGAATAGTTGCTACCTTTAAGGGCAAAAACTTGGATGCCTGTACAGCAAGTGAGAACCTGTTCAATCTAGAGGCTGCAAAGCACCTTGTGGCCAGTGGTGTTTCCCAGTACATAAAGAAGGAAAGTTTCTAAAGTAAAACCAATGTCAAAACAAACAAATGACCCTCTACCAGCTAATTTTCTTCTGAGTGGTGCTGGGGATCATGCCAGCCTCTGAGTGCATGGGTTAACTTTGGCTATTTTTCAATACCCCCAGTCCATTAATGAGAAAATGCATGACATCCCTACCACTGCACAGTCTTGCTTCACCCCTGAGAATATGTGAACTGGATGATACATGAATAAAACTAACCATAGACATGGTTTCAGATACACAAATACGAATGAATGCAGAAACACAAGAAATGTGAAAAAAAAAGTAAGACAGAATATCATTCTAAAAGACAACTACTTCATTGGAATGGAAGTTAATGGAACTGAGGTGGATGTAATTCCCAAACAAAGAACTCAAAAGGATGATCAACAAAGTTACATAGAAAAGCCTGGAAGAACTTAAACAGAATGAAAATAGCAAGCTAAATGAAATAAGGACATTCAGGATGAGTACAAGGAATTCAGCAAAGCTAAAGAGATCATGACAAAGAAAATCAAATTGAAATCATGGACACAAAAAGCTCAGCTAGTCAAATAAAAACCTCAGTTAATAGTCTAGCCAATAGACTGGATCTAGTTTAAGATAGACTCGAAGAGTTTGAAGACAAGATAAAAGAACTGGATTGTTTATATAAGATTTGAAACAATTAAAAAATAGAGCATGAAAGACAAAACAACTTCTCAAAGTTTGAGAGAGAGTCATCTAGGTACAAGACCCAAAACATAAAAGAGCTGGAAAAAAAAACCCTTTGCATCATATTGCAGTTAAACTATGTACACAGAACAAGAAAGGAATACTGAAATGTGCAAGCAAGAAGTGTGAAGTCATATACAAAGGCAAATCCATCATAAAAATAACTGATGTCTCAACAGAAAGTCTAAAGCTAGGAAAGAAAATAAAGCCCTGAAAGAAAATAACTTAATAGACATTATTGTACTCAGTAGTGCTAGTCTTTATAACAGAAGGAGAAATAAAAGCTTTCATGATAGACAAAATCTAAAGAAATCCATGATCACCACGTTAGGACTGCAGAATATACTTTTAAAAATTCAATACAGAGAAGGAAAACACACACACAGACACAGACACACACACACAGACACACACACACACACACACACACACACAACCAGAAAAATTCAGGTAACAATGAATTCCACTAGATAAACAGACAAGCAAATAGCAATTAGGGAAGAATAGAACATTACAAAACAACCAAATGACAGGAATTACAACATACCTTTCAATAACTCTTTATGTCAAGTCTCAATTTTTAGATCAGGTTGAGTTAAAAAACAAGAACAAGGCCTTGCACTGGTGGCTCATACCTGTAATACTAGATACTCAGGAGACTAAGATCTGAGGACCATTGTTCAAAGCTATCTGGGGCAGGAAAGTCCATGAGACTCTTATCTCCAATTAACCACCAAAAAGCTGGAAGTGAAGCTGTCATTCAACTGGTAGAGTGCTAGCCTGGATCAAAAAATGCTGAGAGACAGCACTTATGCCCTGAGTTCAAGCCCAGGCACACTCCCTCTGTTCTGTCTTCCCCATCCCCCCAACACACATAACAAGAACCAACCATCCATTGTCTACAAGGATGAATCTCAATGGCAAAGATAAATACAATGTCAAAGTAAGAGGATTAAAAAAAAAGATATTGTAAGTAAATGAGCCTTAAATGCAATCAAGAATAGCCATATTCATATGCAACAAGGCAGACTTCAGACCAATTGGCCAGAAAAAACAAATAAGTTAATTCATATTTTAATAAAGGGAACAATCCATAAAGAAGACAAACATAGACATATGCACACAAACTATGGCTCACCCCTTTTTATAGGTGAGTTATGAAAATTTTTTGTACCAAAACAAACACTATAAGAATGATCATTATAATACATAAAAGCCCAGATAGGTGCCCAACCAATAATAGCTGTGACTTTAACATCCTATTCTAACCAAGACACAGTGCTTTCACTTAAATAAGAATATTTTCAAATAAGTCACTAAATTTTGCACCTCCAGCTCCAAGAGGAATAAGAACCAGACTGCGGGTGATTGAAGCCTATAATCCTAGGCTGAAATTGAGGGATCACAATTTGGTGTCATCCTGGGGAGCATTTTTTCTGAGAGTCTACTCTCATCTACAGCTGGGCACAGTGACGCGTCCCTGTCATTTCAGCTACAGGGAAAGCACAATGCAGTGGCACTTGTCTCTTCTGCCAGCAACACAGAGAAGCACAAGTTAGGAGGATCACAGTCCAGGCTGGCCTAAGCAAGAAGTGAGACTCCATCTTGAAAATGACCAACTGGAAAGGAGAATCGGAGAGTGGCTCCAGTGGTTGAGCACCTGCCCAAGCAAGTGCATACACTTAGTTTAAATCTTAGAACTTCCAAAAATAAATGAATCAATACAGACATGTACAAATTTTTAGACACAGATCTCCTACCAAAATTGGACAAGAGGATCTAAGCAGCTTAGTGAGATTGAAGCAATAATTCACTCCCAACAACCCAGCATCAGTTCCACTAGGCCTTTAAAAAGAAAACTAGCACACATGCTCTTCTAACAATCCTGTGAAGTATAAAGAGAAGGGATGCTGCAAAACTGATCGATGCTCTGAAACCAAATTGGAAAGACATTATAATGAGGATGAACTGCAAGAGTTTCATTTCTGGAACATTTTTAGAAACATAAATGTGGTTTAAGGGGAGGGAAGGATGTGTTTTCATTTGCTTAAGAGGAGAATGCTTCTACAGAGGCCTATGCACAGTCAAGCTAATGAGAGCTAAGCAGCACAGCCTCCACCACACAGGCTTCTTCCTGGGCCTTGAGCAACCCCCCAGCAATAGTTCACTTGATCATATATTTAACATATATATTTTATTTTATTTATTTTTTAATTTTTTATTTTTTGGCCAGTCCTGGGCCTTGGACTCAGGGCCTGAGCCACAGAGCCACTTCTGGCCATTTTCTATATATGTGGTGCTGGGGAATTGAACCCAGGGCTTCATGTATACAAGGCAAGCGCTCTTGCCACTAGGCCATATTCCCAGCCCCTCTGATCATATGTTGTTTGTCTTCATTTTAGCCAATCACCTTCTATGTTAGGATACCACCAATCATGCTGATCACTGTGACAAAGTGTCTGGTCACCATTAAAGGAGGTTCAGTCCATGGTCAACTGGCTCACTACTTTAGGGCCTGTGGTAAAGTCCATCCAAGTGGGAGTTCATGGCATAGAAAGATGCTCAGCTCAGCTCAATGCAGCCATGAGGCAGAGACAGGAAAGGGCCAGGGTCTCAAAGTCCCTTTCAAGGGCACAATCCCAATGACCTAACTTCCTCCCCTTAAGCTCTGGTCCCAATGCCCCCTTCCAAAGCATGCTTCCAATTACTTCTTTACATTGGGCAAAATGTCCTAAAGGTCTCACTATCTGCCATTCTTGCCACAGGCTTGGGACCAAACTTTGATACACTTTTCTAAACTATGTTGTATTAAGTACCTATTATTAAGTGATTCGACTGTTTTCAAATAGTTTTATTAAAAAAAAATAGAGCCCCTAAAATTGTATAAGCTTTCAGGGTTTACAAATTTGCTTATTTTCCTGCCTTTCCACTGAGGATGTATGGGCAAGTTTCAAAATGTCAGAAGCCATATCCTAAGCCATGGGGAATTCACATCTCCAACTTAGCAGGGTTGATTTCATAAAAGGCCAAGAGTTCTACCTCATATACATGAAGCCCTGGGTTCAATTTCTCAGCACCACATATATAGAAAAAGCCAGAAGTGGCGCTGTGGCTCAGGTGGTAGAGTGCTAGCCTTGAGCAAGAAGAAACCAGGGACAGTACTCAGGCCCTGAATTCAAGCTCCAGGACTGGAAAAAAAAAAAAAAGTCAGGAGTTCTGCCCTCAGACAGCTCTTAGAAGGAGAGCAAGATGGAACCTTTCAAAACCCTCTGCTGTTAAAAGCTGGTCTTGTTGGCAGATGGAAGAGATGTCTGCCAGAGCCTGGGACTTCAAGAAGATGGAATAGGCCCCACTGGTATCCACATCCAGGATTCCGGGCACAGGACCCAAGTTCCTTTCATTTGGGTGGCACCATTCCAATGTTCAGCCCTGGAACTGAGCTGGCCAAGATGTTGTGCCAGGCCCAGGGCTTAGTGGTACCCAGGATGCCAAACAGACATATACGGGGGGGGGGGGGGGGAAGAGAGAGCATGCAAGCTCCTAGAAGTGATCAAGGTGCTCAGACCTAGATCTGGTCATCTGGAGTCCCTCACCTCCATCCTTTCAGACCTCAACTGTATTCTCTCACACAACTCTATGGCCACTCGCCTTTCATTTCCTCTTGCTCTTTGTAAAAGAAAGTAGGCATAAGGATAAAAGCAGACAGAGAGAATGAGAGAAGGTAGGACATCTAAGCTTCCTTGTAAGTAGAAAGCAGGGGAGAGTCACTTCAAGCTGTTGGGGGGGGGGAGGGGGGGGAATTGAGTTTTTTTCCCCTTCTGCTGCTGTCCTGATTTGGGATCCTGAACTGACTGGGACAAGGTTTCTTCATGGCTCCATCTTTGCCTTTAAGAAGATAGACCGAAGGAAAGACACAATCTCAGTTTGAGCGTGATAACTAATGAGGGAATGGAGGAGGCTTGGGGTGGGTAGTGATCTTGGAAAATCCACACGGCATTCACTGAGAGGAGTGAGAAAGTTTCCCTCTCATTCTTGAATGTTGATTATGTTCCAAGATTTAAACACATTTTGATGCCTTCACACAAAATTAAATCTCAAGTGTTTTAAGGCAAAAGTTGCATATATCAGAATAATAAATAAACAATAACTAAACAAGTTAAAGCTTTCCAGGGACCAACTTCAAAACCCCAGTAGACAAGCACTTTCCTGACTCCTTCACTATGCCCCTCCAGTCCCCCCCAGCGCTGGACTCTGATCCAATGCCACTTTAAAGGGAGCATCTAACTCCAGACTTGAAGGGGAGGCTAAATCTCTCCAAGTCCTTGGAATGCAATGACAATTAAGGTTGAAAAACGAGGGCGATGAACAGTAGTGGCAGGTTTTTTTTCAAGTTGGTGTAAACATTGGCTGCAGGGAGACAGCTGGAAAGTGGGAATCAAAGCAACTCTGTCAGATCGGTGCTTCAGATCTCCACGAACTCCTTGAAGATCATCTAGCCTCTGTGAACACAAGTAGCCGATAAAAGGCTCCTCTAAGCTCACTTCTTATCAGCTCCTACAAACACCAAACCTGCATCACAGCACCAGCTGTGGAGAGTGCCTTCCTTCTAGCTACAGGACGGGGTGCTCCCAGCAGGTGCATTGGACTCAGGAGGGACTGCATGGGTCTTCTCCCAGGATAAATCATGCACGCTTCCTTTCGTCCCTTCCTGGTCCACCTTGGATAGATCTGGTTCAGGGTAACTAAGAAAGAGGCAAAGAGGCTACCAGCTCGCAACCGCAAACTCCTCTGGAGCATGAAGGGACAGAGGGAGGCGTGGCCTGTGCCATTGAACATTAAACATAAAGCAACAATTAGGCCTGGGTCTTTCCCAGCTCTTGCCAACCAGAAGGAGTTGAACTGACTCCTTGTTTCAACAGAAAATATTGACCCAAGGCCACTGGCCCGTCATGGCCTTGTTTTGTGGCTTTGCTGTCTGGCGCTGTTCTTGGACTATCATGGTGAAACCCTGAAGACACCCATGAAAAGGAAGAGCAGTTCCTTCTCCATGATTCAGCAAGCAACCAGAGACTGTTAGTTCAACTCCGTGATTTCAGATAGTTAATCCAGTTTTTATTCAACTGGAGGCTAGTCAGGACAACAAAATAAAACAAAATAAACCAACAGAAGGACAAGCCCATCCTACATGATCAATCAATGTTGTTCCTGTTTAGCCTGTCCAGGGTCCCCCAGTGGCTTTTAAATTACTTATGCTTTGGAGCTTTGCTCCACCCTCAAGACTTCTGTTTTCCCCTGCAGCTATGGAAATAGGTATAGTTAGACTGGTTTCTGAACTTAAGTTGGATGAGTTTCTAAAAATGTGAAAATTGAAAGCCAGAATCAGTGTTCACAATGGTGGTATCTATTATTCCCGATGAGGAAAGGTGGGAGGGAAGAGGACAGTGAAAGATTCCTGATTCTACCGGCAGTCAGCCATTAACACATGAGGGGAAAACAGACCAGTGCATTCAATGGTATGTTTTGGATTCATACTCAAAGTTGCAATAACAAACTTAAAAATATGCAACTTTGAATTCACCATCAAAACTTGATGTTTGGATTTTTATCCAGTCTAATGATGTATGGGACCATACTTATCATGATTCATTCTACAGCTGACATTATATAATTTGTGTTTTACTATAACCTGAGTTTTGCCCATGACTCTGAGATTATGACTTGGTGGATTGATCTAATTTTTACAAAGGAATATTCACCCTTGATTGCTGGAATCATGTAAATTCTCAATTGGGACATCTTCCTGCCTAGTTTTAGCTTTACAACAAAACTGTACTAACTACAAGAACTCTCATTTAACGTGCAAAAGTAATCAAAAGTCATGCTTAGAAGAGCAAATTAGAACTCTTTTGTCTATTCAGAAGAAGCAAGCATTGATTCATTAGTTCATCTACTGATTATTTGTTCTACATGCTCCAGTAACTGATTAAGATTTTTGATACAGAAATAAGTAAGAACCAGTCTCGAATGATCACACACACAAACAGGCAGACACACACACGTAAGAAGAATTTCCTACAAAGGAAAACACACTACCAAATCTGATAGCTCCCCTAGGTGGGACCTAATCTGCCCAAGTGTTCTGAGACCACAGAGACAAACTGTAAATTCATTCAATCAAGGAAGGCCTTACAGAATAGGTGGTTTTTCAGCTGGCTCTTACAATAGTCAATCCATTTGCTTGTCCAACATTGGCCAGTTAGCTAACTAAGCAGGCCAGGCCTGAGGTCTACAGAAAGACTCTTCTCTGGCTGTCATGAGAACATGATGACAAAAAGAGACAAAGAAACTAAGGGGGAACGTAAGAGAAAATGTATTATTATTTAAAACATACCCTTCAACCTGGGGGCTGGTGGTTCATGCATGTAATACTAGCTGCTCAGGAGGCTGAGATCTGAGGATCATGATTCAAAACCAGTCTGTGCAGGAAAGGCTGTGAAACTCAAATTAGCCACCAGAAAACTACAAGTCTAGCTATAGTTCAAAGTGGTAGAGTGCTTGCCTTGAGCAAAAAAGCTTAAGGATAGTGTCCAGAAGCAACAAAAATAAATAAATAAAACATATCTTTTAAAGTGTGCTAACTAATGTGACTTCCTTATAAATGTGTCTAAAATAAAAGAAAACTTGGATGACTAGCAGGTTTGAAATCCCAGTTGGCCTAACTGTTTGAGTCTTTTAATTTATGTTTTTCCCTGCTTGGTCATCCTAATGGTTATCCTTGACTTGTTCCACAATGTGTCTTTAATATGTATTCCAAGATCAAAATTTTCCATCCTGTAAAACACAAAATACCTTGTCGCTTTCCTATAAATGCTTCATCACAAGTATTACTATCGCGACAAGCTTCTGATCAATAGGGACATCTTCATTTGTGTCTAAACGCCCTCCATCTTCCCCAGGGGCAGCCAGTGTGGTCTCTCTCTCCTACACCTGCAGAGACTAAGTGGGTCTTCTCAAGACATCCCATGAAATATTGATTGGAGTTCCAGTGGAAAGGCATGTATTCCTGTAGACCGAAGTCACTTGAGTGAGCAGGAGCCCCTGGAGGGGACGCACTGCCCCGAGCATGTGAGACAAAAATGGGAGACGTGGAAAAGGGTGAGAACGTCGTTGGTAGGTGGATCCTTTTTGCAATCTCACACAGCAGAGCAGGACTTTTAACAAATGATCCTGGCGATAAAAGCCTGGCCCGTGGGTGGGGAGGAGGCAAGAAGGGCTGAGATGGAAGAGGAGAGAAGGCAATAAAACAGGAGCCATGACATTATCAATTATTTCTCAACAAATCCACTTAAAAAATCACAAAACTGTTTACTCACCCTTTTCATTCCATTTCCATCCCATTCCCACCCAATACAGATGGACATGAACAACTGTTATCTGGGGTAGGGGAGAATTAAGGTGGGAGAGCCACAATGCCTAACAATGCCCTGTTTGTATTTAGCTTGTTGGCTCTCTCTCTTTCTCTTCCTCTGTGTGTGTGTATGTGTGTGTGTATGTATGTGTGTGTGTGTTTAGTCTCTTTATTTTTTATTTTTTTTCTCAAATTTTTATTATCAAACTGATGTACAGAGAGGTTACAGTTTCATACATTGGGCATTGGATACATTTCTTGTACTGTTTGTTACCTTGTCCCTCATGCCCCCCGCCCTCCCCCCCTTTCCCTCCCCCCCCCCAGGTGTTCAGTTCACTTACACCAAACAGATTTGCAAGTATTGCTTTTGTAGTTATTTCTCTTTTTTTTACCCTGTGTCTCTCAATTTTGGTATTCCCTTTGAATTTCCTACTTCCAATACTAGTCTCTTTTTAGAGTCAAGGAAGTCATTTATATTTCTTTTACCTAGAAATTTCAATAGTGGAGAGATAGGGGAGATCAATGGAAAGGATGACAATGATTATGATGCATCACACTCATAAATTGACAATTTGGATTAAAATCCCTTTGTACAACTACGTCAAGATAATTTAAAACAAAATCTTTTTAAAGAAATTGCTATAGTGTGAATCTTGACTTGATCATCAGCTGTGGGATACTGGGAGTTGGTAGAACCTTTAAGAATGTGGGCCTAGGAGATGGAAGTTAGTCCATTGGGGGTGTGACCCAGAAGTGAGTATTGAGATCCAACCCCTTAATTGAGTCTGGCTGCTTCCCAACCTCTGGGAGGTGAGCAGCTTCCTCTGCTGTTCTCTGCCACCAGGCTGTATAGAGCCACAGCAGGCCCAAAGTTACAAGCCCAACAAGACACTGTGAACTATAACCCCTGAAACTATAAGATGAAACACACCTTTAATCTTCAGAAGATACTTATTTCAGGTATTTGGGAAACACAATCTGCCACAGAATTTATGGATTCCATGAATGTAAGATGGAGGGAAATCTTACAGAACTGGTAGGGTAGGGTCAAAGGGAAACAAGTGGATGAATGAAGAGAGAAGAGGGGGAGAATGCGGTCAAGATTCCAATGTATATCCTACAAAATTAAAGAGTGAGAGAAAGGGTGGATAGTGGAGTGATAGGTAAGAATGCTGAATGGGGTGACATTGATCAAGATGCATTGCATTCATATACTGCCTTGTGAAGTGGCAACTCCTTTGTGCAACTATTTAAAGATAATTTTTAAACACTAAAAAGAAAAAAAAAGAACTTCCAATCTTTTACATTTTTTTTAGAGGAAGAAATGAGAGGGTCACAGTCTGCTACTGGACAAGCTGAGCCTGGAGCCAGGACTCATCGTACACCTTTTCACCTGCATGGGGCACAGTAGTGTCCTCTGTGGGCATCCAGACAATAGGAGGGAAGAAAAGGGTATTTGAGCATCCCACAAGGACTGAGAGCACTCCTGCTCTAACCTCTACGAGGGCTGAATGTGTCCCATCCCAGGTTCTCCTCCCAGGAAGAGCCATGCTCTCAAGGACTCCGTGCTGGGACCCACAGAGAAACATTTGCCACCTTCTCCCTTCTGTCCTATATTGGCCTCCTGGGGCCATTTCCTCCTGTGGCCTCAATGAGCACTACTACTGATGGGATCTTTGTTATCTTACTGCTTCAGAGAATCCTCTAGGCCCAAGATCATTTCCCTTTCTTCTCTTATCCAACAACAAATGTCCTTTTCCCAGAGTCAGATGACTACCTCCAAAGCAGTACAATGAGGGCAATTTGAGGGCAAGCTCAGATTTGGTCAGCTCTGTGGTTGTTTTCAGTCCTGCCTCTTGTGCATTGTTTTAGAACACCTGTGGACATTTCATGATTATTTTTAATTTCAATCATGAGTATGTGACATTGTCACGCATTCCATTACACCAAACCCTCCCTCTATGTATCTACCAGCACCCCAGTAACTCAAAACTTAGCACAGCCATTTTATCCACCCCAAGTCCAGAGTGCAATGCAAAGGCCATCAGCTATCTCACGATTCCCTCAGAGGAACAGTGAGTTAGAAAGAGCCGGGTTTTTACATATGAAACTGTAACCCCTCTGTACATTACTTTGACAATAAATAAATAAATAAATAAGGAGCTGGGTCTGTCCTTTTGGTTCCTGGAATTCTTGCCTTCTCTGCAAACAGCTGTTTTCACCAGGGCAGTCGTGCAGGATGCAGAGATTGCTTTGGTTGCAGGGCACAGCTACCACTTGATGAAAGTACAGCTTCATCATGGTACAAGCAGTGTCAGCCACATGTTGAACCAAATGCAGTTATTACAAAGGACATCATCTTTTGTTGTTGTTAACACAAAGGTGACATAAAGAGGGGTTACCATCATCTTTCTTTAAAGTTGTGAATATCTTAGATATTTGTCTTCAAACTGACAGGGAGGAAGGCCTGGGCTCCCAGGGACTCGGAGTCCATGCCAACGTATTTCCTGATAAATGTCTGACCACTGTAAAAAGGGCTATATTCTAATAGATGCAAACTAGGCAGCTTCCACAGTAAGTAATTATCATCCCCAATTCTTCTCAGGAGAAACAAAAATTCCAAGAGCCACAAGGGAGAATATAACAAGAAGGATCGGCATTATGAATTAGGAACAGAAAATGAAAATACTGCTTTAAACTAAAAGTTATAAATAACAGCTAAGGCACTGGTTGATCACACCTGTAATCCTAGTGACTCAGGAGGATGAGATCTGAGGATGGTGGTTTGAAGCCAGCCTCAGTGGAAAAGTCTCTTATCTCCAATAAACTACCCAGAAAAGGCTGGGAGTGATACTGTGGCTCAAGTGGTAGAGCGCTAGCCTTGAGCACAAAGAGGCTTAGGGACAGCTCCTGGGCCCTGAGTTCAAACCCCAAGACTGGCATTAAAGAAATAACTGCTAAGGATGTCTTGCCTCTTCATTATAATAAATTCTCAAAGAAAAGGATGGTAAATAGGTATGGGAGGATTTTTTTTTCTTTTGTGTCTCCGAGTTTCTCTCAGTTTTCCATATTCTCCAATAAAGAAGCTATGATATAGATTGTTCATTTTCTTATCACCAACATTTAATGGAATGTCCACTGCATGCCAAGATATAGAAATCAAAGGTGGACAAGAGGCAAACTTCCAAGGTGGATGAAACAAGTAGCTTCCATTTTATATAAATGATACAGCAATGCTCACACAAGGAGCTTGATCCTCTCTAAGCATCAACAGGCTACAGAATGAACTGCAATCATGGCATCTGAGAGTGGGTGTGGATAGGGTGGAGATACCATCTTTCAGAAGGAAATATTCCTTAGATAAATACAAAAAGGAGAAACTCTCCTCTCCTCTACCACAGCCCCAACTAAGCAGAGAGAATTTCCACATGGCCACTTTGCTGCCTGTCTCTGGGGACCACAGAGGGAACAGACCTCCCCTCAGGGGGCTCTGGAAGTTAGGGCTGTCTGGCCCTGGTATTTATCGGGTGTAAGGAGCCAGGGTGGATGGGATGAGCTGGCTGGCCAGGCAGTCTCCCTGTCTCCTTCCACATGTGCTCTATCAGATACACAGCTCTCTCTGCAATCCAGAGGAGCACTTAGAAGGACCCTGTTTGAGACATAGGAAGGATTTTGCAGCCAGTAGCCTGGATGTTTATAACCCCAAGCCAAGCCGCTCGATTAGGTCTAGAAGGAGGACATGAATTCAATATTTTGGTAACATAAAAAAAGCAAAAAAATCTTTCCATAAAGCTTTATTTTTTGTAAAGAAAGTAGTATAAAACTAAATGTATACCATCTTTCTAAAATCTGAAAGATTTAAAATTGGAAATGGATATCAGAAAGAAGTAACAAAGACTAAAAAAAAAAGTCCTAAGGAACATCACTAAAATGCTCAAAATTCACTGCTAAGAAATAGACTTCAATCCTTCTAGCAGCATGAAGTCTGTCTATGCATGGACCACAGGCTGGAGGGGGAGCCAGCTAGCCACCTCCTCACAGATGTGGAAATGGCATGAAGGCTGGGCTCCCTCCAGAATTTGTGATGAGAGAGTTTAAGCCAGAGCTTCACAGGGAGGGCCTCTGCACTCATTTGAAAAGCCAGAGCAACATTTTTAATCCTTTTTCCAACATTATGATAACACGGAAAAAAGAATCATGAAGAGCCCATGAAACTATTTTCCTGAAGCAGATGCTACTATTCCCCTTTACTCCCAAGAAGTTTCCAGAAGTCCCTCCGCATGGCAAAGCCATCTGTGTCTTCTCAATGATGCAACCGAGTGGATTTTATAAGCCATACTTGTCCAACTATCCATCAATGGCACCTGATATGGCTGTGATGGAACACGTGAGATCTCCCATGCTGCTGTGAGAGAAATGGAGAATTCCAGCACATCCATGTCACCATGGCTCCCTCCCAGGTTCCTGGAAGAGTTTCAACAAGAAGATCAATAATCCTGCCTAGAGGACAATGTCATTGGGACCAAGGCCAGGATGTTAGAAGTCCCGTTTTCCTCTTTGTCACCACCAAACCATGTGATCACCATTAGGTGATAGTGCTCATTGCTGTAACATACAACCCCCCTCCAAACCTTCATGATGCAACACCATAGAGGTATTTCCTGGACACTGTCCTGGGCTAAGTCCCATCTTCCAGGGTTCCCTGAGTCCCTCACAGGAGTCTCTGAACTCATACATGAGAGAAGAGGTTTGCCAGACCTTGGCTGGCCACATTGTCTTTGCTCACATCCCACAGATCATCAGATAATTCTAATCTCACTACATGTCTGGGAAATGCATGGGAACTCAGGACAGAGAAAGGATCCTGACATAGCAAAGAAGCATATCATATGAGCATTGAGCCCTAAGCATTCTATTTACTACGTAAAATGGGCTGGTGGGATGATGATGCCTCTGAATGCACACGTCATTCTAGTATGCTGCTATCCCCAGATAAGAACTCTGACACTCTCAGACTTATCATGGTCTTAGAATTCATTTTATTTTATTTTTACTAGGAGCAAACATTCCATAGAAACCACACTTCAGATTCTGGATGGGGATCTTTTCCTGGGCTAGCGATACACATTTGAGCCTTGTTTTCAGACAATGGGAAGCAGAAAAGAACCTCACTTCCTCTTACTCATGAGATTGGAATGAGACTACAGAATGCTGTGTCCCTGAGCCCACATGGTGGGGAGAGTAAGTAAACTGAGGACATTTTCAACTTAAAATACTTTTAACTTACAATGGATTTATCAGGACATAACCCTCACAAGTGAAAGGACAGTTGTATCCATCTCTAGCTGGAGTTCACACATCACACAAAATACATGAAGTTTATTACTCAGCTATTATCTGAGACTTCTCAAGAAACAACTACACTGATGCTCAAAAAGGTCATCACAGAAGACAAGATGTATCAGAAAATACTGGTGGAAAAGCCAGTTGAGCTGTCAACAAGCAATCAGGTGCCTTCCCAACACAGAGAGTCTTTGATCCATTGAGCCAGCTCTTCATGTGGCTGAGAAGTCCAAGAATCTTGGGATTGGGAAAGCCATGCAGAAGCTTCTATGGGCTCAGCAGCAGTGGTTTTACACAGGATGATCTCTGTGGTTACAGCTGCAGTTAGAAGAGAAATTAAGAAGTTAATGAGGTTACTGGACTTGATTGTGTGTTCTTCTAAAGATCTGCAAAGCCTGATTATCTCTATGGCTGAGAAACATTGCTGAGATGAGCATAAATTAATAACCTGTCGTTGATATGTATCTGAGTATTACTATCAAGATCTGAGTGGGCATTTAAATCAATAATAAATGCAAAATAAACTGGTTAACTGCCAAATAAATTAGCCCAATGCAATTTCCTGGGTGTCTTATTTTCCTTCTTTGTTTTACATTATGAAGATAACAGATATAGAATTTCAGCCCTAATGATTTTTTCTACTTTATTTTATCACAATAATTCATCCAGTTCTATCATTTACATGGTCTAATAATCTGAAAAAAGGTTTAGTTACTAGATGTTTAAGCTAGGAATATATGACAAGAAGTAGGTATATGTGTTTGTTAATAGATACTGGATGTGCCATTTTCACAGCTAGAATTATGTATTAGAAAAAAGGTACAAGAGTAGTGTGTGTGCACGTGTGCACACACGTGTGTGTGGTATGCTGGTACTGGGGTTTGAACTCAGGACCTAGGTATTGTCTTTTAGCTTTTTTGCTTTTTTATTTTTGTCTAAGGCAGATGCTCTACCTCCACTTCCTATAGCAGTATCTTATAAGTGAGTGTAAGAGAGAAGAGCTTGCTAAAGATAATTTTTAACATAGCTTTAAAAAACAAGACAACTTTTCTTCCTCTCATTTTGCACACTAAATCGCATTTTTCATAATACTGTTGTTGCTGTAACTAATGTGTATAAACTGAGATTTGTGTGACAGAATTCTCCTTAGATGTCTCCCTGTGATTGCCCATTATTTTTGCTAAATTCTATGCATGCATTACCGAATATGAAAGAAGATTAACAGTTGACTGGCATCACCTTGAACCAGAGCTGGGCAGTTTGATCATCTAATGGGAGCTAAACATCCTGATAGAATTGGTGACATTCTCATCAGCACAAATCTGTTTTCTTTTAAGTGTTTTTGGTAATATATACATCTGATTACAATCTGCTGAAGGTCAGTCATTATATTAGCTTGAAATTCTGAACCCAATTAAGGTAGCACATCAGATTGTCACAACCAAGCTACTATTTTCCTGAGAACACCAGGATCATTCTTTTAATCCGTGAATGAAACTTATTAAATTAATAACATAAAGAATAAAAAACCCATATGATTGACTACAGAATCCAAAAGTAATTTTGTTAAAAATTAACAATTGTCGCTGATTTTTTTAAACTCTTTAAAAACTAGAAGTGATATGTTTTTCCTTAATATGATAAAATATAGCTTTCTCTGAGCAGCAGCCAATATCAAATTACTGGTGAAGCACTACAGTGTGCTTAAGTTAAAGCAAGCTGAGAATCTCCACTGTCAACACTCACCAGTGATTTTGGGCATTGTTTTTTGCTAGAGGAATAAATTAGGAAAATAGATTCAAATATTGAAAATGTAAAAGAAATTATCAAATTGAAGAATATAGCAGCACCTCATTTGCCTATGGTATCAGGACTACTTTCCTATATCTAACCACTAGTCTCTGATGCGTTAAGGATTCAATACTAAAGTTTGAAGGCTTGGGATTTAACATTGATTTTTGTCATTGAAGGAACAAACTGAAGATACTAGAAGATGGAAAGACCTTCCATGTTCATAGATGGGCAGAATTAATATTGTGAAAATTAGCAATCCTACTAAAAAAAAGTCAACAGATTCGGTGCCATCCTTATCAAAATTCTAATGTCGCATTTTCACAGAAATAGAAAAATCAAGTCTAGGTCTGGGGATGTGGCCTAGTGGCAAGAGTGCTTGCCTCTTATACATGAAGCCCTAGGTTCAATTCCCCACCACCACATATATAGAAAATGGCCAGAAGTGGCGCTGTGGCTCAAGTAGCAGAGTGCTATCCTTGAGCAAAAAGAAGCCAGGGACAGTGCTCAGGCCCTGAGTATAAATCCCAGGACTGGCAAAAAAAATCAAGTCTAAAATTTATACAAAAGAATAAAAGTAGTCAAAGTAATCCTGAGCCGGAGGTATCACAACACAAAACTTCAAATTATATTATAGAACTCTAGTAACAAAAACAGCATGGTACTGACACCAAAACAGAGATGTAGAAAAATGGAATCACACAGAAAATCCAAAACTCAAACCACATAATTACAACTATCTGATTTTTGACAAAGGGGCTGAAAGCATGTTGGATAAAACATTCTATTCAACAAATGCTACTGGGAAAACTGGACTGCCAAAGACTAAATCTATATTCTTCTCTCTCAACCTGTACAAAAACCAATTTAGAATGAATGGCAGAACTTGATATAAGCCCTGAAACTTTAAAACTTCAGAAAAATGTAGTGAAAACCTCAAAGATATGGACATAAGAAACAGTTTTTGAATAGGATTCCAATACCTCAGGTAATGTAGCCAAAATGACAAGTAGGATTGTGTCCAATTAAAAGCAGAGCAAAGAAAACAATGCACAGAATAAAAAATGCAACCTATGAAATGGGAAAAAATCTTGCCAGCTGATTGTATGTCAAGGGATTAATATCCAGATTGTACAAATAATTTAAAAATTAAGTATCAGAAAAGAGAAAATGTTTCATTCAACAAGTGGGTAAGGGAACTGAAGAGACACTTTTCAAAACAAGAAGTACAGGAGATGGGAATATGGCCTAGTGGAGAGTGCTTGCCTCATATACATGAAGCCCTGGGTTCGAATCCTCAGCACCACATATATAGAAAAAACCGGAACTGGCACTGTAGCTCAAGTGGTAGAGTGCTAGCCTTGAGCAAAAAGAAGCCAGAGACAGTGCTCAGGCCCTGAATTCAAGCCCCAGGACTGGCAAAAACAAAAAAACAAGATGTACAAATGGACAGCAAATACATTAAATACATGGGAAAATGTTCACTATCTCTGGCCATCAGGAGAAAACCAATCAAAACAATATTCAGATTCTATCCAATCAGAATGGCTATCATCAAGAAAACACAAAAAAAATTCTTGCCAGGATGCAGGGATTGAGAAGGGTAAGGAGCCCTTGTCCACTATTAGTGGGGATATAAGTTACCTCAGTTATTATGGAAATCAAAATGAAGAGCCCTCAAAAAGCTAAAGTAGGCCTGCTGTGGGATCCTAATATATGATGACAGGCAGCTCTTGACGTTTGCCTGAAGGAATGAGAGTCAGTATAAAATTCAGACCGTTGCACACTAACATTTGTCATGGTACTTCTCACAGCAGCCTAACTAGGAAGTCAGCCTTGGCATCCATCTGTGGATGCGTGGATAAAGGAAGTATGGTACATATCCACAATGCAGTTTTCTCCAGGTATGCAGAAGAATGAAATTAGGTCATTTGCAGGAGCATAAGTAGAATGGGAAACCATCATGTTAAGTGAAATGAACCAAACTCAGAGAGACACCTATTGTATGTTCTCTCTCAGATGCACAGTCTGGATCTAAGATGATAGAAAAGACACAAATATAAATGGGGGAGTGGTTGGACGGATCAGCAGGAGGTGAGAGGGTGGGGAGAGGGCATCAAAGTGCAGCGCAGGCGTGTATGAAAAGGTTGTAATGGAACCTGTGGTTAAAAAAATGCAAGAAAGAATTTAAAGGGGTCTGTTTTGTGGGAATGGACTTTTATGATTAAATTAAATGGGTGTTCTATGTAAAAACGAGGATTTCTCCTGTAGAATTTCTCAGAACCTATAATGTACAAGTCAACTGTTCTGAATAGCTAATGTCTGAATACCAGCAAACAAGGATGCTACAGCATACCTGGCCACAGAGGCACTCCCACTGGCCCCTTTTTTGAGACAGATGTGGTTTTTCAATTCCCCCACAGTACGTTATAGCACATCACAGCAAGTCAGTGAACTCGGTGCCTGGTCAGTTAGTTCAGGATGCCACAGCACAGTGCCATCACCAGGGTAGCCAAAGCAACAGAAGTTCATTTTCTCAGTTCTGAATGCCAGAGGTCCAGACACATGTCCTGAGGGTCGGTTTCTGCTTGGCCTTCTTATTGAATCTCCCATGATCCTCTGTGAGCACAAGTATATCTGTGTCCTATCATCTCTTCTATCATCTTGGGCTAGATCTCAACCGTATGACCTCATTTTACTTTTATCACTCCCCTTTGAAGACCTTAGACTCATACCAAATACTCTGAACTATCAAGTGTTAGGGCTACATCATACCCATTGAGGGAGCTCACACCATTCAGACTCTTAACAGCAGCCATTTCTTTTCATCCACAGTGCCCTATCCTTCTTTCAGACACAGCTCACAGCTCACTGAATGTGGGTGGCTCTGATCGCTCTCTACCTACTAATCAATGAGCAAGATGAGAACAGGTACTGGGGTGACATGACTTTCGAACAGTTCAGCCCTTGAAACTTACTAGGTGGCCAATGAATGTTTACTGAGTGTGTGAATGGCAGAGTCAGAGGACCTGATTCCAAGTCTGTTTTCCACCATCGCATTGTGATCCTGCACACAATAGATGTAATAAGTACCTCCCATGATTTTGGTGAGAATTCAATAAATACGTCCCTGGCAAAGTGCCCAGCACATAAACAGAGGTCCATAAATGTTAATTGAATCTGAGGCTTTATCCTCTTCCTAGCTATCTATAAAAAACTAATTAATAATAGTGATTGCAAATGCTTAGTAATTAAATTGCTTTATAAAAGCAATAATAATGAGGCATGCTAATCCAGCCACATAGAGACATAAAGGATTTGTCATCAACAACATTGCATAAGTTAGCTCATAGGTGGAAGCTAATTTCAAATCTAGATAATTGAAGGCCCTTGGACTTCAAGGCCTGGATTTGCTCCAGTGGAGTTATTCCCAAGCAAAAAGTGAACAGCTTGCATTCTCTTCTGCGCTCTAGGGAAGTGAGACTTAAGATTTGCTGCATTTTGTCAGTTTAGGTTCTGCAGTTACAAAAAGCAGCTAAAAAACAAACAAACAACGACAACAACAGGAAAAAAAACTTTAGGGCTGGGAATATGGCCTAGTGGTAGAGTGCTTGCCTCATATGCATAAAACCCTGGGTTCAATTCCTCAACACCATGTATGTATATAGAAAAAGGCAGAAGTGGTGCTGTGGCTCAAGTGGTAGACTGCTAGCCTTGAGCAAAAAGAAGCCAGGGACAGTGCTCACACCCCTAAGTTCAAGCCCTAAAACTGGCAAAGAAAAAAAAAAAACAACAACTCTAATACTATTCAAGAAAAAGTTTCTGTTCTAGCTTTAATCAAAGAAGCAACATGTTACATGAAGTGAGTCCAAGCTCAGACAACAACAAAAATCTCTGGAAGCCAGAACTTATCTACCTCACACATGAATCCTCTGCTGGCCCAATAATGTGGCATGCCAAGCCAGCTTGTGCTGCTCTGATCTACTTGGGGACCCATGGCCCCAGTTTCTGCCCATTTCCAAGTTTACCATGGGGCCACATTCCTCCCAGACTTCTCCCAGCTCGTGACTGAGTACAATGAAGTTACTAATGAAGTCCCACTACATGATGTCCAGGGCTCCTTGAAGTAACCTTGGCTCAAGGATCCCCCATCAGGCTGGCTAGAACTTTTTTAGAACTGGGCTCAAGTCTGAAACCCTTCTAACCACTTATTTCTTCCACTTTTCCTTCAATGTAAGTCAGACCTATATCTTAATCTGAACATTCTCATCTCTTTCTGCCCACTTTTCCTCTATCAGTGATTTCACCCAGTTTTTTCTACACCTAATTTCTTTTCTTTTTCTTTTTTTTTTTTTTGTCAGTCATAGGGCTTGAACTCAGAGCTTGGGTGCTGTTCCTGAACTTTTTTGCTCAAGGCTAATGCTTTACCACTTTGAGCCACAACCCCATTTCTGGTTTTCTGATTGTTAATTGGAGATAAGAGTCTCACAGACTTTCCTGCTGGACTGGCTTTGAACCATGATGCTCAAATCTTAGCCTCCTGAATGGCTAGGGTGACAAGTGTGAGCTACCAGCACCTGGCTTCTGCATCCAATCTCATTTTAACACTTGCTGCTTTAAGGACTTGAATTGCACACATCTCCAATTTTGATTACTTGTGTTAGCAATAATCTTTTTGTTGTTGTTCATGAATCCATAGTTTGGTTGGCTTTTGGTTTGAGTCAGGCTAAACTGGTGTTGGCTGGGATGATTGATGCTTACCTTCAGATGCTGGGTCAGCTGGGAACAGGTTAGTCTCAGGTGGGCCCAACTAGAGAGCTCCAGCCTTGATGAATGGGATTTCCCCTTCTCTGGCTATGCACGTGGCATTCTCTTAAGAGGCTGAATGTGAGTGTCTCAGTGTCTTAGTATTGAGACATAAAATCACTTCCTGTACATTCAGCTGATTTACACAAGTCAAAAAGTCAGCCTAGATGTAAGAGTGAGGAAATAGAATTCTCTGTAGAAAGTGCTGGAAAGCCATGTGGCCAAGGGTGAAGAGAAAGAGAGAAAAGGAACCACATGTGTTCTTGTCACCAATTGGTCACACTCTGCTTCCCGGCACCGTTCCTGCATACATGGCCCTGTCTGTGGCTAGTAACTACCTTGGCTTTCGGAGAACTGGCCAAGTGGACCTGACCAATTAGCTTCCCTGGTCTCTTTGCTTAGATTTGGTTGCCTGTCCCTCTAGCCTGAAATCTCCTGGGTAGAGCTCTCAGCTTCTGTGAGGCACCAGAAGTACTAGACTGAGCACGGAGGAGCTGCCCAGTGGTCCTCACTTCCTCTCCTCATAGGAGACTTGAAAAGGTTTGCTTGGAGTGCAGCGAGCCTGTTTACCTTCTGTTCCCTGTCACCCTGCATCAGGTTCAGGCTCCAATGCTAAGAGAAAGGGGGCCACATTAGCATTTGAACTCCACCTCACTTTCCAGAGGAGCAAACTGACAATTAGGACCCAAACTTGCATCAAAAAAGAGCAACCCAGCATGAAGTCTGTCTAATTAGTCATATGAACAGAGAACTTCCCCTCCACTTCCTCCACAGCCTAAGCTTGTCAGATCCCATGAAGGAAGCCCGGGCCCTGACAGGCTGTTAGAAGCCTGTGGTAGGAGCAGATAGGTTCCTGTAAATGCCTTGAATGTCCCTCTCCTGGCTACAAAGTGTTCTAAAACTCACCTTTGGGTTTCTTTGTAGCTTCTGGAGTGGCAAATGACTGTGAGGCAAACTTCTTACTTATGCTATCAAAATGGTCTTGTGAAGGAAAGCCAGAGTGCTTGCTGACTGTGGTTCAAATGCATGACCTCTGTAATACCTTGTCTTGTGCTAATGGGAAACTGAGCAAGATGAAGGATTGGAGATGAAGGCTGCAGAGGAGCTGCTAATCCGGGGCAATGATTGTTTAGGCTTCTGAACTTTATGATTTTTTTTTAACCATAAAAAGTTTGAGTGCCACTAAAGGTCACCAGGCCTGTCATCAGAAAAGATTAGGGAAGACATCCACAGGGCTGGTTGGTGGGGCAGCTCCAAGAATCTGAGGAAAAACTCTCTCACTTTGGAAGGGGGGGGGTTCATGGGGCTTGAACTCAGGGCCTGGCTCTTGTCCCTGCTCTTCAGCTCAAGGCTAGTGCTCTACCACTTTGAGCCACGGCACCACTTCTGGTTATCTGGTGGTTAATTGGAGATAAGAGTCTCACAAGGTGTATGTGGGGTAGAGGGGTTTCAGGTTGCCTTCAAACCTTGATCCTCAGATCTCAGCCTCAGTAACTAGTATTACAGGTGTGAGCCACCAGCACTGGCTTAACTATCTCATTTTTGCAGGATCCATGAGAATCAGATCTGGAGGAGACAAGCCCTGAATGCTAAGGATGTCTTGCCACTGCCCAGATTTGCACAGTGGGGTTGCTTGGCTTTCCATTGTGCACTTGTGCTTTATTCCTTTGAAGAGTCATCTCTGGGGCAAGCTCATTCTGTCTGTCTGTCTCTCTCTCTCTCTCTCTCTCTCTCTCTCTCTCTCGCTCTCTCTGTGTGTGTGTGTGTGTGTGTGTGTGTCTTTCATTCTCCCTTTTCTCAGTCCTCTTTTCCTCTCTCTCTCTCTCCCCTCCTCCTCCTGAACCAAGCCTAGTGTGACCTGTTGGGGATTATTATGGCCTGGGAAAGGCTGCCCTTCCACCAGCCTTGGGACAATGGAAGTCCCTCCCACCTTCTGGCCTCCACCCCTTGGGAGGTGAAAACGTGCGTGCCACCATGATGGGGTTGTCCTGCCCACAAAGGGAAGTTTCGTGATGTCACTTGATGAACGTGACCCCTAGCCTATGACTGACCCTTTGGCCAGCCCCCTTTCTTTCCCGCCATTACTTCTATATAAGTGCCCTTCCATATTAAAGTCTTTGAGACGCTTCCCACCACCGCAGCGTGTCCCTGATGCCTTCCTTTTCGCCTCCGCCCTCGGTAACATGTGGGGGGACTGGGGGGAGGGGAAGCTTCAGCAACCCGTCCTCAACTTAGTGCTTGCCCATGTGAGCACACCTTTGGCCTTCCGCTGGCGGAGGGCCAGGCTGAGTGCTCTTTCATAGAGTTTGTGGTTACCATTCTCCCCGTGGGGGGGAGAAAGGGATCGTCCAGATCCCAACATGACCTTGTCACTGTTGATGTGGTTTTCATCACTTATTTTCCAATCTTTAGTTCATGATCTATCTATCATGTCTAAGATGACTCTACTTGCCACAAATACACTTCCATGTTCTCATTAAACTATGGAGCAAAGACATACCTAGAGTAACCTATAATACGATGAATGAGAGATGGAATAGCAACTGTACTTCCTCTCTCCTCTCTTCATTTTCCCAGCCAGATAAAGCCATCGATAAGAGAACTCATTTCATCAATTCAAACTGGCCCTTAAGTTACCTAAGCACTAACTCCTAACCACCCTTCAAGACTTTCTCTAAGAAACTTCCTGTTCCAGGCAATACTTCTACAGTCTCTAGTAATACTCTCTTGTTATAACCATTTTCTTTCATAACTAACTTGCCGTGAGCTCTACAAGGCAAAGCCTACATGGTACCCATTCAGAATACTTATAGGCCATCACTCTAGATTATTGCAAGGAAAAAAGAAATATAGCTACACTTGTGTGAGATTGTTAGTGGTTATTATAGTCATTGTCATTCGTTGTGCCAATTATGATACAATTATTTAGTTAGGCTGCAAAGGATCAGAAATCATGCTCTCAGGAATCTGTCATGGCAGAACTCAATATTTAGTAAAAGGTGGGCTTCCGTGGACCTACCTAAAGAAGCTGTGTGACCCACATGTTAAAATACTGTCATTGGAAAGTCAGCTGGCAGCAGAGGTCTCCAGAAAGCACATACTGGAGCTAGCTTTGAAGTGTCAGCCTGGCTGTCTGCATTCCAACCTCGATTCTTCATCAAGAAGAGCCACTTTGGGGACGGAGTGTCTCAGAGATGAGATTCGCACCTGCCTCTCATATTTGTGGGCCACGCGTGCAACCTCACACTCCTCCTGCTGTCTGGCTGTGGCCTGAACTACTCTTACCAACTTTTTCCCCAAGGTCACCAGTGACCTCCCTGGTTGCTAGTGACCCTGATGACCCCTGTCTTTGAAGTGCTTTGCTCTGTGAGTTACCCTGTGATTTTGAAAATGCTCAGACTCACCACCCTATGTGATTTTCAGCTTTTGTCTCTCTGGGGCTGCCTTTCTGTGCAGAGATCTGCTTCAAAATGCTCTTGTATGTGAGGTATAGTGTTAGCTAGCAGTTGAAAGACTCTAGAAAGGAATTCACACCTCTAGCCAAAAGGATGGCATGTGTGTGTTTGTGTGTGTGTGTGTGTGTGAAGCACTTTTAATAATGTCATTTAAATCTACACTTGAGTAGATTATTTTGTCTAAGACCTGCTAAAAATCATTTTTAAGGCTGTAAAAAGGGTAGCATACAAGATATGTGATGGCTAGAGAGATTTTAGGGGCTCTGTTGCTCTGGAAAGAAAGATGCACTGAGCTCTTTCACTAAGCCTCCTCTTTTCCTGCCCTGTATGTACTCTGTATACATTGAAAAGTGACTTTCCTTCCTGATATGACCAAGAGGGAATATCATAGTATGGGAATAGCATAATATCATAATATTGGAATATATCATAATTTATATCTAATTCAAATAGGATCTTGGAGGCAAGAAGCTTATTACAGTGTCTGAGGACAAAATAAGGGCTTTTCCAAGCTTTCAGGAACAGTCAGAATAGTTTTGCACCTGCTTGATGTTGCTTTGATTGTGAGGCTTTGCTTTCATTGTTCTTACTGCTATACTTCAGATTAGAGATATCTCCTAAGGCATGGTCTGAGAATTAGAGAAATCCTACAGCAGCCTTAAGTATTTTATTGCTTATAGCCAAGGGAAAACCTGACTATACCCCTGGCAACATGAAAGATCCAGAGTCTTTGATCTGAAAGGGAAACAGGTCCTATTGCCATAAGTATTTATTGTAAGTCTTTGATCAAACTGGAACACAATTGTATTGTGTTGTTAAAAGTTGAGTGTGTAGCCTTAAGAACTCTCTTAGGTTGTTAAAAGATGTTTTGCAAGGAGCTATTTTTCTCAAGACTATCCTAACTCCTTCATTGCCTCCAGATCTACAGATAAAGTCAGATCCCAACATACCACAAATAGAACTTTGTAAGGGCTATTCTGGACAGATATAACTAATTCACTCCACAATTCTTCAACTTACCAGTGTTTATATTGGTAAGAAACTGGGAACCAAGTATAAGAATGAATCATCATTGAACTGGTATAGTATAGACTAATTTATTGATAGGCATTTACTAACACAACTTTCTGAACTAATTGTGCTAGTTTTCGTGGCTGCAAATGGCTCTGGCATTTTGCTTGTTTGGATGACTGAATAGCCTGATGGCCTATGTCCAAGGAGATCAAGATGCCAGAACAGCTCTGGTATAAAGTGGAAGAAGGAATCCAGAGACTCTGGGAGATGTAAATAGCTCAGGAAATTTATTATAAGCAATCTACCCCTCAGTACCCTGGGAGATGTTAGGGGGTAGTCTACTAGGGAATTTTAAAATGCCTGGGGAAGAAGGGAACCAATGTTATCCTTGAAGAGTCATGCAATGATGTTCCTTACAGAATAGGTTAGATATTGTCACTGAAATAAGTCTGATAATTTCTGTAGAACAAAGAGAAACAAGAACCAAGTGGCAGCATGGTGAGTGCATCCGCCATGATGACCAGTAAGGAGTGCAGGGTGGGAATCAGAGTGCTTAAATACTCCATGGTTCTCTGATGGTGGTCAGTTGACCATGGTACTTGTATGAAGGAAATGGATTGCCCACCAAATATTTGATTGTGAGCATGCTAATCTGATAGGAAGTAAAGAATTGTACTTGTGAACCTAGGCAACTCAACAGTCTGAGTGTGATTTGAGGGAAAATCATGCCATACCATCTTCAATACGTACTGTCATTTTTTATACCACCTCTTTCTAGAGTAAACCATGGGCATTTAATTAAGAAATTATGGGGCTGGGGATATAGCCTAGTGGCAAGAGTGCCTGCCTCGGATACACGAGGCCCTAGGTTCGATTCCCCAGCACCACATATACAGAAAACGGCCAGAAGCGGCGCTGTGGCTCAAGTGGCAGAGTGCTAGCCTTGAGCTGGAAGAAGCCAGGGACAGTGCTCAGGCCCTGAGTCCAAGGCCCAGGATTGGCAAAAAAAAAAAAAAAAAAGAAATTATGCCTCAAGAAGAAAAAAATCATCAATAATACAAAAAGCTTGCAGAAGTTGTTAGACAATGACTTTGAGTTTACATTGATTTCTGCAAAGTCAGAATTTCAGTAGGGCTCATTGGTCAGAGTGAAAGTTCTATGAAAGTCTCAAGTGGAAAGTAGAGTTTGGGTCCTACAGAGTCTTAGAATAATAGTCCTAATAAGACCTGGACCTATTCCTTTAATTTCTCGTGCTTGTTACTGGGGTGGTGGTGCAGTTGGAGAGGACATAATACTGGAGAACTAGGACATCCTACTGGTTAACACAAAGGGGCTGTTGTGGCAGGACAGGCAAGGTGAAGATCCTAGATCTTCCCTTTGCTTGCAAAATAGTA
The DNA here is from genome assembly GCF_023159225.1 of Perognathus longimembris pacificus. Taxonomy (NCBI): domain Eukaryota; kingdom Metazoa; phylum Chordata; class Mammalia; order Rodentia; family Heteromyidae; genus Perognathus; species Perognathus longimembris. Next base: position 73,229,402 of record NC_063162.1, read on the forward strand.
AGCAAGTACAGCACATAGCCAGAGGAACTGCAAAGATTAATGCTAGCATCAAACACAGGGTGTAGGGATAGTAATTCATATTTGTGTGTGTGTGTGTGTGTGTGTCTTCATTTTTAACTCTTTGTTTTTCTTTTGGCCTGAGCAAAAGCCATATAGGGAATGACTGTTTGAAGAATCACTGAGATTAATTTTATTTATTTTATTAATTTTAAATTAATAAGGTGGCAAATCAATTACAATATTATCTAGATCAATGTACATTTACTGCAAATTTTTAACAGCGCACCTATGAGGGTAACTAATGACTTGACAAATATTTTCTGTTCTATGTCAATTAGCAAATTAAACCAGAAGGATTTACCTTTAGTTTGGAAGGATCAGCAATGTACCTTCCCTATCTAAAGATAGACCTCCAGGTTCTGTCCACTGTCCTACTTGATGTTGTAAGGCTGGGCATTAAGTGCCTGATGATTTTGTCATCCAAAAGAGTATCTAAGTAAGACATGTGCATTTGAGCAGGTGGAAGATGAACCCCATGAAAATTCATGGCCTACCACTCCACAACATTTTTTTAAGTATCAGGAGCATGTTGGTGAAAGACAGTGGAACATTTTGGTGAAGATAGAAGGTGGGTTGACTCACTGTTGCTGGTGGTGCAAAGCTTAGTGGGTGTCTACATTTTGAGAGCGATAAACTCCTTATTCAAACTGTTCTTTGATTATCTACTGACTTAGACCTGCAGGACTGCTTTCATAAGCCTCTTTAGTTCATCCAAACTCTAGTGAAACTCACATTTTCTGAGCTTGCACATTAACTACTACTTTAAGCATCTGCTGCAAAGGGGTGGCACTGTCCCAAACGAAATGTATTTATTATTTGACTTATGAAACTGTAACCCCTCTTTACATCATCTTTATAATAACAATAAAAAATCAATACATACATGCATATATATGAATAAAAAGAGTCTGCTGCAAATGGGAATGCGGGAAGAAGCTGTTGACAAGCCACAACAGATCAGTCCTTTACAGACCCATAGAAGTTGCGACACAGCCATGTGGCTTTTGGTTGGTGATACTTTTCCTTCAAAGAATAGCTTCCAACTTGCTACGTGGTTTAGAATATCCTAGATATTTAATTATAAGACAAAAATAACTTTGCTAGAGTCACTGAAATTAGGCTGTGTGCTACTTGACCCATCCAGTGAGCACAAAAGTCATCTGTCATTTAGTGGGAATAGGATAAATGGTTTATTTCGTTGCCTTGACAAAGACCTGAGAGAAAGGGTTCAAAGGAAGAAAGGTTATTTGGGGGTCACAGATTCAGAGGTGTCAGTCCATAGTCAAGCGGCTCTGAGGTTTCTAGGCTGTGGGAGAAGGCCATGAGGATGCTCACTTCAAAGGCAAAGATGGTCACTGGTGGCCATGAAGCAGAGAGAGGTAAGAAGAAATGGCCAAGGTAGAGATGAACCCTTCAGAGATAGACCCCAGTGACAACCATCCTCCAACCTGGCCCCACTTTCCACATCTACCCCTGCTCAAGATTCTACTCAAAATCTGAAGGCTTCCATGGATTCAATAAAACCATCGATAAGACAAGAGCCAGCATCATCTGATTATCTCTGGAAATACCTTCACGGATGCACCCAAAAGTGTATTTTCTGAAACTCCTAGATGTCTCTCAATCCAAACAAGATGACAGACAATATTAATTATCCTATTCAAATTTGGGCTCAAGCAGTTCTGGCTGGGAGACTCAAAGAAAGAGCTGGAACAAGTGTGAGTTGTGAACTACTTAGGCACTCCATAGCATGTCCCTAGTCTCTCCTTATGGTGTCCTGAAGAGACCTGGTGGTCAGCCTTGAAGGAAGGAAATTCATGAGCCTGGTTTCTATACAATTCTGCATTGTCATCTGTTTCCAACAGGACGTTGTTCTAGCTTCCACACTAAAGTTCCACCCCAAGGTGGCCTTATAGAAAGTGGAGAAGGTAACTCATAGTAAAAATAAAACAACAATACTTAGTGCATTTGGTTGTACACTTCACCTAGTATAGGTGTTTATAGATCTCTTCTTACTCGTAGGCAGTGACTAAGTTGCCCAGTTAGTCAAAGACTTAGAAAGAAGTTTGGCTTCAAGAACGTACCTGGAGGAGGAGGTTGAGCTTCCTAGAACAACCTGAGAGTGTATCACCTGGTGATGCTCCACTCCACTTTGACATGATAGATGGAACTTAGTGCTTCTTCTTGGTGGAAATATGAGTCTTCACTTACATAAATGATAGAAACATAAAGTTAGTATTTGGGAGGAGATAAACATGGGCAAGAATGTGAGAACAGATGCTAAGTTGGTTGCAAAAGAGAAACTGGACTGGTGGTTTGCTATGCTACTCTCTATTCCTCTACTCTGTTTCACTAGGGAGCAACACTTGCAGTTTGCCTTTCCAAGGTTCTCTGCATAAATGGATTCTGGTTGTCTAGTCAATGGCAAGCTGGTAGAAGGTTAAGGGACACACACACACACACACACACACACACACACACACACACACACACACACACAGCATTTGTCCCTGTCTATCTGTACCCAGGGCAGCATCTCTGGCAGTTCTGCCTCCCTGTGCTCATCTCCAGTCTCATAACTTTCACTGTCATTCCAGTCCCTGCCACATGGCCCAGTTCCTGGTTTTTCCAATCATGGGAGTAATAGCTTCTTTTATTATTACTTTGGATTGCCTGCCATTCCATCTTTGGTATTTGGGATACTTTCATCTCTGAGGCTGGATCCTTCTATTAAATTTCTCCTGTCGAGCTATCTGTTTTTCTGATTAGATGCCAGACTAATTCATGTTGCTCCTGAGAGAACCTCAACTGTGTGCTACAGTTCATCAAGGTCAATGGCAATGTCACAGCACACATTTGGATTAAATGACTCCACCGTACTTTTGTTGTTGTTGTTATTGTTTGCCTCTCATCAGAGCTAAACTGATGAGTAAGGAAATTTTCCAACATGGCTTCTTGATCAAGTTCTTCCTAGTTAAAAGAATTCATTAGCTGGGCAGTAATGGCTCATGCCTGTAATCCAGCTACTCAGGAGACTGAGATCTGAGGACCACAGTTTGAAGTCAGCCTGGACAGAAGAGTCCCTGTAAGGCTCTTACTTCCAATTTACCACTCAAAAAGTGGCACTATGGGGCTGGGGATATGGCCTAGTGGCAAGAGTGTTTGCCTCGTATACATGAGGCCCTGGGTTCAATTCCCCAGCACCACATATACAGAAAATGGCCAGAAGTGGCGCTGTGGTTCAAGTGGCAAAGTGCTATCCTTGAGCAAAAAGAAGCCAGGGACAGTGCTCAGGCCCTGAGTCCAAGCCCCAGGACTGCCCCCCCCCAAAAAAAAGTGGCACTGTGGTTCAAAGTGGTAGAGTGCTAGTTGTGAGCAAAAGAGCTCAGGGACAGTGCCTTGGCCCTAAGTTCAAGCCCTACAACCGACCAAACAAAAATTCATCATATATCTGTCATTTTCTGAGAAAAACTATTAGAAAGCCTATTAAAGTAATTGATTGGTAAATAACAGACCATTCTAAACTCAGCAACTTGATATAATAAACATTTACAATACTGTGATCAAGTGTCAGGATTATAATTTCAAGAGCAGTTTGCTTGGATGGGAACAGCTTGGAATTGCTTGTAAAGTTGCCATTGAACTGACTGAAAAGATTGACATCATCTCAAAGCTTGACTTGTGCTGGAAGTTGAGCTTGTCAGCTCGGCCTTTGGAAGGGGACAACAGTGTCTAGATCCCTGAACTTCTACTTCTACACAGAAGTGTAGAACAAGGGGAGGGGGGTGTGCATGCATGCGCACGCACACACACATCTGAGAAAGACAGAGGGCCAGAGAGAGAGAGAGACAGAGACAGAGACAGAGACAAAGAGTCAGAGAGACAGAAAAAGATATAGAGACACAGAGAAAGAGGCAGTAAGATAGACAGAAAGAAAGAAAGGGAGAAGGCGAAAGTTACAGAGAGAAACAGACAAAGAGGCAGAAGGGGAGAGAAGGTAGCATTTTATGATCTAATCTTATAAAGGTTATATCATCTCTATATGTCCACTTGGTCAATCATACTAAAGCTGTTCAGCAGAGGAAGGCGAGAGTTATGGGAGGGTGTCATACCAGGAACTGGGTTTATTGAGACTCTCTTGGAGTCTGGTCACCCCAGAATTTATGTTCAACTGAGAAAGATCAGTCTCCTTCTTACATGATATATAACTTTTTTCTCCCAAGAAAATCTAAATGAGGCACTCATGATTTCACGTTAAAATACTCATATATCTGTGTTGTTAAAGTCTCTATCTGCCTACTTCAATCTTCCAAAATACCTTTTGTTAAATTTTATTATTTTTGAAAGGGGAATTTTATATCAATTATTTTATTTGTACCTTTCAAAAGTGTTGTGAACATATATATATGTGTGTGTGTATGTATGTATATGTATGAATGCACATATATGTATGTATATATGTGAATGTATGTATATGTATGAATGTATATATGTATGTGTGTATACACACACACACACACACACACACACACACACACACACACAGGCCTGGAAGACAGGCCAAAGGAGCAATCTGGGTTTCTGTCTCGAGCCTGACACTCTTTACTACAGTTTGCTACTTATCTTTGAAATGTAAACAGATTCCAAATTCATTTGGTTTTTGTTTTCAAACAACACCCCCTTGAAGGGTCTGAGGTGGTTATTTTTACTGGTGTAAAATCACTAATGTTCAATGAGACTTGTAATTGGCCTCAGGAATCCTCTTTCCAAAGCAGTAGTTAATGTGGTTATCTCCCTTTTAAGAGAGCCAGGCTCTGTACTTAACAGATCCACATAACTTATTCTAAGAGGTCTAAGGGGCTTGCATTTTCAGTTCTCTTTTATTCTTGGCCTTTTAAGCTGTAAGGAGGTCAATCATTCTGCATTATGGTGAGCCTGGAGTCAAGAATGGAAGGTTTTCTTTCAAACTGTCTTATGACCCCATAGGAAAATCAACCTAAAAGTAGCACCAATACCCAGGAAAGCATGGGGTGGTTTTCTTTAGGGCATTGGTCCCTAAACTATCTAAGGGGAATGAGCCAAAAATCTCCCCTTATTTGAAATAGATTGGCAGGAATTTCACATGCTTCCAAATAGAGAGTCCTAACTGATTAATGGATTATCTCAACTTACTCTCCTTCCTTGAAATTTCTATTTCAAAGATGGTACTTGGCATTTAGCTGATCACTTGGAATGTTGCCCATCCTCCTCCCCTACTTGTCAACCTCATAAACTCAAAGATCACTACTCTGTAACCCAGACACAGTGAGGCACAGTTAGGCAGCCAAAAGTAGATACAAAGGGGCTTCCTACGGAAGGGGTCAAGCATTAATTCCAAGTCAGGGTTCAAAACTAGATCTACAGTATGAATTTCGACATGTCACTTCCTGGCCCAACATTAAATTCTGTCCCCCACAAGGTGGGAGGGAGATATAAAGACCCTGTTGTTTAATGCATTTAATGGAGTTTAATGACCCTATTGGCCTTTTTTTTTTTTTTTTTGGTTGGTTGGTTGGGGGGGGGGGGCACCCTGGCATACTGTGATATCTCTGCTCTGGACTCCTCTTGGGTCAATAAATCTACACGAAGGCTTGTCCTCTCTATCAGTTCTGGGGGGAGGGGGGTCTTTTCTCCAGTCACATGGAGCCAGTCTCTTCCAGTATCCCCCTTGAAACATAACAGATACATCAGATCCAGAAGTCTCCCTTTGGGGCAAAGGCTGTGGTGGGAAGCTCAAGTGGGACTTTGTAACTCATCAACAGAGGAGATGGTGGGAAGTTCTCCTTTCTCTCTCTTTTTTTTCCAGTTTCTTTTCTTCTTCTCTCTTTTTTTTCAAATACAAAGTTAAGCTGGAAGACTAAAGCCCAGGAGTTAGCAGCCTCCAGAGGTGTTCCCCTCAAATGCTCATTTGCTCCTACTCCCTCCCCTTCCCCCCACTCTAACCCAAGAGCTCACAATCCAGTGGCTCTACAGCCAATAAATAGACAAATATCTTAGGGGCTTCAGATTCAAGAAGGTCTTGAGCCACTTTTGAAAATCTACTGTCTGAGCTATGGTGGCATGCACTGCACGTTGTGATCCCCATTACCTGGGAGGTGGCTCTGGGGCCAGCCAGGTGAAATCAAAAGACCCTGCTTAGAAAAAGAAATGAATGGGGAAGGGGTTCATCCCCGACTGAAGAAATGGGTATTGTTTTAGCAGGATGTTTAAAAGAAATAATAATCATTTCTAATAAACTTTTAATGTGATTCAATTGGCAGAGTATTATCATGTAAAACTTATAAAATTTATCTTAAAAAATTTAGTTTGAGATGCCTCCATGGACTTTCACATACATTAAGTCCCACCAAATGAGAGTTCCACTAGCACATAAGTGATATGGGAAGGACAGGATCATTTTACAGATGGGGTTCAAAGACTAGGGGCTGCTAGGAAGTGGAGCTGGTCAGTCAAGGCCTTAGATCCTGCTGTTCCTGTCACCTCTGCCCCTTTGGTGTCTTCTAGAATCAGAGAAGTCCTGAGTTGGTTGATGGCTTTCCTTCTGACTCTGTGGGTTACAATCGTTTCTTTTTTTAAAAAAATTAAATTTTATTGGCAAGGTGTTGCGCAAAGTGGGTACAGTTACATAATAAGCCAATGAATACATTCATTGTGATAGCTTACACCCTCCCCTTTCTTTCCCTTCCTACAATCATTTCTAATAATACAGGGGTGCAGGTGAGGTGTGGCAGAGGGCACTGTGGGCTGAGGATACCATGGAGGAAGGAGATTTGGGCAAGCCTTAAGAACGTTGAGAAAAAGACCAATCAGCACACAGCACAAGCCAATATCTTATCCCCTATTAGCTGTGTGATTATAGCAAATTTCACAACCTCTCTGAGCCTTTGTTTCCTCATCTGTAAAATGGGAAAAATCAAATCAGATAGTACAGGTAAGGGCTGCATGTGGTTCACGGGTACATTTGAGAACTTGAAGCACATTTGTGTGTGTGTGAGAGAGAGCAAGAGAGCGAGAGAGCGGGAGAGCGAGAAAGAGAGAGAGAGAGAGAAAGAGAGAGAGAGAGAGAAAGAAAGAAAGAAAGAGCATGCTAGGGCTTGAACTCTGAGCCTGGGCATTATTCCTTAGCTGTGTCACTCTGTCACTTGAGCCACAGCTCCACTTCCAGCTTTTTGGTGGAGAGAAGATTCTCAAGGACTTTCTTGCCCAGGCTGGCAAGGAACCTCTGGCTTTCCTATCCTCTTTTCCTCTGGATCTCCTGGCAGGCTGTGGGTTGGGCTATGTGCCCATCAGCCCCATCCACCATAAAGATCTTTCACAAACATTCCCCACTTAGAATGTCACTTTAGTAACTAGCTCTGCATTGCTAATTACCCTTTGCTGATTAGAAACTGTGCTGACAGTCTGTGTCTGCTTGAGCTCAAAAGAGTAGTTGCCTTTTTTTTTTTTTTTTGCCACCATGTGATAATAACGGTGTCTGATTTTAATGCTGGTCTATTATCTTCAAATGGGCAGACAACAAGGCATTGAAGAATGGGGCAGCCCCAGCCTGAGCCTGAGCCTGGGAACCCCCCTTGTAGCAACTCCCTCCCTTTAGGATCGAGAGACAGCAGCCTGCTTGTGGCGAGATGTGGTTCTTCTTTTTGTCTTTTTCGTTTAGTGTAAAGTTTGGGGTTTGTAAGATCATTTTGCTAGTAACCGTCAGTTAAACAGCTTCTGCCTGCCCAGCTTTCCACACGCAGGCTGCCATTTCCTGCACACAGGGTCGGTCAGTGGTGTGAATGCTGGTGCCCTTCCTCTCCACAGCAAACGGGGCACAGAGACAGCTAGTGACTCGCCCGGAGGCACACAGGACCTGGCACCAGAAGTAAAACGCGTCCCCAGCCAGCTCTGGTGAAATCAATAATACAGCAGGGCCCAACCACCGAATTTCTTCGAAGCACTTAAACCCGTGTCCCCCTTTAAGTTAAAAGAAAACTAAACGGGGAGGGGGACCCTGGAAAGGCCGAATTCTAGTGCGAACGTAGTCGCAACCCCGTGTCAGCGCGCGGGTTGTTCTCCGTGCAAGATTTCAGATCCTCGTCTCCCATCGTCCCGGCCACCCTGACCCATTTCTTCAGGAGAGAAAACTGAGGTTCAGAAAAGCCGGGGGTCTGCACCCGCCGCTCCGAGCCAGGAAACCTCAGATGGAGAACAGAGGGATAAAGCAAAGATCGAACAAAAACGTCAGCCCGGAGCGAGCCGGGTGATTCGACCCTCGCGGCCACCAGACCCCGCGCTCCAGCCTCACTCCTCACTACCCGCGGCGCGCGCGGCCACCGCGACGGGGACCCAGCCCCCACTCTGCCCCGTCTTAATGGGGGCAAAGCTCGGCCGGCGCCATCCGGCAAGCCGAGTCTGATAATAGCCCTGATTAACCGGCGGGGCAGCCAGAGGCTGGCCCCCGCCGCCGCCAGGGCCACCGCCGCGCCGGCCAGAGGGACCCGCCGAACCCCGGGCATCGCGGGTCTCGGGGCGGGGCGCAGCGGGGCGCGGCACGGAGGGGAACGGGTTGGGTCTCCCCCACGCGGTGGAAGCAACGTCGGCCTGCGGGAGGTCTTTCGAAGACAGAGATCCCCTCCCACCCCGCCTCTGCACCCCACCGAGATGGGGGCGGGGTGGGGAGGGGAGCCCCAGATGAGAGTGGAGTGGGATAAGGGAGGGGTCGGCGGCTCCCAGACCCACGTCTTGCCCGAGGCCGGCTCCGGTGCCCGGGCCCTGGAAAGCTGGCGACGGCCGTCTGCCTGCCCGCCCAGCACAGCGCCAAACCGGAGCTCGGACCGCACCCAGCTTGCAGGAATCAAATCACACAACAGACACAGCCTCGGCCTGATTTCAGGCTGGGGGCACCTCCCCTCCCTCCCTCTTAGACAAACTGACTCAGAGCAGAACCCACGGCCCAGGGTAAAGCCCATTCCAGCTCTGGAAAACCCGGTTCCAAACACGGGAGCAGCGCGAAGCACTGCTCTAAGCAGGCTGCGGGAACTGAGAGCCCCTAGCCCTTGGTAGCAGGCAGGGAGGGACCAGGAAACAATCCAGTGAGCACAAACGCTGCTCGCCTGGCCCTGAAGACCTTATAGTCTGGCTTTCTGCTCTGGCGGCTGAGCACGCTGGACACAGTCACTGATGCCCACTCGGCCACAGCCCCTGTGGTCAAACAACGGACACATACGCACACATACACACACACGTTTGTAAACTACACACGGATCGTTTGTAAACTACACATGGATCCAGAAAATACAGCTGGGCCCCACTGACTTATGCATATAATCCTAGCTACTCAGGAGGCTGAGATCTGAGGATTGTGGTTCCAAGGCAGCCTGGACAGGAAAGTCCGTGAGAATCTTATCTCCAATTAACCAGAAAAAAAAAAAAAACCAGAAGTGGAGCTGTGGCTCAAGTGGTAAAATGCTAGCCTGGAGGTGGCGTGGGGGGGGGGGGGAATGTGTAGGGCCAGAAAGCTCAGGGAGAATGTCTAGGCCCTGAGTTCAAGGAAGGAAGGGAAGGAGGGAGGGAGGAAGGAAGGAAGGATGGATGGATGCAAGAGGGACTTTCTGGAATGCATAAAAACCCTGGCACCCAGAACTTGAAATGTACACAAACCCCTTCAAAGTGTGAGTGGACAGACCAAGTCCAGGGCACAGGGAGAGAGTGGTCTGCAGACATCCTAGAGAATTCATTTAAAGCACAACAGCAGTGAACCTCAGAGAGCTTCGGTTCTGTTCTGCACGGTGGAGATTTCCCCAGTCCCAGAGCTCTGAGCCCAACCCATTTGACCGTCCTAGTGAAGGCTGGTTCTCAGGTCCTAAGTGCAAGAAATGTAAATGAAATGTAAAATGCAAAGGTGACACAGCCTGGTGCCAGTCCTAAGCATTCCCCTGCAAAGGCTAAAGACTATAGTACAGGTGGCCCGGGTGTTTCTTTTTCTGAAGTATATTCATCATCAAACTCTTATGGCCAGCCCAAGGGCCTTTCTAACGATATATTTTCTGTATGAAATTTAAAAATAATTTTATTTTATTATCTTTAAGCAGTTGTAGAGGGGTTTTAATTCAACATATCAATTTATAAGTACCATGAATTTTGATCAGTGTCACTTATGGTGTCAACATCACATCCTATCCATGTTTTTTTTTAAGGTATGTCTAAACTAAGTTTTTAGTCCTGGATGCACAGGGGCCATATGAGAAAATGGCCACACTCTACCCTTCTCTACAAGCCACTGCCTGATCTGAAATGAATAATTGCCCTTGCTCAAGCTTGGTACAGTACAGAGCCCAGAATAAGTCATGTTCCTGTAGGAACAAATACTCTGCATTCATTTTTTGGTTTTTGTTTTCATTAGATGCATAAGACTTTTCTTCCCCTGGGGAATCCAGCACTTCACATTGTCTGAAGCCTGCTGATCTCTGGGAATTGCCATCCAGGTCCTTCCCAGGTGAATTTCACCCATTGCTGGGACCAAAAGGAGCCCCATGTGTCTGGAGTGATTCATTCAATGTGGGATTTTAGTTAGTAGCAATGTTCTTAGAGGATTGCTTCTTGCCAGGTTTTCCCCACCTTGCTTTGTTATACTTCCCACTAAAGGTGTGGCTATGGGTAGCTGGTTCTGGCTCCTGAAAGGGAAGCTAGGACCTGACTGGAAAGGGTCATCCACTGAAATTTACAACTGCTGGAAGTTCAAATGGTTGACATCCTTAAACCAGCTCTACGTTACTAGGCAATGGGAAGGCACAGCCAGACAGCCCCGGTGGTCCTCTACAGAGGCATCTTCTTTAGGGTTTTTTGAGCTGCGAACACCTAAGAAACCACCCTCAGAGTCGTTCAGGTAGGCCTGGCTCTTCACCCTCCTGGCCTCACCCAGACTTCAACCAAAGCACCTACCTGGGCAGGTCATCTGCCCGTCTCCTCCCTCCGTGTGGCTTCCAGCACAAGTGGCAATACAAGGAGCAAAAGCCACAGTTGTTTATTGTCACCAAAGCCTTAACCTTCCTGAAAGACCCAGAAGGAGAGACCAACTCAAAATTCAGATAATCAAAACCCCCAATAACCAAAACAAAATAAGCAAACATTGTAATCCCTTTAAGGTCAAAATGTATTCTTAGAATTGTGATGTATAAAAATATCTAAAATTTAGATACTCAGGAGTGGAAGGCGAGGAGGAGAGGTTGGATGAACCGCGAAGGGACTTGCCATGGCCACTGCCCCACAAATGATGGAGAAGAGAGCAGTAGTGGCAGAGTCCGTGTGGAAGCCCCCAGGCGGCACCAAGGACTGGTATTTCACCTCCTGAGGACATGGGCCCTAGAGATGGATGACGGGCCTTCAGCCTCCAGAGTATCCCTGCCCTCGGTGGCACCGCGAGATGCAGTTAAGATGGGGGGGTGGGGGCGGTGCTGTGGGTGCCAAACTCCTGCGGCGCTGGCTCTTGGCTTTGGCCTTAGAAAAGGCGAGGCCACCTGGGAGTTTCAGGTCATTTCTGGCTTCCGGGCTTCTCCGGATTCTCCGGGAGCCACAGTGTGCGTGGGAACCAGGAAAAGCTCCAAGCCACCCCTCGCGGTAGCTGTGATCCCGCAGGGCCCCTGCGTGCCCGGCCTTGCCTAGCCCCTGCTGTGGTCCTGGGCGCCCTGGGGACGCGCCCAGCCGCCGCCGGACGGCCCCGCGGCTCTTCGCACAATTTCCTCTGCTCTTCTGGAGACAGAATTTATGATTCAAACGCACAGATGCCCTTTAATGTAGCTTTTTAAGGCGTCATCAGAATAATACGGGAGTCGGGTGGAGACGGGGATCTTGGCCATCTTCGGGTACGGCTCCTAGCGTGCTGAGAAGAGGGGCTCCCTCTGCGCGCACCTCTAGCCCCCGTGGCGGGGCGGCGGTTACTGCTCGAAGGCCGTCACCAGGGTGCCTGCCCGCGCTCGGCGAAACCTGCCCCGCACCGGCCCTGCTTCCCGCAGAGAAGTGGTATTTGGTCGCTCAGCGTATTTGGTTCGTTCAGTGGTATTTAGTTCGCTCAGAGGTATTTGGTTCGTTCAGTGGTATTTGGTTCGTTTAGCGAGGGCTATCATTGACCCAAAGAGGGGAACTGATTCCATCCTGTGTTAGCGATGGGAGTTGACTGAACTTCTGATTTCAGGAAACCACAACTGAGAACTGGGGAGTGCCACTGCGCTCTCCACGTAACCGTGGTCAAAACAATCTTACATTCTTGGGCTCCAAAGTTAAAAGGTGCAACACCATCTCGTGGCTTCTGTTCCCAGCGTACATTCAAAAACAATCGCAGCCCCAAGCCTGCTTGCAAGCCCTATGTCTCAGCCATGGAGAGTTTGCAAGAGTTCAAACCGTTATGTTTTATTTAGGGGAGGGATTAACTGTTGGTGTTTTACTCACTAGGTACCTTATGCTCCCTGCGCTTTTTGTCCTTGCTTTGTTTTTAATTCGTTAGTTTGTTGGTACTGGCGCTTGAACTCAGACTCTGGTCACTATCCCTTAAACATTTCCTGCTCAAGGCTGGTACTCTACCACAGGGGCCACGCCTCCACTAGTTTTTTTTTCATGGTTAATTGGAGATAACAGTCCAGTTTCTCAAACTTTCCTGCCTGGGCTGACTTCAAATTGTGATCTCAGCCTCCTAAGTAGCCAGGATTACAGGCATGAGCCACCAGCCCCTAACTGCATGTTTTATTTTTAATCTACTGGTAGGAATGAATTATTGGCCCTCTTAATATAGATGAGAAAATTAAAGCTTTGGAAGGTTTAGGAAGGCTTCACAATCTGGAGACTATGTTCTGGTGTTAGGATTCAAAGCCTTCTTTCAGTGCAAGGTTATTTCTAGGAGGGGCTCTCTAGTTCTCTGTGCAGGCTGCTCAGCAGGGCAGAGGAAATTTGTTAGTGTGATAACTCAGTTCCACTCCCTGTATGGTATCACCTGTTAATCCCACGGGTGTTTTGATGGGACCTTGGAACTGGACACTGTGAGCTTGGAGGAAAGCTTTGAATCCCCCTTGGAGAGCACCTCTCTGCCAAGTGCACTGATTCCCAGTGTTTTATAGCATCACATTGATTTGCAATGGCAATAAATCTGAGAGGAGGGACAGTGTGGCCCGGATAATTAGCTTGTAGCACATGTTTTATTGCCAGGGTTTCAACACCAGCAAGACACATAGCCCAGGGCCACCCGAAGGGCTCGGCCTCAGGCTCTGAGAATTGTTTTAAGGCCCTCTCCATTGCTCTGGTTTGCCACTGGCCTCTTTGCTGGCATCTGTTCCTTTGATAGGGCGCATGAGTATTTCTTGACCACGGAAGCCCAGGAGCAGGGCCAAGGCTGTGGTGTGGACATTTGTGGAGGAAGAGGAACTTGACTTGTGACAGTCTAGTTTTCTCCTTACTCCTCTATTTTTTTTCTGAAGATTTCCCCTCATTCCAGTCTGAACCATTAAGCTAATTAAGAAATGACATGTTGTTCCCTCTCCCATGTAAAACAGCTTTAAAAAAATTGAAGTCTAATTCCACCACTAGTTTGTGAACATTAAAACAAGTGAACCAAGTCTATGACATTCTATTGAAAGTTTTACCTCCCTTCCACTGAGACTTACCCACTTCTTCAAGGAAAATATTTCTTGACAAAGTTTAAGCATCTGAGGTTGGAGAAACAGTGTGTGGCCCATATTTGCAGGAAACAAAATGTCATCCTGAGACAATGTATGTGGAAGGTGGAGAGGATCATGGAGTAGGGGGTGGGGATATTAACTAAAGGGATGAGATTGGGTCTGGCTTGTCCAAAACCAGCAAAAGATTCATGACTAGGATCTTTAGATGTGCCCAGGTTAAGCTTCTATTTTTTTTTTGTAATTTAATTTTATTGTCAAGGTGATGTAGAGAGGGGTTACAGTTGCATATGTAAGGTAATGAGTACACTTTGTGTTAACGTTCTATTCTTAACCACAGGTGAGTATGAAGGTCAGAAAGAGACTCTCAGCTCAAGTTAGCTCTGCTGTGGACTTCCAGTGGTCAGCCGACCACAGCTGCAGGGCCAGGGTACCATCAGGACAGAGCCTGGGGTAGGAATGGATCTGAAATGGAGCATGGAATGGAGAGGAGAGAGCCACTCCAAATCTGGTCCTGGCTTTTCTCTCTTAAAAGCAAATGGACTGAAGTTGTTAAAAGAAAACCCATTATTTCATACAATAAAACTTATTTTTAAATAGCAAGTGGAGATGAGCTTAACCACTGTGTATAGACGCTTCCAGCAACGCCTCTATACTTCTATAAAGAGGAATCTCCCCAAACATTGACACATCAGTACTTAGCACTTGGGTAGCCATGTTAGAATACCCTGATGTGTTTGAATTGCATTCATGCAAGACCTTGTTGGAAAGTCTTGATACAAGATGCTTAAGGTAGGCTTCAATCAGAACTCACACAAAGCCTCATTTTGCTTACATTAATATCCTCAACAGCTATTTTGGCTCTCAGTCACTTTGTCGCTTCCCTCACCCCTAACTTGATTTCAGAGGCCTTCCTTCCTTCCTTCCTTCTTTCCTTCCTTCCTTCCTCCTTCCCTTCCCTTTTTTTTTTCCTTCTTCCTTTCATTTTTCTTCTTCTTTTTTTTTTTTTTTTAGACCTACCAAGAGGCTCCTAATCGCCAGACCTACTGGCTTGGTTTGGAGAACAAATATTTACATGTGTGGCTTGAGTGTGTGTGTCAGCCTGAGTTTACACGGCTCCCAGTGAAGCGGATTACCCTGCGAATTCGGAGAATTCGAGTTATTCGGACCGAGCAAGGCCAACAGGACCTCCGCCACCCACCCTCCACCCCCCGACCGTGGGAAGTCCTGGTTGCTGCCCAGTTTGCAAAGGCTGAAGGTCCGGGATCCGCTAAGTCCGGGACCCGTAGCTCCCGCAGGCCCACTGCACGTTGCGTGGTCCCCGCGGGGCTGTCCGCCCTGGCCCGGGCCTTTCTGGGGACGCCTTCCCCCCCCCCCCCCACTTCCCAGTGACCCTCTGGGAACAGGAACTGCAGTCTGCAAGCACACCCCATACACGCAGCGCCCCTATGCAAGTCTGTGTCTCCCCAGGCTCTGCCTGGGAGACAGAATAAGGGACCATCGGATGGGGCCTCTTGTGGAACTAGCTCCGCGGGCAGCCTTGCGCCCGGTGGTCGCTCCCTAACTTTTGGAAATTGGTGATGGGAAGAATAAAAGAAGTGAGAGGGACGGGGCGCTTCTTCCCGAGCCGCGCCTGGCCCGAATTCCAAGACCAGCGACTCCAGAGCCCTGCAGACTGCGCGGGCCCGGGACGGCGGGGCCGGGGCAGCGGGGTCCGGGCGGCGGGGTCGGGCGGGTGTCAGCAGCGGTTCCCGCGCCCCGAGGTGGCGGCCCCGACTGAGATCCGCGACCCGCTCTCAGCCACGCGGGCGCCGCCGCGCCCCAGCCCCCCCGCAGCCCCGCCCCGGTCCCCAGCCCGGTCCCCAGTCCCGCCCCTGTCCCGCCCCTAGCCCGGTCCCCGCCTCAGTCCGGGCGGCAGCCCGGAAGCGGTGACGTGGGACGCCGCTGAGTGGCTGCGCGCCGCCGGCGCCGGCGAATTAAGACGAGGGCTGTGAGGCGCCCGTCGCAGTGGCCGTCGCGCTTCGACCTCTGCGCACGCCGAGATCGGGCCTTGGTGCCCTCTCCCTGGCAGCGCCACTAGGCTGGTCGCCACCCGGGGCAGTCCGGTCAGCTGGTGCCAGCAAGAGGAGGAGTAAGAACCCGGGGTGCGGCGAGCCCTGGCGGGGCGCAGCTGGTGCCCGCCCCCGCTGCGGGCAGCCACGGGCCCCGTGGCGCACCCGGTGCCCACGTACCTTCCGCAGCCCTCTCCTGCTGCGCCCAGTTAATTCCTCTTGGGTGCGAAGTGAGGCCGGGGAGTGGAGGCTCGCACGGAGCTCGGGCCGTCGGAGCTGCAGTGCCTGCGCCCGAGCTCTCTGCGTCGCGTCGCGTGCTTGGGTCTCCCGTGGGGAGGGCGGACGCGGCCCGGCAGGCTCCGTGTCCGACCAGCACCGCGCGCTCAGTGCCATGGAGCTCACGGCGTCGCCCAAGCCCCAGCTCTCCTCCAGGGCCAACGCGTTCTCCATCGCCGCGCTCATGTCCAGCGGCGGCTCTAAGGAGAAGGAGGCGGCGGAGAACACCATCAAACCACTGGGTAAGTCCTGCTCCCGACCGCCTCCGCAGTGCCGGCGTCGGTCCTCCGGATGGGGCCGGGGCTGACCTCTGGGCCGCGGAGGGCGGCGGTCCTGACCCCCGGGCCGCTTCCGAGCCCGGGGACGCGCGTTTCAGTCTCCGCTGGGTTTCGTCGTCCGCGGCCGCGCCGGGCTCAGCGCTCCCCTTCCTGTCTAGAATTCCGTTATCCGTGGGCACGTGTGTACGAACATTTGCTGGCATTTTAAGAAATCAAGAGTAAATAGTAAAGCAAGATTTTCGGTCCATGTAGTAGTTTCGTGCTCATTTGGAATAAAAAATGATAATCGAGTGCACACATTTTTTTAAAACACAGTTTAATTTTGTTTCTCCGTTGTCTTGAATAGACTCTATCTATGGTCAGCTCCTTAGCGCGGTCACAAAACCAGCTTCTCCGCTCCGAATCAGAATCATGTTCTTTAAGAAGGGCCGGAATCAGCCCTTACATTTATTTCATAATTGATGTCATCTTCTGTTGCGCTTGGCAGAAATATTGACTAGTAACTGTTTCCTAAGGTCCTCCACTTCTAAAACTGTTTAACAACCTTTGCTCTGTATAGGTGCAGAGGAAAGGGAAGGAAAGTGCTGGTGTGTGTGTGTGTGTGTGTGTGTGTGTGTGTGTGTGTGTGTGTGTGTGTGAAATCCCTTTTCGAGGGAAGGGGAAGGAATTGTTCTCACTACCTACCTATTTTGGGCTAAAGAAAAATAATATTACACTACCCAACCATCTGTCCTGACCCCCTCAAAGCATACAATAAATAGCAAACTTACGGGGATTTTTTTCTTTGAAACCTTCCCAAATTTTCTCTCCTTTCCAACTCTTTAATCTGTTAAATCCAAATAATAGTAAGAGGAAAGAGGACATATAATGAAAAAATAAGGAATATGGGCAGAGATAAATGACAACTAAAATCTGGAAGCCACATTAACCAAGGAAATGGAATCCTGACCATCTATAGAAAATGGGACCTCAGGAAGTCTTTTCTCCAAGGCTTCCTAATTTTTCATTCTTCCCACCTTCCTTCCATCTAAATAAAAACCCGCCAACAGAAGGAGAGCAAGTCTTCAAACTGCAATGGTCTGGGAAAAAACAAACAAACACAGAATCAAATACTCATTTCAAAGTTACATTTCTGTGATTTCCCAACATAGTTTGTTTCTGTTTAGTGGCTTTGAATTCCTTATAAACACCCATCTCATTTTGGGACTGAGTAGGAAAAAAGGATTTTAGGTTAAAATTCCCAACAAATGCATGGCAGGGGCTTGGGAAGTCTGCCAGCTGCAGCTGTGGGCATCTCTATAGTTCTTTCTGATTTTCCTGAGGAAATGAACCTTCCATGTAAATTTCTAAACTTGTAACTGTAAAGCCACTCCCAGCTCTCAACAGCTCCTCCAGCCTCCCCTTCCCCACCCTCACCTCCCACTCCACAATAGGAAAAAGAAGCATCCATCCCCCGGGGTTGACTATTTATTTGTGCCAATTCCAGGGCTTGGACTCAGGCCCTGGGTGCTGTCCCTGAGCTTTTTTTGCTCAAGGCTAGCACTCTACCACCTAAGCTACAGCTGCATTTCTAGCTTTTTTTTTTTTTTTTTTTTTTTTGGTGGTGGGGTGCTTAATTGGAGATAAGAGTCTCTTGGCCTTTCCTGCCCAGGCAGGCTTTGAACTGTGATCCTGAGATATCAGCCTTCTAAGTAGCTCGGATTACAGATGTGAGCCAAATTGTCTTGTCCATTGACTGACTGGCCAGCTTTTCAGAGGGTCCCAGCAGGAGGAACACCTCAACTTCCTGGTACCTTTATGAACTAACTAAAGGTGGGCAGGTCAATGCTCACCCGCTTCTATATGTTAATGTAAGGTTCTGGGAAAGGAGACCTAACAGTTAAGTCTTTTAAAAAGAATCATTATACCATTTCTATTTTATTTTCACTTCAGCACCCATGCTCTGATTACTCTGGGACCTTGTGAACTTGTAAGTTGTAGGAAAAGAAGAAAAATGTTACAGTTTCTTTATAAATTCTTAGAAAGACACCATGTGTATGTGTCTCCAGAATTATTACCTGAAAATAAGATTTTACTGCTATGATTGGTCTGGTCCCTTTTCTTTGATTTTGAAGCAATTGACATGATAATAGATTTGATAATTTTTAACTTAACATGTTTCCGTTGGTGAGATTGTCGTTGTCCCAGAAGAAAAGGTAAAACTTCACTATTTCTGATATGTTTGCCCCACAACAGGAAAAAGGTGAGAAGTAAGAAAACATGTGAAATGCAAACGGGTCCCAGATGCCTGCATACATCCACACCCTATTGTTAACTTTCTCTCTCACTTTTCTTCTGGACATTTAGAAACAAAGTTGCTTTGGAAATCAGCTTATAGTGCAGATTCCAGCAGTTTCTTTTGACAGGGACAGCTTACAAAAGTTCCCCTGGCTGGTGGAGGGCAGGAGGCACCCTGGTTCTCAGGCAGTGAGCGCTATTCCAACTACTGTTGGGTGGTAAAATATCCTTCCCCCCTCACTTCCCTTCTCAATTGGGACCAGACCTGCTCTCCTCACAACCAGTACCTTTCTGGGTGGAATTCAAACAACAAACAAACAAAAAAACCCTGCATACTTTGCCTATTCCAAAGAAAAAAAAAATGACTAAAAGCTGGGTCCCTGTGAATTAGCAAACTGTAGGCTGAGAGAGTATGGGATTATTCACATCCAACTTTTCCATCTGAAAGCCCAGCAAATGGAGAGCCAGACACTCGAGTGAGCCAGGGATGAGACTGGTTGAATGACTGATGATGATGACCATATCTCCACTCTCCCACCATCCTCCTTTCTTTTTCACTTATGGAGGGGTTGCTTTTGAAAGTGAGGAAAGTATTGACTGAGCTTGTGGCCAGGGTCTCAGGCTCCTGGTGTCAGAGTCAGCAGAGTATTCATTTTGAAATTAAATGAAAAGAAAAGAAAAACTCAGATGAAGATTTGCCTTTACTCTTTCTGCCACCTTTCCCTTTCGTTTCTCGCGGTATTTCTCCTCCACAAGTGGGTTTCAGTGATGCTGGGAACAGGAGCCATAGTTTCTTGAACTTGCTCATTTGACTTAGCAAGCAAACTCCTAGCCCGACCTGGGGAAAGCCAGGTTCCCGTGCGGTGGCCCACGGCTCCAGCCTCCCGTGCTGGCTTTTCAGGGCACTGTCCTCCAAACCCAGGCTCCCACACCCAAGGGCCGTTTTCTTTCCCCCGGGGTCGTCTTGGTTAGATGGTGACGGGCCCTTCTCCGTTCCCTACCTGCAGAGCAATTCGTGGAGAAGTCGCCCTGCGCCCAGCCGCTGGGAGAGCTCCCGAGCCTGGAGGCGGAGTTCGGGGGCACCGGCGCCCCATCGTCGTCGCCCTGCACGGAGCCCTTGATCCCCACCACGCCCGTCATCCCCAGCGAGGAAATGGCCAAGATAGCCTGCAGCCTGGAGACCAAGGAGCTGTGGGACAAGTTCCACGATCTGGGCACGGAGATGATCATCACCAAGTCCGGCAGGTAGCTGGGCCCGGGCGGGGAGAGCGGGCGGAGGCCGCAGTGCGCTGCCTCCTGGTCTGGGGCCCGGGCACAGCGTCTTTAGCCCGGGATGCGCCTTCTGAATGGGCTGCAGAGCTAGTCGCCTGCGCTCCAGGGTCCGGCCCCAGCCCACTCTGCTGGCGGGCACGGGGGTTGTTGACTGAGGTGCCCTAATGGCGGGGACTTGGCCAAGCACTCTACAGTCCCGGGGTGCTGGGCCAGGGCGTTGAGTGGGCGGCAGGCGTTAGATAGCTTTTTATCACTAAAATGCAATCCTGGGCCACGGGATGAAACCGGAAAGAAAGATCAGACTCTGGGGAGAAAGAGGCTGGGCGGTGGTCACCTCGGCGCCGAAGCAGGAAACTGGGTAGGCGAGAAGCCGCTGGGGTGCACATCACCCATCACGGCACCGACTGATGGACAGACAGACGGACAGACCAGGCAGGGAAACACGGTCTCCGAAACCCTAGGCGCGGGAGGAATCCCGGCTCCCCTCGGCACCACGCTGGGCCACCCGGGGTGACTCTGGGCCCCCCAAAGACCGAGTGCTTGATAAGGATTCCGCCCTAATCACGGACTTTCCTACGTGGGGCAGAATGTTCGAAGTCGAGAGCCTTCCTTCTAGGTGTGGGTGCACGGGGGGGGGGGGTCCGGTGGGGGCTCGCGGGGAGGGGTCCTCACGAGTCTTCGCCTCTGCGACAGGAGGATGTTCCCCACGATCCGGGTGTCCTTCGCGGGAGTGGACGCCGAGGCCAAGTATATCGTTCTGATGGACGTGGTTCCAGTGGACAACAAACGGTACCGCTACGCCTACCACCGGTCCTCCTGGCTGGTGGCCGGCAAGGCCGACCCGCCGCTGCCGGCCAGGTTGGTGTCTCTGGAGTTCTGCGGAGCAAAATTTACCTCCTAGCAGAAAGTCTCTGGCAATGAAAATATCCCCCAGGTCCGGTGTTCCTTGTTTTGCTTGCTTTTAGCAGCAGGCTCTGGTGTGATTTTCAAGCCTGGAGCTTTCAGGATCGCATGACAAAATTCTATGGTTGAGTCGCCAAGAAAGGAGATTGATGAACGGAGAAAACATTTGCCATTAGTTCTGTCTTGCGTTGCGTTAGAATTCGTTGCACAAGTGTTAAATTTTAATTTTAAGATTTATTACAAAGGTAACTCACTTGATATCCCTATACAATTTCCGACAGCCTACTTAAATATAATAAATAAACCTGCAGATGAAATGGTCGATGTAGAAATCCTTTTGTTTTTAGAAGAGTTTGTTTCAAGGGAGGGTTCGCTTATAGTAAATACTTGTTAACAGCACTGTGGTTGTATCTGGGCACAAAAAAACATTTGGATAAATTTTGGTTGTTTAGATCACTGAAGGACTCAGAGAATTTTATTAAGAAAAGCTGGCTCTTTTATTTTCTTCCACACTTTCAATGGATGAAGGTGATTCAGAAAGCTAGTATGTTTTTACATGAATCATAATCAGTATATTAGAGATTACACATTTATTTTCTAGGCACTGATAATAATATTTTTCTAGGTGTACCTGGTGTTTTTTTTTTTTAAAAATTAAGTTTAATATAAACCATTATTGGTGCTGTTTTGCCTCCAGAGGCCAAGCATTTGTGAATAGTTGTAGGTTAGGTTATAGAACTCAAGCTATATACTTAAATACAAAACAAAGAATATTAGCTGGCACAGTTTAGCACCAAATAGATGCCACAAATTTTAAATAGTTTAATAGCTAATATTTTGTGCTTGGTAGGCTTTAAAAAAAATCAGAGCTAAGAATTGGTTTGAATGTTCCACTTCAATATTTTTTCCATGTGAGAGAGGGGGGTCATGGAGAGAAAGAGAGGAGAGAAGGAAAGAGAAGGGAAGAGAAAAGTAGAGGGATTTAGCAAATTCCTAATTCTTTTGATTAGAAAACACTTTTTTGTTTTTCCATTTCATTTTCCCAGTCCCATCTTTCCTCTAAGAAGTTAATTGCTCTTACTTAGCATACATTTTTCTTCCTATCTGAAGGTATGGGGAAATAGTGCAGGCCAGCAGGACTTTGGAAATATGACATGTCTTGTTTATGTTACTAATCTGTTTTGGTTAGAGAAAGAAAGCTTGTACCAATACACTATCTTAACTGAAGCATGTTTAAGCTATTGCTGGAATTTTAAGTTGGTTGGGGGAAGGCCTTATGAGAGAAGGGGCTCATTTCCTGTAATTTTTTCTTTTATCCTAGTTCAGCTTACATTAGAATTGCATAAAAACGTGCTGTGCATTATGGAATAGAAGTATTCCAGATAATTCAAGAAACTTTTTTATTATGGTTACTTTTGTCATACTGAGGATTGAACTCAAGGCCCCATGCTTACTAGGGACTATATTATTAGTCAAAATCTGGTTTGCTAGTTTCTACCTCCCTAAAGGAAGAGTTCAGGAAGTGGGAATTTGTGCATTGGTGACCTGACTTTGAAGCACTTCAGATTGAAGTTCATTAGTCAGCCATTTCTAATCAGAAGAAGTAAAACTTGACACTATTATTTGAGAATCAAAACAGAGAAGGCTTTATTCATGACTCAAAATGTTGTATTTTCATGTAAGATACTTCCTTTCAAGCAATTTATGTTTTAAAAGTTTGTATTAATGTGATTATATGTAGTGAATGTGATTACTAAAAAGGGAGAAGACACATTTGTTTTGTTTCATAAATACATGTGGACTTTCAATAATTTGGAACTTTTAAAGGAGAGGTGGAATGTGATCAATAACATATTCTGATCAATAAAATAATTACACTTACAAAATTAGAGCTTTGCAGAATTAAAATGGAAATGCTATCATACGTGGGATATCAAAGAACACTCTCAAGTAAAAAGCATTTTTGGTCAGGACTGGTGGTTCATCCCTGTAATCTCAGCTGGGGATTGGGAGTATGCCCTTTGAGGCCAGCTTGGGCAGAAAGTTTGAGAAACCCCAGCTCAATGAGTCAGCAGGGTGCGATAACATACACCCATTGCTCTAGCTGCTTGGGGACACCACAAATGGGTGGGTGGATTGTTCTCTGAGGCCAGCTCCAGGCAAAAAACAAGACCCTCTCTGACAAAAAGTTAAATTAAAAAGAGCTGGATGTGGCTCAAAGTCTTGAGTTCAAACTCCAGCACCTCCAGAAACAGAAAGGAGTAATTATGAGTACTTTTGCTAAGAACCATGAAACTTACAAGAAGTCCTGGGGCCCTGAAAGTTCCTTGGGGACTGGGAAGAACTGTGGTGCTGGCAGCCCCACTGTGTATCCCAGGCGGGCCTGGGAGCTCAGTGTGGATGCTAGATTCTGTGCTTTTTAGTCTCCTAGGTGACAGACTGTCACACATGTCTGGTTCTTTATATGAACTTGTAAGGAAAGGTTCTTGGAACATTTTTATTCTTACTTTGTTCAACTGAGTTGTGGAATTTATAAGGGCCCTATATAAAATGTACATCAAAACTGTTATTTAGATAAAGAAATTTGTCAGGATGAGGGGTGCAGCAAGTGCTTAGTAGGTACTGGGTTTTGAGTTCAATCTTAGGGTCAAAAACGTAAAATAAAAAGAAAAGGAAGGAAGAGAGAAAGAGAAAAGAGAGGCAAAGGGGAATTCATTTTATAAAAGTAATGATTTTAGATGCACCCATGTCTCATGCCTGAAATCCATCTGTGCAGGAGGCAGAGATGGGAAGGATCATGGTTTGAAGGCCAGTCCAGGCAAAAGCTTTAACCAATCACTGAATGTGGTTCATACCAGTTATCCCATGGGAAGTGTGAATAGGAGGAACAGGTTCCAGGCTGGTCCAGGTATAAAGGTGACACCCTCTTTGAGAAATAACAAAAGGATAAAGTGCTGAGGACATATCTAGTGAATTCAAGGCCTTGTGTTCAAACCTTTGTACTGCAAACAACAGAACCCAAGGGTTTCATCTTCTTTCTCTGGTTTTGGGGAGAGTCTTATTGAGAGGACACCAGGATTGGGATTTAAGGAAGTTGATTTGGGCAGGTCTAATGGATGGCCTATATTTTACTTGAAGTAGGATGGTAGACATAGCAATTGCTCAATAAATGATAGATTTTTTCCCCCTCAGCATTCTTTTTAAATGCTTAAGCTATTTACAAGTAGATTAACTGTATAAGTCAAAGCTCCACAGCTTGTTTAAACTTTTTAGAAAATACTTATAACAGTAAGATTTTGCATTTCATAGTACAGATCTATAGCTGACTAGCTAAAAACAACCCATCTTAAAAAATGGCTTGCTCAGCAGATAATAGAAGATATATTAAGAATTACCTTTTTCTAGATTATAGGTACATGAAAAATTCATGAAATGTTTGGGAGTTATGTTGGCAGTGCTATATTAGTAAAGTTGAGATACATGGAATAAATAAAATTTGGCAATTATATAAAGTTGTGTGTTCCTCAGAATCAGAACATTTTTAAACCCAAAGAGATATATTTATTTATTTAGATAGAGTCTGGCTATGTAGCTCAGGTTGGCTTCAGACTCTTGACGCTCCCGCTTCAGCCTCCTGAGTGCTGTGATTATAGGTATGCACCACAACATAGGACTCAAGCTAAATTTTCAAAAAGTTTCTCTAGTTGAATGTTAGTGGCTCACGTCTGTCATCCTAGCTACTCAGGAGGCTGAGATCTGAGCCAGCCTAGGCAGAAAAGTCTGTACTATTCTAATCTCTAATTAACCAGCAAAGAACAAGAAGTGGAGATGTGGCTCAAGTGGCAGAGCTCCAGCCTTGAGTGAAAAAGGCAAGTGAAATTTCAAGGCCCTGAGTTCAAGCCCCAGTACCAACACACACACGCGCACACACACACACACACACACACACGAAAGGTATCTCAATAAAGTTCTCTCCCCTTTTCTCTAGGCTCTATGTGCACCCAGACTCTCCCTTCACTGGAGAGCAGCTACTTAAACAGATGGTGTCTTTTGAAAAGGTGAAACTCACCAACAATGAGCTGGACCAGCATGGCCACGTGAGTACAGTGCCAGGACTGTGCCTGTCCACTGGTTGACTGGGCACAGAACATCAGCGTTTCTCCTTCCATCTACCTGAGGTTTCACTTTCTCCTGTGTCATTGACTTCCTGAGAAGGCACTGAGGTTGGGTTCTTCAGTGGACCCTGACTGCCACCACCAGCAGGGCCTTGGCAGGGTGCCAGGTGCCTCAGTGGGTGAGGGTCAAGGACTTCCCAACACTTCTGCACCTGCATTGTCACCTTTGCTAAGTCAACCAAGGGGCTGAGGCTTTTTTTTTTTTTTTTTTTTTTTTTTTGCCATTCCTGTGGCTTGAACTGTGGTGGGCCTAGGTGCCATCCCTTAGCTTCTTTTTGCTTTTTTTTTTTTTTTTTTTTTTACTTTATCACTTGATCCACAGTGCCACTTCCAGCTTTTTGTGAGTAGTTTAATAAACTATTCATAAGACAAGAGTCTCACGGGCTTTCTTGCCGGGACTCACTTTGACCCACTATCCTCAGATCTCAGCCTCCTGAGTAGCTAGGATTACAGGGGTGAGCCACAGACACCTGGTGAAGATCTCTGGGAGCCTACTGAGCCTGCTGGTGCTACCGTCTTATTTCTGCTGTTGGCATTTGGGAGCAGGACTTCCTGTAGGGTTTCCTTAATCATACAGAACATGGTCACAGTCACGAAAGATGCAGCAGGCCAGTGCATGAGTTGATCCAAACACCTTTGCGGAAAGCACCCTTCACTCTTTAGGGATACATCCCCTTTCTGGAGAGCTTTATAAATGTCAGAACGTAGAAAATCTCTTGCAAGTAAAAACAAAGTGAATTTTATTTTGTGTCATTCAAGTGTTTATTAAAATGTGAGAAAAAGAGGGGCTGGGAATATGGCCTAGTGGCAAGAGTGCTTGCCTCATATACATGAAGCCCTAGGTTCGATTCCTCAGCACCACATGAAGCCCTAGGTTCGATTCCTCAGCACCACATATATAGAAAAGGCCAGAAGTGGCACTGTGGCTCAAGTGGCAGAGTGCTATCCTTGGGCAAAAAGAAGCCAGGGACAGTGCTCAGGCCCTGAGTTCAAGCCCCAGGACTGGCCAAAAAATAAAATAAATAAAAAAGTGAGAAAAAGAGTAATGAGGGAACTCTGAGCATTTACCAATAGTTAAAGGCAATCAGCAGGAACCGCCACCACACACCTTGCTAGCCAAGAATGCAAGAGGTCCTCGTCACAGCCTTAGCAGATGCAGCCTGCCTCAAGTGCCTAGAGCAGCCATATCATTAAGGCAATGATTCCCCAGAGCCATGGACTCTAGCACTTTCTTAGAGGTTTGTTTATTTGTTTTGTACTAGTCCAGGGGTGTGAACTCAGGGTCTGGGCACTGTCCCTGTGCTGTTTTGCTCAAGGCTAACACTCTACCACTTGAGCTACAAACTTCACTTCCAGCTTTTGGGTGTAACTTGGAAATAAGAGTCTCACAGACCTTTTCGCCCAGGCTGATTTTGAATTGCAATCCTTAGATCTCAGCCTCTTGAATAACTAGTATTACAGACAGGAGCCACTTGCGCCAGCTTAAAAATGAGTTTCGATGCTCAGATTTGGCCCGACAGCAATATGAGTGAGTAGAATGCAGGACTTATGTTCCATCTCTCCTCTGTAGATAATTTTGAACTCGATGCATAAGTATCAGCCACGGGTGCACATCATAAAGAAGAAAGACCACACGGCGTCCCTGCTCAACCTGAAGTCTGAGGAGTTCAGGACGTTCATCTTTCCGGAGACGGTGTTCACCGCTGTCACGGCCTACCAGAACCAGCTGGTGAGTGCCATCCACAGGGAGCTCCAGTGGAGGTGTTGGGAGGCTCCCACATTTCCTAGAAGAGGAGTATATTCCAGAGCTCCAAATGGATGCCCACCTAGAAAGAGTTACCGAGTGCCACCCCAGGGCCTCAAACCTGCCCTACTCTGCTGCCTCCAACTTTCTCTTCCAGAAAATTCCCTGCTGCCCCTTTCTTCTCCTGGGAACATGCAGAACCGTGGTCTTACTGTTTCACAGAACTTAAAATTTTCTTTAAAAAAATATTTTGTGCCAATACTGGGGTTTGAACTCAGGTCTGAAGCTCTCACTTAGCATTATTGCTCAAGGCTGGTTGGTGTTGTACCACTGGAGCCACACCTCTACTTCTGGCTTTTTGCTTGTTGATTGGAGATGAGAGTTTTATAGAGTTTTATGCCCAGCTTGGATGTGAGTCTTAATCCTCAGATCTCAGCCTCCTGAGTAGCTAGAGTGACAGGTGTGAGCCACTAGTTTCTGGCAAAAATCCAAGTTTTCTGGTAAATTAAGCACATAAGCCAACCACCCAGACTACTGATACTTTCATTATTTTGTGAGGTTCATTCTCCTGTAATTTAGGATAATTCTAGTTCACTGGTTGTACACCTCTGTGTAGGTAATAAACAGCAGTTGTGTGTTTAATTCACATTAAGATATCCAATTTATAATATCTGATTATATATTTTCTACTCTATGCTGCACATTCCATTTATAATTTGTACATTGTAGTCATCCATAAGATTTAATATAATTTAGTATTTTCTTTTACTCTTTTTTATTAACATACATTAATACTACAGAGTTTCATTGTGATAATTCCACAGACATGTACAGTGTACTTTGAACAGTTTCATACTCCTAGTATATTCCCTTAACCCCTCTCTCTTCTCACTAAATGAGTTTCATTATTCTGTCTTCATACATGCATACATATATATATAATATACTCTGTATACATATGTAGTATATATACTGTATATACACACATATATACTCTATATACTCTATGAACTATACACACATATATACAGACTATATATACTCCATATAGTGTGTGTATATATGCATATACATATGTATTCTACACACATGTGCATATATATATATTAGCTATACTCTATACATATATACTTCGACTCTCTTCATCTCCCAGTACTCTTCTTTCTCTCTTCTCCCTCCATTGAGCTCCTGCCCTCAGATAGTCCCCTTTTAGACTATGTTCCATTATAATGATGATGATGATGATGATTAGCAGCAATATTTTAGGTAGGCTCCACATATATGTGAAATCCTGTGCTGTCTGTCCTGCAGCAATATTTTAGGTATAGAGTCTGTATGTAAGCGAGATCATGTAATATCTTGAATCATGTGATATCTGGCCTGCTCATCTAGGCTCATCTCCCTCAACATCACTTCTACCTCTGTCTGTTTTCGAGTCCCCATTAAGGGCCAAGCACGATCAGACACTTGCTGATTCATTTACTGCTTTCATGACAACTGAAGTTCGAAGGGTTGGTTGTAATAGTGACTCTATTGGCCCAGGCCAGGAGGGGCTCAGTAAGTTTTTGCAGTCAGGAAAGAGCAGAAGTAGATTTCCTCTAGGTCTATTTCAGTAGAATAAACTCACACCCTCCATTTATGTGACAAAGTTAGGCATTCATAGCATCTTTAGGACTTTGCATCTTCCTGTGATCAGTGCACACAGAGTATAGCACCTTTGACATGATGTGTGCTGGGTTCTGAGTGACACATCTTCCTGTCATGTGATCAGTGGGTGGAGCCAGGATGGTGGTGCTCCATGAGATGATGTTATGTGCTAGTTCTGAGTGAGCCAGTCAGATACTGGCTGGTAGTGGCTCTGAGTACATCATGGTCTGGCCAACCATCTGTTGCAAGCAGACAAAGGTGCAAATGCAGATGTAGGTAGGTGTAGGTGAAGGAGGAGATAGAAGTCCTAAGAAGGAAGGGGGTGGTGGTGTGAGGCCCAAGGGCCTGTCCATACAACTGTGAAAGCATTTCATCCCACTCAGTTGCCCTGGACTTTCTGATAAGAATTGACCAGGGTATCTCAGGAGTCTGTGGGGACTCTACACGGACTGTCTGAGGAACTCAGGAGAGAATTAGTCACATTTGATTTTAAAAGTTTCAGATATTTTAAAAACAAGTTAATGATTTTATTTGTAGCTCTTCAGCTGTCTGCAAAGTGATAGCACGAGTGCGGTGGCCCTCAGAGCGCAGCCACGCTCATTTTGCTCACTCACTGGCTGGCTGGCAGCTCACTGTTGAGGTCCACAGGGGCCTCCAGCCCAAGCACCACTGCCCAGAAGTCAGGAAGAGTGAAGCTGACCACTCCACGTTTATCTTAAGGATCAAGGAATGGAGGTGTCAGATTTTCCCAAAAGAGTTCTGAAATATTCATTTTACTTTATGCTTCCTGACATTACGAGTTTGAAACTGCCTATATTATCTTTATAAAAATGTAAGAAAGTGGCCTGGAGGCATAGCTCAGATGGTAGAACCTCTTTTCTAGCGTGCTCTGCCAGCCTTTAATGTCTATTAACACTCAAAATTTCCAATAGAATTGTGAGGACAACCTACTTATTACTTGCATTAATAAGTTTTGTTAATTGAAGTTAGTAGGTTTAAAAATATTTTTATTAGTTTTAAGTAGTTTTATTGGTAGTTTTCTTTATAAACAATGGAAGTAGAATCTCCCCCCACCCCCCGCCCCCGTCCCTGTTTCTCTGCTTTTTGCAGGGGATGATTGCATTTCTTTACATTATTAGATAAAAGCTAAATCCATTACACTTTCAACAGACTATTCCACAATTTAAGACTTAAAGGTCACGCATTGTTTTTGAGCAGGCAGAAGATTGCTGGAGAGTTGAAGCGCAGGTCAGGTTTCATTTTTAAATGCCTTCAGACACATCTTTTCCTGATAATTGGAGAAATGGTCTCTGAGGGCCAATATCACTTTGTGGCTGGAATTCCCAGCTGGATTCAGAGGCCAGGCACATCATGGGGTACCAGCCACTGCAGATGCCCCCTTCCTGGTGACACAGATGTGGTCAAATCTGCCCTCTATTAGGCACACATTTGCTTGCAGATACTAGAGACATTTCAGGGTTAGGAAACACACTCTTTTCTGCCATTGCAATTGTATTTTGGCCTGAATGAATAATTTGGACATACATTGGCACACACTCATTGAAGGCTTTCTAAAGCACACTCTGTCCTTACTTGCTAATACTTCCTCTTCACTGAGGGAGAAATATTTCTGCTTCTGGTTTCCAAATAGGGCCTCACATTTATTCCTGTGCTAGCCTGGATGGTATCCCTCCTATTTGTGCTTCACTCGTACTAGGATGACAAGAGCCTCCTATGGTACTCTGCTTTTAATTGGTTGAGATAGGTCTTGTGAACGCTTTGCTGGGCTGGCCTAGCACTCTAATCCTCTCAATCTCATCCATCACACCTAGATTGAGTCACTAGGGATTTGCAGTAACTCCAAATTCACCTCGTTCTGAGGCAGCCATCTTTACCTTTTGGAAATACAAAGAACCAAGAGGATTTTCAAGATCCCTTTTAGGAACAAAGTATATAACTATTATAACAGGTAGATACTTCTCTGTCTTTTTATTTAGTGTAGAGCATAATAAAGCTTGATGTCCTTCACATTTAAGAGGAATGGCTACAAAAGAACCTGTGTTAATAGTAGTTTTCCTATCAGATATGATACCTGCTGTTATTTTCAGAAAAATTTTAACTAGCAGCAAATCCATTCCCTGACAGTTTTATAAATGGCTTTCAATTTTATAAATGTGATACTTTTTTTGCAGAGTAAATATTGGGGTTTGAACTCAGGACTTCAGACTTGCTACCTGGTACTCTACTGCCTGAGCCATGGCTCCATCCCTGCTTTTTTGCTGGTTATTTTGGAGATGATGTCTAGCAAAGTTTTCTGCTCCGGGTTGGCCTCCAACCATGATCTGTCAGATCTCAACCTCCTGAGTTGCTAGAATTTCAGGCATGAACCCCTATACCTATGGGATCTTAGGCTGACTTAGCACATAAAACACTGTGCTCTTTTCCCACCCACATCTTCTGACATCTAGCACAGTGCATAGAGCAGATAGTCAAATCCTCATTAAAGCTGTGGAAGAATTATTGTGAAAGTGATTTCATAGATTCTAAAGTGCTTTACAAATATGAAACAGTTGGGCTGGGAATATGGCTTAGTGGCAAGAGTGCTTGCCTCGCAAATATGGAATAGTTTAAATTGTAAATGTTCAGTATAAAGAGGCAAGTCTCTTGTCTTTGAGCATCTAAATATCTGTTAGTACTTACAACCTTGGAATATACCAATTGTTTGCACTTCGGAAGATATTTACAGTTTATTTCAAATAAAATGTTCTTTCTTGAAAAGAGGCACGATACATATGGTTTAATGCACCATGGTGCAACAATGTTAATACTAGAAGAATTATATGTCTGGTGCTGGTGGCTCATACCTGTAATCCCAGCTACTCAATAGGCTGAGATCTGAGGAGGATTTGAAGACAGCCTGGACAGAAAAACACAAGAGCCTTTTTGTCTCCAGTTAACTAGCAAAAAGGCAGAAGTGGAGGTGTGAGAGCATGAGGCCCTGAGTTCATCCCCCAGCACCATGCATGCGTGCGCACACACACACACACACACACACACACACACACACACACACAAATACTCTGGTAAAGACAATACTTGAGGCTGATTCTTATTAGAAACGATTAGTTTCCATAGACATGTAGAGTTCTGTAAATACCATTACATGGAGAGGTAACAACACTAATTCAGTTGCATGGAAAGGAGAATGAAGGTAAATTTAAATTTATCTTCTGCAGGCCTTAGATCCTCCATTTATGTCACACTTATCAGTATCAATATAAAATGGGACAAGAGGTTCTCATGGGCCATCTAACCTTTTTCTTTACTTTGGTCTGAGGTCCATGCTCATAGTAACTAACCAGGAGACACATCTCCTTTTCAGTCTCCATTTCTCACCAGCGGCTGGGGCTCTGCACAGCTTTTCCCATTAGGTAGCTCCACCTTTCCATTTGGGCCTCTCACTATCACTATGGCCCTTAAATACCCAACAGACCACTTCATGTCTCCCCTTACTGGCAGGTCCCCCAATCCAATTGTGTCTTCACAAACTCTCTTTTAAAAAAAATATTGTTATAAAGGTGATTTACAGATGGGTAAAGAGTACATTTCCTTTTAGACAATGTCACCCCTTCCCTTGCTCTCCCAAATTTTCCCTCTAGTGAGTTCCACTGCTGTATTTGTCCACCCTCTGTCCCTCCATTTCCGAGGCTATTTCTGATGTTGTTTTGTGGACCTCAGAAACGAGATGGTTTTGTGCCCATTCTTTCTAGATAACCAAGCTGAAAATAGACAGCAATCCTTTTGCCAAAGGATTTCGGGACTCCTCCCGGCTCACGGACATCGAGAGGTAAGGCCCGCTTTCTGTTTACTCTTTGGTCTAGATAAGATAAAGAGAAGAGTGAGTTTGTAAGAACACAGGCCTCTACCCAGCAGAAACCCGAACCGTGCTGGGTCTAGCGTGCACTTTCCTGCGTTCTTTCCTTCTAGCTATAAACCCTGGAGATAAGCAGCCAAATTCCTGCAGCCAGATCTCTCCTGGCCCTTCTTTAAGTGAGGGGACAGACATGGATGTGTTGCTCAGGACCCACTCTGTAGTGAAAGCAAAGCCAGGGCTTTGATCCCATCTAAGACTTTGTCCTTCAATGCTGTTATGTGATTTGTGAGGGGCAATCTGCGGAGAAGTGGAACTTGATAGATTTGGTCTTCTGATGTGAATATATTGGCTAGTGCCAGGAGCAGGATTGGGAAGGATTTAAGTGAAGATCATATAATTTTGCCTGGTGAGTAGACAGCATGAAAAGGAGGAACATCAGGTCTCAGGTCCTGTCAGAGGATGAGTGAACATCTCTTCCTGTGCCTGTAACTTTCTCCACCTCTCTGTTGTTGAAATGGTTAGTGCAGTTTGGTGCCATCGAGGGGATGGACAATGAATACTGTTTGGAGGTCCTGTGTGTACAAATATGAATGATAAATATATGTTTCTCAAAGAGACACTCAACTTGATTAATTATTTCTAGTTCTTAACCAAACTGACTTTCTATACTTAATCCTTTTTATAGTTCTGGGTGTGAACTCAAAGCTGTATGCTTGATCCAGCCTTATTTTTGCTGCCTGTTTTTAAGATGGGGTCTTGCTTCCTGCCTGCCTGACAACTGAACGCCAGTCTGCTTTTATTAAGTTTTCCCTTGTTGCTAGGATAGCAGGTGTATGTCACCACTTCTGGCTTCTTTCTGTTGAGATGGAGTCTCTAGGATTTTTCTGTGTGGCCTTGCTTGCAAGTGTGATGCTCCTACTCCTAGCCTCCTGCCTGGCTTAGGATGACAGATTAGGATGACCAATGTGCCCAATAATGGGTTGAGAAGGTTTTGTAAACTTTTCTACCTATATTGACCTTGACCTATTTTCCTTTTCAGCCTCCCAACTAGGATGTGTGAGCTATCAGTGCCTTACTCTATCTTTTTATGAGCTCTAATGTCTTTACTGACAGGTGCAGTATCTATTAGCCCTCTGGCATATCACGTACCCACATTTTTGTGTGACTTGCCTGCCAGCTGCTATACATTTTGTTTGCAATCATTGCTGCCTGTAGGATCACATCTGATCTCAGCACTTCTGTCCAATCTCTCGTGGCAATGCAAGTTGAGGGATAGTTGCTTGTTGTAGCAACCTCTGTCTTATTCTTCCTAAGCCTTTCTAAGTGGCAGAGTGTTGAGAGATTGTCCCATGGTAGGGAAAGACTGGGTGGGAGGCAGAGAAGCCAATAGTATTGGCTGAATATTGGACAGTAACTGTGGGATTTGGGTCACAGAGATTAATTCATTAGAGAGCTCTAGAAATGACTGGACAGGAAACCCAGGTTTGGGGCTGATAGTCTATTGTGAAGTGTCGAGAGCAGGCAGTGGGTGAGCCCCATTGGAAGGGCCATCAGTCTATGAGGATATGGTATACCAGTTGTCTAGATGACAAAGGCCACTTACTTTAGGTGATGAAGTGATTTTTTTTTGTGAAACGATTCCTTCTTTGTGTGAAGGAAATGAATGCAGATGAGTTTGTGCAGCTGAGATGATTTTAAATGACTTTCTTTTGGTTTTATTTTGGACTGAGGAAATAGTATGTTTCCCACATGTGTGTCCATGTGCTGTCTGGTCAGGAGTAAGCATGATCTATTAAGAGTGAAAGTCGTGGGTGGAAATTCATCTCAGCCTTTTCCTGGGTAGATGATCTTTTGGTGAAGTCACTGAGCCTGGGGATCTGTTTCCATCTAGAAAATGACAAGGGTAACTGCTTATTCCTTCAGAGGTGTGTTGGAGAATTGAACAAGACAAACATTAGGAAAGCACTTTATGTATCTGAAAATTCAAAACCCTTCCTAGACAAGCATTGCATCTAAGCAGTGTGCCCTGTCTAAGTTGCTCTTCACCATCCTAATGAACTATTTCCTAGGCACAAATAGCCTTGCAGTCACTCGTGCACACCAGAGGTAGGAAAATGCAGTCTGACTGAAGGGCAGGTTGTGTAATGCATGTTGACGATGCGTCCTAATGGGGTGATGCTCACGCAGACCTGAAGCTAAGTAGCTTTCCATGGTTGGAGAGCTGAGAGAACACACATGACTAGCTCAACATCTTCAAGATGATGCAGTGATGATGATCACTTTGAAAATCAGCTTTGTTGACCTAAGTAGTGTGAAATTAGCCAAGGGTTTGGATTTCATTTCCAGATATTTAAGTCTGAATTTTTCCTAAACAGCCTTTGGGGATGAGACAAATCAGATCAATTGATCTTTAGAGACCTAAAGAAATTAAATTAGTCTGGAGTCAGTTACTGCACTAAACCATCCAGTAATTGAATTGCTCCTTGTAACTGATTGAAAACGGCCCTATCTATAACAATATTGGGAGCTTTTCTTTATAAGAGATCTGAGAGAAAAACACATCTTTTTATGACATGATGACAGATATTGCACTTCTCTAACCTAATTGAATAGGATGTCATAAATATGTGACCTTAATGATTTCAAGGTTCCTGTTCAAGATTTACAGCTTCCCAGGTGGGGCAGCCAAACAGAAGTGCTTTTGGGGTTAGCCCTGTGTGCTCAGATCTGGACATTCACCGGACATTCACTGGACATTCATTCTATAACTGTGGAGGCTTCCAGGAACTCGGAATGGCTATAGGCTTCTTGCTCTTCTTCCACTAAGGTTCTGTTCAGAGTTAAGTATCAGTCTTATTCTAGAGAAACACACCTTCCTCAGTTACAAGAGAAAGTTCATCTCTCATTATTATTATTTTTTTGCCAGTCCTGGGCCTTGGACTCAGGGCCTGAGCACTGTCCCTGGCTTCTCTTTGCTCAAGGCTAGCACTCTGCCACTTGAGCCACAGCGCCACTTCTGGCCATTTTCTATATATGTGGTGCTGGGGAATCAAACCCAGGGCTTCATGTATATGAGGCAAGCACTCTTGCCACTAGGCCATGTTCCCAGCCCCACTCTTTTTTTTTTTTTTTTTTTTTTTTTGCCAGTCCTGGGCCTTGGACTCAGGGCCTTAGCACTGTCCCTGGCTTCTTTTGCTCAAGACTAGCACTCTGTCACTTGAGCCACAGCGCCACTTCTGGCCATTTTCTATATATGTGGTGCTGGGGAATCGAACCCAGGGCTTCATGTATATGAGCCAAGCACTCTTGCCAGTAGGCCATATCCCCAGCCCTCATCTCTCATTATTGGACTGATTGATCACTCTGAAATCAGCTTTGTATGACTGATAAATGGAAGAATTTTCTCACAGAGTCTGTTGTTTTCTCTCCCTATGATTTCTATTCTGCACTGTCCTCACTCCAAAATTATGTATAAATATT
The DNA here is from genome assembly GCF_023159225.1 of Perognathus longimembris pacificus. Classification (NCBI taxonomy): domain Eukaryota; kingdom Metazoa; phylum Chordata; class Mammalia; order Rodentia; family Heteromyidae; genus Perognathus; species Perognathus longimembris. Next base: position 73,265,121 of record NC_063162.1, read on the forward strand.
AAACTATACACTTCCTATCACTTTTTTTTGCCTCCTACGTGCTTTCTCTTATGTATGTAGTATTTGTTTTGGTAGAAGGAATCAAATAGAAACATCACTATATTTTACTAGTAGCTTCAATATCATATAATTATCAACATATTGATCTCTCCTTATTTATAATTATCTCTTTATCATGTGCCAAATTCTTATCTATACTAAATTGACAACATAGGGAAATACTGGCTGACACTTCAATATCTGAGATGGTAAGCCTCTGACCTTTTTGTTTTATTTTTTGCTGGTCCTGGGGCTTGAACTCTGGACCTGGGTACTACCCCTGGGCTCCTTTTGCTCAAGGCTAGTGCTCTACCATTTTGAGCCACAGCACCACTTCTGGTTTTCTGGTGATTAATTGGAGATAAGAGTTTCACAGACTTTCCTGCTTGGACTGGCTTTGAACCATGACCCTCAGATCTCAGCATTCTGAGTAGCTACAATTATAGGCATGAGCCACCAGCGCCTAGCTCTCTGCCCTTCCTTACTTGTTATTTTCAAATCTTGTTGTTCATTGATCTTTATGCTTCCAGCCTTTGGAATCATTTTGCCAAGTCTTCAGAAACCATCTCATGGAATGTTGATTGAACCTAGATTGAGTGTATATAATATTTGAGGGATAAAAACCTCAAACCTTCATAATTCTGAGGCTTCCCAAGGAATCTGTCACTGGTTTGTCCTTGCATCAAATGTTCACTTATATTTGAAAACATCTTGGTACTTTAAGTTCGTTAGTCCCACATGCATTTTCTTATGCAAGTGTGTAGTTGTCTGACACCTCTCCTGCTGATACGCCAGGCACTGACCACAGGTGATGGTGAAGGCTGGCATCCGAGGCTCTCTTAAGGGAGAGGGAGGAGAGAGTGAAAGCAGTAACCTATGATATTTGAATCTGGAGGGGAGGAAACAAGACATGTAAAACTGACATTTCATATTGAGGTGTGTTGATTGGGAGTGGGGGGAGTTCAGGGGGAGTCAGTCCTATGGCTTGAACTCTGGGCCTGGGAGCTGCCTGAGAGGTTTGCCACTCAAGGCTAGTGCTCTACTGCTTGAGCCACAGCTTCATTTCAGGATTTTGGTGATTAATTGAAGATAAGGGTCTCAAAGACTTCCCTGCCTGGGCTGGCTTTGAACTTTGATCCTCAGATCTCAGCCTCCAGAGTAGCTAGGATTACAGACATGAGCCATCAGCACCCAGCATACTGAGATGTGAGTTAGGTATAAAACAGAAACTCAAGGGTCTCTGTCCTCCCATCTCAAAAAAAAAAAAAAAAAAAAGAGAAACAATCCCATCTGGACTACGTTGTGAAGACTAGATATTAAAAGAAAACTGAATATAACTAGATATTATTATCAGTTGACAACTATTTTTAGATAATGAAGAATGTCTTAGCTGGATGCCAGTAGCTCCCTCCTGTTGCCTTGGCTTCTCAGGAGGTAGTTACCTGGAGGAGCTTGGTGTGAGGCCTTCCTCTTGTCTCTTAAGACCTCCAGGGCTTCCCCCCCCCCCCCCCGCCCCCGTGCAAGTCCTTTAGCTGTTCTTTCCTGTTCTCCCTTGGTTTCTCCTCACTGCATCCTACTATGATGCCAATGTCTTCTGAGCCTTTGTCTTCTCAGTCTTCATCTATGCTGGGTCATCTGACTCCCTTTTATACCCTTGCATGCCGACAGTTTCCAACTTGACGTGCCTTGTTCTGTCTGATTCAGAGTCAGGCTTTTGCTTTTACATTTTTCTTCCTTCCCTTTAAGAGAATCTCAGATTTTGCACATCTGAAACTGAATGCCTAATTGTTCTCCCCTGCCCTGCTTGCCCCTGCCCAATCCCATCCTTTCCCAAGGGACCACCCTTGACTTCTGTTTTCCCCTCCATAGCCAACGCATTGATCAGTCTTGACAACTAAATGTGGAGAAGAGGCTCACTTTCCATGTTACCACCCTGTCTGAACATTGCTGTCTCTTTCCTAGATTACACAATTTTCGAATTGATCTTTCTTCCTCCATGCTTACAGTTCTCCTGTCGATTCTCAGTGAAGCAATGGGAGTGATCTTGCCAAAAAGAGGGAGCTGGATTAACTTCCACACTCAGAGCTCTCCATTTATCACCTACTCCTTTGGAGAAAACTCCAAAGATGGTCCAGAATTTACCCACACCTCTCAGCCCACTTGCCCTCTCTCTTGCTCACATGCTCCGCTCAAGCTCCACTTATCTCCTCATCCTCCCTGGAACAAGCCCAGGACTGTCCCACCTTCAGGGTCCTTGCCCTCACCATTCTGTCTTGACATTTGAGTGGTCCAGACATTGGCAGTTTGTTTCTTACTGTGTCTTCAGGCTTTAGAACACACTTGGTATGTCTAAACACTCCAGTACCTGTTGAGTGAATGAATGTCATGCAAAGTACTGCTATTTGAAACAATCTTATTTGAAGGTCTTCATTTTTCTTTAATTTAAAATTGGACTTGTTATGAAGTCTTCTGATAACTGACGTGTTTGGTGTTTCTTTGAACCATGTCTGTCTTCTCTTTAGGTTTTTTTTGCCAGTCCTGGGCCTTAGACTCAGGACCTGAGCACTCTCCCTGGCTTCTTTTTGCTCAAGGCTAGCACTCTGCCACTTGAGCCACAGCACCACTTCTGACCGTTTTCTTTTTCTTTTTTCTTTTTTTTTTGCAAAAGCAAAAGGAGTCTTTATTGCAAGCTCGAGCTTGGTCCTCCGCGCACTCGGCAACCGGTGACGCTAAGAGGACCTGAGCCTAGGGCTTCCACTGTTTTATACATTCTTTGGGGAAGGCAGGGACTTAGCATACATCACAGCATCTTTTACAAATCAACACAGGCGGCGGGAAAATTATAAAATAATTCTAAAGCATGTTTGGCGCATTTGGTGGCGGGAAGGAATCTGGAAAGGGTCATTGGTCAGATCAAGGGATCGATGCTGGCCATTTTCTATATATGTGGTGCTTGGGAATCGAACCCAGGGCTTCATGTATACGAGGCAAGCACTCTTGCCATTAGGCCGTATTCCCAGCCCTTCTTTTCAGTTTGTTTTGCCTTTTAATTCCTCTTCTAGTTTTGGTTGTGTTCATCAAATTCTTTTCCCTTTTATAATGTGTAATGACAATGAATACTTCAAATTTGCCGTGTGTCAGGACAGGAGCTGTAGACCTGACACATTTTATTTAGCTATGCTTCAGAGCAATCACATAAGAAGAAACTGTGATCACCTCTATTTCATAGACCAAATAACTAAGCTTTAGAAAGACAAATGCATATGGTTTATTTTTTAGCTGAGCCTCAAACTGAGCCAAGTCAGTTTGTCAGGAAACAAAGTTGCCATAAGCAAGTTATTCTATCACTATAGAAAGATCTGTTTGTCTTTCCATATCAGGATCTACTAGCAACAAATCCACAAGCCACAACAGACTATAGCCCCATCTTCTTCATGTATGGGATACTTTTGAGCTCACTTGGTGGCCATGACCACGGCAATCACAAGTTCCCCATCCCGGTCCTCATTGCCAACATTAATAGCATTCAGATTATATCACATTTCAGACAAGGAGACATTGATTAAGATTTCTCATCGGTTGTAATAACAGAGAACAGCTAATAAAGGGCCAAATCCATCACAGAAGGTCTTAGAAGGACCAGGTTGAAGGCCAAGGCAGGGAGCTGATTGAGTTGCAGAAGAGGGTGGTCAGAACCCACAAACCTGCACTGCTGTCACTGCTGGGCTCAGAGCATTTTGAGTGGGCAGCGTTAAGCCGGGAGATTGCACTAAGCTACGGCCTGGGGACAGGGTGGGAGCTCTTTGCCTGGCGGGCCATGATGCACATGCAGGTCCTCTCATGACAGGTCATTATTTATATGTTCCAGATGCGAGGGTTGCACCATTTGTTGGTCTGCTGGGCTCATGGTTCTGGTTTCCTTGATATGGTTTTGGTACAGCCGTGTGCCTCCGATATAATTTGATAAGTTTGGGATTTGCAGAAGTAAATGTGGCTCATGGCTGGGCTGGACAGATGGTGGCTGTTGACTTGCGCAAACAGGATACAGAGCCGTCTGCCTCAGCATTTGCCCTCAGCGTGGAGGACAGTATTGTTTTTATAAAATTAAGTCACTCCAGGCAAGGCACGGCCTGAGAGCCGCTGCTTGTCACCAGAGCTGGTTCAACCCGACCTTCAGAAGGATGCTTTCTCTAATGCTCAGTATGTTGCTTCAATTATTGCCTATAATTTTTAAAAGAAAATAATTGTAATATTCATGTCTGTTTTTTCAAGAATGAAACTATACTCTTCTTTTTTTCAATTGAGATTAAGTAGCCACATATATTTCACAGTACACATTTTTTTTTTTTTGGCCAGTCCTGGGCCTTGGACTCAGGGCCTGAGCACTGTCCCTGGCTTCCTTTTGCTCAAGGCTAGCACTCTGCCACTTGAGCCACAGCGCCACTTCTGGCCGTTTTCTGTATATGTGGTGCTGGGGAATCGAACCCAGGGCCTCATGTATACGAGGCAGGCTCTCTTGCCACTAGGCCATATCCCCAGCCCCTCACAGTACACATTTTAACCTTCACATTGATGCAAATCATCATTCTGCTCTAGAAAGCTTATGAGCTCTATAAACTTTAACGATAAAACCATTTCTTCCAGTTTGGATGATATGTACATTTCTTTCCTTTTGTTTAGTATCAGCTGTTCTCTCATTCTCTCTCATTCCCTCCCTCCCATCACCACCCTTGAGTGGCCTAGTTCATTTTCATTAATGTCCAGTGCAGCTGATGAGCCCCTCTGCTCTATTTTTTTCCACTCTCTTTCCACTCATTCTGTACCACCCTCCCAGCATCCCTCAGATGTGCACATGTGTATACCATGTATGAGGTAAAGAATAGAGAGTCATCTAAAAATAATAAAACAATTCCAGAAGAGGTTTTGTTTCCTTATCTTTGGGCTTCTTTTCAGTCTGTAAATTATGTTATGTACATGTGAAGAGGTTATTGGGTCTTACTATTTGGTGCTTTTCTCCTTACACTGTCCTATTTTGGCCTCACTGTATATTGATATCTTGAGTCCTGTTTACTTTGTTATATCTTGTTGCATTTTAAATCTAACACCTGTGTATCAGGGAGACCATGTGCCACTTGTCTCTGTTCTTGGCTTATATCACTCAACATGATTTTCTCTAGTTCCATCCATTTCCCTGCTAATGTCATTATTTTATCATTTCTAATGGCTGTGTAGTATTCCATTGTATATAGGTACCACATTTTTTGGATCCATTCATCTGTATTGGGGCATCTGGGTTGTTTATATATCTTGGCTATTGTGAACAGCACAGCAATGAACATGGAAGTGCAGGTGTCCTTGTCATATCCTGATTCCTGTTGCCAAGGAGTGGTATGGCTGGGCCATTGGGTATATCTATGCTTAGTTTTTTGAGGAACCTCCAAACTGCTTTCCAAAGTGGTCGTACTAGTTTACATTCCCACCAGCAGTGCAGTAAGGTTCCTCTTTCTCCAAATCCTTGCCAGCATTTGTTGCTGTCTGAATCAGAATATAGGCCATTCTAACTGGGGTAAGGTGGTATCTCAGGGTTGTTTGCATTTCCTTTACGGTCAGGGATGGTGAGCATTTCCTCATGTGTTTCTTTGCTATTTTCACTTCTTCTAAAAAGTCTTACTTTAGTTCCCTTGTCCATTTAGTGATTGGTTCATTAGATTTGGGAGGGATTAGTTTCTTGAGCTCTCTGTATATGATGGATATTAGACCTTTGTCTGTTGCATTGCTGGTGAAGGTCTTTTCCCAGTTGGTTGGCTGTCATTCTAGTTTAGTAGCTATGTCTTTAGCTGTGCAGAAACTTTTTATTTTAATGTAGTTCCATTTGTTGAGTCTCTCTCCAATTGCATTCTTCTTATAAAACAGGTAAAAAAGATTGTATTAGTCCCCCATGGGCCAATAATTTTTGCTTAAATAGTCCAGGAGGTAAATTTTTACCTTTATTGACTTTATCAAACCTTTTCCTGAGTGTTAACATAAGGGTTGCAATGTATTAACAATCACCATCAACTTAGATCTAACTCTGGTCTTACCCATTCCCTGTGTACTGTTCATGTCTTCTGCACTGTCTCCAGTAATTGGACTTGAACTCAACTTTTTCTCAGTTGTTGGTGAATATTGAATAACTGCTTGAGCATGGTAGTGTGGATGTCTTCTTTATAAGGGGTGTAAGTGACAAAGGTTTCAGTAGATGGCTCCATTGAAGTAAGTGGTGGGAATGGGTGAAGGGAGGGACTGTTCACCTCATGGTAGCCAGTGACCTCCTTCCCGCAACGAGACCAAATATCCATCCTTCCTTCCTTCCTTCCTTCCTTCCTTCCTTCCTTCCTTCCTTCCTTCCTTCCTTCCTCTTCTTCCTCTTCTTCCTCTTTTTTTTTTTTTTTTTGGCCATTCCTGGGGCTTGAACTCAAGGCCTGAGCACTGTCCCTGGCTTATTTGTGCTTAAGGCTGGCACTTGACCACTTGAGCCACAGCACCACTTCTGTATTTTTCTGTTTATGTGGTGCTGAAGAATGGAACTCAGGGCTTCATGCATGTTAGGCAACCATTCTACCACTATATCACATTCTTAGCCCCCCAGATATTCTTCTTAATGGTGCATTCAGCTCTGGATTCTGCAAGGGTTGATCCACTGATAAAGTCAACACCCTCGTGAGCTAATCACTGCTCAGTAGCACCACCTGTTGGGGGCCAAGCCTTCAACACATAAGTCTCTGCACATTTTATACCATAACCAGTTCTTGCCATTACTAGGGGGCAGTGTTTTTTCCTCCGAACTCTCTACTCTTCCTTTTAAGTAAGTCATTTGTCTTTTATTGATCATAGAATAAAAACAAAAGCTCATGATTTCTTCTCTGTAAGAAACTCGCCTGCTTTCTCTCTCTCTGTTGAAAATATTTTCAGAATGTTTTGCATAAAATTCAGAAATTCTGCCAGTATCTGTCAAGTTGTTGATTTTTCAAGAGGCTTTGGATAAGACTGGAGCTTTCACATTGACAAAACAAGTCTTAGTTGAGCCCAGAAAAATCTTCTGGGCTTATTTTTCTCCTTCCTCTTCCAAAAGGTTTCTGTGTTCATTCTCTAAACTTCAACTTGGCCAGCAACCCTCAGTCTCTTAAGCTTCTATTGCATGAATGCTTTCTGCCTCTTAAATCTTATCTCTTTCCTTTTTTACTCTGAATTTTTGGAGAATTTCTTTCGGTTTTCTGATTTTTGGATTCTGTGTCCTTTGGCATCCAATATTCTTTTTTACAGTCTTACCGAGTTCCACATTTTACAAATGTGATGATTGTTATTTTGTCATTTGCAATGATGAGCTCAGAATGCTTCAGTATCATGCCTCTTACTCCCTGTGTTGACTAATATTGTCTTCTTCAATGCTGCTAAAAATTGGAAAACGTGGTAGGGATTTTAAATGATATATTTCTGTTTCTTGCAAAAGATTTGTTGCAAAGGAAATTATTAGTTATGCTTCATTAAATGACTTTCCTTGTTTCAAACTAGTGTTTCATAAGGTCCTGTTGATTTTCTTCAACTTTTTTGTGTGATGGAATATCTGTTGGTTGAATATTAGAAACTAAGATTAATTCTAAATAAAAGTGCTTTGCCAGCTCCTCAAATGTAGATTGAAGAAGGGATCAAACTTTGATTATTAATTTGTCAGTATGGAAAGAAGAATATTTCTGTGTGAGTTAGAGAGTGGTGGCCAGCAGAGGGAGGCAGCCTCTGAAGAGAGACTTTTCAATGGTGTGTGTGTGTGTGTGTGTGTGTGTGTGTGTGTGACCTCTGCCTGGCCTGGCAGTGGGGAGCCAGCTGGGCCATGCTGTCTCTACCCCAGCACCACAACCTCGTGTCCAGAGCTGTCATCAGCCATAGGCCATACAGCCTTCAGTATACCAAATCCACTAAGCACTAAGAGTGCTCTGGTGGGATTTCTTCCTTCTAAACTCCAGCATGGTGAGAATCTACCTCCATCAACTAATCCAAGGTCTGTGTTCATGTTTAACCTTTGTTTCTCCAAGTTCAAGGTTGGGTGAAAGTCAGCTAGAAGATGTTCTCTGTTGCCAGCCACCAAGCTTTCCTCCTTGCTCACTGATGAATGGCAGACTACTAAATGGACCCCCTCTTCCTTCTTTCTTTGTGGCTGACATAGCTAAGTATGAAGTTGGCACTCTCCCTCATATTCTGGGTTTCAAGTGTATTTCAAGTGTGACAGGAAATTAAATACATAAGCTTGCATCACTCTGTGAGGTTGGAATTCACTCTGAGAGTTCCTGTGCGAAGTGATTTGAAAACAGCTTACATTGACTAAAACTTTCAGACTGATGAAGTTTGGACACAAGCCCAGTGGGATGCAGACCTCTCTGTTCAGAACTCAGCTACTCTATTAGTTTGAATGAGGAAGGGGATGTTCAGAAACCAAGCTGCAAATCTAATACTTTGGGAATTTATAGAAGTTTTATCTGCCTCAGGCAATAAAGCAGTATGTCTTGTAGCAGATTTAATAAAGATGCTCACAGCTGTCAGATAACTTATAGGTCTTTCAGAATGACTTACAGAGATAGAAAGTAAGTAGCATTCATTCTGAAGATCTAGGCTGGTTTGCCACTTTGAATCAGGTAGATAACCTTGATCAGGTTTTGGCAAACCTGCTCCTCAGAGCCCTCAAGCTAAGAATGCTTTTTTTCATTTTTAAAATGGTTGAACAAATTTATAAAAGTACATTTTATCATCTATTAATAAAGTTTTATTAGCATACAGTCTTGTGTTTTAGTTTACATGGCGATTGGGGCTTCTTTCTTGTTCTAATGAGAGCTGAGTATGTGCAGACCTTCAGGTAGTCACTATGTGGCCCTTATTAACAACATTTTCTGGATCTCTGGCTGAGAGCTTTAAGGGTCTGGGAAATTAAGACATCAAGGAAATCTTCTACCTAGAAAATTTGCCTGCTTAGGGTGTTTCTCTTTCTGGATCCAAATGAAGGAAATCACAGCTTCATTAGGAGGCCCATGCGGTGTGCTCATTGGAAAGCTGGACCTGTCTGCTCTCTGCCAGCATGAATTCTCCTTGCCTTCCCAGTTATGGGCCAGATGGGCTATGAGGGCTGTACTGTAGCCACATCTGTGAGATGTCATGGTGAAGTCTCTTTTGAACAATTCTCATACACTTTCACAAAAATGAGTATTAGGAGGGTGAAATGTCCTGTCTGGGGTGTGGGTACTAGTGTGTGTGTGTGTGTGTGTGTGTGTGTGTGTGTGTGAAAGTCGAGGGGGGAAGGGAAGGTGAATATGTTCAAAAGATACTCATGGGAAAATGGAACAATTAAATTTGCTAAGACTGATTTGTGAAGATGATCGAGTGGATGAATCTGATCAAGATGCATTGAGTCTATGAACAGGTCGGAATGAAACTCCTTTGTACAATTAATTGATGCTAATAAATAGAACTCATAAGCAACACATAATACTCAAATCTTATAGAAATGAAAATACCTTCCTTCTTAATTATTGCATTGTAGTTTACTCTTTCTCAAATACAAATTTAAAAATAAACAAAATTTTTCTAAACCACATGTACTAGCATATGCTCTGGCATTGTGATTTAGGAAGAATTTGTTCTGAAATTAGAGTGAAAATTAGGAGTTACTCAGTGTATTCTTGTCATCGGAACGAGGAAGCAACTAGGACCCAGACAGCAGAAGTGAATTGCTCAGGGCCAACCACACAGAGGTGAAGATTTGTAGTTAGAGGTCAGAGCTCTTCACAATGAATACTGGACTTCTCCAAAGTAGCCACTTAACCTTTTTTTTTTTTTAAACTTTTGTTTATAATGAGAAGGATGCGCTTTGAGAATTATAAGGTAATTGCGGAGTTATCAAACATTGCATAGTATATGCACTGCACACAAACCTGGAGGTGTAGCTTGCTACATTCCTAGGCTGTGGCATGCACCCACCTATATGCTGTGATACTGATAGAAATGCAGTCAGTGGCTCTGCTTGTAGATTTCCAAGCCATTACAGCATCAATGGTCCTGAGGATCCCCCAGTCTCTCCACCAGTTCCCCCACAGTCTCACTTCATGGAGGAAGTCAAAGCCCAGTTACGATAAGGAATTGAACCGAACAGCTTCTTGGGAAAATTTGTTTTTATTCTCTAATGAAAATAGACTTAGTATAAAGGTGCCCATGCATAAGATAAAAGTACTTTTGTTGGATAACAGTTAAAATTTTCTGGTAACTAAAATCTATTAATTTAATAAAATAATCTGTTAAAACAAATACAAAGGAATGGCTAATTCCTCTTTTTAAATTGTAATTACTACAAAATTCCTTTAACAAGAATTGCTTCTGTTTTCGGGTATTTTTTACCTTGTGCCAGTACTGAGGGATGAATGCAGAGTCTGGGTTCTGTCCCTGAGCTCTTTGCTCACGGCTGGTGCTCTGCCACTTGAGTCACACTTCCACTTTTGGCTTTTGGCTGGTTACTTGGAGATAAGAATCTCAAACTTTTCAAACCCCAGTCCTCCAATCTCAGGCTCCAAAGGCTTGCGCAGCTGGAGTCACTGGCACTTGGCTGTTTGTGGGTTTCAAAGGGACATTTTTACTCACAGAGACTAAGAGGAAGCATTTATTTTACCACGCAGTGTGAATGGGCCTGACAAGCCAGGAGCCTCATCTCAGGACTCATTTTCATAGCTGACTTAGTCATAAAATAATACAAATTTGCTCTTACTTGTATCTGAGGAAAAAAAGAGGCTCACTTCCTGTTTTGCAACTCACTGAAGTTTATTTGTATTTTCGGTAATCTGTACATTATATGTGGCATTCTTTCTTCTGGTTGGAATAGCCCTGAGACTTAGGAAGCTGCATAAAAGTTTTTGTTTCCTGCTTTGCCTCCCTCACAGTGGTGCAGTTTATATCTTTACGTTGCTAATGACAATATAAAACTAGAACTATATATTGAGGAAAGGAAAACTGAATAGGATTTAGTCAAGTGAATAAATTTAAAAAAATCTAAAGTCCTTTGAAAAGATTAGAGCTAGTTTTGATTTCCCAGGATGGATTGTATAATATATTTCTGTTCTAAAATTAAAATTGATGGTTTGTCATACATCTCAAATAATATTATCTAAAAGTTCTCATTTATTAAGAAGTTTGTTAAGCTACTAATATTGATGTGTTGCAATTTACATTACTTATGCATAAATCTTTAGCAAAATATTGTAACAAAGAGTATTCATAAAGATCCAGAGAGACTAGACATAAGCATGAACAAAGTGATAAGATAAAACTGCTTGGAGTATTTTGCTTTCTATAAATTACATTTGCTTTTAATGGATTTGACATTTTCTCCCTGCATACAGTTTTTGTCAGGTCAGAATGTTAGAATTTGGATTGATATAACATTTAACTTTTATTTGATTTTGCTTCTGATTGGAAGGAAGCCTTAAATGAATCACAAAAAGTTGTAGAGACTAGAGGTGGACATGTCCTTTGAAATAAGTATGATTATGTGACGAGCTTTTGGAACACATAACATTGATATTTCTTAACAGTTAAGATTATTTATGTTACCTATAAACATGTATGATACATCCATGTGCCAGATACCAGATCATCTCCTATACTAATTCACCTCACCTTAGTCATAACCTAAAGATGGAGAGCATACTAAATCCCTCATTATACAGGAGAGAAAAGGGAGGTCTGGGAAGGTGAGAGCACGCCTTTAGACTCACACCTCACAGGGGCCAGAGTTAGGGCTCAACGGAAGTGAACCGGAAGTGAACCGAGGGACTCTGCTTAATCTGAGTGACATTAAGCGGTTCTGAACATTTCGGTAAGCGCAGCAAAGTCATCTCTGCTGCCCTCGGTTGCCTTCAATAGAAGGCTATGGTTGTGCCTGTGACAGATTTATTTCCTGGAATCCATGCTACAAAGCAGTCAGAAGAGATCTTTTGACGATCACCTGTACTCTTTCTTGGTAGACAGTAATTAAGCATTAGATACTAGAAAGGCTAACCTTCAATAATGATACCCATATAATTTTACCGTTTCAATCCAAAGGTTAAGTTTACTGAAACTCCTGTCTCATGCATTAGGACACAGCAGAAGTGAGCATTTGTGATACTGACATGGCTTCTAATTCCCAAACCACTCAACCCATTAGGGGAATCGTGCTTCATTTTTCAGGGTATGGCATCTTAGAGATCCTTGCAAAAGGCTTCCAGGCTACACAAAATCTTTGCACTTTCCACTCTGCTGCAAAGAGGGATTAGATAGGAAGTACACAGCGTGGGCCCACTGCTCTTTGTAACATCTTGGAAGCGATGGCTCTGATATGCACACTGTGTTCAATCACTTAAAAGGCAATAATGCAATTACTCTGTCCTTTATAGAAGAACTGCCACTGCTCTCAGTTCACTTTCAGGCCTGACACAAGTAAATCACTTTGATAAAGCCCCCTTCCCCCTCCTGCAGACGAGCATAAGTAATGATACCGGCGATCCAGCAAGGACAAAACGAATATAATGTACTTTTTATAGAAAAGCAAAATGTTTCACAAGGCAGTGATTCATCATGTTATTTGGGAGATGAGTTTTCTTTTGTGAGTATGAGAGACGCTCACATGATCTTACACAAAGGCACTTTTACAGAGGCAAATACACAGCCCTCTCTGGAAATTAAATGCTTGAATTTAGTGTTTTATGTACAAATTATGGAAAGAGGGATAAAGCTTGAAGTATCTCATCCATTGCTTGGGGCCATTGAGGGCCACTGATTGCCATTCTTTTATAACTCTTCCAAAGGAAAATACTTTCTAGGATATTGAAGCAAATTGTTTTCCTTATGCGAAAATGCCTCCTTATTCTTTTCCAAATGTATTTGGATTATTATCAGCATGCCACACGACTCAGATTTAAAGGGCATCGGCTTAAATGTACATTTTGTCATTTGTTTTTGGGTTATTCAGGCCATTTGACTTCCTTTATGGAAGAAATGGCCCAGGTAATCCAAAATAATGGTCATTTTCTAAAATCACAGTGACTTAAGTCTTTGAGGAAGTGACATTAGCTATTAAAACTGATAGGTTCAACATTATTAGAGTGTAATTATAGAATGATTAAAATTTATGACGGGCAGCAGACTAGTTAGGGTCATTTCCATTACCCTTTGGGGAGCATAACACATATGAATTGAATATGATAATGATAATGGTATATATTAATGGGCTTCAGTGTGTTATTTCAGTATATGCATACTCAATGTGTATATCCAACCCATCCTCCTTTGTTCATCCTCCCACTCCCTCTTCCCAACCATTGCTAGTATACCTTCAGATTCGCTTTTTAACAAAGTATGGTTCTTGTCCTTTTGTAGCAAACTCAACACAATGCCCTTCAGCTTATCCATTTTTCTTCAAATTATAGCATTTTGTTTTCTTTATGGCTGAATAGTACTCCATTGTGTGTGTGTGTGTGTGTGTGTGTGTGTGTGTGTGTGTGAACATTTTCTTTATCCATTCATCTGTTGATGGGTCCCTAGGTTGATTGTCTTATTGTTAATGGTGCCTCTACAAACTTGGATAAGAGCTATCTCCTTGGCATGCTGGTTTTACTACCTTTACATCTGTATCCAGAAGGAAACATTTCTGGATCCTATGCACATAGTTCATTCATCAGTACCTTTTGGTGAATTATAAAAGGTTTGCTCCGGGGACATTTAAATATAGGTTGCATTTTAAAGCAAGTGAAATAGATTCACTACAGTTTACCATTTTCTCATGAACGTGTTAATGTGGTTGATCCAATCTTATGATAGATACAATTTGCCATAGAATCACAAACAACATTCTAGTCAATTTATCTAGGATATAATGTCTAAACCCAGAGAAATTCTCATTAGGTATTTATTATCCAGGTAGTTATAGGTGATACTATATAGAAGGAACAAAGGCAAGGATGACAGCAGACATCTTGTCGGAAACAAAGTGAGGTGACGGTAAAGTAATATCTTCCAGGAACTGAAAGAAAAAGTTGGTCAGCCTAGAACCCTATTCCACAAACGCTATCATTCAAAAGCTGAAAGCATACTTACAAACCAGTATAGATATGTTCAAAGCAAGGTTTTGGGCTTTTAATGAAATGGTCTTTATTGGTGTGGAGCTGGGTACGTGTGTCCCAGGCGTTGGCTCTGCCAGTGGGCCTTTCTGGAGTGGGCTGCCAGTGTAGCATGCCTTGGATCTTCCATGCCAGCCACAGATATGTCTTGCCTATCCTCCCTTTGTTCCCAACCCACGAAGACTCCACTGGGTACAAGCGAATTACTCCCTGGTCCTGGTCCAAGGCCAGCTCCTACAATGACTTTACATTAGAAAACAGCCCACAAGGCAAGGAGGTTATCAAAGAGGAAATCAGAAGATACTTTGAGCTAAAGGAAAACAAGAATACTACACATAAATCTTACAGGATTCTAAACCATTATTGGGGAAATTTATAGTTTCATACCCCTCCTTTAGAAATGCAGAAGGGTCTCCTACCAATAACCTCAACTTCCTTCTCAGGAAACTGAGAACAAAAGAGCAAGAAAGACTCAAAGTAAGGAACAGAAAGGGATTAATAAATATTTGAGTAGAAATTAGCAAATCAGAAAACACTAAACAATAGAGAAAAATCAGTGGAGCCAAATACAGAGAAAGCTAATAAAAGTGACAATCAACTAGGGAAGAAAACACAAATTACCATCATCAGGAATGAGAAGAGGGACCAGAATGACTGTACTGTGTGTTCTTTTGTGGATATTAAAAGGAAGGTTAGTGGGCTGGGAATATGGCCTAGTGGCAAGAGAGCTTGCCTCATATACATGAAGCCCTGGGTTCGATTCTCCAGCACCACATATCTAGAAAACGGCCAGAAGAGGCGCTGTGGCTCAAGTGGCAGAGTGCTAGCCTTGAGCAAAAAGGAAGCCAGGGACAGTGCTCAGGCCCTGAGTCCAAGCCCCAGGACTGGCCAAATAAACAAACAAACAAACAAACAAACAAACAAATAAATAAATGGAAGGTTAGTAAAGGAATACTATTACGTAGTAAACACTCACACTTCTCATTTCTCCAAATGAAATGGACAAGTTTCTTAAAGACTAAAACTATTGTCTCGTCAAAAGGGACCAATAAAGCCAATAGTTGTGAATTTGTAGTTAAAAACTTTTCCATCACACACCATCACATAGTATGTTAATAGGCTTATAGAAAATTGAAGGTATGGTTATTACCAGTAACAGCCTTAATCACCATGACAGTTTTTTCCATGTATAAACACTGGCATTATACTACAGGAGTGTTTTTGTGTTCTATGCATTTCAGCAGCCAGCTTTCAATGAATTCTAAAGCCTGTACATTCACACCTGAACATAGGCCAGGAGGTAGGGTGATTACTTCTTTTAGCTCTGAACCACTTGGGAGGAGTTCATTCTGAATTTCTGTCACCAAGCCATTGATGTTTGGCCATCCTTATTCTGAGGACCCAATGGTTACTGTGATTGTCCAATAAAATTGTGCTGTGTGTCAACCTTAAATCAGCCTAATACTTCCTGACTAGAAAAGTAAATGGCATATCTGAGCTTAAAACACTGGATATGTAGTTGACATTAATGAATTAATCCTCCTCAGTTCATATTTTAAATAGGGCTAGGAGTTCTGTGTTATTTGTACTCTATACTTATTATAAAGTAAAATGGTTTTTATGATTGCCCCTTATTGCCTGTCTCTCTGCGTGTCTCTCTGTCTCTCTGTCTCTCTCTCTCTCTTCCTGTCTTTCTTCCTTTCTTTCTGTCAGTCCTGCTGGGGCTTGAACTCAGGGCCGAGGTACTATTCTTAAACTTCTTTTGCTCAAGGCTAGCACTCTACCACTTGAGCCATGGTGCCACTTCTGGCATTTTCTGTTTATGTGGTACTGAGTAATTCCTCAGCCCAGGACTTCATGCATGCTAGGCAAGCACTCTGCCACTAAGCCATGTTCTCAGCCCTTATTATCATTCTTGAAATACATTGTTATAAAAAATATTTTTTAAAGTGAATCCCATCTTGGAAAATTAGAAAGAGGAAAATAGCAAAGTATTTATTGTTCTCTTTACCATAATTTAGAACTCACACTTAAACAAGTATTTTGTAGTTTTACATTCCCTTTTAACCCAATTGATATGGAGAATGTAAAATTTTCTCCCAAGTTGTACACTGTCAATTCTAATACGTGTTCAACAGCAATGATAAATGTGTAATAAACATGGAAATAAAGTTTAGTTCTATTTAAAAAATTTTTTTCCATCAAGCAAACTTCAAGACTTCACTGTTAAGGAAGAAGTCATTACAATTCTACCCAAGCTCTTTTAGATATTTGAAGGGAAGGATTTTTTTCTTCTGTTTTGGTGGCAGTACCAAGGCTGGTACTCAGCTTGAAACTTCACTTTCTTACTTGGTTTTGTGCCACGACTGCAGTCTAGCATTATGCTTGCTAATTGGAAGTGAGTCTCACAGGCTTTTCTGCCTGGGCTGGCTTTGAACTGCCAGCCTCTTAAGTAGTTAGGATGACAGGCAGGAGCCCCTGGTGCCCCAGTAGGGAATACTTATAAACTAGTACTATGAGACCACCATCACCTTAATACTAAAATTAAAGATAGTATAAAATAGAAAACTATGTTCCAGCATTTACAATATAATTGACTTGAGTTAAGCTCAAAAATGCAAGATTAGGTTATTATTTTAAGTTCAGTCTGTGTAACTGACCATATTGGTGATTCAAAAAAAGAAAACCATTTGATCATCTCAGTAGGCAGAAAACACACACACACACACACACACACACACACCATTTAACAAAATCCAGAATTCATTTCTGATTTAAAAAAAAATCTGAGCAAACTAGAAATGGAAGGGAACCTTTTCAGTGTGATAAAAGGAATCTACAAAAAACCCTGAGGGCTAATGTTATACCTAACAGCAAGCAACTGAGTGCTCTCTGCAAGATAAAGAATAATCACAGATGTCCACTCATACCGCTGCCAGCTGTACAGGGAATTGTAGCCATTGCAGTAAGCCAGGAAAAATAAACAAAATTAAGAAAGAGTAATAAAGATGGGGTGAATTTAACCAAAATATATTATATGCATGTTGTACCTATCACAATGAAATCCCTTTGTATACTTAATTTATACTAATAAAATGTTAAGTATCATTTAACATTTGCAAAGAAAGAATTAAAGTTAACTCTGTTCACAGACATTGTGACTACCTATAGAGAAAATTCAAATCTACAAGAAGGGTATAAGCTATTTAGCTATTAATCTGGTAACAACTACAAAGCTTTGCTGAGAAAAGACCTAAGCAAATGGAATATATTGCTTCAATGTGAAGATAATGGTTCTATACAAATTGATCTATAGATTCAAGCCCATTCTTGTTCAAAATCCCAGTAAGTGCTTTTCTTATAGATATTAGTGAGGTTCTATACTTCATATAGAAAGCAAAGTAGAACTACAATAGCCAGAAAAACTTTGAAAAACAAAAAAAGGTGAATACAATCTCATTTCAAGACTTTTAACTCTGTAGTCAGTGCAATGTGAATCTAGTGCCAGTATCTATAAATAAGTGAAGAGAACAGAGGGGAAAGGGGATCAAGAACTAGGCCTGTCTCCATCCATTCATCCATCCATCCATCCATTTTGCTGGTTCAGGGGCTTGAACTCAAGGCCTAAGTGCTGTCCCTGAGCTTCTTTTTACTCAAGGCTAGCGTTCTACTACTTGAGCCACAGTGCCACTTCTGGCTTTTTCTGAGTAGTTTATTGGAGATAAGAGTCTGACAGACTTTCCTTCCTGGGCTGACTTTGAACAGCGATCCCCAGATCACAGGTGTGAGCCATCGGTGCCCAGACCTCCATTATTTTTTGAAACTATCTCTCCCCTCATTCATGTGGATGCACAGTTTCTGCAACACCAAATGGGAGGCATCCTTTCCAGGTGAAGTAGAAAGCGTTACATTTTGGGAAGTTATTATGACCATTTGTTTTCCTTATTCCCTAAGTATATGGTTGGGTGTTTGGTTTGTACTTCATTCAACACAAATTTAAAATGCCCTCAGCGTTGTTCAATATTGAGCAAAAGATGTAATTCAGTGTTGATCTTCATATCACCGGTTTTCAAAATGTATGCTACATAAACAAATCTGTTAACAGTATGAACTTTTGACTTACGTGACTTCTATTTGAATGAAATAGGATCAAATGGTCTTATGCCAAAATAATTTTGTTTTCAAATTAACTTCACTCTTGGGTTCATCCATGAAGTTGTAAGTATCTTAACTTTTCTATGGGCTTAAGTTTCTTAAAGTTTGTTTACGTATTCCTTCCCAGATTTTTGTAAACGTGAATCTTAAAGCAGTAAGCATCTCCATATTCATAATCGAAACTCTCTATATTGTCACATAATCTATGCATTTATTTGATTTGTTGATCAATGCTGAATTGTTTTCTGGCCTTTTTCCTTGTAGTATTGGGGTTTAGATTCAGAGCCTTGCCCTTACTACATGGGTACTCTATTGCTTGAGCCACACACCCGAGGCCTTTCTGCTTTAGTTCATTTTGCCAGCGTCATGCTCACATTTTTATTCCTGGGCTGGCCTGGACCGTGATCCACCTATTTATTACCCTTCCTGCATAATCGGGATGTCAGGCAGTTGACACAATGCCCTTTTTTATCCTTGTTGATATGAGGTCTTATCATCTTTTTGCCTGGGCTGTTGTCAAGTCATAATCCTCTCCATCTCCACCTTCCAAGTAGCTAAGGATTACAGCAGTGAGCCACCAGGCCTGGCAAAGTCAATTCTGTTATGTACATTTTGGTGACCTTTTCTCAGATGCTGAATCTATGCAATTTGAATGAGTTGACTTTTGTACAAAACATTAGCTGAAGTCAGTGTGGAGATTCATTGCAACCCCAGCTTGCAAGTTCCTTCGTTCCTTCTCACATCAATAGGTTGCATATTCTTGTGGCCAGATTTCCTAGCTGAGCCTTGCTCATCTTTGTCCTCCACTTGGGGGTCTTCAGGATGTTGTCTTTACTTCTGTTACATTTGCATGACTCCTGGTCATATCCTCGGAGTCATGCCACAACAGAATTAATGCACACATTTCAAACGTCATCTTTCCCTGGCAAGGCTTCATTTTAGCTGAGAAAACAGATTTCTAGACTAATGAATCATCATGCAGACCCACTGAGCTCTGTCGTGGACTCAGGATGCCTCCCTTCATGCCCTAGGGAAAGTGTGGAGAGCCTGATCCAGAAGCATTCCTATGCCCGCTCGCCCATTCGCACCTATGGAGGAGAGGAAGAAGTCCTGGGAGATGAGAGTCAGACAACTTCGAATCGAGGTAAGGCAGCTCCGGCCTGTGGGACTGCAGGAAAACTGCACTCTGGAAGGAGAATGAAGGAGGTGATGAGAGGTCTAGTCGTGGGGTTCAGGACCTTTCCAGGAGAGGCAGCCCCCTCTGATCCTCCCCTACTTCCTTACTCTGCCAGAGTCATGTGATCACACTGCCTGAAGGTACTGGGAATTCTAAAGGGACACTGAGCTGCTGAGCCTCCAGTCAGCCATTGTTGTCTGCGATTTATTACCTAGAGCTATTGGATTTTAGGACACAGATCCTTTCTCTTTCTGAGCCTCAGCTTTATCATCTGAAAATTGAGGAATCTGTATGTTATACCAATAATAGGAATGTCTTGTTAGAAACAAAGATGACAACGGAAAACACTTGTCTTGGTGAAAGGGGTTGTGTGGAAGCAGTCAAAGTCATGAGTGAGAACCAGCCATGTTTCCATCAGGAAAGTGATTCACCTGGCAAGAAAGTCCAGATACAGAGGGCAGAGGAACTCCCTTCTGGGAAATGAGAAGAGCCCCTGGCATTGTTTCACATCTGTGATTTGGAAGACTGTAATCATGAAAACATAAAACTGTCTGTGTGTGTGTGTGTGTGTGTGTGTGTGTGTGTGTGTTTGTGTGTGTGTGTGTGTGTGTGTGTGTGTGTGTGTGTTGGTCCTAAAGCTTGAACTCTGGGCCTGGGCTCTGTCCCTGAGCTTCTTTTGCTCAAGACTAGCTCTCTACCACTTAAGCCTTAGGTCCATTTCTGCCTTTGTTTGTTTGTTTGTTTTTGTAGTTTATTGGAGATAAAGTTTCATAAAGTTTTCCTGCCTGGGCTGGCTTCAAATCTTGATCTTCAGATTCAGCCTCCTGAGTAGCTCGGATGACAGGTGTAAGCCACTGGTGCCCGGCAAAACATGAAATATTTCTTATAACTCAATTATTATTCAAATGAGCCACTAGCTAGCAAACTTGCTGTCAAATCTTGCTTAAACTTGTCCAAGGGTAGGTGCTCACTGTGGCTTTGGACAGACCCCAGGTAGCTTTGCAGTCTCTCCTAATGGGTCTCCCACAGCAATTAGAACACATAGTAGATCTTTCAGGCTCTTTTAAAGAGAATCTGGCCACTTTCTTATAGGCAAGATCTTACACTGTGGTCATTCGGTGAGGTATGTGGGTCATCTATCAAGTCCTTTTTCTGTGTAGATTTGCTCTATGACAAATCAACAGATCTCCTGCTACTTGCCTTTTTTTGTGTGCATATTCTGAGGATTGAACTCAGGACCTAGGCTCAGGTCTCTGAGCTTTTGTGCTCAAGGCGCTACCACTTTGAGCCACAGCACTATTTCTGGCTTTTTTGAGAATCTCTTGGATTTTCCTTCCCAGGCTGGCTTTGAGCCTCCTAAAGAGCTAAGATTTCAGGCATGAGCCCCTGACTTCTGCACTCCTGGTTTGCCTTTCTGAAAGACAGGCCCATTAAATAAGTTTGAAAGTTAACAGATCTTTGCAGATAATTTGGTTCTGGATCTCTATATTTAGATGGTGTTTTCCCTTGCAGGTTCGGCCTTTACAACATCTGACAATCTGTCTCTCAGCTCCTGGGTGTCATCGTCTCCCAGTTTCCCTGGGTTCCAGCATCCCCAGCCCCTGACTGCTCTTGGTTCCAGCACCGCCTCCATAGCGACGCCCATCCCACACCCCATTCAGGGGTCCCTGCCTCCATATAGCCGGCTGGGAATGCCTCTGACACCATCAGCCATCGCCAGCTCCATGCAAGGCAGTGGCCCCACATTCCCTTCCTTCCACATGCCTCGGTACCACCACTACTTCCAGCAGGGCCCCTACGCCGCCATCCAGGGACTCCGCCACTCCTCCGCCGTGATGACACCCTTTGTATGACTCCTCTGAGGTGGGAAAAGCTATATCCAGAAGGGTTTGGAGACAGAGGACAGGGTTGGATGGGGGGATGAGGGCCCTGGGAGCAGGGGCTCTCCAGGAAACTGAAGAGGATATCTGAACTCTTGATCAGACTCACAGTGAAAAGAATGCGCCATGAACCAGGACTCACCTGTCATCAGGAGCTTGAGTTTTGAAGAGAATCAGTGTAATGTTAATGTTCTTAGTCAGCTGAAGTCCAACAACTAACCAATAAGATGACGGTCTCCTCGGAGAACCTAAGAAGACCGAAGAATGTGAAGGCGTATTCTTCCTCCTGGTGTGAAAAGATGTTGTTGATACAGTGATGTATAAAGTCAGAGTGTATAGGTTTTCTTTCTGCTTTTCACAGGTTAAAGAATCTTCAGAGAGGCAATACCATATAGCATACTGACCTTTGATCTCACTCAGATTCTCCCTATAGGACATAGGAGCCAATAGAGAAATACTTGTAGTGCTGTAGCTTACGCATGTTGCGTTTCTTCTTAGGCTAGTTTGGAGAAGGCTCTTAGACTAATGCAGAGTGGGTGGATGTGTGCTGATGCCAGCACCACATTCTTCTTTTCCATATGGAAGGGCCACCATTCCACTCCTCTACAAGCTTTGGTCTCTCTTCCTTATTCTGTCTCTCAAAACCACTTGCTAGTTATGTGAGAAAGCCCATCCATGTACAGTTTTCAAGCAAGAAGCTGCCAATGTACACCCTTAGCCTGAGGTCTGGGTTTTCTGGGATGCACTGTAAACTCACTACCCATTCAGCTACTTCAGACACACCTGGGCCCGGTGATGTGCGAGACTTTCTCCTGCAATACCGACATGGCTGTCCTCTCCTGAAGGGAATTTCTGTCATGGGAGCTAACATCCTCTTATTTTCACTTTAGCTTTGGGAAACTTTATGGATACTAAAGTGTATGCAGTCAAACTCTCATTTTGGATAATTCTGCTTTTGCTGATTGGCAGGGATTTGGAAATGACTGTTCTAAATGCTTGGGTCATCATGCTTTAATAGATGCCCACAAATAGAATCAGACCAACCCTTTTCAAACACTGTGCCCTGTTTCCCAACTTGTGTTCTGTTCTTCTCAGGCCTCAATAGGACATTGCATGTTAACTCATTGAGCCTCTGATGGCAACACCTGTGGTTCTTATAAATACATCAGAGTCCCATCCCTTTCATTTTCAACTCTTACTCTCTTAAGCCTTTCTGTTACTTGTATAATAGTAATGAATTATATTTTAGTCCTATGTAACCCATATGTTATTTTTTTGACGATGTGTATCTTAGCATTTACAGTCAGAGTAGCACATTGCTTATTTTGCAGTAGTAGGGTTTCCTCATGATAGAGATTTCATAAAGCTTTAGTCTTTCAATAGTCTTTCAACTTCAGATATAATGCATTCCAGCTACAGGATATGATTTGTCTTCTCAGCAAGTCTCTTCCTCCCCCCCCCCGAAAACTCTTTATTGTAATTTAATTTTTAATGTAATTTTCATTTTACTGTGCTCTTCCTGCAAAAGCACTGAGTCAGTTAGAAGTGAGGGGATGCATTGGTCCTGATGGTAGAGACATGGATTTGGGGTAAATGCAATATACTTATCACGTCTGACTCCCTGGGATTTTGATTGGTTGTTTTAGTGTCAGGCTTTTCCACATCTAATGCCCCTTTGTGGGGGGCCATGTCCAGCTTAGGAAACAAGGCATGTGGCCCAGCCTGACTCTGAGATGCTGTTGCAGCTGGATTTTGGCAGAGACCACTCCTTCTCCTTCCCCACAATTACTTCCAAAGAAGCATGGGTCACAGTCCCAAGACAGACACCGAAGGTTAATTTCTAGCTTCTTGCATGACTTCTAGTACCCAGAGAATGTTCTTTTTTAAATGAAGTACTGGTGAGAGTTCCTTTTAAAAGACTGAGGAATGCTGGTTAAGGTCTGCATCCACAGAGCTACCATGGGAGTTTTGTATTGAATAGATGACCGGAATTGCTCCTTTGAATACAGAGCTCTATTGCTTCCACAGAAATAACCGGACATGTCATAATACACAATATGCTGATATAGTACTGGTATCTTAAAGTGAGTCTGTATCTGAATTTTCTTTTCAAAGGAATGAAAGGCTTATTTGAATACTACTTTGACAGTACTTGCTCATCAGTGTGCCTCAAAGTAGGTATGGATGTTTGGGGATTTTTTTTGGAGGGGCAGTTAATTCTTTTTGTGCCAGTATTTCCTTACTTTATAACTATGATTTCTAACTAAGCAATACAAGACAAAAAAATAAGCAACATGCTTAGAGGAAAACAAAGCATGTTGTTTGACAGCCTCTCACTTCGAAACTTGTGAATTGGATGTGTTTAGGCATGGTTACTATGTGCCTGGGAGAGAAGAAGACCACTGTGTTGGGGAGAGAGGGTGGGAGGGAGTGGTGCTACACCCATCAGTAGGGGCAGCCATGGGAAGCCAAGGGTAGAAATGGACCCGAACTGAGCCTTTCCAAACTATCCTGAGTATTGATTGTTATTAACCCTTGGAGACTTTACTGCTTAAAATTCCAATGTCTGTTCTACCAAATATAGATGAAAAGAGCTAGATATTTAATTAGATGACCAATGGGAATGATAATGACCCTGAAATAGGAGATCCTTGGAATAAAATCATGGCTGCCCCTCTATATGTCTGCACATGTTACAGTGTTGGAAGGTAGTGCTCTGATTGTACTTACAAACTGATCTGTTGAACTAAAACTCCTTTGTACAACTACTTAAAGATAATTTCTTTAAAAAATACTACTATGCTGAAGGGAGAAGGGTAGTGCTTCTGAAAAGAGGTCCTGTTTGGGCCCTGCTTTGCCAAATGCTAAGGGGTGAATTCATAACTTAGCAGGTTCTGCTTTGTGATGTGTTCTGAAGCATTTAGCAATAATTATAGTTTCAATTCTATTTTTTACTTATACAGTACATCTTTCCTGCCCATCCTGTGTAGTACACTGGTAAGTGTACTCAGCTTGTGTGTCTAACTTACCACAAACTATTAGGTCTAGATGAATGACTGTATTCCACGGATGGTCCCTTAGTAACAGGGGGATGGCAGTCAGCACTCATCCCTAATGGGCTGGCACAGAATGGATGATGTTAGCAAGTTTTGGAGCAGGGAAGCATCGCTTAGTAGATGTCTTTGGCACAGGTTTGCTACAGGAGTTCCATTCCCAGAGCATTCCAACCAAGATCTTCCTGCTTCCACCCATACCCACATCTCTGTTGTTTCATTTTATTGAACCCTTCAAACAAAAAGGAAAGCTTTTAACAACCCAAGACATAGACTTGGAAGTAAAGTGTCTTCATCTCTTACTGCTCGTGAATTTTCCAGGGAGATGTTAGACTCTTTATCCCATTTCTGTACTTTGCATTAGCTTTTCAGGCTGCCTTGGGCATATAAAGTTATGAACTTTATATATCAAATAGTTATCTAAAATTCAGACAAAGTGGCAGGAATGACTTTGCACTGCATTAAATACACATTAAATACAAGCTTAGTGGAGACTTGGGAATGAAAGTTCTAAAAATTCGGTCACGTGAGTGCAGGTTTATATATTGCAAACAAACTGATGCTTTTTTTTTTTTTTTGTCATGAGGCTTGAACTCTGGGCCTGGGTGCTGTTCCTGAGCTCTTCTGATCAATGCTAGTGTTCCATCACCTTGAGCCACAGGGCCACTTCCAGTTTTCTGGTAGTTAATTGGAGATAAGAGTCTCACAGACTTTCTTGCCTGGCTGGCTTTGAACCTCAATACCCAGATCTTAGCATCCTGAGTAGCTAGGATTACAAGCGTGAGCCACCAGTGCCCAGCTACAAACTGATGCTTTTATTCAATAACTACTGGCTATATAAAGAAAAATTTTATCAGATGAATACAGAATTAATATAATTATTATAAACAAAACAATACTCTACCCTAAATCTAGGCAAAGCATGAGACACAATGTAAGATTTTCATCTTGCTCCTGTAGAGAGCTGTGCCTAAGGGGAAGAGACGTTTTACAGAAATTTCTATATTATTTCAGGATGAAAAATATTTTTTGCAAGCAAGCCAATGGCAAGATACAAACTTTTAAAACTTTAGAAAAACCATAAAGCCCTTTCTTCACAACATATTAGTCTAGGCCAGTTGAAAAAACACTTACCTTTTTCCAGCAGGTTTAAATATAAAAAGTTCATTCATTTACAAGTATTTGATGGGTAAGCAATCCATTAAGCCTTTTCTAGCCTGATTTTCTTTTTTTCTGTTCCTCAAATAATTTCAGTCCTCTCCCCCGTGTGTGTGTGTGTGTGTGTGTGTGTGTGTGTGTGTGTGAGAGAGAGAGAGAGAGAGAGAGAGAGAGGTAATACCTCTGGACAAAAAATACAATTTGTTGTATTTTACATCTGATACATTAACATGTTGTGCTTAAGTTTAAATTTTCTTTTTTGGGAAGCCTAAAGTTCTTATATTGGCTATGGGATGAGCGTGGGTCTGGCCTCTTTAGTATGTGCTATCACAGTTTTCTGTTTGCTTTGTCTTTTTCAGCTGTGTAATGAATTGCCTGAGAGTGATCACTGGGATGGGGGGAGGGGTGCTGGGGTGGGAGGCGGGCATGGGAAATATTTTATGGAGAAAAGAAAAGAAGCTATAAGCCTAATACTATGAAGTAACATCTAATGAAGTTCTTTTTAAGTGCAATATATTTATTTCTGCTAGAAATGTATTATCAACCTTATGTAATATTTGAAGCATAAACATGTTATTTGTAAACAGCTTAAAATTATATATTACCCTAAATTGTACAAAAGTACAGATGCGTGCATACTTCTTTCATTAAAAATGGTGTGATGCTGGGCGCCGTTGGCTCACACCTGTAATCTTAGCTACTCAGGAGGCTGAGATTGGAGGATCATGGTTTGAATCCAGCCCAGGCAGGAAAATCCCCTTGAGACTGTTATCTCCAATAAACTACTCCAAAAAAGCCAGAAGTGGCACTGTGGCTTAAGTGGTAGAGTGCTAGCCTTGAGCACAAAAGCTCAGGGACAGTGCCTAGGCCTTAAGTCCAAACCCCAGGACTGGCAAAAAACAACACCAAAAATGGCCTCTCTCTCTCGTGGGGCACAACTGCCAGGACGCCTTGCATCATTATGTGGCGGTTCTAGCTAGTACCACCTCTTATCCCAGCGCTGGGGCTGTGAGGCTGGTATCCCCGCCTGCCTTCCGGTCTGGAACCGGAAAGACGGCTCTAACCAGCCCCGCCTCCCAGCCTCAGACCCAGCGTGCGCCAAGATGGCTGTGGGTGATGAACCCAGAGGCGGTACTGAGGGCCGTGATGTAGATGTAGGCCGCCCTTAGGGAGGTCCCTTGGAGCTCCAACCTGACAGACAGGTCAGGTGTCCATTCATAGTCCCTACTTTGGTGCACGTATCCCTCCCCTTCCGCCGCCCTCCGACCCAGTAAAACAGCTCATTGCCGCCATTAACAGGTGTCCATTCATAGTCCCTACTTTGGTGCACGTATCCCTCCCCTTCCGCCGCCCTCCGACCCAGTAAAACAGCTCATTGCCGCCATTAAAGGAGTCTTAGCGCTGACTGGCTCCCAGGCTGTGTGTCCTCCATCAAGAGGGGGGCTGGGTGGCAGTCTGCCGGCCCTCTTTTCCTCTTCTTGGCCTGTCCTGGTGGGGCGTGTTTTCCCATCTTTCTCGCAGGATAGGAGAGCCCGGGAGGCTAAATCCCCCCCCCCTCTCACAGACACACACACAAAATTTCATATATAAATGAAATTACACATTTACACCTTTTATTATCTCATGGACTGTGACATTTAGTACCTATTTCCTCAACTGAAAAAAAAAACCAATAAGATAGGATTGGCTGAGACACAATCTCACAAATGAAATAGGGGCAACACATCTGGGCCCTCCCTAGACTCAGCCACAGGACTATGGTGCAGTGTCTTTCATCACTCTTGAAAGACCGTTAGCAAAGACTAATCAATCTCGTGTACCCATTTTCCTATACATGTCCCTTCACCCATTATGTCCACCTAATGAACCCTTCCAGGTGGTTGCCTTTTCTATTCCCATGCCAAATGATCCTGACATCTCCCTAAAGCTAAACCCCACCTCTCTTGTTCCAGCCACAAGCACTGTGATAGACTGTAATGGCATTATAGGGAGCAGGTAGGCCCACAATAAGACTAGCATTTTTCCCCCAACAGGACACTCTGCCAAAACATTTGGTGTTATCATGTTTTCCACTTGTACATCTGTCTTATTATTCTGATTACTTTTATGCGTGTTGGATAACAATATATAGAACATTTGTTTGGGTACCTGTGGCAGGCTGGCGTTGGTGGCTCATGTCTATTTAATCCTAGCTACTCAGGAGGCTGCCATCTGAGTATTGCTGTTCAAACCTAGTGCAGGCAGGAAAGTCCATTGAGACTCTCATCTCCAGTTCACCACCAAAAAGTCAAAAACAAAGCTGTGGCTTCAGTGGTAGAGCACTGACTATCCTTGAGTAAAAAAGCTCAGGGACAACACCTAGTCCCTGAGTTCACACACACACACACACATACACACACACATTTGGAAGAACTGTTGGCCTACAGAAATATTGGCAAATATAGCATGAGAAAGCTTATACATCTTTGCCCAACTTGCACAATTATTAATGCCATTTATTTTTATTGTGTGAATGCTGAGAAGCACACACACAGAAATGCATGTGCACAGACAGGAGATATATATGAACTGTAATATATACAAATGTGCAGATAGGGAATACATGCTAATTGTCTTTCTGAATGACTGGAGACTAAGCTGAACATAGTCTTCCTTTTCCCAAATAAAGCATTAAAAACAAGATCTCTTGAAATAACCACAATAACGTCAGCAAACCTCAGGAAATTTGGCAATGCTCTGTCATCTGTGCATTGTTGTGTGCCAGGACCGTCTTGCAGTGTATACTACCCTCCTGCTGTAGGAAGGCATACTGTGTTTAGTTACCTGGTTCCGTGGGTCTCATTTACCATGCTGTAGTGCCTCAGCCTGCCTTGTCTTTCATGACCAAAGAATCCTGACTTTCTCAATGGTCCATAATCTATTTCTTTCCTTAATGATTTGATTTGTAAATAGTTCCAGACTTTCTCATCCCTTCAAATTGGTCTTTTTGACTTGCTTTACTTTATTTTTTTTTCAGTACTTCTTGTTCTTGCCATAATGAGTTACTCCAGGCCCATCTTGTACCTTCTTATCACAGCCATTTTTCCAAGGAACCTATGTTCCTTTTACTAGAAACCACGATTTGCCTACCACATGTGCACACTGGGGTATATTTGTCCCATGTCCATTCTGCCATCCAAGTTAGAAATACATATATGCACATATATATTCAAATATTTGTGTGCCTGTGTATATGAGCATATACTGTATTAGACATCACAAATTCACACTGACATCTCCAATCTAATACTTCCCCACAGGGACCTTTTCCTTGTCCTGTTCAGTCTCTCTCTGGCTCTTCCACAGTGAGCACCTGGGTTCCAAACCACAGCAGTGTATCTACTCACTTAAACCTATCTCAAGCAGTCTAGTCTCGGACTGTTTCACTAACAGAACCATCATTAACAATCCTTCTAAAAGAAGTCAGGATTTGTTGGTTGTTTCTTTATTACTTAACTGAGAAGATAAGTGAAAGCAGTTGTCTGCTTCCATGTTTCATTTTCAAGAGCTTATTGGTATAATCTTTTTTCCTAGTCTTACTGATTTAAATATATGTTTGTACATCTATGTTTTCATCAAGTACTTGAATAAGGGATTATAACAAGGTTGTAAGTACAAAGTTAATATAAAAAGACCAGTTGTTTTCTTGTATACCAGTCATGAGCAATATGAATTTGAAATTACACAAAACACCACACCATCTATGTCAGCACTAAAATATAAAAAAGAAAGGAAAAACTTAAGTACAGTTATAGTAGGTATTAAGTCTATAAGAGGCAAACAAAAATTTAAGAAAGAAGGGAAACCAGGTTTAAATAAATGGAGAGACCCTCCATGTATAGAAGCAAGAAGACTCGTGTGGTTATGACATCAGTGTTGCTCCATTTATAGATTCAGTGAAAACCCAGTGGAAATTCCAGCAAGTTATTTGTGGCTATATAAAAAGGTATTCTAGGTCTGGGAATATGGCCTAATGGCAAGAGCGCTTGCCTCCTACACATGAAGCTCTCGGTTCAATTCCCCAGCACCACATAAATGGAAAATGGCCAGAAGGGGCGCTGTGGCTCAGGTGGCAGAGTGCTAGCCTTGAGCAGGAAGAAGCCAGGGATAGTGCTCAGGCCCTGAGTCCAAGGCCCAGGACTGGCAAAAAAAAAAAAAAAAATTATTCTAAAAGTTTATACGGAAAAGCAGAAGAGGTTCCGCCCGCAATCCCACTGCCCCAGTGTCCTGCTGGTGTCCAGCTCGCAGGCCCTCCATGCTGTCACTAGACTTCCTGCAGGATGTGTGGTGGTGGATGAACAAGCAACAGGTGCATTATCAAGTCCTGAATTTTGGAATGATTGTCTCCTCTGCACTGATGATCTGGAAGGGCTTAATGGTAATAATTGGAAGTGAGAGCCCCACGGTAGTGGTGCTTCATGGCATCATGGATTCTCCATTTCATAGAGATCTCTTTCTAACAAATCGAGTCAAAGATCCCACTTCTTGGCTGGGAAAAATTGTTGTGTTCAGAATAGAAGGAAGAGAGATCCCATAGTGCACCAAGTCCTTAAGATTCATGAAAAGCAAAATGGGCATATCAAGTTTATAACCAAAGGAGATAAGAATGTTGTTGATGATGGAGGCATGTATGAACAAGGGCAGCACTGGCTGGGGGGAGCCAGGGGACTTGTTTCTTCTATTGGATTGTGGCCATCCTCTTGAATGAGTACCCTAAATTCAAGTATGCAGTACTTTTTGTTGTTGGGCTTGTTCGTGCTGATCCACCATGAGTTAGAAACGAGCCTCGCTGCTCTATTCTGGGAAGCCTGGTGCTTTGTTCCTGGATGTCTGTGGTTGGTGGAGAGTGAGCAAACTGAGGGTGTTCTTGGGAGCACTGGTGTGCATTAGTTTGTTTCCATGCCAGAATATACATGGGCAGGTGCATGGGCACTGAGGTGTGCACACGAGGAAATCACAGGATTTCATACCGAGTCATTGTACCACGTTCACATTTTGTACATCAGTGGATTTTTTAATATGAAAAGGTTGAGCCAAAGCTCACGGTGTTTGCATTTTGAAGCCTCGCTTCCCTTCTGAAGTGCCTCTGTGTGCTGCATGCGGAAGTGCGACTCTGCAAGGGTGGTCTGCCTGTCCTCACGGTGCCACTCACGGCTCATGAAGGTGGCTCCAAGTCTTAACTTTCCAAATTTCAAATAAAAGACTGTACATTAAGAAAAAGTAGAAGAGCCACTCAACATTGAAGGACAAAGCCCAAAAGACTGGCACAAACTGGGTTCAAAACTTACTACAAAAGTAGAGTAATAAAGACAGTGGCTTTAGAGAAAGAACACACGAATGGATAGAGCAGAAGAGCAAATCCCTCAAAATATTGACCCACATGCAAATAACTAACTGATCGTTGACAAGGAAGGAAAGGCAATGCAGTGGAGAACGTGGTCTTTCAAATAGGTGGGCGTGGGGCCACGAACACCCACCTGCAACCTAAGATGTCTAGACACACCTTCCGCAAAGTAAAATAAACATGCCAAACTGAAACTTCTGCAAGATAAAATCTAAGTAATGTTATTTGTTGGTTCATCCATTAGTTTTTAAGGCACAACATCAAAAGCATGATTCATTAACAAAAAGTTAATGTGATAGAATACATGGCAGTTAGACACTTCTGTTCATTGACAGACATTTATGTTAAGAGGATGAAAAGACCACAGCATAGACTGGAGGAGGGAGAATGTATTTTCAAGATACATCTCTGCTAAAGTACCATGCAAAACACAAAAGACCTCTTCACGTTCAATGATAAGAAATCAAATAAAGGCAAATCCTCTGAACCTAACACCTTGGAAAGCATAAGACCAAAATAAGCAGATGAAAAGATTCTCAACACCATGTGATTACCAAACTGCAAACACCATAGTCTATCTATTGGAACATCTAAAAATCCAAGACACTAACAACTCCTGGTGATGAACAACAGGAAGGCAAAACGGAACAGCTTCTTCAAAAGGCCTTTGCAGATTCTCCCAAAGCTAAGATAGAATTCCATAGAATCCAGCTATTGTGTTCCTAGATGTTTACCCAAATTGAGTTGAAAATTTATACCACACAAAACTTGCAAATAAATGTTTATAGCAGCTTTATTTACAACTGTCCAAACTTGAAAACAATCAAGATTTCCCTTAACAGATAAATAATGAACTGACTGTGGCTGCCTGCCATCCTTACAAAGGAATATTTATTAGTGATAAAAGGAAATGAACAGAATGGGGACAGAAGCTTACTGGTAGAGTACTTGCCCAGAACAAATGGCACCCTAGGTTATCAAACTGAGAAAAGATTAGGAGACATCTTCTGTTGTAGGGATTTTGCTTTCATTTTGGTGGTACTAGAGTTTGAAGTTAGAGCTTCATATTTGGTAGTTAAGCACTCTAGCACTTAAACTACACTGTCTGGTTCCTATAATCAGGCTAGCTATAGATGCCTATCATTCTGGTTGTTTTTGTTGCTATTGTCAGCCTTGGGGCTTGAACTAAGGGCCTGGGCACTGTCCCTGAGATCTTTTTACTCTACCACTTTGGGCCACAGTGCCACTTCTGATTTTCTTGCGGTTACTTGGAGATAAGAGTCTCACAGACTTTCCCATCTGGGCTGGCTTTGAACTGCGGCCCTCAGATCTCAGCCACATGAGTAGTTAGGATTAGAGTTGTGAGCCACCAGCACCCAGCTTATACAGATGCCCTTTAAATATCTACTATACATAGACTTACATATTTCTACAAAGTCAAAACATTGGAATTTGGTGCATATGTGATTAGAATCAAATACAACAAAATCAATATTATTTGGAAAACTAAATATTGGTCACAATGAATCTTTTAATTATTTTAAAATGAAATATGCAATGTAATTTTTTAGTTGGGATTACATTTTGAATTTTCCTTCATTTCATATTTAGTAAGCTGATTTATTATAAGAACAGTGATTTGCTTTTCTTTCTAAAAATGAATTTAAAAATTTTAAGTTTAAATATTATTTATGGGACATTATTGCCACCTGCTGGCTATATTGTTTAATTTTTTAAATTACTGGTTACTAAAATACAAATGGAAATATATATGTATATATGTGTGTGTATATATATGATTGGATCTGAAATCTAGATGCAAGACAAATAATTTGCTAAACCATCTCCATTTTAAGGAGTTAATAACAAAAAGAAATTAATACAAACTACATTTGATTATATAATTATGTTGTATTTTTGTCATTTCACTGTAGAATGTAATATCAGGCTTTCTGGTTTAAGTCACTGTTTTTAGTAAGAATGATAGCTACATGTGACTCCAGTGCTGTTCTAAATAATGAAGCCAAAGCAAGAAAGCATCTAAAAAGATGAGAACATTTGTGGTTCTGTTCCCTTGTGAATGGAATCAAATAATCAAATGTCAGTTTCCTTCATAGAAAGATCTAGTCTGCTTAAGAAGAGAACACTAAGTTATTTAGACAACCACCTCAGTTTGCTCAACTCATGAACCTAGAAATGTAATTATTGTTTAATAACAGAATGACCATACAACTTTGGACAGTGTGTCTAGGTGAACTAAAAATTAATTATAGATATATCAGTGCCTAATAAAATACTCCACACAGCCAGGCACTGGTGGCTCATGTCTGTCATCCTAGCTATTCAGGAGGCTAATATCTGAGGATCATGGTTTGAAGGCAGCCTAGACAGGAAAGGCCTTAAGAATCTTATCTCCAGGAACTGAGAATGTAGCTTAGCAGTACAGTGCTTGCCTAGCATGTATGAAGCCCTGGGTTCTATTCCTTAGCACCATATAAACAGAAAAAGCTGGAAGTAGGGCTGTGGTTCAATTGGTGGAATGCTATCCTTGGGCAAAAAAGAAGCCAGGAACAGTGCTCAGGCCCTGAGTTCAAGCCCCAGGAAAGGAAAAACTAAAAATAAAAATAATCTTATCTCCAATTAATTACAGAAGAAGCTGGAAGTGACGCTGTGGGTCAAGTGGTAGAGTGCTAGCCTTGAGCAAAAAGGAGCTCAGGGTCAGTGCCCAAGCCCAGAATTTGAGTCCCCCCCCCCAAAAAAAAGTCCATAGAACATTACTTAAGGTGTAACGTGCAGTATTTCATTCAGTTATAGCAGATGAAACTTCACTTATTTTTCAGATGAGAAAATTTTTTTCAGAGCAGCTAAATAGCACTTGACACATAATTAACCCCCGTGTGCTTACTATATGTCTGATTGAAATGCACACACACACATACATATATGCCTGTCATGACTACTTCTATGTATCATTAAGTATTCATTTAAATTGATTTTATATCCATAATTCTGCACTGAATGGATCTTGTAGAACTTCAATGTTTGCCATTGAGGTCACTGTGGACTTGTCACAGATATAAAACACAGCACAGTACATACTCCTATTTTTTGAATGATTAAATTACCATATTTGTGCTTTTAAGGGCTAGACCACAGGTAAGAACCTGACCCAACAGGCAGGCAGAAAGAAAACGGAAGGAAAAACAGGTAAGTTGGTCCAAAAGAAAAGCATAAGAACAAAATAGAGAATGAAAATTATATTAAAGATAAGCACTTTATTATTTGACCTTGTGAATTCATTAAATAAGACAAGGACACCTGGGTGTGGTGGTAGATGCCTGAAATCTGGAGACAGGAGCATGAGGCAGGAGGAGCTGCGGTTGGAGACTGGTCTGGGCTACCTGTGTGAAACCCAGGCTCTAGAAATAAGTCCAGGGTGAAAATCAGAAGGAGGGCTTTGCCCTGAGGAAGAAGCAGGGCCCAGGTCCCGAGTGATCCCGCTGGAACCATTGGAATGGAAGGTCTGAGTCCTAATACTCAATGTGCACATATGGAAATGGAGCCAGCTAACTTGAAGTCAGAACAGAACTGTGATCGTGGGGGTGACAAGTGGTAATGATCCATGCACTGTACTCATACATTGGCATGTTTTGCAAGGAAATGTTAAGACCTGGAAAATATTATATTCAGCGAAGCAAACGAGGCCCAAAGTATTGTAGGTCTCCCGGTTTCTTGTAATCACTAGAATATGTCTATGATATTCCTAGCAAAGGATCACAATAGCCCACTTGCTAGCTCCATAGGATCATATGAAGCGTACCCAAATGAACTCCAAGAATTGGGAACAGGAAGTTTCTTTTTTTAATATTAAAATAGATTTACTTCCACAATAAAATGTATGAATGGAAAAAATAGTTAAATAAAAATATACTAGGTTCTACAGAAGGCTTTCATGATCATTCGCAGTTATTTCTTTTTTTTTTTTTGTCTGTTTTCTGTACCCGTTGTCTTGTATATAAGTTCATCTGATCCGTGGATGGGAAAGGGAGGCACAGAAACAGCGCGACAAAGGATGGACTAAGACTACAATGATACTCACTAGACACTATGTTGGAAACAAACTTTACAACTTGGGGGGAAGGGGAGGGGGAGGAGGAAAGCAGGAGAAAATGAGGCGGTAGCAGTGTACAAAAAGAAATGTACTTATGGAACTGTAAGACGCCCCCCCCCCCACCCCCAGCTTCATCCTTTATGCCCGGCCAGGCGCGGGATTGCGCGCGAGAGCGCGGGCGGAGCCCCCTCTGGACCACTCGCCCGGCCGGCGTTTCGCGGTCGCCAGGACAACCGGGCCTCCCGCAACGGCGGCGGGAACAAGTCGTTGAGGCCGCGGAGCAACCCAGGCCCTCTGGGGGCGCCCGCCCGCCGGCCTTCAGACGATGCGAAGATGGTGGGGAGGACGCGGAATAAGCCCAGGGGCCCGGAGCCCGCCCTCCTCGCCCGCGCCGCGCCGACCAAGCGCCGGCGCCCGGCCACCGGGGCCGGGGAGCCCGAGCTGGAGGAGGAGCCGCAAGCCCCAGGGCCCACGTCGGGGTCCCTCCCGCAGCCCCTGCTTCCGGGCGGCGGCAGACACCTGCCTGGGGGCGCCCGCGACTACTCGCCGCGCAGGATCCGCAATCTGAACGGGCAAAACTACGCGAACCTGGAAGCGGTGTCCAGGTCGGCCCTACAGGGCCGCTTCCAGTTCCTGCACAGCTTCGTGGAGCAGGTCCGCCACAAGATGCTCGGCCTGCAGGTGCGCCGCTTCTCCAGCCGGACCACCTGGGGCATAGGTGAGACCGCCCCACGGCCCCGAGCCCGCCCCACGGCCCGCCCCACGGCCCGCCCCACGGCCCGCCCCCACGGCCCCGAACCCGCCCCATGGCCCTGCGCCCGCCCCACGGTCCGGGAGCCCCGCCTCCCCAAGAATTGTCAGGCTGTCTTCAGTCTAAAAGGAGATGGGTTTAGATCCTGTTTGTGGATTGGGAGAGGAGATGGGAGCGCTGAAGACCCTTGGCAAGGATTCAGCCTCCTAAGTTCTTGTTTAAAATAGTTTTTTTGCAGTCTGTCAACATCAGGGCAGCTATGTATTACAGTTTCTAAAAGCAATTGGTTTGCTTTTGGGCAGTCTCTGCGTTTTAAATACAACAAAATAAAGGTGTGTGTGTGTGTATATATATGTATCTCTGTGTGTGTGTGTGTGTGTGTGTGTGTGTGTGTGTGTGTGTGTGTGTGTTGGTCATGGGGCTTGAATTCAGGGCCTGGATGCTGTTCTGTTTTGTTTTTCCCTCAAGGTTAGTGCTTTGCCACTTGAGCCACTGCACCACTTCGAGCTGTTTGGTGGATACTTGGAGACAAGAGTCCTACAGGCTTTCTTGCCTGGACTGGCTTTGAATCACCATTCTCAGAGCTCAGCCTCCTGAGTAGCTAGGATTACAGGTGTGCTCAAGTGGTAGAGCACCTGCATAGTGTGAGGATCTAAGTTCAAACATCAGTACTCCCAATAGATAGATGATAGATAACAGATGATTGATAGATGATAGATGGATGGATAGATATTGATACATGGTTGATGGATGATAGATATGTTGAGATCATTAACAGCCCCATGCTGGTACTCATTGGCTTCTGTCTTGATGTGGAGTGTCATTGTCTAACACTGAAAACTTTTTTTTTCTATTAAATGAATTGATTATTTTATTTAAAAATCCCAAAGAAAGGTCAGGCATCAGTGGCTCACACCTGTAAACCTAGCTGAGGATTACAGCTCAAAGTCAGCTCCGGAGAGTAATTGAAAAGCTGGAAGTGGAGCAGTGGCTCAAGTGGTAGAGCTCCAGCCTTGAGCAAAAAAAAGCTAAGAGACAATGCCAGGCCCTGAGTTCAAACTTCAATATTGACACACACATACAAAAGAAAAAATTTAAAAAAAAAAAGGAAAACTGAGTCCCAGATGGCTTTACTGGTGAATTGTATCTTTGAGGAAGACATAGTAACAAGTTCAGACAGGCACTCATTGAAGACTTTTCTTAAGCAACACTTGAAAGGTTGTTTTTTGTTGTTGTTTTGTTTTCCCTCTTTGACAAGTCTCATGTTCTGTAGCATAATTTCAATGTAGTTTCCTGTCCACCATGTGCTTGCTGACTTCTTTTT
This sequence comes from Perognathus longimembris pacificus, assembly GCF_023159225.1. Taxonomy (NCBI): domain Eukaryota; kingdom Metazoa; phylum Chordata; class Mammalia; order Rodentia; family Heteromyidae; genus Perognathus; species Perognathus longimembris. The sequence goes on from NC_063162.1 coordinate 73,302,320, forward strand.
TTTCTTTTGTTTTTACTTTTTCTTCCTTCCCTTCCTCCCTCCTTCCCTTCCCTTTCCTTCCCTTTCCTTCTCCTTCCTTCTTTCCTTCCTTCCTTCCTTCCTTCCTTCCTTCCTTCCTTCCTTCCTTCCTTCCTTCCTTCCTTCCTTCCTTCCTTCCTTCCTTCCTTCCTTCCTTCCTTCCTTCCTGAGGTTGGGAGTAGAACTCAAGGCCTCATACTCCTGCTTGGCTTTTTCTTTTTATCGTGCTGATCCTGGGCCTTGAACCCATGGCCTGGGCATTGTCCCTGAGCTCTCTTGCTCAAGGCTAGTTAGTCTTGCTGACTTCTGATATCTAAGGAGGATGAGTCCTCACATTTAGGGATGTTAACCAAACTTGAATAATTGGATTTCCTATGTTGACTTTGTCAGTTGTGTGATTATGCCAACCATCTGGCCACATCCACAGTCAACATGGGCTTGGAACACAAGGCATCATCCCAAACCCAAGCTCCAGGGCACCTGGGTGCCACCTGGGTCCAGTGTTTCTGGAGCTGGGAAGAGGAAGTTAACACTGAAGGATGGGAAATGGAATCTGAGATCAGGAAAGACTTGTAGGAAAAGATGGAATTCGAAAGGGGGGGAGTGCTGAGGGAAAGTATCTGAAGGTATAAGAATAGAGGATGTAAATATGGTGAATAGGACAATCTCTGAGTCTTAATGAAGTGAAGTTTAGTTTCAGAGTGGTTTATATGTAGCAAATGTGCATTTTTTTCTGTAGTGAACCAGTGAGTTAATATTTTTATATTTTTCAGGAAACATACAGATTGTTTCGTCTTCCTTTCCTTCTTTATTTTTACAACTGTCTACAAACATAATGACCATTTTCAGCTAGTGGACACTACAGAAAGTGGACCGTGGCCGACTATGGCTTGCCCAGCTTGGTACAAAGCAATGATTTACAAAGCAGTATTTTAAGTGGGCCAGCATAGTAATGCAGGCAGAGGATTAGAGGGCGTTGGGAACTTCAACATTGCAGTTTTAAATTTCTTTAGTGAATTAATTTGCATTTGTTTTGGTAGCTAAGCTGAGTGATTTTCAAATACTTAAAGCAGATCATGTTGCATGCTTATCAGATAATGTGCCAAGTGGATTTTGGACAAGCATAAGGAATACCATTATAAAATATTGGTGAGAAAGCAGAACTTCAGAGATAGTTAAATAAATTCGCTTCTCTAAGACAATAAGGAAGATACTTGCAAAACTGTCAAAATCAGCTTTAAAAAAAAAAAGGATATTGGAAATTACCCCAAAGCCTATAACAATCCAATGAGCACTCATTGCAGGAGAGCCTGGGGCCTCTGAGGGAAGTGGGCACTGGGGCTCTAAGGGGTCCTGCCCCATTCCATGGGGTTCTTGAAATATACAACTTTCCAGTCACCAGAGGGGCTGGAAACCAGGTGATAGCTCTTCAGAAAGCCTGCGCCCAGAAGACCTAGGCTAAGATTTGCACAGGACACTACTGGGGAGATGAACTTCTGCACTTAGCCATCTTCAGACAAGACAAGGGACAAACAGGGGTGCACGGTGGTTCCTGTGTGGCTAGAGTCTTTCCTGGATATATATTATATCATACGTATTATATACTATATTATGCAATAGAGAATAAAAACAATAGAGAATAATATTGAACAATTACAAAAAGTTTGGAAACTCCCATTTCGCCACTTTTCCCCCCCTTTGGTCATGGGCCTTGAACTCAGGGTGTGGGCGCTATCCCTGAGCTCTTTTGCTCAAGCTAGTGCTCTACCACTTTGAGTAACAGCTCTACTTCTGGTTTTCTGCTGGTTAATTGGAGATAAGTGTCTCAGGGCTTTTCCTGGCCAGGCTGGCTTTGAATCATGATCCGATCCTTACAGCTAGCGTAGCTAGGATTACAGGCATGAGCCACCAGTGCCTGGCTCTCATCACTCTTTCACAAATTAGCTGGGAGGGCTACCAGCCATTGAAGCCCCTCCCTTCGCTGAATGTGAAATTTCCCTGCAGAGGCGAGCGTGCTGCCCACTGTGTGTCCCTGTGAATTGTTTTCCTGTGCACACAAGTATGGATTTGGCTAGTCATGTTGCTTCGTGTGTTGTGTCTGGGTCATGAATGCATCTGAAGTGCTGCTTCTAAAAGGTACTTTCTAACAAGGCATCTTTAAATGACTTGATTTCATTCTTTTCTCTCTCTCTCTCTTTTTTATTCCAGCTGCCTTTGTGGGAGTTTTGCACTGGTAAGATTTTTTACTTTTAAATATATTTTAAAAAACTGGATTAAAACATTATCACTGGTGTTTGCTTACAGAATAATAATTTCTGGCGATGTATGTATTTCTTTAAATATATCACTAGCTATGTCTAGTGAATTCTGCAGTTTATTTTATCTAAAACACTTAAAAAATTTGTAGTAATGGTATGCTATTAGTACATATGTTTGGAGACACAACTTTAGTAATACCACCCAATGAGAAAGCAAGTAGAAATGAAGATAAAGACTCTTTCTGGGGCATGCATGATGCCACATGCCTCTAATCTCAGCACTTGTGGGACAGGAGGCAGGGGCAGGAAGATTGCAAGTTGGAGACTAGCTTGGGCTACAAAGTGAGACCTAGTCTCTAACAAACAAACACGATTCAGTAGTGAGGAGGTAGGATTAAATGCTGGTGAACCTTTCAGTCACTAGCACTTTGTTTACAAAAGTAGCAGTGACTCATCTATAAGAATCATATGTAAACCAATATTTTTTCCTCAGCAATGTCTTCATTTCTGCCTGATCTCAGGAGTTTCTTCTCTTGGGAAATGTGGGATTTGTGCTGTGTTCTGTTGACGCAGTGCTCAGTTGGCCATTGAGTTTGCAGGGAGGTTGTGCAGTGAGCCTGCCTCCACCCCTGGGGTCCCTGGTATATAGGGAGAGTGGGATGGGATTTGGAATTTTGAGGGAAGGCAGTGCATAGCCAAGGGTACTCCCACTGCTAGCCAGATCATATTCGGATCATCAGAATCTTCCTGTACACCTCACTCTGGCTGTGGAGCTGCAGGTCTGAAATGCCTGCAGGTCCCAACCAGGGCTCCCTTTGTATGCATCACTTGTGTGTTGCTTTGGTTTTTGATCTGAAGTAATTTCACTTACAATTATTTTCCAGTGCTTTTGAACAGTGACATAGGTATTTTTCCAACTGATTCTATTCAGGTCACTTGTGAAACTTCAGAACACCAACCAGAACCTGCCTGTATTCTGACTTAGAGGCCTAGGGTAGAAGGAAGACAGAGATCAAAACAAATTGTAGGCCCACAGCTGAGTTTGAGAATGGAGTCCAGGAATCTGAGATGTGTACTGCTATGAATTCTAAACTACCCCTAACATGGGAGTTTGTAAGAAAATTCTAGCACTACCTCAATGTTTATTACACAATTAACTTTCTCCCATTTATGACTTTCTGACTGTGATTATCCAAAACTTAAATAATTTTGTTACTGTTTTTGAGACCTCTTCTTATTGTAATGTAATATTCATTTCTCCCCCAGGATACATCTGGTGACACTTTTTGAAAATGACCGTCACTTTTCTCACCTCTCATCTTTGGAACGGGAGATGACTTTTCGCACGGAAATGGTTAGGTTTCTTCTAATGATTTAATTTGTGGTTTCACAATAGCAAGACTATAGAGTTGAAATTGAATAGAACTGAAGTGGATTTGGGCATGTGAATTGTATGTACTTTCTGTCTCTAAAAACTAACGAGAATGCTGCACACCTGTGCTAGTACATCTTTATTTTCACTTTTGTAGCCCTTATGTGGCTTTGAAGAATGGGATGGATGAATATCTGTTTGGCATTTGAACATTACTTCCAGTGGCAGAATAGTGTTATGAAATAACCCAGGTAGTTGGGGCAGTCTGGGCTTTGGTGACAGATTGTTAGGTTCAGACAGCTGTCAATCATCTCTGTTTTCCACCTTCTTTTTTTTTGCTAAATCAAGAGAGTCGATCTTGCAGAGATTAGTAAGGCCATGATTGGAAAGAAGAGCTGGCACAAAAGGATCGTTCTTCACTAATGAAACTTATTTAGGTACTTACTGTTTCCCTACATAAGCATTCTTGTGCCTTATGTCTCTTAGAGACTCCTACAGTGGACTTATTTTGCCAAAGAAAACAAAACCTTGAGGAAATGTTCCATCAGACACTAGCTTCATTTAGAAAAAGTGGCTTGTGTACTTAATCTACTGAAAATCGAGTGGCTGGATGAAGCAGGAAAGCATGCAGATTTCAGACCTACAGAAAAGTTCAAGTAGCCGTGCAGTCAGAGTCAGAACATGCTTTCTTGAAGCTATGTAATGTAATAGTGAAGGTTATTAGAGACTTCATAGCAACCTTGCTCCTCACTTCTTTTTCCCCAGAAGAATATGTTCTAAAAAGAATATAGATGTGTTAGTGCTTTACTTTCATTGATAATAAATGCCTTTCTTCTCCCCCTAAATAAAAAGGGGCTTTATTATTCCTACTTCAAGACCATTATCGAAGCACCTTCGTTCTTGGAAGGGCTGTGGATGATCATGAATGACAGGCTCACCGAATACCCTCTGGTCATCAACACAGTGAAACGCTTCCACCTTTATCCAGAGGTAAGTCACATCTGCACACCAACTCCCTGTGAAGACTACTCTTTCTTTGTTTTTTTTGTCAGTTAAAGGATTAAGCCTAATGATGCTGAAGACAAAGGAAGGGGACTTTAGGCCTACTGACTTTAGATGTTTTCTAGAGTTAAAGGCAAGGCTCAATAGTTCTACTCCTGAAATTTTAAACTCCTAGAAACCATGCCCATGCAAACTCAAAAAACAGTGACCAAAGGTGCTAGAGCAGGTGAATGGGGGCTAGCCATGCGTGCCAGGAAGGGCACTGTGTGGGCTGGCAGCCGTGACCTAGGCATCACACCACAAAACAGGCCACCTTGCCAGACTCCTGTGGATATCCTCCTACACTGACCCTTCAACACGATGAACTTCTTGGGAGTCTGAAAGTTCTAGAAGTTAAGAAAAATAAGCAATTTGTTGTGGATGATAAACATCAGTGCTAAACGGGACCTCGTAGGGATGCCACACTTGAGTGGATCAGAGTGCAGCAGGTACATTAAAAGCAAGTATTGATTAAAAGTACTGTACCTTTTCTGCATACATTTATAACTGTCTGACAATTATCTGTTGGTTTGTTTTAACATCATGGAAAAAAGTTCTTTGACTTTTGACAAATGGGGGAAACTATATGAGCACCAGGTCAGTCCAGGTCAGTCTAATTATGAAAGGTTTTCATCAAGTCACAGAGTTTCTGTGTGCTCTGTAAGGTCGCTCTCTCCCTTTTCTTCATTGAATCATCCCTATCCTTTTTTTTTTTTTTTTGCATATTGATCTCATGATTGTGGGCTCATTTCTAGATGCTATTGTCCCACTCATCTTCATGTATGACATGCTAATACCACACTTGCTTGACTCTTCCAGCTTTATGCTAAAATTTAAAAGGAAGGAGTTCTAAAATTTGGTACTTCCTTCTCAAAGCTGCAAGGATGGGTACCCACAGAGAAACAATTCCTGAGCCCTTGCTTGTCAGGGCGGATGCTGCACATTGCCACATAAGCCAGTAGGGTGATTAAAGTAGAAAGGTGAAATGAACTTGCTGAAGGCTTGGGCTGGGTGAGGCCTTGGTGGTGAGGTCATCAGGCTCTATGCAATCAAGGGGGACAAATCCAGGGAACGCCTGCCTGCCCCTTGCTGCCAGTTAGGGTAACAGCAGCTGGGTTCGCTCTCCATGCACACCCAGACCTCTTTTCCTGACTAAAAAAAGTCATGCTTCTGGAGCAGGAAGTTGGTGAGAAATCACCGCAGCAGGCAGGAGGGCAGGCAGGGAACAGAGAGAGCAAAGATGCAACTGTATCCCCCTCTTGTGAAGGCATCCCTGTCCCCACCCCTCAGGATGCAGGTTCAAGCCCAGACATGGCCTTGACTAGACTTGAATGAGAAAATCACAGCAGAATAGGGTTAAAAGAGGTTGGTTATATATTTATAGCACTATGTACTTGTTAGGCATGCCTCCTGACAGTGAGGAGCCATTTTGTTTTTCTGAGGTGCATCCCCAGAGGGAAACCTAAACCAAGAGCCAAAGACAATGCAGGCCAGAGGAATTTTCAGTCCCTGGTATTATAGCAAGAACAAATGCCAGCTGTAACAATCCCAGTGAGGACAAACCTCAAAACAATCCCAGATCCTGCCCAGATTACCACAAACCCCAGCAATGGGGGCCTGGGAGAAGGAAAGGAAGGTCCCAGATACTGAGGAATCTGATGGAGGCACTGGCCCATCCACGTATCTTGTCGCTGCTTTCTCATTGCAAGCCAACACTTGCATGTCCCATCCTCTGGGAAAGAAACACTCAATCCCAGGACAGTAGGCAAAGGGTCAGAGTCTAGCCCTGTGGGAGCTCTAAGGGCCTTCATCCCACTCACAGAAGCAGGGCCCCAAGGCCTCGCCTCTTAATGGCATTACATTGGCCATTAAATTACAACCCTTGTGTTTCTGCAGAGAGCATGTGTGAGGTATGGCAGTGCCCCTGGCCTGCCAGCATTTTTGGCTCCCAATATGAGAACATATAAATGAGTAAAGCACAGGGAACAGGAAGCCCCAGTTTTGTTTGAGTTCCAAATCTGCCTTCTCTCTGCCCTTCAACCATCTTCTCCTGCTTGGTGTAACTCAAAGGCTTTCACTCATTCGTGGAGGGATGGGCCAGGGAATCTTCTCAAAGCAAATGTTGATACTGCTTACCCGTTTATAAATGTATGTGTCCCATTTTCACTGGGCTCAAATTAGTGATTTCTAATGAGATTTATTCTCCAATCTGCTGGGTATTTAGGATTGTGTTGTTCACATTCCCAGTTTTTGGGTTTTTTACGCATTAATTCCTGTAAGGTTTTAGACATGACTTGTAACATGTCAATTGCATAGTATTGCCCCCCCAAAGAGGACAGAGGCTATTTTCTATACTAACTTTCTGAAACCCAGATTACTCCTTAGAGCTACTATTTTGTGTTTTTTTGTGTGTGTTTTCAATTTCTTCTCATAGTTACCTCTGTGACTCTAGTATAAATTCAAAAATCAAAAAGATAAAAATTGTGAATGATCTTGTTTCTTGTAGTTTAAACTTCACTTAATATTGAGTTACTGTGCATTTTTATTTGTAATATTCCTTATTGTCCCCTCCCCCTTATCTTTGAACTTTTACACCTGCATTTTAGATCAGGAAGACTTTCTTAATTAGCAGGCCACCATTGGCTCATGCTTGTAGTTCTAGCTACTTAGGAGGCTAAGATCTAAGGATTGGGATTCAAGGCCAGCCAGGGCAAGAAAAGTCTGGAAGACTGTACAGATACTTAGCATAAAGCTGAGCTAGAGTCACCATCCAAGTGGTAGAACAACAGCTATGATCAAGAAAATCAAGCAAGAGTGGCCAACCCTAATTTCAAGCCCTAAGACCAAAATACACACACACACACACACACACACACACACACACACACACACACATACAAAGCTATAATTCTATTTTATCCCTGTTTTAAAAATAATAAACCTTACATATTTTAATGAAGAAATAAATTGGAATGTTAATTGAAATGTCATTAAGTATTTTTGTACTCACCTTTTCCTATCATTTTAATCACCTACTTTTAATATTTGGCTTTGCATTTATAGTATAGGGCTGATAATTATAGATATTATACCAAGAAGAAATGATATCAATAAGGGTCCAAGTTTGCAAGGCCAAACACAGTTATAATAAAATTTTATTTTAAAACAGTTGCCTTTTTGAAGATGATGTACTTTTCTTTCTTTTTTTGTTTGATCTTTTGTAGGTGGTCATAGCCTACTGGTACCGAATTTTCATGGGGATAATGCACCTGTTTGGGATAGAAGCCAAGACCTGCTGGAACGTCACTAGGCTGGAGCCTCTCAATGAAGTGACAAGCTGTGAAGGCATGTCCCCTCCCCCACCTCCCCAGAGCACTGGGCCAGGGTCACTGTCTCCCTCCCTCCCCTCCCCCCCCCCGCCCACCTCCCTGGAGCTGGGGGCCAGGGTCACTGGTGACTCCACCAGGGTCTTGTCAGCACCACTCTAAACACCTGGAGATGACCTGTGCGCTGAGTGGTCCAAAGGCCCCGTCTCAACCATGCATGTAGAAATGGGAATATGCGAGCCAGTATGCCCAGTGTCAGGCAGTGCTATGTGGAAGGCAACCTTCTGTTTCAGAATCAGATAGCACAAAACAAAGTATTTTGAGTGATTTCAGAGTATGAATTTTGAGGAACAATTACACTGTTCCCCCCCAACACAAAGGAACAAACAAAATACCTCAGAGAGCAAGGCATTTCTGTAATGATTCAGTCATCTAGAAAACATAACATTTTCTGAAATGTTAAGAATGGTCATCTTCAGTAGGAACAAGTTGTATTTAACAGGCTTCTGGTGAGTGACAGTTTAGTGTTTCTGGCACTGGGATACAATGAAACAAGTGGATGTTGAGCCTTATATCAGAGAGTTTGTACTGGATGAGGGTCGTTAGCTGTTATGAGTGATTGCAAGTTAATAAGGTTGTTAGGAATAGTAGTAGAAGCACTTCAAGTAGAAGGGACAGCATATTCTAAAGTCCTGGGGCAAGAGGAAATGAAAAGACTAGACTTCTTGGAACAGAAACAGAAAACTGGTGGTAAATAATGTGGGAATATAAGCAAAGGTTATGTCACAGTGGCCACAGGCTACTTCAGGCAGGAACTCAGCAGGGTGAGCATTGACATATTGTGTTAGCAGTTGTGCAGAGAGGATATTTGTTGGGGAGCTGGCAGGTTCCAGCCAGCCAGCGACCAGTACTGTAATCTCAGCAAGCAATTACCAAAAAATCACAGAGGTAGTTTTGGAAGTAGAATGTTTAGGGAGAAGAGAGTGAGCAAAGGACAGAGGTCTCAGCTTGGCATCTAGTTTAAGGATCTGGGTCACCTTTAATGGTCAGAAGCATGAAAAGTGCCAGGTTCAAACCCCGACATTTCACTGTGGGTGTTTTTGTGTAAAATACTTTGCAGATCTCAAAGTCAAATACTACCTGGGTTTAGGGACAAGAAGGACTTTCCAGGGTGAGCGCAGGCTTGGATCCATCTTTATACAGAGGATAATTGTGAGCTATGGACGCTGGAGACATAGGAGGATACACAGACAGAAAGATTACAAAGGCTAAGGTGGCCCTGTATTGAAGAAGATCACATTAGACCAGAGAGGTCATGGGAACACACAGCAGGGCTAGAGAAGCAGAGCCCAGTCACAGGCCAGCCTGCACATCTGGGCATATCTCACACCAATTGATTTCATAAATTTTATCTGAGAATGACATGGAATGATATTTACAAGACCCATATAAGAGGTAGCATACATAGAAATAGAATCTTATGAACGGGATTGAGATTCTGTCTATGCACAGGAGTGGATCAAACAGCTAGACTCTCCCAGGTAGACTGAGGCATTGTCTTGAAAGCAGGGACTATATGTTATTCATTCAGGAGTCCTGAAAAGAAAAAACAAGTGCAGTAGCTTTTGTCTGGGACTTCAGCAAGTGGCTCCAATGATACCTCCAGTTGCTGGAGAATAGTAACATCTAATCCAGTAAGAAGCTTCCACAGCTCATTACAGTATAAAAATACTTCATTAATGGACACACAAATGGACCTAAATATACATGGCAGGGATCAGGGCAATAAATCAGTGGCTGACCACTTGCTTAGTATGTGTGAGCCCTTAGGTTTGATTCCCCACAACTGCAACATCAAAATAAGGCAAAACAAAAATAAAACAAAACCCCCTCCCCCCCCCCAAAAAAAACCTCTAAGAAAGTTGAAGATGGTTACAGGCATTAAAAGAGAGCATTGATCAGGAAAGCAACTGTTCACAGCAAATGCACTTGTTCTCAATTCTCAAGCACTGACATAGCTACGACTGAGGCTTCTCAGACATTTGTTTGCTAATGACTGATTAATCTGTGTCTTTTTCAAGGGCTGGGAGACCCCGCTTGCTTTTATGTTGGTGTGATTTTTATTTTAAATGGTCTGATGATGGGCCTGTTCTTCATCTACGGTGCATACCTCAGGTAAGACGAATGAACTACCAGACCTAAGAGTGAGCTTGCAGAGACTGGCTGATGTTGCTTGATCAGTGGAGAAGACTAATGAAGATGAATTGACTCATAGCTGCAAAGTTTGTGGAACTTGATTATTTTTTCCCCAAAGGCTTAACTAATATCATATAGCCAGAGATTTGAGCTGCTGTAAACAAAGACACAAACAAAAAACAGTATCTTAAAAGCAGCCATTCCCCCCTTTATCCTTATAGGGATGTTATTTCAAAGTTAAGACTTAAACAACAACAAAGGTTTTAATGAGAATATCTCTAGTTTATATGTCGAATTATATATATAATATTCATATATATGAATATTTTCTGTCACTTTAGGCAGTTCTAAAGTACTGGTAAAATTACCTGTTAGAATCTTACCTTCATCTCTTAGTTACTTTAAATGGAATTTCAAAAGACAATATTCTGCCTCCAGTGGGTTTATTCAAAGAATGCAATACACACTCTGAAGTTGAAGAGTTAAAATTTATTTCATATGGAGAGTTTAAATATTTTATTTAGAAAATATATTAGATATAAAAAATTATAAAAATATATAATAAAATATGTTAGATATAATAAATCATAACTGAGGTTAGATTGTACCCACACTGTCTGCTTGTATATTTAAGACTAAGACACCAACTACATGGCAAATATTTACTAGCATATGGCCTATGCCATGGTTTAAGTAGAGAAAACTATTATTATAATTTCTGAGATGCTTTTGTGAAAAACTCACTGTATTTTCTGTGACTGACAATTTAATTTCTCTCTCTCCTCCAGTGGGACTCAGTTGGGTGGCATTGTTACAGTACTGTGCTACTTTTTCAACCATGGAGAGGTATGTTTCCTAGAAAATAATTTTTAAGGCTGTGTAGGAGGAAGGAAATACAATCAAATGGCGTTTGGTTGCATTATACTGGTGACTTTGCAATATTTTAAAGAACCTTGTGTTGTTAAAAAAAAAAAAAGCCAATATTTCAGTTGTGTTGATCGAAAGCTTTCAATTACCAGAACTTAGAGCGATGAAAGGCTTTGTTTGGGGTCACTATCTAAAAACACCAAAAAGGAAACACTGTGCTCACACAGGCAGGAGCGTCTCCACACCCCTACTTTCCTCCTGGCCTCTTGGAGGTGTCAAGCCAGGAAAATGGAGGGGAGTGAGGTTGGCTTGCTTTCCAGCTCCATGAAGGTGAGCTTCTAAAACCTCAGCTTAAGAAAATACTTACGTATGGAAATATTGCAATGGAACCCTTTTGCACAATAAATATGCGCCAATAAAAAGAGAAATATATATATATATATATATATACTTAGGGGTGTGTGTGTGTGTGTGTGTGTGTGTGTGTGTGTGTGTGTGTGTGTGTGTGTGTGTGTGCTGGTCCTGGGGCTTGAACTCAGGACCTGGGTGCTGTCCCTGAGCATTTTTTCTCAAGGCTAGTGCTCTACCACTTGAGCCACAGTATCACTTCTGGCTTTTTTGGCGGGTAATTGGAGATAAGAGTCTCAGGGAATTTGGGCTGGGTCATTTTCTATTTGATGACCGTATTCCCAAACTAAGCAATCTCGAGAAACAAATGTTCTGCCAGGCACTGAGGATGGGATGAGCCCAGAGCACCTGGCCCTCGCCAGTTCATATATTTAAGGCAATCCTACGATAGCTCATTGAGGGAAGATTGATAACACAAACCCTTGGTTTAAATAAGTGGTGTTCGTGTGTACTGAGTGATTTTCCTAATTTCAGGCCACCCGGGTCATGTGGACGCCCCCTCTCCGGGAAAGCTTCTCTTATCCATTCCTCGTACTTCAGATGTATATTTTAACTAAAATTCTCAGGTAATTTTCACTAATAGAAAAAGCCAGAGTATAAAATGTGCTTTGACCTACTTAGTTATAACCACCAAATGTAGACTTAAAAAAATATAATTTACAAAGTAAATTGAGTATAGTGTTAAGAAGATAGCCTAAAAATTACTCTATAAAATCGATGTCCACTGAAGCATCTAATAACAATATTATGTTTTAATAAATCAGGACATGTGTCCTTCTATTACTTATGGGGTCAGCGAAGTATTGAAAAACAATGACATTATTTTTCAAATCTTAGATACTCTTGACAGATCAATTTCCCAACTTTGGTTTTGATGGAAAAACCACAGTTCTCCTTCATGTGTCATGAAGGGCTCTATGCTCAGTAAACCTGGAAATGCTGGGTTATGAGTATCTGTATAATGTATTTGTGACTGATAGACCTATTATATATAAGTATTGTATATGCTTCTATACATCTCAAATGGTTGTTTCTCTTGGACACTGCTTATTGGGATTGATTTTATAAGCATTTCAGAAATTTAATGGTCAGAGAAACAAAGTGAAACAAGTGGTAGAACACTATAAATAACTCTATTGAAGAAATAAATCTCACGGAATGTTTGTGAGTTCTCTCACCCAGGAAAAATGACTGGCATCTTCTCCAGATTTCCGGGAAGCCTCACACACTTGGTGTTCTAATCCTTGGCAGATTCCACCTTGCACGAGCATGATTTGTGTGCATGCTTCCTCCCTTCCTCCCTTCCTTCCCTCCACACAAATGTCACTGCCCACATTTATGTTTAAAAGTCCCCCTAGACCCCTATGTGTTGGTACCAACCTGTAATCCCAACAGTCAGAGATAAGATGATTGAGAGTTCAAGGCCAGCTTGGCTTATGTAGTGAGGCTGCATTTTTTTTTTTTAAGTACTACCACTGGAAGCTGGGACCATGCCAGGCTTGTCTCTGGAACCTCAGAGCACGCACATATTCTATGGTGGCTGAAGGAAGGGGAGGATAGCCCCTGGCCTTGGCCGCAAATCTCAGCCTTGCATGGGATGAAATGTCCTCTGAGGGGGTGAGGAGTGTGACTTTGACGGCATCTGCTGGCCTCTGTGTCTTAGCCAAAAGTCACTGTTTGCTGAAATATAGAATTACCAAGTGCCCAATGAATATTTTGTGATATTACTAGACAATATAAATATAGTTTTGCTTTGGAAAACTTACCTACTCTTATACAGGCTTTGTCAAAACCAAATAGAAGCTTTACAAAAGGACCAGTTAATGGTTCATTATTTGTACAAAAGGTTTGCATTTCTTCCCACCCCCCCCCCCCCATATTTTGAAAGATACTAAACTCTCCTGTGGTGAAAGGCATTGTTTATCAACAGTGTTCCAGAATGAACAATCTAACTTTCAGCCGCAGTAACACAACTGTATTCCAGAATTACCTTCTAAATGGTTACTTAGAATGTTTTCTTTAATTATTTGCATATTGGTTACCTTATTCCCCCTGTTTTCTGAAACATAAATGTTGGAGGTGACAAAAACTGCTGCTCTGCAGACAGGGTGAACTTTTGGGCCACACGGCTCACTGTCATGTCTTAAAATTATAAGGGCATAAAGATTTAAAGGGAAAGAAACTTTTGTATTAAACATGTGTAAGGCAGGTTTTCTTTTATGACCTGGATAGCTCTGATTCTTTTTGGTCAAGCGATTTTCAGAGCTCATTATCCTTTCTTTGTGTTGTGTTGAAGGCCAGGGGACTATTTCAGTTGGGTCATTTTGTGAGCGCTCTGCATGGTTGGGAGACGGCTGGTCTCTGGAACAGAATTAGCTGGCGCCTTTTCTCTCCACGCAGGTCCTCGCTGAGTCACCGGAAACATTACCTCGCCTTCTGCCTGGCCAACACCGCCTTCCTGCTCCCCTGGCAGTTCGCTCAGTTCATACTCTTCACACAGGTAAGCTGGCTCCATGCTGACTTAAGTGACTGGCAGGGGTGTGTGAAAAGTCTCCCCATGGATTTGTGTAGACCTCCTTTGGTTCTGTAAACTACTACCTCAAACATGGTCATGCAACCCTTGTGTGCACAGTTGTCCTACATTCCTTTTCTACTTATGACATGTTGCTATTTAATGCTACTGCAACTCTTGCCCATGGTGGAATAGCTACAGGACCTTTTGGGGTTTTGATAGTGTTTTTAGTACTTACAGTTTTTGTGTCTTTTCCCAATAGGTATTTCTTTGGTGAGCTGTGTATAATTAATTAGTCTTCTAGGAAAAGCTAATTATCTACTACTGCCTTTTAATTGCGTCATTCAGTCCAGTAATGTTTGATGGGATGACTGATATGTGAAGCCAAACGTTTGGTATTACCAAGTAATTACCATCCCATCAGTAATCAGCATTCTCCTGCCCTGGCAATTGTCTTCTATTCTGGTCCTCCTGAAAAGCTTTCCTGTGCCATTGCAGACCCAGATGGCTTTGGGCCACGGTATCTGCTCTTTGCTTTGTGGATGGATTTCCAGTGAGCAGTGGGCCTCCCACAGCCTGGTTGTGATGAAATATACAACTACCAAGTGCCTACTGAGTATTTTGTGATGTTAGTAGACAATACGCATGAAGACCTTTGAGTCATGGAAACTAAGAACACCATCTTCCTTCCAGGACGCCCCAGGCTTTTGCTTAGAGGGCATCACAGGGCCTGGCCATTGGCTTCTGCCTCTCTGGGGTAGGCACATGGCACTCTACCCATGCCCAAATTCCCTCTACAGGGTCCTAGGGTGGCCGCTGTCACCCTCCAAGGAGCTAGTGCTTCCTCTTCCTTCCTAGCAGGGCCCCGAGTTCAAATCTCACAGCTGTGCTGAACACAGTGCCCTTCTTTGCCTCCATGTTTGACCCTGAGCTGTAAGATTACCCTGTTTTGAGCTCTGTGTGAGTACAGTTTGCTCCCTTCTCTTAGAGGTTGAAGATTTAATCCACTAGTCTATGTCTCTGTCTGCCTACATATTTTCTCATGTCCTCATCTGAACTCATCTTTTCCTTAAGCCTGTGTAGGTGGCCCACGAAGACACAGGAAGATGTCTGCAATCTGTCCTCCCTCCTTATATATTCCCTCCCTCCCTCCCTCCATTCCTCCTTCCCTTCCTTTCTTCCTTCCCCCTCCCTTTTAGTTCCAAGACTGGGACTTGAACTTGGTACCTGATAATTTCACTCATTGGCTAGTACTCAACCAAAAGAACCATACTTCCAATCCCCTCTCTTTAGATTTCATGTCTTTGCTTTTGTTTTTGTTTTGAGACAGGTTCTCTCTACATATCTCAGACTGGCCTTGTACACAAAACTCTCCTTCCTCAGTTTCCCAAGTGCTGGGACTATAGGCACACACC
This sequence comes from Perognathus longimembris pacificus, assembly GCF_023159225.1. Lineage (NCBI taxonomy): Eukaryota > Metazoa > Chordata > Mammalia > Rodentia > Heteromyidae > Perognathus > Perognathus longimembris. The sequence goes on from NC_063162.1 coordinate 73,317,733, forward strand.
GCCACATTTCCTAGTTATTATTTTTAAATCTCACAAATCACATCCTATTCTTTTAGACAGGAAACTTGATAAGGCTTCACCTATTACTTTTTCTGCTATTCTTCTATCCTTTCTGGCTCTGCTTCCACCAGGGATTTTATGTTTGGAGAATGTCCACCCATTAGCATTTCCTTTTGTGTGAAACTCAGAGTGACAGTTTTGCTTGCTTTTTCTTCTATCCTTAATCTTGAAGAATATGCTCTCTAGGTATATAATTCAAGATTCAGAGATATTCATATTTGTTTGTCATATTTGTAGTCATATTTGTTTGTCTTGGTATTGTGCAATGTCCACCCACTGTCTCTCATGAGAGGTTAATCACAAATCTCATTATTATTCTTTTGAAGACATTTTGTGTTTTCTCTAGCTTTCCACACCTTCTACCCTCACCCCACACACAGCAACTTCAACACATCTTGCATCCATTTTGGTATATTTGTTACAATCAATTAACTAATATTGATTTCTTATTATGATTAACACTGTATTGTGCAGGCTTTTAGGTTTTGATGAATGCATACAGGAACGAACCCACAATTGTTGTCCTGTTCAGGACAGTTCTGTGATATAGCACAGACTATCCTCTGGGACCCACATTCATGGGGAGCTACTGACCCTCCCCTGCCCGTGAATGTGTGCCCTTTACAAAACGGGTTGGAGTTGTTGTCTTTTCAGATTGTCTTCCTTAGTTAGCAACCGGCACTGAAGGTTCGTCTGTGTCCTTCCAGTTCTACTTTTGCAGAATCTTTAACTATATGATCACAGTTTGCTCATCTGTTCCCTTTGAAGCACCAATGGCTCTTTCAGTCCTTGGTGACTGAATGTGTTAGGACACCTGCTTGTCTTGCAGGCCTCTCCACCGGCTGCCCGCCACAGGCAGCTGCCTGGAGGGGAGCTGGCAGTCCTGGCAGAGGAGGAGCCTGGAAGCCAAGCCCGACCCTGGCTCTGTCTTCCTCTGCCCTGTTCATCTCATTAACAATCTCATACAGCTGTGCTTTTCTGTATTTATATATTTCCTAGAACCTAGAGAGTTCTCCATGAGACAATTAGAATAATAATATAAGATAATTTGGTTTATTATATTTTTCATGTTTACACTTATGTTTTTTTCAGATAGCCTCATTATTTCCCATGTATGTGGTCGGATACATTGAGCCAAGCAAATTCCAGAAGATTATTTATATGAACATGGTAACATTTTGAAAATATTGATAAATGACATGTTAGAATAAATTCTCAGAGTCTGTAAAATACAACTAACTTTTCTGGGGTGCCTTCCGGGTGGTAGCAACGAAAACATGTGGTTTTGACAGTGTTCAGAAAACAGTGGACGCACGCATCATTGAATGTTATTCTTTCAACTGCACTGCAGTTCTACTGCATTGTACTCTTTAAAGCCTTAATATTTTATTTTGGTATCCTATTATTGTAACTCTTTTGGAAACTGCCTTTTCCCCTTACTTTCATATATTTTTTAACACTTTCGCATGAATGTGGCACCACTATGCACCTATTGGTGTTTTTTTTTTTTTTTTTTTTTTGGCCAGTCCTGGGGCTTTAACTCGGGGCCTGGGCACTGTCCCTGAGCTTCTTTTGCTCAGGGCTAGTGCTCCATCATTTGAGCCACAGCACCACTTCTAGCCTTTTCTGTGTATGTGGTACTGAGGAATTGAACCCAGGGCTTCATGCATGCATGGCAAGCACTCTACCACTAAGACAGATTCCGAGCCCGCGACTGAAATTTTATAGTGTTGCTGTTTTGTGTTTTAGCAGAAGTAAAATTAAGCAAACTAATATGTGTATCTAAGTCTGTCTCATGTTATTCCATCATGGAAACTACAGAAATAATCGAGTTTTAAGAAAGCTTTCTTTTTTGCAAGTAACTGATTGGGGGTGGGGATTAAATTCTACTATGTATAATGGATACTCTTGCATTTTAATACCCACCTGTGAGTTTGAATTCTGTAATGTGCATTCATCTTCTCTACACACCCATGTGTTGAGACAGGGCTAGATGAGCTCTGCTGGCACGTGACAATTCCTGAATGTGCGTTCATGTTTCCCTTCTCAGGTTTCAGTTGTCTTCTGCTTTGTTTTGATGTTTGGGAATCCAATGTACTTAAGTTCTTATTATTCCTCATCTCTGCTGATGACATGGGTGAGTGCTTGTTGAGCTCAAGAAGTGTCCCTTGGGGGCTGGGGATATAGCCTAGTGGCAAGAGTACCTGCCTCGGATACACGAGGCCCTAGGTTCGATTCCCCAGCACCACATATACAGAAAACGGCCAGAAGCGGCGCTGTGGCTCAAGTGGCAGAGTGCTAGCCTTGAGCGGGAAGAAGCCAGGGACAGTGCTCAGGCCCTGAGTCCAAGGCCCAGGACTGGCCAAAAAAAAAAAAAAAAAGTGTCCCTTGACTGTCCAGGAGCAGGTTTATCTGCCTGATGGAAGTATAGAAGAGCAAATAGGAACCTTCTCATGGTTATGGTTCATGTGAAACCCTTCCTCTCTGCCTCATCACTGAAAAATAGCATAGTTCAAAAATTTTAAGCTAGTACCAAACTTAATATTAAAAATAATTATGAGGAAATAAGACTTGCCTTAAACAATGTACTATAGTCAGAGCTTATTTTCTTGTATACCACCCTGTGGACTAAATACCATATCCTAGTGACACAACCATTGTCTCAAACAATTTTGTCACTCTTCAATCCCTTCCCAGACTGTGGCCCTTTCTTTTAATGTCCTCAACTGTGTGGGAACTTCGTCTCTTGGGTTTGGATTTGATCTTTGGGAAATGAGCAAAATCTTATAAAATAAAGTAGATGGCAGGATCAGGTAATCCAGATCTTTATCAAAACGTGGGACTCATTTCCTAGCACCTGTTAACTAAACCGTCCCCGAGCACCATTTGGAAAGTGCATTTCTTAGCTGTTTTCAGCAATAGGAGAATAACACGAGAATGAGTGCATTACTTCCACACCTTTCCCTGGCCAATGACACTGGCCACGTGACTCACCTTAGTCACTTGGTGACTGGCTGTTGATCACACTTCGGACACGGGGTGAGCTGGATCCTGCGCTAGATCCTCGTGGTGAGAAGCACTGCCACCTGCTGGCCACTGGTGGAATTGCCAGGTGTCACAATGAGGTGGTGACAGTTTTGCTTCCTGCTCTTGTTTTTTATCTAATAAGGAGGGCCCTCCTCACCTTCCCTACCAGCACAACAAAACCCATGTTCTTCTCCACGTGGTGTGGCTTTCAGCGTGACTAGGTGGGGCCCCCACTCTCAAGCTGCCTTCTCAGGGCAGGTTCCTGGGAGGTACTGAAGTAAGAGGTGACACTTTCATGCACCAAGCATTTAGTTCTCACCTCCAAGAAACTTATCATGGCCCAAATGTGACAAGTTCCCCAGTGAAGGATGAAAATGGCTGGCCATAGTCTATGTGGAAGGGTATAGCTAGCTCTGTCATTTTTATCATATGTTGAGTTCACATTTCATAATATGTGTTAATTTCATTTGTGTTTATGGTTATGTATTTCAGGCAATTATACTAAAGAGAAGCAAAATTCAAAAGATGGGAGCATCTGAACTCAATTTTTGGGTGAGGTTTTGTGTTTAATGTAACATTTCCATGCATGCATACGTACCTAGATGGACGTGCACCTCTTCTGGCCCTCTCCCTTATGTTCCCTTCCCTTCCCTCTCCCACATCCCTAGTGGTCCTCCTATTTTCTGTCCTTATTCCACTAAATTCCATAACTAAGAGAGAATAGCGATGCTTGTCTTTAGAAGACATTCTCCTTGGTTTGTTTTTCTCTCTCCTCTACTCTTGTCTCCTCTCTCCTTCCCTTCCCTCCCCTCCTCTCTTCTCTGTTCTTCCATATATTTAACACAGCTTGCATGAGTAAACTCTTTCTGTATCATGTATGCATACAATTGAACATTTTAGAACACCAGGTTTCTGTTTTATTTTCTAGCTTGTTCAAGGTTGTTCGTGGTGGTGTGGCACCATCATTTTGAAATTTCTGACATCAAAAGTCTTGGGTGTTTCAGATCATGTAAGTTCTTCCCAGTCACACAAAAAGTTCTTAAAAACTCAAAAATGCTCATCTCTTCATTGAACAGAGGTTCCCATTTCTTTATTGTGGTGATGGTTGTTCTTGTTTCTTCTTGCTGATACCTGGACTTTGAATTCGTGGGGCCTTGTGATTTTTAGCCGGTACATACCGGCCTGCGATCCACCTGCTTGAGGCTTCCTGTCCACCATGGTCAGAAGTATGGGCCAATGCATTCAGATTCCCCTCTGTGGAGGCAGGATCTCATGCACTTTTTGGTCCAGATTGAATCCTCCTATTCTCAGCCTCCTAATTAGCTAGGATTATAAATTGTAGCCACTACTGTCTGGCTAGAGGCTCCCATTCCTTTAAGGTCCTATTATCACTAGCTAGTGACAATAGTAACACTTACATTGAGGTTTTCACTCTAGAATAAAAAGTGTCAGTGAACACTCACTTGATATTTGAGGGCAAAAAAATAACCCTAATGCTCTCTTTAGTACTTAATATTTCAAGGAAATTACAGTCATTTGCTTCAACAATAATTTTTAATTTATTATAGATATTAACATATTAGCACTTCATACTCAGCCTTCAAATGAAAACACTTAAACATCCCAATATCATTCAATATACTTATAATGATGGATTAAAATTAAGACATGATTTGATATTTGGAAGACTTACTATATAAGAAGCAAACATTGAAGTCTCTGTTCTCACTACATAGAAAACATGGCTTTTCTGTTGGTTTTAGGTTAATGTCTTGTACAGTGGCTCTGGGCAAGGCCTAACTGCTTACTTAATTAACTAGTTAGGGATGAAACACGCTGCATGCTTTTTCATTTTGTTCTAGCATTTTCTGCTAAAATATAGGCATTCATGAGCATATTTTACAATAATGTAGTAGGAAATTTGCTCAATAGTGCTATTTAGCCAGAGCTTTGCCTAACACAGAAACGGTCGACTTTGCCATGTGATTATAGGATGCCCTTGGCAACATCAAGTCAAACAAAAATGTAGACAGGAGGCTCAGGCCTGTAGTCTAAGCTACTCAGGAGGCTGAGATCTGAGGATCACAGTTGGAAGCCAGCCGGAGCAGGAAAATCTGTGAGACTCTGAGCTCCAATTAGCCACCAGAAACATGGAAGTGGCATTGTGGCTCAAAGTGGTAGAGTGCCAGCCTTGAGTGAAAAACCTCAAGGGCAGCACCTAGGCTTTGAGTTCAAGCCCCACAACCAACAACAAAAATTATTTTAAAGGTAGACAGGCTCACTTCAACTTCAGCCCCTATGTGCTATTTATTGCTAGCTAAGTGTGACCAGTGGCTTGTTGGGCTGAGTTTATTCACTGCTATTCTCTATTATGCTGGATCCATTCCCTCTTTTGTCTACCTTATTATTCTTACCTTTTGATTTTGTAGACTATTTTATGAGAAACCATTTTTCAAATATCCTAAGGTACTTAGCAACAGAGTTGGTCTGTGATTTTGTTTCCTGCCTTGACCAATATAGTTACTCAAATCTTTACAAACTTAAAATAATAGCTTACTTGTCATATATCTTTTTTTTGGTGGGGAGGGGTCTGGCCCTCTGAAAATACAATGGAAAATAATTATCTTCCTGACACCAGGTAGTAAGAAAAAATAGAAGCAGAAAAATAGAAGGTCCACTTTGGTTTTGGCTGGTGGTGTGACGTTTTAAGGCCATGGAGATAAATAATGGGAGGTAGTTATTGTGTGTAACTGTGCAGTCATGAGGACTAACTCTCCTATTTAATGCCTTAAATGTGTGTGTTTGAGACGTGGCCAGAAAAAGGCAGTCAGCTCAGGAGTCTTCGTGGACCTGATGGTGTGTAGGAAGCTTGTGTATGATTTGCAGTGTGTGATGGGATTGAGACAGGATGGGCTTTCTTCCAGGAAGAGAATGATCCGATGATAACACCTCACAATGAAATAAATGCCAGTGGTTTTGTCACAGCCAGTATCCACTCTGGCTTTATCATTATCTCTGCTTAGTTTCCTGGCCTGCTTTTGGTGTTTGTTTCTTTGGGTGTTTCTCTTCATTTTTAGTTATTTTGATAAGTCAGCTCAGAGAAATTTGTTTGTTTGTTTTTGAGATGTGTCTGTGTAACTTTGCGTTAACCTGTTTATTACTCTGATGATAAATCAGTTCTCATTGATCACAGTCATGGCTATGACTTGAATTAGTTTTCTTTCTTTACATCCAGATTCGCCTGAGTGACCTCATAGCTGCCAGAATCTTAAGGTACACAGACTTCGATACCTTGATCTACACCTGCGCTCCTGAATTTGACTTCATGGAACAGGCGGTATAGACGTTTGTGTTCTTTGTTTCCATTTGCCCTTCCTCCTCTATAGCTCTGATGACTTTCTGCTCCCTTGTTTTACTTTAAACATGAACCTTAATACTTTTAGTCAGAAATGCCAAAAATGGGGGAAATCAAGAACTATTAACCCCTGACATTCCTCCCTTAAAATATCCCAGCTGATGGTTAAAGAAGGCAACCCAGAAAACACGGCTGGCATGCTGGATAACCCAGCCACTCACTACTGGAACAAAACAGCTGCTTTCCATCTTCCAGGCCACATGAGGAATAGCCAAGTCCAAATTCTTTATTTTGTTTGAAAGGACATTCCATCTTATTGCATTTAATATGACAACCATTACAAGAAAAGTTTTCCCAGGGCATTTCCAAGAAAGGTATATTGGTAATGAGTCCTAATGAATATAGAGAGCTTGTTTGACTTTTGTCATTCTTTTAAAAAATCCTCTAGTCATGAGCCCTCAGGACATGGCCTCTCTTGTGAGATGGAGAAAGGGAGGGGATCTCTGGGACCATGGAAGGAATTGAAACAAAGCTTCAAAGACTAGTGACCCCATCACTCCACACCCAGTGTTCCTGCCTCCATCCAAGATGTAGGTGCTCCTTCATAGAAAATGAGAACGTAGTCAGGGGCTAAGACCTACTCAGACACTAATGTAATAGTGAAAGTTTACCTGTTCTTCCTATCCATCCATTCCATCATTCATTCATTCATTTGTTTGGAAAGTGTACTTGACCAGAAGTCATCTGTCAGGAAAAAACGTCTGTTCCTGCTATTTAAGGAATATGAAATTTATTGACACAGTGAATCTCTCCTTGCCTCAATAGTTGATGTAACGATTCTTTATCCGGTAGTATTGACTACATAGTGGTACTTCTCTTGATATTCTGGCTCTCTTTCTTCCTTCCCAGTTCTTTTCTCGTTCATGAATAGAGTAGAATGTCTCAACACAGAAAATGGCCATGTTGGGGCCAGGGGTTAGTAGAACTGACACATGTTAAAATCATGAAGTATTATGTAAATAAAGAAATAGTTAAAAGTGAAAAAACATAATGGATATAGCTAACTGCAGGCTTGTGATTTTTATTATTAAATTCTAAAAGTTCATTTTAGAATTTTAAAAAATACTCTTGAGTCTTGCATTAGGATGTGGAAATGAATGGATGCATAGTCTGCTAAGAATATCACAGTGATGCTCACCTGGACATGGCTTGGCCTTGGGCAGCACACGGATCAGGAATGACTCTTGTGAATCACTTGCTGTATTTCAGACCCCCCTGAGGTACACGAAGACATTACTGCTCCCGATTGTTTTGATGGTTACCTACTTTATCTTTAGAAAGGTATTTAAATTGTTACTGGTTGCTTTTCGGTTTAAGATAAAGATTGTAACACTTTCTGATTGCTCAGAATTCCTTCTTTCTTTTACAATGAAGAGTCTCTCTGAAACTTTTCTTCTAGTCTATCTTTATATAGTATTAATCTTGTTGTATGGAAAGGGCCACTGTTAAAAGAGCGTGCATTTACTATTTCAAAAGATTTACTCAGTCATCCACTATGTAGGAAGAAGGAAATTAACCTTGTAGGTGTTCTGGACAAATGAAACATGTACAGGGACTCGGATGTGCAAACACTGAGCAAAAAACCACCCAAGAAACAAGAATTCTGCTTGTGGCAGGTGAGAAGACAGACAGAAGAGTAGTAGTGACAACATTAGTAATTTCCAAATATGAAACACCTTCAAAGAAGTAATGATCTATTTAGACTAGACACGGGGAATTTGTATAGCTGTTAAAACTTCTGTACATCCACTTGTTTTCACAGAAGAAAAAACAATATAAAGTAATAATCTTTAAAAGTTTCGTGTCATGTTTTCTTGGTCTGAGAGTTATTTTCCTAAATGTCTATTTAAGTTGGGTTACATAGGAAAGGAAGGAAGAAAGAAAGGAGGGGAGGAATAAGATGGAGAAAGAAAAAGGAAGAGAGGACAAGAAGGGGGGAGGAGGGAAGAAAGGCTAGAAAGAAGAAAGGAAGGAAAGAAGGATGGAAGGAAGGAGAGCCTATCATGTTAAATTCTTGAGACCTCATGCTAACATTTTAAAAATGTCTTTCTGATGTGAGGTGTTTGTGTTACATTAATAAGTAAGAGCCTTTAAAATAGCAACATTCCTTAAAATGCTTCATGCTTTTATTCTGTTTGCAGACTGTACGTGATGTTTTGTGTGCCTTATCTACAAACACTTACCAAAGGTAATTTTACCATAGTTTCAAAAATATATCACTAATCACTAAATAACCTACAGAAATATTAATTTTCAAATGGGTGTACATTAAGCTTCAACATTGTGATTACAAAAGAAGATAGGAAACAAATTTAGATGTTTCTTTAAAAAAGTAAGAATATTTTTCCTATGTATCCTTTATGTTTTTCAACTTGTTTTAGAGGCACTAATATTGAAACAGCTCAAAGTTTGGCTGATCTAATAATAGTGAGGGTGGCTTTTAGTGGGGTGAAGCGTAGACAGCTTGATGCTGGCCACAATAGGCCTGGCACCTGCAGACACAGCACCTGAGAAGCAAGGCTTTACATCTTCAGGTGCTACTGGGAAGGAAGCTGCAGTTCCACTTACTATATAGTTCCTGAATCCAAAAGAGAGCGAGTGAGAGCTCTATAAATAATATTTACTAGAAATCGCTACAAATTAAAATGAGTATGCAGAAATAGGCTTCAATTTTATTTGGCTGTGTTTTTTTTAAATTTTTCAGAAAAGAGATAATTTGTCTTACTGAATACTCATGACATTTTTTTCTAAATTGTTCAAACCTATTTGCTGTGTTCTGTTATTTTACTGATTTCAGTAAGAAGCATAAACTTTCCCCATCAGAATATAGTCCGGTGCAGTTAAGTCACCATAGGCAAAACCCTCCCCTCCCCACCCCCATGAGGGCATCCTCTCAAATCTCACTTTATATATGTAGACAGGACATTTGCCTTTATAACAGTTTCTGACTTAAAGAAAAATTCTGAAGATCCTGAGCTTCACACTTAGGGCTTACATTATTGATGCTGTGTGGTGGCCAGAAAAGCTAATTAGGATGGGGAGCATTTGTGCTCCCCATAGATGACAGGTCAGATGGGGGCCAGCGGAGGTGTTGGGGTGCTGAGCATCTGCAAGGATGTGGGAGAGTGATTTCTTCCCTGAGGGGCATGGATGTGAGCATGTATGAGTGTGTGTGTGTGTTTGTGTGTGTGTGTGTGTGTGTGTGTGTGTGTGTGTTGGGGGAGGAGTGCTTTCAACCACATGGAGGATAGGCGTTTGCTGCAATCATTGGGAGAAAGCAGTCCCGGAGCAGGAGAGCTTGTAGCATTCTGTGGATCTACTGGACAGGGGGCTGATGTTTGCATCTCTGTGTGTGGTCAGTGGAGAGAACACAGACAGGAGGATTTTCTTATCATGCCTCACTATGTTAACTTTTGCTTAACCATTGTAACAATGGTCTCAGTATGCCTTGTTTACGTTCGTGGATGACCATTGCATCCTTAACTCTTCCAGTATCTCTGCATGCTTCCACCGTGGTGAGCATTTGTCCCAGTAGCCTGTGCTATGCAGGGAGTGAACCTCCCCAGCATGGAGGTCTTTTCACAAAGATGATGTTTCTACTGCACAGAATATTTGCAGTGGGGTGTGGGTCACGAGGTGTGAGCAGGAGGTATGAGCTCGGTGAATATGGAGAAATCATCGGGATAGGCGGTGGTTAACATAAGGATGTCCATTTTCACTTATCTTCAATATGATGCCTGTCAATTTCATCTCTTAAATGATTACCACTTTTAGTGGCGTGGTCTGCTCCTAAAGTAGTTTGGAAAGAATCATATTTTGACAATCTAAGAACAAATAAATGGAGCTATGTGTGTATAATCATGTCACATTGGACATTCAGTAAGGAGAAAATATTTGTGTTTTATTCCAGAAAACAGCTCTTGGAACACAGTGAGGTAAAATCTCTTTTTACTGTCTTGTAGACTTGAATGTTAAATTTGAGTTCAAGGCTGAATCCTGAGCCCAGTTCACATCCACCATGCTCGGATTGTCTAGTGCTGGGTTGGGAGCATTTTGCTCATCCTTCTCCCTGCCTTTGACTACTACCATGGAGCAGTAATGAGCTCTTGAAAGCCCATTTGGAAAGCGTAGAGACTTACCATTTGGAAATAATCTATTAGCTTTTTCATTTCATGTTTTCTTACTGCGTCTTTCCCTCTGCCCCGTGCACTTACACATGTGACGCTTTTATGTATGTTACAGAACCAATATTCTGTATATATAATTTTTATACTGGGAAAACTTCCCATGCTACTAAATAATCTCTTAACTTGCAAGTTCAATGATTGCATGCTTGTGTAAAGCAATAATTTGTTATTTGCTCCTTGCATTTGTCACTAAATTTTATAGTATTGTTGCTGTTAAAAAATACACATCAGTCTCATACACAAGAAATACACATTAGTGATTGTGCTTGTGACACATTGTTGGATACTAAATTCTTTATGTTTGATTATTCTCTTAGTTAAATTCCTAGACTGGAAGCTGAAAGGAATTTGCTTTTTGGTAGGCCCTGGATAAATATTTTGAAATTTCAGAAATATATCAATTTGTTATTTTAATTTTTGTTTCATTTTATCCCAATGTTCAGGATTAACTTAATATTTGTCAGATTCATAAATGAAAATAACTGATTATCTTTAACATTTGGCTAGATTGACCATTAGTAATTTAGAGCATTAACAGAATCTGGCTGCTATGAACTTGTAGTTGCTTTCTTTCCCCACATCCACTGTCTATTTCCCCAGGGAAGAGTTTCATCATAAATATATCAGTGGGAAGTGCTTGTCTGAAACCTTTGCTCAGAACCCCTACCCTGATCAAAACAGGTTATCCTACTAATTAATAGGCATATTTTATTATATTATTATATAATATATTATATATAATTATATCACCATTATTATATATCATTATAATCATTATTATATATCATATATAAATATACATGATATATTATGTATAATATATATTATTAATAGATATAAAGAATGTAGCTCATATGAGTGATGGCACGTGCCTGTCATCCCAACTGGTGCAGTCCCAGTGCAGGTCCAGGCAAAGCACAAGGCCCTATGTCAAAATGACTAGTGCACCAACATTAGTGGTGAGCTGGATCGAGCCAGTAGAGCGCCTGCCTAGAAAGCACAAGGCCGTGAGTTCAAATTCTAGGCCCATAAAAATAGCAAACAAGAACCCTTGCTTAGGTGCTGATATGGTTTCTGTTGTTGGCTGAATGTCACACATCTGTGAGGCCTTCCATGTTTTCTTGGTCCCTGTGCCTCCTTTGGTACAAACCCTTGATCAAAGGCCTCTTTCAATGAGAACCCTGTTTCCCACCTGCCCGCTCACACCCATCATGAGATTCTCAAGCTCTTTCTCCTCCCTACTCCTGTCAACGGCCTTGTCCACCCTCTAAGAGGCTGTCACAGGCTGTCAGCTTATCTGTCCTCACTAAATATAGTCACGCGCGCAAGCTCCCCAGGGTAGAAATGGGTGAAATCCTGTATTAGAAGCACCCAGAACAGAAAAATAAACTCTGTGTGAGTGAACAAATGAGCCACCATAGACTTAGGTGAGAAGATCTGTCCCTGATGAATGTTAGCATTTCCTCTGCCTCAGGTCCTCAGCTCCTCCCATTCACCCCCAGATCCACCCATACCTAATGGGCCACTCCTACTCACTATTAAGATCTACCTACTTCCCCTTTAGCCCGAGAGAAGCTGCCACCTGGATAAGGTGCAGACACCATGTTGCTCCCTCTCCTATGGGAGATATTGCCCCACTAATAAGCCTCCTTATAAACCTTCTTCTGTCTGTGACTATCTCCGCATGGTCCCCTGGGATGGCTGCAACAGATCCTTTCAATGAGTAAGAAGAGTTTTGTGCAGCGTGTGTTTACTGAGTGAAATAGGTGTACAGTGACTGCCTCTGCTCTGTTGTGTTTTGCAGCTGGTTTTTCACACCTTGCAGCTGTTGGCATTCACGGCCCTGGCCATTCTCATCATGAGACTGAAGCTCTTCCTGACACCCCACATGTGTGTGATGGCCTCCCTGATCTGTTCTCGAAGGGTAAGACAACCCTGCTGTGAGACCACCCCACAGTGACAGCCCGGGCGGGGCCCCGACATAAAACCACAGCCAGCTCAGATTATCCATTATAAATAATTTCCAAGTGTGTTAACACTCCCCATAAAGGGAAGAAAGTGACTTCCGGTGGCTGGAAATGTTAGCCAGGATTGTCACCCCTGTGCCTGTGAAAAGCAGTGATGAGGCTGGCCACACCTTTCCTAGCACAGGACACATAAACACAGCCTCCTCTGCGCACAGGAGTCTCCTGCACAGAGCACCTGGAGCACCCTAAAGCCACACCCCACTGAGTGGGGAGGCTGCAGTCAATGAAGCTCAGAGGATCCCTAAGAACACTCATCCCTCTGTGCTCCCTTCAGTGCCTTCTATGCAAAACAGCCGGATAAGGCAGCGAGACTTTCCATTATTGAATCTTTTGGGCTGAAAAACATGCTAAGACCTGTTTTCCTGAGAGGAATATATGTGTCAAGTTGGATTTAAGATGCTCATAAAATGCAGTCAAATGTTTTATGATTTGTCTCAAAGCTGTAATTTTGCTAATTTTAACCCGTGCTTGGAAATCAGAACTGGAAGATCAAGTATTCTGTTCGTAATTCTCTCTGTCTGTCTGTCTGTCTGTCTCTCTCTCTCTCTCTCTGGCTCTCTCTGTCTCTCTGTCTCTTTCTCTCTGCCTGTTTTTGGGCTTAAATATGGGAACTGGGTGCTGTCCCTAAGCTTTTTTAGCTCAAGGCTAACACTCTACCACTTGAGCCACAGCTCCACTTTTTGGTGTTAATAGGAGATAAAAGTCACCAATTTTCCTGCCTGGGCTGGCTTTGAACCACAATCTTCAGATACCAGCCTCCTGAGTAGCTAGGATTACAGGGGTGAGCCACCAGCACTGAACCTGTCCTTAATTCTTTTGAGAGGCGAACATGTTCTGTTTGCAACTGGTGCCAGCAGTTTCGGTAAATGCATTGTTTTGAAACAAAGGCAGTGATAATTTGTGAGCCAGCATTGAAGGGCTATCCAGCATGGTTCAGGCTGTAAGGGCAGGAATTTCCCTTTGACCGTATAGCGATCTTCATGTAAGAATGATAAATAAATGGTTTCTTTCATTTCAGCTCTTTGGCTGGCTTTTTTGCAGAGTTAATTTTGAGAACATTGTCTTTGGCATTCTAACTGTCATGTCGTTACAAGGCTACACAAACCTCCACAACCAGTGGAGCATAATAGGAGAATTCACGAATTTGCCCCAGGAAGAACTTATACAATGGATCAGATATAACACCAGGCCAGGTAGGTAGCTGAGGAGCTCTCTGGAGCTGGTTTTGCACATATAGCTAGCATTCCATGTGTTTGTGAGTGTGTGTGCATGCCTGCACGTGTGTGTATGCATGTGAACATATGTGTGTGCATGTGAATGTGTATTTGTATGTTTGTATACATATATTCACCAACTTATTGACAGTAGTTTGGGGTTGTTGTGGCTTGAATTCAGGGCCTTGCTCAGTTGGTACTCTACCACTTGGGCCACATCTCTATTCCTTCAGTTAGCTGGCTAATTGGGGGTGGAGTCTTGCAGAATTTTCTGCTGGGGCTGGCTTCAAACTCCAGACCTTCGGTTCTCACCTTTCTGAGTAGCTCGGATTCCAGTTCTGAGCCACTGGCACTCAGCATCAGCGTTTTGACTTTGCAATGGTGTAGAAACAACAGACATTCATGGAAGTCATGCTTCAAATTTTGAGTTGTGATCCTTTGCCAGGAACCTGTGACAGCTCTTCTGTGATTTGGGGCAGCTATGGATGCCTCAGCTCCTGGGCAGCACCCCACCTCCCCCAACTCAGAATAGTGGGCTGCCAGGGTGACTTAGTTATCAGGGCAGGATGTCTGGAGACCACAGTCAGGTCTGAATAATACATCCATGTTTATCATTGGCTTTATTGAGATGATTAAACTGATTATAATCTCTACAATGACATAAACTTCTACCTTCCAAGAGTCAAACCAGAAACCAAAGCAGTCCAAAAGACCACATGCTTGCTTCTCATTACTCCTGTAGAGTACATGCTATTATTTACATGGGCCTCACCTATCCTCCTTTGAATTCCAGCAGGATGGGCGGGTGGGGCTGTGACTTCCTTTCCTCATCTTAGGGAGACGTGGAACCTTGTTTTCCAGATGCTGTGTTTGCAGGTGCCATGCCCACAATGGCCAGTATCAAGCTGTCCACGCTTCACCCCATTGTGAACCACCCTCACTATGAGGACGCAGACCTGAGGTGGGCAGGGGGGGCATGACGGCCTCAAACCAGGATGCAGACCAGAGGTGGGCAGGGGTGTGTTTGGCAGCCTCACCCACTCGCTAGTCACCCCTGCTTCCTGGGGATGGGGAATGTGTACATGCAAAGACACAAGCACCACATGTTCCAATCCTCATAGCCATGCTGAAAAAATAACCCTCAGTAATTATCCACGAGTGACCGTGTGTCTCTGCTCCCTCTGAAGCAGGTTTAATAAACTTATACACAGCTGAAAACCCCATAAGCCACTTACATTGAATGAAAAGCATTTCATACATGTGTACATATAACTATATATGTGTATATATAAAACATATAACATGTATAAATATGTATGCACATGTATCAATATACATATGAATAATGTATCAATGATGTGTATGTGTGTGGAAATTTCCATACTGCATGCTTTTATGGGAATCTAGGGTGTTTTATTAGCTGATTATGCAAATTGTCAGTCATGGAAATCTGAAAGTTTTGCTTTCCTTACATGTCTGGCTTTAAAAATTATTTTGATCCACCTAGTGTCAAGGTAATCATTTCTTGTTAATAGGTTTTTGGTCTGTTGTTAGAAACAAAATTTTAATCATTTAAAGTTTTGTCTAGGGGCTGGGGATATGGCCTAGTGGCAAGAGAGCCTGCCTCGTATACATGAGGCCCTGGGTTCGATTCCCCAGCACCACATATACAGAAAACGGCCAGAAGTGGCGCTGTGGCTCAAGTGGCAGAGTGCTAGCCTTGAGCAAAAGGAAGCCAGGGACAGTGCTCAGGCCCTGAGGCCAAGGCCCAGGACTGGCAAAAAAAAAAAAAAAAGTTTTGTCTAGTTGAGTTATTGTCATGCCATATGCACACAGTCTTAATAACTTGAATGCACCAATGGTAATTTGCTCCAAATTAAAAAAAATTCCAACATAGAATTCCAAGCCATCTGTTACATCATATTTTGGTGACCATCCTTGTTTCTCAAGAAGTTGTAAGGTACTTTTTAAAAATTTTTTATTTTATTGATAGTCCTGGGCCTTGAACTCAGGGCCTGGATGCTATCCCTGAGCTTTTTTTGCTCAAAGCTAGTGCTCTACCACTTGAGCCACAGCACCACTTCCAGCTATTTCTGAGTAGTTTTATTGGCGATAAGAGTCTCATGGTGATGTAGCTCAGTGGCAAAGCATTTGCCTAGCAAGTGCAATGTCCTGGGTTCGGTTCCCAGTACCCCCCCCCCCAAAAAAAAAGAAAGAAAATTAAAAGGCTTGTCTTTGAAAAGTTCTCTTTCTTTGGGGCTGGGAATGTGGCTTAGCAGTAGAGTGCTTGCCTAGCATGCATGAAGCCCTGGGTTCGATTCCTTAGCACCACATAACAGGAAAAGTAGGAAATGGTGCTGTGGCTCAAGTGGTAGAGTGCTAGTCTTGAGCAAGAAAAAGAAGCCAGGGACAGTGCTCAGGCCCCAAGTCCTAAGCCCCAGGACTGGCAAAAAAAAAAAAAAAAAAAAAGTCTCATGGTCTTTCCTGCCTGGGCTGGCTTCAAACCATGATCTTCAGGTCCCAGCCTCCTGAGTATCTAGGATAGGCATGAGCCACCAGTGCTAGGCTCTTTTTTTTTTTTTATTGTTTCAAACTTCACTGGTCCCCTAAATACCCACCATCTACGTATAATTTGCTTATGTATATATTGGGTTGTTTCGGCTCACCTCATGTGAGAATCTGTGAATGAAATTACCCTCCGAAACCTGTGCTGTCACCACACTCAGCCTCCACCAGTGTCCTGGGAGCAGATTCATTGCTTGATGATATGCAGAGCAGATTTCATATCTGGTGCTGCTGTGCTCCCCAATACACTTCCAGACAAGCAAGAAGTGAAAAAATGCAAACTACTGTAGGTCTCAGTGCACTCAAAATACAAGTAGGAATGCAGAAACTATTATCTCAAAAAGTAATTTATGTAATTTTGGCATCATCTATGTCAATAGTCCAGTGAGGATTGAAATCTCAACTTGCTAGCAAATGCTATGTATTTAATTCTTTGCTACTTTTGAAGTCTGTTTATAACTGTTGTTGTTTATATTTAAAGGGCTCGAACAAAAATAGTTTATTCTGCATATAGTCGAAAATCTGCCAAAGAAGTGAGAGATAAATTGTCAGAATTGCACGTGAACTACTACGTATTAGAAGAAGCATGGTGTGTTGTGCGAACTAAGTGAGTAATAATAATTCTACACCATGGGAAACAGAATACTGGAAAGCCATGTGTTTCTGTTTATTATAGTAGTCCTGATCCTTAAGACTTTGTATTTTACAGGTATTCTATGAAAATTTTACCCTGGTATTTCTATTAAAATCATTTAAAGTAAAGCTGTACTATCATTTAAATAGGATGTAATTGCAAAAAAAGTATAATATGCATTAGTATCTTGATTTCTGGTTTAAGGTCTTTTCATTAATTTTTTTCACTAGTACAGAGAAACATAAAAAACCTGCCCATTTACCCAGACACAACGACTCACACCTGTGATTCCTGTGATTCTAGCTACTAAGGAGGTTGAAGTTGGAAGGCTCATGCCTTAAGGCCAGCCCAGCCCTGTGAGTTTGTGAGATTCCCCAGCAGACAAAGCTGGGCATAGTGTTCGGGGCCTGCTGTTCCTGACTCAGTCAAAACGTAAATGGGAGGGTGGATGGCCAGGCCAGCCCCGGGGGGTGGGGGATGCAAGATCCCATCTCCAAATTAACCAGTGTTAAAAGGACTAATGATGTGGCTCAAATGGTAGAGCCCCTGACTAGCAAGCATGAGGCCCGGAGTTGAAATCTCAGTACTGCCAGGGGGGGAAAAGGAAGAAAAAGCAAAATAAAATGTTAACAGGGTCACAAGATGCTTTGGTTCCTGTGTACCTGTGAAATGTTTAAGTCAGAGACACCAGCTTCTGTACTACAGGGACCTTGTTCCCTAGTGCAAGAACCACGAGAAATTGAAAAGCATAGTCACTGCCATGCATTACCTATGGTTCAGGCAAAAATGACCAGATGTGCAAAAAATACTGGCCAAATATTACCAATTCTGTGAAGAGAAGGTCTTTGTAGACACTGAAGACAGGTCCAGATGCTGGGTTTAACATAAACACATGGAGGGGTTAAGAAGAGCATTTTAAAAATGTTCTCAGAACTAAAGAACGACGCCATCGCAAGCAGTAAAAACATGGAATTCCAGCAGAGAAACAGAAGCACTGGCCCCAAGGAAGTTCAAGGATTAGAATAATTGAAATGAAAATTCTTTAAATATGCCGACAATAGATTTTTAGGTGAGAACAGGGGGAAAATGAATTTAAAGGTATATTAAAAAAAATAACAGTTCAGCAGCCTATTCAAAGAAGAAGGCGAAAAGGGCTGAAGAAAAATTGCAATGACTCTAGGAACAGCCTTAAATAGTCCAATACATCAAAACTTCACTGTAAGGAATGAAGAAAAAAAGAAAAGGAACAACAACAACACACCTGAGGAAATATGGGTTGGATATATGCTAACTTTTTCTAAAAGCTTCTGGTGGAATGATCCAAGAACTTCCACATCTGAGGGTGGATGTGCCCAGAGAAAAAGAGCAACAAAGTGGTGAGAGGAAAGAGGAAGAGGAAACATAAAAGAGAGAGAGAAATAACAAGTCCTGAGATGCTGGTTGCTACTCACTGTGGGTATGGGACTTTGAATGATAAAGTGCTTAGGGGGCAAAAACCAAAAACCCAAACCCTAAACTGAGCTGGAGGCATGGTCTAGGTGGTGGAGCACCCGCCTTCGCCCGAGTTCAACTTCTGTGGAGCATTTTGGCGAGTGGAGGAGGCACGCAGAGCACTGGGAGCTGCAAAGGACCTGGAGAAAGGAGCAACCTGACCCTCAGTGCTTTCAGATCCCGCCCACCCGGAAGGAACAGCCCCACAGGAAAGAGGACCCAGAGGGAATCAAGCGATCCACACAACCCATGCTTGCTTGGGGCCATGTTTTGGCAAGGTGTTTGGCTAAAAGTGGACTTGGGGGAACTGCTTAAGACACAGGGATTTTCTGTGATATGATCTTAGTGGTGCCTGCGCATCTGCACACATCTGGCCATCCAATGCTATACAAGAGATGAATGGATCTCATTGTATCTACATTATATCTCAGTGAAGATGAAACAATTAGTATCCATATTTAGTGACTCTGCTAGGCGTTGTCTCCTTTGGCCCACTTGGGGAGACACCAAAAAGACAAAAGCAGGGAAGAAAACAAGCGTGGCATGAGAATCTGCTTTTGCTGCATCAGACTATATATTTTTATGCTAATTCAAGGCAATTTATGCTCAGAAATATGGGATTCATCAGGAATTCAATGAGCTTCGCTTTTAATTCATCTCATTCAACTACAAATGTGTTTTATATTTAGATAGTGGTAGTGCCTGGGAAATACATTTATTTGCATTTCATCTTGAGAGCAAACTTTTACTGAATGCATATTAACTCTTAATTATGAGGACAAGTCACTTCCTTTGGCTAAGTGGGGTATGAAAATTCTGCAAACACAATTTCATTTAATTTTTATTTCTCAATATGAACTTGATCCTTGAAATGCTTTAAAAATTTTTATTAAATGAATCACTGGATATTGAGAAGTCATTTTATAAATTATGTATATGAATGTGTCTTTTAATTTTGTTTTTGAGTTAGCATACATAAATAATACAAAGGGATTTGATTGTGAGTTTTGTATGTGCATGCAATGTACTTTGAACAAGTTCATCCTTCTCACCCACTCCTTTTCAAGCAGTGTTTGGTGAGTCTTCATATATATACATATGTATATACATACATATATGTACATATATATGTATACTATATAATACATATACATGTACATATATGTACATATGTGTGAATGGTGTGTGTGTGTGTGTGTGTGTGTGTGTGTGTGTGCCAGTCCTGGGACTAGCTAGAGCTAGTGGTAGGCTAAAGCTCTACCATTTGAGCCACAGCTCCACTTCCAGCATTTTGGTGGTTAATTTGCCCAGACTGGCTTTGAACTGCAGTCCTCAGACCTTCTGAGTAGCCACTGACACCCAGCTCTGAATGTGCTTTTTAAAAATGAACAAGTTTGTGTCCACTTGCCTTCAGGCCGGGGTGCAGCATGCTTGAGATCTGGGATGTGGAGGACCCGTCCAACGCAGCCAAGCCTCCCCTGTGCAGCCTCCTGCTGAAGGACTCCAGGCCCTTCTTCACCACAGTGTTCCAGAACAGCATGTACAGAGTGCTGAAGGTCAACTGAAGGACAGCTGGGCTGCCCTGGCTCTGGGGTGTGAAGAAGTAAGTCGACAGCTAGCATTTTGGCCTTATTTTCATGACTAGAAATCACAAGCTTCAATAAGAGACATTTAAGAGAACATAATAAAATGATTCAAAGTTGTTCTGATTACACTAAACAGGGTAAGCTCACCTCATAGTTTAGCACTATCAGGCTTATGAAGCTTGTTGTACACATGATCATTTCATGCTATGGAAACAAACGTGCCTATTAAAAGTTTGAATAAGATGTGTGTGGGAAAGAACAGTGGAATTTAGCGAATCAGGGAAGTATAATTCTTTTCAATGCAACTGAAAATTGCTGTAGATTTTCTCTAGTCCAGTGAAGAATGCAGCATGTGAACACAGTAAGGTCGAATCCTGATTACAAACCCTCTATCTCAGCCTACCAGGAGTCTGATCAAGAAGTTATCCTTACCAGCTTCCCTGGAAAGCTCTTCAGTAGTTTTTAATACTTTCTTGATGTATTAAAAAAACAACAACTTGCTTTGTAATGCTTTGAATATCTTGAAATTTATCTACTCAACCAGATAAATATTTTCCCAACCTAAGTTCCACAGCTATGAGTCTGTCTTTAGAATCCTATGGTTTGGTGACCCTTGACTTTCTGGGCAGAATGTAGTTACTAGGGTCTCTAACCAAAATGGGAAGTTAAACATAACCAGAAAAGAAAATCTAGTTACATGAATCCAAGGAGAGTTTTGGGGTCCAGAGCCTGAATAAGCTGTACTTTGTTCACCTTGATGGTCTATGGCTCTCTCAGAACAATCTTTATTCCTACTCCCAATTTTTTTGTGAGATACTTTCAAGTCTCTTTTTAGTTTTTCATGAGAAAGGTCATATTTAGAAACTCTTTCTTCCAATGAAACTGACCCATCAAAAATGTTTTGAAAAATCGGTAGTTATCTCAAAGATGGAATTGCTAAGTGATGAATAACATTCTTTGTATGCCTGACAAATACTAAATATGCCAGCTGTGTAATGTTTGATCGTGCATCTACTCTAAGTTAGTCATTAGGGAATCTTTTTACTTACACATCCCTCAGATTATTGGCCCTTTTTATCTGTTAAAACAAAATAATTCTGTAGGTTGGTTTATGCAGAGTAGTTAGACAATCATATACATAAAAAGATTATTTTTCAATTTTTATAGCTGTAAAATATTTTAATTCAGGGCAGAAAACAGCTAAGAAAGCATGCCATATTCTATTATTCTCATTTTCAAATATTTATTTTGCTGTAAGTGTGAAGTAAAGCAGAAAACAACCAACACCTAAAATTTGTAAAATTAAAGCAATATACTCTGGATAATGTATTCACAGGGAATATTTTAATATCCATAGCAAAATTCAACAAAGAGACAAACTACTAAAATGTTCCATATTCACATTTTTATGTGGATTATTGCTATTTTCCTGTACTGTGTATATTAAATAATTTTCAAAGTACTTGAAGAATCCTCTGTTCTGTGTCTTCTCTCACTCTTTGCCAAGCATTCATGTTGCCATTGAAAGAACTCTGATATGAAGGCAGAAATCCTAAGTTGCTGGATTTATGGGCCAGCTTGTTTATTTGTTTATGTTTAGCTCCATTCTGCTGAGTCTGGTAGAGGAGGCCCTGCCCTGGGATGGGGAGAGGAGAGCGGGAGGCCCAATGCTGACTGGGTGCTTTGAGGGCTTTATGCCTGCAAGCCTCCCTCTCCCCATTCACACCTGTTCCTCATGGGGATGGGTGACTGGTGCTCTAGACATGCTACTTCCTTCTCCTCACCCTCTCAGGCCCACTAAACAACCCTGGAGTAGTACCACATCACAAACTGAGGTCAGCTCATCTTGGGGTTCTGTGTGGTTGTATTTATTTGGTACCCCAAACCAGAACACTGGACATAAGTTTTCCTTTATCTAAATTAAGCAGTTACTTTCTTTTCTGAATGGACACTATTATTATTATTATCATTATTAATTATAATTACCATTTTGAAGGATGAAGACCATGCCTGACTGAGTTCAGTGGCATCTTTACCCACATGCAATGAAGCATTTCCCCTCGGTTTCCCATAACCCCAGTGTGCCCGTCACTGTGAAACCATGGGCAGAGGGAGGGTGGCCCAGGCAGCAGTGATTGCTGACTCAGTGGGTGGGAGGGGGATGGGGTTGGTAGAGGATGTCTGGCTGCTTGCGGTAAATCCCACATGTGCTCTGTTTGCACAGCTGGTGGACACATTCTCCCACCCCCACCCTATGTGAGGCAAGTTTTATGGCCCACACCAGGCTTTGAACTCAGGTTCTTCTCTGGCTTACTTGGCAGGTACTCTACCACTTAAGCCAGGCCAGTAGCCTGGGTTTTTGCTGATTCTTTTAGAAATGAAGTCTCAGATTCTTTTGCCTGGGCTGCCTTGGATGCAACTTGGTCTGGTCAACAGCATCGACAGACACCATGTCAAGCATTTGCCCGTATTCTATTTGCTGGCATGCTATCATGACAATCAGGGTACCAGATCTGCCTCACAGCCCAAATGTTCTCCTGAGTCAACCCTGCTTCCCTTTCCTCCTCCTCTCTTCATGCTTCACAGCTGTCCTCCTCACCCCCTTGTTTCCCACCACCCAGAGGTGGTGTCTCCATGTAGTTATCCATGTTACAGCTCCTCTAGAGGGGCTCCCCTGGAGCCCCTTGTCAGGAGAGGGGGCCTCACATCCTCTCATTTCCTGCCCTACTTCACAACTCCAGGTTTAGAGTACTAGGATGGAGAAAAGTCCCCCCAGGGCAGCAGAGGCTGAGCATTCAAACCTTTGAGTCACGGATCACAGCCCAAACCCAACATACCCAGTGCTCCCTGCCAGAGCCAGTGAGATTGTGATCATAGCCTAGATTATCCCTTCAATTTAATTTAATGATTTGCTGCATTGTAATTTAAATCGGAGGGGAAAAAATAGGTAACTAGCCCCACATTCTTCCTGTGTGTTCTTAGTGCCATCTGCTGGCTGTGATGCATTATTACACTTTCCATGAAATTACCTGCAGGAATATCAGGGTGCTGGATTGCACCCTGTTTTACTAGAAACTTCACTCTTCAGGGGACTGTGATGGGCTCCGTGTGTTACAGTACCCTCCCTGGCTCTTGTGCCCCTCACCCTTTATCTCCACCCTTTCCTTAGTCTACCTCCCTGCTCCAGTGCCTTAGGAATGTCCTGTCTCTTCCTCGGGATCGCAAATACTCCCGCTCTCTCTCTTGCCCGCTGAGAACCAAGAAAAGCCCCATTTGCCTTGGTTATTTTCCAGTTAGGGTTTCCATTAATGTTGAGGGGCGTGTCTACCATTGGTGGTCCTCCTACTTCTTCCTGCTTCTCCTCTTTTTCCTGGACCTTCCTCTTCTTTCTCTCTGTTCCTCTTTCTTCCTTTATTCATTCTCTTCTTCCTCCTCTTTTTATTTTTCCTCCTCTTCCTTTTTGTCATCTTCCTCTTCTTCTTCACCTTCTCCTCTCTTTTTTCTGTACAGTAATGTCTTGAATAAAAGAAACCTAGCGAACAAAACTAGAAAGTAACCATTATTCTTTAAATGGATCTTTGATTTCATGCAAAAGTTGCCCATATATCTCTACCTCTATCTATCTATCTATCTATCTATCTATCTATCTATCATTAGCTATCTCATCTCTCTACAGATATATTAGTGAAAAAGATATTTACTAGAAACAACTTAATAAGTATTGGTTGATTTGATTCATGAAACCTGGAAAAAGGTAATTTACTTTCTTACCTATCCCATATGCAGCACAGGCACTGCCTGGCAGGTATCTGTATGACACCCCCCTGCAACATGACCCTGGAGCTCTGCACCCTTGAGCTCATTGTTACAAGTCAAAATGGCTTCTTAAACAGTTCTATGCCTTCTTACCAACTGCTCTGGAGGAAGAAGATGAAAGCTTAGAATTTTAACAAGGTATGTTTATATCTTAGGACAGAAGGGACCCAGGACACTCAACAGGTACCTAGAACACACCTTTTCTGTGCCCCTGGACAATAGCTGAATGAGAGCCTGGCTGGATGTAATTGATTAGAACAGAGCAATAGTCTGCAGGATTTGCAACATGAGTTCCAAACACAGCCTTCAAACTTGTTAGAGAAGAACTGGTAAGCAAGCCAAGGCAGGTAGCTGGCTTGGTGCTACCTCTGGATGCCAAAGACACCTGCAGCCAGCATGGTGTTCAGGACTAGCTGAGCCAAGAGTCAAGAGCTGGGAACCTGCTGTGATGGGGTGTGGTGAGGAGGCGATGATGCCTCAGGCAGTGGTGCCAGAGCAGAAGCAGACCCAGGCTGGAGGACCTTGTGTGGGGCCTTCCTCACCTCTGGCCTCTGGGGTAGACTTGGAGGATCTTGTGGTAATTACCACATTTTTAAGTCCAGCTTGGTTATTTGAAATGCAATCAGAAGCACATGTTGATGCTTGAACAAAAAGTTCTCTCCTATCACTTTTTCTCCTTAGTGAAATCTCAGAACACATATTTTAGGTGGGAATAGAATTGGAGAAAAGTTAAGGGAAGTTTTCAGACATAATGTCCAGGCACGTTGACATTACTTAATCCTTTTTAATCTATAATGCTCATATAAATTGAATACAAACAATTGAAAGCTTGGTTGTCTGTGGGCCAGGGATATACTAGGAATCTATGAAAAAATCTATTCATATGAAATGGAAAAGAAGTAATTGGGGATGGATTGTTGGAAGATTGAAGGCAGGAAGGACTTGTTAGTGAAAATCTAGCAATCTCAGCTAATCTTTCTCAAAGGAAATAAAAATAACAGCACCTCATTCTAATAGGACATCACAGTTGGCTTTTTGAGCTGAGACTACTCTGTTTACCTCATTCCTTCACAGAGCGTTGAATGATGATCCAAGGCACACAGCAGCTCACTGGGATAGGGACAAATGGCACCAGTGAAAGTACCAGGATATCCTGGGAAAAGCTGGGCCTGTCATTTGTGCTCTCAGATGCTGGTCTGACTCTGAGTTCTGTTGCTTCCAGGCAAGTGTTCAGTGACCTTGGCCGTTTGTCTGTGACCTTGGCTATCAGCCAGGCCCCTCAAGCTTATCTCTACATCACAACTCCAATCCCAGCATGCATTTTCTTAACCACCTGCTCCTTTATTCTACCCATTTTTCCAGGAAGACTGTAAGATGGGAGGTCCGATGATGTCTCTCTCTGTGTGTGCTCCAGTGGCCGTCTGTAGCGCACGTATACCCGACCCTTCCAGCTCAGTTTGATTTGTCACACTGGCGGGCCCCAGTCACCATGGTGTCACAACATCTGGGTGTTGTGATGAGCTGTCAGCCATGGAGAACACCCTTGGATTCCAACAATAGAATCCCAAATCTTGCTGAGGGCATCTTTTGAAATAACCTTGGAGTTAAGAAATCCACAGAGGCAAGGTCAAAGGTGACAAAGGAGTCTTTATTAGCTGGTTGGCGACTGGGGTTTCAATGTCTCAGATCTAAGACCTCTAATGGAGCAGGGCTTATCAAGGCAAAAGCCATACACAGGTGGCAGTTTCCACACACAAGCAAGCTGATTTACAGAAGTGAATTTCCAACAGTTGGGGTCAGGACTGAGTGGACAGCATTCTGCTGCTGACCCAGCTGGAGGCTAGAGATTCTTACAGTTTTGGGACTGGATGTGGGGTTAACAGCTGTGGTCAGGACTGATCTGATCACCTGATTTGGGGAAAAGGGTTGAGAGCCTAAGACAGAGATTGTTACCTAAAACTGGGTTCTCACACTTTAGAAGTGAAGCCACTAAAAGCCCCCCATGAAATGCCACCCTCTGTTGCCCTGAGTACATTTGTGCACAGTAGGGTGGGTTCCCATAGCTTCTGTTTTCAAAGAACCAGTTTTGGGCTCTAAAGGGAAATGCATTGGGGGTGTCTGTTATTCCACTTCATCAGAGACGGTCAAGGGCAAGGTTGAGAGGTCCTTCTGGGTCCACCCCTCAGAAGCCCTGTGACCTCAACTGAGTTCCTTAACCTTTGTGTCCTTTCTCTTATACACTGGGGACAATGAAAATGTGTACTTCTTGCACTGTTGTTAATCCAATGCAAGACTAGTTTTGTAGGACGTGTTATTTGCAGGGGTGGCACTGTCCCCTTCTCTGTTTGTTCTGGAATGGATTTATTTATTTATTTTAAGCCAGACTTCTAGACTTTGGGCTACTGTATTGTTAACTGTATTGAATCCCACTCTTACATAATCATATGGGCTGCCTAAGCCTGCATTTCTTTTGTCCACATATATTTTAAATTCTTAGCTAAGTCTTCAAATGTGTCTTGAACTGCAGTAACTCTGGGAAAAATGGGAGAAAATCATAAGAGCTTTGCTCCAAAATCTTATATAACTGCCTTCCCTGGCTCTCTGACCTAAACCTTGATTTCCTTTGCCCTCCTACATCTGATTTTGGCAGGCTGTTTCTGGCTGTGGGGGGAGGGAGGAGGCTTGTTGCTCAGATACCCCAAGATGTAGCCAGGTTGAGCCTGGACAGTGAGGAAGAGCTGGAGTCTGGAGTGTTTGAAGTTCAAGACTGCTTTCCAACCCAGACTATGTGTATCCTGGGTGCTGTGGGCTAAATTAGCATTCATAACATAGTCCAAGGAGAGGAGGTCGTAAAAGGGAGGTTCACATGGAGACTGGAGTCAGGGACAAAACCTCAGCTCTGGAGTATGAAGGCCTCCGCTGAGTCCTCACTTGTGATGTGCTGACATCCAGTCAGGAGGCTATGCACACTTGCACAAGATGGGGTGTGCAAGGAGGCTGCACACACTTGTACAAGGTTGGGTGTCCTCCGGAGACTTGTGCTGGAAGCTGGCTCTCAGGATGGGATGTCAAGAAGTAATCGAATGTTTAGGACTTGGGGCCTGTTAAGTAAGAGGAGATGGGGTCACTGGGGCTGGTGTCCTAGAAAAAAAACCCACAGTCATTTCTTCTGAGTATGTCTGTCCCCTCCCTACATCTTCTCTCTCCAGGTGGCCGCTGTTTGCTGGGGCCCTTGGTTGTTCTCACATCTCCATAGCCTTCCTCCCTTAATGATCTTATCCAACTCACTGGTTCCTGAAGTGTGTACATTCGTCAGAAATAGTCACCAAAGAAAAGAAGTTCAGTACACCTGAGATGCAACGAGGCAAAAGAATGTTCGGAACATTTGTGTTTGACTTGCAGAGCAGTAGTCTCATTTCCTAACGTCTTCATCTTTCTCTGAATCCCATCTGCTGGAAATTCTGTCCTTCCCTCCCCCAAACACCCCCAAGACTAGAGTTCTACTACTTGAGCTACAGCTTTGTCGTGCTTAGAGAGTTTCATGGACTTTCCTGCCTAGGCTAGCTTTGAACCGCAATCCTCAGATCTCAGCCTCCTGAGTAGCTAGGATTATAGAGCACTATAACTAGGATTAACAGTGACATAACTCTCTGAGCTTCTCAAGAAGGTTCATTGGAGCATGAAGTTTAAATTAGGAGGCTAGCTACAAGAAAGTCCGTAGATAAACTCTGAAGAACAATAAAGTAGTAATTTACATTTGTTCTAGACAGAGTAAAGGAATACATTGTAAGGACACAATGACAAGTTAATGCTGGGCTCCTGGGAAGTTTGTAATGTTACACTGATAAATTGTGTTGCCCTTGTCCCCATTTTAGGTTCTTAGGAAGTGTGTAGGAGCAAATGCTGAGCCAAGACTCTGTCACAATCTAGAACCCAGCCTTAGGACAGGTCTCCAAATCAGAGGTCCAGCGACTGACTCAAGAGAACAAGAAGTAAACATCTCACGTGTGTCTGTGGCTCTGAGGGCAGAACAAGTTAGAGGGAAAGGGGGCATTTAAAATTAAAAAAATGGAGCCCCAGAATGCTAGTAGAACCATCCATCATGGTTTTCCTCTGACAAAAATTTGTTTCTGGGCTGGGGATAGGGCCTAGTGGCAAGAGTGCTTGCCTCATATACATGAGGCCCTGGGTTCAATTCCCCAGCACCACATATACAGAAAACGGCCAGAAGTGGCGCTGTGGCTCAAGTGGCAGATTGCTAGCCTTGAGCAAAAAGAAGCCAGGGACAGTGCTCAGGCCCTGAGTTCAAGCCCCAGGACTGGCCAAAAAAAAAAATTGTTTCTGTTGCCCGCATATTTTCCTAATTTTTATTCTTTCATATTGCTATATGTTTTCTAAATTTATTTAGCGTATTCTGATTTTTTTCTTCCTTCTTCCTCCTTCCTTCCTTCTTTCTTTCTTCCTTTGTTTTCATGCCACAGCTAGGCTTGAACTTAGGACCTTATGCTTTTGCTTAATTTTTTTTTTTTCCTCCCTGGCACTCTACCACTTGAGCTACATCTCTAGCTGCTAATTAATTGGGGATAAGAGTCTTGAGGGCTTTTCTTCCTTGGCTGACCTTGAACCATGATCCTCTCAGTCTTGGCCTCCAGGTAGCTAGGATTACAGATGTGAGCCACTGGCACCTGGCTTGAGTCCTTGGAGTCTGTGTGGCTCAGCCAATATATTCATAATGTCCCATTAGAAATTATCTTTGCTGTATATTTGGAAATCCCTGAAAGAAAAGTACCTGGAAGATGGGGTAATTCCAATGCTTAAGTTATTATAACCTTGGATCAATTCATGAGCTTTTCAAAATGCAGCTTTGAGCTTGATGTTTTTCTTTAAGCATCCACCACTATGTGGCAGACACTGTCCTGAGAATACACATAGCTGAACTGCATCTCCAGCTCTTTTGGATCCCATAAAGATAAAATGAAATCTGGTATGCAAGCTGTCAGGACTCTCTTACTTCCATTCTCCCTGTGTGTGGAGGTGGGGGTGGGGGGAGAACCCAGGACTATTTTCTCTAGGCTTGATGATGTGTGGTGGGCACTATTTTGTAAAGCACCTGGGGGATGCAGGGAAACTTGATGAAGGGCCAAAGGCTCAGACCATTGAGAAGCTGGGAGCCTGGGGGTCCCTAGGTCATAAATCTGCTTCAATTTTCATCTGCCCTCAGTGATTCTTTGGCACCTTGTTCTCACAGGCTTTCCTGGATCCTTAGCTGCAGGCTCCAGACACATCACCTAAGTTTGTCTGTCTGTCTGTCTGTCTATCTTTTTGGTGGTATTAGGTATCTAGGCTCTCTACACTTAGTCATACTCCAGGCCTCTTTGCCTTGGCTTTTAGAGGTGGTTCTCTGTGTGTCTGGGGTGGTCTGGGCTTCATCCGCACAGCTACACTTTCCACAAAGCTAGGACAGGTTTGTGCCATTGCATCCAAGGGTAGGAGAATGTTTTATGCCTGGGCCAGCTTAAAACCATGATTTGCCTCTTCCTCTTAATCTCAGCATTCCATGTAACTGGGATGACAAGTGTGAGCATACCATGTTGTCCAGATATTGCTTGAGATGGGGTCTCAGGTGCTTTATCTTTTTTCTTTTTGCCTAGGTTGGTGTGGAATGGCAATCCTCATTTCCCGTTCACAAAATTGCTAGGATTACAGGCAGGAGCCACCAGTGCCACTCTCTTCCCTCACTTCCTATAGTCATTCACTGCTCTGAATACTTACTGAGAAATTAGTTACTTCCATTCAGACGATTACTTTTCCTGGAGCTACTATTACTTTGGTGAATGTTACATACATTGTCTTAGTTATGTTTCACACACCTGTGTGAGGAAGATGACTCTATTATCCTCAATTTTGGGGATGAGGAAATTGAGATTCAGAATTTAGTATACCTCAGCCACAGAGCAGGGTTAATATGGATCACAGCCAGATCTGGAACGTGGGGCCTAAAATGATTCCCTCTTTCTCTCTTTCCTTTTTCTTTAGGTTTTTGTCTTGTTAGGTAGCTCAGAGTGGGCTGGCCTTGAACTCATGATACACATTTGGCATTCTTCAGCCTCCAGAGTACTGGGATTACAAGCATGAACCACCAAAAGCATCTCTTAAAAGCTATAGCTGGGTACTGGTGGCTCATGCCTGCAATCCTAACTACTTAGGAGGCTGAGATCTGAGGTTCTTGGTTCAAAGCCAGGCCTGGGCTTATCTCCAGTTAACTACAAAGAAAAAAAAAGCTAGAAGTGCAGCTGTGGCTCAAGCAGTAGAGCTCTGGCCCTGGGAAAAATAAAAAACTTAGAGACAGCACCTAGGCCCTGAGTTTAAGCTCCAGGCCTGGCAGACACACACACACACATACACACACACACACACACACACACGATACTTTCACTGCTTTTGTCTCAGATTCTCTACATGGAGAAGGGAATGGAACTAAATAAGAACCCAGTGGCTGTGTCTTAGATGTGAGTGAATATATTTTAATTCAATGTAACTGATTTCCAGTCAGGCTTGGCTTTGAGAGACAGTTGAAGGTGGACAGAAAAGCTTATATCCTCCAGGAATTCAAGACCATGGGAGAGAGGGGGTAGGACTAAGTGATTTTCAAGGGTACAAATGGACAGTGTTATGATCTTGGGGTTATGGCATTTCCTACATTCATTCATTCATTTCTTCATCTGATAAAATGGTGCCAGTCTTTCTGGAATCAACTACATGCAATAGAAGCTATCTAACACTGCAGCAGCTCAAAAGTTCTACCTCCTCCTATGTGTTCTTGTAGTTATTAAAACAAAAATCAATAATCCAGTTATTTCTCTTATGTCTCCCAACGGCTCTGCTTTTTTGCTTCCTTCCTTGATGTGCTGGAGACTGAACCCAAGGCCCTGCTTGTACCAGTGAGCACATTCCCAGACTAACAGCTTTTTTTTTTTTTTTTGCCAGTCCTAGGGCTTGAACTCAGGGCCTGAGCACTGTCCCTGAGCTTCTTTTGCTCAAGGCTAGTACTCTACCACTCTACCACAGTACCATTTCTGGCTT
This sequence comes from Perognathus longimembris pacificus, assembly GCF_023159225.1. Classification (NCBI taxonomy): domain Eukaryota; kingdom Metazoa; phylum Chordata; class Mammalia; order Rodentia; family Heteromyidae; genus Perognathus; species Perognathus longimembris. Next base: position 73,348,838 of record NC_063162.1, read on the forward strand.
TTTCAGTTTACGTGGTACCAAGGAATTGAACCGAGCTTCATGCATGTTAGGCAAGCACTCTACCACTAAGCCACATTCCCAGCCCAGTTATTCCTATGATCTCCAATAGACATTGAATTAACTTTCTTTTAGCCTGGCAGGTGATGAATTCGGCATTAATCCCAGAGGGTTAGTAGAATATATCTTACACCATGCACCAGAGATTTAAGCCTTCTGTATGGCATTTTCAATCATTCTTTTAAAAAGTGTTCAAGCTGGTGCCTGAGGTTCATACCTGTAATTCTTGCCAGCCTGCTCTCTCACAAATGTCTGTGAGAGTCTTATCTCCAATTACTCAGCAAAAGGCCGAGGTGTGTGTGTGTGTGTGTGTGTGTGTGTGTGTGTGTGTGTGTGTGTCAAGTGGGAGAGCGCCAACCTGAAGCTAAAAAGCAGAGCTAGAGCATGAGGTCCTCATTTCTAGCTCAGTACTTGTGTGCATGCACTGTGTCCAGAAACAGTTGCTCCTTTCTCTAACAGGTCTCTAAACATCCAAATTCACAAAATTTACAAAGCACCAGGAATGTGTTCGTGAGTATGGCAAGTCTTTCCTCTAACAAAGGAACACATTGTCCTTAAGGGAAGACTGGGATTATTGAAGAAGTCAGTAGGCAACGAACAATGGAGAAGCGGCAGTGGCGGAGAAGTGTTCAGGACCCCATGGAGGTAAGCTGAGAACTTGGTTTACAAAACCCAGACAACTTTTGGGGACAGGATCACATGGCCCTGCCAGGACAGGAGCCTCTTCGTTGTGTTTTAAGTCACGAAGTTCGGGGGCTTTCCATCCAATGCAGGACGCCTAAAGGCCAGGCAGGGCGGCCGGGACACCGTGGACAGCCCGGTCGCTCTGGAGCCCCGCGGCCCACCGCCTCACGCGGATCGCCACGCCTTCCTCCCCCCCCCCCCCCGCCCCGCCTGCTGAGACCCAGCTGATGGGAGCCGCACGCCGGTGGTTACGCCAGTGACCCTCGTCACTCCGGAGACTGGCATTTGAGGGTCCGGGTTCGAAGCCAGCCAGGGCAGAAAGTCCCTGAGGTTCTCCAGTTCATCATTAACCACCAAAACGCCGCAGGTGGAGCTGTGGCCTTGAGCAAAAGGGCTGGGAAATAGGGCCGAGTTCAAGCCCTTGGACCGGCACATGCGCACACACACGCGCACACACACGCGCACACAACTTGGATGGGTGCCCCGCGCGGGGATAGCGATCTTCTTTTAGCCCCGAAACTCGCAGAGGGCGGGGCGGACGCTCCAATACAGTGTCTCAGGCCTGGACCGCTACTCGGCCCCAAGCAGGAGGAGGGAGGGTGGAGGGAGGAAGAGAAAGAGAGGAGTGGAGAGGGGAGGGGGGGAGGAGGAGGAAGGAGGGGAGGAGGAGGAAGGGGAGGGAGAGGGGGACGCGGAGTCCCGCCCCGTCCGCGCCGGAAGCCTGCGCGCTCTGGGTGGCTCCCCGAAGCGCGCGCCTGGCGGGGGTGGGGAGGGCGTGGCTACTTCGCTCGCGGGGCGGAGGGAGGAGGAAGGGGCGGGGCCTCACCGCTCGCGGGGTGGAGGGAGGAAGAGGCGGGGCCTCGCCTCTCCCGGGGCGGAGAAGGGAAGGAGCCTCGGCGTTCGCAGGGCGGAGGAAGGGGCGGGGCTTCGCCGCACGCAGGGCGCCCCGCCCCCGCCCCCCGGCGTTCCACGGTCGCCCTGACAACCGGAGCGGCGGCAACGGCGGCTGGCGCGCGCGAGTCCGGCGCCGCCTCTCGGCCGCCCAGCTGAGCCGGCAGCCTCCGCCCGGCCCCGGCGATCTCCCCGCCCCCGGCCCGCGCGGTGGGACGGCCCAGCTCTCGGCGGCTCGCGGGTCGCCGTCCGGGCGCGCGCAGCCGGAGGGCGCGACTATGCCAAGATGGTCCTGCAGGCGCGGAGCAGGCACCGGGAGGCCGCCAAGCTGCCCCAGGCGCCGCCGCCGCAGCTGAGGGGGGCTCCGGACGCCGGCGCCGGGGAGCCGGGGCCGGGGCGCGCTCCGCCGTCTCCCGGGCGTAGGGGCGCTGCGGGCCGGAGGGGGCCCCGCACGGAGCCCGGCGCGTTGTCCGCGGGGGGCGGCCTTGGGGGACGCCTGGCGGCCGGGCTGCGCGGAGCGCTGGGCCTGCGGCGCGCGGGGCGCGGCCGGACCTGGAGCACGCTCGTGCTGGGTGAGCAGCGTCGTGGGACCGGGCTCGGGGCCCGCTCCCGCCATCCGCCCCCTGCCTCCCCTTCCCGTCCGCCGGGTCCCTGTCCCCGTCTCCGCCACTTCCCGCCCCGTCCGACTTTCTTCCCGGGACGCCCCACCTCCGTCTTCCTCGTCCCGCTCTCCGGTTCCCCTTCCCGCCGCTGGCTGCCTGGACTTGGGGAAAACATGGCCCCGAGGCCACCGGTGCCTGGCCTGGCCGTGCCGAGCCGCAGCTGCCCGCTCGCCCGCCTCACTGGCCGGCCCCGCCGCCGCCACAACGCCCCTCCGGACCACCCTGCACACCGCCGGGCCGCGCGCAGGGCGCCGGCGTCGGCGCGCGGCCCCCGGTCCTAGAAAGTTGCCAAACTTGTCAAGTCCCGGAGCGCTGCTGTCCTTCCTGGCCCACCACCAACCCCGGTGGCGCCTCGAGAACGTCCTGGACCAGTCCCTTTCCGGGTTCTGCCGGGCTCGAGGCGTCCTCGCCGGTCGTCCTTCCTTCCCTTCCTTCTCTCTCCTTCCCCCGCCCCCCCTCCGCCCTTCCCCACGTGTCCGGCCCGGGGTGTGCGGCACGGAAAGTTGAAGCCTAGGCTGGGGACTGAGGTCTGGCTTCCTTTGTTAGCTGACTGTGCCCCAGCGGAGGGAGTTGTGGCCATTTGGGGGATTGGCCTAGTTGTGCTAAGTCTACCCCAACCGAGCGGTCGACTTGCTTCGCGCGCGAAGATCGCACCTTTAAGGGGCTTTGGCCCCGGGACGATTTGATTTGTGGCGTGTCCTTCCCCATCTTACATCTCCTGGCCGACTCTGAAGTTCCCGGAGGCCCGGAGTTCAGGCTCGCACAGCTCTGGCGGCCAGCTGGAGAGGTCGCAGCCTCCGCTGGAAGCCACTGGGTCTCTAAATGCCCGGAACTGGTGCTCTCAGGCCAGGTCCTAGCGCTCCCGGCACGGTGGGATTGCCATGGGAGAGGGAGGTTTTCATTCTGTAGAAAAATTGAGTCGTTTCAGCACTTACTGAGCCCCCTTCAACGTCGAGCCGGCAGACCCACCGTTTGCTGCTTGAGTTCTCTGGGAGGCAGCACCAGACCGCGGATGAGGCCAGTGGAGGAGGCTCGGCCTCTGAGCTGTGCAGGGTGGTTTATGTCTCAGACTTCTTCCTTCCTTCCCTCCTAGAGTGACCCGTCTTTTAGTTGCTGTTATAAAAACAAAGGTAATACTGATTTGAGATCTCAGCTCAGACTGGCTAAGTGAACAATGACTATGCTTTAGTAATCTATAGAATGGCTTTGTTTCTCTGAGTGACAGAACAGGTCTAAGAATAGCCAGAGGGTATCTTTCTGGAAACAACATTTCCTTTGCATTTGCTTCCTGTCAGACGATTTCTCCATGTCCATACCTAGGTAGGATTCTGTGGCTGGGTGGCACTTGGCTTGCTTGTCCCTTTGCCCCAGTTCTTGGGTGTAGCGGGGACAGTTGGTCATCAGATATGAGGAAGGTGAATGAACTTCAGCCATGAGGGGGAGAAGTCCTCTCCTAGCTGGCCATGGATGGTGAGGACACTGGACCCTCACCCCTGGCCCTGTGCCTCTGTGAGACCTCTTCCTTCCCCACCCGGTGACTCTCAAAACATTCAAGTTGCCCAGGTCCCATGGAGGGGAGCAGGGGAGGCTTGATAGAAAGCCACCTCTTTTTCTCTTCTCTTTTCCCTGCTGGAATGAGGACAAGGTGAGACAACACAGCACCCTCCTCCATGTTGGGGTGCTAAAGTGGCTCCTGTACTCCCACCTCCCAAGGTATTTCATATTATTTTCTTCGTCAGGAGCTAATATTTATCTGATCAAGTACTACAACTAAATGTTAAACTTGACAAATATGGTTTTATTTCTAGTTAGGGAGAAACCCGAAGTACATTTGTATGTATGTGTGTGTTGCTAAGGTTTGAACTTAAGCCTGCCCAAGTAGGTGTTCTACTTGAGCCCAGCCTCAGTCCTTCTTGCTTTCAGTAGTTTTAAAATAGGGTCTTGCTGTTTCCTGGGACAGCCTGGACCATGATAGGCCCACACCAGCACATGAAGCTATTTATTGAGAAAGGGTCTTTTGATTTGATTTTTAAATTTATATTGCCCAGCCTGGCCTGGAACTATGGTCTTCCTGATCTCAGTCTCTGGAGTAGGTAGGATTATAGGCAAGAGCCACAGCACCTGACTAGAAGCAGTTATTTCCTAAATGACACTGTGTTTGGAGTTCTTTTCCACATGTGCTGGACACTGGTAAATCACTTACAAAGGCGACCCCTTCCACTGCCAGCCAGTGAGAAACATCATTATAAACTCTGTTCTTATGCTTGGGCATTATTTAAGGGGAACAGTTACAAAGGAAGTTTCTGGAACTGCTTATTTTTAGACATTCCAGCCCAGCTACTCCCTGCGGTCTGCCAGAGATGGCAGTGGTATAGAAAGAGCATAGACAGTTTCTCAAACTTCGTGACTGCAGCCCACAGTAAACAGTGCAGCCTCTCCTGCCTTGGTACCTGGGCAACTGTGTTCCAGCAGCAGCAGATTTAAAAAGAGGGCTCTTTGCAAAGTGAGCAGGTGTGAGGAACCCCCAGGTGATATGGAGGCACCCCAGGATGTGCTGCCATGCCCTTGTCTGTCCTGCAGAAGGGGCAGGTGTACATGGGAGCAAGGTCACCCAAGAAGAACCGCCTCAGATCAGTCTTCTGAGTAACCAGGAGTAAAAGCATGTGCCACTAGTGCTGGCTTGGTTTAATGTGAGTGTACTATATATGTTCATACCTCTTAAATGTTAGTGACATTTACATTTCATAGAGACTGCAAACCTGTGCATTTGTTTGCCAGTGGCTGGGCTCACTCTAGCATCCCTGCAGGGAGGGAGGATAGTTTTCTTGTGTCTCAGTACTAGTGGAAAGGTCTTTGATGCCATAGAGATTTCCTGAGCAGGGTCCAGGTGAATGGCCATGTTCTCCAGCACCCTGGGTGAGGTTTGTGATCAAAGGAAAGGTCTCTTAGATTTATCAGTTTGTTAGGTTGGGAGCTCTAGATCTAAAGTCTTGCAATGGTCAAAGTCTCGGTGGGGGCTCTGGAGGGATGGTTGCCTGAGCACTATGGGAGCACACTCACTTTCTCCATTTCCTTATGGCCAACCTGTCAGTCTTTGTTTTGTTTTTGCATAAGTAATTTTTTTGTGTTGGAACTTGAACTCAGGGCCTGGGTGCTGTCCCTTAGGTTCTTTGCCCAAAGCTGACACTCTATTACTTGAGCCACAGCTCCATTTCCAGGTTTTTGCTAGTTTTGTAGATAAGAGTCTCACTGCCCAGACTGGCTTTGAACTGTGACACTCAGATCTCAGCCTCTGGAGTAGCTAGGATTACAGCTATGCAAAACCAGCAGCCAGTCATAAATAATTTTTGAAAACTACAGATTCTGAATTTTAAAAATTGAGTTGGCTGATTTCTTGGCAGTGATGTAAAAAATAACATAGTAACTAAGTATCACATGTTTCTTGATTATTTAAATTAAATGATAAGCCAAGGAAGTTTGCAGTTGGGAGGGACTTCCTAGTCCTGAGATTGGAGTGGTTTATGTAGACATGAATGTGTTAGTGCGTATATGGGTCTCTTTTTCCCTCCATTGAGTAGACACAGCTTCATACTTTCCCTGTGGGTTTACTGAAGTTTTGCAGCTTCTTGCTGCATATGTGCAGGCATATTTTGGTTGTATATTTTATCTGTTTGCTTTTAAAACAGCATTGCTTTCTTTCCCCAGTAAGGGGACAATACTTTATGAAACTTATTGATGTGTTAGTCTTTGACTTACAGTCATTTGTGTTCATAGTAAGTAAGGTGGAGACTTAAAAGAATTATAATTTGTTGTTTTCAAAGCATGTTGCGTAATTGTATTGTGGCCTACTTTAATACTTGTACATAAATATTTACAGTTTTCTTATTCCTTGCCTTCCTCTGGAAGCCTGGTTGCCTTCTATATGGGGCGTGTGCCTTTGTGCTCTGCCACTTTCCTCTTCACTTTGTCCTTGATGCTGTGGCAATGTCTGAGCCATCTCCCTGTGCATCCATGTGCTCTTTGGAGAACTGTACTTAACAGTTGAGCTTGAGCTCAGACAAGAAGTGGGGCTCTCTCCACACATGACCTCATCTCACGAGACAGAAAAAGCCTTAGTCTGCCTCCGCAGGAGTCCTGGGTCATTGCTGCTTAGAACCCAAAAATGCTTTGTAAGATGTTAGGCATCATCATGAGAATGAAGACTTTTTCATTTTTCTCTTAACTGGTGTAAAGCACTGTTTTGCTCAATGTCAGATTTTTGTAGGAGATTCCCATTCATTGAAGTGAACCAGCTTCATGTAGACTGGTGAGTTCTAGATCTTACTAGAAATGGTGAATTCTAAAAGCATTCCTGCTTCTTGGTTTGAAGCCCAAGATCTGTATTAGGAAACTGAGTTATTTCCTCCCTCACCCTTCTGCTGCCCACTACTTATGGTGGGCTTGGGTGGGGCCAGGAGGTGTCTCCTTCCCTGTGTCCCACATCTGCCTGTCAATCTTCCCTTGGGCTCTGTCTCTGGGGGCTTGGGTCCCAGTGGAGGCCTGTAGCGAGGAGCATCAAGGTTGTTGTAACTAGGAGCCTGCAGGCAGGTGCAGCTTGTGTTGGAGGAAACTTGCCTGTGTTCATAGTATCGAGGTTTTCCCTGGGATGGAAAGAAAACTATTGGTCCTTCTGTGAGATTGGTGGTTTTGTTGTTTGAATTTTTGCCTGTTTTTAAAAATGAGTAAGGTTTATTGTAAAAATTTAAGTAAAAAGTAGTATTCTCTTTCTACTTCCAATCCTGTGGCCCAAGCCATCAAGCAATTTTTACTTTGAGCTCCACTTTTGTGTTGCTTCTAGCCTTCCCCTGGCTCTTGTGATAGTTTCCTCCTGATGGCTTCTGTATAGTATTTGACAAATAACAGGTTGCTGACATTCTGCTGAGTGAGTGTGAAGTTGTTGCTTGGTGCCTGCTGCACCTGCTGAGTGCTTGCTTCTAAGTCCAGTCCTCCCAGGCTGTCGCATGGGCCCAGTGCTCTACACCTCACGCTTGGCATGCTTGCCTGTGGAGAGGCTCTAAGGTGGGCATGTTTCTTGATGCTGAGTACTAACTTCAGTTTCTGTTTTTTTACAGCTGCCTTGGCAGCCGTGTTGCACTGGTAAGATGCTTTTTTAAAAAATGTATTTTATGCACGTGTTTAGAACTTCCCGTAGCTATTCCCCATCTGTTTGAAGGATGAGTATGTATGACATGTAACACAATTGTCTGGAAAAGTAATTTAATTGATATATCAGGGTCAGAATGATATAATTTTTTAATAAAAAAGATATCCATTATTAAAGAGGCTATATTTGATACTCTTAATTTGCTTAACATTAATATAGTATACTCATTGAGAGGAAGATTAATTTTTTTTAATCTTCTGGATAGAAAGACATATGAATTTCATTAGCCAGGCATTTCTGAAATGGTAACTCAATGACATTTACAGTTTAATCTATATTTTATTGTATTCACTCGCCCTATCATTGTTCTGGTGCATTTTAATTTTAAAATTGGATGTGTTTTCTTTTGGAGAGAAATTTCAGTAGGAATGCTAAGCCATAATGGGTGGAGAGCATGCAGATAACCTTGTGGTTTACTTCTGTTGCAAAGTTTCTACATTTATTTTTGCTTTTAAAGTTGCATTCATGAGTTGATTTGTTGTTGTGATTTTTCCAGGTGTCATATAACACACCTCTTTGAAAATGATCGTCATTTTTCTCACCTCTCAACACTGGAACGGGAGATGGCTTTTCGCACTGAGATGGTTAGTTTTTATGTGGTATTTTGTTGTAATGTTAGGAGTTTCTTTCTTTCTTTTTTGAGGAGGGTCTTGCTCTATAGCCGAGGCTGGTCTCCAAATCAGTACTCTCCTCAGCTTCCAGAAGCTTAGACCATAAGAGTGTGTCACCACATCCAACAAAGGGTTCCAAAATATTTAAAGTCTTTTATCACCTACATTTTCACAGGGTTTTTCCAAAGTAAAAGGAGTAGGCAACTCTCCCCTACCTGCTTTCAGCTGAACACTAGCAGCCACTGTGGTCATCACATGGTGAAAGGAATTCCATGTTCTGTCCCCTCTCCCAGTGCTTTCCCACTCACATCACAAGACAGTCTTTTTTGCTTCTCCACAGCACTGTTGTCATACTTAAAACCATCACTATATATCTCAATATTGTGACCGGATTGGCACATTAAAAAGTTGATGTGCCTAAATCAGGCTCTAGTGTCTATGCACTGCATTGACCTGACATATCTCTTAATTTGTTTAGTCTGTAAATTCCTGTTCTGCTATTTATTCATGAGGAATCTAGGGATTTTTGTCTTGTACAGGGCTTTGTGCTTTTTTTTTGTTTTTGTTTTTTGCCAGTCCTGGGCCTTGGACCCAGGACCTGAGCACTATCCCTGGCTTCTTTTTGCTCAAGGCTAGCACTCTGCCACTTGAGCCACAGTGCCACTTCTGGCCGTTTTCTATATATGTGGTGCTGGGGAATCGAACGCAGGGCTTCATGTATATGAGGCAAGCACTCTTCCATTAGGCCATATTCCCAGCCCCTTTTGTCTTGTACAATTAGCCAGAGTAATTCACATTTTTTTGTATGTTCTTCTGCCTTGAAAAACTAACGTATTTGACTCTTGATAGCTTTAGATTTTACTTCTTTAACAGGAACCCTTCCTAGGTGGTACTGTGCACATTTGGTGGTGGCACTGCAAGGAGCCACTGTCCTGCTTTCTGAAAGGTTGGTTTGAGCCATGGCTTTAGGAATAGTTTTGTCAGTCTTCCTTAGAGTGCAGCCATCCATCTAGGCTAGCTGCTGGTAGCTGTTCTGTTACTTTTTCCTTTCTTACTGGTTCTATAACGGGTTCCCCACAGTGTTTATTTAATTTTTCTCTGAGACACACTTCTTAGTGGAGAGACAGGAAATGCTTCCTTCTTTTCATTTGCCACTTGTCAGACAAATGACCTAATCCTCTGGCATCTTATAGTCAGAATAACTGAGATTGTTTCTGTGGTAACCCCCTGGCAATTGGATGGCTTTTCATCCTGTTGTAGTGGCACAAGTCCCCTGGTTGGCACTGTCTGCCTTGGGTGCCAGCTCACTAGTGTTTCTCCAGCCTCCTTGCTTTCTGGTCCTGTGGCCAGCTCACTAGTGTCCTGTGTCTAGGTCACTAGTATTCCTGTGCCTTCCTAGTTTCCAGTCCTGTGGAACACATGCTCTCCAGACCCTGAGCAGTCAGTATCCCAGGAGCCTTAACACCCTTCAGAGAAAATCCATGGGTTAATTTAGGCCCCGTGATTTAGGTGCTCCACAGTCTTAAGTTATCGCTGCTGAACTGGCCATTGTGCCTAGGCCTCTGGTGAACAGAATTAGGAACAGTTGTTTTACAGAGAAAAGTAATCCTCTGTTTATGCAGTAAGCCCACCTTACTAGTAGACTTTTGCCTTTGCCACCTTTTAGACAGGATGGGGAGCATTGGGCAGGGTAGGCCATGGTCCTGGCAGCCCTTGCCATGTAGCACATCAAACTGAACTAGAGTATGACCCCCATCTCCATCCCACAGCTCCACTGAGCCACTGTGTTGGAAAGTGATCTGTACAGGTACATTGGGAATGAAATGTATGCAGCTCACCAGTGTGCTGCCTTCTTGACCCTGCAGAGTGTTGTATATAAATCTGGAGGAGAGATGGCTGAGGCCATTTTGGGTTAAGAGGGAGCAGCTTTTGGTTTGGTACGTGTTCCTGATACCTGGAACACCTCCATAATAAATCACTTTGTAATGAGATAGGGTTTTCTTACATATTAGTGTGGGTCATAGAGTTTTCTTTTTTTTTTTAATTTAATTTTATTGTCCAGGTGTTGTACAGAGGGGTTATAGTTATGTTAAGGTGGCGAGTACATTTCTTGTCAAACTTGTTGTCCCCTCTAGTGAAATGCATGACACTGAGTTCTAAGTATGTACATATTTGAATGTGGAAACTATTTTTGAGGTTCTTTTGCATTTAATTATTTCAATTAAAATGAAGCTATTCTCAAATATGTATTTTTTTGCAATGTAAGAATTTATCAGTGATCACAGCCCGTGAAATTAACTGTAGCTATTACTTGCTTGAGTGCCTTTTTTTTTTTAAACAAACAGTGTACTTTAAACATTTCTTCATCTAAAAAGAAGCCTAGTAATTATATAGCTGTGTTGTAACCGGAGTGGCCCTCTTTCAGGGACTGTATTATTCCTACTTCAAGACTATTGTGGAGGCGCCCTCCTTTCTGCATGGGGTATGGATGGTTATGAACGACAGACTCACTGAGTTTCCACTTGTCATCAACACGTTGAAAAGGTTCAACCTTTACCCTGAGGTAAGTCACTTGCCAGGTGTGATTGTTTTGTCACTTAAAAAAAAAACTTCTTTGTATATTAAATGCTGAGTCTGAATCGACATTGTAATTCTGCCTGCTTGCCTGCCTTCCTTCCTTCCTTCCTTCCTTCCTTCCTTCCTTCCTTCCTTCCTTCCTTCCTTCCTTCCTTCCTTCCTTCCTTCCTCCCTCCCTCCTTCCCTTGCTCCCTCCTTCCCTCCCTCCCTCCCTCCCTCCCTCCCTCCCTCCTGCTCTCCCTCCCGTCCTCCCTCCCTCTCTTTCTTTCTCTTTCTCTTTCTCTTCCTCCCCGAGGCACCGCCCCCCCCCCCCTTTCCAAAGAAAATTGTGCCTGGGGAGACTATGGAGAAGAGCCATTGTGATTGTGGGAGTTTTAGGGGGTTGTGTGAGAATCATGGTTGTGTGGTGTTGAGTGGTGGTAGGGCTGTAGTATCTGCTCTGGGTAGCTGGGGAACAGCCCACCTTTCATAGCTGTTTGCCAAATGGTCTTCCTGCTCTCTGGGGTTCCTTGCTGGGCTGGGTGTACAGCTTGAAGGAGAAGATGCCCCTTCTAGGAGGTCAGGGAGGAACAAGGAGAGAGCAGTCACTTTTTGGCTTCTAGATTCCCACCCTGACTTGTTTTCACACATCCTAAACATTCTCCAGGACCTTGCTTAGATGAATAGCTAGGCAGTGGTACTGTGACACTCCTCCTCCTCTGTCGTCTTCCTGGCCTGCTGTGGCACTGAAGTCTTCTGGGTGGCTGGCTGTGCATGTCTGGGCCTCTCTCTGCTTAGCGGCTGCTCCTGTGGGCCCTCATTCATTTCCCACCCAGAAGTAGAGTCTCCCTTCTACATTCCCTAGGTGGCACTGGAGAAGACAAGGGAGTAGCCAAATGTATAACCAGGGTGCACTCCATTGTCTCATGAAAGGATCATGCTGAGCACTCTGTGAGCATATCCAAAGTGACTTTACCCATGGAGGAGGAGTTGTGGGTTTTCTGCAGAGCCTTTAGTTCCTGAAGAATATTTATAATACCGTTTAGGTGCTGGGCTCACATCTGTAATTCTAGAAGGCTGAGATCTGAGAATTGAAGCTTGAAACCAGCCCCAAGCAGACAAAACTGAGAACTAACTAGCCAGCAAAAAACCAGAACTGGACCTACGGCTTAAGTGGTAAATCACCAGCTGCGGGCAAAAAAGCCTAGCAAGAGTATAAAGATGTGAGTGCAGTGCCCAGTACCAGATGCATCTGTGCACGTATATACTCATACACAGTTTCTAACCTCTTCCTATGTCTGTCACTGCATCGTTCTTAATGTCTGTACCCATGATCTACCCTTGCTCTGCAGACCACCTTTTCTGGAAATTGCTAGGTTCCGCCTTAGAGCGTGTTTATTTTCTTATAAATAGGTCATCTTGGCCAGCTGGTACCGGATTTATACCAAAATGATGGACTTGATTGGTATTCAAACCAAGATCTGTTGGACAGTCACCCGAGGAGAAGGCCTAAGTCCCATCGAGAGCTGTGAAGGTAGTATCCTCAGTCCTGTGCTGTGGCAAAGCATTCTCACCCCGCCTCAGTGCTACGAACAACATTTTATTATGTTTACAGTTTTGGCAAGTCAGAAATCTGGGCAGCTACAACTGGCTTATTTGTCTCTGTGATGTGAGGGCCTCTTCCAGGAAGACCTAGCTGGCTAGGCAGAGCCACTTTACTCATTTTGGCCCTGAGGTTGAGCTCAGCCCCATCAGCTGGTGCAGCTCATGAGGCCTTTCCTTGGGCCTTGGTTTTGGGTGGCTGTCAGACTGTGCAAGTGTAGATGGGGGTTGTATTGGGCGGGGCTAATGCCTTCCACAGAAGGATTTTGGTTTTGCTTCTGCTTTGTGCTGTTGCTTCATAACCAGACTCAGAAGAGGCCTAGTCTCCAGGCACATGTCCTCACGAGGTGGAGCTGCAGGTGGCAGCTACCCTGCTTTCCTCAGCTCTTCTCTTCACGGGCATCCTACCTTTCTGTGCCAACCAAGGCTGATTTACCTGACAACCATTTTTCAGATAGGTTCAGTTTAATATGAATTGCCAGACACATGAAGACATTTGTGGCTAGAACATATGTTTTGTTTATTTTTAAAGGATTGGGAGATCCTGCTTGCTTTTATGTTGCTGTAATTTTTATTTTAAATGGACTAATGATGGCCTTATTCTTCATATATGGCACATATTTAAGGTAAGCATGTTTTAGTACATATTTATGATACACTATAATAATAGAAACAGTTCATAATTAGTAGCCATTAATAACTTACTGTTCAATTTTACAACAGTATTTCTAGAATGTCTACTTGTAGTTATAAAATTATCTTGCATGTGCCTAATTTTTAACACACTTAAGATGGTTTTAGAGGCTTAAATATAGCACATGGTGAGGATACTTATAAAAGTTTTAGCTGTTTGTTGGTATTTGGGCATGACCATTATGTATTAGTTGCATGAAAACATAAAGGAAATCCACTTACTGCCAAATGATATTAATGATATTAATGGCTTTTATTTTTCTAATATCAGTGAAGTCAGTTCTACATAAGTACTTATGTGACATATTTACTTTGCTGTTCAGCATTCGTAACACTGAAATGGACATCTTAAAGGTCTCACGTTTCTTTGTTGACAATTTATTACACTACCTTTGTTGCATTTCCTGATGCCTTGTAGTTCAGCGTTGAGGGCATCTGGATTTTGTTTTCAAGTTGAGATAAAGCAGGAGTTTGAATTCACCCTTCCCCCATTATCTTCCTGGCTTTGGAATTGTGGCATGGCACACAGCATTTCAGTTCAGTGTCTCAGGAATCTATTGTTTGTAGCTCAATGTTGTGATACATAGCAGTTATTCTGTAAATGCTTCTCATCTAAGGAAGTGATCCAAATAAAATATCTCTGCTTGTGGATTTAAAGATGGTTTGATGCCAGTGTTTTTGACTTGGATATAAGAAAGCTCTTTTAATTATTAAATTGGGAAAGTGAAGTGAAAATGGCAAGTTTAAAAGGTGGTGTGGAAAGGTCTGTTTATACAATCAGACACACAGAAGCACTTATTTTTACCTTTAGGAGAAGGTCAGGTGTGCCTTGGGGGACAAGTTCTTTGCTGAGGACTGCCGGCTGTCAGACAGATACTATGTCACATTTGGGAGATTAGATTTCAAGTAACTGAAGTTAAATCATGAAATAAAGTGTCACTGCTAGACTGCTAATCTAGTTATGCTCCTTTTTAACTAAAAGAATCTCTAAGCACTTAGCAAGTAAACCACACTGTCTCTAGGACTGGTGTGGGTGACTTTGGCTTGCTGCCTGAATTGTCTGTGTGTGGGCACTGAGTCATGTAGTCTCATTTCTTACTGTAGTTTTTCTTTATTGTCAGAGTGATGTACAGAGGGGTTGTAGTTTCATACATAAGGCAGTGCGTACATTTCTTATCCAACTTATCCTCCTTCGTTTTTCCCCCACCTTGCCCCCCTCCCCGTCCCCCCCCCCCATGGCTTACTATAGTTTTCATGCTTTAAAAACGTATGCCGTTAGGTCAGGAAGTATTAATAAAGTTCTCTGTGGAATTAGACAATTTGGAGATCTGCTGTTTGAGATGTCAAGAGGGGGCATGCCGGTCTTCCTTACTGGTTGTCCAGACTCTGCTCCCTGCACCAGGGCCACTGGGCACAGCTGGCTTTAGCCAACACCTGCTGCTCTGGCTACTTCTTGCTGCCTGCATCACAGCACATGTCTTTATTTTCTCAGCTCCACCTTTGTAGTTTATGGGCTCTTTCTGAACCCCAGATAATCTCTTAGCCCTATCCAAAGGCAGCTCTGATGAAAGTGGAAAAGCAGATTTGGTTTCTCCTACTATAGCCCTGATGTACCTAACACACAAGACATCAGTGACCACAGGTCATTGGCAGGGGAATTCTCTCCAACACAGCCTGCTACTATATCTGCAGTGGACACCAACTGTGTCCCCTCAAGTCCATCCTGAACTACCCACCTGGAGGTGGTATCAGATGCTCTAAGTTGATGGCTCAGGCCCACCTCCTGGGCTAGCCATGAGGCCTGGGTGGCCAACCTTGTGCTGCATACTCATTGTGGCTATAATGAGAGTCACCAAGACCTCTGTTTGGTGTTCATCACCTTGCAATAGTGACTCACAAAACTCCAGGAAACCTGCTTATGTCCATTGCTTTATTTTATGGGTGTGACAAAGATGCAGGTCAGAGATGTGTGGGGTGGCCTGAGGTGGGTGTGAGCAGCCCTGCCCTCTTCCAGTGAGCTGCTTCCAGAAACCTTAGGGGTATTGTCTCCATAGGTATTATTGATTGATCCATCACTGGCCATTGATGAACCACTTAGCCTTGAGCCCCTCCTCCCTCCCTGGAGGTGATGAAAAGTCCCAACCTTGTAACAGCCTCATATTTCCTGTGACCAGTCCCCAGCCTGAAGCCACCAAGGGGCTGCCAGCCACCAACCAGCTCACGAGAGTATAAAAGACACTTGTCACTTTGGAGATGACACAGTATCACAGCACCTTCCCAGCACTCCCAGTGCAGCTTGAACTTGTGTACTTGGGGCTTTATTTTCCAGAAACTCTGACTTTTCTCTTGGTCCCCAGAGGCAGAAAAGCAGTGGTGCTGCAGTACCGCTCCTGGTGTGTGTATTATTCCTGCTCAGAGTCTCAGATAAAGAGACCCAGGAGGGAAGCACCAGGTCAGGAATGTGAACTGTGAAGAGCACGACTATGCATCAGCACTCTGCTTCAGTGAGCCTGCCAGGTCCCACTTAAGCCCTGGAGGATGGCTATCCCTAGGGAGCCTGTGGGTGGGCCTGGACCTCATGTAGGGCTTTAATCAGGAGCTTGACTCCTTAGGATATCCATTGGCAAGATCATGAGTCAGTCTAGTTGGTGGGAATGTGTTGTAGGCAACAGAAGTACCATTCGCAGCAGGATAACCTGAGGCTCTGACTTCTCCACTGTGCTCTTGGCTTTGAGGAGGAGCTTTGAGAAGGAACATAAGGCTGCTGGTTGATGTGAGCAGTAGGCATGTGGGGGCTGAGGTAAGATAAAGAGGGGAGAATGTGGCCCAGGCTCCCTGACGTGGGGCCTTAGCTGTGGTCACTACATAGTGTGCACTGTCTGTCTGAGATGGCACACACTGTCTGTGGTAGCATGGATTATCTGTCTGCAATGCTGTGCACTGTGCGATGGTGTACACATCTGTCTACAATAGTGTGCATATCTATGCAATGGTGTGCACTGTGATGGCATGCACACCTGTGTGACGGTGTGCTCTTTCTGTGATGGCATGTATAGTTGTCTGCGATGGTATGCTCTGTCTGCAATGGCATGTACAGTTGTCTGCGATGGTGTGCTCTATCTGTCTGTGATGGCGTGCTCTGTCTGCAGTGATTTGCTCTGTCTGTAATGGTGTGCACCGTCTGCAGTGGTGTGCCCTGTCTAGTGGTGTGCATTGTCTGTGTGATGGTGTGCTGTCTGTGATGGTATGCACTGTTGGTGATGGTGTGCTCTGTCTGCAATGGTATGGTCTGTATGCAATAGCGTGCACTGTCTGCACTGGTGTGCACTGTCTACAATGGCATGCACTGTCTGCAATGGTGTGCTGTCTGGTGGTGTGCTGTGTCTGGTGGCATGCACTGCTTGTCTGCGATGGTGTGCACTGTCTGCGATGGCATGCACTGTCTGCAATGGGGTGCAACAGTCTGGTGGTGTGCACTGTCTGTGATGGCATGCACATCTGTGCAGTGGCATGCACTGTCTGCAATGGTATGCATGTCTGTCTGCAATGGCATGCACTGTCTGCGATGGCATGCATTGTCTGTGATAGTGTACACTGTCTGATGGCATGCACTGTCTGCTACGGCCTGTATGTCTGTCTGTGGTGGTGTGCACATCTGTATGTGATAGCATGTATGGTCTGCGATGATGTGCAATGTCTTCAATGGCATGCACCATCTATGATCATGTATACATGTGTGAGGTGGTGTGCACATCTGTCTGTGATGGTGTGCACATCTGTACTCTTGATGTCTTCCTTTGTGTGTAAGTCAGCTTCTATTGCTGTGACAAAATACATGAGAGAAACAACTTGGAAGGATGAAACACTTTAAGCCTTTGCTTCCTAGATTCAGACAGCCATGGTTGCTGGCTTTGCTGCTTGAGGCCTGTTGCTGGACAGAAAACCTGGAGGGGAGTTTAAAGCTGCTCCTCCGGGTAGCCAGGTCCCCAGTACTCCTTTCCAGGGCTCACCCCCAGCAACTGGACTTATTTTTACCAGGCTCCAACACACTCTGGCAGGCAAACTGTAGGCAGCACAGGACCTTGGGGATGTTAGGATCCGGACCCTGAACACCATCCTGCTGGCTTCCTTCACTGCCACTTGCTGTGTTTCCTATGCTTTGTCTTGGTTAGTCCTCTTGGTTTACTTTCTTAGTTTAGAGCATTTCTAGTAATTTTTGAGAGTGGGTTAACAGGTGGTAAATACTTGTATTGCCTTGTTTATTTGAAAATGTTTTCATTTTGCCTTGGTATTGGTTATTGGAATGAATAATGGATTCTAGGCTGAAACAGTTGCCTGAGAAATTACTTTTTTTCCAGCTGTGGTTTCTACCTTCTAGGTCAGACCTTTCTTAGATATTTGGCAGTCAAGGCTAAGGCTATGATGATTGAGACTGGAAGAGTTGTAGTAAATGTCATGTAGTGTTGTAATGATCTGAAAGTGGGAGATTATAGAATTGTGAAGTGGTCAGTTGGGTAGGACGGAAAAGACCTATATGAGTTTAGGAGACACTGTCTTGTGAGAATGAAATTAAATGTGGTTGCCAAGCATCTAAAAGAATGTCTACCTTTAGAAAGTTGGTTTTTTTGGTTGTTGAAGTGAATAGATAATGTACTTTTTCATGAACTTCTGTACATTTCTTGCTTCTTGCTCTTGTGGCCACTCTGTTCTTGCCCCTTTTTTGAACAAATACTATATGTATGCTTCCCTGACTCTACTCCATTCTCTCTTGCTTCTTGGCATCTGTGCAGAAAGCCTGGCCATCTGCAGCTGCACTAGTCTGCAGAAGATGCTTTTCCTCCACAAGTGGACTGAGCCAGCCCTAAGATGATGTCTTCATCTTCTGCTGTCTGTGCTTCTCTCATGCGTGTTTGGCACAGGAGGCTTAGAGTGGCTCCTTTACACTAGAAAGTATTTAGAATTGGCCTCATTTTTGGCCGTGTTACTGAAGGGCCTGAAATTGGGATATGTCCACATCCACCCCCTTTTCATTTGGCTTAATGCTCTTACATTTCCTCTTCTGTCGCCTATCATACTAGCCAAGGTACCCACGAAGGCAGTCAGTGTTCCAGGCTTAGTGGTGAAACAGAAAAGAATATGTTATTATCAAGTGCTCACTTCTGGGTTTTCCAACCTTTTGAAAGAAAGAGTAAACTTCCTATATTTGAGATATCAACTTTGGTTCCATGTGATTTTTTTTCTTATACTTACCTTAAGAAAATCAAGCACTTACTGTTTATACCAGCTACATTTTTGGCTGACAACACCTTAAATAGACTGAATTGTACCATCTCCAACTTTTCCAGCGACATGTTTTCCTGAATGTTCTATTAACTTGGCCTGTTAGCATATCTTTAACCAAACCCATTTGGTCTAACAGTTGCATATGAATATTTAGAAGATAAGAATTTCTGTTTAGTATGCATAAATTGATGGAAGTTACTGGTTGAAAATATTGATATTTTTTTTTTGCCAAGACCTGCTCCATCCAGTTCTTTGTTATTTAGCAAAGGACAATCTGTCCCCGCCTGGCTGACCCCTGGGGCATTCAGGCTGTGTTCTGTCCTGACTCTGAAGTCCACGTGGACACTGGAGCTGTCCCACTTCCCTTATGTTTGGGGACACCCCAGCTTTATCTCACCAGGCTTCCCTTGGCTCCCCCCAACAGCCTGGCCTCTCTCCACACTCTTCTGCACACTGCGTCCATGTCATTGTTCTCTGTCTGTAGCAGCACGGCTGCGGCTCAGAGCTTGAGCAGGAAGAAGGACAGTGGGAATGGGCTGCCTGGAGGTGCAGCAGGGATGGATCTGGAGAAGCATTTTGGACACTTTGCCATGTGTGGCTTTGAGTCTGAGGAGTGGGCAGCCAGGGCAGGGTGTGAGGATAGTGGTAGTGTGGTTAGATTATTTTACTTTTAAGGGTGTTGAGCATGCTCTATAGAGGGAGTGGCCTAGAGAAAGGGAGGCCATGCAGAGGCTGTTGCCAGCCTCCGGGTGGGGTGGGGGAAGGGGCACAGACTTCCATGAGGAGGCGGACTGCAGGAAGGACAGAGATGTTTCCAGTGGCAGCAGAGAGTGTCTGGACTGGAGGTGGGTAGGCAGTGCAGTCAGTCCTCAGCCTCCCCAGAACCCAGCAGCATGGAGGCTGGGTAGAGCAGTGGTCCCCTGACCACTGCTGCGGAAAGCATGGGTGGCACTCGGGGGTGTTTGCCAGCAGTGCTCTGAAGCAGTTTTTGGTGTCTGCTGCAGGTGAGGACCACAGCAGCTGCAGTGAATCGGGCAGTTCACGATCCAGTGGGCCAAGGCTGCGTAGTACTGGTGGATGGTGGGATGATGTGCTTTTATCTGTTGCTTGTAACAGATGGGGGAGGATCTAGTGGAGAACTATTTCCACTCTTCTTGATTCTCATTTCTGACCTATGTCTCTATTGTTTGTCTCCTTCCTGGAGTGCACTAATGACTCCTTCCCATGGCTTCAGTGACCCCCCCTCCCCATCAGCAAATAAATCCCTTTCCATCTGTAGGAGGGATGGCTTAGATTATATGTATTGATTAGGAATAATTACTGCTAATTAGAGAACAAATAAGCTTCAGAGAGCTGTGAATAACATGCTTTCCTTGAGGCTGGGTGCCCGTGACTTAGGCATATAATCCTAGCTATACAGGAGGCTGAGATCTGAAGATTATGGTTCAAAGCCAGCCTGGGCAGACAAATTAGAGACTCTATCTCCAAGTATCCATTCAGAACTAGGAGAGGAGCTATGGCTCACATGGTAGAACACTAGCCTTGAGCAAAAGAAAGCTCAAGGATAGTACCCAGGCTCTTAGTGCAGACCCCAGGACTAGCACGTGCACATGCTTGCACATGCCTGCATGTGCACCTGCACACACACATTTCATATGTTTATAGAGAAAGATCTGGAAGGATGGACATGGCGAAACACCACTGTCTCTCATGGGTGCCCAGGATTGGAGAGGGCAGGAAGCAGGAAATCACAATTTCTATTCAGTTCAAGTTATGTCCTTTTTGTTTTGTTGGAAATAAGTTGAAGCTATTTCTTTTTTTTTTTTTTAGAACCACTCAGCTGTATTTTAACCCTTCTAATTTTGAGTCACTGTGCTGCACCTTTTCTGTTGAGGCAGATGTTGAAAGCGTGCATGGAGCCTGCTATCCATGCTTCCTGCTTCTTTATCCACCCTCTTCTGTGGTCTGTACTTGTCTCCTCACTACCCCTTGCTGTTCCTCAGGCTGATAATGGACAGAAAGCAATTAGACACTCCTACAGTTAGAGACCTCATTAATCTCAGTCACTTCCTTACCAGTGGCTCAGAAACCCTCTTGTCCCTCCAACTTGCCTCACTCCTAGGTCAGGTGTGTGCCAGCCCTTCAGGCCTTTAATGCTGTCTCCTTTCCTCATAATCAGCAAATGGCTGTGCTGCTTGCTCTATAGTGGCAGTGAAAATGCCACAATCTCCCATTCAGTCTGGGGCTGCAGGTCAGTGTTCTGGGGTCCCAGCCTGCTGGTGGGGAGAGGGGACATGTGCTGGCCAATGTCTCCACATTCATGTGTCCCCAAGAGTGAGAGCCAAGGCTTGTGCTGGCTTCTCCCTCATTCCCTGTTACCTCTGACCTCTGCTGCATAGAAAGAAGGATTTGAACAGAATAATAAAAAAAATGCAGCATGAGCTAAACTGAGCCAAGAGACCTTGAGGGTAAGGATGAGGGAAGCGATGGTTTGGCCAGGCAGCAAGGGGGCAGGAGCAAATGGCCATGCTGGGTTCTTAGCCCTGGTGGCTAGCCTGATTGTCACTTGGATGTTTGTTACTGACTTGTAGAATTTTACCTGTACATAGTGTGTACCAATGTGTGTGCTGTTCCTGGAAAACTGCAGAAATCTAGCCCGGGGATGGGGTGGGAGGTAGTGGAACAAGTCTAATGTGCTTGTGTGCTTCCGTTTCTGAGAAGGGCAATGTTGGCTTCCCACTTTTCCCAGTGTCTTGTCTTCTGGAGCCCTTGTCTCTGCTTTCCCTGTCCTTTCTTAATGGTAATAAGTACCCCAGGAAAAGAATTTGTGTAAAGCAGAACAACACAGATGGCACTAAAGAAAAAACAGAAAGAAATGTTGGTGTGTGATGTGCATTAATATGACTTGAGAGTCCTCCATTCCTTCAGTTTGTTGTGCAGTAAAGGATGAAATGTGTGTTGTTGTTGTTGTTTTTCTAGTCCTGGGCCTTGGACTCAGGACTTGGGTACTGTCCCTGGCTTCTTTTTGCTCAAGGCTAGCACTCTGCCACTTGAGCCACAGCACCACTTCTGGCTGTTTTCTATATATGTGGTGCTGAGGAATTGAACCCAGGGCTTCATGTACACAAGGCAAGCACTCTTGCCACTAGGCCATATTCTCAGCCCATGAAATGTGTTTTGTCTAGTGATATTTTGAAGGAAAGGAACTGTTTTGTAAATCAGCACAGGAAGTTGTAGTGGCAGAACTGGGTGGTACTATCATATACATTGTTTTACTTTGGAGGACTCACCAGCATCTCTGTTACTGAGTTACTTTTCTTTTCTTCTTTTCTAGTGGCAGCCGGTTAGGAGGCCTGGTTACTGTGTTGTGCTTCTTTTTCAATCACGGAGAGGTAGGTGGTAAACAATATTACCTTCAGAATCATCCCTGGATTGTTTCTTCTTTAACCTTAATTTATACAGTTCCTTAATCTCTCTCTACTGGGGCCTTGCACTTCCTAAGCAAATACTCTATCCCTTGAGCCATGCCTCCAGCCCCCATTTGCTGTGATTGTTTGCTTTGTGCTTGTCCTGGCCTGGATTGTTATCTTCCTGATGTGCTTCCCCATGCTTCTAGGGAAGACGGGCATGCACCAGTGCCTCAGCTGCTGTGCTTTTCCTGCAGCTGGAGTAACAGGTGTGTGCCACCATGCCCAGCCACTGGTTGAGATGGGAATTCCATGCCCAGCCTGCCTCCAGCTACAGTCCCGACTCTGCCTAAAAAGTATCTAAGATTATAGGCTTGAGCCACCACATACCCATTATTATTATTATTATTATTGTTATTATTATTTTGATCCAAAGTTTAAATTCTGGTGTTCACTTTAAGTTCATTTTAAGCCCTACATGTGTTACGTGGGATCTAATTCTCACTGATTTGAAGAAATAGTGGGCCTGGGGCCTGGGAATGTGACTTAGCAATAGAGTGCTTGCCTAGCATGCATGAAGTCCTGGGTTCAATTCCTTAGCACCATATAAACAGAAAAAGCCGGAAGTGGTGCTGTGGCTCAAGTGGTAGAGTGGTAGCCTTGAGCAAAAAGAAGCCAGGGACAGTGCTCAGGCCCTGAGTCGCAAGCCCCAGAACTGACAAAAAAAAAAAAGAAAAAGAAAGAAAGAAAGAAATAGTAGGTCTGTGAGACTTTCACCTACTTTTAGAACTGTGAGAGCTCATGTTTCAGGCATAATGTACCTTTGCAGAATATCCTATTATCCTTTCAAATCTGCCTGTGTCTCATGGCTTTCTAGAGAGAATAGCATTGTGATAGGTGTACCCTTGCTTCCGGCTGCCTGGCTGGATCCTGCCTCTGCTGTAGGGCTATGTGACCTGAGCACACCTTCTGTTCTCAGCATAGTTTCCTGTGTATAAATGGTCATCTCATAGGACTCTGTAAGATGACTTCAGATACAACTAAATTCCTGTGTGCAGAGTGCCTAGAACACTGTTTGGAGCATGATAAGTAACTGTCAAATTGTTAGCTTGACTTATTATTCTGGTTTGTTATAAATATTACTGAAAGTTTAGTTCAAGTTAAATTCTAATATAAATTCGAAGTGCCAATGAATTTCTTCTTCTAAATTGATCACAGTTGGTGATAAGTGTGTAGAGACATATTAATCTTACGACTTTTGGAGGGGGAATGTCAGCTTGCTTTATATGAAGTGACTCATGTTCTTTACTGAGTGTCTGTAATATTTTGTTTTATACATGTTATAAATCTCTCAGTGAATAATCACACAAGTTTCATACAGAGTAACTGGTGGACTGTCAATCTGTGAGGTACTAGTGGATTCTCTCATATGCACTTTGAATTTAGAGTCACAGGAATGTAAGCTGAGTCTGGGCAGATGACAGAGCCTTACGGTGTTGGCAACAGCACAACTGTTTATTGGTGCACTGAGCAGAGGAAAGACTATGGATGCACATTGTGTGGTGCACACCAAAACATTTTGTAACACAGACTGTGAGCACGGCTGAGGAAATGGGGAGTAGCTTCTGGATAATGGAAGAAGGGAACATTGTATGTTAGCAGTAAAATGTTGGAGGAAAGCGATGATGCTTGGAAGTTTTGGAGTCAAGACAGTTAGAAAGACCTCTCACTGTCAAGCACAAAGGCCCACTGTGTTACTGCCCACACACTCTGGGGCTGCTTATAATTTCTTAGATTTCTGACACTCATTTATATGACCAGCATTGCTTTTCAGTTTCTGACAGTGGGATTCATGTGATTCTGGTTTTTTGTTTTTGTTTTTGTTTTTGTTTTTGTTTTGGCTGATTGTCTTTCTTCATTCTTTTCAGATGGTTTATTTAAACACAGTAGACATCACTTCCTTAGGAAAAGGTAACTAAATGTAATTACAGTTAGTTAGAATTTTAGTTTTATCGAAATAGCCAAATAAATTACTGTATTTATATGTATTGAGCTTCAGAAGATGAGAAAAGTGGCATTTTTTAATGTAAAGACATGTATTAGAATAACAGCATGAACTTCAGTTTGGGGTGAGATTCTAGTGACAACTGAGATAACTGCAAGTTTGTAGATTTTTGCATTTGCTTTGGCTTTTGAGATTTTCGGACCCTATTTCTTTTGCATTGTGAATCTGTGGCCCAAATGACATGGTATTTGGAAGAGAAGCAGGTACTCATGCTCTCTGTTCCTGTGGCTGGTGGCAAGTGTTGAACTTGGTACTCTGCATTTGGATTGCTTATCACTCAGTACCTAGTACCTCGTGAGTGAAATCTTTATGTGCCCCAGATAGTTACTACTTATTTTTAAGTTCTATGTTACTGCTTTTCCCATTATTGGATCTAAGCTAGTATACAGCATATGTTTTTGAATTTTCCTTTTCCCTTCCACGTGGTTTTATGAGGAAAGACTTCAGCCTTAACAAAGGAACTGTGAAAATGTAGCACAGATAATAAAGGCAAATTATTTAAAACAAAAATAGAAGGTTTTCAAATCTGAAACTTGAAAATACAATAGTGGGCTATTAGCCATCATAGTAATAGTCAGTGGTACTTTGGTTGTGATAGCAAAGGTCAATCATACAGAGTTACACCTCAGTAAGAGAAATCTGCAGGTGTCCTCATGGACCGAGCCTCTACCTGCAAGGTTCCTTCTGTCGCCATTAGAAGTTCTTGTTAGGATGGAAGCCGATGGTTTTCTCTGCCTTCTCTTTGTGAGATCACATCTCCCCCTTTCCTTGTTGTAACATCAGATGTTGAAGCATGGATGGTGCTGCAGGACTTATACTATGCTGATCTACAAGTGTCTATTGAATACTGAGAAAACCGAGGAGGGGGGAGGTATAACAGGAAGAGGGGGAACAGGAAGACCCAGAGGAAGGGAGGAAAGAAGGCTTTCTCTGTTTCCGTCTTCCCTCCAGTATTTTACTGAAAGAAATTTAAAATGTAAAATATTGTAGGTGTGCTTTATCATCTTTAACATTTTGTCACACTTGCTTGTTTTCTGTGTTGTACACACACATTGTACTTTGTACTGTTGGCATCCCCTACATCGCTCTGCACATAGCTGAGAGCCAAGGACATCAACCATCCTGCAACATCACAGCATTTAACATGGACTGTTTAGACGGTATCTTCATATTCTAATTTCCAGTTATCCCAATAAGTTCCTTTTTTTTTTTGCTTTGGGTCAGGTTATCACTTTATCCGGAACAATTTAGAGCAGTTCCTAAGTCTTTCTCTTGGCCTTTCCCACATCGTGGACATTTTTGTGGGTCCCAGGCCTGTTATTTCCTGCAGGCCCTGTAACATTCTCATCCTTCAGAAGGAGACTGTGGGTCTGACCTCTCCTATGACTGGTTCTGCTGCGTGGGGCTTTGTGAAATGGAATCATTCTTTCTCTCTACATTGTTTTCTTAAGTGCTCACTCTGGGATTCCCTCCACCAGCAAAGTGTAAGCATCTGGGTTTCCTTCACTTCCTCGTCAGTGTTTGGTGGTCAAAGGCAGCAGTGTCTGCTTATGGTCTCACTTTGATTCCTCCTGATGATTGAAGAGAACACAAAGGTCTTTTGGTCCATGGGGCTCTGATTTGTGCAGCTCTGTGCTGGGTGTCTTCTGCAAAGGCCTTTGCATGGCTGTGGCTGCCTTCTTGTCCTTCTTGGGTTTTGCTTGTTTGTTGTTGGTTTGGTGAACTGAAGTTCTTCATTGAAGAAAGATTTTATCAGTATTTAGTGATTTTTGAGCCCTGATTTAAAATCTTCCTACTGCAAAACATAAGGATCATCTCTTATGTCCTCCTCTAGAAGTTTAATTGACCTTACTTTTGTGTTAGTCTGAAGTAGATTGAAGACTCACACCTTCACTTTCCCAGTGTGGGTGTCCAATTAACCCATTGCCATTTATTGAAGACTGTTTTCCCCACTGAATTGCAGTGGTGGTTTGGTTATAAATAGGATGATGGTATATGTCTTGACTTTGTATCTGGCCTCTCAGTTCTGGGTTTATCTTTGAGTTCATATAATACTTTCTTGCTTTCTAATACTTTACAGCTTTCTAAGTTTGATATCTTATGCTGTGAGTCTCCAGCCTTCTTCTTCAGTATCATCAGAGCTGTTCCCGATCCTTTGTGCTTCCATAAATATAGAATCAGCTGTATCTACTGCTGTGTCTTGCTGGGATTTTAAATGTGATTGCTTTGAATCCCTAAGTCATTTCAGGGAAAATTGACGTCCTAAATCTCTCAAATCAAATCTTCTAATCCCTTTCACATAGGTATAGCTCTTTATTTGTTTTAGGCTACTTCATTTCCTCTCAGAAATGCGTTGTGTATTTTCATGCCTTTGTTAGAGTAATTCTAATGCACCTGTTTGTTATTCATTCATTCATTCATTCATTCGTTCGTTTGTTCAGTCTTTTTTTTTGGCCAGTCCTGGGGCTTGAACTTAGGGCCTGAGCACTGTCCATAGCTTCTTTTTGCTTAAGGCTAGCACTCTGCCAGCTTGAGCCACAGCGCCACTTCTGGCCTTTTCTATATATGTGGTACTGAGGACTCAAACCTAGGGCTTCATGTATACGAGGCAAGCACTCTTGCCAGTAGGCCGTATTCCCAGCCCCCATTTGTTCATTCTTGATTCCTTTGATATATTCCTTCAGCCTTGCAGTGCTTTCTTTATGGCACAGTGGATCCCAGAGTCACCTTGTACCTTCTTGTCCCCAGGTATTGATCCAGTTGTTTTCTAAGCCATGGGTCATATTAGTGGGAAATGGTATTTAGAGACTCCAGCCTGGACAATAGCTTCCAGCTCCTCAGATAGGAATCATTTCTGTGTTCTGGAAACTTCTACTAGTTATGTTGAAATATATTGTGGATTGTTATAACCCACTCTACTGCTGGCAGTCTCACTCACAGAGTAGATGCAAAGGAAATGGCATGTCACACAGGAGACACCTGCACTCCCATGCTGGCTGCAGCACAGTTCATAATGGTGTGGCTTACAGAGGAGTCCATGACAGATGCTCAGTCCTTCAGCCCATTTGCTTGCTTCCCTTTCTTTGTTTTGCTGGTAGTGAAAAGTAAAGTCCAGTAGTATGGTTTTTGATGCCTGCTGGTGTGGGAAAGCCCTCCTCTCTGCACTTACAAACAGCAGCTTGCACTTGAACTCCTCAGCAAATACCACAAGTACATCATACTCTCGATGTTCCTTTTCAGTGCACCCGGGTCATGTGGACTCCCCCTCTCCGCGAGAGCTTCTCCTACCCATTCCTGGTTCTCCAGATGTTGCTTGTGACTCATATTCTCAGGTAACTGGGACCTGGGTATTAGGTTACATTTTGCCTGAAGTAGATTCAACCACAATTTCTTGTTTAGGTTCATAGTGAAAAGGGAAGTGAGTCTGATTACGGTGTCTGCAAGTGTACGTAGACATGTCAGAGTAGAATACAACCTCTTGTACAACTCAAAGATGCTAATAAAAATAAAATTTAAATGTCAGCATAATAAATTAAGATGTGTGCTGAATTAGTAAAGGCATTTTAGAAGTACAGCCTAAAGCCACTTGGTAGAAAAGATGTTGCCTGTGCCTGCCATTGGGCCTTGGGCCTCATTCCTTAGTGTCCCTGGTAACTGCTGAAGGAGTGTAAATTAATGTTTAGTTCCACATTTCCACTTCCCCAATCTACAGACAATGGATGGAAGCGGAAGGGTGGTTATGCTAGACTTGATCTTGTAAATACAGTTCTGTAGAGCAAAGATGTTCCAAAGTCATTATACTCAGGTACAGTCCCATGTAATTTACTTTTCTACATTTGTTTAGCACCCTTGAGACTCAAAGTAGGGTTAGAATCCCTGCTGATAACTCAGGGCTGGGTTAGATCATGGGCACTTGGCTTTTAGCTAGACTCAAACACCAGAGGCACTCAGAAAAGTTCCCCTTCCTACTGATAAGCACAGAGTTTGATATGCTACCTTACTCCAGGGGGTAAAATAAAACAAAATTAAGCCCGAGAAAAATAGAGCAATGCATGATAAAAACCTGAAGCTTGAACTGAGACTGTGATGTGGTGTGCTGAATTTGGAAGAACTGTCGAGGTCTGTTATGCAATGAAAGCCGTGTTCCTCCCTCTGAGGACCTCAGCCCTGCGTGGCCCAGTCTCCCAAGCCACACCTTTCACATCCTTTCCCAGGTGGCATGGGTGGTGGCTTTGGCATTAAGAGGTTTTAAAGTCCTTCCAACTGCAGACGTATTGCTGCTGTCCCTATATCCTCTATTCTAAAAGTCCAAGTTCTTCTTCTATCTTCCCATTAGGTAAGCCTCTGTGAATTTATCACCTTTGGTGCTGCCCTTAGGTTTTGGTTCTCCTTGGAGATGATTTCTTTCTGGATATTTCTTCCAGAAGTGTTGTACCAAAAAGGCCTGGATTCACCTGCAGAAACTGCTTTTCTGTATCCTCATTCTCCAGCTCAGCTTTTTTCTCTAGTGTGATTCAGACACTGAACTGCCCTTCTTTTCCCTCTGCTCCAGTGAGAGCAAACTTGTTTTTCTCTTGCTGCTTCCTCTGATCTGACCTGGGAGCTGTGGGTACCACGGCTCTAGTTGCTGAGCTTTGCCTCCTTTAACCATGTGAACTTACTTCCATGTAGTTCTGTAAGTCAGAGGTGTTGGCAGGTTCTCTTCTTGGAGACACTGCCTGTGTTCCTTGGCTCCTGTTCTTTTCCATCATGATTGCCAGCCATGGTCATCCTGTCAGCCCACTGTCACCTCCACTGCCCCTCCTCCACTCTGCATCTTTATGACTATCTTGATTGCTGCCTGTGTATGGAGCATCTCCTCTTTAGTCACTAGGTGCTTAGTAACATCAACCCCATCTGCACCCTGCACCCGCACTTCCCTGTACAGCAGTCTCCCTGGCTTGGGGAGATGTCTTTGGGAGCCATTGTTCTCCACACAATGGGTGTTCAGTCTCAGGCCTCTAGATTTTCTGTTGGGCTCCTTCCAGCTGCCTCCCATGCTGGTTCCCTGGGCCTCCTAGGTCATTGTCACAGCTGCACCCACCTACTCGCCTTGTTCTTTGCTGAAAAGTTTATTCAGTCTTTACTCTCTTTTACTCTCTCTAGGGTTCTCTCACCACTGCTGGCTCTGATTCTTCTCTTGGTTCCCTCACAACATTCATAGTCACCTCACCACTTCTTGCAGGAACTGCTGGCCTTGCCAGGTTGTATGCCTTTTGGTAACCTCCCTCCCTTCTTGCCAGGATGGTGACTGCTGTGGTTGCCGTCCCTAGTCTCAGGCATGGGGATGGCTTCCATTTCGTTGGAAGTGACAGCTGTGCTCCCGAGCTCAGTCTGTAGAGCGGGACAGCCACCTCCACCTCTTTAGGACTTATGCAGATTTTCTGCCTTTCTGCTGAGGGGTCACAGCCTCTCCTATGGTCCTTGCCATCAGCTCCTGGCTCCTTTGGAAGAGTAGCCATTTCTTTCTTTGGGGCTTCCTGCTGTGAACACCTCCTAATTCTAAAGGAAGCAGGGATGAGTGGCTCAGGTCAGCCAAAGAGCAGTCACTGGAGAGAGTAGTGCTGAGAAAACTGTCAGTCATGAAACGGGAAGGACTGCCCCATTCTAACTTCATTAATAAGACCAACGCTTATCCTAACTTCATAAATAAGGTTAGAAGTACATTTTGTTTAAACAAGTTGGTTCTGTGCATCTTTGAATTGTAAGTATTTTTAAAGATTCAACTTAATTTGAATCATCTGATAGCACTGCTTTCATTTTCTTGTTCCTGAAACTGTGTATGTTCCATCTATGACTTTGAGCACAGTGTGTATGTATGTCCCCTGTTTGTCATTTGGGTCATGTTGTGTATGTTCCCTGTCTGTGTCTTGGTCATGGTGTGTATGTTCCTTTCCTGCGTCTTGTTCATGGTGTGTGTGTTCCTTGTCTGTCTGTGACTTGGGTCACATGGTATATGTTTCTTGTTTGTCTGTGTCTCGGGTGATGGTGTACGTGTTCTCTTGTCTTTAGTCTTGGGTCACGGCGTGTGTGTTCCTTGTCTGTGTCTCGGGTCGTGGTATTCGTGTTCTCTGTCTTGTGTTGTTATGCACACGTTCAGGACCCCCAAAAAGACAACCAGAGACCAAGACCGATGTAAACAGCAAAGAGGCGTTTATTGCGAGCTAGCTTGGACCTCCGCTGATGACACTCAGAGGTCCCGAGTCATAATCTAGCAATCTTTTTATATCATGAAACAAACAACTCTTAAGCAGTCTGGGGAAACTTCCACACAGTCAGGCATATGTTTGATTAACAATACATCACACTAAGCAAGCAGAGGGAAATAGGCTAATCTTATCTATAGTTAACTTTGTTAGCAGAGGGCCATAGTTAACTCTGTTAGCAGAGGGCTATAGTAAAACTTTGTTAGCAGAGGGCTAAACCACATTCCTAAAGTTAAACTTCAATCTCTGTTTATATCTAACACATACATCCTCCATTTGAGACATTCAGCAGTTTTTCTCAAAAAATGTTTTGTACACGCTTTCTGTGTAACCTCCTGATTTAGGGGAGAGCAAGCTTAGATTTTTAAGATGGAGTCACTTAGGCCCTTTTCAGTGTCTTGGGTCATGGTGTGCATGTTCCTTGTCTTTCTGTGTCTCTGGTCACAGCACCACAGTGTCCTGTCTGTGTCTTGAGTTTGGGTACCCACCTGTGAATCCAGCACTCAGGAACTTTGTGAACTTGAGACCAGCACAGGCTGGCAATGTAGTGAAACCCAGTCGGATACAGTGACAACCAAACAAAGCTCACTGGATTATAACTTGAAGTTACTCATTGGCTACCCTGGCTGAGACACGCCGTTCTCTGGCCAGGCTTCCAGTTTTACAGAAATAATGAATATTTACTTTTCATGGAAAATTGTGATTGAGTGTCAGGAGGTATAATTCTGATCCACTGGTTCCTTTTATGTTCAGGCTGTTAGAACCACATCATGTGAGACTCTTAATTTGCAGTTGGGAGCATATTAGATCATTTTGTGGTTAAGCTTACTGATATTTATTTTATCTTTCAAGGGCTACAAAGCTTTACCGAGGAAGCCTGATTGCGCTCTGCATTTCCAATGTGTTCTTCATGCTTCCATGGCAGTTTGCTCAGTTTGTACTCCTTACTCAGGTACTGTGTTTATGCTCTTATATTGGCTTAGTAATGATGTGAACTCAGTTGTATAATATTGTCACAGAAATTTTATATGTGGAATTACAAAACTTTGCTGCTTAATGCTTTTAAGAGACATTAGAGCAGCAAATGTGAGATTCATTATTAATGAATATTACTTATTTGCTAGGAGCAGGTATTGAACTTAGATTTGAATTTCCTTGTTATTCATTGTTAATGTGCTTGAAGGATATGGAAGGCTGTAGCTTTTAAATAAATGTTTTACATAAGTAAACGGTATTTCTTTAACAGATAAGGCCTAGCATTCTTTTCTGTAGGGTGGCTACATGTAGCCTGGCAGGATGAGGAGACAAAACCCCATGTTGATAGGTGTTATACTGTTCTCCGAGTCTCCACATCCCTTGCTGCCCTTCACTCTCTGTGTTTTGTCTCCTCCCCTGCTGCTGTGTTTTCTGTGCTGGTCATTTGTGTGAAGCACTCCATGTGTTGCTTTGTAATATTCTTTGGGATGTCTTACTTCAGAAATGAAGCCAGACCTGATTTAAGTCTTAGCTCTACTCACTAGCTTTTCAGCTTGAACAAAAACTTTGTTCCAGTTTTCACCTTCTTAAAATAAAATAGAAGAGTAAGAAAGTCTACTTTACTGGGTTATGGTTAGGTTAGATGAATTAATGTATGTAAGAGTCTTAGTCTGGGGCTGGGGATATAGCCTAGTGGCAAGAGTGCCTGCCTCGGATACACGAGGCCCTAGGTTCGATTCCCCAGCACCACATATACAGAAAACGGCCAGAAGGGGCGCTGTGGCTCAAGTGGCAGAGTGCTAGCCTTGAGCGGGAAGAAGCCAGGGACAGTGCTCAGGCCCTGAGTCCAAGGCCCAGGACTGGCCAAAAAAAAAAAAAAAAAAAAAAAAAAAAAGAGTCTTAGTCTAGTACCTAGGGCTTACCTTAGCTCCTGAGTACTGGGATTACAGATACATAACCCCATGCCTCACCCATTTCACTGCTTTTTATCATTTTTAAGTAGGCTTGACTCACACTTCTTCCTTGGGTCTTGTCTTTTAGACTGCTTATCCTTCTTTGGTTTGGTAATGTTTGTGGCTTAGATTGTCTCAGATACTTTCCCAGAAAGTTGCTGTGTTTAGTCCCTGGGGCAAAAATCCTTGGACCCAACCCCTCTGTCCTGGCCTTCCAATAAATGGAATGATAGCTACGTGTCTGTTGATGTCAGTCGAACAACACTAGTGGAGCTGGTGCAGAGGCCAGCACACAGTGTTTTCACAATCACACAGAGCCTGGTGCCCACGGACCAAGGAAGGCAGCCGGGATTTGCTACATTTGTAAATTAATCATTTTAATAATAAATTGTCAGAAAAAAGGAAGACTAAAGCTCACCTTCTGTATAAGTCATATTAGTAAACATAATCTTTATTCTTATAGATATTTAAGTTTTATATGGGATTTTAAATATACTTCCTTTTCAATTTTCAGATTGCATCCTTATTTGCAGTTCATGTCGTGGGGTACATTGACGTAGGTAAATTACGGAAGATCGTTTATATACACATGGTAATTCTTTTATCATTTGCTTTCTACTTAATCCAATTTTAAACTCCCAATCAAACTAGCTGTATAGAATTACAGTCAGTTTCACAGTGAATGAAGACCAGTGTCATTCCCGCACTCTATGCTGTCAGTTGGCTTTTTTAATAGGTTCTCCAGAATGTTGTAATTTGGTTTTTTTACCTGATTGAGGCTGTACCCCTTTTGGGTTAGTGGCATTCGTGAAGGAGAAGCACAATGTGGTGGATTTTGTGTCTGTGGCACCATCGGCTCATGTGGAGTGAAGAATCGCTGACAGGCATCTCCTGCGCACATGTGGAACCTACAGGGACTAGAACCAGAGACCAGCAGTAATGTGGCTATGCTGTAGTAGAGCTGGGAGCAGGCAAGACAGGCCCAGCGATCAGTGTCTGCACAGCATCAGTCGCATAGCAATGAAGATGGTGAGGACTAAAGAAAGAAGAAACAAGTCCAGTAGGGCCTGTCAGAAGCCCATGTCAGGGTAGAAGACGGAGGTGGAAGATGGGAATGGGCAGAGGAGGGGGCAGGGAAGTGGCTACTGGCGATGAGAGAGGAGTGTGTGTACATTTGCTGGAATGGCCTTGTGGGCTGGTGACCCAGAGCTGGGTTGATGTTGATGAATGTGTGTCTCTTAGAAACATGTCTTCTTTCTGTCATTAACTCTTTAATATAAATTAGGTGGTTTCTTCTAGTAATTTTAGTGCTGTGATAGTATACATTATTAGTTTTTATTCTCTGGTAGTTGATAGATGTAAAAACACATTTACATATAGAGAGACTATGAACAGACTCACAGAATAAACAGCTACAAGTGTGTTGTCTACATAGGACATGCTGTTTTAGTTGTTTGGCTAGTTTTTTTGCTTGTTTTGAGACTGTAACGAATGGGATTGCATTCTTGATGTCTTTCTCAGTATGTTTGTAATTTGTATATAGAAAGGTCATTGGCATTTGCATTTGATTTTGTATCCTGCTACTTGGCTATAACTGTTGAGATCTAGAGGTGTGGAATCTAAGGTCTTCTGAATGTAGCATTATATCATCTGCAATAAGGATAATATGCTGTCTTTCTTTCCTACTTGTATGTATCCCTTCTATTTCTTTCTCTTGCCTTGTTGCCCTGGGTAAGAATTCCAACACCATATATGGTGGCATTGGAGAGTGAGCAGCTTGTCCTCTTCCTGACAGTAGAGGAGATGCTTTCAGTTTTCTTCATTCAGTGTGATGTTGGCTTGGTTTGTTCTGTACAACCTCTGTTATGTTGAGGTATGATTCTCTGTTTCTGCTTTCTCCAGAGCTTATGTTATGGTAGGATGCTGAATTTTGTCAAGGGCTTTACCCTTGTCTGTTGGATTGAGCATGTGATTTTTATCTTTGATTGTGTTTATGTATTATATTACATGTATTGATTTATGTGCATTGCACCCTCCTTGCATTCCTAAAATGAACCAGTTTGATCATGCTGTATAATTTTTTAACGTGATGTTGAAGTTGGTCCTTAGGCTTTTATTGAGATTTTCTCTGTTTATCAAGGAGATAGGTGTGCAGAGTTTTCTCTTTTTTTGTTATGTCATCTGATTTTGGTGTCAGTGTAATACTGGCTTCATGGAATGAGTTTGGTAGAGTTCCTTCTATTTTACAGAATACAGTAGTAATAGAAATAATATTATTTAAAATATGCACAATCTGTCATAAGAGAACTTTATACTTACTATATTCAGTATTGGACAAATATTACTCTAAGTGTATGTTATTAAAGAAACTAACCTTAATAAAAATGTCATCTTCAAAACTAAAGCTAATTCTAAAATTCATATTGGAATACATACATTTTCATATATGTATGTAGATAAAATACAAAACTCCGAGTAATATATATTATTTTATCTTTAAAGGTTTATAAATAATCTTGAAGAGCTAAAGGAAATGACAATTTGGCTAACATAAAATGATAGAAAATAATTGTGATAAAAATACTACAAAGATTAAAAAATGAACTGGGAAAAAATCTTGTATATTTGGTGGATAAATATCTATGTTCTGTGGTGTATAATAGTGTCTCTTAAAAAATAAAACCTAACAGAAAATTGTATAGTACTAAAAAACAGTTTACACACACACATACACACACACACACACAAACACACACAGCAAATAAAATTTTGCTGTTTCTCGTCCAGCATTAAAAGCATGAAAAAGTGAAACAAAGATGTAATTTTTTTCCCCCCATGAGATTGTAAAGTTTTTAAAGGAATAAGCAGTGGGTGCCGGTGTATAAATGAGC
This sequence comes from Perognathus longimembris pacificus, assembly GCF_023159225.1. NCBI lineage: Eukaryota > Metazoa > Chordata > Mammalia > Rodentia > Heteromyidae > Perognathus > Perognathus longimembris. The sequence goes on from NC_063162.1 coordinate 73,383,616, forward strand.
AAGAGCTCTCCTGCCCTGGTTGTAGGGAATAAATGGGTATAGAGCCATCCGTTAACTCTTCCAATTTTGAAATGTGTGTGTCTTTGACCCATCAGCTCCACTTGGGTGGTGTACCTGCAGCATGCCAGGTATGAGGACGAGACAAGTGGAGGTGGAGAGCCCTGGGGGCTCAGCGGCCCTCAGCGGACAGGGAATTGTGTCACCCTTGTAGTGCCGTGCTTCTCCCAGTGCTTTAGTAGAATGGGCCAGGCAGGGTGCCTTCAAATAAATCATGAACTGGATTACTTTAGACTGGTGCCTGGAAAGATGCACAGGAGACTGTAGATGAGCTCTCTCTCTCTCTCTCTCTCTCTCTCTCTCTCTCTCTCTCTCTCTCTGTCCTTAGGGAAGGAAGTCATAGGGTCTGTCTCCATCTGTCTCTAGGAAGGGAAAAGCTGAGTGGAAAGTGGACTCTCCATTGTGCAACCCCTTTTATGTAGTTTGAATTGTGTCCATCACAGCCCTATGCCCTTTTCACAATGAACATCACTGCTTTTGTTTTATGTGCACTAATTATACTTATCTTGGATTTTTTCCAGATTTCTCTTGCACTTTGTTTTGTTTTGATGTTTGGGAACTCAATGCTATTAACGTCTTACTATGCTTCCTCCTTGGTAATCATTTGGGTAAGTAAGTGCTCCTAAGAATGTGGTGGGGATTTTTTTTAAGTTGATCACTGGCTCGGGATTTGTGAGTGGATTCAGCAGGAACCACTTTCTGGCAAATCTCTATGTGATGGAGCTCCAGTTCTCATTCCAGGGACAGTTGAAATTGGAAAGCAGGGCACCTCAACCTCAGTGGCCCAGCCTGTGCTTTCTCTTCTGGCAGCTTCTCCCTCTCCTGTGTTTTGGTTTCAGGGGGCATTCAGACACATTTTTATTCTTTTTGCTTCTCTTTTCCTTTCTCTCTTTAAGTTTCAGTCTAACTACAGAAGTCTGAAGGAAGTTAGACCTTCAATGATGGTTATGCCAACTTTCAGGGGATTATACCACCCCAGTTCTGTGCAAATTGAAGTCATGCTTTAGCACTAGGTGGTGTTCACTTTCGCACTGACTCCTGCACTGCCCTGACATGAATGTCTTCTGCTTTTTGAATTATCATTTCAGTTACTCAGATCACTTTGGCAGTTGTGATTTTTAGAACCCATAATAAATTAGAAGCATATTATTTAATTATCTTGCTTGACAACTAGTAATTTAACACCTATTTCCTGAAAATGTGCCTCTTTCCAGTTTGGGCCACAACCCTCTGTAGGTATTCAAATCTAGTATATTTGGCCACTGTAGTCAGCAGTAGCATGTGGGGAGGGGTGTGACCTCATGTGTAGCACATGTGACAATGTTCTTAGTTCTCTACTCTGCACATGTGCACTGACAAACCTGCACTGCACTGAGGATACCATATATAACTGTATTTGTACACAGGGAAGCCACTGAATACTGCATGCAAGTAAAAGCTAACCTAAGTGCATTTATCAGGAAATGTCACTGAGTTCAGTTGAGCACCTGTAGGCACTTCTAGGTCTCTTGGTAGTTTGCTAAATGCTTCCCACTGTGGTGTGGTTTCAGTGTAATAAAGTATGTGTATGCATACTTCAGATATGTCTATGCTAGCAATGATAGAAGATAGTATGCTCATGCATGCATACTTGCACATACCCTTTTGCATTTGATGGTTTGAAACCTGAATCATACCATATTTTGTGTTCTTTAATATTCAGAAAACTTAAAAGGTCATGTTTTGATCCCTAACTCTATCTTGACCAAGTTTATTCCCCTGTCATGTAGTTTGGGAATCCATGTACCTGGAAAGACTGGATATGACAGAGCAGTGTTTAGCAGATCCATTGAAATCTCATTTGTGGTTTATCCTTAGTCATGACCTGTGTTAGGAACTTACAAATGGCAATTCTTGGTTCATAGGTAGATTAGATCTGTTTCACCTGGGGTAATGAACTTAGATTTAGTAATTCTTTTTTTTTTTTTTTTTGCCAGTCCTGGGCCTTGAACTCAGGGCCTGAGCACTGTCCTTGGCTTCCTTTTGCTCAAGGCTAGCACTCTGCCACTTGAGCCACAGCACCACTTCTGGCCGTTTTCTATATATGTGGTGCTGGGAAATTGAACCCAGGGCTTCATGTATATGAGGCAAGCTCTCTTGCTACTAGGCCATATTCCCAGCCCCATTTAGTGATTCTTGATTCATAGGTAGACCAGGTCTCTGATGCCCAGGGTAAGGAAATTATTCAGCACAATTCTCTTTTTCACTTTGCAAAGTCACTAACCGATCTAGTGTACTTGGGGGGAAAAAAGGCAAGTGTTTCAAGTAGGCATGGTGATGGAGTGCAGAGACTCAGTGGTGTGCTTACTTTTAGATTTCTGCAAGTCTGATTATTTGGAATAATTGTAAGGATTAACTTTTATGTTCTCTATTCAGGGAGTGCTGTCAGTAAAACCATACCTTCTGAAAATGAACATGTCTGAACTTAGTTTATGGGTAAGGACCAACCTGCTCCAATGTTGTAATGCAGACTTCATTTCTTTAGAAGTCATTGTTGGGTTGATGTTTTATTCATAAGAAAGTGACCTACGTATGTATTGCAGGGGATCCAGGTTTATGGCATGCTAGGGGCTCAGTTTAATGTGTCTTGGAGAAGTGAGGCCAGGTCATGGGTGTCTACTTTGTGTGTTGTGAGGAGCCACATGGGAGGGAGGAGCATGCTGCTACAAGTCCTGTTGAGAACCTACTTTCAGTCAGAACCCTTCATTTAGGAGCAGCATTATTTTAAATGAAGGCAGATCTTTAGCGAAGTACACTTGGTGTGGAATTCGAATACTTATCTCCTTTCCTTAGGCACTCGAAGCAGTGACATTGGTTTTGTTTTGACTTCTTTATCTTTTCTAGGCCATCCAGGGATGTTTCTGGTTATTTGGAACCATCATCCTCAAGTATTTGACATCTAGAGTTTTTGGCATCACAGATGATGTAAGTACAGACTTGCCTAAGTGTACCAGGCTTCAAAAAGATCCAACAGGCAAAGCATAACTTGAGTTATTAATGTAGCACCATTTAAACCAGACTCTTAAAATGATTTCTGTTCAGCTTTAATATAAGAAAGCAAATATGCTTATGTGTATAATTCTTAGTAATTTCTTGACAATTTTGTTTGTTCTATATCACAAAGATTTAAAAAATTGGAAGCAAGAAAACTAGAGACTTCTGCCCATATTTTATGATCCTGCTTCCTGCTTCTGACTTCTCTCAGTCCCTTCAGTAGCATGAAGGCCCCATCCTCAGAGCCCGTGGCACCTGCTGCCATGGCTCAGCGCTTGTGACAGGTTCATTTATAGTCCTTTTTACTAAATTCATCTGAGTTAGGCTTTGTAAGAGCAGTGTTGCACTGTTGGTTTGTTTTGTTGTTTGAGAGAATAAACTAAGATTTCTGTTTTATAACTGTGAAGCATTTTTCCAGTGTATAATAGCTTAGCCCTTTTTGGTTTTGTTGGTGGTACAGGGTTTGAACTTAGGACCTCATGCCTGCTAGGTAGTGCTCTACTGCTTCATGCCTCAATCGCTTGCTGCACTGTTTCTGAATATTCTTTTTAGGTTCTAGTTTTTAGCCTGGCTTTTTGGATGTCACTTCGTATGGCTTGTAACTTAGCTTGCAGCCAGGGATTGGTCAGAGTTCATTTCCGCCTCACTGTGACATCTATGACAACATGCTAGTCCCTGTCCCCCAACTGGGATTGCCCCTGTAGGCTCTGGCAGAAACAAGTGGTCACCTGCTATCCGTTTCCTTGCCTGCTCACTGCATGGCTGTTAAGGGGAAACACCTCTGAGCACAGGTGTTTGTGTGCCATCACAAATGAAGTCAGCCTGTTCCAGAACCACACTGCTCTCCAACCCCAGTGTGAGCCACGCTGAGTTGTCTGAGCCATGGTGGAGATGAGCCAGGCAGGAGATGACTCCCTTGGCTTCTCAGACTCCATCCAATGCTTGTTTACTACTGCTTGATTTGTAATGGCCGTTTGTGACATTTCTGTCTGATTCTGTAGTTGCTTGGGGGTGGGGAATCTGCCAGCCTTTCCACCCTCAAGCTGGAAGCCCACATCAGGCATGGTTGGCAGCTGTGTAGTTTTGTCCTCTTCCTATGTTCTGGTCAGCCTCAGGGGCTCAGATTCCTGCAGGGAGATGCCTGCACTGCACACAGCAAGAGTGTGAGGCATGGCTCTCTTCTTGGAGTGATTTTGACTGGTTTGGTTTCAGAATAATGTTAAGGAATTTTTTTTTTTTTGCCAGTCCTGGGCCTTGAACTCAGGGCCTGAGCACTGTCTCTGGCTTCTTTTATGCTCAACGCTATCACTCTGCCATGTGAGCCACAGCGCCTTTTCTGGCCATTTTCCGTATATGTGGTGCTGAGGAATTGAACCCAGGGCTTCATGTACATGAGGTGACCACTCTTGCCACTAGGCCATATTCCCAGCCCACAAGGAATTGTTTAATCTCCATTTTCAGAGAATTTATGTAGAGTTGGTCTCTCTCTCCTGAAAGTTAGGTAGAGGTGTACTGCTGAAGCACCCAGGGCCAGTTTTCTTGGTGAGTAGCTTTTGATGGAAAATTGAATTTCCTAAGAAATGATCTAATTCGTCTGCAGTGAGCTTGGATTCTTTGTGTTCTCAGAAGAACTTGCCCATTTCATATTTGCTCTCAAATGAACAATGCTTTTAAAAGGGTTATTACCAGGTGTAGTTAGCCAAAATTCCTATGGAAACTTTTGCACACATGGGAAATGGTTTTCTATGTTCTTGGCTACTAAAGTTAATGTTTCACTTCCCTGACTTGACAGGTACTGTAGTATGTATCAACATGATGTATAGTATGTAGCAACATGTTTTGAAGCAGTGGCATGAGAGGGAGGGTTGAGCTCGCAGTGGGCAGATGTGTCACCTTGTGTCGTTTGTGTAGGCATGACACATGGTTAGTGTGTATTTGTGGAGGGAGTCCTTGTCTGCTTGCTGCATTTCCTACATGTGATGCATCGTCCCTGCCCTCAGCCCTTGCTGGGCAGCAGCAGGTGTCTTGGATGTGCCCCTGTCTAACTGCTGTCCTGCTCCCTTTGAGACCCCCCTGTGCCTCCTGCCATCCTCCAACCCCCATGGCCACTGCTCTCTGTTCCAGTCCCACAAGGGGCTTTGATCCTCTTCCACATGGCTCTGGATTTCAATTTCCCTTAACGGTGTTTGCAGCTAGTACTTTTCTTTGTGCAGTACTTTTTGTGTCTTATCAGTTTACTAATTTGTGATTTTCTTTTTATCCCAAGTTTATTAAGTTTTGTTACTTAGTTTTCTATCAAAAGGGCTTTCTGAAGCCATTCCTGGTTATATCTAGTTTTGTTGCAGTTATGATCAGGAAAAATGTGTATCAATTTTTAACAGTTATTGTGACATGGTGCATGAACATGTAAAGATTTTTACTGTGAGGAAAATGTGTGTGCTGTCTTGAAGTTTATATTCTGTTTGTAGTTTATTGTTATGCAATTTGTTAATTTTATGTTTTTTAAAAAAATTCTGTGGAGCAGTGCTTAAATTGTCAATGAGTAGTGTCTGCTGATCAGTTCAGTTCCTTCAGTATTTTCTAGATCTAGATTGGCTTTTCTGTGGTTATTGGTCAGTGCACTTGTTTGTGAGACCTGCCTGGCTGTTCATGGAACCATTATCTCTGTGGTATATTGTTTCAATTTGGTTTTATGAAACATTGAAATTGTAGCTTAGATTTCTTTGCTTTAGATTGACCTGTTTTATTGTCTCCTATTCTTCTTATCAACTTTTCTGCTTTTAAGTTGACCTTTTGTAGACTACAGAATGTTGGGCTTTCTTTCCTCTTAAGCCAATTTGAGCATCTATCTTGTGATGAGTTACTTTAAGCTGTTTATATAGATGGCAGCATCATTGTACTGACATTTTCCCTTCCTGTATTTGGGAAGGTTTCCTTCTCCTACTTTGGGTCTCTGTTTTTCCCTGTTGGTTCTTAGATGCATCATCTCCTAGTTCTTCCCCCAAAGACAAAGTGCTTTGTAGTGCATTGTCACCTCTCCCTGCACCCAGGACCTTCTGTTCTACATGGTTATGGCATGTTGTGTCTTAGAAAGTCCTTTCTCTAGGCTTTGACGTTTGAATAGAGCTATACTTGGCTTTGAATTCAGGGCTTTGTGCTTATTAGACAGGTGTTCTACCAACATGAGCCACACTTCTAGCCCTTTTTGTTTTGGTTATTTTTCAGATAGATCTTGTATTTTTGCCATGGGGTGGCCCCAGACCTCTACCCTCCAACCTGTGTCTCTCTTACAACTGGGATCAAAAGCATAAGACGATGCTGGGCTTATATGTTGAGATAGGGGTCTCATGAACTTTTGGCCAGGGTTGTCATGGAATTGTGAGCTTACAATCCCTACTTCCTGAAGAGCTGTTATTATAGGCATGAGCTGTTACAGCTAGTCTAGTTTTCACTTTTTTAGATCATAACATACCGGAAAGTTCACTATACAGTGAAAGGAATTCCACTTTCCTCATCTTGTTTTTGTAAGGAGGTAAGTGTGGCAGTGTCTGAGAGTGCTTGCTGACATACACAGAATCTAGAGGAGAGTAGTTGTCAGTTAGAAGGCATCAGTGACCCCTACACCAGATTCTGCTTCCTCAAGCAGGCTTCCTAATTGCTTTGCGAAATTCAGGATGAGCCTGCCCTTCCTTTTTTTTATTTTTATTTTTTATTTATTGTCAAAGTGATGTACAGAGAGGTTACAGTTTCATACATTAGGCCTTGGGTACATTTCTTGTACTGTTTGTTACCTCCTCCTTCATTCCCCCCTCCCCTCTTCCCCTTTCCTTCTCCCCCTATGAGTTGTTCAGTTGGTTTACCCCAAATAGTTTTGCAAGTATTGCTTTTGGAGTTGTTTGTCCTTTTATCCTTTGTTTCTTGATTTTGATATTCCCTTTCACTTCCCTAGTTCTAATACCAGTATATACAGTACCCAGTGTACTCAGATAGGATACAGTGATAGTGCGGGTACAACCACAGGAAGGGAATACCAAAGGATCATCAACAATAGAAGCTACAGTTTCACATGGCATGTTGAAAGTAATTACAACAGTGATATATTACTCATTTCTGTAACATAGAGTTCATTTCACTTAGCATCATCTTATGCGTTCATAGTGACTAGCCTAAACCTGTGCTAATTATTCCCTATGAGGGAGACCATACAGTCCATGTTTCTTTGGGTCTGGCTTATATATCACCCTGCACCAAAATCAATTCCAAATGGATCAAAGACCTTGAAATAAAAACAGATACCCTGAAAACACTATAAGAAGGAGTAGGAGAAACACTTGGGCTCCTTGGCACAGGACAAAACTTCCTTAACAAAGACCCAGAAATGCTACAAATCAACAAAAGGATGGACAAATGGGACTGCATCAAACTGCAGAGCTTCTGCAGGGCAAAGGACATAGCTCGCAAGATAAACAGAAAGCCCACAGATTGGGAAAAGATCTTTACCAGCCATACAATGGACAAAGGCCTCATATCTAAAATATATGGAGAACTAAAAAAATTACATTCCTCCAAAACAAAACTGCAAAGAACCAACAGCCCCCTCAGCAAGTGGGCTAAAGACTTAAAAAGAGACTTCTTTGATGAGGAAATGAGAATGGCCAAAAGACATATGAAAAAGTGCTCTACATCACTGGCCATAAAAGAAATGCAAATCAAAACAACATTGAGATTCCATCTCACCCCAGTAAGAATGTCCTTTATCAAGAAAACTAACAATAATAAATGTTGGAGGGGATGTGGCCAAAAGGGAACCCTACTTCATTGTTGGTGGGAATGTAAACTGGTTCAGCCACTCTGGCAATCGGTATGGAGATTCCTCAGAAGGCTAAACATAGAGATCCCCTATGACCCAGCAGCCCCACTTTTAGGCGTCTACTCAAAAGACCACAAACAAGAACACACTAAAGCCACCAGCACAACAATGTTCATTGCAGCACTGTTTGTCATAGCTAAAATATGGAACCAACCCAGATGCCCCTCAGTAGATGAATGGATCAGGAAAATGTGGTACATATACACAATGGAATTTTATGCCTCTATTAGAAATAATGACATTGCCCCATTTGTAAGGAAATGGAAGGACTTGGAAAAAAAATTATACTAAATGAAGTGAGCCTGCCCTTTCTTTACCCCATAGTCTGCATTGCTACATGGCTGACTGAGGTCTGTGAGGTCACAGCCCACGGCTCCTCCAATGCTGAGACCTCCCATTCACCACAGTGAGAAGGAAGCCCTGGTGAACTGGGGACCTTTGGTGCTGGTGAGAGCCTAGGTGGGGGCTTGGGTTTCCCCACTTGGTAGTAAAAAGGCAAGTGGGAGGTGGGGGGAGGTGTGCTGTCAATGCATTCTTCAATACAACAGCCCAGCATGGGAACAATGAACCTAGTTGAGGAAAACAATTCGTAGAGTTGATGAAACCTAAAACACATTGTTACTGTAGTTGCCTTAATGTTATTAATACCCTCACTTTCTTTCTTACTAGGCTCATATTGGCAACCTGTTAACCTCGAAGTTCTTCAGTTACAAGGATTTTGACACCTTACTGTACACCTGTGCGGCCGAGTTTGACTTCATGGAGAAGGAGGTGAGGCACCACTTCTAGTTTCCTTCCCAGCTTCCACCTGTTCCTTTACACAAAGGTGCCTGGTTATTTCTGGTTCTGCATGCATTCTTATCTCAGTTTGAAGAAAAAGAAAAAGAAAATCTGTCAGCTTAAAAATGATGTTTCTATTTACATTAGCGGGCCCTGAAAAATGTGGCCTTTTCATCTGGTGGGCTGGAAATGTGTGTGGAGAGCAGCCTCCGCACGCGCTCTCAGGCTGGGTGAGCACAGAGGCTTGCAGTTGCCTCTGTTCAAATGCAGCATTAATGCGCCAGGCTCCAGCTCTTAGGTTTCCTCTCATTTTTATGGCTGTTTAAATGACCTCATTGCTTATAAATATCATCACACATGCAATTTTATTCCGACATTTGTCTTTCTAATGCCTTATTCAGATGTGTAGGAAGAAGCCATAGGCGTTTGGAGACAGAGCCTGTATTGTGAATTAATGGTCTTGAACACGTGTGTTACTGCCACTAGTTTTTGGTAGAATGCTGCAAACAAAAGTTGTGCAGACAAAATTTGCTAACATATAAGGAAGGACTTTCATATTCTAAGTATTATTATTTGTTTGTTATATTTTTTCATCTAAGCACATTTCCCTTCAAGCTATATATGAATGTGTTACTCAGAAATACTTCCATGACACATGCATTCCTACAGTCTGCTGTGTCTGTCTTGTCAGGATATCAGCTCGCCATCAGCATTCTGGTCCAGGAAGTCCTATGGCATGCCGCTTCCTCCCGGCCTGTCTGCTTGTCTGCAGTGTCCATGGTTTATCACAGGATGCTGTTCAGAGGCAACAGGGGGAGAGTTTAAAGGAATAGCGTCATGGAGGACAAGAGGTGCCTGCTCACCTGAGGGCACACTCCTTCAGGGAGACAGTGAATGTCGGGGAGAGGTAGTGCTTCCCTGAGGACCTCATGCAGGCTGCTGAGGGTTCGTTTGTAATTAATGTGGTGAAAGAAATTATTTATCAAGGCCTGGCATGACTTCAGTTCTGTCTCCATCTCCATGGGTATCTGAATTCGGGGACTCTGCAGTTGAACAGCTCAGAGCTGCCATTTCAGGGAGGGTGCCCTTTATGGCATATCCATTCAGCAGGGAGAAGGCCAGGCCTAGTATGATTTCCTCTCACACCTGGTAGGGTGCTTACAATATGTGTTAGTGAGCAAAACTACTACCTTTCCTGTAACTAACGTGCAGGAGGTGTAAGAGTATAATCCAGAGACTCGGGTACGCCTTTGTTATTAATACCGTGAACCATGTGTTCCTGTAGTTTTTTCTGCTACTAATGAAAATAGAACAGTGTCTTCCTGTTTCCTTCATAAACATGTCATTGAGTGTGAGTGTCTGTAAGTGCACAGAAGTGTGTCTTATGGATAGAAAGTACAAGATTTGAGCAGAGTGCACAGGAAAGCCTTCACAGAGCTCTTCCCATGTTGGGTGAAGGAAGTGTCACCTATGGTCACTTTTACACTGGACAGTGCAATCTGTTTTCAGTGTTTTCATCTCAGTGTTAAGACATTCTTTCCATTTTCTGTGTAAGTCGGTGGGTGGGCTGGACCCTTGGTTCATATTCTGTACTTGAACATTTTTAGAAACTTACCTTGATGAGCAATGTTCATATTCTGTACTTGAATATTTTTAGAAACACAAGATTTCATTCTTTGGAATGACATCTTATTTTGTTAGTCTTTTGCTCTAATAAGTATCTCTGAATTTCAGACTCCACTGAGGTATACGAAGACATTGTTGTTGCCAGTTGTCCTTGTGATATTCATTGCAATTGTTAGAAAGGTGAGCCTGTCACTTCTTGGGATTAAGGAGTGTGTATTGTTTTTACGTAATAGTTACACATTCTTGAGTAGATGAAGAACTGATAACGTATTGTGTTGATTTATTGAAACATGTTCTATACTTTTGCACTGTAGCCTTTGGTGAACATTTATAACCTCAAAAATATTCTGCTATCTGCTAGCATAAAGTAGACATAGGACAATCATGGCTTAAATTTGGATAGTCCTGTGTTGTGGAGGATGTGGTCATTGACTCAACTTAGTGTTGCTTATGTAAATACTGGATTTTTAACTTATCTAATACTTCCCTAAAATATGCGATATTTGTCTATAAATGATTTCTTCAGCTTTGTATAACTTCTAAATTGGTATTATTATTAATCAAAGAGAAAAGAAAATTAAGATGATCCGTGATGAACTCAATAACATGTTTAGACCTCCTACACATGAAATTCTCAGGTGTTGATAATCAGGCTAGAAAGACTTCAGTCTATGAAGAAGTTTAGATCTTTAGAACTTGCTTTAGTTAAAATTTTGGGTTTTTTCCCCTTAAAATAGCTTTTCTAAAGTCTTTAAAATTTTATTTTCAGATCATTATTGATATGTGGGGTGTGGTAGGCAAGGAGCAGCCCCATACAAGGTAAGAATGACTGGAGAATGTCGCCACCCTTTTATTCATGTGCTAAGTGGTTAGTTGGAGTGTTGGAGCCTCATACTCAGCCTTCTCTCAGCACTGTAATTGTTTGCCCTCCTTGCACCTGAAGCATTGGAACTGATAGGCAGGGAACAAGGAAAAAGGGTACTGATGCCTAATGCCAAGGTTTTCCTCATTTGAGGTGAGATGGGTTTCTAAAGAGCTATGGAAGTTACAATTCCAGTGTGCAAGTGCGGCTTTGGAAGGCAAAGGGGAACTCTTCACAGAAACAAACTGTCCTGTACAGGATGACTACAGCTCTTTGTCACATAGAACTGTCCTGTACAGGGTGACTACAGCCCTTCTTCACATAGAACTGTCCCACCAGGGATTACTACAGCCCTTCTTCACATAGAACCGTCCCAGGGGTGACTACAGCTCTTCTTCACATAGAACTGTCCCACCAGGTGTGACTGCAGCCCTTCTTCACATAGAACTGTCCCAACAGGGGTGATTACAGCTCTTCTTCACATACAACTGTCCTATACGGGGTGACTACAGCTCTTCTTCACGTAGAACTGTTCAGTATGGGATGACTATAGCTCTTCTTCACATAGAACTGTACAGGGTGACTACAGCTCTTCTTCACATAGAACTGTCCTGTATGGGGTAACTACAGCTCTCCTTCATGTGGAACTGTCCTACCAGGGGTGATTACAGCTCCGCTTCACATAGAACTGTCCCACCAGGGATGACTACAGCTCATAAAACTTTTCCATGGAGCTTCATGGAATTTCCATGCAGGTAGTTAAGAGCTGGATGGGAAGGAGAATGGCAGGTGCACACTTCATTTTTCAAAAGAACTGAAGTCATACCGATGATAGAGTGCAGAAAAGTGCAGATGAGATTTTAAGTACCAAATGAAATAGTACTGTAATCTTCACTCAGACCTAGGAGAAATCAGATAGAGGGAGCATTACATAATAGAATATGGATCCCCTCTGAAATCAGCCTGAAACCATCCTGGCTAGAGTGTAGGCCTCTCCACCATGGCTGCAAACACTGATGGTAAATGGTCAGAATGTCATGGTGGAATATATTTGTGAATGCTCAAGAAACTGGATCCGGTGGTTTTTACCATGAGAGAATAAAAGGTTCATTTCACCTTTATAGTCGCTATGAATAATCACGGAGTTCACTAGTTTATCAGTATTTTGAAGCCAGATAATCAGATCAGATCATATGCAGCCCACATAGGGGTCACCCACACACCTTAAGAAATGTTGAGGCCCGTGTTCCAGTCAAAGTTCTAGGTCTTGGAGTCTTACCAGTGTTTAGAGGCATGTGTTGTCTCTGTCAGACTTCTCCCTTGAACTCCATGTTTGTACATGTGACTGTGGTGGTCTTGGTGTTGAGAAAGTCTCATTTTTTTTTCATTTCTGTATTGGTAAAGTGATGTACAGAGGGGTTACAGCTTCCTATGTAAGGCAGTGTATACATTTCTTATCCAACTTGTTACTTCCTCCTTTGTGGTTTTTTGTTTTTTTTTTCCTCTTAATTCCTCCTTTGTTTTCCCTCCACCTTCCCTCCTTTCCTTTTCACCCACCTTCCTCATTTCCCCACCCCACTATGAGTTGTACAGTATGTACAACTATGAGTTGTACAGTAGGTTTACACCTTATAGTTTTATAAGTATTGCTGTTGCATTGGTGTCTTTTTATCCTTTGTCTCTTGATTTTGATATTCCCTTTCCCTTCCCTAGTTCCAGTACACATATATACACTATCCAGGGTACCAAAATCAGTTACAGTGATATCAGGGGTAAAAGCACGGGAAAGAAAGACAGAAGAAAAAGGGCATAATTTCACATGGTATGTTGAAAATAACAACAATGATAAACCACTTGTTTCCATAACTTGGAGTTCATTTCACTTAGCATCATCTTATAGCAGATCACAATAGCTCACTAGTTATGTCCGTATGAACACTTAAGAGAATCTCATTGCACCTCTTGCTGTGTTCCCTGCCAGGATGCTTCCCCACCTTTCCTATCTCATGGTACCTCTCTTCTACCATGCATGGCTCAGAAATAAATCTGAGTCTCATGATCACCCCCGGTCTGGACTCCCCACCATCTCTAGACCACTTGTAAACCCTTCCCTTGTCACCTGTAGAATTCTGTTGACTTGGCACCACAGTGCTGGTCCATCTCCGTGCCCCACCTCCGTTGGCCTCCTCACTCACTCCTGCTTCTGCCCTCAGCCATCTGCCCAGGTCCATCAGCAGCAAAGGGAACCTCTGAAATGAGTTATTCTCTAATCAAGTTTCTACATTACGTAGAGTAAACAAGATTCCTCACCTGTCTCCAATCCCTGAGCCACTATGGCATCTCCTGTCACACCATAACTCTCTTCTCTCTCAGCTCTAACAACCCTATGTTGGGGCTAAGCTCATTAGGCCACCATTCCATGGAGCTCTGGCATTCTGTCTCCTCCCTGCTGGAAATGCTGTTTCTGCTTGGGCTCTGGGGTACCCTGTGCAGCTCCATGAGGCCCCACTCAGATGTCACTGGGTCAGGCTGGTTTGTATGTACTTTTTTTCTAGGCACTCACCCTTGTGAGTGCAACGGTTACTGTTCTTCACAGCACTCATTACCATGAGATCACTATGAAACATGGGATTATTTGCCTTTGTGTCTGTCCTTTGGCTTCTATGCAAGCTCTTTGAGGGTAAAGATGCTCTTCTATTTTGTTGCTCCTCAGTGAAATTGAGTGGGTGGGTGGGTGGATGGATGGATGGTTGGGCATATGGATGACGAGTGGTTGAAAGATGGATTGTGAATGGATAGGTAGGTAGGTGGATTGACAGATGGATGGATGGATGGATGGATGGGCATATGGATGACAAGTGGATGAAGGATGGATTGTAGATGGATGGGTAGGTAGGTGGATGGATGGATGATGGATGGATGGATGGATGGGTGGATAGATGGATGAATGATGGATGGTTGGGTCGGTAGGTTGGTGGGTGGGTGGAAGGATGGATGGATGGATGATGAACAGATGATGGATGGGTGGGTAGGTGGGTCCCAAAGGGTTCATTTTAGTTGGGAGGATGTGAATGTTTTCTATGAGAAAAGAAATCAACTCAGTTGGGGTAGGGGGACCAAGGAGAGAGCCTAGTTGTGGGGAGCCAGAGGTTTCCCCAGTGTTAGGAGGGGTCATTCAGTCTATGCCCAGATCACTGCAATGGAGGAGGTGGAGGATCATGATCAAACAGGAAGCAGTGGTGTCTGGGATGAGAAATAGGACCAGCCAAGAGAGACTGTGTGGTGTGATGGGATTTGAGAGTTGACGTGAATTACAAAGGGGGCGACCATCCAGGCTTTAACATAAGGGATGGTATGACTGTCTAGACAAGAGTGGGTGGTGAAGGCAGCCTGGCCCTAAGCATTCATCCTCGGACATGTGAGAGATGCAGGCAGAAGTCAGAGTGGCATGCGGTGGCTATGTACATGCCGCAGCTGGTGTTGAACGCCTCCTGGAGGGGGGTGGTGCAAGGCCCACCAGAGGGGGGTGGGAAGGCCCAACAGGGGTATACAGGCATATGGAAACTGGCTGAGCAGGTGGTCTTGCTCCATCTTGCTAAATACCCATGGTGGATCTGGGACACCAGGTGTGGACTATGGCATAGTGAATTGCCAAGCCATCAAATATTCAGGATATAATGCACCCTTGTCATTTTAAAATAAACTGTCTTAAATGCTTTTGTTGCACCAGTATCAGCATATGTTTGTTGTTTTGATTTACATAATGGGTCCTTGGGGATTTTTTAAGGTAAGAATGTAAAGAACTGAAGTGTTTTGTAATGATTCTATAGCCATGTTTTGTTTTTTTCCATTTCAGGAAACACCTTCTTGATCATGGCGAGGTAAAGACAGCGTTACTAACCTTCACTTGTCTAAATGCCTTTCTAGTTCTAGAGTTCATGACAGTTGTCATTCATTGTGTTTTTATGAGATTACTTTCCGCAGACTCACTGAGCTTTCATTGGTGAAACAGTGAAGTGGGACGGAAACTCTCTGTTCTGGTAGAGAGCCCAGGCGGTGATTCTGGGCAGTGCAGGCACTGTGATATAACATGGAACCACTTTTCTCTTCTTGCCTTGCCCTGCAGCCTAGAATGTGACTGGGTGCTGCTCTCACCCACTAGAGGCCCACCCTGGCCTGTCTGTCCTCCTGAGGCCCAGCCAGTCCCTCTTCCTCCTGGAGACCTGCCTGGCTGTCCTGGCAGCTCAGGCCTGGGCTAGGTCTAGAGGCAGCACTCATTTCTTGATCCCTTTCCTGCCTCAGTCTGTTGGGAACACCATGGTGAATGAAGAAATGTGGGCTCCACTAAGGGCAGGCTTGACTGAGCAGAACAGAAGAGGCACTGCTCAAATGGTGCAGTTGAAAAGTAAACTTTAAAAATTGTTCTAGAAATTTCAGAAATAAAAGAAGCATTATTTTTTGTTACTAAAAAGTCTTTCCTATATCTTTAGCAGTATAGTCTTGAGCTTCACAAATGGGAGCAAATCATCTTTTTTTCTTTTTCAGCTGGTTTATCATGCATTGCAACTACTGGCATATACCGTCCTCGGTGTTCTGATTATGAGGCTGAAGCTCTTCCTGACGCCGCACATGTGTGTTATGGCGTCTTTGATCTGCTCCCGCCAGGTGACTTGGTGATTATGGTGGAGTCAGAGTTGCTCCATGGGTTCACCTAGCCTTGATGCTGAGCAGTTGCCATGGCTTCAGCTCTTCTTCATGCCTTTATACTTGTCTATCCTTAAGGGTGTCAACAAAGCTGACCGTTGTCTGTCCTTCCAACTTTTAAAATAGCCCTCAACATAAAACAAACACTACAACTGTGCAGCTGAGTTCACCAGTGATCATACAGGTGCTGAGAGAAGCAGAACTTGGCTGTGAAATAACTTTTGATATTAATACCACAAAATTCTAACAATTGATTTCCAGTTATACTTAAAAATTATATGTTCTGGCTCATTATTAGGCTTAAAAGTTCAGGCTGTACCTTCACTGGATGTACACTCCTCAGGTATACATTCACCCCGTGTTCATTCCCCAGGTGTGCATTCCCCAGGTGTACATTCCCCGAGTGTGCATTTACTCGGTGTGCATTCACCTGGAGTACACTCACTGGGTGTCCTTTCACTAAGTACACTTTGACCAAGTACACATTTCATTTAGTTTAATCCAGCTGTGTTTGTGTGCCGCCTGGTTTCCTTGATAACTGCCACCTTACCCTGCTTCTCACTGATAGTCCTTCTCATCCATCATCCATCCAGGAGGAGCATGAGCAGCATCCCTTAACTGCAGCTGGTGTTTAGTAAACACCAGCACTGGGCTCTAGAATGGAGAAAGGAGTGGTGGGTGGAAAAATTACCAAGCCAAAGTGTATGTATGCCTTTAAGAAGCTTGAAATTGGGCTGGGAATATGGCCTAGTGGCAAGAGCGCTTGCCTCGTATACATGAAGCTGTGGGTTTGATTCCCCAGCACCACATACACAGAAAATGGCCAGAAGTGGCACTGTGGCTCAAGTGGCAGAGTGCTAGCCTTGAGCAAAAAGAAGCCAGGGACAGTGCTCAGGCCTTGAGTTCAAAGCCCAGGACTGGCAAAAAAAAAAAAAAAAAAAGCTTGAAATCAGCTCTCTGTGAGGAGGGGAGGGAGAGAGTGCTGTGGATCAGTGAAGCCAGTTCCAGCTACAGGGTTTCTGGCAGAATAGTGGACCTGTTTTAGACAGGCGTCACCATTCCATTGCTGCTTTCCAGGCTGACACAGGAAAGTCAGCCAAGGCATGTCAAGGCCTTTCTTCTTCAGGCCTGTCTTGCAGCCAGGCGATAGCATAGTGTTGCCTGGGGTGGTAACAGGGCTGTTTGCTCTGCACAGAGTCCAGAGCAAGTCATCTGCCCTCCCCACGTCCCCTGTGTGGGCCAGCCTCACTTGTTTGGACTTTTGTGTATTGTGCTGGGAATTAAACCCATGGCATTACATGTACAAGGCAAGTGCCCTTCTCTGTATCACCAGCCTGCTTGGACTTGTTAGCAATTTGGAACAAGGGCCCTGTATTTGTGTAGCTGCCTTGGCTTTCCTGGGTCTTGGAGTTACAAGAGGAGCTTTGCACTCAGGTCCACCCCACATGCTGGTGTCATCCTCCCTTTGGTGGAGGTCATGGTTCCCAGAACCTCTGCAGAGAGTATGCACCGTATCTGGAGCACTGACCAAGCCTGGCCCTGATCTGTGGGGGGGTCGTTTGTGCTGATGGCTGTCATGTGTTCCCAATTTCAGCTGTTTGGCTGGCTCTTCTACAAAGTACATCCGGGTGCTGTGGTTTTTGCTGTGTTAGCTGCTATGTCTATTCAAGGTTCAGCAAATCTGCAAACCCAGTGGAACATCGTGGGAGAGTTTAGCAACTTGCCTCAAGAAGAACTGATAGAGTGGATCAGATACAGCACCAAACCAGGTAAAATAGATCAGACAGTCCCAGACGAGGTGAAAAGTAATCTGAGTAGGATTCCCCATTTTCACACTCAAGTTAAAATGAAAGGAAATACCTGTTCTGTTTAGATGGATTGTGGGAAATGTACACGTTTTCTTACAAACTTATTCTGTTTTCCATAGATTTGAATTTTACAAAATGTATCCAGATTTATAACACTTCAACATTAAGTTTGGTGTGCTTGTTTCCTTTATGAGTTCTTAATTTTAGTCCTTCACATCCCTTCTTGAGTCGTGGACTGTCATCTTTTCTTCATGTGTGGAAAGGAGACTTGCTGTCTGAGGACTGACGACATCTTGATTGAATGCCAAGTTGTATTTCAGAGTTGCTTTGTGCTGTAGAACTTTTCCAATCAATTTTAAAGCTTCTCAGGATCAGGAAAGATTGTTTAGATGTTTACCAAGAAAAAAAAGTCAAAAACCTTGGAAGTGGGAGACTGAGCCAGGCCTGTGTGCTGGCCTCTGGTCTGTCAGTGTGTGGCTTCACTCTGTATCTGCTGTGAAGTCACCAGCCAGGTAAGGAGACTGACTACTGATCCATGCACAGTGTCTGGAGACCTGACCTTCCTCTCGTTGCAGATGCAGTGTTTGCAGGTGCCATGCCCACTATGGCCAGCGTGAAGCTGTCTGCACTGCGACCAGTAGTGAATCACCCACACTATGAGGACGCAGGCTTGAGGTGGGCGCAAGCCAGCAGTGGTGCCAAGGGGGTGAGGCTTGGGCATCATGGACGGGGCCTGGGCTTTGTGGGCAGGCCCTGAGGGATGAGTGCCTAGAGCCCCAGCTGTTGGGGCTCCTCAGGCAGCAACACTAGGACTTTTAGAGGTGTCTTTGCTTCCAAGTAGAAATAAACTCAGTCTTGCAGCCGGGAGACCCATTAACACTCAGTTGTGATTAAGGTTTTCTGGCCCACTGCATTTTAGAATTTTGAGGAGTCCATTGTAATGCGATCCTTTTCAAAGAAGGTTTATTCTGATTCATCAATGTCTTCCTAAAATGAGCTTAGGTGTTTTTTGTTGTGTTTTTAGGGGGATTTGCTATTGCTGTTGTTGTTGTTTTTAATATCTTCTTAGAAGTAATAGATTTAATGTTGATATAGTTCTAGGATGGGTGAAGTTACTCATTTCCTGAATGATTAAGCAGATTCTATTAGTACATAATTTTGTCTAACAGTGGGATGTACATTTTATAAATGAAAAGCTTTTTCATTAAAAAAAATCAATTTTCACAAGCTAATTTCCAGAACAATTTTGTAGGATAAGTTTTGTTTTTCTTAACTCTAGAAATCACATGGAGGATCACATGATGCTGTTTGTTCACACCTGGGTGCTGGGGCTGTGGCCTCTTGAGAGTAGTCTGGGCTGGGGTTGTTGTGGCCCCTTACATGAGGTGGGGTGGTGAAGATCTTGAAAACAAAAGCAAGGAAACAAACCAAGAAACAATTTGGAAACCCAAGCCTGGGTGTCTTGGCCCTGCACTGCTTGCGCCAGTGCCCTGAGCTTGCCTTCCCTTGCAGGGCTGCCCATGAGATCCCAGATCCTAGCCCACTATAAGTCTTGCTCTTAGTCTAGTCTGTGCTTTCTCCAAAATAGTGCTGATTGAATCTCTTTAACCTTCAACATTTTCACCTACTTGTTTTTCTTTAAAGAGCCAGAACAAAAATAGTGTACTCAATGTATAGTAGAAAAGCTGCTGAAGAGGTGAAGCAGGAGTTGATAAAGTTAAAAGTGAATTATTACATTCTAGAAGAATCATGGTGTGTCAGAAGATCTAAGTGAGTAATGCTTAATATTAGTTCTTTATAATTGTGGGACATGGAAAGTTCATGCAGGACATGGTAGACTTCTAGTATTGTTTCTATGACATACAGTTATACACAGATACACATTTGTGCACACATATACACAAATATGCAGCATACACGCACCATGCACATACACACTCATGTACATTCTTACACACACCACATTTGCAAGGTACGAATGAAAAGCTTTACAGCTCATTGGATTGAAGTCCTCTTTTCTAATCACATATCTGATTCTTCATAATGATTTGTATGGACATCCTGCCTTAAACGGATTATATTGGCATTAATTAGTAAATTCCTAGTTTGTTCTTACTTACCTTAGATGTTTTTCAAAAGCTTTACTTCAATTAGCTTCACTCTTTGAGCTTAGGCAGAGTGCTCCTAGCTCTCCAATGGTGGCATGAGGACGCCATAAGAAGGCAGCCCTGGGCTGGCATTTGCATTAGAAATCCTCGGCTTTCCACCAAATTGGGGTCCTCTTTATGCCTCACCCATGAGGTGTGGTGGGAGCAGCTCTTGGTCCTTTTTTCTGTGAGCTGTTATACTCTGGGAAATGCGTGGTAGTTTTCTGTGTGTCTTACTACGCCTTCTGGCCTCTTGGTGTTTTAACACTTCAGCCTTGACAAGGCTGCGGAAATGAAAGATGAAAATCTAGCCAGGTGCTGGTGGCTCACACTTGTAATTCTAGCTACTCAGAGGAGGCTGAGATCTCAGGATCACAGTTCAAAGCCAGCCTGGGCAGACAGACCTGAGAGATTCTTACCTCCAATTAACCACCAAAAAGCCAGAAGTAGAACTGTGGCTTAAGTGGTAAGAGCACTAGCCTTGAACAGAAATCTCAGGGACAGTGCCCAGGCCCTGAGTTCAAGCTCCAGAACCAGCAAAAAAAGAAAAAGAAACATGAAAAGCCCTAGCCTGCCATGTTAGTGTTTTGCTGGAGGTATCCTTGAATGTTTACTTGAAAACATACACTGAGCCCTTTCTCAGGGCCCTCCTGGGAAGAGGTCCCTGTGAGGCAGAGTAAAGAGTTGTGCTTGAGCGCTGGGAATATGGCCTAGTGGCAAGAGTGCTTGCCTCGTATACATGAAGCCCCGGGTTCGATTCCTCAGCACCACATATATAGAAAATGGCCAGAAGTGGCGCTGTGGCTCAAGAGGTAGAGTGCTAGCCTTGAGCAAAAAGAAGCCAGGGACAGTGCTCAGGCCCTGAGTCTAAGGCCCAGGACTGGTGGGAAAAAAAAAAAAGAAAAGAAAAAAGAGTTGTGCTTGGAACACAGTTGCAGCACTGCCTATGTAAGTTTAACTTACATGGGATAAGAGACTTATGAAATGTTTGTAATTGTGTTTGTTATGAGATGCCTGCCCATGAGGGAATGGTCCAGAAATACATGCAAGACTTAATAACTATTAAAAAGAATGTCAGTCTTACCTATGACAATGAGAAAAGGGCCACATTTATTGTTACATTTCCCAGAATAATGCAGTAACTTCCATTTCTTTTTACATTTTCAGGTCTGTATTTAGGTACTTTTATAGTGATTGATTACTTTTAAAGACAATATATCATTAGAAACAACTTATTCTACAGACCTGTTTCTGTCTTCATAGGCCTCTTCCCACTCCTAAGAAGGAGCTACCGCAGCTCCCAGCTGTGTAAATAACTGTCTCCGGACCCTTAAAGCTGCATTGATGTAGGCAGTAGGGGTGGGATCAGGAGAAGCACGCGTGCCACCCTGTGATGTGTGTGGTTTTAACACGAGCACTCATTCCTAGGCCTGGTTGCAGCATGCCTGAAA
Source organism: Perognathus longimembris pacificus (assembly GCF_023159225.1). Classification (NCBI taxonomy): domain Eukaryota; kingdom Metazoa; phylum Chordata; class Mammalia; order Rodentia; family Heteromyidae; genus Perognathus; species Perognathus longimembris. The sequence continues at coordinate 73,404,954 of NC_063162.1, forward strand.
TCTGGGATGTGGAAGATCCTGGCAATGCTGGGAAGACTCCGCTGTGCAGCGTCCTGGTGAAGGAGTCCAGGCCCCACTTCACCACGGTGTTTCAGAACAGTGTTTACAAAGTCCTGGAAGTTGTCAAGGAATGACGGCAGCCCAGCCCAGCCCAGCTGCACAGAGCACAGCCGGGATGCTACTAAGTCATGTGTTCCTTTAACTCAGACCTCCCAGAGTTAATGGTTTTCACAGAGAACAAATTTCATCTGGTCAGTGTGAATGTCATCTGACTGTAAAGGTGATTGGATCACCTCAGCTGGTTCTATCTCCGTGCAGCCTTTAAGACTTGCTATGCAAATGATCTGCGTGTGGGCTTGGCCGATGTTTGTGCAGGAGCAGGCACAGACACAGATATTGTGTGTGGGCTGCTTCTGCAGCACGTGACCATGGCTTCCCTTGTGCTGGCCCCCTCCTGCTCTGGCCTTGAGGTATTTCGATGATTCTTGACATGGCTACAGGTGACAGGGCGGGGGTGTGTGCCATATGGAATTTCCTGCTTCTTTCCCTTCCTCCAGTCTTTGCTCTGTGCCACCCTCGGAATGAAGCTTTCCTGCCCGTGACCAACCCAGCTCTTGGCCCTTGTGGAGAAGACCAGTTCTTTGGACATCCAGTCATGGGCCTTATGGTCAAATCCCCACCCACAGTCCACATTTTTTTGTCAAATAAGTGCTATTTACCCATTAAGATGCTTAAAAGTACTTATTCTCGGTTAAAAAAACAAACCAGTAAATGTGTATTTTTCTCATTTTTAGTATTCAAATGTTTATATTTTAATAACCTTTAAACCACTTTAAATTTTTTTCATGTTTAACTACAGTTTTAAGAAACTATTTTGAACAACCTCAAATATAATGCATCTACGAACTAATGTATATTTGAGTAGGCATAATTTACAGTAGACTGTAGCGTATAGTAATTTTTTTTGCTATTAAGATATAATAGAACATGACTAATTTTACTGCCAAAAATAAATGAAAGATCATATTTGTTTTTCCATTTACTTTCCAGACTATCTGTCTTTAATAAGACAAAGCCTTAAGCCTTTTGGGATAAGTTTTGTTCATAAAAACATCATTTTCTTAGGAGGAACTAGTATATCGAATCTTCCCCCTTTATTTTTTCTTACTGTTTTTATTTTGGATATTTTCAAAATCTCTTTGAATTACTTGTTTGGATTTTGTCTCTTAAAAATTAGATTGTATCAAGTGAGATTCTTCAAAATGAGGAAGGTTTATGGTTCTGAGCCTGGTTTCCAGGTTTTAAGTTCTAAGCAAACCATGATGGTAGCTGGCTTCACATGAATTCCAGTGTCTTTGTCAGCTGATTCGCTTCTGTGAGACCCCCATCCTCACTCCTGGGCCCAGAGCAGTGCTCTTCTCCCACTGCCTTCTTGTGACACCCAAGGCCCGGCCTGCGCCCGGCCTGCTCTGCCTGCGCTGAGATGCAGCACATGCCACTGAGGAGTGTGGCCTTGGGACATGCCGTCCATGTCTCCCCTGCCCCAAGCCATCCCCTCCCAGGGATCCCCCCCATTCTGTGTTTCACAGGCTCCTGGTTGCTGCTCCTTCACATTTGCTGATGGTTTTGTTTCTGTGGCTTTGATCAGTTTCAGGGTTCAGGGATACTGCTGAGGGGTTGCAGATTAATCAGGAGCACCCTTTGAGCAGTCATGTGGAGAAAACTGAGGAGTCACAATGGGGGTGTGTGTGGGACGGAAGGCATGAGTCACGTCCCCTTTGCTTCAAGTGGACACTGAATACCCGGCGCAGGATTTCCCCCTTGGTATTAACATTACCCTGTGTTCCCACCTTCTAACAGTTCCCTTCGTGCTAAGTTCACTTGTGATGATTGGAAATGCTGTGTACAACAAAACACTCAAATGCTGTTATACCCATTTCATATGTTGGGAAGCATTAAAAATAGACATGTTCGTTTCTTCCCGAATAACCCTCTTGTAACAGCCAGTCTTCCTTGCTGTGACTTCACCAGCAAGCTCTGGATATGTTTTTGGCAAGTTTAGAACACAGGCCTTGGGGTCCTCTGGCATCATCCTGGAGCACTCTACTACTCAGCCTGGAGCACTCTGCCACTCAGCCTGGAGTGCTTTGCTATTCAGCCTGGAGTACTCTGGCAGCAAGCAGTGTGGTACAATTACTTGGATGACAACACAGTAGTAATAGGTTCTGTGTACCTGACCAAGCAGTATTAAAGCTCAGTATTTTACATACTTTTGCATTTACAGTATTTTTGCTTTAGAGGGAGAAGAGTAAGGATGGCTGGGGGACCACTGATGTCATTGTTCTGCATCTTCAAAGCAAAACTCTTTGTAGTGAGACAAGTCTAAAAACATGGCTGGTGACACCGCAGCTCTCCTGATGGCAGGATGGAGGGATGTATTGGGAATAGGAGGGTGATTTTTATGAATTTTATGCCACTTGTTTACATGTACAATATATGTTAAATAAAAAAGATCATGAAAAATGTGGGGATGTGTCTGTCCTGGTATGGAACTCAGAGAGGCTGCCTTGGCAGGGCCCATGGGGCTGTGGTGCCGACTTGGGGAAGGCCTGGTGACATCTGGGAAGGTGCAGTGACATCAGGAAGGCCTGGTGATACCTGGGAAGGCATGGTGACTGCAGGCCCCTACCAAGAACTGACAGTCCTGCTACCCAGTGGTGGCTGGATGTCATAGATTATCCAAGGTTTTGGTATCTTGGGCAAGTCTCACGTGATTTTTTCCTCTTCCACAAAAGACAGATATATTGGGGATAATGACGGGGCCTGAAAACTTGTTTTACCTCCAATTAACAGAGGCAATTTGGTATCATTCCCTAAATCACAGCTCCATGCTCTTGCTGCATTTGCAGGACTCTGTCTGGAAGAAAGGCAGTTAAGCTTTAGGCTCACTCAAACACAGTGATACACTGTTTCTGACATCTTTGGGAATGAGATGTTCTAGAATGATTCTCTCATGGGCATCAGAGTTACCTGGACATTGCTGGCCTTGTTTCAGAACTTTCTCGTTGTGTTTTTTTTTAGGCAAGGACCCCAGAATTTGTGTTCCTTAGCAGTTCTCAGGTGGTACCTATGCTGTTCTTGCTGCCTGAGATTGTGTCTAGAATGGTTTGGCTGGAAGGCCATCCAGCAGGTCCCTGAGGTCCAGAGCTCCTTTTCCAAGTCCTTTCTTTGGCCCTTAGGAGCATTGCTATAACCCAACTTGCACTGCACACAGAACAGATAAGGTCATTATACTCAGAGCCTGTAGGAGTTTTGAGTGGGCCATTTAAAATATTTCCAAGCTGTAAACTGAACCATGTTTGTTTGTTTTTTTTCAATTCAGAGATCGGAAGGGAGTGAAAATCTTATGAAATAGACTTTCCTTTGTAACCTGGCTTTGTTGAGGAGAAAACATGAATTCAGTGATGTGTGAGGATTTTTTAAAATGTAGTTGCCGCTTTATTGTTTTGGCTTTGGTCCCAGAAATTTTCAGTCTTCTCCCTGTGTTTGAGATGAGCTAAGGGCCAGCACCAGGTCACAGAGCCTGCTCTCCTGGCCTCTGCTCCCCCTGCCCCACAGCTGCAGGTTCCCAATTTAAATCAGCAGGATTGCTCTCCAGACAGACTCCTTTCCAATTCTAAACTTCAGTACACTCAGACTGGTCTGTACTTCACAGCACAGTATCTGGACAGGAACATTTTTACCTCCAAGATTTCCAAGTGAGAAAGGGTGCTGAGGGAGGAGGGGCAAAAAATTCTGCAGACTTCTTCCCAGAAAAGGAATTTGGGAACCCTTAAAGGATGCAAGAGTCAAAAACACTTTCAGGCTTTGAGCCATTATAAAGTAATAGAGAGATAAGATATTTCTATTTGCTTAAGAGCTTAGGATAGCACTGTTCACACTAGAGCTTAGGACAGCATTGTTTACACTAGCATGCCTTTCAACATAAATATTTTCTATGCTTGGTTATTTCTAACCCCAAGCTGTAATTATTATACACATTTATCAGGATAACTTTCCAATAAATGGCAGTGATACTGGGGCTCTGATTATGGAGACCTGCTCTTTTGAATGCAGTGAAATACCATTTCATTGATTTTTAAGTTACCTTATTTCATTTTTCTTTTGCTGTATGCAAATTTAATAACTTTATGGGGAACATTTAATTGAGCAAAATTAAGCACACTTATGCTGATTACTCTAACAGCTTTAGTCCTTATCCATTTATTAAAGATGGAAATGAGTAAAGAAATGACCATTACTGAGTTGATATGGCATCATCCTATGGCAACTAATTGGGGGGGGGGGGTGCGGCAGGATATCCAGGCCAGCTCCTGAGTCCTGGAGTGGCCCAGTTTAGCCTCCTTTGTGTCCAGGATCTACATGATATGACAGTGTCAGGCTGTGTGGCCAGGTCTTCACTCCTGGTGTCTGTGTGACCAGATGTTGGCCTCTGACCCTCTCCTTGCCCATAAAAATGTCCTGTGGAACAGCAGCTTGATGAATTGAGATTTTTCTGGCATAGACTTCTGTATGGAATTATTTACCTTCCCTGCCCATGGGGATCGCCTGGGAAGCTTCGAGTAATACTGTAGCCTTTCCCAGCCCAGAATGGTATGGCCTGAGATCGGGACATTTTTTAATTCCAGGTGATGCTATTAGCCCACCTTCCCAAGTGTCCTTTCAGTCCAAGACAGACTGTGGCTGCTGCTAAGTCTCATTAGTACTGAAGGGTTGTTGGTTTTTACCTTATAGTTATTGTTGGGGGCATCTAACAGGAGTAGAACCCAGGATTCTGGGTTCAGCAAGGGAAGAGTGACAGTGGATATCACTTATTTGTGATCCCTGAATAGGATGTCAATGAGAAATCCAAAAAATGCTATCTTTAGGGAGAAATTTTAGGGAAAAAGGGTAACCTGGACAAGTTAATGTGTGTGGGGAATGAAATCTTTGAAGACACTTGATTCCCAAAATCTACTTTAAAATATCATCCAAATGTCACCTCCTCTGTGAAGCCTTCCCATCTCCCTGTGCCTCCATTGGCCGAATTGCTCCCCACATGCTCTGGTTCTAGTTCTACCACCCCAGCATTGCAAAGGTCTACAAACATGGTCTTCCCCTAGCAGATTGTCCCCTTACAGATGAGACGTCTGGTATTGCCTCACACAGTTGCTGGCAATGATTTTTTAAAATAAACCACACTTTGTCCTACAAGGTTGTAAATGCCAGATGGCATAAAATGCTTTTAAAACCCAAAGAAGTAGAAGTTTATATATTCTAGCTTGGAGAAGAAATAATGAGAAGACAGAAATTTTTCAGATAAGATTAACATCAGACTAAAGAAATGTTCTTGGCCAACAGCTAGGCAAACATTAACCTCCTGACAGAGCTTGGGCCAGATGGCGTGGGAAGCAAGGGGCAGAGGAAGGTGTACCTGCCTCCAGATCAGTGAGAATGAACCAGGGCTTCCTTAGCCTAGTTTGGGTTCTACTGCTCAGGATAATGACGCAGACTGGGCAGCAGGAAGCCCTGACAATCAGGGCCAAGTAGGGAGGAGGCTTTCCAGAGAACTGAGAATAGACTGATGTGGTGGTGTTAGATGAAGTTGCTAGGCAGAACATAACAGAGCTGGGTCTGGGGACTTAAGATAGAGAGTGAGAAATGCCAGTCTTCTATGACTGGTGGGAAATTTGCATGAAGTATAATACACAAAAGAGGGTGTGTGTGTGTGTGTGTGTGTGTGTGTGTAGCAGATGCTAGCATCCTCCTTTACATCTTGTGAGAGCAGCAGAGTAGGTGGCTGTGACCTCAGCCCCACATCCCCAAGGCACAGGGTGGCGAGAGTCTGTGGGAGCATCTAGCCCACACAGGGGCACACTGGTGTTTCCGGGTCTGTGGCTTCTTTGGTTCCCTTGCCTTTTGATGATAATGAACTGACTTTATTTCTGATTCCCAGATGTTTCAGCATTCACTTTTCATGTATAAAATCATTATGATGCCCCTTGTTATGACCAGAAGATCCTTGTGGGAACCCAAAGAGTCAATCTGAACTAAGGTTGCTGCTCAGAACCAACTTCCTGAAGCTGGGAGGTTTTGTCATTCGTAGTCTGTGGGGAAAGCACACTCAGTTTTTTAAAATTTATTTTTAGAAGAACAACTGACTTTCTTATTGATTCTCCTCTTCTCGTTGCCAGCTACCTGACCCTGACTTTAAGGACTTGTACCCCGAGGGGAAGAGAATTGGAAGGACATTCTCTGCTCTGGGCACACCATGTGATAACATCTGTCTGTTGCCATTTAGATCCCTGTTCTTGGTCCAAAGGAGAGAAAAGAAAAGGGAAGCTGCCGTCACTAGGGCTGGCATGGGGTGAGATGATCACAGACTAGGGACCATGCATGGAACTTCATAGGATTATGAGAGTTTATTCACTCACTTCCTCTTTGCACTTTGTCCCTAGAATCATGTCTCAAGGGGCAGAAGCGTGCCTTTCTCTCTCTAGGAGGGAAGTCATAAGTTTGGAGAACTGACACGTAGATAGCCTGGCTGAGGAAGAATCTGGACAGGCAGGCATAGGAATCTGGGCCTGGAGTAGTGCTTGGAGCAGCGTGTGGAAGCTGCGATTGCCCACGACAGTCACAGTGTGCTTAGGGAAGTAGATCAGAAGCACTAAGGAGGGTCTGACCTAGGCTTTAAAATTCCCAGGATGGGAAACCAGAGGTGACTGAAAACTACAACAGAGGAAGTGCTGTGTACTTCTGTGTCAGAGTTTAAGGCCTTTCTGGGATGGCAAAGAAGTCCTAGAGTTGTTCTGGGTAGCTCTTTCTGAAGTGATGGAAGCATTCTCTGCCTTTCCCCAGTAAGGGGTCACTATCCACAGTGGTTATCAAATGATTGATATTTGAACTGAACTGCATTTTAGATTTGATTTGATTCAGCTAACATTTAAATATTAGTCACACATGGCTAGCGGCTACCATATTGGCTAGTGTGGCCCTGAGCATCTGACTGCTCAGAGATGCAAGAGCTGGAGTCTCAAGTGGATTATAGTCCACCAAGAGAGGTAGATGGCTCTGAGACGCCAGCTCTGAAAGAGGTGTGAGGCCAAGTGAGGACATCTCTGTGCCTCTCTTCTGCAACATGAAGATGACCCAAATTTGCAGAGAAGGAAGCCATTGCTTCCTCCCATTCTTCCTGCTTCAACCTTGGAATTTACTGGACTTGGGACATGGCCAAGTCTCAGACTTTGTCAGGTGTCAAGGGTTACCAGACCAGAAACTAGATCCTGTCCTGACTTCCTCCCAAATGGTTAACTGGGTACCTTGCTCTCAGCACCTCTGGTGCCTACCTTGGACTTAGCTGTTTGCCTGACTAGCTCAACCTAGTCCATAGTAGGTGGTTGCTAGGTTTCATTGGGGCTAGCAGGGTCACATCACTGTTCTTGCTATATGACCTCAGGCATCTCAATTGACCTTTGAACTCTCTGGGGAAGATCCTTCATGACATACCTGGTAGGATTTCATTTCCTTGGCATAAGTCACAATCCCCACCAGCAAAGAGCCCTAGAATTAAGTTTAAGGAAATTCAACTTATACAAAAGCAGATTGGACAGGCGCACATGTTTTTAACTGGGCTGAAACAGGGACTACAGTCTGGGTTGGCCCATTGTCTGGCAAAGACAGAATGGCCCTGGATAGCACCGTTAGCTTTCTGGAACTATGATGGAGGAATGATGAGCTGCATAGCTCATGTGTGAGGTTTAAATGAGACCTTTCATGGCTGAGTTACCACCAGCTCTCAGTGATTCTTCTTTGGTTTGATATAAAAATAAGAATGGTCTAGACAGCTGGATGCATGTGCTACTGTGTGATCTGGCTGGCTTCAAGCAACACCCAATGTCTCCTCTCTGATGACAGTCCCTTCACCCTCTCCCGAAATTGAACAGACACCTGTTGCCTTTAAACCCTACAACTGCTGCCAGAAGGTTGCCACCTTCCACCTGGAGAGGGGCTGAGGCATGGGACTGTCCTTGTGAGGCCATATCTGTAGTGGGAATTTCTGGCTTCCTTCCTCAGCCCCTGCTCCCCGCTCTCTACCAGCTCTACCAGCCTGTGACTCACTGCACTCAATCTCCTTCCTCTTCCTACCGGCCCCTCCCCCATTGCACCTCCGTTCCCTAGGGAACCACTTCTGGCCAAATCCTAAATTCTCTTCATTACATAGGTCAATTCATTTCCTCCCTATGAGTGCCTCTTCCTGGGGGACTTCATATTCATAAATAACCAAATGTATCCTTTGGGTGGTGTTTTTTCAACCAGAGGATTGGAGCTATGTTGTTTTTTTTTAAGTTGAATTTTCTGGCCATCAAGCATAAACAACAGGGTTGTTTTTTATTATTATTTAAAAAATATCTTCCTACCTCATCTTTTCTTCATGATAACACCCAGCCCAGATGAGCACATCCAAGGCTGGGTAGGTCTGATTACTAATTATTTGTAATACTGAAAACCTTAGATGTCTTATTTATCTGCATTTCCTCCCAGGTGCCTTGCCAACCCACCTAGAAGCATTTCTCGCTGTTTCTCTTTGCTTTTCACTGAAAATAGAAATAATTTATCCAAATGCACAGAACATTGGGTGGAAGTAGGGTGCGAGGGAGCAGAGGGAAAGGAAATGAGTCTTTTGCCAAGATAGTTTTGGTTCAATTTCTGCCCCCTTTACTCAGCCTTTGCTTAAAGAGCAGGCAGGTGTGGGGGGGTGTCTCTGCTCAGCACAGCATCTGACTAAGGCAGGTGACTAAGTGATGACAGAAGAATGACTGACAGTTCTTCTGAGAAGGTGCTGCGAGCATGTTGTCCCTCTGTGGCCTTAGCGTGGAATATTTGATTCCTGTCTAGATGGCCAGCCATGCTCTGAGCCACAGAGTCATGCAATTTGACCCACCACATAAACTCAAACTCCAGTTTGAAAGTCAGAGTTGTAGTGGGTCTCAGGATTGACCAGAGGATGCGATAGTTTGTCTCTGCAGTGCCTCCCCAAGGCCATGTGTCAGGGCTTGGTCCACAGCTTGGTGCTCTTGGAAGGGTGTCACACCTTGAATGGTGAGCACCAGTGGGAGGTTCCACCGTGGTATGGAGTGCCCTAGAAGAGCTCTCTGCCTCCCTGTCCTTACTTTTCAGCCATCATGACGTAAGCAGTTTCCCTGTGCCAGGCGACTTCTCACCACAGGCCCAAAGCAATGGAGCCAATGACACATGGGCTGAAATTTTGGAACCTACATGATGAAATACATCTTTCTTCTTTTCAAGCTAATTTATTTCAGTTATTTGTTGTACTCGCAAGCTGACCAACACAATCTGGGTAAGAAAAGGCTGAGAGAAAAAAAATACTGGACTACTTATTATAGAGATTTAATTTGCTCAGTAAGTTGGGGGAATGCCTGGATATGTTACTTAAGATAGACTACTTTAGAAATGACCATCTTAGAAATCTTAATATGCTAATATGCACCATGGATTTCTAGGACTAGAATGATATATAAGTTTTTATAAGCAGCAAATTGTCTTCTAGTGAAACAGGCACCATTCAACCCACTTAATTGGTCTGTGGGCACAAATAATGCTTATTTCCATTTGGCTTCAAGTTCAAGAAGGTGAGGAGAAGCTAGAGGAGTTGTAGAGAGAATATCAGTTTCTGGGGAATAATCAAGATGCATGAGGAGATATGGGTAGACATTAACTTGGTGGATCTTAGCTTAGACCAAGGGCTGTAATGAAGCATTGGAGGTCATCACAGGCAAAGGAAGAGCAACTAAAGATTTAGCTGATAAGAAAAACATCTGACCTACTGGTGTGTGTTATTACTTTCCATCCTTCTCCATTCCTTTGTGTAGATACAAAGTTCCCTTCCTTGTGTCCTTTCCATTCTGTCTGTAGGGCTTCCCTTAACGGTTTCTCTGTGTGACTGAAAAGTCTGTTTGTGTTTGGTTGGGGATATTTTGTACTGGGTATAGAGCTCTAGGCTCACAGTATTTTTGTTTTTTGAGTATTTGAAAGTTGTTGCTCCACTGTCTTCCTACTTTCATTGTTTCCAAGGAGAAGTTTGCTGTCATTCTTACCTCTGTTCCTTTGGGTGTAAAATGCCATTTTTCTTCCAAGGGCTTGTAGGGTTTTCCCTTTATTGTTGGGGTTTAACACTTTGTGATATATCTTGGTATAATTCATTTCATGTTTATTGCATTTGGGGTTAGTGAAGTGGCTTTGATTTATGGGTTTAGCATTTTCATCAAATTTAGGAAAATTTTCAGACATTATTCTTTAAATATATTCTCTGTCCACCTTTCTCTTCTTGGAAACTGCAGTTGCATAGTTATGAGGCTGCTTGTAACTGTCTTGCAGATTACTGTGACTCCATTTTATTTTGGGGGAGGGAGTTCTTTTTAGTTCCTAAGTTTTATTTTGGACGTGTCTATTGCTGTGTCTTTAAGTTTACTAATCTTTTCCATTGAAGTATCAAAGACACTGTGTATGTTCTTTGTTGAGTCTTTCATCTCAAAAGTTGTGATTTTCATTGTCTGTAGTTCAATTGAGGACTTTAAAATACCTTCTTTGTCCATACTTTGTCCATATCTTGTGAATGTATTGGAATAGAGTTGTAATAAATGTTTTAGTGTCCTTTTCTGTTTGTTCTACCACTTTGTCAATTTCCATTTCTTATAATTATCATAATTATGAATCATATTTTCCTGCTGTTCCACACATCTAATTATCTTTGGATAGATGCCAGACATTGTGAATTTTTATTTAGTTTTATATTCCCACAAATATCCTTGAACTTGGTTCTGGGATGCAGTTCAATCCATTTGAGTCTTGCCTTTATGATTATTGGGGGTGGGTGTTAGGATGGCATCAATGAGGGATGTTTGATCTCTACTTCTGGTATAGCTTTCTTGAGTACTCTGCCAATGTGCCATTTCAAGGCTCACTGGTAAGAGTAGATACTACTCACAGTGCTGTGTGCACTGGGATTGTTCTCTGAACCTTCCAGATGGTTCTCTCCCATTCCTTGTGGTTTTCTTATACACATAGGCTCGTCAATACCCTGCTGAATACTGGAGAAGGGACTTGTGCAGATAACATTCATGCAGGGCTCTTCATCTCGGTATTCTTTGAGCAACCTCATCTGTCATTGTCTCCCCAGATGCCCAGTTGTATTTTCTTCCTTCAGAGGCCTCACCAGGCTCTATCTAGGCCTTTTGCAGGTTGTATCTGTAACCCCCAAAGGTGATAGCATGTTGAGAGTGTTAGGCTTCACTTCATGAGTTAAAATTATGGCAAAAAAAAACCCCTAAGTTGATATAACAAACTATTTTCTTGCTATCATTATTATCCTAAAAGTAAAAATCCTTTAATTGGTATTGTAGCATTTTTGTGCATAGAGCCTTTAATAAAGTAGGCAGGTAACAGCATTTGTGGATAGTTATTACAAATTCCTCTTGAAGCATGCGACAGGAAATAAATTACAACTCTCAGCAAAAAGAGTGATTTATTGACTTAATGCTCTTTGGCGAAGTCCACGGATTTGAGCCAGGCATATCTATCAATCAGTCTGAATGACAATTCCAAACTCACATCATCTTATGAGTTATAGACCAAGAAAAAAGAGAATCATCTGCTACCTAACAGAAGTAATCGAGTCATTGACACTTCCAGTGTCGTTAGTACTGTTTCCATCAAAGCAAATGACTTGTCATTTCTGCACATTGAGTTTGGGTTGGGTCTTGTTCTTCTACATGCTCTAAGCCCACCCATCCCTGTAACTGACAGTGCTGCTAGCACACATACTGTGGGGAGGGGCACAAGGTAGTACACCTGTGAAGTAAGAGCAAGCTATGCCAGGTGACCCTGTGAAATATCTACTTACTTAAATAATAAACAAAAATAAGTTGGCTGTGGTGGCATACTGTACCTCTAATCATAGCACTTGGGAGGCTGAGCCAGGAAAATCACAAATTCAAGGGCAGCTTTGGCTAAATAGAGACACTTTGCCTTGAAATAAATAGACACTGTTGGTGGGAGTGTAAACTTGTTCAATCACCCTGGAAAGCAGTGTGGAGGTTTCTCAAAAGGCTAAACATAGAGCTCCCCTAGAACCCAGCAGCCCCACTTTTGGGCATCTACACAAAAGATTACAAGCAAGACAACACTAAAGCCACCAACACAACTATGTTCATTGCAACACAATTTTTCATCGCTAAAATATGGAACTAACCCAGATGCCCTTCAGTAGATGAATGGATCAAGAAAATGTGGTATATAAATACACAATGGAATTCTATGCCTCTATTAGAAAGAATGACATTGCCCCATTTGTAAGGAAATGGAAGGACTTGGAAAAACTCATGCTAAGTAAAGAGAGCCAGACCCAAAGAAGCATAGACTGTATGGTTTCCCTCATTGGGAATAATTAGTACACGTCTAGGATAATCCTAGCAGAAGATCACAATAGCTCAATAGCTATGTCCATATGAACACATAAGATGATTCTAAGTGAAATGAACTCCAAGTTATGGAAACAAGTGGTTTATCATTATTTTCAACATATCAGGTGAACTTATTCCCTTTTTCTTTTGTCTTTCTTTCCCATGGTTTTGCCCCTGGTGTCACTGTAACTGATTTTGGTACTCTAGATATTGTATATATGTGTATTGGAACTAGGAAAGGGAAAGGAAATATTAAAATTGAGAGACAAAGGATTAAAAGACAAAACTATATGGTGTAAACCAACTGTACAACTCATGAGGGGAGGGAGATGAGGAGGGGGGAAGGTGGGAGATAAGTGAGGGAGGAGGTAACAAGTTGGATAAGAAATGTACTCACTGCCTTGCATATGAAACTGTATCCCCTTTGTACATCACTTTGACAATAAAGAAATGAATAAAACAGAAATAGACAATTGAGTAAAAATTTAAAAATAAAAGCTCAAGATTCTAAGTTCAAAATGCTACTGGGATGATTTAAGCATATTATAGGATTTCATATAATACATAACCATTGGTTTCTTTCTTGAGAATCATACAGTTTTATTGCTCTCCTAATTCTCAAAGTAATTCATGCTTATAAAAATTGAAAATTAAATTTTAAAAATTTGGGATGGGGTGGGGCTGATTAAGATACCTTGTATGTCTGTGTGGAAATGTCAGAATGAAACCCTCCTTTGTAAAACTGATGGATGCTAATTTTAAAATGGAAAGAAATCGGGACAATGGGGAACATTCTGCTGACTGTGGTAGATCCCAATAGTATTTCAGTGTTTGTACAAATTGTTAAAAAAAAAAAATAAAACATGACTGGTTTGAATTAAAATAAGGCCTATCTGTTCATTTTCTGTCCTTCATGCGTATAAATGAAGTTGAATACCAAAGCTTGGCATTTATACTCCCAATAACATGTAACATATTTTTCAATTAATTATGGCATATGTGCACTTTCAAAGGTCTCTTTCCTCTAATTACTCTCCAGTTACACCCTGCATTATGCTTTTTAAAATATATGCACATAATTAAGGTCCAGTCACTGCCACTGTTTCTGGCTGCTTCAGAATTCTGCTGTAATATGCATTTTATCTTGATACACTTCAGAGGGGTCTTAAAGATCTTCAAAGGAGGTATAGGTTGCCTGGAACTCATGGTCAATTTGTACTAATTGTGCTTTTCCATTCCTGCATTTACTAACCATTAACTCTGTTTTCAACCACATTTTACTGAATTCTGCTGTGTTCCAGCTACTTCCAGCGCAGCAGAGAAATGAGGCAAACAGAGCAGGCTCCTCTCCTCTCAGAATTTATCTCAGAACTTAGTGGGAGCTGGGGAGAGGAAAGGTAATGAAATAACTATAAACTAAGTGTGACAAATGTTAACAAAGCAACAGAACATTCAAATCTAGAAGACAGAGACAAGACTACCTTCTCAGCTTTGAACCTTCTGTCTATTGCCTGTACACTGTGGTTCCTTACATTGGCACAGTGGTGAAGATACGTTATAATATGACCTTGTCTGATGACCTTTTCTGATGCTCCCAATGTACCAGGTGTTGCAAATCATGCTCCATTTACTGGACACATATATTGTGATGAGGTTTGGGGGGATGGGAAAGCAGTACTATGTTTGAATTCAAAACGTTTGTGTTTGTGAGGCAAGTGCTTACCCCTGTACCCACACTCCTATGCTCTTTTGCTTTTCTTACAGTTATTCTTCAGCCAGGTGCTGGTGGCTCACACCTATAATATTAGCTACTCAGGAAATCTATCTGAGGACCACAGTTCAAAGCCAGCCCATGCAGAAAAGTCTGCAAGATTCTTATGTCCAATCAAAAGCAGTATGTGGGGCTAGGAATATGGCCTAGTGGCAAGAGTGTTTGCCTTGTATACATGAAGCCCAGGGTTTGATTCCCCTGTGCCACATATATAGAAAATGGCCAGAAGTGGCACTGTGGCTCAAGTGACAGAGTGCTAGCCTTGAGCAAAAAGAAGCCAGGGACAGTGCTCAGGCCCTGAGTCCAAGGCCCAGGACTGGCAAAAACAAAAACAAACAAAGAAACAAAAAAACAAATAGAGGAAAAAGCAGTACGTGGAGGTATTTCTCAAGTAGTAGAGCACCAGCCTTGAGCAACATAGCTCAGGGACAATGCCCTGAGCTCAAGCCCTAAGATCTAGGATCTGCACACACATACATAAAAGTCATTTTTCCACTCAAATCCCATGCTTGTTTCCTGAGGCTAGACTCTGAATGCCACCTTCCAGCTCTGCCTTGTATATCTGGAACCACAGGCTTGCGGCAAGCATGGCTTGTTTTTTAAATAAAATCTTGCTAACATTTGTCCTGGATAGCCTTGAACCACATCCCTCCCATCTCTATATCCCAAGTTGCTGGGAATACAGGCATGACCCACCATACCCATCTAGGAGCTTACGGACTTTTGACCTGTTGATGACAGGAAGTCTGTGAGGTCTGTGAGCTCTAAGGATGACAGTGACACTGTCATCTAGTATAGGCTTCAGTGGTATCTTTGCAGCATGGAGTGTACAGGAGGGACTGGTAGGTGGAGACAAGAGGACAATTTAGGGAACACGGATGCCTATGGGAGAGCCTAATGTAACTGTTGTCCAAGTTTTGGTCACAGATTGGCTGTGAGAGCAAAGAGGAGTCGGCAAATGACTCCCAGGTGCCTGGTCTTGAAGAATCTGGATGAGCCAGTCAGTGTACTCTAAGGGTAGTGATGGAGCAATAGTTCCCTTTCAATCAATATATAGATTTTTTTTCCCAGAGAAAAGCCAGAAATAATTTCTTCCTCTGGGATTCATTAGAGTCTTACAAGAAAAGAACCAAGACTTCTCACCAGTGCTCTCGCATCAAAGGGCATGTGTGAGAGGCTTACTTCATAAGTCTCTCACCCAGGGTCACGCAACAGTGTTCAGCAGGCCGAAACTCGCTTGCGGACCAAAGAGCTCATTTATCCTAAATTTTCAAACAGGGAGATCCCCCACAATCATTTCTGATTTCCATCTCTCCTGGAAAAAGAAAAAGAGAGAAGATCTGCTAATATTCGGATATGACAACAATTGACTCAAACTGGCAGCTGACTCTCTTCTTTCAAAGGCATCAGTGCCCTTAGTTGACTGCAAGCCTCCTTCCTCCATTATGCTACCCCAGCTGCAGACAGTGAAGGCTTCAATGACTGCCCCCACAGGCTCATGTCCCACCTGAGAGGGCTCTCTGCCCCCCCCCCCCGCCTCCTGTTCCTTGCTGCTCCAGGTGCAAGGAAGTGTGTGTGCATGCCTGTGTGTGTGTGTGCATGTGTGTGGGTCGGAGGAGGATGACTTAAGGAGGATGACTTAAGGACTCTCCTGTCCTCCCCCCTCCCTCCCTTCCTCTGAGAGTATACCTAGTGGCAGAGGCTGTCTGGGTGGCAGCCTTGGACTCCTGCCAGGTTCATGAATTTCATGAACATGTCTGTACTCTGAGAAATCAGTGTAAGAAATGTTATTTAATGCTCCAGAGACTTCACCAGAATCAAATATGCAGAAAATTTTCGCTCTGCCAGGAAAGGAGGAAGAAGGAAAATGTCTCTCATTGAAAGTCTGTTTTGTGATCTGTGTCTGAGACACCACAGCTTCCTGAGCAAGGTTATTACTTAACCTCACTTGAAAACTGGAGAAACTGAGGCACATCAAGCGATGACATTTCCTGTTCCGTTTGTAAAGGTCAGGGGAGAGCTGGAGTACAAGTGTGTTGTTCATAGCTCCCTCTCCAACGGACCCCACTTGAAGCCAGGTCTTGTCAGGCACCCACACAAAGGTACCCCGGGTCATACTCTGTGCCCTGTGTCCTGGGTGGTGGAGCAGGTGGCAAGAGTGAGGGTTTGCATCATTGAAATGTTGTCAGGTTCCATATTCCGCATGCTGACTCAGGGCAGAGGTGGTCTTCATACAGAAAGGCTTTCTCCCCACATTGGGCTTTGTTGCTCGTTTCCCTCCCAGCACCCCAGGAGAGCCCGCAGTGCTGGTGACCTCAATCGTGTACTGCTGTGGTTGAATCTTCAGTGGCCCTGGGCCCCGTGTACTGAGGCCTGGGTCTTCAGTTCCATGTGAGTGGGAGGTGGCGGAAATGGAAGGGTGGGGCCTAGAGAAGTCTTCTGGTCATCAAGGACCTGCCTTGAAGGGGACAGTGGGCCCCCAGCCTGAGCCATGAGCTGAGGAGTCTCTCCCTACAGTCTGCTTGGGCCTCGCCACAGGCCAAAGCCATGGAGTCAGGCAGTCACAGCCTGGCAATTTTGTGAGCCAAACTAAAGGTTTTCTCTGAGTAAGTTGACTTGCCTAGGCACTGGTCCCGGTGTCTAGAGGCGGACACCCCTCCTTCTATTACCTGGGGTCATCTTGATGGCAAGATGGGCATCCATGGAGGGCACCATAACTGTGTGACAGTCTTCACACTGTTATCATCCAGGCTCCGAATTTCTGGTTCACGGGGAGAAGATGGAGACAATGGTAACAAGCACTCCAGTCTGCCTCACACAATTCTTGTGCTACTTCCATGCCAGTATAAACCACAGCCCATGCCTGGCTGGGCGCTGGTGCTAGGACAGTGTGGCCCCTCCTAAACTCCGACGAAAGCAAAATGAAATATTAATGTGGTCCAGTGAAGTGAGGTTCATTTACAGAAGGTGGCCACATGGTTCACAAGTCAGAATGAAGAGTGTGGCATGACTGAAGTGTAGCTACATGGACGTGCTCTCTCTGGGACCTAAGAAGAAACAGCCTGACTCGGGGAGGCATTTCAGTTCTGGAATGTGCTGTACCGACTTAGGCTAGGTAGCTCTGTAGTCCCAAATGTGGCATCATCTACTGCCTTGCGTTCATGGAAAGACAGAATCATAATGAAAATAATGCATATTATCTATAGAAAATCTCTGGAACTGATGAAGGAACTAAGAAAACCCTGTGGGGGCTGGGAATATGGCCTAGTGGTGTGCTCACCATGAAGCCCTGGGTTTGATTCCTTGACACCACACATATAGAAAAAAACCGGAAATGGCACTGTGGATCAAGTGGTAGAGTGCTAGCCTTGAGCAAAAAGAAGCTAGGGACAGTGCCCTGAGTTCAAGCCTCAGGACCGGCAAAAAAACAAAAACAAAAGAAAACCCTGTGTTTGTGTGTTACATGTTTACATGCTCCAGGTACAAGATCAGATCGTGCTATTTAGTCTATGCTACAAATATATGAGAATGTATATTTACAGAGTTGGAGTTGCACTATTTATAAATGTTGACTTTTAGCTTCTTTGTGTTTAATCATTCAGGATAATTGCCTAGCACTGTTTCTGGATAAACCAGTTCATTCCAAGTTCGGCAGCATTTCATAATTGCCTGGGGAGTTTAAGCAGCCCCAGCCCCTTGCACACAACCACAGTGGGAACCCTGGGTTAGGAGTTTGCATTCTTATGGGCTTCCTATGGACATCTCTGGTGATTCAGACACAGCCTGTCCTGCTGTGATGCCCCCCCCCCCCGCCTCCACGTTCAGAGCCACTAGTGTTTCTGTGCCAGCTAAGCCTTGAGAAGTGCACCAGGCACAGTGCCCCCTCCTGCTCAAAGAGTCCTCCAGGATTTCTCCTTGGATATAAATAATTGAACTGGGGGAGTGGGGAGGGGAGAGGAGAGCAGAAATAAGGAAGGCTCATTGGACAAGCAAGGTCCTACTTCTTGTTATCCAGCATGACCCTGGATGTGTGATCTCATTCTGATAATTCCTTATAAGATTTAGCATCTCCCTCCCACCTTAGATTTTGACCTTCTGTTTAATGCCATGACAAATAATATCTCTATTTCCTTAATCCTCTCTAATTCTTTCCCAGTAGCTGCACCTTGCTGTCTATTCTGGTCCTGCATTGGGAAAGGGCTCGCTGCCCCTTCTAGGGAGCTGCTTGAAGTCTTATCTGTGCCCTCTGGGTGCCAGCTCTAAGCCTACTGCTTTGGGATTAACCCACTGCCCCCCAGGCATTTCATTTCATGATTCTAGCAGCACCTGCTGCAAGCCTGCCCCCTAGCCAGCTGGCCTCCTTGTGTGGTATCTCTGGAGTTCTAGGTTTGCAGGCGGGGGGGGGGGGGGCGGGGGTGCCCCTTATGAGGGCCTTGATCTCTCACTGTGTTCTCAGCAGATCTTCAGAGGCTGTGTCTGATGCAGGCCTGTCTTCCTGCTTCCACTTAACAGTGAAGTGATTGGTGCTCTCGTCCCTGGGCCTAGCTAGAAGGTCTTTGCTAGTCCTCCTCCATCTCCTCCCAAAGCTGCAAGAATGAGGAGTGGTCATGCCGCTCAGCATCGGATTTGGAGTCAAGGGTCATTATTTGCCCTCTTCTATGCTTCCCGCCCCCATCACCCCCTCAGGGATCCCAGGCCACTGCCCTTGTGACATTCCTTCCTGGCCTCACTCCACCAGGACTGTGGCTCACCAGTGCTCAGGCCTTCAAGCTCCATTTGTAGGTTCCTTTGGCCAGCAGAATGACTGCCATGTTGAGTCTCATCCTGTGAGTCACGTATTAAATGCAGATACTTCACAGCTTCTTCAGGATGGTGAACGCTGGCGCCCCTGGCCACAAGTTGGGGCTGTTAGTGGTTAGTGATGTCAGCACATCACTGATAGCCCTCACTTTCTTAGAACTCATTGTCACCCACCTGTGGAATAGCAGCCCCCTAAGGGAGCCTCTGCAATTCCATGCTTTCTGCTCTAGCCTTGCTAGTGGTCTATCGGCCTCACACCCATGCGTGAGGAGGTGCTGACAGACATCATGGTTCCGGTGAGGGAAGCCTTCATCCTCCTGGCCCTCCCCACACCGTCTCCACCACTACTGCATTCTGGGGAATCAGAAGCCTTGAACTAATGGTTTCGGAGTTTCCACTCGAACACAGAGATCTTGGAAGCAATTATTCTTTCAAATTCCCTAAGGCTGGAGTGAACAGGGTTGGAGTGTGGTATTCTGGTTGGTAGGAGACAATAAAACAACTTCTTTCTCAACTAGGAAGGATTCTGATGTCCAAGTGCTGTGCTAAGTACTTTTGGAGGCTTTGCTTCCTTCCATTCCATTGTCCTATCATCCCACAAGGGGAGAAAGCAACAGCTGCCCACTAGAAAAATGAGACCCAGAAAGGCAAAGCACAGTGCTCAGTGCCTACTGAACATCATCAGAATGTGGGGTGAAGGCATTGATCTTTGATCTCAGGACATCCTGAAGTCCGGGTGCTGTATGGGGCAGTGGCATGTCTTCCTGTCCTCTTTCTTGTCTCCTCCCTCAGAGTCACAGTGCAGGATGGTGGGGTCTTGAGATGCACGTCTTTCCCTGAAGCGTCTATGGCTCATAACTGCCACCTTCTGTCCCACCTGTCCTTTCCCCATCCATCTTCTGTCCCCCACAGACCCCATGGACAAGAGATGACCAGCTCTGCATGGCCAAGGACCCACGGGACTTCTGAGGAAGGTGGGGGCCTTGTCCAGGGTGCAAGAAGAGCAGAAATGACAATGGGACTCTGGTGCCCAAACAATGTGTGGTCTTTTGTCACTTCATCATTTCCTGGTCCCTTTGGCTTGTTCTTGCCATTGAAATCCTGTGTGAAAAGGCCATTGTGCTGTCTTCCCAAACAGAATGGGGCCAGTCAGTCCCTGGCAGACAGGAACTTTGCCTTGCCCTGGGCAGGGCCATTGTCCCAGGTCCTTCTTCCCTCACAGTAACAGTCAGGTGACACGAAGAGCCTGAATGGGGCAGCTGGAGGCCCAGGGACAAGCATACCAGCTGTGCAGAAAAGCTTGATTCTTTTTTATAGTTGTGGGGCTTGAACTCTGGGCTTGGGTACTGCACTTGAGCTCTTCAGCACAAGCTAGTACTCTACCACTTGGCCACAGAGCCACTTCCAGTTTTTGAGTGGTTAATTGGAGATAAGACTCTTACAGACTTTCCTGCCCCGGGTGGCTTTGAACCACGATCCTCAGATCTCAGCCTCCTAAGTAGCTAGGATTACAGGCCTCAATGGGCCACTGGCACCCAACAAGAGTTTGATTCTTTGCCTTCAATTTGGGTATCTCCAGGCCATCTTGGGGTGTGGGGCAGGCAATGGAGAACTGAAGGGCTGGGCCTTTCAGGGACTTACCTGAAAGTGCAGCCTCTTCCCTGGCCCTTGGCCAAATTCTGGAATGTGGGCACAGAGAGCATCTATGTGCTCTTTGGAAAACTTTTCTTCCTAGAACTGAACTTCTGAAAAGTTGAGGTGTGCAGGGATCACCTGGGAGTTTGCTACAATTCTAGGTTGGATTTGACCTGAGATTCTTCATTTCTAACACACTTCCCAGGGTGGGCCATGTGCCTGGTCCAGGGACCAAGTTTTCAGTGGCTGGGATCTAGCACCTGGTTTAGTATAGTGACTTTGATCTCTTCTTGCTTTTTTATGAAATTAGAGCCTGAATTACATTGCAAAGAAGAGTGTGTGTGTGTGTGTGTGTGTGTGTGTGTGTGTGTGTGTGTGAGAGAGAGAGAGAGAGAGAGCATTCACTTCACTTAGCTCTCCATCCAATAAACATGCACGGAGGGTGCACCATTATTTAGGAGAGGTAGACTGGGCCAGGCACTGTATTGTGGGCTTTGGTAGATGAGCAATGGTAAGCCAGGGAGAGCAGTGGTAAGCCATGGTAAGCAATGGTAAGCCATGGTAAGTGATGGTAAACCATAGTAAGCAGTGGTAAGCCCTGGTAAGTGGTGGTAACCTATGGCAGAGTTCCAGATCTGCACAGGGGCCAGAGGGTGGCATGGGTTGGGGAGAAGTGGTGGTGAGCACCACCTTGGATCTGAGTCTGTTTTACCCAGGAAGTGATGTCTGAGTTAAGGGTTTTTGTTGTTGTGTGGGGTTTGAACTAAGGACTTGAACTTGCAAGGCTAATGATCTACCACCTCTGGGCTTCCATTTTTAGGATATTAGATGAGTACACTGTGTCCATTTCTCCAGGTCTCTTGGGCTTTTCTGCCCAGGCTGTCCTTGAACCATGATCCTCCTAATCTCAGTCTCCCAAGTAGACTAAGTTTTGAAACCAGGCATTGAGCTGGCAGACGGACATGATTCTGAGCATATCAAGGTCATAGTGGGCTAGGTGTTCAGGACAACTTGGAGATGGCCTTGTTGGAATGTCAGCAAGGCTATGGAAGTTGGTGTTAAGTGATCCGTTCTCATGAAAGAAGAACCCAAATGTCTTCCATAGTGCCACCATAGTGGATTCTGAGTTGCGAGCAATGTCCCTGGATGTGACACTAAGATGCCATCTGCCTGGTTGGTCTCTGGGAGCTGGCAGAGGCCAGCTGACAGCTGGGTAAAGAAGACAGGGGCTCTGAAAACAGCGGTCCATGACTTTTTCCCCAGAACATAGCTCCCCAAGGTGAATGGCTTCCTTCCTTCTGTTCACTGTCATCTCTGCAGCTTTCAAAGTAATCTGCTATGTTGAATGGCAGAATAAATGGAAATGTTAGACTCGACTTTCTGATTATCAGAAGCATTGGAATATTTCTAAACATGGTGAGTGTCATGAAGAAAGTTTTGGCGCTGCAGTGATCATTCTAGAAGCAATAGGGTGGAGGGTTGAGAGGTGAGGAGATGGCAATGATCCTTAATGATTTTGGAGCCAAGGCAGGCACTTGGGGTTGGACAACAGTCAGATATTAAGTAGGCTCTGAGGTCATTGCATTGCATTTTAGAATGAGCATTTGGAAGCCATCAATGACTGGGTCTGTGTTTTCTCCCCTTGAATTATTTTGTTGTGCCAGCTGAATGGCTGTGTTGTCTGATCATGCTTCAGTGAGTTTCTGCCTGCCCCTGGTAATGGAGGACCCTTCTTTCCTCACAGCCTGTCTGCTTCTGCATCAGGCACCTCGTCTTGGAGGATGGAGAGATGGACCAGAGGGGGTAATGGGGGAGCCAAGAGGACACATCTCCTTTGAACCCTGGCCCTTCCTACTGAGCTGGCTAGCTGTGTGTGTGGCATCTTCATTTCCTTCTTCCCACCCACAGCCTGTACCTCCTTCCAGAAGGCTTGTTGTTACATGTGGGGGTTACCTCTTCATCTGGGACACCTCACCTAGGACTTGGTTGATTTGTGGGTCAACAACCCTTCCTTTTCTGTCTGTGTTATGTTTAGAGAGGGATGGGAAGAAGAGGCCAGAGCCTGACAGTCTTACAGTGCATCTTCTTGCCCCATCCCTGCTAAACCCTCCGGGTGTAGCTGGAGTCCACATGAACTGGTTTAAGGGACAAGCACAACTGAGCCATCCCCAAGCACTGCCAGGTGGCCAAGGTCCTGTGAGGAATGGAGGCGGGGTGGGTTCACTCCTGCCTTCTTCCATTCCAGCAAGAAAGGCCCAGCTCTGTCTGCTGGGCAGGTTGCTGGGCAGGTTATGCTGCTGTCTAATGAAGCTGAGGGCCCCTGTCCCATACGGGGCTCCCCCTTGATGGGTGATCCTCAGCCTTCATCAGTCAGGGATGCTCCTAACTTCAGTGCTCCTCAACTGGGCTCAGAAGTGCTTCGATGAGGCTGTGGGACAGACACCCTGAGGGGTCAGATGGCTGAAGGGAGCTCTGTGGTGTGCAAGTCCCTCACTCCTCTCTGCAGAGGAGAAACAGGGGTTCTAACCCCCACCCACTTTTTCTTCCAGCCACAGGCAAGAGAACTGAAGTTTCTTTGAGGTTCTAGAAACTGCCTTTCTCCTCCTGACTCCTTGCTCTTTAATAAAGGAAGCTCATCAGGATTAATTAATAGCACTCCACATTCTACTACATCTGCCAGATCATTTGGCTTTTTGCCAAGTGGAACTTTCAGTCTAGGATTTGTTGCCTTCTATTTCCTCACTAATTTCTTGTTTTTTGAAGGGGAAGAGAAAATTTAACAAATTATAGCTTCACATGTTGTCGATTTTAAAGGCTGGAAAATTTTGATAGACTGAGCTTTCTCCACTTAAAGTTGACATGCCCTCACCAGCTTATTCTTTATGCAGATCTTGTGACCTCTTTTTCCTAAGGCTTTCTTCCCAGATACCATGACGAGTTGAACTTACCCTGAAAGTTCAGGCTGAACTCCTGAGGGTGAGTCACTTGCTTTATAATTTCTTGAGAGACACTGCTTATTGAAGAAGAACATTCCATTAATGTCTCCAATTACCCTTATTCCCAGAGGAAAATCAATTATCCGGAGATGATGGGGGAAATATCCAGGAAGAAAGCGACTACTCGTAGCTGCTCTGGTTCCTGGGGTTTGTATTTCCAGAACTGATGGCCTGTTTCCTCTAACTTGTTTATGGGACTCAAGGAGTCCCAAACTACTGAAGGGAAAGTCACAAGGTGCCAGGGGCATCAGCACACTGGCTTCTGGGATGGCCTGTCTTCTGTAGGGCCTGGGTATCCACATCTCTCCACTGCTGCTTACCTGTCCTGTCCAGGGCTTGGCTTGGGAATGAATCCTCTCCTGGCCTCCTTCCACCACTCTGCCGTGGGCCCACACAGCCCTCGCGGCTTCATTGGAGCAAGTGCTTTTCCTTGAGGACACTGATTGGTCCTGACAATCGGGTTCGTGGCTTCTACCTCCAAGCATCCTGTCTCAGTGGATCCTGTCTCAGTCATCCTGTCTCATCTCTTTACTTGCAATCTCTTTTATCTTAGCCTGGAAGGCTCACCTCCAAACTCCAACACCCCACATTGGAAGGAGCCACTCTCCCTCTGGCTGGAAGTTTGCTTTCCCCTTTGTCAGTGGGAGAGAGTTCCCCAGCAGAATGATACTTGTGTCAGAACCCCCATTGTGGCCTAGAAGACTTTTCAGGATGGTAGGCAATTGGCTGCCGATGACTTTTCTTCCAAATGTTTTAACACTGCCCAAGGAAACACTAGCTTCTTTCCTTTCCTCCACGTTGTTAGCCCTGTTCACAGCTGAGGCATGTGGTCATTGAGGTGGGCAGGAGAGCCTGTACAATCATTGTGATCTGATTATGTAGCTGAGTGGCTTTAGTGGGCAAGGCACAGTGACCCACGGAGGTGACGGTAGGGAAGGGGGTGCCTTAATGATAGACTGGACCAACTGTACAGCAAATGGAATGAATTAAACAGCTGTCAGGGTCCAAGATACTTTGGCGGGGGTGGAGGGAGAAGGTTGATCTCAACTGAATCCTCTTCTGTTCTTTTTCTCTGTCCCTCCTTCTCTTCCTCCTTCCCAGCCTTTTTGTTTCTCTGCTTGACTCTCCATTCATGGCCTTTGCTCCATGAGCTCACTCCTTGGGCTTCCTCATGGGTTTTTATTACGGAGAGAACCCACTGCATGAATGAACGTCAATTCCCATTAATTGGTGAAATCCATTGGCCACTGTTTTCTGATTAATTTTCTTGGGACAGGAGTGCTGGGCTGCATAGCATCCCACACAGGATTAAGACTAGAGTCCGTGCAGCATGATGCCACTCACGAGGGACACTGTGGGGGTCTGTGCCCGCAGGGAAGGGGGTTTGTGTCCATGTTGTTCTTTCCTTTTCAAATAGCAGCCAGGAGAAGGAATGGGAACCTCCGGGGGAGGTAGACTCTGACGGTTAGACTCGGGGAATGGCACAAACTTTTTTAGGAGGAGACCAGTGAGTGTGAGGAAATGTCATCATCTTTTGGTTTGGTTTTGAAGAATGCACCAGGAATCTATTATGTCTGCAGAGAATGAGCCTCTGTGGTGCCGGCGCCCATGAGTTGCTTGGTTCTCTTTCATCAATGTCCAGTGCAGTGGGTGGCTCCTGCTGCTGCACATTTTCACCTGTTTTCCACAGATTCTGTGCCCTCCTCCCACCTTCCCTGAGATGTGCACATGTGCACACCATATATGAGGCAAAGAATACAGGGTCGTCTAAAATCAATAAAACAAATTAAGAAAGATCCTTTGTTTCCTTATCTTTGAAGTTGGTTTCAGTATGTATGTTATTTTATATACATATGGGTAACTCCTTCTTGCTTTATACCTGTGAGGGAGGCTTGGAGAGGATGCATCTTGGTACAGAGACAATGAAAGCTGAATGGGGGGGGGGTTATGGAATTTACTTGAAGTGTATCCCTCCGATTTCCCTCCAAGCTTCATGCACCAAAGGGTTGGTCACCACCTGTTGGAACTATTTCAGAAGTTCTGAAAACTTGAGAAGGTGGAGCCTAACCAGGAGTAGGTGTTGTATCTTCCTCCAGACCCCTCTCTGTCTCTCCTTCTCCACTTTGTGGCTGCCATTAGGTGAGCAGCCTGTCCCTTCTCCTCCTCCCATGATACTCTTCTTCACCAGAGCTCAGAAACAATGGAGCCTGCTGACCTTGCACTGAAGCCTCTGAAGCCATGAGCCAAAGGAAACCTGTCTTGGGAGGTTGTCTTGGGAGGTATCCTATATAGAACCAGAAGTCTGACTAATCCAGAGAGCAAAGAGGAAAGATTTCTGGAGATTAAGGAGGGAGGAGATGGGAGTTTTGGGTTGTTGTTGTTGGTTTTGGTTTTTTTTTTCCAGAGGGAGATGTGAATATTTTTGACTCTGGGACAAGGCGCTCTCATTCCTACAGGGGGAGAAGGTGGGGCTTTGTTGTCTAGTTCTGCATGTGGGCATCTGAGGTTAAGGTCTGCCACTGCAAACCCGCATGCCAGGGAGGGAGGAAGAGGTGAGGTCTATGGGGTGGAAGGAAGGCACACCCACACTCACACAAAGGAGGAAAGGGAGGCAGGGCCCAGAGGCCTAGAAACACCACAAAATTGGAGGCAAATACTGTCCATCTTCTTCCTCATCTGTCCCCAGTGTTGGACACTCCCTGTGTAATGCAGGGAGGAGGGGCCGTGGGCTCTCACTGGAAGCAGAGGCAGAGGCAGAGGCAGGCTGAGTCCTCCTGAGAGTCAAGTTTCCTCACGCAGCTCTAGCTGACATCCCTGCCCTCCTTGATTTGCAAACTGATGCAGAATCCCTTAGCCCACCACTCTTCTCCTGCCCAGGAAACAGAATTAGAACAAAGGCTGGATATAAACCAGCACCAGTTCATCATTCTCCTTCAAAGAGTCTGTTAAATGGGGCCCAGAACTCACGAGGGTGGACAAGTCTTTGAGACCCCTTCAATGGTCCACGGAAATAAAACTATTTTCACAGCACTAACAACATGCCTGCATGTTTTCATTTCTATCCTCTCATGAGGAGAGTGGAATTTTCCAGATGTTATGCAGCAGGTTAGAGCAAAACAGATCAAGTGCAAAAGCAGATTGAAATATACTTTTTTCCCCCTAACTACATATTTCTGTAAAATCTGATTTTCTTTATATATTTCCATCAAAATAACATATTGCAGCAGATTGAATGCAGAAGATAGGAACAGCCAGCTGTCTTCTACCAAGCCAAACTTCAAGAGATTGGAAAAATTTAAATCCATCTCAATTCCACTAAGTATATATTTTAATAGAGTTACTTTTCATATAAGGCAAACTTATTTGATATGCACATTTAAATATTTTTATTATCTTTAAGCAGTTGTACAAAGGAGTTACCATTCAACAAGGCAGTTTATGAATTCAGTGCATCTTGATCAATGCCATCCCTTTCAACATTCTCACCCACTCCTCCCCTTACTTTTCTTAATATTATTGGATATGTATTGATTTTTTTGCCATTTAACAAAGCAGTTTATGAATACAATCCATCTTAATCTGTGCAAATGGTACCTAAACCAATATGAATTTGTTTCCTATTTGAAGTTTTGCTCCAACAAACATCAATCAATGTAATATATGTAAATAAGCATGGAGAGTTTGTTGGATGTTTTGAGGCCCCACATTTGTGTATGTTTACTGTGGATTTCCAGGTAGTGCTAGCACAGTGGTATGCCACACTCCAACCTTGGTGTCTTCTTCTAAGCGATCCCATACACATGGCCACATGGCCTAGCATGGCTCTCTTTTGAGAGATCTCCACACATGCAGAACTACTTTAGATTAGGGTCTATCTTCTCAAATATAGGTTCATTCCCCTCCCCCCCCACCCCCGCTCCGCCCCTGGCAACAGTGGCTCATGCCTGTCATCCCAGCTACTCAAGGAGCCTGAGATCTGATGATTACAGTTCAAAGCCAGCCTGGCAGAAAAGTCTGTGAGAACCTTATCACCATCTAGCTAGCAAAAAGCCAGAAGTGGAGGTGTGGTTCAAGTAGTAGATTGCCATCCATGGGCAAAAATGCTAAAGGAGAGTACCCTGGCCCTGTGTTCAAGCCTTGGTACTGGCATGCACAAGTGTGCTCACACAGACACACACACAGACACACACACATACACACACATGTGTATTTAATGTAGAATTCAAAGAAGAATAATTAGAAATGTCCAGAGTTTATAAATAATTGTCTGGGTAGTTGCAAGAACTGAATGAAGTTGGCCTCTCAGGAGAACAAAATTATGGTCAGAAGGGATCCAGGGAAATGGATGCTGTTAGTAATGGATGCTGCCACAGAGAACTGGGGCTCCACCCACCTGGAAGCTTCTGAGCACCAACTTGCCACTGAACAGCACCACGGCCACCTGTGTGACCATCAGACCACCAGAGAGCAGCACCATGGCCACCTGCATGCTGTCACTTGGTGGTCCCTTGTGAGAACAGCTCTCCATGCTCCACCTGCAACCCAGAGACTCAGACTCTGCACCTGGGGATTCCAAAGTCTGCATTTTAGTTTTACCTCCTGGGGTGAATCATCATGCAGCCAGGATTAGGAAGTCCTTAATAGCCTCCTTGACGTCTATCAGGCAGTCTTGGGAGATACAGAAGTTGTTTCTTTTGTCTCAAACACTTCCTCTAGCCACCTCCTGTGGGCTCAAAGCAACAACCAACCTCCTTTGGCAATCATTTTTTGATGTTGTTCATGGTTCTACGTTTATGCAAACAATATACTTTCTATCGTGTTCATTCTCATTGACTCTCCATAACTCTCCCTCCTCTTTGGAGATCACATTTAGGGTGCCCCTCCCCCATCCATCTCCCCCCCACCTCCCATCAGACAAAAACCCACCTGGAACTCTGCCTGAAGGTCAGAAAGGAAGGGCTGGGAGATTGGGAACAAGGACAGACTCCTTGCACAAATGTGGAAGTAGAGGCCAGGGGCATAGGCTTCAGGGCTCCAGGCCACTTTGGCAGGCAGGGAAACAGATGGATATTGATTTCTGTGAACTGACCCCCGGCACTCTGTGAAGGAGCCAAGTTGTTTCTGCAGACTGTGAAAAATGCTAGCATCCGTGTGGCCACTTCTGGCTAATGATAGATGATGGCTCAGAACGCAGAGGAGGATTCTAGCTATCTCTGCTGCGTTGTGTTGTTGTTTCTGCATGCAACAGAGGCAGATGATAACCTCCCAGCTCCTTCTGGCTCCCTTCACTGCACCCCTTCCAGAACGAAGTGAGCTAGCCCCCTTGAAGCTGCTGTCTGGAGCAGAACAGAGCCCTGCAGACCCCTCTCCCCTGTCCTCTCTTCCCCCCCCCCTTCCCTTCCCACCAAGGGCACTTACACCTGGACTTCCATAAAAAGTGATTTTCTTGCTTTGCATTTGACTTTTAACACCTGTATTTGAATTTCCGATCACAGAGTGTTATTTTGTGTACTTTCTCTGTTTCCATATAAATGGGATCATGTGGTATCTGTCGGTGTCTTTCTCCTTACCTTTATACTATTTCAAAGGCATTTATTTCACATTGTTGGAGGCAGTTATGACTTCTGCATTTTGCAACAGTTGGAAAACCTTCTATCACCGGAGGATTACTGAAATTTGTTCATTCATTCTACTGGTGATAGATGTTTATTTGTCTTTCAATTTGGCATTCTGATCATCAGTATTATTAAGAATATTCTTTACTGTGGTTCACATAACAATACACTTCCATAGTGTACACCCAGAATAAAATGTCAAGATCTCAAGAAATGTACATCTTCCCTTTTCTAATGGAAGGGTCATGGGTTTCCAGAGCGGTGGTGCTCATTATTCTCTTATCAGTGTGATGTTCCCTTCCTCATCAACTCTTGACAAGGCCAGTCTTTTTAGTTTTTGCCAACCTGGTAGAGAATGCTCAAGTCACATGATGGTTTAATTTATTTTGCTCTGGGTGTGTGTTTTTTTTAATGAAGTCCAGTGCCTAGTCTTATGCTTTTTATTTGTCCTTTAGGTAACTTCCTCTGAATTCAAGTTTTGCCTATTGTCATCATACAACATACCCCTTTACATCTCCTTATCCCCTTTCTCATTCTTAAAACAGTTTCAACAGGTTCCATCATTCTATTGTCACAATACAGATAAACTTTATCACTTCTGTGTGTGTGACAGGATCTTTCTGTGCAGCCCAGGCTAGCATTGAACTTGAGAATTTCCATAATGTAGGCTGGGCTGTTTGTTTCTTATAAATAATTATAGATAATCAGTTGTATAGGTTGTAAATACCACTATTCAATCACCTTTTCTTCTCTCCCTTTTAAAATGATGTCTGGATGAACATAAGTTTCCAATTTTAAGTAAATGAAGTTTTTAGTATTTCCCCTTGTGAATGAAAGCTTTGTGTTATAAGAGCTCTTTCTTTCTCCTAAGATCTTAAAGGAATTCTCTGTACCATTTCTTCAGAATTACTGTGTTTCATGCATTTAGATCTGTAATGTACCTGGAAGCCATGTTATAGACAATCAGTCAAGTTTCTGTTTTTTATTTTTTCTCCTATACACAGGCAACTTCTCCAGCCTCAGCCAATAAAGAGGAGGCCCTTTGCCGTTCCTGCAATGATACCTGTGGATCCGCAGATAATTTGGTGGGGCCTCTTTTTCTCAACCATTGGCTCATTTGTCTACCTTAGAGCCAAGATGGTTTTCATTGTTACAGCTTCATGGTAAGTTTGATATGCTGCCTATGAAGTTCTTTTATTTCTCTTCAGACGTCTTGAATATTCTTGGTCCTTTTTACTTCCATATACATTGTAGAGGCACTTTGTTGACTTCTGTAAAATTTTCCTGGAATTTTAATGGGTGTCTTACTGAGTCTTTATAGATCAATTTGAGGGGAATTGGTCAGTTTTATGATAGGCAATCTTCTAAGCACTCATTATGATACTTTTCTATATTTAATTCATTTTTCTTTAACATCTCTTGTTAGTTTTATGATTTCTCTAGAAAGATTTACAGAGCTTTTATGAGTTTATTGTCAGGAGCGTCATCTTTTTAAGGATATTGTAAATAACAACTTAAAATTGTTAATTTTCTATTGTCATTGTAAGAAGGTCATATTGATTTTGTTATCTTGTGACCTTACCAAACCTTCTGAATGATTTAAATAATTAATTTTATATATTTCTATTGATAACATCAGCTTTTACTATTTATTGCCAGTTCATGTACTTTTTATTTCCTTTTGGTTTGGCTTAATGGCCATGGCCAGAATCTCAGGACAACATTGCTTGAAAGTGACAAAGTTGGGATTTATCATTCATTCTTTATTTCAAAGTTAACAACTTTAAATTTCTACTAGAAAGTAAGATCTTCCATATGTGTTTAACATAAACTTTAGAGGTTTAAGGACTGTCCTATTAAGTTTTCAAAAATCTTTAATCATATCTGAAAATCAAATAATTTGATCAAACATTGTTGTTTATTTACTAATTGGATAATATATTTTATGTCTTGTAAACTATTCATGTAATGAGTTAGCTGTTTCCTAATATTAAGACAAACTGCATTTTTGGAATTAATCTACTTTTGTCAATATTTAGCCTTGTTGTTTGTTGCTGGATTTGTTTGCTAATACTTTGTTGGGGATTTTCAATTCATACTTTTCTTCCAGCATCTTTATAGAACTTTGATGTTGGGTTTGTCCAGTCTCATAAATAATTTCAAAAGTCAGTTTTTTTCCTGGTCTTCTGGGGAGAATATAAAATAATAGTTGTTTTGTTCTTAAGTATTGGTGGAAGTCACTGAGGAAGGCATACCTTAGTAGTTTGAATGCTACTAGATTTTCTGTTTCTTCTTGTGTTATTTACAGCCTACAAGTAAGCTGCCTCATTGGCCCATATTTCTTATGTGTTTTGACAGGAGCTTGAGCATAGTGTCTTCTTATTGCTTTACTGGTTCTATGAACTACAGAAAAGTCCTTTTAGAAGCGATTACTTGTGCTGGGCACCCATGGCTCATGTCTGTAACCCTAGAAATTCAGGAGGCTTACATCTGCAGATCATGTTTCAAAGCCAGCCAAGGCAGCAAAGTCTATGAAACTCTTATCTCCAATTAACCATCAAAAAGCTGGATGTAGAGGTGTGGCTCAAGTTGTAGAGAGCTAGCCTTGAGCCAAATAAGCTCAGGGACAATGTCTATGCCCTGAGTTCAAGCCCCAGGGCTAGCACACAGAATAGAGACACTATTTGTGTCCTCTTCCTCTACTCCCATTTGGTGAGTATTGTCAGCTGCTTATTAATTTACTTAGCCAAGAAAAGAATTACATCTTTGTTGAGTCTTTTTTGTATATTCATGTTTCATTTCCTTAATTTTACTTGCCTTAGGTCTATTTTGGTGCATTTTTTATAACTTCATGAGTATAAGGAATAATAATTACCAGTGGCCTATTTTCAAAGCAAGGTATCTGATCAGACCTTGAGTTAAAAATTACTAAAAGCTTACTTGTATAGTGGCAATTATGAAGTTTGTACATTCATGACGTTCCTATGTAACTAATAAGAGGGAACAAAGAAAACAGCCCAGATTCCTCTCAATGGATGAATGGGTCAAGAAAATGTGATATAAATATATATATGTATATATATATACATATATACATACATACATTTATATACAAACACATACACACACATATATGCACAACAGAATTTTACTCATGCATTAAAAAGAATGATATTGCATCATTTGCAAAGAAATGGAAGGCACTGGGGAAAAAGTCACATTAAGTGAAATAAGTCCCACAGAGATAAAAGACCCATGACTTCTCTCATATGTGGAAGCTAGAATTAATTTATAAATGTATAGGTAAACATTTCAAGAAGATAGTGTGCAAGTGTACACAAATGTATTGACCAAAATATGGTAGGTTTGGGGGAGAACTAAAACAGTGTAATTCTTTAGGATGGCTAACTCACAGTCCAACAAAATAAACACCAGGACATGTATACTCACATGAGTGAGGAGGATGCAGTTAAATCTCAGTGCATATCCTACAAAGTTAAGAAAATTGAGAAAAGGGGTGGGTGGGATGGTTAAGAATGATGAAAGGGTTAACACTGAACAACAAGCATTGCATTCATACATTGCTTTGTGGAATGGCTATTCTTTTGTATGACTACTTAAAGATAATAATTAACAAGAGAAAGTCATAAAGAGTTATTACCATTTTCTTGGGGGAAAGTTGGACGGTGCTGTTTGGTGAATGAAGCTCCCATTAAATCATTGTCATGTCCTCTGAAAGTGGAGCAGCTTTTGGCATTCATATGTAATTTAAGTAAAGAGACTGATTTTCTAGTGTGTCTGAATATATCAAACAGATCTCTTCTCACTATCTGAGTTTTCACCTGTCCCTGGAGCTATATGATAGGGTAACCACAGAGTTTTTTACATGGTGTGGGGAGTCACTCTTTTATTTGACAAATCACCATGCTGGCTTCTTGGGACCATTTGAGCATCAAGATCATAAACAGCAACATTATAACCTGCTACAATTCTCATCTTCTACAAGAATTCAGACTGTATTTCCTGGTTGGAAAATGTTGTTCATATTACCTGAATTCATAAGATAGAGACTAGGTATACCTCCAAAGGTCAGATGACTTGGTACTGGGTCACTGAGTCATTGGTCTCTGGGGAGAAAAATCCAGATGTTGCCTTACAAATACAATGTAATCCCCAAGCACCCCAGAGTGGTCTGTAAGAACCCCAAGATCCTCTGCTCTAACCTTAACTTAGGGATGAAACAATGGATCCCAAAATCATGAAGTGACCAGTCCAAGGTCATGAGGCTATTGATTACTGCTGTTTTTGTATTGTTTATACAATGTTTTCCCAAGCCCAGAAGATACATGCCCAAGAACATTCCAGAATCCATATGAGAGCAAAGCAATTTTTGTTTTTTTTTGGCCAGCCTTGGACTCAGGGCCTGAGCACTGTCCCTGGCTTCTTCCCGCTCAAGGCTAGCACTCTGCCACTTGAGCCACAGCACCGCTTCTGGCCGTTTTCTGTATATGTGGTGCTGGGGAATCGAACCTAGGGCCTCGTGTATCCGAGGCAGGCACTCTTGCCACTAGGTTATATCCCCAGCCCGCAATTTTGGTTTTAATGAAAGGTCATCCTATAGCAACCTGCCTTGTTCTGTCACCAGCTTCCTTTGGGTATAAGAGACACATTATCTAATGGCATAAAACCACCACATTCAGAGTCAGGTCCAGAGCGCTAAGCTGTCCCTTGTGCTCTCTGCTTAGCGTTCAGAACCAATGGATGCACAGTGAGGTAGGCACATGATGGCTTTTGCAGACTTGAACATGACAGAAATGGAAAGCATCTACCAGGAGAGCTGGGGCCTCCTGTTTTGCCATCCAGAACGCCCACCAGATTCAGCCCTGCTAACTGGCTTGTGTGCAGATAGCTATTTCAGCCACAGTTCTGGGAGACTTCCGCGGCAGATCTTGATTTAAAGAGAAATGTTGGAGAGCACTCCTCCATCTCTCAAAACTCCCAGGGTTACTCAAGTTTAGCTGATGGGACAGAGAGCAAAACAGCCTTCAAGTCTGTTGTGTGGATAATCAGGCTCCTGAAATTCAGAGAATAATCTTCAGAGAGATGGTGACTAAAGAGTGTGATTTCTGTGTAAGGAGATCCTTTCCCTAAGGTCACATAGGAGTCAGAAGAGAATTTATGGAGAAATTGCCACCATGACCTGAAACACTCAGCCTTTGAGTTGATACCATTATGAAAAATGGAGTGCTATTAAAATATACTGAACATTTTAATGACTCTACTAGCAGTTAGCCAAAAAAAAAAAAAAGAGTAAGAGAGAGAGGGGGAAAACAGACTTAAACTCTGAAAGGGAGGATTTTGCCAAGGAGATTTTAATGTCAAGAGGAGCTAAAAATAAGGTGCTCAGAGCCATCCCAGAGCCGTGGGCGGGGATGTATACATAATCAAATTATTTCATTTCCACTTATGGCAAACTCTAAAGGGAAGAAAAATTGACTAGAAAACATTTAGTCATATTTCACTTGGATTATGCTTATAAATACCAAACTCCAAACCTGTCAAAATAAGCCCTAACGGCACTTCCTGGCAGAGATGTTAGGTAGACAAAGGCTGAGACTTGCAAGAAAAATAAAGAGCTCACAGAAACATCACACCTGCAAAAGCCTTAGGAACTCAGCCCCCAGCTCCCAGGGAAGAATCTGGGCTGTCACAGCAGGAAGCAGAGTCCCTAAGGAGTGAGGGTAGCCCGAATCTTGGCTGCAGTGGGGAAGCCTTCAAGGAGCCTCGCAGACAGTAGTTTCAAGTCTCAGCTCCCAACTGAAGGTCAAGGGCACATGGCTTTTCAGTTCCTCTATTTTCCCCAGAGAAAGTGCTTCCATGATGATGTGGGTCTAGACACTGGAAGTGTGTTCTTACAAGTCCCTTGCTGATACAATGAGCATTCAAGTGCTGCTGATGCCAGCCTCTGTGAAGATACAAGCCCTGAACATGAATTGCTTGACATTTCAGGGACAAATGTCTTCTTGGATACAACCACCAGACATGCAATGTAAACACTGGAAGAAAAGAGTCTTAATTAATTCTTCATTTTTCAAATGGTACCCAGGCCACAACCCTGAGCCAGTGCAGTCTCTGTCCATTGTATTTAGTGTTGATTGAGGGAGAAAAGGGCTGGGAGCGGGAAGGAAGGCAGAAGCGTCTTTCCTGGTTGATAGGGACCGTTGCTGCATTTGTGTTGGCTACTGTTCACACTGCAGGTGACACACTTTTGTTGGAATGTCCGGAAGTGAGGGTGAGAGCAGGCTGGAGGAATCTGCTGAAATCCAGGCACATGCGGGAACTGGTGATATGGACTCAAGGAGACAGATGGATTCGGCCTGGTGTTGCCATTGCCCCAGGATCTAGAGGAATTCTGGCTTGGACAGAATCTGCATCTCATGCCTCTCACTTCTCTCTCGGCAAGTCATTCTGGAATCCTGTGACCTTTGCTCCCTAGTCAAAGTCAGAATAAAGCAACAAGGGAAAATGATCTGGAAGGATGAATATGGAAGCAGAGATGCTAAAAGATACTAGTGGTGGAGGTTATTAAAGATCAGGCAGCTGCTGGGTCCTTCCAAGTTCTGTAATGCCTGGATCTCCCTCTCCTCCATTCACTCCACCATCCCATATTCATCAGCACCAGAGCCCAGTGGACAGCGACATCAACCAAGCTCTGCACACTTCTTTTAACCCATTGCTCAGGGGAAGAAGCTAACACTTATGGAAGGATGTTTAAAACCCTACCCAGGGTCACACTTAGCTAGGAATAAGCAGAATTTGAACCTCAGTTGCTGGCATTGAGCCTCAAACTCTTCTAATTTTCTATCTTCTGTGGATTTTCCCACCTACTGCTTACAGCTTATTCAAAATAAAAGGGGAAAATCAGGAGAACACTGGTAGTTATAAGAGGGATTTAAGTTCAGCTCTGGTACTGATTCATATCATTTCAATAATGTCACTGAGTCTTGCAAACCTTACTTTGTTTAGCTGTAAAACGATTAAACAAACAAACAAACCCATATCCAGTTACCACATAGGCTTATGTGGAGGTAACTCATGTCGGGAAGTTTTGAACAAGAAACATGTCTCCATGTGTTGTGATGAAGGAAAACACTTGCTACAAAATGTGATGTAATATAAAAGAAACAGCACTGGCATGGCCTGGGTGTGGCCCCATGTTTTACACACTAGTGGAGCCATTCTGGGCTTCAGCGTCTCGTGTAGATATAGGGATTCTGAAACATGCAGACACTTTGGAATGAAGAGCATGCATGCATGCGTGCATGCATGCGCGTGCACACACACACACAAAACCATCAACATCTGGATATGATGACCATCAGTACATGTGGTAGGATAATAGCCCTCTTTTACCTGCAGGGGGAGCCGCTGAAGGCACAGTAGATGAGGGGGTTGATGGCGCTGTTCAAGGCGGGCAGGTTCTGAATGATCACAGAGGCATAGAAACGCTCCTTGGTGTCTGGGAGGAAGTTGAAGTTGTCCAAAATGTCAAAGAGGAAGTAGGGGCTCCAACAGCAGATGAACGCTGGGGAGAAGAGAGCCATTGGCACCACAGAAACCACTGCTGAGGGTCTCTTGCACATCCCTGACTGGAGTTTAACTGGAAGGTTCTGTAGCAGCTGGGATCCCTCAGAAATCCCTCAGCTGGGGATGCTGTCTAGACTGGCTGTATGTGTTAAAAACAGGGTCACATTTATCAGACATGTATGCATGTACACATGTATATGAATATGCCCTACATTCTTAGCCTTCGTAGATTTCCTGGCTCCTCTCTGTGTAGAGGGAGGTGGTCTGATCTCTACAGTTTCAAATTGGTCACTGAAAGCTGGGGAACTGATGGACATGGTGGGAGGATCTTATCCAATGCAGTGCAGAAGGAAACCCAGCAAAGTCACCTGGAGACCCTCTGTGGTTATTGGGAGACCACAAACCATTGGGACCAGACAGTGACTCCATGTTCTAGAGTATGATAGAGTGGTCTTACTACTTTCAAACAATAGCTCAGTTTTATCAATATTCTCAGTTTGCTACTTCATCTCTAAGTTACCCTCTCAGAAAACACCCATCCAATATCCCTGTCTAAATCAATTGGTATGTTTGAGACCTTGGATTCAAACTCTCAATGGAAATGTGTGGGCTATAAGGATCCAGAGTGTGAGAGTTCATTTTATTTGTTAACTTGACTGAGCTCCAGTGTGCCCAGATATTTGATTAAACATGATTCTGGATGAGTTATGTGAGAATGGTTCTTAGTGAGGTTAATATTTGAATGCGTAAACTAATAAAAGCAGCTTGCCCTCCTCAGGGTGTATATAATCCAATCCATCTGTGTAAGATTTGTACAGAATAATGAGATTGAGTGGGAAAGGACTTGTCCTCTGCTTGACTGTCTTTAGCTGGAGACAATGATCTTCTATCTTTATATTTGGAGTCAGACTGGCACTTACATAAACCATTTTTCTGTTCACAGGCCTTTGGAATCAAACTTGGACTAGAGCTTGTTCCATTTGCTGTCCTGGTCTCCAGCTTGCTAATTGCGGATCCTGATATTTCTCTGTCTCTATAATCATATGAGGCAACTCTCTCTCTCTCTCTCTCTCTCTCTCTCTCTCTCTCTCTCTCTTTCTCTCTCCCCCATCACCTGTCAGTTTATCTGCCTATCACATATTAACCCATTTATTATCGTTTGTCTGTCTTCATCCTTGATACATCTGTCTATCTTCTAGCTATTTTCTGTTTTTCCTGAGAGCTCACACTACTACCAATCTACCTACCCATGGTTTGTTTGAACACACACATCCTTATCACTCCCCTCTCACCTCTTCCTACCCTTAGAAATTTTCTTTGGGTATTAGGAATGTGTCCTCCTTGGCTGGCTGTATGCAGTGGCGGGGAGTTTTCCTCCATAATTGTTTTCTAGAGATTCTGTGACTTGCTGGGGAGTTTTGGAACGAGGAATTAACTTGTTTATTTGTTTTGTTATTTTTGGAGGGGGGGTCATGGGGCTTGAACTCAGGGCCTGGGCACTGTCCCTGAGCTTTTTCACTCAAGGCTAGCCCTCTATCACTTTAAGTCATAGCACCACTTCCAAGGAATTAACTTGTAATGTCTTTGTTTCTAGATGGAGACAATGTGTTAAACAGGGACTCTACAAACCTCCAAACCATTAAGCATTTTGGACCCAGGACGACTCACACCAGTAATGGCCCAGTGGAGAGAGTGGTACTGGGACTCCAAGGGTAACAGGCATGTGTATGTTATGTGTATGTGTAGTGTGTGTGTGTGTGTGTGTGTGTGTGTATGTGGGTGTTACATATGTGTGTCTGTCATCCTGCACACCCCAGCAGCAGCCTGGTCAGTAAAACTTCTCTGGTTTCATTGAATCTTTGAATGTCCAATTGAACACTCATGTAAGGAGGAACCCTGCCTGTCCATGGCCCGCTCCAGAAACCTATTGTTTATACACATACATATATTTTTAATAATACTGATTATTTTTAGAAATGTAACTCCTGTGAAATGGGAGCTTACTTTTTTTTTTTTTTTTTTTTTGCCAGTCCTGGGCTTGGACTCAGGGCCTGAGCACTGTCCCTGGCTTCTTTTTGCTCAAGGCTAGCACTCTGCCACTTGAGCCACAGCGCCACTTCTGGCCGTTTTCTGTGTATGTGGTGCTGGGGAATTGAACCCAGGGCTTCATGTATTGGAGGCAAGCATTCTTGCCACTAGGCTATATCCCCAGCCAGGGAGCTTACTTTTAATTTGGAATGTTACCAGGGCCTTTTTTTCTCTACTTACAAAATCAAGTCACTCACAGTAAAGCTGCTTCCATTTTTTTGTGTCCCCATGAAAATCCATCTGTATGAGTTGGCTATGGTTTATGCTTGATTGTTCCATTATTCTTCCAGTGTAACTATGTGAGCACACACACATATCACTACTTTTTTACTCTTCCTTTAGGTAACTGTTGGAACATTACATCGACTTTTTAAAATTATTAGAGGAAGGCAGTATTACAAGTAAATATCATCTTAGGATAATAAGGGGTTTTACAAAACATCTGTTACCACTGTGGCTTTACAAAATCTCCTTACATTGGTGCTTACAGACTCACAGAATCCCACAGGCCCAGCAGTATGGTTTTTGAATACATGGGGTTTTGTAGGTTCTGGAAGGCATGTTAGGCACGCATTTCCTGATTCACCAGCCAGAGAGGGCATCTGTGATTCTGACTGGGAAAGCATGAGGGTCTCTGATCTGCTTCAGCAGCTTCTGGGAAGGGTTTTCAGAGCCCTGGATGATGAATTAGGCTTTTCCCTAGTTGTGCCCACAGTCTTCTTGTGTACCTGTACTCTGCTGGCTGAGTCATACATTGAGTGCTCTGTGTGGCATTTTACATTCATGTTTTAGAAAGGGAAGAAGAGCTGTTCTGGTGATTCAACATGCAGCTAATGCTTTCTTGGAGCCTCTTAAGACCTGCCAGAGACTCAGGAAGAGGGTGGATGAGCTGACTAAGAAGAAGAGAGAATAAATCCCTTTCCCTTTTGCAGATCCTCAGTCATTTACTCCTTCCACAAATATTAATGAAGCAGTATGTGGGGGACCCTACTGTAGGCCTTCGTGATAATAATGTAACACAAAAGCCTGACATTGCTTACATGGATTTGTTGCTACAGCAGGGGAAAATAAGAAAAAATATATGTTCAGGTAGAAGTAGAAATCACAAAGCAGGTAGGCTTAGACTAAAGAAAGGTTAAAACTTATCAAAAAGTCAGAAGGAAGTGCCACTCTTGGGGAACCAAATGAGGTATGGAAGTAAGGCATGCATCTATCTGAGAGGAGACCATTTAAGGCAGGAAGTTGACTTCATGCCTGTAAAGACTAGAAAGAAAAGAGAAGGGCAGAAGGTAGGAAAGCAAGAAGGGCAGTAAAGGTTGCTGTGTGGGAAGTGTCAACAGTGACTCTAAAATTAAAGACTCACAGAAAATGGAGCACATAATCTCTCCTTGTCCCATGAAGTCCAGCCCTGTGAGAGGCTGTGTCTTGAAGGAAGCAGATGAGTAACAGAGCATCTCAACATGAGGTGCAGGCATGTAGGTCTCATAAGATAGGCTCCAAGTTGCTCTATGCATGGTGTTGATGGGCAACTGTAATTATCAGGGACTAGGACACAGATGTTGGCTCTTGAAGAAGGGACAGGGGTACTGGTGAGCCCCATACATTTCTTTCCAATCAGACAGAAGCAGAAGCACCCATACA
This sequence comes from Perognathus longimembris pacificus, assembly GCF_023159225.1. NCBI lineage: Eukaryota > Metazoa > Chordata > Mammalia > Rodentia > Heteromyidae > Perognathus > Perognathus longimembris. Next base: position 73,445,605 of record NC_063162.1, read on the forward strand.
CAGATGCTTTTCTGGCACGGGTGTTCGGGCCTGTCTGGCATGGGCCTTGTGGCACAAGCTTGTCTTTGGAGTGTTTACACAGTTCTGTGACACCAAGAGAGATACTGCTTACCAAGAATAATGACGATGCTATACTTGATGGCCTTGATCTTGGCCTTTGAAATGAGCCCTCGGCTGTAGCTGGTGCAGAGTTTTCCATCTGCAGATACAACAAGAGATGGAAAAAAATCATTGCCTACAATGTGATAATTTCTGCTTTGTTTTTCTGATAGAAACATTGAAGGTTAGATGTGCAGCCTTTCTTGGGCAGATCCCTGGTTACTTTTTTTTATTATATCGAGAAGGTCTTCCAGGGCATTTTCCGACTATGATGGCTCAGTGCTGCCTTCCAGAAACTGCTCAACTTTTAACCTTGCACAATATGCGATTGCTATTGGGCCCTTAATCTCTTAAGAGATATGACCAAGTGGCCTGAACCACCAGCAGCTAGAATGGAACCAGATACCCACAGGGGCTGAGGCCTTCTCTGTGGAGAAGAGATCTCCGAGCCCCAGACTATGATGAGACACCCATGTGGTTGCTGCAGAAACCTGGGGTAAAAATCATTTTCCTAGAAAGGTTGTTCAAAACCAACTCATTCATCTAACTCAGAAACTCCCCTCCACCAAAGCTCAAGCCAGAGCTATCAACAAAACCACCATAACCAAATTTGGATATAACTTTAAGTCTAATTGGATGTACTCCCAAGTTCCTCAACCCATGGTGTTGGCCAACTATATTCATCAGGGATCAGAACCTAAACATTCTCCCTTGAAGAAGGGACAGAGGTACTGATGAGTGCCACACATTTCTTTCCTAACAGACAAATGTGGAAGCACCTATACACAAATGCCTACACGTATGTGCTATTATCTGATGGTAAAAAACACTTGAGGCGTGAATGTAAGAATCCACTGAAAGGGCCATAGGATAGTTCAAGAGGTGGAGCGCTTGCTCACATGCATGAGGTCCTTAGTTCCATCTCTAGTCACACATACACATGCACGTGTGCCACATGCATGCACATGAACACACACAAATCTATGAGAACAGAAGCTACATGTGGATGGATTCTCCATTCTTGTAGCCTATGGTCATATCGAATGATTAATAACTGTTCAATAAATCAATACTACTCTGTCATAGTCAAGATGTTCTATAAACTAGAGATTGAAGCCAGGTGTCGGTGGCCAGGTGCCGGTGGCTCACGTCTGCAATACTAACTACTCAGGAGGCTGGCTGAGATCTGAAGATCAAGGTTCAAAGCCAGCTGGGTTAGGGAAGTCCATGAGATTCTTATCTTCAGTTACCCACCAGAAAACCCTAAGTGGTGCTGTGGCTCAAAGTAGTAGAGCACTAGACTTAAGCAAAATTGCTCAGGAACAACACCCAGGCCTTGAGTTCAAGCCCCATGACGGATCAAAAAAAAAAAAAAAAAAAAAAGAAAGAAAGAAAGAAAGAAAAAGAAAGAAAAGAAAAAGAAAAAAAGGAAGTGATTATAGCGGGCAATAGCGCTTAATAACCAAAGTGGAAGGATGGCAAAGTTAAGGGTGAAATCTTGGCTATAGTGTCTTTTGTTTCCAGAATTTTTTTCCCAATCAGGGATTCACCCCCTCTCCATGAATTCATCCCCTGTCACTGAATTGGTTTCAGTGTATTCGACTCTAATGGCCCAGGTAAGAGTGCCCATATCACATACAGAGGGCAGACGTAGACTAGAGAGGACAGACTCACCACTTGCTCAGAATCTAGGTTTGAGAGTCATTTAATCCCCAGAGAGAGAGAGAGAGAGAGACAGACAGACAGAGACAGAGAGACAGAGAGAGACAGAGACAGAGAGAGGGAGACAGAGAGACAGAGACAGAGAGAAAGAGACAGACAAAAGACAGTGACAGAGAGACAGAGAGATAGAGAGACAGAGACAGAGAGACAGAAAGACACAGAGAGAGACAGAAACAGAAAGATAGGAAAAGAGAGAGAGAGAGAGAGAGAGAGAGAGGAGAGTGGTCATGGTTAATCTTCATTCTCTTCATGCAATCCTGTTCACAATCCAGCCTGCTCTAATAAGCACGGCATGTTTACTGTGTGCCATGGGCAGAATGGAAGGTCTGAAATTGAATTCTGCCTTTCCAGAAACTCTCGGTCCAGCAGGAAAGCTCACACACTGGGTCAGAGGAGAGAGGTGCCAGGCAGCAGTGAGCAGAGGGGACCACAGGCCCCACCCCAGCTGGGCCAGGGGGTGGGGGCTGCAGGGGGATAAAGGGAGCAACCCTTCCCCAGGGGGCAGGAGGGAGTCCAAAGCCAAAGATGGGGTACACATGAGACTGCAGAGATGTGGGAAGCAGAGGGAACATCCGCAGCTGAGAAACAGAGCAAGAAGGTGGAGGATGTGTTTGGACCATGGTGAATCATCTTGTTTGGATGTAGCCTGCCTGAGCGTGGGGTTTGAGGGTGGATAGGAGAGCTGAGGACAGGTGGGGAGTCCTTCAGTGTCTTCATCAGGAGTCTGGGCTGAATTCCTCAGGCAGGAGGCAGCCCACAGGAACTTGTGGGTAGTCTGCAGATTTCCTCATGGGAGAGGACAAGCTCTTGCCCATAATAACAGGCCTGGGGATTCTTAGGTGAGAAGAACTAAATCACTAATTATAACAGATTCCTCTTTCTTTCTGGATACTATTAGGGTCTTTAAATTGTCCTGTGCACGTCCCAGAGGCACAGAGCTCCCGCTTTGAGAGGGAATACATGACCGTGTTCACAGTGGCAGTCTTCCCTGCGCGAATGGTGTCTTTCGAGGATTCTGTGGTGCCTTGACACAGTCTGGCTGTCTCTATCGTACTGGCATTGGGGTGCAGCCTATCTAGTAGACAGAACCCAGGGATGCTGCTAAACCTCATTCAGCACACAGGCAGACCCCTTCACAGCCGGCCCAACTGCCATTCCCAGAGTGGAGACTCTGAGCGTCCAGTGTGGTACCTTGGGAAGGACACAGCCCTGGAATCAGGTGTGATCATGCCCTGAGAAGGGCAGAGTCCTCAGGCTAGGACATGACACACCTTCCCTCTTCATCTAGGACTAGCCAGCCCTGAGCCCTGAAACAAACTCTCCCATGCTTCCAGGCTCAGTCTTACCATTTGAAAAAAGTGAAGCATAAAACACCAAACTCAAATCTGGGTACTGGTGGCTCAAGCCTGTCATCCTCACTACTCAGGAGGCTAAGATCTGAGCATCAGTTCAAAGCCAGCCCAAGCAGGAAAGTCCATGAGACTCTTATCTGTAATTAACCACCAGAAAACTGGAACTGGAGCTGTCACTCAAAGTGGTAGAGCACTAGCCTTAAGCAAAAGATCTCAGGGACAGCAACCAGACCCTGAGTTCAAGTCCCAGGACAGACAAAAACCAATAAAATAAAACACCAAATTCACAGTGTTTTAGGTGCTAAGATCCATGCTGGAGTGCTAGTTACCTTGTTGCTTGGATGAATGCAGTTTTTCCAAGGAAGAATAGGAACTGTGTTTGTGGAAGAAAACACAAGATATCACTACCTTATTATATGAAATTGTGATCTGGAGACAGAGGAGATTTTATCCACGGGGCAGGAAGAAACCATAGCAGCTCATATTCCAGCCTGTTCAAACTGCCCCCACCTGCTGGGCCTGGGTAACAGCTAGCCCCTAACCAGTACACCTCTGAGGACTTAGTCGGTCTCTCAGGGAAGTTTCTGAGGATGGCATTTATGCTCTGAAATCTGTTTTAAATGGAAAGTTGCAATAGTTTCCACAGGTCAGCTAGGTGACAATATAATCAACCACCTGCCCTCTGGTCTCCCAATGGGATCAGTGAAAATCGTCTTTAATGTGACCACTGGAGGAAAGGCAGGCCCTCCAGCTATAAAGCAAGCTCTCCAAAGAGAGCTCAGCTACAGAATGCAAGTAATTCTCCTTTATTGGGAGATAAAAGGATTATTTTTCCTCTGAGCTGGAGTGAGAAGCTGTGGACTTCACCTGTCAACATGCATTAGTGGCTCTGCAGCCTGGAAGTGTTGAGCTCGGGACCTTTGCTGCTGGAAGGAGCAGACAGACAAGAGACTGGGTGATGGCAGGGTACATCCTTAATAGGGGGTCAGGCAGGAAGTGTAGTCTCCAAGTGGCCAGTTCCGGCTCTTCCCCTTCCTAAGGCCTGGGGCTCCCATAGAGTTGCCATGGTTCATGAGGGCTCCCAGCAACCGGTGCTGGAATAATTGGTCCCTAGGGATTTTAACTAGTGGCAACATGCATTCCTGCAGCTCCCTAGGGAGGGTGGGGAGCGCCATCTGTGGGTTTGTAATAAGTGCAGGTGATTTGTTTAGAAACAAGGAAATCTTACCAGCAATATTTTAAAATAAGTGTGCTTCGTATGTTGGAAACTTTGTGTATTTCGGGTTGAATAAAAAAGGAAATAGAATTTTAGCAGTTCTTCCTGATTTCCAAGGGTTTGAAACTTAATGTTCATTTTATACCTATACACATACCCTAAACATTGGTGGGAAAAATTTTAACATGTTAAACTGCCTCTTGCTTATCTTTATAACTGGTCATTTCCTTCCCAGGATTTTTTTTAATTCTACTTTTTCTGGTAGAGCCATAGAGGCCTCTCAGAGTGTTCTTGGTTCCTCCTGGCTACCACCTGTGTCTCTATAGGCACTGCATCTTGCTTCCTACCACCCAGGTCACTGACCTGGGAGGTCCCGTGCTACTCCACAGCCCTCCCTTCCTCTGAGGGGTCTGGCTGGGCCACATCTGTCACTAAGCCACCTCTGTGCACTCCTTCGTGCCCCTGGGTGGTTGCTTTGCTTGCTATTCCTCTTCTTTGGGCCTCTGTTGGGTTCATGAGCTTTAGAGTTATTTAGAATCTTTGCTCTTCCTTGTGATGCCTGCTCTCAAGTTCTTCTGTCAAGAAATGGGGATGTGTTTGTACTGTGACTGCAGAGGCCTGCAGCAGAGTTCGTTGAGCTCCTCGTGGTGGTGGTGGTGGTGGTGGTGGGGATTGGCTAAGAATCTCTCTTCAGTTTCCGTGCAGCTTTTCCTCACTAGACACCTACAGTGACTACAGTGGTCAAGGCAGAATGCCCCTAGGTGATGCCACCTTTACCTTTCACTGTGACCGGAAAGGGAACTTACTGTCCCTTTGAGATCACAAGATGTCACCTTTTCCCTATGGACTGGCCACAACTAAGCACAGCTGGACCTTCAAGATAGAGGCACTCCAAATCCTATCCTCAGGAGGGTTTTTAGCAAAGTGCTAGGTCTCAGGAGCTCTCAGTTAGGTCAAAGGAACTATTACCTAATTCAGTAGCCAGCCTTTTCTGAACCTCAGCTCAGACAAAACCAGGAACTCTAACAGGCCTAAAATAATTACACTCATACAGGTAAACTGTCCATCAAATCCTTTCCTGTCCCTAGCACACAATTAGACTGTATTTCCCAGACTCCCCTATGGTAAAGTGTGGTCATACCACTAAGTTAACTGAAGGGGACTTGAGAAGAGGTGAGGTCTACACTCCCTAGGCCTGACCTAGGTCATCAAACCATCTAGGAAATTGACTGTTCACTCTCTTACTCTCTTGCCTGCTAGGTGCGCATGCTGAGGGCTACCTCAATAGCCCTTTGTGAAAAGTGGCAGAATTTCTATCTAGTTAAATCTCTAGGAGACTATGTTAGACAGTGACCTTTCCATCTGCCTCTACTGCCAAGTGGGTTTTAATTGAGCAAAAAATAAACTTCTGTTTTGTTAAGGCTACCGATATTTTGGAGTTTACACAGCTGCTACTGTTTTCCAAGTTAAGGCAGAAATTGGCACCTTTTATGTAATATTGTGTTTATAAAAACCTGAAACATATGGCAATGGCTCAGCAGGTGGACAGCGGGTGGTAAGGAAGTGGGACACTCTGGTACCATTCCTTGGAGGTGACACTGGAGGCCTGGAAGGCCAACCAGGAGCCCCTGAGCCTGGAGCACAGGAGATGAGATAGTAAATGGGGAAAGGTGTGTATTGATGGTTTCCAGCTGTGACCTGGAAGGAAGTGTCAAAAAAGAAATGGGCCGTTGAGAGCTGGTTGACTTAAACAAAGCTAAATGGGGTTAGAGAAAGCCCTCAAATTGGGGTTATGTCATGTTATGAAGACCAATTGCTCCTTATCCCTAACAGAACTGGCTACAACACTTTGTTGGAGTCACTGCAAAGTGAACATGCAGGCTGGGAAGGAAACTAAACCGAGCCTTTTCTAAGTGTGAAGGTCCCGGCTAATAAAAATGACCCTGCTCTATATGTGAAGCTATAGCACTGAGACATTTTAGCCAGGTAATAAAATGCTCTTGGAGTGGTCCCAAGGCACAAATCAGCTGAGGAGAGGTCTCCCTTGGCAACGTAGCTTCCAGGGAGCTGAGCGATTGGCACTAGGTGAGGAAGTAACGAAACAGATTGGAAAATTATATTTAGAGACAGTTTAGACAATGGTGACTAACACATGACTGATTAGAAACAAATAGCTCGGAAGCCTATTAAATTTTTGAAGAATTTTTCTGCCAAGTAAATCGTAAACCTTGAGATTTATATATGCCAATATGGAGAATGGTAGTGAATCCCTGGTATCTACAGGCTTATGGCTCCAAAGAGATGACCACTGAGGCAAAGCCATGTGTGCTCAGGATGCAGAGCTCAGGGCTGCACTGCCAATGCGGGTTTCCTTTGTGCATAATGCCACCCAGCTCCACTGAAGATGTGCTGCCACTTTCAACAAATCTCCATGTTACCACATAATTCCAGCAAAGCACATGAGCCACTTTCCCTTTGCTATTTGGGTGCTACTTGCTTGTTGGGAGGCAGATTTCCTCAAAGATAAGGGCAGGGAGACACTGAACAGACCATGATTGAAACAGAACTGACTGATGATAATGCCAGATTGACAGAGCTCAGCATTAACTGAGCTATGTAATGCACAAATGGAAAATTAAAATTTGGTGTTAAAATTTTCTTTAGATTGAAAAAGTATATATAGAGAGAGAGAAAGAGAGAGAAAAAAGCATATATATTATATATATAGAGAGGGAGAGAGAGACTGAGCCTTTGTTCTATATAAGCTTTTTATAATTTTACCAATTCTGAGTGGATAATTGTATCTAATTGAGATTTCAGGGTACTGTCCACATGACCGGAGAGGTTGTAATCTGATTTTGCAGCCACTCCTGTTCCCCTTTCTGTGAAATGCCTGTTTGTGTAGTGGTCATTTTAAAAATGTATTTGTCTTTAAAGTAAGTCTTTTTAAAATTGGTTGAAATCCTTTCATTTATTCTGCATGCTAATATTTTTCCTGGTATATATGCCTATGTGAACAATGAAGCTGGTTGAGATGGTTTGGGAAGGGGAGAGATGAAGGACAGTGATGATGGTGGAGGATGAGTCCATGGGCACGTATGATGATGATGATGATGAATCCGTGTGCACGTATGATGATGATGAGTCCGTGTGCACATATGATTATGATGAGTCCGTGTGCATGTATGAGCATCACGTTTATACAGCCAGGTGCCAGTGGCTCACACCTGTAATCCTGGCTACTCAGGAGCCTGAGAAGTGAGGATTGTGTTTCGAAGCCAGCCCAGGCAGAAAAGTCCTCATGAGACTCTTATCTCCAATTAACCACTCAAAAACTGGAGGTAGAACTGTGGCTCAAAGTGGTAGAGCACTACCCTTGAGCAAAAGAGCTCAGGGACAGTGCCCAGGCCCTGACTGAGTTCAAATTCCATGACCAACCCCCCAAAAACCCACAAAAAACCCAAACTCCCTTTAGTACAAGTAGTTATGCTAGTTAAAATTTCGGGAAAAAAAGAAAAGCAAGCCTTCCTTTCCCAAATGTTCTAAATACATCGTCTATCTTTCATTCTGAAAAATATTTTTGTTTTTTTACACTGAAGTCTCAGATCTCTGGGGAATTACTGTTTGCCTATGGATTGGAGTAGAGATGCAATTTCACTTCTTTCCCTGTGATCTTCTGATGTCTATGAAGTTCGCATGCATGTGGGATGTGTTTGGGGGCTGTTTCATTTTCTGCTTGTCTATTGTATTGGACCAATATCAACTTTGACTTTATAATAACTTGTAGTATTTGATCAGAAAACTGCTACTTGTTTTACCTCTTCAGGAGTGGTTAGGCTAGTCCTGACTTCTGATTTTTCATATATATATATATATATATATATATATGTAAAATAGTAGTTTGTCAGGTCCAATACGATGTTGAATTCATTTTGGGTTGGAACCATATCAACTTGTAGATCATCTGGGAAAGTCAACATTTTTTTGGGTTGGTGGTAGGACTTGAACTCTGGGTCTGTGCTCAAGACAAGCACTCTACCACTTTGAGCCACAATGCCACTTCCAGTTTTCTAGTGGTTAATTGGAGATAAGAATCTCATGGACTTTCCTGCCCAGGCTAACTTTGATCTGTGATGCTAAGATCTCAGCCTCCAGAGTAACTAGGGTTATAGATGTGAGGCACTGATGCCCGGCTGAGAGTCAACATTTTTATATTACAACTTAATATCCACAAGCACAGTACAATCTCCACTTGTAGCCTTATGCTGTCTTTGCATGTATTTTTTTATTTGTAGAGAAGCCACTGTATCCATAATTACTGATGAAGACACCGATATTGATTTCTGTTAATGGGCTTACCTTAAATTAATTAAGTTAGAAGATGAAAAGACTTTAACCTTGTTCCTAATCCATGCCTATTTTTCTCCATCCAATTCTACTTCATCTAATTGAAAATATTCAATTTGGATACAGCATGGGTCAATGTATACCTGACAAGCTAGAGAGAGCCAGTTCTTTCCAGATAGGCTCTATGTGTCTTTGAGTATCCTTCCCCAAGTTCCCATGCCACAAGGTAAACATTTGAAGGGTTAGAGTTGCAGGTGCCCTGAACACAGAGGGCATGCTCATTTAGGAAAGATAATGGGCAGGTTTCGAAAAACAATCTACCCAGTGCCCTTGGTACTTGTTTGTGGGAATGTCTTTAGGTCTCTTATGAAGGACTTTTATTTCTGTTTTAATCAACTTTTGAGTTAGGGGGAGAAAACTGATGCTTGTGTGAGCAAGAAGAATGGTTCTTGTGGCAGGCATGGCTTGACTTTTGCAGCCAGTGTTTACGAAGTGAGCTTCTGTTCACATGAATCACAGCTAATGTCCCCTTGTTGATGAGTAATAATCGTGGCAAGCCAGCACCACTGGAGAGCTCATTCACTGGGCAGCTCCACAACAACACGCCTGTTCTGACATATAGGAAGTCAAGTGGGCTCCATTGATGAATAAGATGCAGATGGCATATGATCTTTTGAGAATACCAGCTGGCCTCATTCCAGAAGGAGGACACAGATGGTCAGAGATGATGGAGAGAACTAAGAATCATGCGAAGGAGACACAGAATTGTACTTCAGAGTGAAAACTAACGACAGCTCTTCCTACCTTGGGGGAAGGCAATGTCATACTGTGTATCAATCTCTAAATGGCCATTGGTACCCTTTCAGTATTGGAGTCCCAGCATGTCAAAACTGGGCAAGGTAAAATAATTGACAGCTCTGGGGAGAGATGGGAGTTCAACCACAGCAAGGGAGGCCTGTGAGGAAAGGGCAGGTAGCTGGCGGAATATGGGGACTCTCTATCACCCCAGGCCACCCATGGCATCTGCCCACTATAGTCACCCTGTGAGGCGTGAACTCTTGGAAATCAGGTGAGCTCTGCGGCTCACTGGTTGAAGAGAGTGGGGAAGAATAAGATGTGCAAGAGGCAAGAGAACGGGTGCAGGCAAGGAGAAACTCATTTGCTTTCTGATTACATAGAAATCATGGGATGGGGTGATCTCAGATACCTCAACAAAACTGAGCCCCTAACTTGAGCCCTTGGTCATGCTGTACCTTGATGATTTAAAAATCTACCAGAACAAAAGCCCCAGGAGGTGAGGCTGGGATACGTGATAAAGGCACACCTGCGGAGAGGGTGCATGGATGCAGTACCATGCCAAAGAGTTTGGATGTTTAATTGAAAGATAATTCTTTTTCTTTGTATTAAAAAAAAAACTTTGAGCTCTTCTTCACTCATTTACCCCTTCTTGTTTTGCAATCCCTTCCTCCTGGGAGGTGCCCTGATTTTCCCATGTGCGTTTGAGTATGGGTCCTGTTGTCTGCTATTGGCAGAAACAGTTTCCTTGGCCTTTTAGCCAGTGCTTTAATCTGGAAAATATGGCTTCAGAGAAGGGGAAAGGACAATGTAGTGCCTGCCTGCAGTCAGGACCCATGCTATTGACCACCTAGCATCCTCAGGCTCCGGGCCTAATCCTGGCAAGTCGCAGGACACAGCTGGTTAGAATTGGATTCACAAAAGACACCAATGAACATCTCTGTTCATCCTCCTGGGAAAGACAGCTGGCCAGCAGTGCCCAGTGATGCTCTGGACCATCTCACATCACATGGGAAAAGGAGCTTGAAGAGGGGCCCAAGAAGCCCAGTCTAGGTCTAGTACAGGTGCTAGCTCCATGAGCAAGGAGGCAAGGACTTAAAGTCGAGTCTATGTGGGTCACATTAACCTCTTGGAAGTCAGAGAGGTTACACGACTTAGCAAGGTGGCAGGGCTCTTCATGATGCACCTGGAGTGAAATCCAGCTCTTATCATTCCAGATGCAGCCTCTGGCTGAGGGCATGTGGCTGTGTGCAGAGGGGTATGTCAGTCAGTATGAACCCGAGGGTGCAAAGTCTGTATTTGTATGTGTTTTGATGTATATGCATGAGGACATTAAGGATGCAGAAAGCATGGAGACTGAGCACAGCCAGTCCCACTCTGTAGATGAAAAATCCCCTTAAGACTATGTCACCTGGCTCTACCTTCTGCTCCACTTGTCCTGGCCAGTGCGACCGAGTCAGGCCTGGCCACCTTGCCCAGAAGCAGAGGCTGTTGGTGTGGAGATGGAGTGCATCCAGCTTCAAAGGAAAGGGACTGGGAAGGGAGGCTCTGGTGGCCACGCGAGTCCTGTGTCTGACAGGGAGAGCATGTGGACTGTGCCTTCGCTGGTTTAGGGCCCAAATGGACAGAAGGCAAATCTCCCCACCTCTACATTCATGCCAAATAGGAAGACCTATCTTGTGTTGGCTGAAGCACTGGACTGGAATTCATTCATTTTCATGTCCTTTGGGGCTTCCTGCCTGGGGCCACCAGCTCCATGGCTGCTTGGGGGACACACTGCACAGCCTGGCTAGACCCAAGGCACCCCTTTCCTTCTCTTGGTTTTCAGAGAGGCAGGGTAGAAGACAGCCAGGTGGTGGTAGCCTTTGATGGGTCTTCTCTGAACACTGGGCTTGGCTGTACATCCAGGAAGCCCCAGCCTCTATTTGCAGTACAGATCAAATTAGCCAAGAGCTGGGAGACACAGGGTAAGAGAGAGACCTAGACCTACCTGAGCAGTTGGAAATCACCATCTCCTGGGCTTTGCTTTTAATCCAAATAGTTCGGATCACAATGCCATAGATGACACTGAAAAAAACAAAGATGCAAGGGAATATTAATTTTGGTTTCTACTGTGGGGGTGCAGAAGATGGCTCCTCCCACTTCATTAAGTACAAAGGCAGGAGTGGGGGTCTCCTACCTCGACCTGCCCCCTACCTTTGCTGAAGCTGGAGCAAAGACAGGATCAATCAGACAAAGAGACTTACATTTGAGGCAAGGACTCAAGGAAGTTAGGGATCCAGGTGGCTGGAGGTACAGCCAGTGATTAGAATCTAAGTGAAGCCTTTGGAGACAGAAGGAACTAGGTCTCCCTATCATCTACTTGTGGCACAGCCTCTCTTTCCTTCCTTCCTTCCTTCCTTCCTTCCTTCCTTCCTTCCTTCCTTCCTTCCTTCCTTCCTTCCTTCCTTCCTCTATCTCCCCTTCTTCCTTCCCTCTCTCCCTCCCTCCCTCCTTCCCTCCCTCCCTCCCTCCTTTCCTTTCTTTTTTCATGCTACTCTGAGTTCTTTTGCTTAAAACCAACCCTCTACCACTTGAGCCACAGCTTCACTTTCTGATGGTTAATTGGAGATAAGAGTCTCACAAACATTACTGTGAAAGTTTTAGATGGCAATCTTCAGATCTCAGCCTCCTAAGTAGCTAGGATTGCAGGATTCATGTGCCTGGCTTAAGACTCTTTTTAATGCTATTTGACACTCCAAATTTATTAAGTACTTCAACAAAAAACTTTGAGATTAAATCAATGGTCTATTTTAAACCTGTGTAATCATTCCTCTTGTGAACCAGTTAAAAAAAAAGTAGAACTCCAGTTTATAGTTGCTGACAAAGCAGTAATTGCTTTTAATGATCTTTAGACTCTAACTTAATTAATGACTGAGTTCAACCCTCTATTCGGTATTGCTATTTCTTATTTTTGCTCAGTAAGGTCCTCTAGGAACTCCAGAGCCCTCTAGATCTTTTGAGAATATTCAATTTCTTCTTGTGATCTTGCTCAGGAATTTTTTCTGGAATGGATATGCTTTTACCAAAGAAAAGTATGAGGCAAAAGTTAAAGTCTCCTTACCCCAAATTAAGTATTTGTTAGGTCAAGAAACTCCTTTCCTAGGTCAATGAACTAGAAGGAAAGCTTCCCTCTACCATAAAATGTTAGCAGTGTATGGCCATTATATATATATATATATATATATATATATATATGCATGCCTTGTCCTGGGGCTCAAACTCAGGGCCTGGCTATTGTCCTTGAGCTTTCCTGCTCAAGGTTAGCAATCTATCAATTGAGCCACAGGTCCATTTCCAGCTTTTTGCTGGTTAATTGGAGATAAAGTCTTATGGACTTTCCTGCCTAGGCTGGCTTCAAACTTTGATCCTCAGATATTCATTTCCTGAGTAGCTAGGATTATAAGTGTGAGCCACCAGTGCTTGGCTTAGAATCCTAATATTTAATCAATCAACAATTCAAATAATTGTTGACTATCAACCATATACACAATAGAAAAGTCTTATGAGTTCAAGTTTGGTCTCAAGTCTCCATATCTTTTTCTATTTAAGGCCAATTACAAGTCAGGTAAGTAGAAAGCTAGGATCAGGTTTATTGTGAGTTGGGCAAACATGTCATCACCAGGTGTACCTGTCAGTTATTGTCAAACCAAGCTACTTTTTAGAATATAGCTGTCATGCATCCGAGAAAGAAATCTCTGTACTTCTTTCTTCCTTCTTTTCTCAGAGGTCAGTGTGTGGCCAGCAGCTATGAGCAGCTGGGTGGCACTTGGGATGTATATGGTGGTGAGTTACAGGTGACTTCCTGTCCAATTCAGCTTGTGCAAGAATATTTCTCATCTCTTACAACTGCAAACTCAAACTCAGGTCTGGCTGAACTTTACAAACTGGAGGTCCTTCCCTCCTTCCCTCTTTTCAAGGCATAGATGTCTTCCCATTAGCTCCAGAAATCACAACAAAGTAAAATAGGAAGAGAAGCCCTCCTTTCTCAAAGGAGAACAGGAGTGTAATGAATTTTGAGAATGCAGCCAGAAACATCCATCAAAAAAGGGAGCAAGTTTGTGAGAAAAGGTTTTAAATAGACTCTATGGAGAGCTCAAATAGTATGAGCTTTTAGAACCACTAGGTCAAAGCCCAGCAAAATCAACACCAGGAAATTGGTACATGCGAAAGGGGGTGGGGCCAAGAAAGCATGGGGGAGAACGTAGTCAAGAATTCATTGCATATAACACAAAATTAAGTAAGGGAAAGGTTGGGTTGAAGTAGGGTGAGAATGTGGAAGAAGGTGACACTGACCAAGATACATTGTATTCATAAACTGCTTTGTTAAACAGCACCCTCTTTGTACAACTACATAAAGAGATCTAAAAAATAAAAAAATAAAAAAACACCTCCTCTCAACTCAGATAATGATATAGAGGTTGTAGCTTCCTTTTCTAACAAGGTTGGTCCCATCCTTCTCCGTGGTCTTGAACCTCATGTCCATGGGTGTTACTGTCCCGGCCCCTGGGTACCTTTGACCCTTCTGCTCAGAGCTTTGTTCCCCACGGGGGACCAACCCATCACAGGCTCTGCACAGTTGGTGCCCCATTCCCCAGGCAAAACAAATAGCTGTGTGTCGTGTATCACAGTCACGTCTCAATGTTCCATGACTAATGTACATTCATTCTTTTTCATTTGTTGGCCACCGGGTCTCCTCTCTCTACCTTTATCCCACAGAGATAGAAATGATAGAAGGATGAGAAATCAATTAGGTTGGAAGAAAATAAGCACAGCAAAAGTAAAGCAATTACACAGGGCTAATAACCTCCCTACAACAATGCGACAGTTCTGTCAAGTGAATTCTGAAACCGCAGTTGTTGTGACCCAGAAAAGCAGTGCGTCACCTGTGCTGTCATTCACCGACACTTCACGTCTGAGGAGCCTGGTGTCTCTGAGGATGGAAAGGCAACATCTTTATTTGTGCACAGCTCTCAGGAGACTCACCACCGATGGCGCAGTGCCTCCCTCCCTGCCTTTCTTCCTCTGTCACTTCTTCCTTCCTTCCCTTCTATATATGCTTTTGGATGACTACTGTATACCAAAAATGATTCTAGGCCCTGTATTCAGCAGAAAGTCACATATGAGGGCCGTGTGTGTGTGTATTGTGTGTGTGTTGTGTGTATGTTGAGAAAGTTGGAAATGGAGTCGGAGAGACAAAGAGAGAGAGAGGAAGAGAGGGGGGAGAGATAAAGAGAAAGAAGGAGGATCTTTAGGTCTGAGAGAAAAGAAAATGCACCAACTCTGCCAGGAGCTAGTCAGAAAAATCCCTCACTATGGGGCTGGTCTTGGTTCAAGAAGGCGAAGACAGCTAGAATGTAGCTTGGGGGTAGGTACAGTATTTTCCCAGTATGTTTGAGGTTCCGGGTTCAATCCTCAGCAAGGAAACATAAATAAGAGCTAGGATGCCTTGTTCCCCAAAGAGCCCCGTGTAGAGCACAGGGGGACAATGAGGACAATGTATGAGAAAGGGATTTCCTGTCAGACAGGAAATGCTCCGGAGAAGCTCCAGGATGAAGGAGGTCACATTGGAGCTTTGGGGGGGTTCCTGGGCATCTGGAGATGAGCAAGGAGGCCAGAGGGAGATGACTGCTGAGTGCCACTTTCTTTTGAAATCATTCCTAAATTCAACTGGCCAACAACTTCAGCTTTGCCTTTTCAAGGACACCAAGGTGTAGCTGTAGCGTGAGGCTTGGAGGAACTGCAGGAGAGTCCTGGCTAAACAGCAGCTTGAGCGAATGTGGAGGAGACAGAGGCACAAATCCTGCCCCTGTTTGTGGTCTTTTGGGTAGATGCCCAACACTAAAGCCACCAGAACAACAGTGTTGATCGCAGCACAATTTGTCATAGCTAAAATATGGAACCAACCCAGATGCCCCTCAGTAGATGAATGGATCAGGAAAATGTGGTACATATACACAATGGAATTTTATGCCTCTATCAGAAAAAATGACATTGCCCCATTCATAAGGAAATGGAAGGACTTGGAAAAAATTATACTAAGTGAAGTGAGCCAGACCCAAAGAAACATGGACTCTATGGTCTCCCTCATAGGGCATAATTAGCACAGGTTTAAGCTAGTCACAGCAGAGGATCACAAGAGCCTAATAGCTATGCCCCTATGAATGCATAAGATAATGCTAAGTGAAATGAACTCCATGTTGTGGAAATGAGTAATATATCACTGTTGTAATTACTTTCAACATGCCATGTGAAACCGTAGCTTCTATTGTTGATGATCCTCTTATATTCCCTTCCTGTGGTTGTACCAGTATTATCACTGTATCTTATCTGAGTTCATTGGAAACTGTATATACTGGTATTAGAACTAGAAAAGTAAAAGGGAATATCAAAATGGAGAGACAAAGGATAAAAGACAAATGACTACAAAAGCAATACTTGCAAAACTGTTTGGTATAAACCAACTGAACAACTCATGGGGGGGGGGAGGAGGGAATGAGGGAGAAGGTAACAAACAGTACAAGAAATGTACCCAAGGCCTAATGTATGAAACTGTAACCTCTCTGTACAACACTTTGACAATAAATAAGGGAAAAAAAACCCTGCCCCTGGGTGGTGGGAGCTCTGCATGGCAAAAGCAGAGGCTTGAGTGGGAAGGATGGCAGGAACAGATGGGAAATCAAGGAGGATGGCAGTGGGACTAACAGCAATGCCTCCCTTGCCTGCCATGGGTGAGTGGCTCCTGCCAGACTTTACCCTACTTCTCTCCTCTTCCTGGGCCTTCCAACCTTGCTGCTAAGACCTGCCTTTTGCTGGTTGTCTAAAATCCCTTCACTTTCCCTCCCAGCCCTGTCCCACATGCCCCAAGGCAGAGAGAAGGGCAGAACTTTGAAATAAATATGTTATAATCAATGTTGATTTGCAGCTTCATCAGCGATGTTCGGGTAGCACCTAGTCTCAGAAAGCGGAGGTCTGGCCAGCGGAGGCCACACTGTCACGTCTGCTCCAGCCCTAGACACTTCTGAGCTCACTCTTGTTCATCCCTCAGTCCACTCTTGTGGACCAGTCATGGGCCCAGCCACCATGGACAGCATAAGAGGAGCAGCAGGTACAAAGAGGTGACTGCCATAATGTTGGGAAATGTTTGAAAACTATCCAAGCACTGTAGCAGCTAAAGAAAGGCAGATTCTAATAATGAAATTGGCTTTTCGAATCAGGGACCATTCCTAACAAAAATTCTACCTCAGACTAGTCCTAGCTCAAGAGATGGGGAATGAATGAGAATGCAGCTCAGGGCTCGAATGCTTGCCCAACATGCTCCAGGCACCTGTTTAATCCCCAGCACCACCAAACAAACAAACAAAGATGAAGGATACCTTGTCCCCCAGAGGGAAAAGATGGGGGGGGTGATGGATGAAGGGCCTTGCTTGGAGAGGTCCTTCCTCATCTCTCCTTCAGTGGTAGATTCCAAGAAACTTCCTTTGCTTTTATCTGACCCTACTCCTCCCTGCTGTTAGTCTAATCGACTCCTTTCCCCTAGCTTAGCCTGCTCCCTTCCTTTCTAGGGCCTGACAGGCAAGATTCTTAGAGTGACCATCACTAGGCCCATTTGGCACAGGGAGTAAATAATCGGCCTCCCTCCCCCTTACCTTGGGATGACACTCCATTGGGTCAGTTACAACCATAAAAGGTAACAGAACCCCTTAAAGTGACCTTCAATCTGGCCAGCTGCAGGTCCCTTATCTACTACTTGTGCAGCTGACATGAATCCAACCCACCAAGATAAAGATCTGGGCCCACAGGTCTGCACCAAGGCCCTCGCCTCCTGGTCCCCTACCCCTAAGGGCTTATGGGTGGTCACCCCAGACAGACAGGTGCTTCTCCCTGTGAGAACTGACCTGTCAGTCCCTTCACTGGCAATAAACTTTTTCTTTGTTCTATGTGACTGTATCTGCATGGTTTTCTGGTTTGGTGCTTACACCCTCTTTTTTTTTCACATTTATGTATGTATGCCTAAGGGTTTTGCTATTGTTATTGTTGTTGATGGTGGTGATGCATTTCAGACAAGTCCATTTATAAGATCTCTGGTGTTTGTATTGTCTTATATTTGGAAGGTTGTAAGATGTAGAAGAAAGAACAGACAGGGTTTGAAATGAATCCTGGATTTCAATCCTGGGTAACACGGGGTCTGTTATTTACCTCTCTGAGCTTGGGCTCTGTCTTTCATGAAATGGAGGCAACAGTCCTCATTCAGCAGGGTTGTATGGCTAACCAATATGAGGTTGCAGTCCACAGCCCTACAGTGGTTTCCCTGTGGGTGTCTGCTTTCTCCTCTCGACTCTCTTTTGGAGGCCTCAGGCCTGCCCTGGGGGCTGTAGATGAAATCTTCTGTCCTGGTCTCCAGGGAGCAGAGCAGGTTAGCAGAGCGAGGATGTACCTGTGGCCTGGCCTACTGCCCTTACCTGATGATCGCCAGAGGGATGAAGTACACGAGGAAGGCCACGATAGTCATGTATGGAGTCCAGTATGAGTCATCTGGCCACAGGGCCCAGCACTGCACTTCTCCGTTGGACAGTGTCCTTTTCCCAAAGATGATCAGGGTAGGGATGGAGAACAGGAAAGAGAGGATCCAGGCCACACCGATGAGGACCTTGGCTTGTTTCTCTGCTCAAAGGAAAGAAAAAGAAACATGGGAATAGCCTCTGGGAGCACACTTGGGGTCTATTAACAAAAGGCGAGCCACAGGGATCTCTCAGATCCTCCCCTGCCTCAGTTTCCTCATGTGTAAAATGGGGTGATGGTGTCTGCATGCAGCTCCCCCCAGAAGTGACCATCTCCCTGAATTTCCCAAACCCTGACAGAGCCTCCCTCTACCCTTGCTGTCTGGTGGGTAAAGTTTCCTATCCACACGTTTATTCTTACAATTACTTAATTAGAAGTAAAAAAAAAAAAAAAAAGAAAGCTGTTCTCTGCGCCTCTGTTTATGCGTGTTTCTTTGCTTGTGGATTGTCTTGTCCTTCACCTGTTTTCTCAGTGGGAACCTCCTGAGCTTTTCTTGCTACAGTTCTTCATTGAAAGGTTCTTAGATCTTTGCCTGTGGTATGGTATACAGATATTTTTCCATTTGTCCACTTCCTCTTCCTTTATGGTGCTTATTATTTATATAGCAAATTACACTTTTATTTTTTTTGTGCCAGTCTCTGGGCTTGGACTCAGGGCCTGAGCACTGTCCCTGGCTTCTTCTTCTTTTTTTTTTGGCCAGTCCTGGGCCTTGGACTCAGGGCCTGAGCACTGTCCCTGGCTTCTTCCCGCTCAAGGCTAGCACTCTGCCACTTGAGCCACAGCGCCGCTTCTGGCTGTTTTCTGTATATGTGGTGCTGGGGAATCGAACCTAGGGCCTCATGTATCCGAGGCAGGCACTCTTGCCACTAGGCTATATCCCCAGCCCCCCTGGCTTCTTTTTGCTCAAGGCTAGCACTCTGCCACTTGAGCCATAACGCCACTTCTGGCCATTTTCTATATATGTAGTAATGGGGAATTGAACCCAGGGCTTCATGTATACGAGGCAAGTGCTCTTGCCACTAGGCCATATTCCCAGCCCCTAATTACACATTTTTGATGCAATAAAAATTGTATTTCCTTTCTTGTTTCTGCCTTTGGTATGATTTCTAGGAAGAGTTTTGCCTTTTAAGATTATAAAGATTTTATTTACTAAAAGAAGTTTTGTTTTTGTTTTGTCTTCCCTCTTGACTTCCTTTCTTCCTTCCATCCTTCCTTGCTTTCTTCCCTCCTCTCTCTATCTCCTTCTTTCCCTCCCTCCTTCCCTCCCTTCCTCCCTCCCTTTCTCTCTCTCTTTCTTTTCTTTCTTTTTTATTTTGTCAGTGCTGGGATCAAACACAGAGAGGGTGTATTCTAGGCAAGTGTTCTACGTCTGACTATATTCCCAACCCTGTTTTAATATAGAGGACATTTACTTTTCCAATCCAAGTGGAAACTCTTTGTAACTAGCTGTGATATGTGGTGATTTCATATTTATTTTAGTAGAAAGAGAGCTAGCTACTCCATGATTACTTATCAAGGTGCCTGTTTCTGGAAAATGAACACGGCATGAGTGAGTGTTTCTCAGTGCAGGTGTGCTTGTCAGCATGGCTGTAATGGTGCAAGGTGACACACTGCTTCAAGATCAATGTTACACTGCAAGTCCAGCCAACTCTACCCCTCAGCTGCTTCAGCCGTCCCTGGAAATCACAAGTACAGTTTGCTCAGTAACTAAGATTTCTTTTCTATACCTATTTTTGGACAATCAAATGATGTGTGGAAAGACGCAGGGAAGGAGAACCAAATGGGGAGGGGAAGAGAAGAAAGGGGGGAAGGAAGAATGGTTAAGAGCACAGTATCAATGAATATGGTTCCCCTATTAAAGGATGACACTATGAGAGAGCTCTTGCTCACCTCCTTGCAGAAACTTCATGGGATGGACGATGGCATGGTATCTGTCTATGCTGAGTGATACCAGCACGTAGGTAGAAGCATAGAGCAGCACAACCTAAAGGCAGACAAAGGAAGGTCAGGACTTGGTGCATCACATAATGCACAGTGTCTTGTGTGGTTTAGAAATCTAGGGATGGACTGGAGATTGGAATGAGGGCGGAATTAGGGTGGGGGAGAATGCAATTCTTTGTGCTGGAATTTGCATTGCTGTTGGCTTCCTAGGAATTCCATGGTTCAGGCTTAGTCCCTCTCCACATTTACACCACATACTCATTTGTAATTGACTTTTGAAGTTAAGCTAGTTATCTCTGCCACAACAGACATTGCAGAATAATTAAAGCCAATGTTTCTTTGCATTTGTCAGTATGAGTAAGGCTGCTTTGAGTCATTTACGATTAGATCTGCTCAGGTACAGTGCGAGAACTCTCCTCTCTGCCACCACTTCTCTAGCAGCACTGTACCTGAGGGCCAGGTGTTCCAGAGTCTTCTTTCTTCCTCTTTACTCATTTAGTAACCTTAGCCAGACACTCTAGTTATTTTGTCTACTGTATTGTTTGCATACTCTACAGAAGAGGGAATAGGAATGTTAACAAATTAACTTCTCTCCTGTGAGGGATGTATTTAAAATGTAATTAAATGAAAGGACCAGGGTGGAAATGTTTTTCAGGGAACTTGAAGCTGAAATTTCTACAGATTCAAAGCTGTAACTTTGTTTTGTAAATTTAGGGTTAAATCTACAATGGACCAGTGAATGACCTCAAGATAGAAGCAAAGGGTGACTGCGGGCTTTTTTTTTTTTTTTTGTATTCACCTTCTTCTCATTTGTAGCTAGCTGTTCTGATTTGTTTTCTCTCTGGCTCCAACACCTAGCAACCAATGACAGCTGCATCTCAACATGCAATGGGATTATGTCCCAACAAACTCATTTAAGTTGAGAATATATTAATTTGATAATGCATTTAACAAACCTAACCTAGGGAACATCCCAGCTTAGCCTGCCTTAAGTGTGCTTAGAACATGTACAGCAGGCTGGAGATGAGCAAAACTCTCAAACACAGAGCATATTTTTAAATAATGTATTGAACACCTCATGCAATTTATTGTACACTGGAATGAGTGACAAACAGACTGATTGGCTATGCTTTCACATGATCATAAACTGTAAAACTCATTGGAAACCAGGGACCATCTGGACAATTTCATTCTCTATTTATGTCACCACAAATACTTCTCATTGTTAATGCTGTAGGAGATATAAAAGAAAGGTTGTGAAGAATGATCAGTTGGGGATTAAACTTCCCCTGAAGGACATGAAACAAATTCTCTTCTTGTGCAAAAGTTGACAAAAAGTGAAAGAGAGAATAGATGGCTAAGTGAAAGGAAAAGGTCAATCTATGGTCTTGAGAGGAAAATCAGATTTCAGCTTGTGATCCATGGATTCAGAAGGATTAAGTCTGACCACAGATGCCTGAGGGGAAGGCATTGTTACCTGTTGGTGAAGCCAAGTCAGAGGATGACGCAATTAATCTCTGAACTCCTGGCCAAGGTACCAAATACATTTATTAGAAATTTGGGGCATCTAAGTGTGACCTCAGTTCTTTCATCTGGCAAGTGAGGAATTCGGGCATGATGTGAACATAGTGGTAAAATTGGCAGAGGGAGAGAGTATGTGGCACAGACATGTCATAGAAAGGTGGCACAGGAAGGTCAGCCCATTTTAGCCATCTTGTATCATTTTTAGAGTTGCAGACATTGGCTTTGAGTTAAATAGGGGGAATTGGGGTCCTTGGAGATGGCTTTCTGGTTGGTGGGTGTCCTTTCTGTTTGCTATGAGGTCATGGTACTGGTAATTTAGTGCCCTATCCTTATTTCCTTGTTGTTGTTGTTGTGCTGGTCCTAGGGCTAGAACTCAGATCCTAGGTGCTGTCCCTAAGCATCTTTTGCTCAAGGCTAACACTCTACCACTTGAGTAAAAGCTCTACTTTCAGGTTTTTATGGTAGTTTATTAGAGATAAGAGTCTTATAAGACTTTCCTGCCCAGGCTGACTTGGAGCTGCAATCCTCAGATCTCAGCCTCCTGAGTAGCTAGGATTATAGGCATGAGCCACCGGGGTGTGGCCTTCATTATTCTTTTGTCCCTATGGTTTCAAAGTTTAAAAATAGGAGGCATTGGCTCATCCTAAATAGTTGGGTGACTAAGAATGGGAGGATCATGGTTTGAGGCCATCCTGAGCAATAGTTCACAAGATTCACATCTCAACTAATAAACAGTTGAGTGTGGTGGTGCACGCCTGTCTGCCCAGCTATTCAGGAAGTGTAAATAAGAAGATTTCAATTGAGGCTGGCTCACATGTGAATGCAAAGGCTACTGGAAAAATAACTAAAGCAGGAAGGGATGGTTCAAGTGGTAGAACACCTAACTAGGAAGTACAAGTCCTGAGTTCAAACCCAGTACCACCAAATATTTTTAAAAAAATGGTGCTATGGCCAAGATATGTCAAGCAATTAGAAACTAAAATGAGGTATTTATTGCAATATTGCTATAATAAAAATTAAATTCAAGGCAAATAGAATTACATGTGACAGAATGACTTTTTTGTTGTCTTTTTGTAAGTTAGAAAGATTTACTGAGGAAGATGGCGCCATCACAATAGGGAGGCACCCCAACTCACTCCAACCGAATAGTGAGCTGGGAACTCCAACACCCAACACCCCATCAAGAGTCCAGCAAACCCAACAACCAGAAGCAACAGAAAAACACAGGAAATGAAAAAGAACAAAAAAAAGAAGAGCCTATAACCTGCTCGGAGCCGGAAAATCTCTGGGGTACCCCCCCCCCACCCCCACTGACCCCGGCCCGAACAGGGCCAGGCTGAGAAAGGGGATCCGGCACTGGTAAATGGGACTGCAGACCGTCAGCGACCAGAGAAGCAACAGCTGAAAAGTCACACCAGGAGTGCAGAGTCCAGACAATAGGAGCTCCAAGGGCCCCAGGTGGAGTGCAGACCGACTGAGACAGATGGTGGTCAGGAACAGACAACAGCAGGGGAACCGAGCGGCGCAGATGGGGAGAGCTGATGGGGAGAGCCGGGACTGCCACCACCAAACGACCGATTGCCACACACCAGCACCCCAGCCCCAAAAAGCCCACAGCAGCGCGGGACACACACACAATCCAGGACCAGTAAGTTTCCCATTGCCCCAACCCCCAATGGGAGACCAGCTCTAGCAGAGACCCAAACCCTACAAAGAAGCTATAGCTCCCTCCCTTTCTCTCCCTACCCTGAGGGAACAAAGGTGCCCCATATCTTTTGGCTCTAGGACCCTACAGGCTCTGGGAGGACACAGGAGCTAGCAGAGGCAGAGCAGTGCCCAACAAAGTGACCGGGAAACACCTTAGACAGGCATCCCCCAAAGTCCCAGCTGGGGAGCCTGAACCTGTCTTCACCAGCCCTGCCCCCCCCCCCAGCAGGAGCCGGGGACTGGCAGGCCTTGGAATGCCACCTGAGGTGCCCTGGTCCATGCGGACTTTTTGAACAACAGTCACAGGCTTGCTGGTGTGCAATACCAGCCCAGCAGCCACAGCTGGGCCTGAACACATGAACCCCCCCACCCCTTGCCTCACAGCGGAGGCGCAGAGAGTCTGTGGGCACCAACCCGTGCCCAGACACTTGAACCTGCTAGGGTCCACACATACCGCCCCCCACAGCAGACTCGCAAGAGGGCACAAGCACCCTCCAAAAACTCAGGGCAGCACACCCCCAAAGGAAACACTAGAGCGCACATGCACGTGTCCCTGGAGGGCCAGCGTGGGTCAGGGTGCTAGCCCTCCAGCAGGAGGATCTCCTGTCCAACCCTCCGTGGGAGCGCACAAGTAGGCAAGCTGCCCCCTCAGCAGCAACACCCACTCTGATAGGTGCACTCCGCACAGGTGGCAGGGGCCCCCAGCGGCAGCTCCCGCTCTGATAGGCGTACTCTGCACAGGTGGGCAGGACCCCCCAGTGGCAACGCCTGCTCTGATAGGTGCACTCTGCACAGGTGGGCAGGCCACCCCTCAACAGCAACACCTGCTCTGACAGGAGCACTCCGCACAGATGGGCGAGCCGCCTCTCAGCGGCAATTCTTTTTTTTTTTTTTTGGCCAGTCCTGGGCCTTGGACTCAGGGCCTGAGCACTGTCCCTGGCTTCCTTTTGCTCAAGGCTAGCACTCTGCCACTTGAGCCACAATGCTGCTTCTGGCCGTTTTCTGTATATGTGGCGCTGGGGAATCGAACCTAGGGCCTCGTGTATCCGAGGCAGGCACTCTTGCCACTAGGCTATATCCCCAGCCCTCAGCGGCAATTCTTAATCTGAGAGGTGAGCTCTTTTGACCCTGGCACCTAGTGGGAAAAGAATCAAAGAAGAGAAAAGTCTCCATGCCACACTGAATCAGTGACCCGCAAACCCCCATCAGGGACACACTAGGGTCAGCACAATACAGCGGCAGAGCACAGTCCTGCAGAAAAAGACAGAACCTACCCACCCCCAAGTGCAGTGAGGGTGACCACCTCGGCAACAACCGAGATGGTCAGGCTCACCCATTGTGCAGTAAGGTTCAACAGCCAAACTCAACCCCAGAGCCAGGACACAAACAAGTCTCCACTGATGGACCAGTGGGAACTAGTACAAAGCCAAGCCAAGGTCGCCACCTACAGATCTCCAGATGCGCAAATCACAAAGAAATATTACAAATTTCATGAAAGGTCAAGCCAACTCGCCAGCTCCAAAAAGTAGTACGACTGAAGAAGAGATGGAGAATAAAAAACAAATGAGAATAAGGTCGAAAAAATGATTGAAAGCCTCAGGACCGAATTCAGAAAACAGATACAGGAGCTTAGACTGGAAGTCTCAAAAAATCTACAGGAACTCAAGAAAAAAGTGGAAGCAAAAATGGATACAGTACACTTCTCCATTAAAGAAGACCTTAACATCGTGAGAAACGAAGTGCATGAAAAAACAGATTCAAAATATAACTATTTAGAAGAAGAAATCACCATGATGAGAGCTGATCTGGCAACCATAAACAGCTCACTGTCATCCATAAACACCACACTCTAAGCCACATCACAAAGAATTGATCATATCAAATCCTGAATCTCTCTTTTGGATGACGATGCAGCTGATAAGGACCAGAAAATTACCACACTCCAAGAAACGGTTAAACTCCAGGGCGGACTAATCCAGGAGCATCAAGATCCCAGCTACATTCTTCACTGAAATAGAGAAAGCAACCCATAAATTCATATGGAACAGAAAAAGACCTAGAATAGCCAAAGCAATTCTAGGCAAAAAAAGCAGTGCAGGTGTGGGGATGCTGACTGCATACGTAGAGGGGCGGTCCCCGATTGGCCCTCCCCTCCTCCCGTCCTGGGACTGTATGGCCAGAAGCCACTCCTATGACTTCCGGGTCCGGAACCAGAGGGAGTAGCTCTGGCTCCGCCTGCCTCCCGTCCCGATCTCAGGTTCACGTGGATGCTTTCAAGATGGCGCCATCGGAGCCCAGGGGTGGTACTATTGGGGCATGACGTCAGCCTGTGGGGGGAGTCCCAGGATGCAACTCTTGCCGAGGCAGCCCGGCTCAGCCAATTAGCCAAGTCCTTCCCTTCCTGCCTTCCTGCCTCCGTCACCGTAATAAATCCTTCCCCCTGCCCCCTGGGCGCGGAGTTCAGTTCTAACCTCAGACTGTCTCCCTGGAGTCTTTCTTTCCATGCCAACCTCTGACACGTGAGAAGGGGCAGAGAGGGAGGCTTCAGTAACTCATTCTCCTTGGCTAAACGCGGTCCATGACAGTACGCCTTTGCCTTCTGCTGGCGGAAGACAAGGCCGAGTGCTCTTTCATAGTTTTTGGGGTTCAGGCATTTTCCCCAGGAGATAGGGGAGAAGAGGTCCTCGGAGGCCCTGACATCTGGCGCCAGAACGTGGGGCACAGGTGAGAATGCACGGCTGAGAATTTCAGGGTTCAGCGACCCCACAGGTTGCATTTAGTGATCGTGTTTAAGGGGAGAGAGACCCACTAAGATGGGCCAAGCGCATAGCCAGTGGAGCGAACCAACGGTTAAGATATTATGGTTCATGCTCAAAAATACCAGACTATCTCAGATTCTGCCATCAAGCGGATCTGGGAGAAGCTGACCCAGGCCATCCCATGGTTGGTTAAAGCTAACCCGCTTTCCTGGGAAACCTGGGACCAGCTGGAGAGGGAGCTGGATGGCAAGGAAGAGGAGATAGGAAATGATCTACCTCTTGTAATTTTCCCAATCATCACCTCTCTCAAAGCTTGCTTTTCTACAGGAGAGAATCCATTGGGTCGGGCGGGAGCTGCAAAGGAGAGCCCTGGGGGAGAAGGAGGCGACCCCCCCCCCCGCGGACCTGCAGGAGGAGGGCCCGATGCCCCATCCTGATGGGCCCGCGGATGGGCAGTGGGCCCGATCTCGATCATGGGCCTAGCTTCCAGAATCCCGGACTAGATGCCATGCTCCTGAGACACGCGGCCAGGGAGGGGGGTAGCTGGCAGCCTCTGCCGCCTTTCCCCCACTCCCCCACCAGACACATTGCCCTGGACCTGCGATGGCCCGCCATGCTTCAGCCGCAATCACCGCCATTGTCGCCGTTTCTGCCGCAGCTCGAACTGCTGCTGCCGGACTTTCTACCAGGTATAGAGGAGATGGTAGACTTTGACGTCGCCAGCATCATGGCTGGGTGGGAACCTGGGGAAGTCAAGGAGTTTCGAGATCTTAGGAAAATGGTCACTGAGAGGGGACCAAACTCTTCTTGGGCTCACACCCTACTCCATGGCCTGAACAACTGGTTTTCGGACGCACAAACGTGGGGACGCGTAGATCAGACCGTGCTTGTTATGAAAGATTACATGAAATGGTGCATCCTTTAGGGATGCATGCTCTGCTCAGGCTGAGAAATTTCGAGCAAACAATTCCCCAATCCCCATCACCTTCGAAATGTTGTATGGGCCCGCCAATCCCTATGTTACTGACTTTCAACAGGTCCCTCTTCCCGCATCCTGTTGGAAGCGGGTGTGGGCCCTGGGGATGTGGGCAAGGAGATCCTTAGAGAAGGGGGCCCCAAAGACCCTGACATTAGAAGTTACTCAAGGGGCGACAGAGGACCTCGCCTCCTTTATCGAGAGGGTGGAGGAAAGTATTCAGGTGAAGGCTCCTTGGTCTCAGATGGACGAACTTGTCAGGTCCCTGGTGTGGGACGGAATGGCCCCAGACCACAAACTAGCTTGTGCAGGAATGAAAGACAAGCCTCTAGAAAGCTGGATATTTGCCTGTCGGGATCTCAATACTCGGACCCGCCGGACACAGGTGCTGACTGCCTCACTTAATGAGAAGCCCGCTCCTGCCACAGCCAACGAACTAAGCATAGGGCGATGTTATGGGTGTGGTGGCCATGGCCATTTCAAGAGAGAATGTCCTTCAGGCTCTGTAAGACCTAGTGCCTCATCAGGACGAAACTCCGGCCAAACTAAGGTGCCACCTAAGACACCTTGCCCCCGGTGCAAGAAGGGATATCATTGGCGGAGCGAGTGCAAGTCCAAGTTTGAAGCTGGGGGGAAGCCTTTAAACTAGTAGTGGGGTGCCCTCCAGCCCCGTCACCCAAAGGAGGCAACCAGTCTAGTGACCAGCTCTGTGACCAACCCGGCGACCAGCCTAATGACCAACCTGGGGTCCACTGGGTAGTCCCGATAGTCTCAGAAGCCAGGCCAAGCATGAAGGTTACTATAGCCAGGAAAAAGTTCCGATGCTTACTTGATACTGGAGCTGACTGGACTGTATTAAGGAAGGAGGAAATTCCTCCTTGGTGGGATTTGATCGCCGGGCCCCAGACGACAGGATTAGGGGGCGAAGTTGACAGTGAAGTAACTAGGAACTGGCTTGCCTGGAATGATCCGAATGGTAATAAGGGCGAAGTGCGTCCCCTGATAATGGCAGGCTTATCAGACAATCTGCTGGGACGGGACATCTTAGCGAAGACTAAGGCCGTGGTCTCATCAGGCCATGACCCGTCAGGTGGCCCTAATGACCATCAGGGAGTGCCTCCTCCTGAGACCTCAAGTCAGGAGGCTCCTGCTTCTTCTACAGGGCCTCACCCCCAATCCTAAAGGCCACTGTTCCTACTGTCCCTGCCATTCAATGGCTTCCGGGACCCCCAGTGTGGATGGAACAGTGGCCACTCCCCTCAAACAAATTAGAGAAATTAAAGGAAATAGTGTCAGAACAACTGTCCCTAGGGCATATTAGACCCTCGCTGAGCCCTTGGAACAGCCGGTATTTGTTATACAAAAGGCCTCAGGTAAATGGAGGATGGTACAGGACCTAAGGAAGATTAATGAGCGGATAGTCCCCATAGGCACCCCCTTAAGGGGGCTGCCATGGATTTCCTCCATTCCTTGGGATAGACATTTGATTGTAATTGACATCAAGGACTGTTTCTTTTCTATACTCCTTGATCCCCAAGACTGTGAAAAGTTTGCCTTTTCCATGCCCTCAGTTAACCACCAGGGGCCAAACCAAAGGTATGAGTGGGTGGTTCTGCCCCAGGGCATGGCTAGTAGTCCAGCCTTTTGTCAGCATTATGTGTCACAAGTCCTTCAACCTCTTCGGAGCAGCCAGATATTATTCTATATGTTTATATGGATGACATCATTATTGGGGCAGCTGACGTCCAAGTGTTGGACTCAGCCTATAGGAAATTACAAACACTCCTACAAGGAGGAGGACTGCATGTAGCCAAAGACAAGGTTCAGAAAGTATACCCCTTTAAGATCTTGGGGGCAGAACTTAAATTAGACTCTGTGTGCCCCCTTAAGCCCCAGTTATCCTTCAAATCATCTTATACTCCGGTAGAGATGTAAAAGCTGTTAGGCGAGATTAATTGGCTAAGGCCTTGGCTTCGCCTGCCTACAGAGGAGTTGCTCCCACTCCATGACTCCTTAAAGGGCAAAGCGCCCGCTGATGTTATTACAATAACTCCATCACTCCAAGCAATATTCCAGAAAATCCAAAGGGCCCTAGATGAGGCACAGTTAGCTCGCTATAAGCCTGAGTGTCCACTCTGTCTTTGGGTCCTCCCTGGATCTGAGCTTTTCTCAGCCGCCATTACCCAGTTCGGCGAGCCTCTTCAGTGGGTGCATGCATTGGTGGGAGGAGCTCCCAGAGTTTATTCCCAGCTGTACCAGCTAGCTGATTTAATAATTAAGGGCAGGGATACTGCCCTGAGACATTATGGGCAAGATCCCGATGTGATAACCATCCCTTACAGGCTGGTAGATATTGAATGGGTCGAAAGGAACCATAACCGGGTGTCTAGTGCCTTAGAGGGTTTTATGGGGAAGTTAGATTGCCATTATGGAACTTCGAGGTGGGTGACCTCATTCTCCAAGCTACAATGAACCTCTCCTGTGCTTTTTTCTACCAGGCCTCTTGTCAAGGCTGCAAATGTTTTTACAGATGGGGGAAGGGCAGGGTCTGCCGTGGTGGTATGCCCCGCCTCCTCCCCTGCCTGTGGGAAAGGAAACACTCATTATTTTGAAGCAGTTACCGGGTCTGCGCATATAAGGAGCTATACGCAGTTGCCCTGGCACTGACCCATGTCAAGCAGCTGATGAATTTGTTTTCTGACAGTTTGTATGTGGTTAATTTGTTACCAAACCTACTATCCTCATATATTAAGTTAGATGAGAACCCAATCACCCCTCTAATGATCCAAGTCAGGTCTCTGTTAAAAGAGCGGGCTGAGCTTATATTCCTACAGCACCTTTGCAGACACCAAGGACTGCCTGGGAACCTGGCACAAGGTAATCAAGCAGCCGATCATCTGGCCACTAATGGGATTATTACAGCTATGACTGTCTTACAGCCTCAAAACCTCCAAATGGCCCAAGGGCTCCATGAGCATATGCATTTAAACTGGAGAGGGTTACATCAGAGATTTCCTTCAGTTCCTATAAAGGATTTAAAAAAGATTATTAGGACTTGCAAGGCATGTATGCCTTTTCTGCAAGTCCCTCCCCTGCAATCTCCTGGAGTCAACCCCAGAGGCTTAAAGCCTAATGTTATCTGGCAGACTGATGTAACCCACTATGCTCCTTTTGGAAGGTTAAAATATATATATTTATGTCCATAGATACCCAGTCTCGGGCCTGCTGGGCCACCGCACATGCGAGGGAAAGAGCCCAGCATGCTGAGAGCCACTTCCTACAATGTTTTGTTATCCTAGGGCTTCCCCTACAAGTAAAGACAGATAATGGACCTTGTTTCACCAGCAAGCCTTTACAGGCCTTTTTCCAAACGTGGAATATTAAACATACCACTGGAATACCATACAACCCACAGGGTCAGGCCATAATTGAGAGGCATAATAAGACCCTGAAGGATCAATTATTAAAACAAAAGGGGGGGGGAAGCCCCCTTGACCAGCTGAGGACAGCGATGTTTACATTAAATATTTAAAATTTTTCCAAGCACCAACCTCTGTTGGCTTTCCAGAGACATTGGTCAAGCCAAACACCTTATGTAAAGGTGGAAGTCCGTTGGAAGGACCCCCTCACAGGAGCATGGCGAGGCCTGGACCCACTTATCAGTGTGGGAAGGGGCTTCACATGCGTCTTCCCAGTTGGGGAACCAAATCCAATCTGGATACCAGCTAGAAACTTAAAATATTGTTCATCTGAATGATCACCCAAGGGCACCTGCCCTTGAGGGATGTCTCCCCTTACTCTCTCCCTAGGAAAACAGAGACCCTGGTGGATCCTCAATGGGGAGACGGAAAACCTGCCTGTGTACACTGGCGGTGGACCAGTGCCAGCTCTGCTTGCTTCCTGGGCATCGCCTGGCATCCCGTGGCACAATGTTTTGCTGTGGCACAGTCTGCAGCGTTGCACAAGGACTAAAGGAAAATTTTGCACACTGTTGTTCCTTCCTTTGCTCCTCCCCTTGCTGCTTACCTTAGGGGCCCCATTGGGGGAAATCGGAGCTAAAGGGTTTTGACACCTTAATGTTTTATGATAAATGTTTGCAATAAGCAAGGAAATTGGCACCTTGCTCCAAATGTTTACGTTAAAATGTTTACTAACCAATGCTTTAAGCTACCAGCGCCTTGGCTGCCGTGGACCAACGAAAGTCGCCGGAGCCAAAGCTTGGACCTGTTACTACCTCACTACTGGAGAGAGGGAATGTTGTCTGCGTCATCTCTGGTGGCACCAGATCGGATCAGGACTTCTCTATCTCTTATGGACTGAACCAGATAAGAGACCCTCCATTGCATTGTGCCTGTGTTATAATTGCTCATGTGCTACAACTGTTCATATTTGCATCCGCTCCATGTTACAATTGTTCACATTATAAGTGCCTTATGTTCACATTTGCACCCTGCTTACCTTACCCTCTGTTAGTCAAAACAGGTCTCCGTTTGTGGCAACGGGCTAGGGCTGTTCGGGTCAACAGTGGCTTTTGTTTTTGACCAATTGGGAACCCCACGAGGTTAGTCATAATGCCCATTAGGACCCGCTACTGGCCGGGGCCCACAGGCATGGAGTAGAAACATCAGGGCTTTCTCTCAAATGCCAATCCCGCTCTCCCTGAATTCTCTCCTCTAGCTGGCCGCCCAGCAGGTAGGTTAGCCTGAAGTGCCAGGGCGTTCTTTTGCCAATGACGGGTACGATCTCCCACGGGGGAGGCAACCTAAGACAGGCACGCCCTCGAGTAAGGCGCCTCCTGCTGTTTAAAAAATAAAAGAGGGGGTGATGTGGGGATTCTGACTGCATACGTAGAGGGGCGGTCCCCGATTGGCCCTCCCCTCCTCCTGTCCTGGGGCCGTATGGCCAAAAGCCACTCCTATGCCTTCCGGGTCTGGAACCGGAGGGAGTAGTTCTGGCTCCGCCCGCCTCCCATCCCAATCTCGGGTCCATGTGGATGCTTTCAAGATGGCACCATCGGAGCCCAGGGGCGGTACTATTGGGGCATGACGTCAGCCTGTGGGGGGAGTCCCAGGATGCCACTCTTGCCGAGACAGCCCGGCTCAGCCAATTAGCCAAGTCCTTCCCTTCCTGCCTTCCTGCCTCTGTCACCGTAATAAATCCTTCCCCCTGCCCCCTGGGCGCGGAGTTCAGTTCAAACCTCAGACTATCTCCCTGGAGTCTTTCTTTCCGTGCCAACCTCCGACACATGAGAAGGGGCAGGGAGGGAGGCTTCAGTAACTCACTCTCCTTGGCTAAATGCGGTCCACGAGAGTATGCCTTTGCCTTCTGCTGGCGGAAGACAAGGCCGAGTGCTCTTTCATAGTTTTTGGGGTTCAGGCATTTTCCCCAGGAGATAGGGGAGAAGGTGTCCTCGGAGGCCCTGACAAGGAGGTATCACAATACCAGATTTCAAGCTCTTTTATAGAGCCATCATAACAAAAACAGCCTGGTATTGGTATAAAAACAGACCTGAAGACCAATGGAATAGAATTGAAGACCCAGAAATAAAACCGCACTCTTACAGTCAGCTGATGGACAAAGGACCTAAAGACATACAATGGATAAAACAGAGCCTCTTCAACTACTGGTGTTGGGAGAAGTGGGCAGCCATATGTAGAAAACTCAAAGTAGACCCTAGCCTATCACCATGCACCAAGATCAACTCAAAATGGATTAAGGACCTCAACATCAGACCTGAATCTTTGAAACTACTGAAGGACAGAGTAGGAAAGATGCTAGAACTTATAGGCACAGGAAGGAACTTCCTGAATAGAGTCCCAGGGGGCACAACTTGACAAATGGGACTACTACAAAATAAAAAGTTTCTGCACAGCTAAAAACATAGCCACCAAACTAGAAAGACAGCCAACCATATGTGAAAGGATATTTACCAGCACAGCAACTGACAAAGGCCTAATATCCATCATCTACAGAGAACTAAAAAAAAAACACCCCTCCAAGCCCAGTAAACCAATTATGAAATGGGCAAAGTAGCTGAAGAGAGACTTCACAAGAGAAGAGATAAAAAATGGCAAAGAGGGCTGGGGATATAGCCTAGTGGCAAGAGCGCTTGCCTCATATACATGAAGCCCTGGGTTCGATTCCCCAGTACCACATATATAGAAAATGGCCAGAAGTGGTGCTGTGACTCAAGTGGCAGAGTTCTAGCCTTGAGCAAAAAGAAGCCAGGAACAGTGCTCAGGCCCTGAGTCCAAGGCCCAGGAATGGCAAAAAAAAAAAAAAAAAAAAAAAAAAAAGGCAAAGAAACCTATGAGGAAATTGTTCAACATCCCTGGCAGTAAAGGAAATGCAAATAAAAACAACCTTGAGATACCACCTCACTCCAGTTAGAATAGCCTATACTCTGAACTCAGGCAACAACAAATGCTGGAGGGGATGCAGGGAGAGAGGAACCCTTCTCCATTGTTGGTGGGAGTGCAAATTAGTACAACCACTTTGGAGAACAGTATGGAGGTTCCTCAAAAAGCTCAATATAGACCTACCCTATGATCCAGCCATACCATTCCTAGGCATCTATCCTGAACAACAGGTCCCAAGATAGCACAAAGACATTTGCACTCCTATGTTTATCGCTGCACAATTCACAATAGCCAAAATATGGAAACAACCCAGATGCCCCTCCACAGATGAATGGATCCAAAAAATGTGGTACCTATACACAATGGAATTCTACATAGTGATTAGAAATGATAAAATATTGGTATTCAGAGGGAAATTGTCAGAACTTGAACAAATAATGTTGAGTGAGACAAGCCTAGAACACAGAAAACAAAGGGTCATGATCTCCTTGATATATGACTGTTAAGGTGGGGGGAGGGGGAGACAGTAGAGACCAGGTCTGTGAAACCAAAAACTTGTTGTCAAATGATATTTCCCACAGGTTTGGGTCAGCGACCCTACGTTAGGTAACTAAAACCAAACAACTACTCAACATATAAAGGTCAAAAAAGACCTCTCAGTGGATCACAATAGCTCAAAAGCTATGTATGTATGTTCATATAAGACAAGGATAAGCAAACTCTATTGTTGACGTTACAGTTAAAGTCCTAGGTGAATTTCCTTTGGTGTAGGCCACGCGTCTACTGTATATGTTTTTGGTACACTGTGTAATGTATATATGTCTACCTGATCTAGGGAAGGGAAAGAAAAACAGGTGTAAGATATCACAAGAAATGTACACACTGCCCTATTATGTAACTGTACCCCTTTTGCACAACACCTTGTCAGAAATTTTTTAAAATTAATAAATAATTTTTTTTAAAAAGAAAGATTTACTGCCATGTGAAGTTTCAGGGGGAGGAGGGTAAAACAAATCCAGGAAGCCTGACATCACATCCATCCTTGCTTTAATTGGATCCTCCTTGTGCAAAACCACTGCTGGGAAGCCCTCCCTTCAGCACTATTCCCTTTTGCCTTGTCCATGGCTCAAAGACTGGAGAAGGCAGCTTGAAGTTCAGGGAAAGCATTTAAGCTTTCTCCTTGGGGCTGGACACTACTGATTTGGCTTCTTTGGAGGGAGAATTTGTGCCAGAGAAGTTGTCTGAGACGATTTAAAAAAAAAAAGACAAAGCCTACCAGAGGTCATAAGCTGGACACCCGTGAGCCAGATTTCTTTCCCCTGAGAAAGCCATATAGCCATTTTGACTTGCCCTAAGTGTACAAAAAATGATAGTAATTGCCAATTATTTCATATCAAAAATGTGAAAAATTGGCCTTTCCATGAGACAAAAAAAATTTTTCGAGGACAACTTCATTATTCTCAAAATGGTGGCAGGAAGGGATGGATGGATGGATTAGACACACCTTGAGAAACCACATCCTCACCTTGACAATGACCTTGAGCACCGGACCCAGGGCACATGTGATTTTTTTTCTTATTTATTTGGGGATGGGGTGAGGGGTATTTATCCTGGTTGTGAGATGTGGAATGTTTAGCATGGAAGAGCAAGTGGAGATGGGGGCCAAAGGCCAGAGGCTGGATCTAGAGGCCCTTAGTGGCTCACTGAAGTCTCTTTTGTGGTTTTGTTGGCACACCTGGTTTAGTGAAAAGTGCTGATGTCCCCTGGTGTCCTCCTAAAATAAGTCTCACAAAGGAGCCGATGCCAGTGCCTGGCTAAAACAGAGAAAATTATGGAAATGGAATATTTGTAAAGGTATATGTAATGCAACACATCACTAAACATGTGTAACAAGAATTGTTTCAAGTTCCAGAACTTTAGAGAAGAAAAATATGCTCACTAATAAATAAGTCAGAAAAACTAAACTTCGTAAGAATACCACACATTATTGTAAATATACCTTGACAATATTTTAAAAAATTGTTCATATACTAAAATCTATCAAGAAAGAGAATCCCTCAGTAGAGTCTAGAAAGTAAAGCTTGTTTAAAAATTCACATATTTTAAACAAGCCATGAAGCTGAAATTAGTAGCATGTCTTTTTTTTTTTCAAATATCACTTGGAAATTTATACATCCTCATAATTAACTCAAGTCAAGAAGGAAATCAAAGTACAATTATAGCCAATTCATAAATGTCAACAATGAAAATTCTACACGTCAACAACATATGGGACGCCATTCGCAAAGCAGATGGCAGCCTTGGGACATATGTCTGAATTCTCGCTACCCACCCCTTAATTCTGACAGAAATGACCTAGCAAATATAAAAACCAAGAAAATCTAAGTGAGATTTAAATGCTGGAAACAAAGAAATTTTGCTTAGAAAAATGCCAGATTGGATTCACATGAAGTCAGATTCTTGGACTGACTTAAAAAAATACATAGTTTTTATAGAATACTTTTATATTTACCAAAAATATCCTTGCAAACAGTATATAGAATTTCTGTGTTATTTTGTATTAGTGTGGTGTCAGCATGTTACATTTATGAAAACTGCCCAGTTGAGCCCAGCACCAGTGGCACACATCTTTAATCCTAGCTACTCAGGAGGCTGAGATTTGAAGATCATAGTTCAAGGCCAGCCTGGGCAGGAAAGTCTAATTAACCACTGAAACAAAACAAAAAATCTGGAAGTGGAGCTGTGACTCAAGTAATAGAGTATTTTCCTTGAGCAAAAGAAAAAAAAAAAAAAGCTCAAGGACAGCTCCCAGGCCCCGAGTTCAAGCTCCAGGACTGGCACAAAAAGAGAAACAACAACCCAAAATGACCAGTAAATATTGATTCATTATTAGCTATACATCCTGGTTTACATTAGGGTTCACTGTATTTCATGGCTGTATGGATCTAGGCAATTGCATAATGCCATGTTTCTCTCATTACAGTGTTTTGCAGAAAGAGTTTCATGACTTAAAATCCTCCATGTTTTATCTTCTTCCTCCATATTCCCAGTAGCCACTGAGTTCTGCTTTTTTTTTTTTTAGAATGCAATGTAGTTAGAATCACTGTATGGCAAGACTGGCTTTGGACAGCAATGGACATTTGTTTGCTTTGTAATACTTCATCGTAGGGGTCTAAAAGTTGGTTTATTCATTCATTGGGTTGAGGGACAGTTGGATTATTGATACAAATGCCTTCTCCATTGATGTACATGTTTCTGTGTAGACATAAATTGTGAAGGCAATTGCGCAAATAACTAGGATCACAGTTGCTGGATAGGTGGTAAGGGGATGCTTGTCTTTGTAAGAAACTTCCAAATTATCCCCCAAAGTGGCTGTGTCGTTTTGAAATTCTATAAAGGAGTGCTCATATTAATGGATGTTCTCACCTACATTTGCTACTGATAGATTATTTTAACTTTTGATTTATCTAACCAGTGCTTAGTTGTAAATCTTTGTTTTAATGTGTAATTCTCTAGTTATATACGATGTTAAATATTCTGTATATATTCATCATTGGGGTGTGTGTGTGTGTGTGTGTGTGTGTGTGTGTGTGTGTGTGCGCTCACGTGCGCCAGTCCTAGTTCTTGAACTCAGGGCCTACGTGCTGTTCCCTTTTGTGTTCAAGGCTAGCACTCTACCAGTTAAGTCACAGCTTCACTTCCAGATTTTCTTTCTTTTTTGTGGTTAATTGGACTTAAGAGCTTCATGGACTGGCCAGGGCTGGCTTTCAACTTTGATCCTCAGATCTCAGCCTCCTGAGTAGCTAGGATTACCAGCATGAGCCAACAGTACTCAGCCTTTTGGCATTTTTAACTAAGACATCTTCAGATCTTTCACCTATTTGGGTGGTTTGTGTTTTAAGAGGGTTATTTTTTACATTTTGGATACAAATTCTCTGTGAAACATATGGCTTTACAGTTTTTTCATTCTATAAATTGTATAAACTCTTTTTTATATTTAATTTTATTAACAAGGTGATATATAGAACAGTTACAGTTAGATCCGTAAGGTAGTGAGTATATTTCTTGTCAAACTTGTTACCTCCTCCCTCATTTTTCTCCTACTTTCCCTCCCCCCAACCAATTCCCTACATTGTCTAAAAATTTCCCCCTCACAGTTGTAAAGAGTTTGTTCAGTAAAGAGAAAGGAAAGGTCACTCAGGAGTATAAGCAGGGGTCCTGGAAACTGGTTGTCCCCTCTCTTAATTCTTCTAAGCAGTACCCTGTGTAGAGAAGTTGATAGTTTTTTGTAAAGTGCAATGTTTCCAGTGTTCCTCAAGTTCAGAGTTTGTTTATGTCCATACCATAATTTTCTGGGATCTTGTTGCATTTCTAGATCATATGGAAGCAGAATCCACATTATAAAAATACCATCTTCCAATCCATTAAGACAGGACACTTTATTTATTTGGATATCTGAATTATTTTTCCCTCAGGAATTTTTTTTTTTTTTTTTAGTTTTCTTCAGTAGATCATGTGTGTATTTTTCCTAGGCTTAGATTTAGGTTTTCTTAAAAAAAAATTACACAAATGGTATTGTGGGTTTTTGGTTTATTTTGGTGGTACCAGGATTGGAATTCAAAGCTTTGCACTCCCTTGACACTCTTGCTCAGCTAGTGCTCCACCACTTGAGCCACATTCCCGATCATAATTTTTCTGATTAATTAGACATGGAGTCTCATGGGCTTTCCTGCCCTGATGCCAGCCCAGGCTGGTTCTACTCTGGGTCTCCATTTCTTAGGAGCTGGGATTGCAGGTCTGAGCCATTAGTGCCAAGTTAGTGTTGTGTTTTTTATTTTAAGTTGAATTTTTTTTATTGCTATACACATTGATCATTGAATGCTAACATTATAGTTCCTTAGCTATTCTATTTTGCCTGTAGACCTACTGAGATTTTTTTTTTTTTGCCAGTTCTGGGGTTTGAACTTGGGGCCTGAGCACTGTCCCTGGCTTTTTGCTCAAGGCTAGCACTCTACCTCTAGAGCCATAGCACCACTTCCGGTTTTTTGTTTTTGTGGTGCTGAGGAATCAAACCTAGGGCTTCATGCATGCTAGGCAAGCACTCTACTACTAAGCCACATTTCCAGCCCTGTCCTGAGTTTTTGCTGTTATTGTTGCCTACATTTTCAAAAGTTGATTTAAGGCTGAATCTTTCCAAATGTGTAAACATTGTACTTATTTCCTCTTCTTCTTGTCCTACTAAATTAGGTAGAGCTTCTAGTGCAGTGTTAAACAAGAGCAGCAAAGGGTGTGTGCTTGCTTAATTTCCAGTTTTAGGAGAAAAACTCCTAATTTATTATCCTTAAAGAGAGGCTAGATGCTCTTATCTCCTTCTGCATGTGGCCATTTTTCTTTCTACTCTAGCCTTATGTTCTGATGCAGCTGGGGTGACAGAAGGGGGAGGGGGAAGTGAAGAGATGGGGAAAGAAAGGGAGGGAGGAAGGAGGAGAGGAAGGGAGGAGGTAAAAAGACAAAGAAGGTTTTAATAGAGCACTGGGCCCCCTGCTGTTTGACCTTCCGGCCAGCAGAATTATGAACCAAGTAAGCTTCAGGTGTTGCGCTATAGCAACTCCTACAGGGTCTGCTGTTCCCCCAACTGCCTGCCCCAGGTCAGAGTTTCTAATGGTGTCTGTCCTGGGGGCAGGGGGCAAAATATAACCATATGCCAACTGTAGCACTAATTATCAAGCCCGTGGATTTCCGTATGTATTTTGGCAGCAACATATTTGTCAGATACAGGATTTGCTGATATGCTCTCCCTGTTCCCTTTGCTGTGAAGGAAGGTTGTTCAGGTTGATGCAATCCCATTAGTGCCTTTTGCTTACCTGTGATTTTCGAATTACAGTATATCCAAAACCTCCTAGCCTAGACAAATGCCAAGTACGCCTTGTGCTTTTTTCTAGTAGTTTTATTATGTTAGATATTGTTTTTAAGTTTTTAGTCTATCCTGAATTTATTTTTATGTATGGTATGCAATAAGGGTCTCTTTTCATTTCATTTCATGTATTTATTTATTGCCATACTGGGTTTTGAACCCAGGCACTTGCAATTATTAAGTACGCATTCTACCATTTGAGCCACACCCCAGCTGTTGCTTCAGTTTTTGTGCTTTTTTAAAATTTTTAAATAAACTCTCACAATGCATTTTTGCCAGCTATGGTCTCTCTCTCTGTCTGGCCTGTGCCTGGTTGGGATTCAGACTTGAACCAAGATATTCAGCGTGTTTGTTGAGGTAGAAACTTGCCAAGTTTTCATCCAAGTTGGCCTGGGACTGAGATTGACTCAGCTTCTCCTCTTGAGTTGATAAGTTTACAGGCATGAGCCAATGTGGTTGGCCTTTAATTCTGTTCTTCTATATGTGAATATCCTGATTTCCTAGTGCTATCAGTGAAGCAACTATCCTTTTCCTATTGTGTGCTCTTCTCATTTTTGTTGGGAATCAAATGAAAATATGTAAAGGTATTTATGTGGGATCTCCTTTTTGTTCTATTGTTCTAGTGTGTCTGTTTTTATGCAAGTACCGTGGTGTTTTGAGTCTTATAGTTCTATACTGTATTTCATTTTTATTTTGAATATTTTTATTATCTTTAAGTAGTTGTACAAAGGAGCCGCCATTGAGCAAAGCTCTGTATGAACACAATGCATCTTAGTTACTGTCACCCTTTTCAACATTCTTACCCATCCCTTCCAATCTACCCCTTCCTCTACTTACCTTAATTTTAGGTTATGTGTTTAATTTTTGTTTGCCTTTTAACACATCACTTTATGTGAACCGATGCATCTTGATCTGTGACATCACTTCAAAATCTTTACCCCTCTTTGACCCACCCCTTCCCTTATATTTCTCAATTCTGGTATGTACGATGAATTCTTGCCTGCATTCTCCTCCCCTTCCCACTTCCATCTTTTATCCCTTTCCCCTTGGCCCCACCCTACCCTCTTGCAAGAACGCATTGGCTTAGTATTTTTAAAAGTATTACACTTTTTGTGCTACCCATGGAATCTATACTGCTTCAGTTAATGCATTTGTAACCCCTTGCTTACTATCCAATGTGTTTACTTGTAGATTTATAGGCACATTCTAGCTGCCACAATTGAAGGAAATCATGTAAGCTATGTTTCTCTGGGCCTGGCATACTTAATGTAATTTTTCCAGGTCTTTCCATTTCTTTATGAATGGTACAATATCATTCTTTCAGATGGATTAGTAGAATTCCATTGTGTATATATACCACATTTTCTTGATCCATTGATCCATTTGTCTGTTGGGGGCATCTGGGCTGATTCCATATCTTGCTATGGTAAATAATGGCTGCAATGAGCATGGTTGTGCCAATAGCTTTAGTGTCTGCAGTGTATTTTTTTTTTCCTCAAGGCTAGCACTCTGCCACTTGAGTCACAGCGCCACTTCTGGCCATTTTCTGTATATGTGGTGCTGAGGAATCAAACCCAGGTCTTCCTGTATATGAGGCAAGCACTCTTGCCACTAGGCCATATTCCCAGCCCAGTGTATTTTGAAATCAAGTAGTGTTATGCCTCCAGCTTTAGTCTCCTTGTCCAATATTGATTTGAATGTTAGGTTTCTATATGTATTTTAGGACTGTGTTTTCTGCTTTCCTTCCTTTCTTCCTTCCTTCCTTCCTTCCTTCCTTCCTTCCTTCCTTCCTTCCTTCCTTCCTTTCTGTCAGTTCTAGGGCTTGAACTCAGGGCCTGGGTACTATCCCTGCACTCAAGGCTAGCACTCTACCACTTGGAGAAACTGCACAATTTCTGGATTTTTGGTGCCCAATTGGAGATAAGAATTTCATGGGCTTTCGTGCCTGGGTTGGCTTTGAACCAAGATCATTGGATCTCATCCTCCTAAATAGCTAGGATTATGGGCATGAACCCCAATGTCCATCCTAAAAAGATGTCATTGGGGGCTGGGGATATGGCTTAGTGGCAAGAGTGCTTGCCTTGTATACATGAGGCCCTGGGTTCGATTCCCCAGGACCACATATACAGAAAACGGCCAGAAGTGGCACTGTGGCTCAAGTGGCAGAGTGCTAGCCTTGAGCAAAAAGAAGCCAGGGACAGTGCTCGGGCCCTGAGTTCAAGGCCCAGGACTGGCAAAAAA
This sequence comes from Perognathus longimembris pacificus, assembly GCF_023159225.1. Classification (NCBI taxonomy): domain Eukaryota; kingdom Metazoa; phylum Chordata; class Mammalia; order Rodentia; family Heteromyidae; genus Perognathus; species Perognathus longimembris. The sequence continues at coordinate 73,487,158 of NC_063162.1, forward strand.
AAAAAAAAAGATGTCATTGGAATTTTGGTGGGATTGCATTGAATCCATAAATCACGTACAATAACATTTGAACAGGTTCAATAATATTTTAACAATATTAATTCTTTTAATCTATGGACATAAACTACATCTCTGTCTATCTGTGTCATCTTTAACTTCTTTAGTCAACATTTTAGTGTTTAAATCTGTCATTTCCTTGGTTAAGTATATTTATAAGTAATTTCTTATGTGCTTTTATAGCTGTTGGAAATGGGATTGTTTTCTTGATTTATTTTTTAATAGTTTGTTATTCACATATAGAAATTTTTTATATTCTGTGAATCAGTAATTTATGGAGTCTTCAGATTTTTCTACTTGTAAGATCATGTTACATACAAACAGGCAATTTACTTCTTCATTTCTGCTTGGGAAGCCTTTTATTTCTTTCTCTCGCTTAAGTACTCCTGCGAGGACTTCCAGTCCAATGTTGAACAGAAGTCATGAGAGTGGCATCTTTGTTTGTTCCTGACCTCAGAGAATGAACACTCCATGTTTCATGGTTGAGTCTGATTTTAGCACTTGATAATAACACTTATTGTGTCACTGTACTTTCTTTTTATGCTATTTTTTAAAAAAACATTTTATATCACAAAGAGTGTAGAGTTTGTGAAAGGCCTCAAGGTCAGGTGAGGGCAATGGCTTTGAGGCTTCTGCATTTCTTCATGGAGACAAGTTTTGTCATGGCAAATACTTCATCTTTGAGGTTCCAAGAATATCTCAAACATTTTCAAAATCTTCACAAACATCTCAGGTCCCAGATTTCATTTTTAAGAGTTGCTTATCCCATTGTTTTCCTCAACAATAACTCAGGCATCTGTGAACTTAATCAGTGGCCTGTGTTTATTTTGGTTTTCACAGTTGGCAAGTTCTGAATATATTAAAATACAGACAGCTTTGCAAGTGGGGTCTTCCAAGGAACTGTCAGCTATGCCAAGTAATGGCAGATTTCTGGGAATGAGGCTTTGAGAGAGCTCTGCCCCCTTCTACTCTCTCTCCGGTGGCTGCCAGACTATTTTTACTGTGAACAAGAGCTGTTAATTCACAGCAACCACAGAGGTAGATCCTGAGGAATGAGAATAATGCAAGGTAAAACACCACAAGACTCATTATTCCTACTGAGATTCACCCACTTTCTTGCATACATGTTCCCTCAATTGTTATAAGCCTTTGGTTAATTTCTAGAGACCTAAAATATTTGATTTGAACGTGTTTCTGCAAGCTTTCTTACCATCTTTTTTGGAAAATTCTTAGTGTTTCTTTCTCAGCCATTTCTGCTGTCTCTAAGATATTTTTATGTACAGTCATATCCTAATAACCATTGTAAATGTATTAAAAAAATGCAATGACCTGAGTGTTTCTGGGTGAAGAAGATGCTTAAGTTGACAGTTGGGACATAACCATGGGTTCTGATACGCTCTTGAAAAATATAAAGGTGTATGAGGTTGCTAGCCTTCAACATGTCCCCAATAATCTTTGCTTCATAGTTCAGTGTCTGTGTCATTGCTTCTCTGTGTATCAGTCAGGGCCTGCCTGTGTATCTAGAAGAATAACGTGGAAGCTGTGGCGTGTCATTTCTGAGGCTATGTCAGGAAGTACATAAAAGACCATTGCGATCACTAGAATAGGTTATTCATAGGAAATCCTCCTTCTGTGTTGGGAAGATATTCAGGAAGTCCTTTGAGATGTTGTGGAGAACTGGGAATTCTGACAGAATGAAGGGCTTTCTGGTTATGTGAGCAATCACCTTGGAAGTGAGCTGCCTTGCCCAGGCTGGCTCTCCACTAACCCCAGGGACTTGAAACACTTGATGAGTCCTGGATATGATAAACCTTTATCAAAACTGCCCAGCCAAGCTAATCCTGGATTCATAGCCAATAGAAACTGTGAGATGCTTAATGGTTTTAAGCAGTTTGTTTCAAGCTCTTTTATTGTACTTTGGTTCTCATTAACTGATTACTAATACAGTAAGCAACTGAAAACATCTACAAAAAAAACCCAAGAAGAAATTGGAATGTGTTGTAAACAACAAAACAGAAAACAAAAAAAGTACTCATGAGAAAATACCTTCCCTTTCCCATGGTTATAGGGGTTCTTTCACATCTAACAAACTTTTAAGGCAATGTTTATATCAGAAAAGAATTTTAGATTCTGAAAATGGAACAACAAATGATAAAACAAATTAAAATCATGATCTTCACTCTGAATGTAGATACAAAGATCCTTAAAAAATGTTTCTAATAACAAGTGAAATCTATCAGGGTAGAAGTTTCTGGAAATACATTCTACTACTATAAAGTTCCAGTAGTTTGGGTCTGACACTGTTTTAATAGAAATGTATTAATGGAAAACAATGTTAAGATCTCAGAGTACATCGGTCTTAACATTGATTATATAATGGTCCAATATCCCAATAGATAGTTAAATTATTTTAATTTATATCATATACATAAATTGTCTCTCAACAAATATATGATGTATCAATATATGATGATGGATCAATAATAAGAGTATATGATATATGTAATATTTTAAATCACATAGATATGTTTCCAATATATGTGAGTTCCACGTATAGTTTATTGACATGCCACATGTACTAATTATCTTTAATAAAAAAAAACAGACCTTAGCAAAAGATACTCAGCATCCATCTGTACAATAATTGAGCTAGGATAATAATGCAGAGAGAAGAAATTCAAGTGCCAACAGACCTTTGGAAAAAATGCAGTTGAAGTGGCAAAGAAGTAATACTTTCTAACAACTTGTCCAAGTTTGCTAACAGCAACAACACCAGAGTTGGGTTAGTTTGAAAGGTAAAGAGTGAATTTTATTGGCATTTTTAGAACAATTTTATTGGTGGTAATTTTACTGGAAATTTGATTGGCAATTTTTATATTGACTTATAAATTCTACTTCATGCTTGAAATATGAGCTCTTTTGATTGTAATTGCTTCCTTGTGTTTCCTTATTAATTGTTATTAGTAATAGCTATGAATGCACCATTTTTAGCAATACAACTACATTTTGAGAGTGGTACAAACCCTGTTGGTCCTTTCACTGGGAAGAGTTGGGTGGCTGGTTGCAGAGGAGTGAGGGGTTTGATGCCATTTTCCTCATGGAAAGGCGAAGTGCCAGCTGTAGTGGCCATGTGGCCACAAAGCTCATGGTTTCTAGAAGGTGCCACATACCTGCAAGTAACGGACCACTCGGCAAACCAGGTCAGGTGCCATGAAGTCTCCAGTGAACCGCCAAATAATATCTGTCAAGATGTTGACCAGCCCTGTAAAAGAGTCTAGCAAAAATACATAGTGCTTAATATCAGTCTCTCATTAAGACGCGGGTATTGCCACTGTGGAGATGATTCTGGGGGAAGATTTTATTTTCTCTTCATTTGTCCCTGGCCACTGAGAAACAGGAAAGTCAAGCAAGGGTCCCTGGGCTTTTAATATTGGAGCAGACCTATGGTAAATAAGGCAAAATTGAAGACACAATGGCCAAACTCAGAATTCTTCCTCTTCTACCCTTCACTCTACAGGGCGGGTCTCTTATCTCTCTGCCCACAATTTTAGCCTCCTTCACATCAGATTTCTCTGCTTCCTTCTTCTCTCAACACCTGCCCTTGGAAACAGTCAAGCCCATCACCTACCACTTTGATTAAATTAGAATGGACACAATGTGTGATGTTGATGTCTCATGTTAACCTTTATCAGGAAGCTTCTGGAAGCACTGCACAGCCATGTAGACAGAATGACTTGTCCAGGTGACATTATCTGGGTCTTGTCACTGCTCAGCCCTGTGGTGACATGGTGGGCATGTGGATGGGGATGCAGTGACAGAGAGGAGAACCACTCCCAGCCAACACCAGACCACAACAATGATAGGCAGTATGCCAGCAGCAGAGACCAGCACTAGGCCCTGAGCAAGGGACTATTTCTTGAAGAGACTAAGTGGGTGCTTTGTGCCAAGTTAACATTGTTTCCTCTCTGTTCTGCTTGGATCAGCTGTACATCCTTCTGATTGTACACCTATCCAGCTACAAGCAATCATCAACATCACTCACAACACTCACTTCCTAACTAGAAAGGAAACACACAATGTGGTATTTGATTGAGGAAATCACTTTACAGAGAAGGGAGTGGGGGATTGAACTCACCATCTCGTTGTTTGTGCCACATGGCATACAACCCTGAAGTGGCTCTTCTCCTAGAATCCCAGAATGGACTCCTTGAGGATCAGAGGAAGTGCAGCTTAAAGGCAATGCTACAATGAAAGGACAGCAGTCCACGCTTTACAGTGAAGTACAAGGAATCATATCCTTCTGTGATGCTCCTGTGTGGGTCCCAGAGGCAAGAACTAGAGGAAAGAATGGCCTCAGCTGCTATCACACCAGCCTGTGTCTGCTTGTCTTTGTTTCTGTACAGGAAACAATGCTAAGAAGAAAACTCTCATAGCAGTTCTGGTGGGTGTCTAATGAGAAGGGCAGATGTGGACAAGGTCTTGAGCATTGTGGGTTGTGGCTGATAAAACAGGAGCTGCAAGATGCTTTTCCTGGGAAAATGGGCCAAATGAATGAGTAGGATATGGGAGTGGTGAGGTACTTGGGTATTCCCTTGTGATTTACTCACTCCATAAGTGAAAAAGAATAGAAAAACAGACTGTTTGTCAAGACCTAAATCGTCAAATGAACAACTATAGTATAGCCTACTAAAATCTCTCCCTCCTGCCCCTCCTCCATGAGCATAATCTTAAATAAGCCTATTTCTGGGAGCAGACAAACCAAGGAGCTATGCAATTGGGTTTGTTAGTTGTTATTAAGCAAATGATGCTAAATAGATGTGATCAGTAAAAAGCCATTTAGTTACCTAAGTACTGAAGTACACTGCAAATAAACTGCTCCTAAATGGTAATTAAGAGGGCCTTGGGTACAAAGGGCACACTTCATAGGCCTAAACACATCCATATATTACTCCTACTTTTTAAGATGTGCTCTGTAAATGAGCCTAGGATGTGCTAACACTCAGAAAAACCAAAGCAGACTCCCATCCAGCAGGCTTTGTTGCTTCTTTGAGGGTGTCTTTCTTACACAGGAGAGTGTGCATTCCTGCTTGGATCACAAACACAAGTGAAATGGGGGAAGTCAAGAATAAGGACAAAGCTGAGAAAAAGGATCAGTAAGGATGGGTGGGGAGAGGAGGCTAGGCATCTTGGTCATAGGTACAGATAAGAGTGGGAACAAAGCTGTGCAGGTAAGCAAAATCATAGATAAGGCTCTGTGTGGAAAACATTTGTTTGTCATTGCTAATACCAGGAATGGGAAGCAGGAGGTAGCAGGAGATGATGTGTGAAGACACATCAAGAATCAGGATCTTTTAAGGTGCTGGTGCAACTAAAGGAGCCTATATTCCTTTCTTTATTACATAAGAATAAAGAACATTTATATAAGTCAATGTGTGGAGGATTAATTGGTAGGTCCAATACTGATCTTATCATTTATACTAGTTAGGAAACTCAGCAGAAATTGAGAAAGAGATAATGAACTTCTAGCGTATACAAACAGGAGATGGGGCTGGGATATAAGGAATGATGCAGATTTCAGCTGTGCTTTATAAGATGAAACAGAGGGGTCCAATGGTTGAATGTCCCTGGGAAATGACTGGCTCTTGGAATACAAGCCATTTAGTTACCTAAGATGAAACACTGATGAGTTTAGATTTTACAGGGACTGAGGAAGACCCAAGCCTGGCTCAGTTCAGGAGGAGACTGAGTCAATACCTCACTAGAGGAATGGAAAAGAGGTAGAATCACTTTGAGGGGAAAAATACTATTTTTTAAAACTTCTGTTTCTTGAGATCTTCTATACACAATTCTGTGTCTGCCATCTAAGCAAACATTTGGGTGCTCTATTAGGCTGCAAGTGGAGATGCCAGGATGCGTTCACACTGTGCTCTCTGCTTCCAGCTATTTCTAATCACTCAGCACTTGTTAAGGTGGCAGTGTAAGTGTTGTCTCCTATTCCATTTCAGCCTCAGTCATACTCAGACCTGTGTTTCTGGGCACTATGGATACTGCCATACTTGCTGTCCTAAATCTTCCCCAAGTGGGAATAAAACTCCCGTTTTGGACCTGTAACGGGTCCTGCCTCTGGGGCATGTTCAGCCTCTCTTCTAGCATTAGGAGATTTCTAATTGTGCTGAAATGGCTATTTCTGGTGTCTTTCCTTGAGCTGCAAGGGATTGCTATTATTATTATTATTGCTGCTACTGTTGTTGTTATTCCCTTTAACCTGTGTCTTAGGGTCCACTGTGGGTGTTTGGCCCCATGGTGGCTAATGCTTCTGTTGAGAGAAATGTGTAGGCTGAAAGAAAGAATTTTCTTCGGGCACGAAGGAGGTACACTCTTTCCTGTGCATATGCATACAGTATTTGCAACAATTAGTCACGCCTGCTGTCATATTTTCGAAGCAATTAGACAAGTCTGGACTGAATGGGTATGGCTGTGTGCCAGTAAGACTTTATTTTTAAATATAAGTTGCCGAAGCCAGGTGCTGGTTGCTTACATCTGTAATACTAGCTACTCAAGAGGCAAAGACTTGAGGATCGTGGTTCAAAGCCAGCCAGGGCAGCAAAGTCCATGAAACTCTCATCTCCAAGTTACCATGAGAAAACCAGAAGTGGAATTGTGGCTCAGAGTGCAAGAGCACTAGCCTTGAGCACAAAAAGTCTGAGATGAAGCCCAAGCCCTAAGTTCAAATCATATTACTGGTCAAAGAAAAAAAAATGTAGGTTTCAGGCTGCATTGATCCTATAGACTGTGGTCTGTCATTTTCTGGTCTACAGAACAAACTCTAAATGGCTTCTTCTGATGTCTGGCAGCTTCCTGCCTTCCATTCAGTCTGGTCATTTTCTCATCCCATTCCAATTTCATTCTATGGGGAGAAACCTTTCAATAATCCCATTGGTTCCAGAAACTGATCAATGAATCGAAACATTGACTAAAGAAATAAGCTATGCATACAAGCCCACTTTAAAGAATTTTAATATAAAACATGTATTTGTCCTATCTTTAATATAAGGCTGAGACTATTGTTTGAGTATATGATATAAGTAATATTTTAAATCACATAGATATGTTTCAAATATATGTGACTTCCACGGAAGTTTATTGACAGGCCACATGTAGTAATTATCTTTAATAAAAAAGAACAGACCTTAGCAAAACTCAGAAAATACTCAGCATCCATCTGTACAATAATTGAACTAGAATAATAATGCAGAGAAGAAGAAATTCAAGTACCAACAGACCTTTGGAAAAAATGCAGTTGAGGTGGCAATTAAAGAATTAATACTTTCTAACAACTTGTCCAAGTTTGCTAACAGTAACAACACCATCTTTTTTTCTGTATAAAATATGCCTATAGCACATCTTTTATGATTTCCAATTTTTGTTTGCTTAAATTGGACTGAAGAGCAGAGATATGCTCAGAGCAATATGAAGCAGCATCTTATTGCAGGGATTTTTAAAATCATCCTCTCTTATCTTTTAGAATTGCATCTCCCGAGCTTCCTTCTACTACAGCTTTCTTAGTGTCTTACCTAAAGAAAAAAGCCATCTTTCCAGAGTATTAATCTTAATTTTCACCGAAACAGCAACTCTGTAATGTTAGCTAAATTAAACAATTATAATGGGAATCATAGGCATAAACTGGTTTGGGGTAACCACCCCCCACCCATATGATGTGAGAATAGAAAGGGACAGGCTGACTGGGGACCTCTCTGCTAGTTACCATGCTCAGTCTTTCAGGATGCTTTTCAGGATGCACATTGACAAGCGTGGGAAGGTAGTTTGGAAACCACAGGCCAAGGAGCAGCTGTTGGGCCTGGTCTCTGTGCCGTGACCATCCCTGGCCCTCCCCTTTGTGTTGTCTCCTTCTATGTGGCTTTATCATCTTGGGATCCTCCTTATGCTCCCCTGCTTGAAAACTATGTCTGATTTCCTCAAGGCTCCAGAATACTTCCTTTATGATGTCTTACCCTACTTTGATAACTTCTCTTATACATTAATGCATCCATTTTTATGTGTATTTCATATTCAGCTATCCTATCGAAGAGCAGAGATTATTTTTACTCAGCTCCATATCTTTAGGTCCTAGCATTATGATATAATATAGTAACAGCATGGTAAGTGTCCATTTAATAAATGAATACATTATTACTGTCACTGCTCAATTGGCCATCTGCTACAGAAGAGATTTCATAGAATATATTAATCCACACCTACCATTTCCTTTAATGAAGGTTGAAATAAGGATTATAGAATTTATAAGCCAGGATGAAGAGACTGATTGGAAAATTTGATCCCCAAAAGATTTCTTCAAAAGCTCCCTGTATTCTAAGATCTTGCTGGACTATAATCTCCCAATTGTTAGTGTCCATACTGTACTTATGATTATTGTCTGGAAAGATACTCAATACTTATAAAGGTAATGGAGGAAAGGCTAGTTGCCTAACTTCATACAAATCAAAGGTCAATTCTGTGGGATCCATCCTACATGGAGAGCAAGTTGAGTTGCTGTTCCTAAGACTTCTTTCCCTCAACTAGGCTGGGCTTTCCCATATAGAGTAGAGGTATCAGGATAATGAATCCTCAGAAAATGAATGGTTCTTCTGGGCAGTACTGGGTATTGAACTCAGGGCCTCATGCTTCCTAGGCAGGTGCCCTACCACGTGAGCTATCCAGTGCTTCGGTTATTTTTGCAATAGGGTCCTTTCTTCATGCCTAGGTTGGCCTTGACTACAATCTCTCTACTTGTACTTCCCTGTGTCACTGGAGATGACAGACTCATGCCCCCACTGGTAGAGATAGAGTCTCTTCAACTTCTTTTTGTCTAGGGTGGCATCAGATCGTAATTCCCCAATCTTGGCCTCCCAAATAACTAGGATTAAGGCTGGAGCCATTGAATCTGGCTTGAGTGACTCTTATTTTTTCTTTTTTTCCAGTCCTGTGGCTTGAACTCAGGGCCTGGGCACTGTTTCTGGGCTTCTTTTGCTTAAAGCTAGCACTCTACCATTTGAGCCACAGTGCTACTTCTGGCTTTTTCTAGTTATGTGGTACTGAGGAATCAAACCCAGGGGTTCATGCATGCTAGGCAAGCACTCTACCGCTAAACCACACTCCCGGCCCATTGAGTGACTCTTCTTTTTTTTAAATTTTATTTATTATTTTTATTTTAAATTTATTTGTTTATTAATTGAACACAAATTTTTTGACAAGGTGTTGTACAAAAAGGGTACAGTTACATAGTAGGGCAGTGTGTACATTTCTTGTGATATCTTACTTCCTGTTTTTCTATCTCTTCTCTAGGTCAGGTAGACATATATACAATATACAATGTATCAAGAACATATACAGTAGCCATGTGGCCACACCCAAGAAAGTTTGCCTAGGGCTTTAAATGTAATGTCGATATTAGACCATATGTCGACAGTAGTCTATATAAGACGTACATGCCTAGCTTTTGAGCTATTGTATTCCCCTGAGAGGTCAATTTTTGACCTTTATATGTTGAGTAGTTGTTTGGTTTTAGTTACATACTGTTGGGTTGCTGCCCCAATCCTGTGGGGAATACTATTTGACAAGCAGTTTTTGGTGTCACAGAATTGGTCTCTACTGTGAGTGACTCTTCTTGACAAATAAGGGACACATGAAATGTTGTCACAGTGGGTAAGAAGGGAATGGATCACAAACCCAATGGTAATGCCGTTGCTCATAATACAAGGTCCTTCCCACATTTTAGCTCCAACTGGGGCATTCTAGATCTGAGGCACGGGTTTCCAGCACGGATATCCTGGGAATCAATATCAGTTGTGCATTGCCCGAACAGGCCATGCTTCCCCATCAACTCAGCCACCGTGGTTATGGTGTTTTAGGAATGAGGAGGGTGTGTGTGGGCGGGGAGTTAATAGCATGTTTACTTGTGATGGCATAAGAAATGATCCTCGGTACTGCCAAACATCTCTTTCTTGTTTTTCTCCATTGACAACCAACTACTTCAGGTCACTCTAAATGAAGTTACACTTGAAGATTTCATAGGAAAGCTTATTTAATGCTAGAACTTTCCTTACTCAACCTGTCAAGTATTTAATTGGTGGCTAAAACGCAGAAGTAAATCTGTGGTCTTTGTTTTGGACTTATTTTTACAATATTCTTATGAGTTTGGCATTGTGCCCTTTGTCAAAATTAAATACAAGTGAAGCTTAATGGCCTCAACTGTCACCTCCCTGGCTTTGTATGAATCTCAGGGAGGTGACCCACACTTTTGTCATTACTACTCAATTAGGTAAGGAATCCATCACCCCATCCATTCTCATTCGTGATGGCTCTTCACAGAAAGCTTCCTTCCTGGGGTTTTCAAGTAGTCTCACAAGACAGAGCTGTCACAACAGCCTCCTTTCCCCCCATTAATCCTCCCTAACCAAATTATAGTCTTGTGTTTAATTGGAGAAACCTAACTTCTTCTTAAATGCTTGTGCCTATCATGTGCAAAACCCAAGCATTTTACTAAGGGAAGCAGGCTGCCTGCCTGGAGAGCTGGTCGTTCATGGGGGCTGAAGCCTCTGAGAGCAGAGGCTTCCTTGATACTAAGGGAGGTAGGCCATGGAGCTAATCACTGTCACCACTCTTCACTTTCAGAGGAGCCATTGTGAGGACCATGGGTGTGCAATCAGCATTTCAAAGCATGGGGCTCACACTGGGTAGAAACGAAGAGAAAGATTTGCTTTCTCCTTTAAGGAGATTCTGTTTTCCTAATAATAAGAATTCAAGTCAAGGGCAAGGCACATTGAAAAGCTCAAGAGAAGCAGAGGCGAAATCCAGCCTCATCACAATGATAAGGCAGCGAGGCCATGGTCATTCAGGTATGGTCTCTTTTGATGCATCATCTCAGGTCTTAGCCAGTAGCCTATTTGTTCAAGAATAGGACCATTCAAACTGCACGTGGGAGCTCGAGTCTGTAATCCTAACTACTTGAAAGGCAGAGATTAGAAAGATCAAAAATTTGAGGCCAGCTTTGGCAAAAAGCAGTTCACAAGACCCAATCTCAACAACCACAACAACAAATCTGGGATACTAGAGGCAGGTAGCTCACACCTGAAATCTTAGCCACTCAGGGGCTTGAGATTTGGAGGACTGAACCCTTCCAAGAAAGTCCACAAGACTTCTCCAAAATAACAAACAAAAAGTAGGGCTGGAGGCATGACTCAAGTGGTATAGTGCCTGCCTAGCAAACTTAAGGTCCTGAGTTCAAGTTCTAGTACTGCCCCCAAATGAATGCATTAGTAGAAAGAAGAAAGCCATTGGAAAAGCTTCCAGGATTCTGGCAAACACTGTGTCACCATGATTGGTAGGCAGAGCCTATCTGTCACACCGTCTCCAAGTCCGTGCTTGGGCACAGTGTTGTGGCATTTGCACAGCCTGCAGAAATCACTGGCTCTCATATTGTGGGACATCACTCAGTACATTTTATTGCCACATTGAAGTCCTGCATACGGAATTGACTTCTCTGTGAGGAAACATGACTTTGCAGAGACTCAGCACATACATAGGGCTTTGGGCCCTTTTTCTATGTGATCATGGCATAATGATTTCCTGGAACATCCTGTTTTATTTTCTTAGGCTGTTATTACACAGGGAGGAGGTATATGCAGCTTGGGTGTTGGAGTCTGACTATGGGGTGTTGAATTGCTGTGCAGTCTTCCATGTTAGTGACCTCCCTGAATCCTAGCTCTTTGTACAATCAGGATAATGAGACACTCCATTTTCAAGGCTATTTTAAAGCTTACATGCAAAGTGCTTAGTGGTATAAATGCAATGTGTAGGACTGATGACAAGGCCCAGGGTCACGTGAGCTGAGGATGGCTCAGTCTCCTACATAACTTCTGAAAAAATGATAAATAAGACATAGAGGCTTTGCTTCCATAGACACATAGTAAAGACTGGTTGTTTGATTCATGATAATGCATACTACTTGACTCAAGTCATTTCACTTCCACTAGGAAACAGTGGTGAGTTAATGAATTGACAAAGTAGAAATGCTCAAACCCATTCTTGGAGGAACAGAATGTAAGAGTAGCTCAGCGGCTCAATGGCTATTTGTGCTTTTGGGGGGATGATGATAAATTATTTGACCTGATAGTCTTACATACTGCAAGAAATTTGGCATTTCTGGTTGTGTTTGCTAAATACCAGAAGTACTCACCAGTCTCTGTGGTGGCTCTAAATAACTCCATGTGTGAGGGCTGTCTGCAGTTAAAAACTAAGTGTGAAGTACATCTAAAGGTCAAAACCATACGAGTGTGCAGGACACCTAGAGGTTGATTGAGAATATGATCTGGGGCTCCCAGAATTTCTTGTTTCTATCAGTAACATTTCTACCTGTTCTCCCACTCAAATATGTCCCAGTCTATGTGACTCTGGGTCAGTGGCTGATCCAGGCTGTGTCTGGGAAAAGGACAAGATAAGACTGGAACATTATACTATACTGTATATTAAGAAGGTGCCTAATGCATGCCGAGAAACATTTCAAATAAGAATGGGAGACTAACTTCAGGGCTCTTCCTGGGCAATTGGTAATCTGAGCATGAAAATAATCACAGTGAGAGTTATTCTATTGAATAAATTAAGAACCCATCTTGCCATATTGAAGCCAAATAAATAAATGGAGGGCAAGGGATTGATTCCTTAGGCTTGATGGCTAACTAATAAATATATAAGGAATAAGGTAATTAGAAAGTCATCATCTGGAAATCTTTATAGCATTGACTCAGATAAAAATCTGCTGTGGAAGTCGGGTTGTGAGGAGAATGATGAGAAAAAATTGTGGCATCTTATAATACTTGTTCATTTCACAGGGAAACTAGTATATCTGGAGTGGAACAATATGATGGCAATATCATCAGTAAGAAGGCAAGTTGAGACCCTGATGATCTTCACTAAGAATAACATGGCATCAGTTTTCTGATGCATCACTAAAATGTAACCTAAATTCAATCAAGAGAAGGCACCACCCAAACTCAGATTGGAAGAAAGATAACCTAATACCCAATCTGTACTATTTCAAGATATTTGTGTTATAAAACACCAAGACAATGAGAACCGCTCCAAATGAAAAGAAACTAAAGTTCCATGACAACTCAAGATTTTCTTCTATAAAGATGTACTTGGGACAATTGGTGAAGCATAAAGCAAATCTGGAGTTTACATACCAGATGTATTTGGACGGATGGATGAATGTATGGGTGGACGGATGGGTGGATGGGTGAATGAATGGGTAGATAGATGGTGGATGGATAGATGGGTGGGTGGATGGATAGAAGATGGATGGGTAGATGGGTGGATGGATGGATGGATGAACAGATGATAAATGGCTGGGTTGGTGGATGGATGGTGGATGAATGGATAGGTGGATGAATGGGTCATTAGATGGATGGATGGATAGATAATGAATAGGTGGACAGATGGATGGGTGGATAGATAGCTGCACAAATGGAAATTATGATAAAGCAAATATGGAAAAATACAATATTTAAGGCATACTTTTTTCTATCCTTGATTTCTCCTAAGCCTAAAATTATACCAAAACACTAAGCTAACATCAAAAATTGTTCTGGTCAAAAAGCTCAATATAGGGGCTGGGAATATGGCCTAGTGGCAAGAGTGCTTGCCTCGTATACATGAGGCCCTGGGTTTGATTCCTCAGCACCACATATACAGAAAATGGCCAGAAGTGGCGCTGTGGCTCAAGTGGCAGAGTGCTAGCCTTGAGCAAAAAAGAAGCCAGGGACAGTGCTCAGGCCCTGAGTTCACGGCCTAGGACTGGCCAAAAAAAAAAAAAAAAAAAGCTCAATATAGACCTACCCTATGACCCAGCCATGCCACTCCTAGGCATCTATCCTAAACAGCAAGTCCCAAGATATCAAAAAGACATTTGTACTTCCATGTTTATCGCGGCACAATTCACAATAGCCAAAATATGGAAACAACCCAGATGCCCCTCCACAGATGAATGGATCCAAAAAATATGGTACCTATACACAATGGGATACTACATAGTGATTAGGAATGATGAAATATTGTTATTTTCAGGGAAATGGTCAGAACTCGAACAAATAATGTTGAGCGAGACAAGCCTAGAACACAGAAGACAAAGGGGCATGATCTCCCTGATATATGACTGTTAAGAAAGGGAGACGGAGAGACAGTAGAGACCAAGTCTATGAAACCAAAAACTGTTTGTCAAATGGTATTTCCCACAGGATTGGGGTAGCGACCCAACAGTATGTAACTAAAACCAAACAACTACTCAACATATAAAGGTCAAAAATTGACCTCTCAGTGGAATACAATAGCTCAAAAGCTATGTATGTACGTTCATATAAGTCTACTGTTGACATATTGTCTAGTATCGACATTACATTTAAAGCCCTAGGCGAATTTTTTTGGGCTTGGCCACGAGGCTACTGTATATGTTCTTGATAAATTGTATATTGTATATATGTCTACCTGACCTAGAGAAGAGATAGAAAAACAGGATGTAAGATTGTTGGGATCCATCTTTCCCCTTGATGGAAGGGGCTTGATGCACCTCCCCCAGCCCTGGGGAATGCGGCCCTTCTACCCCCTCTGGATTGGAATCCAGAGGAACCGGTTGGGCAAACAGCCCCCCAACCTCCTAGCCAGCCTGGCACCTACCAACCCGCCCTGGTTTGGCGCGCTGGAGTGACGTTAGCCCTTGGGGGTCAGGTGATACCGTTCAGCCTATGGACATCCTGGCCAAACCCCTCCCTCGGAATCATCTCCCCTTGTCCTTCTCTTAATAAAGTCAGTTCGCTCTAAGAAGCTGGCCCCGTTGCATATGTTCGCCAGACTTCTAGCGTAAGGAGGCGATCACATATCTGCGGCAGATCCCGTGCGCGTCAGGTCGGAGCTGACCCCTGTTCCACTGTAACTTACCTGCAGGTCGGGTGATTAGGGGAGAGGGCGAGAAAGGAGGGTGGAAAGAAAGAAGGAAGAGTCCGAGCCGGGAGGGGCAAAAAAACCCCAACATAAGATATCACAAGAAATGTACACACTGCTCCACTATGTAACTGTACCCTTTTTGCACAACACCTTGTCAAAAAAATTTGTGTTCAATTAATAAATAAATTAAATTATAAAAAAAAAATTTGTTCTGGTGACATGACTACTCCACCCCCAGGGGCAGGACTGGCAGGATGCAACTTCTGTGAGCTCTACACAGCATTGGAGACATGGGAACCAAGCCGAGAAAAAAGTGTTGCTATAATTAAAGTGAGTCTTAGTGTTGTTTACTGACTTTCTCATTATTCTCCCTGTATAGTCTATCCTGGCACACTACTGTGCTATGAACATGTTAGTTATTCAGAGAGATGTTGCTTCAAATAGTTGCTCCAACTTCACACTCAGGTGGTGGGAAGATCTAAGACCAAGCAAAGCAGAAGGTATTAAAAGCCAACAACTGCAACAGCAATCATGTACAATTCTCGCCATGTGTTGGGCATTTCTCTGAGCATTTGATTTAGAAACAGTAAATTAATTGCTGCTATAATCCTATGAGATAAAAGCTGTTATTATAATCCCCCCCCCCGCCTTTACCATGAAGAAACGAAGGTGTAGACAGGCAGTTGGTATGTAGAAGAAACTCATAACCATTCAAGAAGGTTCTAGAGGCCAGATTGTGTCTTTACAGTTCTACAGGTCTGTCTCTTGAGGGGCTCTGAAGTGAAACTATTCTTTCCAGAAAGTTCTTATAAAGCATGCAGAGGTTTCTAGGTGAGAGACAGAGAGTTACTGTGACACCTAAGGGGGACAGAGTATGTTGTTTCTATTGAGGGGAGAAGGGAATCACTGTCACATGAGACAGCAACAGGTAGGAGGGGTATGCAGAACAGACTGGGGACACGAGATTACAGGGACAAAATAATGCTGGGGAACTTGAACCATAACTGAATTGCCAGAGAACAGGGAGAGAGAGGGGGAGAGAGAGAGGGAGAGAGAGAGAGGGAAAGCCTTAAGTCTAGTGAGTGATTAAGGCAGAAATGGGGGGACCATTCTGAGAGCGAGAGCAAGAGAAATGATGACTTCAGAGCTGGAAGCAGCACACAGGGTTTCCTTGGGGAAAACGCTGCATTTTTCCAAGGGACACTCACCTTTCTCTAAGTCTCTTTCTGAGTCTCATCTCTGTCACTAAGGTAGGCAGGGACAAAGGCTGGCTGACAGCTGTGTGTCAGGCTCTGTGCAGGCTCATTGAGTGCAGGGTTTTGCATGAGTGGCCAGGAGCCCATTCTGCACACACATAGGAGGAGCGGCCATTCAGAATACGCATTCCCTAGTTCAGTGAAACTTGGAGTGTAAATTGGATTTCTATGTAGTTCTAATTGAATAGAGTAGTATAATTAGATAATGATTCACTCTAACAGCAATACAACTCCATGTACCATAAAAAAAATCACAGAGCATTTAGAAGAAGCAGGAACACTCTGGAACAACCTAGAGTCTTTTGCATACAATACAAATAATCAACTTCATTGAACAAGGAAAGCCAGACAAGACACAAGTATGCATGTACTCTAAATCAAGATGATTTCCCAGTAAAATGAAACTGTAAATTCAGCCTCTTTTTTCCCCCCTGTCTGTCATGGGCTTGAACTTGGGGCCTGGATGCTGTCTCTGAGCTCAAGGTTAGAGCTCTACCACTTTGAGCCACAGTGCCATTTCCAGTTTTCTGATGGTTAATTGGAAATGAGTCTCACGGACTTTCCTGCTTTGGCTAGCCTTGAACCACGGTCCTCAGCTCTCAGCCTCCTGAGTGAGTTTTACCTGTTTTTATCCCCTCTCCACTCTTGGCCACACAGGATTTTGAATGCTAAGCACGCATACTACCACTGAGCTATAGTCATTATGATGATTAAGCATAACCTATAAAACTCCTGCCCCAATACCAGCCACGAGGAAGGGCTTCAAGTACAGTAACCTGCTTTGTTCATTGACAGAAGAGAAGTGAAACTTGGATAATTTAAGTAATGGTTGAAAGCCACAGAAATCATAAGTAATAGAGCCAGGATTTTAAATTCAGGTCTCTAGATTCTTCCTCCTATTTTTGTGTAACTTTAAAGTTAAGACTGACTCTTACATGTTTTTCTGGTTGAAAAGAATATAATTTTTTTTTTAAATTCTGGGTGCCTGAGAATAAAAAGAAATTCAACTTCCAATGTCTACAAATAAAGTTTTATTAGAATGTAGCCATGTTCATACATTTGTATATTGTACTGTGGTAGAATGAAGCTTAAAATGCTTAATGGCAAGCTAGCTGCAAAGAAAGTTGGCTTGCCTTTGCTCTTGAACTCTGACCTTGCACTTTCTATTATTCAAGTGCCGTTGGACATAGATCAGTGGTGACACTGCCAACTCTTCCAGTATTAATACCTGGAGAATTATTGAAATGCCAGGCAGGCGGCATAGAGGGGCTCCCTGTTGGCTTAAATAGGAGAGTTTTGCAGGCACCAGATGGGAACAGATTCTTTTCACTTAGCTTATCAAAAATCCAATCTCACTCCCTTTCATGTTCAAGAGGATTTGATTAATTAGAAGGAGAAGGAATAGAAATCATCACTGCCACTGGGCTGGGCTGAGCTCCTCGCCCTCGTGTACAGTGGCACTAGCTAATGGGAGGCTGAGTGGCTGGAGGCAGGAGGGATCAGCTTTAGAGGAGAGATCTGTGTCTGCTCCTTGTTCTCCACACGTCTACGTGGGTGATTCAGTTTAACCTTGCTCAGTGTCAGTTCCCACAAGTCTAACGTGGGAATAATGAGTCCACCTAGAGCTCTGAATAATTTGAAGGTCAAATGAGAAGATACATGAAAAGAGTCTTTTTCCCCCTAAAGAGTTGACTCAGAGAGCATTCAATAAATATTAGCTCATACTGCACTATTATTTTCTTTTTCTGACTACATGTCAGCAGGGAAGGAACAAAGTCTCTGATTCTAGTTTAAAAATCCTAGGTAATTTATTTAAGACTTACATTTAAAAAAAAGACAACTCTGCACCCTCTACAGAACTCAGTAGCACAAACTATAAAAGCAAGCATCTCAGGAAATTGTGTGTCCTGGAATATTTGAGGCAGTTCTGTTCATAATAAACTGGAAATGCTCTAAATATCCATTACTAATGAAACGGAGAAATCAATTGTTTGATATAATATATGCCTGCAGCAGAAGGCCAGCCATTCAATTAGGACAGGAAAGAGTCTACAACTATAGTGAATAATGGCAAAGAATCTCATGAGCTCCATGTGAGCCAAAGAAACCAGATGCAAAAAGCACACCCATAGTGAGACTTCATTTATTGGGATGTATAAAAGATAGAATGCATGTTTGTGTCTCAGGGTTCACTATCTGGGGATGGTGGGTGGGATCCTTGATCCCCTCAGAACTGGTTTTAGCTAGAGAGTAAGGGATAGAGTCCACTTGTAGTCTGGTGCACATGGGATCCCGCTTTCCCTGCACCATTTGTTGTAGAGGAGATATTTTCTCCAATATACATTTTGGACTCCTTTGTCAAAAAATGAGATAGTTTTAAGGTGTGTGGGTTAGTGTCTGGGCCTGTTTTTGTGCTTCCTTGGTGACTATGATGGCCTGAGGTTTAAACATCCCACAGGATTGCATGTATAAAATGGGAACAACGTGCCAGACTTGAGCTATGAAGGACCCTTCCATGGGTCTGAGCCTGAACTTCCATTGTAGCCTTTGTTACAACCAGAGCCTCTTGCTGCTCTGTGCTTTTCTGTCTTTTTTTTTTTTTTTTTGGCCAGTCCTGGGCCTTGGACTCAGGGCCTGAGCACTGTCCCTGGCTTCTTCCCGCTCAAGGCTAGCACTCTGCCACTTGAGCCACAGCGCCGCTTCTGGCCGTTTTCTGTATATGTGGTGCTGGGGAATCGAACCTAGGGCCTCGTGTATCCGAGGCAGGCACTCTTGCCACTAGGCTATATCCCCAGCCCCATGCTTTTCTGTCTTATTTGACAGCCAGTCCCTGGGTCAGTCACCAGGCTTGCTTCTCAGGAAGATAGAAACTATTTTGAGGGTTACTGGGCCTGGCCTGGGATACAGCTACCAATTGTTGGCCTTGTCATTATTCTGTGACCCTGAGTAACTTCCTTAGACATCTTGGATATTGGCTGCTATCTTAGCAGACTAAGGTTAATATTCTTATTTGTCAACATGAAATATTGAAAGGGTTTGGAACACAACTGCTTCCCAATGACTTAAGTTCTCCCTCCTTTTGCTCCTCCCTTTCTTCTCTACTCCCTTCCCCTTTCCCGGAGAAGTTATAAGTAGATATTTTGGGAGGCAGAAAGAGCCTAATAGATAAATGAGGAGTTTTGAGCAGCTGAGGGAGTCTTGTTAGGGGATATGTGGCTACATAGAGGAATTTTAAGGCTTGGCTTTAACGCAGCTTTTCAAAATTCCCTTCGTTCCTCGGGAGTAACGCTGAAGTTGGAGTTTCTATCCACAAGCTCATTGTCAGACTAGGAGCAATCCCAGGAGGAGAAGCTATGTTCTGAGTCTGTACACATGGCAGAGAAAGGAGTGGATGTCATCTGTGGGAAGCAGGGAAGATCTGGGCACAGTCTTTATCATGCATTCTCAAAGTCTGTTCTCCAGAAAGAGACTTTGGACTTCCATGGGACTGGACTGGGGGTATTTTCTTGGTGGTGTCTTGGAATTTCTAAGTAGTTTGCCTTAGAAGGAGGGTGTTTCCTCAACCCTAGATGTGAGCAAAGAGCCTTGGTTCATTCTCAGAGATTTGGTACCAGGGGAGGAAGGATGTGGTGACCTGTGTTGGGTCTCCCAAGTCTATCTGTGTAGGATTCTACAATGATCCACTTGGCTCCGCCACTGTGGATCTCCCTCCCTCCCTCCCTCCCTCCCTTCCAGCAGAAGATACTCTGATTGCCAGTAAATTTTCTTCCACTACCATTTCACCAAAATGAGGAGCTCTTGGGTGTAAAGCAAATCTCACTGATGAGCTAATTCTCCAGGGCTGATGACAAAAGGCACTTGCTCTCCTGGCTACATTTTCATTATAATGGGGGCATCCCACTTTGATCCCTGAGTGACAATAAGGTAGTTTGGAATGCAGAAAGGAAGAGAAGGGACTGGCAACTTGCCTGGGGTCACACAGCAAGGTGTGAATGAAACCCAGCCTCTCTAATCCTGTCTCTTCTTCTTGCTTCTGCTGGAAGCTGAGGCTGTGTGACTGGCCTAGCTTGAGTAGAACCAAAGAGGTTGTGGGATGAGGAAAAAGAGAGCAATGGAGAGAGCCATTTGGGTTAAGATATAATATATGCACCAGTGAAGGGCCGGGGTGAAATCCCTTGGTACGCTGAACCTACACTATAAAGAAACAAATGACAAGAGAGTAAAACAAGCTCAGCTTGGAGGCAGGCATCCATGAACAGGGTGAGCTGAATGAGAGCAAATGTGGCCAAAGTACTTCAGTCTACACTTGTAGGAAATCAGAACAATGAGACCTGTTGAAATGAAGCAGGTGGGGAGGATAAAGGAGACTGGCAGAGAGGGCAAGGTTGGGCAACATTGTATTTATGTATGGAAATGTCACAGTGAGCTCTCCTCCCTTGAAGAACCAATATATGCTAATCAAAATATTAATTAGAAGTATTAATTTAACAAAGAAATGATGAGACAGGCTGTCCTCCCTGCTAGGGTCTGGCATGAACAGAACCTTGGAGAGGCCTGATCGGTAGATATTATGCAAATGCCTGGAGTAATAATATTCTTCTCCATCACCAGGCTAACTGCCCCTGTAAAGAGCTGGCCTCCATTCTGACAGTTTTATTTTTCCTCATTTGTCAGACTGAAATCAGGGTCTGATTGATGCCTGTATGAAAGCCTAAGAGGTGTTTGACTGGCAGAGGCCCAACTTCTTTCTCTGAATTAGAGGTCCTTTCTCTACGAGCTGGCAAGAGCTCTGTGCACATCAATTATTCTCTCTAGCCAGGAGCTTCACTACACGGAACAAGGCAGTAAACATGTCCGGGGCCATAACAGGCCTCATTTGTGATGTGGTCCTGACTGAAAGAGGGTGGTAGGGCAATGGTACCCACATCATTCCTTTCCATCCCTCTGTCACCTCATCCCACCTGTCATCCCAGCTCAACCATCCTGGAACCTACAGTTGTGTTGTTGTACCAGAAAAGCAACATGTTGTATTTTCTCAAACTGAAATTAATTGCTAGTAGGCATTTCTGCTCGGCTGGATAGGAAAACGTAATTGCACTCAATTAAGTGTTTTCCCTTCTCATCTTTAAGTTCTGGAAAGATCTGGATCCAGTTGCATGCATGGCAGTCATCACATGGGTGTCCAAAGAGAAGCCTGCAACTCAACATGCCTGCGGCTGTCCTCCCATCACCTGGCATCCGCCCAGGCCAGGACCTCTCCAGCCCACATGCTTGCTCCACCACAAACCTATGGCTCTTGTCCACGGCACAGTCCCAGGTCTCCACACCAGCCTGCAGGGCACGAAACCCCCTCCTCATGCTGCATCTCTTGTGCCGGCCTCCTCACGCTGCACCCCCCATGCTTCCCTCCCCATGCTGCGTCCCCCATGCTTCCCTCCACTCTGACGTTCAGGGGTGGATGGAGGGGATGCCCTGCCTCATTCACTTCCAGCTCTATCTCTTGAGGCAATGGACAGACTGGATAAGGGATGCCTTTATCCTTTGGCTCTATTTTTTTATTGAATCTTTTTTGGCCAGTTATGGGCCTTGGACTCAGGACCTGAGCACTGTCCCTGGCTTCTTTTTGTTCAAGGCTAGCACTCTGCCACTTGAGCCACATCACCACTTCTGGCTGTTTTCTATATATGTGGTACTAGGGAATTGAACCCAGGGCTTCATGTATACGAGGCAAGCACTCTTGCCACTAGGCCATATTCCCAGCCCTATTTTTTGTTTTAAATGTTGAAAAAATATATATGTAGAATTACTCAGTTGGACTCAGTTTAGATGACCCCAATTTCAGCAAACCCCAAAGCATCACAATTAGGAGCTGATTAAACATTATTACTTGTCAGGATACTGATCCTGGCCATGCCAATGTCAGAGAGTTTCTCCACTGCTGTTTTGACTCGTTGCTTGACTTTGACATCCACAGTGACCACTACCTGACCCTGACACCCATGGTGACCTCTGCCTGACCCTGACACCCACAGGGACCTCGCCTAACCCTGACATCCACAGTGACCACTGCCTGACCTTGACATCCACTGTGACCACTATATGACCTTGACACCCACAGTGACCACTATATGACCTAGACACTCACGGTGACCACTGCCTGACTCTTACATCCATGGTGATCTCTTCTGACCTTGACATCCACAATGACCACTGCCTAACCCCAACACCCACAGTGACCACTGCCTGACCTTGACACCCACAGTGACCATGAGTGTTTGTTTTCTTCACCACAGTGAACTAGTAGTCAGGGAGCTCAGTGAAGGCATAGTGTTAAGGCTGGCTTTTCTTCCAGAGACACTTGGGAAGGTGGGTGATAGGCAGGTCCTTTTTCATGTGCTGTGGACCCTTCACGACTCACATCTTAGCCTTTGCTTTGGCTTTGGAGGGGCAGGAGGGAGATTTCCTTCTTTGCTTTCTGTACCCTGTTGGTGGGAATTCCTTGGCTCCTTGTTCCTACCCCAGGCCTCTAGCCTGCTTTGTGTCTGCCAGGCTCAGGGCCCATTTCCTCCTTAAGTGCCCTTCAGCCTGTCCATTCTGGGATCCAGGCAATCTGGCTTTTCCTATTTTCATCCAAATTACTTGACACTCAAAAACTGTGTGATCTGCTTATTTTTTTTCCTCCATTAGTTAATGTGCTTGTGGTAGTAAAAGCCTGTGGTGCAGATGTCTGAAAGGAGTATTACAGAGTGACAAAAATCTCATAGGGATGGGGAATGTGTTGGCTAATCAGTAAAAACATTATATGGCTATCTGAAGGTTTTTTTAAAATTGCTTTCCTTTTTTCTTAATTTTGCAGTGGAATGCAGCCCTGTGGAAAATGAACTGACTTTTCATTTTCCCAGTGTTTTCCAAGGCTGGCAGCTAGCAATTCATTGCATCAATGGATAGTCCAAAAGCAATTGGACTAACTCTCCGGGTCATGGAGACCTTGGTGTATTGGATCAAAACTGTTGCCACAACAATTCCAGGACTTAGTTCACCTTTTCACTTCCATTCTCTTATGAATAAACTGTGATGTTTGGGAAACCCCTATGCAAACACAAATATCTGTGCACACAGATTTCATGCACATGGATTCCATGCACTGAGAATGCCAAGTGAACAGAACGTGTCCATATTTCAAAATACAAGAAAGGGGACCATAAATTTGATGGTGATAAAAGGTGTCCCCAATTGACCAGATATAGGTAATAAAAGAGAACAAAAAAAAAACAACTTTTAGATTTTTAGGAAAAATAATATAGTAATTAAAGTTTGAACCTCAATAGACATGTTAATTAGAAGATTGGGGAAAAAAAGAATTGGTAAATTTGAATGTTGGTTAGAAGAAATAACCCAGAGGCAAGCAAGAAAAAAGAAAAAAAGCAGATCAGCGTGAAGACAAGAAGTTTGCAATGAGAAAAATTAAAAAAAGAAAACTCATTGGGAGTTACAGGAGAGAAAGAAAAGGAGGCATTAAGGTGGCAACTATGGATTTTCTATGCTAATATACGAATACAGGGAACCTGACCCACTGCTGGACTCAGCACCTGAGATGGCTGTCCGGCAGCACTACAGCTTTGGGAAGAGGAGATGAGCTCAAAGGAATGAGGGACACCACTGGCCATGAGCCCATGGCGGATTCCTCGGGAGCACAAGGCTTCCCAGTAGGTCCCTGGCAGCTTCAAGCCCAAGGAAGACACAGGAAGATTCTATGGGCTTCTGAGGAACCATTCCATGACAGTCTGGCAGCTCGGTGGACAGCTGCTGTCCCTGGCCCCATGCCGGAAGGGCCTCCTAGCTGCTTCTGTCTCCTCCACTCTCCTTGGGCTCCTGACTTGTGACCCATGGCCACCTTTGGAGTTAGTAGCCAGCTGGGCACAGCAACAGAAGCACAAATGCTTGCTTTGGAGAAGAAAAATCAAAGCATCTAATGCTTAAGGCCTAAAGTTTAAAAATTTCTAAAAAATAAATACCAGGAAAATATTAGCTAAAGGAAGACTGGTGTGGGCATATTAGTGTAAGATGATAAAACCTTCTCTAAAGCTAAAAAGTATCATGAGAGAGAAAGATGGTTATTGATTATTGATTAAAAATGTAATTCACTAGGAAGATGTAGCTATTCTTAACCTGTGAAAGTAAATAAAAGGGAAAAAATTAATAAACCTAGAAGGAGAGCTACACAAATCCAATACCATAACTGCAGGCTGAGCAAACTCTCCTAGCTATTTATAGATCAAGTAGACTGAAAAAAATCAGTAAGGTTAAAGAGGTTTTGATCCACACAGTAAACAAACTTAATCTTATGCAAATATATAAAATAATGCTTCTCAAATCTGGAAAACACCTATTTTCAAGGGTCAGTAGAGCTGCCTAAAATCATTACATATTAGATAATATATTAAGTTACAGGAAATCTGAGACAGGAAGAAACGATAGAAAAGATAATAATAAAAGCAGGACTCAGCAAGGGTAGTAAGTTTGAATTTTTTTGAAGAAAATTCCTGAACTGCTCACCAAAGAAATCATAATGGAAAAACGATAGCTTAATCATAAGGGCAATATGATTATTACCTATAACTCATTAACCTATAATTATTGTAATGGTAATGAAGAATACTACATGGGAACTGGTGAGATGAAACTAACGAACCCTTGGGAAACACTTTATGGATCATAAGTGATAGAAAAGAAAAAAGTGTGAAAATAAAGCATCAAATTCCTTAATTCAAATAGTTCAGAAGAGGTAGAAGTCATAAACCTGCCAGAATCAAGTTTCAAAGAACTGTGGGATTTAGCCAAAGCCTTACAATAAAGGCAGGAAAGCTTATTGTAGAAAGAAAGGTCTGCCCCACAGCAAGAATATGTTATGGTGTTTTGCTTTGCCCACTTGCCACACTCTCTCCTAGGTCGACACACACGGGAAGACACTGCGAGAGGGCACTATGTGACTGGTCCAGGTTGATGATAGCAGTGGAAAAAACAAAGACTTTAATTTCAAAGGTTTTGGGTCTGAAGGACAAAGCATGCCTTTGTTTCATCTGCCAAAAAAATCCATAAACACCAAAGATTTGATGGTAGATGTCTGAGCAAGGGATAACTGTCAGGAAAAACAATAGGCCAAAAAGTCCTGGGTGCATGAGGCTGGCGAAGAGGATGTATGCATGGATGATGACCCTGAAGCATCAGTGTGCCCCATTGGATGAGGTCCTGGGACGGAAGCGTGCAGTCACAATTGAGAAAGATGAGAGGAGGGAAAGAGGAGGACCATGAAAGGAGTGACATCAATCAAGATGCATTGTACTCATCAACTGATTTGTTGAATGGTAACTCCTTTGTACAACTACTTAAAGATAATAAAAGCAAGTGGTCCTGTGGCTCTAAGTGGTAGAGCTCTAGCCTTGAGCAAAAGAGCTCAGGGAAAGCACCCAGGCCCAGAGTTCAAGCCCCAAAAGTGACAAAACAAAGATAATAAAAATATAAATTAAACAAAAAAGATTTTTAAAAAAGATAAAGACATGAGGGGGCTGGGAATATGGCCTAGTGGCAAGAGTGCTTGCCTCATATACATGAAGCCCTAGGTTCAATTCCTCAGCACCACATATATAGAAAATGGCCAGAAGTGGCACTGTGGCTCAAGTGGCAGAGTGCTATCCTTGGGCAAAAAGAAGCCATGGACAGTGCTCAGGCCCTGAGTCCAAGTCCCAGGACTGGCAAAAGAAAAAAAAAAAGATAAAGACATGAAAAGACTCCAGGTTTTCACCTCTGTATATCTCAGAGGGGGAGGAAGAGACAGAAAGAAATGTTTGAAGAAATAATGGTCAACCTTTCCAAATTTAAAGTAAAAGGCCAATGTACATCAATGCAATGCAATTAAATTCAACTAGATAAATGAATGGGCACATTACATTTACTCTCCCTCCTCTTTTTTTTTAAAGACAAAGATAAAGAATATTGAAAGAAATGACTTAGCACAAACAAGAGACAGCCATATGATTAACCACAGGTTTCTCTTGAGAAGTCCTGAAGTCCACAAGCAAGAGTTCAAAATATTTAAGGTACAGACCAACAACAAAACTCAACCTGCCAATTCCAGATATTCCTATGATATTAAGATATTCCTACAAAATTTTAGATCAGTTTAAGTGTTCTGTATATATCTTGGGTAATCATCTTTAGCAAGTATTTTCTTCCATTTGGCTTATTTTCCTTCTCTTGATACACACACACACACACACACACACACACACACACACACTTCAGTTGTGGGTCTAACATCAAAGGATTAGGGGGCCACTTGTTCTATGGTTCAGGTGCCAGCACTGAGGGCCTGAGCCCCTGCCTAGCCCTTTTTCCACTGTGTTTTGTGATTCTAAGCTGGGCGTGGCACAGGGCTCCTGGGCTCCCAGTTTCTTAATGGTCTCCCATCTGCCTTGTAATTACTGCCAGCCCCTCTCTGAAGCTGACATTCCATTGTCAGTCACTGGTGGTTGTCTGCAGTAATGAGAGTTTTCACTTTTGATTTTTTCCCCTCACATTTTTAAAGTGAGAAAATGGGACAGGTTGCATTGAGGGCTGTTAGCCAGACATGGTCATGAACTGGAAGTTCATCCGCGTATTTGCATTTAAGAATGGAAAGCAATTTAGAGATACACTGGCAGCCACACCTGAATATATTTTGAATGCTCATTAAAATGAACAGGTATGAAATCTGTCTATATACATTTATTTAGAAAGCTGTCAGCTGGATGAGCAATTCCTTTCTTATTTCTACCAACATTTCTGAAACTCCTTAACAGTGCATAGCAACAGAATGTCATCATTACCCAGGGACACTGTGTTGGGCTTTGTCTTCTCTGAGGGACAATCTTTTCTAGGTCACCTGCTGTTTCAGCAAGGCCCCAACAATCTGGCATGCTGACCCCCTCCTTTCCTTCTCTGACCAAGTCCTGGAAGAGAAAGGCATTTGATAAGTAATTAGGCTGTCCATTAGCTTCTCAATGGAAAGAGAGAAAGAGGCTTCCTCCCATCTTCTTCTTTCAGGTGTAGCTTGCACAGAGAGACCGAAACAGAGAGAGACAGAAAGACAGAGAGAGGATCCCAGCTTTTTCACTGCTCTCTGGCACCCTGGGAACCCTCCATGAACCTCCCTGGGAATGAGGCACACAACCTGCTGTCACTTGTGCAGCTCAGCACACATCCTCTTCTGAATCTTTAGAGCTCTACTGGCCTGCAGCGCCCTGATGATGCTTCTTTTCAGACCCCTGCCGCCAGCCTGAGAAGGGAGATGGGGGATTTTGGCACAGTATTCTGTTCTATTCTATTCTAGTCCCTTCTGTTCCTTTCCCTTCCCTTCTTCCCTTTTCCTTTCTTCCTTCCTCCCTTCCTCCCTTCCTCCCTTCCTCCCTTCCTCCCTTCCTCCCTCCCTCCCTTCTTCCTTTCCTTCCTTCCTTCCTTCCTTCCTTCCTTCCTTCCTTCCTTCCTTCCTTCCTTCCTTCCTTCCTTCCTTCCTTCCTTCCTTCCTCTCCTTGTTTTGTGGTGTGTGTGTGTGTGTGTGTGTGTGTGTGTGTGTGTGTGTGTGTGTGTGTGCTGATTGCTGATACTGGAGCTTGAACTCAAAGGCTCATGCTTTCACTTTTCTGCTCAAGATTGGTGCTCTCCCACTTGAGCCACATCCTCACTTTTTTTTGCTGGCTAATTGGAGATAAGCATCTCATGGACTTTTCTGCCCAGGCTGGCTTTGAATCATGGTCCTCAGATCTTAGCATCCTGAGAGGTGTGAGCCCCTAGTCCCTGGCTTGTGAATAATTTCTTAGGTGTGAATATGTGGTCTTATACCTCTCTAAATAATTTTAAAATCTATGGCTCTTCTCAATGCACCCCTGAGGTGAGCCAGCATCTGACTTCATGGAATGGCTGACTCTATGGATCCCACAGGGGGAGCTTAATGGTAGGTCCAGCTGGGAGCTCAGCCCAGCTGTGGTAGGTCTATGGTATTCTTGCATCAGTTCATGTGTCTATCTATCTGCATTATCATGGTACCAAGGTGGGTCTATTGAAATTCTCTTTGCTGTGGGAACAGCCATGGTGACTACTGATCCAGGCACACCTCTGTTGCCCTGTCTGTGATCTTTCTAACCAGCACCAAAGGGCTGGGTCCCCATGATCCTGCCATTTAAAATCTATTCATAGCCCATGGAGCCAAGCAACACACACAGATCACCTTGATAATGGAAAAGGACTTTTTACCCTTTTTTTCCATTTAGATTTTAATAAAACTAGCAGATGGAATTCAAGCCCCACCATTCCGCAAGAGAATTAATATACTCAAACATAGCCTTTTGACAGACACCCAAATGAGTATAAGACTATCAGGAAAAGTAAATGAGAAAAAATAATTTTGGAAGGAAGGAAAGCAGAGACAGGCCTCAGGTGATTACATAAGCCTGTGGACAGAGGAACAAAGGAGTTTTCTCAGAAGTAATTAAGTCTCACTCCTAAATCCACAAGTGATATTCTGGCTTGAACACAATCTCTGTTCAGTTTGCTTTTTTGCTCAGAGATTCCAGAGATATTCAGAATCTTCTTTTCTTACACCCCAAATCCTGCTGCTGGGAGTCCTGAATGCTCCAACCCCAGCCCTCAGCCACACTGAGGTAGAAGCTTGTAACTGGCTGTCCTTCCTTCCATCATCAGGGAACATTGAATGCATTCAATGTCATCACTCAAATGCAGAAATATAAGGCCTACTATAATGAATTATGGTAATTATACCCTTGCACATATTTAAAAACTGTATGATAGACAATTGGTAGATATAAGATATAATATAATCATTAGTACCACAATGTAAAATTATATTATAAAATAATTTAAACTTAATATAGTATAATGATTACAATAATATATAACACATTATATAAGGATATAATATGTTATCTTATAATTAAATAAGTTTGATAACAATATAGTTGTATTATATAATAAGATAATATATAATAATGATACATAACAATATAATATGTAATATGACAAACATAATTATAATTAATAATTGTACTATATAATTATATAATGCAATTGTATGGTCATTGTATTGTATAATATATAATTTAATATTATAATATATAATATAGAGCAATTATACTACATGATATATTACATAATGTATAGTATGTAATATCACATAATGTTAATATATAATATATTTATATAGTATGCCACTTAAACATTATGTATTATATAATATTATATATAATATAATGTTGTAAAGATTTGAGAGCAGAGAAGTAGTACCTTTTGCCCATTGTGACAGCTGACAGGGTGTGGAGAAATGTGTGTGAGTCATAATGGACGAATGGACCCTGGATGAGGGGGAGGATGGGGATGATTTCTGGGATAACACAAAGGCCTGGACTCCAGCCCCAAGACTGGGATTGCAGCCTGAAGAGCAAGGCCTCCCCTCGATCCCTGACTATGTAGGGGAAGTGTCTCCTTCCATCTCCACTAACCCACCCACCTGCTAACCTGAACAGAGGCACAGAACAAAGGGAAAGTCAGTTTTTCTAAAGAAGAAAATCCTTACTGAGGGAAGAATTCATTCCTTTTAAATTATTTCTATAGGAAAGTACCTTTTTCTTTTTCCTGCTTGAGAAAAAGTAATTTTCATTTTGAGACTAGACCATGTCTTCTTCAATTAGAGAATGATGATGGTCATGTGCTATTCTAAGAATCACCTGAATTTTGTCCCTTTATGCAAATGTTAACTGATTTAAATGCCTCTGGTGAAGGGAACAAGTCATTTGCCAGAGAAATTTCTTAGCTTTGTGTTTGTGTTTGTAGAAAAGGATGCCAGTCTATCAGCAAAAGGAATATAAATTCATTCTAAAAAACTTTAGTTAAGGAACTTAAATTTCAGGGAATGTCTGCTTTTTCTTTCCTTTTTGTCCTTGGAGGAATCTTTTGACATTATGAAATAAAAGGTGAAAGACAAAAAATAATAATAGGAAATTAAGTTTTGAAAAGGGATGTACAGAGAAGCTGAGAGAAATAAAAAGCTCCTAGGTCATACGGAGAAAGGATGCTTTGAAACTTGTCCATAGGCAAAGCAAATCTTAAGACATTTCTGAAGCAATAAAAAGCAGATATCAGGAAGATATTGGGAATATAAGAGAGATTAGGAAGAAGATAGAACATACCATGTTTCCCTGACAAACATACATATTGTGCAGTCACCAAAGACAAAAGTCTCTTTGTGGGTGCTTTGGGACCTGGGTGTTGCCCAGCGCAGGAGGGTCATTTGGTGTGCAGAGAGACTGAAGTTCAACCCCAGAAACTGCCCCAATTCCCAAAGTACCTGGCTTTGATCCCAGGGAGCACTGACTCTGCCATGGACCCATCTGCTGAGCTGCACCACCCACAGTCAGGCCTGACTCCCGCCACCTTCAGTCTCAGCAGTGGACTGGACTTACCCTAAACTCAACCCCTGCCTCATACGGCCACTGTCCCTGCTCAGGACTTTCATAGAACCCAGAAAAACAGACCTGCACAATCATGCCAGCAGAAGAGGCTGGCAGGCCTCTGTCCTACAGTAGATGCTCAAAGGGCCCCATCTTGACTGTGTCCTGCTCTGGCCAGAGCTCAGGATCAGCTCTGGGATGCAGAAAGAACTGATGAGAGCTGTGTCTGAACCCCAGGATCAGGACTGTGAGCTTCCTTCCCCAGCAGACCCTAAAGGCCAAAGCCAGGAGAACCTCCTGTCTATTCAGAAAGTCTCTGGGACAACCAGCCCACCTCACCCTGCAGTGGTCTTAGGGGGAGGGAGAGCTTTTCTTCTGCAGTCCTGGAGACATTCCTTGTGCAAGAAACTCCTGGGATTGCTCACCTACCTTTCTCAGCTGTTCCTAAAATCAGTCTGACCTTGGGCCCTGGGTAGCAGGGGTCTATGTGCCTGCCTAGGCCCAGGCTTCTTGAGATCAGTCCTTTGATGATGATGATGACGATGATGATGATGATGATGATGATGATGATGATGATGATGAAGAAGAATCAGCCCTGAGCTCCACACTCTCCCAGATGTACTGTGGAGGCAATTCTGTCCAGCTAAGGTGCCAATGGGAGAGGCACATTTGAGTTCCCAAGCCCTGTCATTCAGTGGCTCCTTAGGTATCCTCGATCCATCTATCTGCAGGCCCATGCCACATCAGGCTGTGTCTCTATATGGGGACACCCTGATTGGGGTCCCATTTTGAATTTGGAGAGAGTCCAGTCTCAGCTCCAGCTTGTCTTAGCCGTGGACCAGGGAAGTACAGCAAGTCTAGAGACCTGTCCAGTGAATCAGTGCAGCTTCTCTGATGAGGCCACACACATCTACTCTGGATAGAGGCCTGATGTGTGCAACCCCTGAAGCTCACCCTCACCACAGCCATATCAATGGAGCCCCTGGGGTTAGGCCATTCCCTCCAGGGATGGGAGGGAGAGCCCACCCACTAGGAACTGGTCCCCCACTGCTTCAGGGATAGGAGGGCTCACCCACTAGGAATTGGTCCCCACCCAGCATGAGCCAGACCACCCCCATCCAAGCCCATTCAACTGGAGGGCAGAGGCAGAGGACATCTCAACTCCCAGAAACACACAGGAAAAGACTGTAACTTGTTGAGATCATTCTGCAAAGTCGAAAGATGTCAGGGAGGTTTTGCTCCTTTGAAGATGTGAACACCACCACTAGGCTACCCAGACAACCAGGAATCCAGCAAATGAGACATCAACAAAGAAACACAAAATCCAGCATCCACTACCTCAATGTCCCAGACTCCTTGGGACACTGGGCCTGTTGTCTCTCTTGCCGTTGAACCTCATAGTTTGCTGTCAGGCAGGAGAGAGAAGGGAGAGAAAACCTAAACTCATCAGTAAATTGCTCTTCAATTAATTTCTTCTTCCAATTTGAGAGACTTCAGTCCTATTTGAAAAAGAATTCTTTTTTGAAAGCATGCCAAAAAAAATACCCGTTTTCCTTCTTCCTTTTGTTGAGCACTCAATGAGAGTAACACATTAGCTTTTCTTCTCTGGTGCATCTGAGCAAGACAGACAAGCCTTGAAGATGATAAATGACTAGTAAACTTTAATTAGCACTTTAGTTCATAAAATACAAATAGTCATTAAACTCACCCAGAAAGTTATTAGAATGGATGTACAAAAAGTGGCAAAAGAAAAAAAACAAACAAATGGGTCCAAATAGCAGCTTCAAGATCTTCTGTTTTCCTTCCAAGTTCAAGATTGAACCAACAGCCAAGATTTCTAGTAAATGTTTTTCAACCTGGCTGACCTAGAAGGACCTGAGCCAATTTGAGAATTAGATGAGTTTCTTTCTTTGATGTCATAAGTCCTCTTCCATAATATTGTCTAAACAAATACGAAAGAATACGACCAGAATTTAATTATGACAATGCTCATTGAAGAACTGTGGATAGTCTAACACTGGGTAACAAAAACATAGCAACATAGGAAGTTTTCTTCCTAAAGGAACCAGCAGTGTTATATAGAACACATGCCAAGATAATAGCTCAGGAGGAGAGAGAGCACAATTGTGCTTTTGAAATACAAATACATAGTTATTCAGTTCCTGTCCTATTTGCTGGCAAGAGGCTGCTAAAGTCCTTTCCCTCTTTAAATCCATATGTCTTTTTGTATGCTTATGGTCGAAGGATGGCTGTCTACCTTTAGGTAAACTCAGATGTGAATAGTCACATCTGGAGTTAAAAGCAGGGCAGGTGGCTGACGAGCCCCTCCCTCTTTCCCTTCCTACTTACCCTCCTTCCCTTCTTCCTTCCTTCCTTGCTGACTAGAATTTGGACATGTTGAAACAGCAGGAATTCTAGCAGCTGTCTCAAGCCAAGATCCAACCATACCTCCCAGAAACTGACTTTGAGGGTAGAAGTGTTTTAAATGAGAAGAATTATAAAGGAATCTGTTCTTCCATGATAAGAAAAATGCAAGATGAGCTCTGGTTTAGCTAGCTCTGAACTTCACATAAGATAAAAAATAAATCCTTATAAATGTAAGCCCTTTTTATCTAGATTTTATTCATGTGCTACTGAACTTTACTCCAATTGACTCGCCAACCAAATGCAGAAAAGACAAAGTGGAAGTAAAAGTGCTCTTTAAAGAATCATTCAAAACCTTTGGTCTGTAAGTAGGAGACTGTCTTCAAGATGGCTGACGAGATGGCAAATGCTCTCTAATGGAGAACTTACTTAGTCTGGCCTTACTTGACAACACCTTAGAAGGTTTCCTGCCTTCCTCCTCCCTCCCAATCCCTAAAAGAGCAAGGGATACTGAGTACTGGTGGCTCCTGGCTGTAATCCTAGCTGCTCAGGAGGCAGAGATCTGAGAATTTGCATTCAAAGCCAGACTGGGTAGAAGAGAGAAGAGTCCATGAGGCTTTTATCTCCAATCAACCAGCAAAAAGCTGAAAGTGGAACTGTGACTCAATTGGTAGAGACTTCAGTTAAAAAAAAAAAAAGCCAAGTGGGAGCTTGAGGTCCTGAGTACTGGCACAACAATGATAAAGAGGAGGGGGAGGAGAAGAAGGAGGAGTTGGGGTGGTAGGGTTGGGGGGGTGCAGGAAGAGGCCAGGACAACTCAGCTTTGACATTAGCTTTGCAGATTCAGTCACTGATGACAGCAGTTGAACTTGTCAATTTCAGAACATAAAGAAGGACAGACTCTCCAGATTCAATAGGTAGGTTATGTATTTGGCAGACAAATAGGAGAACAAGTATGCAAGTTAATTGCTTCTGTGTGTGTGTGTGTGTGTGTGTGTGTGTGTGTGTGTGTGATTGCATTTGAACTCAGAGTGTCACACTTAATAGGCAGATGCTCTACCACTTGAGCCACGCCTGCAGCTCTGCTTGCTTTAGTTATTTTTGAGATGGGGACTGGAGTGACTAATTACGTCCAGAAGCAATGAGATTAGAGAGCCTGCGTGCTCTCTTAGTGGAGAGAGGGATAGGTGGTATGGCCACTGAGGGGAGAATAAGGGATTCGGAGAAGTCTCAAGGAATCCTTAGAAGGCTAGATGGGAGAGGAAGTTATTTACCTGGGTGTGGTGGCAAGTTGGGGATCAGAACCAATCTCCTTGGGTTAATGAGATCCCAGAGAGGGGATTTAGGTGGCTGAGTTCTTCCCAGAGGATCTGCCTTTAGGCAGATAAGAGAGGCTAAGAGAAAACCTCTTCTGCAGATGCTGCTTTTTGGGGACCTTTGGCTCCAGATAGTATTTCCAAGGTGGATATTCTGAAGTGATGTGTTCCGAACTGCTTCAACAATACACTGGATGAGAAAAATGTTGGTCATTTTACAAAAGCACCGCTCCAAAGTCAAATCACACCTGAGCCACATCTTGAATAAAAGAGGAAAAATCTCTCAGGAGTGTGGTAGTGAAATCCACCACTTGTATACCGAATGGAGACTGCCACAGCAAGGAGCATAAAGTTCCAGGATAACTTTCATGTTTTGCCAAAAATAATAAATAAAAGTTTTAGAGTTTTTTGACCTTCAAGTTCTCATATTCTTAAGTGAATCCATAGTCCCACAGCAGAAAGCAAGAAGCTGATGCAATAAGAGTATAGAGTCCAGAAAGACTGAAAGAATCTTAAGAGGGGACCAGGGGACCAGATGTAGGTAAATTCAAGGAACAGGTTGATGCTGAATACCTTTTATAAACGTTTTTCTAGCCTTCTATAGGTATCTTCCCATTACCCACTATGAGACCTGAGGCCCTGGGGAAATGTGTATGCAAGACATTTTGACATCTCTAGGAGCCTAAGTTTAGCTCCCTGACCCTCAGCCCTGTTAATGCCTCTCTCATGAAGAAGTATACTTCACCTGAAATACTTATGACCTGACTCCTTGAGTTTATCCAGAAAGCATCAATAAATATCAACCTTTTATCTGGAACATTCCTGAGAAGTTAAGTGCAAGCTAATTAGATTATGAGTGAAAATAGACCACGCTACTTTTCTCTGTGACACTAGATAATAGAATTGCAATTATTCATTTGTTATTGGTGGCAAAAATGAAGTTTCCGTTAATTATTTTCTGCAGCAAAAATTTCAAATCCTTGTCATCTCTAGCTTCTTTTATGCTGAAGAGAATTCATAGTTCCACAGAACGAAGATCACAACAAAGAGACAGAATAAAAGAAGCTATGATGCCCTTGGTCAAGAGATTTGCACCTCAATATTTGTGAAAAGCGGTGATTACCCTCTACTCTTATCACCATAGGGAGGAAAATGAGGGTCCTATTTGTAGGAGAGACTGAAGGAGCTTTCCCATCACTGGCCGCACCCCATGACTCAGAGAGGAGCCACTTTTCATACACCTGTGTGTTTATATATACCTATACATATACAATTACATATATGTATACACATATATGCACGTATACATTTACATGTGCATTTACACACATTTATTCATACATGTAAGTATATAATACATAACACATATATACATACATACACTTGCACATTTACACACACATAGACATTTACATATGCATATGCATGTTTTGTAACAGGGCCTTTTCTTGTCATGGGTCAGGTAGAGCTACGAGTTGTTAGGGAAAGCCAGGGGGATAGCAGGTTATCAGCAAAGTGTAGTCAAGATTCTCTTGCAAGTTCATGTCATATTATTGTGGTTCAAGACTAAATGCCCAAGAAGACAATGCTCAAGGAGTCAAAGCCACATCTTAGGCCCAGGGCTTGGCTTAAGCTGGATTCTTTGTGCTCCTCTTTGCCTGCTGTGCTCTGTGCTCTGATCTGTGGAGCAGTGCTCCCTCTCTGGTTATGTTTTCCTTCTAAACATGGGCTCCATCCGGTGTCCATCGTCCTTCCCTTACTTCCTTCCTCTCTTCCTTCCCTCCTTCCTCCCTCCGTCCCTTCCTTCCTTCTTTCCCTTCTTCCTCCCTCTCTCCTTTCCTTTCTTCCCCCTTCCCTCCCTCCCTCCCTCCCTTCCTCCCTTCCTCCCTTCCTCCCTTCCTCCCTTCCTCCCTTCCTCCCTTCCTCCCTTCCTCCCTTCCTCTCTTCCTCCCTCCCTTCCTTCCTTCCTTCCTTCCTTCCTTCCTTCCTTCCTTCCTTCCTTCCTTCCTTCCTTCCTTCCCTCCCACCCTCCCTTCCTTTCTTCCTTCCTTCCTCCCTTCCTTCCTTCCCTCCCTTCCTGTCTGTCTTTCTGTCAGTCTGTCTGCCTGTCATCTCTCCAGTCTCTTACCAGATGTGCTGGGATCACACTGTTGTATTAGCTATGCCCCAGCTCACATTGAAACATCCAAATCCTGAAGGACACATCACTTCCTTACACTCCCTCCAGCAGAAGGGTTATATCTCATGAGCATTGGGAAATCAATGTTAACAGAGTCCAACCTGCAAAGAACTTGAGGCTCCACATTTTATAACTGAATATAGATGGTTCTGGTCAAGTATTCGGAAATATTCCTTAAGCTCTTAACATGGGGTGATATGGTTCTATTGTTTAGAAGAGGAGGAAATGGGCTGGGGATATAGCCTAGTGGCAAGAGTGCCTGCCTCGGATACACGAGGCCCTAGGTTCGATTCCCCAGCACCACATATACAGAAAACGGCCAGAAGCGGCGCTGTGGCTCAAGTGGCAGAGTGCTAGCCTTGAGCGGGAAGAAGCCAGGGACAGTGCTCAGGCCCTGAGTCCAAGGCCCAGGACTGGCCAAAAAAAAAAAGAAGAGGAGGAAAACCCTACAGAAGTACATGGTTACACTGAGGAAAATGATATTTCCAAGTCTGTAGTGGAAGCCATTGTTTTTCTAATAGAATCTCATTGGGGTACATGTAAATATTCAGGTGTGAATTTTAGGTCCCCGTAGAAATGACTCCAAATTTGCTGATGCTTTTGGATTGCTGAGATGCCATTTCCATGGGTGGGAAAATTGGCAGCAGGAGCCCTAAGTGATTTTGCACAGAACCTCTTCCCTCCCACCTGGACAGTGGCTACCTGTGATGGCCAGCTGAGTCACAAAGAACGTCATCCTGGACTTCCGCTTCCTCCTCCACGTGGAGTATAGCACTGCAAAGTTCCCCACGATGGTGACAGTAAACAGCACCCACAGGGTTAGCAGCTGCTCCATCTGTAAGAAACACAGCAACATGGGACAGCTGTGCAGGTGAGAACCAGGGCTGAGTCTATCCGGTTCCTTTCTCCACTTGAAGGAGCTCGGCTCTCTTCACTCACACCAGAAGCAAGTGAATGGATGCACCCCCTAACACTAGTCACATCCCCAAACAGAGGTTGCTGCAAAACAAGGAGAAGTCTTAACCTCGGTCAAACAACTTGACATCTAGATGAGAGTTCAAGGTGTGAAAAAAAAAACATATATGACCATAAAGATGTGCATACTTATTGCCAAAAGAAATTGGAGATTGTCTAGCAATCACAGTGCATCACTCAAATCTGGTGAGCTATTGTGTAGCAATGAACACTGAAGTCATGAAGAGTATGTAGCAACATTAAAAATACTGTGCAAGAGTCAGAGGAGAAAGCACTGTGCAGTGGTGCACTTGGTATGATTACAGTGCTGCCAAGTTACATGGGGAGGAAAAAGACAGCAGGGCACACAAATGTTAAAACTGGTTATTTTAGAGTGGGATGATTATGGGTTAATCTTTCTCTTTCTCCTTTGACAGAATTTCATAAGATGGCAATATTAAAGTTCTGCTGAATAATATATAATTAGCAAGAAACAGGAAAGAACAGGAATACCACTCATCTGAAATGATAAAAAGCTTTTCCACAATTGCTTCAATGGTAGCTCTTTTTCTGTTGGATGTCCAGAGAGCCAGGACACTGGGAAAAGGCAGACTTAGAGCGGGACAGGGGAAGCTTGAAATCCAAAGCCAATGGATCTACAACGTCCTCAGCACAGGAGGTGTAGGCCAGGTCCTGTGAGATGCACAGGTGTGAGCTCTGGGGCTTCTCCCCCACACATGTAAGACAAGGAGCTTGAAGAAACCCTGGGCTGGCTGGTGAGGTGTGCTGAACTAGGTGGGCTATGCACTCATGTGTTCCATCCAGCGCTGGGCCAAGATGGCCGCTATCAGCTTCTTTTAAGTGAAGCAGATTATCCTCCATGATATAGAGAATACTATTCATAATTAATTAACTTCATGCCCATCCACAATACTACAAGTGGAAAATATCATGTCATCATTATATTTAATACACAAGACAAATGGAGCATCATCGTTAGCTTAGCCAACCTTGAGTGTGCTCAAAATGTTTACATTAACCTACACGTAGATAAAACCAGGTAAAACACTGCCTTGCTAGAACCAAGTGTTCTATCTCAGGTAATTTATTCACTATGGTGGAGACAAGGCTCATCACCATTTATTTCTGTTTTTGATTGTGTAACTGACTGTGATTTGGACTCAGTGTCTCCCTAGCATCACAGGAGAATATCGTACTGCATTGGGCTAGCCTGGTAAGTAGCAAAATTTGAAATTCAAAATATGATTTCTTCTGAAGACATGTTTCTTTTGAACCATTGTAAAGTCAGAGAATTGGGAATGGAACCATTATTAAGGCAGAGGCTGTCTATCTATCCATCCATCCATCCATCTACCTATCTACCATTATGATCTGTCTGTGTGTGTACACATGTGTAAATATGTATCTGTGTGTACATATTCCTATTGATTCTGCTTCTCTGGATAACTTTTGGGGATACACTCTCCAAGTACCTACCCCAGCATGTGTCACCCTTTCCACTGTAATTTATTAATTCTGAGTCACATGAAACTAGAACATTACAAAGAAAGCCAGATGTTCTCTGGTAACCTCTCCATTTTCGTCAATTCCTTCTTCCAAGAAAGTAACATAATTTTGATTATGATATATTATACATGCTTCAAATCCTTTGGAAAATATTTTATAAACATGCACACATGGACAGATTAAATAGTATTTTGTGTGAATATTAGATTTTTTATTTACTATCCTCAGCATATTGTACAGCTCTGGGTGTTTTTTTTTTTAAATCAATTAGAGGAATGTTTCATAGAACAGAATAAAGTGTTTCGGTTGCAAGAAATGAGTTAAAGCAAGCAGACCAAGATACAGGCAGGGGCAGAAAGGGTGAAGTGAGAAATGGAGGAGCAGAGGGTTGATGAGGCGGCTCAGATTCTCTTGGCTTCTGGCTTCCTAACTGGATACTCTTGGTAGATATGAGATACTCAGGTAGATACTAGAACCTTCCCTGAGGTGAGAGAAAGTTCTTGAAGTTATTCCTCCAGCTTCTGTCCTTGCAGGAGATCAAAATGAAGCCACCATTTCCATGAATTCTGCTGTTTCTCCAGTCATTCTGTTCTCTGTAGAAGTTCCTTTCTAGCATTTGAGTATCCATAAAATACTCTGACTCTTTTGAGAAATGGAATTTCAGCTATTTATTATTTTATTTGTTTTGGTGGTGCTGGTGTTTGGATTCAAGACCTTACACTTGCTAGACAGGCCCTCTTCCCCTCTTAGTATTTTTTTATTCAATTTGTGTCTCCTGGTGTTGGTTGGGTTGGCCTGTACTGTGATGCTGCTTCTAGCTGAGGCTTCTCACATAGCCTGGATTACAGGTGTGAACCACCACGATTGGCTTGTTTGTTGTGATGAGATCTTTGGACTTTGATCCTCCCAACCCTGCACCTTAAGTAGCTGAGATTGTAGGTGTGAGTGACCCTACCCAGGTAGTAATTTTTTTAATCATCAGTAACACTGTGACAAACACATATTATGTGTCTGACTCATTTCTGAATAAATATCCCCAGATGTGAAAGGATGAAGTTGAAGAAGTAGGTAGAAGCTGAAGATCTTGCAGCCATATTGATTTCTACTGAGCAATGTGTGTGCTGGCTCTTAGCCACACTGCCAGTGAATGGAATGAGTACTAGACTCTCATAATGACAGGGGCTACTTAAAAAAAATCAACAAAAAATGCCTCCCAGTTTGGTGAGTGGCAAATGTTCATACACCTTATTATGACAAATTACTCTGTGCATCATCATCTAGTTAGTGACCATTTCTTAGCTTGTAAACTTTTTAGAAATACAAGCCATTTTCTCATTATTTTAGATGGGTTTCTAAAGGCTCATTTCCATGTACAGGATGTAATCTCTTAGCAACATAAACAGCAAATATTTGATCTTTTCAAAATTGTTTCAACTGTGTTTTGTTTTATGATATTTACCTACAGACTATACAACAAAAATGCACCACATATGGTATGTGTGTATATGTACATATAAGCATTTATATGTATATAGATGTATATGCACATGAATCTACATATATATACCTACATACATATGTGACTATATATGGGGCCTAATTTTCCTGGGTCCCAGTGATCACATTCAAACCATTAATACCCAAACCACAGCATCTTGCTTCTGTGGTGTCTGATTTTCAGAACCTCCCATACTGTTGAATAGAGTTGCAGCTTAAAAAAAATTATTCCTGTATAGTATTCCATTGTGTGATGATTTTCCAATTCATGTATCTCATGTGCCAGGATGAACTTTTGAGTGGTGTCAGGTTTGGAGCTACTAGAAACAATACTTGCAGTATTCTTGTATTTCGAACCCAAACATTCTCAGACCACACAATAAGGGACTATTTTGCAAACTTTTATGCCAACAAATTCTAGAACCTGGAAGAAATGGATGATTTCCCAGAAAAAATTGATATCCCCAAACTCAACCATAAAGATTTAAACTTTCTGAACAGACCCATATCCAGCATTGAAATAGAAACGGCAATAAGTGATTTCCCATCCAATAAAAGCCCAGGTCCAGATGGATTCGCAGCAGAATTCTACAAGGCCTTCAAAACAGAACTCACACTAATATTTCTCAAACTCTTCAATGAAATTGAAAGAGAAAGTTCACTACCAGACACATTCTATGAAGCCAGTATAACCCTCATCTCAAAACCAGGCAAGGACTCATCACGGAAAGAGAACTATAGACCTATTTTCCTGATGAACATAGATGCAAAAATTCTCAATAAAAATCTGGCCAATCGACTTCAACAGGTCATCAAAAAAATCATACACCACACTCAAACTTTGCATCCCAGGGATGCAAAGTTGGTTCAATATACGCAAGTCAATTAATGTAATCCACCACATCAACCGGAGCAAGGTAAAGAACCACATGGTTATATCTCTGGATGGGGAAAAGGCATTCGATAAAATCCAGCACCCATTTATGCTAAAAGCCCTGGAAAAACTGGGATTTCAGGGAACACTCCTGAATATAATCAAGGCAGTCTATGACAAACCAACAGCAAGTATAATTCTAAATGGTGAAAAACTAAAGCCATTCACTTTAAAATCAGGAGCAAGACAGGGATGTCCGCTTTCTCCCCTTCCCTTCAACATAGTACTTGAATTCCTAGCCAGAGAAATTAGGCAAGAAGAAAATATAAAGGAGATCCAAATAGGAAAAGATGAAGTTAAACTTTCTCTCTTTGCAGATGACAAGATCCTATACCTAAAGAACCCCATTGTCTCTACTCCCAAGCTACTAGAGCTGATCCAAAACTTTGGCAAAGTTGCAGGATATAAAATAAACCCTCAAAAATCAATGGCATTTCTATATGCTAATGACCCAAATGCTGAGGCTGATATCAGGAAAGCAACTCCTTTTGCAAAAGCCTCAAAAAACATAAAATACCTTGGAATAACCTTAATGAAAGAAGTGAAAGACTTCTATGATGAGAACTTTAAAAACATGATAAATGAAATTAAGGCAGAACTAAGGAAATGGAAAAACCTCCCATGCTCCTGGATTGGGAGGATTAATATAATCAAAATGTCAAAATTGCCAAAGGCTATCTACAAATTTAATGCAATATCCCAACACAATTTTTTTTTTTTTGCCAGTCCTGGGCCTTGGACTCAGGGCCTGAGTCCCTGGCTTCTTCCCGCTCAAGGCTAGCACTCTGCCACTTGAGCCACAGCACCGCTTCTGGCCGTTTTCTGTATATGTGGTGCTGGGGAATCAAACCTAGGGCCTCGTGTATCCGAGGCAGGCACTCTTGCCACTAGGCCATATCCCCAGCCCCCCAACACAATTTTTTAATGAAATAGAGAAGCAATCCAGAAATTTATATGGAAAAATAAAAGACCCAGAATAGCAAAAACAATCCTAAGCAGAAAGAACAGTGCTGGAGGAATTACAATACCAAACATCAAGCTGTATTATAAAGCTATAGTAATAAAAACAGCTTGGTATTGGCACCAGAACAGGCCTGAGGACCAATGAAACAGAATTGAAGACCCAGAAATGAACCCACAGAACTATGCCTACTTAATCTTTGATAAAGGAGCTAAAAAAATAGGATGGAAGAAAGACAGCTTCTTTAACAAATGGTGCTGGCAAAACTGGTTCAACACATGCAACAAACTAAAACTAGATCCTTATATATCACCCTGCACCAAAATCAATTCCAAGTGGATCAAAGAGCTCGAAATTAAAACAGTTACCTTGAAAACACTAAAGGAAGGAGTAGGAGAAACACTTGGGCTCCTTAGCACAGGATGGAACTTCCGTAACACAGACCCAGAAATGTGACAAATCAAAGAAAGGATGGACAAATGGGACTGCATCCAACTGCAGAGCTTCTGCAGGGCAAAGGACATAGCTCGCAAGATAAACAGAAAGGCCAGAGATTGGGAAAAGATCTTTACCAGCCATACAACAGACAAAGGCCTCATATCTAAAATATATGCAGAACTAAAAAAATTACATTCCTCCAAAACAAAACCGCAAAGAACCAATAGCCCCATCAAAAAGTGGGATAAAGACTAAAAAAGAGACTTCTCTGATGAGGAAATGAGAATGGCCAAGAGACATATGAAAAAGTTGCAAATCAAAACAACATTGAGATTCCATCTCACCCCAGTAAGAATGTCCTATATCAAGAAAACTAACGGGCTGGGGATATGTCCTAGTGGCAAGAGAGCTTGCCTCGTATACATAAGGCCCTGGGTTCGATTCCCCAGCACCACATATACAGAAAACGGCCAGAAGTGGCACTGTGGCTCAAGTGGCAGAGTGCTAGCCTTGAGCAAAAGGAAGCCAGGGACAGTGCTCAGGCCCTGAGTCCAAGGCCCAGGACTGGCAAAAAAAAAAAAAAAAAAAAAAAGAAAAAGAAAAAAGAAAACTAACAACGACAAATGTTGGAGGGGATATGGCCAAAGGGAACCCTACTTCATTGTTGGTGGGAATGTAAACTGGTTCAGCCACTCTGGAAAGCAGTATGGAGATTCCTCAGAAGGCTAAACATATTGCTCCCCTATGACCCAGCATCCCCACTTTTGGGCATCTACCCAAAAGACCACAAACAAGAACACACTAAAGCCACCAGCACAGCAATGTTCATCGCAGCACAATTTGTCCTAGCTAGAATTTGGAACCAACCCAGATGCCCCTCAGTAGATGAATGGATCAGGAAAATATGGTACATATACACAATGGAATTTTATGCCTCTTATCAGAAAGAATGACATTGCCCCATTTGTAAAGAAATGGAAGGACTTGGAAAAAATTATACTAAGTGAAGTGAGCCATACCCAAAGAAATATGGACTCTATGGTCTCCCTCATAGGGAATAATTAGCGCAGGTTTAGGCTAGTCACAGCAGAGGATCACAAGAGCCCAATAGCTATACCTTTATGAACACAAAAGATGATGCTAAGTGAAATGAACTCCATGTTATGGAAACGACTGTTGTATCACTGTTGTAATTACTTTCAACATGGGATTGGAAACCATAGCTTCTATTATTGATGATCCTCTTGTATGCCCTTCCTGTAGTCGTACCTTCACTATCTCTGTATCTTATCTGAGTACATTGGAAACGGTATATACAGGTATTAGAACTAGGAAACTGTAAGGGAATACCAAAATCGAGAGACACAGGGTAAAAAAGACAATTACAAAAGCAATATTTGCAAAACTGTTTAGTGTAAATCTATTGAACAACTC
This sequence comes from Perognathus longimembris pacificus, assembly GCF_023159225.1. NCBI lineage: Eukaryota > Metazoa > Chordata > Mammalia > Rodentia > Heteromyidae > Perognathus > Perognathus longimembris. The sequence continues at coordinate 73,531,567 of NC_063162.1, forward strand.
ATGGGGGGAAAGGGAAAGGGGGAAGGGGGAGGGGGGAATGAGCAAGGAGGTAACAAACAGTAAAAGAAATGTATCCAATGCCTAAAGTATGAAACTGTAACCACTCTGTATATTAGTCTGACAATAAAAAAAAAAAATTCTCAGACCAGCCAGCAGCACATCTTCCATTGACTAGATTATGCCAAAAAGCTTTCTTCATTGGCTGAGTGTAAATTTTCAATCCCTGCACATTGTTTATCTTTAGATATTTTAGATAGTCTCAGTTACAGAGATAGTTTAGATATACTTACACTTTTCTGTTATAAATGGCACCTTTTACTGACATCATTAAGTTTTCCCAACTGATTGTTGGTGTCTATAAAGTAACTTGCTTTCATGTGTCTCTTTGAAGCAGCCTGATGTGTAAATTCTTTTTCTTTCATTTCCTCTCAAGTCCCCAGGCTCTGTGGAAATAATCTATGGTTTTTGAAATTCAGATTAGTAGTAAATTTTAATATGAATTTTAATATGGTTTTCCTTCTAAAAGTATTTTTTCTTACCATCACATTCAAGTTTTGTAAGCATGGCTCCAAGAAGCTTTTAATTATGTTATATAATATCTCCATCTCCATACTTTTATAAGCACAACCAGCTGTACACAGATCCATACACAATGCACCCCTCCTCACCCCCTCCTCCCCTTCTCCTTCACTTTCCACCCCCCTGATCCAATCTCCACTCTCCATTACCCCCTCCCCCTCGTGTGATCCAGTCTCCACAAGCTGCACGGGTCCATTTCCATATATGTGCATGAAGCATTCTGGCCATATTCACCCCTTTGCCATCTGCTTTGGGCCTTTCTCTACCCTCCCCCTGTACTCACACCCCAGGCAGGCCCTGCTTTGTGTTCTTATCATTAAAACAAAGCCCTGGATGTTGTTTTCCAGCTTAAGGCTTCACACATGGATACTCAGTACTTTAATCAGCCTAACCCCCTCTCTTACTCTCACTCCCCTCCACCCCATTTCAAGAGCTGCCACTAACCTTTGTTTTGCCTTCTGCATTCAAATATGTAATGTGCATGTCCACAGCATTTAGCCAGACTAGCGAGCTTCTGCACAGCAGTGGGCGGCAGTGGCCTGAGGAGACCGCCCTCAGAGTGGGAGGAAACCAGCTACTGTTCTGAGGAGAAACTCACGTCCCAAACCATCAACTATGCAACGAACAAGTGGACAGTAAATAAGCTGAATAGACACTTCTTGAAGGAAGAGGTACGTAAGTACATGAAGAAATGTCCAAACTTTTGGGCCATCGAATAAATGCAAATCAAAACAACATGGCGATTCCATCTCTCCCCAGTCAGCGTGGTGATCCTCAGGCCATACCTTCCCTCCTCTCATTCATGCTGGAGGCCTGGGGTGGCTGGGTTCCTACCCACAGTGGAGCGTCCACACTTGTTCTTATTTTTTGGATGGGTTCTAAATGTTCACAAGGCAGGGTAAGTTGTGTTGTGCTCTACTATGTTACCATGTCTAGTCCTTGGAATGTGGTATTTTTTCTACTTCAGTTCAGTATACATGTCTTAATGTGGCCTCTGACACTGTGAGAGATGTTTTTCTGGTTAGATTATTGGCACATTTCCCCCTTCAATAGCCTGGTAATTCAGACACAAAGTTATTTGGGTTAGATCTTCTTTCACTGCGATTCTTTTTAACCTTTTACGTTAAAAGATTCTATTTGAGAAGCCAGATAAGCTGTCTTCTCTTATTGTTTTTGTTTTCTCCTTCTCTGACCTCTTGCTTTCGCTCTTTGCTGGTATGAATCACATGGAATTTTTCTGCATTTCTCCTTTCTTCCTGTCTTTTATCATGTTTAACCTGCCTTTATTTACTGTGAGTTTTATGAGAATTTTTTAAGTAGTGTGACAGTGCACCAACTCAGTTTTCTTTTTAATTCTCAATTCCTTGAAGCAATGGTGTTTTCATAATGAAATTTTTCCCCTTCTTTGCTTAATGCAATGTCCCTTCTGGTTCTGTTGAGAATTCAAACAAGAGTATCTGCCAGATTTCCTCCTCCTCCTCCTCCTCCTCCTCCTCCTCCTCCTCCTCCTCCTCCTCCTCCTCCTCCTCCTCCTCCTCCTCCTCTTCCTCCTCTTCCTCCTCCTCCTCTTCCCCCATCCTCTTCCTCTTCCTCTTTTTCTCCTTCTCCCAATTTCTTCCTTCTGGAAATCACTTTCCTGGGAAAATACATTCTGATGCCTCAAGCAGTGTGTTAGCAAATTATACAATTGTGTACATGTCCAGCCTCGGGGGGCAGGGGTTGTGATGAGAAGTGAGTTTTTTCTTCACTTGTCCAGGAGTGATTTGTTGAACTCTTAGCTTCAGGAAAGGAAATTTAGATAGCTAGTGCTGTTCTTTGCTGGGAGTAACCCAGATGTTGGTGGTGGTGGGTGGGGTCTGGGAGCAGCTAATGGGGGAGGGATGGCAGGATGGGCAGGGATGGGGGACCCAGCAGGTTTAGGTAGGGAGAGCTGTCCACTTCAGCACCACAGCCCTGGGTGAGTGCTACTTCCCCGGGCGTCCTTGTCCCTTGGCTGGAGGAAGTGCAGTGCTCCTCTGTGAGCCCGGCATTTCCTACAGCAATCCACACTGACCTGTGCCCTGGGGGCCAACTCCTCCCCTAATTTCCGGGGAGACACCTGGGGATCTGCCCACCCTGCCTTAGAAGGAGAAATCCCTTCAGGGGACAAACAGGCAGGTCCACATTTTCTATTTTCTGTTGGAGGAGTGATGTAGCCTGCTACCTTTCCGCCATGATGCTTGATGTCACCTTGCTCTTCTTATGTTAAGGTACCAGTGTATTCAGTGTCACCTGAGCCTAATGGGGACTCCACCTATGACACCTTCCACCCTCCACCACACATGGCCACCCCACAGCATTCTCAAATCTATTGCAGAATGCCACTGAGGGCTACCGCCCCCTGGTGTTTATGTGAGACAAAACCCAGCCAAATGCTAGGTGGAAAGAACAACTGGGTTTAGTTTTTCTATGATGAAAAAGCCTAGAGTGCTCTGGACCGTTTGCACAGTTGCTTGACATCTGGCTGGCCCACAGAAAATGTTGAATCAGTGTCTATTGAATGGATATTGCAGTGATTGACAAGGAAAGGAAAGCTACAAGGATCTCAGAGAATAGCATTTGAAAGAATGAACTATTGAAGTCATTTATTTACTCGAGTTGGATTTGGGTTTGTTTGGCTTTTTTGGAGTGGAAGAGATGGTTTTATAAGAAGAAATTCTCTTTCCCAGTGGATCGCGTAGCTCATTGTGTACAGTGGGGTGATGGTTGTATACAGTGGGATGATACTAAATGGGTAGTCACATACTGGGCATGTCTGAGAGGCCTTTCAAGCTGGCCACTCACAGTTAGGACCTGACTGTTGAGGGATGTTGTCTTCAGGCTTTAAATAAGGGCCGAAGCTGAGTGAGGTTACTCAGTTACCTGGCTCAGAGATGATGGTAGCTGGCCTTCGAGCAAAGCTCTGCTTGTCTGAAAACTCCACACCATACTCATTGGAATGGATTTCTGCCGACATGTCCGAGACAGTGAAGTGATTGTATTTACTTTTCCTTCAATTTTCAAATGAGAAACACATCTCCATTTTCGTTGCTTGTGTAAGAGCTTGTGTGGAGGTGGGTTTCCAGGCTGAGCCAGAGTCTTGACCATATCCTCCCCTTGGAGCCCAGCTTGGTCCTGATTGCCTGTGTCAGATTCTGCACCATTAAGTGACTTCCACACAGCAGTAATCCCAAATGTCACACAAATGTCACAGAAGCTGCAGCCAGCCACATCATCCATCCCGGTGGGGGAGGGGCGGCACAGAGCTTTTTGTACCCTGAAATTGCCATGTTTAGTCTGTGACTACTGTTATTTGTGATATTTAAAGATAGCCATCTCAAATACAGGAAGGAGCGAATATCCGTCACTTTCCAAGGCAGGAAATAAAGTCTCAGAAGGAAAAGGCCCAATGAGTCAGTTCAGTTCCCAGGATGTGACATGCAGTGTGACAGTGAATTGCACACACACACACACACACACACACACACACACACACACCCAAGCCTGCTATTCCGGGTGAAATGGGAGACACAGCCTGCAAAGCTGTGGTTTCCTAATTAATCTTAGGAGGAGAGATGTGCTCGAAGGCTCTAGAGGCTGTGGACTGCTACTGGGCAGTTAGCAAGCTCTACCCCTGGAGTTCTTTCCACGTCACTCCACCTCTCACCACACCTACTGCTCCAGAAGCCCTGCCTGGCAGTCCGTAGTCAGGACAGGCCCACAGGGAGGACCACTCCTTCCAAGAACTGTCCCTTTAGGAAAATCTTCCTTCTCCCAGGTAAGGGATATCTGAATTCCTTCCAGCAGCCCAGTGGAGGCGCTGCAAATCCAGGGTGACAGTGTCCCCACACCACAGCTGTCTCTGTAGCTGCAGTTTCTAGTGTTTGCTGGAGTTACCAGTGGAGTCTGGATTATCCCTGGCAGTCTTTATGATGCAAGCACTCTTGCCACTAGGCTATATTACCAGCTCTGGCAGTTTTTATTACATTACTAATACTGTACTCTGTGAAGAAAACAAAAACTAGCACACCTTGATAGCTATGGACAGAGGTGAGTGTGTATTTCCATTCTGCTCCTGTGTAAGTCTTTTCTTGTTACTTCCACAGGGGTCCAAAGCAGGAGCAGACACTGTACCCTCTAATTTCTGGAGCTGCTCAGGTGGATACCAGCGCAGTGGTACGCCCCTGTCTCAAGCAGCTATGAGCTGTGTGGGTTGTGCTTTGCGCCCTCCTGCAGGGTAAAGTGCCCTTTATCTGGGTGGGGAGCCATGGCTTGGCACACACTGGAGTAGAAATGTGACTCAGGCCAGAAGCGGGAAACTCAGCAAATCATAGATTTATGAACATGATTAAATTGATTTACAGTCTGTATAATCAAGCTCAGTCCACATTTTTGAGATGTCTAGAAAAGTTCAACATAGTCAGGTGGGGAAAGCAGGTACACAAATGATAACAACAAAAACCCAGTAGGAACTTCTAAGAGGGAATATTGTAGCATATATATTTTAAAAGACATGTAACATACCCCCAGAAAAATAGATGTGGGAGTTGAGTCTGCAATATGGAATAGAATTAGCCAAGCAAAGAAGTAGAAATTAAGAGTGAAGGCAGAAGGTGAAACTCACCCAGCCCCTGGGCATGGCCACGCCTTGTGGCAGAGAAAGAGAGAGAAGGAATGGCAGAGGATGGCGCAGCAGAGCAAGGTTGACTGTGAGAAGCAGGCATGGGAGGGGGGAGGTCTGCAAAGCAACCCTTTCAGAACTGGACGTGGTCTCCCCCTTAGTCATCATCCTGAGTTAGAAGATTTTGCTGCCCAGAAGAAAGATTCTTGTCTGTCTTAGGTCTTCTGTTATTGTCTTCATTGCCTTTGTCTCTCCTTGGGATACCATCACCACACACAAAGGTCTGAGAGAGTCTCCTCCAGACAGGATAGCACTTTGCCTGGCTCGGAGCCCCTGCTTACAAGGTAGCTCCGTTCAGTGCCTTGCGTCACCCATGTCTCCTCAGGCCCGACATGACTGGTTGAGGTCTGCAGAGTTGTAGCTTCAGGCCAGTCATGATACTGTATTTGCTTTGTTCATTCCCATGACCTCACTGCCCTCTGCCAGTGAGGACCTCGGGGAAGACTGTGGGATGAACCAGCTCTGCTGTGACTCTAGGGCTCAGCTTTCTGGGAGCAGTCACCTCTCCACTCCACCCAGAGGTGAAGGGTGAATGTGCCACTCATGCCAGCGCCAGTCCTTCCTTGGGAATCCTGGGCCACAAGGTTCACCACATACCCCGGGAGCTTTGAGACAATTGCATTTTGAGATTCGGATTGAACTCCCAGGCTAGGCCAGGCCACAGCTGTTAGAAACCATCTGAAAAAAGCCCTGGACTGCCCATCCATGGAGTAATTAATACTGCTGAATAAACAAATGAAGTGAATTCTATGTAGCCAAGAACTTGGATTAACATTTAAATTGATATTTAAGCTCTAGACTCTTGAGATAATAAAACACTAATATTTGGTTAAATTAGGTCCAAATCTCTACAATTTAGTAGAAATTAAAGATCAGCCATCTTTCACAACAAGCAGAGAACTAGTTTCAAGGCCTCTGCTCCCATACCAAAGTCCACAGATAACCAAATTCCTTCCTCCTCCTTCCTCTATTATTCTTCTCCTCTCCCTCCTCTTTCTCCTCCTCCTCCCCCTTCCCCTCTCTTCTCCACTCCTCCTCCTTCTCCTTCCCCTCCTCTTCCTCTTTCTCCCCTTCTTGCTCTTTCTCCTTTCCCCTTCTCCCTCCCTGCTTCTTCCTTCAGCTCCCCACCTCCTTCATCCTCTTCCTCCCCCTCCCCCTTCTCTTCTCTTCTCCTCTTTCCCACCCCCTCCTCCCGCTCCTTTCCCCTCTCTTCCTCTCCCTCCTCCTCCTCCTTCTTTCTCCCCCTCCCTCCCCCTCCCTCCCCCTCCCTCCCCCTCCCCTCTCCTCCTTCTGTGAGGGACAGGAGGTCTTGGTGATTTCCTGGGAGTGTGAAGGTGATACTCACTTCTTACTCCTTTCCAAACACTCATTCCTTCCTGGGATGGTGAATGGGGAGGAGACCTGTGGTCTCCTCTGTAGCAGTGTGGGAAGGATGGTTCCTGGTGGCTGCCAGCCTCTAAGCAACACTTCCGCTGGGTTTTAGGTACTGCCCCCCCCCCATCGCATTACATAAGTGAACGACTCATATTATCTTGAATGAGACTCATCTGGAAAAGATAAGGCCCTTCTCTCGGGACAGGAGAGGCATCCTCCTTTCCCAGTACTCAGAACGCAGCATCTAGGCCCCATCAGTATTTAGGGGAAACTCATCAATCCTTTTATAATCCACATCATATCAGGACAAAAACACAGGTGGAGCCAGCTTCTGAGCTCCAGTGCCAAGCAAATGGAAAGTCTTGTTTGGCCCTCCTTTCAGAACTTTACTTCACTACTACATTTGGAATTTATATCAGTTCAGCTCAAGGATTTAAAAAAGCCCACTAACAACAGCATAAACAAATTCAAATCTGATTTTTCCTCTGCCTGAAGATAGACTGCTGCTGACTTGGATGCACTCCGATTGCTTTTGGTTGTTTTCTTGTGCTGGAAGAATGGCTGCTGCAACCCTATGAATTGTTTCTGAGTTCGAGAGCAAGGTGAGAGGGGAGTAAAAGGCTAGTCATCTTTCTACTTTACAAGGAAAGGAAAAGAAAAAAAAAACATGAAGAAGAGTTTTGTCAGAGACTTCTAATCAGATTTCTCAAACCATGTTCTGCCTTTGTGAAGGAATCTAGGCCTGGGAGTATTTAGCTGGAAGTCCAGGTTAATGGTTGGTCAACACAGTAGCCTCGCTGGCCCTGGCGGGAGGAGGCCCCCAGCCGTGCCCTGATCCTGACAACTGATTCCAAAATTGGGTAGCATTCGCATCATTCCTTCCCAAAATGACACCGTGGTGCAGATTCACCATCCATGAGTATCCTGGCTTGTGCTGGGAAAGAATCACGAAGAGGACGAAGCAGAAAACCACAGTGCGATGTGGTGAATTCCATGTGAGTGGGTGCTGAGCCTGGCTCAGCAGGGAGAGGACTCCGCCCTCCCCCACACTCTGACAGACTCTGTCTGCACCCCTGCAGGAAGTGGGAGACGCTGGGGTGAGACCCAGCTCCTGTCTTCCTGGAGCCTGGTTCCCAGGGATGACCAAACATTCACAAATACATAAAATGCTATGTCACAGGGCGTGGCACAAATGAGTGAGCTGGGGAGTGGGTAGAGCAGGATACAGCAGTGGTGCTATTCTTTGGGGGTGGTCAGAGGACCAAGGAGGTGACATTTGGGTACCATCCATGGGAAATGAGGCCCTTTGTCACTGTGTCTGTTTTGTGCCACCCTTGCTGAGACAGTTCAAGAACCCATGTATACCTCTGCCATACAGTCACCTAGAATGGAGGGCTTTACATGAAGCATGCTTGCTTGAAGATTAAACTCATGATGGAAATGTCTATAGAATAACTTTTTATTGCGGTATGATTGGCACAGAGGAACACTCAGACCTTTAGTGTACAGTCTGTGAGCTTGCATGGCTGTCATTATCAGTGCAGTCATGACAGAGAATGGTTCTGTCATTCAAGCTGGTTCACCTAGGATGTTTCCCGGCCAAACTCTCTCCCTCATTTATAATGCTCTGTGACCACCGGTTTGTTTTCTGTTGCTAGAAGTTTGACCTTGGAAGAGCAGCATAGAAGCAAAATTACTATAGTAAGAATAGCATTATAAGAATGCCACCTTCCAAGGTATTCGAAATTCATGTTGTGAAGAACTAAATTTATTCTCTTTTCATTGCTGGGTAATAGTCCATTGTATTAATGTATCAAGGTTTCTTTATTTATCTCCTATCCCAGAGATTTTTGGTATTTTTCCTCTAGTTCCCAGGAATTTCCAGTAGCACTGATGCCTATTCACACACAGTCTGAGATTTGAACTCAGGTCCTCACACTCACTTGGCTTACTTGCTTGACTGGCATTCTACCACCTGAGCCACACTTCCAGACTTATTTTTGCTGTTTAATTGGAAATGGGGTCTTGTAGACTTTTGCACTGTGATCCTCCAAGTCTTTGCCTCCCGTGTATCTTGGATTACTGGCATGAAGCCCCAACACATGTCATTTTTAAGCAGACATCTATATTGTTTGAGGGGGAAAACAAGAACCTGGTTATTTCTTTCTATTGCATCCTGACCTTCAGTGGTTTCACTCTCCTATGACCTGGAAAGTCCTTCTATTCTGGTACATCTGTTTTTTTTTTTTCTCTAAACGGAGTCTAATTTCTCATCTCTGCAAACAGCCCTACTTGGAGTAGGCCATTAGGTGGGCCTGGATAAAAGTCAGATGTTTTACCATAATGATTCAGTAAGAAAAAAAAAAAAGAAAAGCTTTCCTAAATGCCTATATTCTTTTTTTCTTTGGTTGTCTAGGTAAAAACAAAAAGAAAAGGAACAACTCGATTCTCTACCACAGTCTGGAGCCAAATGGGTAGACAATCTGTCCCCAGGTGTCTGAGCCTGCAATGGTGACTTCTCCCAGCACCCCGGAACCCCTCCCCCAAGGACGACTGTGCTGCCTCACATCCAGGTGTGCAGTCTCCAGGAAAGAGGAAAAGGATGCTTTCCTGGGAGTCTAACCATCACATGAAACTGTGCTGCAGATCTCTTGCACTCAGAACTCACCCCGCCCTGACAAAATGCACAGCATTTTCTCACTCTGTTTTACATACCTCTTTTGGCGAGACCATGGATAAGAAATGTCATGCATTGGATAGCGAGTGCAGTGGTGTAGTTGGTCGTAGGGGTGGAGGGGCCTCAGGAAGCGGCCTCAGGACCAGGCTGTGAGCCACAGAGGCTCTTTGAAAGGGTGGAGACATTTGAGAACCCACTTCAGCTGGTGGTGACCAAGTTCTCTCTGCCAGCACTGGGAGGCTCAGAGAGAAACCCAGTCCACCTAAAGAAAATCACAGCCATGTCATGGGTGTACAGGAGCACATTCTTACATGGCATACACTGGAAGTCATCTCCAGGGGACAGTGTGATATTTTCCAGCATGAATGGATGCATTTCTTGCCATTAATTTCACACACTTTTCTCCATCCTGGACAATTTGAGCTCTCCCCCTCCCCTCCACTGCTCTCAGGGTCTTCCCCTCCCCCTCCCTTCCCCCTCCCCTCCACTGCTCTCAGGGAACAATTTTGATGCCCTCCATGCAGAGAGCCAGAAGTGAGCCAGGCCTGGGCTTACATTCCATCACAGATGACTCTTATATGAAGCTTGAAGGGAAGCAGGGCTACCATTGTATGAAGATGCATCTTTTGAGCATTCATAGCACAGATCCTGGGATAGCAAATATGAAGAGCCTAGTGTAGCACTTTCCCATGGCAGAAAGGATACTGAAGGCCACAGCGAAACTTTTGATGGTATAGTAGTGGTGGTGGTTTGAGGAGAGAGGTGGGGATACTTTGACACAGACAGGAAAATATTGTATTGCATGTCTGTCTGTCTGTCTGTCTGTCTGTCTGTCTGTCTCTCTCCAAAAAGAAGAAAGCCAGAGTCCTAGGATGATGACAAGTTTAGGAGGCTGCCATGGTCCATTTGCTGGGTAGAGACTGGAGATATCAGGCTTTGGATTTTCCCAGGTATCATCATGTATTGGGAATTGGACCATATAGAAGACCACATGGTGGGGAGAGGACCAGAAACTCAGCACTTCCTTTTCTGCAGACCAGCCAGCTGACACCGTTTCCATTTCCATTTCCATTTCCATTGAGGATGTGGAGAATTAGGCAGCATAGAGAGAGGGAGTAAGGGGGACTCAAGGATTGTATCTTTGTCAGTGACAGAGGAAGCCTTCCGCAGAAAGCAGCTCAGGACTGACCTAGGCCAGCTGGGGATCTGGACAGGATGCCTACTTGTAAGAGGCGGGCAGGATGCTTGGTTGTAGTTGATACCCATTTGCCTAGCCCTGCCACCACCTCCACCACACACACATACACACACACGTGCATGTGCACACACAGAATGTGTGTGTGAGAGAGAGAAGGAGAGAGAGAGAGAGAGAGAGAGAGAGAGCGCATTACAATCATTATGGGCTCTAAGCTCACAGGAAAACCTGCCTAGCCTGAACAACAATATGACCACACTGAGCGATGGCCCTGTCTCTTGGCCCCCTATGTAGTAATACAGAGAGGAAGTGACTGAGCAGTGTTCCTCTTTTCTCACACTAATACATAGCTTAGGGATTGTTAATTATCTCTGTCAAGCTGTCGATAAGCAATGGCTAGTGCCGGTGTCAGCTGCACGTGGTAAACACACGTGCTGTAGTGTGGATGGATGCCCGGGAGGACTGAGCTTGAGAAAGCAGAAGCACCCAGGAAGGAAGTGGATCTTTAATAAGCATTTGGCTGAGGTAGGCCCTTAGGAAAGGCTGTAGGATGCAACTGTAGAACTGCACATTGCAGAGGGAGTGAGACCAGTGAGAAGAGACTAAAGAGCATTCAGTGCAAATGAAGACCTTTCACCACAAAGGGCAGGGAGCAGGCTTCTGATTCCAGCAAAAGCACTGCTCAGCCCCGGAATAAAGGCAGAAAGGAAGGCCAGAAAACCCCAGAGAGACGCTAGGGGGAAGGCTGGGGTTGAAGAAAGCAAGTACTGGGTGGAGAAGAGTTGAAAAGAAGATCAGAGGTGAGAAGGCTCTCACAACAGTAGAGGTGGTACAGCAAGTTGTTAGAAGTGAGTTATCTACCCACGTGTACCTGTCCACACACACATCCCAAGCTTCTTGAACTGAGCTCTTGCTCAAGCACAGTGGGAGATAAATGGGATGGGGAGCTGAAGTTTGCCTTGGTTACATCAATGGAGCAGAGCATGTTTAGAAAGCGAACAGCTCGCAGCATGGCAGGGAGGCCCTTCAAACAAAGGGAACACAGGGAGTCCAATCACCTCCTAGCACCTAGGAGCAAACATTTACATACAAACAATAGCTCCACTCAATGTGGATCACTCCTCACCAACTGGGGAAGTCCATTCAGAGTGAAATCATGATTTTGACACTCATTCCCTCCTTACCTCTGGAGTCACAAGACTGAGCTGCCTTTGCAGTCTTTTACCATTGAGGTCATTTCCTAAACCACAGAGGATTTCCCTCCCCTTGACTTTCTATTAGGCTTCTTGTCTCTAAGGAGTCAGAGTCAGGAGCTGTTGCTAGAGAATTCACTTGGGAAGTGAACATAGTTCACTGTGTAAAAATTATGTACTTCCACTCATCCTCAAAAATGTCTGGTACATTTTTGAAGCATTCTACAATCCTTAATGATGGGGTCTGCAGGTACAAGTTGTAAAATATAGTTAGTTGGTGGTCCCGTTTCCAAAGCTAGGTATTTGATCTGACTCTGAGTTCGTGGTGGCAATGGTGACATTTATATACTTGGAAAGTCCCCAGGCAAACAGAATGGCTGGAAGAGGCCAACAAACAAAGAAAATACCGCTGCAAAGAAAGAAAAACTTAAGCCGGGAAAAGAGATAGAAGAGACCTTATTAAAAGCCAGTGGCACTTAGACGAGGTCCGTCTGAAAGACTGTGCACTCACAGTGCTGGGCCAATGAGGAGTCCAGGGAGGGGCCTATGCCCAAGAAGGCGATGCACCTGCTGGGTGCTGGGGCTGCCCTGTGTGTGTCTCCTCACTAGCTATGAGGGCGTGCAAGGCCACATGAACCATTCAAGTCTCACTTTGAGTGTACTTTGTCACCGTCCTCTGATAGGTGAGTGTGTTTCTCACACTGTGAGTCAACTTGCAAGAAGGAACCAGAAGGGGTGAAGGAATCAGAAGGGGTGAAGCAAACGAAAGCCTTGGTTAGGATCCATGAATCACAGCCCAATCACCAGGAAGCCCTGGCTGGAGCTCAGCACATGGACTTCCTTTCTGGTGTCCCTGGAGCCTGGCACATAAGATGCACAGTAGGCTCTGTTGATTGGCACACTGTCGTTCACATTTTTAACCCTGGTGCTTCTAAATATTTTACCACCTATGGTTTGATACTACTAAAGTCTTCATGATCAGACCCAGGGAAAATGAATCTTGGCAAGTCATCACTTGCCAAATATTTTTTAATACTTGCTCATGTTGCCTTTATTTGGTATTTTTCTAGTAAAACTTCCAAGTTGTTGTCTGTGGATGATCTGCACAAGTGTACAGCTACTAACAGCAGCAACTTGAGCTGCACTTTTTTTTTGTCAGTTGTGGGGCTTGAACCCTGGGCCTGGGCTCTGTCCCTGAGCTCTTCAGCTCAAGGCTAGTACTCTACCACTTTGAGCCACAGTGTCATTCTGGTGTTTTGGTGGTTAATTGCAGATAAGAGTCTCACAGACTTTATTGCCTGGGCTGGCTTTGAACCGCAATCCTCAGCTCTCAGCCTCCTGAGTAGCTAGGGTTACAGGCACGAGCCACCACACTTTGAGACACTGGGAGGGTTCCTACAGGAAGACAGAATTAGACTTAACAAAAGTGTCAAGAAAGCTCAACCCAAGAGCCACTTTTTCCTAATTCTCTTTGTTGCTCTAAATTTGGCCAAAAGAGTCTTAGTGGCACACAGAGCCTGCACCTGCCCCCTGAGCCTAGGACTCACTAGACCAGCTCACCTGGGCAAAGGCTGATCTGTGACCAGAACTGCCAGTAACAACCGCCGGGTAGCTCAGCTGCAGCCCCGGTAGAGGGGACTTCAGATACAAACCGCTTAGATGAAAACTGCTCAGAAAGTGAGGAAAGGTGTGAGAATCCAATTGGAGTCACCAGAGCCAGCCCTTCCAAAGAGTAACTAAAGCCAAGAGAATTTTAAAGGTCTTTTTTAGGCACATATGGCTGCTTGACATGAAAGGCCCTCCAGGAAACTGCTGGAAAGGGGAATTTTGGTGTTGGCTGAGTCCTTCTTGTAAGCAGAGGCAGAGATGGGTGCTTCTGCTGGCTCCAAATATGTCTTTTGAGGAGTCCATGCTTATAGAGTATCCTTTATTTTTAACAGATTTTATTTCACAGACAATCCCTGATGTGATTATTTGATTAGATGTGTGCTGAACACACATACACACACACACACACACACATACAGTTCAACTTTATAACAGTGATTCTAGTTTTAAGCAAACAAGTACTTTTTAATATTATAATATATTTCTTTTAATCTACAAATTGTTACACAGGGGTGGGGGGTAACAATTTAACATGCCAGTTTGTGTGTCCATTGTCTCTTGATCAGAATCACCCCTTCCATGCTCCCCCCATCCTTCTTCCCCCCACCCCAGTCACTTCAGGTTTCCCACTTCCTATCTCCCACCTGGGCATCATGACTATAATTTATCTTCCATTTCCTTTTCTATTCATCAGACCCCTCTCATTGCCCCCACCCCCATTCTATCAACATGGTTCAACTGCCTGGTATTCATTGTGTTAAACTGAGTGACATTTTCACAAGGTTATATTTAGTCAACTTGATTGTGTGTATAGTATATGCTCTTGTGTGTGGCTCTGGTGGTAGAGTACTTGCCTAGCAAACAGCAGGCCCCAGGTTCAAATCCCAGTACCATTACCAAAAATTAAAAAATAAAATACGATGAAGGAAGAAGGTACATCCAATGGGAATGGAGTCTGAGAATTAAGTGAGATATTTCACATAAGTCACACAGTGACTCTTGGCAAAAAAAAAAAAAAATCCACTGCAAATTACTTCTGCTACTTTTACTGCTGTAGCTGCTTCTGTTTTGTGTCCTGTTTACAAAGGCAGTGAGAAGTTAAAGGACTCGTTTGGGAAATAGTAAAGGGTCACAGTTTTGATACTATTCTTCAGAAGAGCTTTAGATAAAAGGGGTCACAGTGACCTGGGGTTTGCTTGGGAAGAGTTCTATATCAACACTATGGGCAAACTGTTTCACTCTCGGGAGATGGGGGTGGGGAGTCACACTAAGAAATGGTAGCTGGATTCTACCACTGTTGCTATGTATCTAAAAACCTCTGCTTTACTCTCAATGAGTAGATCACTCAGAAAATCAATCCAAACATTTAAAGCTCCCGGTGAGACATAATTCTGCCCTCTGCTTTTCTTCATCCTATTTTGTGACAAACGTCTGGGCAGGAAGGAGTTGCAGATGACAATGTGATTCTCTTCAGTGCCTGGAGAGATCACGTCTGGGACCCCAGGGTGCAAACCTCGGTGCCAGCCGGAGCAAGGGTTTATTTGTTTGTGTATTCAAAACATCCCATCAGGTGGTGGTAAAAAAACAACAACAAAACCAAACAAACTAGCAAAGAGAGCTTGGGCTTCGAGCAAGTGATTATTGCCTGCGTCTCAGAGCAATCAACAGATACCTTGGCGATGATGATCTATTTTGCAAGGTCTGTCTCTCTTCTCTTTTAGCTGTCACATTCCACAAGTATCAAAGGCGACAGAGACAGTGGCTGAGTAGCATTGGTGTTTTTTTGCCTGCACAAAGCCTGCCGAGGTAGACTCTAGGAGTGTGCTTTCATAAAGAGAATTATTCAGTCCACAGTAAGTCCCATTTTATTTTCTGAGCTGTGTCTTGGTGTCCAGCAGCCGGGCTGTGTTTGTACATGCATCAAAAAAGGACTCTTAGGGAAGCTGGCAAAAATGATTTGTTCAGACACTGTCTTACTGCAGAGCCTCTCCTCCTCTGAGTTAGCTAGCTCCTTGATGAAAGTTTTATTCAAAGTATTTGCAAAGCAGCTGCAAACCTCCAGAAAACAAATGGACCATATAGTAACCCTACCTTTTGTAGTAAATCCCCATCATTTCAAGCACACCCAGAGAATTGAAAACCACATGCACTGAGGGACAGTGGGATTCTGCCGGGCACAAAGGGCCAGTTTGAGAGCAGTGACTGAGATGGTGACTCAGTAGGATGACTGGATGACTCTCACTGGATTGGACCAGCAGAGGGGTGTCAAGTAGCCCAGTCACCCAGCTTTCTATGCAATAATCAGGAACCTTGGATTTTCTAGATACCTGGTTAGTTTCTGCCAGAAAGACTTTGTGTGGATCTATGTTGGGGAAGCAACTTGTTGCAAACTCTGCCTCTAACCACTTCAGTGAGAGGTGGAATTCTCAGGAATGTTCCCTGAGGAGTGTCGGCAGTCAAAAGCACCTCCCACCTGCCTCACTCCACGTCAAGACTCTCAGGACCTCTGTCCCTGTCCCCAGGTACGTGAGCCATCCACACTTCCTCATCCCAGCTGAAAAACCCCAGCTGTAACTAGAAATCACTACTGTAGTAAATTTACCATTTCTGCTAGAAGCAGACATTTCAAACTCCACTATAGAATTCACAAAAAGTGCTTCCACCTAAAGTTAAAACGGAACAAAACTAGAACGAAATACCAGAACCACTCACTTTTAAACATTCCTCGGGATTCACAGGCAAACAGCAGTAGCAGAAAATAAACACATCTGTACACTGAATGTCTTAGTGCGTAAGCTCATCAAGTTAGGGGCTTTTCCTCCATTTCATAGTAAAGAAAATAAATGACAGCCACTCACCACACGGCCAACTATGACACGGCACTGTATTCTCCATGCCACCTGTTCCCGACTTGAAAGTCAGGACTTGGGGTGGGAGCCGGGACACTTACCCTAAAGGAGGAGTAGACAGAGCCCCCTTCCTCTGGTCCCACCTCCTCCGTGAAGGCCACTGTCCCAGTGCAAGCCTCCAAGGGAGGATCTGGCCCTGGCACCGTCGGAGTAGAAGAGGAGCCGCCCTCTGGGAGGTCGGCTGGCATAGCTGGGGCAGGGAGGGACCTGGCTGTGCCTGCACCTGTGGCTGGGGCCAGGCGAGTCCAGCCGGTGTCCTGGGCACAAGGCAGTTGTAGCCACTGCCTGTATCTTGTCTGCCTCCCAGAGCTTCTTGCTGGAGCTGGGCTGAGTGGAGGCTGGGAGCGCGGAGCCCGCTCAGAGCCCACCTTACAGAATAGCTGTGTCTGATGACAGAGAAGAGCCACGTGAACCATCACAGTGCCAGAGCCAGCCCAGCCCTTCTCACCCCACCATCAGCCTGGGCTGCAGCTGCACCCCAAGAGTGAGCCACCCCCATGGGGCTCCCTGGCTGGGCCTCCCCATGTTGCCTGCCATAGGAACCCCACATCTGTTCCCACTTCAGCAATACAGGAGGATCTGGACGATTCAGCAGGTTTATTAATTCAGGTCATGTTTACACCCCTGAAATCAATCATAATTACACATTTGTCGGGGCTGAGGTTCCTTTCAGACCTAGCATTTCCTCCTGGGTGGGAGATCACTGGGAACGTGCACATTGTTTTTGTCACTGCAGTCCGGTAGCACATAATCATTTCATGCCCACGTTTCTAACCTCAGCCTGCACAGGAGGTTTTGCAGAAAAGTCAGGGGTCTGTGTTTGTCAGTAAACCAGACAGATAGACAGGACCCAGGGGTCTTACTCCGGGTGCAGGTGTAGTGAGCATTTCAGAGGGCTTGGCAAGGAAAATAACATCGGCTTGCACTTCATAAATTCACATGGTGCATTTGCTCTTCCCCTGATATCCAGGACAGATCCGTAGTGGTCAGGGAAGGCTCTGTGTTCCCCCTTTCCATGCTCACCTTCGAGGAGAGCATGACCTTTGCCACCCCCCACCTCCACCCCTCCCCAGAATCTGGATGGCTCTGAGCTTCCCAGATGGCATGAGTTCCTGCACCAGGGTGAGTTGCTGTGGTAACCATGCTGAATTCCCATACCACAGACTGACTCGCATGGAGTTTCAAGTGCTGAGCCAGGTGGGAATCCACAGGCGTTAAGCTGCTTCTATCCTGTGCCCGTACAGTACCTGATTAAAACATTGTGTAAACCAACAGGCCAACAGCTGGTGTTGCAATTCCAGGCCCCTGGTACCCAGGAGGTAGCAGGTATAGTGACCATCAGAAAACAGTTCAGGTACTCTCTGGGGAAAGCTGTCCCATGACCCATCCAGGCCAAGGCAGAGCTCTGTGCCCTGGAACAGGAGGACACAGAGTTCATGATGAAGGCAGCTGATAGGAGAGAGCTGGGTTAAGTATGAATTCTTGAGGACAGGGTCCAAACCCAATGTTAGGCCTGGTGTCCTGGTGGCTCACACCTATAATCCCAGCTAGTCAGAAGACAGACCCCAGGGCACAGAAGTTAGTGAGGTCCTATTTCAACAAGCAGTTGTGGTCATTCACACTGTAAGTTTAGCTCTGGGGGGGACACAGTTAAGAAGATTGTGATCTGAGAACAGCCCTGAGCAAAAAGTGAGTGAGTCCGTATCTGAAAAATAATTGAAAAGAAAAAAAGGGGGCTGTGTGGTTCCAGTGGTAGAGTGCCTGCCTAGCAAGCCTGAGGTCCTGAGTTCAAACCCAGCAGTGGCCCCTCTGAACAAACCCACAACAGCAAAAGAACAAAAGAGTAAAATAAGTGCAGTGGTGAGCACAGCCACTGGCCTACACATACTGTGAGATGTTCCATCGTGTCACCAATTAAGGAAAAGCAGTTGAAAACAATAAGAACATAGAGCATAGGAAAAGCTAGGGAGGGACAGTCTCTAAGTGGTGACACAATCAAGGTGAAGCTGGCACATATTTCAATTCTGCAGGGAGCCAGTTGGCTTGGTTACTGTGAAGAATAATCTGGCAGCTCTAATCAAACCAGAATAATATGTACTCTAAAGTATCCTCACATCTCTGATGGCTGGTAATTTTCCATCTCTCTCTGGGTTACTTCCCTGTGTCTAATTTGGGGAAATTCTTCCTACTGGACCCTTGAAATCTTTGCACTTTTCTGTAGAGCTGTTTTCCTTCAAATATATTTATAAGTCATATTCTGGAGTCGGGGGAGGGGAAGAAAAAGACATCCTTCGGGAGAAGGCAGAAACAAGTTAAGTCGTAGAGCAGTGAAGTAAAGAGAGAAAAGATGAACAGAGTGGGGCCTCTCTATGCAGGCCTCTCCAGGTAGGATTGTCCATTCAGGACTCCACTCTGGGCCCACACAAACACTAGCTTGACCTGTGGTTCCTAAGAGAAATTTCTCCTCAGCCCAGGAGACAAGGTTGATAAGACCTCATCTCAACCAATAGCTGGGCATGGTGATATGTACCTGTCTTCTCATGACAGGAGAGGCCAAGATCCAGACCAGCTGGGGCAAAAATGTCCATGAGATAACAGCAAAAACTGGGTGTGTGGCATGCATCATTCATTTCATGTATGGCAGGAAGGAGAAACTGTTGGCCAGACCAGCCTGGGCAAAAATCAAGGTATTATGTCAAAAGTCACTAGAGTGAAAGGACTTAGAGGTATGGCTTAAGTAGTAGAGCACTTGCCTCAAAAGCACAATGTTGTGAGTTCAAGCCTTAGTTCCACACTCCCCAAAGATCTCTCTGTAACACCGCTTGCAAACATACAGGAAGCAAAGTGTAAAGAGTTAGTACCCGCATGCCCATTAACGGGGTGAGTGGCTTTCCACAGCCATGGATGAAGGAGAATTGATTAGTTCCAGCCACAAACAACATCACAGATGGAGCTCACAAACATAACTCCCAGCAGAGGAATCCAAGTATTTGTTTCCTTATATATAAAGCCTAAGTTCTTGTGTGGACACATAATAGAATAGCATGTAGTAGTTAAAAGGAATGTTTGCAGACTGGGTGACAAACTACCATGGTTTAATAATTTATATATTTCTTTCACCAATACTCAGGTTTGAACTCAGAGACAAGCTTGTTCAGTTGGTGCTCTACCACTTGAACCACACTTTCAGTCCTGCTTTTTGGCTGATTAATTGAAGATAGAGTATCCCTGCTTTTTCTGTGTGGGCTTGAACTGTGATCCTCTAGATAGATCTCAGCCTCTAGGATTTCAGATATGAGCTACTGACATTCAGCTAAGAAAAGATCTTTTTTTTTTTTATGTCAGTTGGCTCACTGTAGGGTATGCAGATGGTCTGGGTGTGTCTCTGAGGTGGTTTGGATGCAATGATGTTTTCATTGTTGGGCAGAGGCAAGCAGGTATCTTCTCTACTGTGGCACTCACTCTCTCAGCTCAAGACATGGATAGAACAAAAGACTGAGTCTCCTTCAAGGAAGGAGTCGCTCCTGACCCTCTGCACCAAGCCTGGGGCATGGGGATTTTCTGGCCTTTGAACTTGAAACAAAGCCTGGCTTTAAACTTCGAGTTTGAAACACCAGTGTCAAATTGTATTGTTTCTGTTTTCCTGGGAAATTTTGCCACACATGCACGGCTTGAGGCTCCTCTCGTTGGAGAGTCCGCATTCTGAGATAGTTGTTGATGAAATAAAAATTTACAAGGGCAGCTCTTTAGTTATATGTAACAGAGAGGCAGCTGCTAGTACCGGTGATGCTGTGTCGGTCAGCAAGTGTGCAAAGAGGAGCTCCCATATCCTTTATGCAGGGAAATTTGTTGTAAACACCGTGGAATTCAGTATGGAGCTCCTCAACAAACTGGAACTAGAACTGCCCCTTCCCCCCACCCCTCCGCCTGTGCCACTCCTGGTATGTACGCCAGAGAATGGCTTACGGTAGAGGCACTAGTACACCTTTGCCTGTCACCACACTGTTCACAAAAGCCCAGCTGTAGAGTCAGCTGCATGCTCAGCAGTTAAGAATAGCCAGGTAAGATGAGGAGTTTTATAAGGAATTAGATGATGTCCTTCGCTGGGAACTGGGTGGAACTGGAGCTCATCAGTCTGAGTAGAGTTAATCAGAAAGACAAGCATCCCAGGCACCATGCCACCAGTGGCATTTGTGGGGACTTGGAGGACATAAAAATATAAGGGGGAGTTGGCAAGCTGCGCCAGCTGTGACCATGGTGGTCACATTTGACGGCTTTTTGCTCCAAATCCATCTGAGGCCAACATGCCCTCTCCAACATTCGTCCCTTTTCTAGTTGGTTCTTTCTTGCACCTGTGTACCGAGGGTCTTTCCTGAGCATCCTACTTCATTCAAGCCCATAGAATGCCTTGCTTTCCTTAACTGGCTTCTGGTAACTGCTTTGATGTTGGAGGAGCGTTCCTTTAGCCTGCTCATTTCTTCTTCCTTTTGTTTGGACAAATGGGAAATTGAAATATAAAGAGATGAATCACATATTTACTAAAGACTGGCTGAGAGCAGAGAAGCTCTAGTTCTCTGGGGGAGGAAACTGAGGCTCAGAGAGTTTGAGAAGCTTTCTTAAGTTCTCATAAGCTCCTGAGCCATTGTGATTTGCCTTTAGAGTCAGAGCACCCCATCTAGGGTCAGAACTAGACACTACCACGTAGCACCCCCAGCAAGGGAGATAATGCAGTTGCCCTGCCATCAAACAAGTAATTAAACTTATTATTAGCTATAAACAGGACTTCAAAGACATTCATCACCAAAGTCTGTCAGAAGAATCATGAATCTTATTGTTTCTATGGATTCCATGCATTTATCCTTTCATCTCATTGCCTCAGCAGTGTGAACAACACTTTGCATTGCTTGAAAGGAAACGAGCTGCTGAGAGTTATTTTCATACAGATCTCTACGGCACCAAGGCCGTGCGTCCATCAGGCCTGCATGACCACAGCTTCTCTCCGGTCATGGCTGGCATTCTGCTCCAGCGTTGGGGCCCCTTGGGGGCAGCACCCAAGCCTATAATACAGCTGCTCAATGGTTTCTTGGCATTGATATGTGCAAGAGACCTGGTTTGACTCCATGGTAGGGCAAGCTGGAAAGTAAGCCAGCAGAGACTACTGAGTTGTGTTTCTCAGAAGTATGGCATCATGTAGGCTCACCACTACACCTTTTTCAGGTAACAATACAAAGAAGTTCTTATGGCACGGGAAAAAGAAACAAGGCCCATAAGTTGTCTACCCTCAACAGGAGGGGATTATAGGAAGGTGTGAGTCTCTGGTCTTTCACACCACCGCCAGGGAGATGCAGCTTATGAAACCAGAGTAGACCAGACCCAACAGCTAAAGGGATGCATTTGGATACAGTGAATTTGTTTGTAAAAATAAATCATTGGGAATAAGAACTTAAATACACCTGGTGAATGGCAGGAAGAAATAATGAGCCAAAAAGGCAAAAAACTCTTAATGCTATCATATAGCTTGCACAATCATGAAAAGAGTGAGAGGAGAATGGTTAAGGAATACACTCAATAGGAAGGTGTGAACATCTATGTAATGAGTCCCAGGGAGCTGGGGGTGGGTGTTGGTCGTTACCAACATTTGGAAAGGAAATTTATGAAAGAATCTTGCTGGACAATTTAGAGGAAACTTTTGTTTCATTAAAAAAATTATTTATTGTCAAAGTGAAGTACAGAGGGGTTACAATTTCATTTGTAAGGCAGTGAGTACATTTCTTATCCAACTTGTTACCCGCTCCCTCATTTTTCTCCCACCTTCCCCCTTCCCATTTTCTTCCTCCCCATGAGTTATAAAGTTGGTTTATAGCATATAGTTCTGTAAGTATTGCTGTTGCATTGGTTCATCTTTTATCCTTTGTTTCTCCATTTTGACATTCCCCTTCCCTTCCCTAGTTCCAATAAATGTATATACAATACCCAGGATACCAAGATCAGTAACAGTGACATCAGGGGCAAAACCATGGGGAAGAAAGTAAAAAGAAGATTGCATAATTTCACATGGCACATTGAAAATAACAATGACAATGATAAACCACTTATTTCCATAACTTGGAGTTCATTTCACTTAGCATCATCTTATGTGTTCATATGTACTAGCTATTGAGCTATTGTGATCTTCTTTTAGCATTATCATAGACGTGTACTAATTATTCCCAATGAGGGAAACCATAGAGTCTATGTTTCTTTGGGTCTGGCTCACTTCACTTAGTATGAATTTTTCCAAGTCCTTTCATTTCCTTATGAATGAGGCAATTTCATTTTTTCTAATAGAGGCATAGAATTCTATTGTGTATATTTATCACATTTTCTTGATCCATTCATCTACTGAGGGACATCTGGGTTGGTTCCATATTTTAGCAATGGCAAATTGTGTTGCAATGAATATAGTTGTGCTCATGACTTTAGTGTGGTCTTGCTTATAATCCTTTGGGTAGATGCCCAAAAGTGGGGCTTCTGGGCCATAGCGGAGTTCTATGTTTAGCCTTTTGAGGAACCTCCATACTGCTTTCCAGGGTGGCTGAACAAGTTTACACTCCCACCAACAGTGTAGTAGGGTTTCCTTTTGGCCACATCCCCTCCAGCATCTGTTGTTATTAGTTTTCTTAATAATGGACATTCTTACTGGGGTGAGGTAGAATCCCATTTTGATTTGCATTTCTTCTATGGCCAGTGATGTTGAACACTTCTTCATGTATCTCTTGGCCATTCTCATTTCCTCTTCAGAGAAGTCTCTTTTTAGGTCTTGAGCCCACTTATTAAGGGGGCAGTTGGTTCTTTGAGGATTTATTTTTTGGGGGGGAGGGGTTAATTGTTTGAGTTCTATGTGTATTTTAGATATGAGGCCTTTGTCTGTTGCATGGCCAGTGATGATCTTCCAATCTGTGGGCTTTCTATTTATCTTGCAAGCTATGTCCTTTTCTGTGCAGAAGCTGTACAGTTTTACACAACCCCATTTGTCCAACCTTTCTCTGATTTGTTGTGTTTCTGTGCCTTTATTTAAAAAGTTTTGACCTGTGTCAAGGAGCCCAAAATCAGGAGCAAGACAAAGATGTTCACTCTCTCCACTCCTCTTCAACATAGTACTAGAATTCCTAGCCAGAGCAATACGGCAAGAGGCAGATATAAAGGGGATCCAAATAGAGAAAGATGAACTTAAACTTTCTTTCTTTGAGATGACATGATCCTGTATTTAAAGAACCTCATGAACTCTGCTCCCAAGTTACTTAAACTGCTTCAAAACTTTGGCAAAATAGCAGGATATAAAACAAATCCTCAAAAATCAATGGCTTTTCTGTATGCCAACAATGCGAAGAGTGAGGCTGAAATCAGGAAACCAATTCCTTTTGCAACAGCCTCAAAAAAATTCTTAGGAATAACCTTAACTAAAGAAGTGAAAGACCTCTATGATGAAAACTTTAAGAAGACGAAAAAGGAAATTAAAGCAGAACTAAGGAAATGGAAAAACCTCCCATGCTCCTGGATTGGGAGGATTAACATCATGAAAATGGCAATACTGCCAAAGGTTACCTACAAATTCAATGCAATCCCCATCAATATCCCAATACTATTCTTTAATGAAATAGAGGAAGCAATCCAAAATTTTATATGGAACAATAAAAGACCCTGAATAGCAAAAACAATCCTAACCAGGAAGAACAGTGCTGGAGGAATATCAATACCAAACTTCAAACTCAATTACAAAGCTATAGTAACAAAAATAGCTTGGTATTGGCACAAAACAGGCCTGAGGACCAATGGAACAGAACTGAAGACCCAGAAATGAACCCGCAGTCCTTTGGCTTCTTAATCTTTGATAAAGGAGATAAAAATTAGGATGGAGGAAAGACAGCCTCTTCAACAAATCATGCTGGCAAAACTGGTTCAAAACCTGTAACAAATTAAAGCTAGATCCTTATATATCACCCTGCACCAGAAACAGTTCCAAATGGATCAAAGACCTCTTGGTAAAATCAGATACCCTGAAAACATTGCAGGAAGGAAGAATTGAGGATATTTTTAAGTTTAGGAATTAAAAAATTTTGCTGGGTGCCAGTGGCTCATACCTATAATCCTAGCTACTCAGGATGCTAAGATCTGAGGATCGAAGTTCAAAGCCAGCCCAGGGAGGTGAGCCCGTGAGACTCTTAATTAGTCACAGAAAAAGCTGGAAGTGGCTCTGTGGCTCAAGTGGTAGAGTACTAGCCTTGAACTAAAGGTGCTCAGAGACAGCACCCAAGTCCAGAGTTCAAGCCCCAGAAGCAGCCCCTCCCCAAATTCTTAAGGCCATATTTAGCAAAAAGTTTTTAAAAAGTGACTCCATGAAAGACTGCTGGAAGGAATGAATGAAGACATTGAGAAAATAGAGGCCTATTAATGTGGGAATTGGCAGACTTTGTATTGTTAGGGTTGTCAATTCATGTCAAGTTGATCTGTAAACTCAAGGAACTTGTAGTCACAATCAAATCAAGATTCTTTGTAGAAATTGACAAGGTGATGTCATCCTTTATGTGTGAATGTAACCCAGGCTACACCTTTCAGCCATCATGAAAATGAGAAATAAGTTTGGAAAGTGTAATTTCAGCTGTGCAGAGCTCAGCCCATGTGGCTGTTCTCCCAGGTTGGCCTTGCAGATCAGCTGGGAGCTTCTCAGGGCCTTGGGGGCCCAAACCCACTACCATGTGTCCAGAAGGGGGCACTGGACTGAACCATGGTTATCACCTTTAAGACCTGATGTCTGCCTTCTTGGAAGTGGACTTGCACCCTGCCCTTCTTTGGGGTATCTTCTCCCTCCTGGAATGGTGTTATTTGAGCTGTGTGTGGACACACGCTGCTGTGGTTTGGGAGGAGATAAACTTGTTTTGGACCCCATGTGCACAGCCTGGACTTTGGGGCATGAGCACAAGCTAACAGCTGGGGCTGTCAGGATGAGGAGATATGCTGTCTATGCGAGAAGGATATGCATTCATGGAGTGTCCTAAAAGAGTCCCCACTGTGTCTTGCATCTCCTGTACTTGCCCATCATGAGTTGAAGTGACTGGAGGTACTTGACAGACATGGCTGCCTCCTTCTTCGCTGCTTCATCCTCTAGCAGCTCTTGAGCACTGTAAGGACGCATGCACCCTTTCCTCCAGGTATGATGGAGGTCCCCAGGCTCAGCTCAGGGGATATCCACTGTGACCAATGTCATGATCACACAAAGTGGACTGGCTCTACTTCTGGCTGCTCACCCATTGCCAGAATGGGTCAAAGGTGGGAGTGTCCCCAACTCCCAGAAGATAAATGATGACACTTACTGGAAAAACAATCAATGAAGATGTGCTGGCTAGGGATGAGTTGTTGACTGTAGGACATTAGCAGGTGTCAAACAAGGATATCTGGGGCTGACATGGATTCCATACACCCTCTACCACTGGCTCAAAAATGAATGTCCTGCCAAAGCAGTGAGTAGCTACAGTCCATTCCTTACAGTTGCTAGAGGTATGACATTGACCTGTAAGCAGTGAGATGTTGTAAGTACTGAGGGTGAGGAATACACAAATGCAAAACTGACATATTGTCTTGACCTATTGATTATTGCAAAGGAGCACAATTCTATTGGTTTGATTTTGGAGGCCTTTCTATACCGTTGATGCTCCCCTCTCAACTTCTTCCTTTTACTTTTTCTTCTTCTTCTTTTATTTGCAAATGGTCTTAAGGATACGAGATGACCAGCCCCCTTTCTTTTTTAGATAAAGGTTACTTATCTCTGGTTCCTGACTTGCTTCTTCATTTCCACAAGAAAATCTTCTGCTTAAAATCACTCTCCTCTCAGCCATGAATGCCCTGAGCTAATGTGGTGGAAGGGAAATCCTTTCCCCTGAGACAGTCATTTATTTTTATTTTAGCAAAAAGACTGGATGGAGGGACTGGGGAGAGAGACGCTCAAGGTTTCTTGATTCCTCATAGCTTCCTGCTTCCTGCATTAATTATGGATGTACTGGCTACACTATACACATCTTTTTAAAAATGCATTGCTTTCTATAGGGGTAAAAGAGAAAGCGCTCAGACACTTGGGGATACAAAGGATTAGCAAAACATTTGAACTTGTTTTGGATATATAAACACACATGCATATACAGATGTAAACCTGTGTGTATCTCTATATATACACATAGTATATAAATATATAAACATATAGATACACACAAACATATATGTTTATATGTATACACATAAATACATATGTTTATATGTATACACACAAATACATATATGTTTGTATTGGCACAATTAGGGTTTGGACTCAAGGCCTTATACTTGTTAGTTAGGTGTTCTACCACTTGAGCTACAACCCCAGATCCTTTTTACATTAGTTGTTTTTCAGGTAGGGTTTCAAGTTTTTGTCTAGGGCCAGCCTCAGATAGAGATCCCCCTACTTGTAGCCTCCTGCAGAGTGGAGGTGACAGTCACCTGCCACCAATGCCTGTCTGTTGATTGAGATGTGGTCTCACTAAGTTTTTTCCTGAGCTGTTTTATGACACCTCCCAAGTACTTAAAACTGCATGTTGTATTGAGTTGGAACCTGTTATTGTCTAAAAATTAAATGACCACCATGTAGTAAAGCCACTGCAACATGAGGAATTTGTGCCAGAGGACAAATTCATGGTTTGCCTGGGGAAAGCTGACTTGTGAGGTAACATGAAATAAAAATAGCAGAAAAGCAGCTGGGGACAATGGCAGACTGGATAATGAGAGAAGTGATACCCAGAGAGGGAGCCGAGATCAGAGTTCTGAGAGTTCAACTGGGGCTGTGGTGTTTAGGGGCCGTGGTGAATGAGGCTCACCACTTTCTCCTTTGTGGGAAGATGGGTAGGTGCACCTCAAAGGGAGTTCCTTAACTTCTCCTGCTGAGATTTGATCCCCTGATCCCAAAATAGGAATGACCAGCTGAGATTAAATTTCTCAGACACCTCACCTTGACTTTTCCCCTAAAAGAAAGAGTTGGTGATTTGACCTCGAAGTAGCTATGATGTAGTGTCCTTTGAGTACGACAGACCTTCAGTGTAAGAGCATCCTCTAGAAGCCATAGAAAGGAAGGCAGGCTGGGGAGATTTGTTAGAGTAGCAGCAGGTAAGCAGGTAGTTGAGGGGAGGGAAGGGGGAATTCCATCACACCACTGTGCTAGCTGACACCCTGACAGGTGCCACAGCATTTATATGCAGAACATTCCTTCAAAGAGGGTGCTTGTTGTCCTATTTTAAAGGTGCAATAGCTCTTGGCAGAGCAGAGAATTTGGAAAAATTAAAAAAAAAACCCGCATTGACTTCCCATGCTGGCTTGCTGGCTTGCTGGTTAACTTCTCTTGAAACTTTTTTTGGGGGGGCCTGGCAATCCGATCTAGGAGCCTCTAAGTCTTTCATATGAAATAAAAATATCTATGCTCATAGTTATAGAAAACTGCTTTGAAGGGGGAGAGAAATGCTTTGGATACTGGCAAAGCAATAACCGGGTATTAGAGATAGTAATTTCTCATACTGTTCATACAAGAGGCCACAGATATTATAGTGATTAAGCAATCCATTCTTTGAATAAATGGAATTCAATGTTCTACAGGAAAGAAGACATTGGAAGAAATATGATTTAGCAGTTCGTGCCCTCAGGGTTGTATATTTTTCTAATTAGTGCAGTAAAATATGCCTACTATAAATAAATACCTGAACTTGCATAGATACGAGTTGCATTGGTGACATCCATGTTCCTCTCTTACCACTATGCCCATTCAATTTTACTTTCACCTAGGGTACATTTTTCTAACAAGAAATGAAATGTTATTTCATTGTAGTTGTTATTCTGATATAATTCTGATATAATGTATAATGTATAATGTAATGTGCCATAATTTATTTAACCATCCTATAATAGCTGTTGCCTATGCTTTTTCAGAAACTGCTATGACCACACCTCTGAGACTTATACAAGTATTTTCTCAAAGTCTTCCTTGAGGTAGAATTGCTCTCTTTCTCTCAGGTATGTTTTCACTAATTTTGCCTTTTTTTTCTACTCTGAATTCTTGGGCAAGGTGCTTTACATCCTGCAAGTTTAAAATTGGAGTGTTTAAGGCCATGACTTTCCCTCAAACTCTGCTTTAGCTGTGTACTAGAACTTCTGACATATCATAACCTTAGTGCTACTATCTCCTATATAAATATAGTATGTGTTTGATCTTCTTAGGACAAAGAATTACTTGTTAGTGCCTTCAAAGTTTTATATTCTTTTTCACTTCAATGCAGTGTCATGGTTTAATTGGTTTCTTAGTAACATTTTGAAGATAAGATGTGAAATATTTTTAAATGTATACTTGAGTTTTGGGAAAACAATCCCTGGAAGTCTACTTATAAGACAATTGCACACATGGATACCTGTTCCATTTGCACATCCATGTAGAAACTTATTCATGTCACTGAGTTTTTAGGACCTTACTTCCTTAGCTGTTAGTGTTTGTCTACTTGACTTGTCAGATTCAACCAGTTCATGCCAGGTGATGGAGGTTTGCCTGTAATCCTAGATAATCAGAAGGCTGAGATATGAGGATCAAGGCTCAAAGCCAGCACTAGTCAGACAAATCTATGAGATTCTAACTTCTAATTAATCAGTAAAAAGCCAGATGTGTGGCTCAAGAGGTACAGCAGCAGCCTTGAGGCAAAAAGCCAAATGATAAAGGCCTGAGTTCAAGGCCCAGCACTAGTACACAAAACAGAGAAGTGTATGTTTCTTATTATAGGTTGAGATTGTATTAGTGTCTGCCTGCATTTCTACTTCAAACATTTCAATAGGATTATCATAACAGAAAGATTGATCCCATGCATATTTGTGTTGAATTATGTAATAATTCTTTGTCACAGGCATTTTTTACATCCTAATTTCCAGCTTTTTTATGTTATGGTTTGGTATTGGTGGAGAATTACAAGGCTAGGAACTATAGACCAATCCCAGCTACGCAGGAGGCAGAAACTGGAAAGATGGTACATTGAGGCCAGATTGCACAAAGTTAGTGAGTTCTTTTCTCAATTTTTAAGTCTGGTGTAGTGGCGCATGCCTGGCATCATGGCTAGAAGTGAATGGAAGGAATGTGATACAGACCAGCCTGGGCAACACCACAGGACTTGACGTGGAAACAATAAATAAGGCAAAAAAGAGCTAGAAGTGTGGTTCAAATGGTAGAGTGCGCATTCGTGATCATAAGGACCTGAGTTCAGGCCCCAGTACCACTAAATAAAAAAGAGAAAGAACTCTTGGAGCTGTAAGTAACAGAGACCTGAGAAAGAGTCATCTGAGTAATAGTTCCCCACCCCACACACCTGCATGGGGAAGGTGCAGCAGGTGAGGGATGATGTGGGGCCAGTCTGTGCTGGCACCATCTGCAGGCCCCCGGGGCCTTCATGCCACTATCAGATGGGCAATCCAGCCCATTGGGTTAGCAGGCCATGTACTGAAAGAAGCAAGGGTAAAAGGTGAATGAGGGATTAGCTGCTTGCCCTTTGACCCCAGCTTCCACTATCATTTCATTGTTTGGGCCTTGGTAACAGATAGTATCTCTTCCATGCGCAGGGGAGTCTGGGAATATTGCTCTGCCCCCATGTCAGGAGATTCGTGAGTACATTCTTATACCTAGTCTACTGTGACACAAACTTAATTATGTGTGGTGGAAATTCCAAATTATCTTTTTATTTTACCTGCTTTTCTGTTTTTGGAATGTATTATATGTATCAAATAATAATTGCAGTCAGAAATGTAATAATGTGGAACAGTAATTCATAAGTACTTAAGACTTTAATCATATAACTTACTTTGGTCCCAAAGTCTGGAGATTTTTCTGATTATCTGTGGTGTAAAATTTAGCAGCACAAATCAATAACTGTTTTCTTCTGCCCATAATCCTTGTGTTTTGTTTCTAAGGCTAATTTGGTTTTCTTTTCTCTCATTCTCTCGCTCTCATACATATGTATATACATATATATACACACAGTATATGTGTATAAATACACATGTATGCATATATACACATATATGTATATATTACTATACATTAACTGGATAAAAGTCAACATTAAGAACAAATTTCCCTAGTCTCATGTTATTTCCCTATCCCTTAGGACAGACACACAACACTTTAGTAAGAGAACATGATGATTAGACGCAGATTGGAGTGCTATGTTCAGGATGCCCCTCTTGTAATTTCAGCTACTAGGAAGGCAGATATGAGAAGCATAAAGTTTGAGGAACCCCCTCATCCCTCAATGTAGCAAAAGTTCATGAAGTTCTTGTTTCATCATAAAAGATGGGTGTGTTGGTGCTTACCTGTTATTCCAGGTACACAGGGAGATCACAGTCTAAGATGGCCCAAGGGGAAACACCTTGAGACCCCATCTGAAAGACAACTAAAGAAGAAGGCCTGGAGGGGAGTGCAGAGATCAGGTGGTAGAGGGCCTGCCTGCTGAGTGCATCTTGAGTTCCAGCTCCAGCACTACCCTTGCCCCAAATTGTCCTTACAATGCATTCACTAGGGTCTGTGACAAGAGGACTGATTAGCCCCCCAAGGTAGCCAGGTTGGCTCCCAAATGGGGAAGTCTGGCAGCTGCTACTGCAGTGTTGGGCAAAGTCAGACAGGGAAGGTTTGTGTCTGGGGCTCTGACTGGATGGAGTGAGGCCAGGCATGGTGGGGATGCATTGGTTCCACAGTAAAGGCCTCCCAGTGCTCTTGTTCCACTTCAAGATCTTTCTAAATATAAAGGCCTCTCAGTCATGTGAGATCATGCAGTCACGTGATCTTACTGGACACTGCTAGTCTTTCTTCTCCCTTTTCTTATATATGTCAGTTTCCCATCAGAATATCATGTGATACATTGTCATATCAAAAGTGTTCAGGTACGTTTTCTGTCAAAGGTTCCAGTAGCCTGAACCCACTCTTCTGTCCTCTTCATAAGAGAAATAGAATTGCTCCATGCCTGTGGCTGGCCACATTCTTCTGTGCACGCTGGCTGTGTTGCACGGCTGTCTTCTTCCATGCACGCTGGCCATGCTGTTCTGTGATCTCAGCAGGCCTGGGGACATGCACCAGAGGACTCTGGGATATGATTTAGTGATTCAGGTTCGAGATTTGTTAGGTCAAGTTGCATGATATTGGAAAATTACTTAATTTAATCACATTTCCATTTCTTCATGTATAAAATGGAAGTAATAGACTGGTGTGGTACCTCATACCTATAAACCGTACTACTAGGGAGG
Source organism: Perognathus longimembris pacificus (assembly GCF_023159225.1). Classification (NCBI taxonomy): domain Eukaryota; kingdom Metazoa; phylum Chordata; class Mammalia; order Rodentia; family Heteromyidae; genus Perognathus; species Perognathus longimembris. The sequence continues at coordinate 73,563,122 of NC_063162.1, forward strand.
TAGAGATGAGGAGGATCATTGTTGGAAGCTAGCCTCGGCAAAAAGTTAGGTAGATCCTGTCTCCACCCAGAAGCCAGGTATGGTAGAGTGCATTTATGATCACAGCTTCATGGAAGTCCTGTAGCAGAGTCACTGTTTGAGGTTGGCCTATGCAACCTGAAAGCAAAAAAGGGCTGTCTATCTAGCAAGCACAAAGACCTGAATTAATAAATGAATAAATGAAAATAATAATAGTACTGAGCTTCACATATTAAGCAGGTTACAATCAGCAGTCATAGTGAATAAGCAGTGTTAATCATTAGACATTGTAAATATTTTGGTTCCATCTGTCCTCTCTCATCAATTGTCCTGTTTGCAGTGAGCAGTGACTTTACCCTGCTGGGAAGGAGGAAATTGCACCCAGGAAACATGGGCCATGAACTCAGTAGAATCTTTTGAGCTACTTACTATAAACCTGGGGATGAACCAAGAGGTATGTGCCTGTTGTCTTATAAGTTTATTGTTGTTGACATCTTGCTAATAAGGAAACAAATTCAGAGAGAAGTTGAAGTTGTGTATCAAAAGTTGCATTCATTCACTTAGCTGGGAAGAATGGAGAACTGATGTTATCTGAAACAAAGAACCAGATTCAATCCACTAAAATGTCCTCTGGAAAGTGTGTGTGCTGTGGGTCTGGAGATCCGGCTGCTATTTGAGCACCAGTCCTCAATCACTGCAATTCTGTGAGATAATACTGTGGGAATGTGGGTGGGGGGTTAGAATGAAGGCCATTGAATGTCATTGGTTGAATGAGAGGTCCTGTGGTGTCACCACCAATCGCCATCATCCTTGAGAGTGAATGTAGGGAGCATGGAAAGTTTCAGGGGAGAGGGTAAATCACAAGGGAACCGTATGCCCCTCCCCCCCATATTGGCGCCACAGTTAATTTGGGAAAATTAGAGTATGGGGGAAATTATGTGTAAAATAGATGAGGTTTTGAAAGGAACTATGCGAAAAGTAGGATGAAGGGAGAATTTTGCAAGAAATAAATGTCAGTGACTTAAAATGCTGTTACCCATAATTTGGGTGAAATGAGCTCCTGTCCACGGCTGACAATCGATTAACCACATCAATTAAAACCTCAAGTGGAAAAAATAATTTTATTTTGTGGAAACAAAATGAAATGCTATGTGCTCTAAAGCAACATATGCTGAAAATTAATTTGAGCTGCTTGGAGCCATTCGATAAATTAGAAATTTATAAACATAGAACAAATTCTGGTGTCTGGTATAGCAGCAGACCATCTGAGTCTTGGCTGAGAATTCATTAATGTCCTCATGGTTTTTCAGTGATTTGTCTGGGATGTGTCTCACATTTGTGACTATTACCTAGATTCTGATTGCCTCATTTGCTTGTTGCAATTAGAATATCTTTGGGGAGAGAGCAATTCAAACAGTACCTGTTTAGCCTCTATTTTAAAGTACATAAAAAGCCCCAAAGGCATCTCCTGGTTTTATAATAGTTTTGGAGCCCTGTTTTCTTACCTAGTGTCTAGCCATTTTCCAGCTCTGCATGAGAGAGCATTGGTGGAAAAGAGGGGAGACTTTCATACGTCTGGTAGGGGCCTGCTGACTAGCCACTTTCCAGAAAGAGGAGGAAGGGGAAGCCTTCCACGCAGGTGGAAATATTGCTGATCACACAGTCACCATGCTAGCCTATTAATAAAGGGTGCATGAACACGGTGTTTCTAATTCTTAAGTATAGCTTTTTGGGAATTCCCACCATTGAGCCAGAAGCTATAGGCGGCTCCTCATCAACTCTCAAGTGTAAAAGAAAAAGAGAGTAGAGCTACATTTTTGGAGATAGATCATGCACTGTCTATGGAAGAAGCTTTGCCAAGGAAACATCAGCACACAATTTGCATCACTGAAGATGTAAATGAGTTCTTTGACCATGCGGCTAGCAGATGACCAGAGCACTGGTAACTTCACCAGTAACTTCATTGGTAGGAAAGAGACAAAATGCAGGACCACAGAGTGTGCTCAGGGCCTTCAGAGATTTGACAGAGAAGTACTTACTGGAGACACACCCTGGGGGTGGGGGTGGGGGTTTGCAGCACGGGCTGGGGGGTAGGGGGGACAGCTCCTGGTTGTACCTAGATCTGTACTTCCTTTACTTTGTACAGGTGTTTGCAGTTATCACAGATAGCTAATGGTAGTACTTCAAGCCATTTGTATTTCTTGAGAAGTATCTCCTAATTTATGTGCTGACTTATTAATTGCATTGTTGATTCTTGGGGAGTTTAGTTTTTAAAGCTTTTTGTATGTTCTAGTTACCAGGCCTCATCAGATAAGATAAATAGCAGGCCAAGGTTTTTCTCACATTCTATTGGCTGTCTTTTCAGCCTGGTGCCTACATCATTTGCTACGTAGGAACTTTTTAGTTTGAGGCAATCCCATTTTATTTGCTGTGTTATTCTAATTCTATTCCAGAAATTACAGTTTCCCTAGCTATCTTTTGTCCAATGTGTACTTGGTGCTCCTTTGTTGAATGTCAGATGACTATAGGTATGTGAATTCATCTCTAGATCTCATCTGTTCCATTGCTCTTTGAGTTTATTTATTTTGTGCCAGAACTGTGCTGTTTTTGTTATGATGGCTCTATACTATAATATGAAGTCCAGTATTGTGATAACTACATCAATACTTCCCCCTCTTAAGATTGCTGTGGCTCTTGAGACTTTTCTTGCTTCTATATGAATTTAGGCTTTTACATCTCTGTGAAGAATGACATTTGGGGCATTGAATTCATAGATTGCCTTTGGCACTATAGCCATTTTGATTCTGCCAGTCCGTGAGTGTGGGTGGTCTTCCCACCTCTGGTGTCTTATTCAATTTCCTTCTCCATGGCTTTATAGTTTTCATTGTAATAATCCTTCACTCTTTGGGTAGGGATTTTCTTGGATAATGTATTTTTTGGAGGACATCATGAACAGGAGTTTTCTCCTAATTTCTCTCTCCTATTCAGTGTTGGGATGAAGAAAAGCTACCAATTTTTGTGTGTTGATTTTATAACTTGCTACATTACTGAAAGTGTTTATTAACTCTTAGCATTTGGAGATGAATTTTTTAGGGTTTTTTTTGTTGTTGTTGTTGCTTGTGGGGCTTGAACTCAGGGATTGAGCACTGTCTTTGAGCTTTTGCCCTCAAGACTAACACTCTACCACTTCAAGCCATAGTGCTACTTCTGGTTTTCTGGTGGTTCCTTGGAGATAAGAGTCTCATAGACTTTCTGTTTGGGGTCAGATATCAGCCTCCTAAGTAGCTAGTATTACAGGTGGGACCCAGGACCCAGCTTCTTTAGAGTCTTTTATGTTTAGATTCATATCATCTACAATAGGAACCATTTGACTTCTTCCCTTCCTATTTGAATCCCTTTTATTTCTTTCTCTTGTCTTCTTGCTCTGGTAAGGAATTCCAGTACAGTACTGAATAAGAGCGTTCCTGATTTCAGATGAAATTATCTCAGTTTTTCCCAATTAGTATGATGTTGGCTGCAGGTGGGGTACACATAGCTTTTATTACATTGATACGTATTCCTCCCATTCCAAAGTTCTACAGAACTTCTATCATAGAATGATGTGGAATTTTATCAGAGGCCTTTGCTGACTCAATTGACATGATTATCTCATTTTTTGCCCTTGATTCTGTCACTATAGTGTATTACATTTATTGATTTACATATGTTGAACTAACCCTGTATATCTGGAATGAAACTAACCTGATCATGGTGTATGATCTTTTCTAATATTGTCATTAAGTATTATGGTGAGGGTTTTTGTGTCTCTGTCCATTGAAGTGTTTGGTTTCTAATTCTCTTTCTTTATTGTGTCCTTGTCCAGGTTGGGAATGAGTGCAGTGCAGGCTTCAGAGACTGAGAGTTTCATAGCAGACATTCTAACACAATAGAACATAAATGCTCATGCAGTAACAAAACATTCTATAATTAGAGCTAATATTCTGTTAAAAGCTTTAAGTATACATGTTTAACAAAATTATACACACACACACAAACACACACACACACACACACACACATATATCTCCTCAAACAACCCTAGGAGGTATTTATTATTAAGAAGACTCAATAACCAGAGACTAATTTATTGAACAATTGATAACTAGCAAAAGGAGGACAGGATTCAAATCCTGTTTTCCTGACATTAAGTTCATGTCATAAATAAGCTGTCTGATGATGGGCATTTACAGGGCTGACACCTTCTCCTCTCTTAACTGCCTTGCTCCTTTCTGGCTCTGTGTGATTCGCTTTATTGTAAGACAGGTGATTCAGTGATCATTGCTCTTATAGTTTCAATATGTGTTGCATGCCCACATGTACCTGTTGACTGGATGGGTGAATGGGTGAGGGAGTTGAAGGATTGATGGATGAGTGACTGTGTTGGTCCTTTGTGGCTTTTAATTGAAAAGAATTTTTGGAATAGCTGGATTCCTAATATGTAGAAGGCTTAGTATTCTTCAGCCAATTATTTTTATCTTTATTTTCCTTTACATATGCACATGAGTGACAGATAATATAATTCCGTGACTGGATAAATGTAAAACAGTTCATTTGACAAGTATAAATATTTCCTGAGTCTTGAGAAAGCCTTTTTGTGGTTTAATTAACAGCACTACTCATTTCTTCATGGTATAATAAGGTCTCTTCTAATTGATTTGTTCTCAGAGTCTATGAATCATTACCTACAAAGTAACCAGGGTGTTTTTTTTTTTTTCAAATGAATGTTTTTTTTTTCCTCCTGTATAACTCATCTAAGTAGCTTCTTGCTTTATGTAGAGGATTCTGCAGGTTCTAACCCTGGCATGCATGGTGCTTGGTGGTCTTCAGCCTTCCATTGGACCCCGTGTCAGCATCTTTCCATTTCCCTTGCTTTTTGTTTTGTTCTCCAACATGCTATGTAGGCCTTCACTTCAGCCCTGCTCAATCCCTCCTTCCTTGACCTGGAACTACTTTTGCAGGGTCATTCTTCAGACTCAAGTCATTTTTATTTCTATTTAAGAATTATTTTTTCAGAATTCTCTGCCATTACTCTCCAATCTCTACCCCTGTGTCTCCCCTCATCCCCTTTTGTTCCCTATTGGACTCATTATTCCAGAACCTTAAACATGCACAAGATTTTGCATTGGTTGCCTTTTCCCTGAGTCTCCAACTGTCATCCTGCTGGAATAGAAACGTCATCACAGCAAACCTTGGTCTGTTCTATTTACTGCATTTTCCCCAGAATTTGGGGATAATGCCCAATGCAGAAGATGCTAAGGAAATCCCTGTTGATGAATAGCTGTATGGACTGGGCTCTCAAAGGCCAGCACAGGACTTGTAGAAATGAGTGAGTCAAAGGTGGATTATTATGGGCTCCTGAATTATTAAGACGGAGATACCATTTAAAAGGTTAGAGTGTGAATATATTATATATCTACATCTATACATCAATTATCTATGCATATATATAATTTATCTATCATCTCTCTCTCTCTCTCTCTCTCTCTCTATCTATCTACCTACCTACCTACCTACCTATCTGTCTATTGTACCTGAAGAAGAGTTTGAGGATTGGAATTCAGAAATGTGAAGTCATTGTCTAGTCCAAAGGGGACTAATAATAGGAAATGAGACATGCATACCTGGAGTGCCAGTTCTACTGCAGTAAGCCACATGGATGTGGCAGTGAAGGATAACGGTTCTCTAGGCAGCGGACAGCCCACAATTTGCTTTGCTTGAGCACAGGCTCAGCTGTCTTACTCATTAGATAAACAACTCCAAAGTCTCCCTGAGCCTCTACTCTTCTTTGGTCCCCAGTCCTCCTGTTCGCTGTAGTAGGCAAAGTCAAGTGCCCTCTTAATATCTGCTGCAAGTGAAGACTTTTTTCTAATATCTCTGAGCTCTAAAACACCCTTCTGTATCCAGCATTGCTTGGTCTCTGGGCTAGAACCCTGCCAACCCTGGTTTTGTTTTAGCAGTAGGTCCTTGTAAGCATGGCCACTAGGGGGAGCTGGAGGGAGGATGGGCAGGTGAGCTGGGAGAAGGACTTTGCCACTTCCATGTCTGCTTCTTCCTCCTGTCAGCCACAGCATGGCAGTGGATGCTCACCATGGGGACAGTAAGTCCTGGTTGCAGTAGCCCTGGGCCTGGTCATCAGGACCAGCCTGTGAGCACCAACTAGGCTGGCCAGTGGCTACTCAGAGGCCCCAAGTCAGAGCCACCTCGAGCCTCTTACCAGCACCTGTCAGATGGAGAGTGCCCATCCAGGGAGGCCTCATCTCTGTTTACTGGGACCTGTCTTTAAGCACTTAAATGATTATTCCAAGTACCTTCCCTCTGTTCTCTCAACCCTGGAGTACTGCCTACTTCTTATGGTTATACAATCTCTGTAATACCTCACAGCCACATATTTGTGTATTTAATTTTGCCAGTCTGGATTAGTTGTTCTTCACATTAAATTCTCTCTGGTGTCCCATCTTTTGGCCAGATGACTGGGATAAGCAAAAAAGGACAGCCATAAAGAAATAAAGGTTAGCTGGATGCTAACCTCACACCTGTTATTCTACCGCTCAGGAGGCTGAGATCTGAGGATTGTAGTTTGAAGCCAGACTGGGCAGGAAAGTCTGTGAGACACTTATTTCCAATTAACCATAGGAAAGGCCAGAAGTGATGCTGTGGTTCAAGTGGTAGAGTACTAGCCTTGAGCAAAAAGAGCTCAGGGACAGTGCCCAGGACCTGAGTTCAGGCCCCAGGACCAGCAATGAGAAAAAGCAGAAAAGAAAAAAAGGAAAGAAAGAAAAGGCAAACCTAAAAAAAAATCCTTTCAAGATACCACTCAAATCATTGTCGCAAACAAGATCTACACTGTAATCCTATTCAAATACCATAAGCAGTGTTTTGAAGATCAAAAGAAGAAAAACAAGGATAAACACTTGTTACAAAATAAAATATAATAGACTATGTAAGTCATAAAGTAAAACTGTCTGAAAGCTAGAAAGGTTAACAGGAAGAAATCATCCAAGGGCATGGCTCGTAATATATTATTGAAAGAGATGACAAAGAAGCAGATATAATATGACTACATTTCAATTATTTCAGAGAAGCAAAAGTAAAAATGTATTGAACATTTTGTCTAATGGCTGATATTAATAGCTACCTATGTATAGTTCATATTGGAATGCAAATTTAAACCTTTTTGTTGTTGTTGTTTTGATGGTATTGGGGTTTGAACTCAGAGCCTTGTGCTTGCTAGGTAAGCTTTATACCGCTTCAGCCACTGTTTACTTTTTATGGTTTAGTTATTTTTGTTTCCAGGCAGTGCTTTCAGGTTTGTGTTCAGGGCTGGTTTTAGACCACAAGCCTCCTGTTTATACCTCTTTCAAAGCTAGGATTACAGACAGGCACTGTCAGATCCAGCTTGTTTGTTGAAATGGAATCTTACTAACTCTTTGCTCAAGCTAGCGTCACGCTGTGATCCTCATGACCTCTTCCTCCCAAGTACCTAGGATTACTGGGATAAGACACTATCCTTGGCCAAAATTTTAAGTTATTTTTATGCTACAATAAAAGCTCATAACATGATAATGATTATTCATTTTGTATTTGAGGAGCCAATCTAGTTCTTTTTTTCTTAAACACAGATGCATAATTACTCTGTTATTGTTTAAAGCATAGTTGGGTACCAGTAGCTCATGCCTGTAATCCTAGCTACTCAGAGGCTAAGATCTGAGAATCACAGTTAGAAGCCAGCCTGGGCAGAAAAGTCCCCATGAGACTCTTATCTTTAATTAACCACTAAAAACTGGAAGTGCCACTGTGGCTCAAGTGGTAGAGCACTAGCACAAAGAGGCTCAGGGATAGCACCCAGGCCCTGAGTTCAAGCCCCACAACCAACAAAAAAATTAAAGAATGCTACTATATATAGTAATATAGTAATATAATTATATATATTTATATTAGAACAACTGCAAGATAGAGATAATCTGAAATCCCTATTACCCAGACAATGTAAACATCAATTTTCCAGTGCGTATTTGCCAGACAATTTTCTGTCCTTTGGTATAGATGTATGTAAGTATGTGTCTGGTTAGACAGCATAAATCTTGCATAACCTATTTTTTACTCAAGTACATCATGAGTATGTTTTCCTCATCTGTAAAGTTCCATATAAAGCTGTTTCGGTTTATTGCTTATCTCCTCTCAAATTCTCAAATTAATTCCCCATGCTTTCCTACTGTCTTCTGAATTGCAAGGAATTAAAGGAATTAAATCTGCATCCATATTCATCATGTGTGTGTGTGTGTGTGTGTGTGTGTGTGTGTGTGTGTGTGTGTGTGTATTTGCCAGTACTTGGGCTTGAATTCAGGACTTTGCCCTGTTAAGTTTTTCATACCTGTCTGGTGCTCTACCATGTGAGCTGTACCTCCACTTCTGTCTTTCTTGCCGGTTAAGTCCTCATGAGCTGCCCATACTGGCTTGGAACACTGATTCTCAGATCTCAGCCTCTTGAGTAGCAAGGATTACAGGTTTGAGCCCCTGGCCAAGCTCATCAAGGATCTTTATTGTTTGCTTTTCTTGTGTTATCAAATCCTTATCTAGTTTTGGTATCAGAGTAATATAAGCCACATTGAATTTGCTTCTTTGTGCTCCCTCCTTTCAATTTTTTATGGAATAGATTGAGAAGAATTCGTTTCAGTTCTTTAAAGCTTTGGTAAAATTCATCAGTGAAATGGTCTGGTTCCAAAATTTTCTTCTTTGAGACACTTGTGACTACTGTATCAGTCTAATAACTTATTATGGATCTGCTTAGAATTTTTATATCATTTTGGTTTCCTTTGATTGGATATGTGTCTAGATATGGACCTACTTCTTCTAGATTTTCCAATTAACAGGAGTATAAATGTTCAAAATAATTCTTAGTGGTGGGCTGGGGATATAGCCTAGTGGCAAGAGTGCCTGCCTCGGATACACAAGGCCCTAGGTTCGATTCCCCAGCACCACATATACAGAAAAAATGGCCAGAAGCGGCGCTGTGGCTCACATGGCAGAGTGCTAGCCTTGAGCGGGAAGAAGCCAGGGACAGTGCTCAGGCCCTGAGTCCAAGGCCCAGGACTGGCCAAAAAAAAAAAAATAATAATAATTCTTAGTGGTTATCTGGATTTCAGTGGCATTTGTCATGATAGCTCCGCCTTTGTCTCAAATTTTACTAATTAGTGTTCTCTCATTGTTTTGGTAGTTTGACTAAGAATTGATCAATCTTGTTTATCTTTCCCATCTTTTCTATCTCTTTATAACATTCTTTGGAGCATTCTTTTAGTGTCGATCTCATTGATTTCCTGTTGGACATTGTTTATTTCCTTCTTCTGGTTTTGTATTTGTTTTACTTTAAGGCATTTAGATCCACCATTGGGTTATTTACCTGAGAGCTATCATTTTTCTGAAGGTAAACACTGATGGTTATAAAGCTTCCTCCCAAGAACTCCCTTTGTTTAACCCTCTATCCTCCTCTGATAGGTTGTGTTTCCATTCTTCTTAGATTCTAGGACATTTTAAATTTCACCTCCAGTTCCACCGAGGACTCACTGACCACTCAAGTGTGTACCATTTGTGGGCTCTATGTGATGGCTCTCACTGTAATCCAGGACTTGGGGTGAAGCTGGGGATGGAGGACTGTGGCTTGGGGGCCACTTTTGGGTACCTAGTGAGTTCAATGCCAACCTGAACTGCAAAGTTTTCAACCAAACAAGCAAATAAAAATTTTTTTTTCTGTTGTTGATGTCTAGTTTAATCCCATTTGATCTGATAAGATGCAAATAATTATTTGTGGTTTTAATTTTTTTTGTATCTGTTAAGACTTGTCTTGAGGGTCTGGGGATATGGCCTAGTGGCAAGAGTGCTTGCCTCGTATACATGAGACCCTGGGTTCGATTCCTCAGCACCACATTTACAGAAAATGGCCAGAAGTGGTGCTGTGGCTCAAGTGGCAGAGTGCTAGCCTTGAGCAAAAAGAAGCCAGGGACAGTGCTCAGGCCCTGAGTCCAAGTCCCAGGACTGGCAAAAAAAAAAAAAGACTTGTCTTGAAGTCTTACACTATGATCCATTTGAGGGAAAGTACCATGAGCTAATGGAAAAGAAATAGTAGTATGCAATTGTTACAACCTTTAGTGTGATTTTTTTTTTTTTTTGCTGAGTCTTACGCATTTTAAACTGTTGTCTTTTCCTCTTTATTAGTCTCTAGGTATTTTGCAGCTATTTTCGGCTATTAATTTGCAGTGTGTTCTTTATTTAATCATTCTTTCACAGAGATGGAATATGTGCTTTGTTTCTGTATTAGGAGCCGGCCAGGCTGCAGCCAGCTATTCTTAGATGGAGAGGAAAGGTGGTCCTTGTGCTCTGTGTCATGCTGGGAGGAAAGGCGCGGGATGCCTGTGAAATGTAAACTAGACTGCAGTAGGAGCCCTGGCAGGCAACGGAGGGGCTCCCTGCAGGCTGTTCCCCCATGGGCTGTGCACATGAAAGCTACGCAGGCCGGCTATCTTCTTCTCTAAGTGGTAGTACAGTGAGGGCTCAGACACCATTCCATTGAGAGCTCTCTTGGCTTTGACTTTCATCTAATGTTTGGTCACTGGACTTCTTCAACTTTAGTTCCAGTGACTCTGCCTGGAGTCCATGATGTAGATTCCAGGCAGAAATGACCATCTAATACCAGGGAATTTTTCTTAGGATGGCTATAAACTCTTCACTTTGTTTAAATCTATACCCTTCCCCACTCCCATGATGTTATCCTTGCTTGACGAGTGTAGGTCAACTAGCATGTACAGTGTTCTCAAATTCTCATTGTTTCCTTGTGGTGCTATCTCTTGGCTCCTCTATTTTCTAATAAATGCTAAAAGTCAGGCCCCAAATAGCGAAATCAAAGTGAACAGAAACAACACAGGTAGAACTATCACCATACTTGATTTCAAGACAGACTACAGAGCCAGAATAGCACAGCAGCATTGCACTGGCACAAAACAGATGCACGAGCCAAGAGAACAGAACTGAAAAACAGGCCCAGACATCAGACAATGGATTCTGGATGAAGACTCTAGAACCCTCCAGAGAGGGCAGGCTCTTCCAGGAATGGAGCTGAGAAATTGGGTATCCACAGAGAGGAGATTGAAATGGACCCTGTGTCAGCCTGCACAAAACAAATAACTCAAAAGACATCAAAAGTCTTTTTGTAAGACCTGAAAGTGTGAAACAACAAAGAGAAAATGGAAAAAATAACTTCATAACATTGGACTAGGAAATAATTTTGGGCTATGACTTCCAAAGCATATGAATCTGAAGCCAAAGGAGTTGAGTGGATTACACAGAAAAGGAAATGACCAATGACATAAGAGGTGATGTGCAAAAGAGAAAAACATATTTGCCAACTACTAATGTGACCAGAGATTAACATCCAGAACATATAAGGAACTCAAAAAAGAAAACATGAAACTAAGCAGCATAATTTCAAAAGTACAAATTGATCTGAGTGGCTATGTCCCAATTGAAGAAATATGTGAAAAATGCTTAATATCCTTAAGCCATCAGGAAAACACACATCAAGACTACAGTAGGATTTCATCTTACCTCAGATGAATGGTTACTATGAAAATCAACAAATGATAAGCACACAAACAAAATACATAAAAATTAACGAATGCAGACAAGGAAGTAGGACAAAAAAAGGAACTCTAATATACTGTTGGAACACCAGTATGGAAAACAGTATAGAAGTCCTTTAAAAATAGATCTTCTGTGTGATCTAGCTACTCTATTCTTTGGAATATGTCTGAAAGAAAGGAAATTAGCATACCAAAGAGATACTCATGTTTATCACTACACTCTCTGGAGATGATAAGAAATGCAGTCAACCTAGATGCCCATTAACAGATGAATAGAGAAAATGAAGTATGTGCCAGGTGCCTGTGGTTAAACTTGGCATGATTTTTTTAACGTGAAACTGAGATTGGAAGGATCATGGTTCACAGACAGCATACGGCAGTAAGTTCACAATACCCCATTGTAAACAGAAAAGAAAAAAAGGGTGTGGTGGCACCATCTACCTGTCATCCCAACTGTGGTGGAAATGATATACAGGAGTATCATGATCCAGACCAAAAAAGAATCAGGCCTGGCAGTAAGGTTCAAGTGGTAGAGTGCCTGCCTACCAAGTATGAAACCCTGAGTTCAATCCCCAGTGTCACCAGAAAAGAAGGAAGAAAGAAAAAAAGAAGGAAGGAAGGAAAAAGAGGGAAAGACAAAGAAAGAAAAGAAGAAAGAAAGAAAGAAAGAAAGAAAGAAAGAAAGAAAGAAAGAAAGAAAGAAGGAAGAGAAAGGGAAATGTGGTATGTACAGCTATTGGAGTATTATATTATTCACCATGAAGAAAAATAAAATCTTGTTATTAGCAGTAAAATGCATGGAAAGGAGGACAGTGTTAAAATTGGACAGACACACGAAAAAAAGAAGGATCATCTTATCTCTTCTATGTGGAAGTTCAAAAAGGTCGGCCTGAACGTACAGCAGTGATGACTCCAGGCTGAGAAAGAGAGAGGGAGATGGGGTTGGGGGGAGCAAGATTTGAACAATGCACACCATGAGCATGTGTCAAAGTATCATACTGAATCCCATTAACATGTATAATTAATAGGTGTTAATAAAATTCTTAAAGCTTTAATTTTCATGTGCTGGAAAGGGAGAATGGAAAAGTTGTGCAGTTTCCCTTATTTGACAAAATAGAAATGTCACAAGCTGTCCACTTATTTTTATAAATAGGTTGGAAAAAGTGGAATATTCCTAATGGCATAAAGGGGAAAAGCCATTCTTACAATTTCTTGTGGACCCAATGTCTCAAACTCTTTTATTCATGTCTTCCAAATGGATAAAAGTCAGTTCTGCTTCAGTTACTCACTTCCTCTCACAGCCCGATGGCATCTCTCACAGTGACCCCTGTCCTCAGAGACTGGCTCTCACGTTTTACACCTCAGTTATAATCTTCTGATGGGATTAATGTGGTTTGTTAAAAAAATAATTATAGGCTTCTTTCTACCATACAAAATAGTTCAACAAGATGAACCACAAAGTAAATTACCATATGCGTTGAGCCTTGCCTGGTCCTGCTCCCAACCAGCTGTGTACCTCCATTTTGGCACCTGTTATACTAGGGTGACAGTATTTTCCCTCATGTTACTGAAAGCTTACCATTGCTAATGCTGGGAAGACCCTTTGTGGAAGCTCTTACTATTGATATTGTTGATGTCTCCATAAGAGTTGAGAAAACATCTTTAGCCCAGGAATTACCATATCCTAGTAAGATAAACTGAAAATCAGCTTTTGGGGAAAAATAGGTAAGCATGTATAGGAAAAATACGTATTTAACATAAGAAAATGAGAACTCCACCCAGGGATTATACACCATTGATTTTCTTCAAGAATATTTGTTTGTTTCTTCTACCCAAATGCATTTAATTTTCTTGCTACCACTGAAATTATCTTCCCTAACACTGACGTAGAAGCTAGCTTTGGACTTACTTTAATGAGCTTATACAGCTTGTACAGAAATGGCTCCTTGGGCTCATTTTCAGTGCTGTGGAAATGGATGGTGCGGAGGTAGATCTATGGGAAATCCACAAGGCTCTTTAGAGGGATGACATGAAAGAAATCAATGAAAAAATCCAAATTAATGTTCAAGGTAATTTTCTGTTCAGCAAACTTTCTCCAGTCATCTTTTCATCCTTTGGAAGAAATGATATTTAACAAATTTTTATCTGATGTGATTTTTTTTTTTTTTTGCTAGGAGGTAGTAACTTGGAATCTAAACAAAGTTCACATAATCTCATGCTTGGAAATAACTGGGAGTGATAGCAGAAAGTGAGAGAAGGAAGGATAATTGGGCCTTGATGAGTTTACCTTTCTCTTCTGTGATAAGATTAATTAGGCAGAACAGGATGGTCCTGAAGAGGACCGGAACCTACAGGTAGTGGAATTGGCCAAGCTATGCTGTAGTGGCTCAGAGCTGGTAGTGTGACCTGTACTCTGAGAATAGAAATGATGCCACTTACTGAAGGATACTAATGAGGTTTTCAGTACTTTAGGTGCCAAGCTCCATGCTTCTTATTGGATTATTTCATTTAATTATTGCTCAACCTTAGGAGGTTAGGATAATAATTATCTTCCTCCTACAGATGAGGCTATTGGGCTTAAAGCAATTTTTTCCCCTTCAGATTACTGGGTTAAGGAAGTTCCAAGGCCAGGATGGTTAGTTCTCAGTCTTAGTTTCACATTATCTTGGAGACACTTGGAAGACAGAACAAAACGAATGTCGATGCTTGTTGTTAGAGACCCAAGCCATAGACTGAGGCTGAATTTGGGAGTGTGTCTCTGTGGGCAATGCACAGGCATGCTTTGCCTGAAGAGGAAAGGTCAGAATTGTTAGGCAACTAAACTTTCTACACCCAGGGTGCTACATAGTCTGGATTACATTATACTTTTCATCAGGTGCAAGTAATACTGACTTATTACATATAATTTAAAAAATGAATGCTGAAAATGTTTGAAAATTCAAAATTTCTGTTTATTTTCATGCGTGATTGTGAAGTACTTATGGTGCATCTTGATGCTAGAGATTTAGAAAATGCCATTTCTGCCTTGGGGGACCCCCACCAGGCTAGCTGATGAGGGCTTAGGAGAATGTGCTCTACTGAAGTATTGAGTAAATTTGCTTTCTTTAGCTTAACAGCTTATTGAGCACATATTTTGTAGTAGCTTATAGGCGAGTCATGGGAACATAGACAAAATGGGACCAGGTACTGTCCTCAAGGAACTCAATCTAGCTGTGTAGTTGACACATGACAGGAAATCAGAATGTAATCAGTAGGCCCATTAAAAGTTGTGAACCACTGTTGTGCAGTCAGGAGGAAGGAAATGCCTGCCTATCATGAGAGAGATGGGAAGTCTTAGAAGAAGTCGTTCTCAAAGCCAGGTTTTCAGTAAGCATTTTCTAGTCAAACAAGATGCAAGGAGAAATTAACATCATAGAGTGGGCTCTGTGGTTGTGACCATAATTGTCTAGGGCTGGGTAAGTGGTGAGGGGCTCACAGTTACCAGGGTTTAGAGTGGGTTACCACTAGCAGCAGGAGCCCATTGGCAGGACAGGGCCAAAGGACAACTTAGATAGGCCCAAGGGAGCCGCCATCTTTGATTTTCCATCCCATGTAAGTCAGTGAGTAGGAACACTTCTGGGGGACGTTTTTATGCCTGGGGAGGGGCTGTCATGAGAATGTTTTCAACCCTGATAAAGAATTTATGGAACATATTTACCATGGAATATTACCCTGACATTCCAAAAAGTGCCTGGGATGAAAATGAAATGAAAAAAGAAAAACGAAACGATGTCATTTGCAGAAAATGAATGGAACTGAAGATCATTTTGTTGAGTGATATAAACCATGCTCAAGAAGCAAAAGAATTATGTGTTCACTCATTTGTGAAATCTAGACCTAAAGACATACAAATTCATAGACACATGCATATGCACGCGCGCGCGCGCGCGCGCACACACACACACACACACACACACACACACACAGAGCGCATGATTGTCATGATAGGGAAGAGGGAGCCCAAGCTCGGAGGGGGAAAAGAGGAGAGGACAAAAGAATGATGAAGGTAAATATCACTGAAACACATTGTGTCTGTATGTAAAGATGGCAGAAGGGGTCTCATTGAAAGTTGTTGACCAGTAGGCAAATCAGGACACAAGAAGGAAAGAGCAATATTGGGGTAGTAGCATCAAAATACAATGTATTTACCATGAGATATCAGTTCATATAAATCAAATAAATGGATGGCAGGAAAGTAAAACAGGCTTTATTAGGGGCTTGGGTACCAGCAAATTTGTTTGTCTATATGAAAGTCGAACTTTGAAACCTGGTGAGACTCTCTATAAAGTGGGAGAGAGGGTGAGAGGGAGTAATTGGGGGGTAAGATTGATTGGGTTTGATGTATGATCATGTGGAAATGTGACAATGAAATCTCCCTATGCAACTAACATCTGCTAATAGAAAAATCTTAATAAATGAAGTTAATTGCTTTTACTCTTCTTTTTCTTGACGAAATAGCTTTTTTTTTCAAGGTAGCTTTTGAGCTAGTTGAGTGTTTGCTTTCTGTTTCTATAAATGTAAAATGATTATAAAGGCCTTTAGGAGTTTGTTGGGGTTTGTGTTTTGCAAGAGGGCATCATCCTGTCCCCATGCTCAGTGAGTGCTGAGCCCCACCACCTCGGAAGAACTCCTGTCTGACATACTTGGGCCTCTCAGATGGCTCTGCTGGGGTCTGCGTGGCTGTGATCCAGATCTTTCCAACCTTTTCCAAAGGCAGGTTTTGGCTTCCATGTTCCCAGCCCCAAGCAGGGCGCTTACCCCATGCAGCCACATCAAGTGGAAGCTTGGCTCCCCTCAGCCACGCAGGCCACGCTGGATCCTCTTCATCTACTTGAGCCTGGACCCTTGACCACATTCATTAGTGTGTCACCTCTTCTCTAGCCCTTATCCAGGACCCCCTGCGAAGCCACCTCTGAAGCCACTGGTCCTTGCAGCCCAGCACACTCCAATTCAGGAGTGCTCACTTCTCAGATCCCAGGACTTCCTTCAGTCTCAGCATCAGCCTGTGTGAACCCCAGATGCATGTTCAAAAACCATACACCATGTCCCAGACACCAGGGATCTCTCATTCAGTCTGCTTTTTTCTAAGTACTATGATGATGACTAGTAAATGCATGGTGAAATGGAGACATATGTATGATGTTTAAAAATTAAAATGAATCCTAATCATTGACTTCAAAGCATGTGTCAAGTCTTCCACTCACTACAGGGGACTACTGGCTCCGCAGCTGACTGCTTTAGGGGTCTCCACCTTGTGTAAGTTCTTCCTGCTGGGGGAAGATCACACACCTGGTGGGCGGATGTAGTGCAATTCTGCGAAGGGGCTGCAGGTACAGAAAATGGTGAGAATAGGGTTTGCCACCTTGTTATTCTGAAACAATGACAATGTTAATTTTGGGGATTGGTTTCTCGGCATGTTATGCAGCATCATGAGAACCCAGAGGTTACATGAGACTCCAAGTCTGTATCTTGCTTTTCTGATCTTCATATTTCTAGTCTTTTCAATCTAAGCAAGAACCTAGTTGACCTCAGAAATGATTAATTTTCTGGATGTGTAAAGGACATTTTCCTATTCAGAAGGAATTGGTCTTTACATAAGTTTAATGTCATTTGGTTATATAGTAGAGCATTTTAACCTTGCTTACTCCTTTCATTTTTGCATTTCATATAACACGCATTCGGGGTTGCTCACTGACCTGTTTCTTGTTTCTCCAGCACATTCCCTTGTTTTATCAGAGTTCCATACATAAGTATTTACAAAGGATGCATCCACATCTGATGAGAAACTTTCCAGGAAAGGGCTTGCGATACCCACAGGAAGCAGGAGCCCACCCTGTCAGCCTGTACAGTCACCCAGCGGAGGAAGACAATGAAAAAGAGAAATGCTATTCCAGGCAGAGCATGATGAGTACTGTGAGTTGTGTACAAACAAGCAGAGAATGAGCTCAAGTCCCCGAGGGAGGCAGGAGGGAGCTGCATTCACACATGGCGTGACAGGCAGGAGTAAAGTACAGCAAAGCCTGTTTCACTCAGCCAGCCTTGTAGTATTTTGGCATAGCGGGCATGGCAGAGGCTACACAAGCCTGTGCTTGAGTGCCAGACTCCTCAGCTCTGCCACTGGAAGCCCAAGGATCTCCCAAACACCCTGAAAGGATGTGTGTCTGTTAGGATGCTAGCCTTAGGCCCTCATCTCCACGTAGCCAGATCATTCTTGCAGAGCTGGTTCCTACAGGGCTGGGCAGCCAGCCTGTCTTTGCAGGAACAATCAAGTCCTCTCCCTCCATTACCCAGAAGCCCCTTTGGGTGGAGCTGGGAGGGAGACACAGGTCCAGTCTTCCATGAGTCTTTTCTCTCACCACATGACTCTGCTTGTATGCCTGCCTTGCCTTCTCAGTTTGCCCACCTCTGAACTGTGTGACTCTTCTGGGTCCCTAAGCTCCTAGTTGATTCTAAAACAAAAACCTGCTATTTATCTAAAGTCTAAGATGGGGTCAGCAAACAATGAGACTGCTTGACCTTAGTTTTCCAAGTCCCATGTTAGCCAAAGACTTAAAACAACTATACTGAAAGTCTCACAGTATTGTTGATTTCCACTGAACCCACAATGAGATAAGCACATGGCTGCAAGAAAAGAAATGGCTGCTATCTACTATGGCAGTCTGTATTGAACCCCGATTGCCCTCTCTGATATACTGATTTAGCCTCCTCCTGTTGGTCACAGCCAAACCGATCTTTCTACCTTCTGAAACAGCTGATCTGTACAACAGAGCACTGCTGTCACAGTCATTAATAAAAAATATTGAGCAGGACAAAAATAATCGCAGAGCCAACCATTAAAAATGTTGTTTTCCTTTTGAACTCTGTTCTCAAAGATAAGGACACAAGACAAATTACCAGGCTGAGAGGAGGAAACACATTTTGATCGTATTCTTTTTATAAGATTTGACCTCCACAATAGAAAGTGTCCATATAATTTTTCAAAACAATTCATTTTGATCTATAATTTCACTAAGCTCCTGCTTCTGTTTTTATTGCAAAATAAGTAAAGGAAATATGGATCTGGCAAGTGGCGTATATGGCTAACTGAATATTTATGAGGATAATCTATAACTCTTTTTAATATGAAGTTTTCTTAATATAATATTGTCTGCAGTAACATCTCATGTAGAGAAGGAACATAAATTCCTAATGGATTTTTGCATTTTGTTTCTTAATGATAATAGGGAATGATTTTTTAAAAAATAGTTTCATTGAAAATCTCCTATATGGAAGCATGCAAATAGAATTGTGCATGTGTTTTATTTTTAACCAAACTAAAAATTTCCATAAACTTGAGTACTGACTGAAGAACCTTCTTTTCCGCTGTGAAAATAAGTAAAACTATTGATTGGTCCAGTCTGATGTCCCAGATAAAGAAAAGGGGACACTACGATTTACTACGCAATTTAAAAATTTAAATCCAGAGGGAACCTGACCTATTTAAGAATTACTTCATAGCAAATGACTGCCTCGGCTCTTCCATTCTGGCTTGTGGTGCTCATGCAGGAAAGAGTGAAGGATGCCATAGTTCAGTGGCTGGTGGCACCTGCTCTGTTCTGAAGGTTGCATGACTCCTGGCATTGTAGATGAGTCTTAGGAATAACAGTCTCTGATGGTGCCTCTCTACCAGTAATCATCCCAAAGGGGATGAATTTTGAGGAAGGATAGTAGGGTTTGAAGGAAGCCCTTTTAACAAGGCCCATTCATCAATGATTCCTGGTGGGCAGACAACCTGGTGCCATTTCTTAATGATATTTATTTTTTTAAATAAAAGTAACACCTGTTTCTTTTCAATTTCAAGGCAAATGTTCCCAGCATTTCATGAATAAGTTTAATATTTTTATGGGTTTTGGAGAGTAGATTATTTTCTGTCAAATAAAGAAAGTTTTCCTTTATCTTTATTTGCGAACAGATTTTTAATTGTAATTTGGTATTGTCTAATCCAATATTTTACTGTCTATAGAAATGATTGTTTAATTAAAAGATTTTCTCATTGCACAGAATTACATTGGTGTTCAGATATGAAGCCATTGTGTTATTTTTAGAATAACTTTTATTTATAATAATGTGAAGAAATTCAGAGCTACTATTTTGTTTAGAATTTTTAAAATACATATTCATGAAAGAGCTGATTTTATATACTACAAAAAGATTAATAAAACAAAGTCTTATAATAGGTGTTGGAATTTTTTTTCCATTATCTCTTCATTACCTAGAGATAAAAAATGGTACTATCTCTTTTTTAAATGATGGAAGATCAATTGTAATTTTTTTTTGCCAGTCCTGGGCCTTGAACTCAGGGCCTGAGCACTGTCCCTGGCTTCTTGTTGCTCAAGGCTAGCACTCAGCAACTTGAGCCACAGTACCACTTCTAGCCTTTTCTATATATGTGGTGCTGAGGAATCGAACCCAGGGCTTCATGCATATGAGGCAAGCACTCTTGCCACTAGGCCATATTCCCAGCCCCAGTTGTAAATATTTATTAATTATAATGTGTGAAAATATGTGTGATAATGGATTGAATTTCTTTAATGAATGTACAAAACATTATACTTCATTTTTGTGTATTTATTTTGTGATCCTTAAATAATACTCATTTATAATGAAATGTCTCATTTAGGGGTTATCTGTTTTATGTATGCATGGTCCATATCAATGTCTCATTGCTTTCCTAGTGTTGGTCATTTGCAATTTTTATATCTTTTATGATGAGTCTTTCTAGGACCTTTTCAATTTTTTTAAACCATTTAAAAGAGCTAGTTGTTTTCTTCATTTATTTTTAACCTTTTCTCCATATTGTGTTCATATTTTGGATTGCATTTATTTCTGTTGTGCTGGTTAGGTTGGATTTTTCTGTTCTGTTCTCTCTTAAAAATTTTTTAGCATGTTGAGATATGAAAACTTAGCAATTGATTGTTTTTCCAGTTTACCCCATATATATGCATGTTTATTTATAGCTGTGCACCTCTGATACACCCTGTGCTTTGTCATGACATCCATTTTCCAGTTCTCTATTGAATTCCTACTTTGATTATCCACTTTGATCTATAGATTCCTTAGAAGCTCATTGCTTAACTTCATTGTACATCTGCATATTTAAACTTGGCAGTTTCTTTATGCACTACATCTCATCAGCTTTGCTTGGTGCATACTGTGAGGATGAGAGGCAGGAGACACCTGTCATGGTTAGATATGATGGTGACTGAATGCCAGTTTGGCCAATTAGCTATGTCTCTTAGAGCTTATATGTTTTTACCTAGCATTTTATTCCAGTATGCCTTTGTATTCTTGTATGCCTCTACTAGCTTTCTTATGCTTTGAGGTTTTGAAATTCCCAACACATGTTCAAAAAAAATCTGTAAGTAGCAAGAACTAAACCTGCCAGATAATACGCTTTAATACAAGAATATAGGGTTGCTGGCTTTGGTACAATCTGATAAGCAGAACTCAAGGGTCGGATAGTAAGCCAGGGATTCGGGGAAAGTGAATGGATTTCTCCACAGGACTGCACCACTGGCAGAGAAGAGAGTGTGTGAATAGAAGCATATCATATGAAGGCATCATGCAAAACACAAAGACAGAAACTCGTAGTTAAAGATGAAGCATAATGAAAAATGTACCTTTGGGTTATTTTCATGACTTGAAGTAAAAATGGAAATTATTTCTGGCAAGGACTGCAAGGTGAAAAATTAAGATTTCCTCACATCAAACCTGAGATTTCTACTGAATGAGAAACACTGTGGCCACAATTAACAAACCAAAAGTGGGCTAGAGAAAGATAGTGTTGAATCTGAAACTGTGGAGAAACTGAAATCTAGAATACTCGATTCATCCTAAGTCATTAGGAAAAAGGGTATCAAGGAGAAAAAGTAGACCCAGGACATGCATAATAAAGTGTGAGAAATGAAAGGTCAAATGGCCACTAGGCCGGAAGAGATGGTGAAATTCTTCTGAATGGTAGTTCTGAGTTCCTGCACCATCCACAAAATACTGACCATGCCTCCAGGTACAAGGACGGCCACTAGTGTAGGAAATTGGCAACCACAGCCAGGTCACTTCCAGCCATACAAGCTTGGCTCAGGCAGGCACCTTTTCCTTCAGGGATGTAACCTGGGCTTCCCTAATGCTTTCAGAATGTCTATAGGATGAGCCTTAATGCTCCTCCTCAAAAATCCCCAGCCCCCAAATCATTGACGGGTGACAGTGAACACTGGACAGCAGTGTTGGGAAGAAGAAAGTACCCTCATGCGACAGGAGTGGAAAAAACAGGTGCATGCAATATAAAATGTAACACACACACACACACACACACACACACACACACACACGTGTCCAGGGAAGAAAGTTTGGGGAAACGTTCATTGCTCCATTGTTTGTGATTAAAAGGTGTTATAGTCCATTTTGATGTTACTTCTAAACGGACAGATAAGCATGATGTGGTGTTTGATTTGGGATGAAGGAGGAGAAGAAAACAAAGACTGGAAATCTAAAGAAAGCAAGCAAAAAAAGAACAAGAAGGTCCTAAGGAACCCATAGTAAGTCCCTAACACCCATGGGTGATGGTAGTTAGTGTTTCAGGAATTGAGAAGCATGATGATTCCACTGTTGATGCAGTTGGACAACAAAACAAAAATAATCAGTCCCCAATGCTCCTCGACAGACATCTTTGCAATCGATGGCATATGTCTTTGCATTTCAACAAAACATTCTCCAAGTTGGATTGTTAGGCCAGATTCTATGTGTTTTCAATCCCAATACATTTTACCAGATTTCTTTTTACTGTTTGATTTTTTCTTACATAGTCTTAGCTATTTGTACTTGAAGTTGAATTTAGAGTGAATTAATCATGCTCTCAAGGAGCCCTATAGGGATATATGTTAAAATTGCATTCTAATAATGATCTCAATTTAGAATTACATTAAATGAATAACTTAATATGGATAATTGACCAATTTACAATCCAATGAAATATTTTATAAGCATAAAAGAAGTCAGAAATAAAAATGTTACAGTGTTCAGAATGGTTTGGGTTGTTTTTTTTTGAATTATGGGATTAAAGGTGATTTTTTTCTTTCTTTTTCCCCCCTGAGTTTCTAAATTTTCTTTACTGTTTATGTCCTACTTTTGTAGTAAAATCAATTATTTAAAAAGTGAACCATCTGTGTAATAGGGCCAGCAGGGGTAGTTATTTCCTAAAGTATTTTTGTTCTTTTAATGAGAAGGGAGATTTGAGAGCTTCATTTTAAATGTCAGAAGTTATTTATCAAAGTTGGATGCAATGATTAGGGGAGCAGAGGAATGGATATTATACTTCTGGGTATGTAAAAATGACTTTTCTTCTCCGTGAAGCAAGGTTTCAAGACCAAGGTCTCAGTGTGTACCATTGTCCTGAGGAAAATGCCACTGACATTTCCTTAATGAACTGCTGAACAGACATATCCCCTTTCTGTTATTGCATAATTAGCATGCTAAGGAATACAGACAGAAGGCAAGAGGAGTAGACTTGCTTGTTCAGTCCATCCTGGTAGATCAATAAGGTATGGATATGTGCATTACCCTAAAACTGAAGAAAAAATTTTAGATTGTGTCCCTACTTGTGTGAACAGTTAAAATAGCATATCAAAGCTCCATGTTCTTTCTGAACAATTGCGGTATCTATCTGCGTGCATGCGGGTGTACATGCCGTGTGTGTGTGTGCTTGAGCTCACACACACAGGGTGCTGCCCCTGAGCTTTTGTGCTCAAGGCTAGCATTTCTCCACTCCAGCCACACATCCACTTCCAACTATTTGGTGGTTAGTTGGAAGTCACAGACTCTTGGGCTTTTCTGCCAGGGCTGGCTTTGATCCATGATCCTTAGATCTCAACCTCCTGAGTAGCTGGGATTATCGGCATGAATCACCAGTGCCCAGCCAATTGAGGTATCTTCTGAAGTCAGAGGCCAACATGACTCTGAAGATGAGGTACTGCCTGTTTGTGCACTGTAATTTTATCCCAAGTCCCTTTTTTCTTCTTCCAGATAACAAAGGAAAAGTCAAGGAGAGACCCAGAAAAGGGTATATGGATCGTGTGTGAAGTCAAAGCACGAGGACAAGGACCTCAGCATGATTTTCTGAGCTTGGGCCAGGTCTCCAGTACACTACTCCAGAGAGTCCTATAGGAAGCCATAATAGGAAGGAACGTTCTAGAAGTACGTGAGATGAGTAGAATATGAAGGTACTAGGCATAAACTCTAATTTCTTTTACAAATTTGATTAGGGAGATACATTAGTAATAAAATTCAGGGTCTATTTGCATGGATGGTATTTCATTCACTTGTTTTTGTTGTAACTTCTCTGCTATGCATGTTGGACATAATTTAGAGCAAGACAGAGCAAATTTACAGCTTTGAAAATGGCTTTGGTTTGACCCAACCCGTGGTCATGAGTGAGTTCTGAACTGTAGGCAGACAGATTAAGTGCAACCCTTGAGCAGTCTCATGCCAGTCAATGACACAGAGGCCCACACTTGAGGAGGGTCTCCGTGAAGATGGGAGAGGTCTTCTTCGTAGGCCTGTGTTGATTTTCTCTGTTGAAGAAGGAGCCATGTTTCCTCCATGACCCGGAGTCTAGTGGTCAAGTTCAATAGGCTGAGACAAAGTCAAGCCAGGCACATTAGGAAAGTGCAGCAGGTCCCTCCAGCGCTCAGGTGGGTGGAGAGCCATTAGCAGGGTTCCCATCTTAAAATAGTCTCCTTTCTCTTTCCCTACTTCCTGTGGAGAAGCACAGGTTTAAGATTGGTTCTCAAACTCTGCCTGTAATAGCTACTCTAGTAAAAATGTGGCATTGTTCCTTTCTCCTGGATCTATTTTTCAGGTGGGTAGACCCAAGCATCTCAGCAACATAGAAGACCAACTCTGCATTGAAGAGTACTGATCCTGCAGTACCAGGACTCTTAAACCACTCTGCACAGAGAAGTACTGATCCTTTAGTACCAGGACCTTTGGATCACTCTGCACAGAGGAGTACTGATCCTTTAATACCAAGACCCTTGGATCACTCTGCACAGAGGAGTACTGGTTCTGCAATAACAGGACCCCTGGATCATTCTGCACAGAGGAGAACAGATCCTGAAGTACCAGGGGTCTGATACTGGCCCAAGGGAGGGGCATTGCTTATAAACTCGGCAGTTGGTAATAGTACATTGAATTAGGGGTGAAATCAGCTTGAAACTTGCAATGATGTATGTGTGGTGGGGGGGGGTTGACTAAAACATTTTTAATAAGAAAAAGTTTTTCTTTAGAACTGTGTTTCCAGCACACAACGTTTTCTGCACCAACCACCTCCCTACAGCGCTTCATAGTGAAAGGTTCAAGTAAGTGTCGCAAACCAGTATGGAATTTGAAGACCAGCACTGTGACTACATCCAGTTATTCATGCACTGAGACTTGGAAGAAATATGAGCTACTGTGGGAGGAATCAAGGACAGGGTGGCTCCTTAGGCATTTGGGGGTGTCCCACATGAATGTTCTTCTCTTTCAACCACCAGTCTACATCTCTGCAGTCTTCTGTCCATTGCCTCTCCATTGTCACCTTCTTCTCTCTCTGGGCTTCCCTTGGCTCTGCAGATGGATAGGGTGCCTTGTTGGTTGGGGATAAAGGAAATTTAAGTGTCCTCAGTCTGTGGCTCCCCTCTCCATCAACGCAGCCATGGCTGCAATTCTTCCCTCCTGAATAACCTGAAGGAAATCCTGGTTAACACACTTCCTATACTCCTCCCAAGAGAAGCCAAGGGTGCTCCTGGGAGGAGCAAAGACGGGGGCTCTGCCTTGGTCTTCTACTGAAGGCACAATAAAATTGTTACTAACCCCATCCTTCCTAAACTTGTTCTAGCTGTGAAGACTCTTGTTAGCTGAGCCATTGGTGATACAGCCCTCATGGAAGAGATGACTTCCCTGTGTTCAATCACTTGTTGCCTTGATGGCTTCCTGTGTTTTGTTGTTAGGATTTGCAATTTCAGACCAGTGTGCTGGAGTTCCCTTAAGATGATAAAGAAGAAGAAGGAGGAGGAGGAAGAGGAAGAGGAGCAAGACAAGAGAGAGAAGGGGGAGGAGAGGGGGAAGGGAGAAGGGAGAAGAAGGAGAATAAAGAAGAAGGAGAAGGAAGAAAAAGGAAAAAAAGGAAAACACAAACAGACCTTGCAGGTTTCAGAGTTCTGGCTCAGCTATGTAAGGCAAATCTCCCCAATCACCACATGAAGGGACCATCTATAAAGAGTAGCTGTTATGACCTGGTGCTCAAGGTTTTGAATGTAGCTTCGACTCAGTCTTTGTAAATGTAGTGGGACACTACTGGAAAGAAAAGACACTGGACAGGGACCATTCTGTACTCGTTCATTCCAATCCAGTGGGTGCAATTAAAATACAGCGTTTGCTGGCAAAGCCCACTTTAGTTTATCCCTCAGAATTTTCAGAAGGTACTCACTTGCTGAAGATTAGTACTCAGCATGAAGAGGATTATGTTCTTATACAATTCCAGCAGTCAAGAAGAGATTAGGGAAACTCATTCCAACTTTTGCTTATTGGCTCCAAGTACCCCAGTGCATTGTTTGGCCCTTCTGATTGCAGGTTATATAATGTCAAGAAACTTTTTGAAAATGCTAGCCAGACTTGAATGATGCCCTATAGTGTAGTAGGGAGGAATAGAAACCTTGAAAATGAGACACCTCTACTCACTAGCTGCGTGACCTTGAGAAAAGTACTTAAACTCTGTGTTTAAGTAATTCAGCTTTCTCCTCTGTCAAAAGGGCTATCTTCCCACAAAGGGGTATGAGAGTAATAGAGAGCTTTCAGTGTGTGTGTGTGTGTGTGTGTGTGTGTGTGTGTGTGTGTGTGTTAAAAATAACACTGGTAAGTTTGTTGTGGAATCTCTGTTATGTCTTTAACCATGGTTTTGCTCAAATGAAATGCCCAGATACAATCAAATGCTTTGGAGATAAAGAATGGGTGACTGTTTACCAGTCATGTTGTTTTGCACATAGAAGCATAAAAGCAGTGTGGTCCTCAGGACTTGACCTGGTAGCTCCTAGTGAGCCATAGTCCGAGAAGGAATAGTTAACTAGTCCTCAAGTTTCAGTACTAGGCTTCTTCCCCAACCCCAGGTGCCTCCCTCCATGGAAGAGAGACAGAAGAAACCAAGATGTCCTTCAGCTTCCTTTAAGGCAACTAACTTGTGACTTGGTCACTGCCCTGTGGTTCCACCTCCAATTCATGACCTCATCACTGCCCCAGAGCCCCTCACATGAGCCCTAGGGACACATATAAACCATAGCAAAGAAAAAAGGTGGACTAGCTCACAGGGTGTAGAGGTAATGGGCGAACACCTCAGGGCAGGGACCAGAACACGTATGACTGGAAAGCAGAAGTTCATATCTGTTGGATTGTCATTTCTCAGATGTTCTGTTTCCTACCTTTGCATTCCCTATTACAAGGAAGTAGAATTTTGATGTGAGTGAAAGTAACATTGATTTTGCTTCTTGGTTCTTTCCATCTGTCAAGTTATAGCAAAGTGTATTTGTGTGTGCGTTCTGTGTCTATGTGTGTACGTGTGTGGTGTGTAATGTGTGTGGTGTGTGTGGTATGTACATGTGTGGTGTGTAGTATGTGATGTGTAGTGTCTGTGTGTGAGGTATGTGAAGTGTGTGTATGTGTGTGCTATGTAGTGTATGATGCATGTATGTTTGCTGTGTGGATACGTGTGTACATGCATTTGGTATGTAATGTGTATATGTGTGTATGTGTATGTGATGTGTAGTATGTATGGTGTATGTGCATGGTGTCTGTGTGCTGTGTGTGTGGTGTGTGGAGTGTATATGTTTGTGTACATGGTGTGTGGAGTGTCTGTTCATGTATTATGTGTGGTGTGTGTATGTGGTATGTGTGTGAGGGTATGGTGTAGGTGTTGTAGGGGGGTATGTATGTGTGTGCATGTGTCTCTGCTTGTGTGTGTTGTGTGGAGTGTGTGTTGTGTGTGTTATATGTGTTGTGACTGTGTATGAGCATACTGCTCTTCTAACTGTTCCATATTTTCAGTTGCCATGTTAATTTTCAGAACCAACTCCATATGCATATGCACATACACAAGCACACACACATACAGTCCCTCACACATGCACAGTCACGTGCACATTCTCCAGATAATTTTCAAGTGCCTGTTGGTCCCTAGCTGACTGGTACTGCAGAATGGAGCAGAGTTGCTGCTTTGCACATGTAGTTAATTCTGGGTAGGTAAAGTTGGTTATGCTTAGTTAAAGACATTACTTGATATTTTTATATAGTTTCTTCGCAAATACGTTGACACTGCAATTGGTCCATGACTGGGAATGAGGGCCCATTAGCAATGTTGTAAATTTCAGTTTCTAGAACTTTCTAGGTGGTGAAATGTCAAATTGCTAACTTTTCCTCCTACCTTGCTAATATGTAAGCTGTGGTAGATGACAGACAGCCTGCTGGGTTTCAGTCAGTACACACCAGGGTGTCCTCCGGGTAGGACCAAGCCATTTCTTTTTCTCCAAGTAAAAAGGCTTCATTGTCATAAAACATCCATAGTATTTATCACCTTATATCAATCTTTAACTGTACAGTCCACTGGTATTACGCATGCAACCTTTCTAATTGGGGCCTTGAACTCAGGACCCAGGTACTGTCCTTGAGCTTTTCTCAGAGCTAGCACTCTACCACTTGAGTCACAGCTTCACTCTTGTTTTTTTAAGTAGTTAATTGGAGATATGGGTTTCATAGAACTCCCTGTCCAGGCTGGCTTTGAACAGTGATCCTCAGATTTCAGCCCCATGAGTAGTTAGGATTACAGGCGTGAGCCTACCAGTGCAAGGAAGCTTTGTAAATCTAATGTAAACTCATGCCACCGCAACCATACATGGCAGTGTGGATGAAATATTACCAGATCTGCCTTGATTTCCCCTGTGGACTAAGAATTTGGGCAGGGAAAAGGCCTGATGCCTTGCACTTATGAAGAAACCTAGAGTTTCACAAGGAAGCAGATTTGTTAGGTGCTTACTTTGGGTCTCTGAGGAAAATCATAACCATAATTGTTTATGCTGATTTGCTGCCCAGAGACTCATGGGCAAGCTTGTATAGTTCTGATTTTTTTCAATGATTAGCTAGGCCTGA
The DNA here is from genome assembly GCF_023159225.1 of Perognathus longimembris pacificus. Classification (NCBI taxonomy): domain Eukaryota; kingdom Metazoa; phylum Chordata; class Mammalia; order Rodentia; family Heteromyidae; genus Perognathus; species Perognathus longimembris. The sequence goes on from NC_063162.1 coordinate 73,592,053, forward strand.
GAGCCTCCCAGGCTTGCTTAATTAAAATAAAGGGAAATATATAGTGGAATCTAAATATATTAGGGTAGAGTTTTTAAAAATCTGCTGAGGCCCAAGTTTCCATATATGCTTCAGCAGGGGGAGGCTTACATTTCCAATATCCAACTTTCTATTCATCTGTATGCATTTTTGCTTGCTGGGAGGAATAATTGCTGAATGCCAGGGGCTCAGGTATGAGCTTTTAATCTTCCAAAAAGCCTATTAAATATCCAAAATAAGATGGCCCACGACTGGAGTGATAAAATCTCAATTGTTAGCTGAAAGGAAATAAGTCAAAATTTATCAGAGTTTAACATACATGGTCGTATTCCTGGTTCATCCAGAATATATATATATATATATATATATATATATATATATATACACATATATGTATATATGTATATTTCTATGAACCTCCACATGAGAGGAAAATATTGAGCAAACAAGACTCCTGTGAGTGCAAATGAAGAGCTCTGACTGAGTGCCTTGTGAAGGAGAAGAGGCAGCTCTTTGGAAATTTCCTGATTTACTCCTTTTCTCTCCTCTGAGTGCTCTGTGAGAAGGCAGGAGAAAAAAAATCTTTTTATATTAGTTGCGCAGAACTCATTGACTTCACGTGCCGTGATTTTTCATTTTTATGACTAAAAATGGTTGAGGAGCCTCCATTGCCTGAAGGCTGAGCAGGTGGTCCTCAGAGATGAGTGCAAAAGCCCACTGGGGTAAACAAAGCCCCTGCAATGATGGGCCTTGCCCCATTACTTCCCGGACAGTTTCTCAGGTGAGTAGTTACCCACCGCTGCATTTTAGCACGATGAGAGCTCGGGGACCTTGATGCATGCACAGCACTCCCTTCAATCATTTCCTCAGATGGCTTCCAATTTGCAAAGAGTTGCTCAAGGAAAAAGGGGGAAGATTGAACTTCTTAAATTTCCTGAAGGCAGCTCACATTTTATAGATGCCATATTGCAAAATGGATGGTTTCTTCATTAAGGCATCTTTCCCCCTGTTATTCTGTTCTTTGCTTTTGAGGAGAGAAGCAAGAATCAATCAGGGGCCAGCACGTGATGTTGGAGCCCCTATCTGAGCAAACGAATCTGCCCTGGAACCTGAGGACTGATGGGTGTTGCCACCATTTCGCAAAGTTTGTGCATAATGAAGTGAAATTACATTAGAGACAGCTCTGCGCAGGGCAGATTTTTAGCATTCATGGTTGTCACCTGTTTTCCTTAAGGAGACACTTGCAGTTCTTGTTTTCACTCTACCTTTGAGAAAGAGGAGTTGAGCCGGCAAGGTCAAGGTCAAGGTCAGGGACATGAGTGAGCATCAGGAGACCCTCACTCCTGCTGTCCAAGCTCTCTCTGGGCTCCCTGAGCTTCTTGGGATGGGTGCCAGACTCCCGAGGTGTCCTCTCAGTGCTCAGTCACTGGGCCTTTGCAGATGCTCAGGTGCAATTTACATCACAGGCAGAGACAGTTTCATGTGGAATTACAGTGCAGTATTTTTGCCATGAAGTTTTCATGACCGTGTTTATTTTGTGGGAATATAGGCTCTTCCCTAGAAATCTTAGCCCAGGCCCTGTGGGATAACCATATTATGAATAACAGGGCCAATGAGGGTTTAGATGAGGCGACATAAAGACATATAGTTCAGTGGATGTGATTTTGTAGAAGGAAAGCTTTGTCCTCACAGCACAGTGGATGTTAGCAGGTGGGGTAGGGGTGACATCCTCACACGTGCTGGTGTTGTAACCAGGCAACCCTTTCCCCAGAGCCTGATGTAAGAAGGCCAGAGAGCTCCACACATTCCAGAGAAAGGCCTCAAAGAAACTTGACAATGTTTTTATTAATACATTAGATGAAATGGTAGAAGGAAAACATGGAGAATATTCAAAGTATGCTATTCTAAAAGTGAAGGTCATATAAAATATCACACACTCTGATCACATTTTGTAAATATGTGTGTATTGAATGTACAAATGTATGCATGTATATGCATAGAGTGAATTCATGTATACATGTAAATGTGGGGAGAGAAAGAGATGCCATTTTCTGTTCTTGTCTCTGTGGTACGTAAAGTATTTCTGCAAAGAAATGCATAAAAGTATGGTAGTTGCTGACTATTGGTTATTGGCCAAACAGAAAAAAATAAATAAATTAACTTGCCATTTCTCTGCATCTTCCTAATTTGGGTAATCAGATTTGAAAATATTATTTACTAATTATGTTTTATAGACTGTTGGATGTCTGGAAAGCTATACATAGTTGCTATTTCATGGTAAGATTATAAGTGAAAATCACATATGTGATATTGAAAGCTTTTAAGAGCTTTATATTGCTGCAAGCTTAGAGGGAACAGATAAGAGTGTATTGGAAGTTAAATCACAAGAGTAATCATGCTTATCTCTGAAATGAGCTTTTATGGGGAATTTTTGTTGTTTTCAATCTGAAGTTTTTTGTTTGCTTAGATTTTCCCCAAGAACATTTATTTATTTATTTTTACTAACACAAAGTATTTTATTTTAAAGAGAGATAATCTAAGTGACTCTTCCAGGTTCTCTTTTTTTTGCTGGCATGCTTCCTCAGGACTTCTAGGAATCAAATAGAATAATGTATGAGCAAATGCCCTTTTAAATGTATAAAATGTAGAAATTATAACATAGACTAAGGTCACTTCCCTCCAGCTTCTCACACCAAAGAGGTTATTTTTAAGCATTAAGCATATGAGGTTGTTATTACAGATACAATCCTCAGGCTCTGCCAATTCACCTTTCTAGAGACTCATTTTTCACTGAGGAGGCAGAGCATAACAAGTTTCATAGATTATTATCTAAGCTGAAGAGCAGTGGTGAGCCAGAGCAGGGGAGAATTTTATTAGTCCTCTGCACGCCAGAACACCCTTTATTTAACACTCCATGCTCTGAGCCACGTGGCTTCATGGAAGCAAGTAGCCCACTAGGTGAACTTGACATTGATAAGCAGAGACGCTTCTGGGTCTCTTCCACTGTGCAATTGCTTGGGCACCATCAATTCTTCTCAGTGTGTACACAGGCCTAGTTCATTACCATTGCCTCAATCTCAACACTGGAAGATCTTCCTATTCAGGCAATTAGGAAAGCAGGCAGGATGGACTCTAGCATGGGTCCTTTGTCACTGATTTTGTCTAAACTACAAGGAGCCATTTCAACTACAAACCAGTGTCACCAGGTCAGCTGTGTTCTGGTACAATTAGCTTCTGCTGTGCAAGTGTGCTCGGCTCCAAGCTTTCAACCAGTGTGCACAGCACATGCATGTTTGATCCTTAACACTAGTGGAAAAACTCTATGAATAGAAAGAGCCAACTCTGAGCTTTTCCATATCAGTAATGAGCATTGATAATTACACATTGTAGATCATAACTGTATCTGTCATTGGGTAATGAAATTTTCCAAAAATTTTGAAGTTTACAGATTTTAGCCATAGTGAGCAAAGTCTCACAGCCATTGTGATAGATATTTATTTATTTACTTATTTTATTTGGGGATTTGTTCAAATCATGAGTGAGAGTTGAAATGTATCTGAGAACCAGTTCAGTAGTAAATAAAAGTACTCTTAGAGACATGACTCTAAAGTAACCCGAAGAAAATGTGCACGTGTGTGTGTGTGTGTGTGTGTGTGTGTGTGTGTATGTGCATGCATTAGGCAGGATGCAAATAGCTTATAACTGTAATCCCAGCTATTCAGGATGCTGAGATCTGAGTATCACAGTTCAAAGCCCACCCAGATAGGAAAGTCTATGAGACTCTTATCTCTAATTAACGACCAAAAAGCTAGAAATGAAACTATGGCTCAAGTAGTAGAGCACTAGCATTGGGCACAAAAGTTCAAATACAGCACAAAGGTCCTGAGTTCAACCCCCAAGACTGGTGCATGAGTGCGTGCAAGTGCACAAGCACACACACACTCACACATTCACACACACAAATAAAAAATAAAAATAAAAAGCACATGAGCAATACTTGGTCACATGCCTTAAAACTAACTTGAAGCTAACTATCCCCAACCATCCCCGCACTGCAGGGGTGAAGAAAAGTCTTGCTTTGTATCTCAGAGGTGGGGAACTTCAAATACATGGACACCTTGCAAAAATGGGTAATGAGAACAAGAGAATGTGTGTGCCTTTGTAGAGCTTCTGTCACTCCCTCACCTTCCATTGCAGAGTACCAATTATTCACATCTGTCCTTCATGTTTATTACTTTTCTTCTTGTTTAAATCTCCCTTAATTCCCCAAATCTCGTGAGATGTGATTTCAGTTGTTTCTCCATCACCATGAGTAATGCTTGTGTCTTTTGCTCTTGTTCCACAAGCAGAGAACATCATTTCCGGAGCATTTGGGGCAGACAGTGGTTATGTCGGAGGTGTTTTGAGGGTTAGTAGCACACTACCCCACACAGCCATGGCTGGCTCTGTGAGCAGCTGCTGCATAATGAGACGATGATGCTGAGCCTTGCTGCTCTGGTATTGAAATCCCTGTTTTAGACCCTAGGTTGTTTGCTGGAGTGGTTCCTTAGTTCTTTGCTGGACTCTCGATCCTTCCTGGATAGTTTCCATGTGTGCCTCTCCATGAGTCAGCCTTAGAAAAGCCAATTTTGCTTTCTCTGTCAACTAATAGAAACTCTAATAGGCTTAATAGATGTTTTCTCTTTCTTCTTCCACTGACAACATAAATTTCCTCACTCCCATTATCCACACACATTTAATCTGCCAAACATAAATTATTTCCATTTATTCTTCCTCCTTCTCACTTCCCATTCTTATCATAAAAGAGGCCCGTATCCTGCCAACAGTTGATTCCTCCACTACCTCCATGGCCCCCGCACCTCTGTCTCTAGGGCCTCGTTCCATTGTGTTTCCTGTCTGCTCTCTTCCTTCCCACTCGCATTTGCACAATCCTCTTCAGAGATCAACACAATCCCTTAACTTGTGTTTTCTTCTGTATTTGTACACATCCACCTCTCCCTGTCGACCCTGCCAACACCCTGGGCTGTGGAGACAACCTTCAACCTAGTCTATATCCAATGTGCCCTGGTGGCTTCTCAAAAATCTGAGCTCCATCATGTCACAGCTCTGTTTACCGCACTGCAGTACTTTTCTCATCCCCTTCTGCTGGTCTAAATGTGTGAGCAGAGCCATATTCACAATGGCATGCCGAGACATACAGGGGAGTGTGTTGGAATTGCAGCAGGGTGTAAGAAACTCATGGAAACATTTCCCTCTGTGCATGTGGGCCTGCAGGAGTGTATGCTATTCATGACAGACTGAGCTCGAATGCCTATGTTGATTGGATTACTTTGATGGCTGGGTTGCCTTCACAAAAAAGACCCCACATGCACCCTAAGCTATTTCTCCTTGGTGATGACCTTTGGTAGATGTCTCTGTATGATAGAGCTCTATGCTAATCAGAATCCAGGACCCCCCTAGGCCTCACCTTTCTTTTCATCTGGCTGACAGAAAGCCACAAAGAACAAAGATTTCCATTTCCCACCCTTCACCCTAACTATTCAAAAGGAATGTGTGTTAGGGACTGCCATCCCCCAGGCTGGAAAGGCGGGGGAGATCTGCTTCCCAGAGACCTGTCCTTACTGTCAAAGAGGAGTGTGCTTCTGCCATCCTCCTTGATGAATTGCACACTGTCCTCTATTTCCTGTGACATGACTCATCATGCGTTTCCTGTGACATGACTTAGCATGTGATTCCTGTGACATGACTCAGCATACATTTACTGTGACATGACTGAGCATGTATTTACTATGTTATGATAGATACAGATGTAAATAGAGAGAGCTCATGAGAGTAGGATGGTTGTAGCACCAGCTGTTACCAGTGGGCATGAGCCCCCTTCTGAGGTCTCAGAATGCTCTGAACCCTAGGGGTAGAAGGTGTGACTCAGTGACAAGGGACAACATGTTTCATCTTACTCTTCATTGATTGTCTCAGCTCAGGGGACAAGGTTGCTGGTTTATATCACTTTTCCATGTTCATCATCAAGCAGTAATTTGGCTTATCTGCCACTAGATTTCTTCCATTCCTCCCTCTGTCCCTCCATTTTTCTTCCTTCCATCCTTTCATCTCTTTGTCTCTTCCTCTCTGTTGGTACCAGGGATTGAACTCAGGGGTTTGCATTCACTTAGCTTGCTTGCTAAGCTGGTATGCTACCACTTGAATCATGCCTTTGGCCCAACTTTTTGCTGGTTGTATTGGAGATGGAGTCTAATAGACACTTTTCTGGCTATGCTAGCTTCAAACTGTGATTCTCTGAGCTCATCCTCCTAGTTCATTAGGGTTAGAAGGGTGAGTCACTCCTGCGCTGCTAGGCCATTCCATTTTATATCAATCAGTGGCTAGGCTGCTTTCTTAGGAAGAGGAAGTGCCATTTTCTGAGAGTTCACACATTATGATGATCAGCGCTGTGGGACCCTTGTATGCTCAGCTCTCTGGGCACCTTTGGCACTGGAACACTGGTGTTGTGAAGATCTTGAACAGGACATGAAATCTCACTCTCTCTCTTTCTCTCTCTCTCTCAAAGCACTTGCTTTTCAATGGGGATAAGCTTCAACAATTTCCTTTAATAGATTTATCACTAAGACTCTAATCCATCCCCATGTCCCCTTGTTTGTTCTTACAATGTTGCATTCAAAGACAGCAACACCCTAACATTTCCATAATTACCAAGGATAACCTGAAAATACGAATTCATCTCTTAACACAATTATGGTTGATTGACTTTATTCAGATTGTCTATTTGGGCCAAGTCATCACAGTGACTATCTATATAAAATACTGTATGCCTCTGCCCTCTGCCCTTCTTCTCTCTGTCATCTTCTCTCTCCTCCTTTTATGGATGACCCTTGTTTGGGAACCTCTTTATTTCCCAGCCATGCACAGCTTCTATTTGTCTTTTGACACTCAGCCTAGACTTTCCTGAGACTACATGACTTAGTTTTATAGATGTCAGCTATGCATCAGTTAGTTCAGTTCAGGTGCCTGTAAATTCATGGTACCACCCAGGTCTCCTGTTCGAGGCCAGAAGGTGGGTGTGAAGACATGTCTGCCATCCTGCTTCTCTCTCAGCAACAGTTCCCCAAGCCGGTCTGCACTGCCCAAGCTGCATTGGAACAGCTAAGGAATGGGGATGGCAGGGGCAGGGGGTGGGTGCATTCCTAAGCCCTCCTCCCTAGGGATGAGGCACATGTAACTTGACAAGTCCTTCCAGGTAATTCTGAAGCATATTCAAGTTTGGAAAGCAGTGCAAGAAAAGGAAAGAATTTGCGAATACACTCTGTGGGTCCTGAGTCGATGTGTTCCATGTGATCACCATGAGGCTTATCCAAACTTTTGTGAGGACAATTAACAGAGCTTTTGTTTTATTGGACTGTCTTCAAGCATCTGTGCTATTTAAGGGTTGGGCACTCATAGCAGTAGAGGAGCTCTGACATGCGGAGAACAAGCTCCTGCCATTTCAAGTGCCAAAGGCCCAATCCAAGTCACACAGAGACTTCCAGCTTCTCTCAGCTTCCACTCTCCTGCCTGGAGTCAGTTTAGAACACCACTGAGCCACAGAATTGGATGCAAGGATTTGGTGAGGTGGGCTCAGACATTTTCTGGGTCCTGGCTCTGGAACCTTCTCTGTTACATAGAGTTCGATTTCCCCACTCTCTGTTCTTACTGGCAATGGACTCTAAGCCACAATGTTCTGCTGCCTGTTGAGCTGGTTTACAGCTGTCTTCTTTCTCTCCTGTTCACTCTGTTTGCAACCCTGTTTTGAAACTCCTTCTTAAAGACAGGTAGACAGACACAGTCCCATTGGGAAGATCCAACCATACCACAGCCCTACTGAGGAAGGATGCTGGCCCACCCAGCCTTTCCTGCCTTGGGACCCTCAGAGACAGCTCTGGCCTAAGAGGTTTCTGACCACCCCGGGAGGCTGAGGAGAGGCCTCTCCAGGGGCCTGTCTTATCTCTGTGGATTGATGCACCCTGTGATGGATTCCTGGAGGAGATCAGAGCTCTTGCTTGCTAGCCAGCAGAAACAAGATTTCAAGGCTAGTACTCTATGGCTGCATTAAACCTCTTTTTTTGTTCCTTTGAGGAAGTGGATGAGATTAAAGAATTGGAGTTGAAAAACTGCCCTAAGTTATTAACACAGAAATCTTTTCTCCTGGGATGTATCCAGGAGTCCAAAAGTCACAGGTGGACAATGTCCTTCAGGAGGCAGAACTGTGGAAACAACATGAAAAAAATGCAAAGGCACACCTTATTTACTAGAAATACTTAGTGTGATTGTTGAAAAGACAGCTGGGTGGGAATAATAGCACCCCAGAGCATTAGGAAGAAACCAGCCAGCCAGGTGTGTTGGCTCATCTGTCATCCTAGCTACCTGAGAGGCTAATATGGGGAGGTTTGTCATTTAAAGCAAGCCTGGGCAAAAAGTTCCTGAGACCTCCATCTGAATCAATAAAAATCTGGCTATGATTGTGTGTCTGTCCATTCCAGATATGCAGGAAGCATAGACAGAAGGATTGAAATCCAAGCTAAGACACTCTGTTAGAAAAGTAACTAAAGACAAAAGGGCTGCTTGTGTATCTGAGGTAGAGGCGTGCCTATCAAGCTCAAGCAAGGTCCTGAGTTCAAATCCCAGCACTACTGAAAAAGAAAGGAAGGAAGGAAGGAAGGAAGGAAGGAAGGAAGGAAGGAAAGAAGGAAAGAGAAAGCAAAGGAAGGAAGGAGGAAACAGAAAAAGAAGGGAGAGAGGGAGAAAAGGAGAGGAAGGAAGGAAGGAAGAAAAGAAGGAAGGGTATTTAGTATGTTTTAAAAGCCAAGCATGAACAAGAGGGAGAAGCCACCAGAGCTCTGTAATATGCAGTGGGAAGGCTTAAAAAAAACAAAACAAAAAGCCCTGACAGACTCCCTAGACAGCCTGTGCCCTTTAGGCAGTGATGGTTTGATGGACAATTCTGAAGGGGGCATGGCTTCAGCCAAGCCTCTAGTGTCTGGGGACCTTGTCATCCTGCCTTTTCTGTCTTCTCATCTGTGGCTTCCAGATTGTTTTAAGGCAGAATTTGAAGAAAGAAAACAGGAATACTCATGGATAAGGGCTTTTCTTTTCTTTCTTTCTTTCTTTTTTTTTTTTTTTTTTGCCATTTTAAAAAAGGTCACCACACCATGTAGCTAGTGTGAACCAGCGGAATTTCCTCTTTCCCGGATCAGGCTGCTGACAGAGGCACACCCAGACACAGGCAGGGGGACCCCTCTTTTCCTCTTGCAGTTTCTGGGGGCTCCACTAAAATCACAGCTCCACCTCCAAGTTTGGGTGAGGGAGGACTCCTTTGCTAGAACTTTCTTTACCCAGGTCTTTACACAAATGAGGCGTCTCAGTGTAAAAATTCAAGCCTTGTAAAACCATAGAAAGATGAAGGTTTGGTTTTTTTTAAAGTCATTCCAAATGCACTAAGAAATAAAATGACTATTAGCAGATAAGCAGGATCCAGCGGCTCCAAAAGCATAGAGACACAAGAAAGGACACCGAGTTTGGAAAATAGACCCAAGACTCATTTTAATAGAAATGGGATGGCACGTCACATAGAATAATATTTTTGGTAAAAAAAATATGAAATTTATCTTTCTCTGAATTAAACAGAAGGAAATGAAGTTGACTTAAGAATCAAACATTTGCTGAATTTCATGGTTTTAAAAAGTGAAAATACTATTAGATTCGACATAAACTCCTAAATGAAGGGAAATGTTAAAAAGATATTCAAAATAGATGTGTTTACTGCTGAAGCTGTATTTTAAATCAGTCTATACACCCCGTAGCCCTGTTTGCCCCAATGTCTATACCCCCAATTTCTGTATTTTCCTTGAAAAGTCTGTGGTCGGTAGTCTTATTGAATTAATCGGTCTTGTTTCACATACAATGAACACTTATCACCTCCTTGGGTTGTCCCAAATTATATATTCCAGCCACCCACTTTTCCCTAATGTATTTTTTTTCCAAGTCCCCAAATTGCTATCTATGTTTCTGTAAAACTGTTCCTTTGAGAACGTTCTTTTATTATTCTCTCATATTGGGTGGAGTACCACTTTTAGATGGTAAGGTTTCCCCTTTCTCCACTCCTTTCTTGTTTTTCAATCAGCTGCCCAATATGCTCCTCCAGAAGAAAGGCTTTTCTGAGTCAGATAAAGGATCCGAAAGAACCTTTATTTGTAGGAATAATAGTTTGGTTGGGGTGGGAATCTATTGTTCTCATTTCTCAGCGGGCATTTTTTTTTTTTTATCTAAAAACAATCTAAAGATATTGTGGTAGGAAAACTTTTATATTGCTGACTTTCTTCTTTTACTTCAATAGAAATAAAATTTGCATGGGGTGAAACATACAGATCCTAAAAGTATTGTTTTGTGAGTTTTAACAATTAACAAGACCCGTGCAATAGTGCTCATAGAGTAGTGTGAGCCACACCTCATTCTAACATGGTAATTTTTGCCTTCCATAGAATGTCTCTTTTGTTTTTCTTTTTCATTTTTATCAGTATCTATCAATTGTAGAAGAGAACCTTATTCTGACATGTCCACAAATGCACATCATCCACACCAACCAGACTTACCCCCTCTGGCATCTACCCCACCCCCATTCCCTCTTCCCCAACGATCTTTTGTTTCACAACACCAGCATAAATATTCTCACCACATACACCCTCCCTCACCCTCTCTATTTTCCCTGCCCCCACTAGACAAGGCTTAGATAAATGGAACCTCAAAATCTAGCTTCTTTTACTTCACCTATACTAATTTATATTATTACAAATTTAGGTAATAGATTCCTTGTTTCTGGTGAGCAATATGTTATTGTATGAATATGATAGTCTACCCTTGAATAAAATGGAGTGTCATATATGTTCTCTCTATGTAGATAGATGATAGCTATATATACATATATCCTTGAATCCAGTTGGTTATTTTTATTTTTTGCTGGTTGTGGGGCTTGAACCCAGGGCCTGGGTGCTGTCCTTGAGCCTCTTTGTGCTCAAGGCTAGCGCTCTACCACTTTGAGCTCTACCACTTCTGGCTTTTGAGTGGTTAATTGGAGATGAGTCAGTGAGAAGGGAGCTAAGTGTTAAGTTTTTGCTCTAAAGCTGCTTAATTTCTTGAAGCAAATTTACTTTTTAAAAGAAAAAGTCAGACCCATAAATAATGAGCTTATGTGAATTTAGATACAGAGCTTGAAAGAAGTGCTATCTGGCACTTACATGTCCTTGGTTTTGCATTTCCTACTCTTGCAGTCTTTCTGAGCCCTGAGCCTTTCTGCTTTTCTAAAGGCAGGTTATCTTCCTTTATCTTCATCCCATTGTGGCAGCAGACCCGAGAATGAGGCACCCTCCCATGATTCTAGCTTCTGGCCATTTTCCTACACACCTGCCATTCCTGTCTTCCAGCTAGCCACCTAGACACAGAAAACAAGTGTTCCTGCTGCTCCTGTCTAAATCTCTGCTCACAGAGGTGAGCCATAGGGAGGACGCTATTCACCACCATAGCCTCTAAGGTCTTCCCCACAGCCACAGATCCTTGGAACAAAGGGAGCTGAGATTACATACAGGTGTTTACTTTCCAAGTTCACCCCAGAGGCTCAGCATTCCTGACATTGGGACAGCTTCTCCACTTCAAGGTGTTTTAGAGGTGGAACACGGTAGACTTCTATGAATTGGGAGTAGGTTGAGATATATGTCTGGTTTTAGTTGGATTCTAACATGCTGGTTCAATCTGAGCAAGTCAATTCACCCTTGAAACTCGAAGTCCTCATCTGAAAAGTTAGTCCACTGAGTCACGGGTTGTAGATGTTCATTGTGCTCTCTGAGCACAACTTTCCTGCCTTTATGGCACTCTAGCTTCTGGGAAGCTGATATTAAAGGCAGTATTTACAGGTTCTGACTTTATGATTTCCAATTGAGTTTCGCTTAGTACTGGGAGCACTGCCAAGAGGTTAGAAAGGAGGAGGAGAGGGAAGTCGGGCTTATATTTGTTCAGCTCTTCGTCTGTATTATGGCAAAGCTGGACCTGGTTCACAGCAGTTGATTCATCACCCTTCTTGTGTTGGTTCTGTTGAAGTCTTTGCACTGGTTTAAGGGACTTTCCTTGCTGCTTTGGGCTGAGGCATGGTAACTGTACTGCTGTGGTACCAACCCCTGGGAACTGCATCCTCCTTCCTCCTTGTCTCACTTACTTACCGTGCCATGGTCATGAAAACCTTTGTAAAAGTTTCCCAGAGGATCCTGCTTTAGACAGGCTCTTAGCTTCTTGCAAAGAATCTGATTAATACAGTTCAGAGGACCCCTAGCACTCCAACAATATCTACCATTTTAGAATTCCGTGAAGGAGACTTGTACTGGGTTTAATCCTTTATCATTGCCAGAACCATTTCAAAGAGAGTTAAAATACTCCTGAGAAGATATATAGAAGATGTTTCCAGAGGTCAATGCCTGTGCTGTGTAAATATGTCAGCAGCCATTCATTGTCTCCATTCATATTTTTTTCAAAGACCTAGAATTGGCTCTTCCTAGGCTGCTTTCACTAAAGTTCAGTTCTTGAAAAGGAAAGCGTACAACAAAGAGAAAATCACAGTGCCTATGTCTGTCACTGGCAACGAACATGCACTTGTCTTGCATGTGGTTCAAAGGAGTGAAAATCAATATGCCCTTGCTCCGAGCTCCACACACAAAACAAAATGCTAATTGCTTTCAAATTGCAAGTGCTATTTGTAGTAGATTTCAACTTGTGAGTCTGCCTGTGGACATGCATTCTTTGAAAAAAAGGTTTATTAAGAAAGATGAGGTAGGGCTGGGGATACGGCTTAGTGGCAAGAGTGCTTGCCTCGTATACATGAGGCCCTGGGTTCAATTCCCCAGCACCACATATACAGAAAACGGCCAGAAGCGGCGCTGTAGCTCAAGTGGCAGAGTGCTATCCTTGAGCAAAAAGAAGCCAGGGACAGTGCTCAGGCCCTGAGTCCAAGCCCCAGGACTGGCCAAAAAAAAAAAAAAAAGAAAGAAAGGTGAGGTAATAATACTGAGATGTAAGTTCTCAGGAGCTTCCGTTTGAGGCTCAGTATTCAGCTTTGCCCTGGTATTTTGCTGTAATTACTTCAAATAAGTTAATCATATGTTATGATAGAAATAATTGGGGTGAATGTATAGTTAGAGATATTTATTCAAATAGGAAATCTTTGTGAGCGAATATAATCTGTATCCAAGTAGTATCACCAGGTGTCCAGGTATCTGGTGACCTGTTTACATGACAAAGGAGAACGAACTTGTTCTCTCTAAGATCAGGTTTCTAAGCCAGCAGCCAGGCAGCTGCTTTTATGTAATAGCTTATACAGCAATGAGTCTTCAGCATGTCGGAAAGATTTCAATCATTAAAATAACCATTAGAAGGAGACTTTTCAAAGGCATCCAATAGGAAATTTCAAGATAATTGGAAGGATTTCTCAGTAGACTTACATCAAAGATTACATCCGAAAAACAAGGAATAAATTCAGTGAATCTTGTTGCGAGGCACAAAGACAACTTTGAAGATTTTCCTGGAGAAGTAGTGGTTTCTTCAAAGTAAAGGTTGCAAAGGTGTCCTCTGAGCACAGCACAATTAAATCAATGTTTTTTAATTTGGAAAATTTGGAGTTGTTTCTCTAAGGGAAAGGAGCTACAGCACAACAAAATGTCTTTAAAATAATCAGTCTTTTTTTAAGTGATAATAAAAATATAGTTGTAAATAAAAACAAATGTGCTGGGCTGGGAATGTGGCTTAGCAGTAGAGTGCTTGCCTAGCATGCATGAGGCCCTGGGTTCCATTCTTTAGCACTACCTAAACAGAAAAAGGTGGAAGTGGCCCTGTTGCTCAAGAGGTAGAGTGCTAGTCTTGAGCAAAATGAGGCCAGGAACAGTGCTCAGGCCCTAAGCCCAAGCCCCAGGACTGGAAAAACAAACAAACAAACAAAAACCCCAAATGTGCTAAGTTTGCCTTGAGTTTTCAAGGCAAACTAGCCATCCATTAAATTTGAGGAACAAGAAGCAATTAATAAGTAGTACAGCAGATATTAAGGATTTAAATAACAGAAATAAAAGAACAGATCAATAAGTAAAATTCTTGTATTCTTGAAAATACTGCCACAAAATATTCATTAGGAAAGCTAAAAGATGATCAAACAGTATTACGTCATCAAGTACACTATAAAGAGAATAGGTATATGACTAAGCATAACAATTTCAAACATTTGTAGGATGATATGTTAAATTTGAAAGTCTGGATACTTCTATGGCTTTTGTTGTTGATTTTTTGTTTGTTTGTGTCTGAGATGGGAGTCTCTCACTGGGTAGCCCAAATGCCTCAAAATTTCGATTCTCCTGTCTCAGCCTCCAAACGCTGAATTAACATGCACATGTCACACTCAACTTGAATGTTTTTATTTATTACAAGCAAATTACTGAAGCTTACTTTAGAAAAATAGAAAGGACAAATCAGAATTCAGAAATGAATTCTGAATGTTGCTTATTACTTAAAGCTTGGGGACTATAGACATTCTTGATGTATACAGCCACACACAAACACACACACACACACACACACACACACACACACACACATGAATGCTGTGTGGATGGCAATGGTACATGGATGTGCTTTCATATAATTTTCATTTCTGAGTTTATTATGCATATATATATTTCTTACAAATAGAAACTTTTAAAAAATCGGTTGTGAGGTTTGAACTCAGGGCCTAGGGTGCTGTCCCTGAGCCTCTTTGTGCTCAAGGGTAGCACTCCACCACTTGAGCTACAGCTCCTTCTGGTTTTTAAGTGGTTAAATGGAGATAAGAGTCTCCTGGGGACTTTTCTGCTCTGGCTGGCTCCAAATTAAGATCCTCAGATCTCAGCTTCCCAAGTAGCTAGGATTACACGTGTGAGCCACCAGCACCCAGCTTACAAATAGGTATTCTTAATTTACCTTCTTAACACATTTATATGCATTGTACTCTATGTGGCTAATTTTATGAAAAAAAATCTTGAACTTTCAGTGGATAGAGGAATTTTTTTTTCAGGCTAGTGTGCTAATGTATGAAAATAGAGTCCTTTTTTCTTTTATGAAGTATTTTGGATTAAACCTTCTCATGCAGGTAAGTAAGTGCCCTACCTCTTGAGCCATACTCCTAGCTCCAAAGACAGGTGCTTTTAAGAATGAGACAAAATAAAGGAACATTTAGTTTGTTTACTGTCATTTGTTATTTCAAGCAATGTGTGAAGCATAAGAAAGTATAGAAACATTTAAAGAGGTACAGTAAAAGCATCTGGCAAAATCTCTGGCAACTCTCAACATGTTAGAAATGGGATGAGCACATCTCAATATGATAAAGGCTGTATCAGACAACAACCTTTTGTTGTGGTATACAAAAACTGCACAGATTTTCTTTAAAAGATCAGTGTGAAGGGCTGGGGATATGGCCTAGTGGCAAGAGTGCTTGCCTTGTATACATGAGGCCCTGGGTTCGATTCCCCAGCACCACATATACAGAAAATGGCCAGAAGTGGCGCTGTGGCTCAAGTGGCAGAGTGCTAGCCTTGAGCAAGAAGAAGCCAGGGACAGTGCGCAGGCCCTGAGTCCAAGCCCCAGGACTGGCAAAAAACAAACAAAAAAAAAACAACAAAAAAAAAAACAGATCAGTGTGAAGACTTAAACATCTTTTCTTCTGAGATCAAGAATAAGTCAAGGATAACCACTTTGATTATTTCTATTCCAAGAAATAGTAGAATTCCTAATCAAACCAATTAAGCAAAATGAAGTAATGGCATCCAATTTAGGCAAGAAGAAGTTAATTGTCTCCATTTGCAAATGCCAGAATTTTAAATGTAGAAAATCCTAAAGATTCCTCACAAAATGAGTAGATCTAACAAATCGATTTAGTAATATTTTTGGGAAACAAAATTATTTATTTGTCTATGTCTGTCTGTCTCTCTCCCTCTCTATGTCACATTTCTATACACTAACAGGATACTCTCTGAAAGATAAATTAACAACTCAACACCATTTATAATAGTGCAAAATACTTAGACGTAAATTTAGTCAAGAAGGTAGAATATATTTGCAATTATAATATCTTGACAATTATACAACCTTAGTGAAAGAAAGAACCACAAATAAATGGCATAATAACCCCTGTTAATTGTTTGAATGCATGGATCTATTGACCAGTTGGTCCACAGATTTAATGCAATCCCTGTCAAAAGTGCTCTATTTTGTTCCCATAGAAATAGATTTCACTAGGCTAAAATTTGTGTGTATGTACAAATGACCCCAAGTAATGAAAGCAATCTTGAGCTCAAAGAACAAAAGTGGAGGCATCACACTGCCTGACCTTAGAATCTGCTCCAAAATGATTGTAACACAAACAGTAGGCAACTGCCCCTCTCCAAATACAGATTCCAATAGAACAGAAAAGCAAACTTGGAAATAAATCCATGCCCTTACATTGACTGATATTTGACAACGTTCCAAGTTCACCCACTGGGCAAAGGATAGTCTTTCACAATACTAACTGGTTCATGCACAAGAAGGGAGAAGATCCCTATCTCACCCCTATATATACACAACTTACAGTGTCAGCTAGACATAAGGCCTGAATCCATATACCTACTAGTAGAAGCTCAGGGAAGCTTTCTGGCACCCATGAACCTACTAGTAGGAGCTCCGAGAAAGCTTCCTGACCTTGGGCTTAGCCCAAGATGGCTCTGAGGTCACAGGCCCAAATGTAGGAAGAGCCCAAGGTGGCTTCCTAAGACTATGAAAGTTCTACATATCCAAAAAACAATAAGCAGTGAAGAGATAAACTGTGGAATGGACAAAAGCATGTGCAAAGCAAATGTTTTGATGGCAAAAGGATAATATTCACAACATATAAGAAATTCAAGGGCTGGGAATGTGGATTAGCAGTAGAGTGCTTGCCTAGCATGTATGAAGTCCTGGGTTCGATTCCTTAGCACCACATAAACAGAAAAAGCCGGAAGTGGGGCTGTGATTCAAGTGATAGAGTGCTAGCCTTGAGCAAAAAGAAGCCAGGGACAGTGTTCAGGCCCCAGAACTGGCAAAAAAAAAAAAAAAAAAAAAAAAAAAAAAAAAAAAAAGAAAGAAATTCAGGCAAGCAATAGTAAAAAGCAAATATTCCAGTTAAAACTTGCAAAGGCTCTGAACTGGTCGCTATTAAAGGTGGGCACACACATGGCCAATGGTTACAGGAAGAGGTGGGCAAAATTACCATGCATCAGGCAAATACAAATTAAATTCACAATGAAATGCACCTGTACCAATGGAGTCTGTCAAAAAGATAAAAGAGCCAGGTGCTGGTGGTTCACGCCTGTAATCCTAGTGACTCAGGAAGTTGACATCTGAAGATCACGATTTGGAGCCAGCCGGGCAAGAAAGTCTGTGGGACTCTTATCTCCGATTAAAAAAAAAAAAAAAAAAACTCAGAAAAAGCTGGAAGTGGCATTGTGACTCAAGTGGTAGAGTGTTAGTCTTGAGCAAAAAAGCTCAGGGATAGCACCCAGGCCTTGAGTTCAAGCTCCAGGACCAGAAAAAAATAATTAGAAGAAGACAAAAGATATGTTGGAAAGGACATGGTGTAAAGGATATATTGGGGGAAAAAAAAGATATGTTGGAAAGGACATGGTGTAAAAGATATGTTGGGGAAAAAAAAGATATGTTGGAAAGGACATGGTGTAAAAGATATGTTGGGGGAAAAAAGATATGTTGGAAAGGACATGGTGTAAAAGATATGTTGGGAAAAAAAATATGTTGGAAAGGACATGGTGTAAAAGAAAGCCTTTTAAACTGTCAATAGAGATATAAATTACTTGGCAGAGGGGAACAGCATCAAGACTCCTCAAAAATTAGAAATAGGGCCAAACATTGTCACCTGTGCTATACTCCTATCTAGCAGAGACAGGAAGGATTTGTCAAAAAGTTCATGAGACACCCCACCCCCAACATCTCAAGCAATAGCACACACAGGAAACATAAATAAAAACATTTTGACACAGGCCAGCCTGAACAAAAGGGAGACTCTACCTCAAAATAAGGAGTGAGACTCAGGGGTAGAGTGCCTTCCTAGCAAAATGTGAAGCCACTGGGTTCAAATTCCAACATCGTTGTGTTGGAACTCCTATATAATCCCACAATTCCATTTGGAGTATGTGTCAGAAGAATATGAAGAGATTATACTGCTTGTGATCTAAAGTCAGAACAAGGGTACTCTATAAACTTCCAGACCAAGGGCTGGAGTGGGGTCTAACAAGTTTAAGGCTTGCAACAAGGAGTGGCCTATGCACAGGATACAGGTGTCTGAGGTTCCAGTATTATAATCTGTTATGCCAAGCACCAGTGGCTCATGCATGTAATCCTAGCTACTCAAAAGGCTGAGACCTGAGGATTGTTTGTTAAAGGCCAGGAAAGTTTGAGCAGGAAAGTTTGTGAGACTCTTATTTCCAATTACCCAACAAAAAGCTGAAGGTGGAGGTATGGCTTGAGTGGTAGAGTACCAGCCTTGAGCAAAAAAGCCAATGAAGAGCACAAAACCCTGAGTTCAAGACCCAGTTTGGCAAACCCAGAAAAAATAAATTCAATTATTTTAAAGTTACTTAAAATAAATTCTAAGTCAGGATAATTAGGAAATATTTAGAGTATTTAAAGATGGAAATGGTGCTGTGGCTCAAGTGGTAGAGCACTAGGAAAAAAGCACTGAGGAAAAAAGCTCAGTGACAGCACCCAGGCCCAGAGTTCTGTTATGCCTAGATTTCCGGTCCCCAAAGACCACCAAGGAGTCGATACTGATGCAAATGCACGAGAGTCTTTATTGCAAACTCGAGCCTGGACTCCCAACCGTCACCAACACAGCAGATCTGGATTGAGAGTCCCCACCCTCAGAGAGGCAGGGTTTTTATTGTGATTACAACAGGAGCAGGGTATTTCCAACTTGGCAGATACTTGATTGGATGGCATTTAGCAAGCAAGTCTTGTCCTATTTCTACTGGCTATCTACCCTTTCAGTTATCTATTTTGGCTTTGATATTGGGAACTGGCCTCGATATCAGGAATTGATAACAGGTGGTCACGTAGCACTGATGCAGGGGGTTAATGCAGGGGGTAAAGCAAGTCACAAATGGGTTAAGCAAGCCGTTTACAGAAGCAGAATATTGCGGTCAGGCTGACCTAATATCAACTTTATTTTAACAATTGCGACCATGTTTCCCCATTACCACTAAGCAAGCTTGAGCAGGATAAAACAATCTAGTACTCAATCATAAGTAAGCCAACCCAAGAGTTACCATGGCATTTCTACTACTATTATGGTTATTTCTATAGTCTATGACTATGATCATTTTTTACAGTCTATTACCATGGTTGTTACCCAGGTACAGAGGTGAACAAGTGCTCCCTACATTTTTAAATGTCAAACTATAAGAAACTAGTCTCACAGGTGGGGGTGCAGCCCTCTAGCATGGAGTCATCACCAGAGTTTAGAAGCTGTTATAATTTTAACACTAAAACTTATATTTACTTACTCCAGTTTTCAGGTCAGCCCTAACAGTTCAAGCTCCAGGACTGGTACACACACACACACACACACACACACACACACACACACACACACACACACGAGCTACAACCTTAACAAATAAAAACATTTCCATAGCAACACAAGGTTTAATGAAGGAAAACACCCAATTTCAGTAGCTATCCCACTGCTACCTACTTGTGCTCCTTTTTTTCTGCTTATGAAAACAGTGGTTTAATTATTTATGCACAAAAATCCATTCGAAGTTTTCCCACAGTTCCTCTCTCTGCTCTTTCTTGTTTATGTGTGTTCTCTGTCCCTTTACATGAGTCAAAGATTACATAAATGTCTCTGGAGATGCAGATGAAGGTGTGAGAGTTGGGAATTATTCTCTATTCTATCTGATCTGACAAGTGACATTGATTTCTATAAATGGGCTGAACTTCCAGTGAGGCTGCAGGACAAGGATTATGTATGTGTATGGTATAAAATCATCTGCTTCCTTTTCCCCCAATTTCTCTACTTCCCATGAATTTCCCCTGGGTTCTATTAAACAATGACAAAAAAAAATCACAACAACTGTTTTTTATTGAACTCTGCAGTCAGAGTCTATAGCACACACTTTTTCTTACTCTAGTGAAGTGTGCTCAAGGTTATAGAGCTAACAGCCATAAATAGAGAAAGCAAAAGAAGCTGCATTAACCACCCCCCTCACCCCCGCCCTGGAGCTCTGCTCCTGCCTCTGGAGCCTTAGCTGAGCGGCTATGCTGAAGAAGTGGTTCTTGCACTTGTCTCTTGCTCTTCAGAACTTCTCCTCCTCACTCTCTGATGCTGGGGAAAAATATTTCAATAGACTTGATTTTTTGGAGCTGTTTTAGAGTGACAGCAAAACTGATCAGAAAATATAGGCAAAATCTCAGTCATTTCAGGATTCCATAATTCATTCTCACAGCCTGAGTGGCTGAATTTTTTTCCTTACTTCTCACAGTTCTGGATGCTTGGAGGTCCAAGATCCAGTAGTTTCCAGATGTGGGGCACTAAATCTAACAGTTTAATGACCCCCATCAAAGAACATTCTGCCTAAAGGTAGCTGCTGCAGGCAGTCTTTCCAGCCCCTTCTTCTCTTTATGACAGGAGACCCATACAATTATTAGTGGGGAGGTCCCCACCCTTCACCTTGGCTCACTTCCTTGTTCACTTCTCACCCTGAAAACCCAGTCTTGCCTCTAACCCAGCCACCCTTTGCTCCTCTAATTTCCCAAGAGTAAAACATGCAGGTTTGCTATTCCCTGACCCCAACTGTCTGTGTTCCAGACTTTCCAGAACCTAAAGAGCACTTTTCCCAAGTCCCTGGAATCTTTATTGCATCTTCATGAACACTTCAGTGGACATGACTTTGAGAGAAGAGAATAATGGAGACTATCAAGTTAACATGAAACCATCAGTATTGGAGCACTGGAGCAGCCATGGGAATGTTTCAGACTCTCCACAACCAAATAGCCTCATGCACAGGCCATCTCTCTAGCAATCTATAGTGATGTCTTTGTCAGCTTTACGTTACTCTCACGAAATACCTGCGGCAGGCTGCATAGGAATGAAGGAAGCTCATTTAACTTAGTGTTGGGAGTTTGGGGCACGGTGCTGGCATTGACTACGTTCTGGTGAGGGTTCTGGGGAATGAGGGTGGTAGCAGGTACAGCAGCAGATAATCCCATCTCAGTGCAAAAACCTGGAGAGAAAGAATGGCTGGCCTTGGTGCAGGCTTTCCTAACAACCACTTCTGAAAAGTTGCCCCTAATTAACTCAAGCTTCTTCACCATCCCAGCATTTCCCAGGGAGCTGTCTTGTGGGGCTTTGCGGGAAGGATGAGGGAGCAGGGATTATCAGCAGAGGGAGAGCTACACTGCCCAGAATAAGCCTCTCACACGATATCACTCAATCCCAACTCCATCCCAACATATCATTCCATTGACACTAGGTTTGTATTTGTAGCCCTCCATACCACCTTTGAGGACATCAGCTTTGGTTACTTGGATGACAGATATAAGAAGAATCATCTTTTCCTGCACAGACATTGTTCTACAGTTATCTCAGGGCTGTGTACTGTCTCACAGTTGTGGATACTCAGTGACTTTCTTTGTAACTGCCATTACTTTTCTCTGTAGAATACCTTGTTCTGATGTAAGTCCTATTTAACCTTCTCTTCCCCTGTTAAATCACCCTGGGGAAAATATTTGGATATCTCATCTTTTGTTTGTTTATTTATTTATTGTGCCAGTCCTGGAGTATGAACTCAGGGCCCAGGTACTATCCCTGAGCTTCTTTTGCTCAAGGCTGGCACTTGGTCTCTTGAGCAAAAGCTCCACTTCCAGCATTTTTTTATAGCAAATTGGAGATAAGAGTCCCATGGACTTTCCTACCTGGGCTAGCTTCAAACCACGATCCTCAGATCTCAGCCTCTTCGAAAGTAGTTAGAATAAACAGAACTAGTGTCTCCAATCCTAACTCAGCAAGATCTTTTCAGCAAAATCATTCCTCTTGGTATTTTATTCTCTCCCTAAGGGAAGTTATGAGTCAGACAGATCTGAACTGAGATAAAGACATTGAGTGGAGCAGGTGCCTTCCATCTCCTGGAGGGAATGAGCTGGAGGGAAGAGGGAAGAGAAGGGAGTAGGTGGAGAGACTGGATGACAAAGCTGATCAACTTCTTCTGCCTTGAGGCTGGGTTTTAATATTTTGGCATCGCTATTTAATTAGACATATGGAGGATTTTCAGAGAGTCTATCTTCCTCACAACCAATGAAAGTAAGAGACCCTTCCAAAGCCAGACTAAAATGCTGTTTTGGACAGCAGTGTGCAAAAAATGCGTAGCAAAGCTGTGCCTTGGTGCCAACACTGGCACTCACTGGGCTTGTACACAAAGAGGGTTGAACTTCTCAGGGTCTCCCACCCACCAGACAGGCAGCCTGCCTGCCCTCTTTACCATTTCCAACCCAATGGGGTAGAGTTTTCCTTGCACAATTTACCTGCAAGGCACATTGAGTGTAAGCAATTTGTGCAAGGCCACAAAACTAGTAAGTGACAGGGCCAGGGGCTGAATTTGAATTCCCCAGTTTTGTGAGCCAGGATCAAGTTTTCCTTCATTGAATTAAGGCTGCAGCCCCCCCCAAAAACAATGGCCTGAGGGCCAAAGGCAGTCTGCCTGCCACCTCTTGTCAACAATGTAAACTCAGTCATTCAAAGGCGTTCGTGGCTGCTTTGGGCCTAGGATGGCACAGGAGTAGCTGTGACAGGGAGTGGATGGCTCATAAAGCCGAAAACATTGCCAGCCTTGGGCCTCATGCTCACTGGGTTTTCTTGTGAAAGGCTGGAGGCTGGTACAATCCCTTGCAGACTTCCATTTGCACTTACAACATGTGGAGCTCTGGTCACAATGCAAGCACTAGCTCAGGAAATCTGTGGAGGAGCCTGTGAGTTGGTGTCTCAGTTACAGCTCTGTGGACCATCTTAGCAATGGTGTTAGGATCTGTATGACCCACCACAAGAAGAAATACACCAATGTTGTCCCCCAACTAGCTCAGTTCTGCCTCATTGAAAGAATCATGGCCAGCAGGAAGGTCATGGCTGTGTCCACGGTCCCATAACCCCTCAGTGGCGGGACTGAAGGCTGCTGGTGCAGGGCCAGCTTTCCTTGTGTCATCATGTTTGCAGTGCCTCCCATCTCAGGCTCCAAGGCCACATAGCATGATTCCCTGTGGAGCTCTGAAAACACTCAGTACTCCTCTTAGAAATGCCTGGTAATAGGTCTCAGGCAGCAATTTTTCACTTTGGCTTCACATGGAGGGATTTTCAAACATCCTGATGCCTTGGTCCCAATTCAAAAGAAATACAGCAGAATCTCTGAAAGTACAAGCCAGACAGAAATAATCCATGCATGAGAATCACTGACCTAGGACGATGCTGGACAGCCAAGATCGTAGCTTATGGTGTGCCTAGTTCCCAAATGGCTCCATGATGCAAAGAGAATTAGGTACCACCCACACCTGGTGTCATACAGTACTGCCAGAAGCAGGAGTAGCAGCATCTGAGTTACAGAGCTTATGTCTGGACATCATCATCCATGTCAGCCAGGCTTGGACATACAGCTTCAGTGCAGAGACTAAGCCAAGTCCCTGTCCCTAGCCAGACAATGGAAGCCAAGCCGGATCTGTCAAGGGGGAGGGGGGTGGTGGTGTGGGGGAAGGTTGATGTTCTTGTTCATTCTAAATCTGCTCTTTTTAAAGGATGCTTTTCTAAATAGCATCTTTCTTCCCAGATTCATATGAGGGAATATGTACACAGATCCACCAATCCCTACCCACTGGCCCCCCAGGGCAGTGAGAGTCACAACTGGAATCTGTACCTGGCAAAGCAAGGGAAAGAACTTGCAGAAGAACTAGAGGACTCGGTGCAGCATCTCTGCCTTTGCAGCCCCTGGAGTGCAGATTTAAACAGTATGATTAATAAAGCAATTCACACCTGAGCTTGTTCAAACAGAGTGGAATCTCTTTAATCTTCCTGGCTTTGGAGGCCATGGCTTTGTGTTTCCTTTGCCCTCAGAGTCCTGCTTCCTCTTCTGTTTGTCTTGGTGGTTTTGTGACCCTGGAAGTCAGCGTCAGGTTTCCTGCTCTTCTGCGGCTTCTGGAACTAGATTCTGAACGTCCAAGCTCTTTGTATACCAGCGAGCTGGCCTGGAAGCGTCATCTTGCTTCAACACTACGTCCCAGCCTCTTTTCTCACTTTTTATTCCTTTGTTTAACTTTACCTCTTCGTTCCACATAGATTCTATGGATATCAGCAACTACTAGAGTTTCCCTAACCAATTTCCAAGGAAGAGAGTGAACCTCAGAACCACAGAGTACTCATTATTAAAGTCCCACAAGTGGTCAGTAAAGCAGTAAGAGTGTACTCTCCCTAGCTCACCGCAGGCCTCTGATTTTTCACTACAGGCTCTGTCTTGAGCCAGATTTTCTCTTCCACTCTGATTCAGAGGGATTACACCCAGGGAAGGGAATCAGGGTCCTTTAAGGTTCACCCAGGGAACTGGACATGAGCCTGCTAAGTTAGATGGAGTTGCTACAGGAAAAGCTGGTAGGAGAGTGGAGGGTCAGCTCTGTTTTCTTCCCTTCACCAAGACTCTAGAGTGGACCACGAGAAAAAGGAGCTGTGTGATGTCAATGAGAACACAATTTCTTTATCAATGTAGGATGTAATCATTTAAAAACACTATAAAAGGCAGTGTGTATATCCATAAGTAAGGTTTACTCCAAGAGTAAAGTCTACTCTCCTTAAGTCTGAACACAGAGTTTAGTAGGAATGAATTCACTCACCTGCAGAGAGACTTAGGGTACAGAGAAAGCTGAGTGTGCCCTGAAGCTTTCAAAATAACCCCAGCTTGGGCTACCAGAAGTCTCTTTTCTAGCTATTTTACTTCATCGTCTGACTTGCATTTCCACTTGTTAGAGGCAAAGTTCCTCCTCCCCAATGGCTACCTCCTTGCAGCAAACCCCAGGTCCCCAGGGATTCTGAGGCCTCCCACGCCACCTCCACCTTCCTCCTCTTCCTTAGGCTGACATTTCCTACCACTGCAGCAGTACAAGAGGCATCACACACAAACCAGTGTCTCGAAGGTCAGGATATCCAACCCCAAGGGCGGGAGAGGCAGACAGGTGACCGGGCTAGAGCTAAGATCACAGGTCTTGATCCCCCACCCAGCTTCATCCCACCACATCTCATCATTGCTCCAGGCAGCATAGAAGAAATGGCAGGCTGGGAAAGGCTGGCTCTGAATAAAGCAGATGTGATTGACAGCCCAGCACCATCTCTCACCAATGGGGAAGGACACGGAGCAGTAGGATACATCGTGCTTTTTCTTGTGCTTTGCCACGAGAATTATAATTCTCAACAAGCAACTCTGAAAGTATGAAAGGAGACAGTAAGGAAAGTGCCCAGGACTACAGAATTGCTCAGCAAGCATAGCCCTTTCCCTCTCCAGATGTGCTCTACAAGTGTCCGTCTTCCTCTCTGTACTAGAGCTGAGCCCTTGTTTAAAAAATAATAAAGGCAGAGGATCAGATCTTAAAAATGGGTATTACCCATAAATCTGAATGCCTGATCACCTCCAGGAACTTCACAGAATGAATGAACAAATGGCAAGCAAGGGAAAACATTTCCAAGTGCATGAAGATTCAAAAGTCAGTGTTGACTTCACCTGACATATTTTCATCATGTAGAAGAGGGAACAGTTGGAATTCTTCTCATTCAACACTGTTCCTTTGGCATTGTAATGAAGAGTAGAACCCTGGCTTCTCATCCTCAGACCACAGCCTTTGCCCACCACCTATGCTGGCATTCAGGACTAGAGAACAGGATTTATAGTTTATGAGAATTATTTTACTTATGAGGTAGCTGAATTGAGGGTATAAATGAAGTCCTGCATAATAAAAAATTATTCCTATTGTTATTAGTATTTTAACTCTCAGAGTACAGTTGTACAGTTGTTCAAGTTCTCTCATGATTCCTTTATTCATTCATTTCCTGTGGCCTTCATGATGTCATTCCTTTCTTTCTTTAATGGAGCCAATTTTTCCCCCTCTCCTAAGGACTTGCAAGCAACACGCATACTTCACAGCTGGTAGAAGCAAGACCTCCCACCAAACACTGCCAGCTTAGTTGCTATGGTGATAAATGGTTTAAGAAAGTCTCATTTATTTGGAAATATATTTAGAAATAATTGAGACTCTTGAGAGCAAATTGTCCTAAATTTCCTCCATGGTAGTGCTTGATATATTTTCTTCAGGGAACCAATAGCCATCAAAGGAAATTTCCCTTAATCATGGTAGCTCAGTAGTTTGTAATGGGTCTCAACTTTTCCACAATTAAATCTTGGACTAGCAGGCCCTGGATAGCAGACCTGGGCTTAGCAGGACTGGGCTAGCAGGCCTGGGCTTAGCAGGACTGGACTAGCAGACCTGGGCTTAGCAGGACTGGACAAGCAGGCCTGGCCCCACTTCAGCAAATACCCTTCGGATCTTGTGATCACTCCCTCCAGAGACTAAGAGATATCCTACCTGGTGGATGGTGTTTCCTACTCAGATTCCATCACCTTTATATAAACAGGAATTCTGAGCCAATTTGACACTGTGCATACGTATGTACTGGGGTGTCCTGTGTCACAGGACTTTGCTTACAGAAGCGCCACTTTCAATCCTCTCACTAACATGTGTGGAAAATTCTATTATGGTGCTCATTTTATTTCTGAGGAACCCAAGATTTAATAGATTGGGAGACCCGCTTGGCAACACTGTACTGGGTTGGGAGTTGATCTTTAGAGAGGTTGGGGTTTAGGGCCAGGATGTGCCATTCACATCTGGCTAACAAGAGCCAACGCTTGACCTCCACTACTTCACAAAACAGGATTCCTGTTCTAACAGTGATCACATGATAGGAGAAAAATATTTTTCCTCTCCTACTGTTTACTTAGCATCAATTAGTGGTATACAAGGTTTCATTTGACATGTCCATCTATGCATACAACGTACCTTGATCAGATTCACGCCTTCCCTCACTCTCCCACCTCCTCCTAACTCCTCAACGCAATCCCAGCAAGCTTTACACTGATATTTACACACACACAGACCTGTAGCCTGACCACAGCCAACCTCCTTCGTCCTCTTCTGCCACCTTGCCTGGCCAGCATAACAGATAGCACCAAGATTGCATGCCTGCCATTCGTTTCTTAAGTGGATGCTACCAGTCCAAAGCAGTTTCACCATGGCATGTCACACACGTATGTGCATCTCTTTAATCAGATTGTGCGCCACCTTACTCCCACCTTCCCCGGCACCTACCCCCTGTTACTCACAGCTCTCTGTGAGTTTGGGTTTGTCATTTCCATCACAGATGTGATATGTATCAGTATGGTTCCATCACTTCTTCACTCAAATCTCCTCACACAAATATAGTATATATACAATCACAAACATGCCATATACATTTACATGATTCTGTATGTGTTTACACATGTATCTCCTAGTTCTAGCATCCACAGACAAAACATTCAATCTTTGTCTTCCTGGACCTGGCTTAATTTGATTAAGATGACAGTCTCTGGATCCACCCATTTTCCTGCAAAGGATACACTTTCATTCTTCTTTATGGTAGAATAAAACTCCACCCCGCATAGGTACCATATTTTCTTTTCTGAATATTTTCATTTTCTTTAAGTGGTTCTACAAAGGAGTTGCCATTTGATAAAGCGGTAGGAATACAGCATCTTGATCAGTGCTGCCCCTTTCAGCCTTCTCACCCACCCCTCCCATCCTACCACTTCCTTCACTTTTCTTTTTTTTTTTTTTTTTTGGCCAGTCCTGGGCCTTGGGCCTGAGCACGGTCCCTGGCTTCTTCCCGCTCAAGGCTAGCACTCTGCCACCTGAGGCACAGCGCCCCTTCTGGCCGTTTTCCATATATGTGGTGCTGGGGAATCAAACCAAGAGCTTCATGTGTAGGAGGCAAGCACTCTTGCCACTAGGCCATATTCCCAGCCCCCCTTCACTTTTCTTAATATTTAGGTTATGGTAATGGTTTTTTTTTGTCATTTAACAAAGCAACTTATGTGTTCAATGCATCTTGATCTATGTCATTCCTTCAACATCGTCACCCGCCTTTGATCCACCCCTTCTCTTATTTTTCTCAGTTCTGTGTTCCACATTTTCTTGATCCATTCATCTGTGGTGGGCACCCAGGCTGTTTGTACAACTTGGCAATTGTGGATAGTGCTGCAATGAATATAGGATACAAATACCTCACAAATACCGGAACTTGACTCCACTCTAGAAAAGTTTAAGTTGGGATGTCCAAGAGCAATAGCACTGGGTCTTATTTTTAGGTTTTTATATTTATATTTTTGGAATTTTCAGTTTTCTATTTATAGTGTTTTGAGGGGCCTTCACCCTAATTTCTGTAGTGGCCTCACTGGCTTCCTTTCCCCCCAGCAGGGTATGTGGATCCCCTATTCCTCATATCATCTCCATCTGTGTGTCTGCCTTTCTATGAACTTTATGCATCTCTTTCTCTGCATCATAAACAATGGCTAGGCTGCTCCTCCTTCCCAGGGGTTTCTTGGGGCTTGTTTTATGTGGTTTCATTATGATCTTTCCACACTACTCAGTTCTCCTCCTGACATATATGGATTCCTGCACACATGAGCCAAGCATGGCTTTGAGACCAGATCTTCTAACTCAGTCCTCTTGGAGACAACATGTGTCACTTCTGGGCACAACATAAGCCCTGGTATGAAACAAATCACATTGTCTTCCTCTGCCGAGTTGTCCATAGAAGCATATGTTCAGACAGAGGCTTCATCAGCCAGCGTTCTTGAACTGAGGGCATTGACAACCTACTCTGCAATTGCAATGAGAAGAAGGAGGAAGAGAAGGAGGAGGAGGAGGAGAAGGGAGAGGAGGGGGAGAGGAAGGAGGAGGAGAAGGGGGCAGAGAAGGAGGAAAAGGAGGAGGATGAGGAGGAGGAGGAGGAGGAGGAGGAGGAGGAGGAGGAGGAGGAGGAGGAGGAGGAGGAGGAGGAGGAGGAAGGGAAGGGTAAGAAGAATAATTTTTGTTCTTTTCAGCCATTATGATTTTTGTTTCTGTAGCACAGAGTTTCAGAGTCTGATAAATAGGGCTTTGGAAATTCTGCCCATTTTATTCTCAAGTCATGTCACTGGGGTTAAGTATTCTCTTGGGCAGAAAGAAAGTCTGAGAGAGTCTGTGTTCTCTGGAGACGGATTCTACATCAATGCCATGAAGCTCATGGTCACCTCATGTCTAGTCTGCCTCTTCTCAAAATACTGTATGGAAACTGTGTTTACTCGATCACCTTGTGTGGTGTTTGTATTTACCTGTGGTCAAACATAACAACACTAGCTTTCTTCTTTTGGCCAAGATGTTAATCACAGATGCAGGGACAAAGCTGAAACAATCCGTGAGAATCACAACCCAGGTGTTCTTCCAGTTTCCAAATGTGTGCTGAAGTATGGCCGTCCTGTTCCTCTTTGACATAGGGCAGTAATAGTTCTACATGATAATGAGAGGAAATTGAGGTCTGAAATTGCCAACTCTAAAAGCTGCTCATGTTTTCAAGAAGATGCCAGTTATTTTTCCTGGCCAGAACTCTGTGAAAGAATTTGTCAAACATGGAGCAATTTGTGGTAACATCTGGTCTTCTATTTGGTTGGACATAGAACTTTCTGCAAACATTTCCTTGTAGCTCTTGACTGCCTGCCTCCTCAGAGTGCTGCCTTCTAAGCCTCTCCTATACGAACTTCAGTCCTACGTTTCTCACAAGGTAAGATAAAGAATTAGTTGGGATCCCTGTCCATGAAGGAAATGTAAATCAAAACAGTTCTGACATTCCATCTCACCCCAGTTAGTGTGGCCAACATCACAAATTTAGGCAACAACAAATGTTGGCAGGGATGTAGGGGTAAAGGAACCCTTTTGAACTGTTGGTGAGAATGTAAGCTAGTATAGCCACTCTGGCAATCTGGAGGTTCCTCAAAAAGCTAACATAGACCTTCCCTATGACCCAGCCATACCACTCCTGGTTATCTACCCAGAACATCATAAGCCAGGATACTGTAAAGACACTTGCACATCCATGTTCATTGCCACACTATTTACAACAACCAAGTCAGGGAACAGCCCAGATGCCCTACAATAGATGAGTAGATCCCCAAAATATGGTACCTATACACAATGGAATTTTACACAACAACTATAAAAATAATATTATGTCATTTGTAAGGAAATGGATGGACCTAGAACAAATCATGTTAAGTGAGATAAACTAAGCTCAGAGAGAAAAACAGAGCATGTTTTCTGAAGCTAGAACTAAAATGCACCAGGACATAATAAATTATATAGGGCTTTAAGCATTCACACACAGTGATAGCAAAGGAAGATACTCTTAGCGAGGAACACAAAGGTACAATGCCTATGTACTTATAATCATATAAAATAATATTAATTGAAGTTTCCAAGAAGTAGAAACAAGAAGGTTTTTTTGTTGTTGTTTCTTTTTGTTATTTTTGTTCATTTATCTGTCCTTGGGAGTATAAGGGGAGGCTCAAAAACGGAGGGACAAGGGGTGAACAAATGCAGCAATAGTATTCACTAGACACTATGTAGAATATGAGCTATACGACTTGTGGGTGGGGGTGGGAAGGACAAACTAGGAGAGAGTAAGAGAAGGAGTGGCATTATACTAAAAGAAATGTACTTATTACCTGACTTATGTAACGGTATCCTCTCTGTACATTACGTTTAAAACAACAATTAAAAAAAATCTTCAACCCAATGATACTCTGGGGGTTTCAAATTGTTCAACATTAAAAAAATATTAGGAGTTGCTATTCTGAGCCAAACATTGTTTTACTTAATTTTCATACTACATGTGTGTATAGACATGCATATACATATTCTTATTTTATAATTGTGGAGACTAGGGCAGAGGGTGCTAGAAGCATTACTTTCTTTTCATGGAAGTCAATGTAGATGTCAGGAGTCGACTGTCAACTCTGAGAGCCCGAGGGCTGCTATTGAGCTGAGAGATGGCTGAATGCACACCCATCATTTATACCAGCTCAAGGGACAGATAACAGCTAAGAAATAAATAAGTGGCAGTGAAGAGGGGAAAACTAAGCAGGAAACAAACAGGGACTCAGAATACAAAGTAATAAGTTGAGTGTAACACGAATTCAATACTAATGTAAGGCAGCATGCATACTGGGACATCAAACTCTAGGGAGATGAGCAGGCTGTCAGGGTTGGGTACTATACCAGCATAAGGGTTTATTAGTGTACCCCCATTTTAGTGCTGCATAAAAGTTGTTGAGTTTGGGGACTAGTTTGTGTGGCTGCATGTAGGTCCCATGGGGGAAAATGGACCAAACAGGAAAAGCTGGAAGAGATTAGAACCTGGAGAAGTCTTGTAGGACAGCACACAGAATGCAAATTCTGTTTTAAATGCAATGAGAAGCTGAAGGATTTTAAACTAGCATATATATATTTTTTAATTACTTGGATAAAAGGAGAGGTAGAACTGTCAAGGTTGTTCAAGCCTGTGGTCCTAGCTACTTTGGAGTCTAAGCTAAGGAGTCATGGTTTCAAGCCAGCCTAGAGTCTGAAAGAAATTCTTGAGACTCCATCTCAATCAAAGGCTAGGTACAGTGCCACAATCCTGTCATCCCAGTTACATGGGAAGCACAGTGGCTCCATGCAGTGTGGCACACACCTGTAATCCTCATTAATGCAGAGAGGCATGAGTAGAAGGAACACAGTCTATGCCAACTAGTACATAAATGAGACCAACCTTAAGAATACCAATGGAAAATGGATCCAGAGTCATGGCTCAAGTGATAGAGCCACCTGCCTAGCAAATATGGCATCTTGAGTTCCAACTCCAGTGCTTCTAAAAGAAAAGGAAAAAAAAAACAGAAGAGGCAGAGAAAACGATTATAATATAAATATAACATTAATATAACAAATATAAAAACAAATCACAATGGCTCTTTGGGTTATTATACAATAATAGAGCCAGAAGCCTATGGGATGTGGTTGGAGAGTAAATGCAGGCACTTGTGATTTGAGGGGTGACATGGCCATCTATTGATGGAGCGTTGAGAATGTGGCCTTGGAATTGTGTGGGTAAAGTGAAGTCATGGGCATTCTCTGTGACAAAGGGAGGAAATCAGCATGCGGGATTAACAGACCCTGAAATCTTTGGTTTGGGATTGAAAGTGAGACTTGAGATGGAGATACAATGGCTTCATCTGTCAGTGTCTTTACAGGAGGAGGAGGAGGAAGAGGACCAGGGAAAGAACTGAGTCGGAGATAAGCAAGGAAGCCAGCAGACAGTGGAATAGCTGTCCACCAGAGAGGCAAACTTGATTGTTGAAATCAATGACAGCTTGTCTTTGAGCGAGAGAGCTTGTTAGAAGGGGGAGCATTGTAGTATTGACAATGAAGCAGGCGACCTTAGCAGACAAGGGAGGAATGAGAAGATGCAATCAGGGACACTTCACCTTTTTTTCACCTGCAACTTCCAGGAAGAATTCACAGAGAACCTAATACTTGTCTTCAATAACACACACACACACACACACACACACCACCACCACCACCACCACCACCAGCACCACCACCACCAACAACAACAACAACCAGTGTCAGTCAGATAAACAGGGGAGGAAGGAAAAGTATTACAGAGTCACCGTGGCAGATGTTGGAATGGGAGATACTATGGTGTGAATCTAGCATTGCCGAGTGTAGTTTATTAGAGTGGAGTTAGGAAAAAGACTGAGAAAGGAAGGAGTGCTGGGTCATGAAGAGAACCAGAGATGAAGAGTGCACCTTTCACAAAGGCTCTGCAAGAAGAACCAAGAGGTTTCCATGGCTTCTATCATCCTCTGGACAAGAAGACCTGCAAATGTTTTTCTGTGTCTAGTTGAACTGGACGGGATGGCATGCCATCCAGAATCAAAACTAGCAGTTAGGAATGGAATAAATTGACTTTTTGAAAGGCAGTATTGACTACCTTCAATGCTTAAAATGAATAAGGCTCACCCAGACCAAGTTTCAAAGGAAACACTAGCAAATATCTACTCCAAGAAACCTCTACCAGTATCAGGCCCCAGAACAAGCAATGAATGAATCTATGCTCAGCTTCCCATGATCCCATGGACCCCAGGGGCACATAGAGGGAGCCTCGTGGCAGTGACATTTGCTGTTAGATTTTAAGGCAAGAAAGAAAATGAATGGAAAAGGGTGATAAAGAAAAGGCACTTAAACATCAGAGGCTCACATAGCAAGATTGATTGGCTTTTCTGGAAGAAATGCTCTCCCTTATCATTCAGATATCCTCTTGTTTGGGCAATAAAATGTCTTTTTTTTTCTATGCAGACAACTATGTAACATTGTCAGAATCCACTACATCTAACTTTTACTGAGATGTTTTTATGTTCATGCTGATGACTTTTGACAGTAAGTAAAGGAGAGGGGTGTGTGTGTGTGTGTGTGTGTGTGTGTTGCACGGGGTTAGTGCATATTACTGTCATTGTGGCTTCTGTCTAGCATGACTCAATTTTGGAGACCCAGGGGTTGTTTGACAGCTGTTTGAAATCAGCGCTGGGAACCTGGGAAACTCACTTAACCTCTCTGCACCTCAATTTTGCCATTTAGGAAATGAAGGATAATAATACCGTTGCTGCAGCCTCTTTGTTAGATTTAAATACAGTGGCACATGCAAAGTGGACTATAGATTGTATTCTGTACTGGAACCAGAACAATTATTAGTCATAGGATTCTAATAATTATTATTGATGACTGAAAGGATAAAAGCCAAGGGAACCATTGCAGAGTCTTTTTCAGAAGCCAACTTTTAGGGAAGCAGCAGGAACTGGCCTCATAAGCAGGCTGAGCACATTGCCTTGCAGTCATTTGCTTACACAGGGCACAATCCACCTACTGATGCCATGGAAGGTAAAAGTGCCATAGCCACAGAAGATAGAGGCAGACAATTGCCATTATCAGTTGCACAAATGGTGCTTGGCTTGTGGCACTAATAATAATAACTAAGCTTGCACAGACAGGAAGAGCACTGTACCCTGGGCATTTCTATGTTGTCTCATTGAAGCATGAGGTACTACCCCATTTGCAGTGAAGCAAACTGAGGCCTGGCATTTATCATACCATTAGCAAGTAGAAGGCCCAGCATGGAATTTCTGACTCCAGCCTTGTTCTGTTATGCCTGGGAATTTTCTGTATGGTTCTATAATGGCTCCAAGATGGTGTAGCTTGGCTCATGTACCATTTCCCTTCTTAAAACACTGATGGTTGGCCCAGATCCATGTTTTACTCTTAGTAGTTGGGAATCAGGCTCCAGAATCTGCATTTCTTTCAAGTTTTCATGGTTCTGCAGAGCAATGTCAGATTTCAAATTATATTGCAGAACCATAGGAACAAAAGCAGCATTGCACTAGCAAAAATAGCCAATAGATCAATCAATCAATGCATATCAGAAAAAGAGACACATGGAACTGAACAGAAGACATAGAAAGACCAGAATACCCAGGCCACTGCAGCTACCTGAGTTCTGACCAAGGAGCCTAAAATATATGTTGGAGAGGAGGCAGCCCCTACACCAAATGGTGGTACGACACAGCCACATACAGAGACTGAAAATAGACCCCCACCCCTAACCTGGCACTAATATCAATATGTAAATCAAGTATCTTGCAAGATCTGAAACTTTGAAAGAATACTTCTATCGGAAAGAATAAGGAAAACACTAGATAGAACATTTGGGCACAAGCAGTAACTTCCTGAGTAGAACTCCAGAAGCTCAGCAAAGATGGAAAAATGGGATTGCATCAGACTGAAAAGCTTCTGCATAGCCAAGGAAATAGTCTTTAGTCTGAGACAACAGTTTGGAGGATGGGAAAATAACAATAGTTTCCAGTTACACCTCTGGGAAAGAGTTAATTGCCAGAATGTTCAGGGCTTAAAAAAATCAAATGTCGGCAAACCAGCAATGCATTTAATAAATGAATAAATAGATGAATTGAGCAGATAATGCTCAAAGAAGTACAAATGGCTATAAATATATGAAGACATGCTCAATATATCTGGCCAGAAAGGAAATGCAAGTCAAAATGAACTGGAGATTCCATCGCACTCTAGTTAGAGTGGTCATCACCAAGGACACAAAAGAACAACAAATGCTAGTGAGGATGCTGGACAAAAGGAATCTTTATACACTGTTAGTGGGGAGATAAACTAATGTAGCCACTATGGAAATCAGTATGGGGGTGCCTCCTTCCAAAATGGAAAACAAAATTACCGTACGATGGAGACACTGAAGCACATCTCTGAAGGAATGGACATCAGGAAATGGCAGGAGTACCTGCATACCTATGCTCACTGCAGCTTGACCCATCATTGAAAAGCTAGGGGAAAAGCCCAAGTACTGTACAGCAAGCGAATGGACTGGGAAAGCATGGCATCTAAAAACAGTGGAGTATTATCCAGCCATAAAAGAAGATTGCAATGATGTCACATCAAGTTCCTAAGGGCAAAGCCCACATTCCTCTCCTATGCGTATGCTAAATGATAAACAGTCATGTAACACATACAGCATAATATATGGGAGCATAGTTATAATGGCAGAACTGTGTGAAGGGATTAGAGGAAACAAGGAAATGGAGATAATAGTAGAGGATGAATGTTACTAAAATGTCTTGCATCTATGAATGAAGATGCAAAACAAAACTCTCAGAAAGCTATTGAATGATAAAGAATAAATGGAGATGGGAAGAGTGAGAGTAATTGAAGACATACATCTGGTTAAAGTGCTGTGCGTGCCTATGTGGAATGCCATGGTGAAATCTTAGAACAATTCATACAAATAAGAAATTAATGACAGGACCATTAGGCATGTCCTGTCCAGGGTGAGTGGAGAGGGTCAGGAAGTTGGATGAATATAAACATTATAAGTATGAAACACCTCAGGCACAAGTGTGAAACTGTCACAATGGAGTTTGTGGAGCTAGGTTTGGGAAGAAGGAGGAGGTGAGGGAGATTGATGCGGGGGTGGGGGTGAATCTGATCAAGGTACTTGCATAACTGTGTGAACATTTCACAACGAAATTCCTTGTATTACTAATTAATGCTAACCAAAAAACAAATGTGGAGAAAGTGAAACAAAATATTGGAAGAGATTTCCCAGAGGGTATAGGAGGGAGAGGAGGTAGAGGCAAGAAGAGGGGCAGTGTGTGGGGAGGGCTGAGGCACAGGGAGATGGTGTTCCTAGGTGGGGATTCGCAGTGTCACAGAGCCTGCCATTCTCTAGCCCCTGGGAGTGGTCAAGGATTTTTGATCCATGCTGACACACACAGGGCTTGGTAGAACCAAGTCTATCTTATAACGAGGTATGGAGAAGGGTCTCTCCAAGAAGCAATTCATAGCTGCCTAGAAGGAAATACTAGGGCTTAAGTAGCCATGCTTTGGTATGTTCTGTCTGCTGGCTGGCTTCTATCTCACCATCTATCTCTTCTATCTCACAGGTCCAGGTGAGGCAGGAAGCAAGGCTCACCAAGGGTATCAGTGTGTATCTCACTGTAAAAATACCTTGACAGGCTGTCTGCCTTCCCATCCATTCCTCCTCTCATCCCACTGCCATCCATTCATCTGTCTCCTCAAGATCTTGAGAGATAGTATCACACCTTTGTGGCTCTTAAAAAGTTGTGCCTTTTAAAAATTGTTTTTATAATGGCGATGTACAGAGGGGTTATAGTTATGTAAGTCAGGCAATGAGTACATTTCTTTTTTTGCTCTCTTCCAGTTTTTCCCTTCCATCTCCACCCACAAGTTGTATGGTTCATTTTTAACAGTGTTAAGTGAGTACCACTGCTGCATTTGTTCACCTTTTGTTCCTTCATTCCTGTGCTCCTCTTACCTTCCCAAAGACAGATGAATGGACAAATAAGACAACAGGAAAAGAAAACAAAAACAGCAACAAAGAATAAAATCTCTTGTTTCCATTTCTTGGAGATCAAGTCATAAATATTATTTTATATGTTCAGATGCTTTTTATTTTATTTTACTCTCTTAAGAATATCCTCCTTTGGTCTCACTGTGTGTGAATTCCAAGAGACCCGTATAACTTATCATGTCCCAGTGTTGTTGTTGTTTTATCATCCAGTATGTTTGCTTGTAGATTTATATATGCATCCAATAGAGCAGCAACAAGGCCACACTAAAACTACCCACACAACCACGTTCATTGCAGCATTATAGGGCAAATGCCCTTTAGTGGATGAGTGGATCGAGAAAATGTGGTATGGAATTCTACTTACCCATCAGAAAGAATGGTATTGTAACATTTATAGGAAATGGAAAGACTTGCCTTACTTTTTAGGTCCATATAACAAATCACAGACACTACTTAGTTTCTGGGCAAGTCATTCCTAGTCCAGCCACATTTTCCCCATCTTCTCTCTGTCTCCTCTGCATTCCTTGTCTTCCTACCACTTTAACTGTGACCTGTGCCTGTGCACTAGATCCCTAATCCTGAGTTCCTCAGTTCATGATGTCATCCCTCATCTGGCTTTGGCTTCTTTACATTGCTTCTGTGGGCTGCTTGCCCTGACACTTGACAACCTCCTCAGTGCATTCTTAGAAGAATTGTACCATCTCTAACATACACTTCTTCTGGTGCCATCTGCCCTGGGGGGAGGATGTCCAAACTCTTCTCCTGAGACCCAGCGTCTGTATTTGCCCTAGACACTTGGCCAGCTGCAAGGAGAACCAGTAAGTTTTGGCAGTAAAATTCAAGTATTTTAATTTCAGATGTGCTTGTGGTGAGCTACCATCTGCACTGGTTTCCATTCTTTGTCTCATTTAAATTTGTTCACCCGCTGTGTGACTAGTGTGAGGGCCTGACCTATCTTTTTCTTCTCAAGGTGTAATTTGTCTTACTTCCTAGATTCTCCTCAGGGAACAGAGCTGGTCTTGCCCCTTCTCTGCTTTTGGCTTTAACATGTAACTCTGGGAACTACAGGTCCTAGTGAACCTGCCCTGATTTACAGTTCAAACTAGGTCAAAGATCTGAAATGAAGTGTGTGTGTATGTGTGTGTGTGTGTGTGTGTGTGTGTGTGTGTGTGTAAGAAAGACTAAGAATAAAAAAAATCTTGCTTCCCTTCATTCCAGTGACCTTTAAATCTCTGAAGAGGAAGACACCTTGGTCAGAGGTGAAGGCTGGAACTGGAGATTTTACTGCAAATTTATTTCCTATTTAATGATACTGAAAGACGACATGCATGCTCCATTCCATCTTCTTTTGCTATTTTCCATAAGGTGACCTTGATTGTAATTGGAAAGCAATGCATGAGAAAGAAGCTATTTTGTTTCTGAGTAGCTTTAAATTAGCTAAAGAATTAGAAGCAGGCCATTGTAATTCTCTCAATTATATTTCTCTCCACGCCAAATAAATGATAATCTTTTGATATTAAGAATATTTTTATAAAGAGTTGAGCCCTGTATGTGGAGTACTGGGTTCAAGGACACACCTGAGGCCAGCATCAGTAATCCTGGTCAGGATCACTGTAATGGTCAGTACTAACTGAGCATCTGCTTTGTCACATTATCACCTGTAGTTTACCGTCAAGGATTCTTCTACTCACTTTTGGAAAGGAGCTGGATATTTTGATGGAGAATGGGTAACTCAGCAGGAGGGCAAGGTCCTTGGTGGTGGGAAGTTGGATGGCCACCCAGGAAGGCCCTTTGAAAGGGGAATTGCCTTCCCATATTAACTAATGTGAAATAACCTTCCTATATTAACTAATGTGGAGTGCTGGGCCTCCAGCCACACAAGGTTATAAAAATCCTCCTGCATGTATCATTGTTGCATTTGGAAATGCTGATTCTGGCTAACAAAAAGTAAAGAATTGAAAAAATTACAAATGACTTCTGAATAAACTAGAATGGCAATTTATCCATTTGCAGTCAGAAGTAGCTGTCAAACAAAATAGCTATTTGTGTATCAGCCGGCTAGTCCATTCCACCCCTGCAGGCCACTGAGCAGAAAAGCCAAATGATAATTAAGAGGAGTTCTGGTGAGCCAGGGGCATCAGGGGAGTTAGTGATGGCTGACTGCTGATTTGCATCAGGCTCCATCAACCAATCATGTCAGTTCCCCCAGGGGATTGCTTGGCCCTTCCAGATGGGTGGGGTCCATCAGGACTTATTCTGCCCAAATCTGCTTCTTTGCCTCTCTATTCCCTTCACTCACTTTTAAATGGTTCTGATTATTTAAATATAAGCACTTAATTTAATTCTATCTCTGCAGACTAGAATGCTTTGTGTCACTCCTCTAAACCAGGGATGAAATGGCTGCCCAGAGGCCAGCTCCAGCTGTCTGCTAATGTTATACTACCCACAAACTAAGAATACATTGCAGGTGGAGAGCGGCTGGAGAATTCCAAATGATAACTTTTTATGAGATGATAAATGACACCAAATTCAAATTTCAAGGTCTATAAAGAGAGTCTTTCTGGAATGCAGCCCGTGGCTGCCCATCAGTACTCTCTCTGCAGCTGTTTTCGAGTTACAATGCAGAGAAGCAGTGTGGCTGTAATCCTGAGGTCTGCAAAGCCTGAAATATTTACCATCCAAGCTAGAAACCCATGGCACATGCCAGTAATCCTAGCTGTGCAGGCGGCTATGATCCAGGGGATTGTGGTTCACAACCAGAATGGGAAGAAATGTCCACAAGCCTCCATCTTTGAAAACAACCAGCAAAGGCTCAGGCTGCAGGTATGACTCAAGGGGCAGAGCACCAGCAAAGCAAACAAACTCAATGACATGAGGTCCTGAGTTCAAACTTCAGTACCATACCAAAAAAATGCCACCTGGTGCTTTGCAAACTGAGTCTTGCTCCCATCCATTATTTTGATTTTATCAAAATAATTAACTTCTTCAAGAGTGGGTCTATTTTTGACTTCTTCAAGAGTGGGCCTATTTTTCTAATTTTCTATACAAGGCTGCAGAGGAAAACTTACTTCTTCCCCATGTACATCAGACTACCTCATTTAATGACCATAAGATGTTGACAAAAACATAGAGTGAGGATATTGAATCCTTTTAACAAAATAAAAAAAATAGGTATCACTTATTGAGAAGCTATTATGTGCTATGAGGCTAGTCACACTTTTACTGTAACCCTAAGAATCACCCTGTGGGATGTTTCATTATACCTCTCTTTAGGAAGGAGGAAAGTGCTCTAAATAGATTGGAAACCTCTCAAGTTTGCAGTGATTATTGGCAGAGCTGGAACTTGAACCAGCCCACCTAACCCCCACCCCTGATCTTCTGATCTTCTCTCCCCATTTCCTTCTCGTCTCATATTTAAATAAACTTGAGGGTATTAGGACAGGGGCAATTTATGTTTGAAGAGCGTGTATCTTTTTTAAAAAATGCTAAATATTACTGTTTATTGGTAATGTAAATGCAGTCCCAACAATTTGATGGCAAAGCCACTGGTGACAGAATCAAGAGGATATTGTCATAGAGAGTGGGCAGGTAATACACGTTTTGAAAATGGAGGCATGCCTCCAAATTACAACCCTCTGTCTTATTTTCCATTGTATACTTTCCAAAGCTCATATTGGAGAAGCCCAGTTGCTTATACAAATATGATCCTCTTAGGAACGATGCATATATATTTGCATAAACTATTATATTAAAAAATAAGCAGAATGTAAGCATCAAACGTGTTGAATGGAGGTCCTGAGTGAATGAGACAGCTGCTACTCACATCCAGCCAGCTATTGCCACCTGGGGATTGAAGTCCAAACACAAAGATCTCAATTCCCCTACTTAGGATTGGGTTCCTCAGGTCTCTTGTATTTTCCAAGGGAATTTATGCAGCCAAAAAAATCTGCATTCAGAACACTGTGTGAGTCTTGAAGAACCTACCTTCAGAACAAATATGGCCCCTGAGCAGTGAGGCAATAGCCTGTGCGCTGTGTCTGGAAGGCAGGCCCTCTACCTGTGCAGACCACATTGCTCTGTGCAGGTGGAGATGTGGTAAGAGGGCCTGTAAGAGTTTCCTCTATACAGGTAGGTCTTTGTTCTCCCTGGAGGCATCCAAGGATAGAAGCAATGAAACTCTCCTACCAGGTTTAATTATCCAAATGGTCCTCTTAGCGCCAAGCGCCATCCTAACAGTTGTATCTAATGGGCTTTTGATCTCCCTGGAGGAAGCTTCTCCTGATTAAAAGTCTTTTCTGCCTTTTAAAATTCCTCAGACGTTTTTGACATTCGGTGCCAGCTAATTTGGCTGTCTTCCTCCAGTGCCTTCTCTGAAGCGCAGTTGGGAGCACAGGCTGAGGAATGGCAGGCTTGGCTCTTATCTGTGTTCCTGATTGTCTTGGGGCCCTCATTCCCACCAGCCATTCCACACAGCAGCCACCCTGTGAATCCAAACCCAGCCTCACTCCTGCCTTTCTGAAAGCCACAGTACCAACCTGAGGGCTCTTTTTCTCCTCTACTGACTTAAAATATTTTAGGACAAAAAACCAACCCAAACAACCAGTCAACTGGTTTGAGCTGAAACCAAGCTAGTTTTCATAGCTATTGATTAGAATTCAAAATATCTTGAAACTTTAACCTAGACTCAGCTAAAATGTTATTTGATTTGGAGCTATGATCTGAATGATTTTGGGGAGAACAATGTTGGGAGTCTCTGCTGGGTTCTCTTCTTGAGTTCCCAAACTCAACTCTGAGCCTTTGTTGTGTCATTGAGAGATGCTAGACGAACTTCACAGCAGAGTGTGTGTGCTCACTCTCAGGGGAATACACATTCTCTGCTCACACTTGGGGCACAACTCACTCAGCTCTGACTCCTGGATGCCTGGAACAGCCTAAGTTTTCCAAAAACATTTGTGAGATAGATCATAAGTGAATTCCAAGATTTCCTCTTTCACATTGTGCTGGTGTTTATTACACTTAAGCTCCTTATCTTGAATTCAAGGCATAAAAACATTTCAATTTCCTAAAGATGATCATATTTGTATAAACAACCAGGATTTTCTTGGAGGCAAGTCTCCTGCACTAACTAGTCCTCTATCTGTCTGTCTGTCTATCTATCTATCTATCTATCTATCTATCTATCTATCTATCTACATACACATTTCCTAAATTCCTGGAGACCAACCAGGGGGGAAATTAATGTCTAATTTAAATCCTATATCACTTCTTAATTAACCTTTGTTATAATTTCAGATAAAAGAACATGTCCCGGAGGTCTTTGTCTTTTCTTTCTGGGCACTGGGGGGTCAAACCCAAGACATAGCACTTGCTAGACAAGTGCTTTGTCCCTATCCTTGGATTTTTACCACTGCACTGGTCACGTAAACCCCCCAAAGATGGATCCAGAGGCCCTGGCAGAGAGGGCACTGCAATAAAGCTGCCTCGGGATGCACAAATGAAGAGAAAGATGGAAAAAGTGAAGGCTCAAGATGCATTTGGAATATCCTTCCAGATCTAGCCCAGTGTAGGAGTTAGCAGGACAAAGTTCTGAGACCACCCAGGCTTGCAAAGATCTTCTAAACCTCATAGCTCCTGGTCCCAACATGGAAACTAGGCAGGCAGCAGGTGTGTTTCAGCTCAAAAGACTCAAGCAGACAATGCCTTGAGTTTGCTTTCCCAGCGTACCTTCCTAGCCTTGTACAGCCTTACTCACACCTCCACCCAGACCTCAGGATGGGCAGTGAGAATATGGCAGGAGAGAGAGGATTTTCCATCTCTCACCTGCTAGCTAAACAGACCGGGAACCCAGCAGCCATGGTTCAACACCTCTTACCCAATTGCTTCTGTCCAGCCAGTGCTGGAGTTTGTTCACTTTCCTGCACTTTCTGCTACCCTTCTGTCCTGTCTTCACTCTCAGCATCTTCCTCTGAGCCACTGTAACTGTTCCCAAAATAATCTCTGAAATCTATCTCAGTTTCACATTTCTACCTTATATCACTTTTTCAATGACTTCCTCTGGCTCCAGATGGAAACTAAACTCCACTCTGAAATGGCTCCCATGCAAGCCATGTGTCACTGAATTCCCAACTGTGGATATTTTACATTCAAACAAATATTACCTCACCCATAGACAGTCACTTGGTGTGAGGTATTTATTTTGACCAGATATGTATCAGGCACAAGTATAGACTTGTTTATATTCTGTTACACTTGTCATCATTTGTAGTCCAACAACAATAAATAGCTGTTGCTTATTCAGCACTTACCGTGTGTGGAGTGCTGACTGTGGATAATAGGATTCTGTGCTCAACTACCCCACGAGGTATGAACTTTAACCTATGGAAGATGACAAAGCTATTCTCTGGACTGATAGGACAGGAAACCAATGTGGCAGGCTTTGGAGAGGAAGTATTGAGAGGTAGGCTTCCATAGAAACACCAAGCCATGGACCACAGTAGGACTACTCATGAAGAAGTGCCATGGTTCCCAGAGTTCAGGACAGGATCCAGGGACACCCCATCCCTTCAGGGGCACCAGCTCCTGGCCTCCAGTCCCCACTCACTTCTGCTTGTCCTGGACTTTCTTCTGCACCCGGGGGAACGTGGAGATGGCTGCCAGTCCTCCTCATATCTAACTGGAATCTTCTAGGGAAGACCTCTGTGAGGGGTCGTGTCTCCCAGAAGACACTGTACCATGTGGAATGGGGATGAGGCAAACCAAAAGAAAGGAGCAGTTCGTTACCTAGCAACAAGATCCAAAGAAATATGGACAGTGGACAGTAAAGACTGTGCTTTGAGTCAGCACCCCTCCATTCTTTCCCTGCCCAGAAACAAGCTTTCCCATGGCTTCCATCCCCCAGATCCATCATCTCAACTTCAAGAAACCTCACAGATAACGATGAAGAGACTCACATAGCTTTCTCTTTCCCTGCTAATATGTTTGTCTCAAGGAATAAAAATATCCATGCAGAGAGGATTCTCAATTCCACGCTGACTCACTTGCTGGCCCAGGAATCCTTTTGATTAAATGTTATTCATTGTTAAAACATGTGACATGAAGAGAGGCTGAAAACAAATGTCTTCTCTGGAAACCATTACCAATTAGGCAG
Source organism: Perognathus longimembris pacificus (assembly GCF_023159225.1). Taxonomy (NCBI): domain Eukaryota; kingdom Metazoa; phylum Chordata; class Mammalia; order Rodentia; family Heteromyidae; genus Perognathus; species Perognathus longimembris. The sequence continues at coordinate 73,636,431 of NC_063162.1, forward strand.
CATTCACTTTGAACATGAGGGAACTAACATCTCAGTAAGCACCTATATACATCCATGGCCCAGATCTGGTGCTGATTTTCTTGGTATGCTTCATGTTAAGGGAAGTCTTGGGTAAGTTGTCACTTTGAACAGGGAACTTCACTTGATGTTCTCAAGAGGAGCCCTTCCATCCTTCCTCTTTCTATATCCTCCCCTTCCCCTTGGGGTCTGAGCTCAGGGCCTGGGAGCTATACCTAAGCTTTTGAGCTCAAGGCTAGCACTCTACCATTTTGAGCCACTTCTGGTTTTCTGGTGCTTAATTGGAAAGAAGAATCTCAGGGACTTTATTTAGTGCCCGAGCTAGCTTTGAACCATAATCCTCAGATCTCAGCCTCCTGAGTAGCTAGGATGATGGTTGTGAACCACTGGTGCCTGGCCTCCCTGACATTTTATTCCCCAATGTTTTCTCAACTCCACTTGCATTGGCTTGTCCCTATCTACCCATTTCTGATAGTGCAGACAGTAAAGGCTGTGCTTTGAGTTAGCCACAGTGTTCACCACTGTTGCCACAGTACTGAATCTCTCACATATTGCTGTGTGCCAGCTGCACTTGAGTCACTGCTAATAAACAGAAGAAATGCAATGATAATATGAGAATAATAGGATTGTATAATTAGCCCATTGAACCAACATTTATTGTGGACGGCTATAGAGTGCAAGCACTGTGAAGAATCATATCAAAAATAAATGTAAATGCTGATTCTACTAATTGCATAACTTACTTAAGAGGGGAAACAGATGCAGAGAGAAAAATCAAACACAAATTAGATGTGAGATAGGTACAGAGAGAGTACCACAGAAACAAAATTAAAAGGTTATGGATTTTCTAAATGACCTCTTCTCCCTGTGGACATTGAATTAGAAATTACTCTTTGAGTGTGTCATTTCTTGAGAGGGTATTTGCTTCTAGCAATGTAATTAAGAGAAGGGATACTTCTCTACGTTCTAAATCACCTCATTCTTCTGACTATCAAAGAAATAACATCTTCCCCACAGATTAAATATGCTTGGAAGATGGAAAGAACATTTCACTTTGTTTTTAAATAAATATTGTAGCATTTGCTACTGGATGAACTGATGATTGATATATGCACTATATATATGGATATATGTACAGATAATCTTATTTTATATGTTATTATACATAATATATAATCTCACTTAACTTCCAAAGCCATCTGTGTGGTGAAGAAAATGGTAGAATTGTAATCAAATTAAGTGAAAATGTGTCAGAAGATAAAAAGCACTTGGAATTGGATACATTATTCAAAAAACTACATGAAAAAAAGGAAGACAGATCGTCAAATACAAGTGAGAAAATAAAATTCCAGCCAGTAAAGAATTATGAAAACCTGAGAGGAAGATCATCATTTTGCCCATTTAAAATAGCTCCCTTGTCTATCATTAGTGGCCATTTCGTGTTATGTATAGTTTTCCTTTTTGCTCTCTCTCTACCAGGGCTGCATGGAGGGGCATCGACCCTTCTAGGAATATCCAGACATAGAGTGATTTGCTCATTTTCAGGCTTTGCATGAAAACTCATTTATCTGAGAAGTAGAAACGCTGTCTGAAAAGGCCCAGAATACTAAAGATAACAAAAGACAATCAACGGATAATCATATAAATGGTGGTAATAATAAGCTTGGCCTCTAGGAAATGAGTTTTTCTCTTTGTAGAGCCTAGATTCCAAGTATAGAACACATTCATGCATTTCCAAGTAACTAAAATTTTCTAATATGTTTTTTACATCAATCAACTGAATATCTAACATTCATTGGGAGCATTTAGGACATAATTGTCATCATCTTCATGGTAGTACCTTCTATCCTCAAAAACAGTGGTAAATGTTAAGTCCTCTTTAAAATCTCAGCACAATGTTCCTCTAAATCATTTCCTTTACACCTGGAAATAAAATCAGGTATTTCTCAGGTTCATCTTAATTGCATTTCAGCCTTTCCAGTTAGAAAGTTACATTTATTTTTACTCAGAATGTGCTAAAGGAAAGTAGAATCTTGAATATTCTCCTTCTGGGAGATTCAAATATTTAATGAAGGAACTTTTGCCTTATTAATTTTATTTCTGATCATTTTCTTTTATATTAAAATCATATCTGAAGACAGGGAATAATAGGTTATCATTAATTTGAACATAACCTGTAATCCATACACAGATTACTAAATTTTTCCCTCTCATATTATTTTGTTTTCTCAAGTTATTCAGGAAAATCCTTCTTTCTGGGCCTTATCCTTCTCCACTCTTGCCTTTGACCAGGCGTGCATGGGATCTGTGAGCGTGCACTGACTCCCAATCCTGTGTTCCATGGCATCGGCTCACACCTCACCAAAGCTGCACATTCTAGGGTGTGTGTGGATATGACTCCCACCTCACCAAAATAGATTAATGATGCTACTTCTGCTTGTGGCACATAGTAAGTGATGGTAGAGATTCTTGTCCCAGGCAACAATTGTAAACTAGAAAAATTATTAGAAACAAACCTTTAAGGGATGGGAAATTGATCAAAAGGTCAATACCCATGTCCATATTCAATTATGCATATGCTTTTACCAGTTAAAAACGGGCTGTGAACTTACACTGTGACCATTCTAGCCCTCTTACAGAGCTAAAACCTCAGCTTTGCTTGACAGAGAGCTTAGATGAGTTTAGAGTTGCAAAGCAACTAAAGATTTAACAGGAAGGTTCTGGAAATGAGATCCTCAATGTCCATCAAAGAGCAGATGATCAATGTCCTTGCCTGTCTGCCTGTCTGGCTGATAAGCTACTTAAAGGCATGGCAGACGCCAGGAGCTTAGCAAGCCTGGAGTGACATTAAAACATGATTTTTTTAGTGTAGCCCCTTTTTTTTAACTGTAGCCCCTTTGCCTATCAACTTTGCAATAACAAAACAACCTAATTTCTGTCTTTGTATTTATTGTTTTTATATAGGATAGCTGAAATGAAAATGACTGATGATATCAAATATTGACAAGGTAGGAGTCAACACTTTCTGGGAATTTGAAATGCTGTAGCAACTTCAGAAAACATCTTGTCAGTTCCTTAAAAAGTAAACAACAACAAAAACAAGCAAACAAAACAATGGGGGCTGGGAGTAGAGGCTCATCTCTATAATCATAGCTACTCAGGAGGCAGAGATTGACATGATCAAAGTTCAGAAGTTCAAAGCTAGCCTAAATAGAAGTTAAGGAAACTCCATGCAACAAATTCACTGGGAATGGGAAGATTAAATAGAAGGATCAGTCTAAAGTCACCCCAGGAAAAGAAAGTAAGGCAAAATCAGAAAAATAACTTGAACCTTGAGCCTGGCTCAGAGGATAGAGTACTGGCCTAGCAAGCATAAGACCTTAAGGTTAAACTTACTTCCCCGCCCCAAATTAAGTAAAATATGCACTTACCAGATGACCCAATAACTCTGTTACCTAATAAACATGAAACCCTGCATCTGCTAAACAACTTTATGGAAATGTTTACAGCAGCAAGAGTCTACCAGCTGCTGAATGGTCGACACTAAGTAACTTATTTGTGCTATGGCCTATGCAGCGATAGAGAAAAATAAATTCTAACACCACCAATCAATCTAGAGAGCATGACACCAAGCAGAAGAAGCTAATGGGCAGCCACATCACACATGATCCCATTTATATAATGTCCTGAATCAGAAAAACAACAGTGACTAGAGACAGACTAGAGGTTCTCAGCTGAGTGGCATAGATTGTTCTCCAGTGAGGATCAGGGAACTTTGCCAAGGAGATGGAAATTACCCAGGTAATTCCACAAATGAAGGGAATTATTTAGAAACTTCTGATTTGTCTCATGTTATCATTTGGGAATTCAGGTCCTGTTAGCACATCTCAGATTCTCTTTGAGTTTGACAGGACTATTAAACAATGCTTGTTACACAGAGCCAGATGCCAGGAGCTCACACCTGCAATCCTAGCTACGCAGGAGGCGGAGATTGGGTGGTTCAAAGCTTAAAGCCAGCATGGGCAAGAAAGTCTGTGAGATTCCATATCCAATTAGCTATAAATTGCTGGACTGAAGGCATGGTTCAAAGGTAGAGCACCAGCCTCAAACAAGGTAGCTGAGCAAGAATGTGAGTTCTTGATTGAGTTCAACTATGCCCCTGGAGCACACACACATGCATGTGCACACACCTAATCACCAATCACATGCACACAGATGCACACACACATACACACATACATGCACACACACACATGCACAGCACTGTACTAATACACAGATCTCAGCTCTTTCATCCTATTAATATTACTTGAAATGATTAAATTGTTGATGTCATTTGTTGATAATATTTGATTCCTATTTTTTTTCTTCCAGGCTTCACAGGCATGCTTACATTATGACATGCTTGTACAAAAACATCCACCCTATAATTTCTGTTAAAATTTTTTGATCATTATATGATAGCATTTCTTTAGCTTTCTTCTGTTTGGTTCATTCAGTTCCCAACGGAATGTCTATGCAAACTCAGGTAATGATGCTAATTTGTACCTACAGCTAGAACTAAGGCTGACAAGCAACATATTGCCAGACCACAGGGGGCGTTTTCAGTAATTAAAAACGAATGGAACAGAAAAGAGAATTACAGTGTACAAGAGAGACTGGCACAGAGTTCATTTTCACCTAGAGGAAAGTAAATAAATTCTTGTCTGAAGAATAAAGATTATAAAAATTGTCACCCACACCACTCCCTGTTGATCAGAATTCTAGACCCTGGGTAACCATGACAGGGTATGAATTTCTCTACTACTTTAAGTTGTTATTTTGAAGTTGTATGTTGACGCTTCTTCAAGAAATTCTTCTTGATCAAGCGGTTGTCAAAATTGAAATCCCTAAAAGTTGAGTTAGAAAAAAAAGACAGATAGAACCTTTTGATGCTTTATGCTGTCCTTTAGAAGGAAATGTTATAATGTAGATCACATTAAGGATTGTAAAAAATATATTCTAGCAATAGTTTTGGTTTCCAAGAAAGAAGAAAACTTTTTTGCACTAATGAAACTGGGCAGAGAAAAAGTGAAATTTAATGTATAGTATAAAAATAAAAATCTCTTGGAATGACAGTTCCCAAGATGGAAAATGGAATGTGGCCAAGCAATCTAAATACATTATAGATGTAGGATAATATCAAATAAAAGGAATGACAAGAGGGCTTGGAGTCACGTTACACTGGAAGCAAATAGAGTCTTTAAGATGAAAGACAAGTTAACCTGAACATGAACACTGCGGCTTGGTTGGTAGTTGATTCCCATGAAGATACAGGTGGCAGTTCTAGTGCCGCTTTGCATTTACAGTCTGGCAGTTGAATAGATGGTTGGTAGGTGACTGGAGTGGCTTTCTAACTGTTCCACTGAGCGGAAGGTCAGACAAGCAGCTGGAGGAGGCCAGAAGGAGCCATGTGGTAAGAGCTCAGGATTGGCTCAGTGTAGGTATAGATAATTGCATACAGGAGTACTTACAGGTGCACACACACAGATGCATACGGAGATGTTTACACACAGGCATTCCCTTGCTCTGATTTTCCCTGCTCTGGGAGGGAAGGAAAATAAAGGCAAGCAGACAGGAAAGAAGGGAAAGAGGGAAGGAGGGAGGGAGGGAGGGAGAAAGGATTTTTTTTTTTAGGTCAGTTGTGAGGTTTGAACTCTGGGTCTGGGTGCTGTCCCTGAGCTCTTCAGCTCAAGGCTTTACCACTTTGAACCACAGTGCTGCTTCTGGTTTTCTGGTGATTAATTGGAGATAAGAATCTCACAGACTTTCCTGCCCGGGCTGGCTTTGAACCACTATCTTCAGATCTTAGCCTCCTGAGTAGTTAGGATTACAGACGTGAGGCACCGGTACCCAACAGGAAAGAGCTTTAATTTTTTTTAAAAAATTTATTGTGATGTACAGAGGGGTTACAGTTACATAACTAGTGAGTGCATTTCTTGTCATACTTGTTACCCCCTTCCTCATTTTTCTCTCACCTTCCCTCCCCACAACCTGATCCCCTGCCTTGTTTTCCTCTTTTTTTTTTTATTAACTTTCCCAGTGATGGACATTGTCATTCTAATGCACAAAGCTTCTGAACTCCAGAATATTAACAATAAAACAATTTCTTCTGGGTCAGATGATATGTATATTTCTTTCCTTTTGCTTGGTATCATCTGTTCCCTCGTTTCTCTCGTTTCTTCTGTCCCACCACTGCCTTTCGGCTGCTCAGTTCTCTCTCATCAATGTCCATTGCAGCTGTTGGGCCCAGCTACTGTACTTTTTTGCACCTGCTTTCTGTGCTCTCCTCCCATCTTCTCTCAGATGTACATATGTGTACACCATACCTGAGGTAAAGAATAAAGAAAGGGTTCTCTAAATACTATCGGACTGATTAAGGAGAGGGCCTTTGTTTACTTATCTTTGGAGTTCTTTTCACTCTGTATATTATTTTATGTGCATATGAAGTAGTGATTGGATATTACTATTTGGTGCCTTTCTCCCAAGACTGTCCTTATTTTGTCTCACTGTGAATTGGTACCTTGGGTCCTGTATTTTTTTTGTCGTGTCTCTTTGTTATTTAATTCTAACACCTGCATATCAGGGAGACCATGCAGAGTTTGTCTCTCTGTTCTTGGCTTGTTTCGCTCAACATGATTTGTTCTAGTCCTGTCCATTTTCCTGCAAATGCCACTATTTTATCATTTCTAATAGCTATGTAGAATTCCATTGTGTACAGGTACCACATGTTTTTGATCCATTCATCTGTAGTGGGGCATCTGGGTTGTTTTAATATCTTGGCTATTGTGAACAGTGCAGCAATGAACATGGAAGTGCAGGTGTCCCTGTGGTACCCTGGTTCCTGTTGCTCAGGATAGATGCCTAAGAGTGGTATGGCTGGGTCGTAGGGTATGTCTATGTTGAGGTTTTTGAGGAACCTCCAGACCTCTCTCCAGAGTGGTTGTACTAGTTTACAATTCCACCAGCAGTGCAATAGGGTTTCTCTTTCCCCGCACCCCATCCAGCATCTGTTTTTGCCTGAGTTCAGAATATAGGCCATTCTGACTGGGGTAAGTCGGTATCTCAGGGTTGTTTTTATTTGCATTTCCTTTACTTCCAGGGATGTTGAACATTTCCTCATATGGTTCTTTGCCATTTTTATTTCTTATTCTGTGAAGTCTCTCTTTAGCTCCCTTGCCCATTTAGTGATTAGTTTATTAGGCTTGGAAAGGATTAGTTTCTTTTTTTTTAAATTACTAGGTTTTTATTACATTAAAAATGTTTTGGCATATGACAAGATTCATTTTAAAATTTTCCCTGACATCCTTCTTAGTGCTATTGTAGTTTCTTTGTTGTTCAACTTTGACATTTACATACTTAATACAAAATTGATCCTGATGGGGGCTGGGAGTATGGCCTAGTGGCAAGAGTGCTTGCCTTGTATACATGAAGCCCTGGGTTCGATTCCCCAGCACCACATATATAGAAAATGGCTAGAAGGGGCGCTGTGGCTCAAGTGGCAGAGTGCTAGCCTTGAGCAAAAAAAAAAAAAAAAAGAAGCCAGGGACAGTGCTCAGCCCCTGAGTCCAAGGCCCAGGACTGGCAAAAAAAAAGAACTGATCCTAATGTAAATATGACGAATGTGTTACACATTATTTGAAGAGTTATTTTCCAAGTATGATTAATTAAAAAGTCACCCTCCACTCCATTGAAATATCATTTCCATACTAAAAGTAATTATCACAAGTATTTATGTGAGTTGAACTTTTGAATCTATTCAATTTTTCTATTATACACAAATGTGTACATTTCAATTTTTGTATAAAATTTTATTTTTAAGGATTAGTTTCTTGAGCTCCCTGTATATGATGAATATTAGGCTATTGTCGGTTGCATTGCTGGTAATTATCTTTTCCCAATTGGTTGTCTGTCTTTCTAGTCTAGTAGCTATGTCTTCAGCTGTGCAGGAACATTTTATTTTAATGTAGTCCCATTTGTCAAGTCTCTCTCTAATCTGCTGTTCCCCTGGAACTTCGTTTAGGAAGTTTCTGCCTGTGCCTCTAAGTTCTAATGTCTCTCCTATTCTGTCCTGCAGTAGTTTCAGAGTTTTGGGTCAGATGTTGAGGTCTTTAATCCATTTTGAGTTGATGTTAGTGCATGATGACAGGCTGGGACCTACTTTGAGTTTTTTTGCCCAGTTTTCCCAGCACCAATAGTTGGAAAGGCTATGTTTTTTCCATTGTATGTACTTGGCACCAAATATCAGTTCACTGTGAGAATGTGGTTTTATTTCTGTGTCTTCTAACCTATTCCATTGATCTTCAGGTCTATTTGTGTGCCCGTACCAGGCTATTTCTGTAATTATGGCTCTGTAGTAAAGCTTGAAATCTGGCATTTTGATGCCTCCTGTACTGCTTCTTCTGCCTAGAGTTGCTTTGACTTTTCTGAGTCTTTTGTTATTCCACATGAATTTTTGGATTGTTTTCTCTATTTCAGTAAAGAATGCCATTGGGATTTTGATGGGGATGGTGGTGAATTTGTATAACATCTTTGGCATTATGGCTATTTTCACAATATTGATTCTACCTATCCATGAGCATGGAAGGTCTTTCCATTTCTTGGGGGTCCTCCTTGATTTCTGTCTTTAGATTGTTATAGTTTTCACTAAATAGATCCTTTATATCTTTTGTTAGGTTAATTCCTAGATATTTTATTCTTTTTTAGCTATTGAAAACAGGGTTATTTTCATAATTTCCTTTTCTGCTTGTACATTGTTGGCATACAGAAAGGCTATTGATTTTTCTGGGTTGATTTTGCATCCTGCTACTTTGCCAAATGGTTTATTAATTCTAGGAGTTTGGGAGTGGAGTTTTTTGGGTCCTTCAGATATAAGATCATATCATTTGTAAATAGGGTTAGTTTAATTTCTTCTTTCCTTATGTGGATCCCTTTAATGTCTTTTGCTTGCCTTATTGCTCTGGCTAAGGATTCCAGGACTATATTGAAGAGGAATGGAGAAAGTGGGCATCCTTGTCTTGTTCCTGATTTTAGGGGAAATGTTTTTAGTTTTTCCCCATTTAGTATGATATTAGCTGTTGGCCTGTTGTATATGGCTTTTACCGTTTTAGAGAATGTTCCTTCTAGTCCTATTTTCTCCAGAGCTTTTAACTTGAATAGGTGTTGTATTTTGTCAAAGGTTTTTTTTGGGCATGGATTGAGATAATGATGTGATTCTTGGCCTTAGCTCTGTTAATGTGGTGAATTACATTTATTGATTTATGTATGTTAAACCAGCCTTGCATCTGTGGAATGAAGCCTACTTGGTCATAATGTTGATTTTTAAAAAAATTATTTCTGTATTCAGTTGGCTAATATTTTATTGAGGAGCTTTGTATCTGTGTTCATGAGGGAGATTGGTCTGTAATTCTCTTTCTTTGTTGGGTCCTTGCCTGGTTTGGGATGAGTATGATATCAGCTCAGAAAGGATTTTTTGAAACTTCTTCTCATCAGAGATCATTTTGTCTGCATGGCAAAGTAGAATTTTAGCATGGAGAGACACTGCCTCATTACTTCATAGTCATAACTTTGGGCAGCAAAGAAATGAATGTTCTGTTACTGGGTATAAAAGGGCTGAGGGTGCGAAGTTTTTACATTCATTATTCTTCAGACAAGAACATTTACCTACCAATTTCTTTATCTTCTATAACAATATTCGAAGGAGTTGTTACCTTTGTTCCAATGCTGGATTTGAAGTAAAGGGAATGTACAAGAAATTTAGATCTTTTGAAATAGTGACAGGGAAATGGATTTTCTATATGGATAACCAAAATGAATAAGCAGGAAAATTAAAAGAAGATATGGGATCATTAAATTGTATCCTCATTATATGGCAGTAGTTGTGCATGGGTAAAAACCCCTTAAGAGAAGACAGCTGCCATGGTTTACTTAACACCTACGTATAAGCAACATAGTATGCAATATGCCACAGAGGTTGAAATGAAAAAAATTATCATGCAACATCAGATAAAGCCAAGAAAATTTGTACTACTTTCAACAGAAAAATAGCTAAAGGCATTTGTAAGGTTTAATTGGCATTACTACAGGGAAAATATAAGAGATATGTTATGGGAAATTTCTAGTTACATTTGGGAAACATGGAGAGAGAAAAAAATCTTAGAATGTGGAGAAGTCAGAGAAAGCGGCAATCTTTTCATTAAACAAACTTTTTACACATCCAGTCACAACTTTGGAAAGATTCAGGCAGGGAACAAAAAGAAGAATACTACAATTGGAATGGGGAATTTGCTTTGTTCCAACATCTAGGCAGAGCATTTAACTGTCACTAGCTCAGCTAAAGATATCTGTATACATATAATGCATCTCTATTTGCTAATGGTGATACAGATTTCAAGTAAATACAAGGGAGGTTTTCATTATTATTATTATTATTATTATTATTATTATTATTAATTACTACGACTATTATTATTACTATTGGCTGATCCTGAGGCTTGAACTCTCTGGGCCTGGGCTCTTTCCTTGAACTCCTTTTGTTCAAGTCTAGCACTCTACCACTGAGCCACAGTACCACTTCTGGCTTTTTCTGTGATCTAATTGGAGATAAGATTCTCACAGACTTTTCTGACTGGACTGACTTTGAACCGTGATCATCAGATCTCAGCCTCCTGAGAAGCTAGGATTACAGGCGTGAGCCACTGGCACCTGGCTACAAGGGAGTTTCTTTTAGCACTGAGGCCAGCTGTAATGAAGGCTGTCTAATGTCCAAGGCAGCCCACAGATTTCAATGCTTTGCTCATATAAAAGAAAAACACAACATGAATATGCTTGTCCCTAACACAGTATCCTGATTTCCTTCGAACAAATTCTGAGTTTGTGAGAAGTTGCAAACTACATAATACCATTGTATTAATAATAATTACAGCGGCTGGTACTGTGGCTCAGTGGTAGAATGCTTGCCTAGGATGCATGAAGCCCTGGGTTCAATTCCTCAGTACCACATAAACAGAGAAATGGCTCTGTGGTGCAATAATAATTATTATTATTACTACAAAGTGGCAGGTTTCTGCAATATAATAGAAAAAGCATTCTTAGAGCTAATAAAAAATAAATAAAATGTAATCTACCCAAGAAATATGTTTAGAATTATCCTAGAATTTGAGGAGAAGAAAACTAGTGAACATAAAACAGAAAAATCTATCATATGACCAAATTGAAGTTAAAAAATAAATTATGCATTTTATTACCTCTACTGTTATTTTAAAGAATTAAATAAAAAACTGAGAAACTGACTTGCATGGTCCTGCTTCAGAAGTGGAAAGCCCTAAGTTCAAACCCCAGTACTTCCAAGAAGAAAAAGAAGAAAATCCATTTGCAATTTTACTGAAAATGCAAAGTTAATAGCAAAATTTAATGAAAGTGAAAGAAGGAAAGTTAACATGAAAACTAATTGATTGGAGAATAAAATCAGAATTTATATATCTAAGTATGCTTCACTAACAAAGGAGAAGAATCAAATTGACATAATTCTTACAAGTTTACATGAGAAAAATATGCAAATTACAGAAATGGGTAATTTGATACAATAAGGAGTAATTTGACACAAATACAGCAAAGAGCAATTTGAAAAGTCATTAGGAGGCAATTGAAGGCATTTATGAGTCTATAATAATCAATGTTTCGCTAATATGTTCATACAATTTTGACGAAATGAATCATTGCCTAGGGAAGTACTAATTCCCCAAATTGGGTGAACTAGAAAACAGAAAGATAAAAAGCTGAGAAAGAAATTGAAAATGTTCTTACAATTGGAAGCCATATGCTGGTGGCTCATGCCTGTAATCCTAGCTACTCAGAGGAGGCTGAAATCTGAGGATTGTGATTCAAAGCCAGCTTGGGTAGGAAAGTCTATGAGATTCCTACCTTCTATCAATCACTAAAAAGCCAGAAGTGGAGCTGTGGCTCAAGTGATAGAGTACTATCTTCATGTCAAAAAGCTCAGGGACGGCATGAGTTCAAGCCCCAGAATTGGCATGCACACGAGTGTGCACACACGTAGCTTCTACCACACAAGTCCTCACAAAAGTTCCACCCACCTCAAAATGGAACCCACAGTCTTGTCTGCAGTCTCCAAGCTCCTACCCAATCTGGCTCCTTCCATCTTCTCAAACCCCATTCAGATGTTTTCCCTTCTCTGTCACTCCTGGGCCAAGCCACCAGCCTTCTTTCTGCTCTTCACATGCACAAGTGCCTCCCTTATTCCCAGAATGACATCTGATAAGAGCCATCTGTACTGCCATCACCCATCCTCCTCCTCCTCCTCTTACTCCCTTAATTATCTTCCTGCCATGCATCATATTCCAGTCCTTTCTCCATTATGCTTCTGTTCACATCCAGCTTCTCCATTAGGATGTAGATTCTGGCAAACAGCATCTCTGTCTGTCTGGTTGATTCTCCATCCCATACGCTTCCTGGCAGTCAGAAAATGTTTACCCAATTAAAGAGGGGAACACGAGAGGGTCGCAGTGACAGAGGACAATCCTGGATCATTCCACAGGTATATGAAAAGGTCCATTTTAACCCACCCCTTGTCTTGCAAGACAAGGAGAGGGAAAAAATAACCTCAAAGAAAAATAGTACTTTCAGAATGTCCCAACTCACTTCTCTATTTGCCTAAAAGCCACAGTTCAGTTAATTGCTAATGTCACAAATCATACCATCATTCCTGTCTTCTTTGATTCTAAGAGTAACTGCTTCATTAGGAAGTAATAAAATGTCTGATCATGTCTTTTTGAAAGAGGCTGAGAGCTGTAACTACTCTTAATACTTGTTTGGGCCATTTTGATAATAGACCGATGGACAAGGATGCAAAATGGAAAATATTAGAAGATCACATGGCCAGTTGAGAATGAGTACCATTATTTTCTCTAGATACAATGAGAATATTTCTGTGTATGTTTCAAAAACAAATGGACTACTTTAGTTGTGTCCTGTGTTTGAGTCTGATTTATTTTGCTGTTCTTTTGGCCCACTGTTGCAAGGCAGACTTGGAAGTTTATGTGTTCATGTATTTGGCTGCATTTTTTCATTTTGAGGGGGTAGTTGGATCTGAATTAATTCTTGCTGGGCAGGCTCTGTATTGCTGAGCCATGTCTCTAGACTTGTTTTGCACTGCTTACTTTAAAGACACAGTCTTGCTTTCTAGCCTGGGACACACTTGGAAGATGATATACCTGTTTTAGACTTTCTATGGGAGCTGGGATGAAAGGCATGTGCCACCATTCCCAGGGCCTTCCACTGAGATGGAGTCATGTAGCAAGGTCTCCTCAGATTGGCTACATGTGAGGCCCCATCTCAGCCTCACATGTAGCTAGGATAAGAGGTTGATGTTGATTGGTTGAGAAGAGAGTTCCACCAACTTTTCTGTCCAGGCTGGCCTTGAACCACAAATTTCTAGATCTCAGTTTTCCAAGTAAGAAGGATGATAGGCTTGAGCCATGGGGGCCCAATTTCTCTCACTTTTTATTGATACATATGTTTACAGTTATGATTAAAATTAGTGAAATCAAACAACTCGTAGATGGAAGAGGCTCTCCATTTGTTTTTGTTTTGATTTTGTGTGTGTAGTAAATGATTATTGAAGTCCTGGGTAGGGCAGAGGAGGGAGCTTGGTGTCTCTCAGTTCTTGTATGCTAAGAACCACATGTCCGTTGACATTTGAAGAACAGCTTGCCTAGAAACACAGTGATTATTCACTTTTTCTTTTGCTGAGCTTCCCATAAAGCACTATTCCATTACTTCCTGCCTTTTGTGTGGTCTTTGAAAGCAATTAGCCCAACTCCATTGAGTTGGTTAATTATGTTAACTTTTTTCTTTGGAAAATGTTGATGAAGTTATCTTTAAAAATCTAATGACTTACAGTGAAATCAGGGGTAAAACGATGGGGAAGGAAGACAAAAGAAAAAGGCATAATCTCATAGGGTACATTGGAAATAACAACAACAAAGACAAACCACTTATTTGCAAATCTTGGTTTCACTTTAGCTGACTTTAGTACGTTGGGTATTGTATATTCGTTTATTGGAACTAGTGTAGGGGAACACCAAAATGAAGATACAAAGGGTAAAAGGCAAACCAATGCAACAACAATATTTACCACAGAATATGCTGTAAACCAGCTGTACAACTTGGGGGAGGGTAGGGAGGGAAACAAGGGGCGGGGGAAGGTGGTAGAAAAACGAAGGAGGAGGTAACAAGTTTGATAAGAAATGTACTCACTGCCTTACGTATGTAACTGTAACCCCTCTGTACATTACTTTGACAATAAAAAAATCTAATAATTTTATTAGGATATTTCCCAAAATTAGCCATTCTAATTTAAATTTAGGGTACTCACTGTGCCATTTCTCTGTGGGGGTTTAGTTATTGTTCCAGTTGTTGAAATTAAGTTTAGCTCTTGGTTGGTTATCATTCAAGTATGGTAATACTAGAAAGAGTTATATTGTTTCTTTAACTTGATCTTTGGCCATTTTTATTTCTTCATGTTATTTTTCTTGGTTGTTTTCCTGACTTGTGCCATCCCTCTTGGTAAATTTAGATACTTGCAAACAATCTCTTCACTCCTGGGAATTTTTTCCACTTTCTTCTTTTTCTGTCCTGGATCCAACCAATTCTTTATTTCCGCATTTGTGTCCATTTCTGTTGTTAAGTTTAGAATTTCGGAATCACTATGATTTCTATTTTTTTATTAATACCTCCATGTATTTCTTTATCACCTTAAAGCTATATTCCAACCCCATAGTGATTATTTTGGTGTTTGCAACCTAATTTGAAGCATACTAAATTTAACCTAATCCTATTAGCAAATCATTTTCTTTTTGATATTCTTTTGTTGTTTTTAAGGACTTACGCTCACGTTAGGTCATAAGTTTGTTTTCTTATATGTTTTTATGAAAAATAACTCCTATATTTTATGTTTATAGAGATGTTCTTACATATTGTCATTATTTAAGAGACTGTTTTCCTGATCACATTCAGAGTCCCAGTCCATTTGAACTCAGTTTTCTTCGATGGTATCACTCAGACAGACTTATTGAAAAATTAATACATTTCTTTATGCTACCATAGTAACAACTTTGTCAAAAGACAAGTGTTCATGGATAAGATTAGTTGACCAAATTATAAGTGCTGTACATGTGAAATATCATGATGAATTAATATATGCAATTTGTGCAATTAATATATGATTTTTAAAAATAAATGACAGGGAAATAAACAAAGCTATGTTTGGGGCAGCTACCAGCAGGAGGAGGGAGGGCCAACAGAGAAGAGAGAGTGAACATAGCCCAAGTCATTTATATGCATGCATGGAAATAGGACACAGAAGCCTGTTGGGATTGTTTTTCAAAGGGGAGGGTGGGCAACAGGGAAGAAGGAGAGTTTTAGGAAGAAGTGAGTTGTATTGGGGTACTTTGCATATACAGATCAAAATGAATGACAGTGAAGCACCTCCCTGCACATCCAATACATGCCAGTGAAAAAATTAAATGTCTGTGTAAGTTTGGGTATCTTTATAAATTCTGTTTTCATTGATCTGTTTGCCATTGCATGTTAATCACCTAAACAGAGTGGGACTAGCTGATATATTCTTTCTATGCCTTCTATTGTTGTTGGGGAGCAGGTGGCACAGGAAAGGAAACCACAAAACACAGTCATGCCCCTGGGTGCCCTGTTCATTTCCTTAAACTTTTGATCTGGAGATAATGTCTAAGTTGCAATGACATTGTGATAATAAAAACTATATAACTAGTATAAAAATAACCCTAATATTTTACTTCTAAAGACTCCGGGGTGTATTTTTTAATAATAGGGACATTCTTTTTCACTGTGTGTACAATACAGTTACTGTCCTCAGTGGATTTGATCTTGATATAATGCTTTCATTGAATCTACTGTCTGTACTCCAGCAGTGAAGATTGGCCTGATACTGTCTTAGGCAGGTAACATTCTCCTCCAGTTCAGGATCTTCTCCAGAGCCGGGTTTTGTTTCTATTGCAGCTCATTTAGCTTCTTTTAATCTTGAACACAAATTTTGTGTGTATCTTATAAGTTGACAGTTTGGAGAATATAATTTTCCTTTCTCCTTCTTCAAATAGGTCTTTTCACACTTGGGTTCGTCTGATTACACCAGGTTGTTTATTCCCAGCAAGGAGACTGTTTAAATGTTATTTCCAACAGGTTTCCATACACAGGGGCACACATGTTTATTTGTGCCTTATTGATGATTGTAATTTTGATCACCTAATCAAGGTGTACCTGGTAAATAGCAAGCAGCTATGAGTGGCATTCCTAAAAACCAGGGAAATATCCTGCTTCACACAAAACGTCCTCTCTAGATGTCTGTTCTGTAGATCTTCTTTTATTGATCAACCCTTTATCCTGAGGATTAGAAAATGACTTCTTGCTTCCAGCACTCTCCACGCTGACCACTTGGCACTCTATATCTTAAAGTAAGAAAGAACTGCCTTTCTCCCTGGGTGGGTTGGCTCAAACAATAGAGATCCATTGTCTAATTATTCTGAAGATCTGAGACTTCTCAGAGGGAGGTGCCTCTTGTTCCCCAGATTTCTGTGGTATGATCCACCTTTCTACCTCCCATGTAGGTGTTACAATGACATTTGCTTTCCATCAATGACAAACACATGGATGAAATAAAATTGTGCCACTCCTTATTTCTTGTTCGGTCTCACATTTGAAGAGTTGCGTTCCTGTTCCTCAGGTCTGGTGGCATTTTCTGAGTGAAGGCTGGAACTCTAGGCCTTGCACCCTTCCTTCTTTATGTTCTGCTCAAGGCTGGCAGTCTATCACTGAAGTCACATCTCCACTTTCAGCTTTTTGGTGGTTAACTGGAGAAAAGAGTCCTGAATTTCTCTGCCTGGGCTGGCTTTAGACTGTGATTCTTAACTCTCGGCTTCCTGAGTAGTTAGGATCAAAGACATGAGCCACAGGCGCCATGCATTTGCAATTCTTTAACGCATATCTCACCATCTTTATTTCTTTAAGTGCATTTACAATACTTTAAATTTTTATTATCAGTTCTTTAGTGATCTTTTTTAAACCTTACTATTATTAATTAATTAATTTAAAATTTTTTCCAGTCTTGAGGCTTGAACTCTGGGCCTGGGTGCTGTCCCTGAGCTCTTTTTTTGCTCATGGCTAGCACTCTACCACTTTAGCCACAGTGCCACTTCAGGCTTTTTGTGCAATTTAACTGGAGATAAGAGTTGTACAGACTTTGCAACCTAGCCTGGCTTTGAATCATGATACTCAGATCTTAGTCACCTGAGTAAGTAGGACTATAGGCATGAGTCACTGGAGCCTGGCTTTCTAAAAAGTATTATTATTAGTAGTAGTAGTTGTACAAAGGAGATGTCATTTAACAAAGCAGTTTTTGAATACAGCGCATCTTGATCAGTGTCACTCCCTTCAACATTCTCACCCCCCTTTCGACCCTTGCTGTTCTTAAGCAGAGACAATTCTTGACTACATTCTCCATCTTTTGTTTGAAAGATCATATTTAAACAGATTTCTCAGGAAAGACACTGATGTATCATATTGCCCTAAAGATGGACTGTTCAGAGCTATATTTCTGTGTCCTTAGGAATTAGACAATAGCTAAGTCAGTCACAATAGCTCACAGTTTCTTTCATTTCTTCAAGGACTGTTTTAATTTCATCTGCCTCCTATGTTGAAGTTGATAATATTACTATGAGCTTAATTTTCCTATGTTTGTAAATTATTTCATCTTTAACTGGGAAGACTTGAGAATCAGTCATACTAATTATGACTAATTACCATATACTAATTATAACTAATTACACTCATATATACCCTAAAGTTGATTATCCTGGAGCAATTTCTTGAAATATTATTTCTTTTCAACAGACAGATTTATGTCTTTTAATTCTGGAAAGTTTTCATACATTATCATTTTATTTTAATTTTATTAATTTATTTTATGTATCTGTAGTACTGAGGACTGGACTCCATCCAGGTCTTGCACTTGCTAGGCAAATGTCCTACTCCTTGAGCCCCACTCTACCTATTTTCTGTTTAGTTAAGTTTTCATTTTAGTATTGTTTATGAGCTAGAATCTTTCTTACTTTTCCCCCAGTAATCTCTAACCTGCAGTCCTTGTGTCTCTGCCTCCTGAGAAGCCAATGTTCCATGTGCATCTTAAAGCCCATCTAGGTTGTCATTTCAATATTACTTCTTCATTTTGAACTTTTTCTTTAGTAACCCCAAAACATACTTACATTCAACCTATTTTTCCCCTTTTCCATTTCACATACCTTTCTGAAATTCACACCTCTTACCTTAATTCAGTCCCATCACTTTGCTTATTTTTCTATAATGCTTTTTATTTCATTTTCACTTAAATCTATTGTTCTTTGAATGCTTTGTAACTTGGTTTTTCTAATATGTTTGTATTTGCCCTCTTTTCCCTTCCCGAGTTTAATTAACTTTTTCTTGCATTTTTGTCTCTCTTCCTAGTTCTTTTATGATCTAAGTATTTGTATTAACAAATATTCATTTGAAAATATTTAATCCAGTTGGAGGGTTATCCTTTTTCATTTTTGTCTTTACAAACATTTTCATAGAGACCATTCTCATCAGCAAACTTTTATCCATGTCTATAGTAGTTGAATATGCATGAGATTCACAATTTTTTCTGCTCCCTCTGTTGAAAGCATTGGATGTTTGTGAACACCACATTCCCTTGAATGTAGAGGTCAGCAGAAGAGCCGCATGTCTCGCCTCTCCTTGGCTCTTCTTCCTCTCATAGTATAGTCTGCAATTGACAGCATACCTTCCCTGTGCGCCTCGCTCTGCCCTCAAAGCCAGGGTTTTGTGAGAGAGTGGGAGAGGAGGGAGAGAATCACCCAGCTCCCTGGCTAGAATCATCATGCAAAAGGCCCCCCGTGAGCAATTCTGTGTCACTGATGTTGGTTAAGACACCACACTACAGAGATTCGGTATGGATTTTCCCAGGACCTAATAGAGCAAGTGACTGAGAATTCCCATCAGAGCTGGTATCAGAACCTGGCTTGTGCTACTACTTATGAGAGCAGATACTTACATGCTAGATAGTGCTCAAACAGTCCTCATGCTGTAAACATGTGTCTAATGACCTTATCATATGGACTAAATGCCACCTGCAGACTAGAACTCAGAATGGCCCCAGCTTCCGAGTGAATTAATTCAGAAATGCAGATTGGGTAATCGAGGAAGCAAACCTAGATCTGGAAATGGCTCCTGAAAGGCACTGTATTACTTCTGAATTGCTTAAGTCATCTTGTCCCTCCTCACTGCATTGGCTAAGAGAGTCTCTGCAGAAAGCAGACAGAGGAAGCATACAGTGACTTTCCACTTTCTGGCTGGTAGAGCTGGCTTCCAGTCTGGATTCCTCTACATCATGGTTGTATAACTTGGTCAACTTAGCCTTGGGAGCAAATATTTTGTTTATGTGAGAGATTATAAGATGCTTGCTTCAGATCATATTTATTATTAAGATGGCCTCTAGCACATGGAGGAGATAATAGTCTTCGATATTACCACAGTAAGTATTATTACGACTACATAGTATTTATAGTATAGTATTTATAGTAACAAATACCATTAGCTTGTTTTCCTTCCCCAGTTTCCAGTACATAGTCCATACATTTTACAGACTAACAGTTGTAAAGTGTGCTTTTCCTGTTTTGCTCATACCAGGTCTTGAACTCAAGGCCTCATACTTGCTTGGCTTGTGTGTTCACAGCTGGCATTCTCCCACATGAGCTAGGAATTCAGCCTGTGTAAAAGAAATTCTTTGTCTGCCTTTTCTACCTTTAAACTATGAATTATCTCCAGGGCCTACGGAATGAAGTGCCCGCTGCTCTCATGTCCTGTGCTTCCCTCCAGCTCTCGGGCTCTCCAGCTTCATTTTCTATCATAATAAATCACTGTGATCCACAAACACACCACAGCTCAGTTGTTTTCTGCTTCTCTATTTGAAATTCATTCACCTCTTGTCTGTCCAGCAAACTCTCAGACATTTGCTTGATTTTAGAAACATTACAGAGTTCAGTTGTGCAAAAAGGGTAGCCTCAGCACTTTGCAAGAATGATATCACATTATACATACAGCACAATAATACCCACCGATACTGGAGTACTTTTTTTTGCAGGAGTCGGGAGGAAAGGGAGGTAGCAGCACTGGGAACAGTCTGGGCCTTGAACTCAGGGCCTGGGTTCTTTTTTTTTTTCAATTTTTTATTATCAAACTGATGTACAGAGAGGTTACAGTTGCATACGTTAGGCATTGGATACATTTCTTGTACTGTTTGTTACCTTGTCCCTCATACCCCCCCCCCTCCTCCCACTTTCCCTTTCCCCCCCTGAGGTGTTCAGTTCACTTACACCAAACAGTTTTGCAAGTATTGCTTTTGTAGTTGTTTGTCTTTTTTTACCCTGCATCTCTCAATTTTGGTATTCCCTTTCAATTTCCTACTTCTAATACCAGTATACATGGTTTCCAATATACTCAGATAAGATTACAGAGATTATACTCAGATAAGGTTACAGAGATAGTGTAGGTACAACCACAGGAAGGTGATACAACAACATCATCAATAATAGAAGCTACAGATACAGATGGGATGTTGAAAGTAGTTACAACTGTGATATAACAATCGTTTCCATAACATGGAGTTCATTTCACTTAGTATCATCTTATGTGATCATAAGTGTATAGCTATTGGGCTCTTGTGATGCTCTGCTATGACTTGCCTAAACCTGTACTAATTATTCCCAATAAGGGAGACCATAGAGTCCATGTTTCTTTGGGTCTGGCTCACTTTACTTAGTATAATTTTTTCCAAGTCCTTCCATTTCCTTACAAATGGGGCAATGTCATTCTTTCTGATAGAGGCATAAAATTCCATTGTGTATATGTACCACATTTTCCTGATCCATTCGTCTACTGAGGGGCATCTGGGTTGGTTCCAGATTCTAGCTATGACAAATTGTGCTGCGATGAACATTGTTGTGCTGGTGGCATTACTGTGATTTTGTTTGTGGTCTTTTGGATAGATACCCAAAAGTGGGGCTGCTGGGTCATAGGGGAGTTCTATATTTAGCCTTCTGAGGAATCTCCATACTGCTTGCCAGAGTGGCTGAACCAGTTTACATTCCCACCAACAATGAAGTAGGGTTCCCTTTTGGCCACATCCCCTCCAACAATTGTTATTGTTAGTTTTCTTGATATATGACATTCTTACTGGGGTGAGATGGAATCTCAATGTTGTTTTGATTTGCATTTCTTTTATTGCCAGTGATGTAGAGCACTTTTTCATATGTCTCTTGGCCATTCTCATTTCCTCATCAAAGAAGTCTCTTTGTAAGTCTTTAGCCCACTTGATGAGGGGGCTAATGGTTCTTTGCGGTTTTGTTTTGGAAAAAGGTAATTTTTTTAGTTCTGCATATATTTTAGAGATGAGGCCTTTGTCTGTTGAATGTCCGGTAAAGATCTTCTCCCAGTTTGTGGGCTTTCTGTTTATCTTGCGAGCTATGTCCTTTGCCGTGCAGAAGCTCTGCAGTTTGATGCAGTCCCATTTGTCCAACCTTTCTTTGATTTGTAGCCTTTCTGGGTCATTGTTAAGGAAGTTCCGCCCTGTGCCAAGGAGCCCAAGTGTTTCTCCGACTCCTTCCTTTAGTGTTTTCAGGGTGTCTGTTTTGATTTTGAGGTGTTTAATTTGGAATTGATTTTGGTGCAGGGTGATATATAAGGATCTAGTTTTAGTTTGTTGCATGTGTTGAGCCAGTTTTTCCAGCACCACTTGTTAAAGAGGCTGTCTTTCTTCCATACTATTGTTTTAGCTCCTTTATCAAAGATTAAGTAGGCGTAGTCCTGTGGGTTCATTTCCGGGTCTTCAATTCTGTTCCATTGGTCTTCAGGCCTGTTCTGGTGCCAATACCAAGCTGTTTTTATTACTATAGCTTTATAATACAGCTTGAAGTTGGGAATTGTAATTCCTCCAGCACTATTCTTTCTGCTTAGGATTGTTTTTGCTATTCTAGGTCTTTTATTGTTCCATATGAATTTCTGGATTGCTTCCTCTATTTCATTAAAAAATGGTGTTGGGATATTAATGGGTATTGCATTGAATTTGTAGATAGCCTTTGGCAATATTGCCATTTTGACTATATTAATCCTCCCAATCTAGGAGCATGGGAGGTTTTTCCATTTCCTTAGTTCTGACATAATTTCATTTTTCAAGCTTTTAAAGTTCTCCTCAAAGAGGTCTTTCACTTCTTTAGTTAAGGTTATTCCTAGGTATTTTATGTTTTGGGGGGCTATTGCAAAAGGAATTGCTTTCTTTATTTCCACCTCGGTCTTCGGGTCGTTAGCATAGAGAAAGGCCGTAGATTTCTGAGGGTTTATTTTATATCCTGCAACTTTGCCAAAGTTTTTGATCAGCTCTAGTAGCTTGGGGGTAGAGTCTATGGGATTCTTTAGGTATAGGATCATGTCATCTGCGAAGAGAGAAAGTTTAACTTCATCTTTTCCTGTTTGGATCCCCTTTATATTTTCTTCTTGCCTGATTGCTCTGGCTAGGAATTCTAGTACTATGTTGAAGAGCAGGGGAGAGAGTGGACATCCCTGCCATGTTCCTGATTTTAGTTTTTCACCATTTAGAGTTATGCTTGCTGTTAGTTTGTCATAAACTGCCTTGATAATATTCAGGAATGTTCCCTGAAATCCCAGTTTTTCCAGGGCTTTTAGCATAATTGAATGCTTTTTCCGCATCCAGAGATAAAACCATGTGGTTCTTTACCTTGCTCCGGTTGATGTGGTGGATTACATTAATTGACTTGCGTATATTAAACCAACTTTGCATCCCTAGGGCCTGGGTTCTGTCTCTGAAACTCTCTGTGCTCAAGGCTAGTGCTCTACCACTTGAGCCACAGTGCCACTTCCAGCTTTTTTTGAGTAGTTTATTGGAGATAAGAGTTTCATGGACTTTCCTGTTTGGGCTGGCTTTGAACCATGATCCTTAGATCTCAGCCTCCTGAGCAGCTAGATTACATGCATGAGCCACTGGCACCTGGATCTGTGCTATTTTTATAGAGAAAGAGACAGAGCCTGGGGGATTGAGCGTTATTGGTAAGTGTTCAGGTTTTTATGTCCAGACCCCTCTGGTTTAATGGCCCAGGGTCTTTCCCTTACAAGATGCTAAGTCCTCATTTTCCTTTCCAAACTCAAGCAGCAATGAACTCTTGCCAGGATCCTCAAAGGCAGAGCTCCATGCTGTGTTGTGTGTGACTGTCATTGCTGACATTGCCAAAGTTTGATTCCTCTCAGCACACTGTGAATTTGTGCAAGGGTTGTCATCTGAAGTCCAGTGATGGGGAAGGCCAGGTCTGGTCTCCAGAATGTTCTTCAGGAATGGTAACTGGAAGGATGTTTGCATCTATCTGTAATGCCATGTGATCATGGAGGCTGGAGTGTCTCCCTGAGATTGGCAATGAGCAATATGGAGACTCAGGAGAGGCCACTGGGTAGCTCTGGTCCACGGCTGAAGGCCTGAGAATCAAGCGAGTGCCTGGTGCTAGTTCTGATCTGAGGTAAGAGAGGACTGATACCGCAACTTGACAGGCAGGCAAAGACCCTGCTTGAAATGTTTTGTTCTCACTCAGGTCATTGTCATTACACCTACTCAGCCTTCTGCTTAACTCAGGGCTTTCCCTGATAGAGCAGTGACCACCTACCTTAGGGCTAGCCGTCTACCTTAGTGACTCAAATGTGAGTCTCATCTACCACATCCTCACACATTCACCTATGGTAATACTTAGCCAAAATTTGGAGCACCCCAGAATGCAGAGAAGTTGACGCATGAAACTAACCCTCACACATCTATTGTTATGCTCAGCCTAGAATGACTAGAGTCAGAATTTTACCCTAGCCTTAGCCCAGCTGCTTTCCACACTGTTATGGCTACCCGGCCTTCTAGTGTTCCTGGGTCTGAAAGTCTTATACAGGACGTTCAAAGTCTACAGAGCAGTTACCTGATAGCCCAGTCTTAGGTGTTTGACTTGGACCCTCCTGGCAGCCAGGGAAAAAAGAGAAATTCAACTAGAGCTTCTCAGGACAAACTTGAGAAGAGCTGAGTCCCAGAGGCTGAGGGAAAGTCCCCACCAGTGTGGATGAGAAAGCCAAAAGTGAAGATGCAGTAAGCTTTTGTCAAATTGTTTCACATAGGT
This sequence comes from Perognathus longimembris pacificus, assembly GCF_023159225.1. Classification (NCBI taxonomy): domain Eukaryota; kingdom Metazoa; phylum Chordata; class Mammalia; order Rodentia; family Heteromyidae; genus Perognathus; species Perognathus longimembris. The sequence goes on from NC_063162.1 coordinate 73,660,790, forward strand.
CAAATGTTCTCTCCTGGTCCTGGGCCTTCTGAGAACGGGAAGCGGGAAGCGCGCCCTGTTCGTCCCAGTAACCCTCACACACAGCTGGCAAAGAAGGGCTTTGTTTAATCTTGTGCAATAATCGTTCAATGCTCAGGAAAGCACCAAGCCTCTTCTGTAAAAAGTAGCATGGCTGTGTTCTTTGTATAACACCTAGTGACTCTCGTGCATGACTGTCTACACTGGAATGCCCAATACTACAGTTCCTTTTGGAGTGCTATTTCTCTCCCTTCCAAGAGGAAATTTTGTGTTTTCCCTCACAAGAAACAGTCAACCCTCAATAACCAAACAAATAACCAAAAAACCCCAACCACATAAAAATTCATGTATTAGGAGTTGGAAATGTGGCTTAGTGGTAGAGTGCTTTCCTAGCATGCATGAAGCCCTGGGTTCAATTCCTCAGTACCTCATAAACAGAGAAAGCAGTAAGTGGCGCTATGGCTCAAGTGGTAGAGCACTAGCCTTGAGCATAGAGAGGCTCAAGGACAGAGCCCAGGCCCTGAGTTCAGGGTCTAGCACCAGCAAGCCCCCCCAAAAAATAAAACAAAAATTCATGTATTATGTAGTATTCCAGATATACACACCTTTGAAAGCTTTTAATCATCCAGAAAACTCAGAGTGAAAGACAGGACAGTGTGAGTTAAAACCTTCTCTCAGGTGGCACACTACTGTTTATTTTTATTTTTGTAGTAACAAGGTTTTGTAGTAACAAGGTTTGAGCTTACAGCCTCTCATTTGTCCACCTATCTACCGTGAACTACAATCCAAACCCTTTTTTGTCTTAGCTCTTTTTCAGAGAGGGTCTTGTACATTTGGGGGAGCTGACCATGGACTACGATTCTCCTACCTCCACAGTCTTCCTACTTCTACTTCCCACATAGCCCTCATGCATCACCACACCAGTCTTGTTTGTCAAATTGGGGTCTTGCTAAGTTTTTATGCCTGGGGCTCCTAAGTAGCTGAGATTACCTGATACCTCACCCCACGGTTCTGTGGCACATTCTTTCCAGTAGATGGTCCATTCTTCAGTTTAGAGAGGAGTGGAAAGTGCTAAGAGGGGGAGAGAAAAGGGGAAAGAGAGGAGAGAAGGAAGAATAATAGGAAGAGCAAATACTGTCCAAGTACATCAAATGCATGTGTGAAAGTCATGTATGAAACCCTTTAACAGGTATGATGGAATAATACACCAATTAAAAAAAAAAAAAGAAACAGAAGGGCGATGTGGCTTGCAGATGTCTCTTTACCCTAAATGAACAGACTGAAAGTTTACCTTGGAGATCATTTCTTTTATTTCAATACTGGTTAAAATAAAAAGAAATCACTGGGTCTTCTAATAGCCTTTTCTTACCACCATGTACAACATGAGCCCTGATGGCTCAGATATATTTAGAAATGCCTTATAAATAATAAATAGAAACCCCAGCATCTCTGTCCAGTTCTATTAATAAAATATATGACTGTTTCTCAGCAAGTAGCAAATTTTATGATGACTTCCACATACTGTCTTATCAAAACAATTTTCCCCCAGATTTGAACAACCATACCTTTCTTGTAATTTTAATAAGCAGGAAATTATAGGCAGGACCTCCCTATCTTCATCTCTTTGTGCTGCCAAAGCAAATTACTATGGACTGGGCAATTTATAAAGAAGATGAATATGTTTCTTGTGGTTCTGCAGGCTGAGAGATCCACAGTGCAGACCTCAGCAGGAATGGCTGCTGTCTCCCTCCTTGCTAGAGCCATGACGCATCCAGTGAAGCCTGGACACAGCATGGATGTGGCATACACACAAGAAAGAGGAGACGGAAGGTAAACGAGTGCCCTTTCAGAGGGGACTTAGCTCTCACAGAATCATGGAAGGAGTTCTGTGATTCAATCACTCTTCAAGGCCATACCCTTCAATAGTGAGCTCTGGAGATTGGATTTTCTCCTGGAACTTTCCAGCTACAGCTCATCCTTCTGCCTCTCTGAATGTGGGCACTGTGACTGAGGACTTCCAGAAGTTGCTCTGGAGGACTGGCACCTCTTTCCAGCTAGATTTCCATGCACTAGAAATCACAAAGCAGGACAAGTACAGCTAGAAGAGTTGTCGTTTACAAATACCCTATAACTAGTAAGTATAAAGTTTATGGGTAATGTTCAAATGGAGGGCATACAGGAACGTAGAAGATATTCTCTACACTTTCCTGCTAAATCAAGCCCTCATACAAACCACACACGCACTTAAGAAACAGTTCACATTATGTCATGTCAGAGCTCACTTAGCTAATGACTCTGAGGACCATGGTCTGACACAAAGCCTCAAGCTCCAGGGAAGCCAAGACAGTTCTCTGTTGTCTTTTCAGTTCCAGGAACCAGATCTCAGGTAAAAAAAAGCCAAACACTGACAGGATCTCAGTAATAATGCATCAAATAGGTCATTCCTTGGGCCTGGAAAAAAGTAAAGAGTAGCTCAGGATTTTAGAACTATTGCCTATAAATTGTTCCTGGTGAAATGACAGCAGAGAATTATGACCTACAAATAAATGTGAAATGATAGAGATAAATTATAATCTTTGAAAAAATGGGGGAATGGAGATGTCTTTCTGTTAATAGGATCCTATTCGTTGTTTCTAAGAACAAATTACAGACATTGAGTGGTCAAAACTCCAGGTATAAATTAACATGTCCCAAAAATACATCAATTGCAGAATAGTACCACAGCAAATTCCAAACTAGCACCAACTAATTAAAGAAATGGAAGTCCGATATTCAGAGCTGCCCTTGAGAATACATAGTCTACAATGGTTGTAGGACATTCCCTGGTGGAAAGAAGATACAAGATTCCTGTCCTCCATCAGATTGGAATCCTATCCCTTCACACAGCTCCTTTGGGGGAATATTTCATTTTGTTCAGTCGTCTACTTACAGCTCTCGGGGACAAGTCATGTCTGATCTGTCACCCTGAATCCTAGCTGAACAGACATCTTTCTGTTGGAACAATGAAAATTTTCATCCTTGCTTAATCCTGTTGCTCACACTACAAATACCTTGACAGAATATTTCAGTTTACAGACCTTAGATCCCTGTAAGTTGATGTGTCTTCTAGAATTAGGACCTGCTTAAGATTCTAAGTATGGCTTTGCTAATTCACAGAGTTTACCTGTGCCTATTACAGGAGGAATAGAAGAAACCATTTCCTGTAGCTTACCCAGATCTTCTTTTTCTAGAAAGGGCAAAGATAAGTCATCTCCTACCATTAGGAAATAGGCTCAAAAGTGGTCATACTCTGTCGTAAAATGAATCATATGTACTGCTTTCAAAGAAAACTTGCTCAATAAGCTGTGAATTTCTTGTGATTTCATTCAGTGTGTCCTGACTGAGTCAGGAGGATTACATAATCCACACTATAATTGTCATTTGCATTTGCTTACTCTATGCCTTCAGTAATATGTAAGAACCTACATTGTCATTTTCATGACAGCTTTTATAAATGCTTATTTTATGCATAACTGAACTTTTGTTTTTAGTTTGATAACAAGTTCTTCAGAACTTTTAGGATGGTTTCTGTTTAAAACCAATTTGCATTTCTTTGGGCCAAGTATGCACAATGTTTAAAGCATATTATATATTTTTATTGTGAGATATGAAAAAAAACACCTTAAATCAGAAAAAAAAAGTGGTCATACTGAGATCTGTCTCAAGCAGATGAAAAGGAATTATTTTTTTTTTGGCCAGTCCTGGGGCTTGGACTCAGGGCCTGAGCACTGTCCCTGGCTTCTTTTTGCTCAAGGCTAGCACTCTGCCTCTTGAGCCACAGCGCTACTTCTGGCCATTTTCTGTATATGTGATGCTGGGGAATCGAACCCAGGGCCTTATGTATATGAGGCAGGCACTCTTGCCACTAGGCCATATCCCCAGCCCCCAAAAAGGAATTTTTGAAACATCTAAATATTTGAGTATAGATAGCATGAACCCAAATTCAAGGCAGTGGTCATTTACATAGTTCTGTTTTGCTTTCTGTTGAAGCCACCTTTCCAAAGAAAATTAAGAGAATTGCTCCTGTGAGCTACCTTTCCTCTAGCATTACAGTTTGACAAGCCAGACAGCAAGGGAATATTTGGAAAACCTATATTCAAATAAACTGAAAAATATATAATATGTGTGTATGTAGATAGATAGACAGATGGATGAATAGATAGATGGATAGATAGATATAAGTATATTACTTGACATACAAAAATTGATGGAGGCTATAAACCACTTAAATTGATCTATAACAATCAAAATTTGAAACAGCAATGAAGAGTTTCTTCTCCTCCAAAAAAAATCCAGGATCAGTCATATTCATCACCAAATCTTACCAGAATTTTACAGAAGAACTAGCAAAATTACCTATCAAACTTTCCCATGAGATAGAGGAAAGAAATGCCACCAAATCCATTTTGTGAAGCCAGCCTTTCAGTCAAGATCAGACAAAGACACACAGAAAAAGAAATTGACCAATTACTTTGATGTCACAAAACTTCTCAATACCAAATTCACATTCTTTACCAATCTAAAAGTCTTTCTGTGAAGTGGTGTCAGTCCAGTACTACTATTTTTAATTGAGTCAAAACCACTTTTAGATTTCCTCACAAGCTTATTTATTGATGTCATTGTCTGCTTCATCTTGAGTAAGTTCTAGTTACTTGTTGTTACTCATTTACTCATCCATCCACCCAGATTTCCAGAAATCTTCACAGGGAATCAGTACATGGAATCATGAAGTCTCAGTCCCTTCTAGATCATTGCTTCAACTAATGTCTCAGTTCAATTACTTTCTTTTTTCTTTTTTTCTTTGGATTCTTATGCTAGAATTTTCTTTGAAATTCCTAGAGAGGTTACTTGTTTAGTATCGAGGTACTGAAAATTTGCATGACTTATAAGATACTAAGCTGTATGTGCCGGTGTTTCAGGTATACATATGCATATATGTGTGTGTATAAATACCTATATGTGTACAGATGTGTGTGTATAGATGTGGGTTCTTTTATATGAGGTTGTATACATAATGATTTTGAAGACTTTCAAAGTAAGTTTTCAGGAAAATCAGAGATAAACTGAAATCTGTGTTGTTGGAAGCAAAGCTGAAAAGCTGGGACTATTAATTAACTAAAAGTAAGAGAAAAGCTTGGTGTCTTAGCCTCCAATTTTTCTGTGCCTATGCTCTAAGCCATTCTCTCTGCTGTCACTTTGCAATCACCTTGGAATCCTGGCATGACAGGACTTATCACAGATGGATAACACATTTCTGACAAGGGACCAGCACCTACCCCTAGGGATCAATAAAGCTTTCTCGTGACTGGCCTCCTGCCAGCCAAGAAAGACTTGTTTATCCTGATCATGGATGCCAGAGATAACAATTTCTCTGGAACCTTTCCAAAGTGAGAACTAAAATAATAACCAACCAGGCAATACTTTGACCAGGAATGTGTCATCATCAAATATATCTGTCGCCTCTTCCTCCATTGCCTTGTTTACTCACCCAGACACAACATGAACCAGCACAGAATGTCTGCATCCCCCTTCACTGGTAATGCCTGTGGATAAGTCTTCTTTTTCCTCCATCTGGCTGTTTTATTCTTATAAATTATAGAAACAGCACTGTTCTGTCTACAGTGCCCCTTCTAGCTTGAACCCAACTGGAGTTTTTAAATCAAACTACATGGATCATTTTAGGCTAAGAGAGTATAAGGATTGTCAGTCAAATCCCAAAACAATACAAGGACTGTCAGTCAAATGCCCAAGCCTCTGATCAAAACCATCTCTTTATCCTCTGTGTTTCCAAGTTAATTACAATGCAACATCATGGACAGGTAACAGCACATCTCAAGCTTGCTTTCAAAGAGTAAACACTTAGAGGGTTTATATTAAACTTACCTCTAATTTGGAATGTGTTTCCTAATCTTTTCCATATAATGACTGTATCTCCCAATGCCACAAAAGTTCACAGCTCCTGGAAAAGCAGTAGGAGGCCTTCCTCAAAGACACTGAAGGAGAATTAGGAAGAAAACCAAAACAACAGAACAAGACCAAACAAACTTTGCTGGTCAGCCTCTTTCTTGGCCTTTGGGCCTTCTGGCATCTGCCTTGCTCCTTTCTACAAATGGGAGATCAACTTGGCAAGTGTGTATGCACATGCTCACATCTACCAAGCATCTCAGTTGCATTTAGGCCTTCCCGAGAAGCTAGAATAAACTGCGGTCAACTTGCAAGGCAAAACTCTTTTCAGGAATATCTGGGTTTTCTAACTTACCATATGTTAAGGGGGAAGAGAAGAATGCAGCCCACAGAGATTTGGAACACCCAGAAATCCAGATTTCCTTGGCACAATAGTACCTAGGAGAGTTCAACCCAACACTGAGCAGCTTCTTAATTGTCACTGCTAATTTCAAGTTTGGCAAGCCCTCTTTGGTGTGCTGCCTCCCACTCACCACCCCCCTTATAAAACCTAACAACTAACTTACTGCATGATTTTACACGTAGCGTTGCCGAATAATCTTTAATTACCTCCTGATCTTCATTGTTTTACCATATTTTGGCTGATATCTTTCACCTCTCATATACAACTCTTCTCTCAGACACATTGGCAATTTATTTCCTAGAGACATTTTATTTGCAGTAGTAGGGGTTGAACACAAGGCTTTATGCTTGTTAGGCAGGTGCTCCACCATGTGAGCCATACCTCCAGCTCTTTTTTGCCTTGGTTATAACAAGATAGGGTCTTGTTTTATGCCCTGGTCATCCTGGGCCATGATTCTCTTACTTACATTTACCCATGGATAATAGACTGGCATCACTGGGCCCAGGCATTGTGCTTTTCCCTGTAGCTGGAATAACAAGACATATTGCCCCTCACCTAGCATTGGTTGATATGGAGTCATGAACTTTTACGTCTAGGCTGTCCACAAGCTACCATCTCCAATTTCCACCTGCAAAGTAGCTAGGATTACAGGCTTGAGCCATTGATGCTTGACTTCATATCAGTTTTGAATAGAAGATACCTTTGTAAAAGGAAGAAATACTTTATAGCTTGTTCTGCAGAGTTCCTGTATTTTCACATCTTCAGATTCCTTAATGTAAGTGAGTATAAGCCTAGTTAAAACTGCTCATAACATAAACAACGTTGTGGCACACCACTCTACTAGCTTTAGATATTTTTTTACAGAGTGTAATAAATTTGACAAAAGATCAAGTTGTTCATTTTACATGTGTGACCTTATGACTATAATTATTTTTAAAATTTCTGTCCCCCTAAATGACAAATATCACCATTTATATTCCAGGGTATGATTTCTACCTTCACTGGAGAAGTATCTGGAGAGAGCAATGGAGAAGGGGCAAACCAAAGTCATGATTTGCTGCAGGTAATAGGCAGTGAAAAGTACACCCTGCCCTTCCAAGAGGCTAAAGTATTTCTTGCTTTGATTATCATAGGCTGCATTTAGAAATCTGTCAAAACTATTTCGTTGGCTTTGGCTGTTATGGGAAATCAAATAGCTGGAGCATCTAGAAGTGAGCTGGGGGGAGAGAGTACATGGCTATGCATAGCACAGAGAAGGGCAGCAGGGCCTTCCCAGACACACGTGATTGTCTTAGATCCTGTATTTCATTCAAGAAATTCACATCTTCTTCTGTCTTCTCTTTTCCATTTCTTTTGCTTCCACAGATTGAACCAGCACCACACACTTGCTAGGCAATCTCTCTGCCTCTGGAGCCCTCAGTTTTAGCCAGAACCCCATGCATCCTTCTTCTCCAGCTAGCCTCAGACTAAGATTCTCCAACCTCCATCTCTCAAGTAGCTGGGGTGACAGGCTTGTGCCATTATTCCTGCCTGCATAGTTTCTTTGAACAAAACCAATGTTTTTGTTTTTTCCTAAAAATCAATCAGCTGGCTTTCAAAATTAAAATAGAAAGAACATTTGTGTTGTGTGCTTTAGACCATACTTGAAACTAAAATGATTTTACTAGAAAGGGGATTTTTTTTAGTCTTCACACTTGCTTGGGTCATGTCTCCAGCTTGGCTTTTTGCTGGCTGTGTTTTGGAGATGGAATCTCACAGACTTTTTAGGACTGGCAGTGCTTTGAATTTTGATTGTCTACATCTCAGACTCCTCAGGAATAGAGGCATGATCAAGTGCCTGGCAAGGTGAAGCTCTGATAAATCTCAATGGGCCTACTTTATTCATTCATTCATTCATTCACTCACTCAAGTAGCATAAGCATCGCCCATGTTCAGAGCCTTGTGAAAACTGCTGTAGACACAAAATTAATGAGAGATCACGGTGGCTGCTCTCCTGGATCAATTGAGAAAACAAGCAGATAAATAGGTACATAGGGTCCTGGTGACTCATAGCTGTAATCCTAACTACTCAGGAAGCTGAGATCTGAGGATTACGGTTCAAAGCCAGCCTGGGCAGAAAAGTTCATGAGACTTTTTTTTTTTATCTCCAATTAAACACCAAAAAGGCTGAAGTGGTGCTATGGCTCAAGCAGTAGCATGCTAGCCTTGAGCAAAAGAGGTCGGGACAGTGTCCAGGCCCTCAATTCAAACCCCAGGATGGGAACAAACAAAAAGAAATGAAGTTGGTGGATTGAGCTGGAGTGATACATATGTAAGCTTACATCGTGACCATGTGAGGAGTTTCCATGGAGATGACATTTGTCATTAGGGGAGAAGCGGAGCTGTGGGCTCCCGTATCCACCCAAGGCATCCTGGTGCTATGCTCTGAGAAGGACACCATTGGTCCCTGATACCGCAGACAGTAAATTCTGCATGAAGAGCATGGGTCTGTAAGAACCCGTCTTGGATATACAACGACCTCAAGTACACCTGGCAAGCTGCACTCAGGCACAAGCAAGTGGAAGATGTCAAGTAGAAGCAGTAGTTGTAGACAAAAATAACCCATGTCCTAAGAAAGTGGTACTTGCCAGCCTATGCAGAGGCAGAGGAAGATGGCAGAGCAGAGCATCTTCTCCTGCCTGACTCCTCAGTGCAGCTACATGGCATGGCTTCCCCCATTTACAATAGCGATGCCAGTTAAAGCTGGTGATGTACCACTTTCTGTTTTGTGCTGCTCTGCCTCTCTTCATTCTCATTTTGCTAGTTGCACCCTATTTTCCCTTTAGGAAAACAGCTTTTCTGGGTGTGGCATTAATAGTGGAGGCAGGAAAGCAAATCACTCTTTCAGTCTGCTCAAGCCAGAGCAGGGGTTTCCTGTGGTGACTCGGTCTGGGCATAAGAGCTGATGGGGAAAGTGCAGATGGAGCTCTGCAGGGGTCCCTGAGCAGTTCTCCTGCACATCCTGGGAGAATAACCCCAGGGGCCACCCTCTAAGGCACCTCATCTTATCTATCACCAGGCTTTTAGCCAGTTCTACTAACCATGCAAATCCTGCCAGTAAATCACTCCTTGGCTTAAGTTGTTGAGTTAGTCTCTATTTTCTCGAGTCAGAAAACTGACTCTTACACTGCCCACCATAACACACTGCACTGTAATCTGCAGCTGCAGGAACTGGAGGCTGACAGCAACTGCCTAGAACTTCCCTGGTCAAGTTAAGAACCTGGCTCTGGCCAACACCTTAGTGACCCATTGAGAGATCTTACTTAGGGTAACCAAGCTAGGTGCCAGATATTTTTAAAGATATTTTATTAGTGTACATTAGTTGTATGAGGGAGGGAATTTCATTGTACCTGCACATTTCCATATATACGTATAATGTTCCCTGGTCAAATCCATCTGCTCCATTTCTCCCCCTCAATCATTTTCCCTTCTTAAAACAACTCCATATTTCCTTATTCTAGTTTCATGTCTACATATAGTACTTCAACCATTCCAATTGTGTTTTTAATGGTTTTTAATTCCAGAATTACATTTTACTGTTTGTTTGTTTTTCGATGTCAGGCCTGGGCTTGAACTCTAGAGTCAAGCTCCACTTCCAGCTTTTTTGGTGGTTAATTGGAGATAAAAGAGTCTCGTGGCTTTTCCTGCTCAGTCTGGCTTTGAACCATGATCCTCAGATTTCAGCCTTGTGAGTAGGTAGGATTATAGGCATGGAGCCATCAACACCAGGCAATTTTACTTTTTAAATATGAAGGAGCCACAAAAGATACATTCTGAATGACCTAGCATGCTAATCTGCCTTCTCCAGTTTTTTAAAACTATATGACAAAAACTTCCAATGCATTATATGGAAGTCAAATTCCAATTGTGTTTTCTGCAGAGAGAAAATACGAATCATGCCGCAGACTGAGCTGAGGAACAGAGATGCACACCTGAACATACACAGAATATAGTATATACATACTAGACATATGCATACATGGTGTGCATGCAGCATATATAGTGCATACATCATATATAGAGCATGTGTGCATGTCTATGTATGTATGTATAGCAGAGCAAAAGAGTAAGCCGAATTTGTTTCAAGTACAGTTAAGAGCTGCCAGGCAGAAATAATGGACTATCTGAAGGCAGCTGACAGTTCCTCGGGAATAGGAAGCTGTACTACCTACAGTGTTCAGAAGGAAAGAGGTCAGTTGCATCTCCAGAATTTTATAGATCACCCCAGCTCTTTTTCTATGTGAAGGCCACAGAGGGATATTACTAGATATGCAAAAGCTTACCTTGAAACATATCCCCACAAAGAAATAAGCTTAAAAACAAAAACTCAACCAAAGAGCTTGCTGGGCTGGCAGGGGTGGTCAGGAGACCCATTCCCAATTTGCCTGAGTGTGAGAGGAGGAATCACCCTGAAGCCTGGCAATCAGCCATAGAACATGGTGACAACACCCACCCAGGCCCAGAGACGCTGAAATGGAATCTTTCTACCCCAGTGGTAAGAGAAGGGTTCCTGGTGATTGTCATGGACACTGTGAACACTTTTTATAGGAAAACTTCTTAATTAAACACATTAATTCTGTGATGCAATAATGCATTAAACTCAGTTGTATTACAGTCCACATCTCAATTTGTGTGGAATCTGGTGAGACGGGCAAAGTGAAGACACTTACCCAAATATAATTAAAGCTCCAACCCTGTGATGTGGACTGCTTCCTGCTCTTCACTGGGACCATCACAGACCCCCACTAAGCCCTCAGGAAGTAGAAGTTGGACTTGTGTTTGAGATACTTGGGTAGAGATACTTATCTCTACCATTTGCTAAGAGTAACATTAGCTCACTAGTCTAAACATTCTGTTACTCCTCGTTCTTTCTGCGTGAGAACGTTCTTTCTGAGTGCCAAGCCAAACCATACAGTAAGTTTTTAGTGGTTGGTTGTATCACAGTGTAAAATATAAAATCACTAACAACAAGCATAAATTGGATAAAGGCACATGGAATTTCTAAGGCAGACATGGGTGGTAATATCCCTGTTAGGAGATGAACTAATACAAAACAATAAGACAGGTACCAGCATTATCCATATACAGTTTAGGGGGGAAAAAGATGTGCATATAAAATATAGGTATTTTATATTTTGGAAAATTTTGATTGATGCAGACATAATATTCAATGTATTTCCCATGAAACTGGGACCCCTGAGGGGAGGGGCAGAGCTGATGAAAGGGGTGAGATTTATGGAGAAGCTTTGTACTTACCAGCTGCCATGTTGAATGGTGACTCCTAGGACTTCTCTGGTTTACAAACATTAGCAAACTTGTCCAAATTCCCCTCCCTCCCTCTTGCACACAAAGCAACCCAAAGGGCAGAGACTACATTGTCAGGGAGTCCCAGGAACAGTCCAGTGCCTCTGTGTCCGTCGATTTCCCCCTCTGTGACCAAATAACCAGTAACCACTCAGAGAGAGAGGTCTCAGCAGAGGTAACCTGGCTCTGTGTTCCTGGACTGTTCACAGTAGGGGGTTGACAGTGGTGGTGGCGGTGGCAGTGGCGGTGGTGATGGTGGTGGTGGTGGTGGTATGTGGATAAGGCTACTCACTGGTGGTGACCAGGAAGAAGAGTGGGGCTCGGGGGTCACAGGCAGGGACACAGTGAACCTTCGAAGACTGGCATCCTCACCTAAAGGTGACCTCCCAAGCAGTGCCACCATCTGGGGATTGAGTGTTCAACACACAAGCTTGTGAAAGACATTTTACCCTCAACCACAAGCTCCACTGGTGGTCCCCGAGTGCTCGTCTTAGCCACTTTGTCCTCTTCCCCACTAAGAAAATCCCCTGAAGCCAGGAGCCAGTGGTAGTTCACACCTGTAATCCAGCTACTCAGGCCAAGATGTGAGGACTGTGGTTTGAAGCCAACCTGGCCAGGAAAGACCATGAGACTCATGTGTCCAATTAACCACCAAAAGCCAGAAGTGGAGCTATGGCTAAAGAGGCTAAGCACCAGAGTTGAGTAAGAAAAAGCTCAGGGATAGCACCCAGACCCTGAGTCCAAGCCCCAAGATCAGCACACACACACACACACACACACACACACACACACACACACACACACACACACACAAATCCACTGAGATCCACTTCATTCTGCACTCAACATTTTCACACAGGATCGTTCTATCCTGGATTTCCATTGAATATTTCCAATTATTAAGTTCAAAGAAGTGCCTCAACTAATTAAAGAGATGATTCTAATTGAGCAAGCTGAACAATGGAGTCCAACAAGGTCTGGAGCCTTCTAGATTATTCTCTGTGCTGATGAGCCACATTTTGTTCTGCTGAAACAGAGTCACCATCCAGGCAGATCACTCTCCTAGCTGTGAGCTGGAAATAATATAAAATACTTCCTAGTCTCTCAAGATTATTGTGAGGTTCAACTGAGATATTGTGGGTGGCAGTTCCTCACAAGCTTTAAAATGTATTTGTGTGCAATTTGTTGCCATTGTCATTATTATTAGGGAATTAGTAAATTACAGATTGTGCTAGATCATCTGCGTTTAGCATTGTCTGGTCTTAGGCTGTTTATTCACTTAACATCTCAGCAATTTGCTCAGCCTTGAAATAAGAGTGTTTGTTCAATAATATGTATAAGTCCCTCCCATTCCCAAATAACATAGCTGTCATGCTTGAGAACCTACGTTACACAGATGGATGAGTGCAAGGTTTCCAGAATTAATGTGGCTCCATCCCTGCACAACATGAATTTATAATGTGATCATGCATATAGCTCATGTTTTAAAGTACAAGTCAAGTCACCATTGTAAATACAGGTCAAGTCACCATTGTAAACATGGGATTGGCAGACAGGAGAACAAGGTGTCGTGTGTCTGCCCTTCCAGATTCCAGATGCCCTCTGATGCCCATGCCTTCCCTGGCAGGCTGGCATACCACCATATCCACATGCTTTCTTGTACCATGGTATATGATGGGCTCTACCATTGCAAGGCACTGGGAGCATTAGAGAGAGGAGGAGAAAGAGCTCAGGGAGGAAGAAAAGTGACTCAAGGTTTTTATAGTCCCTTCCCCAGGTTCTGCCTTGAGGGGTCATCTTGGGATCTGACTCACATTCTCCTTCACCATATGACACCATGCTTCCAGCTTTGGGAAAGGCTTGCTTCTATTGTTCCTTCTGCCTTACAAATGAGAGCAACTTAGCTGACCATGTGGCAATCTTTAGGCAGCATCTGATGGGCTGTTTGTATTCCCTTCTCCATTAATATGCTTACATCCCAACCAAAATCTTAGAAAGCATGATCTTTGGGATGTGACTAGATCATAAAAGTGAAGATAGCAATAAGATTAGTGGCCTTATAAAAGAGGCCCTAGAACATTCCCTGTAATAGGGCATTCCCTTGCTGATTCTGTCCTGTGAGGATGCGGCACAGGCAGTCTCCTAGGAACAAGGAAGCTGGCCCTCATCAGACACTGGATCTGATGGAACCTTGAGTTAGGTTTGCCAACTTTCTCAAGCATGGTAAACAAATATTTATTGTTTAGGCCATCCATATATGATGTTCTGTTACAGCTACCTGAAGTGACTAAAACAAACTGTCCCCAGTGATCTTTGCTTTCCACTATGGATACCCAGATTATTCTTTTCCTCTTGAGCATGGATTGGATTATCAGCCATGCTTTGTCCTTCGTTATTCCATCAGGGGTACAAATATTAAAGGGAACGACTGAGCGTCTTGCCTTCCTCCCAGCACAACAACAAAGCAGGAATAGACATACTTGCTGGATCAGTGAACGAAGACACAAAAGAGGAAAGAGCTCAGGCTGCAGTGTGACATGTCACTTTGTTGTGGGTCTTTCCTGCATGTGTCATGGCCTCATCCACCTCACCAGGCAAACCCCTGATCTTTTCCAGATTCAGCTCAGGACGAGCTTCCTGCCATCAAAGCAGCCTACCTACCCAAGTGCAGCCTGAGCTCCCTTGCCTCAACTGCTGAGCAATGGAGGTCAGTTCACAAACCCACTGCCTACCACCCACAGTGACTGTGGGATTCATTCTGCACTGAAGCCTTGCATCCATTCTTTACACAAGTTTTGGAAAGTACTGTGGCTTCTTCACCACTTTTTAACTGTCATATAATCAACTATTTCCTTTCTTAAAGCAAAGAGGGTTAAAATAGGGAGTAATAGAGAGAACCATTTCCTGTTCTCACGTAGAAAATGAGAGTTAAAGACTACCAATCTGTTCATCAATGATTGTGTACAGTGTGATGTGTGAATTGAATGTTAAAGATATTAGTAGTTCAGATTGATATGGAAAAAACCCTCAGAATTTCCATATTTACAACTTCAAGTGAAACTAAGAGTCCTCAGTGAAATAAAGCTGGCCAACTACTATGACCTGCCTGTTGGGGATTCATCTTGGCCTTAAGGGGGGAAGGGCAAGGGGAGCGCTCCCCAGATACCGCCTTTTCCCCAGCCCTGGGGCAGTGTGGAAGTGAGCCACACCTATCTCCTTCTGGGTCCGGAACCAGAAGGGGTAGCTTTGAGACCATCCCCCACCTTGCGCCAGCGAGCACGTGTGCTCCCTTTTCGATCGGGCTTTGCCCAGAGGGCGGTACTATGGGAAGTGACATTAGCCCATGAGGGAGGTCCTTGGGAGCTGCTCTTGGATGGACAAGCTCGCCAGCCTATCACCAGCTCATGCTCAATCCTCGTCATCACTACTATATTACTGTGAGTCCCTCCTGATTAAATTGGATTGCTCTCCAAAGCGTCTCCGAGATCTGTCTGCACCTAGCTTCCTTGGTGGGGAAGGAGGGAGGAAAAGGGGATCTCGTTTGGCCACGTGCACCTTAGACTAGCCCGTGTCCCTCGCTCCACCTTGGCCACTTGCTGGTCAGGTGCCCAGGGGAGAGGGTGAAAAGGGGAGCACAGATAAGGGAGTAAGCTTAGCATCTCCGCACCAGGGGAGGTAAATCTAGCCCAGCATCTGCCAATATATTGATATTCAGTAACTTCTGCTTTGTGGAATGACACAAACGTGTCAGTCTTTGCTAAAGGTCTGGCTTGCTCATAAAAGATTTATTGGCTCATTTCTAACAAATAGGATACAACCTAAAAGATAGGATGTCATTTTTTAAATTAAAGTTACATAAAGGCCTGGATCATTTGCCTGGAAGAAGTGGGAACAAGTTCTAGAAAACGATGGAGAAACCCTCATGGTGTGGGCTAAAGGGCTGCCTGAAACTGAGTGAGTAGATTTGGAAATAGCTTTCTCATCCCCAGACACCTCTCCCCACGGGGCCACTGACAGCCTGAATGCAATCTCAGTCCCTTAGCCAGAGACAGCGAGTCCATCTGTGCCTTCATTCCTGAGTCAAAGAAACCATGAGGTAGGAAGTGTTGTTTAAGCTGCGTGGTTGTAGGATCAGATGACTGTCCTACATAGAAAAGGCATGTTTGTAAACAGTTCTGTTGTATTATCCACATTATAACATTTTCCTAATGACAGCTATTTCCTGCTGAATAAAATATTCCTAGGCATGTACGTGAAATGAAACTATCTCCACAAATTTCTTTCCCCCAAATACAAAAATGATAGCTCCTCATTAGATCTAGAAAATCCCCCTGGAGTCTTTGAAGACTCTTAAGTATGAAAGAGTTCAACTTGTTTTTTCTAAGAGAAGATTTCAGCTTTTAAGAATTTAAAAGAAAAGCAGTTCCTCTGCCTCAGGATGAGAAATGGAGGTCACAGATTCTTTTCCTAGAACATCCTGAAGCACTTGAATACAGCGCACACACCCAGGGTGACAGACTTCAGACTAAAATGGCCATGAAGTAGGCGAGTGTGACATTATGAAACATATATTTTGTCTTTGTCTTGTTTCCTGGCATATTAAGTCTTGGAATCTTCACAGTGATAAGTATTTTTTTGTACACTGATGAATTTAACTATGTTGCTAGCCCCTGTGTAGCTTCTGGATGGGGGCTGGTCACCAGAAAAAGTAAGACAGGCTTAGCGAGGTGAGATTTAACACTACCTCTAACCTAAAGGAGAACAATGGGCCTGACATCGAGTTGATAACCAATAGCCAATCATGCCTAGATTTTGAGCCTCAACAAACCCTTCCCCCAAAGGGTTTTGGAGAGTTACTAGATAATTGAACATGAAGTTTTCTGGAGGTTAGTATGTTCCCAAAAGCTCTCCAGCTCCATTCTCTCTCCATGAATCTTGCCTAAGCACTCGTCTTCTGGGACCTTTGCAATACCCTTGGGGTCAGCAGGTAACATCAGTTCTGCCTTGAGTCCTGTGAGCAAGGCTATAGTGGAGCCCTGAGAGGGATTTGAAGGGAGCTTATGTAAAGCTGGCCAGTCAGAGGCAGCGTTAAATCAGCCCGAGGATTGTGATTGGCTGGTTGTAGGAGCAATCAACCTAGCAAGATTGGATCTTCCACATGTCAGACTGAATTAGATTAGAGGACACCTAGAAAATATCTGCTGCTACAACACTGATTGTGTGTGTGTGTGTGTGTGTGTGTGTGTGTGTGTGTGTAAGAGAGAGAGACACAGAGAGACAGAGACAGAGAGAGACACAGAGAGAGACACAGAGTGAGAGACACAGAGAGAGTATAGAGGGGAACCACTCATAGTAAAAGAAGCACATTGTGAAATGATGGTGACAGAAGTTGAGTCCGAATATATTATATATATATATTATATTTGTATTTGATTGGTTTTATAGTTGGTCCAAGGATTTTTTCAAGGATGGTAACTTAGTGTTCCCCAGTTATGCAAAGAAAAGGGAGGGGGCAGGCAAGAAAGATGCAGGGTATCCAGAAAATGCTTTAGGAGATGGTGTCAGCATGAAGAAAGTGGTGTGACAATGCAAGGAAAGTCAGGGCAGAAAACAACAAAGAGGGAGGACTCACCATCTGGAGAGCTGATTGCCAATCAAAGCACACTAAGCAGAGGCTGACCATGCACAGTCCTAATAAACCAATCTCCCTTCACTTTGAAAGCAGGAATGTGAATGTTGTCCAATGTGCAGAAGGCCACTGCCCGCATGTTGTGGTGGTTGGGTCTGTGAAAATTCCATGGCACAGAGGAGTTTGGTGTCTGCCCAAGATGACAGAGCAGTGGTGGACTTAGGACTCTATGCCAGATCTCAGCTCCATCTGCAGGAACCCTGGAAAGAGTTGGGGTCCTTCGAAAGTAGCCTGAAATGTGTACCACGAGACTGAAATAATTCAGTGCCTCATCCATGTCATGTTTTCCCACATTCCACTTGCCATTAATAAAAGATCAATCCTGTGCCTCATCTTATGTATTGTTGACAGAGATGCTAAGTATACAATCTATCAGCAGCCTGTAAATAAATGTCAAAGAGGTGAGGAAGAAGGAAACAGCAAATTAGAAATCTAATTGGCAGGATAAACAGATGCAACTCTCTGGAGGGTTTGTTTTATCCCCCTTGCCTTAGGTAGCTAACTGCCTTGCACACACTGAGAGACAATTCTCTCATTCAATAAATTGTTCCCACTCAAACTTGTGGATGACTATGCATAAACTTTGTTTATTTTTAAGTGGGCCAGATTACTTTGGGTGCTAATTGGGTCTAGCTGTTGAATCTGCAGGCAGACTCTAGGTTCTGCAAAATCAATAGTATTTCCCATCCCTGTCAGGGGCTCGAGATGGCGGGTCCTGAGTCACCGCTGAAGATAACATAAAGCGTCCAGCAAACTCTAATGCATCAGCTGGTGTTATTTTCTTACCACCACCCAGGAAAAGGCAATGGGGCATTCTGAATGCTGGATAGGCAGGCGTTAAACTTCTTTAGCTCTTTAATATTATCTTTATGGCATTATGAAGGTCACTGAATGCCCCCAAAATAATGTGCTATTTCTGCTGTCATGTCCCATCTGCAAGAGTCAGGAAACTTTCTCCTTTGCAAGTCCTCTTTCTGATGCCCCTCTAGATCTCCGTCTAGTCTGCCTTCATCCACCAGCAGGGGCACTGGTTTCTGTTCCTTCCTGTATGAGTAGAGACTGTGTTTTCCCAAGTCAGCTTCAAGCAGAACACAGACAGCTCCATATCATGATGTCAGGAGATACATGACAAGTTTTTCTCACCCACAGCAGCAATGCACCAGGCTCTAGGAAAGTTACAGATCCTAAAGCATTGACTTTGCTAATATTTAAGGATTTTTACATCAACAGCAGTCATCCCTTCCATGCTTTTCCAGTCCAACACAGCAATACTCAAATTAAATGCTACATGGCGCCTAAATGCTCTACATGTCTATCTTTAGATGAAGGTTAGGGTATGAAAAATGCTTTCAGATAAACAATAACAGAACAAAAATCTTGTAACACAAATTGTTTGCTCAGCCTAATTGGGTAAATGGAATTGGCTATTAGTAGAAAATGGCCAATTATTTCTATCTTCTTTCTCCTCTACTTTCCATATAATTTGGGGTATGTGTGTATGTGCATGCGCATGCACACTATCCAGCCATTTGTTCCCTCACTAATCTTATATTGGAGATGCTAACATGGTCTCTATTTTCCTGTGAAGAAATCTGAGTGCAGAAACCTTACATAACTTGCTCATATTCATGAAACTTGTGTTCTGTATAAATAGGATTTGAAGAGAAGTGGTGAGGTTCTAGATCTACACAGACAATATGGAGACAATATTGAGTTTCTTAGCCCAAGGGGACAAGAAGTTTGCAACCACTGAACAAGCAATGTGGCTCGTAAACCTCCAATAATGGTAAGGCCACTATTCCAATGTCAAAGGACAATTTCCTGGAAGCAAAGCCAAAGCAAAAGTTGCTGCTAAGTTGTCCTGCTAAACTATGGGGGAAAAGAAAAGTGCTGAAAATTTGTATTGTTACCAAATATTATGACTATTTAGTATATGCCCAAGAATAACTTACTGAAATTACATGCTTACAAAGGACACATGCATGTTTATGTGTAAATAGTGAGCTGGGTGTTGGTGGCTCATTCCTGTAATCCTAGCTACTCAGGAGACTCAGATATGAGGATCATAGTTTAAAGCTGGCCTGGGCAGGAAAGACCATGAGACTCTCATCAAATTCAATTGATCACCAAAAAGCTGGAAGTGGAAGAGTAGCAAGTGTGCTAGAGCACCAGTGAAAGCAAAAGTGTGAGGCCCTGAGTTCAGCATCCAGTACTAGCACTGCAAGAGCGAGAGAGCAAGAGAGAGAGAGAGACAAAGAGAGAGAGATTACACTGGTAAATAAGTAGGTATGGATGGATGTGCATGACTTAACTATCTATATATTTATCACATACTCTACACATGTAGAGGACATTATAACTAAACTTAATTTAAATGCTTCATTAAAGGTTTTGTTTCACATGCCTCTTATTCATCTCTCCAAGCACCAGAGGCCTTGCCCCTCATCATAGACTCTCTACAGATTACATGCAAGCTTCCAGAAGCGTTCAGCAGGTGCATTCCAATGTTTTCCTATTTGGATCTCCCCTAGCTTCCTATCCTTGTGCACTTCTGGGACTGTAAGCAATCTCTGCATAACTCTGGAGATGCAGACACGTTGCATAGAAAGCCTGAGGGATGAGTCCTGGCAGGTCTCAGACAAGCACTTCCCCTGCTCTTACCCGGTGCCATGACTCAGAGAAGCATTTCATCAGGTTTCCAAAGGCTCGTGGTATAAAAGGACAGTGCAGGCTTGTGTTGATGGCCTTCACCTCATCTCCATGAGCATGAAGTTCTCAAAGTTCCCATAAACCTTCACCTTCCAAGGTTCTGTCTTGGAAGACCCTAGGCTAACACAGGCAGTATTTAACTTACATTTCTGTTATTCAATTATTTATGTTATTGCTATAACCCGGTACAAACGAGAGCATCAACATGTAATGTTAGAGTTTTCATTGCCTGTCAAGGGTCATTGTTTCAGTTTATGACTTTTAAAAACAAAAGAACTTTCTGTGGGGAAAAATATGAAAAGGTTTTTGGGCTGAGAAACGTTTATTGCAGGCCAGCAATGGTCTGGTGATCAGAGTCAGGGAAATGGTGATTTATGTCAATATGTCTGGAAAACAAATTGAAATCATTTCAAAGTCATATCCCAGTTTCAAGAAAAATTATGTGCTATCCTATATAAGTCCTGATGGAGGTATTCTGACTTTTAAAGGGCATGTGTTTTATTAAATATACAACACAGCTATGTGAAATATTAATGGGGGTGGTATTGACTCAGACCATATGTTTAAAAAAATCAGGAAGTTGATAGATGACTGTGAAATGATGGATGGCAATTCTGCTATGGCGTGGCAGCTTCTCCTGCTGAATCAAGTTCAAAATAACGATCTTTCTCTGCCGAGCAAGCAAACTTTGTCATCTCTCAGTGGTTATTAATAACTTGGAGAGTGGAGAAAGAAGCGAGGGGTCAAGGCATCATCAGGAGGAATCTGGCCCATCAATTATCCAGGATCCTCCTTTAGGACAGGCTTGGTATTCAGCACTATTGGTATTTGCAGCTGATTAGTCCCTGTGGTGAGGCTGTCTCAGGCATCTGGTCAGCAGCCCTGACCTTGGTGACCTTGGAGCACAGGCTGCCGTTCACTTCACACACACCACCCCCCCCCCCCCCACCACTCAAGCTGTGATTATGGAAAGTATTTGCAGACATTGCCCTAAAACACCCCCTCTGCTGCAAAATATCCTTCTCCCAGCTGGGAATCACTGAGGATGTGAACAAAGGTGAACTGGCTTGATGGAGGCCCGTATATACAGAAGATAGTGCCTGACTTTGGGTAAATCATGTAAACTCTGTAAGTTTCAATGAAGTAGACACATTGAAAAATGAGCAAGAGGGGCTGGGGATATGGCCTAGTGGCAAGAGAGCTTGCCTCGTATACATGAGGCCCTGGGTTCAATTCCCCAGCACCACATATACAGAAAACAGCCAGAAGTGGCGCTGT
Organism: Perognathus longimembris pacificus; assembly: GCF_023159225.1. NCBI lineage: Eukaryota > Metazoa > Chordata > Mammalia > Rodentia > Heteromyidae > Perognathus > Perognathus longimembris. Next base: position 73,682,173 of record NC_063162.1, read on the forward strand.
GGCTCAAGTGGCAGAGTGCTAGCCTTGAGCAAAAGGAAGCCAGGGACAGTGCTCAGGCCCTGAGTCCAAGGCCCAGGACTGGCCAAAAAAAAAAAAAGAAAGAAAAGAAAGAAAAATGATCAAGAAAAGGAAGAATGTTCCAGAACAGACATATGCAAAGAAGTCACAGGACTAGTAAGAGAAATCAAGAGGCTTTTATATTGATGGTGGCACTGTATAGGCCCCTCTCCTGATGCGGGCTTTGTAGCTTGTTCATTTCTGTTTTGTATTTGGCAAATAGCAAGCACTGAACTCCAGACATTTCAGTCATGGTGCCCCTACTTGAGGGCACTCTGTATGTAAAACAGCCCTCCTAAAGCCCCAGACCACCAATGGCCCCTGCTAAATAACATCCCACTCCAAACCTTAAGGTTTCCCCTTATATCTGTCATGGCCAACTAGAAGAAAAACAAGAAAAGACAATCATGTGAAGCCAGTGACCTGGGCCAATCAGATTCTCTCCTTCAGGAGGAGGAAGGAAAATATTATGATTCCAGTGAGAGCTGGCCATCCTGAGAGCTAAATTCAAATATTCATGAGAAAATTGGAAGTCTAGACTGGACTAGTCTAGGTATGACAGAGACAAGGAAACAGGAATGGAGTAATCAAAAGTGTATATGCATTTGTATTTAGAAATTAGCTGTGAGGTCAGAAATTGATTTCTCATACCTGCAACATGGGAAAATCTTTCCAGCTTTCTACATCATCTCAAACTTCACCCCGCGGGAGGCTGGATCTGACAGCTCTACCCCGCCTAACCAGGCTCCACCACATTCTTGCTTTCATTTCCTTCAAGAGACTGATACCCACCGTAACTGTCTTTGGCACTGATGTGTTTCTCACTCAGAAACTTCCCTCCTCCAAATCCACTCAAACTCAATAGAACAGAATCTTTTCCACATGGTTTGCCCCACAGTATACGTAGACCAAGAATAATCCAGGTCCTGCAACAGTACTTGAAATACATTCTTTGAACCAATGAATAATGCATAACCCTGAAATGGAGTAGAAGAGACCATGAACCTCAAAGGGTATTGGAAATTGCAGCCATTTTTAATTTTTGTTTCTTGTTAATGTTAAGTGTTGTCTATTAATAATAAATGCCTTATTATTAATTCACCTGTGTTATTTCTGTTGTATATGTTATTAATCCTTTGGGGCTATAAGAAGCAAACTATTGGCCAAAAATCAAAGAAGGCAAAAGGAAAATGCAAGTTGAAACAATATTACTTTATAAATAGAATAAAGAATACATTCCCCTGAAGATAGATTTAACATTCAGCTTGTTACTGATGCCTGCAGAAGGCCAGTACCCTGCATTGTAACTATACCCATGGCAGGGAAAGAGCGAGGACGCTGCTCAAGTCTCACCTCCTTCTTACCCCCGCCCCGCTCCTTCCTTTCTCTTCCCTCTTCCCTCTCATTTCCTTCTCTTCCTTCTCTACCACTTCCTCCTCTTCCTCCTCTTCCTTATTCCTCTTTCTCCTCCCCTTCTTCCTCCTTCTCTTCCCTTTCCTCATTTCTTTCCCTCCTCCTTTTTCTCCTCTTTCTTACCTTCTTCCTGCTTCTTCTAAACCTTCATCCTCTTGACCTCTGCTCATTCTACCTCTAAATTCCATTATCTCATGAGCCATAGGTTAAGTTTCCACATTTGAACTTTTGAGGGATACACTTAAACCAAAGCACCATATAACAATTAATGGAGTGGTTTGTAGGTTTAAAAGCATCCCTAACTATAGTAATCTCATTTCTGTTACCAGAGTTCCTATATATGGCCATATAATAGATAAACATTCCCACTTGTTCCAAACAGTATTCAATTTCCTATGATCATTAATTATAGCATGAAAAGGACATGTGTGAGAATTAGATTTATATGTCACTACAGTATTCAAGCTTTTGTTTTGTTTTGACTTTGTGTGAGCTTTCTTTTTATTTCTTTCTTTCTTGAGACAGGATCTTACTAATGTAGCCAAGGCTGACCTTGAACTTGAAATCCTCCTGCCTCTGCCTCCTGAGCACTAGAATTACAGGTGTGTGCCACTATGCCTAGTTAGTATCTGGTTATTTAATCAAATGCTAGTCCATCTTATAGATATGATTAACAACTGAAAATTCAGTTGACTGTAAGCAAAGGAAATCATACTCAACCACACTGGAGGGGCCTCATCCAAATAGTTGAAGGCCTTAAGAGCAAAAACTAAGATTTCCCAAAGAAACCCTGCTTTGAGACTGCAGCATTCATCCTTCTTTGACTTTCTGGCACCCTGGCCTGCCCTATGCATTTCAGATTCACCCCCACAATTACATGAACCAATTCCTTAAAACCAATGCACGTAGATGCACATATGTATGTATTATTGGTTGCTTCTAGAAAATTCTGATGAAGTATATGAGCAGATTGAATCATTCCAAGTTCTTCTGTGGGATTTTGCTTTTTCCATTACTGGCTATGCATTTACAAAGATGCAGTGGAAGTTATTGCACATTAATGGGGTGGGAGAATGAAAAAGAGAGGGCAACACAAGGGGTTAATCTAACTAAATTATAATGTAGCACATGTGAAATGCCATAGTGAAAGCTGCTTGTAAAATTAAACTAAGAAAGAGACTGGAAAAAAATCAATGCTAGAAAAGTAATATAGGCTCTACTGGGGGCAAGTATGGATCAGAGCTGGCAGGCCAATGGAGAGGGTGAGTGAAGGTGAATATGGTTGAAGTGCTTTATATGTATGTGTGGAAATAGACCCATGAAACCTGTTGAAATTAGTTTAAGAAGGGGGAAGCGGGGAGAGAGAGCGAGGAGTAGTAGGGTGAAGTTGATGCATTGTTTACATGCATAAAATGTCACAATGAAACTCCCATTGTGTGACTTATGTATGCTAATTAAAAATCTTGTACAAAGTGCAAGTGAATCTCTGAACCAGTGCTCCATGTGGGTAGGCTAGCCGGAGAGCTGTGATGCTTCCCTCCCTGTGGTGATGCACAGATGGAGATAAAGACCAGAGTCCTGCAGACCCAGGGCACCTCAGTTCCAGGCAGCAGCCTTTGAGGTCAGCTGTCATCCCCTTATCCATTCTTCCTGTAAGAGGCTTATCAGAGCACCAGGCTCTGTCTTGATTGGAGCTTTGTGATGAACAGCTCTGCCACTTTCAATCTTGTTTTGGGATTGGGTGACAGGAAAAGCACTGGGTCCCAGCTCTTTTCTCTTTCTTTTTTTTCTGGGTGAGTCCCTTGAAATCAGGTTGGAGGATCTTAAGTTTTTGAATGGTGTTGAGAAGGATTAATGAGGCCCACCCTCATTTCTTACGCAGAAACCCTACAAGGGCCTAAACACACACACTACTTCCAGCCAGCTTAAATAAAGGTGGTGGAAAATTTCTGCTAGAGTTTGACCCACTTGCCATCCACTGTACCCCCTCCAGCTCCTCTTCTTGACTAGGTCATATTTCTGTTCTACAATCTTCAACGCTGGGCACCGCAGGTGAAAGCAACACTAGACATTTCACACAAAGACTGTCCCATGTGAGATCCTTTGTGAGAACTGCCTCAGAATGACAGACTCAGGTTCTATTCTTGGAAATTTGAGCATCAGCAGGTATGACCCCATATTTGTAGAAGAAGAGGATGATGGCAAGTAACCCCAGGATGTTGAGTTCCATGTGTGTGGCAGACCCCAGCTGGTAGAGATGGTGAGAGACACTTTGGGCAGCTACAGGTGCAGCAAGGGGAAGGCTACACAGTGGAGGAGATTCCAGTCCTACTCCCACAGGCCCCCCGGGGCTGGGATCCTGGGGGAGGAAAATAAAACGACTCTGAGATTAGCCTCTCACTTGTCAATCAGGAACATATTTAGCAGGATTAAAAAGTGTGTAAGGGGGCTGGGAATATGGCCTAGTGGCAAGAGTGCTTGCCTCCTACACATGAAGCTCTCAGTTCGATTCCCCAGCACCACATATATGGAAACTGCCAGAAGGGGCACTGTGGCTCAGGTGGCAGAGTGCTAGCCTTGAGCTGGAAGAAGCCAGGGATGGTGATCAGGCCCTGAGTCCAAGGCCCACGATTGGCCAAAAAAAAAAAAAGTGTGTAAGGAGCTTGTGTCACCACATGCAGGTGAAGGTTTGTGAAGTTTCCCTCTAAAAGTAAGGACTCTTCACTTAGGGTCTTTGACTTTGATCACAGGGTAAGAATTTCTGGACAAGTCATAATGGTAAGAAAAGTTGATGGAACTTTATTGAGAGAGTAAGCAAGCAGGCAAACAGACAAAAAAGCAAGACAGGGGCACACTCTAGCTGAGTGTGGGTGCTCTCAAAGGCACAGAGACACACAGCTCTTTGGTGTCAGGGATATTTATGTGATGAGGGCAGGAAGTCCAACTTGAGAGTTATGCAAACGTAGGTGTTTTATCTTCTTTAGCTTGGTTCTCCTCATTCCTGATTTGACACTTTCTGAGTTTCTGGATATCTTGGGCATTTCTTCCAGTAAGAATGCATCCTGCCCTCAAACAGATGCTGGTGCTTCTGTTTTTAACTATCTTGTTTCTGAGATACTTTTACCAGGCCTCATTTTCCTAATTTATCCTGCCTCAATTTCCCCTAAAATAACTTCAGTCTCTTAATCTTAAAGTAAGTAGATGGATGGATATCTTATATTTGCTTTAAGCTTAAGTTTTTGGAATTCTTGTCAGCCATTTACCATGCCTCATGTCTTATATGGATCCTGGGATGCCACATTTTCTTGTTTATTGATAAAAGATAAGTTGTCCAGATTGTCACTGAACTCCTGGGATCTAAGGATCTTCCTGTTTCTGTCGCTAGAGTAGCTTGTAGTAAAGGCAAGTAAAGGCTTGCTTAACTCAGCCCAGCCGGGCAATGCCTTTAAAAAATATGGTAAAGGGGTTACAGTTACATAAGTCAGGGAATGATACATTTCTTGAACAGTGTCACCCCTCCCTTATTTTCTCATAGTTTGTCCCTCCCAAGTTGTATAGTTCATTTTCAACATAATGTCTAGTGAGTATTACTGCTGAATTAGTTCACCCTTTGTCCCACTATTTCTGTGCTTTCCCTTCCACTCTTCAAATAGGATAAACTTGCATATAAGTCAAAAGGTACAGTAATCCAAAACAGTGACAAAAGAGGAAAAAAATGAGAAGAAAAAAAAAGAATCACAAGTAAAAAACTTCCTGTTTCCATTTCATGGAGTTCATTCCAATAAGCATCATTTTGTAAGATCATACTGACCCCTTGTGATCCTCTCCTAAGAACATCCTCCTTTGGTCTCACTGTGTGAATCCTGTCTAATTTATCATATTCAAGTGTATTTTTTTCTTTTACTATCCATTGGGTTTAATTGTGGATTTACAGGCACATTCTAATTGTTACAAATGAAGGAAACCACGCAACCTATGTTTCTTTGGGTTTGGCTTACTTCACTTAGTATAATTTTTTCAAAGGCTTTCCATTTCTTTATGAATGGGCCATTGTCAATTGTAGTATTGTTTACCATAGCTAAGATATAGAATCAACCCAGATGCCCCTCAGTAGACAAATGGATCAAGAAAATGTGGCATATATACACAACGGAATTCTAAGCTGCCATAGGCAATGCCTTTGAAATGACAGCTACTTAGGAAGAAATGTGGACCTGAAGAATATAATAAATCTCAGAGTGTCTATTAATGCATGGAAAGAAACCAACTCCTAGACACCCTTATTTCTTAATTAACTGATATTTTCCTCTGTGAATACAGAGCTGGTATTTTTTAATAAGTTTAGTATCCTTCCATGTTTTTAAAGAGTCTATAGATCTCAAGTTTGCTTTTAAAGATTCTGTTTTAAAAAGGCTAAACCTCACCGCGCATGAAATGAGTCTTGAAAGGAGATTAAATGTTGAAATAAAAAAGGGGGAAAATGTCCTAGTCTTAGAGGAAAGAGAGAAAGATATTGAAGTAAACAGAGCAGCTTTTTTTTTTAATGCAAATCCTATAACAAGATACATTGTCCTCTACGTTGGGAGCACAAAGACTAATTCCAGTCCTGAGCCATAGTCTGGGAACAATGAGAACATAGGACTGGCCTGCACAGGTGGGCAATGGCTTTCTCCACAGACATTTAGTGTATGACTGCCCATTTGTGCAAGATGGATGCACACCGGTGCCATAATAAGGCCAAGGTATTCAGTTCTGATAATGGCCCATGATGAACAAAGTGATCCATAAATTTTAACTGCACAGCGATGGAGTGTAGTCAGCTCCGACAGAACTCATTCCAGCCCAACCCTATGACTGTGAATGCTACAGGAGGCTAACAGCTGGGGAATGGGTTCCATGAGGAATTCTCTTCATCTTCAGCTTCCTTTCTGGTTCTCGTTGGAAGTGACCAGCATCAGATCTTAACAACATTGCCATGAAATAACAGTCCTCCTAGAGGGCAGGCCTCCTTGAACTATAATGGTTAGAAAGCTGGGGGCCTATAGTCTTAGCTACTTGGGATGCTAACATGGAGAAGATTACAGTTCGACCCAGGCAGAAGAGCTCAGAAGACAGCTTCTCAAATCATGACTGAGTACAGTAGCACATGCCTGTGTTGCCAGCAACAACAACAAAAGCCTAAATGAGGAAGATTACTGTATAGACAACTAGGCAGGAAGTGAGACCTTGTCCCCAAATTCACTAGTGAAAAGCAGGGCTGGGAGCAGGCTTGTGGAGTCACTGCCTAGCAAGTGTGAAGCCCTGAGTTCAAACACAAGTACTGAAGGAAAAAAAAATGTAATAGTAAAGAGCAAATGGTAGCAATCTGTAAAAAATGTCTACCCACCTATTCTTAGATGCATTTGTTTTGTAGATATTTCCTAGTTGTTTATTGGTGTTGGAAATTTCTGTAGGGAGACTCAGCATCTCCCGAAGGAGGCAGTCATGGAGAGATTACCAAAGATGATGTGTGCTCACAAATTCTGTGATAATTCCAGGAGCATGGGAGAAGGGTCTAACAGAAGCTGAGAGGGCAGGGAAGGCTGTTAAATCCAGTGAGACAAGATTCAAGTATGAATAGGAGTTGGCCAAGAAAAGGGGGAGGTAGGTGAGACATTCTAAGTCAGGTGACTGAGAGGACAGGGTGCATGGGGTACAGGAAAAAAACTCTTTCCTCTGAAGGTGTATCACCTGATTTAATCAAACCTGCCTAGCACTGATTTCCAGCTTGCACTTATCACATTTTGTACCTTTGAGTACTTGTCAGCTTTGGGGTCTATAAAATAAGCACAAACATCCCAATACATGATTACCACCTACACCAAATAGAATCCTGTAGCAAATTTAATTCACTGGGATATGAAAAGGGCCTGTGGAAGGCCAAAAAGGTGAAAACTCACAGTAGTGAGAGTTTCTTTCTTTTTTTTTTTTTTTTTTTGCCAGTCCTGGGCCTTGGACTCAGGGCCTGAGCACTGTCCCTGGCTTCTTTTTGCTCAAGGCTAGCACTCTGCCACTTGAGCCACAGCGCCGCTTCTGGCCGTTTTTTCTGTATATGTGGTGCTGGGGAATCAAACCTAGGACCTCGTGTATCCGAGGCAGGCACTCTTGCCACTAGGCTATATCCCCAGCCCTTCTTTTTTTTTAAAAATAAGTTTTAAGCCAGGTCTTGGTAAAGGAAGAATCTAGCAGATGCAATGTGGCTCCTGGGTGAAGGAAATTGGAATGCTCTTTGTCATGAAGGAGTTAAAAAGGATGGGAACCATGGGAGCCCTCAAAGGGCTTGAGGGGCTGGGTATGACAATCTTACCTTTCAAAGGAGACCAAGAAATTCAAGTGCAGCACTGTTTTTATGGAGAGCATTCGTTCTGTTTCAGCAGCTTAGATAAAGTCTGTACCGATCACTCAGAAGGCCTGCCCTGTCCTTCAAGTATCCTTGAGTTCTGGAACAGCCTCCTCAGGGATGTTGCCCCTAAGATAGCAGAGGGCTTACTTCCTATCAAGTGCCTGGATAATAAATCCATTCTTCTATGTCAAGGAAAAGCCGTAAGAACTAAACTTGAAATGTGAAATCTTCTTTCTCACCTCAGAGGAGCAAAAGGAGTCAAGGCACCATTACCGCTCATAGGTGTGGGTGCACGGCATGCTGGGATGGCAGGAAGTTTGCGTGAGTTTACCTGAGTTCAAGCAGCCAAAAACAATTGGCAGGATCGGGAGGGCTGTGCTCCTACCTGAAGATTTTGATGAGATCAGACTTATAATCCAGCTCTAGAAACTGATGTCCAAAAGACAAACCGGAGAACCAAATCCAGCTTTATTCAGTGTAGAAAGGATGTCAACAAGGGAATTTGGGCACAGGTCAGCCTCTCTGCATCAGTGGCTGGAAGGTTTGCAGATATAGGATAGGGAAAAGACAGACTACTCAATGGAGGAGTGTTTGCTTCTTTTCTGGGACTAGATGGAAATCTCCCAGAGACTCTGGACAACCACTTTTAATTCATTTTATACTGTAGTGTTTCCATTCCCGTAGCTGGAAAATAGCTTTAGCTCTGAAGGAGAAAAGAAGGATTAAGTCTAAGTCAAGTTAACCTGTGTGGTAGTTTGGGAGAGGACATTTTTCACCTGGCTTGATAGCTCATGTCTATAATCCCAGCTACAGGGGAGGCAGAGACGGAGTATTGCAGCTTGAGGCAAACTTGGGGGAAAAGTTAGTGAGACTATCTCAAAGAACAAGCACTGTATGATGACTTGGGCGTGTAAGCTACATGAGAGAGATATGAGAATCATGCACAAAACACATGAAATCTGAATCTGAAAAATAACTAAAATAAATTAAAAAGTGGGGGGAGGGAGGCTGCTTTTATGTAGAGTGATTACCTGGCAAGCCCAGGGCTCAGCATTCAAATCCCCAGACTACCAAATTGGTCAGCATTTACATGTAGAGCTGAGTAGACTCTGACTGAAAGATCAACTCAGCAAAGGCAGCAGACAGTGTGAGATAGAGATGGCCCCCTTTGCATCCCCAGTGGCTCTCATGCAGACTGCATGGGCAGATGGGTTTGGAGCTCTAAACAGGACTCCTGTCCTGGTTGGGATTGGCTTTAGGGACAGGCAGGCTTGGACTGGACCTGAGCTCTGTCCACCCCTCTGTGGGAACTCTCTACAGGCCCTGACTAGACTCAGGAAAGGAAGGGTGCCTGGAGGATGCAGGGCAGATGCAGCTGTGTGGGGGAAGCAGGCAGGTGAAGCACCCAGGGCTGCTGGCTGGGGCCCTGCTCTGAGACCTGCCCCTGCTGGGGCGCCAGACCCCTTTACACACCCTGTTCAGGGCTCCAGGAAGGAGCAGAGAGGCACCCAGCACAGCCATGCTCAAAGAAGTAAGATTCTGGGCCAATCTACCATGCCCTGCATAAGTTCCCCAGTTGCTTCTCAGTCATTCCACACAGGTTTTCCAGTCTCAGATCACAGCCATAAATAATTCCTTCTCTTTTTGTTTCTTCTTTGCTCAGCCTCTGGGAGCCATGCTTATCTAAATCACAAATAAGGGAAGGAAGGGGTGAAATGTTCTGAAACAATTTGCACCTTTTCTAAAGTGGAACAAAGAGAAATGTGAACACATGACTGAAATGGGCTTCGTTCCCAGAGGATACAAAGCTGCAAAGTTGGTTTTGGGTGTTTTCTTGTGTGTTCAGTTTTCTAATAAATAAAACAATCCACATAGAATCATCCTAGGAATGGAAAGATTTTCAGAACTTCCTATGAACAGTGGATTCCTGAGGGGTCCTCAGATAAATAGTAAGTAGATAGAGAACAGATGATTATAGGAGATAGTAGATATATAAAATAGTGGATATATAAATCACAGGTGGTAGGTAGATAGATGATAAATAAGTATAAATAGATGATAATAATAGATGATAGTAGATAGATAAGTAATAAATGATAGATAAATGGTAAGTGATAGATGGTGGGTAGATGGTGATTGATTAACTGATAGACAGTAGATAGATAAATGGTGGTAGATGATGATGGATAGATATAATAGATAAATGATTATAGAAAACCAAGAGAAGATAGATAATAAATAGAAGATAGAGGAGAGATAAATAACTGATCAAAAGATATAATAGACAAATGATAAGTAGATTATTGATAGATGATAAATAATATACATAAATGATAGGTGATAGATGGCAGATAGATGAGATGGATAGATACTAGATGATAGATAGATTAGATAGATAGATAGATAGATAGATAGATAGATAGATAGATAGATAGATAGAGACAAGCTGAGAAATTCTACCACTTTGAGATTTAGGGTAGTCCTTGGGATAATCTCACTGAGAATCTAAGTGCCTGAGAAACAGGGGAGCCTGTGCATAAATCCAATTGCAAAGGCAGAAGGCTGGTACTTGAATGTAAGCAGGCAGAGGGAGAATCCCCAGTTCCTCTCCTTGTGTCTTTCTTGCTCCTACACAAACACCACAGCTGTAAGAATGAGTCCAGAGACTCAAGTGTTAATCTCATCCTAGACACCCTCAGAGATAATCACCCCAATGATGTTTATTCTTGACTCCCCCTGGTGGTGGCTGTGGGTAGGCGGCCTTAGCTCCTCCTTATGGGCCTCTCCTCCCTTCCTGACTTCTGCTGCAGTGAATAACACAAAAGACCAAGACAGAAGAGGCAGTGACTTTTCCTATGACGCTCGCCAGGCACACACTATCTCTTCCACAGTATTTTTTTTCCTCCCACCTATTTAATTGGTGTCAGTTAGTTTTACAAGGCATTTCATTTTGACATGTCCATATATGCATACAATGTACCTTGATTGGACTCACCCTCTCCACCCTTCTCCATCATCTCTCCTCTGTCCTTTCCAAATCATTCTCAACAAGTTTCATTGTTCCATTTTCATGCATGCACATAAGGTATTTTGACCATATTTGTTCTCCTCCTCCCTTCTATTCTTCCTGCTTATCCCACTATTACTCACACCCCAGACAAGACATGATTTTACATTCCAGTCATTTATTTTCTTAATGTATGCTAATTACACCTATGGTACTTTGGTCAATCTTAAGCTATCGCTCTCAATTTCCCCATAACCCTTACTCCCTACTATCAACAAAGATCTCTGAAAGCAGTTGAATTTGAGCAGTGTTCCAAACGCGACTCCAACTCTGACTCCAACTCCAACTCCGACTCCTCCTCATCACCCATGGCCATGATGAACATAGATGAGGAAGAGCCTTGGAAGCCTAACTTTCCTGTTTTCCCAATTTTCCTGTTCCTTCCCTGCTGCACCCCATGACCTGACACATTGCCAGTGCCCAGTTCTCTTTAGAGGCCAGCCTCAAGCTCCTCTTCTCTGAAAAAGCATCTCTTATGCTTGAGGATAGCAAATCCCACACAAATCTACTTCAGAGCTGATGTGTTAGGTACACAGGTAACCATTACATCACGTCAGGTCAAGCACACTTTGCAACTGGCTTAATGTTTGGACTCAACAATGCTGAGGAAATGCTGTGATAAAGGCAGGAGTGAATGCTGATCACATCAAAGGGTGGTCTATAATTCCTAGCTGCCTTCTGGGACTTCAAGGTGAATGTCAAGATCATAAAAAACTAAATCATCTCTTATAACTGGTTGAGAGGGGAAGCCATTGCAATGCATGACTCAGCTCCATACAAGATTTTACTAAGTAAGGTTCCTTACAAGTAGCTTAATTATCTAATTCCAAGACAAGTACGTGGTCATGGATTCAGAAGTTACCTAAATATTGTTGTAGTATTTCAAAATTGATCAACTAAGACAAAGATATGTCCAGAACTGAAAAGTAGTAAAATGAAGAGTAAAAAATAAATAAAAGTAGTAAAATGAAGAACCTACCTGTTTGGGCAAGTTGCATTACAAGATAATACCTCTCATTCCATGCCAACTGTCTCTCCCCAGCTCTGACAACTCCTGTCCGAACTCTTCTCCTGTCTCCAATTCATGCAGCTAGCTAAGATTTACCTTAGAGTTGTTTGTCTTTTTTTACCCCGTGTCTCTCAATTTTGGTATTCCCTTTCAATTTCCTACTTCTAATACCAGTATACACGGTTTCCAATATACTCAGATAATATTACAGAGATAGTGTAGGTACAACCACTGGAAGGTGATACAAGAACATCATCAATAATAGAAGCTACAGATACACATGGGATGTTGAAAGTAGTTACAACTGTGATATAACAATTGTTTCCATAACATGGAGTTCATTTCACTTAGCATCATCTTATGTGTTCATAAGGGTATAGCTATTGGGCTCTTGTGATGCTCTACTATGACTTGACTAAACCTGTACTAATTATTCCCAATAAGGGAGACCATAGAGTCCATGTTTCTTTGGGTCTGGCTCACTTCACTTAATATAATTTTTTCCAAGTCCTTCCATTTCCTTACAAATGGGACAATGTCATTCTTTCTGATAGAGGCATAAAATTCCATTGTGTATATGTACCACATTTTCCTGATCCATTGGTCTACTGAGGGGCATCTGGGTTGGTTCCAGATTCTAGCTATGACAAATTGTGCTGCGATGAACATTGTTGTGCTGGTGGCATTACTGTGATTTTGTTTGTGGTCTTTTGGATAGATACCCAAAAGTGGGGCTGCTGGGTCATAGGGGAGTTCTATATTTAGCCTTCTGAGGAATCTCCATACTGCTTGCCATAGTGGCTGAACCAGTTTACATTCCCACCAACAATGAAGTAGGGATCCCTTTTGGCCACATCCCCTCCAACAATTGTTATTGTTAGTTTTCTTGATATATGACAGTCTTACTGGGGTGAGATGGAATCTCAATGTTGTTTTGATTTGCATTTCTTTTATGGCCAGTGATGTAGAGCACTTTTTCATATGTCTCTTGGCCATTCTCATTTCCTCATCAGAGAAGTCTCTTTGTAAGTCTTTAGCCCACTTGATGAGGGGGCTAATGGTTCTTTGCGGTTTTGTTTTGGAAGAAGGTAATTTTTTTAGTTCTGCAAATATTTTAGAGATGAGGCCTTTGTCCGTTGAATGGCCGGTAAAGATCTTCTCCCAGTTTGTGGGCTTTCTATTTATCTTGCGAGCTATGTCCTTTGCCGTGCAGAAGCTCTGCAGTTTGATGCAGTCCCATTTGTCCAACCTTTCTTTAATTTGTAACCTTTCTGGGTCATTGTTAAGGAAGTTCCGTCCTGCGCCAAGGAGCCCAAGTGTTTCTCCTACTCCTTCCTGTTTGATGAAAGTGAACTGAACACCTCATGGGGGGGAAGGGAAAAGGGGAGAAAGGAGGGGGGTATGAGGGACAAGATAACAAACAGTACAAGAAATGTATCCAATGCCTAACGTATGAAACTGTAACCTCTCTGTACATCAGTTTGATAATAAAAATTTGAAAAAGTAAAGAAAGAAAGAAAAAAAAAGAATATCCCTCCTCCACAGTGAAAATTACAAATTATAACTCATTTTTGTTCATGGAAAAAATAATAATGAGGAGGAGAAAGATGGCGCCGACAGAATAGGGAGGCACCCCGACTCGCTCCAACTGAATAGTGAGCTGGGAACTCCAACACCCAACACCCCATCAAGAACCCAGCAAAACCAGCAGCCAGAAGCAGTGGAGAAACGCAGGGAAAAAAAAGGAACAAAAAAGAAGAACCGAAAACCTACATGGAGCCGGAGAATCTCCGGGGCACCCTCCCCGTACCAGCCGACCCTGGCCCAAACAGGGCCAGGCTGGGAAAGGGGAACCCGGCGATCGGCAGACAGGCTGCCAGGAGCGCAGAATTCAGATAGCGGGAGACCCCACGGACACAAGGGAGGGGGCAAATGAAGATGCACACTGGCAGCAACGAGAAGTTCGGGTCCACACCGGGTTCGGACAAGGGAACCCAGCGCAGCAGAAGGAGGGAACCGGGGAAGCCACCACGACACTTCGCCAACCCCTGAAGGACCAACGGCTGCACGGGACACACACACAAAGCAGCTTCAGTGAGTCCCCCATTATCCCCTCCCCCAACGGGAGACCAGCTATCAGAGACCCAAGCCCTACAAAGAAGCTAGATCTCCCTCCCTCCCCCTCCCCATCCCGTGGGAACAAAGAACCCCCAAATCAGGCGGGAAGCTCCCTTAGGGCGCTGGGAAGTCAGTTTAGCAGGGGAAGGGCGGAGCAGGTCCAAGGCCCCACAGGTTCCTGAACTGGCAGAACCGGCCCCGCCCCCTTCCCAACAGGGACCCGGGGATGGCCGGTAGGGCAAGCCCCACCCGAGGCACCTGGACCTTGCAGACTCTTACAACTAAAATCACAGGCGCTGGTGGGCAATACCAGCCCAGCAGGGACACCTGGGCCTGATCACATCCCCGCTCGCAGCGGAGGTGAGGTCTGAGGGTGCCAACCCACACCCGGACAGCCGATCCCACTGGGCCCCACACATACCGCCCCCCCAACGGACTCGCGGGAGGGCGCAAACACAACCCAACAACCCAGGGATCGCTCTGGGAGGCATATCCCGCCAAAGTGCCTGTTGTAGTGGACACACAGGACACAGGAGGGCGGGGCCCCCGGCGACAGCTTCCGCACTGGTAGGCGTACCCTGCACTGGTGGGTGGGGCCACAGCGACAGCACCTGCTGCCGTAGACACGCCTACACAGGAGGGAGGGAAGACCTACACAGATCTCCAGATGCACAAATCACAAAGAAACATAACTCAGTTCATTAAAGGGCAAGCCAACTCGCCAACTCCAAAAAGCAGCACGACTGAAGAGGAGATGGAGAATAAAAAAGCAAATGAGGCCATGTTAACAGGAATGATCGAAAGCGTCAGAAATGAAATCAGAAAACAATTCCAGGAGTTTAGAGCAGAAATCTGGGAGGACACCCAGGAAGCCAAGAAAGAAATGGAAGCAAAAATGGATACAATGCAAGCCTCGTTTAAAGAAATGGAAGCAAAAATGGATACAATGCAAGCCGCCTTTAAAGAAAATCTCCACATCCTGAGAATTGAAATGCATGAAAAAATAGATTTAAAATACAACTCTTTAAAGGAAGAAATTTCCACTATCAGAGCTGATATGACAACCATAAATAGCTCTCTGACATCCATAAACTCCACAATTGAAACCATAACACAAAGAGTGGACCATATAGAATCCAGAATCTCTCACCTGGACAATGAAGCAGCCGACAACAACCAGAAAATGACCACACTCCAAGAAAAGGTGAAGCTTCAGGGAAGACTAATCCAGGAACTAATGGACAAAGACAAGATATATAATCTGCGCATAATTGGAATAGAAGAAGGAGCCGAATACCAGAGCAGAGGGCTTCATCATGTTCTCAATAAAGTTATTGCAGAAAACTTCCCCAATCTCACAGGGGACCCCATCCAGGTAACCGAAGCCTATAGGACACCTGGCAGGCCAGACCCCAGGAAAGCCACCCCAAGGCACATAATATTCAAGACTATAGACCTCAAGATTAAAGAGCAAATTCTGAATTCAGCCAAAGCGAAGAAGGAAACATTCTTCAATGGGAAGAGGATTCGAATAACATCCGACTTATCCACACAAACTTACCAAGCTCGAAGTGAGTGGAAGAACACCATCCAAGTACTTCAGAATAACAATTTGCAACCTCAGATCAAATATCCAGTGAAATTGGAGTTCACATTCGAAGGGAAAACCAGATCATTCCACACCAAAGAGGAGCTAAAGGAGTATGTGAATAAAAAACCAGCCCTACAGCGAATTTTAAGAGGGGGAACCCCACCCAACAGAGATCGTAAAAGACACACAGACAGAATCAGAAAAAACTTCAATAGCCAAAGTCCAGCAGAAAGACCAGCTCACTAAAGACAAGAAAAAAAAAAAAAAAGGAAAAACAGCCCAACAAGAAAATGGAAGGAGAAAAAACACCCTTATCCTTGATCTCTTTAAATATAAATGGTTTAAACTCCCCAATAAAGAGGAGCAGACTGGCAGAATGGATTCGCAAACAAAAAGTTGACATCTGCTGTCTACAAGAGACCCACCTTACAGCAAGGGACAAAAACAGGCTTCGAATGAAAGGATGGAGCAAGATCTACCAAGCAAATGCACCCACCAAAACGGCAGGTGTAACCATTCTGATTTCAGACAAGCTGGACTTCTCATTAAAGTCAACTCAAAAAGACAAAGAAGGACACTACATATTAATACAAGGAAAAATCCAGAATCAAGAAATCATGGTGATAAATGTATACTCACCGAACAAAAGAGGCCTGACATATGTCAAGCAAATTCTCACAGAATTACAGAACAAGAAAGACGCAAACACAATCATAGTGGGTGACTTTAATACTCCTCTCTCTCCAAAAGACAGATCCAACACCCAGAGGATTAGTAAGGGAGCTGAGGACCTAAATAACACCATTTCCCAAATGGATCTAACAGACCTATATAGAACCTTCCACCCTACAGAGACCCAATACACCTTCTTTTCAGCAGCCCATGGATCATATTCCAAAATAGACCACATCATAGCCCACACAAAGAACCTCAGCAAATACAAAAGTATTGACGTCATCCCATGTATTATATCTGACCACAGTGGATTAAAGGTAACCCTCAACAACAAAGGATACCACAGAGACTATACACACTCTTGGAGGCTAAACCCCACGCTGCTATCCAACACTTGGGCCACAGACCAAATTAAAGATGAAATCAATGAATTCATAAGCCACAATGACAAAGAAAACACATCACAAAGAAACCTATGGGACACAGCTAAGGCAGTACTGAGGGGCAAGATCATTGCACTCAGCACCCACATTAAAAGAATGGAAGCAGAGCAGGTGAATAACCTCACGATGAAACTAAAACAACAAGAAATGACAGAATCTAAAATGACTAGGAGGGGAGAGATCACCAAGATTAAAGAAGAGATAAATCTGATTGAAAATAGAAAGACCATTCAACAAATAAATAAGACTAAAAGCCGGTTCTTTGAGAAAATAAACAAAATTGACAGACCCCTTGCAAGACTTACAAAAAAAAAGAAGAGAAGAGACTCATATACGTAAAATCAGGGACTCCACCGGAAAAATTACAACAAGTACACACGATATTCAAACAATCATAAGGAGCTATTTCCAAAACCTCTACTCACCAAAAAACAATAATTTTACAGAAATGGATCGATTCTTAGAGAAGTACAAACTGCCCAAACTGAACCAAGAAGAAATAAATCAACTAAATAAACCAATATCTTATGGTGAGATACAGGAGGTAATCAAGAACCTCCCTACTAAGAAAAGCCCAGGCCCAGATGGATTCACCAACGAACTCTACAAAACCTTTAGTGAGGAGCTAATACCAATACTCCTCAAACTCTTCCGCGAAATAGAAACAGAGGGAGAAATCCCAAACTCATTCTATGAAGCTAATATCATATTCATTCCCAAACCAGGCAAAGACCCAACAAAAAAAGAGAACTACAGACCAATATCACTAATGAACACAGACGCAAAGCTCCTCAATAAAATATTAGCTAACAGGATCCAGAAACTGATCAAGAAAATCATACATCATGACCAAGTAGGCTTCATCCCTCAGTCACAAGGATGATTCAACATCCGTAAATCAACGTAATTCACCACATAAACAGATCTAAAATTAAGAATTGCATTGTTATCTCAGTCGATGCCCAAAAAGCCTTTGACAAAATACAACATCCATACCTATTAAAAGCTCTGGAGAGAACAGGAATAGATGAAACATTCCTCAAAACAATAAAAGCCATATACAACAGACCAACTGCTAACATCATATTAAATGGAGAGAAACTTAAATCATTCCCCCTAAACTCAGGAACAAGACAAGGATGCCCACTCTCCCCACTTCTATTCAACATAGTGCTGGAATCCCTAGCCATAGCAATAAGGCAAGAGGAGGACATCAAAGGGATCCACATCGGCAAGGAAGAAATCAAGTTATCCCTATTCGCAGACGACATGATTTTATATTTGAAGGACCCAAAAAACTTAGTACCCAAACTCTTACACCTAATAAACCAATTTGGCAAAGTAGCAGGATACAAAATCAATCCACAAAAGTCAGCAGCTTTTCTGTACACCAGCAATAGACAAAGGAAATTATGGAAACAATTCCATTTACAGTAGCCAAAAAAAGAATAAAGTACCTAGGGATCAACTTAACCAAGGACGTGATGGACCTATTCAATGAAAACTACAAAAATCTAATAAGGGAAATCAAAGAAGACAGAAGGAGATGGAAAGACCTCCCATACTCATGGGTAGGCAGAATCAATATAGTGAAAATGGCCATATTGCCCAAATTGTCATACAAATTCAATGCAATACCTATCAAAATCCCAGCCACATTCTTCACTGAAATAGAGAAACCAATCCATAAATTCATATGGAACAGCAAAAGACCTAGAATAGCCAAAGCAATTCTAGGCAAAAAAAGCAGTGCAGGAGGTATCACAATACCAGACTTCAAGCTTTACTACAAGGCCATCATAACAAAAACAGCCTGGTATTGGTATAAAAACAGATCAGAAGACCAATGGATTAGAATTGAAGACCCAGAAATAAAACCGCACTCTTACAGCCAACTGATATTCGACAAAGGAGCTAAAGACATACAATGGAATAAACATAGCCTCTTCAACTACTGGTGCTGGGAGAACTGGACAGCCATATGCAGAAAACTCAAAGTAGACCCAAGCCTATCACCATGCAGCAAGATCAATTCAAAATGGATCAAGGACCTCAATATCAGACCTGAATCCTTGAAACTACTGAAGGACAGAATAGGAAAGATGCTAGAACTTATAGGCACAGGAAGGAACTTCCTGAATAGAGTCCCAGGGGCACAACAAATAGGGGAAAGACTCGACAAATGGGACTACTACAAATTAAAAAGTTTCTGCACAGCTAAGGACATAGCCACCAAAACAGAAAGACAGCCAACCGTATGGGAAAGGATCTTTACCAGCACAGCAACAGACAAAGGCCTGATATCTGTCATCTACAGAGAACTCAAAAAACTAAGTCCCTCCAAGCCCAATAAACCTATTAGGAAATGGGCAAAGGAGCTAAAGAGAGACTTCACAAGAGAAGATATAAAAATGGCAAAGAAACACATGAGGAAATGCTCAACATCCCTGCTAGTAAAGGAAATGCAAATAAAAACAACCCTGAGATACCACCTCACCCCAGTTAGAATGGCCTATACTCTGAACTCAGGAAACAACAAATGCTGGAGGGGCTGTGGGGAAAGAGGAACCCTTCTCCATTGTTAGTGGGAGTACAAATTAGTACAACCACTTTGGGGAACAGTATGGGGGTTTCTCAAAAAGCTCAATATAGACCCACCCTATGACCCAGCCATACCACTCCTAGGCATCTACCCTAAACAGCAAAACCCAAGATATCAAAAAGACATTTGTACTTCCATGTTTATCGCGGCACAATTCACAATAGCCAAAATATGGAAACAACCCAGATGCCCCTCCACAGACAAATGGATCAAAAAAATATGGTACTTATACACAATGGAATACTACATAGGTATTAGGAATGGTGAAATATTGTTGTTCGCAGGGAAATGGCCAGAACTCGAACAAATAATGTCGAGCGAGACAAGCCTAGAACACAGAAAACAAAGGGGCATGATCTCCCTGATATATGACTGTTAACAAAGGGAGACAGAGAGACAGTAGAGACCAAGTCTGTGAATGCTGTATATATTCTTGATACATTGTATATTGTATATATGTCTACCTGACCTAGACAAGGGATAGAAAAACAGGATGTAAGATATCACAAGAAATGTACATACTGTCCTACTATGTAACTGTACCCTTTTTGTACAACACCTTGTAAAAAAATTTATGTTCAAAAAAATAAAAAAGGAATACCTGCCTTCACAAAAAAATCATAAAAAAATTAAAAAAAGAAAAAATAATAATGAAGCTAACCATCCCTTTGACAAAATTGTTCCTTAGAATTAGCATCACTTATGTTCTAGGAATGAGATGCATTGCCCTATTAATTATATGTAAAAACAAGCAATTTCCCCTTTATATCATTTGTTTAGTGGTACATAAACACTTTCTAAGTCCGTGGGTCTCTGGAAATAATATTATTTATCTATAATGGGACTTGGCAGTATGATATTCTAGAGATATTTCCACAGAATGTAAAGTTACATCTACTTAAAATTATGGAATATCTTAAATTTTCACCAAAGGAGGGCATCAATGTGTTGGATGAAAAAAAAAATTTCATGTACACAATTGAGAAAATCTGGAAGACATATTGCATGAAAAGAAAGATGTCTTACAAAACAGTGAAGAAACATGTCAGCCTGATTGTCTTTTTTGTTACTTTTGTTTTTATGCCAAATGTAAGAAAATAAAAATTTGAAGACAAAGAACCCATAACTGTAGTCATCCCAGCATGAAATGCATAGGAATAATTTTTAAGTCTTTGAATAGAGTAAGAATTCCATCACACAAGTAATGGTTTGGGATTTATAAACTCTGTGGGGAGATTTATGGAGGTCCTTGGAAAGAAGGAGACATAGGGGTCTTAGTTATCTGGTAAAGACTACAGGATCTTAGCAGAAGACATAATAATTTCAGATCTCAAACTTGTGTCTAGAAATAATATATTATTATGTAGCATGTGTACATAAAATATGCTTTCTCTGCAAAAAAAAAAGATTTACCTTAGATTAGTTTGCTCCAAGAGTTAATTAGTAGTGCATCACTCAGTTCATCAAAATGAAAACTTTTTAATTGAACATTTATTATGTTGTGATTTTTATTATTTATACAGAAGGAAATGGCTTCTATTATGGTCAAATAGAATTGATTTCTGCAAATATTATATGGACATAGGAAAAAATGTACCTCATCCATTTGAGATTTGTGTAAACATATATTTATTAAATCTCGTTTCTTTTATCAGTGTTCTATTCCTTTCATCCTTGTGTGTGTTTACTCACTAGATCTTCCCAAGTCTAAAATAAACACATTCAAATCTTCCACAATAAGTATATTTTTAATCAGGCTTTCTATGCATTGCAAATCATTTTTATTTAGACAAAGTTATTTGGTCATTAGGAATATATACATTTTTATGGTTATAACAGTCATAAACTGTGTTTTTATCATTGTTTACTTTATCCACATGTCTTTATTGATTTTACTTTGTATTATGCTTTCTCTAATTCTGATACTTTTGGTTGTATTTATTTGGCCAAATTTGCTCATCTTTGGCCAAACCATTATTTTGAACAATTTTCTATCACCTTTTAAGATAGACACGTCATATTTAACTGGTTGTGGCTTTTAACATTCAGTATGACCATTTCTGTATTTAGTGGTGGAATTTAATCCATTCATATTTAATACAGTGATGGGAGGAGGAAGAGGCTGCCAATAAATAATATTTCCCCAAACCTAGATACAGCCATTCCCAGGACACGGCAGAGACCAGGGATAGGATGCCGAGAGCAGCAGAAACCGGATGCAGCTATTTGAAGATGTACTATGCCCTTGAGATGTTGAGTACTAATTGAGTGAAAACATGGTGCAGAGGGATGAGACCCATCACCCACTCATGGGGAGCTCACACAGCACTCATGGTCTGTACAGCTCCAAGGGGGGGTTCTTCTGCAGGGGTGAGGAGGCAAAATCCATTTCCAAGAGCAGCCTCAGATCAGACAAGACTGATAGCTATTCCAAGAGATGTTAGTCATTCACAGGTAAGAGGTTAGAATGCCAGTCTACACACTCAGATGTACAAAACAAACCAACACAAAACAAAAGCCTCTTTCCTTGACAAATGCCAGCCCAGTTGTTTCTTCAATGCCTCGCTCATCGCAGGCTTGTTGCAAAGTCCTTCCTTGGCCATGCTTAGGGTCCAATCACAGTTCCTAGACTCAGATGCACTGGGAATGGGAGGGGGCACCAGGTTGGTGGCTAGTCCTCTGCAGGTTCACCTCGTTTACCCCCACGATGTGTACTGTCCTTGTTTGCCTGCATCCCTTGAGTAATGTCAGCTGTGTCCTCTGCCAGGACAGCCCATTTGCCTTCTTTCTAGAACTTTGGCTCCTCACCAGGTACTTAGGGAAGCCAGGCTGACTCCACTGCTCCAGGATGCATCCACACCAATGGGGAAGAGAAAATCAGACAACACACCCCTACAAAAAGTGGCCACACAGAACCCCCAGAGCACAAGGGTTATAGATAGCTCAGATGATCTCCAACTTCTGGACTCTGCATGCCTTTGCCCACTCAGCCTGTGTTTCCATCCCAAAGTGGGAGCACCAGGGGCCCGGGGAGGGTACAGAGACTAAATTAGCTCAGTGCCTCCCAGTGCCTTTTTCTGGAAGGCAGCTGCCATTAAGGGGCCCCTTGCTGAGAAAATCCACCCTTGGTGCCAGCTGCATCCCAGTATTTATGAGTGAGAGAGTGAGCCTTTTTCCAGCATCGCTCGGAAGATCACACAGTGTTTCCAGTTTTAGAAATACAGTTATTTGGCATCTTGTCTTTACCCTGAGCTGATTGAAGGGTGCGTTCTCTTTTTACATCCGCGTGCTCCATTGCTCTCGGTGTGAAAAGACGACAGATGTCCTTGCTATTGGCGTCTGTCAAGCCTGAGAAGATTTGCTGGAACATGTGTCCATGTGCAAACACACCCATGGACACATGTTTGTACATGCACACATATCACTACAAGAAGCTTCGTGGGCAACATGGGTCTAAGCAAAGGCAGCATTTACAAAGCTTTGGCTTCCCCTTCTAAATCACACAGTTCTTATTTGCCTGGATTTCTGTTTCCTCCTTTGCCTTCTGTGATCGGCTCATAGAAAAAGCAGCCCCCATAAAATATGCCCTACTACATTTTCATCATAATTAGCTCTACTCATCTGTATTTCTGTTTTCTCAACACCCATGGGTTTTTTAACCCCAGCATCAACCCCAAAGCCTGCCAAAATGGGTGCTTAAAATCAGGGGTGCTCTGATCTGCCCATCACTTCCATTAGTGTTTCAGTGTCACAGATTTCCAGTTTGTCTTAGTGTTACTTCCAGTCCTGCAAGTTAGCCCTCTGTTTGTTACTTGCCTGTGATGTGCTGGAATCTTTATTCTATGTCTTTAATGATCAAATTTGGTTTCTCGCAAAGCAGTTAGTTACATAATGGCTCACCCAGCTCTGGAGCAGAGAAGCTGGGCTTCAACCACAGGTCTCCCTGGTTTCATCAAAGCTCCACAATCTTGCTGAGCCAGTAGCCATTGACTCGAGGACTGGAAGAACCTATGAAACACACAACCTCTTTAAATTTAGGTAAGGACATTGAGGAACCGAAATTTGGGGTGATCTACTCAGTGGAGTCCTGCCAAATGTTCTGGGACATGCCAGAGCCTTGATCTCTACCCGTAACAAACAGATACTGAGTGTAAGTACAGAGTTCTAGCAAGTGCAGTGGCACTTAGACTGTGCATAAGGCAGAGCCCAGCTCTTAGGGAGTCACTACTTGCAGAAAAATAAAGAACTGGCAGCAGTAAAGTGCTGTCTCCAGCCAGAATGCATTTGGAGAAGGAAGTGGGAAGTTAAGGTAGGGCTTCATGTCAGATGTTCACATTCAGCTCACTTGAGCCAGCAGGAGGGAGCAGGGCTGAGGACTTTGCCTCTGCCACAATTCAGGAGCCATGGCTGCATCCTGTGACATGGCTGGTACCCACCCACTGCCTCCTTTGCCACCAAATCACCATGGGAAGAGCTTTGTTGTCCTCAGCTTGCAGTAGGATCAGAGCTTGCTAAAGGCTGAAAGTCTGCTACAGCCCCAGCTCCACCACTGATGAGCGTGGATGTGGGAGGCTGCATGCCAGGCAGATGCTTCTCAAGTTCTGTCTTGAAAGGACATGGCTTCATTTGATCATACCCAATTCTGGAAGTAACTCAATGAAGTGATAACTTTCCTTTGGATTAAGTATAATGTCTTGACTTAAAGCTACCAATAGATTTCTTGCATACATAGTGATTATATGACTGTCCAAATAATTAGCAGGTGTTGCTGCTAGGGCTGAGTACATTCCAGAACAAAGGAGCTGGGTGCCACCCTTCTCACACAAGGATTCCCTTTGCCCCAGATTAAGCTCCAAATCCCCTAGAAAGACCTGAGCTTCTGGCAGAACCCCAAGTCCCTGCCCAGATCTCTCCTGCATCTCTGGCATAACAGATGTTCAGCACAGAAATACCACACCACCAGCCAGGAAGGGAGTGTGGCGAGAGCTCAAAACACCCAGCTTTGCTATGATTTCAATAAACAAATTGGACTGTATGCTTGATGAGCTTTTTTGGGTTTCTTGAGGAAGACTTTTATGACTCCAAAACAATTCTTCATGTTTCCAAAGACAACACAAATCAGAGTGATCTTTAAATAAGCTGTCTCATTCAGTGCTGGGTATCAGGGAGTGTTTGCTGCTAAGTGATGCTGACTACACTGGCCAGCGGGGGAGTGCACATCCAACCCACACACCCACCCAGTCTTCCCTACTTCCCTACATGGCATGTGGACATCTGCCCTTCCCTGACCTGCTCACTATTCATCACATACACAGGACCACGTCTTGCCAATAAGACTTAGAGGAAGCTGGGTAGCCAGTCTGTGTGTCTCAAGCTGTCTATATGACCCTGTCTTTTCTTCTTTTCTCCATTCTAATTTGTTGGCTTCAAGACAACCTCATTATGTATCCCAGGCTAGATTTGAGTCTCCATCCTCTGCCTCAGCTTCCTGAGTTCTGGAATTATAGGCTGAGGCAGGAGGATGCGGGGTGAGTGCCTTTGAGAGAGACCATTTCCTGAGAGATAATGGAAGCCTGTGGTTTCCTGGACATGAAGTTTACCTTTCCACCATCCACAGCTGGATGGGCAGAGGCCTAGCTGTGGGATTATGCCCAAATTCTGGGGCTCTGCGAGGTAGGGAGAAGGCACTGCCACACCACTGATATTTTATGTCTTGTGAACCCAAGGATTTAGAAGTTCAAAGTAAGTTTTTTTCACATTGAAGGCAATTGCACAATGCTTTACAAGCGATACCATATATGAGAATTTCCCTGACTTTATTGATATTTAAACTAAATTAATCTCTGTTTAGAAGGCTTAACAGATTCTTTCTCCTCATTCTTCCCTAGCTAGAGGCCTCTGCTTTGGGTATCACTCCTTCAATGGCATACCAGCCCTCCCTCCCTCCCTCTGCTCTGTTAGAAAATATATTCCACTTACTTGGAGCACAGGTCATGTCTAAATGTGTTTTTTTCCCATGCAGGTGGTACATTTCCAACCTGTCTTGTAATTAAAGCTTTGTGACTCCTTATCCCTGGCAGCTTGAAGTGTAGGATCCAGGGAGTCTAAGTGTATAATTGCTGCTTTGGAATGAAAGATAAACAGATGTTCAGCATCTTAGCAAGAGTTTCCTGTCTTGGGAAGTGCCCACGACATTGGGTATTTCTACCACCTCATCAGTGGCTTGGGTTCACACTTTGTCATCAATGGGAAAAATAATGAAGTCTCCGACTCTTTGGGGATTATTACTACAAGATACAGTAGATTTCATTCTTTGGGATCTAGCGATCACTCCATATTGTTGAAGGCCTAGCCTATTTAACTAAAGGCAGCTCCTTTCTGGCCTGCAAGCTTTCTGAGACATTCAGCATGTGATGCCCTGATCATTCAAGGGATCATGAGGTGAGTGCCCCCCATGATGTCATGAGCAAATGAGCTGTGGCCTTCCCCATGTGGGTAAGATTTGCTGTTTTTCCCTCCAGACTCTTTTACTTCCCCTCTCCAGGCTTCATTGTGCTCTGAGTGTGAGCCTCTGGCCTTGGCAGAAGGTGTTTGTCCAGTGGCGATGGTGGCCAGAGGTGGGGGGTAGGGCAGGAGATGGCTTTCCTTGGCTTTCTTCTGGGTTATAGGTTGACACTTTTATCCTATAGAAAGTTTTAGCTTCTGTCCTGTGGCTTCTCCTTCCTCTAGTTATAGTCATGTCTGACTTATCCGCAGTCCAGACAGTTCTAAGGGCAAGAGCCCACAAATGTCAATAGCCCCAGGGCCTCAGCATGCTCTGCTGTTTTCCTCTAACCCTAACTTGACCCACAATTCCCTGTGTTTCCATGTGCTAGCATCGTGATGGCTGCCAGCATCCTGTCCTTGGCCTCTGTATGGCTGATCTACAAAAGTTAAGACTTAGAGAGGAAAGTGGGCCGACGAGACTTCATTAGAAACTCTTGGCTTTATCCCATGTTTCACATTATGGTACAATATTATATTGATAGTATATTAACCATCTTCAACTTTATAACTGTGTTTGCCAGTATTTATCTGTTGAAGGCTTACATGTGCTCCCAAATGTGTTTGTAGACTATCACACATGTTTCCCTGAAAATAAACAAGTTTTACATTTGACAGCATTATAGGCCATTATCCTTTAACAAAATTCAGCCAGTTCTATTATTTACCATGCCTCTGTGTGAGTCTCACATCTCACAGGTGAGACTACCCAATCTCCTAGCTTTAGATATGACTGTTTCTTACACAATCAAGACCTCTAGTTCATTTATGGATCTGGCAGATTTTTAAATATGTGCCAAATGCCAGGCTTCAGAGAGAGAGAGAGAGAGAGAGAGAGAGAGAGAGAGAGAGAGAGAGCCTTTCCTAAAAGTGTACTCTGTCAAGAGAGAAATACAGGTGAGAAATGCACCATGAATATACAAGTGACATACTTATCAAATGCTCAGAATGTACTTAGCTATTGCCTAAGGAATCAAAGTGAATCACCAAGTCACCCCCTGCCAGCCAGTGCCTGTCCTGAGCACCTAGCCTGAAGAAAGAGAAGGCTGGGACTGGCAGAGGTCATCCTCAAGGTTTTCACAGTAGAGAAGCAGTGGGTACTGGCCAATGGGGGCAACAGACAGTTAAGGCAGTGGTGGGTTCTGGCCAATGGGGGTAATTGGCACTTAGGCCATGGTGTCATAGATTCCAGCAAGGGCCTTTATGGGGGCGCTGAGGCAGGAAGCTGCCTGCTCTTAGCTGTCCTGGTCACAATGGCAGCTCAGTGTCCCACTTCCTCAGCCCCACTCCTACATGGAGCCTGAAATAACTAGCCAGGACAGCTGGAGTGACTCTAAAAAAAGAAATCTACCTAAATTCTGGTAATGTGGAGCCCAAATTCCTATTACAGGGTGCTGACTCATGCCCAAAAGGGGTAAGTGATTAAGTGATGTTTACCACTTACTGCTCTGGTACCGTTAGATCTAGGGGCAAAATCTAATTTGGTACAAGGGGGGGAAATCTATGTCTACCAAGGTCATGCCGAAGTGATAAAAAGAGGAAAATGTATGTGATTATTTAAAAAGTATATTTGTTTATTCTGAAACATTATTCTCAACCTCCACACCCCCAACATCATAGCTACCTTCTCTCCCTCAGTTGTTTTTGTCTACTTGCATCTTGGAATAGCATTTACAGAAATGACACTAAATATCACTGCAAAAATACGATTAAGTATATGGTATTCTCTTTACAGACTTTCAGGGAGAAAAATCCTTTCTTTCTGCTAGAATAGGTGTGAATTGGCACATCATTTGACTTGATTTAACTTATGTTAAGAGTGAGGCAAAAGGTGGAATGTCTCTAGTTCCCCTTTTTATACTGAACTTGAGAAAGGTGACAGTTGAAGTGAGCCACTATTAGCCAAAGTGCAGGCCTCTGGGACACAGTATTGTTTAACTCTCATTTCAGGCTCCATTTTGTGTGTGCATCCCTCTGGCGTTTTCCTCACTTTTTGCTTTTATCTTTCCTTGGTGCATTTTTTGCATCCCTGAAAGCTGCCCAGATACTTTATGGAAAAAGGAAAGGCATTCCAATAATTTAATGATTACTCCATTTGAGTCTTTATCTGCCTACCTCCCAGCAAACAGGTCCAATCATTCAGAGTTAAAGTAATGACTTTAAAGCCAGGGACACATACAAGGAAGTGTATTTTTCCATCTTCGTAGGCTAACTCCAGAGGAAGAAGGAGAAAATGCATCTGCCAACTGTTGTCCCCTTGCATGCAAACCTGTTTTCACTCTCTACAATGCCTCTCACCTCTACACAGCATGCCTGGGGGCCAGAGAGACTTTATTTTCTTCACCTGGCCTGTTCAGGCAGGAAGGGTAAGAAGACAGGGGCACACATTAATCTGTATATTGAGGGGTGTTTGGACCGCCTCCTGGATTCATTCAGGACTGAACAATGGCATCCATTGATTCTCTCTTGCTGTCTTTGCATTGAGAACTAGACAGCACTGTGCTTCTGCCTCAGGACAAAGGGAGAAGTAACACTCAGCCTCTTTGTCAGGAGAGTGCTGTGTGTGTTGAAACATGAGTGGAAGGCCATGGGCAGGTGAGACCAGAAGTGTCCACAGTCAGCAGGTTTTATAGTTCTTTGGGGCCTCAGAAAAGGATTCATCTCTCTTTGTGGAGGAGTAGTTGAGTGGATTTAAATGGGAGGCTGGTGCCTCCAGTACCCAGAAAACTTTTGTATAGAATCTTGGGTAGGGGCTGAAGGGTCCTTATCTGGGTAGCAGAATTTTATATACACATGCCCAGCTGCTTTGTAGAATTTATGCTTATGGCTGCTTCCTATAACATTAAATAATGTTAATAGCAATGAAGTGAATAAGGCAGATCAGTAGACACCGCAAGCATGCCCTGCATGGCCTGCATTGAGTTCCTAGGCTGTACATGTGAATGAGGCAAGGGGTGGTGGGACCCCAGCCAGCGACAGGCAGACTCTGTGCCTGAGCCACGACAACATTCTGTGGATTCCTTAGGCCATAATGACTCTCTATAGACATTTTAGTAATACCTTACTTTTGAAACAGTTTGAAATCCATCAGATTTCCAAAACAGTACAGTGTTCTTGTGTGCCCTTCACCCAGCTTTGCCCACTAAACAACACCTTGCTTAACTACAGTCCTTACCAAACTAGGGCTTGGCATTGGCATAATAGCATTGAATGCTTTTACTCAGAGAAGGATTTTCTGGTATTGGGAACATTCACAATTCTCCCTATTAACTATCTGAAATTTTCAGTTAGTTGTGTTATCCTCCTGTGCCATTCCTCTCCTTTAACTTCACCCCTGCGCCCATTAGCTCCTCTTTCTCTCCATCCCACCCTCTGTCACACAAGCCTGTATCTCTGGTGACCAGTACTTCATTCTCTACTTTGCTGAGATCAACTTTACCTTCATATAGAAAAGAAAATACCCACATTCACCTTCTGTGCCTGTTACTTAACATAGTATTCTGTCTTTGAGATGTTTAAAACTTTGTCTTTTCAGTCATAATATTCAATACATATCCTATGAAGCTAAGAAAATTGAAGGGATCAGTGGGTTTGGGAGAGATGGGGGGAATGGTAAAAGGAGTGACATCAGTCAAAATACATTATACTTATAAGCAGATTGTTGAATGGTAACATGTTTGTACAACCACTTAAAGATAATAAATATATAATTTCTCTTTAAAAAATACTTTTGTGGAACTTGGATTTTTTTGTAGAACTCAGAGCCTTACACTTATTAGACAGATGGTTTTCCATTTGAGCTGTGTCCCTAACTTTTGTCTTTTGATGTTTTTCATATATGTATATTGGAGTGTATGTGGTACTATGAAATCTGACCCTGTGTATAAAACCCATCATTTTACCACATTTGTATATTCTGCCAATGAATTTAATTCAAGACATATTAGGTAGGTCTTGCTATATTTGATAATCCAGTTCTATTCATTTTTATTGCTCTTAACAGTACTGTGTGTTTTACGGTTCCTGGCTGTTAAAGTGCCTCTTTGTAAAAACACAGGATTCTCTCATCCCCACAAAGGGATTTCTGTACTATTCCTTATTGTTGGGATAAAAGTAAGATTTTCACTCTATAAGCACACTAAACCTGTACACGAATAACATCTCTATTTGTGCGTTTGGTTTATTAAAAGCTATAAATCTACTCAACACAATGTCTCTGAACATTTACAAATCATAAAGGCATATATGTTTACATGTTTTATGAAATCCTCTTTAATATTTAAGCCTTGGTTTAAAATGCAATTAGCCACATTCTCTAAACATTCCCATAAAATCAAGAGCCTAAGACATCAACTTCCTTGGGTTGTTTCACTCACCTGAGAAACAAAACTTTCAGAATACCAACATGGTTTCAGAATTTAATTTTATATATTTTTACTTCCTCTAATATAAAAGCAATGACCTTATACCTTTGATTTATTTGCTTTCCTCTAGTCTTTCAGGGGTTTGGTATTCTTGGCCAGCTAGGAATGTACTCTGTGAAGTCTTTCTTCTCCCCCTCCAGAGTCCTCCTCCTGACATCAATGTCCTCTTGCTTACTTCCTCTGGGTCAGTCATTCCAGTAGTAGGCTTTTCACTTATAGATGGTGCCCTACCATTTGATCCATGCTTCCAGTCCAGCTTCTTTGCCTGTTAATTGTAGAAGCAAATCTCATGAACTTCTCTACCCAGGCTGGCTTTGAACTGTGATCTTCAATTCTCAGCTTCCTGAGTAGCTAAGATTACAAACCTGACTTTACAAATCTTGACATGTTTTCTTTTTCTCTACACAGTTTGCCTGTGCCTAATCTGAATCCACCCATTCCTACCCACAAGGAAAAATAAAATTCCAAATCTTTATTTCATAGGAGCAACATTCTCTTCCTGCATTACCTATCCCTAGAAATCACAGTGAGCAAAATAAGCCCATATTATTAAACTGATAAGAACAGAGTCTGCACCTGATCTTAGCCAAAAGGCCGAGAGGTGGTAAGCCCATATTATTATAGTCATCATTTACTGTTTTTAAAAAGCTATCATATAACTATTTTATTAAGTGTCATTTATTTTGGGGCCTTTTGCTGATGGCTCTGCTACATCATGGTACAAGCCTGTCCCTAAAAGCAATCCTCAGGATTTTTCTGATAGAATCCTGGTGCTCTACTCTCAAGATTACTTTCTTCAGACCGTGAGACAAGACAGCCACTGTCCCAGGATCTATTTCCTTTTTCTTATTTTTTTTATTTAAAAATATATATTGTAAAAGTGATATACAGAGGGTTTACAGCTACATAAGTCAGGTATTGAGTACATTTCTTTTTGAGCAATGTCACTTCTTCACTCATTTTTTTTCTATTTGCTTTTAACTGCATATAATACTAAACACCAAATCTGAGCCCTAGACTACTCTCCATGGTACTGAAGACAAGATGGCACCCTCCCCTAGCCTACTCCAGCTCTAGAAGCAAAACCAGAATTTCTTCTGTACATGTTGTGTTTTCATCACTAAGGCTGTACAGTCCATCATTGTAATCTGTGTAATCAGAACACTTGGGCCTTGGAAAGACACATGGTGATAAGTGTGTCACACATGGAGGCAAGTGTGTCACATTGCAGCAAACTATTGGGATGTGGTGCCATCAAAAGTAGATAGACTTGAGGTCCCGCTGTTTCCTTATCTTCCTCCTCCTCCCAGCCTGTGAGAAGGCACATGAGCTACCCAAAGGCAGTTTCCAAGCCATTCCTTCAGCAAGCATGGAGACTCAGCTTGGGAAAATAAGGATTGGTGCTTACCGGACAGCTAAGAAAAGACAGCACTGGGCTCTGAGATGAGCCTGCCCCAAGAATCCAGAGGAAAGAGGAGGCCTACAACGTGTGTGGTGAGTGTGGGTGACATTTCTAGAGCATGTAAGAGGAGCAGGTGCTGATTTTCCAGGGAGTAGAAGGCACTGGGAGTTCATCCAGACAGAGCTGTCCCCAGATAGAGCTGTACCCAGCCCCAAGGAGGTCCACAGGGGCCCAGGGAGCCACACAGAGCAGAGTGTGAAGGGCACGGGCCACAGAGCACTCTGCACTCTCATCAGAGGCTGGCAAAGCCTCCCACTTGGTCATGTTGATAAAATGTGTCACCCTTGGATGGCAAGAGATGGCATTGAGCTGAGAGAGCTGCTGTCAAGGGGCTCACTTCAGTGTTTTATAAGAAAACGTGATCCACTGTCTCCAACTGCAGGGTCTCAGGAAATTCAAGGCCACCCAAATTGGCCAGAAATGTCCTCATCCAACCCATGCCTTCCCTCCCTGCGGAGATCCTGGAATAACACAAAGAACTCAGCAGCGTCTAAGCTGGCAGAGGGAAGAAGGCATTGTACTAACTTTACCTTGTCCTCTCAAAGATCACAAGGAGCTGAATCTCAGAAGTTCTGACTCAAGAGTGCTTGTCTCTGGGAACAAACTTTCTACCATTTCCTAAGCATGATAGCACCCTGGAGGAGAAAAAAAAAGATTACCACAGGTGAAGATTACCACTGCAGAATAAAGTTAAAAATAATGTGATGTTTTGACTGCCAACCCTGCACATCAGTTGCATAAGGAAAATGTGTCACTCCCCTCTCTGCATCCTCAGGAAGCCATCAAAGGAAGTTGTTGAGTAGGAAAGTTTGTTCAGTTTTCATTTCTGTTCTAAGTAGGATTTAAACTTTCATGGTTCCTCTGAACATCCTGCAATATTTCAATATGTCATTTTGCCTTTGGATAAGAAAGCTCAGATCACTGAGTGCTGAAGAATAACTCACGGGTCAATGTGTCTCACCCCCTCAGCTCACAAACACGGAAAGTCATGACGGAGAGAATTTAAAAGAAGACTTGCCCTCCACAGTTCAGCTGCTGAATACCAAAACAACTTGTGACACTCCACGCTGGCTTCTCTGATTGGCTCCAGCATTCCCACAGCCTGCTGGAGTGACACCCCCAGTCTGAAAGGAATCTGAAAATAGAAAAGAGGTGGGCAGCCTTCCTAACAATGCTAACCAGAAGTTACAGTCTTCTAAAATGAATGTCAGAGAGGTACTCACACAGCAGGCTTCCAGGGAGCGTAGGAAGTTCATTACTTGAGTCTAAAATTCATTAGTCATCACCCCTCATTGTCCCTTATCATCTCTGTAACCCAAGGCAGTTATACTTCACAGGGTGGGGAAAACTTAAAATATAAGCATGCCCATGAAACGCTCTTCCTCATTTCTATTACCTTCTCCTTGGACAGGCCCAACCACTTTCAGAACCTATCTTTGTAGTTGTGTACAAGAAACAAAGTTGCTAAAATAACTTAAAATGCTTAGATTGGAATTAAGAGTTACCTGAGGCATCTCCTTAAATTAGTGTGAAAATGGAATTGATGTATTGAAGTAGGTTCTTCCATGAAATTGAGTTGGCTGAAGAAAGAATCTTCTGTCTCAGAATAAGTCCCTGCATGTTTAAGCTAGGTATAGATCAGGTGTATTGCTTTGAGGTGAAGTATTAGGTCACCAAAGAATTTTGGGAAAAGGTAAAGCTGTTACTTGCAAGTGTAAGTAACATCGCCATGCCCTAGTACCACTTCTTCTTCTTCTTCTTCTTCTTCTTCTTCTTCTTCTTATTATTATTATTATTATTATTATTATTATTATTACTATTACTATTATTTTGAGGTACTGATGTTTGAAGGAAGGGCCTTGTGCTTGCTAGGCAGGTTCTCTACTGCTGACCCGAGTTACAGTCCTCCAGTGTCTTTGAAGGAGATGACCTGTACCCAAGACAGAGAACTTCAAGGACAACCTGGTGGTGGGGAAAGAGGTGTATGTAATAGAGGGGAGGAGCAGAAGGAAAGAAAGAAGGTAGGAAGTAGGAAAAGTGAGATCACAGTGGCACCTGGCTTTTGAAATCTAGAGCTTTCTCCATGGTATTTGACTTTCCATTTAAGCTGAGTTAGTCTTCTCCCCTAGAGAGATAGACTGTGATGCATTTCAGTACTGGTGGGGTGGGGGTGGGAGAAGAGGTCAAGGAGTGGGGGGGGGGGCAGGGCACTGAAGCTAATGGCCCCAGACTATGAGCTTGAAAAGCCAGAGTGCCTCCAGCAGCAGCTATGGTCAGCAGATAGGAATCTGGGCCTATGATACACCAACCAGGTAGCAAGATAAACCAAACTCACAGGTCCTTCCTGCCATGACCTACATTCAGCAGAGGAGTTTATTTGCAGTCCCAGACTTCCATAGACTAAGAGTATAAGCAACAGACAATTCTAGTCACAGATGTGGAAAGTGGACATCTGAAGTCAGGGTTCTAGTGAAGGCCCTTTCCTTTGCCTGTAGATGACCTTCCCCTCTGTGTCTGAATGACATTCCTCCGTCAGGTACGCATGCATGTGCAGATAGAGAAAAACGAGGAAAGAAAGGCATGGCGAAAGATAAGGAGACAGAGGACAAGAGTGGAAGAGACAGAAAGGCAGACAGAGAACTCTGTGGCAACCCTTCTCATTATTCAAGTCCTAGTCTCACCTCTCCTGACCTATCTCTCCTGACCACCTCCTATACATAATGATCCCCCTAAGGACCCACCTCTAAAAGCATCACTCTGATAGAAGGGATGATCAGGGATGTGATTTGTGTGTGTTTTATGGGGCCACAAACTTTCAGTCCATGACATTCTGTATCTAACTTACCACTTTCAGCAGCCACAAATGTCCCAGCTTTCTGTTTTCAAGTACGCTAGCCACTTGGATGGATGACAAGGGAAACGAAGGTGTGTCTGGGACACCCAGGAAGGAGTCTGAGCCTGACTTGTGGGAAGAGGAAGGCATGCCTGGCTGACAAAGACAACTTTCACAGCTTCCCCTGCCCAGGAGAGCCACTAGCTTTCAGCAGGCAGGTAATAGCAGGCAGACATGAGCTGGATTTTTCTTAGACATGAGCAAGGTTTTCCTTAGTCCTTGTCCATTCTAGCTTAGATCTGTAATGCCCTTCAAAGCCCCAGGTATTGAGGGCTTGATGCCCAGGGAAGGAGGCTTCAGAGGTGATTGGATCATGAATGTTCTAACCAAATCAATGATGAGATTGAAGCTGAATGAATATTGGGAAGTAGTGAATGCTATGGAGGTGGGGCCTAGCTCAAGAAAGTAGGTAACTCCAGACTCCTTTGAACAATGCATCTTGCCTCATCTCTCTTTCCCCACCAACAACCGTGCTGTTCTCCAGTGACCAACGTGTTCTGTCTCATGAAAGCCCCAGCGCAGCAAAGCCAAGTGCTCAAGGACCCAGGCCTCTGAAACGGTGAGCCAGAACTATCGCGTCACCCTTGAGCTTGTTTCACTACAGCAGTCCGGTGTCAGGGTCTACGTATTAGCAAACTTTGCATGTTTACAACCCTGTGGTATGACTCTTCTCACCAGGATTACTTCTGGGACTCCTGTACCATGGCTCAGAGCCACATGAGAGTTGTGTAGGTAGCTACTATACAGCTTCTATCCAGTCATTTTCACCTGAGCTCTGGGAACCATACCTTCCCATGATCCATGGCTCAGATTTTAGCAAAATATCATACAACATAAAGTCGATAGATATGTATGTAGGAAAGGATAATATCAGGAAGAAATGCATGAAGAAACAGAAGACTGAAGGCCCCTAGCCAAATCCTGGATTGGTTTAGGATTTAGAAATACAAAAGAAAGCCAAATGCTAGTGGCTCACACCTGTAATCCTAGCTACTCAGGAGGCTGAGATCTGAGGATTGTGGTTTGAAGCCAGCCTGGGCAGGAAAGTCCATGAGGCTCTTACCTCCAGTAAACTATGCAGAAAAAGCCAGAAGTAGCTGTATAGCTCAGGGGCTAGTGCCCTAGCCTTGAGTACAAAGAAGCTCAGGGTCAGTGTCTAGGCCCCAAGTTCAAGACCTAGGACCTGTGAAAACAAACAAGCAAACAGGCAAACAAATGGAAATGATATCTCAAGGAAGCTATGAAGAAGGTGCTTGTTGAGGCCATTGAGTTAGGAGGAAAATTGGAGAAAAGGAAGGTCCAAAACCAAAGGAAGTTTGTGTATCAGGAAAATAACAACATCCCTTGGAAAAAATTGGAGTGCAAGTTGGGGAGGAGATTGAACGCTGACGTGGTGTGTGGCCTCTTAAGTGACACGGGCAACCCTGACAGGAGCTGTCCTACAAGGAGGGGCAGAAGTCAAGTCAGAGTGATAACCAAATAGAATGAGTTCTCATGTCAGCAGGGGCCCAGCCAAGACAAGCACAGCTGGGAACTCAGAGTAGGGAAAGATGTCTCCCCTGCAGCAGGAAGGGAGAGCACAGGAATTCTTTCCCACACAATACCTTCCTGGAAGAAAGCAAGCACAGGGATTTTTTTTTTATCCCAGGAAGGAATGCATTTTACTGTTGGGTTCACTTCTGAACATTCTTGTGTATGGTCAGTAAGCAAGTGGGAAGATGGTAGACATTCTTATGGGGATGTTGAGCTCCAAGTCATGAAGCACAGGTTCCCAAGGTTGAAATGAAGGACAAGAACCGTTCTGTGCCTGCTCCACTTGCATCACAAAGACAGCAGTCTGTGGAGAACACCCTGGGCTTACCCTGCTTGCTGAAAAGAACTGAGCAGCAAAATGAAAGGGCACTTTGGAGCTGTGTTCACATAAGAGTTTGACCAACCTTGCTTAATGACTCACAGAATATTTACGCGTGAGAAGG
Organism: Perognathus longimembris pacificus; assembly: GCF_023159225.1. NCBI lineage: Eukaryota > Metazoa > Chordata > Mammalia > Rodentia > Heteromyidae > Perognathus > Perognathus longimembris. The sequence continues at coordinate 73,718,828 of NC_063162.1, forward strand.
CTGAAAGCAAGTGTCTGCTACCAATGTCTGATGTTGCACTGGGTCCCTTTTCCTACTGGAAACGTGGAATCATTAAAAAGAGTAAGACCTATGAGAGAAGAGGAAAGGGACCTGCGCCAAGGTCCCGTGGGTTTTTGTGTGTGTGTGTGGGGGGGGGGTTAGAAAGACTAAAAATGTCACTTGGAAATAAAGGTTGGGGGGCACACAGAGAAATGGGTCAGAATACAATGGAGAGAGAGGGAGGAGCTGTTAATACAGCCACCTACCCGCCACATTTCTCAGAGGAGCAGGCTCCCGAGCACACAGGCTTTGTAACACCAGACGGTCTATTTGTTCACGATATTAAAGGGCATCTAGAATTATCTACAGTAAGGGATGGATTGGAAGTTGCCTGAAGAATGGGCACATAAAGGCTGTGTCCAAAGATGGCCCATCACTCAGGAGGGTGGAGCTGCTGGGCCTTCCTGTTGACCACTGTCTTGCAAAAAGTGCAGAAGGGGGAGGAGTGAGTTTAGTCCTCTGCTGTCATTCCTTTCACTGGGTCCTTTTGTCTCACCTCATCCAGCTGCCTCGTGGTCTCTTCTTCCATCCTTCGAATGTCATCAATCTCAGGTCAACCCACTTATCAAGCCAACAGAACAACTGCCTGTGAAAGTTTGTAAACAGATGTTTCTCTTGCTTATGTATAAAGTAAGAGAGGACGGTAATGGGATGAATACGATCAAAATACATTACATTTATGTATTAAAAGATCCTAGGAAGCCCCATGTTTGGGGATTGTGGAGATAATGTTTCATTATGTAAGCCAGGGAACCTTAAACTTTCAGCTCCTGCTTCAGTCCTCAAGTGCTGGGATTACAGACATAAGACACAACACCCTGCTACAAACATATTACCTTGTTTGGCCAATGTACACTTATAAACTTTAAAATAAATAAAACCCAGTCTTGACTGAACACCAAAGGAAAGTGAATACTTGGACAGAGAACAGAAGAGTCAAGAAGACAGGCTCACAAATCACTCCTCCGTCCAAACAAAGGCAAAGAATTAAGGGTAAGAGGAGAAAGGGAAGCATTTGTCATGGTTTTGTTCCAGTGAGAAGGGCCCATCCATCTTAGAGACAAGACCTGCTTTTGTTTAACCGTTATTAAAGTTGGGGCAGATGAAGATGGCCTGGGGTGGGTAGGGTGGATGTAGTGCTAGGCCTGTGTGGGGCAGTAGGGTGGGAAGGGGCCTGGGGGCATGCTAGCTACCATGGCATCTGCGATGGCTGAAAGGGTTGTGTCTAGTTGTTATCCCTCCTTGTTTTTGGAGGCTGGACAGGAAGTTAGCAAACTTACATAATCCCCATAGATAAGAATTAAACAGGCCCTGGGGATAATTTAAAAAGCCTTATCCATTTGGGCTCCATGGCAGCAATAAGCATAGAAGGAGAAGTGATGTATGCCAGGCCATGTGTAGGAGTGCTTTGTGTCATGTGTAGGTGTGGGGTTTGTGTCATGTCTAGTAGTGGGGTTTGTGTAAGTGTGGGTATGGGGTCTGTGTCAAGTGTAGGAGTGGGGTCTGTGTCATGTGTCGGAGTGGAGTCTGTGTGATCTGTAGGTATGGGGTCTATGTCATGTGTAGGTGTGGGGTCTGTGTCATGTGTAGGAATGGGGTCTGTGTCAAGTGTAGGTGTGGTTTGTGTCATGTGTAGGTCTGGGGTTTGGGTCCTGTGTAGGAGTGGGGTGTGTGTCCTGTATAGGAGTGGGGTCTGTGTCAAGTGTAGGAGTGGGGTCTGTGTCATGTGTAGGTGTGGCTTGTGTTATGCATAGGGTTGGGGTTTGGGTCCTGTGTAGGTGTGGGGTTTGGGTCATGTGGCAGGCATGGGGTTTGGGTGGGAGTGGGGACAGGTTTTGTATGAAATGAAGAACACAGTGTTCAGCCCATCACTCCCACCCTGGGGAAAGGGACATCAGGGGCCCACCCCCAAGCTCCATTTTCAAATGGTTATCATAATCAGCCTGAGGACAGTGGCCTAGGAGCCCCAGTTTACAGGACTTGTCTTTTCCTGATCTGAATCAGACTTGCTCAGGGGGCCAACATTTTCCCTGGGGCAAGTGTACAATATATGTGCAATGGAAGTCTCAGAGGAGATAACATTGTGTGACATACATGCAACTGGAGACTCAGGAGCAGAGAATGGTGGGTAACATGCATGTAACAGAAGTCTCAGGAACTGAGGCCAGTGGATAACATACGTGCAACCGAATTCTCAGAAGCAGAGGATAGTGTACAACACATGTATGACAGAAGTCTCAGAGGAGAGGACAGATTAGGAAACAGAAAAAGTATCTGAAATATAAAGATCAAAATCATCCCAAGTTTCATAAATTGAATATACACATCCAAAAAATCCCAATAAAACTCAGACAAGGGAAAAGGAAGAAAATCTATACCTAGGTACATCATTATTGTCCCTGAACAAAGAGAAGTTGGGAAGTGAGGGGAGGAAAGTCAACATGAATACACAGAGCTGATTTCTCATCGGGAGTCATGAATGCTGACAGGAAGCGAGACAATATATTTAGTTTAATGTACAAAATGTACAAGAATAAATCAGTGTGATTCATCACAATTGAGAATAAGGGGCAAAAATCACATCATCCTCGTAGGAGCAGGAGAAGCATTTGACCAAAAAAAAAAAAAAAAAAGCAATGTATTTAATCATAAAATACTCAACAGATCTGGAAAGGATTGGCCTGAGGATATCTATTAAAAGCCCACAGATAATATCATACATAATAGTGAATGACTAACTGCTTCTTTCTTCATAAATTTTAGACATAAACAAGACTAAAATGCCTATTATTGCTAATTCTACTCCTGGCTATACCTCAGGTCCTGTTTAGAACGATTTTGGGTGGAGAGAAGGCATACATTCATCTGCACAGGAAAGGAGAAAGTAAAATTATTTCTCATCACAAAGGACAGGATGTAGTATGCAGAAAACTTGGGTCTGTTTTCTGTTACTATAGCAACCTGCCTGAGGTTGAGTACTCTACAAAGCAAAGAGGTTTCACTCATGGACACGGAGCCAACCTTAGCATGACTTGGGTAAGGGACTCCTGGGCTAACGTACATGGCAGAGGCATCAATAAACCAAAGAGAGATTGTGGATGGGGTCCAGCTTATTCTTCTGAAAACTGGCCCACAACAGGAGCACAGGAGATGCACAGACTTGAGTGGTTGCATGATTCATCCTGTGTGTATAAACATGAAATCTTAATTTGGGAGGGGGTGTCTCCTGAAAGCTCACTTCAAGGACAGGTACGTGCAGTACTGCATGGGCACTATTATGGGGGATTTTATTTTGCTGTGCAAAATAATACACCTTGCTATTGGTTGTGTCCTTATTTGGCCCACAAGACAGTTACAGGGAATTTGGAGGGGTTTAGAGGTATTTTTCACGTAGGAGCTGGCCTGTGAACAGATCTACAGGAGCCTTTAGCAGCCATGCAACCTGTTTTATCTGCTCACCTCACTAGTACTACCTTCCCCCCCCCTTAAAAATAGTCACAGGAGGCACAGAGGAGCTGCCTGACCATGTGTTTGAGTGATCATAAACCTCAATTTCAAGTGTGTGGAATTTCCACTGAGTTCAGCAACAGGAAGGAAGCAATGTAGTTCAAGTGCAAATAATTGTTTTCTTAATGGACCTGGTAAAGAATGATGTTGGGATTTTGATAGGTGTTGCATTGAATTTGTAGGTTGCTTTGGGCAGCAATGCCATTTTCATGCTATTAATTCAGCCATTCCAGGAGCATGGAAGGTCTTCCCACTTCAATTTCCCTCTTCAGCTTCTTCAATTTCCTTCTTCAAAATTTTATAGTTTCTGTTGTAGAGGTCCTTCATTTCCTTGGATTGATTGATTCCTAGGTTTTTTTGTGGGTTTTTTTGGTTGTTGTTTTTTTTTTGGAGACTATTGCAAATGGAGTTGCAATCCTGATTTCAGTCTTGATCTTCTCATTGTTGGAATTACAGAAAAGCTGATTTTTTCTTTTTTTTTTTTAATAGCCTACTACTTTGCCAAAGTTCTTAGTTCTAGAAAATTGCGGAAGGAGCCTCTAGGGTCATTTATATATAGAATCATGTTGTCTACAAATAAGGATAATTTCATTTCTTCCTGCCCTATTTCTATCCTCTATGTTTTTCTCTAGCCTTATTGCTCTGGCTAGAAATTTCAGTACTACATTGAAGATGAGTAGAAGAAGTGGACATCCTTGACTTGTGCCTGATTTTAGAGGAAATGGTTTTAATTTTTCACTAAATATCATGCCAGCTGTAGGTTTTTCAGAAACAGCCTTTATTATGTTGAGGAATGGTCCATGTATTCCTAGCTTCTCCAGAGCTTTTACCACAAAAGTGTGTTGGATCTCATCAAAGGCTGTTTTGCATCTATTGAGATGATCATGTGATTCTTATATTTACTCCTGCTTATTGATCTACATATATTGAACCAGCCTTGCCTCCCTAGGAAGAATCCTGTTTGATTGCAGTGTATGATTAAAAAAAATAATAATAATTGTTGAACTCAGTTGGCCAGTAGTATTTTACTGAGAAGTTGTGCATCTATGTTCATCATAGAGATGGGTCTATAATTCTCTTTTTTGTTGTTGTTGAGTCCCTGTCTGGTTTGGGATGAGTACCATGCTGGTTGCATAGAATTAAGTTGTGGTGATTCCAGTCAAGTGAACCACTGTTGAGTCTAGTTGTTCTGGCTGAGCCCAATCATTGCTCATCTCTGTGGTCTATTACATCTGATGAGCAGGCCATCAGCAAGAGAGTGGCTGGAGGCCTCTTCAGCCATTCTTGGGAAAGTTTGGCCTCTGAGTTCCCATTGACAGATTCTGTTCATATGCCTTCATCTATTCCCAGCACTTTTCCAACTACAGAGATAATACCCACACTAGCAAATGGGCTCATGCTGAGATCACCCATTCGAGACGTGCTTGTCTTCGCAAGCACCTTCGCTGAACGATGTGACATTTTCACACACATTTGATTCTCATTTCCTCTCATGCTTTTAAATTAGCCACTTCCTTGATGATGGCTGCAAGGAGACCACTAAGAATTCCCTGCCAGGGAATAATAAAGGAGCATCATGAGACATAATTTACTGCTGTGGTTTGGGTGATTCTCCCAACCAGCGGGAGAGGCAAGGAAGCGCACCCCGCTGAGGGTGAACCCAGAATAGGTAACGAGCTGCGAGTCACCCGCACTCAGCCCAACCCAACCTTTCGCCGGCAGTTGGACAATCAGACAACTCGGGAGAAGTTCAAGACTGCTCAGTTTAGTGGTGCGGCCCGGATCTTAAGTATGGGCAATGGCAGGAAGAGGAGGGTGTAACATACCTAGCCAGGGGCTGTGATTGGCAGTCCGAGCTGTCTGTCAAGGGCAGAAGGCCAAGGGACCTCCCTAAGGGGCGGCCTAAGTACTAGTAGGACCACCCCTAGGTTACTGCCGGCAGCCATCTTGCTGCACATGGTCTTAAGGCTGGGAGGCGTGGCCAACTAGAGCCGCCTTTCCAGTTCCGGACCCAGAAGGCAGGCAGGGCTAACTGGGATCCCTCTTCCAGGAGGCGGTACAAACAAGCACACCCCCAGGGACTGAGGCAGGCGGGGCTCTTCAGGGCCTCACTCCCGAGGCGCAACAGCCACACACCTCTGGGGTGCGGACAGGCAGGGCCAGTCGGTGTGCCCCACAATTCTCTCTGACTGCCCTCCTCTGGTTTCTTGTACACTGGCATCCAGACACCTTGGGGCTTTCCTAACTTTGGAAGCATTAGTAGAGATGGGAGCAAAAAGATTCTCAAGCAAGGATTCTTCCTAAACTTATAACATTATATTCCAAAAGGACAGAGGAGGAGGTTGGTTCCAGTTGAGGAGGAGGATAGGATATGTAGACACAGGGGCAAGCAGACCTAACTGCTCTCTCTGATGGGACTCGGCCAGCTCCCTAGCTGAGCTGAGAAGGCTGGAACATCACTCGTGTCTGCCTCCATGATGCCTGGTCCAAAGGAGTCACATGGTGTCTCCATGGAAACCAAAGGGCCCTGATGCTGTGGGGTGGTGGTGGAAACCCCAGGCCTCCTGGCTCACTGTTGGAGTGTGTGAGGATGACCGCTGAACAATGTCTGAAGATGAGTTTTGAACCCTTGTAGACATGAGTGGAGGCTCCAACTCAGAATTAAGATAATGTAGGAGAAAACGTCAAAACGGGTTTTTTTCTTATGCATCTCTTTATGGGATAGGATTCATTACTACTGTGCTGACATTGTGTAATCCCCTACCATTTTCAAACTGTTTCCTGAACAAATGCATTTCTTACAACCAGTAAGTGAACATGACCAATCTTTCCCTGCATACATCATGGAATTAAAAGGCAAAAATGTTGATCAACTTCCAAAGACTACATAGCCAGTTGGTGGCAAAATGATGACTCCAGATCAACTTCTCCATCCTCAACTTTACATTCTTCCTAGAAGGCCATTGTGCTTTTTTTTTTTTTCATTTGAAACACAATTTTACTGCCATTACTAAGGTGCTATATAAAGGTCCATTGTGTTTTCTAAGAGGACACTAGTTACACTATTGACAGCTCCTGAAGAGAGAACTGGAGTTCCTTAATGCTACCTAATTTTCTCATACAAGCCATCATTGACAGTTATACAATCAGGTGTCAATCCCAAGTTATCTACCCAGCCCCAGACTCATTCTCGGGCCCTAAAATTGCTCCCCTGTCAGAATAGCTGCCCCCCCCCGGACTCAGCATTGGGGGTCCACCACAGTTGACTGCTGACCACTGACCGCAGGACAGGCCTCCCTGGGGAACGCCAAACCAAATACAAACACCAAGTTCAGATTCTCCCCAGCACTGCTGATCTACAAGGAAAGCCAACTTGCGAAGGTGTTGAATAAGAAGCTCTGTAGAGTACTAGCACGGTGGTCTAACAGTTTAGGAACATGTCCTCTTAGCCCCAAATCCTCAACCTTAATTTTCCCTCCCAGCATGAAGATAGTCTCCAGGCAGACAATTAAATGCCAGCACAGCCTCCCTGTGGGGTGGTGTTCCCTTGATCTCATTCCCCACACTGTCTTACCTGGAGGCCATGCCATCATGTTGACAACCTACTGCTCATCCTTCCTGCTCCTTTCTTTTGACTAATCTCAGGAACTGTCAACCTGCTGATCTTCCTTTCTCCTCTCTCCTCCAAGGAGGCAGAATGTGCTCACACAACTAGAAGATTCTGATCTCACAGGAGTGCTCATTAACACCCATGCATCCTGCTACCTCTCTCCAGCCTTCCAGTCCTCTAACAAGCCAGCTTCTTACCTTGTGTCTCCTACATCTCTCCAGGCCTCTCTTCTCTCAGGTAATGGCCATGCTTCTTAATTTATCTTCTCAGTGCCACACCAAAAGGGACAGCACCCACTCTCTCCTCTAGTCCAGTGGGAAAGTCCCCTCCTCTCATCCTAAGAACAGGGTTACTAGTGAGCATCCTTGGTCTCCTCCAGAGGCAATTCCTCTTGCTCTCTGGACCATGTCTGTGTCCTAAGAATCATTCCATTAGTTAGACACCTGTGGCTCAGGCCTGTAATCCTAGTTCCTTGGGAGGCTGAGAACCAGAGGATTGCAATTCAAAGCCAGCCCAGGCAGGAAAGCTCAGAACACTCCATCTCCAAAATAATCAGCAAAAGGCAGCAGTGGTGTGATTTAAGTGGCAGAACATCTGTCTAGCAAGCATGAGGTTTGGAGCTGAAACCCCAATACTGTAAAAAGAAAAAAAAAGAGAGGATGATTATCTTCCTATATAACTGTATTTGAACATCTTCTGTCTTCATAAACTTCCCAACAGCTTCCATTTCAAGAAAACTCCCAGTTCTCCTCACATCCCAGCAGAACCCTCAGAGGTGCTGCCATACCCCAGCTCTCCCTTCCCTGTCCCTCTGGAAGGGGCCCTGGGGTCCTGGTATCCATACCTTGTCAAGGTTATAAACAACTACAATAAAATTGATGGTGCCAGAAGTCACTTTCCTCCATTCTCCCCACAATGACTCATTCTTAAAGCATTACTATCCTCTCCACCACCTTTTCCTGACCTCCTTTTTAGTGGAGGGCTCCGTATTCTTGCCTGCTCTTTCTTCTTGAACAGAAGCACCTGTTGGTCTTCAGTTCCAAAGCTGGTTCTGTCTGGAACCTTTGCTCTTCTGTGACACTTAATCTGTGGTCTTCCTTGCCAATCTTTATCTACCTGTAATCACATGTTCAAATCCTCACATCATGTTTCAGCTTTGCTGAGCTCCAGACAGTGATATAAAAACAAACAAAGAGTAAAACCTGATTTTTTTTATTTTATTGTATATCAAAACTTCTACCTCACTGCTCAAGCCAGCAATCTGCAAATCATTCTGTTTCTTCCAAAATCTGACTCTGTCTTTTTTCTCTCTCCTCCTATTTCACTGCCATCTCCTGCCTAAATTTTTACAATTTCATCTCACAGCTCTGATCTCTGGCCCAGCCCCGCCCTACTGACTCTCTAATACACCATCCCTGTACAGCAAAAGTAATCCTCTTAAAGCATCGGCCAGATCATCTAACCCAGGGCTTGAACTCTCTCAGAGCTGCCCACTCCACTAAGAGGAAGTAGAAACGAAACTCCTTTTGTGGCCCGCCCATTGTTGCTGGAGGCCTGAGACCACTCTGTCCCATCCCATGTTCCCGCCACTGTCTCAGCCCAATCCTGTTCCACAGAACTGGCATATTTTCAAGCAAACATGCCCTTTCTCACCATGGCCTCTATGCTTTCTCTTCCTTGCCAGAGTCTCCCTCCTTCCAAATGGCAAACTTTTGGGGTTCTCATTTCTTAAGATTCCCAGAGAGGACTTGCTTGCACCAATCAGTTATAGCCAGGATCTTACACGGCCAGCTCGCTGAAGGACTGATGACCTCCTGCATTGCTATGGGGAGGTGCGTGGGTATGGCCTGGTGGGAAGAAGTTAAGTCTTTGGTAGTATCTCTTTAAAAATGCTATTTATTGGCTTTAGACAAATATTAAAGTTAGGAATGTGACTTCAGGTATAGAGCACAGTGATGCATAAAAATAACCCTCCCCTATGTGAACCAAATATTACATTGCTTTTCCTCATCTCAAGCTTATCTGCTTTCTTGTTCTTGGCTGGCACTTGAACTATGCTTTTTTTTTTTTTTTTTTTTTTTTTTTTTTTGCTGGTTAATCAGAGATGGAGTCTCACATACTTTTCTGCCCTGACTGTCTGAACTTGGATCCTCCAGGCCTTAGCCCCCTTGATTAGCTGGGATTAGAAGAATAAGCCATCATCACTCAGCTTAAATATTATATTGTTAGAATGATGAGGCCAGGTGCTGGCGGCTCATAGCTGTAATTGTAGCTTCTCAGGAGGTTGAGATCTGAGGATTGTGGTTTGAAGCCAGCCTGACCAGTCTGTGAGAATCTTATTTCCCAACTAATCACAGAAAAAGCCAGACGTGGCACTGTAGTTCAAGCAGTAGAGGCTATCCTCGAGGTAAAGTGCTCAGAGACAGCACCCAGGCCCACAGTTCAAGTCCCAGGGCCAGAAAAAAAAATCAGAATCATGAAAAAGCAACAGCTCTCTAGCTACAATATCTATTGCATACATACACTCCAATGGCATGGAGAGACAAGTACACTGTCTTCCATGACCTTCTCACATTCACACATTCATCTGCCTTCTTCAAGAAAGAAAATTTCACTCAAATCATTTCTAAACACAGTGAATAATGATGATGGTGGTGGTGAGGATGATGATGAAGTGTGCCATCTATACGAGTATTGTAGGAGTCGTTGAAGAAGGGCGTTTCTGGCCATCACTACAATGCACATCTGACCTTCAGGCAAGGTCAGATCAGAAGCTCTTCTTGCAGTACCGGCCCTTGCTAAGGGCGCTCAGATGCCCAAGGGAGGGGAGGGGACTCAAAGCCAGGCAGGATGCAGGGGGGAAATGAGGAAGGGGAGCGGGGACGCAGCCCGGGCCTGGGTGCCTTCTGTTGTTGGGACAGTGGTCACCCAGGCCTTCCTATGGCTTAGAGACCTAGGGCCTGCAGAGCAGGGTGGGGGAGGGGAGCGGCAGGGTGCAGGGGGTGGGGGCGGGGCGGGGAAGAAAGGATGGGGGCAGGGGTGGGGGCAAGAGGTGAGGGGGCGGGGAAGCAGCGGGGGGGGGGGGCAGGAGGAGGGCAGGAGGGGTGCTGGACCTCAGCAGCCAGCAAGCCATGCGCAGCTGCCCACCACCCCCCCCCCCCCCCCCAGCTCGGGAGTCCTGGAAGCCCCGGGAAAGCGCTGCCTGGTTGGCGCAGCTCTCCCCTCCGCCCCTGCAAAGGGCAGCTTGGGGTTCAGGGGAGGAGCTCGTTCAGGGAACCCACGCCGGGCTCCCTGGCAGGGACGCTGTGCGCGCGTCTCCCCCTCGCGGCCAGCGCGCGGCACTGCGCGTCCCGTGAGGGCCCAGGGCCTGGGAAGGGCCCCATGACCTGCGACCCCTGCCTCTGACTCAGACTTTCCTCCCAGCCGAGGAGAAGACGGAATTGTTGGCGTTTGGGTGCCTCTCTTAACCTCAACAGCGTCCCGGGTTTCCTAGATGGAACTGTGGGTCTCCCCAGCTGACTTGGGGGCGCCTAAGTCACTTCTGGGGAGCCATCCATGGGGAGACAGGCCAAGAAGGGCTGCAGGTAGCTAAGAGGGCGTGGAGAGGACTGGGATCCCATTACCCTGGGCAACAGAAATCCTGCCTGTCCTCTGCCTCTGCCCAAAGCATGAGCACTCAACGGGCTGCCGGAGATCAGCGTCTTCCACCAGCCGCACTGGGGTTCAAACCCACAGGGCCTGCCACGGCCTTGCAAGAGAAAGAGCCGCCCGCGGCCAGGCCCCATGCCACACAGCCAGGCTCTCTGTGGGATCTCAAAAAAGAGCTTTCGGAATCCTACTTGCACTGGTTAAGTTACCCCTGCACTTCTAAATCTACCCATTTTCTAGGTGACAGCTTGCAGCCTGGGAATTCATCCAGTTCCCAAAGTCTCCATGACTCAGGGAATATTATAAGCCATGGATTAAAACCTTCTTTCCACCAGTGCCTGGGTTGCTGAGATGAGGAGTCAGAATCTCTAAGTTGTAATAGGATTGAGATTCCCAAGGGAAGGAAGTTGGTTTCTCCAAAACTCAGGCTCCTCATCTGTAAAATGGGTGTGATAGTAAATGATAATAATAACAATGACAGCGTTAAAGCTGAGGGTGGATGTTGTTCAGGTCAGCTTGCCTGGCCTGTATTAATTTCCCTGTGAAGTCTAGCCTTCACTACTGTACAGTCTTAAAGAAGGTGAAATGTTGGGTTTTCTTTTAGGTTTCAGGTGAGGTTGAAAGCTATTTTTGTCTTTTGACAGGAAAGTATATAATATCTTTGGGAAAGCAAAAGTAGGACTCTATTCAAGAAAATGAGTTAGATCATAGAAGTACACAAGATTAACATCGATAGACTTGAATCATTAAGCAGTCACCTCTTCTTCAACTCCATTTTAGAGGTAAAATAGTTAATGTGTCATAAAAAATCACCTATACAAGTTGGGCTGAGTTTGTAACTGCAATCCAGGATCTCGATTTTAAACTACAAGCCGCCTTTTTTTCTTTTTTTGCAGCCTTCAAAGACCTTTTAGTAGATGCTGCTTCCTCCTCCTTTCCTCTTCTTCCCCTCTTCCTCTTTCCTCCTCCTCCTTCCCCTACCCCCAATTTCTAGACCCTCTCCTTCCCCCTCTTCTTTCTCCTCTTCCTTCTTGTCCTGTCTCATCAGATTCTCAAGGATCCATAAAAGAAAAGCATGAGCTGGCTGTCCCGAGCCTGGGAGAGACCATCGAGCAGGTCCATCCTCGAAGCCCTGGCTTCTTGGCCCTTTCCCAAGGCCACACAGCCTTAGGACTGCCTGTCTTCATATTTCCATGTGTGTCTCCTTCTATTCTCTCTTTGTCCCACTCAAGTTTGAGTTTCCCCCCCAAACACAAAACATGGCATTGGATCTAATAGAATGTGACACACTAGTGTTTTGTGAAGATAAGGGATTGAAAGGCCCTTTGTGTCACAGATGAACTTGCTTGCATCTGGACGTTGCACCTCCAGATGGTGCAAGAAAATCCCCAGGTGTCATTGATGCTTTCTCCCCTCATGGAGTCAGCTGGTGGATGCTGACCAAGACCAGCAGCACAGGAAGCTGGACAGAGGCTGAAGACCAAAGCCATTTGCAGGTGGGCCAAAGACAAGGGTTCAAGCTGCAGATAGAGCCCATGGCTGGAGCTCATTCAGAGGAGCCTGGAGAAGGCGTCTTTCCAGACCTGGCTCACATCACCTAGTGGAGTGAGACCTGATCTGGATCAGAGTCAGGGGTCAGGTGTGGCCACACCCGCGGGACTAGACAGGGGTGGGGGTGGGGGTGAAGCTTGAGTTCTGAACACTAGAGGCCCTAAGGCCACCCGTCAGGTGCGTAGTGTGGATTCTCTTCTCCCCACTGCATCCACAGCACTCACTGCCATGCCTGTTTTCTTCATTGCACTCAGTGCTGTCCCAGCAGAACAAAGGTGCTTAACCTGGACTCAACACAAAAATGGGCCCCTGAGCCTCCACCTGCTCAGAGGATTCATAGATTTCGTGGGGTTTTCTAAGCTGTTTGTGACCCAGATGAGGTGAGTGACAGCTGCTTCAAGGCCTCTAAATCTTTCGTGGCTCCCCAAGTCCTCCGGGGCAGCCCTGTGCCTTTCAGAGCCAGTTCTCAGAAGAAGGAGTCCCTCCCCATGCTTGCCAGGGGTGTTCGCTGCACACGCTTCCTTTGCCACAGACCTGGGGCTGCAGACACCCTTCCCTGGGGAAGGGGCACCTGAAATTCCTGCACATCCAGCGCGAGTGCAGAGGACCTTGGGTAACTGGAGACACAAGACTGCCTGGGCCTCCTGAAGGAGCCTAAATAATTCACAAACCAGAGAGAAACCCCCAAACTTCCTGCCCCCCTGGAGTTCCTTTCACAGACACAGTGGCTGGTGAAAGGAAAGTTTGGGCCTCAGTACTGACTGAAGACCATTAGAGACTCCTTCATTCCCTTTCAAATCAGGCTTTGATCTTGACAGCGGGCACAAACAACGCATCTTATTTTATCTTTAAATTACCTAGAGACCTCATTTCAACAGCTAGAAACAACTAGCAATGACTCTGTCTTTTTGACCAAAGGAACTGACATCTCAGAACAAATGAACTTCACCCAGTGGCTGCTGTTCAGCCACAGAGAACTTGGAGAGTGAGTGTTGTTTGAGGTTCTGGGGTTAATTAAACACAAGGAGTTATCTGTGTGTAGCAAGCAGTTTATTTTCCGGGAAACTTAGATCTATTCCAGCCTGTGATAAATCAGAGATGCTGCAGGAGAATGTAGGAATCCAACAGAAAAGCAGCAGAAATGGGCATACACATATTGAAGGTTTTACCCAAATAAGGAAGTACTGAAAACGGGGGACTGTGGCTCTGCCTGTGGTTCATAGCCCAATCAGCACCCGCCACCCATCCTGCACAGGGCCCATTGCAATCCGAGACCACTCTCTCTCTCTCTCAGGGGAGTCAGTACAAGTCAGTAGGATTAGAGGATATACACTTGAAACTACAGAACTGTCTGAAAAGGCATTGGGTACACACACAACTAAAGGTCTAAAAGACAATGCAGTTTTGGGCTTCTGCCTACTATCAGTCAAATCCTCTTTGCCATTTTATTGTGAGTTAGAATTACATTTTCCATCTTTGCTTTCAAACATAGCCATGGTCCCAAAGGTGCTGACTCAGCAAAGATGTGCCCTTTTGACCTTGACTCTCTCTTTTTTCCTCCTGGAACAGAAACAAGATGCAACAGCCTCACATCACAAGGATATGCACAGCAAGAATCCACAGGCCACTGAGGGCTCAGTGGACCAGAGCATGGAGGGCATGGGGACCCTGGGGGCCTCACAGAGCCTTCGCATCAGATCAGGACTCTGACTTCAGTGGCTACCTACACTGAGTGTCAGTTATTACACAGTTAGTCAGTAGTCAGTTCGGAGTTAGTTCATGGTGCTGGAGTTTGAACTCAAGCCCCTGTACTTGTTAATCAAGCACTCCACCACTTAAGTCATGCCCCTAGTCCTTTTGCTTTTAATTGTAGGTATTGCATATATATATGGTCTCCTACTTTTGCCCCACTCAGTTTAAGACTGTAATCCTTATACTGCCACTTCCCAAGTAGATGAGATTGCAAACATTTGGCACTAGGCCTAGCTGGTCTTTTGAGACAGGGTTATACTAATTTTTGCCCAGGCTGGCCTCAAACATTAACTCTCCTATCTCTGTCTTCCAAGTAACTGGGATTATTTGCCTCAGTGTGGAAGAGAAGGGAAAGCAGGCTGAGAAACCACTGGCCCTGCCCTGTAGATTCCTGTGTGTCTTCTAGAAGAAGCACAAAGAAAAGGCAGGGATTCCAGACCAGGAAAGGCCACCATGTTGATGGATTTTGAAAGGCAGGTGAACTTCAGTCCATGAATAATGGAAGGCTGGGCAAGGCTGTCCAGGGAGATGGCACATCAAGAATGAAATGTCAGAGGTTGGCCTACTCAGTTTAGCAGCATCAAGAGCTAAAATTTTTAGCTTATCCAGGAAAGGTTAGGCACAGATGTTAATAGCTGTCAGGGCCTCTGTCCTTTATATATCTCATTCCCTGTAGTGGAAGGCCAGGAAAAGTCCTTTCTGGGGAAAATGGGGAAAAAATGAAGAGAGGCTGAAAAAATGGACCTTACAACCTTCTATAGGAACTGGCTGGAGACTATTGCATCCAGTAAATGGGCCATTATTGCAATATCCAAACAACCTTATTACCGTATATACATACATATATAGTATATCTACATATATAGACACACACACATATATATATATAATATGGTTATATGCATCTATATACACAGGCATAGTACATGCGGATGAATATATTTAAATATTATGGTATGAATACATGCATATAAAATATAAATATGTAGCTATGTATTATTAATGAGATTAGGAGAAATTTAACCTTTAAAACATTTAATAATGTAGGGATAGGAGGGGGAAGATTGGAGTAGAATGGTGGAAAGTATGATATTAATGTGAAAAAGAACCACTGTATTCATAACCTGACTCATAGAATTGTAACCTTGTTATACAACTACTTATTAAAAAGAACAAGAGGGCATGAAGAGCATAGTGAGCGATGAGAGTTTGGAATTGACTGGCTCTCGTCTCCCTGCCTTAGTAGTACCCCATCCTTCTTAGAAAAAAAAATTCTAAGACTTGGCTTGTGCCATAGCATATTCATTGTTTTTTAAAAATGCACTCCCAAAAACAAAGAGTAAAAACCATGAAACTGTCTTCTTTCTCAGCTTTTTTCAGTTTGCAAATATTCAGAGGTCATGTTCTTTGGACCAGAAGCCCAAATACAGAGTGAAAAAAGCATTGACCAACAACAAGGAAGCTAGCCCCCTAGATCGATTGCCTTTGTAACATCAGGAATCTTGTGGAAATGGAAGCATTGGCTTGATCATATTCTGTCCATCTCATTGAGGTTATATAATGAACTCCCCTTAAAAGCTGCATTTTCAGAGCAGGACTACAAAACCAAAGAAGCATTTTTTCTTTTTGTCCATCATGGGGCTTGAACTTAGGGCTTGGGTACTGTCCCTGAGCTTTTTCATTTTCAAAGTAAGCGTTCTACCACTTTGAACCATAGTGCCATTTCTAGTTTTCTGGTGGTGAATTGGAGATAACAGTCTCACAGACTATCCTGCCTGGCTGGCTTTGAACTCAAAACTCAGCCTACTGAATAGGTAGGATTACAGGCATGAGCCACCAGCTCCAAGCTATAAAATCCTTAAAACCCAGTGATTTCCCCAAATTCCAGAGGAGCAAATTGAGAACATAGATAGTCTGCTTCTGGCCTGTCCCAGGCAGGTCTCATTGGGAAATGAATCAGGGTGAAGGGAGGAAGCTCGAACTGGTAGGCCAGCCATGTGCAGGTAAAAGTTGTGTCCTCAAGAGACAGGGGTACAGCACAGAAGCTGAACCCTGGACTAGGCCTGTGGCTCTGTCAGTGAAGTTGTGGCTTGTTACTTGGAGGAGGATTAAGAACCCAGGCTCACATTTTATTTTATTGGCAAAACATCAAAAACGTAAGAATTTGAAAGGCGCTTGGGGGTGAGTGGATGTAAAAGTTGACAGTCTGGTAGTAAAATCAGTGAACAAATTTGTGGCTTTCATTTCCGAACTTTAGTCTTGAGTTTTATTGACTTTAGAAGCAGATTGGTAAACTCTTCCATTAAGTTCCAACCTGGAGTGTGAACTGCTTTACACGTTAATCCTGCACAGTCTGAGTGGCGGCAGGACCAGACAAACAGGCTGTGTTTCTTTTCATGACTATGGCTATGATCCCATGGGTAGAGGGACAACTGGAAATGTGGAATTCTAATGACTTCCGATGCTAATGAACCGTAGGTCTCACATCCCACCATCACTGTGGGTGGGGGACACAGTCAGACCTCTGCTGAGGCCTGGCCTGAATGTCTGCTCTCCTTGGACATCATTGTCTCATTGAGATCACACAGCAAGCCACACTGAAGGAATTCACTGGGCTGGGAATCTGGGATAGGCAAATGTAAGGAAAACTCAGATGGATGTAACCTTTCAGGAACAAACAGAAAAAAAAAAAAAGGGAAAAAAGACATCAAGCTCATTTCACACCTTCTGCATACTCCATTCAAGCGCTTTACATTTTATTGCAGTTCATTCCCACACCAATCACACATATGTGTGACCGCTTCTATATGATAGACTTAATTAGATAAAAATGAATGCTTGCATAACAAATTTATTAGACATATCAGATGAGTATCTATCTATCTATTAATTTTTTCCTAATGGAGAAACTGGCCCAGAACAATGAAGCAGCAAGCTTCAAGCCCACAACCAGAGTCGGTTTAAGTGTCTGGATTTTTTTTATTTTTATTTTTTGCCAGTCCTGGGCCTTGGACTCAGGACCTGAACACTGTCCCTGGCTTCTTTTTGCTCAAGGCTAGCACTCTGCCACTTGAGCTACAGCGCTATCTCTAGCCTTTTCTATATATGTGGTGCTGAAGAATCGAACCCAGGGCTTCATGTATATGAGACAAACACTCTTGCCACTGGGCTATATTCCCAGCCCCAAGTGTCTGGATTTTTTAACCTTCCATCTTATTCAGGATTTGGGAATCAGGGAGGAATTTCCTCTGCTCTCAGGAGGATCAGGAGAGAGGAACTGGTTGAGTCCATCAAAGCTGGAGGGTTTTGACAGTAAGGACCCACGTCATTGGCTGAGTCCCTGGCAGCAGAGCCCGAGATGGGGACTTGTTGGAAGGAATAAGGGAGCAGGACAGGACAGGGGAAGAAGCTAGGCACAGGTGTTGTGTAGTCCTTGGCGGATGGGCAGGCAGGACCAGCTCCTGACAGGTGATGGGGTTGTTTTGGATGCTTGAGACCCTGGTGGTCCTCCCCAGCTGATGCCAGGTGGATCAGAGATGAGCCATTCCCACGGAACTCTGCCAAATTCATGACCCCGAGAATCATCAGCAATGCTCTGACCTTTGTCTTCACCCACTGTGTTCTAGGTACCACTTATGTGCAGAAATCGACAACCAAAACACCTCCAAAACCCATAGCTGAAAACAGTTCCCTAAAAAGCCCTCTTAACATTGTCTCTAGCAAAAAGTGTATGCATCTCAGGTAAGAACAAAATGCAAAACAAAACAAAACATGTGAGGGGGCCTGGGAGGCACTGCCTTGGACCTGGAACTTCAGGCTGAGCAGCCTTGATTTCTCTGGGTGTGTATCTTATTAATTGTGTGTCCTTTACCTGAAATTCAGCACATTGGGCAAACCTAGCCTGGATTTGAAGCCCACCCCTTACTCAGGGTTGAAATGTCCTCCACTTAGATGCTCTGCCCTGGTAATGGCCTCTCAAGTGGGGTGACCCAACAGCTACATGCGTGCAGACAGGACAGTCATCAAGAAACATCAACTCCACCCGCTCCTCCACCCCTCCAGCCTTCCCAGCTCTCCTGAGGCACAATTACTTTCTGACCCTTTCAGCAAATTCTTGTCATGCTTCAAATCTGAAGGCTGTAACTAATGCGGGTGGGGGAACTTGGAGATACAGTTCTAATTTAGCACATAAGGAAACTTTGTGCTCAGGAAGTTTAATGTAGTCATTGAGGGTCGATGACCAGAGTCAAAGCCAGCATCTCTTCTGCCCAATGCCTCCTTTCCATTCCCAGGAAGAAGCAGATGTTGGAATTGGATTTCTGTTTCCCATATGGGGATAATGAAGTCCAAAAGCCTTCAGGGTAGGAAGATTTTGACTGATGTGTGATTATCAGTCTTATCCTAAGAGATGCTTCATTTGTTACTAAAAATCTAAACTATTTACTGAAGCAAGCTGTAATACTCTTTGATTTAATGACAAAGTGATACATTTTCCCCTCCCTCAAATTTATTCTCAGTAATTTTTTAGTTCATACTAAAAACAGATGACTGGGAAATTAATTTGGCCTACAGAGTAGAAAATTTCAGCCATGAGACAAAGGTCTTGAGGTACATTCATAGGTGGCTTATGCCTATAATTCTAGCTACTTAGGAGGCTGAGGTATTAGAATTGTAGTTCAATGCTAGCCTGGGCAGGAAAGTCCATGAGACTCTGATCTCCAATTAGCTACCAGAAAACCGGATGTGGCACTATGGCTCAAAGTGGTAGAGTGCTATCCTTAAGTGAAAAAGCTCAGAGCTAGTGCTCAGGCCCTGAGTTAAAGCCCCAGAACCAACAGAGATAAAATTAAGAAAAACAGGAAGAGGAAGATGGTGCCGCCGCAGTAGGGAAGCACCCCAACTCGCTCCAACTGAATAGCAAGCTGGGAACTCCAGCACCCAACACCCCATCAAGAACCCAGCAAGACCAGCAGCCAGAAGCAGTGGAGAAACGCAGGAAACAAAAAGGAGCAAAAAAAGAAGAGCCTACAACCTGCACGGAGCTGGAGAATCTCCGGGGCACCCTCCCCCCACCAGCTGACCCTGGCCCGAACAGGGCCAGGCTGGGAAAGGGGACCCGGAAAATGGCAGACCGACTGCCGAAAACCCACACCGGGAGCACAGAGTCCAGACAGCAGGACTCCACAGACCCCAGGGAGAGCAAGGACCAAGACACACGGTGACGGCGGCGACGGGAAGTTCGGGACCGCACGGCCGGGATCGGACGTGAGCGGCGGGGGAACCGAGTGGCGCAAAAGAAGGGGAGAGCCGGGGACACCATCACGACCTTTCGCCACACCACAGCACTCCACCCACAAAGGACCAATGACAGGAGACCAGCTATCAGAGACCCAAACCCTACAAAGAAGCTAGAACTCCCTCCCTCCCCCTCCCCACCCAGAAGGAACAAAGAACCCCCAAATCAGGTGGCAAGATCCCATCAGGCTCTGGGAAGACACAGGAGTTAGCAGGGGAAGGGCGGAGCAGCGCCAAGGCAGCAGAGGAGCCTGAATGGCTGCACCGGCCCCACCCCCTTCCCAACTGGGGCCCGGGGATGGCAGGCTTTGCAAGCCCCACCCGAGGTGCCTGGGCCTTGTGGACTTTTTCAACTAAAGTCACAGGTGCTGGTGGGCAATACCAGCCCAGCAGAGACACCTGGGCCTGATCACGCACCCCCCCTCGCAGTGGAGGCACAGTCTGTGGGCGCTAACCCACGCCCAGACACTTGATCCCACTGGGGCCCACACATACCGCCACCCACAGCAGACTCGGGAGAGGGCGCAAGTATACCCCAACAACTCGGGGCTCGCTCTGGTAGGCGTACCCTGCACAGGTGGGCATGGCCACAGCAGCAGCACCTGTTATAGTGGGCGCACTTCGCACAGGTGGGAGGGGCCCCCGGCGCGCCTGCAAAGGAGGGCAGAGCTCTCCAGCGGCCATGCCCACTCAGTTTGGCGCATTTCGCACAAGTGGGTGAGCTGCCCCTCAACAACACCGGCCCCAGACCGGTCCACACAGGAGGGGGAACCGCCTGAGAGGTGAGCCCCTCTGACCAAGATACAGAGTGGAAAAAAGAACCAAAGAAGAGAAAAGCCTCCACGCCACACTGAATCAGTGACCAGCAAACCCCCACCAGGGGCACATTAGGGTCAGCACAACACAGCGGCAGGACACTGTCCCGCAGAGAGAGACACAGAACCTACCGACCCCCAAGTGCAGGGAGAGTGACCACCTCAGCAACAACCGAGAAGGTCACGCTCACCCATTGGGCAGAGGATCAACAGCCAGGCTCAAACCCAGAGCCAGGACACAGACAAGTCTCCCACTGACGGACCAGCGGGAACCAGCACAAAGCCAAACCAGGGAAGCTATCCACAGATCTCCAGATGCGCAAATCACAAAGAAATATAACACAGTTCATCAAAGGGCAAGCCAACTCGCCAGCTCCAAAAAGCAGCACAACTGAAGAGGAGATGGAGAATAAAAAATCAAGTGAGGCCATGTTAGCAGAAATGATGGAAAGCTTCAGAAACGAAATCAGAAAAACAATTCCAGGAGTTTAGAGTGGAAGTCTCAAAGGACATCCATGAAGCCAAGAAAGAAATGGAAGCAAAAATGGATACAATGCAAAACTCTGTTAAAGAAGACCTTAATAAATGAAGGAGCCAAATACCAGAGCAGAGGGCTTCAACATATTTTCAATAAAATTATTGCAGAAAACTTCCCCAATCTCACAAGGAACTCCATCCAGGTAACCAAAGCCTATAGGACACCTGGCAGGCCAGACCCCAGAAAAGCCACGCCAAGGCACATAATATTCAATACTTCAGATCTCAAGAATAAAGAGCAAATTTTGAATGCAGCCAAAGCGAAGAAAGAAATTTACTACAATGGGAAGAGGATCTGAATAACAGCACAAACCTACCACGCACAAAGAGAGTGGAAGAATACCATCCAAGTTCTACAGGCCAACAAGTGCCAATAAAATATCCAGCAAAGTTGGAGTTCATATTCAAGGGGAAAACCAGATCTTTCCATAGCAAAGAAGATCTAAAGGAGTACGTGAATAAAAAACCAGCCCTACAGCAAATTCTAAGAGGGGAATCCCACCCAACAGAAATTGTACAGGACACAGACAGAAACAGAAAGAAACTACAATAGCCAGAGCCAAACAGAAAGAGCAGCTCACTAAAGACAAGAAAAAAAAAAAAAAGAGGAAAAACAGCACAACAAAA
This sequence comes from Perognathus longimembris pacificus, assembly GCF_023159225.1. Taxonomy (NCBI): domain Eukaryota; kingdom Metazoa; phylum Chordata; class Mammalia; order Rodentia; family Heteromyidae; genus Perognathus; species Perognathus longimembris. Next base: position 73,740,230 of record NC_063162.1, read on the forward strand.
TAATGGAAGGAGAAAAACACTATTCTCCTTGATCTCTTTGAATATAAATGGTATAAACTCTGATAAAGAGGAGCAGACTGGCAGAATGGATCCGCAAACAAAAAGTTGCCATCTGTTGTCTACAAGAGACCCACCTTACAGCAAGCGACAAAAACAGGCTCCAAATAAAAGGATGGAGCAAGATCTTCCAAGCAAATGCACCTACCAAAATGGCAGGTGTAGCCATCCTGATCTCAGACAAGCTGGACTTTTCATTAAAATCAACTCAAAAAGACAAAGAACATCACTACATTTTAATACAAGGAAAAGTCCAGAATCAAGACATCACTGTGATAAATGTATACTCACCGAACAAAAGAGGCCCGACATATGTCAAGCAAATTCTCACAGAACTACAGAACAAGATAGACCCAAACACAATCATAGTGGGAGACTTTAATAACCCACTCTCTCCAAGAGACAGATCCAACACCCAGAGGATCAGCAAGGGAGCTGAGGACCTAAGTAACACCATATCCCAAATGGATCTGACAGATCTATACAGAATCTTCCACCTTACAGAGACCCAATACAACTTCTTCTCAGCATCCCATGGATCATACTCCAAAATAGACCATGTCATAGCCCACACAAAGAACCTCAGCAAATACAAAAGTATTGACGTCATCCCATGTATTATATCTGACCACAGTGGATTAAAGGTAACCCTCAATAACAACGGTTACCACAGAGGCTATACGCATTCTTGGAGGCAAAAGCCCACACTGTTATCCAACACTTGGGCCCCAGACCAAATTAAAGATGAAATCAACGAATTAATAAGCCACAATGACAATGAAACTACATCACAAAGAAACCTATAGGATACAGCTAAGGCAGTACTGAGGGGCAAGATCATCGCCCTCAGCACTCACATTAAAAGAATAGAAGCAGAGCAGGTGAATAACCTCAGGATGAAACTAAAACAACTGGAGAAACAAGAAATGATCGAACCTAAAATGACTAGGAGGAGAAAGATCACCAAGATTAAAGAAGAGATAAATCTGATTGAAAATAGAAAGACCAATCAACAAATAAATAAGACTAAAAGCTGGCTCTCTGAGAAAATAAATAATATTGACAGACCCCTCGCAAGACTTACAAAAAAAAAAAAAATAAGAGAAGAGACTCATATACGTAAAATCAGGGACTCCACCAGAAAAATTACAAGTACACACGATATTCAAACAATCATAAGGAACTATTTCCAGAACCTCTACTCAGTAAAAAACAATTTTACAGAAATGGATCAATTCTTAGAGAAGTATAAACTGACCAAACTGAACCAAGAAGAAATAAATCAACTAAATAAACCAATAACTTACAGCGAGATACAGGGGGTAATCAAGAACCTCCCAACAAAGAAAAGCCCAGGCCCAGATGGATTCACCAACAAATTCTATAAAACCTTTCATGAGGAACTAATACCAATACTCCTCAAACTCTTCTGCGAAATAGAAACAGAGGGAGAAATCCCAAACTCATTCTATGAAGCTAATATCATACTCATTCCCAAACCAGGCAAAGACCCAACAAAAAAAGAGAACTACAGACCAATATCACTAATGAACACAGACACAAAGCTCCTCAATAAAATATTAGCTAACAGGATCCAGAAACTGATCAAGAAAATTATACATCAAGACCAAGTTGGCTTCTTCCCACAGTCACAAGGATGGTTCAACATCCATAAATCAATCAACATAATTCACCACATAAACAGAACTAAAATCAAGAATCACATTGTTATCTCAGTCGATGCCCAAAAAGCCTTTGACATAATACAACATCCATACTTATTAAAAGCTCTGGAGAGAACAGGAATAGATGGAACATTCCTCAAAACAATAAAAGCCATATGCAACAGACCAACTGCTAACATCATATTAAATGGGGAGAAACTAAAATCATTCCTCCTAAACTCAGGAACAAGACAAGGGTGCCCACTCTCCCCACTTCTTTTCAACATAGTGCTGGAATCCCTAGCCATAGCAATAAGGCAAGAGAAGGACATCAAAGTGATCCACATCGCAAGGAAGAAATCAAGCTATCACTATTCGCAGATGACATGATCTTGTATCTGAAGGACCCAAAAAACTCAGTCCCCAAACTCCTACACCTAATAAGCCATTTTGGCAAAGTAGCAGGATACAAAATCAATCCACAAAAGTCAGCAGCTTTTCTGTACACCAGCAATGTATAAGCAGAAAAGGAAATTATGGAAACAATTCCATTTACAGTAGCCAAAAAAAGAATAAAGTACCTAGGGATCAACCTAACCAAGGACGTGACAGACCTATTTAATGAAAACTATAAAAATCTAATAAGGGAAATCAAAGAAGACACAAGGAGATGGAAAGACCTCCCATGCTCATGTGTAGGCAGAATCAATATAGTGAAAATGGCTATATTGCCCAAATTGTTATACAAATTCAATGCAATCCCTATCAAAATCCCAGGCACATTCTTCACTGAAATAGAGAAAGCAATCCCGAAATTCATATGGAACAGCAAAAGACCTAGAATAGCCAAAGCAATTCTAGGCAAAAAAAGCAGTGCAGGAGGTATCACAATACCAGACTTCAAGCTCTACTATAGGGCCATCATAGCAAAAACAGCCTGGTATTGGTATAAAAACAGACCAGAAGACCAATGGATCAGAACTGAAGATCCAGAAATAAAACCGCACTCTTACAGTCAGCTGATATTCGACAAAGGAGCTAAAGACATACAATGGAATAAACATAGCCTCTTCAACTACTGGTGCTGGGAGAACTGGGCAGCCATATGCAGAAAACTCAAAGTAGACCCAAGCCTGTCACCATGCACCAAGATCAGTTCAAAATGGATCAAGGACCTCAATATCAGACCTGAATCCTTGAAACTACTGAAGGACAGAGTAGGAAAGACACTAGAACTTATAGACACAGGAAGGAACTTCCTGAATAGAGTCCCAGGGGCACAACAAATAGGGGAGAGACTCGACAAACGGGACTACTACAAATTAAAAAGTTTCTGCATAGCTAAGGACATAGCCACCAAAATAGAAAGACAGCCAACCGTATGGGAAAGGATCTTTACCAGCACAGCAACAGACAAAGGCCTAATATCTGTCATCTACAGAGAACTCAAAAAACTAAGTCCCTCCAAGCCCAATAAACCAATTAGGAAATGGGCAAAGGAGCTAAAGAGAGACTTCACAAGAGAAGAAATAAAAATGGCAAAGAAACATATGAGGAAATGTTCAACATCCCTGGTAGTAAAGGAAATGCAAATAAAAACAACCCTGAGATACCACCTCACTCCAGTTAGAATGGCCTATACTCTGAACTCAGGAAACAACAAATGCTGGAGGGGGTGCGGGGAAAGAGGAACCCTTCTCCATTGTTAGTGGGAGTGCAAATTAGTACAACCACTTTGGAGAACAGTATGGAGGTTTCTCAAAAAGCTCAATATAGACCTACCCTATGACTCAGCCATGCCACTTCTAGGCATCTATCCTGAACAGCAGGTCCCAAGATATCAAAAAGACATTTGTACTTCCATGTTTATTGCAGCACAATTCACAATAGCCAAAATATGGAAACAACCCAGATGCCCCTCCACAGATGAATGGATCCAAAAAATATGGTACCTATACACAACGGAATTCCACATAGCAATTAGGAATGGTGAAATATTGTTATTCGCAGGGAAATGGTCAGAACTCGAACAAATAATGTTGAGCGAGACAAGCCTAGAACACAGAAAACAAAGGGGCATGATCTCCCTGATATATGACTGTTAAGGAGGGGTGACGGATGGGGGCTGGGATATGGCCTAGTGGCAAGAGAGCTTGCCTCGTATACATGAGGCCCTGGGTTCGATTCCCCCAGCACCACATATACAGAAAACGGCCAGAAGTGGCGCTGTGGCTCAAGTGGCAGAGTGCTAGCCTTGAGCAAAAAGGAAGCCAGGGACAGTGCTCAGGTCCTGAGTCCAAGGCCCAGGACTGGCCAAAAAAAAAAGAAGGGGTGACAGACAATAGAGACCAGGTCTGCGAAACCCAAAACTGCTTGTCAAATGGTATCTCCCACAGGATTGGGGCAGCGACCCAACATTATGTAACTAAATCCAAACATCTACTCAACATATAAAGGTCAAAAATTGACCTCTCAGTGGAATACAATAGCTCAAAAACTATGTATGTATGTTCATATAAGACTACTGTCGACATATTGTCTAATGTCGCCATTACATTTAAAGCCCTAAGCGAACTTTCTTGGGCTTGGCCACGTGGCTACTGTATATGTTCTTGGTACAGTGTGTATTGTATATATGTCTACCTGACCTAGGGAAGGGAAAGAAAAACAGGGTGTAAGATATCACAAGAAATGTACACCCTGCCCTACTGTGTAACTGTACCCTTTTTGCACAGCACCTTGTCAATAAATTTGTATTTATTTAATAAATAAATTACAAAAATAAAAATATAGAGATTCATATTTTAAAACACCATTACAGGGGCTGGGAATATGGCCTAGTGGCAAGAGTGCTTGCCTTGTATACATGAGGCCCTGGGTTTGATTCCTCAGTACCACATATACAGAACATGGCCAGAAGTGGCGCTGTGGCTCAAGTGGCAGAGTGCTAGCCTTGAGCAAAAAAGAAGCCAGGGACAGTGCTGAGGCCCTGAGTTCACAGCCTAGGACTGGCCAAAAAATAAATAAATTTAAAAAAAAAACACCATTACAAACCAAGCCTCTATGATGGCTGTATTTACTTAAATGGTCAAATCAGTTTCTGCTCGTTCCTTCTCTGCAGTCTCTAGGTTACAGCTGCTCTTCTATTTTTTCTGTGGAAGGAAAGCAGTTTTTCCTCTTTACTTCCCATTCCTTATGTTGTCAGGAAGATCTTTCTCAAGCTCAGAACTTTTTCCTGCTTTCTACAATCTATTTGGCTGTTTACTCATCTCTACTCCTTGTATTTTTATAGGTAGTCGTTATGCCACTTTTTTCTTTCTGAACTTTCATAGCATTCTCCTTCCGGCAGTTAAATATGGTTTCACATCTTGTTCTTCCCACCTGTGCTCGCAGCTTCAAGGTTACATGTTCACCGGCAGCAGCAACACATATTTCTCCTATCTTCATGCTCACTGTTGACAGCGTTGTAACAAACAAAAGGCTCTTCTCGTTCATTTCTTCAAAACATGTTATGAAGAAATGTCTGCCCTGGGAACTGCAGCAGCCCTACAGCCACTGCGTGTGACTGTGGATGTCGTGTCTCGCCCTTCATTTATTCAAATTTCCTCTCCCTGAATTCAAACCAACTGCGCCCTTGTGGTGGCTGGAACTCAGCCAAGTGACAAGTCACAAAATGAGATGAAAGCAAATGATAATCCCAGTGCCCTTGAACCCCACCAAGGGTGGGAGAGCTAGGCTGGAATCTGAAGGCCTGAGTTTGTGTTCCAGCTCAGTGTAATGAGAATGGATGATCCATTCTGCCACCCTGAGCTTTGGTGTCTGAAAAAGTAGGAAGATGAATCTGATGATCTCTTTAAGTTTCTTTCCAGTTCTAAAATTCTAAAAATAAAAAGCAAAGTAAAATTCTCCCAGTTTCTAGCCAGGAAAAAGAGGATAAAGTGAGGGAGATTTAAACTTGAGGGTAGTGGTGAGATACAGCTCCCTTTAGTAAAAGCTTAATGGAGTGTGGCATTGTTCTCAGAGTGAGAGATTAAAGTTTCCTGGTTTAAGATATTTAAGAATAAATCCTGCCAAGTTTCATGGTATATGCTGTCAGCATCCTAATGAAGGCTTTGAAAACAAGTTTGAAAGTAAAGGAAGGAAACAGAAAGATCAATGGATGCTATAGTCCTTCTGGAATAGCTATCATTATTGCATTAATAAATTTCCATAGTCCCCAGAAATATACCATTCTTTGCTTCTTAAACAGAATCAAAAGAAATAAAATGATGTTATAATAGATTTTCACAGTGTCAGAGCAAGAAGTTTAAAAATAAACACCCCCTCCCCACGTGGCACGCTCATGCACGTACACCCGGCTACAGTTTCAAGACATCAAATGGGCCTGATGCTTTGTTTGGCACCTCTGGATGCTAAGTTAAGGAGACGCAGGAGTGGGTGATATGTCAACATTGCGATAAGCCTGAGTGACAAAGTAATCAAATAAGAAGAAAACATTTTTGGAGCAAAGTGGTAACAGCTGCAATGAGGCTTGAGATAAATTGTGGAGGATCCATTTAGCTCAAGCAGGCCCATGTGAGAAAAGAAAATAACTGAAAAGCACAGCAGGAGTTGAACCTGAGATTCTTAACCTGGCGTTAAGAGCCCAGGGGTTGAGGGAAACTCAGAAGGCAGAGGGACCAAAGGGAACAAGGTAGCAAATCCTGAGGGAGCCCTGTGGGTGCCGTGGATCCTGGGAGCACACTGAAAAAAAATGGATGAGTCAGAAAACTTGGACTATATATCTTTAGCAATGTGATTTGGTTCTCTTTTTCAAAATTCAGTGTTTTTCCTCAGGAAAAAGAAAATGTATGTGTTCTCTCAAGGGATTCCCCTGCCTCCCCCCAACATATAAGCTTCACATGAAAAACACGAATTGGCTCCAAAGAGGCAGAAAGCAAGCAAATTAGAAGTAGATGTCCAAACGTGTGGCCTCGAGTGTAGACAGCCGTGAAATAAAGCAGAGATCCAAAAGTCTCCAACTGAAAGAAAATCTATTCTTCAACGTTCAGAACCCTGCTGACTTAAATGTGCGACAACAGAAGCGTCACACCTTCACGGAATTGAATTCAAGTTCAAACACACATCAAGCTGGGTAGACTTGCCAAGTCGAGTGAGGAAATCCAAACCGATGACTCCCCGGGCAACAATATCTCAGATGCCTTATCCATGACTTGTATCTCGCAGCTGTGCCCTTGACTTCTAAGCTTTTCTATTTGTAAAATAGCCAGCACTGAATTGAGGTTGAAACTTCACTAAACCCTAACAGAGATATATAAAGCACTCTGGGAACTGTAAATGCAATAAAATAAGTGTTCGAAGACGAAACTAGTCCTACAAGAAGCCTGGATTTGCCCCTGTGCTCTGTTTAGGCCTTGGGTGGTAGTGGTTAAAGCAACAGGCGTAGAAACCAGAACGCATCCACCTTGTATACAAACTCTGTAAGTCTGGGTAAAGATTCATGTGTGCAAGATGCCTAGACACACAGACACAAAACCAGGGGAAAGGGGAAAGGGATATCCTGGAAGTATAAGGAAATGCCTCATACTTGTGTGAGGATTTGCATTTTACAAGGTGCTCTGTGGAAGCCATTACCCTTTCCCCACGTGTAAACCGAGGCGTAGAGAGATTTCCAACTTAAGACGCACCATAGCAGCTGGAAAGAACATCTCATGCAGGTTGTCTGACACCAGGCTGAGTGTCTGTTCCATTCCATGTCCTTCTTTCTTAATCCCCTGTCTGCAGTACAAGAGGATAGGGACATTTATGCTTAACACATCCACCAATGCGTGGAGTTTCTGTAACTGAGATGGAGGAAATCTGGCTCACACATTCAGAAACGGAGTGTGGCAGACAGAGCACTAGAAATAATTGCCTATGTGCTCCACTCAGGACATGATGAGGGGCAGAAACAGAAACAAAGCAACGTTCACATCTATTAAGCCCCGGCTGTGTACCCAACAGAGGAGGTACTTGGCTTGTTCCTCCCCAGTCCTCCCTGGGGAGGAGGTTTGACAGTTTGTGTCACAGACCATGTTCTAGTGGAGGAAGCAGAATTGGGGTTGAGAGACATCTCTGACATTACCTAGATGGGAGGCCAAGATCAACAAAATGCAGGGCTGACTTTCCCACTCTGATCGCCACACCATGTTGCCTGGCAACACACGTACACGCGAGCTTTCCAGATTGCAAATGCTTTCCCCACACCTAACACCTCCAGTCTGAGGCACAGGGCTCACAGTTGGAGCTGGATCTTGGCCTCAGTTTAGGAGCAGTCACCTTCCTCTGTAAAGTCCAGATGGAAATGGAGATGGGTCTGATTCCTAAACTGAGCATGTGAGCCCCTGTGTGGAAGAGAGAAGACACCACTGAGTTATTTGTAGACATCACCTTCTCCATTGTACTCCACGCCACACCCCCTGGGTAGGGTGTACTGCCAAACAGATTGTAGAGTTTACTACACACAGCAGGCCAGATCATGCAGAGATGAGAGAGAGCACCCCTCCATTGTGGGGTGCAGCATCTGCTCTCTGGATGACAAGGACTGCACTGAGCCCAATTATAAAACAACTATCTCAGAAATCAAAGCACTGGCCTGGGTCCCATTGCTGATTGTTTCTTTCCTAGGGTGGACAGGAGAATAATGACACTGACCCCTGTGGCCCAGTGCAGAGATGTTGATTAATTAAATACTCCTGCGTGGGTGCAGAGGGAAGCTGGTGTCCCTCACACCATGTCTCCCCCACATCCTCTCATCTTTTACCAACACTGTGCCAATTAATAAAACCAAAATGGAGAAATGTGTCAGTGATCTAGAAAGATCGGATACACACATATGCTTTCCAAAAAGCCTTAGGCTAACGAATCCCTAGCTGCTGTTAGCATCTCAAAATGTCAGTGGCACATGGGAGAATTTGTTTCTCAGTCATATCAAAGCTGAATGAGGACCAGACCAGGCAATGTGGTGATTGCTGGCTCCCCAGAGTAACTGAAGCAGCCTGGTTGCCTCCATTCTGTGGTCCCTTCTTGTGGCGCCAAGATCTACCCTGGGTGGTTTCCATTAAGCTTTAAGGGAGAAATCAGGGTAGATTGTAGAGAAAAGTACACTAGTACTTTACCACCTCACTCCACACAATGTGTGTCACTTCACAAACTGTATTGGGAAGAGCCTGTCATGTGGCTGGCCTTGTAGCAGAAGAGGACAAACTGGACAGGAAATCACCTTGGCAGTGGGTCTGGGCTGTATGTACAGTCACCAACGTCGTGTGTCTGGGCTGTAAAGTCAGAGACCCAGTCTGGAATAGTCAGCTCTCTGATCTGTGAGTTCTTTGTTGCAGACTCAACCAACTGATGGTTGTGTCTACGCTGAATGAGTGTTGACTTTGTCATTTGTCTCTAAAGATTGACTTAATAGCACACATTTTTTACCAGGCATTATAAGCAATCACATATAATACATATACATGCTTATATGGAAACACTGCAATTTTGAATAAGAGAAGTGAGCAGGAAAGATTCTTGTATCTGCAGGGGTTGCCTACAAATTCCCTGGGTGATGAGAGATTCTATAGCAATAGAGTTTCTTCACTCTCTTGGTAGTACCCTCCCTTGTTTCTTCTGCCTTGCCTAGTAGCCATACACTTCTGTCCCAGATGCTGGCTTTTCAAGAGTAAAAGTCTTCTCTAACTTAACCAGGATGGAGAGACAGCGCCTTGACCACCCCTGTGTGGTCAGCCAGCCTAGTTTCTTAAGTCCACATATTTCTTCTATTCTTCTTCCTGTCTTTCTCCTTTCCCCCAGGGCTGCTACCCCAAGGCCCTCAGGGAGCATAGTCCACATTGTGAGAAGTACTCAATAGTCTTCACCACTCCAGCTCGTCTAAATCCCTTCTCTTGCTGTCCTGCTTTTCTAAGATCAACAAATCCCTGGGCTGACATACACAGGGTCCAACTTGCCCCTTGTCAATGTTTTGCTGCTGTGTCCTGCAAGAATCACCATGTCCCAGGCCTCCCTGCGGTGGCCATTTAACTGTTCCACTAATGACTCCAAGGTGGGGACTTGAACCAGTCCACTTTCATATTTGTTAGAGTGGACGGGGAGTGAAGAACTGCATTAAACACTTCTCCAACTTGCACACACAAGTTCCTTTCTCACTCACATCACACACGGACACAGGTCATGGGCTTCTCTCCACTGGCTGCCCAAGTGGTGCCAATTCTTCTACTATGTTAACCCAGCATCTCCTTGTGTTCTGCTTGCCCTAGCTTCTTAGAGTCAGGTTTCAGAGACAGACAGTGAATAAGACGAATGGCAGATCACAGCACATCCACTTAGGAGGGACCTGCATCTGTCCTGCTCTCATTCCACTGGGTGGGCAACCCCATGGCCAGGGAGCTGGAATGGAGAGGGGCCCAGATATCAGCAAGCATGGTTGGGGTCTCTGTTTCTCTCAAAAGGCCTCCACTTATACCCGAGACATTTCAAGGTGCTTCCATGCCTGCAGTTGGGGCTGACTCTCGCTCATGTCTTGTGATGGAGAACATCTTTGTCTCATTTTACAATTTCTACCAATATCCTCAATCCCTCAGGCTCCTCCTAACCCATTATGCCCATGGAATAATACTGTCTCCCAAGACCTCCTTGCCACCCCCATCTCCCTGTCCCATACACGGCAAGCAGGAGCTTACAGATCTTCCTATTTTAGAGGATGTAGCAGCCACCAAAGCAACAAAGATGGTAGGTCACAGAAGCAGACAAAGCTTTGGGGGGCCTTGGAAATGTCCACCAGCTTGACCATGATCACCTGACACTGAGGCCTATTACAGAAAAATCATCCAGATACCCACTCTAAGCTGTTACCCACACTGTCAGCTATCTTCCTGCTCAATATGAAACGCATACAAATGTACAACTTTTATGAGGCACCAGACACAGCATGTAAGAGGTGCAAGGCCCTGAGTTCAAATTCTAGTTCTGAAAAAGAAAAAAAACTTGTGCTCATTTCCCTCCAGCATTCCTTTCAGTGTATGTTTTAAATTCTTAGACAGTTTATTAGCCAATGTGCCTAGTTAGCCCTCTTCACTTTCTCTAAGAGAAGAATTTTATTGAATATTAAGAGAGACAGATACTCTTTACAAATATACTTTGTTTAAAAAAAGTGAACTAAGTTAAAAGTTGAACACAATATCTTCATTTTCAGAAAAAGGGTTATTAACTGAGAATGCTTCTTATTGTTCAAGTTAAATTTTAATTTATGATTATCAAAACTCAAAGGGCATTTAAATTCTCATTTCTGAGTACATTTTGTCTCACATGATTGCAAATTAATTCAGCTCTGTTTATTAGTCTTGACACAGACTCTATCCCCATGATTTAGTGTTGTTGTTTTTTAACATTTCCTGCTTGTAAAATAATATATGCCTACTAAAGAAACCAGAATGAAGGAAAAAGCATAGAAATGTGCACCCATAATCCCCAAACCCAAAAATAAATACTCATTTTTCAAAATTAGAATATATTTGTGCTGATTTTGTGAATTATTTATTATTTAAAAAACAATACAACACTGTGATAACACTGCCTGAAAGAACATTTTAATGCTTACTGTCTCCTTGTAGGGCATCTTAAAATTTAGTTAAGATCTTATCTTTGAGGTTATGTCATACGGGAATTCACTCACAAGATACTGCAAAGCCACATTTTGAGAGTTTGAATTGGGAGTCTTTATCAGAAGGCCGACGATGCTGAGCCAACTCATGTCCCAAAGAACCTGCAGCCTCAAGTGCACCTAATACACTTAGGACACTAATCTACAAGGACATTCGAGTAAAGAAAGAACAGAAAACAATCTCAACAAACCAGATCAACTATCATGGAGATCTGGAGAGGGACTCCATGGCCACCAGAGGAGAGTCAGGAGACACAAGGCATGGTGCAATGGTGCCAGGTGTGGTGGGGCCTGAAAAGGGTCAGGTCAGGGGCCAGGGTCACAGGGAACTCCAGAGTTCACTCTTGCGAGTTCATGGTACAGGTCTAGCGTGTCCAGGATCTTATTTTTCAAGTCCCCGCCCATCTGATTCTAGGAATTTAGGTACCTGTCACCTGGGGGTCGGGTAGAGGAGTAGATTTCACCTCTAGGAGTTTTCTGAAAGTCTCCATCACCCACAAAGATGCCAGTCAGACCCAGTATCCATATTTCACCAATGATGGAACTATGACATAATAACCCATTAAGGTGATTTTAAAACACATGAAAGTATTACTGCTAAATTGTGGGGCAGAGAAGAGACAATAATACAAATTCGATGGGGAAAAAAACATGTGAATTTGCAGTTAACATCATTTTGTGTTTTTCAATGGCTAGAGAAGGATGCCAAACTGGTATGATATTGTTATTCCACTGAGTATATTAAAATGCTAACCTAGAAATCTTAGTATGAAACAGTCATATTTACAAGTTTTTAAAGGTTTTATGTAACAATTAAAATTTATGTTGAAAATAATGTGCATGAAATGAAGCACATCCGACTTAAAACTATTTTGGCAAAGTTATGGAAACATTGACATGTGCAGCCATAAAATCCCAGGGGAAATTGGCAGGTCAAGGGTCACAGGTCTGGTGACCATGTGTAACGGTGCCGAGCAGCCGCAAGCACACTTCCTGAAATTCCATGACTGAAATCCAACACGGCCTCCTCTTGTTTAAACAATCAGAGTTGTTCGAGCTACAGGCTCCAACTGCTGAAAACCATCTGAGCTCATTTGATTTGGTCTAAGGCACCAGTGGGGACCACAGCCTGTGTCAAACTTTTCTGTGGAAGTTGTGATGTTAGCCATAAAGGGATAAGGAGGTATTTAAGAAAAGTGAAAACTTTTGCACTTGTAATTCTGAACTCCCTTTCAATCAGTACTCTGACACCCCAAGCCCCACCCACTCTCCACTATCTCCAATCACATGCAAGTTAAGGTTCACCATGGCATGGAGGGCACCAGAGAATTAACTTCAAGAGAAAAATTGACAAAAGAGAGACTTACATTCTGTATCTGAATATTGGCTGGGGTTATTTGCGCAAAAGTACCTGTCAAAACTCACCAGTAAGTTGTCCTTCCAAATTTTGTGTATTTTATTACAAATATTTATTTCTTTTAAAAAGTCTATGATTATACATACCTTTCACTAAATGCATGCCAAACTAATGGGAAGAAAGCTTATCAAATCTCTAGCATACTTTGCAACATATTTTTAAACATATATTAAACATAAAGAAAAAAATAAATGTATGAGGAAAACATGTGATGAATACTGTTGGTGGAATCTAAGTATATGTATGTATATATATATATAATGTTCACTGTACAATTCATTGTTTCCTACACTGAAGTTTTTCATAATAAACTGCTTAAAAGCTTAATGACTGTTAATTTCTATAGATAAATATTTGTAGACAGTTCCTGAGATTGCTTATCTAAGTCATTAAAAAGTCAATTTTAAACATCAGGTTGAAGCTGATTTTTAATCTACACAATTAGAATAATAAGCAGCCAGTCAACCATTTCAAGCCTCCTTAAATGGAGCAGACTTGAAGAAAGGACACTGTAGTCATCATGAATCATGAAAAGTAATATTAGAAATCTCCCTTCTAACCTTCCTCAAAGAAACTTCTGGGAATTTACTAGAATCAACTAATAAATGGTTCTGATTATAAACCTCCGCCATTCAATGAGACCCAGATCTCAGTCTGTGGGAAGAAAATCTTCAATAACCCACAGAATTTTCACACTGAATCCCAAATCAACAAGGGTAGAGCTCGTGTCAGATAAATAAATAAGGACAACACCAAATCACTGTGAGAACTAACAGGAAGGCTACTTCCACTCTCTAAACTTTCCAGAGCTCAATTCTCCTCACACCTCCAGTTTTCTAACTTGAATAAGTAAGTTACCTTGCGCTGTTACAAGGCTGATCATACTAATTGACTTGATGACAGCTGAGATTTAAAGCAAAGAATATGATCCTGATGCTAAGTGCAGAATTATGATGCTGATGAACATTTTAACTGCTTCCAACTAAAGAGAAATCATCAGGTCAGTATGCATTACCTGACTGGGAGAGAGGCATTTGGTCTTAGAATTATGCTTCCTCTTCCACAGATAGATACCAAGCTGCATTTATGGGGAATTTTGCTCTTCTGCCAACTTGCAAGTCAATAATCTCATTGCTCTGCCACCAACTTGCAAGTCAATAATTTCATTAGTCTCTTATATAGACATAATCACTTAAGAGGCAATGTTTTTTATTGGGTGAACTCAGTAATAATTCCATCAAATTACAAGACAGAACCTTGAGATTCTTCATATTTCTAAGGCAACAGATATGAGAAGGTAAGAGTGTTAACTGTGATTATTGATCATGATTATCAAGAAAATAAGTAGAGTTGCTTTCTCACCCTGTGCTTAACAAGGAATATGGATGATCCCCTGACCAGATTCTTTCACATTACTTGGCCTAATTGTAAACACTAATGGAAATTCATTCCAGAGCTGCAGACATGGCAAAGACTACTAGGGGCTCATATCCCTCATCAATGAAGGTCTGGGCTCTTCCTTTTCTCAAGAGCATCCATAGTGGAAAGCAAAGAGAAAATAAATGAGGTAGAAAAGCAAGAAGATACAAATCATCTGGGCACTGGTGGCTCACACCTGTCATTCTAGCTACTCAGGAGGCTGAGACCTGAGGATCACAGTTCAAAGCCAGCCCAGCGCCAATAAATCACAAAGAAAACCAGTGGTGCTGAGGCTCAAGGGGTAGAGTGCTAGCCTTGAGCAAAAAGAGCTCAGGGACAGTGCCCAGGCCCAGAGTGCGAGCCCCAGGACTGGCAAAAAATAAAATAAAGAGAAAGACAAAAAGCAAGGGAGCCAGATCCTCAGGATCCTGGGCCTACCAGGAGAGCCTATCTGAAAACCCTTCCTTACTGTCTCAGTTTTTGTATGTTACATACTATACCTAAATTCATTTCCTTCAGTTTGAGTTCTTGGTGGTAACATTTATGATTTAGTTCACTATGGTAGAATATGAGGACCAACTGTGAAAAAAAAAAAAAAAAGACAGGGAGGTGAGCAGCACCCAGATCCTTACTTGGAGTTGGAGCCAAAGCTTGTCCTTTGGGGATAGGGTGGTTGTTTTTTCTTTGGAGGACAGCTGTGTGACAACACTGGGGAAGGGAAGGGTAAGCATGGTTTGGCATTGTAAGTGGCGAGGCTCATTCCAGCCCTTGGGTGGCTGGGTTTGGGGCTCCTTGGTAGAATAGTGTATGGCCTGCCATGACAAAGACACTGGGTTTGACTCCTAGAATTGAAAAGAGAATTATTCTATCTCCTCATACAACAAAGTCAGTGAAACCAGATGTAACCATTTCACACTTCTGGGTAGTTTGAGAAAAGATTAATCTGTCATTGTTTCCAATGGAAGGTCCTGGAAGTGGATGGGGAATGGTCACAGTGTTGCTCATGTTAGAAGTTCAGCTGTCCAGAAGTGCCAGGCATCTACTGAATGACAGCAGTTACAGTGGCATCCTGAGACTCTTCTTATGCCCGTCCTGAGCCTGTTCTCCATAGTCTAGCTGCTCATGACTCAAGCTACCTTCTAAGCGTCATGTTGTAAGGCATCTCAGGAAATCTTCAGCTACCTCAGATCATTCCAATATACTCATTTTCTGAAGTTATCCAGTGTTACTGTACATTGTGTAAAAACAAATATGACTCATGGAGAGATGGAGCTCAAGCTCATATATCCCACTCAAAAAATTGTCATGCAATGAAACCACATTATCATTCTCCCAAACATCTTGAAAGATGGGTGTTAATAAACATTCCAGGGGTTGGCTCTTCTACTTCACATCAGGGTAAGAATGTCTCCTACATTTTCTTTGGCTGTACTGAAGTTTGAACTCAGAACCCTATTTCTTACTAGGTAGATGCTCTACCACTTGGTCCATGCACCCATCCCTTTTTGCTTTATTTATTTGTCAGGCACAGTCTCATGATTTGACCCAGAGCCAGCTTAGATCTGATATTCTCTCCTACTTATGCCTCCTACATAGACTGAACTACAGGCATACCCCACTGTGCCTGGTTCTGACTCATAACTTTTAACCAGATTATTTCTAAGTTCAAGAGATAAGCAAATGAATCTCCTTGCCATTTTAACTTATATTTACTTGGTATGAAATTAAGTTAAGCATTTTCATATATTTCTTATTCAAATATATTTTAAAAGAAGCATTTCTTCACATTTACCTTGAATTGAGCATCCATAATTTAAAAATTGAAATTCTCCAAAATCCAAAACTTTTTGAGTGCCAACATGAAGCCCAAGGGAAAAATTCCACTTCTGACTTCATGAGATGAGTCACCATCCACTTATAGGAGCACTAAGTCTGATATGGTATTACATTTGCCTGTGTGTGCAATACAATTGTGTAAAATACACTGCACCTAAGTCTTGAGTCTCATCCCAAAGATATCTTACTACATATTCTCAAGTATTCCAGAATCAAAGATCCAAAATACTTCTGTCTCTGAGTATTTCAGATCATGGCTATGAATCTTACTAGCATTTTTAGTATTAGATTACCTTTAATTACAAGCCTATCTCATGGTCAAGCTTACAAGCCTAAATGAAGTCTATGGAATTTGAGAAGATGTAATTTAAGCTACTTCCTTCCTTGGATTCTTAGCCTTGTTTCCCTGTTTCTGTAGGAAGAACACTGAATTCTAAAATAGCAAAGATGGAGGCTGAGTTACTGACGGCTGCTCACCAGTTACACTCATTTTGAACTCTTTGTAAATAAGAAATAGACTTCCATCATCTTGCATCAAGCCATTTTGCAAATTCTCTAATTGCTGCAGTTAAACTTGCAGCTAGAAATTCTTGTCCACATTAAATCTAGAAGATTAAGGCTAAAATATCATTAACATATGGAGGGTAACAGCTCCACCAAACATTCATTCCCTTCACCAATATCTCTGCCAGAGCTTAAGCAGCATGCTGAATTTAGGCAGGTTTTTCTCTGTTTTCAGTCTACATATTGATAGTGCTGTTCTCAGTAATTAGTGGAACATTTGCCTCAAACAGCATCTTTATGTCCATTCTGGGTTTTCTTTCATGGAGGCAGACCTGCAGAGGGCCAATAACTAGTGTAATGACTCAAGACAGCAAGCATCCACATTCATTCCCACATTTCCTTGGAAATGTCTCTTGGTACAAATGGCACAAGTTCAGCTAGCAGAAAATGCAGCCTTCTCACTCTCCAAGGCAGGGTGAAAACTGAAAGAGGACATCTCCCCCACAAAGCAGAGGCCTGACTTAGGAACAAACCACATGGGATGAATCTGTCTCCTGGGGAAGGCTGCGTGAATCCACCCTCTGGGGAAGGCACATTCCCAGAGCTTTGGATGTCCATAGTGAAAGGAGGCATTTGCTCCATTCCTATGTGGGCAACTCCACCTCCCCAAATCACATGGTATTCCAGAGAGTTCTGCCCTTTTAAGAATCCAATTCTGGCCCTGACACGAGGTTCTGGTCTGCCTCCTGGAAACTTCCTGACCACAGGACCTAGGAGGGGTCCATGTTCTGTAAGGGTGAAGTGCCCCCCCCGCCACTGAACTTGTTCTGAATCCCCAACCAGAAAACACAGCCCACCCACCCTGTCCCTGCCTCTGTGGTCACAAAAGAAGTCCTGCTGGTCTCTTGCGGTCTCCCAGTTCTGTGCCCTCTGGCTCCCTCCCTGCCCTATGGTATGGAATGGTATGGTATGCCTATGGAATGTAGTGCACAGGGCTCTGACTCTTCCCTCTTCTGTGGTGCTTCCCCAGAGCAAGGACTGAGCCATATCCAGTCTTGCATGTTTGGCGTTCAGCTCAGTGCTTACAGGCACTAAAGATGAAGACACTGTGTTATACTATGTTATTAGGCACTCAGGAAATCTATAGTAACCAGACAGATGCATGCTTAATTATGTCATCTGTTCCCCTATGGGCAATGGCTCTACCCAAGAAACTCAAACACAAAGCCGGGTAGACCTATGCATGAATTACCTCTCCACATCTTGCCTTCATTGTTCAATTTGAATGTAGAGCAACAGAGTAGCATGAGGAAAAAGATCCAAAGCAGGACATGTAGAAGTGGCCGTAGAGTGGGGTAAGAGATAGGGACCAGACCAGCCTGTGCTGCTAGGATCCAGGGACTCCCAGAAGATGTAGAGACTACCTTAAGGTGCAAATTCTTCAGTTACAAGATCTTCACCAGTTGTTAAGAGCTACATACACCTGAGAGGCTTACAAAGTAGTAAGTTCCTCAGAAAAGAACAATGCAAGGCAGTGCCAGACTTGCCCCAAGTTGTCCTAAATTAGAAAAAAAAAAAAAGACTGATGAATGAGGATAGAAATGATGACTGCACAAAGTTTGAGAGGTACAGAAGGTGAGGGTCAGAAAATACTGGAGACTCCACAGACAAGAAGACAGAGGCAGATGAGCTGGTCTGTTCATTTGCTTAAGCCCCTTCTTTCTTTGTGCCCCAGCAGGAAGTCCTGGGGTATATACTACTGGTCTTGTGACAGAGATTTAGTCATAGCGTGTAAAGGGAACTTGTTATATGGGAATTCAGTTGAGAGAAACAGAGAAGCCACATTTTAAAAGGTTGAATTGGGAATCTTTATTAGAAAGCGAGAATGACTCCTGTCTCAAAGACCTGCAGCCCTTGGAATGCACTTATCACTGTTAGAAAACTGAGCCATGAGATCAGGAGAGGGGAAAAAAGAGCAGAAAACAATACCAACAAACCAGATCAACTCCAATAGAGAGCTGAAATGGAACGCCATGGTAACTGAAGGAGAGCCAGGAGACACGAGGCATGAGGCATGGCAGAATGGCACCTGAGCTGGTCCAGGCCTAAACAGGGTCCTAGTCAGGGGACAGGGTCACAGAGAACTTGAGAGTTCATGACCCAAGACTGGCAGGTCCAGTAACCTATTGTCCAGGTCCCCGCCCCTGTCTCTGGGAATTCAGGCATTCTTTGCCTCTACCACGAAGACAAGATGGCACTAGTTAAACCCAATACCCTATCATCTTCCATAGGGCCAAGATGGTACCTGCTAGACTCAGTATCCTTATATCAGATTCAGTCGTAGCTTGTGAGGGGACTCAGTCACAGCTTGTAACCTGAACCCAGCTATAGCTCATGGTGGTCTGGACTTCTATGTGTGGAATCCCAGCCCTGCAGGGACAGCAGTGGGACAGTGGGTGGCGCTCACAGCAAGCTCTGCAGAAAGTACAACACAGCCTTTGGCTCAAGTTCATGTATTAGTGTTCGCACATGTGGACCTTGCAGAGGGCTTTCCAATTCCTCTTGCTATTGTTTCCCCTCACCATGTCCAGAGGACCAATGCTGTGATCCACAGAGCTGCTTCTTGGCACCATGTGGTCACCTTGCCCATGGGGACTCAAATTTTTGCCTTAAGACTTGGCATCTTTTCTCTTCCTTCATTGTTTCAAGAACTTTAAGCCCTCGATCAGCCTTTTCTTGGGTTCTACCCTTCCATTCCTATGGCTTACCTCTTGATGTGTGGCAAGGAGAGCAAAAGAGAAAAGAAGCTCAGAGGTTTCTATATCACAAGTGTATCTATGCTGAGGACTCCCTGCCTCTGTGCTCACCCATATCGTAGCTCAGGGCCCATGAGTCATGGAGGTGGGGAAAGAAAATATGGAGAAACAGCCGCCTTCCCCGAGCATGAGGTCAGATACAATTCTAAGTTAGGGTTGTGGTGACAAGAAACCTCAGCAGCCTTGAGCACACAAGGAACCTGTCTGTCTATGGACATGGAAGACTGCACAAGAGACAGTGCAGAACCCTGAGACACTGAAGAATTGAAGGGTGTTTGCTTCCTCCTGAGCCATTTCTGTGGCTTTCTCAATTCTCCTAACTGGTTTTAAATCACCAAGATTTTGCCTTTTTTCTGAATCATTACTTATTTATCGTCAAAGTGATGTACAGAGGGGTTACAGTTTCATACATAAGGCAGTAGGTACATTTCTTGTACAATTTGTTACCTTTTCCCTCATTTCTCCCCCTCCTCTCACCCCTTTTCCCTCTCCCCGCCCCCATGAGTTGTTCAGTTGGTTTACACCAAATGGTTTTGTAAGTATTGCTTTTGGAGTTGTTTGTCTTTTTATTGGTTGTCTCTCGATTTTTACATTCCCTTTTCCTTCCCTAGTTCTAATACCAGTATATACATAGTATCCAGGGGACTCAGATGAGATACAGTGGTAGCACAGGGACAACCACAGGAAGTGGATACAAGAGGATCATTAACAATAAAAAGCTACGGTTTCACATGGCATGTTGAAAATAATTACAACAGTGATATAACACTCGTTTCCATAACATGGAGTTCATTTCACTTGGCATCATATTATGTGTTCATAAGGCCATAGCTTGCCTTTGAGACTGACTCAGAGTGCATAAAATCAACCCATGGGATTTTTTAACTGATAAATTCATAATTTTGGAGTCATTAATGTTAATTCAATTAATATAGAAATGAAAGAGGAAAAGCCTTTCAAGAGAGAAGTTGAGCAGGAGGAAGATAAAGGAATCTGGAGAAGCTGATGATTGTTTCTCGTTCTCCTGAACTACCCATTCAGGAGGGGCCATTGAGGAGTCTACAGGGATATCCAAATTAAAAACCTAGACTTGAAACAATTTCTCTGGAATAAAGAATATGACAAGGACCGTCGGTGCCTGCATCAAGGGTCACAAGCATGAATTACTTCAGGCCTTGAGCAGGAAAACTAAATATGTAAAATGCCCATATATACTAGTATGGAGTCCAGTGGAGAATAGAACATATTCCCTCGTGGATGACAGCTATAAATTTAAGTTGCTACTGCTCCTTCACTGGGTAAATGCAATACTTTCTAAGCCATTTTCAGTCCAGTGGTTTGTGCATGTGGGGTGGTTTCCCCTAAAACACCTAATTTAAAAGATCAGAGTCTCTGCATGCATAGCACAGGGAAATCTGAGTGCTCCTAGCAGAGCACCACCTGCGGCCTTAGCTATTCGACTGGACAAAACCTTCTTCAGCTTTCACCGGTCCACAGAGTCAAGCCTCCATCTTCCTATGCCCCTCCATATCCTGGGGCCAGAATGGCTTGCTCAGAGCACAATCTGATTCCAAAGAGCCTGCAGCTCTCAACTGGCTACTGGTTCAAGAACAACCTCTACACATAATATGTTCTCAAGGCCTTGTACAGTCACAAAGCTTCAAAGATTTTCCAAGAGACACATTTTACTTTTCTTTATTTCACACTGCCATCTCTGAAATCAATTTGTGCCTTAAAAAATCTCCAGCAACCATGTGGCACTTGTGATGTGGCTATCACTGCCACATCAGAGTTTGAGGAGTGATATCAGAAGCTTGGAGGAGCCCAAGACATGAAAGTAGAGTGCTCCTTTCAGAAATGTCACATGACACAGAAGCTACAACTGCATGGAAATTCAGGGTTTTTAACCCTGTGAGGTAAGAATCAGCCTTTATTCTTCAGAACCGTTGAAATGAAATTTAGTAAGACTGGTTGACATATATATTTTTGCATGCTTAGTAGGTTGTAAACATAGTCTTTTGGTCCCAAATATGCTCTACTACTGAATGCCAGCTTCTTTTTCTTCACAGTATTCCTCCCCTTCTACATATTTAATACACTGCATTGGATTTAAATAAATGTGAAATGCAAAATACCACTCAAAGTTAAATTTTCTCAAATATCAAGTTTATGAGAAAAACAAGCTAAAGTATTTTAAATTATACTTTTCCATTATCAGGCTGATATTCCTTGTTAAACCCCATTTGTTTAAGAAAATTACAATTATGCTTCATTGTAAGAAACAAACTATAGATGCTTAGCCTCAGAAATGCTGTGAATTTTTCTTGCTCCTCTTGTTATTTTCTTCAATAATAATGCACAACTGCTATAAATTTAACCACAACAGCTATTTGGCATCCAAAGTTATTAAAACCTAAGAAGAAATATCCTCCCTGGTGCTAGTGGGAAAATTCAGCTATGGGGGGAAAAAACAAAAACCCAAACCAGGTATTTCCTCTTAAAGGACAAAAAGAATTTCCTTTTCTCAAAGAGAAGGAGCAAAAGCAGCCAGCATACTCTTGAAATCAACCTGAGTCACAGCTTAGGTACTTCCTAATTTTGTGACCTTGGCAAGTTCTTTGACCTTGTGGAACATCAACAGCTATATTGACAAAATGAATATGTTGTTTTGAATCAATTGTTCAGGTATTGTTTAAGGCTTGATTATCGTGTCATTAAGGGTAATGGGACATTTGGCCATCTATAGGAATAGGGCTGTGATATGATTTGATTGCTTTTTCAAACAAACAACACAGCAATAACAACAAAAACAAAACCCTCTTCCAGCTATGTAGAGAATAGATAAGAAAGGGTTATCAGAAAAGTTACCATGGGTTTGCAAACAAAGATTATAGTACCCAGAACACATCAGTGAGCACATTTCAAGTGTGTGTGGTCTAGGTAGTTTTAGAAAAAGAATGCATATTACTTGATGTTGAATTGATTGTGAGAGAATATGCAGAAATGAAGAACCCAGAATCACCTCAAGACCTGTGGACTGGGCAGGCAGGTAGGTCGTGGCTTCGTTACTGAGTTAAGGGGGAAGGAACAGAAAGGGAGGTTCCATCTGCCTAGTGCAAGAGGAAATGAAATTTTCAATTCTAGAACAAAAGGTCATATTTAGATATTAGTAGCCAGTGTTCCATTTTTCTTTGCATGCTGGTGATTTCTTTTTCTCTTTATCAGAAACATTGATTCAAATAAGAGATGCTATTTTCTCTCCTTTTCTTGCCTCATGGGTAACAAGTAACCCCCAGAGAGCCTCTTCTCAGACCATCCATCCCAGACTGCTTGATTTCCCTTTCTCTCAGGCAGCCATTCATTAGCTGTACAGTTGAGTCACCTCCCTTGGTTGAGTCTTGAGATCTCCCCAGCCTTACTCAGCAGGAATAATGCCGATGTAGAATCTTAGGTCCTTATAAAGGGTTGTCTCTTTTTCTTAGAAGGTAGTAACTCTTATCAAGGTCTGGGAAGTTTGATTGTATACCTTCTCACACGAAAGTGCTTTCCAAACCGTGAGCCTTCCTCCACCCTCACATAGAATCACTTTCTCAACACAGCCTACTTGTTCTCCTTGATAAGCCCTTTTCTGTTTATGAGACTCAATTGTTACCTCAAGGTCATGGTTGCCATTTCTATTAGATTTCAGTGTACAATGATCACCACTGGAGCACATCTCTGATAGTCTTCAGCTTTTCCTTCCAGGAGTTCTCCAAGTTGTTTTAGATAGTCATGACCAGTGAAAAGTGGGATAGGATGACTTCTAAGGAGACTTCCTCCTCCAGCTTTACGCAGCCAACTTTCTGCAGAAAGCCTACAGCCATTTGTTATGCACATGACTACTCTAATTTATGCAGGTTTTGTAGTTGCACCCACATTTTATTTGATCATATTCAGCTGCGAAGCTGAAGCCGCATATACCAGATTTGTCTCAGAATTACTATGAACAAAGCTATTATGCCAGCTCTCCGTTAAAAGGAGTTCCCTAAACAAGGCTGTGGGGGCATATCCAGGGAGTGTCTTGTTGTAAGGGAACATCTGTTGGAGAAGTAGGATGCTCTTCAGAACAGGCTCTAGCTTTGGGTTATAGCCTTTGTTCTGGCACTGAGGAGCTGGAGTTGAGCAGGAATCCTCACATCTGGGAGCCTCCAATTCCCTATATGCAAAACAAAAGAGTTTAACTAAATCAGCACCTGTTCTTAACAACTCCTCTATTGCCATTTGGGGCCAGAAAATTCTCTGAATGGGGGGCCATTCTGCACAGTGTTAGGGAATTTGGCAACAACCCTGGTACTAAATGCCATTCACATAATCCTCCCCTTATTTCCACAATCAGCAATGCTTCCAGACCTTGGTGAATATTTTCTCAGGGCAAAATTGAAGAAGGAAATTATTTTAAAAATAAAATGTGGCCAACCAGGCAATCTTCCACATCCATTTGGTATCTACTAGAACGTTTGTCTTTTGTTAACTTAAAGACAGGTCACCATTGGGACTTTCAAGTGGATGTGTATCTTCCAAATCATGCAAAAAGTAAATGTATTGACAATAAGTTGCAGGCACAGCAAAGGAATCAGGGTATGCAGCCTCATGCCTGCGTAGGAAGAGCTCTCTGATCAAACCCACCTGGCATGAGAAGAGTCTGTGTAGCTGAATACACATGGCAAAGGGCAGAAGTGCCCAGATTGTCTTCAAAAAAACAACAACACAAAACTACATTTGTCTTATAATAACAGGGCCAACACCGGGTAACTTGATGGACTTTTTTTTTTTTTTAAGAGGATGGATATCTCTTCCAAACATTGTGGCCTATTGTTGGGGATTCATCTTGGCCTTAAGGGGGGGAGGGGCGAGGAGAGCACTCCTGAGACGCCGCCCTTCCCCCAGCCCTGGGGCAGTGTGGAAGTGAGCCACACCTATCTCCTTCTGGGTCCCGAACCAGAAGGGGTAGCCTTGAGACCATCCCCCACCCTGCACCAGTGAGCTCTCCTTTTGCAGGCTTTGCCCAGAGGGCGGTACTATGGGAAGTGACGTTAGCCCATGAAGGAGGTCCTTGGGAGCTGCTCTTGGATGGACAAGCTTGCCAGCCTATCGCCAGCTCATGCTCAATCCTCGTCATCACTACTATATTACTGTGAGCCCCTCCTGATTAAATTGGATTGCTCTCCGAAGCGTCTCTGAGATCCGTCTGCGCCTGGTGGGTAAGGAGGGAGGAAAAGGGGATCTCGTTCGGCCACATGCACCTTAGGCTAGCCCGTGTCCCTTTGCTCCACCTTGGCTGCCCGCTGGTCGGGTGCCCAGGGGAGAGGGTGAAAAGGAGAGCACTGATAAGGGAGTAAGCTTAACATCCCCGCACCAGGGGAGGTAAATCTAGCCCGACAGCCTATGAGCATTGCTCTTGATGCTTCCTTCCTGCTCAACCCTGCCATAACAACAGCAGCCATTTACCTGTGCCCAGAGGTGCCACAAGTGGACACAATCCAAATCCCTCATGGCCATACCTGGTCCAGTGGCACAACTCTAAATCACACTGGGGCCAAAACAAGCTTCTGCAGTCTTCAAGGTCAGCAGGCCCCCACCCACCCACTCCATGCAGAAGCCCAAATTTCCAGCTCTGGTCTTGTCAGAATTCTATCACTGCATCACTATTTCATTCTGCCTGATTCCAGTTTTGTATGTTCCCATATCCCCAAATAATAAACAGAAATGTTGGGTCAGTCCTCAGCTTGCTTTACCCAGAAGACAGCATTCCCTTCCTGAGCTGCTTAGCTAATAATTACAAAACTTCAGCAAAACTTCACTTCCTGCTGTGTCCTTTCCCACAACTGAACGGTGCACTTGGTCATCACATGGTCATTGTACTTTGGGAAATGTGTTCTGTAGCAGCAGCCGCTGACAGCAGGATGTGGGAGAAGACTGCTTTCCTCACATCAGGACGCCTAGGGTGGGCTCCTTGGGCCATAGCAATGCTTATCCCCCAGAGGAGAGAGTGGAAGCTTCCTCAGAAGTCTCTTCTATGGCTGCTCACCTCATCCTGAGAAGTAGTTTTGTAAAAAGCATTTCTTACAATTACTAAAATTAAAACTGATTGAATTTTTTAAGGTGGACAATCACGTATCTGGCAAAAACAAAAGAGCAAGATTAATTTTAGCCAATCTATAAATCAACGCAAAAATTACTAAAACACCATAACACAAAGGTATAATTTAAGATGACATTATAAAATAAAGATGAAAAGTGTGAATCTTTATTCAAACAATAACAAGATATGTGTTTATACAAAACAAAAACAAGATATTCAAAATGAAACTATAAAACATAAAAGAAAAGAACTTTGCATCAACATAATACTGATGATAACCCTTAGTATATTGTTTGTCTTTTTTTTTAGCTGATCAATGAGACCCAAATCAAGTAAGGACATAGAAAAATTTAAGAATATAATTGAATTCTGCTAAATGAATTAACATTGGATTTTATAAGGGTTATTTAATCATTTCATGGAACCATGAAGTAATTGTTATCTTAAAATTGATTGTCTAATAAAACAAAAATGAGCTTCAATCCATTTCAAAAAAGTTATAATGTACAGATCACATTGTTTTATGGCAAAACAATAAAACTATAATGCATATAAAAGAGAAATGTGGAGAAAAGGCCTATTGGATCATTTAATCAAAGAAATTAGAAGTAGAATCACACTCTCTGGAAGATCATAAAAATGAGAACAACATGAAATTATTTGTGATTCAGTCTTTGCATTCTGCCCATGACAGAGATGCTGGGGTTATGGTAATGAGCTCTGAAGCTGAGCAAAGCATGAGTGCTGAGTCCTTTTAGGTAGCAGCCTGCACAGGAGTGGGATTCCTAGATGAAGGGACAGGAGGCGGGCACCACAGCTCTCCCAGGTTCATTCTCCAAAAGCAAGAGCAGACGTGCTGCATTTCTGAGCCAGGTATGGCTAGAAGAATGAAACAGAGACTGGGGCACTGAACTATCTGGGATTGTGTGTCAGAGCACCTGAGTAAAAGAAACCTTAGAGAAGAGGACCCCAGATGGCCCAAGGGGGCTGTCTTGGGTAGGCAGCAAATGGTGGGGGCTTACTGAGAACTGCTGCTGTAGGAAAAGAACCAAGAGACTTCTGAGGTTATACTGGGGTTCTGGGAAGTGGGAAAGGAGAAGCTTTGGGCAGCACCCCAGGCTCAAAAAGTTCAGCCAACACCTTACATTATCCAAAGTATTTACTGGCAAAAAAATCAGTTGAGCACTAGTGTGGACATCTGTAATTCTAGCTACTCCAGAGGCTAAGCTCAGAAGGATCAAAGTTGTAAGTCAGACCAGAAAAATGCTCATGAGACCTCATGAACATCCAGCTAAAGTAGGAAATACAAAATAGGAAGCTTTCAGTCCAGGCCAGCCCCAGAAAAAAAGTGAGTCCCTATCTTAAAAAATAACCTAGGCAAAAAGGGCAAGAGGTATGATTCACAGGGTATATTACCTGCCTATGAAGCATAGGCCCTGAGTTCAAACCCCAGTACTGCCAAAGAAAAACCACAGTATCTGAGAGCTGTAAGACAATAAAGACTGCCTCACACATCTACTTAGAGACAAATATATATATATTTGAAGGGTTACTGGCAAGGATTTCTAAAATATATGAGAAGTTCATAAGCTATAATCACAGAAAATTTAGACTCTTTATGCAATTTAGTGTGTTTAAAGAAAACAAATAACCTGTAAAATTGTAGCAGAAGACAGTGAGTTTTCCATGTTTGCCTCCATATTCCACATCCTACCTCAGGGCCATCTGGCTGCCTTGAAACCACTTCTAGACAAGGAGCCAGATGAAATTCTCCTGCAGACTGAGGCAGTGAGGAGATGACCTCTCCTCTGTATCTCTTCCCACTCCAGCACAGTGAGTCAGACAGCTCGGGAAAGGACAAGAAGTCGCTGGACTTTCATGTGTGACAAGCATTACCTTTGTTCTGTGTGGCCACTGGAGTCTGTCTATGACAACCACATTGCACTGAGCAACTAGAAAGTCCTAAGTCTGTCTATAGTCAGGAAAAGGAAGACTAAACACTTTTTAAAGTCCTTAATTATAACACCTTCCTTGAGTATTTTCTTATATTAATAAAAAATGAACTAAAACATCTTGTAACCTCATTGGAGGAAAATATCCATTGAGACATCCTGTGTTAAGAAACTCTCAATTAGAACCATATGAAGGTAACACCCCTCCCCCCATAGACACACAAACACACACTCTCTCTCTCATTCTCTTTCCAACTCTAGAGGATTCTAAGAAACCTATTATTGCCATATTATCTGTTATCACGTTAGAACCAAAAGCTCTTCTAAAGCTGGATGTTATGTATTCATGCCTCCTTTCTGTATAGTTTGCTAAGGCAGCCAGAACAAATACTACAGACTGGGTGGCTTAAACAAGACAAATGCATTTTCTCACCATTCTGAAGTCTGGAAGTCTAAGGTCCAGGGGACTGCAGGCTGTATTCCTCTCAGCACCACTCTCCTTAGCTTTCAGGAGAACATCCTCTGGCTTGTAGCTCACAGAAGCTTTCTCCATGCACACACATTCTTGGCATTTCTTTCTCTTTATAAATAAGAACACCAGTCGTTGAGGACTGGGGCCTGCACATACAACCCACATAATGTTGATTTTCTCTTAGAGGCCCTGTCCTCAAATGTTGCCACCCTGAGATCTGAGAGCCCAGGGCTGCAGCCTGTAATGTGCAAGGGACAAATTTGGTCAGGAATCGCCTTCTAGGCTGGACTGTATCAAAGGAATGAACTTATGTGGCATTTCCAGGGAAAAAGCAAAGTAGAGCCATTGCTCTACTGAGTTATTTCTGATGAAATAACTCCCCTTTTCTGTCAGATCACAATGGAAGCTACAGAAAACACTCAAGCTCGTGGAGACTGAACACATGCTGCTAGATCATGAGTGTGTCACTGAAGAGATGATAGGCAAAATCCAAAAACTTCTAGAATCCAACAAAATGAAAGCACAGCTCTCCACAACCTCTGAGATCTCAGAGGCAGTCATTCCTAAGAAAAAAGTGTGTGTATACCTATGAGTGCCTACATCAATAAAACAGAGGTCTCAGTACCTTAATAAAGCACCTCAAACTTCTATAAAAACAAAAAAATGGTCAAACTCCAAACCAGTAGATGGAAAGAAACATGAACTATTAGGGTAGAAATCTGAGGAATGGAGGCAAAAAACTATTTTTAAAAAGTCAATGTAATTAAAACAGAAAATACATATTCTATCTATCTATTAGAGGAAGGAAAAAAATATGTTTCTACCATAATAATTTAGATCACTTGAAAGTATAACACAATACATAAAAACATGCCTTGAGACTTATGGCAATAAAGTGGCCCAAATACCCTCTGCTGGAAAAGTAGAATCAAGTCTCAATAATGCCTTTTTAATTGTATCCTCTTGTATTAGAGACGTAGGACAGTACTGTATCATCCCTCTGTGAATATAAAATACCTTGTATACCTGCTTTATGATACATAGTAGTGACTGTGCTTTATCAGAGCTGTTGTTTTTAATGATGTTATTCAAGATGTTCTTTCGAGATGATGATGGAGAAGCTAATAAAAAAAAATGGTGCCAGGTACCACAACAGTAACAGAACTTTGCATTTTTCTGGGGTTTTGTTTTTTTTATCTTTTTTTTTCTTTTTATTAATGGAGTGTGTTGGATGTCTAATTTTGTTCAGATGACTGCAGAACCTGGAAAAGCTGTTGCTGATATTGATGCATAACATACTGCTATTATTGGTCTTTTTATATAAATATAAATATATATATATACATACATATAATTTGAATTTTTGGAAACTTTAGCTGTGCTGTCAACTTTGGAAAAAGTATCCCAGTTTACCATGTTGAGTTGGCATTGTACAGAAATTAATATTGGTCTAGAAACGTTAAACTTAATTTTTTTCCATTTGTACAGGGGTAAATGCACTGTATTAAATATGTAAGGTCTTATCTACGTGGGTTTGATTACAGAAACTAATAAAGTATTCTCTAAATAATGAAAAAAAAAATTAAAAAAATAAAGTGGCCCAAATAAAGATTACTAGCTCCAAATGAGTAATGACTCTGTGTATGCACATGCAAAAGCAATTGGCGAATAGAAATTATAAGGAGAAATTCAGTTTGTAAAAGCAGTGGTTTGGTGAGCATCTACATGTGTTTGTAAAGGTGATTGTATGTATGTATAGTAACACTTAGAAATGTGTATGACAAGGACAAAATTACAAAGATGTGTATATTTTCTGAAGAGCTAGTGAAAGCTTAAAGATAAATAAAAACTGTGCAGGACTCATGGGGATGGTATGATATCAATTGTGTAGTCAATGAGGATGTTGGAAGAATTTTCTTATTTTATTATGAACTATGGACAAGCCAGGAAGAACTATATATGCCATTTGCTCTAGTATCTATTCAGCCTTATATAGCTTCTACGTATCAGCAGTTTCCTTACCTGACTGCATAAGAGGCCCAACTTAGAATTTTATTTCATTTTTAGTTTATAATTTTTATTGATCTCATTTTTAATTATACTGATTAGCACACACTAATTTGGAAACTTAATGGGATTTGCTCTTGATTATTTTCATATTTGGACTTATGATGCATTCAACATGTTCATTTGCTTTTCTTGTATCTTTGACTTCCCCAACTCCATCATCCTTCATCACCCTAATAATTTTTCTTCTGCTTTTGGATCACCTCTTCTGTCATGTGTTTGTTGTCGTTTTTTAGCTTCTCCAAATGAGAGTGAATGTGCAATAATTGTCTTTCTGTTTCCAGTTTATCATGGCTTATCCAGTTTCATCCATTTTGCCACAAAAGATAAGGAGGAAATAGTCGTGGAACAATTTTCCATGCATTTGCATAAATCATTTAAAAGTTCCTTTTTCTCCCCACCCTTCCCAACCTGTTTGTCCTTTCATGTTGGGGTCCATCTTCCCCCTTGATGGAAGGGGCTTGATGCACCTCCCCCAGCCCTGGGGAATGCGGCCCTTCTACCCCCTCTGGATTGGAATCCAGAGGAACCGGTTGGGCAAACAGTCCCCCAACCTTCTAGCCAGCCCGGCGCCTACCAACCCGCCCTGGTTCGGCGCGCTCGAGTGACATTAGCCCTTGGGGGTCAGGTGATACCTTTCAGCCTATCGACATCCTGGCCAAACCCCTCCCTCGGAATCATCTCCCCTTGTCCTTCTCTTAATAAAGTCAGTTCGCTCTAAGAAGCCGGCCCCGTTGCATATGTTCACCAGACTTCTAGCATAAGGAGGCGATCACATATCTGCAGCAGATCCCGTGCGCGTCAGGTCGGAGCTGACCCCCTGTTCCACTCTAACTTACCTGCAGGTGGGGTGATTAGGGGAGAGGGTGAGAAAGGAGGGTGGAAAGAAAGAAGAAAGAGTCCGAGCCAGGAGGGGCAAAAAACCCCAACACTTTCATTTGTCTTGATTGCCACCATTCTAACTGGGGTGAGATGGTATTTCATCTCATTTCATCTCATTTCATTTCACTTCATTCATTTCATGGTAGTTGCTACTTGCATTCCCCCACAGCTATGGATATTAAGGATTTTTCATGTGCTTTGGGGAATTTTTGTGTTTCCCATGAAGATCATTTCTATTTCTTCCTCTGACACTCACTTATGGGAGCTTAAAAGAAGCAACAATGGCCATCACCTCAGGTTCTCTTTCATTGGCATGGGGTGGCACCCACGCAGTGCTGTGTTTAAGCCACTTCCAAATAGCCTTTGCTTCTATCTATGGAAGAGTAGCTTTTGCAGATAAATCATGTCACTGAGAGCACCTATTTAAGCTGAAGAGAAGACAAAAATAACTCTGGTATTTAAAGTGATTGGTGAGCAATTAAAGCTGCAAGGACTTAAAAAATGATATTGAGAGGGAAAGCATGCACTGGGATGGTGACCTACTCCCCGTGGAGGGCCATTGGTCTCATCTGGATAAGTATTTCTTGCTACTGTTTTATTTTATGACCCTGTAGGACCTTTAGCTATGCATGTCATAGGGCAGAGCATCCAAACAGATATCAGTTAGCTGAGTCCTGCAAGGCCCTTCTGCTAGCTATCAAAAAAAGAGAAAATAAAAACCAGGATTAGCAATGTGACAGGGTGTGAGAAGCCCAGTTCTGGATGAAGGAAAGCCATCAGTGAGTGAGCCCAGCCTGCTGTGTATACCACTTCCTCACAGAACTGGCCAGTTTTCAAGTCGTTGGTAAGGTTGGGGCAGGGGTGGAGGGAGAAGAGGGCTGGAGGCTGTGCTGAAAACCAGTGCAAAGCATTTCCTGGCAGGCTCAAACCCTAAATGGAAATTTGGATTATGTTCTGCTTCTGGAGTTGGGCCCGCTGGAGAGATCAGGCCAACCCCAAAGCCCAATGAGCTGTGTTTTAAGGTCAGAAAAGACAGAAAAGATCTGATCCCTCACAAAGCCTAAGTGGTGATGATTGCAGACGCCACCAGTGTCTTTCCCGGTTCCACCTGCCTGCCAGAGAATATTGGGCCCATTGTGGAGGAAGATAAAATCTTCCAGAGCCTCGGCTTTTTTTTTTTTGTGGAATAGTATCTGACATTCAAATTAATAAGTCTGCCAGGAAACTAGATCAAATGCCTCCAAGGCAAGAGGAGAAAACACATAAAATAAAATCAGACCATAGGTGAGCATGACATCAAATTTATCAGGCATGGATTTTGGAATAAACACAATTAATTTGTTCAAGGAAAGGATTTGTTCCTGTGAACTAAAACATGCAGGGAAAATTAGCAAGTGGGAATTCTCTAACCCGAAATACTACAATACTAACAGAGAATTTAGCAGATGAGTGTTACAGCAGATCGGACAACCAGAAAAGATGATTAAGAAACTGAAAGGTAGTAAGTATCCATCTAGATTAAAGTGTGTGTGCACCTTCGTGTACGCATGCACTGACACATCTACCTGACTGGAAATGGAAAGGAGGTAAGCCTCAGATGAAACACAGTGCAGATGCCTAACTGGTGTAATTAGAATCTCAGCAGGGATGAGGAGGGAATGACAGAAGACCTAAAGGAAGAAAATTTAGTCAAGGATGGCCCGAAATCGATGAGAAATGTGAAGCCCTAGATTCAAGAATTTCTTTAAAAGCAAGCAGTGGAGTTACAAATAAAAGCACACTGAATCACCTCACAATAACATGGCTAAGTGGAACTAGCAAAGAAAAAAAGCTTCTAATGCAGCCAGAAAAAGAAAAGAAGCACAGAACACAAGACTTTGTAAGAGCTGCAATAAGCCTGATGCTGGAATTGTTAACAGAAATGGCAGATGCCAGACAAGAGAATGGCCTGGTTGCAGAAAGTGGAGATTTGAACCAGCAGGACTGAGGGACTGCAGGAGAAGTTTTACTAAAGTGGTGACTAGAACTTCTGAGGAGGGAGGGAAGGGCAGATGTGAGAAGCAGATGTGAGAAGAAAAGGCACCATCAAATAAAGAGCAAACCAAGACTCCCTTTCAAATAGTAGCAGTAACAGTAATGTCTTGCCTCAATTAAATGCCAAGTTGAAGGCCCTGATGGTAAAGGCTGGAAAGGGTTGAATACTGGGGAGCTCCTTGCATTATCTGTGAAGTGAAAAGTAGCCACTTAAGATAGATGCTAATAACTGGATGGTGTGTTCAGACAAAAAAAAGGGAAGGAAAAAGGAATATGGAACCAGTTGATAGAAGCAGAAATGATAATTTTTCAAAAACAGCAGAAAGAAAAAAAGCACATGTAATGGGTTGGATAAGAGGAAATGTATAGCGAAATTATGTGTTTGGATTCAAACATGTCAGCCATTGCAGTTGATGTCTGTAGACTAAAGTACCCAAATAGCACACACTCATGCCTTTTAATTCTACATTTATTTATGACCTTACAAAGTATTGTTATTGTATTTATTATTGTTAAATAAGAACTATGTTTTGTTGTTGCTTTTTGCAGCCCTGTAGTAGAAATTCAGGTCCTTGCACTGTGCAACAGAAACATAGTCACTGAAGGCATTTCCCCAGTCCTGCTTTTGTTTTTTTGCTTTAGTCATTTTTCAGATATTGTCTCCTGTCCCTTTTGTAATTGGAGCCAGACTCAGCCTGAAACCAACATCTTCTTATCTATGCCAACTCATTGGTTGAGGTGGGGGTCTCACTAACTATTGGCCTGGGCTGGCTTTGAACTGTGATCCTGAAAATCTCTGCTTCTCTAGTACCTGAGTTTACAACTGTGAGCCACCACACATCTTGGCCATACTACTCCCCAGTTTGTGCTACCTGGGGTATGCTTTTGTTTATACTTGTGCTGCTTGGGCTTAAAGATATTTTCTGGAATCTACAACTATATTTTCCATAAATTTCAAAAAGAAAAGAAGAAGGCAGGGGAGAATGAAAGAAGAGATGCCTTGCAAACTCTAATAATAAACAAAGTTGGGCATCACATAAAGGAAACATAAATCAAAACAACTCTTGAGATTCCATCTCACCACAGTAAGATTGGCCAATGCTGTGAACTCAAACAAAAAAATTTGGTGGGGATGTGGGGAAAAAGGACCCCCCTACACTGTTGGTGAGAATGCAAATGAGGATAGCCACTGGGGACAGCAGTCTGGAGGTTCCTCAAAAAACTAAACATATATCTTCCCTATGGTCCAGCCATACCACTCCTCAGCATCTACCCTGAGCATCATGAGTGAGGATATGATCAGAATACCCACGCATCCATGTTCATTGACACTCTATTCAGAATAGCCAAGACACGGAAACAGCCCCATGCCCCGAAATAGATGAGTGGATTCAAAAAGTGTGGTCACCTATATACAATGGAATTTTACACAGCCATTAGAAAGGAAAAAATAGTGTCATTTGCAGGGAAATGGGTGGAACTAGAACAAATCGTGTTCAGTGAGGTAAGCCAAGGTCAGAGAGACAAACAGCGCATGTTCTCTCTGATATGCAGAAATAACATCTAAAAATGCACCAGGATATAATAAATTATACAAGATTCTAGATACGTACACACTGTGAGACCAAAAGAGGACACTCTTAAGAGAGAAACACAAAGGTGCAATGCTTAAGTGCCTCTTCATATTTCTATAAAATATATACATATTGAAACAAACTTCAAGATATGAAAACAAGAGACCTCTCTTACTTAATTGTTTAAGATTTTTAATGTTTTTTTTTTTTTCCTGGAAGATGGCACCACCACAGTAGGGAGGCACCCCAACTCGCTCCAATTGAATAGCAAGCTGGGAACTCCAGCACCCAATACCCCATCAAGAACCCAGCAAAACCAGCAGCCAGAAGCAATAGAGAAATGCAGGAAATGAAAAAGAAAAAAAAAAGAAGAGCCTATAACCTGCACGGAGCCGGAAAATCTCCGGGGTACCCTCCCCCCACCCGCCAACCCTGGCCCGAACCAGGGCCAGGCTGGGAAAGGGGATCCGGCGCCGGCAAACCGACTGCCGAAAAGTCACGCCAGGAGCCCAGAGTCCAGACAGCAGGACTCCAAAGAACCCAGGGGAGCACAGACTGATCAAGACAGACGGTGGCAGTGACTGGAAGTTCGGGACCGCTCGGCCGGGATCGGACGTGAGCGGCGGGGGAACCGAGCAGGAGCCGGGGCCGCCTCCACCAAACGATCGCCCAGCACCGCACCCCCGAAGGGCCAACAGCAGCGCGGGACACACACACACAATCCAGGACTAGTAAGTTCCCCATTACCCCCTCCCCCAACAGGAGACCAGCTATCAGAGACCCAAACCCTACAAAGAAGCTAGAACTCCCTCCCTCCCCCTCCCCACCTAGAAGGAACAAAGAACCCCCAAATCAGGCTGCAAATGCTTCCTTCAAACTCTGGGAGGACACAGGAGCCAGCAGGGGAGGGGCGGAGCAGCACCAAGGCAGCAGAGGAGCCTGAACCAGCTGTACCAGCCCTGCCCCCCTTCCCAACAGGGGCCCAGGGACCAGCAGGCATTGGAAGCCCCACCTGAGGCGCCTTGGCCTCGCAGACTTTTTCAACAAAAGCCACAGGCGCGCTGGTGGGCAATACCAGCCCAGCAGGGACACCTGGGCCCAATCACATGCCCCTCTCGCAACGGAGGCGCAGTCTGTGGGCGCTAACCCGAGCCCGGACACTTGATCCCACTGGGGCCCACACATACCGCTCCCCACAGCAAACTCGCGGGAGGGCACAAGCACACCCCAACAACCCGGGGCCCGCTCTGGTAGGCGCATGTCACACAGGTGGGCAGGGCCCCCCCGACCGCAGCACCCACTCTGATAGGTACACCTGCACAAGAGGGCAGAGCCCCCCAGCAGCAGCCAGCGCCCACTCAGTTTGGCGTATTTCGTACAAGTGGGTGGGCCGCCCCTCAACAACACTGGCCCTGGAGCAATCCACACAGGAGGATGAAACGCCTGAGAGGTGAGATCCTCTGACCAAGATACAGAGTGGGGAAAAAAGAACCAAAGAAGAGAAAAGCCTCCACGCCATGCTGAATCAGTGACCAGCAAACCCCCACCAGGGGCACGCTAGGGTCAGCACAACACAGCGGCAGGACACTGTCCTGCAGAGAAAAACACAGAACCTACCCTCCGCCAAGTGCAGGGAGGGTGACCACCTCAGCAACAACCGAGAAGGTCACGCTCACCCATTGGGCAGCAAGGTTCAACAGCCAAACCCAAACCCAGAGCCAGGACACGAGTCTCCCACTGACAGACCAGCCGGAACCAGCAAAAAGCCAAACCAGGGAAGCCACCCACAGATCTCCAGATGCGCAAATCACAAAGAAATATAACACATTTCATCAAAGGGCAAGCCAACTCCTCGGCTCCAAAAAGCAGCACGACTGAAGAGGAGATGGAAACTAAAAAATCGACTGAGGCTATGTTAGCAGAAATGATGGAAAGCCTCAGAAACAAAATCAGAAAACAATTCCAGGAGTTTAGAGTGGAAGTCTCGAAGGACATCCAGGAAGCCAGGAAAGAAATGGAAGCAAAAATGGATACAGTGCAAACCTCCATTAAAGAAGACCTTAACATCCTGAGAAGTGAAATGCATGAAAAAAGAGATTTAAAATACAACTCTTTAAAGGAAGAAATTTCCATGATCACAGCTGATCTGGCAACCATAAATAACTCTCTGACATCCATATCCGCAATTGAATCCACAGCACAAAGAATTGACCATATGGAATCCAGAATCTCTCTCTTGGACGATGATGCAGCCGATAAGAACCAGAAAATTACCACACTCCAAGAAACGGTAAAGCTCCAGGGCAGACTAATCCAGGAGCTAGTGGACAAAGACAAAAGATATAATCTGCACATAATTGTAATAGAAGAAGTAGCCGAATACCAGAGCAGAGGGCTTCAACATATTTAAAATAAAGTTATTGCAGAAAACTTCCCCAATCTCACAAGGGACTCCATACAGGGAACCGAAGCCTATAGGACACCTGGCAGACCAGACTCCAGAAAAGCCACACCAAGGCACATAATATTCAAGACTTTAGATTTCAGGAAAAAAGAGCAAATTTTGAATGCAGCCACAGCGAAGAAAGAAATCTATTAAAATGGGAGGAGGATCCAAATAACAGCAGACCTCTCCACAAAAACATACCACGCGCGAAGAGAATGGAAGAACACCATCCAAGTTCTACAGGCCAACAAGCGCCAACCTAGAATACAATGGTTACCACAGAGGCTATACACATTCTTGGAGGCTAAACCCCACACTGTTATCCAACACTTGGGCCACAGACCAAATTAAAGATGAAATTAATGAATTCATAAGCCACAATGACAATGAAAATACATCACAAAGAAACTTATGGGACAAAGCTAAGGCAGTACTGAGGGGCAAGATCATCGCCCTCAGCACTCACATTAAAAGAATAGAAGCAGAGCAGGTGAATAACCTCACGATGAAACTAAAACAACTGGAGAAACAAGAAATGATAGAACCTAAAATGACTAGGAGGAGAGAGATCACCAAGATTAAAGAAGAGATAAATCTGATTGACAATAGGAAGACCAATCAACAAATAAATAAGACTAAAAGCTGGCTCTTTGAGAAAATAAATAAAATTGACAGACCCCTCGCAAGACTTACAAAAAAAAATAAGCGAAGAGACTCATATACGTAAAATCAGGGACTCCACCGGAAAAATTACAACAAGTACACACGATATTCAAACAATCATAAGGAACTATTTCCAGAACCTCTACTCAGTAAAAAACAATAATTTTACAGAAATGGATCAATTCTTAGAGAAGTATAAACTGACCAAACTGAACCAAGAAGAAATAAATCAACTAAATAAACCAATAACTTACAGCGAGATACAGGGGGTAATCAAGAACCTTCCAACAAAGAAAAGCCCAGGCCCAGATGGATTCACCAACAAATTCTATAAAACCTTTCGTGAGGAACTAATACCAATACTCCTCAAACTCTTCTGCGAAATAGAAACAGAGGGAGAAATCCCAAACTCATTCTATGAAGCTAATATCATACTCATTCCCAAACCAGGCAAAGACCCAACAAAAAAAGAGAACTACAGACAAATATCACTAATGAACACAGACACAAAGCTCCTCAATAAAATATTAGCTAACAGGATCCAGAAACTGATCAAGAAAATTATACATCAAGACCAAGTTGGCTTCTTCCCACAGTCACAAGGATGGTTCAACATCCATAAATCAATCAACATAATTCACCACATAAACAGAACTAAAATCAAGAATCACATTGTTATCTCAGTCGATACCCAAAAAGCCTTTGACAAAATACAACATCCATACTTATTAAAAGCTCTGGAGAGAACAGGAATAGATGGAACATTCCTCAAAACAATAAAAGCCATATGCAACAGACCAACTGCTAACATCATATTAAATGGGGAGAAACTAAAATCATTCCTCCTAAACTCAGGAACAACACAAGGGTGCCCACTCTCCCCACTTCTTTTCAACATAGTGCTGGAATCCCTAGCCATAGCAATAAGGCAAGAGGAGGACATCAAAGTGATCCACATTGGCAAGGAAGAAATCAAGCTATCACTATTCGCAGATGACATGATCTTGTATCTGAAGGACCCAAAAAACTCAGTCCCCAAACTCCTACACCTAATAAGCCATTTTGGCAAAGTAGCAGGATACAAAACCAATCCACAAAAGTCAGCAGCTTTTCTGTACACCAGCAATGTATAAGCAGAAAAGGAAATTATGGAAACAATTCCATTTACAGTAGCCAAAAAAAGAATAAAGTACTTAGGGATCAACCTAACCAAGGACGTGACGGATCTATTTAATGAGAACTATAAAAATCTAATAAGGGAAATCAAAGAAGACACAAGGAGATGGAAAGACCTCCCATGCTCATGTGTAGGCAGAATCAATATAGTGAAAATGGCCATATTGCCCAAATTTTTATACAAATTCAATGCAATCCCTATCAAAATCCCAGGCACATTCTTCACTGAAATAGAGAAAGCAATCCCGAAATTCATATGGAACAGCAAAAGACCTAGAATAGCCAAAGCAATTCTAGGCAAAAAAAAGCAGTGCAGGAGGTATCACAATACCAGACTTCAAGCTCTACTATAGGGCCATCATAGCAAAAACAGCCTGGTATTGGTATAAAAACAGACCAGAAGACCAATGGATCAGAATTGAAGATCCAGAAATAAAACCGCACTCTTACAGTCAGCTGATATTCGACAAAGGAGCTAAAGACATACAATGGAATAAACATAGCCTCTTCAATTACTGGTACTGGGAGAACTGGGCAGCCATATGCAGAAAACTCAAAGTAGACCCAAGCCTGTCACCATGCACCAAGATCAACTCAAAATGGATCAAGGACCTCAATATCAGACCTGAATCCTTGAAACTACTGAAGGACAGAGTAGGAAAGACACTAGAACTTATAGGCACAGGAAGGAACTTCCTGAATAGAGTCCCAGGGGCACAACAAATTGGGGAGAGACTCGACAAATGGGACTACTACAAATTAAAAAGTTTCTGCACAGCTAAGGACATAGCCACCAAAACAGAAAGACAGCCAACCGTATGGGAAAGGATCTTTACCAGCACAGCAACAGACAAAGGCCTAATATCTGTCATCCACAGAGAACTCAAAAAACTAAGCCCCTCCAAGCCCAATAAACCAATTAGGAAATGGGCAAAGGAGCTAAAGAGAGACTTCACAAGAGAAGAAATAAAAATGGCAAAGAAACATATGAGGAAATGTTCAACATCCCTGGTAGTAAAGGAAATGCAAATAAAAACAACCCTGAGATACCACCTCACCCCAGTTAGAATGGCCTATACTCTGAACTCAGGAAACAACAAGTACTGGAGGGGGTGCGGGGAAAGAGGAACCCATCTCCGTTGTTGGTGGGAGTGCAAATTAATACAACCACTTTGGAGAACAGTATGGAGGTTTCTCAAAAAGCTCAATATAGACCTACCCTATGACCCAGCCATACCACTCCTTGGCATCTATCCAGAACAGCAGGCCCCAAGATATCAAAAAGACATTTGCACTTCCATGTTTATCGCAGCACAATTCACAATAGCCAAAATACGGAAACAACCCAGATGCCCCTCCACAGATGAATGGATCCAAAAAATATGGTACCTATACACAACAGAATACTACATAGCGATTAGGAATGGTGAAATATTCTTATTCGCAGGGAAATGGTCAGAACTTGAACAAATAATGTTGAGTGAGACAAGCCTAGAACACAGAAAACAAAGGGGCATGATCTCTCCGATAAGATGAGGTGACGGAGAGACAGTAGAGACCAGGTCTGTGAAACCAAAAACTGCTTGTCAAATGGTATTTCCCCCAGGATGGGGTCAGCGACCCAACATTATGTAACTAAAACCAAACAACTACTCAACATATAAATGCCAAAAATTGACCTCTCAGTGGAATACAATAGCTCAAAAGCTATGTATGTATGTGCATATAAGACTACTGTCGACATATTGTCTAATGTCGCCATTACATTTAAAGCCCTAGGCGAATTTTCTTGGGCGTAGGCCACATGGCTACTGTATATGTTCTTGGTGCATTGGGTATTGTATATATGTCTACCTGATCTAGGGAAGGGAAAGAAAAACAGGATGTAAGATATCACAAGAAATGTACACACTGCCCTACTATGTAACTGTACCCTTTTTGCACAACACCTTGTCAAAAAAAATTTGTTTAATTAATAAATAAATTTTTAAAAAAATTAATGATTCTGTCTTCTTTTCTTTGTGTATAGTATATTCAGGTTTATATCTTCAGGAGAGTAGAAGGGACGGTACAGAACTTGGAGGAAAAAGGAGTGAAAAGCACAGCAGAGGAGCTTACTGGACACAGATGAAAGTGGAGACGGAAGGGAAGGACTAGGGGAGAAGAGGGAACAAAAGACGCTGTACAAAAGGAAATGTACTCATTATCTAACTCACATCATTGTAATCCTGCTGTACATCACCTCTATAATAATAATAAAGTAAATTAACTTACAAAAAAGAAAAGATAAAAAGAAATGTTCAACATCCTTAGCTATAAAGAAATTCAGATAGAAAGAGCATTGTGATTCCATATCACTCCAATCAACATGGCTGTAATCAACAAAACAAATAACAAATACTGGCAAGAAAGTAGAGCTACAGGAACCTTATACGCTCTTGGTAGGAGTGTAAATTACTGCATCTACTATAGAAATCAGTATGGAGGTTCCTTAAAACCAATGTCAAGTAACTCTATTTTTCTGGAACTATGATTAGGTTGCTTGTTTTTTTTCCCCATTTCTATTACCAGAAAACAAAGAATATTAATTACTGATCATACCACAGTATCCTATATCCAGAAATTTATAGGAAATGATAACTGCCTACAGTCTTTCCATGTCATGAGCTATTTTATTTTTCTATTTCCAGTAAGGACATAGGGAAATCTTAAACGGTATTGTGATCAACCATTATACTTTAACATTGGAACTTATTTCAATGTTTAGTTTTCTTTTTCATTTGTTCTTTAAAAAAAAAATAGGGCACACACTAGTAGGAGCATATTAAGATTATGTCTAATGTCTGCACTTTAAGAACTTAGTTTCCATTTCTTTTTCCCAAAAGACAAGCTAGTTTATGATCAATTATGTCAAGAACTGTCCCCTCATGGCAAATACTCAATAGCTATGTGCATATGGTCATATCAGATGATGTTTATTAAAATACTTGCAAAACTGTTTGGTGTAAGTGAACTGAACACCTCATGGGGGGAAAGGGAAAGGGGGAGGAGGGAGGGGGGAATGAGGGATGAGGTAACAAACAGTACAAGAAATGTATCCAGTGCCTAACGTATGAAACTGTAACCTCTCTGTACATCAGTTTGATAATAAAAATTTGAAAAAAAAATGATCTCCAAGAGATGGAAACAAGAGGTTTTTTGTTAGTTGCTTTGGGGGTTTGTTTGTTTGCTTTCTCCTTTTTCATTGTTTTTGATTTGTATACCTTTTGTCTTGCATGTAAGTTTATGTGTTTGGGGGAGGGTAAGGAGGTACATAGAAATGCAGGGACAAAGGGTGCACAAATGCAGCAGTGGTACTCACAAGACACTATGTTGAAAATGAACTATACAACTTGTGGGTGAGGATGAGAGGGAAAAACTGGGAGAGAGCAAGGGAAAGGTTGACACTATTCAAAAAGAAAGGTACTCATTACCTGACTTATGTAACTGTAACTCCTCTGTAATCACCTTTACAGTAAAAATATATTTTAAAAAATAATGGCATCACAGCTAATATTGGACCATATGAATTTTAAGACAACAATTATTACTACCAAAAACACTTCCAACCCAACAGGAAGCTATAAGGTATAAATACATATACATTTATAAACAGCAACATTATACACTTATGAAAAAGAACAACTTGCTCTCTTATAGAAGAACAGGGTTGAATCCCATAGAGGCAGTGATGATTTTCAAAATGGCACTAAATGGTATGTATGGACTGTGTAGTTTTTTTTAGCTCAGGAAAAGTTCATTTCTGGGGTAAGGAACAGGATTTGTCTTAAGGATTGGTGGCAATGGCTGGGACTCAGGACACCCCCCACCCCCGGGGGCCTGATGACCTTCTTCATCTCCACCCAGGGTAGGCACAGGTGAGGTTGGGTTGCCAATAGCCAAGGAGACGTGGGCTTAAGGGTTCTGCTCTTCATTGCCATGTTTGAAATTCCAAATGCTGGAAAGGCACTAGCAGGACACATGCACGCAGTCAGAGCAGAGCCATGGTTTCCTGGTGTCTGGGGATGACATCTGTGTGTCCCCACTGGACGACCCCCCACTTTAGTGTGGACAAGGTTCTGGATACTCCAAGCACTCTATATGGAGAAGACTGACCCGGACCCCAAACTTGTACCCAGGCCTGCAGTCCCACCCTGCTCTGACCCAAGGAGTTTCACCTTCCACACAACCTATCAAATTCTTCCATTAGAAAATGCTAGAATTGATCAAACAGTACAGGCAGATCCTCTGAAATAAGTTAGCTATTTCTTCCCAACAAAGAAAAAAACGCTAGCTAGAACTAAGCACCACAACCTTTATCCACCACTAAAGATAGCACTTCAGCAGCCGGCTTGGTCTCCTTTTCTTGTGCTCCATCAAAGAAGGCTTCTGTCTTTCCTGCCTGCTTGCTTTGTGCAGGATCAGTAACTGCCCGATTTGGGTACACACTGGAAGTAAGAATCCCTATTTCTGACCACAAATTTTATAGGATTGATGTGGGAAAGCACAGGGTTTGGGTTATTCAAATAAAGATCTAAGAAAACAACGCTTTGAGGACGAGTGAATAGTCAACCTATTATGTGATGCTTGTGGCAAGCATTGCAAACCTGAAGCACCTTGGACAGCACTGGACAGATCTGGATGATCTGCAAAGCCACATTCTCTCTTCTTAACTCAAGCAAGGGACTACAGCAGAGCTGGCCCTGTTCCCCACAGTATATGATGAATGTACTCTTTTGTGGCTATATTTGCTGAAGCAGGCCGCTGGGCTTTCTCTCCCTATTTAGAATAGGGAAGCCTCCTGGCCAAAAATAAATAAATCCACACAGTGCTGTGTGTGTGTGTGTACTCGGACTTATTTATTTGTTTAACATTATGATAAATGGTGCTGCGTCTTGGAAATTGAAATGTTACACTTGGAAACCAAACAACAGATTGGAAGCATTGTAGGACAAAAGGGAGACAAAGAAATAGCAAAGGGTTGGGGTCTTTTTTGTTTTGTTTTGTTTTTTTAAGCAAAGTTAGTTCTTCATCATTGAAACAAAAAAAAAACCCGTATCTTCCAGGATGGGGGAAGAGGTGAATTCTCCACGGTGCTGGCTGCCAAAGCCATTTGAGGAGATGGACAGTCTTGCAGGCTCTACCACTAAGCCTGGCGATGGTCCTGAGTCAGCCCTCTTCTTCCAAGTTTGCTATGGCAGAGTGGTCCGTGCAAGGCGATTGGTCAGTGTTCTGCACACATGCTAGGGCTTCCCATCTCACTGAAGGGCAGTGATATGGCCAGCTCTGCCTCCCAGGAGATGCCCTGTGATGGCTAGAGAGAAGGGAAACTACATTTGCCTTTGCTGTCTATGCTTCCTTTCTGAAGAAAGTCAGCACACCCATCCTGGGGCTGCATTACTTAACCCAGGGGCTCCAGGTTTGGTTCAGGAAAAGAAAGGCAGGCTCCCTCTGGTCCTTCCTAAATCCTTTGTATTTGAAGTTATTGGTGGTGTTTTTGGTTTTTGGTGTGTTTGTGTTAATGTCTTTGGTCCTTTTTCAAGTTGTTACATATGATAAAGAGAGGCAGATGAGTTCCAAAAGGAAAGCATGTGGTGGGGGGGCGGGGAATGGCTGGACCTCCATTTCTACCTTTTATAAGGCTCCAAAGCTTTGTGCGGTTTCCTCTTAACATACCAACTTCATCCCGTGCATTGTGGTTTCCCGCGGCTGACCTTGGCTCCTAGGCCCTGGAAGGCACCAGAGACTCAACAGAGGAGACAGAAAACACCAAGGGAGAGCTTGTAAAGGGGCCTGGGCCAATGAATCAACACCTGAGCACTACTAAGGAGCCAAGAGCTCAGAGATGTCTCCGAGACCATTTCTGTGCACAGGAATGTCAGTGGAGGAAGAAAGATGTGTGAGTTCTAACAATGGGTTCTATTTTCGGCACTGCTCGAAAAAGCTCTCCAAAGATAGGAACAATAAAAGTTTTCCCTCTTTGCAGACAAGAAGAAAGGAGTGTGATTTTTTCCTTGTATTTTAATTGACCTAAATTGGAATGTGTTAACTAAAAAATTATTTGGTGACATTCTTTGAAGCATTCTGAAAAATTGTAAGTGTCATAAAACCAAAGTTATCTTGGG
This sequence comes from Perognathus longimembris pacificus, assembly GCF_023159225.1. Classification (NCBI taxonomy): domain Eukaryota; kingdom Metazoa; phylum Chordata; class Mammalia; order Rodentia; family Heteromyidae; genus Perognathus; species Perognathus longimembris. The sequence goes on from NC_063162.1 coordinate 73,785,200, forward strand.
GAGGCCAGCACTTCCTCTCTTTAGTCTGACACTGGGAAGGTAATGAACTAACTATGGATCTAGAGCTTGCCCACAGGAACTTTCCACAATGAAGAGAACATTCTCCATTTGCATAGGAATCTACTAGAATCAGACCTCCACCAGGGTGGCTGCAGCCCTCATGGAATGATGTCTCAATGGTATTCTCAAGGCTCCCCTGCATGCATGGTCATCTCTGATTGGCAGATAACCTAACCACAGAAATCCCTCTCATGCACTGTAAAGCAAATCCCAGTGCCCATGTGTCAGAGGATGAGTTCAATGATGTGGTTAAAAGATACAAATAACAAGACTTGAAGGGTTTAAGAATATTGTACCAGGGTAGGACACTGGCCTACCCTGTGCCAGGCCCTGTGTTCAATCCCTAGCAACAAATAAAGAGAAAAGCCGAACTTGTCCACATATCCTGTACTTCATCCTCCTCCTTTCAGATGAACTGCAGAAGAGAAGTGTTTGCATAATTTACCTTTCTGTTTAAATATGCTTTTTGACAGGCCATGACCAAACAGAGTTTTAAAAATTTTAAATTATTTGATCTATATTTCTAAAGAAAGAGCCAGTTCATTTGATTCAGTCAGCATTTATTAAATTCAAAGACCTTACATTATAGTTGAAAGGGCAATTCTTTCACACATGAAGGAGACTGAGATTCATCTGACAGAATGTGATTTAATTCAAGTGTATTGAATGCCCACTATGAGTCAATAAAAGTGTGTAGCTCAAAACTAGTCAAAGGTGCTAGCGGGGAGAGCTACTAAGATTCACTTTAGCAGAGTGGTGAGATAAAAAATAAGCTTTACGTAAGGAGGGAAGTTAGCAAGGCTGGTAGGGAGTGGCTGCCAGCTAAGACATGGTGTTGGTGTGGAAATGAGCTAGAGCTGAAGAGACCATGGCCAGAGTTGAGGCTTAGGAAATGATGTTGTTTGTTTGTTTGGTGATCCTGGGGTTTGAACTCAGGTCCTTGGGTTTGCCAGGTGGGCATTCTGCACTTGAGCCATGTGCCCTGGCCCATTTGCTTTCATCATTTTATGAAGAAGGTCTCAATTTCTGCCAGGGCAGACTTGGACTGTGATCCTATTTTACTCCCCACACAACTTGTATGGCAGGTACATGCTATCAGATCCAGATTTTATCCATTGCAATGAAGTCTCACAGACCTTTGTTGCCTAAATTCATCTCGAACTACAATTCTCTTCATCTGCATCTCCTGAGTAACCAGGATTATAGGCATGTGCTACTGTGCCCAGTAGTGATATTGTTTGTTCATTTATTTTTATTATTCGGATGTTAGGAACAAGTGGCCTTGACCAGAGCCTAGTCTAGACAGGCTGAAGTATACATGAACCCGGACTAGTCAGTTACACAATAGGAAATATGTAGAATTTACAAAACAACAGAAGAACAAGCAGTGGTGTCCATAACTCATGGGCGGGAGAAGAGCCAGCCAGGGGAGGTGATATAGGCTCCAGTGTGGAGATAAAGCAGCAAGAAAGAACAAAAGCCTATGATTGCTAACTAGTCATAATATATATAGTCATAATAGATGATAGTTATTGGTAATTATGTTTTTGTGTGCAGGTCCTGGGGCTTGAATTCAGGTCCTGGGTACTCCCCCTCAGCTCTTTTGCTCAAGGTTAGCGTTCTATCACTTGAGCCACAGCATACTTCTGGTTTTCTGTTGGTTCACTGGAGATAAGAGTCCTACAGACTTTTCTGCCTGGGCTGGCCTCAAACTGTGATCCTCAGATCTCATCCTTCTAAGTAGCTAGGATTACAGGCATGAGCCACTGACACCTGGCTTAATTACTGACAATTTTATGATTTGGTACCAAGAGTTCATGTGTTGACCTCAGTGTAGTTTTGTTAAGCTGTAGGGCTTACTGGGTTATTAATGGGTTACTGAGGGGTATCCTTGAGAGGGAGTATGGAATCATAGTCATCCTCCTGCTTTGTGTCTTTCTCAAGCAGCAGCTTCCACCACTGTAATGCTATCTGCCAGGCCGTCTTCATCACAGCTGACTTAATGCTAAGATCATTGAACCTCCAGAACTGCAAACGGTTTTTATATTTTTAAAGTTTGCCTACCTCAAGACTTTCATCACAGTTATGAAAAATGGATAATACAGATGTGGAGAGTGTTAAAGGAGGAATTGAAAGACATTTTCAAGTTCAGAGGTTGGGCAAATGGAAGCAGGCTTGGCTAACAAAATGAGAATGAGGAAAGGAAGTAAGGAGCTAATGTTTCCTTGTTAAGTGAAAGGGTGATGACCTCCAAGCAGATGCTAGGTGGATTTCAGAAGAGGGGACTGGAACTAGAAATGAGGCCAAGATGAGGAAAAAGATGACCCCCTTTCTTCCTCCCTCTCCTCTTTCCCCTTCCACCCTCTCTCTTCCTCTTCCCTCCCCCTCTTCTATGCTCCTTTCTCCCTTACTTCCCAACAGCATGGTCATGGCTTCTCATCAGGCCAGAAGGAAGGGAAGTCCAGGAGAAAGCCAGTGATGGGACATGGAGGTCGCTGTCCTCAGGGGTTGCTGAGTTTCCTTGCCCAAGGCTTCATTAACTCATTCACATTCAGGTTATTAGTTACTATTGAGTTGCCTATGTGCAAAGCCTCAATGTGAGCTGAGAACTAAGCCTCAGAAGCAAGGGGGCAGGGGGCGGTAGCCCCATCTGCACACCCAGGGCTGAGGAGGGGGAGGAGGAGCATGCACTGTTACTTCTGTGAGTCTCCTGTGAATTCTGAAGGGAATTCACTCTCCTGGGTCTAACACAGAGAACGCCTTAGCCATCACGGTGCAGAGCACACATTTATCAGCAGCACCTTCCCCTGGACTCGGGGGATTTTAAGCTCATTTCATGGCTGCCTTTCTATCTCTTAGTGGAGTGCTATAGTGACATGTGCCTTTCTCCGTGGCTGTTCCTGAGGTCTTCCTCCACCAGAGAAAAGGGATCTCTGTGCCATTTCTGCACAACATCCGCCAATGCCCATGCCTGTCCCTCACGTGGCTTCCTCAGTGGCTTCCTTCTCCTTCTTTCTGTGTCCATAGAGGCTTGTGTCTTCGGTCAGCTCTGCCATTGTTCCCACCGTGAGAACTGGCTTTGTGGCCATGGCTGGTGCCCACTGGTGTCACTTTAGTTTCTAAATCAATCTCTGAGCAAAAACAATGCTAATTTAGCTTACCACTTCCTAATTTAAACTGCCTTTCCAGACTTTCGTAGGGAACCTGAGGGAATCTCACTCCAGTGAAAGAACACTGTGTGTCTTATTCTGCGCCATACCACAGGCCTTCCCTCTCCTACCATGGCCTTGCACAGAGCGCTGGCTCCAGCTCCTCTCCCATTGCTCTTAGGACAAAGGCAAAGCTCAGCTAAGAGCACATATGGGACATGAAGGCTGTGTCATAGTTCTCACCTGCAACACCTACTGCTAGCTTGGATGTGCACTGGCCTCTTTTCTGCCCACTCATTAACTTCATTTATGAGAAGGAGGATCTGCATGAAAGGTCCCACCGCCTCCCAACAGGCCACTCTATGATGCTCAGCTCCATGTCATGCTAGCAGCCAACTTTAACTACAACAGTAATTGGAAGAGAAACAAATACCAAAGCCTCCACTACAAGCAAGTGTGGCCATCCCTAACAAGGACCATGTGCTTTGAGAGATACTAACACAATTACAAAGGATTTTCTAACTGAAGTTATTTGCTTAATCTCATGTTAAACATATCCCATTTTCTTTGAAATCACAGATAGGAACTGGAAGGTAGTTTAGAATAATCAGTTGCAAAATGAGGATTAAATCATAATGCATTGTTCTAACTGAGCAACTAAGTTCCTTGGCCAGAACTTACCATCATTTCTAGTCATTTATAAAAGACAAAACATTGCTACTTTGATAACCTTGTTGATCATTTCAAGCTGGGATGCATGAGAGTCCAATTCCAATTCCAAAATATTATCTGATAGCTCAATGAATCCATTTCTCTTACTGCCAGGAAAATAATAGCTTGGAAGAGAGCCAGGGGAAAATAAATCCAGACTATAAGTTATAAGAATAAGCTGGGCCTTATCATCTCCCTCAGAATGTGGTGGATTTGGCCAATAATCTTTTGGGAAGTGCATAAAAGTCCAACATGGGTGAATTCTGATTCTTTTCTCCAACACAGTATGACTTGCAAAAGATGGGGTGAAAAATTCATGGAGAGACAAAAATGTATAATTCACATATTGTCATTTGACGCCAATTGCAAGTAGAAAGTTTTATCTTAAATTGTTCCAGCAATTTTTCATATTCCACAGGTAAAATAGCCTAGGTAAAAATAGCTGGCTCATGTTCAGAATTTAAATCCGAGCAAGAACTTTTGAATGCTTATTTTATTTCAAAGGTCATAACTTTAAGTCTTATTCAGAGAGCTTACAATAAGAAGCATGATTTAAAAGTAGGGATTCTACAAAGGAATTGAGTAGCAAGAGACCCCAGCTGTCCCCCCAAAAGACAGATGTGAACCCTAGGACAGTCACTAGCAAGATTCATACAACTATCTGTGGTATAGTCGTAATGTGGAAATTAAATGCAAATGCTTCTGGTGTTGGTGGTAAGAGGTAGAATAGAGAACATTATATTCATAGCTGATCTTGAATCTGTGATATTGTTTATCATCCTGTAAAGTCACATTTATCTCTGAAATCTCTGGAAAATTCATTACATACTCCACAAAATTTACTAGGAAATATATTTGATTGTGAGGTTGTCATCTCCAAAACTACTATGCCCTGACATGTGTAAGATCAAGTCAAAACCACCTTGCACAGCTTGGGAGCTCACCCACCATCTGCTACCTTTTTTCTGGTCTTATCTTCCTTGGCTCCTTCTCACCACATTATATAAGCCATCCACACATTATGTAATGTGCTTGTAGTTCCTAATCAAGCAGTGTTATTTCCCTGTGGGTGTGCTCTCACATGTCTAGAAATACCCCCCACCACACAGTCAGGATTCCAGCACATCCTGCATCATCCAACACAAGGCAGGCTTCTCCTGAAAGATCTATCCTGTCAAGGTTCAGAGTGGACCTGGGTCCCTCTGCTGGGCTGACCCCTGCATTGCACCTGCAGCCAGGAGTACACCCGGCCGTTCTACAGTCCCTCCTCTGTATGTGAAGGTCAAATGCACTTCATAACCATCAAGACATTGCCTCATGGGACAAAGCAAATGAAGTGGTCAAGCATGCACAATAAACATACCATAGCAAGCTTCAAGGGCTGGGAAAGAAAAGAGAATCCAGATTTAATCCATTAAGCAGGAATGTCAAAGAAACAAAGAGAGGCTAAACACCTAGCCAACAATACCACCTTGAGCCACAGACTGTAATTGTGGGCTTAGATGAGATCTGGAAATTAAGAAATCTGGACTATTAAGAAATAGTCTAGCTGGGCACCCATGCCTCAAGGCTGTAATCCTAGCTACGCAGGAGGCTGAGATCTGAGGACTGCAGTTCAAAGCCAGCCCAATCAGGGAAGTCTGTGAGACTCTTTTGCTTGTTTGTTTGCTTGCTTCTGAGGATTGAGGTTTTATTTTTATTTTTTCTCCTTTACTGTCAAAGTGATGTACAGAGGGGTTACAGTTTCATATGTAAGGCAGTGAGTACATTTCTTGTTCAACTTGTTACCTCCTCCTTCATTTTCCCCCTCCTCCCCTCTCCCCCTTTCCCTCTATCCCCCATGAGTTGTACAGTTGGTTTATACCAAATGGTTTTATAAGTATTGATTTGGGAATCATTTGTCTTTTTATCATTTGTCTCTCAATTTTTGTATTCCCTTTCCCTTCCCTAGTTCTAATACTTATCTCCAGTGAACCACCAGAAAACCAGAAGTGGTGCTGTGGCTCAAAGTGATAGAGTGCTAACCTTGAGTTGAAGAGGACAGGGACAGCACCAAGGCCCAGAATTCAAGCCTCACGACCAGAAAAGAAAGAGTGGGGGGAGGGAAAGAGAGGGGGAAAGAAGGAAGGAAGGGAGGGAGGGAGGGAGGGAGGGAGGGAGGGAAGGAAGAAGGGAGGGTGGAAGGGAGGGAGGAAGAGAGGAAGAGAGGAAGAGAGGGAGGAAATAAAGTCCATCTGGATTAGAAGATTCGATTCAGACTAACCATTAAAAAGGTACATTTTTCTGGACACTGATGGCTTGTGCCTGTAATCCTAGCTACTCATGAGGCTAAGATCTAAGAATAGAAGTTCCAAGCCTGTCCAGGTAGTAAAGTCCATGAGATTCTCCAATTAACCACCAAAAAAAGGGCAGAAGTGGAGCTGTGGTTCAAGTGGTAGAATGCCACCCTTGAGCAAAAAAGCTAAGGGACAGTGTCCAGGTCCTGACTTCAAGTACCAGTACTTGCATACACAGACAAAATGAAGTTATAATTTTAATTAAACTCAGTGACTCAACATGCACAGTGGTTGTTTTCTTTCATTTCCAGCTGACTCCCTGAAACATAAATTTCCCAGTGATTTGGTTATGACACCTGTCATAAAATGTCTAGTTGTAATCTCAGAGAAGAATCCTCAGCTGCTAACTCTCCCAAAATGGTATCTGGTGGTGCCTATTAGGATGACATGTGAGCCCCAAGAATTCCATTTCCTAAGATATGATGATGCTGATTCCCCTTCTATGTCAGAATTCTGGAGAATAAGGGGAAACTCTTTCCTAGTGAGAGCAGTCTGGCCAAACCCCCTATTAAAGCTTTAACATAAATGTAAGTCTAAAGGAATGTAAGTGTAAAGGAAACGTAAGCCAAGCCCTTGGCTTCTTTTTGCTTCTGTCTCAGTTCCCTGAGTAGCCAAACATGTTCTGTCTCCATATTATGATGTGAGCTGGCCATCAGTAAAAGTGACTCTTTTTGCCATCTCAATATTGTCTCACAGGGCAGTAAATGTCCTTGGGACAGGGTGGAGGACATGTTCCTAGGCCTGTAAGGGGTCATCTCTGACAATGCTAAAGTAGTCCACTCTTACCTTGGTCCTAAGGCACAAATGGTAGTGCTTCTGGGAGAAAGGGGAGATTTGGCTAAACTTTTGGCAAGTTCTTCTGCAGGCTGGCACTGCAAATTGCTCACTAGAGGTCATCTCTGCCTAAATAGAACCTTGCACTTCTTGCCCTGGTTTGTTATGGACTCAGAATAGCACCTGGCTTGGTTTGTTTTGTAAACTGCTGGTTGAAATAGAATGAGGAATGCTCAGATTCTATTGATGAAGTCTTATTTTCACGTTCCTGGTTATATGTGTGAAAAGTATTGTCAGTAGACCAAACAACTCAAGGCTGGATTGGAGATGTGACATAGAAACAGAATTTTGGAAGGAACTTGCCAAAGTCTGCCTAGAATCGTATTCAATTTAAATTTTACCACAAAACTGTCATCCTCTCTAAACCATTTGCATATATCAAATACTTGTAGAATATGGGTTTCCTAGGAACTGAGAAAGACTGGTCTGGGAGGCCCACTGTGGAGGCCATGTGTACCTGGTGAGTGGGGCACCACCATGGAGGCCACACATGCACCAAGGGGCTTAGAAGACCCAGGTCCCCAGCACATTTCTGCACTAGGATGTTGACATTCTATTGAGCCATCTTTCCAGTACCTCCTTAGACCTAACCTCTGTAACTCCTGAAATTCCTCCCCTGTAAATAACATTCACGGTGGAGACGGTGGCCCACATGGCAAGCCTAGCAAGCATGGTGCTCTGAGTTCAATCCTAATATTATCAAAGAAGGAGGAGGAGGAGAAACAGCGGAAGATCAGGAGGAGAAGAAAGATAAGGTACTTGAAGAAGGAAATGAATTCTCCACTCTTAAAACCATGAACCATGAAGGTTCATGGATGTCCTTTTCTCCCAGCCCATTTTGCTGCTTATCTCATGAGCAAGGGCCAGGCTACAGACCTAACATTTGAGGCAAGAGGAAAGCTTTTTAAGTGTGACTCTTGCATCCGTGTCACACATGTTTGCAGTACTGAGCCTGAAGGCACACTGCTTCATTCAACTCTCTGCATTATCTGTGACAGACTTGTCTGGAAAGTAATGACTGCATGTCGTCTGTGTTGTTCTCTCTTGCTCTGGCGTGGTATCATATCCTGACAAGCAGCATGCATCCGGGTCACTGACAGCAGCACTGCCCATGCTCCACAGAGCACTGTGACGGTCAAGGTTGGGGGACAGAGTTACATGGTGGATGCACAATTCTCTGCAGTGAGAAACAGGACTGTTTCCTGGCCCCAGTCCTTTCTAATTTTCATCTTAATGACTGCATCCTACCTTCAGGTTAGGATTGAGAAATGGATGTGTGGACATTCTTTTCTGTTCACTGGTTTATTTATCCAGAAGGGGATACAAACAGTCATCTGATTACAAAAAGAAAGAACGTCCTATGGTAACAGCCATCAACCAAAATCACTAGACTTGCCAGCTGTCCACTGGGATTCTATAGCATCATATTTTTCTAGTGGCAGGTTAAGTGATTCGCTTAGGTCCAGAGGACATTATGTTTTCAAGTATTAATCTTGAAGAGTTTACCCAAAAGTACATTGCTTAGTTCAGCTCTCTATTTTGTATGAAGAAATTCCCGGAAGAATAACTAATGCTTAATGAGTAGCACTCGTTGGGATGGTGATGATGGTGGTGGTAATGTGATGGTAGAAGTGACAATAAGGAGGAAGATGACAGTAGAGGTAATAAATAATGGTGATGGTGGTAGTAAGGATGGTGATGATGGTGACAACGATGGAGGTGATGATGGAGATGATGACTGAGACAGCGACACACGTGCCCTTTGGCTGCTTCCTGTGCTGCCTTCAAAAGTGTGAAAAGTTGAAAAGCACACCATGACTCCCTCCAAAAGTGTAATGTACATCCCGGATATCACATTATCTTAGATCTCAGAATCACCCAACAGAAATGGCCACTGCTCTGCTCCGTTGTGTTTGTTTAGGGATGATTTATAAAAATTATTCACCCACTTGTAGTTAATGTTTGATGATAGCAACAAAAGATTCAGCTCTTAGATGTTTCCCAGAGGGAGCTAATTAAAAAGAATAAGGTGTCTTTTCCAACCAAGAACACAGAACGCATGGCCTAGATCTGAACAGGAGAAACTCAGGCAGCTGAAGTCAGGTAAAGTCACAGGGCAGGGAGGAGGAGAGAAGAAGGACAAAAGGAGGGGAGGAGGGGGGGAAGATGAGCTGTACCCCACTGCAGAACCTTCACTCCTGAGCATGTGAGAGCACTGAACACTGACTGGGCCCACGGGTTTCCAAGGAAAGCTGTCTGGAGGAGGCCCAGCTGAAAAGTCACAGACTCAGAACTGCATCAGCGCAGCTTCTCATGGGTTCTCAGTGGTTAGCCATATATTACCCATCATTGAGCACTTGTGGAAATGTCAAAATTCTAAGACAAACATCATCACACAGCTGCACCTAAGCGTAATGAGCAGAAGTCATTTTGGACACATGTCAAACCTTCCTCCCTCGAGGTTGCACAGGGATTTGCTAACTGGCCTCTGCATTGAATCATCACTGCGGATGCTATACAGTGGATTTAAGGTGAATACATGCAAAGTACTGTTCAATTTCAATACGAATAACCAGCACTGGGCCTTTAATATGCATAATCTGATGTGAATCTCATACTGATTCAGTGCCACAGGTTCTATCTTCCGGTGTACAGTTAATCATTTAAAAAGAAGGACATGGAGGTTCAGTAGCCTGCACTGGACACACATGGCCTGCGGGGACTCAGAGGCTCTACTACTATACACAGAGTTACGAAAGCAACTGCTCAGTAGCGTGCTGTGAGTTTGTGTCATGCCAAGGTGGCGTGCTGCCAGGCACCTGGCCCTCATGCCATGTCTGTGAACTATTGGCCAGACCTTCCACACATTCCATGCTCCCTCACACTACCCATGCTGAACCTGGTGCCGGGTAGAAATTTCTCATTTACTTTTAACATAACTGCCATCTCTCCAGCACCTTCCAGAAACTAGAGGGTCAGCTGTCATTACTGGCTGCCTGACCTCTTTCTCTCAGCTTCCAGTTCAACAGTGTTGACCCTGCAAGGAAAGAGCCTCATCCTTCTGTGACCACCCCCCAGGCCTCCTACACCCCTCTGTCATTGTGTCCCACAGCCACCCTGAGCTGGCCTTGGCCCGTTCCTCGTGATGGTCCTGTCTCTGCAGGACATCCCTGCAGAACTCTGTATAGCTAAAGGCCCCTGTGCCATGTTCAAACAATAGTCCCTATATGAATTGCGGACAGTTACTTGCTCAAAATAAGAAAAGGTGTTGAGACACCTGTTCATGAAGCGTTATTCCATGTTAGGGGTTATCTTAGACAATATATCCATCGAGGTGGTAAGGGATAAATCAGTACTAGCTGCTTCAATGAGTCTTACCATTTCACTGATGAAGGAAACGATGTCCAGAGAGGTGAATCCACTCACACTGCTCATTCCTTTAGTGATTGAATCCCTGGTCAGCCCCACTGTAGACCCACCTTCTCTCATTCACAGCAGTGCCTCTCCTCAGTGAGCACACACAGGCCCTGGTGGTTGTGATGAAAGTCCACATTCAAGAGGTCTGGAATCAGGCTTGAGATTCTGCATTTCTGAAGAGAAATGAGAAAACTTCCCAGTAAGAAGAGCCTGCCACTCTAGTAGATCCCTTTGGGCAGGGCTGAATATGTCCTTATGAGGTGGCACAATCACTCCTGGGTCATTGCATTCCAAATAACCCAATTCCCATGCTGGTGAGACCAGAGGAATCAATGTCACATGATCAGAAACCATAGGCGCAGCACACTCTCCTAAAGTGTGCCCCTCCTGTTCCCTGGCACAGTGTGAAGGGAGCAATGCTTGCCAAAGGCCACGTTCTGGGCATCAATCCAGTTCTGCTGGACCAGACTAGTCAGAGGCAGGACCCCAGAAGTGGTATTAATGGCAAGTTCCCCATGCCTTGTTAGTAGGTTTGAGATGAGCTGGAATGTCCTCAGTGCTTGGGTGGTAAAAAGGAGTATATGGTCCCTCCCAATAACATTTGGGAAAGGCCTGCAGACAAAGGAATCAGAAGAATCAGAAAGACATCTTCCCGCAGGAGATGGGGGGCTTATTCCTCTGTGGTACAAAAAGACATCAAAATTGTAACAGTCATCAGATCAGCTATTGGGGCCGAGGTGGGGGTTAAGGGGAATCTTTCCCAAAACCCACAGAAGGAGATTGCCTTTTCCTTCTAAGGAAAGAGTCACTCTCATCAATAAAATTGTGCAGATGTTACAGGTTGTGCTGGTAGACACTTTGCACATTCACTTGGCAGGGCCTGTGGAGAAAGGAGATAGAAATGGGGTCTCAATGTGTAGCACAGCCTCCAAGTGTGTTAATGTTCAGCATGCAATGTACATATACAATGTGCTTCAGAAGACTGTGCAGGCACAAACCAGGACTGCACTGCCAGCTCACCAACTAGGGACAAGCTCCAGTCTCCAGCTTCACGACTTGACTCTCCCATTGGCCCTCAGATGAACTTGTATATCAAAACCATGGACAAGGTCCCCGTCTAGGTCAAATGAATCAGAACCTTCATCAGGTAACCTAAGGTAAAAGGTTAAATCTTTGCTTTGTTTTTTAAACTTTGTATTTTTTAAATCTTTGTATTTTTGTTTTTTATTTTTTTATTTTTGCCATTCCTGGGCCTTGAACTCAGGGCCTGAGCACTGTCCCTGGCTTCTTTTTGCTCAAGGGTAGCACTCTGCCACTTGAGCCACAGTGCCACTTCTGGCCATTATGTGGTGCTGGGGAATCGAACCTAGGGCTTCATGTATACGAGGTGAGGACTCTTGCCACTAGGCCATATTCCCAGCTAAATCTTTATAGTTTTAAACTCAGTATTGCACATGATTCCTGAACAACCAATCTGTGAACACATGTTTGGAAACCACTTGATAAAGTGGTTTCCTTTAAGGAGAGCACTGCAACTGAGAGTGAGGAGGAGGAAAGGGGTCTCTATCCCTGGGAGCCCACCTGAAGCTAGAAGCGGTGGCAGGCACTTCAGGGCCTTCTTGCAGTTTCTATTTGTCTTCTTGACTTGGAAGTTAGGTTCAATGACTGCTGGAGATGAGAAAGCTTTCAGTGATCAAAAGAATGCATAGTGATGAACCGACATTGTTTTACTAGTAAATGTGATAAGGTTAGTGTACAAATTTACACACGACTATTAATGTAAGATGAGGAGAAAATAGAAGAGGTTGCTGTCATGTCATATTCAGGAGTAGATTTTGATTTGAGGCCTGGATGCCTTGAGTCACCTACATTTTGAGATATTCAATCATCTCCATAACCTAAAAACTTACTTAGTTGAGAACACTCGAGAAGAAAAGAAGCAGCATGTAACACATAACGTGTGTTGTGATTTGATTCTCCAAGTTAGGAGTAGACACAGAGAAAAGCTTTTAGGGAAAATGCCTTAGAAAGAGGGAGCAGAATAAAGTGGAGAATTCCTTTCTACCATAAGGTCTGGTGGCTGTTCAGGATTAAAGGAAGGAGAAGTTGGATCAGGGCAGGAACACTTGAGAGAGACTAGGGACAAGTCATTTTTTCCTTGTGGAATCTCTTATCTTATAGCAGTCCCTGTAAAGAGTTACCTCAAGACAAAGGGTTGGCTGGTTGTTGGTGGCTCACACCTGTAATCCAAGCTACTCAGGAAGCCTAGATCCAAAGATCTCAGTTCAAAGTCAGCCAAGGCAGGAAAGTCTCTGTGAGATTCTTACCTCCAATTAACCATTCAAAATCCGCAAGTGGTGCTGTGACACAAGTGGCAGAGCACTAGTCTTGAGCACAAAGAGGCTCAGAGACAGCATCTAAAACCTGAGTTCAAGCCCCACAACCAACAACAACAAAAAAAAAAAGATGAAGGGTTGGTGGACCATGAAAATGTGCTGCTAAGATCTTCTGTTGGATGTTGGTCCCAGGTTAGTTGTGTGTCTCCTCTAACCGCCTATGGAGATACCAGGGCTCGGGCAGATGCCCTACTATTTGAAACATGCCTCCAGCAACTTTTGCTTTTACTTATTTTATTTTTCAGATGAGTCTTTCATTCTAGAGGATTTCTCTTCATTGGATTAGACTTATCAAATGTTTTTGGAGACATTGGGAGAGAAGAATAGATTTTAAAGATGTGGAGAAACAATCTAGAAAGCTAGTGAACACATTATAAGTAAACTCCAAAAAAGAAGATTGTAGAGACAAGATAGAATTAATCACTAAGGTAGTAGAGAAGACATTTTCCCTTCTCCACCAAAATTAAGTGTCACCTTCCTGCTTAAGATTCTACAATTCAAGCAGCACGTGGAGGAACTGGAGCTAGGTTCCACCATGGTAACAGAAGTAACCAGAAGAAGGTTCGATTTGGTTGAACACCTAAGAGAATGTAGAAAGGCTCCAGCCATCAATCCTTCAAGCTGGCCAGTGCCAGGAAATACCATCCATGAAAGAGTTTGACTATTACTCTTGTCATTGAAGGGCATCAAAATAAACAGCGAAACGAGGCCACATCAGTTAAATGCTTAAAACTGCACATGGCAGCCAACTGGAGCTGGCTGAAGCAGAGACATGAAATGGCTCATCTAAGTGTAAGTAAAGGGTAGGCAGGCTCCCATACCCCTTCCTTGTTATCTGCTTTCCCTGGTCCTGCTTTCACAGGTCCTGACCTGTGCCAGTTCCCACAGCTCTCAGCAAAACAGCTGCAGCACTATTTGTTCTACCTGGGTTCATGGCACAACCTAACAGGAGAAAAATCATCTCACCCCAAAGCACTGTTTGAATGTGACAAGGCTTTCCTCAGAAAACCCAAATAACCTTCAGCAGGTCTCATTGGCCTGTGTTGGCTGCACATACATACACTTGAGCTGAGCTCATTGGCTTTGACCTTACACTCTGCGTTAATTCTCCTTAGTTCAATGGCCAATTAAGTACACAGAACCTAATGGCCAATGGCATTAGATCAGTGCTTCCTATATTTGTGCCCTACGATCTCCTGAGAGCTTGACCCTACCATTTCTGATCCACTAGGTCTAGGGTGAACAGAGCAGACATATTTCTCATGCGTTTGGCAACATGGTATTTGGATGAGTGGTGTTGAAGGCTGTGTCTTCATCCTCCTGGCTGAGTCTTGGTTTCAAGGTGATTAGAAAGAATTTCTATTTAAAAAAATGGTCAGGATGATATTAAGTGCATTTATGAGGAACTTTTATTTTAATAGCATCTTTCTTAACAAATGCATCAATCACATTCTAAGTGAACATTTTGACTTATCACAACAATATTTCAATAGGAATGGTTTCTTTACTATTCTGGTCTGGTCTGGTTCTGGTCTGGGAGGCCTGTAAGAGTTCACCATTGTCCTCAGCCTTCCCATTTGTCTATTCTTTGCTTCAAATGTTTTATTTAGAAGCCTCAGGAGACAGTGAGAATACATGGCCTCCAAGCCCTCAATGAAGACAATTAATTATACTCAGGAGAAACAATCATATCCAAGGCAGGCCGGAGGGGACAGGTCAGATAACCATAGTGCAATTGCAGGCCAACCAGCCCTGCAATAGGCCACACAATGGATGGCTTTTCTAAAGGAGAACCAGGTAAAAGCCCTTGGCAGCAATGGCTAAGGCTTCCTTTTAAACATCAAACTGGATTTTCTCAAGAGTGAGGTGAAACGCTTTGAGAGGCTACTTTAAACCACGTGGCACGTTAAAGCAATCACTTAATAAATGGTGTAGACCAAAGACAGAGCAAAACAAAGCTAGAGAAGGCCCAGGTATTCTACCTCTGGACTTTCTGTTCTAGGAGCCCCATAAGAAAAAGGAAAAGGAAAAGAAAAGACATTATGGAGAAATGGCACAGAGCCTGCAGATGGGTCAAGTCAGATGACAAATGTGGTGATTTAACTCCCTACAGTGGAAACAGCTGCCATATTGACCCTCTCGAGGGACCGTATGAAGAGGGAAGCAAAGGAGGAAGGGGAAGGGAGAGAAAGATAAGGGAGGTGCGGGCTGGGCAGACCAGTTGCTAAAGGCTGTGGTGCTCAGTGGTTAGCAGGGACAGGAAGCACAGTTGATACAGTTATTGAAGTAAGCCAATACTGCATTGAGAGGATAATCCCAGTGGAAAATAGTTCTGTGTTTGAGTGACATTTTGGCACAGTCTGGGAGGAGAAGATTAAGGTGGTGAACTATGGGTGCTTAATAGCAAAACTGAAATCTTGAATAAAATAGGAAGAAACAGCTGAGGGATTTAGAGGAAAGGAGAGAGCTCTTGTAAGCAAAGAGAGGAGAGTCCGTAGGGGGACCAGCTCTCAGAAGAACAGAAACGCCACTAGAATTTTCTCTGGTCTGGAGGATGGCAAAAACGTATTAGACTAAGAGCTCCAGACACACAATTAGAAGTTGCTTCCTGTTTTGTGTTTCACACTCTCTGATAGGCCCCAAGCATTCTCTGTGGAAGACTATCAGACACAGCCTGCCTTGCATTAGTGATGGTTTGAGGGAATAAAGAAAAAAATGCGCAGCATCTGTAAGGGGGTGAAGTTGTGGTACCTCATCCCAGCTGCAGATGCGTGAGCCAACGGATGACCGAGGGGAAACAGGAAATCTCCAGAGAGAGGACTGGGGTCCATGAACATTTCCAAAATGTTTGGGATGCATAGCTGTACAGAGAGCCCTTAAAGGGTCTTCTAGGGTGTTGTTTTTGTAGTGAGAAAACAATAGTTGCATTCCCCTGCACTTAACATTTTGAAAGCTACATGGTTAATCAGCCAGGTGTTGCACCAAGGGGTTTTGTTGCTGTTGTTGTGTTTTGCTTTTTGGTTTTTATAAAATTTGTTTGCACTTTTAAATAATGACAAAGTGAAAAATAATTTACAGCCTCAGACTCCAGTCTAGAAATACTCCTCTGCTTAAACTTAAGAAGTTTATACTATTGTAGCACAATAGCATTGAGGAACAGAAAAAAAAGCCAGTTCCTCAAAGAGACAGGAAGTGACAGGATGGTGGAGACAGGACCACCAATAACCAGGACGATTAGCAACCAAGCCTCTTTACCAGCTCCAATCAAGAATGAACAAATCGGCTGGGGGATATGGCCTAGTGGCAAGAGTGCTGGCCTCATATATATGAGGCCCTCGGTTCAATTCCCCAGCACCACATATACAGAAAATGGCCAGAAGTGGTGCTGTGGCTCAAGTGGCAGAGTGCTAGCCTTGAGCAAAAAAGAAGCCAGGGGCAGTGCTCAGGCCCTGAGTCCAAGCCCCAGGACTGGCAAAAAAAAAAAAAAAAAAAAAAGAATGAACAAATCCAGTGTGGGCTACTGGGGAGGTGAAACAATGATTCAACTTTGTACAAGGGTCCTACTAAAAGAAGACACCAGCTTGGGGACAGAAGAAATAAAAACAGAAGATCTCTGAAAGAATACATGTTAGCTTCATGTATCGATTTGATGGGGGAAGGGGCTGCCCCTATAAAAGATGTAGCATGGGTATATTCTTGGGTTTCAGATGGTTTCTGAGGGGATTCCAGAAGAGGTTGCATTTTAATGAGTCTATAGAATAAATAAAATCCGTAGGCCAAATTGGATTGGCCCCATCTGTAGTGTTGAGTCTAGATAGAGCAAAAATGCTCTCTTCAACTCCTAGATATCTCTCAGTCCATAGCATTGACAATGAATAGCAAACATCATAAACAACTGACTTTGTGCCAAAGACAAAATCAGTAAAAATGATGGCAGCACAAGTGTGGCATGAGAGATGACCAAAACATCATTGGCATTGTCACACACACACACACACACACACACACACACACACACACACTCCTGAGTGGCAGCTTATAGCTATTCTGCTCTTCCTCTCCTGATGCAGGCTTCTTTGCTATAAGACAGAGGCACCATCACAGAGCTAATGGAGGTCTAACTAAAAAAGGCAGACTAATTGAAGCCAGCAAATTCAGGCAGCCCAAGCAGTTTCTAAATATACATTTTATATGCTGCAATTAGAAATCCTAAACAGGGAAGCTATTTCTGGCATGTTCCTACCCCGCTTCTCTCCCTGGGGAGTGTAACTTGATTTCCTCTTATGTCAGCACCCCTAGGCTAGAGAGTACCAGGGGCCCACGCCTCTATAAGCACAGGGTGTTGTACCTCACAGCTTGTAAATATTAGTGCCATGGAGTTACACCATTTGTGATCTACCATGACCTGTGTAAATTCAGATTTAACTGGAAGAAGTTTAATAGCTAACATTGGTAAAAGGCTAAATTTCACTTTTCGGAAATGAGCCAGAATCGATTAAATGGGCAGATTGGTTTTGACAGCTTGTAGCTCAAGTGTCACGAAATAAACAACACTGGCTAATGTGTTCTGTCATGGAAGACCAAGCAGATGGTATGTCAGGCTTTTTAAAGTTGAATGAAGAAAATTATAAACCAGATTAGTAGAACAAAATATCCATTTGCTCATCCCACCCAGAGACTTATGGAGTTCAAGTTAACCTAAATCACTCTTTTTTTCTGTCCCATTCACCCATCAACCATCTATCCAGTCATCCCCTAGTCCATCCATCCATCCACCCATCCATTTAACCACCCAACCGAAACTATACTTCTCACATGTCAAGAAAAGAAGCAATGAGTCACATTGACAGAAACTTCCTCTCTTTGGTTTCATTCTTCTCTTATATCTTTCTTTGATCATCCTTGTTCATTCTCCAAGTTATTGAGTTATAACAATTTAAGGTAGATGGAGACCAAAATCCTGGCCTATCAGATTACACTTCTCAGAGCCTTTTCTACAAGCATTGTCAGAAAGGGAAGGTTATGCCAGGTCATTGCTGCCATGCCAAACCAAAAGGATGGCTGGGGACAGCACTGGAGTCACCAGGACAACCAAATTTGATTTCAGTCAAGATTAGGGACGGGATGAAACAATATGAAATATGAGGCCAATGAGGAGGATTCAGCATTGTGGAAAGGAGGTGGTATCTAAGGGGAACAACCTAAGTACAGAAATGTATTACTATAAAAATTCCTTAAGCCACAGTATGACTACCTTGATGATTCTGTAAACATATGTTATTTTTCTTTAATTTTAGTAATTTGAAAAAAGGAAGCTAGAAAGATTATTTTTCTTAAAAATAGACATTAGTACATGAGCCCAGTTAAAATCAAGGCAAACTCAATCAACTGTGGAAAACTTTTGTATATAAATCATTGTTTAAAGTAATATACAAATAGTCAAGTATATGCCACAGAAGTTTGGTTCACTATTCTCAAGCAGTACTTTCATTTGCTTCTTATTATAACAACACCAAAGGTCATTGCTGCTTTCTGATTTAATGCAGGCTTTCAGACTCTTAAATAGTTTGGATGCAAGCCAGATGCTTTCTAGAGTCAGCCTTCCAGGACTCAACATTAATTGCCAGTACTGAAAGGAAAACAGAGACAGAAAGAACAGATTGACCCAGGGGTTCTGAAGTAGGTATCCAGGTAATATGGAGCCATTCTGTTTGGAATTCCCAAACTTCAGCAGCAAAGAGATGACACAGGTCTGAACTTCAGGTCCAGGTCTACATCTTATCTAGCTGGAATCTGTGTCAGAGCCTCTGTCAGATGAGCATGATGGTGCCTCCTCACAAAGATAGGGTGGTTTTGTTCACACAGCCATAAACATAAGCAGGGGGCTGGTAGACTTACAGGGAGACAGAAAATTGTGCTGGTATTGCATTGATATCTCATCCTCTTTACAGTATTGAGATGTGATGTTAGGAAGAATGTCAGACTTACCAGGGGAGACTCGAGCCTTTCTTTTTTTAATTTAATTTTATTGTCAAGGTGATGTACAGAGGGTTACAGTTACATACATAAGGTAGTAAGTACATTTCTTTTCATATTTGTTACCCCTCCCTCATTTTTCTTCCACCTTCTTTCCCCCAACCTGCCCCCCCCAGTTGTACAGTTAATTTCCAACATATTGTCTTGTGAGTATTGCTATTGCATTGGTTCATCCTTTATCCTTTGTCTCACCATTTTGATGTTCCCCTACCCTTCTCCAATTCAGATAAGTGTATATACAATACCCAGGGTACCAAAATCAAATACAGCCTTTCTAAGGCAGCTGGTGGGTAGCCTAAGGTTTGATGAATTTATGTCAGGTATCAGGTAGAAAATATTGGGTCATGCAGTCTCATTAGCAACTGTTCAACTCCGTATTGTGGAGCAAAGATGACCAGAGATCAAATTCAACTCAGTGAATGTGCTTGTGTCCCAGTAAATATTTATTTACAACAATATACGGCAAACCTGATTTGATCCACAGCCCATACCTTTGTGTGTCTCAAATGAAATAGTATATATGTAGTTATTTAGGTGTTTGACACATAAGACCCACTTGATAAATTTTTCTCTATTTTATGTTGACAGGACCTATGAGTCAAAAGCTACATTTATTCACTCAACAAATTTTCTTTTAGTGCTTTGTGCCAGAATGTATTCTAACCACCCAGATCCAACCATGAATAAGACAGCATGCCTGCTCATGCAGAGGTTGTATTGGGGAAGTGGGAAAAGAAAGAAAGATAAGGGGAAGGAAGTTTTTAGGCCACAAGGAAGTGCTATGCAGAAAATAACACAGTGGCTATTGTGACAGCATATATAGGGCAGATATTGCAGAGCAAGAGGACATTTAGCTGAAGTTGGAGAGAAGAGGAGGAGCTGTCAGACCAAGGTCAGGAGGAAGCCTCCCAGTCGGAGTGAGTAAACAGTGAGGAAGGAAGAGTGCCTCAGGATAGGAACCACCGCTGTCCTCCACAGAAAACCAGAAAGGCCTGTGCTCTTCCACTCAGGAAAACATGCACGCTCACAGGTGAAACCAATTTCAAATGCAGATTTTTTTTTAAACCCGACATACCCAAATTATTACTACTTCAGCATGCAACTGTTATAAAAATTCTTAATGAGATATTTTCTACTCTTTTGTTGTTGTTCATACCGAGTCTTCTAAATCTGGCATGTGTTTTATACTTACTGCACAGCTCTGTGTGGACCAGCCCCATTTCAAGGACTCAGAAGTCACATGTGGCCAGTGCCTGCCAAATATTCAACCACCTACACTTGGAAGTGGGGAATGGAAGGATACAGAGCTCAGATTGTTAAATCCTGGGAAGTCTTGAGTAGCCATGTTATGTCTAACTCACTTGTTTACAAGAATATCGTATGTGCCTGGCTCTGGGTTAAGGGTGAACAGGGTATAGGAAAGAATAGGAGACAAGCCATCAGGATGTTGTTGACCCAGCCCAGTGAGGGTCAATGATGGCTTAGACTAGAGTGATGAGGGTGGTGGGGAGATATACTGGGTGGGTTTGAGATGATGACCCCAAGTTGGAGCAAGGTATAGGGTAACGACCTGTAGGTTTTAATGTTGAAGTTGGCACCTTGCATGTGAAAGATGTTCCCTGCCATACCCACACAACCACACAGATCCACCGGATAACTCCTGTCCACCATGTTGAATAATGCTACAGGGATTCTGCTAGCCTTTGCCGAAAGGAACATGCCCAGTGCAAGTCCAGCCATGAATAAGTGGAAAGCAGGTTATGACACTGGTGTCAGAACTCTGTGAACAGACTGAAAACCACTGGGTTGCAATTAAAGGGGTAAAGTTTATGATATGTAAATCCTATCTTGATACAGCTGTTTAAATTAAAAGACGAATGTGACTAAGAAACAATGTGCTCATAACCTGACAGGGAATAGTAGCCTCTTTGTACAACTACATCATCATCATCACAGTAATAAATGATAATTTTTTTAAATAAATGAATGAACAGAATTAGGATGCTGTTTAGGGGCTTGTGTGGACAGTGGAAGAGAAACAAGAGAAAGGTGAGACCTTATTACCACTGATCTAAAAACTTCCTGCCCACTGCACCCCCTTTCCTAGTGCCCACCTGAGGCCTTCTCAGGAGGTTGGTATTTTCAGTGACCCTACCCCAATACTGCACTGAGCCCACCGAAGCCCTGCTGAGTCACAGCAGTATGTCCCACCTTTTAAAACACAGCACCTTCCCCCACCCACAGCCTGGCCCATCTCTAGTCCCAGCTGCTTTCTAGGCTCAGTCCCAGCTATGGTCCTTAGAGACAGATAGGGTTATAGGGAGAAGAGGTGGGCAGTGGTAGAAGCCAGATGCAGACCTATGTAATCCACAGGTGCAGAGCCACTCTAAGCTGCTTCTCTACCACACTAGTAACCAGGACAAGAATGGGCCCATTCTTCTGACATACTTCACAAAGGCAGTGTGCCATCCTGTGTTCGTTAATTCCACCTAATTTTCAGAAAGAACTCTGCGGCCGACATGTGTGGGAGCCTTTTCAGAAAAGGAAACTGCACTTAACTTGTGTGTTCAAGATTACACAGCCTGGAACAGTAGCCATGGCTCCAGTGGTAGAACTCTGGCTGTGAGCAAGAAAGCTGAGCAAAACACAAGGGCCTGAGTTCAAGTCCTGGTTACACAGCCTGGAGGAAAGCAACCACAGACCTCAAATGACGCCTCCCTCTCCAGCACACCAATAGCCACGTCGGGCCACTAGCCACAGCATGGAGGGCCAGGCAACCGTCATGGCTCCTTCTTCTGCACTGTGTGTGGAGGTCACTGGAGGCCGTGCAGACCAGGCCCTGTGGGCAGCAGGCATCGTTCCTTCATTTGTGTCCTCGTGGTGGAATGCCAGACACAGTGTTTCAATAAACACTGAGTGACATCTGGGATCACTCCTGGGAGAGAGAATCTGGCCAGCAGGAAGGAAAATGTTTTTCAGCATCGTTTATTTAAAGATTTCCACGTTAAATTGACCACGGTTGAAAAGTCTCAGAAAGACGACAACAACAACAAAAAAGTCCTAAAAGAAAAAAAAAAGCATCAAAGGTACATAAGTGATTTATTTAATTTTATTTGTGTTTTATGTCTGAATCCAAACTGGAAAGGATTTTCTGTAGATTTTCCCCACCTCCTCTCTGTCTGTCACAGGAATGCCACATGAAAATAAACTCGCATCAGCCCATCCAGCACGCCATTCGTAGAAGGCACTTGTCTAAAGGCTTCCCCTTCAGTACTGACCAGTGCTCTAAGGTAAGAGCACTCAGATTATCCATTTGTTTGATTTACTTAATTTGGCTTCTGTTTTTCTTTTCAAAAGTAGCTCATGGTTTTTCTTTTCTTTTTAAAATTATCTTTACATGGTTGTACAAAGGAGTTTGCATTCAACCTGTCCATTTATAAGGAAAATGCATCTTGATCTCTGGCACCCCTTCCATCCCCCTCTCTGGCTCCCAAATGTATCCCCACCTCACCCATCCCGCTAAAGTACCGGCTTCCATGTTCAAGCATGTCCACTGGGCACTCTGACTGGATTTGCCCACTTTCTGCTCCCTGTTCACATGTATTGAGCTCTTTGAGCGAATGAAACCAGTGGATGTTTTCCTGTGTTATAACGGTCATTCATTGACTCATTAAGTCTGATTTATGCCAACTGCAGTCCTGGGGGCTGGAGAGGCACACAGGGTGGCTCTAACAGAGCTGGCACTTGATGCGAGGCTGTAGCAAATGTTCTCTGCCTTCTTCTTCAAGGGAATAGGCCAAAAGGGTAGCTGGGGTGTTTTGTTTTGTTTTCAGAACCCCACCTGGATTTAATGCCTTTTTTCAATGTTAGTGGGCGCATTTTCCTTTCACCCCCACCCCTTTCCAGAAGTCATTAACTCTGCCATTTATTCATGTATCCATTTGTCCAGATCTCTCTTCCTACCTGGCCTGTCCTTCTGCGGGTGGTACTGGGCTTCTGGTGGGACCCAGCTCAGACTCATTGGGAGGACTTAACACCATTACCACACACTAACACACCTGCTACACTCAGGAAAATACTAGCTGTTGTTATACTTCCATTGAAGTGCCCTTCTATGCTGGAGACAAGAAAATTGGATGAAATTAATTTGTTTTGTTTTTGTTGCCAGTCCTGGGGCATAGACCCAGGGCCTGAGCACTGTCGCTGGCTTCTTTGTGCTCAAGGATAGCACTCTGCCACTTGCGCCACAGCTCCACTTCTGGCTTTTTCTATAGATGTGGTGCTGAGGAATCGAACACAGGGCTTCATGTATACGAGGCAAGCATTTTACCACTAGGCCATATTCCCAGCCCCAGAATTGGATGAAATTTGTAAAGGGCTATTGACAGGACACACACCAAACAGAAGAGAGGATTGTCTTAGCCTGCAGGCCTCCGTGTTTGTGAAACACTACCCAGCCCTCAGCTCGCTGTCCCTTGTTGAAACACTTGTTTGAAGCCACCAAATGATTGTTATGCAGAATTGATCACTGCACAGGATCCAGCCCCAGGGATGTTGTTTGTTCAATAATTCCCCTTGTCTGCTTACATAGAACAAACATGAGTGCCACAGGCTGGCTTCATCATCCACTAGTGGGTGATTTGAAGCACCTATGTTTCTAAAGTATCTCCTACGTATCCTGAACTGAACAGTAGGTGAGAAGACCACACTTCTAGTCATCTCCCTGCATATCCCTGAACCGAACAGTAGGTGAAAAGACCATGCTTCCAGTCAGCTCCCAGACGGGGCAGCTTTTATAAGCAGGGTGGGCCATGAGCCCTTTCAGCTCATAAGGATAGAACTAGCAAATGACACTGCTGAGAAAAAAAGGAATTCTTCTCAAATTGACCCAAAAAGAGAATGCCAGTGGTGTACCGGGGGTCATTTGCTCATTTAGATGGCAGGTGGCAATGTCAGCATGGGTGGGTGGAGTGATTCATTTTCAACTTGGGCTTTGGGGCCAGATAGGAAAGTAATGGGGCAGAATGCTTGGTGACCACAGGACAGGAAGTAGTCTCAGACACATGACTTCTGAATATGGGAGAGAATCCTCCAGAAAGGAACAGCCAGAGTTGGGCCCCTCCCATCGGTAGTCCCAGGGTTTCTAGAGCAGGGAGTCTCACTCATTCATTCATTAACTCATTCATCAAATGTCTAAAGAAATATTCTCTTATGATATTCCTACAAGCATATGCATTTTCATAGTATCCACTGCCAAAAAACAAGGCCCTGAACTTAAAACAACTTCAGACAAAGACTACAGATTCTTCCTCAGTGAAAACTAGCTATGACTCAAAGATAGCTCAGAACAGGCAAGATTGCCAATGAGCCAAGACTGATCCAGAGCCAGGTCTTGCCATCCTGCTCTGACTAAGGGTTTCTCTGACACCTTGGTAGGGGGATTTTTCAGGTAAAACTGGAAGGAAGCCATGGTTAGCATCATGCAACCGGTTTATACCACAGAGCCCATGAGTGTGTTAACACACGCAGTGTGTGTGTGGGGGGGTGATTATTGAGGGCATGAGCACTGTCCTTGACCTTTCATGCTCTACCACTTGAGCCACAATACCAATTCTGGCTTTTTTTTTTAACTTTATTGGAGATAAGAGTCTCATGGACTTTCCTGAGCTTTGAACTGAAATCCTTGGTTCTCAGCCTCCTGAGTAGCTATGATTGAGCCTCCCTCACCAGGCACAAACATGCACGGATAGACAGCCGGACATACATGCACGCATGCGCGCGCACGCGCGCGCGCGCACACACACACAAACACACATCACTTTCAGAGCATGAGGACCTTGTTTAGAATACACAAGCATCGTGCATTTACAGTTACTGCATACTAAGCTGTTTTCATTCTTACCATGGTGATAGTTGAGTCCATGTCTGGTCATTCTTTAATCCCTATGTAGCACGTGTGGCATAGACATAGTCTCTGTATTTCCCTACTGCCCTGCACCACTGATGAGACTATTGTGGGAGGGCAGCATTTCCTGTATGACACTGGACTTGGCCATCTCACTTTCTTTGGCCAAGAGAGAATAGTTGAACGTGGCATCAAGTTCTACACTGAGACTTTAAGAATTATGACAATGTCTCCCATGGTCCTCATGTCTTTGTGGACGCTCATTCATGAAGAACAGTACGGCTGAATGTGTCTCTAGCCTGAGCGTCTGCGTGATTGTCCTGCAGAACAGACGTGACCAGACTACAGCTGAGCACCAGATGCAGCTGAGCCCTGCACCTGCTCAGTCCCAGCCAAGACACAGGCCAGGGAGTGAGACACGAGCATTAAGATGCTATTTGGGTATTTGTGACACAGATTTACTGATGCAAAAAACCTGACCAACACGAGTCCCATGCTAAGAATATATCCTATAATACCAGCAATAATTTCAACCAATTGATAACTGTGCTTAAATTAATAGTACCCAGAAGGGTGAGGCCAATTAAGCAAATTTCTTCACCTGGCAGTGTTGTGTGCTATTTGAGTACCTCAAGTCCGGAGTGAAGAAAGCATTCCCATCAATTGTTGTCTTAGTCCATTTGGACTGTGATGGCAAAACACCTCAGGTTAGGTGTCAATAAACCACAGGGATGTATGTCTTGCTTACTTCTCTGGGGGCTTAGAAGTCAAGGTGCTAGCAGGCTTTTGTCTGGTGAGTCCTCTGTGGGTCCTCAAATGGTGAGAACGAAAGAGGGAAACGTGCTCCAGAGATTAATGTCTAGGAGATGTCCCTGCTGGTGAGATACCACTTTCCAATGCACAAAACAGCATTTCTCTGCATGAGGCTTCCTTCAGAACAGGAACAAGGCAGCTTGCTGGGAACTCTTTTTTTTTCTTTTTGTCAGTCATGGGGCTTAAGCTCAGGGACAGTGTGTAGGCCTATGCACTATCCCTGAGCTTTTTGCTCAAGGCTAGCGCTCTACCACTTTGAGCCACAGCACTACTTCTGGTTTCTTTGGTGGTTAATTGGAGATAAGAGTCTCATGGACTTGCCTGCCCAGGCTGGCCTCAACTTTCCACCCTCAGATCTCAGCCTCCTGAATAACTAGGAATACGGTGTAAGCCACAAGCAACCAGCTTGGGTTCCCTTTTTTAAGGGCAGTAGTCTGTTCCTTCTGTGAGATCAGAGCCTCATGAATTAATCACTTCCTGGAGGCCCTGTTAACCCCATGGGCTCAGTGACTGAATCAACATATGATGGGAGGGGACACAAGCATTCAGACCATAGCAGCAAACATCTAGGAAGAACTCCTAACTCTTTACTGATATCATTTATTACTTTATACTGATGCTATTTATCACAAGCTTGTTATAAACCCTTTTACATATCTCATTTAATCTCCCCAAACAACTAGACACCTATTACTTACCATTCCCATGTTACAGAAACTAAAGCACAGAAAAATTAAATGAAGCATCTAATACAACACAAATTATAAGCAGCAGGGCCAAGATTTCAACCCAGCCAGTTCACCTTCAAGCAATGCAAGACAGTTCTTCTGTGGGATCCACGACATATAAGAGGTTGAAAGGCTGCCAGTGCCAACCTCTACCACGCAACTGTTCCAAGAGGATTCCTGATGCCCACTGCTCCTTGTCAAGTTGAGTTGATTCAGATGGTCAAGTGAGGTTGGCAACCCAGGTAGCCAGGTTCTAGGGTAAATAAATCCCAGGATGACCCAGAGGGGTCCAGCCTAGAGCAGAAAGGTCAGCCTAGGACCTAGGCATTGTCCAGCACTGCGGTGGGGGTCATGGCTGCCTTTATTCTCACTTCTGTGACTCCCGTGGCTGCCTTCTTCCCCCCCGCCCCACTTCTGTGGCTCCTGTGGCTGCCTTCTTCCCCACTTCTGTGGGCTCTCACAAAAAGCAGAGTTGATTTTTCACCATGAACTTGCTTTCCTTTCCCAGGAACGACTATGTGTCTTATTTTGTCCCCTTAGATGCTCCGTGTCCCTCACCCCCTTATGCTCTCCCCACCCCCATACAACCTTTTGTATTCTTCTCTGGTTTAAGGTCTTTGCTTTCTCTGCCCTCAGAATTCCTCAGAGGCTTGTGAAGGTGTTTTTATAATTCTTCCATCTTCTCAGGATGCACAGCAGGGCATATTCCATTCCAGTGGACCTGACATCACTGGAAAGAATCCAGTCCCTTCAAAGACTGTTTAATCAAAAGAGAAAGAAAAGCAATATTTCTAAAGGATACAGGTAATACATATCCATTGTAGAAGAAGTGGAAAACATAGATAAGTAAAATAAATATAATGCTATCTGTTCATCTTCCCAGCTTCCAGAGATCACTGCTTTTAGCTAATATATTAATATTTTATCTGTTTCCTGCCAGTCTCTTAAATACATTTTTAACATAATCATGATTTTACAGTACAGGAAATTTGGTAGCTTGCTTACCCACTTAAGATTATAATGTAAACATATTTTACAAAGCAGTGGAAGTTTTTAGACTGGCCCTTGCCAAGGACCATTGGTCTCAAAAAAAAAAAAAAACCTCACAAAAAACATGAAGACCAAATGCACCTGGGAAACAGGTCACATGACAAGGCCGGAACCTGGGAACTCAAAATGCATACTGGTCATTTAAATATCCCAAAGGTATGCAACAATGAATGTCTCATGCTTTTGTTGTAGTTTGGTTTGGTTGGTTGGTTTGGTATTTCAGATAGTCTCACTATTTAGTCCAGGCTGGCCTCAAACCCTCTAATCCTCCTTCTTTAGTCTCCTAACCACTGGGACTATAGGCATGTGCCACTTTTTTCTCCTAGTCTCATATTATTTACTCGACATTTCTCAGAGACATTTGAGTATTCATTCCCTCTCATTTTAAAAGAGATGTATGGGTCTTCTTTACCAAAAATATAAATAAGCCATACTGGACACTGAACCCAGAACCCACTATGTGCTAGACAAGGGCTCTACCACTGGAATCATGATCCCAGGCCTTTTTCTTTTCAGCTCATGTTTCGGGGGTAAGATTTCACACTTCTGCTCTGGCTAGTCTCAGACTATGCTATTTCTACTTCCACCTCCCATGAAAATAAAAATATTAATGCCCCACAAAGCTGGTGTTCTGTGAGCCAGCAGTCCAGGTGAGCCTCGTGAGGGCTTTAAACATTTCTAATTGAGATGCCCCTTAAAACCAGGTCTCATTTAAAGCCAGTTGGTGTTGCCAGGTGCTGGTGTCTGACACCTCTAATCCTAGCTACTCAAGCATCTAAGATCTGAGGATCAAGGTCAAAACCAGTGCAGTCAGGAAGTCAAAAGACCATTCCAAGAAATAAAATAGAAAGTACAGTCTGAGGGCCATGGTTAAAGTGTCTTCTCTTCTCCATGACTAGAGTAAGTAGCAACAATCCATTACCATGGAAGTGAATTTAGAGTAGGTGTGAGGAAAACAAGGGAAGAGATGTAAAATGAGTACTTTCTTTCACCTCTAATGGGGAGGAAGGGGTATGGGACAGAGAAAGGGGGGAATCTAATGAAGTGATAGAGAACATGACAAAATAGCTTGTTCCTGAGAAAGCATCCTGCTGAGCTGGGGAACATTAGGGATAAACCCAAAACCTAGCCCCAGAGACATTGAAGTGATGGGCCCCAAAGCAACATGACAATTCTATTACAAAGCCCAAGACCAAGCTGTGGGCTGGGTTAGAGAGTCCAGGCAAGTGTCTGGGGAGCCCCAATATCAGAGGAGTTCAGCCTGGGGCTACGGGAAACCCAAGTGGCATGAGCCACTTCAAAGATGCAAATTAAAGTCTCAAACACAGCCATCCAAATAGAAACAGAGCCATGAAGATAGATGAAAGGGAACTGGTTCCTAGCTATCCATTAGTGAAATCATTGAGTCTTGGATTTCAAGAAAGGCTACTTTTACTGTTCAGGATTTCACTTATTGTTGCTTGCTGTTTTAGTTGTTTAGTGCCATAATGAAAAAATAATTTCTATAAGCTGTTTCACGTATTAAGTTCCTAGTTTTTTTTCCTTAGATTTCCCCTCTTGACACCTATTAATGGGATCAAAACAAATGAGCTCAATTCCTCACCCTCTTCCTTGAATGTTTCAGGAAGTATCCACACAACAGAAGCCACACTGCTCTTTGGCCAGAGATGGGACTGGCTATGACAGGGTTTTCTGTGTGACATTGGTTTGGGGGTAAGTCCCAGGGCCACCCAGGCCAAATCCCAGAGGACAACCTTCTAGACCCTTTACCTCACAGGCCAGTGAAAGACAAGTAAATTGACAGTACAAGCACAGGCATGAACTCTGATAGGAGCCATTACACTCCCCACAGAAAAGGGTCTGGCATCTTCTTCAGCCTCCATGAAGCATATTTATTTATATCTTGGTATTCCTGAGGCTGAGAGCTCCCAGGCCATGTGTACATCCTATCAGGGCTGATTTTATCAGTGGACTGGTATTAAGAGTATCTGTTAGTATTGAGCAATTGCAAGTGTACTGGTTACAGACAGGAGAGACAATGAGATACCCCAGCTCAGCAAGGCAGAAAGGTACTGTCCTGAAAACCAACTCCAAGGGACTGGTAGTAGCAGTCTGGCTCATGGCACTGGCAATGATTCTGCCAGGTGTGGGTTGCCCCATTAACCAAGTCAACCATAATTACCATTAGTGAGAGCAATGCTTCGGCCACTCTAACAAACTCATGATCCCTCTACTGTCTACACATGTCTGAAATGCAAAGCGGGTTGCATGACCCAGTGTGAAAGAAGGAAGAAGTTTTGGAGAAAGGCAAGTCCTTGAAAGTAACCATCACCTCCTTCCCCAAAGCCCCCTTCACATGTCAGGAAAACCACAGCTGAAGCAATGTCACCATAGAAAACAATGCCCAGAGGACAATGAGTGTCACAGCAGATCCAGGCCTCCAGGAGAGGCAGGCTGTGGCTTGAAGTCAAGACACTCAGCTTGCCCTCCCACTGGGCTGCCAAAGTCCTCAGAGGAGAGAGAAGTACGCAAGAACCACTTGCACAGGAAGGTAACCTGTGCCATTCACTCTTGGGGAAATGGAGACCCCTCTCCACTTCAGCATGGGCCAGCCGAGGTGAATTGGAAAAGCGAATCCACTGGATCTGCCAGAACAGAGGGGAGAGGGCAATTTGCAACCACAATGGAACCTGGAATGTTCAGATGGTCGCCATAGCGGCCAGCAGCTTGAAAGTTATCAGCAGGAAGAGCAACATGCATGGGCTTCCACGGAAACGCCACGGAGCCCAAGACAGGGATTTGGGGATAGGACACCAGAATCTATCAACAAGTCAGAGTTACCTTGACTGTTGTGGGTGACTTGGTTGTATCCCAGGGCTGATGATGACCCAGAAACCCTTGCCTCCTCAGCATCTCCATCACCAGGGCCAAGATAGAGTAATTCTCTGTGTTTTCTGTTCTGCCCTCTGTATGCAGCCATGTTGGTCCTCAACACAGCCTCTTTCTTCAGGTTTCTCAAAGGGCCTCTTATGGTTTCCACCCTTGCCGGCAGGCCTGACTGAGAAGCCTGTGTGACCTTCTAATCCTAGTGAGGAGGAAAAGACTCAGGGCTGATTACAGCAAAGCAGACAACTACTGGAAACACTGAGTTCATTCTTGGCAGACACATCATCAGCTTAGGAAAACAGAGCCACTGTGTGTGCATCCTGAAGCAGCCGCAACCATGCTGGGCTTTTCTTCCCCAGAAGCCCATTCACTTGGGCCTTAGAAAAGAGAAGTAAAGAATGCTAAAGCTGATGCTTCAGCAGTCTGGAAGTTAACGCAACCAGGCTCAGAAGAACTATTGTGAGTGGGCTGTGCAGACTGGCAGCCTGGTGAAGCCATCAGACTGCATGGATGCAATGTACACCCCACCCTGGCGGTGTGGGAGATGAGGGCTCTGCACAGCACTGCTTTGAGACCTGATCCATCGTGGAGATTCCCTCATCCAACACACACATATGATCTGAACTCCAAACGGAAACCTAGTCATTATTTGGGCTCCTGCTTACCACTAAGAAAAATGGATTGATGTGTTTACCATGAACGAGGAGTTGTTTCAGCAAGCACTGAATTCTCTGAGCTTTGAGCTACTTGCAGAGGGCACACTATGGACTCTCGCAGCCCAGATTCAGCATCAGCATTCACAAAACCTTCAGCCCATCTCTGGGCCCAGTGTCAGACTTTGACGAGGGATCTAAGTTGCCTATCCTGTCCACATCTGAACTCCAAAATGCCCCCAGCCCTCCAGCTCACCTGCACCAGTGAGGGGAGAGTTTGCACATGGCATCAACTATATTTAATTGAGAAATCACATATGCTGGCCACTGTGCTAAGTGATTTGCATAACTTTTAAACTGGTCCTTCCTCAGAGATTTTTCTTTGCATGAGAAAAGCTCCAAGTTAAGCCATTTGCCCACATTTACAAAGCTACTGAAGCCTAAATGAGGTCATGGTCTTAATTTTACACGCTCTTTTAAGTTCCCACAATCCATCTTATTGCTTAATCTTTTCATAAGTCCCTCCATACAGAGACATCACAGGGAGGCTTAGAAAATGTCACCTACCCATCTTTAACATCATCTGGGTACTGATAAGAGCTTGTCCATGTTGCGTTGTGAAACCCGAATAACTCTGTCCTTATCACCTTAGCAAAGGTATATTCTTCTATTGAGTCATTTCAAAAGTTAACTTTAGCTGGTAAATTTTCAAATGTTTTGATCACTGTGAAGTCTCAGTCGGAGCCCTTCTTGCCTGGGATATTCAAGTATACTCTATTTGACCATTCTTAAAGTATAGCAAAATTGTGGAGAGCATCTAGGTGCTCAGTTCTAGGACTCTTCTTCAACAGTCTTGCTTATGCTTGGGGTTGTTGTGTTACAGAAATGAGAAAAGCATAAAGCTGAGGCTTATGGGTTGCTAGTTCAAGTGAAGCATGGGATATTTTTTGTTGAGAAGAACAGGTGGTATAGTTGGAGCATAGAGGAGATAGGGCACCCAACTCAGGAGATGAGGGGAAACCTCCTAGAGATAAGATGGTTTGGAGTTTGTCTTCCATCCTATCCTGAGCACTCAGAGTACATAGTGCCAAGCCAGGCACCAGTGTCTCATGCCTGTAATCCTAGCTACTCAGGAGGCTGAGATCTAAGGATCACAGTTCAAAGCTAGCCCAGGAAAGAAAGGCCATGATAATCTTATGTCCAATTAACCACCAGAAAACTGGAAGTAGTACTGTGGCTCAAAGTGGTAAAGCAGTAACCTTGAGCAAAAACAGCCTAGGCCCCCAATTCAAGCCCCATGACTGATAAAAAACAAACAAACAAACAAGCAAACAATAGAATGCATGATGCTATGCTTCTTCATCAATTCGTAATTAGACTGTTTCCCAGGCAGAAAAGTGACCTAGTCTGTTTAAATTGCCACACAAAACACAATTAACACCCACCCCCACAGGATTCTTCTACACTAACCCAATGTCTTTGTGTCTCCCTGCCTGAGTCATGTGCCCAATGTTCTCCCTAGCCATACTCCAGCTGGATCCTCACTGCAGTATTTTGCTCTGTGGTCCCTGATGCCAACTGCACCTGCATAGTGTATCTATAGCTCTACTCACATTCTAGACTAGACTAGGAAGTCTAGACTAGGATGGTGTCACTGGAGCTGTGTGCAACTGCATCATACCCGAGCCAGCCAGTTGGAACCACTCTTGAGTTGACAAGAGCTTCTATTCATACAGTCACATTGATAATTAGGATTTAAAATATGCATTTGAGAGAGACACAAACATTTCAACCATTACAAGATTTCACCTCCCCCTCATCTACCTGACAAAGGCAGGATCAAAATGAGGCGGATCACTTGTCTACCTGTGGAGACCTCAAATCCTTCTCCCCTTGAATTCATTCCAGTGTGGCATCATCTATTCACCATCCTTTTTGTTCAGTCACAAGTAAGTTCCACTTGAGACCTCCAACCTCAGCCCTGGCCTGCCAACTCCTAATTCATGGAACCTTCTCTTCTCACCTCTCTTCTTTTTCACTGCTCAAACCCTTTCTCTATTGTCTTGTGGCATTTCCAAAGATCTGTCTTAACAACTCATATGGAAATGAAGACACTGTTTCATAAATTCTTTTTCCTTAGGCTATTCAGAAACACTTGGTTTTGTCTGTTTTTGTTAACCTTTCCTTTAGGTTCAATTCTCCTATTTTACAAGGGTGTTCATGGTATTTTTGTTTCTGTTCGTTTTTGTGTTTTGGTGGTGGTAGTACTAAGGTTTGAACTCAGGGCTTGGTGCTTGCTGAGGCAATCATACTTCATAACAAAGGGAAAAAATTATCTTTAAATATCTGTTTATTTCTATGATGTGAGTTGTCTATGCTTGCTGTGGGGATGGGGTGAGAGAGTTCCTTCCTTGGAAAGAGAGTTGGCAAGTTATTTAAAAACCAGAAGACAAAAACCAAATAGTACATATATTAAAAAGGATATTAAAAATATCTGCTTAAATCATTTCAGTGTCCCCAGTGATATATATGTAGTAACTCGGCTTTGTTAATCTAATTTCAGCATATTCCAAACAATCTATAATATTCTGGCTCCTGCACACGTAAAGAAAAAAAAATATTGAGTTGAAGTCAGAACATTTTATTTATGATCCCAACTCAATTGTTAATTAGCATGCAACCCAGGCAAGATAATTTTCTTGTATAAAAAAATGGGGATGCTAGGGCTGGGGATATGGCCTAGTGTTAAGAGTGCTTGCCTCGTATACATGAAGTCTTGGGTTCAATTCCCCAGCACCACATATATACAGAAAACGGCCAGAAGTGGCACTGTGGCTCAAGTGGCAGAGTGCTAGCCTTGAGCAAAAAGAAGCCAGGGACAGTGCTCAGGCCCTGAGTTCAAGGCCCAGAACTGCCCCTCCCGCCCACAAAAAAAAAAATGGGGATGCTAGTTCACTGGGTTATTGAGAGGTCTAAATGAGATACTGCTCATAAAGCCATAGGCGTATCACATAGTAATATAAAGTTGTACTTTAAACATAAAGAATTTATTTGGGTGAAAGTTACAATAAACATTAGAACAAGTGGAAATTCCAGCTGTCATTTTAGAGTCAATTTCCTTATTTATGTAAATAAGATCACGCTTCAAAAACACCTACAAAAACTCAGCCCATTGTAAACAACAGGTGAAAAGGTTTTTTTTGTTGTTGTTGTTGTTTTGTGGCTCATGATATATTGATTTGGCATTTGTCAAAACAGTAGTTCATCAACTCTATAAATAAAATAGGTTCCAAATAGATAAAACATTTTAGAAACTAGAACGATAGAAACCCAAGAGGAGCTAGGCATAATGTGTGAAACATGTTATGGGTTCATGCCATATGTGAGTGGCTCATGCCTATAATACTTATGAGGCTGAGATCTGAGGATCCTAGTTTAAAGCTAGTGGGGGGTAAAAAAAAGTCCATGAGACTCTTATCTCCAGTGAACTGCCAAAACACAGGAGGTGGAGCTTGAGCAAACAAGCTCACACAAACACACACACACACACACACACTTACACATATACCCACACCACACACATACCCTCTAATATGTGGAGCTATGAAAGCAGACAGGATAGAGTCCCTAGGACCAATGATGTGGGATCTGGGCTTTCCTATGTACAACACTGGGAAGTGGTAGAAACTGGCTGACCCCAAGCACCAAGGGGACCGAGTCTTAAGAAAAAAATTCATTCTCTCTTTAGCCTGGACCAACAAAGGGGCAATAAGATAGAACTAACTGCCTTGTACTAGTAAAACTTGATGGGAAAATGGGTTTTGGCCCTCATGTCATCATCAAAGGCCACCTGGGGTATTTTGTGCTCACAAGTCTGCTAAGGGGTTTCCTATGTCCCCTGCTGGGATGAGGTGGGAGCAGGCTGGCAGGGAGTCAGGTTCCTGCATCCCTGGACTCCTCTGCCCCATCTGGGGTGATGTCAGCAGGACCTTGGCACAAAGACATGCCTCTTGCTCAACAGTAACAGGTGCCCCAGAGCATCCCCAGAGATGGAGAGAAAATATAGACTTCTCCATCCACTCTCATTCTTGGATGGGATGTTATGGATTGAGGGGATCTTGCCCTTCATTCCTTTGTGAAAGCACTAACCCTGGTAACTCAGAATGTGACATCATGGAGAAAGGGCCTTGATTAGGTGACAATGAGGCTGTTGGGGTGGAGCCAGATCTAGTTTGACCAGCATCCTTGTGGAAGGAGAGGTGGACAGTGCAGAGTCAGCAGGGGTGCATGCCTAGAAGGATTACCAAATGGCTAGAGAAAGAAAGAGGGCTCCATGGAGAGGACTCCATCCCTTATGACATCTTAATACTGGATCTGTAGCTTCCAGAACCATGAAGGAGTAGATTAAAATATTGCCAGCCTGTGTTGTTTTGTCAAGGCAGGCCTAGCAAACGCATGCATAACTTAAACAGAAAATGTAAATAAGAGTCTCAACAGCATACCCCAAATGTCCAGGGAACACCTGAAAATCACTCATTGTACCAGGAAACTGACAAGTCTCAAGTGAATGAGAAAAGAAAATCAACAGATGCCAATGCTGAGACAACACAGCTGCTGGAATTTATAGGATGAGGATGTTAGGGCATCCACCAGGAAGCCACTTCAATGGGCAACTAAGATCTCTGAAACTAGGAAACAAAAATAAAATGTCCCAACAGAGAAAAACTGAAGGAGAAATTTAGAACTAAAATATACAAAACCAAATTTTACAGGAGCTCGTGGATGTAATCAATAACAAACAGACAAAGAGAAGAAAGATCCAATGACCTTGAAGGTAGAACAGTAGAAACCTGATCAATCTGAAAAGCAGAGAGGACACAGAGGGAGGGGAAATGAGAGGCAAACAGAATGGGCATTATATCCGGGGCCTGTGGGAGTGAAACGTAAGGTAACTTGGAGATAATCATAGAAAAATAATGTCTGAAATTTTCCCACTCAGCAAATGACATGAGCCCATATCCTCGAAGCTTACTGTGTTCTGAGCAGTATGAAACCAAATTAATCTATATGGAGACACATTACAGTGAAAGCCTTGGAAATAAAACAAAATGTATGCTGCAGAGGAAATGCAATGCCTTCACGAGAGAGGAAAGCAATCAGGATGATGACAGAGTTTACAGAGTCCAGAAGAGAGTGACACAGCATTTTTGAAACAATGAAAATAAACACAAACACCTGTCAATCCAGAATTCTACTTCACTCAAGACAAAAAATCTCAAGGAATTAAGAGAAACCAACACCACTTCAGACAGAGAAGTAAGAATATTTGCTAGTAGCATATCTCTAAGAATGGCTAAACAGAGTTCTTGAATCAAAAAGGAGCTGGTAACCAACCTGTCATTCTAGCTACTTGAGAGGACCCCAAAAACCATACTTTCAGGCAAGCTCCTATCTCAGCACCAAAATGGGGTAGTGGTACTACTCAAGGTGTAGATTGCCGGCCAAGGGCATGAATTCAAAAGTGTGTGTGTGTGTGTGTGTGTGTATGTGCGTGTGTGTGTGTGTATGTGTGTGTGTGTTGTGCATATACATGCATATATATATATATATATATATAATAGTGAAGAAAATCAGACCATCTTGAAGGAAGAAAGCACACTGAACACAAATGAATATTAACGAGCACTACAGAATTTCCTTAATTCGGAGAAGGAAGTTATACTGGGTCAACTGAAGCAAAAATTATGATACTATCTGGGAGTGTGGTTTCTCAAGTATTTAGAGAGAATATGTAATACAAGAGACCATGAGTGGGAGAGGGTGAGGGGACTCAACTAGAGGAAAGGTTTCTGTTCATCACTTGAACTGTTAAATACAAACACTGTTAAATACAAATATGCAATGTCCTTCTGACCCCACACCCTGGTCGTTCAGTTGGATAATGGCCCCATGTGACCTTGGGAAGAGGGCTGCTCCACTAGGCTTAAGCTCAGAACCTGGGCATTGTCTCTGAGCTCTTTTTGCTCAAGGCTAATGTTCTACCACTTTGAACCACAGTTCTACTTCCAGTTTCTTGGTAGTTAGTTGGAGGTAAGAGTCTCATGCACTTTTATGCCCTGGCTGACTTCCAACCGCAATCCTCAGATCTCAGCCTTCTGAGTAGCTAGGATTAAAGGCACCCTGGCACCTGGAGAAAGTTTATTATCTTCAAGCTCCATGGCCATAAAAGCTATTGTTGCACAGTAACTCAGTTGTGAGAAACAGAGAAGCCACATTTTGAGAGGTCAAATTGGGAGTCTTTATTGGAAAGCCAGCAACTGCAGGTAGACTCTTGTCACAAAGACCTGCAGCCCCTCGAATACACGTAACACTCTTAGGAAACTGAGCTATGAGAGCAGGAGAGGAAAGGAAGAGCAGAAAAACAATACCAACAAACCAGATCAATTCCAAAGGAGAGTTGAAGTGGGATGTCATGGTGACTAGAGGAGAGCCAGGAGACACGAGACACAGACTGGAGGAGGCCTGGCATCTCTGTGCCTGAGCTGGTCCAGGTCTAACTAGGGTCAGGTCAGGGGGCAGGGTAGCAGGGAGCATTCATAACCCAAGACTTGCCGGTCCAGTAACCCATTATCCAGGTCCCTGACCCTATCCTTAGGAATTCAGGCATGTATATCATCTGATGTTGGAACTTCCTTGCCTCTATCATGAAGACAAGATGGTGCCAGTTAAACACTTTTCTCTATCATCCATCACATGGCCAAGATGGTGCCAGTGATATACAGTATTCTTATTTCACTCTTGGGTTAATCTTTCCTCACCTGTATTTCCCTCCATCAACAGAAGGCTGGAATGCAGCAAAAGTCCTGTTTGTATATGTCTTACTGCTAGAACTTCAAGTAGCTGGGAAAA
Source organism: Perognathus longimembris pacificus (assembly GCF_023159225.1). Classification (NCBI taxonomy): domain Eukaryota; kingdom Metazoa; phylum Chordata; class Mammalia; order Rodentia; family Heteromyidae; genus Perognathus; species Perognathus longimembris. The sequence goes on from NC_063162.1 coordinate 73,823,083, forward strand.
CAGGTAAGCCAAGCAGACTTTGAATCCTGGCTTTGTTATTGACTGGACTGCTGTATCTGTACAGGCCCATACTTGGATGGCCTGAAAAGGATAAGAACACAAGAAAATGGAGATGACCCACAGCATAGCATAAAGAATGTTCTCATAACCTTAGGGCTGGGGTGTGGCTCAAGTCGTAGAGCACCATTCTAGGAAGCCTGAGATCTTAAGTTCAAACCTCAGTAAGTAGGGGCACCAGGAGGCTGAGATATAAGGATGGAGATTCAAAGCCAGCTCAGGCAGGAAAGTCCATGAAACTAATCTCCAATTAACCACCAGAAAAATTGCTCAAGTGGTAGAGCACTAGTCTTGAGTTAAAGAAACTCAGGGATAGCACCCAGGCCCTGAGTTTAAGCCCCATAACTGGGAAGGGGGTGTGGGGTTTGGGCAGGGTAACCCAGTAAGGCCAAAAAACAATTCTGATCCACAGCCCTATGCCTCCCTTTTTTTTCCTCTAACAAATAAAAATGATCCATTTCTTTATCTAGGATTTTTAACTTAACTCCAGTAGAGAATTACCAGAGAGATTCCTAACAATCTCTCTCCTAATTGGCTTGACTTTCACAGGAGGAGTTTTGTCCTTTCGTGATCTTGCTCTATATTTAAATGTGTTTCTGTTTTAAACATCCTCAGACCCGTGGGAGCTTGCTCTGGAAGACGTGAGTGATAAACTCCTCCATATTTTCCATATATATGTTAGCAAAGTTTAAAAAAAAAATCAAGCACCCAGCCTGCCAAGACTCATCTATTGCAAATGACAATAGAGGCTGCCTCTGACTTTAAAGCATCTAATTTGTGTTTCCACTGTTTCTATAAAGGGCAGGGGAGGGGGTGGTGAAGGGAGATATTCAATCTCATTAAAATTCTCACAATGATTTAATGAGTTTGGATTGTCTTCATTACACAGTGAGGGGGTGCAGAAAGATTTTGCAACTTTTTCAAGGTCACACTACTTGTCAATAGGGAATGTGAACCACAACACCAGTTTTGATCACAGAGGATGGCCAATCCTGGGCTCTTGGCACTGGCTACTGAAGTTACTGCTACTCAAGCAACTCAAGCACTACTACTTGGAATCTGTAGGATTGTTTTGAGTAGAAAAATCCCAAACAAAACAAAATGAAAACAAAACCCCTGCCAAACTTGAGATACAGAAAAGGAGTGGGCAGGGCTCAACAAGAATAACAGAAACCTCTCGAGAGAATAGTCCCTTGGGACTCTCAGCAGGATGGCGGTCATGCTTTGGACAGGTCTCTCCTGACTCTCCTCCAACCTGATTTTCATTTCTACCTGCTACCAATATGATTGGAAGTTCTTTAAAAATTTCCCCATTTCAGACCTACAACACCAGGGATGATTCTAGGTTCAAATTCAATTTCCAAATTAGGGGAGTGTTCACAGATGGTCAGTACTAGGGATGACCTGAGGAGCAATCTTCCCTGTTTTGGGGGTCCTAGATACTGAGGTCCCATCTGGGTTTTATCTTCAGTGATCACACAGAGAGAACTACAGCGTCAGCAATTCCCAGCTCTTCTTTCAACAGATTGTCACAATAGCTCCATGTGATGCACAGCACATATATGGCATTTTCATGTATTTTTCTGTTATTGTTGTTTAACCAATTTGTGTTAAGAACCTTCTTTTGGCTAGAAACATTTAAATGAACATACTCCAAGGTGAATTAACCTGGATTGTAGCCCTGTACACTTGGGATAGGTTTTGAAGCGAAGGCTCATTGAGGGTAGACCAGTTGGTCACATAAGAATCTGTCATTCAAGTAGACCAGTTGTTCAGAATCTAGGTCAGACTAATTCCTAATGTATATTTCTTTCTCCTATCCCTAGGTCAGTAAACTTTATCTGTACATGTGCAGATTTTAAATGATTCAGGCTTTGTGCACCATAGTATCTCTGTTACAATGGCTCAACTCTGTCCTACTCCTGACAGAGCACCAGAAAACATACAAAAAAAAAAAAAACAGTAGCATGGCTATGTCCCAATAAAGCATTGTTTATAAAGTTAGCTAGTGCATCACATCAGCCCACAAACTATATTTTCCCATCCTTCTGGAAACCACTGTCTATGTTCATGCAGTGCCAGTGTCCTTAGGCAGATAAATGTGTTTCTCATGTGCAGTAACATTGTAATGGCTTCTTAACCCCCAAACCCAGGAACCTACTTATCTTTCCTCCTTCTTTCTCGGCAGTATGGATCTGTCTAAGATCTGAAATCTAAGGTCAGCAATGGTTTTTACCTCCATCTTCTCTTAGAATAAAATACTTAACAATCACAGAAAAGCATGTGTTGTCACAAAGGAGAACTTGCATGTTTGTGCTAAGAGACAGGGGCTCTAGTTGAAGACCTCCAACACACCTTGTATGCATTAGGGCTCCAATCAATCTGACTCTTGGAACAGAAGAGGACGAGGGCATATTCTGATTTCCCTGGATAGTACTGGAGTTTTTGTCCAGCATACATGGGACTAAAGGTAGCTATGATTGGCATCTTCCTCTTTGCTACCATCCTGGTCCCAGCATTACAAATCATGAAGGATGGAGAAGCAGAACACAAACAGAGCATCTCTCAGGATACACTGAACTCTGTGGCCTTCTACCTTCTGTTATTGGTTTTTTGTTTTGTTGTGTAGTGGGGCTTGAACTCAGGGCCTGGGTCCTATTCCTGAGCTTTTTCACTCAAGGCTAGTGTTCTAGCTCTTTGAGCCACAGCGCCACTTCTGGTTTTCTGGTGGTTAATTGGAGAGAGAAGTCTCACAGAGTTTCCTGTATGGGCTGGCTTTGAACTGTGATTCTCAGATTTCAGTCTCCTGAGTAACTATGATTACAGGCATGAGCCACTAGCCCCAGCCTGTAGGTGTTTTTTCTATGTGTACAGTAAGGACAGTATCTGGGTAGGTTGGTTTGATCACTTGCCCTCTAGAAGATCCTCATCCATTGAGTTGAATTTTTATTTACTCTGGGTCAGATGGTATTTAGATGACTAGAGAAAACTCTTCTAATAAATTGATATCCATGCAGAACCTTGCATGAGGCGAAGGGATGAGCAGTGTGAATATCAAAAGGAAGAACCTTCTGGGAAGAGGGAACATCAGGTACATAGACTTTGAAGTGGAAATGTGCCTGGGTGTCTGGAAAGAGTAGAAATGACATAGTGACTGGCAGTGAGTGAGGTGTGGGGAAATAAGTATAAAATGAAGTCAGACTGTCAGTTCCTGCTGCAGTAACGAAACACATGAGCCTGAGTAATTACAAACAATGGGAATTTATTACTAACAGTCTGAAGGCTGAAAAGAGCAACACGAAGGCACCAACAGTTTTGGTGTCCAGTGAGAGCCTGCCTCTGCTTCTGAGAAGGTACCTTGAATGCTATGTCATCCAAAGGGGGTAGAAGATGTCTCTCTTATAGTGGAAGGGGCAGAAGAGCAAGGTCACCCAGCCAGCTCCCTTGGAAGACTCTCACACACTCCTGAGGGTCAACTCCTCGTGACCTAACCACTTCCTACAGACCAACTGCTTAATATCAGTGTGTTGGGAATTGAGCTTTGAGTTTGGGTCAGACATCAACCCCAAACCATAGCAGAAAGGGAGGAAGGGACCAAAGTCTGCAGACTTGTGTGCATATGTGTGTGTAGCATGGGCAGGGCCCCGGGCAGGGCAGCGGGGATGGAAATGGAGACTCATTAGGTGCAAACAGGACAGGTGAGCATTAGAGATGGGGTGGTTGCTGTGGGGATGGTAAGGGATGCTGGGTTGAGTGGAGCTCATGGAGTGACTAGTACTTAGCAAACAGGAGATAGGAAGTGCAGAGTCAAGCCTGACTCAGATGCTGCACCCTCACCTAGCCTCCCCAGCAACCCTTTTGTGCCAATAGTTGCTGAGGCAACCAGCTTTCATGGGTGTAGCCTGCCAACACTTTGGCCCCAGCTGCACCTTGCTGTATTTCTTGCTTCATATTTTAAGATTTCTCTTCTTCTTCTTCCTTTTCTTCCTCTTCCTCTTCCTCCTCCTCCTCTTCTTCTTCTTCTTCTTCTTCTTCTTCTTCTTCTTCTTCTTCTTCTTCTTCTTCTTCTTCTTCTTCTTCCTCCTCCTCCTCCTCCTCCTCCTCCTCCTCCTCTTCTTCCTCTTCCTCCTCCTCCTCCTCCTCCTCCTCCTCCTCCTCCTCCTCCTCCTCCTCCTCCTCCTTTCTTCATCTCCTCCTTCTCGTTCTTTCTCTTCTTCTTTTGGTAATGAGATTTGAACTCAGCCTTGTGCTAGAAAGAAAGGTGCTCTATCTTGGCCCTGTTTGCTTTGATTATTTTCCCCAAAGTATCTCATTTCTGGCTCAGGTTAGCCTGAACCATGGTCTTCCTGTTTATGTTTTTTGTATAGCTGAAATGACAACCATGAACCACCATACCCAAACTTTTGTTGGTTGAGATAGGTGCCTCAAACTTCTTGCCTGGGCTGGTCAGAAACCATGATCTTCCTTATCTCAGCTTCCCAAGTAGTTAGGATTACAGTGAGCCACCTTGCATGGCTGTCTGAAGGTTCTGTGCCCTTTTGTGGGATTCTTGTAGAAGCTCATGCAGGTGTTCAGATACCTGAGAATGTGTGGAAGACACAGGAAGTTATTGCCACAGGGGCAATTTTTTTTTTTTTTTTTTGCCAGTCCTGGGCCTTGGACTCAGGGCCTGAGCACTGTCCCTGGCTTCTTCCCGCTCAAGGCTAGCACTCTGCCACTTGAGCCACAGCGCCGCTTCTGGCCGTTTTCTGTATATGTGGTGCTGTGGAATCGAACCTAGGGCCTCGTGTATCCGAGGCAGGCACTCTTGCCACTAGGCTATATCCCCAGCCCTCACAGGGGCAATTTTTGACCAATGAAGGCTTGGAAACAGGTGGGAAATGACGAGAATCTGTGCTTCACAGCTGCTCACGAGAACTGAGCCCCAAGGCACTGAGAGCGTTAACTAGCTTAATTGGACTTCCTTGGATTGGATTTCCACTTACTCTCCTCAGTTTTGCTCATGTTCCTTGGATTCCCTTTCAAATAAACTCAAAAGTAACAAAGTATTAAGAGTTTAGCTTAAGCTGGCTTGGGCCTTTGATCCTAGCTACACAGGAGGCTAAGATCTGTAGGAGTTCAGTTTAAAGCCCAAGCAGGAATATCCAAAAGCTCCATCTCCAGTTATCTAGCAGGGGGGCATGGTTCCAGTAGTATAGCAGGAAGCATAAGCAAGCAAACAAAGTGGATGTGTAAGACCTAGAATCAGCAGGAAAAATAAAAGTGTTCAGCTTAGGAATGTGAAAGGAAACAATAAAACACACCCAAGTGTGGGCTTTCCAACAGATGCTGTAGAGAATAGCCTAGGCTACTGGCCTTCCAAGTTCCTGTGTTGGGCTATGGTAGTAGCACACCTTCCCAGCCGTATCACTGCAACTTGGGTCCATCTTCCACAGGGTCCCCTCTGGGAAGCTCCATCCTGGGCCCTCAGGGGTGATGGAGAGGGTCTAAGGACAGAGGAAGACCCGCAGCACACTGTCCCGGCCTGTACGCTACCACAACAGCTATTGTACAAGGTCAGCATGGCCACCTCTTGGACTGACATCTGGTGGAAGCCTCCCTCATTTGTTAAGAGCCAGCCTGAGGCTTCAGGGAAAGTGAAAGAAAAGCAAGATGGAGGGCAGAGGATATGGCTTCAGTGGTAGAACACTTGTCTAGGAAATGCTAGACCTTGCATTTAAACTCCTGGGGGAGGAAAGGAGAAAGGCAAAGGAATGGGGAAAGGAAGGGGGGAGGGGGAAAGGAGAGAGGGAGGGAGGGAGGGGGAGGAGAGGAGGCAGAGAGGACTTGCAGCTTTTGGTCCCCACTGGTCTTACAGCTCTTTTGAAGTCCATTCTCTTCCTTCCCTCTGGCCTCCACCACTCTCCCAAATGCCTGATATGGATTTCTAAGACAATGCAGAGACAGGACATGGCTTCTGTTTTCATTTCTATTTAATTTTCTCAAATAAAAACTGCAATTATGGAGCCGTTGCCCACTCCCTATGGTGCAGGGCTGCTGTCCCTGGCACTTCTGCCCTCCCCATTTGGAAAATTCCCCCATCAAAGCACTGGATCCGCCTGCATTGTGTGAAGGATTCTGCCATGTCATCCTTTGTGCAAGAGATACAAACTCACCCTGGGGTACCAATTTTAATAAGGCTTAATTAGATCAATTTGTAGGAAGCTGAGGTTTCTACTCTGCAATTTCACAAGCAGCTTGAGCTGTTTTAAACCATTTTTATGTTCGTGAATTTCTGTGCCTCAAACTAAAAGGTCAAATGGAACATAAAATTCTATGCAAGACTCCTAAAGGAATAGTGAATTTCTGCTGTCATTGCATGTGTGTGTCTATGTTGCTTTGTTTTTCAGCGTGTCCTGATTGATGTTAGGGGCTGACCCTGGCAATCCCAAATAAGTGAGATCTTTCTGTGTAGTCCATAGAGGAAGGGCCCAGGGAGGCACTGTGAAATGGGCAAACCCTGCAAGGAGCTTGCTGCTCTTTTTACTAGAGCACTGCAGAATGATGTCACATTCCCAACACAGAATACGAGCAATCACTGAAGATTGTGAGATGCCAGGTGCTGGTGGCTCATGCCTGTAATCCTAGCTACTCAGGAGGCTGAAATATGAGGCTCTCTGTTCCAACCTAATCTCAGCAGACAAATCCAAGAGACCCTTATCTCCAACAAAACAGCAAAAAGCAAGAAGTGGAGGTATGGCTCAAGTGGTAGAGTACCAGCCTTGAGTAGAAAAAAATAATCAAGAGAGCATGGCCCCAAATTCAAGCCCCACTACTGGCACAAGAAAGAAAAGAAAAAGATCACCAGGCATCATGTTGCTAGGGGCAATGAAAGACCTACCTGCCTTTTGCACAACTTCTCTCTACAGCACCCCCAGGCTCACAGGTACTGACCCGCAGTTAAATATGTTCAAGTGCAAAACAACCCAAGCTAAGAAATGAAAATGTGGTGGTGGGTACTGATTCCACATAGACTTCAAATGACACAAATAGATCATTCGCAAGTGACTGTTGATTGGTATGTGGGGCAGCTTCAGGTTTAAAATGTTCCAGGTAAGAACTAGAGCACAGATCGTTTCCAAGAGAGGCCTGTGTGGAATAGAGGTGAGGGAGACAGTGGGTGAATGCAGAGGGCAACTCTATTTGGGTTTGTTTTTGGCCAGTCCTGGGCTTGGACTCAGGGCCTGAGCACTGTCCCTGGTTTCTTTTTGCTCAAGGTGTTAGGTCCTCTCCCTGAGGGCTCCATGTAGATGCCCCCACCTCATTAAGTCTCCACCCAGTTACCTGGGTAACCTGCAGACCTGGAGGCAGTTACCTTCCCTTTCCCTGAGGTCACCTCCTAATCCACCTGGCCACACCCCTTGCCCCTGCCCTAGATATAAGGCAGGGCTGGGTGGGGGTCGCTCTCTCTCTCTCCCTTCTCGCCAGCCATGGATCATCTTGGCCACAGGCCAGCAGTTCGGTAATAAACTTTCTTTCCTGCCTGAATACCACGTGGTGTTCTCCTTTACCGGCTACCTACTTTAAAAACCTAACAGTTAGCACTCTTCCACTTGAGCCACAGCACCACTTCTGGCTATTTTCTGTATATGTGGTGCTGAGGAATTGAACCCAGGGCTTCATGTATACGAGGCAAGCACTCTTGCCACTAGACCATATCCCCAGCCCGGAGTTAACTCTATTTGAAGAGGGAGGAGAAGAGACTCACAGCGGGAAGCTGGAGAAGGGCAGGCAGAGAGGAGAGTGCTATAACTTGATAGTCAACATGAAAAGGTTGTTCCCAGCACCACATATATAGAAAATGGCCAGAAGTGGCGCTGTGGCTCAAGTGGCAGAGTGCTAGCCTTGAGCAAAAAGAAGTCAGGGACAGTGCTCAGGCCCTGAGTCCAAGGCCCAGGACTGGCAAAAAAAAAAAAAAAAAAGAAAAAAGAAAAGTTTTTTTTTGTGTGTGTATCAGTCCTGAGCCTTGAACTCAGGGCCTGGGTGCTGTTCCTGAGATTTGTTTTTACTCAGGCTAGTACTCTACCACTTGAGTCACAGCATTAATTTTGGCTTTTGTTGCTTAATTGAAGAGAAGAGTCTCACAGACTGGTCTGGCTTTGAGCCACGATCTCAGCTTCCTGAGAGCTAGGATTATAGGCATGAGACACCAATCCCTGGGCAAATGTTGTTCTCATTTGTAATGAGAACTCTAAAGAAGCTACATGAATGCGGTTTTATCCATTGGGAGGAATGGCACTGATCCAATGTGCTATTCTGACTTTGACTCTCCTCCTGAAGCACTAAGTGCATGTGATCTGAAGGGGAGGGTCCATCCTGCTCCTACTAGAGGCCTCACGCTCTGTGCACAGAGCAAGGCCCTCTTCACAGGCTTGCCAGACTCCACTGGAAACTTGTCCCCAGGCATGAGCATGCCTATGCAATGTCCTGGGACACTCGCCTGCACCACCTCCTTCCTACCCAAAGTCTTCAGTCAGGTGGAGTCCAGCCTGCACAATCCCAGCACCCAGACAGCCACAGCAGTCAGGAGGCCAGAGCAACTGCAGGCTGGCCTTTCTCTGTTCCAGTTGCCTAGTCATCTGGTTGACAGCTCACAGCTTTAACAGAGCTCAAGGGCTGCCTTTTAGATATGGGGACTATTTTCACAGGAGGCATAAAAGATATTTCTGCAAACAGGGTGAGTTAGGCCATGGAGCTCATACACTGAGTCTCAGAACTCAAGTTTCTTGCCTTCCTGTTGTTTAAAGAACAACATAGACAAAGACACATCTGCCCAACTTCTGTCCAAAGAGCCACTTTCAGGCTCCAGCACAAAGCTACCCACCCATGTGGGCCTGGTGTTGGTGGCTCATTCCTGCAATTCTAACTATTCAGTCTGAAGCTTTTCTGCCCATGAGACTCTATGTCTAGTTAGTGGGCAAAAAGAATTAGAGGTATGACTCAAATGGTAGAGCACCAGCCTTTATTGAAAAAGCTGAATGTGTGGCCTTGAGATAAAATCCAAGTACTGGCCTTATTTCACAGGAACAAAACATCAGGAGCTTTTACCTGAAGGGGCAGAATCAAATGAAGGATGAAGTTGTATGCACTGTTCATGTAAAGGTAATGGTGAGATAAATAATACTCATATATATTATTTAGACAAATATTTCTACATACTTGCTCTCACACACACAAAAAGATAGAACAAGTAAGTTAGTCATAAGAGCAATAAGTAAGTCATGGAACCAATTTCAAGAAAGACAAGTTCTGCTTTGGCAGAAGGCATGAAAATGCATGCACTTGAAATCAATTGGCTATGAAAGAATTAGCATCTAGTAAGTCTAGTTAGAACTAGAATTCAATGCAATGTAAAGTTTCAAAAATTGAGCAGCAACTTTAGTTAGAATAAAAATATTTGTACTTCTGACTGACATCGCAAACTGTCACCTAATAAATGTGCATTCATTAAAAAATTAATTTAAATGCTCTTATATATGGAACATTTTTATTGTTTCCATCCCCTCTGAAGTAAGACCAAAAGAAATAAAGAGAAATTTGAGAACATTTTTTTATGATGTGGGTGGGGAAGACAAAAGAAAAACCTTCTGTCTTCGGCTTCACGGGTCGTCCAACAAAAGGCAGAAGCCCACAGTCTGCTCTGCCACCCTGTGACAGTCCAGCATCCCTACTTGCAGTCTTGGGAGTCAAGGCCAGCCATGTTGGATCTACATCCCCTCCATGGCCCTCAAATGGAATGGCCACTGAAAGAATTCTCCCAGCACATCACAGAAAACCAGAGATCTGGATAGTCTCATGGCTCCATCATGGAAATGAAATTGTGGTTGCTGACCAAAAAAACAAAACAAAACAAAAACCCTCACCTGCATTGACCATGAAATCAAACATCCCCAGACATTGCCACATCAAACAGAAGGATCTGTCTCAGGCATCCGGCCGTCTGTCTCCCAGCCTCCCTGAGGCTTTGGGAAGTATTTGGAGTGGCGGGTGCTGTGGACAAACCTGACTTTCAATCCTCTGTCGTCCTCCTAGCCTTCCTTCTCTTATCACAGCTTGTTAGCTCTGAGAGCTAGCGAATGAGAAGCTCCCGTCTGACTGCCTTGGCAAGTTTACAGCATGGTTGGGTTCCCCATTGAGTGAAGGCACACCTTGAATTGTCCACTGCCAGGTGGCCTGCCCAGCACGGGAGTCACCTGCTGTCACCCTCTGCACCCCAAGTCCCTGTGAAGATGGTGGATCCAGAAGGAACTGTTTGGGACTGATTCTTTCCATGTAGGAAGATGGTGGAGACAACCATATAATGAGTGGTGTTTATATCTTGGAGCTGAAGGGAAGCCATTTCATCACTGCAAACATTTTCCAGAGCCCAGTTCTACTAGCCAGTGACTCCGAGGAGAAAGGATGAAGAAGCCAAGTTGGCTAGGACGTCGAGAGGCCCCTGATGGAAGTGTTCATGGGGTTATGATGTGAGGAGTCTAGGACATGACAGACTTGGTGCACAGAGCTCTGGAGGAGATTCCAGGGTACTGACCTGTGGGCGTGAGCAGGGTTGGGGTCAGCAGGAAGACCAGCTGGTTGGACTGAAGCCTCCTCTGTCATCAGCCCACCATCAAGCATGCAACCAGTGTCATGGCCCAATGTACAGGTGCCACCTCCATTGTGTCAAAGCAAACAGTGTGTGCGTGGTCTGAAGGTGCCTTTCACCCACTGAGCCCTGGCCTCTTCCTCTCCTCCCTACATACCCAGAAGGCCAATCAAGGAAGCTAAGCCCAGGATGGTACAGGAGGCCTGGAGGGCTTCTGACCATAGGCCTTAAATCTTACTTGTGCCCATCTCAGTAGGCACCAGGGAAGGTTGGAAAGACCTTGTACTTGGGTATGAGTGCAATGTCACAGCTTTGCTTTAAGTCTGTTTCACCCCTACAGGTCCTGAGCGTGTCCTTCCTTCCTTCCTTCCTTCCTTCCTTCCTTCCTTCCTTCCTTCCTTCCTTCCTTCCTTCCTTCCTTCCTTCCTTCCTTCCTTCCTGCCTTCCTGCCTTCCTGCCTTCCACACTCCCTGCTGGCCTTTTCTTATCCCTAGCTACCAGTATGGCCAAACTGCCAACATCCTCACCAACACATATACACACATGTGCATACATGTACACACACACGCACACACACACACACACACACACACAGTCTACCTCCTCACCTAAGCTTCATGTCCCCTGTGACTTTCCCTGGTGAGCCTTCCATGATACATTCCTATAGGACCAATGTAAGAACAGGCTTCCTGAGGCTGGTGTGACTTATGCGGGCCTCTGGTTTAACACAGACATCCATCCTGGAGTGAGATTGCCTCACTCAGGAAGAAGCAGCTCTCGACCTCAACATTCAGGGTCTCTCCTGCGTTGATGCACACCTAGCCTATTGCAAACCTTCTGGCTGACAAAAAGGAATTGCTGTCAGGCTGTTCTCCACCAGTGAGCCTCATGGAGGAAACTGGCACCACTTCCAGTCACTGAAGCCAGAGACTCACTCCTCTGGCTATGATCCAATCAGATCTGCTCCCCAAACCACCTTCTCTACCTCTTTCCGCCTCATCCTGAGATAGGCCAGGGAAAGTGATGGGCACTATGAGCTGAAAATCTTCTCTCTTTTCTTCCACCCATCACCTCACTGAGATAATGTCCTGGACATAACCCTCCACAGCCCAAACTCCCCTGTATATGACACAGCATCTAGTGTTAGTACCCCAACCTGCAAGGATGTTGTTATTCCCTCCACTGTCAGGGCATCTAGGCAGGACCTAAGATGTCCCCAGAAGTGACTTCTAGTAACAGACAACCCTGTGCCCTCACCCCAGTCCCCGGATAAGCATGATTTCTGAGTCTACCATATAGTAAAAGGCTTTGCGAAGAACAAGACCTACAATCCTTAGTACAGCTGCAAGGCCCTCCAAGGCCTCCTTTCTGACCCCCTCACCAGCTGGGTCCCCCACCCACCTATGCATCCACCACTGCACACCCTTCCTTCCTGGGGTGTTGTCTGTAGAACAGCCCCAGGAATGACACCAATGCTACTTTGTTGCTTGGTGTTCACTTCTCTGAACTCTTGCTCCCCATCTTTCCAGACTAAATATAAATTCTAAATATAAATCCTTCATCTTTTGCCCCCACATTCAACTTTCCAAAGCTAGATTACTCAAAATTAATCAGTCATTCAATTGTTTAAGTAAACACACCAATAGGATTCTAAAGCCAGAAAGGTCTCAGTAAGGAATAAATGTCTGGATTCCTAAATTCAGGGTCAGCATAGCCACCAGCATTGGTTGACTTCCTTGCTTGTTCTTTCTCTGTGATTTTGAATACTTGTCAACTTGTCAGAATTGACAATTCTAGGTCCTCAGAAAGGTTTGTACATCAGGATTTCGACCTGAAGTCTCTTTTTGCTTGTTCCGGAGAGTTCCATTTGGAGATGGCGAATTGCACTACCCCGGTGCCTACCCAGGGCACCTAGGGGTGCCTACCCCCCCACCCCATGGCAGCCTTCTCCCACGCCAAGCACTTCCCAGCTCCAGATGCATGTGATGGGCACTGAGAGGTTGCAGGAGTGGCATCACAAGGCTGGACTTGAGGCCTCCCACACAGAGATGGTGCAGTCCTAAGACCTAGATTGCACTTATTCAAGAAAAATCTACAGCAAATACCACTGGCTCATACCTGAAAATCCTAGCAACTTGAGAGGCTGAGATTGGGCAGGAGGAGATTTGATGCCAGCACAGGCTAAAAGGTTCATGAGACCTCTTTTCAGTCCCTAGCTAGGCACCTTGACACATGCCTGCCATTATCCTAAGCTGGGGGGTGCAGGGTGGATGACAATGGGAGAGCTCTGGTTCCAGGACAGCCCAGACAGAACAATCTGTGAGATTTCTTCGCCACTGAGGAAAACTGAATGTAGTGGTTCATGTCAATGATTCCAGGAACAATGGGAAGGCTATATGTAGGCTGATCTTGGCTCAGCTGTCTTCCCCCAGCTGTCGGGGAGAAGCTAGATCCTATCCTTAAAATATCCAGTGAAAAATAAGGCTGGAGGTGTGGGTCAGTGGTATCACTCCAGTCAAGAAAGTATGAGGCCCTGAGTTCAAATCTCAGGACCACCAAGAACAAATAAATAAAAAGGAAAATAATTTTAAAATGTTACTGATCCTTGACAGGTTAGGTTTCTTAATTATGTTAATGAATCCTGAGTATTTGCAACATGTTGAAGATTTGAATAAGAATGCTGAGGGAAAGAAATTCTTGTACCAACTGGAATCATAATTGTGCTGTGTGCCACCAAAGACGTTTGTGTCAAGTTCAACATCCATGCATGGCTAACAGCATCATCAGAGGACAGCATCTATTCACACAGCCAGAGCAGCTCTAACCCAGGTTTCAGACCTATGTCTGCCATGGAACCGATGCTAGCTGCTTTCCTGGAGTAAATGCTTTAAAGGAAAGGCAGGGCATCATTATTTCTCATCATGTAACTCTGCATGTCTCATGTGAATATAGCAGGTCCACTGTCATTGAATACTTGGCCACTCTCTGTAATTATCTCTCACTAGGTAAAGTCATTGCACAGCTATAGCCCACAGCCTTTAGGCTCAGCCATCAGTCGATAACTTCTCTGTTCCCATTCGTCACCTGCCTGTTGGGGATAGTAGGCCTGAATAAATCTCTGCCCTTTTTCATTTCTCTTTCTTCTTGTACTAAGGATTTTCTTTTAATGTCCAGGGCAAAACCAAGCTCTGGATAAAACATTTCACACACATCTATACTCAAGCCACTTAGAAAGATGAACTCGATCCAGACAGAACAGCCTTCCTTGTTCACCCAGCAGTGCAGGCCTTGAGCAGAGTGAGGAGAAAGAGTCTTCTTAGCTGCACTGGTTGTACTCACTCAGTTCCAGGATGAATCATGAGCTGTAAATAACCACCTACAAGTTTCCTTCAGCATCATTTTCCCTCTGCAGCTGTTTTGAGGAAGAAGAAACCCAGAGTGTCCTGGAGAGAGATTTTAAAGCCAATCTAAAGAAATCTGTTCATTCTGCAGATAAGAGAAACCAGCCAGGAGAGGTCAACTGCTTTGCCCTACCCTTCTTTTCAGAGCAAAGTTGGAAACAAATGAATTTACAAGTTTGATTGTCTTTGTAAGCCCCAGTGCCTCCAATTACAGCCCAGAAAGCTCACTCCTGGGCAGGAAGTCTGGATGGAGGTGACAAGACCTCTTGGTTTTCTTCTCTGCTCACTACGCCATACAGCCTCATTTTATCACAGCAAAGCACATGTCATCTAAGGCTTAAACCATGTGTTTAAGTCTTACCTTTGGGGCTCAGACACCACAGTGAGACTCAGATGCACCCGCATTCCAATCATCATGACCACACGGTGTACTTAAACAATAGTCCCTATAAAAACAATCCAAATTCTGGCTCCTGCCTGTAATCCTAGCTACTTAGGAGGCTGAGCTCTGAGGATCATAGTCCAAAGCCAGCCCAGGTAGGAAAGACTGTTATGACCAACTATCCCACTCCCACCCCCCCCCCCCAAAAAAAGCCAGGCTTACAGCTGTAGCTCAAGTGGTAGCACACCAGCCTTAAGCTCTAACCTCAGTGCTGGGGCCCTAGTTCAAGCCCCAAGACCAGCATTAAACAAAAAGATCCACAAATCCCTACCCTAGCTGCCAGGAATACATGCAAAAGGAACATATATTCCTATGCTAAAGAAGGAGATATACTTGGTGGCTAAAATGATGGAGCTTTTCCTATTATCTGTTAATAATGTTCTTGAAAAACAAGCTAATGGGTATATAAATATATAAAAATTAACCCCCAAATTGACTCACCTGAAATTGATATAGCTAATTTATAAAGTACAACACAAGGTACCTTGAAGAACCAATGCATCAGTTTCTATCTTGAGCCTTTTATTTACTACAATGCAGAACATTTTACTTTTAGACCTCAGTGGGCTTTGTGTTGGCCGACATTTTCACTTGTTCAACACAAATAAAAAGTCAGGAGAATCACATGGGGCTGGTAATTAACAGTAAATTAGAGCAAATGTATAAACCGTTCATTTTTTAAGACATTAAATCAAATGGTCAGTAAATCCTTTCTTCATGTCTAATCATGATGGCATAGTCATATTCCCCAAATTGCACAGGACAGGAATCCTACAGAAACAGACACAATGTTCCATTGAATACAGAGGAGAGTCACAAATTATAGATGGCCTTTGGAAACTCATTGGATTTTCCCACCCTAAATAGTTCTGAGATTCAGAGAAATGGCTATTTCTCCGTATGTTGGTCAACAGCTTTCCCAAGTATCCCTTCATTCCCAATGCAGTTGACATGTCATCCAAACACCTCTTCCTTCATCCCAATGCCTGACGTCCAACCGTCACAGCCATCACACACAGGTATATAATTAGGAGACTTGCAATAAACCACTTGACTCTTTGGTTATACCCTAGTGACAATATGTATTGCTTGGCAACTAGCCAGTATGGGAAACAATATCGGTTAGGACTCAATAAAGTCTAATAGCCTCTCCCCTACTTTGCAGGCACCATTAGGGACTGTTACCCATGCCCTGTCATCTCTCCTGAGCCAACATGCCTTTCTTCAGAAGCATGAAATGTCTCCTGATAAATGTGTCTTTCTCCAAAGAAACACACGCCCTACTCAATTATAAGTCCTGACTCAAATGAAGGCAGGCAGGCAATTCAGACTTCTTAGAAAACTTCACTCCCAGATGACAAATGTATGTGAGGCGAAAGCCATCCACTGTGTCTGCATGCCACCTGATTAAATTAAAAGCACCTGCTGCATTTATACAATGTGTACATCTGATGGTCTACAGCTTGGGACCCTAGAAACAATACATGTTGTATAGCAAAAAATATACATATAACAATCCTCCTGTCATTTGTATAAATGATGAAATGCTTTTGAATATATCTATATATCTATATATGTACACATATATACTCTGTGTGTATGTGAGGTGTTGGGTGCACGCACAATGTAGTCCCTCGCTGGCTCTTCTGCTTCCATGTCAAGGACCCCAGGTTGCAAAGTCTCCATGCCTGGGACAGAGGTCACCGCTGAGGACAAAGGACTGGCTTGATGCACCTTCCCTTGTGAAGCACCAGGTTGGCTGGGCAGTGGCAGCCTGCGACACATGGCTTGCTGCAGGGACCGATCTCATTCCAGTTGTCGCAGGTCTTGACACAGCCAGGGCCACAGGTGTCATACACAGCACCATGCTTGCACTGGGTGGCTGCAAGAGAGGAAAGAAAGAAAGACATGGAGAATAGCCATGTTAATGCGCCCTCAGCCAGGGCCCATGGCTGCAGACTCCTGTCCATCAGTGCCCAAACCTTTCAACAGTGCAGGTTCATGTTTACATTTTAACAGGGAAACAATGAACAGCTAACACCCCTTAGATGCTCTTGGATTTGCCTACATCTATAAAAATAAACCCACAGATCTATATCCTAGGCCAGTGAACTCCAACATAGAAATAATGAAAGCTTTCCATTTCTGGGTAAGATAAACTATAAATTGATATGATTATATGCAATAGATTAAGGTTATTTAGTTATTGCAAATATCATGGAGTTAGTTAACCCCAAATAGTCCCTCTAGCTATTTAGCTGTGATACCTTAAAATATTTAATTCATTTAGCTACATCACTATTCAAATGTATGGTGCTGCACACATGGGGACCATTCCAAACAAGGCTACTGGAACGGTGTGACGTATTTTAATCTAAGTGATTATGTGCTGAGTGAATCCATTTGAGTCAAGTGAAAACCAAATCAGAAAAATCAGATAGGTTACTGGAGCCAGGGTGACAGCTGGCTGGGCCAGAGGATAGAAAAAGTGATCTGGGTGACAGACAAGTCATAGCCAATTTGTTATCTTTGCTAACTTAGAGCTGAAATGGTTTTTGACAGCATTCTCAGTGATCCTGACATTTCATATATAGATTTGTCAGAAAACAATAACAAGCATTCTGGAAGCTTCGTGACACGTAGACTTTTCCATCTGAGTTTCTTTCCTTGATAAATAAGGACACCTACCTGTCTCTGTTTTAACCAATTCCTTCTTGAAACCTGTAGGAATTTGGAGCAGGGACTCTCTATGAATGCCAGCAACACTGACATCAAACAAAACCAATGACAATGGCAGAGCCATCATCACGAGCTAAAACTTTTTATTGCAGGTTATGGTCTTTGCAAACCAATATGTGGCATAGAAATCACGTAATATATCATATGATATATTATAGTATCATATGATATTTACAGATAAAATTGGTTTCCAAGAAAACGGGCCTCCATTTCTATCTTTCAAATGATTGATTTAGAGTTACCACAAAGCATTGCTATTTGGCCATATTTATCTAATAGTAAGTTCATAAAACTGTACAATAAACTCCAGGAAGGCCCCTCTAATGCCAGTCACACTAGTTAAAAACTAACCAAATGAGAAACAAGGTCTTTGTTCAAAGATCACTCAATTACCCCTCATGAATTCATCCTTCCTTTTTAGAAAACAAAGCTGTACGAACGTAGAATTTTGGAAAGCATTTGAATAAAGCCAACCTTAAAATATGACCCTATAATTACCACAGTTCTCTATGGAGCTAAATTAAATACTGGTATATTTATCCCTGCCCTGGTTATTAACTAAACACCTGTTCTGAACGAAGAAGACACTTTGAAAGTGGAGACAGATGACACACTCATTTATCCAACCTGCCAACAGCAGAGTAAGTTCCTAATAGATGCTCACCAGTGAGTTCTCCTGGAACATCAACTGTAATCATACGGCATTCTATGTCTTGCTCACTCTCTAAACTGTCTGAGATGTCTTCTAAAGGTAACTTCCTATCTAAAACTATGCCTCTTGTTCTACCCCTCCCTGCTAGATTGCTTCTTTTCCCCAAATGTTCCTCACCATGGTATTGTGTT
The DNA here is from genome assembly GCF_023159225.1 of Perognathus longimembris pacificus. NCBI lineage: Eukaryota > Metazoa > Chordata > Mammalia > Rodentia > Heteromyidae > Perognathus > Perognathus longimembris. Next base: position 73,841,189 of record NC_063162.1, read on the forward strand.
TGTCCTCTGTCCTCTGACATTAAACTTCAAGCTTGTTGAGGAACAGAGGGGTTTGGGATCTGTCCCTATACCTTGAGCATTTAGAGAATCATTTTATGGTTGTTAAAGGGTGTTAGGATAGAAGCCAGCAATCAATACTTGCCCAGTAAATGATGGAATCATGGAGCAAACAATCACAGCCGAGAACTGGCCAGCTCTCCTTTGCCTCTGGAATCCACCCCACCTATATTTTGATCTGGTTATTTCTGAGAGAGGGTCTTGCTTTGCCCAAAGTTCTGACACAGAATTTGTTGCAGGGCCAAGTACAATGCAGCAGCTTGGTAAACGCCGGTTGGATGATGATGTCATTGCAATGGGGTCTCATCTGGCACTCCATTTCCCACTGGGTTCCATGTGACCGGTCTAAAGTTCATTTTCCACTCTGCTACCTCCTGACTGCCTTTCAGCTTCCTGGGCTCCAGGATACTTGCTGGGAACCCTTCCTGCGGGAAGAATTCTGCAGAGCCCTTCTAGTAGGAAGAACTTACCACAGTTTCCCCTCTCCCTCCTCCCTGACACTCTCACAATAAGGACACCTCCTGTGCCTTCTCCCCTGTCATCCTCAAACCTTTCTTCTAGCTCAACTATTCACATTTAATTTCTGCCTTAATCTTCTTTTCTTCTTTTGGTGCTGGTCCTGAGGCTTGAACTCAGGGCCTGGGTGCTGATCCTGAGCTTCTTTTTGCTCAAGGCTAGTGCTCTACCACTTGAGCCACAGATCCACTTCTGGCTTTTGGGGGTAGTTTACCAGAGATAAAGAGTTTCACGGACTTTCTTGGCCAAGCTGGCTTCGAACTATGATCCTCAGATCTCAGACTCTGAGAATCTAGGATTGCAGACACAAGCCACCAGCACCTCAACCTTTTTAATAGCAAGTTTTGATGCATTTTCTCACCTTTTACTGGTAGAGAACAGACTGGTATTAATGAGAAATTATTAGAGAAAAAAGAAGAAAAACCTCCCACAGTGTTTTCCTCCATTTCAACCCAGATTTCATCAGGAAATATCTACTGAGTATCTACTATGCTGGCCATTTCCTCTATCCTGAGATGTTCAATGTGAAGACGTCCAGGTGCAGGAGGCTAAATTTATAAACCAATAGGTGAAGCTGGCACACAAACAGATTGCAGACAAAGTATAAGATGCATCACTGCAGTGAGAACAGAACACAGAAGACAAGAAGAGACAAAGTGTTGACCTGTCATGGAGCTCTGGGGACAGATTGAGGAAGTCTCTGGAGAGCAAAGCCTACTAACATCCATGTGGGGTACTGGGGCCCTTGCTGCTTGGCTTGTATAGGCTCCCAGTTTCCACCTCCAGCACCACAAAAAAAAAAAGAAAGTAAGTAGAAATGTGTGGGGCAGATGATGAAAGGAAAAGCCTCTGGAGAACCAGGAGGGGATGCGGGTGAGGCAGGGCTGGTGATGGAATCAGGGCAAGTGCACCCTTGGCTTGACAGGTGGCAGAAGGGCACAGGCAGGTGATAGGAGGAGGGAGGGTGAGGGGTGACATAAAAGCAGAGACACAGGCAAGGGTGGAGGCCATGGTGAGTCCACTAGGCATGATCATGGGAGGCCTTGGAAGCCTTTAGGTAGAGGAGTGACATCACATTTGCCTTTGATTCAGCACAACTTTTAGGGGGAAAAATCACCTTTAAGTACTTATAAAAAAGGATTTCAAACCAACATGTTATTTTACGACTTCAGTGTCTCTTGGCCATAACTCCAATGACCCTACAAAGTAACCACTGGTTAGAGCCTTGTTCAACTCTGTGAATATACTTGTTTTCAAACTTAGAAGAAGCAAAAGATCATTTTAAAACCAAATGTGAGCTGGGCATGGGTGGTTCACACCTGTAATCCTAGCTACTCAGGAGGCTGAAATATGAGGATGACAGTTGAAAGCCACCCCAGGCAGGTAAGTCCCCAAGAGACTCTTATCATCAATAAACTAGCCAGAAGTGGTGCTGTGGCTCAGGTGGGAGAGCGCTAGCCTTGAGCACAAAGAGGCTGAGGGAAAGTGCCCAGACGCTGAGGTCAAGCCCCAGACCAGCAAAAACAAAACAAAACAAAACACAATGAATGTGAGCTGGTGCTGGTGGCTCACATCTATAATTCTATCTACTCAGGAAGTTGAGATCTGATGATCACAGTTCAAAGCCAGCCTGGGCAGGAAAGTCCATAAGACTTGTATCTCTAGTTAAACACACACACACACACACACACACACACACACACACGAGCCAAGAGTAGAGCTGTAGCTCAAGTGGTTGAGTGCTAGCCTTAAGTAAAAAAGCTCAGGAACAGTGCCCAGGCCACAAGTTCAAGTCACAGGACAAATACAAAAAATTTTAAAAAGTGACTTGGTTTGTACACATGTAATTTGAAAGGATTACATTTAGTTAAATCACTTTTCTTTTGTGCCAGTTCTGGAACTTGAACTCCAGACCTGGGTGCTGTGCCTCAGCTCCTTTAGCTCAAGGCTAATGCTCTACCATTTGAGCTACAGCACCACTTTGCACTTTTTCTGAGTACTCTATTGAGGATAAAATTCTCACAGACTTTCCTGCCTTGGTTGGCTTTGAACCATGATCCTCAGATCTTAGTCTCCCGAGCAGCTAGGATCATAGGCATGAGTCACTAGCATGTCCAGCTTTCAATCACCTTTTGAGTCAGATAATTTGGGAGTTTTGAGCCAAAGTGGTGAGGATGAGCAGGTGTGGAACGTCCAGACCCATTCATGCAGCTGCAGTGACCCTTGGAGATGTGACGTGTGAACTGCACACTACAGGAATGGAACTGAGCTGTTTCTGTGTCACTCCTCATCCTTCCCACATACACAACATGCTGATCCAAAGGTTCCAGTGCCCCACTTTATGCCCAAACTTAGGCAGGGGCATCCAGTCAACCAAGAAAGAGCCAAGAGTATAGAGGGCTAGTAGGTAGGGTAGAATGGCTGCAAGGAAGGATATAGAACCACTCGAAGGGTGTGGAGCTGAACAGCAAGAGAGGAAGACTGCTCACATGACCAGCAGATCACCCATGACACACAAAGCCCTGCTCTCCCAGTCCCTCTGCTGTCAATAAAATGGATTGCAGGCTGTGCAATGACAATTAGTGTCAGAGGCAGGCAGGTGGCAGGAATTCTGCTTGCTAAAGAATATAAGATTGGGGGCTGGGGATATAGCCTAGTGGCAAGAGTGCCTGCCTCAGATACACGAGGCCCTAGGTTCGATTCCCCAGCACCACATATACAGAAAACGGCCAGAAGCGGCGCTGTGGCTCAAGTGGCAGAGTGCTAGCCTTGAGCGGGAAGAAGCCAGGGACAGTGCTCAGGCCCTGAGTCCAAGGCCCAGGATTGGCAAAAAAAAAAAAAAAAAAAAGAATATAAGATTGTAACAAATTTACTGACTGCAGAAGGTACCAGGTCATGCCAACCAGGAACATGTAGATACATAAATAAATATATGTGTGTCTTTTTTTCCCTCACAATGATTTTGCTTTTCTATGTTTTCATCATGACTAAAACTACAAATTATGGTGCAAATTGACCAGGGTTTCACTCCTAGCTCCTTGCTTTCTAGATCTTTGCCTTTTAGCAAAATGCCAAGCTATTCTATGTCTAGTAGCAAAATATGGGATATACAGTGTTATCATATAGGTTATTATGGGCACAGGGTAAGATACAAAACAACAGAAAATGCTAATAGAGTCCCTGAGGAAGGAGACAATTAGGAAATGATAAACAGGAATAAAATGGTTATTGCTAACCTTTCATACATATTCGCAGTAGTCCCTATTGTATTGCATTGGGATTAGCAATTCCCAGTCTACATTAGAGTTGCATTAGTCCTTTTGACACAGTTAGTGGCCAGTAACATGTCAGTCATAATGATGGTGTTGATTCCAGGCTCGCCTTTCAAATGTCACCTGCTCAGAGTTTCATGCCTGGCTTCTTCCTTGTTCAACTTCCAAGATTTTTTACTCTGGGAAATGTCTCTTCTTGGTCTTACAGTAGCCTTAAAGCTGTCATGAGTCAAAGAATGTGGGAGCTAAAAAGTAAATAGGATTCTTGTGATCTCCAATAGTCTAGAAGAAACTGAATAAAACCATGGCTCTGTAAAATTTGTCTCCATGTACACACTGCCTGCCTGTGGAAGTCCATAATATGCACATGTGTTTGTGCATTTATGCATGTGCATATATGCACATGTGCATTGTTATACAAGTGTATGTGTGCACCTGTATGCATTTGTGTATGCCTGTGTGTGTGCATGCATATGTATCTTTGTGTGCACATGTGTGGATACAGTGTCCCCTAACTATACACTGATGGAGTCATCCTCCACACAGATGGCTTTGCTAATGTTGAGAGGTAAATGGGAGTTTTCAGAGGCTATATTCTTCTTCCATTAGAAAAGCAATTTAGGGGGCTGGGGATATGGCCTAGTGGCAAGAGTGCCTGCCTCGTATACATGAGGCCCTGGGTTCGATTCTCCAGCACCATATATGCAGAAAATGGCCAGAAGTGGCGCTGTGGCTCAAGTGGCAGAGTGCTAGCCTTGAGCAAGAAGAAGCCAGGGACAGTGCTCAGTCCCTGAGTCCAAGCCCCAGGACTGGCTAAAAAAAAAAAAAAAAAAAAAAAAAAGAAAAGCAATTTAGTTCCTAAGTGTGGGTCCCTGAAATAAGGATGTTGTGAAATGTGCTCCATCAGTGTGCACACTGAAAGGGTGCTGAGTGGAGGCTGGGAGGAGATGCTCACATATCCCTCTAGCACATTCCACCACAGGGCCACCCCAGCTAATAAGGGAGTAGAAATTGGCCAGTGCTCCATTGTACCAGAGTGGATGGAAGGCACCTGTCTCCACCTACTGTCTCACTTCCTGCTAGATTCAAAGGAAGGGGGACTCACAATGAAGTACAGGAGCTGGAGGTTTTCAAGATGGGCTGTGGGGTTCCTTCCCTCCTCTCCCACAAACATGGCCCTCACAGGGTTGACCCAGCATCCCCAACTTCCCTTCCCACTCACTTGCCTTATATCCCACAGCCTGTGCACACTTCATGTGAGCCACTTTATAACAGGTCAATATTGCTCCAACAAGAGCCCCTTCCCATGCAGGGGACAGCAGACCCTGACCCAGATCACACTTGGGCTGGCAGAAATGAGAGCAAAGTCCACAGGCTATCAGAGCCAGATCATAAGCTTGGATGGGTTTCTGAAGACACAACCTAGTCATTGCCCCTAAGGGAAACTGGAGAGCCCTGTGAGCTCTCCACACCTAAACACATCATCCTACTCTGCAGAGACAGCAGGCACACAATCGATGCCTTCAATTCTGGCTGCAGGTCAGAGGCACCTGGAAAGTTCTTCAAGGTATACAAAGCCCATAGAAGCAGGAAGGCTAACAGGACCTGGGCCTGGGCAAGGGTCCAGCAAGGATTTCAGCAGGCCAAGACCAACCAGGATAAGAAAACATGATAGTGACACTGTACAGAAATTCTTCCTGCCTGCTGAAGGATTTTTCCTTTAACCAATGGCCTCTCCTCTCTCTCACCAAAGAAGACCTACTAGAGCCAGAAGTGGCATGAACCGCCTTCTCTCCCGAGAGCTGGAGGAAAGCCCTCAGGTCTGTTGTAGAATTCTGAGAATCCCAGTCTCTTCACTCTTGGCCAAGCAAGTCCTTTGCACAGGGAAGTCCATTCAGTCATGTGACGTTCAAACTTAAGTGGCAGAAGTCACTGCCATTGACTGGGTGTCTCAGAGAAGTGGGACGTCCTGAGATGTGTCACGAGCATGTCACAAATGCTCCTACTTCAACATGCAGGATATCATCGTAAAATTCCAAAACACAACTGGACTCTCTCCCTTTTGCTGGTGTGTCCTGCCTATAGCTTGCTCCAGTCCTTATTTGTTTTGTTTTTTGTTGCTAGTCCTGGGGCGTGGTCTCAGGGCCTGAGCACTGTCCCTGGCTTCTTTTTGCTCAAGGCTAGCACTCTGCTACTTGAGCTACAGCACCACTTCTGACTTTTTCTGTATATGTGGTGCTGGGGAATCGAACCCAGGGCTTCATGTATACGAGTCAACCACTTTTGCCACTAGGCCATATTCCCAGCCCCCAGTCCTTCTTAAGTCTCTCATGGAGGTGACCATGATTGGTCCCCTTGTCTCCTCCAAGTCCATCCTCTGCATGAAGAGTCTTGCTCAAAACCCACCCAGGAGAGGCCTCCATTTCTTTTGGAATAAAAGCAGTCTATGCTCAAGCACCACCAGTTCACGTCCATAATCTTAGCTACTCAGAAGGCTGAGATCTGAGGAATGCAACTCCAAGCCAGCCTTGGCAGGAGTCCATGAGGCTCTCATCTCCGATTAATCACCCAAATGCCAGAAGCAGAGCTGTGGCTCAAGTGGTAGCACACCAGCCTTGAGTGAAAAAACAAAGCGACAATTCCCAGGCCTTGTGTTCAAGCCGCAGGAGTGGGGGCACACACCATCTGGCTCCTTTCCAAGGCCCACAAACGCCTGCACATTGTTGCTTTGGCTGCCATCTGGCCTTCCACTGTGCCCCACTTTTCACAGCCCACTGTGTCATACCCTGCTGGCCCCCATATAGTTAGGAAAGTGCACTTTCTCATTTGTACTACCTTGTGGCTACATGGACCACTTGTGCTGACTCTCCTCAGTCCTTCAGCAATGCTGAAATCCCCGCTCCTCATCCTCTAAGTAGTTATTCCTCCTCTCCATTTGTTCTCTGGATCTCTGCCCTATTTATTTCCTTTCTATACTTATCATAATTGGCAAGTGTTTATTATAGAGTTGTTGTGTTTTTTTTTGCTGGGGGGCAGGTCTGGTCTGCTGCCTCAATGACTGGGCCTCACTCCTGACAGGCCTCAAAGCACCCGCAGAGCCTACGCCAATGTCCAGGACTTAGTCACTTCACAGTAAATAGTTCCTGGATGAGCTAAGGCATGTGTTTTACAGATAAGACATAAGTTTTTTAACATGCCGGAGGACCAAGAACTAATCATCACTGTGGCAGAACTCTGGCTTTCAAAGGGAAGGTCACATTCTTCTAGAGTTGGCATGACAATCTCTAAAAAGCCATCAGATTCATCCTGAAAACCTTAAATGACTGTAACGTTCTTCAGCCTCCCTTGCTCCGTGCATCACCAAGCCACGCTGCAGGCTGGCAGTGCTAAGCATCCAGCTGGGAGCTGGAGGCCCGGGAGGATTTGGCAACAGTGGAAATCCTGAAATGGTTCAAATGTGCCTGTCACAAGCATTTCTCTTAAGTGCTGTCTGTCCTGCTTTGCCCCATGGGAAGTCCCTGTGTTTTATTAAGGTGCATTGAGTTAAGCCAACAGATGGAATTTGCTTTCATCCATGGCATGATGTGGCCATTCTGGGCGCCTCCCACGTGGCCATCAGGGCTGGCCATGAGCTTCTTACAATCATCCTCCAGCCCCCCTACCTGCACAGGTCTTCTGGGGCTCCCAGTGAACCCGGATGCCCTCTCTCTGGCAGGCCCGAGCATATGCCAGGAACGACTCACAGTAACAGTTCTTATGGACAGGACATTCACACATGTCTGTCAGGCAGGACCTGTGGGACAATAGAGAAAAGAGATCATACAAAAATATCACATCAACAAACCTCTGCAATGTGACTCTCACCAACTGCTGGGTGGATGGATGTGAAACCCTGATGGACCACTAAGGGTTGCTATCTTAGGCTGGAAAAGTAAGAATACTGTAACAATTCTGTACACTGTCTTATTACTGGATCATTCTGAGCAATGCAATATTAGGTATTCTTTCTTCTGCAACAGGACTGTTGGACCAGATGCATAGCAGTGACAATGTCCTATGATGTCCAGTGTGGCAGGCAGTAGCAGCTGTCTTATATGTGGTTACTGAGTACTTGGCACAGGGGTACTGCTGCCGAGAAGCTGAGTTCATTTCATGTTCCTTAACTTAGAAGCAAATAATTACCTTTCACCATGCCACCAAGCATGAAGAACACAGACAGAACTGACAGATCCACTGTGATATAACCAAACACGGAAGCAACGTGGTGAGAGTGTAAACCCTTATTGTTTTCTAAAAGTGCACCATTCACATTTCCTAGGCCTCCTTCTTTAGAACATAAGGTGACAAATTCCCAATAAAGCAAGCATCACAGGCCTCTAAGTTGACTGAGTGGTAAACAAGATAGAGTCAAGATCTCCATCGTTAAAATATGGTGATGCTGAGACAGAGCATAAATGGAATAGAAGTGTGTTTAAATGCAAACTAGCACATTTCCAACACATCCACAATAGACTCAATAATGACCTAACCCTGTAGATCATATCACACTTTAAAAAGTGCTCACCCGTGCAGTTTGCCAATGAATGGCAAATGAGGTGTATTACAGTTCCTGTCTTTTTAATGAAGGGATCATTTCGCAAATGAATAGATGGGCCCAGAGTTACACTTCTAAGTGGCAAACAGGCAAATCAAATCATCCTTTCTTACTTTGAGAGTTGTGATCTTTTTATTACACCATACTATAATCCTTGCCCTCCTCTTGGGGCGAATTTATTACCTTTACTGTCTAACACATTTTGAGTTGACATTTATGCACGAGGCACTGAAGGTTAATAAAACTGTCAAGTGTGGTGGCTCATGCTTGTAATCCCAGCTACTCCAGAGGCGGGGATTAGGAGGATCATGATTTGAAGCCAGTCCGGATTAAACACTTCTCAATTCACCACCTTAATCAATAATGTTAGATGTGGTGGTGTGTGTCCATTGAGCTACACAGGAAGTATAAAGAGGAGGACCACAGTTGAGACTGGCCTGGGCATAAAATGTGAGACTCTATCTCAAAAGAACAAGAGCAGTAAGAGCTGAGGTCATGGTTCAAGTGGTAGAGTTCCTAGAAAGAGTTCAAACCCCAGTTCTAAAGACGGGTGGACAGAAAGGAGGGAGGAAGGGAAGGAAGGAGGGAGAAAGAAATGGAGGGAGGGAGGAATGGTGGGAGGGAGGGAGGAAAGAATTGCCTTCCTCTCAGAATCCATTATAAGACTGGATACAGACTAGATAGGAATGAAGAGTCTGAGCAGCAACCAATGACGCTGACATGACTGATGTCTGGTGCCAACATGTTAGTGTTGTCTATCCACGTGGGACACGTTGCCCACAATCACAGAGAGCACTCACCTAGCTCGGGGTGTGTGTGTGGGGGGAGGGGGGCTGGTGCCCAACCACCTGCTCTGAATAAAACAGCAGGGATTAATCGTCCTTCATGGCACCTAAGAAGAGATCCCAACACAGGGACACAGATTGGAAATAAGAACAAAGACAAAGGGGTCAAGTGAGCTTCAACCTCAAGAGCCTGCTGAATGTCATTGTTGAGTATTGCTTACATCATAATAATCAGGAAAGAACAACTCGTCTCTCCTCGCTCTAGAAATCAAAGTTGTATTTCTGAATGCTTCCTCCCGTTTTCATTACAGAGCTCCTGTGAAGCCATGTTTCACAAAATGCAGCCAGGAACTGAGCACATGGAGCCGCCTCTACATTGATGGAGCCTCTGGATTCCAAAGGAAAGCCAAATTAATCTTGTCCTTAAAACACATCTACTCACACATTCCCATCATTTTGTGTCCACACACGCATCCCTACCAGCGCCGTGTTCACACAGGCATCCCCATCAGTGCCCTGTCCAAGCACACATCCCCACCAACGCCCTGTCCACACATGCTTCCCCACCAGCACCATGTCCATGCATGCATCCCCACCAGTGCAGTGTCCTTCCTTGTTGTTTTCATTTTCATTTCAGGGGAGAACACAGCCATCATCTCCAGGCTCAGACTGGACTACTCCATTTGTATTCTCTGCAGATTCTGACCACTGACCCCAGACTGACTTCACTTCCCCAGTAGGCTCTGGGCCCCACCTTCTCCCAGGTCCACAGGGCTTGGGGGTCCTTCCCAGGTACACAGCAATCACTACATGACATGGATGTCAGTGCATCCCCGGGCCTGGTCACATGATGTGGTCACATGGAAAAGGGCTGGCCTTCGTATGAGGGACTGTCACCCAGCTGGGAAGGCCATTTGTGATTCTGTAGGATTTCATGCACAGTAAACACGTAAAATGTAATTTGACTGAATGGTTTGTTAGAGAATATCCCCCCATTTAAAAAACAAAACAAAACTTGAGTTCCACTGGCTGCTTCTTGAAGCAATTTCTTCAATTTAAAAACAATTGTGGTTAGCTAAACCCAATTCCCTGAGACTCTGGAGACTGTTTAGGTATGCACTGAATAATCACCACATATCCACACTCTACCTTACCAACGGGTCTGGTTAGCAGCCAGCCCCCATAGTAAAAGCTGGGAAGATCTGAGCTTTTTGTATGACATGGCGCTCACGGAAAACAAGAGTTGAGAAAACAACAGTTGTCAAACCCAGGCATTTACTTGAGAGATTTGTACATCTTTTTTAAAGGCTTGAAAGACATATTAGGATTCTAAGATACTACTTTTTTCACTCATCAAGTTGATAACTTTTATACAAAATTGTAGCCAGTGTTTGTAGAAAGCTGAGAAGCCAATATATACCTTTAGCTGCAGGAAGGCTAAATCAGATGCTCTGAAGGTGAAGAATTTTACATGAAATGTGTCCATGGGTCTACATAAGCATGTGGCATGCATTGTTACTACTCCCTCAACAGACAGGGAAATGGATGCATGATGTCAAGAGATGTGCCTAAGGTCGCATGGCTGAGGAAGATCTAATGTAAAACCAGAACCATCGTCAAAATCCATATTCGGCTTGGTAATGGTAGCTCATGCCCATTAATCTAGATATTTGCAAGACTGAGATCAAGAGGATCATAGTTCAGGGCTAGCCTGGGTAAAAAGTTCATGAGATTCTGTCTCACCCCAGCTCTTCAAGAGGCTGGGATCAGGAGAGTTATGATTCCAGAACAATCTAGGCAGGAAAGTCTGTCCATCTCAATGGAAAAATCTAAGTGTGGTGGTGCATGACTGCCATAACTGCTACGACTGAAAGGGAGCCTAAAACATGAAGGATCGTGGGCCAAGCACAGCCTGGGAAGGAAATGCAGCCCTACTTAAAAAGTGTCCCAGGCCTCTAATCCTAGCTACTGAGCAAGTTGAGACATGGAAAATGGCAGTTCAAAGCCAGCCTCAGGAGAAAAAGTCCACAAGGCTCCATCTCCAAAATAACCAGGGAAAAGCAGGTCTGGAGGCACAGCTCAAGCACACAACTAGAGAACTAGCTCACAGAGCCAAGACTAGCTCACCAAGCCAAGGGAGCACAAGGCCCTGAGTTCAAGCCTGGTACTGGCAACAACAACAATAATAACAACAAGAACCAGCACAAAAAATGCTGGAGCCATGACTTGGTGGTAGAGCTGCTGTCTTACAAGTTCAAGCTCCAGTATCACCACCAACACAACAACAACAAAATCACAGTGACTATGTTAAAAACTCCAGTGCCACAATAACGACAACAAAATGACAGTGACTATGTTAATATATATATTTTTTGTTTTGTTTTGTTTTAGAACATTCCGGCAATCATCATAAATAATCCAAAGAAAGATTCTTGTTCTTTGAGAGGAAATTTTGTATTGAAGAAAACAGTAATCCATGTGGACAAAGACTTCAATTACAGGGATTTTCATCCCAATGAGATTTAAATTGAAAAAAGGAAGAAGGAAAGGAAGTAATCTAACTTCCCCAGTTAGACAAATTTAGGTGACTTGGCCATGAAACACTCCCGAGACATTATAATGCTGTTTTGGAAATGAATTCTGAAAATATGGGGAAATGTTCAGAAGGGATTAATTGGGAGGGGGGGAAGGGGAAGCTGGATAACAAAAATTCAACATTGTGTAATCACAGTCAGAAAACAAAACATAACTGAAAACAGATATGCTCAGATATGTGGCTCTATTTTTGATTTCCTGTAATGAACACAGCTACTTCTAAAAAGATAAATATCACAATTTTCAAGACAACATAAAAGAATAGCATGGTATGTTTTACCTTTTAAATACAGTAAGGAAATTTAAAATGGGGGGAAAGATAGCATCCATTTATAGGTCATAGTTTTTAAATAGTTCTCTTGCTCAGAGTTTCCATGGTCTCTTGTTGAAGGTCTCCTGACCCGGACTTGGAGTCAACTTGCTTTGTATTGCTCCTCCCACCTTCTCATGAGGGTGTCCCCACCCCCATCCACCCCACCCCCCACCCCCACCCCATGCACTTGACAGCCAGATGGACAGGACAGATAGTGGAATAATCGTGATTTTTCTAGTTACAAAGGAATTTATTAAGGGGAAAAATTAAAACCATCTTTTAAAAAACGCACTTCAAACTTCAAGAATGGAAAACAAAATTTTAAAAAGCCCTACGCTTATTCAACTGTTCAGTTTGTGTTAATCACACTTAATAATTCAATGTGAGGAACATCTAATTGATGACACATTGGAGAAGAATTTTTAGTTTCTAGAAGATTGTTTAATCAGCATGTGTTAATATGAATACATTGGATAAATGTATTTGTTTTATATAATAAATAACAAAATTGTAACTCTATTTAGTAGTAACCAAGATTGATGACTTTGGCGTCTATTTCTAGGTCACAATTATGGTCCTTTGCGTGTGGAAAAGGTAAAAAAATAGCCAGCCAAGCAGGTTGCAACAAACTGAGCTTGCCAGGATGGCTCTATAGGTAAAAAAACACTTGCCTACTCTGTTTTCTCTGCAAGAGAAATAATGAAATGAAGAAGGACTAGCCATGCCATTGCTTTAAAGTATACTTTCCAACACAGCTTTAGTGAATCTAGAGTTGTTTTTCAGGTTGACTTACTCTGATGACCTCTTGTTCCTGGCATGTGACCAGTAGCCAAGAGGTGTGTGGTTCACACAGATCTGCAGTGCACTGAGATGACGAGAACAAGCCAAGAGTGCCGGGGCAACTGCCTGCTGCCTTTAGTGTAGTGTAGAGTGTGTGTGTGTGTGTGTGTGTGTGTGTGTGTGTGTGTGTGTGTGTGTGTGTTTCAATGACTCAGCACAGAATCAGTATCTAAACCAACCTGTGGTTCAGTTGATCACAATTCCTCTGCAGGAGAGCCTTCAACACCCTTCTCTTCAATCGAGCTACCAACACCATCTCCTGCAAAGCTTGGAGAGGGCAACCACACATGACCATGTAAACTGGAATAAGTTCATAACAGAGAAATGAAATGATGGTCATTTCTGCAGTTGGATCAGCCATGCTTCACGTGGTCAGTGGACACTTTTAGCTAGAGACCCATGTTGATTGGTGGCAATTCAGGGTGCCTCACCCATAGCTCCTGGAACAGAGAGGCCTGAGTAGTGAGACTGGAATCAAGCTCACTCCTACTGTGGTCTGGATATCTAAAAGAAAAACCAAACTTCTTGGCATCAAATTCAATTCAAGGTCTCTAGCAAAGCAGAATCCAATCTACTTTTCTAAGTCTATCCTTTCCTTTCCTCTCAGTCTTGGACTAAGTCATAGGGCGTGTCCTAGCAACTGAACTTCGGGCTTCCTCCCATATTCCTACTCCTGCCTGTGCTGATGCAAACTACTCAGTGGTGCATGCCCATTGTTCCAAGAAAGGACAGTCACTCCCTACCAGGGCCCCTGTCTTCAACATCTGTGGTGTCACATAGAGCCTTTGAACCACAATCCACTTTGCCTATTTTGGACCCAAGGGCTGTGTCCAATCACCTTTGTCTTTGTTGGACCCAGGGGCTGTGTCTAATCACAGTAGCTGGGTAGATATCCAAGCCTGACGATGCCCTGGACCCTTTCATCCATAGCCATATAGAGTAGAAGGGTCCTGGTCATTAGCACACAGTTGTAGGATTTGGCAGTTGCACAGGGATATCAAAAGAGCCCAGCTCCCATTGCTGTCACCGGTCCCTGGTGGCCACCTCCTAACAAGGCCAAAGGAACTGCTGCTCACAGGAAAGCCCTGGATGAAGCTATTTTTGCAAGAATCTTCTTGGCTGTCGTTTTCATCTTGAACTTCTTGTGCTCCTCTCCTGCCTCCTAATGGAATGTTCAGTGTAATGGCTGTTGGGAAGGGACTCTGCCTCACTGCCATGATTCCAGCAAAGAACAGCCTCACTGTCACAAAGAAAGCCTGCCACTGGACATGTTGTTCAAAAGGCAAGCTTCCAATTCTGCTGAAATCCTCACATCAGCCCTGTCTGTGCTTCCTAGCAACAACAAACTCAAGTGGCTTTCCCTCTTTCTTTGGCACAAGGGTCACCACTGTCCCACACAGGCAAATATGGTTTGGAAAGACACATGTCTTAGCTATCAGGAATCTCCACTGCTGGAGAGCAGAAGGACAAGTCAGAAGAGATAACAGCCAATGCCACACGGGAGCCAGAAACCTAGAGCTCTGGATTTCCCTCTGTCACCAGAAAGGGTCTTTGTCTGGACTGTGCTTGTTAATCTAGATTTGCTTTCCTGAAAGTAGTGGCAAGAATCAGGCAGAAGTCAGTAGCAAGCAGAAGAGAACTAAGAAACACGTGTGGTGCAGCTTTCTTTGCTCTTCAGAACTGATGGGATCTTAGAAAGAAGTAAAGGCATCTTTGGCTTGTTGGTACCTGGGCATCCAGATGAAAAAGGAAAGGAGAGGATGGTAGAGTCCTGGCCAACTCAGTCAACTACTATGAGAGTGAAACTGTGTCCCTAGCATCTACCTGAAGTTGCAGAGAACCAATTTGAAGGAGCAGCCAAGGTAAGAAGGCCTCTCAGGGGCCCCATTATCCCCTAGGTAGCTGCCACCTCTCCTGTTCTAGAAACGTATAGATACCTGCACACGTTCCCTCTTACCCATCAACTGAGCACTCCAAGATGAAAATCAGGACCCATAGGTTCAATATTGGGAGCCCCAAGGCTGCCTCTCTGAGCCATCAATGATCCATCAATGACTTTTCTCAGGCCAGCTACACTTTGCCACTGCTGCCACATTTGTCCACTGTACTAAAAACTCAGTGGCAATATTCTGGGTTCTCAGGCTGCCTGGGGTTGACACACAGTAAAGCAAGCCTAGGCTTCTTGAATAGTTTGTGTACTTCCTGAACTTGATCAAGAGGACCAGAGTAGGAGGATACTGGAGTCCAGTCCAGCCTCTTTTCTGGTTGTAGACACCGATTCTCTCTCTTCCTCACCCTCAGAGTTCTACGTGTAGCCCACTCCTAAGTGAACAAAAGAAAACTCGTGGATCCCAGTTTACTCCAGGCAGGGGTCAAGGCACAAAGTCACACACATGGGCTCTGTCTAGAAAGAGACAGTGCAGGCACTGCAAGCCAAATGGCACACGGCCATCAGCTACTATGGGCAGGAAGCCAGTGCAGTGGCATTCCAGGGGTGTGGTGGGGTCCCAGAAGGCTTCACAGCAGAAGGCACATCATCTGGGGCTTGAGGATCTGAGGAATTTTGTAGAAAACAAGGAAAAGAACATTCCAGGCCAAGGGAGGAGCCCTATGAAAGGTCCAGAGCTTCCAGACCACTGCGTCTTAGGCCTGACGGTTGTGGGGTTTACTTCCCCATGGAAACAAATCAAAGCCACCAAGTGGGGACAGATAGCCCCACAGCCTCTTCCTGCAGGCTCAGAGGCACAAGGCCTCTCCTTCCCTGCAGGGAAGCATGGCAGGGGGATTTCTCTTTCTAGGGATTCATGCATTGTCATCACATCAACCTTAACTCTCAGCTCTGCTGCCTGAGAACTCTGTGGCCGAACCCTTCAGGCACCTGCCTGAGCGTCACTGTGTAGCCCCACACACTCACCTCCCTGCCTTCCATGTCCTCCCTCCACGAAACCCACCATTCCTCACCATGACGAGGGAGAGAGTCCATCAACAAAATTAAAAAGGGAAAAAACACATGGATAATTGTCAAAAGAGAACCTCTTCCTTGATTGCTTGGACACACACACACACACACACACACACATATGCATGATGTCACCCACACACATACACCCATATATATTCCACTAGCCTATATGCACTGTCCATGTATACTCTGTGATGATGACTTTAGATTGCTTTAGACTCTCCAGATATTGAACATGCTTGGTTTCTATTCCTAGGGGATGATGGCATTGTGTGCTCAGTGGAATCTAGCATGGCATTGTAGATACAAAAGTGTCCCTAGCCTCTGTTGTACTTTTAAAACTGTGGATTCTTTTTGTTATATGATGTAGGTGCAGGCAGTCCCAGAGCCCTCCTCTTAAAGGGAGCATTGCTTATGATTTTCTACCTACTTTAAAAGAAGCCGCACGTAGCAGCATTCAGGAGACAGATGACTTCAGCATTGACCAAACAATAGCATCTCTAGAATATTTCTTCCACAGCAAGGCTGCCTATGAGGCCACACAGTGACAGTTCCCTGGCCATGCCCAAACTTGAGTTTTCCTGTACCTAAGAGCATGTAGTGTTTTGTATTTCCCCAATGACTGAGGCTACAACTTTGGAGTGGCCCAAACCAGAGACTATACAGATTCACTATCCCTTCTCCAAAATGCTTGGGACAAGAAGTGTTTGGGATTTGAAATTTTTTTAACTCATTTTTTATTATCTTTGAATAGTTGTACAAAGAAGTTTCATTTCAGCATGTCAATTTATGAATATAATGCATCTTGGCCAGCGGCAATATTTTCAGAGTTTGAAATGTTTACATATACAAAATGAGATATTTGGGGGAATGGAACCCAAATCTAAACATGAAGTTAATTTGCTTCTTAATTTGCTCAGTCTGTTAACATATACTGTACACGTGCAGTATCGTCAGCGTGCAGGTGTTTTAGCTACAAACTACCACGTGAGGTCAAGTATGCAATTACTCACTGTGGTATCATACAAAGGCTCAAAAAGCTTCAGGTCTGGGAGCATTTCAGCTTGTGGACTTTTGATACAGGTGATATAGTTAGACTTTGAAAAATTTATACTTAGTGAAGTGAGCCAGACCCAAAGAAACATAAACTCTATGGTTTCACTCATTGGAAACAATTAGTACTTGTCTAGAATAGTCCTAGCAGAGGAGCACAACAGCTCAATAACAATGTACATATGATCACATAAGATGATCCTAAGCGAAATGGACTACAAGACTTGGAAATAAGTGGTTTAACACTGTCGTTATTTTCAACATACCATCTGAAATTATGCTGCCTTTTTTCTTTTGTCTTTCTTCCCCATGGTTTTACCCCTGATGTCACTGTAACTGATTTTTGGTACCTGGGTATTCTATGTACATTTATCAGAACTAGGGAAGGGAAGGGGAACATCAAAATGGGGAGACAAAAGGCAAAAGGCAAACCAAAGTAACAGCAATACTTATAAGACAATATGCTATAAACCAACTATAAAACTTGGGTGAGGGTGGGGAGGGAACCAGGGCGGGAGGGGAAGAAAGTGAGAGAAAAACGAAGGAAGAGGTAACAAGTTTGGTAAGAAATGTACTCACTCCTTTCGAATGTAATTGTAACCCCTCTGTACATTACTTTGATAATAAAAAAATAATAATAAAAGAAATTCCCCAGTGAGAGGATGAGCAGTGTTTGCTCAAGTATGAAACATCGATTCCATAAGGAGCAGGCCCCCAATTAACAGACATTTGCTGGGTTGACAAGCTCCTGCAGATAATTCCTCATTATTTCAATTTGGGCCAGTCTTAGCAGCGCCAGGCAGGTCTTAACATTCTCACTAGTCAGCCAAGGAGAGGGAAGCCTGGTCACTACCGCCCTCTAGTGGCCATACGTTAAAGCGCAGGGTCCAGGTAAATTTGCTTCTAGACCTTTTCCTTTTGAGCCAGGCTGATAAAAAGCATACAAAGAAAGTCAGTTACTTTTCTCTTAAGCACATGTTCACTGTGAAATAAGTAGAAGGTGGGTGGACTGGATCCCTGGAGCCCCAGAGCTGACCCCTGGTACCCACCCAGGTGGGAGTCTGAGAGACGCACCTCTGGCAAGGGTTCATTTTGCAAGGCTGTTGCATTGAGCACGAACTTTTGTTCATTTTAAAACACAAAATCCCAAGCACGAGATGATTTGGATGCCAACTGGTGACCTCCAGTGTGATTCACCTCTGCCCCTGTCTGTTGGAAGTTAGTCAGATTCCACTATAGACAGCTTTGTCCCTGAGACTGAACCTCACATCTGAAGTCAGTCCCCAACTCCAGGCTGTTCCATCTGGGCTTTGGATTGTGGCTCTAAATCCTTGCTCTGCTTGGTTTGTGGAGGGCAACTGACAGAGCTCAAGGAAACGCTTGTGTGGCCAAGTTCACCATGACTGACCCTACAGACTCAGGTAGCATGGAAATGACTAAGGGGTAAGATATGGGGAAGGAGGGCAGAACCTCCCTGCTCTCTCTGGGGCCACCTTCCAGAAATGTCCACATGCACAGCAGCTGGAGCTCTCAGCACTCTGACCTTGTACAGTTTTACAGGGATAAGATGGACCACTTTATTTACCCTCCGTGATCAACTTGCAGCTCTCCCCCCCTCTCCCAAAGTTTCCATCCTCCCTCCTGCTGGGGACTTCAGCCACTGTGGGGACAGGAGGCTGGGCCAGGGCACAGTCCTGGGTACAGGTTCTAAGGTAGCACTGTGAGTACAGAGCAGGGCGGTGAGAGCAGGTGCTTCATTAAATTTTGCTTCACTGATAGAGGCTGCTGGGAGGGAGGAGAAAGGAAGCCAGATGCATAGGTGTGAAAGGCCCTAAAATGTGACAACTGGATGTGTGTGTTGTGGTTTTAGACTCACGACCACTTCCCACCTCACTCCTCTGCCTGTAAAACCTCTCCCTCAGGATGCTCACATGTACCAGCTCCTACCAGCAACCCCTGAAGACAGGGGAGAAAAGTACCTCTAGCTCTTAATGGAGATGAAGGCAAGGAACCAGCAATGAAGAAATGAGGCCTCTGCTTCTGCCCAAGCTGAAGTTGGGGGGCATGGGTGTGGAGAAATGTGGCTCGTCACCCCTCCCTCAGTGCCTCTGAGCCCCAGCAGTGCCTCTGTGGGGCCTGGCTCCTGGTGGCACAACAGAGCCAGCACGGGTGGTGGCAGCTGTGGTGGCAGTGGTGGTGGGTGCCTCCAGGAATGGCAGCAATGGGCATTTGCCCCAGGGCTGTGGGAAATCTGTGTGGCTGAAGCCATACAGCCTGAAAGGCTGCCCCAGCCCTGCTTCAAAGGCTGGTCCTGCCGTAGGCCTTTTTCTCATTAAGCAGTGGATGACTGCCCAGTCCCACAAACAGGCAAAGGCACAAATCCTCCACCGTGAGCTTTTAGCAAAGGCTGTGGCGCTGGTGAACTCTCTCAGAGGCGGGGCCTCTGGGGAGGCATCTGCTGTATCTTCCAGGCTCCAGAAGAAAACAACACACACATCCAAACGCTACACAGTTGAGCCTTTTCACACCTATGCACTGCATAGCCTCCTCTGTTCCACAGTAACTCAGTCTGCTGGGCCCCAAGGGGGAGTTCCCAGCCCCAGGTCCTGTCTCTACACGACCCCTGGGGCCCAACAGGCCATTCAAATCACAGCAAAGGGATTTGCCACCAGTACTCCGAAAGCCAAATCATAAATCCAATGCTGCTTCCACACCCTCTGCTAGGATGGAGTGCCCAGGGGTGAGCCAGGGCCTTTGTTTCCACAGGCAATCTAGGAGACAGGCCCTGACACGTACCCAGAGACATCAAGCTCTGGTTAACATCATACCGTCCTCGAGTGGCAAAGTTGGTATTCAGAACCAGTCCAGCTCTCTCCCCTACAAGACACCACATTCTATGGCACATGGCCCGCCTCCCATCGGTCCCCCACGTCTCCTGGCTAAATCAGGTGGCCCAGTGGTGTTCTCAGGGAAGGTACTAGGATGGCCAGGCTAGGCCAAGCGGCTCCCACGCTGGCCCCTGGCTTCCTACATAGCCCTAACCACAGCCTGCAGCTGCTGCCTGCTTGTGACTGGGAACCTCACTCCATCTACCCACTGTGCCCTCTCATAGTCCCCAGCCTCAGGGCAGTTCCTGGTTTGAGAGAATATGTCCCTGGTTTCCAAATTCATTCATTAGAGATGTTTATATAATCAAGACCTCATGAAGTGCCCAGTAAAATGACCATAGGATTCAGATAGTTAAAAGACTCTATTCACCTTTAAGTAGTTGTAAAAGGAGTTTCAAACCTAACACATCATCTTATGAGTGCAATGATCAATGTCACACCTTCCATGGTTCCCCCATTTCTCCTCACCCCAGCCCTCCCCTGCCCATTCCATTTTCACATACGTACACTGAGTATGATGACTAGATTCAGCCTCCTGCTCTCTCTCAAATGGTTCTAAGATTTGCAGGAGGAGGTGATTCCTTCAGTAGGCTGGCAGAGGAGAAAAAAAAGAGGAGATACTGGGAAGGGAAAGCAGGAGAGAGAGACAGAAACAGACAGAGAGAGAAATGGAGAGAGAGAGACAGAGAGAGAGGAGAGAACACATGTGGGCACACAAGTGTGTGAGCATGCAGCATATGTGGGAGTATATGTGTATGCATGTATGTATACATGTGCATGAATAAATGTGTGTGCATGCAATGTGAGTATATGTGAGTGTAAATGTAAAGAAGACTTGAACGTATTTTGCAGCATGAAACAGAATCAGTCCAGAAGAGAATGCTGAAACTCAAGAGAAGAAGGGGTTAGGTAACTGGTAGGGTGAGAGCATGAGGAATCAGAGAGTGTGAGGGGAGAAGAACCATGGAGAAAGATGCCCTTCAATTCACCTCTAGCAGCTAGATCAAATTCCTGATAAAACCATAAAAAGCTCCTAGGCTTACACAAGGAATACAAAAGTAAATCTGAATAAAGAACATATTTTTAGCCAAGTGCTAGTGGCTCACATCTGTAATCCTAGCTACTCAGGAGATCTAACAGCCATGGTTAAAAGTTAGCCCAGATAGGAAAGTCCAAGAAATTCTTATCTCTAAGAAACTACTCCGAAAAATTCAGAAGTGACATTGTGGCTCAAGTGGTAGAGTGCCCAGACCTTGAGTTCAAGCCCCAGGACCAGCACCAGAAAAAAAAAATCTATCTGATAGACAGATAGATT
Organism: Perognathus longimembris pacificus; assembly: GCF_023159225.1. NCBI lineage: Eukaryota > Metazoa > Chordata > Mammalia > Rodentia > Heteromyidae > Perognathus > Perognathus longimembris. The sequence goes on from NC_063162.1 coordinate 73,862,379, forward strand.
TTTTTTTAACAGCAGAAGCAGGAAGAAAAATCAAAAGCAACTTGGAGACTGGTAGGTGAAGAAGGAAATCGGAGGTTCCCCGGCTGTTACCTAGCGACGCAGGGGACAGGATGGAAGCTCTCCTCAGATGCTGCCGCCATGTTTTCTAAAAAGCACAGGAATAAAACCAAAGCCTCGATGTGTCCTCGGGGATCCAGGTGAGGTGAACTCAAATAAAGCTAAGCCAGGGTTTTAATTAGGAGAGATTTGACAGAGAAATTGCCATAAGCTGCTTGGGAAAAAGAATAATAGAATAGGTTTGCTAGACTTTAATTTCATGATTCAAAACCAGTGATAGTTCATTTTGTACCCAAAGCAGAGGAGCTAAAATTTAGAAGCCAGGTTGGGGTTGGCACAGGGAGGGGAGGGGGTCATTAAGAATGTCTTTTACAGTGTTTTCTTCCTAAATCTTTTAACGGTCTCATTCTAGAGTAACAGTCTTAATAGCAATGATCATGGCAAACCACCTCAGTTTAGGATGGCCAGTGCTCAAACCGCATAATAGGCTGAAGACTCCATAAACAGTCACAGAACCATCAAATCATCAAGTCTTTAAAGACCTTGGAGAACATCCACTCCCTACAGGAATTCCTTTTATAACAGTGCTAACAGGTGGTCAGCCATCTGCAGCATGGCGTCAGGATAGGAGCTCAATAACTTTTAGGAATCAATCCTATGAAAGAGAACCACAGAGTTTGTCTCTCAGGAAGTTTCTTATATAGTAAGTGAAAATCATGTTCAGTAACTTCCTCCATTTGTTCTAATTCTCCCTTCTGGTGCATTGTGGAATTACCCCATGCCATTTCCATTTCCATAATGAATTTCTCTCTTGAGATCTATGATATGAACTAAAAATGATCCATTCAGATGTTAGAAATATGCCAATGTGGACAGCGTTTCATCTCCTGAGCCTCCATTTCCTTTGCATGGAGCAGCTAGAGGATGCAAGTCCACCAGGCATGGGCCTCCTTTCTCTTTACATTCTTCCAACAGCTCTCTCCTGAGCAAAGCCCGGTGCTTGCCTCCAAGGATGGGACAAAAAGGAATGAGACCGGGTCTGTTCCACGCCCACAGGTGCTCAGACAGATTGCAACAGAAGCAGGAGAAAAAGAGAGTTATAAAGCAGTGTGGTAGTACCAACAGAGTTCGTGGAAATTCTGAAAGTGGGGTTGGGGATGCGATAAGAAAATGGATGAAAGATTAAGTCTTACCCAGGCAAAAAGAAAGGATGGCCTTTTCCTAAAAAAAAATCTATCCACAAGACAATATATACTTTTTGAAATGCCCTGTGTTTCCTTTGAGGATTTCTAAGCAGCAGGTTTGAGGTGGGGGGGGGGGGCAAATACAGGAGAATGTACTGCAAGGTAAGCTGTGCTCAGGGAAGGGATTTTCTTGTATGACAGCCCATGGAACATGCTATCTTGAACAGGAAAGTTAAAGAAGAGAAAAATATAGTTAAGGAAAGCCAGCTGAGAAGAATGCATGGGATGGATGAACAAGGGCAGGTGGGTGTCCAGGAGGCAGCTGAAGACACCAGAGGAGCTTACAGGATGGGGAAGACACAGTGGGCCAGCCTTCACTTCCAGCAAACCAGTGAGAAGGTGAGAGGAGACACTGACGGTGGAGAGGAACAGAAGAGAGGATGCCTTTGTATGGACACATGAGGGTTTCTGGCAGGTTACCAGGCCATGGTACTCGGGGTTCTGAACCTGCCAGCCTCCAGGATCTTGGGAGACTCTAGTTATAGGAGCACACGCAGTTTCCAGGATGCAACTGCTTGGCATGGCTGCTTTGGAGTTACCAGAGTGGCGTCAGCCATAACCCAATGTGGTTCTGAGAAGTCACAGCCACAGAGAGACCTGAGCATGCCCACTGACGTCCTTCCATCTTCAGCCAGAAGAATAAACAGATTTTCATCCTCATAAACATTTACGGAAAAGCTATAAAAACAAATGCTGACAGCAGCCAATGAGTTTATGCTAGTTTTATTTTTCCTAATGTGCTACGATGAATCTTCCTTGAAGATTTATTATTGTTTTGCCTACCATGAAGTGGTAACTAAGTGTTTTTCCTAAATCAATTTAAAGGTTGCTTTGTTTTAGTGCTGCCTTCACAAATACCTCTGGGCTGTCTGTTGCCTTGTAATGGCTCAGTATGAGTTTGTTCAGTCAGTCCTAAAGTGCAATTGAAGCTTTTCTTAAAAAAAAAAAAAAGAAAATAGACTCTAATCTACTTTCTATGTCTCATCAGATATATAAAACTCTAGCATCACTAGATATATTGGGACATTTAATGATGCTATGAGGTTGATGATGGGTGTGATGCAGAACAAAAAGTGAGAAAGTGAGCAAAGTAAATCATCTGTATAAATAATGGTTAAGAGCCTTACGCTGGGGAAGAAAGTAGGTGGAAAGTGTGTGTGTTGCTGGGCGGGGGATAGGTTCAAAGGATTTTATGAAGGTCATCCACGCAAAAGTTCTAAGTTCTCATCTGTTTATTTCCAACTCTGGCACAGCACCCTTAGGACATAGCACCCAGCCTATGTATGTATGTATGTATGTATGTATCTATCTATCTATCTATCTATCTATCTATCTATCTATCATATTAGAGTTTGAACTCAAGGCCTTGCTTGAGCTTTGCTAGGCAGGAGTGTTATCTCTAGCCCCTTCTTGCTTTTAGGTATATTTTAAATAAGGTCTCACATTTTTTCCTGGGCCATCCTAGACCACAGTATTTCTATATATACTACCCAAACAGCTTAGGTGACAGGAACACCCTACCACACCTAGCTTTTTTATTAGTTGAGAAGGAGTCTTGCATATGTTTTGTCCAGGTGAGCTTAAAGTTGCGTTTCTCCTGATCTCTGCCTCCTAAGTAGCTAAGATCACAGTTGTGCACCATCAAGCCTGACTCCAGTACATACGTACGTACGTACGTACGCACGCACGCACACACACACACACACACACACACACACACACACACACACATAGTGCCCATGGCCTTGCATTTGTTTGGTTTGCTTGCTTTTGTGGCTGACACTTTGTCACTGAGCCAGCCTCCAGCCCTGCTTTTTTCTGTCTATTCTGGAGAGAGAGTCTTGTAGACTTTTCTGCCTAGGCTAGCTTTGAAATACAGTGTCTTCCAGACCTCAGCCTCATGAACAGCCAGGATTGTGGGCATGAGCGGCCAGTGCCCAGTAGTTAAATATTTTTGTGCAATCATTTTTTATAATAATAATTAATGAAACAAAAATTTCTTCATTCCCCAAATAGCAGCTAAATGTTCTTTTAAATGCATTGAACATATCATAACATTTTTCTAACAAAAGATTTCCAAAAATACCTCATAACATACAAAAATACAACCTAATAAAGTTCTGATCATGGACCACAAGGCCCTGAATAATCTAAGTTCTTAAGCTCTTCCTGCTCTGTAACTCCATCTCTATTTAGCTCCCCAGCAACCTGCTTTCCAACCAGGCTGCTTTTCCTTATCCATGTCAAGCACATTGCAGCTTCAGCCTGAACCAGTCTTTGAGGGTCAACAGAGAAGGTCTGAATCATTTGTTCCTTCTCAACTCCTAAACTCATCATTGTCCCCTGAGATGTTGTATTCTTGTTTATGATTTGACTATAAAATATCCTCCAAGGCACAGGTTTTACCTGTAAATCCCCAACCAGTCACACTATGTTGTAAGGTTGTGGAAACTTTAGGAAGTAGAGCTCAGATAGAGGAGTAGGGGAGGAACGTCTGTGAGGGTATCTTGTCATGGCTTCCTTCCCCTGTTTGTTCCCCTTCCTGTCTGCTATAATGTGAACAGATTTAAGAAGTAAAAGTAGTCATAAAAAGAGTGGTGATGCCATATTATTGTTTCTATAATAGAGATTAGAAAACTACATGGAGAGACAGCAGAATTATCAACTTCATTGAAAAGGGGACCATTGTTCCCCGACAGCCATTCTTGCAAGTGTTTTAAAGGCAGAAGAAAGGAAACTGAGAAATGACAGAATATCAGGAGAAAGATATGCCTTGAAATGATGCTACTCAATTAGGGAATCTTAGATGAATTTTTTATGAAGTTCCATATATATCAAGAGGGACCATGATCTCACCAAAACACAGCAAGGCCAGAGAAGATAAGAGAACTGCACATCATTTACAAACATAAGCTCTAATAAACAGAATCCAACAATATAGTAAATAACATAGCATAACCAAAGAGTATAGGTTAGGAATGTAAGGCTGGTTTGGTATCAAGGTTTTTAAAGATAATAGAGGAAATGATAGAGGAAAAAGTTACTGTATGTTTTTACATTAATGGGTCTAATATATTAGAAAATGAACTCAACGTTAATCTTAAATTATTCCAAATATGGTGGCACTAAAACAAAGAATGCTTCTGTAGTATTAGGAAGAGCTGTCTCTGTTGAAAGGGCCAGAATTATCTTTACTCATGAAAGAATAAAAGCATATTAGTAAATTCAAATAAAAGGAACCTTCTCAGTGTTATCCATAGCTTTAAAGAGATATCTTCTAAAATTACTCAAGAAAGCAAGGAATAAACATAGATTTTTTAGAAAGTAAAGAGCAGAATTTTAGTTGCTTACAAATGTTTTGTCTCTGAAAAACTTTGAGGGTAGGGGGTATCATCTGTAAAAATCCAAATGCCACAAATAACTGCTGAGGAGATTTTTTTTTTAAAGACACAATTCATAAAACCAACCAGGCAATATAGACTTTAGAGCTGAAGAACTCATAAAAAGCAAACAATAAATTATACTTCTAAGTCAGGTGCTGGAGGCTCACGCCTATAATTCTATCTACACAAGAGGCTTGATCTGCAGGATCACGATTCAAAGCTAGTGTGGACAGAAAAGTCTGTAAGATTATATTTTCAACTAACCAACTGAAGATGTGGCTCAAATGACAGAGTGTCAGTCAAGGTAGCAAGTCAAGTACAAGGCCCTGAGTTCAAAACCTGATATGAGGTGGGGGGAGAAGAGTTCTCCTGTAAACAGATAGTTCCTGGAGGAATACAGTAGATTTAAAAGCTTTAGATTACATAAATACTAAATATGACAGGATTCAGAATAGTAAATTGAAGAAAATAGTTTTAAGAAATCACTTTGACTGCACAACATCTGCATGAGGAGGTCAGGTTTATTCTACCCCACCCTGGCATGGAAAGGCAGGAAGGCTCATGGGTCCATGCCAGCCATCATGGCAGGGGAATGCACCAAGGGGCAATGGAGGAGGAGGAAGAGGAAGCCAATAGCGGCAGGAAAGGCCTGCCTGGTCTCAGTGATGGCTGAGGTAACCTAGGAAATGGGCATCAGATATGTTTGAGAGCTCACATCAACAAGAGTTGGGAATGGATTCACCATCTTAACATAAGGTTAAAAGTGACTTGTATTCTGAATACTTTTATATTCTAGCACTAAATTCTAGCATAAATATTTGAAAGAGAAGACATTAATTCTGCATTTTCCTAGAAAAGAGATTAAAGAATGTAGTTTCAACTCACAAGAAGTGGGCTTAAGGACAAAAATTTTAAAATATCTAACACAGACACTAACTAGATGGAAATTATTTTTAAATTCTCTCATTTATAATAATTAAAATGTGCCTATAAATCCACAAGTAAACCCAATGGATAGTAAAAGACAAAAAGTTACATTTGTTACATGATTAATTAAACAGCACTCTAAACATTCACACAATGAGACTAAAGGAGGATATTCTTAGGAAAGGGCCACAAGGGCTCAATAGCTATGTGCATATGACCATATAAAATGATGCTTATCAAAATGAACTCCAAGAAATGGAAACAAGAGGTTTTTTTGTTTGGATTGTGGGGCTTGAATCTGGGCCTGGATGCTGTCCCTGAGCTCTTCAGCTCAAGGCTAGCACCCTCAGCACCACTTCCAGTTTTCTGGTGGTTAACTGGAGATAAAAAGTCTCACAGACTTTCCTACCTGGGCTGGCTTTGAATCATGATCCTCAGGTGGCTGCCTCCTGAGTAGCTAGGATTACAGGTGTGAGCCACTGGCACCCAGCAACAAGAGGTGTTTGTTTGTTTTTTTAATTGTACTATTTGCAGTTATTTTTTTAATTCCTTTGATTTATTCCATTTTGTCACTGTTTTTTATTTCTGTACCCTTTGTCTTGTACACAAGTTTATCTGATTTGGGGAGGGGCAGAGGAAGCACAGAAATGGTGGGACAAAGGATGAACTGATTCAGCAGTGATACTAACTAGACAGCATGTTGGAAATGAACTATACTAATTGGGTGGGGGAAGGAAGGAGGGAGGGGGAAACTGGGAGAGAATAAGGGAGAGTGTAACACTGTTCAAAAGGAAATGTACTCATTACCTGACTTATTTAATGAAACTCCTTGGTACATCACCTATACAATAGAATTTTTTTTAAATTGCTTTCAAGTGAAAGAATAAGCGAGAGGAGAGAATATAAATGTGTTTCATTAATGGAGAAGAATAATGGAGAACTCTGGAGAAAGAGGACAATGGTAAAATGGTCTACAAATTTGTCTGGGACAGCATGAATCCACAGGGGCCTGAACTGTGATCCACCAGACAACAGAGTGATGTGAAGGTGGGGCCCTGCCATTCCCTCCACTGTTTTCCTGTCCCAAGTGCACCTGCAGATCCCCAGGTAGCTTTGTACCATGAGGCTGCCCAGGCCACGGCCCACAGAGATTCTGATGTATTTGGTGTAGGTATGGCCAGAACATCCCACCAGAACAGGAAGTTCAAGGTTGACCAGAACATCCCACCGGACCAGGAAGTTCAAGGCTGCCCAGAACATCCCACCTGAGCAGGAAGCTCAAGGCTGCCCAGAATGACTTCCAGGCAGCTATCCTCACCCCCAACAATTCTTGACTCATGGTCTAGATATTTCCTCCCATTGAGCACAGCTCTAAAATCCTAGTGCTGCTGCCCACGGACTGAACATGAAGCCTGTAATTCTCCACAGAATTCTCAATCACATTCAGTAAACTCCCATTTTTAGAACAAAAGAAGTAAGATACCGACTTTTAGACTCTTCTATAATCCAAATGCCTTTCTAACCTCCAAAGTGCTGAAAGTCCATTTAGTTTAATGATTTTCCTTCACTCTTCTGTATAAATAAAATGTGAAGGTCAAAATATAACCCTGCTTTCCTTAAATTTGCATTAAAATAACTTTATTTTTGAAATGCTTGTCGGTATGGTTGCAACCAAACTCTTTCAATTTCATCCTTCTAGGCAGTGTTCCATTAAAATAATGCATGCCATTAAAGGATGCAATATAAGAAATGATCTGATTCTTTTCTATGAATTCTAAGCAGAACAGTATGGTTTTCCCAGTACGCTGTGCACCAAGGACCAGGTAAAGGCTGAGAGAAGAAAAGGTATTATTTTAGACCCTTGATGAAAATCATTCCTAAGTAAACAGCCTAAATTCAGGAAAGATAATGAACAATTGGTCATTATTAGAACATTTGGGAACTACATTGTTTCCTCTCAAAGCCTTTTTAACACATATTTGTCCTGGGCTGGGAATATGGCCTAGTGGTAAAAGTGCTTGCCTCATATAGATGAAGCCCTGGGTTTGATTCCTCAGCACCCCATATATAGAAAAAGCCGGAAATGTCATTGTGTCTCAAGTGGTAGAGTGCTAGCCTTGAGCAAAATGAAGCCAGGGACAGTGCTCAGGCCGAGTCCAAGCCCCAGGACTGGCAAAAACAAACAAACAAATCAAACATATATTTGTCCTTCAACTGAAGATGACTGTTAAGCCAAAATTCTTGAATGAGGAAAAGAAGGAGCTAAGGGCAGCTACCAGGGCTGGGAGAAGGCTCTTGCTAGCACTTATTCCTTGCTGCTCCCTTGACTCTGCAGAGCTGGTGTCTACATAAGGGCTGGCCATCCAGTGAACCACTGACCTTAAGACAAACTAGCAGCCAGGGTGTCACCTACAGTGACCCCAAATCTACAGATCACATTCTGAGTCTGAACCTGATCTTGAAGGATTTGAATGTGTGTGGAAGTTTCTGGTCTACAACTTAAAAGTATAGTCTTTGCAGGAGTAGCTGATTCTACCAGGGAAAGGAAGAAATGAAAATTAGTATACTCCCATCTTTGGCTCCTGGAGCAGAACATTAGACCAGGGTACTAGGGCCCAGGAATCTGCATTCCACCCACCTCTCCAGGGAATTCCTGTGTACTGCAAACTTCAGGCATAGTTGTCTAAGACAGAATTCTGAGTCTCCTCACCTGCAGTGCACTGGCCTCAAAGAATAGGAAAGCACAAACCCAGGACACAAGCTTGACTACCAAGATGTAAAAGGAACAGAATAAACATCTGATTGAAGCTATTACCATCTGCATTTCTTTCTTTCTTTTTTATTTTTAATTTTTCAAATTCATACCATGTGCTAATACTGAAATATATTTGTATTTCTGTCATAAAATATATGTATGATGATATGAAACTTGTGTTCAAACAATCTCTTACATAAGGAAATAAACTTCAATTTAAGACATTTGGTGACTGGCAGTGGATTCTAATGACTTATGAGACCAATCATGTATTGAAATCAGCTTTGAGAGTTGTCACAAGCAATTTGCTTTTAGAAAAAGTTAAAGCAGGGGCTGGGGATATAGCCTAGTGGCAAGAGTGCCTGCCTCGGATACACGAGGCCCTAGGTTCGATTCCCCAGCACCACATATACAGAAAACGGCCAGAAGCGGCGCTGTGGCTCAAGTGGCAGAGTGCTAGCCTTGAGCGGGAAGAAGCCAGGGACAGTGCTCAGGCCCTGAGTCCAAGGCCCAGGACTGGCCAAAAAAAAAAAAAAAAGAAAAAGTTAAAGCAAGCAAATCTATAATTTTCTTATTCACAAATTATCAAAATTTGACTGAAAGTTACCAGTGTCATCATATTACCTTTAGACACTTAAACATCCTGCCATGTTTATCTATCAACCTTTATCCACTCAACCATCCATCCACCCATCCACCTAGCTATCAGTCACCACATTATTTACTTTGCCTATAGTTCTGATACTGAGACTAAAACAGTGACATAACAGATAAGGTCCTGCTGTATGTCACTTCCAAGCTGGGTCAACTCCTGATCACAGAGGATGAAGGCTGAAAGTAAAAGGACTGATAGAACTGGGGATAGTGAACATAGGAGAGACTTGGGACAGAACCCAGGGCCTGAGTTCAGGCCCGGTATTGGTACAAACAAAACAAAAACAACATAAAAGGGAAATGACATATATATATTTCTTAAGACTTAGTTCTTAGTTCTTAGGAATCGATCTTAAACCAGAACAGAGTCACTGACAAAAGTAGATTTGGATTGAAAACTTACAGCAAAGCTTACCTAAGAAAAATGACTCCCTAAATAAGTCTTTCTTGCTTAGTATCCATGATGAAAATTCTCAGGACTCCAGGAGAAAAGGGGAGAAGAATGCCAAGGATAAACCTCAAGAGAGAAAGACTCAAATGCAAGTCACTTGTCAAGCATAAATAAATCTGGGAAAAATGAAAGGAACTCACAGTTTGTAGTTAGTTATACACATGAAGACATGTATACAACAGAATATAAGAAAAACCAAAATATTAAAACTAAAAATATGAACTACTGGATATTAAATAATCCAAACTTTAGTTTATAATGAAATATTTCAAACAGAAAAGAACAGAGAGTAATATAACATATGGCAATGTAGCCAGAGCTCTGGATTAACAAAGGTTAATGTTTAGTTACATCGGTTGGGGTTACCAAAGAAAGAAAACATTAGAAGTACAGTAGAAATCTCTCTCTGACCTTTCCTGTCCTTATTTCCATTCTCCTTTTTTCTCTACAAAAACAAATGACTATGTGTGCGTGTGCGTGTGTGTGTGCGTGTGCGTGTGCATGTGCGTGTGTGTGTGTGTGTGTGTGTGTGTGTGTGTGTGTGTGTACCGGGCAGGTGCATTTATATGAAAGACAGACAGGGTCAGACCAGTTTCAAGCAATTTTCTCATACAATGGTGGCAGCTGGGCAAGATTCACAAGATTCACAGCATAGGCTCCGGGAAGAGTGAAAAGAGTGAAGAGCAGAACTCCCTCTTGTTGGAGAGAAGTCAGTCTTTCCCTATGAAGATTTTCAACTGATGACATGAGGCTCACTGCCATTACAGAGAATCATCTGTTTTTCTTAAAGCCTCCTAATTTAAATGTTACCATTATCTAAAATGCAACTGCACAGATACATCTAGAATAATACATGACCAAGTATCTGGATGATGGCTATTGCTCAGTCATCACAGACAGGTAACATGGTGATAGATCATTTGCCATTGCTGTGTCATTCATTCACCCTTCTACGCAGTAGATTTTCATTGAACACCAAATATATGCCAGGCATCGCTGCCTCCTCAGGCACCCAAGGTAATAATTTTACCTCAAAGCAGTAAATCCCAGATCAGCTGTCCTACCTGCTGAGAATCTGCTGTGAAATGGGGGAGTCAGGACCCCCCTTGGAGCAGGGAAGACCCTGAAAAAATACACATAAAGATGCAAATAGCATTAGTACTGTGTGTCCAGAGCATGGAGTGATTCCTTTTAAATGACCTTCTCTGACTCTAGACTTCACTTTGTTTTGTTTTAATGCAAATGGAACAGATGAGCTCAGGGCTTCCGTAGGAAAAATGAGGATTGGAAAAACCATCACAAAGCAATGTATGCAAGGGAGAAATTCCGTTCCCAGGGATTTTTCAGAGGTTTATGCTTAAGTCTTCAACTCATGAAATAAAGGTTCTGGAAAAGACTTTCTCATCTCCTCAGGAGTCCTGTACTTAATGCACAAGCCTGCATCTCACTATCCATCCAGCCTCCATCCTGCAGCCGAGCTGGCAAAACTCCTCCAGCCCAACCTTCTGTTTCTGGTGAAAAATGACTTTTGAAGCAAGTTTGGCTTATGCTATGCAAAACAAAAACAAAAACATACTTTCAAAGATTCACAGCTTCCAAGATATTAAGTAATAGCTGAGAAAAGGAAAAAAATAAAGATAAAGAGTAGTAAACAAGGCAATAATGACACTACAGTATAACATAGTTATCACAAAGATTCTGGGATTGGGAGGAAAATGTCATTATTCTCTGTCTCTGTCTCTCATTCTGATAGTATACATCAAATGTGATTATCAATGGAGCTGCTCACTTTCCTGATTCCTATCATTTAGGACCTTTTGATTGAGAAGGGGCTTGGGACAAAATATGGCACCCATCTGGGAAGCTGGGTTCAGTTCTTCAAATGTTAGAAGCCCTGGAGACAGCCTGAGGCCAAGGCAAGTTTATTCTTTAGACTCTGGGGCATCAAATAAAAATGGCTTAGAATACAGTTCTGTATTTACAGTGACCTAAGACTCTGAGGAAGTTTTCCCATAATGAGTGAAGCAATTAGATCTCTAGTGTAGCTGAAGCTGTGGCCTTTAACAATCATATGTCATTCCCCGAAACTTAAGGGTGGGGCAGAGAAGGCTTGACAGGGCCTGGATTTATACTGATTTTAAGACCCTGCCCCTCTAACATTCACTAATTGTCACAGAACTTTTTCCAGTAAGGAAGCATAATGACTTTGATATCCGAATTTCCTTTTTAAAGCTTTTTTTTCTTTATTATTAAAGTGAAGTACAGAGGAGTTACAGTTTCGTATGTAAGGCAGTAAATATATTTCTTATCCAACTTGTTACCTCCTCCCTCATTCCTTCCCCCTCCCCCTTTCCCTCTCCCCCCCATGAGTTGCACAGTTGGTTTATACCAAATGGTTTTGTAAGTATTATTTTTGGAGTGGTTAGTTTCTCAATTTTGATATTCCCTTTCCCTTTCCTAATTCTAATACACATATAGGCAGTATCCAGAGTACTAAGATCAGATACGGTGATAGCGGGGGTATAAAGTTTTTTAATCTTGATTGCTGGGCCAAGATAACTCTTAGTGTTGTTTTGTTCATTCTTGTTTGGATTTCTGGAAATCATACAAACAGACTGATCAAAGGACATGACAATCATTGTTTGGAAGCAAAGAAAATTTTTAAAAAATATTTGACTAAGAAAAAGTACTTAATTTCTAATGGTCTCAAATTCTCTCTTAACTCCCACAATTCTATATATCTAAAAGAAGCGTAGTTGAGTGATAAAGGAAAGTGAGTTGTGAAACATCAGTTACTATAGAGTCTTAGCTGAAAAGTTTTCTTTCTTTATAAATATAGGAATGAGTCGATGTGCTACATAAGACAAAGAAAAGACACATGGAAAAGTTATAACCCAATGGCAAAATCCTTACTCTGCTCCCTCCATCAAAAGGAGGAAGGTCACAGTCAGCCAACCACCTTCCCATCTGGCCATCCAACACTGTATTCCCTTCTGCTATTGTCTACTATTAAGCCATGTAACTAGAGTTGTGAACAATCTCAGCTACTTGAGAGGTGGAGATCAGAGGATGGAAGCCCAAGGCCAGACAAAGCCTCCTCTCCAAACTTCATCAGACTCCATAGCAATGAAATAGCTAAATGGGGCGGTATGCACCCATCACCCCAACCATGCTGAGAAGCAAAAGCAGGAGGGTCATAGTCCAGGCCAGCCTGGGCATAAAGTGAAATCTTATCTGGAAAAATAACCAAAGCAGAGAGAGCTGATGGAGCTGCTCAGGTAGCAGAACACCTGCCCAGCAAGTCCAAAAGTACAAAAGCCCTGAGTATAAACCCCAGTACTGCAAAAAAAAAAACAAAAAAAAAACAACACCATTATATTAAAAAATAATTAGCATCATTATTCACCATAGAAATACAAACTCAACCCATAATAAGATACCATTTCACACCCACTTAGGAGTCTAAAAACAGAGAAGCTCAAATCATGACAAATGTTGGCAAGTCTGTAGAGAAATCTTCCCTCACTCCATTGCCTTTTAGTACCTGAAGTATGTCTTGGTCCTTTCCACCTCAGGACCTTTACACTGGAGTTCTGTGCTGCCTTGCCAGGACCCATGTCCAGTCTTCTTCCCATTCCCTCCTCAGGGTGCTTTCCCATGGCCCAGACCACAGCAGGCCTCACACCTTTCCTTGTGACGCTGTACCTGTCACAGTTAGCAGAGACATTCACGTGTGTAGTGCTTCCTACCTTTCTCCTCCTGGAGCCAAGACTCTATTCCTTTGATCTTCCTATGCATATCAAGCCTTGGGAATAAACAGGTGCTCAGTGAGACTTCTGCATGAATGAATGAATGAATGAATGAATGAATGAGGGACTTGTGAATGGTCACTAAATAAATGAAACCAAGTTAGGAAGAACCTCTGTCCATCTGAGTAAGACCCCATAAATCAACAAACTGTGTGTTAACTCTGGATGGAGACACAGTCATGGACTGGTTCGCTGGCAAGTGCAGGGCACAGGTCAAAACTCAGGGCAGTGCAGGCTGGGCTGGCTGGAGTTGCAGCAGCACAATCGAGATCTAAACTCCTGGGAATGGAAGTAAGCCCCCCATGAAAACCACATGCAGATGCGGCTGCCTGCGGTACCGGTTACAAGAGGAAGCCACATGAAGACAGCCGTCTAAAAATGGAAACGCGGGGCTTGTGAAGCGGGAGTCATCTCCCCTTAGATTCAAAGCAGAAAGGCAATAAAAATGCCAATTGAGTGAGTAAATGCTGTCTGGATGAGAGATGACAGTCCACACACATTCTCGGGAGCAGCTGCACTTACAAAGCTCTGCAAGAAGAATCCAGCGGGGAAAGAGACAGCAATATGGCCGAGACTTGCATGGCAGCCTGGTGGATGGAGAAGGAGCCCTCCAGGAGGGGCCCTGTGGGAGATGCCACGGTCACAGCCACGCCCCACACCTACCATCATTCTGACCACTGAACAGGTGACCAGCCACCATGACCTGAGTAATTAGCACAAGATACTTTACACCAAGCTCATTACTGGAGGATAATGAAATAGCTAACACATACAAAACTCTTAGCATGCTCTCTGGGACACACAGAATTTAATGCATGTTAACTTTAACTGTTTTTATTAAGCCAAAGGTTTCATATTTCAGTATGCAACTTATTCCAAAGCCACAAACAGCATACTGAAAGAATTCTAAATGGTTAAAAAATATGTCACATATTATATATATATATATACATATATATATTCCAGCTGAATTAAGGATTTAAAATAAAGTAAGTGAGACTGTAAATGTGTTTGAAAAAATAATGTGTATTTTATATATCTAGAGACTTGTGAACCCCATATTAGCACAAATTCAAAGGGAAAATCCCATAAACCACAAAGAAAAATATATACATCTATATGGCTACCAAAAAAGGAACACTACATACAAGAATAACTACTGTAATCAAATAAATGCTAATAATAAAGCAGGATAATTTCCCACAGCACTGTAAGGTTGAGAAGGCTCATGGTTTCAATACCCCAGAATCCCCCAAAGTCAATGGAAATGATGAATACCATTAAAAGCAAGAAATCAATTTTTAACTGTCATTTTAGAAAAAAGGCCCTTTACTTTTAGGATTCTAGATATTTATTATATGATTTAAAAAATATTCTGTCAGCAAAGGTCATGAAACGATCCTGGTTACTGACATGTTGCTGGTTAACAATATACAATTGCCATTAGACTAGCCTATCTGGAGGCAGCTTAGAAATATATGATGCATAGATACGTACTATGCATATGTAGACATTTGTGCACTTATATGTACAAGAGGTTTCTTTTGTATGAAACTTCAGAAGAAGAGTTGCTAGGTGAGCTGGCAGGCAAAATTTAATATGTGCAGGGATATCTAGATAGAGATAAATAGATAGATAGATAGATAGATAGATAGATAGATAGATAGATAGATAGATTTCCACCTATACATACAAACACACACATATATATTTTTATGTATGTATATTCTTTTGAAAAATTCTTCTAAAGAAATGAAGATGAACACTACCTGACAATTGTGCCATTGCAATGATACTTCGAGTTATTAAAAAAACACTATAAATTTCAGCATTGATAGGATGCTAAAGTAGATCATCGCATCTATGTTCATATTGAGAATTAACATTCAAAATGTAACCCAGACACATAAGAAGCTCTCTTTCATGAAAATAAAAATTCAAATGAAGTATTAGATAGGCAGCTAACACAATACTACAGAAGAATATTATTAAATGGTGTATAAGAATGTAAATGGTTAAATGGTAAAAACAGGTGTCTACGGTGTGCACAGTCTGATCTAGCTTCTGTAGAAAGTGTGAGTGTGCACACATATGCATATATACCTTAAAATAATAAACTTAAGTTACTCTGATGAGGTGAGTTTTGCTTTTTCCATTGCTTGTATTTCCTACATTTCCTGTATCATACATAATATATGTATAACACATTTTTTGGAGCATACTGAACTTGCATTTTAACTTGCTAAATGGAAAAATCTTATAAACTCTTCCAAAAGTTTAATCATCAGATTTGTACAAAAGTTTCTACAGATTCTCTAAAACAATAGCTATGTGCATTCTTTAATAACCATTGAGATAATACAAGAATTTTCCTTGTTAATGAATAGCTCATTTCAGACTTGTCAGGAATTCCCTCAGTTCATAATTTCCCTGTAAGTTATTTTCTTTTCAGGGTCTACAAAGGCCTGTTAGAGTCGCATAGATTCCCCAGAAATCATTTATCATCTTCCTGTACCAGCTAAGATGCAGATTTACTCCACCTTGTTATTGGCCGATAAGATTTATTTTCCACAGACCACCCAACTGCGGTCCAAATGACTGTAACATTCAGACTGCGGTCAGTCAACAAAGTCTTTACAACCCAATTGGATCAAGAGCAAAATCCCCCTGATGGATTGTGCAGACAAACCATATTCATGGAAAGGGAACTGGGGGACAAATTAAAGGTGAACAAAGAGGTTGGTCTGGGGCCCTGAATAAGTAAATCCTTGGGTACAGCACCCCAGGACAAAAGCTCTACTGACAATCTAGAGACAAAAAATTATGCTACTGAGTCTCTAATTTCCCATTTGAAATTCTATGAAACAGCAGGAGATTCCATAAAGCTTTAAAAAAATAATAAAATGCTGTCTCTCTTCAATACTTTTTCCAGCAAGTTGTTAACAGGACCCAGTCCCTGAAAACTAATTTAAGCATCCATCTTTCTTATGGAAATCCCTGTCTTCCCTCTTATTGCTTTGCTTTCAAAGCAGATTCTTCCATTAGACTTAAAAACTACAGAACCAGGAGGACTTGCTCTCTCAAGAAACCCGAAGGGCAAAAGCAGTTGATCTTTGCACATTTTACATGCCTCTAAGGACTTATGCCTTCACCTCAATAAGACTGATGTCAAGTATTCCAGACCTAATTCTTCACACTTTTGTTTGATTGCTCAATCTAGACTGATTTCTCACTCAAATGATAAATTTTTTTAAATGACAAAGCAATCTGATTTGGATTAGGGAGAGTCATTTTGGGGCTAGGATCTAGCACCTCAGGCTTGTGTAGGAAACTTTCCTAGATTCAGTTCATTCCACATCTCTATGTGACATGGCAAAACCTTTCCACCTGAAACCCATTTTGTACAGATTCCCAAACATCACAGGAACATGCAGTATAGGAAGTCTGAAAGCACATACAACAGTGGTGAGGAAAGTAACCAACTGTCGTTCAACCCCACCAGCCAGCTGCTGTTCTCCTCATTACATCCTCTCCAGAACCCTCTGGAGATAGTGCCATCTGGTGCTAAACCTCAGTGCTCCACTAACCAAAGCAAACAGGACCTGCTCCACCATTCTCCTTTCTACCTTCCGTGCACCATAGATACATAGTGGGTTGGAGGGAGGATGGCACTGGAGCTGATTGCAGGAGCTGCAGCTTGGGATGGACAATCAGAGGCAATGTGGCCTTTGTGTTTCTAAAGCCAGGTATTCTTTGCCCATGAGAAGACCAATGATGCTAGAGCAAAGAGCTACGTCATGAGCAATGGTTAAACCTAAGAAAGTGAAATTTCCAAAGGCATCTCCTATGTGCTGACAGGCTCCGGCTCAATTGGATTAACAAAAATGAAGTTCTAAAACTAGGTTGGCAGCAGTATTTATCTTTTAAAAAAATAAATCAGTATAGATGGAAACAATGTCATCAGAAAACTCCTTTTCTCCATTTTTCAAGTCAAGATTTCTACACAAGTTACAGAGACATCCTAATAAACAATTGAAGAAGAGTGTTTCCTTAAGTTTAGGGGCAAAGGCAGGAGCAGACAGAGTCTCTTAAGTAAGACAGTCAATAGAAATCACATGCCCTGTACTCAACATACCATGATTCTTTCTAGCTTTTTAAAGGACACTGGCCTATAAAATCAGTGATCAAGAGAAGCCAATGAGGAAAATTAACTAGGAAACTGAGGACATATGAATGAAGCAATGTCTCAGGCCTGGTCCAGGGCTCCCAGAAGAAGCTGACTTCACTATGAAGAGAACCACATGATCGCGTTGCCATGGTTCCAGGGGCCTCATTGGTTGCCTTATCTCGGGTTACCATGCAAGGTTGTTCAAGCTATTAAGCCAAGTTTATTTCACTGCACTGAGTAAAGCCTCTGCCTCCACAGAAGACCCACCTGCTGGGGACCAGCACCACGAGAAATAGAGGGTCCTCACCCATCCCAGCACTGCTGAGAATAATGACACAGAACAGGCAGAGCCTCTGGTGTTTTTAATTCTGTACGAATCTTGCAAATCCAGATTGCAACCTGAACAGGGTTTTGTTTGTTTATTTCATGCTTGCTTGCTTTTATATGGTTATCTCTAACCTTAGCAACTGGCTATACATTTTTTTAATTAAAATGATTTGGTGAACATTGATCTTACTGCAAAATTTGTGAACTGTGAATAAAATATTTCATATAACATCTGCAAGTATGAGATAGTGTATTATGTGCTCTTTATAAAGAGATAGAAAATTTAAGCCATTTGAAATTGAGCCCAATAGTATGACAATGTGCTGTCATTTTAGGTCATCACACCAAACCTTCAGCCCCCCAAACTTTAAATGTGTACCAGATCCTATGTTGACTAAACTTTATGCCACATAGCTTCTACCATATAAGGGATCCAGCATGGAGGGCGTTACAAAAGATTCTGTTGGAAAAGCAATCATAGAACAGGGAGCTGCCCCAGCCTTACTGTGTAAAGAGTAGAACACAGCAGGGAAGAGAAAAACACCTGGGCCTTAGCTGGTATCATATTTCTATTACACTTCCGGGAGAAAAAAAACAACAACAACTAGATCTAAGTCCAAATTACATAACACTCCAAATGGCTTACTTAGCCAGTTGCTTCTGTTCCGGTTCAGTGTCTGCAGAGTGTCAGTCCGAGCTAGGCTCCCAAATTTGGCAGAAATGATAACGTCTGAGAGAATAGTGTTCTAATGTCCAGAGGCTGCAGTGACAAATTAGTTTGCAAATGCTACTCAGTTAATGAAGTGATTCAAACTGGCTTCTTCCGATCAAGATTAAGATGCTGTGTAAGATGAAAACAGTTACCAAACCCACTGCTGAGGAACTCTGGAAGCATGCACATGAGTGCGCGCGTACGTACACACCTACACACACACACACACACACACACATCTGTAAGGAAAATATTGATTCTTATCAAAATGGCTTAAGGAAAAGATTTATTCCATCAAGATTACCTCCTCTCCACCAAGCCAACTATTGAAAGCCCCCACCCAGCGCAAGGGCACCCCTGCTAGCAGATGTGAAAAATAAATGTGATAGGTCCCCACTGTGGCACCCAGGCCTCTAGCTGAGGATGTGGGATAAAGGCCAAGCACAAAAGGAATAGCAACAGAAGCCCTAAATCCAGATTTAAAGACCACCCATGAAGCCAGGGAGTAGATCAAGAACCCAATCAATTGTGCAGTCACTTTATCATTTATGCTATCGTTTGGATCTAAAATGTCCTCCATAGGCAGGTGAGTTCAACCGAGGCTTGGTCCACAGCATGCTAGCACCACTGGAAGGCAATGGAAACCTTAAGAGGTGGAGCCTAGTGGGAGGTTTTAGGCCATTGGAGTGGGCCTGGCAAGGGACACTGGTGTCCCTTCTGGTGTTTCATTCCCTCATGCACTCACCCTCCCTCCCTCCCTTCCCTTCTTGTACTCCCTCCCTTTTCCCTGCTCTCTGCTTTGCCTTCCTTATCCTCTCCCCAGATCCACAGAATGAACATATTCCTTTGCCTCGTGCTCCCACCATGATGTGCTGCCTCACCACAGATGCTCAATTGTGAGCCAAAATACACCTTCTTCTTAAGTTGACTACCACTCATGGCTTTAATGGAAACAATACTTATCAGTATAAGCTTAGAAAAAAAAAGTGAAGGATGAATCATTGGATAAGACATGGAGACATTCTGAGCTGAGTATGGAATGGCAGGAAAGATTTGAAGAGGTAAGAAAGAAGAGTCGGGAAAATGGCTCTGCAGTGTAACAGAGCCTGGTTCCCTCTGAGTCTGACAGTTTGGTGGGACAAGAAGCTTAAGAAACAAAGCTTGTTTGTTTTGGGGGGAGGGTTCTTGTTTTGTTTTGTATGAAATATTCAGGTAGGGATTATAGCAGACCTCAGAGTGCAAGCTGAAGGGTTTGGAGTTTGTCCTGCAAGTAAATAGAAATACTAGAGGCTTTTCATGAGGGGACCAAATGCCTTACTAGGCAGAGATTTAAGATTTGGGGGTGAAGACAGTGCTAAGGTTCAAATGTGTCTCCCAAAGTCATGTGTTGGAAGCATAATAGCTGATTGAAGAGAGCTAATGAGCAGTAATGAGATCAAGAGATGTCTGCCTTCCTGAACACACGGATGTCCTGGGGGCTGGGGAGCAGGGGTTGTCACTAATGTGACCTGCGTGGCTCTGTTGGCCTCTCACCCTTGCTCTTCATCACAGGAGGCTGCAGCGAGAACACTCTCTAATGCTGGGGACAACCTCCCGGAATGTGGGCTGAAAACACTTCTACTGCACACAGATTCCCAGTCTTGGATGGTCTGTGATAGTAGCACTGAACCAATGGAACAAAGGAGCTGCATTACAAAGCTAGGGGAGGTTATGGTGTAGAATGGGGTTGGGTGGAATGAGCACCTCAAACCATGCCCTGCATTGACAAAGGCACAGAGAGGAGGAGAACAACACAGGCTGGCCTGTATTTATATGCCAGAAATGCATCTCCATGCCTTACAGCCACTGTGTTACAGGGTTCTGGAAACTGTGTAGAGAGCAGCTCCTAACCATCACAGTTTGTAGACAAAGAAAGATGAGGGGGTGGGGGGAGGAGGATTCATACGGCCAGTCAACAGCAAGTGATAAGTGCATAGTTTATTATGTAAACCAATCAACTCCATGACTGATTAAAGAAGAAGCAAAAGGCAGATGGAACCAATTATGACTGATTCTGCTATCATGTGCCAAGCAAAAGAGATTAAAGAACTCTCCCAACAAAAACATGAACCCAGTTAGACACCAGTGGCTCATACCTGTAATCCTAGCTACTCACAAAGGCAGGAGACTCTGATCTCCTAAAATATAATCCACATCTTGAGTTTGCCCTCCATAGAGCTGCACTGAGGAGGAGATTCTGTTTGTTCTATTCAGGCTCTCGCTTGACAATAGCCTTGCACACCTCATCTTTAATCTTGTATCAGTCATGGCCATACCTTCTTGAGCACTGCTTTGCTGAAACCTGAAAATAGCACCTGGAAAACAGGCACTGAAGGATGGAACCCCAAAGGCCCAAAGCATCGATCCTGTGCCATTTCTCTCCCAGAGCCTGGGCCAATGTGGGAACACAGGGTTGTGAACTAATTGTTCCACTCACTCTGCCAATCCACCAGAGGCCAGTGGTGACATGGTCTCAGTGTTTCTCAGCTCCAGGACATGGCTGACTAGAGGGAAACAGTGTTCTTGGTCACAAGGGAATAACTTGTTCCCTTCTGGAATTGTGAAAAGCACATACCTACAATTGTATGCTACGTGGTTCCCTCAAGGTCTGAGTTAGAGGGACTAACTTCACCCTCATTGCAAACGCTTTCATTTGTCATCAGGAAATGAATTTGACTTCCAAGTCAAGGGTCCAATGGTCCATTCTCAGTGGGTCCAAACATCTCTGACTGTCCCTGGAGAGCAAACTTCATTTCCAAGACTGTGATTGGCTGTGGCAGGTCATCAGGTGCTTTAACTTTTCTTCCAGTTTCATCCCAAGGGAGGAGGAACAAACCCCAAACCCAGCCTGTGTTCTCAGACCTTCCTTAAGCCAGTCCAGAGAGACAGGAGTCTGCATGACTAGAGCAGCATGCTCACAAGCTATGGTGCTCACGGCTGGCTCTGCCCATGCAGAGGATGTGTTCAGAATTCATACAACACAACAGCCCTGACAGTTCCCATCAAACACTATCTGCCTCAGACAGAAATGCATCTGTGAAATGCTGGTCACAAAGGAGTGGCGTACTTCCATCACCCATGCTTACCAAGAACCAAGAACAAGGGACAATTGGCATATGGCACCACGGCCAGCCACCTCCACCCCTCACAGGCTGCCTTCCTACCCAGGAAGCACTTCCTAAGAAAGATAAATCCAGAAGGAAGACCATCAGCCAAAAGAAAGGAAATAAAGCTACACATATGTCTTAAGGGACCAAGCAGGAAATCTCACAGTCCCAGAAATGCACAAATCAGCTCTTTCCATTCACCTTCCTCAGCCAAAATGTGTGTGTAGATACACCCCACGCAGATCCATGAGGTTGGTGATGTCACGTGTCCTCTCCTACCCAGACAGTGGGTGGGGCGGGGGGGACACAAATGTGTCACACACAGTGGTCAGGAAGTTATGATTAAGTAGGACCATAATGTGAAGGGGCCTCCGCTCAGTACCACTCACTCGATTTCAATATAGACGTGGACTGGGTACTTGGTTGGGCTAACTCCTGTTTCGACTTCTCAGCAGTAGTTCTAGAAATTTCTAAAGGAAAAGGGAAAATGGTCCTGAGCATGGGAGGTAAGTTCTAGAGATCCTCAAAGCAAAGGAAGAAAGGGGAGGGGGGAGAGGGGAGGGGGGAAAGGACAGAAGGGAGAAGAAGAAAGGAAGGAAGGATCAAAGAAAAAAGGAAGGAAGGAAGGAAGGAAGGAAGGAAGGAAGGAAGGAAGGAAGGAAGGAAGGAAGAAACAAAGAAAGAAAGAAACAAAGAAAGAAAGAAAGAAAGAAAGAAAGAAAGAAAGAAAGAAAGAAAGAAAGAAAGAAAGAAAGAAAGAAAGAAGAGGGGGAGGGAGGGAGGGAGGGAGGGAGGGAGGGAGGGAGGGAGGGAGGGAGGGAAGAAGGGAAGGAGGGAGGAAGGGAGGGAGGGAGGGAGGGAATGAAGAAAGAAGGAAGGAAGAAAGAAGGAAGGAAGGAAGAGAAAGGAAGGAAGGGAGGGAGGGAGGGAAGAAGGAGGGAAGGAAGGGAGGGAGGGAGGGGGAGGGAGGGAGGGAGGGAGGGAGGGAGGGAGGGAGGGAAGGAAAATGCTGTCTGACAAATCCGAAGGCTAAAATATCCCATAATTCATGCCATGCAGCCAAAGTTAGAACTCAGATGAGCACAACTTGCTCACTGTGTCTTTGTTAAACATTTCCTCTGATTCCTTCTGACACATGGTGGGTGCTGGGCATGCTGGAAAGGGAGAGACATAAATATGAATGACAAATTGCCTCCTTCCTCAGGAGCTTTTCTCTCTTGGGGGCAGCTGTCATAGAGAGGAATAATGGTAGCCTATCCAAGGCCAAACAGAGTTAGTGCATAAAACAGAATAACCAAAGGGCTAAAGAGAAAGGATGAGAGGGAGGGGGACTCACCAATGTTAGCTGCGGGGTGGGGGGGGGGGGAAGTCTCCTAGAAAAGAAATGTTCCTCTGTTTGGGCTGAAACCCAGAGGCAGAGAAGGGTCAGCCCCAACAAAGGACACAAATGTAAGCAAAAGTACAAAATCATCCTTCATCAGAGAGCATGAGCAAATGCAGGGTTGCTGGAATGGCTGTAGTAAAATTGCGCAAACCTCAGAACAGACATTACAGCTAGGAGACGTGGTCTTGAAGAATGGATGACAGGTTGCTCTGCCCTGCTCACAGGAGGCAGGTTCTGGGCTTCCCCACTTGCCCCAGAAACACAGTTCAGAATGAGTTAGAGCTGAGAGGCAAGCTTGCTCTGGCAGAGACTCAGCCTGGAGATTCATGTTCTCCAAAGCCCCCAGGGGTCTCCCTTCCTGCACATCTGTACATTTGTAAACAGGTACCTTCCGGTCACACCTGCATTGAGATCAGACCTGCTTTTTCACTCCCCACCACCTTTTTTAAGAGAAGCTATTTAAAATGAAATAATGAGACATTATAAAGTACAAACCAGCGTACTTCCAATGTTTGTTCTCAAACAAAACCCTCGTGAAGGAGGAGGGGTAGACAGACGTGGCTGAGCTTCAAGTTTATACGAGAGGCGCTCACAGCTGAGACTTGGAAAGAGTTTTCAATCAGATGTAACTAGAAAGGAACTCAGGCTGGAGATCCAGAGGCACCAATTGGAGACGGATGAGTAATGGATGCCTCTCTCTATGAAATATGCACTTTCTAAACATGTGATTACGAGAAGCATTCGGGGTTGAGAGCAGAGATGGCAGTTCCACTTAGAACCCAATGCTGGGTGTCTCTGTAGCTGGGCGTTAATTGAATAGAAGAGTGCAATGGGCTCTCTCTCCATTACATCCATTCCACTGTCCTTCAAATCCCTTCCTCCTGACTCTAGAGTCCCACATCCTTTACCACCTGTGGGCCTGGTATCTGCCCTTTGTTGCCCTTCATCCTCCCCTCACTCCTCTGCTCTATGTGTGGCTTTCGTTATTCTTCACCTCTCCCTCCGAAATCTGTGTAAAAGCACTTCTCTTAGAGTTAATCATGGACATTCCCACCCCCTATTGCTTCTTTCAGGTCTCAAAGAGCCCCTCATCTGAGAGGCCTTCCTGGGCCACATTCCATAAAGCGGCCCTGGAGGCTCCAGGGCCAAGGAGGCCCCACCCTTCATCTCCCTCCATGCTTGGTTTTTCTCCACAGCATGTGAAATTAGCTGATATATGGCATATGTGTTTGCTTGTGGTCATTCATTCACATCGAGCCCCTAGGTCAGCAGAGTCCAAACATGTATTTCTGTGGGATCTCAGCCCCAGCCTGGGCCTACTGGCATGCACGCCTGGTAAAATAAGGGCTGTGTAGTCTCTATTCTGTGGACAAATGAATGCCCAGAAAAGCCACGGGAGAACACCTCTCTCCTGTTCTCTGTGTCTGTGGCTTAGCTGGGTTGAATGGTTTAAATCAGTGGTTCTTGAAGCCTGGTCCTCAGACCTGGGAAGCTGCGAATGGTTCTGCTGGCCTGGCAAGTCTGGGTGGACAGGAGTCTTGTCATGGGCCCTCAGGGGGAGCATAGTACCTGCGGGTTGCCACTCTCAGTGACGCTCAATTTTGTTCCTAACTGTGATGACTGATTTGAGGGTGGACACAAGACCCTGTGGGAAGTCACAAGAGTGTAAGACTTACTGAGGGACAGAAGACTCATCCACCCCAAATAATTTAACGTCACAACCATGCAAAACATGGAGGAGGGCTGAGGGCCGGCCTGACACCATGGCCAGTGAGGAGGACACACAGGCGAAGATGGAAGAAAGCACCAGCCTGCCTGCTCCCGTGAAACCTTGAATTGAGCCATAAGCACTGTGACATCCACGCCGGCTCTATTTGGTTACAGAGTCACACACTACATCTGCCTTCCTCCAAATGAGACACTCGGCGCATGTGCTTGTTCCAGAACATTCATTTTCACATGAGTGCATCCTCATTCGAGGATTATGAACCCATGTCTATTCGTCCCAACACTGCTAACAAAAATATCCACTGAGGAGGCAAAGAAAGAGGGCAGGAAGGAGAGAAGTGGGATTTCTTAAACCAGTCCCAACTAGTTTTTATTTAAGGGACCTCTAACATGCACTCAGAGAATAATGTCTTCAGACTCTCAGAAAAGACTTCTCCCTAAAGTTAAGGATCACTGAGTGATGGGCATTTGGTAACAGGCCAGGTCTGATGAGTTTCTCTACATTATTCTAGACCTACAACTTGAAGGCCATGCCTAGCCTTGACTTACCACATTTTCCAAGCAACAGTTTTTACTCTGCTTAGAGAACAACTATCAAACAAGTGGACACTACATCTTTATGCAAGCAAACAACCACTGTCTGCCAGCACTCTGTGAAGCACAGACTGATTAATAATTACTTGTGCCAACATTGACATCTGCAACTCTGTCAAATCATCCCAGATACACCAGTCCCCTGAACGTACTGGTCACCCCGGGTGACTGGTAAAGTGACTATAAGGGAGGAGCTTCTGATGGCTGAGACATGGCAGGCACACTGACCCTTCGTCCCATCACCCAGCATGAGCCTCCTCTAAGAAGAACTGCTAAGGCAAATGATTTCTGTGCCTCTGTCCCTGGGCTCCGGCTCAAGAAGAATTTCCTGTGCCCATGACATGCAGACTGCTTCAAAAACATACTCCAAACACCAATCTACATTCCACAGCTGCACCTTTAACAACTCTGACTGTGGATCCTTGGCCTTCTAACCTGTTCCCCCACAGAGAATTTTCCTACCAACTCACTGCTTCTGCCTCCAGCCCCAAACTCTGCAGCCTCTTTAGCCCTTCCGTGGCCTTCCCAACATGCTCTCACTGTGTGAAGTGTCATACGTGATCACGGACTCAGTATTCGTCATTAAGACTGGAATGAAAATACTAGTACTGCCAATGGCTCGGGGCTATCAAGAGCCATCCATCGGTAGTTCTTGGCAAATTAAAGCCAACAAAACAGCTGTAGCTTATAGATTTGTTGTTACTCAATAAGCTCTGACACCGTGGAAAGGCACCAGTGAGTTAGTATCTGTTTCTGATATTACTCACTCACAACATCTTGAGCATTATGTGAAAGAGAAATTGGTTTCTTTCTCTGGAAATTTCTAAAGCAGAAAAAAAAGTGTAAGTCTTTGAGCAGTCTCTAAAACCAAAAAGATTATTTTATGAAAGGGGAGAATGACTTAAAAGTATACAGCCTTAGGTTTAAGTACCCTGGTGCTATAGTAATATAGAACAGACAAAAAAAAACACACACACAAAAAAAAGAACATTTTTTGCAGGTGCTGGGGCTTGAACTCAGGACATGGAAGCTATTTCTGAGCTTTTTTACTTAACTCTAGCACTTGACTGCTTAAGTCACAGCTCCACTTCTGAAACAAAAATTTTATTTAGAGAAAGTCAGCCACATTGTATAGTTCTCTTTAAATGACCAGTAAGATAATAATCATTTATTTAACATCCAGCCATCAGAATTATTTCTCCCAGGAGCTGCACAGAAATTATGGTTGAAAGAAGTAAAGACTTCTCAAAAGAAGTCCTTTAGAATTAAAAGGAAATGTAGCATAGGAAACACTTGCCCACCTTAGAGAACACAGAAAACTTGGGGTCAGGGATGAGTTGCCAGGAAGAAGTGTTACCAGACTGTGGTGGCAATGGTCAACAAAAAGCTGGAGCTCTGGCCCAGGCAGGGGTGGTTTCAGATCCCGCCCGGCCTCTTTCTTGCCTGGTTACCAAAGGCAAAATATGATGGACTTCCTCACTCGTACAAAGGGAATCCTGTATTCAGACAAGCCTTGCTGCCAGGTACCCAGGGAGCAACTCTCCTCCAACAGTGCTGCCTACTCTTATCCACACTGCCAGGGTTAGTTGGCTTCCCAGAACCTAAAGCACCAAATATGCATTCAACAGTGGCTCGCACCTCCTCTTTTGAAGGCAGAGGACCTAGAGCTACACAGCTCTCCATTTCCAGCCAAGATCTCATCTTTCTTTCCCTGGACTGTTCTCAGTCTTTGCCATTTGGGTCAATAAATCCTCGAAGTGGCCAAGAAACTTCAGGTCAGTATCTGCTTAAGATCTTTCCTCTGGGGCTTTGATCATAAAGACAAAGTGAAGATTCTAATTTCCTGGCTTCCTTTTCATATGGAAAAGCTTTCATGGCTGGGAGCAGTCTTCTGGGCCACGTGCTCTAAGCAAGGCAAGCAGGGTAGGCGCATCTACCTTTGTGCTCACACATGATGGCTTGCTGGGTTTGCAGGGGAGAAGCGGTTCTGCTCACCTCCCTCCCCCCCCCCCAACACCAAAGGCTAGGTGAGTCAGTGGAGATCATAAAGAAGGGCCCTTTCATGTTAAAAGCAGGCTGAGCTCAAGGGTTGTCTCCTACTTCCTTGCAAAGCATTTACTCCTTGGCTCTCTGTGCCCATTGACCAGACTCTTGAAAATCTCCAACTGCAAAAGGAAGTGGAGTTTTATAGGCACATCCTGTGGATTGTTCTGGATGCTTGGGCCTGTGCTCCTAGCTCCCTTTGGGCCTCTCCAACCTACATCAGGGGAGAAGAGAAGGCATGGTGAGCTCTGCTTCTGAGCAGGATACACTGGACTCCCCTGTATCCAGCAACAAAGCCGAATTGTACCCAGGGTTCCCCCCTTCCTTGGCAGGCTCTGGAGTAATTAATCTACAAGCTACCAGGTGGTGCTGGCCCCTCTGCAGGAAGCACCTCAATAACACTGAAAACCTTCACTCTGGATCCATTCCAGCTTCACCAATGACCCAGTTTATCAAGCCCATTCCTTTCTCTGGTTGTGATCTTATAAACAAGGAAGCAGGAAAACCAGTATTATAGACAGACACACAGAGATGGTAAATACTAAACAGATAAACAGATAGAGATATATCTATGCCAAACACATAAAGAAGTTGAATCTGGACCTATACTTTAAATTGTAGACCAAGAATTACTACTATGGTTTGTTTACCTAAGCATAAATTTAGCTTCTAATCCACTTTTGTGGGGGTAAGGGTATCCTGGATGGGGAAGGGGGCACATTTACAGGACCTTGTACCTGCTAGGTAAATGCTCTATCACTTGAGTCATGTTTGTATTTTATTTTTGAAACAATGTCTCTCTACATTTGCCCAGTCTGACTTGCAATTGATGATGCTCCCATGTCCTCCTCCTGAGTAGCTGGGATTATAGGCTTTACCTCCAAACCCACTTACCCATGTATTTACCCTGTATTTCCATCTCACTTGAAGACATACTGAACAGGGACAAAAGAAACCAATGTCCTGCTAGGCAAATAAATGTCTTTATAGAAACAGCCTCAGATTATTAATTCCTGGACGACCCACAAGAAGTTGGACAGATGCTCCATGAGTGGTCCCAGGAAAGCTTCAGAAATGCAAATCTGCAAGCTCTTCCTAGACTCACCGAGTCAGCTGCATAGCTTATTCTGCTTTGTGCTAAAGTCTGAGACTCAACTACCTATCCACCTGCAAACAGCTACCTAGCCACCTGTACACCTAACAATTTATAGTAGGCAGAAGAAACACCCCTTGTTAGGGAATGAATAAGTGTTAAGTCAAAAGTCTGAGTTCCATGGAACCCCTGCTCAGCACAACCCACTCTCGTTTAAACACTAAATGTCCCTTGTGCCTGAGGAAGGCTGAGTTGTAAGGACTTGGCTTCTGCCATCACCTCCCATTCACGGCCTACAGACTCAGAGATGATGATGAACCCAGGAGAACCTTTCCTGCACAAGCCCGTGCAGGGCTCTCCCTGGTCTCCTCTGCTTTGCCCAAGTAGTCTTCCATGTATAGAATCCTTCCTCTTGCTTCTCCTACCCAGACCTCACTCCTCTTTTTGCCCAGCTAAGCTTTGGGCCTGGGAACAAACCTCCTCCAGGGAACTATGCCCCTGGTAAGCCATGGGTTCTCACAATACCCAGCCCACCCTCCATCAGAAACCATCTTCCTCCCTGGGGAAAACTCTCCCAGTTACTGTCCTTCCCATGTTCTACCTGCACCACCAGCTGTGAGTTGACAGCCTCCGTTTACCTCACTCAGCCCCCAGCCCACAGCACCTTGAGCAGGGCTTGGTGTCATTATTTATTCAATCAATCATGGCTACAAAGTAATCTAAGCACTTTTCTTTGCAAGAAGTACTATATACCCATTTTAATTCATTACTGAGTGATTTATTGACTTTTAGACATGAATAATTGACCATTCATCTAGCAAAGAGGTCTCTGAATGCAACAACAACAAAAAAGAATTTCTCAGTACTTTCTTTCTCAACAAAATTGCATACAATCAGGCCTTCTCTTTTCTCTCAAAGATACATGTACTGGTGACTCTCTGGTCACAGGTACTTACCATGATGCCCCTTCACACTTGACACATCAAGAGAGACCACAGGGCTGAATTCCGCACCTCCACATAAACCATGAACATGGGGACCCAGAAATGCGAAAGCGTCTGTCCCTCTTTCCCTTCTGAACAGCACCCATGGATTTAACCTGTGATTAGGAAATGCACAGACAGGGCTCCCAGACCTGCACAAGGCCCGCAGGCCTGCTCTGAGAAATACCAGCTGATTTCACTGAGTCACAAAGCTGCCACATCAAAGTCCTCAGCCTGTCTTCAGCCAGCCAGGAGAAGCCAGCCTGCACAAGGCTGTCTCTGCAGATGCCAGCCCTGGAGCTTTGGAATCTAAGCCATGTTGACCTCTACAGGCAGGCTAGAACCTTCGGCTCAGGGCTGTCCTCATGAGGACAGTTAAGACCTCGCCAGTACTACGGCAGGTGGATGTGAACTCTATGATCATTCTGTCCAAGAGTTCATCATTTAGCCTCATGAGAATCGCACGGATAAAGATATTATCTCTTCTAGTTCACATGGCAAAGTGCACATCCACAGAGGCCAGAAACCCTGGCCTGTGACCACTGTCACTTACTTGTTCCTTAACATCTTCCAGAAAGGATTTATGTTGGTTTACTAAACTACAGACAGAATAGTAGGAAGCGAAATTTAGGGAAAGGGAGAAATTGAAACCAGGTGTAAGATTTGTTTTCAAACAAAACTCAGGCCCTAACATTGTGTGCAGATGATAGAAATAGATCACACACTTTGCCTGAAGCTGTGTGACTATCACTGGAAAGATTTTTTTTTTTTTTTGTCAGTTTTGGGGCTTGAAGTCTGGGCCTGGGTGCTGTCCCTTAGCTCTTCAGCTCAATGCTAGTGCTCTACCACTTGAGCCACAGCACCACCTACAGTTTTACGGTGGTTAATTAGAGATCAGAGTCTCAAAGACTTTCCTTTCCGGCTGGCTTTGAACTGCAATCCTCAGATCTCAGCCTCCTGAGTAGCTAGGATTACAAGCGTGAGCCACCGGCGCCCTGCTGGAAAGATTTTTAAAAGTACAGCTCATGGCCTAAAGTTCCTGCACTTTTCTGTTAGGGGACAACTTTGGGTTTTCTTTGAGAATGGAGTACTTCATTTACATGCAAAATCAGATCATGCTAGTTTCTCCATCTAATGCAAAGGAAGTGTAGTAAGAGGAAGAAGCTACAGCATGAAGACATATATATCCTAACCCCTGTCACCCAACAACCTAGAGTTGTCAGGTAACCATTAAGTGATGCTTACCTTGCTGTTTAAGAAAACAAGGAACAATGATGTCAAAGTCAAAATGTGCAGACCTTCTTGCTTTTCTTGTACTCTGCAGTCTACTTGTAAGAGAAACAAATCAAGACACAATAACTTCTCCTCTTGGCCTCATTCTTGTCCAGCTCATTACACTCCAAGCTCATATCTATACATCTCACCTTGCAGAATTAGTTGTCCTTTCTCAGCCTTCCCATTCAGCTTAATCCTATTTGTTGAGTTAATTTATGAAGAGTATATTATGGAACTTCTAATTACTTCTCATGTAGTATCTGTTTTTTACTTTGTTTTGTTTTAGGAAAAAAATCTCAATTTAGGCACAAGACAGACACTCCTCCAAATGGTCTAAAAATGACCAAGTAAGGGACAGAAAACATTTCCTCAGGTCCAAGCAGCAGCTGGCCATAGTCATCCTGAATGCGAGCACCACACAAAGCTGGTTTCCACCTCAGCACATGGACCGACAGGGATGGCATGCAGCCGGCATGCCTGGCACAGTTCTGGACACAGCCCTGGTGGCCATGCAGTGGAGCCTCCCGCCATCCTCATTCACACGTGACCTACCCATTGAAGGCTTCCGCAGGTGAGATCTCACCTGCCCAATGGCAGCCTGGCTGCAAAGTGTATTTCACAACTGTGCCACACATCCTGGGTACCCATGACCATTAATTTCTAAAAGCCTCAGCCATGGCAGCTTTCTCCTTGGGCTCCTGTTCCCCACTGTGGGACCTACTGCTCCTCCTGACCTCTTCTCCTAGTCTTAGTGGGCTTCCTCACCCTCCCCTCCAAAGCACCTCCCCACCCCTTGTGGGTTCCACTAGCAGGAGAGCACCCCTTAGAGGCTCTCCCCAATCATCTAACACAAAGTCAACCATCCCTAGCTCCACCTGCCATACACCCTATTTTCTCCACTAAGTTCCTCCTAATTGGGAAAAGCCTTGTTTTCCATTACTTGCTATGAATTCTCTGAAGGAAGAGATTTATCTCTCCTCTTGGGTCTATATCTATCACAGTACCTGATGCAAAAATAGATGAAAGTTGTAAAAAAAAAAAAAAAAAAAAGGAATTCACTGAAGAATACATTCCTCCTCTGAAGCTCACGGATAAAGTGGGCCTTGTGAAAGCCTGTGTGGACAGTGGTGAAATCTGGCAGCACCCATGGCAGTCCTTGCCATGTCCTTAGACCAGGTGTTCCATCAAGCCAGCTGCTAAGGCCTAGACTGAGTCCCTTTACCGCTGGGTGCCCCCATTAACTCACACCAGCCTCATCTCCCAGGAGAGGGCTTTACATCCATAAGAAATGAAAACATAAAGAAGTTGTGCCATATTGTGTCCTGCTTACTAAGAAATAATCAAGAAGGTAGCCAGGAAAGATGGACCAAAATAATTGGTGTTTTACCTGCTGCAACAATTCTCATTCAAATCTGCCTGCAAGAACCTCATCTAAATTACATGTGGGAAGATAATTTTCTGAGGATAAGCACAGCAATGTTCTAAAATGTTTATGCTTAAAATAAACTCAGAGCAACAATCATAAAGTCTGATTGCAGTTGTATGTAGGCTGTATCTAGGAAGGTCACATGGTGAGGATTTAACCTTGAACAGAGACAGTCTGGCCTTGGCCAATGACTACTGAGAGGCAACCTTTCAGGCCCCTGAGGTCTTCTTAGCAGGGCCTGAAGGCTTTAATCAGGTGGGATTTAGGATGGAAGTCTGGGCTCCTGAGATCACAGTTACAGTCTCCAGAGAAAAGTATTAGCAGATTAATCTTCCAAGAGGGCTAGGCACCAGGAAGGAACAATCAAGTCCCAATAATCAACAAAGGTGTGAGCAAGATGCTCTGGTTGGAAAAATCCAATGAGTAACTCTAGCACTCCACGCTGTAGGCAGAGAATGGCAGAGGCTCAATGTTTGGACATCTACTTACTGGACTCTGCCCTGAGCCTTTCTTGTGATTTCAGTCCCTCCCTATATCCAACCCCATCAGGATGATGGCTTTGAATAATTGTGCACATTGTGGTTTAGGAGGTGTTGGGGGCCCCCAGAATCCCTGTGAGTAGTTGATATGAATTGTACTTTATAGAGAAAGTTGGCTCCCTGGACAGTAGATACAGAATTCCCACCACTTCTGGGCTAACCTATATATTAAGAGTAGTATCATTTTCATTGTTTCTCCTTCTTTAAAAGATAGTTTTCATCTGTTTCCAATAACAAAAACTACACGTGACAAGAATTTAGACTCTTAAGAAAATGGCGCACATACCTTTCTAAGTATGTATGTGTTTTTCTACCTTGGCTCAAAGAAAATGAAACTAACAAGAATGGCCCCTCAGACCCCTGGTACCTAGAATGTGCATTTTGACCTTTCCTGAAGGTGCTTTTCTTGATGGATCAAACTGGGAAGACTTCCTGAGCCTGAGGTAGGATTGTTGGCTCAGAGACAATACCCTGCACCACTTCTCTGCACCATGCTGTGTGGTAGGAGGGTGGAAAGGCAGCTGTCAGGAGCACATACACACAAAACAAACCTTTCTCAGGGAGCTCCAACACAACACTGGAGAAAGACAATAGCAGTGCAAGGCAGTTTATGTGTTCAATGATGACACACACCGTTGAGTAAAAAGCTGGAAAAAGCTACAGGCTCCAGGTAGAACTGAAGCTGGACTTTCAGCTTATATCAAGGCTGAAAAGAAGGCAGATCAGGAAACCAGGACAAGTACTTATACCCTGGAGCAGAAGGACCTGGTGTAGGAGCAGGGAATGAGGTACCTGGTACAGCAGAGACACCTACTGCACCTTGGTGTTTGTGAACTTTGATTACAGAGCTACAGATTCAGTGCTAACTCACCCCTCAAGCTAGATCTGGCAAAGGAAAAATTAGAAGTCACACAGAATGAATGTTTTATTTTATTTAGAACTCTGGGTCTAGGGGCATTTCTCAACAAGTCATCAAGAATCAAAATGGCTCAAGTGTGTTCTTTGAAGGGAAATTGATTTGGTTTTCATTATAGAATACACACAGACACATACACACATGCACACACACACGCGCACGCGCGCACGCGCGTGCAGGGTCTGTGCTCCTGGCTTATTCCTCTGGCTGACTTTACAATGAAGGATTAGTTTCTTTCAGGTGGAGTTCTGAGCTCTCTGTGGAAGGAGGCCCTTGGCAGCCTCTGGACCCCAGTACATCCAGCACCATTGTCCTGTTCTAGCATTTTTCTTCAGGACCTCCCATGGCCTACCTCCTAGTACCTCTGCAGGAAGGGACACATCTGTAAACCTACTGTCATCACCCCAATTCCTCACAGCTGTTAAAAAAAAATACTGCATGGAAAAAAAGACCATTTCCTAGACTGAGAATCCCCAGACACCTTCCTGAACTAACTGAACACGTGGGCAGGGTTTTAGCCTAGATGAATTACAGCCCATGGTGGAGCCAGCAGGAAGAAAGTGCCAACATGCCTGGGTCTGAGCAAGCCTAAGCTTTGCACTTCCCCTGCACTGTCCTGACTTGGGGTCTTGAATTTCTGGTAGGCTACAGTCACCCGGAAATAGATCCTCCCGTGTGTGTCTCTCCTCTGTAGTCCAGCAAAGCTAACAACTCCACAGACCCCAGGCACAGAGGGCTTTCTCCTTCTCCAGTCTGCCCACACAGTACACATCCTGGTGACTTTGCCCAGCCTAAGCTGGCAGTGGGGAGAGTAATTGGCTGCCGGGGATCCCCCAAACTCTGTGGTGTGCATGGGCTGGCATCTGGGACACAAGACAGAAGCAACATGAGGCTAAGGGAGGGAGATGGAAATGAGAGAGGAGAAAAGACACATAAATACACTCAACACTGTCCCCTGGAGAGAGAAGGGGTGTACATATGAATCCAAATGTAATCCAAATTGTTCTCACAATAACGTTCCCACATCATATACCGAGCCCTTCAAGCTACCAGAAATCTCTCACAACATACCAATGAATAATGCAAAATATGATTAAGAGGGATTATCCAACAATTAGTAAAGCTAAGACTTAAGACATGTTATCAACAGTTGGTACTTTTACATGGTATATTACTAAATTACTTCAAACTCAAATGCATTTAATTGGTTAATTAAAGCAAATTATTCTAATTATAAAGAACTTGATCAGATATGTAACTTTTATATTAAATTAGCCAAGAGGGGTCAAATTGATACATGAATAAAAAATTAGCAACATTTAAAAGTTTCCTGAAAGAGAACAAATAAGTATTGATTAGTCATTTCTTATTCATTTTC
Source organism: Perognathus longimembris pacificus (assembly GCF_023159225.1). Lineage (NCBI taxonomy): Eukaryota > Metazoa > Chordata > Mammalia > Rodentia > Heteromyidae > Perognathus > Perognathus longimembris. Next base: position 73,897,371 of record NC_063162.1, read on the forward strand.
AAAGTGGTCTTTACAAATATGTAAAGAATAGACAAGTTTACTATTTTTAAATGTTAAATCAAGTAAAGAACCAAAATTCACATCTGAGTATTAAGGCCTAGCTATTTTGAAAGTCTGACTCGGAAAAAATAGAATTGTTGTTTTGACTCCATAGAAATAGATTCTATATACAATCTCATATTTATAAGAACTTTGTTGTGAAATATATCATGTGCTTAAGAAACCCAAACACAGCCATGCCTATCACCTTCAAGGAAAATACAGATATTTCTTTGAAGGAAGAAGGGAAAATAGAATCAAATTCCAATGAAATTTCTATAAATAATTGTTCATGATATCAAAACAACATTCTTTAGTCCTATGAAGACTCACAAATATATATGTATATTTTATATATTATTATATTTAATATATGCATACACACAACCACAGTCTGGATTATATTTTAAGCTTCATTTGAGCATTGTTTTTAGGTTAATACTCTACCACTTGAGCCACAGCTCCACTTCCAGCTTCTTCTGTTTATGTGGTACTGAGGAATCAAACCCAGGGCTTCATGCATAGCAGGCAAGCACTCTACCACTAAGCCACATATTCCCATCCCTCATTTGAGTATTTTTGAAATTATTCAAACCAGTCATTTGAAATGAGGCAAAAATTAACCACTATAGGAGGTTGTATGATCACTGGGATGTTTTTCTTTAACACAAAAGCAACTAATTTTTACATGATTGCAATGACATTTTGATTTACACTACCTCTTTCAGCTTCATGAGAGAAAAGTGGTTTGTTTTGAAACTGCTGCAAGGAGTCATCAGTAAGATTCCATCGCCTGAGCTCTCCATGAGAAGAAAGGGCATCAACAACCAGAAAGGTCAACAGCTAGTGGGGGGTTGGAGAAGGAAATTCCCCCACAGAAAGGCAGGAGCACAGTTTCCACCTCCCCTTGCCAGAGTCCCAGCGCCCTGGGCTTTCAGTGCTCAGAGCAACAGTGCTAGCCAAGCCAGAGCCTGCTGTTGTACCCATGCTCCAGAGTCCAAATAAAAAACCCAGAGCTCAGCAGCGGCCAGGATCCCACAGCTGGCAAGGGGAAGAGTTGGGGCTGGAGCTACTTGGTGTCCCCCACCTCCCTCTGGCTCCTTTTCAGTCTATTTCTTCTCCATAGGATCCTTGAGGTTCCATCTAACCTGGAGCTCTACTGGGAGGAGAATTCTGTTCCTCTGTTACTATATCTTCTTGCCACATCTGTGCTCAGAAGGAAGGAGAAACACACACCATTTATCCAAAATGCACAAGGAGGCACTTTCTGTGGTGGAGGAAGACCAGCAGTAGGGGCCTCCCCTCCCCTGCTCTGGATGGTCTAGATCTTTCCTCTGGGGCTCCTTGCTGAAGGGTACTCTGCTAACACATGGTGCCACTGAGGAACAAAGTGCAAGCCAACCTCCCAGCCATGCCCATCCTTGAGCCACCTCCCACAAAAACACCAGGAGCATGCCATAGCTTTCCAGACTCAGGACATCAGACCCCTGACACAGAGAAATGACCCCATAGTGATGCCACCAGCTGTATGCACAAAGTGCAGGGTAGAGCCCCCAGTCACCCAGAAACGCTGATGCTCTATGCTCATAAGCATCTAGGTTGCTTCTCACAACGTCTGCCAAGGTGGTCATTATATCCTTGCTAACACCAGTTAAATCACTGGAAATGAAAGAAATCAAGATTTGGAAAAAGGAGTTGATATTTATGAATCTGCTCCTCCATATTTGCCCTTTCAAATGGGAAAACCACAAAGGTACAGGCTGCCAGGCCCTTCCCATTCTCTCTTAGGCAGAGAAGAGACCAATCTGAATCTGCAGTGGGTGCGAGCTTCCAAAAGGGCTCCATTCTTCCTTAGCATCTCACTGACAGCAGAAGAAACTCAGGAGATGATGAAGGCACTCACCATGTGCAGGCGCACAGGAATGGCGCCTCTTCAAGTCAGGCTCCCTGCATAGACAAACTAAGCACAGGTAGCTCTGTTCCAGGTTGGGCTTTGAGCCATGGAAGACCACAAAGCTCTCAACTGCTGTGTTCCCCTACTTGGTACCCAAAGGTCACGTGACATTTAGGTTTCCAGTGAAGTGAGTGGGGTTTTGGTTCCTAATGTGGCCTGGACCATCTAGGCTCTCTTACGTCACTTCACACAAAAGGGGTAGGGCTACTCCAGGGGATGGTACAAACTGAAGAGAGAAAGGAATCTCTAGAGCATTCAAATTATAACAGGAAAGGGGCCTGAAGGAGCTGAATGAATGAAGGAGCCAAATGACTTGGCAGATCCAGCCATGTTCGTGGATCTGCGATGACAGAGACAGTCTTTTTTCCACCCTTTATAAAACTTTATCTTTCATGTCTAAAGATCAAGTTTTTTTCAAATTAAAAAGACCACATTTAATGAGTGCTGGGGGAAATAAACTGGTGGCAATTAAAGGGTAAAAATAACCTTGGTGGTTACAGACCACAGGAGTTTCCTAATTTTAAGAGGCATGGGCAAATCACTTAAGGCCTTTTGGACTGTGTGTGTCTCATGTTTCCCGTACACCATAGTGGTTAAAGTTATAGGCAGTCATGGCTCTTGAACCGATAGGATTGTGTAGTTAATGAAATACAACAGGCCAAATTCACCAACACACAAACGCAACCTTGGAGCACGCAAGTCAAATGCAAGCCTCCTTTGCAGCCACTTGTTCATGTGGAAGGGATCTCAGAATTGGCTCTTTTTTTTTCTGGTCATGGGGCTTGATCTTTGCACCTGGGCACTGTCCCTGAGCTCTTCAGCTCAAGGCTAGCGGCTCTACCACTTGAGCCACAGCACCACTTCGGGTTTTCTGGTAGTTAATTGGAAATAAGAGTCTCACAGGCTTTCCTGCTGGCTTTGAACCGTGATGCTGAGATCTCAGCCTCCTTGCAGTGCCCTGTAAGAGTTGGCTCTTCTGAATGGTAGTCCTCCCTTCCTCCACCCTGGAACTCCATTTCTACTGTCCTTTATCTCTGCACAGCAAATTGCAGAGATGGTTCCCCTTCATTTCTTTGTTTTCCCTGTGCAGATCGGGTCTGGGCTAAACCTTGAGCCCTTCCTCAAACCTGGAAGAACCAGCCAAGCTCTCTCCAACACTCAGAGGTAGCCAGAGATCTGAGATTCCATTTCAGAAATCCACCTCTGCCCTGCCCTGCTGTGACCTAGACCAGAATTTAGAGAGCCTTTCTGAATCCTAGAGTGAGACTAGAAAACCTGGGGTACACCTAGCTTTTCAGTAAACACATGGACACCAAATTATTATCTACAGAAGATCACCCTGGAATATTTTCTGGCATTTCCTGATTTGGGGAATCAGAGACGCTACAGAACAGAAAGAAGGGAAAACATCTACGCCACATTTTGGGATCTTATTTCATGTACCAGCTATGACACATTCCACTGTGTTCCAAAGTCAAGTCTATCCTTGGTCCATTGCCTAAATGGAGTCCCCAGCACTCCAAGCTTACCTGTAGAAAGTGGCATAGTCTACTGTAGAGTGGCAGGTCTGAAATTCCCAAGACTTGAGCTTCTGGCATTCGCGGTGGGCTCGGAACTTCACCTTCACTGTCCCTTGACACAGCTCAGGCACCGGCTTCCGCTGAGGTCTGTTACAGAACTCGTTAGACTCCACCCTCCAGGACTCAGCAAAGTCATCCACATCGAACTTGAAGTTCCCATCTCCACCAATCAGGTCATCCCGCTTGTGTCCATTGTAGTTACCACAGAGACCACACAGCTTGCCTTTGAGATGTGGGGCAGCCATGACCTCCACAAAACTGTCCCCATCCCAGGATATTTCCAAACCTAGAGGAGAAGAAGGAGCAAAGAGGATTCAATATGCTAGAATCAGCTGCCAAATCCACATGATTGCCAGGTCCTAACAGGCAACACCAGGGATCTGTAATCTCACCACCTTCAATAGTGTATAAATTACATACAGCTCTCACATATTAAAGGTGAATATTTTCAATTGCATGGATTTGCTCCTATGATCTGTACATGCTTTAATCCCTATAGATAATCACCACTTTGACCACACTATGCCAGGGTTTATTTTTTTTTCCTTTCTAAAGCAAATATCTTAGTCCAACTTGTGTCTTCATTAATCCAATAATGAGCATAATGTCCAGAGGGAAAGAATCAAAGATCATAGTTCCCCAATGTCATTTTTTTTGTTTCTCGTTTCAGAAATCTCCCTAGATAATTATTTCTCTACATGTCAAAGGAACGTTTTCTAATTATTTGTCACAATGGAACTATTACAACAATAGCTTGGTGCAGAGTATACTGTCTTCAAAGGACAGCAGTCCGGAAACAAGAGTTGTGCCACTGTTGTGGTTGTTCTCAGCATGCTATGTAAACTCATACTACTTTTTTTTTCTCTTTTCCCTTGTCAGTTTGTTTGACTGAGTGGTTTGTCTAGTTTTGTTTCTCTTGTAGTCCCTTCCTGTGGCTGTATCCTTGCTACCCCTGTGCTACATCCGAATACCCTGGATATTGTCTGATATGGGTAATAGAACTGGGGAAGGGAGAGAGAATACAAGGATCAAGAGAGGAAGAACAAAAAGACAAACCATTCAAAAAGCAACACCTAGAAACCATTTGGCATAAACCAACTGCACAACTCTTGGGGAGAGAGGGAAGGGGGGAGGGGGGAAGTGAGGGAGGAGGTAACAAGTAGAACAAGAAATGTACTCATTGCCTTTCATATGAATCTGTAACCCCTCTGTATCACACTTTGGCAATTAAAAAAACAACAACACAGGACAGCAGTCGTAGAAACGGAACCAATTGCTCCGTCCCTGTTCTGCCATTGTTCGTGAGATGTGGAATGCTAGCAGAAGTTCCTTAGGGGAGTAACTGGAAAGCCCTTCCACCTGACCTCCACCCTGCGGTGGAGGCATGGAGGCTTCGAGAACATGGGACAAAGTTCCTGAGACCAAGGCTTCCTTGCTCATCTAAGAGGCTGTCTGCACTTCAGAGGTACAAGGACATAAACTCTTCTTAGTTGGCTTAACTAACTAGCTAAAATGTCAGAAGATTTGTCTGCAAATAAGAATATTTCTCCAGGAATGCCATCTTACAATTTAGTAGCCAAATACCCCTATGAATAGTAGAATTCTCCATCACAGCAGGACATCACACGTCGGAGATGATTCTAATTACAAGTTCACTCTCAAATCCACTATGATACTGGGTAAGATGCTTACCACAAAAGAAAGGAAATCTTTGTGAAAAGACTTTTGAGGGGAAACCCAAAGCAGGAGACAAAATTTTTCTAGGGTTTCTTTATGACTTACATATGTATTGGAAATGAGAAGGCTTTGTCTCTGTCCATGAAAGATCAAGATTAGGCAATATTCCTTGAGTGTGAACATGGTCTTAGAAGAGAGAAGGCTAACCACATAGATTTCCCATGAGCAAGTCACACAACCATCATAAGACTGAGATGGTAAAAGGAAAGCTATTGGTAGAACAAACCATTGGGCTAGAACTGGGCTTATAGAAAAAAGAAACAGGAAGCCGGTGTTTTGTGGACTCGCTGGTGTCCAACTCCAGCGGTGGAGACCATCTCTTATTTTCAGGAGGAGGCTTGAAGAAGTCGATTAGAAAAGCCAGCTAACAAGATCAGAAAAAAAAGTAGCAAGAAAGAAGGTCCTGGGGACATGTCACTTGAGAAAAATCTGGGGTAGAGAACACAGCAACAGGACCAGGAAAGAAGAGAAGGGAGAAGCTGCGAGCAACCCTGCTCACCAGGCTGCCCACCCACGTGTCCCTCTGTGAGAATATGGTGTTGACTCTGACAACCACAATTGTCACATGAAACAGTTTCCATTTTCTCATACCCACCATGTACTAGTATGTGAACAAATGACCCTTGTAATATGGGTCCCTGGAATCCGCAAAGCCCAAGAAATTGGGAGTTTCATGCTAGTTAAGACCCTGAAATAACCATTTAGAAAGAAAATAGGCAAACTATAAAATGATTTGCAATACGCTGTCCGAGGTATAGAAGAAACTTTACCTCACAAGCCTGTTGTCGGGCAGTTACTCAGCAACAGAAATGAGGGAAGAAAATCAATTCCATAAAAAGTCTAACTTTTAGTACATAATTCCAAAGTCTTTCCATGTTGCAAAATTTTCCAAACTACAAATTTCTTTCCTAGACAGCAAGCAAATACCATTCTTCCAAGTGCCACGAACAGTCAAGAATTTTCACCCAAAGGAGCTCCAGTGTCATTTCTGACAATGATAGAATAAATTTGAAACTTTAGGAAACCAAATCAATGTAAACTCAACTCACAGGGGGAAAGCCAATCACTGTATTCTTTCTCTGGGTGACTGGAGGTCTGCACATGTTATTATTTAAGACAATTAGCACTGTCCAATGCCAGGCTTTCCATTTTGGAGAGGTTACCTACCCTACCCCAGACAATTGTGCCTAATGCAGTAGGTGTGACATATGTCTTTGCATGACTACTGGTTACCTTCTCTGCCAAAGAAAGATCCATGCAAAGTCAATTACAGCCGTGAGAGGGGGGAACCTAGTAAGTTGTAATTGAGGGCACTGCTCTTCTAAAGGACATCTTAAATAGGCATCATATAAGAGGAAAACATGGCGAGGTTGGCGGGAGGGAATCACCCTCTCCACAGCTGGGATGACTTTCTTAGTATTCCACATGAGAAACTGGGTAGAAATAACTGGCAGAGCCAGAGGCTAAAGCGGAAACACATGTGCCATCTGGGGATGTGAGCTGCCGCCACATTCCTTCCACGTTAGTGAAGCTTCTAGTGTTCTCTCCTCCCCACCTGGCTCTTCACCCTTCAGATGGGAGCGCCGCCTCCAGCCCACTCACTGAGACCGTGGTTGGGGCTTGTGTGCCCATGTTCTTTGGTTTTGTACCTGCAGGTTTTGTATCCCTTTTCCCTTCACAGAGACAATAACAAAAGCAGACACAATCCCAAACTAAACCAACCCAAAATCTACAGATACACTGTAACAATGTGAAAAATGGAGGATTGACTGATGGATCCCCCACCCAAAGGGGATGGGAAGCAGGATGTATTGTGGGAGTCCAGATAGACCAAACATTAAATACCAGGCCAAGTCTCTGTGCATGGTTTCCTAGTAGACCCAAGGTAACTCTATTGGGTAGAGTTGATGAAATACACAAATGGTGCCTTGAGAGTGTGTGTGTACACACACACACACACACACACACACACACACACACACGAGAAATGCCAAGCATTTGGGGCAATGTGTGCAGTGAGAATAAGCGATGTGCAACTTACTAACCCTTGTTCCAGGCTTCCAGGTAAATAGCAGCATTCTAATTCCACCCAAACTACACTGGTGCTCTGCCAGATTCTATCATGAAGCAGTAAATCCATAAGCCACAGGGGCAAAGAGCCATCCTCCCCCGCCCCTTCCAGTTACAGGCTACAGGGAAGCAGGTGTTTTGAAGACAGTACCCTTTGATCACACAAGCTTATGGAATAACACGAAACACTACTGAAGAACAACACTCTGAGGAAATACAGAGATATTTCAAATAGACAACAATAGACAATGAAGAAGAAACTCTCCCTAAAGTGTAGTTCAATCTGACATGGCTAGACCAGGCTGAGGCACTATTGTCTGGGAATCCAGACAGGCAAAGTGAGGTTCAAATGCTTTATCCCTAGGAATGAAGGAGGAACATTGCGTGATTTGTGTGCTATGGGCTACAAGAAGTTGTTCAGCTGGGTATTATGGGAAGAGAGACGGGAAAACAAAGTTGTGAAACTGAATCCAAAGTTTCGAATAGTTAAACTCACTAATCTCATTATTATATTTATGATCTATTATTATTTTCTCAGCTGCCTCATCCTTTTGCTCATTTTATGACATGGAAGCTTCACAAAGAGGCTCTGCCAGCCCTGCATGGAACAGCATGGGCCCTCCTGGGCTGTGAGTAATCTTCAGTACCCAGAGTCCTTTGAGAAAGGAGCCCAAGGCTGACTAATAATTTCCATATCAGTGGACTCCATTGTGTTCTGTTGGCTTGCAAACAGATAGGCAAGGTGCTTCTAATTACTTCTGTATAATACTTGGGCTTACTTAACCGTGGGCCCCAAACTGGGATCTGTATTTCTAGGATGCTGCATCTTTTAAATACAAAACCAGATATCTGAATTGTCCTGACAAGGACATAATACTTCTAGATGAACCAGTGGAGCTTTACATACCTGCCCAGTGAAAGTGGGAACTTTTCGCCTTTTCTTCACTTATAAATCTTCAACAGTATCTCATAGGAACGACTATATACTCACTGACTATATACTGACTGAAAGCTCCCAGGACCTCACCTGCGCTACTTGCCTTTCTTTAGCTATGCTGGCATGCCATGGATTCAAATCCATTTATCAAAATAAATTTTGGCTTGAAGGGAAACAATGACCAGGATTCTGAAGGTCCAACAGAAATGGTCTCTACCAACCTACAAGAGTGCCTCATAGTGCTGATTCACACGGTTCCCTCTGGATACTTGTAAACGGGGAACAGAATCTGGATCAATGGTTGACACCAATGAACCTCTCACTGTGAGCTCTCCTGTGTGGTGTCACCTGCCTGAGAGCTGAGTCCCTTCTCAGAGGAGAAACAGTAGCTAAAGTGGACTCGCACAATGCTTTTTGTACGAAGTACCTCAACAGACAGACACAGGAGTGAGTCCCATGGACCACTACTTGCCAAGGGCAAATGTCCACACACAGTGTAAACTTAGAGCCCAGTGGGCCTACAGCATCATGAGAGAACAAGAAAGAGTGAGCCCCAGCCCCAGCTCTACATGGCCAAAGGCCAGCTGAGGGGTGCACTTCCAAAGCTGGCCTCCCTAGGTGTCCTCTAGGGGACCAGGGTTCTGGCCGTCAACCTTCTCCCTCAGTCACGAATGGACAGGACTCCTGCACTCATCTATACCCCCATGGGAGAGGAGCCAACCACTCAGCACAGCACACCGCAGTGGGAGCAGACCCCAGGCTCTCCTGCTGAGGACATTTGTGTTTCTTTTGAATACCCTATGAGGCTTACTTCTGAGGATCCCACCCCTCCGCTGTGCACACTCTTGGACAGATGCTCAGAAGGAAACCCTCTTCCTCCCAGATGTGTAACTGCACAGAAGTAGCGCTTCCAAAATGAACATCAGAGCCCTAAAATAGCAAGGAAACTGGACAGAGGTTATTTGGAGGGCACCATTTCTGTGTTCAGAACAAGGATGGAAAGTTGTTGGATGTGGGCCAATGAGGGCAGGACTCGCTGTGACCCTGGTGCCTGGCAAGGCTCCACATAGTGCCAATGTCCTGGGGTGGTGCCATCTCCAACACAAGGCTAGTAGTTGGATGCCTATCTGCCTCGGGGTCCCCTAGACAGAGGACTCGGGCCACTGAGTCCAGGAGGCCCAGCGATGGCAGTGGCAAGTGGAGTGAAAGGCGAGGGCAGACGATTGAGGCCCCACCTGCTTGGGTGGTCACTTTGAGGAGGTAGCCATCCAGGTCGATGTGGAAGTGGGGGGTGTGGCAGGGGAGTGCGATGCGCGAGCCGTTCCAGCGCACGGTGAGATGCTGCTGGAGGCTGACAATACCCTCGCCCAGCACCAGCTCCACTGACTTGGTCCAGGAGAAGGAGCGGGTCCGGCGCGCATCGTTCTTCACCAGCACCTGGAAGGGCGAGGCAGGGGAGGAGCAGTCTTTCGTCAACACGTACTGACATGTCCCCTGAAAGTTAAATGTGCGTCCGTCAAAAGTGTTGTAGTGGGGATCGCCGAACACTGTGCAGACGCCGGGCTCTGCGGATGAGCGAGAGATAAAACATCGTCACAATCGAGCAGAGGGTTCGTGGGAAGATCAGGGTCCCTGCCCTGCAATCACCTGGGGGGGGGGAGGGGACAGCTAAGGGAGGGGCACTCAGGGAAATCAACTTCCAAGGGAAAACTAGGTTTAAAAAAATAAATCAAATCATAGAATGTTTCTTAGCACACTTACATTTAAAAGATATTTGTAACATCTCTGGATTTCTAAAGCATCTTTAGTCTATAGTCTGGACATGCTTTCATGGGTAAAAATTATTGCAGACAATTAAGACTTGGCCTTCATTCATAACTCACACACACACACATCAGCAGAATGTAAATAAACAAGAAGTAACAACAGAAATGACACTGTACCAGTCTCCATACTACTTCTACTCAACTAAGTCAAGAACTTAAGATGGCACCTGATGCTCACATCTGTAATCCCAGTTACTCAGAAGGCTTGAGAACTGAAGACAGGTGGAGCAGACAAATCTGAGAGACTCTTATCTCCAATTAAACAGCAGAAAGCTACTAGTGGAGCTGTGGCTCAAGTAAATGGTAGAGTGAAAGCGGGATTGCGTCTGGGCCCTGAGTTCAAGCCCCAGTTACCAGCACAGGAAAAATCGAATAAAATATATGAAAGCTTGGGGAGGAGGCAGAGAAATAATATTTAAATGTAAGCTCCAGTTCTGTTCTTAATTACTCTCTTATTGTTTGTGCTTTCTGCTGTCCCAGTTTTATCATTTTTTTGCTAGACATTATTCATAGCTCCAGCTTCTTCTTCTTCTTCTTCTTCTTCTTCTTCTTCTTCTTCTTCTTCTTCTTCTTCTTCTCCTCCTCCTCCTCCTCCTCCTCCTCCTCCTCCTCCTCCTCCTCCTCCTCCTCCTCCTCCTCCTCCTCCTCCTCCTCCTCCTCCTCCTCCTCCTCCTCCTCCTCCTCCTCCTCCTCCTCCTCCTCCTCCTCCTCCTCCTCCTCCTCCTCCTCCTCCTCCTCCTCCTCCTCCTCCTCCTCCTTCTTCTTCTTCTTCTTCTTCTTCTTTTTTTGTCAGTCCTGGGGCTTGAACTTAGGGGCTGGGCACTGTACTGGAGCTCTTTTGCTCAAAGCTAGCACTCTACCACTTTGTGCCATAGTCCACTTTCAGTTTTTGAGTGGTTAACTGGAAATAAGAGACTCATGGGACTTTTCTGCCCAAACAGGCTTTGAACCACAATCCTAAGATCTCAGCCTCCAGAGTAACTAGGATTACAACTGTGATCCAACATCCAGCTTGACTCCAGCTTCTTAATTTCACATCTGCCTGAGCTCCCCCTGAGCTCCTCCACGGTGTACTCTGGTCCTTTCTCCACAGGTGATGCAACAGAAATTATTGTACATCGGCCTCACAGTCTGATGCATGGAAGCCATCTCTGGCAGAAACACCCTTCTTTGGGTTTGACCTAGTTCAAGGCAGGTCTTTGAGATGCCCAAGCACCATCACAGGAATGAGAGTTTGGAGTTAACGCTACCACATGCCACAAAAGGACTATTAACCCGAGTAGACCCAAGACACAGGTCTTCATCAGATTCCTTAAGTCCACCTCTTTTTCAAGCAAGTTCAGAACCAAACAAGGCTCTTGAGCTTGTGACAGATGGACAGGGAAACACAGAGCACCGCAGTGGGGTTGCAGTTCTACTCTTGAGGATACGGTGGCCTCCTCTGTGAGCAGGCATCGGGTGCCTTCACCCTGTGAGGACAATCTTGGCTCTGCTCCTGGGACCACAGGAGCCTTCCCCAGCCACAACTGCAACAAAACAATCATTCATGAAAGTAGCTGAGGTGGACTTCAGTGCTCCTCTGATCATGGGAGCATCCTGGGAAGCAGCATCCCCACTGATTATAAGGGAATGCTAAGTACTTTCATAGGTTCATCAAATAATTGATCCAGTCACAAAACTGTGCCTCATCTTCATGACCAGAGAAATACATGAGCATTTTATGTAAAATAGACTACATGAATTTTTATTCTTCTACTCAAGGGTGATCTTGACTCTTTAAATACACACTACACATACTGAGATGATAAACTGTGGCTATTTCTTGATGGTACAACCATCCATGAATGAATGACAACTCCTTTTCCTCCTTGTGCTTTTTGGTTTGCTTTTGCCTTCTTTTTAAGACTTCAAATGTGGGTAGTTGCAGAAAGAACCAATTATGGGACACAAAGCAAACCTCAAAGAAGCAACAGAAAGTCAGCTGCCCTGAGTTGCTGAGAGATAGCAGGAAGCAGCGGGGAGGTGCAAAGAGACCGGAGCAAGGGAAGTCATGCATGGGCCCGGCTGTCAGGAGAGATATTTTTCAAGAGTCCCTAACTTATAGAAGAGAAGAATTTGGAAATCAGGATGATTCTTCTCTATGACAGCAATATAGAAGAGGCCAAGAAAATCTCATGACTGTGAAAATGCTTGAGAATTATGTGCAGCAGTCAGGGACATTTGCATCATAAGCTAAAGGAATTTTGAAACCATGGCCCCTTTTCCTGGTACCGCCAGCTCCCCCTGCCAGATCCTGCAGGAGCAGCGAACATGTGCATTGGAGAATGTCCGAAATTTAAGAATCTGAGGGTCACAGAAACCTCCTTGCTGAAAAGAGAAAGGTCCAGGGAACAAAAATCAAGCATGTCCTCACAAAACTATTTTCCCAGCAGACCCCAGGAAATGAGCAGTGGTCCAAGATGTCCAGATGTCCAGTCACAGTCTTCTGGAAAGTTTGGCCCCAGAGTAGGGGGACTGAGAGAGGACATATATAAACAAACTATCCTGAAACTAGCCTGGATCAGATGTGTCTAGGTCAAGGGACTGAGAGAAACATGCCCACTTCTCCTGGTAAAACTTCCTGTCACAGTCTTGAGGTCGAATTATTAGATCTAGATATGTATATAAAAAGAAAGGATTAGGGAAGAAAGGAGATCTGAAGTGTGTAAACTTTAAACTTTAGTAAGAATATGTTTAAGTAAACATATGTTTAAGACATACTCTTACTCACACTTGTTGCAATCCTAGCTACTAGGGAGATTGAGAACTGGAGAATCATCATTTGAGGCCAATCAAAGGAAGAAAAGTTCGCAAGAATCCCTTCTCTGCCTACAGTCAGATGCAGTGGTGGGTGCACACTTGCAAATCTAAACAACTTGAAGGACTAAGACCTGGAGGACTGCAGTTGCAGGTTACTTTTGTAGACTCTATCTCCACAAAAGGAAGCTGGACACCATGGTGTGGGTCTGTTGTCTGTGACATCAGCAAGCCTAAGTAGGCAGCTTATAGTTCTGGGCACTAGGGGCAAGACCCAGGACCCATCCTCAAAATAAACACCAGAAAAACAGGGCTGAGGGCATGCCTCAAGTGGAAAAGCACCAGCTTCACAAGAGGAAAATATGAGTTCAAATCCGAGTGCAGTGAAAAGGAAAAAAATGCATTTTTCTCATAAGTAATGGAATTATGTGGGGTGTTTCTTTTCCTCTTTTTTGTCTGTATATTCAACTATTATTTACACTTAGATGTCATGGTTTATCATGACTATATATACTTTGAAGCAATGTTCCCTTAAAAAGATAAAAATCTTGAATTAAGACGCATAACGTTGATGTTATACTTTAATAAAATCGCTGCCTCTGAAAATATAACACCATTGCTTTTCTCTTAAGTGCATTGGTTATGTTTATTTGACCATGGATGTATTTATTCTAATGAAATGCCTTTCCTCTGAGAGCTGTAGTTACTCTCAAAACATCCGTCAAAGAAAATTAAGAGAAAATTATTCAAGTCCATGTTATAAAGAAGAAATGAATAGAAACAGCACACTCTCCCTTCTCCTCCCCCAAACAACAACAAAACAAAACCAGAAAAGTCTAAGGAAGGAAGCAAAAGGCAAAACAAAACAAAAGAGAAATACCAGGAATTAACCACTGTGTACAATTTGGAGAGAGAGTGTGTTGTTATTTAACATAGTTAGGATAATCCTAGACATGACATTTCATTTCCTAGTTTTCACATATTATATCACAAGATTTCCACAGTCATTCATACACGTTTGGCTTAGAGAACTCAAAGAGGAACTTTGAACTGTGGAGGTTTACTTGTGCAGAGAGAAGAGGCTTTGCCAACACGCGGGTCAGTATCTTCCCACTATGGTGCTCTGACCATCAGGAAGCCTGTGGAACAGCTTTAAACCTTTCTCAACACAACTGCAGGAAAACAAGGCCCCAGGAACGCTTTGTCCCTGGATTGTGCGGGGATCCTGGGAAGCCCAGAAGAATAAGAATCAAGGTGATAGTGTCTGGGTGAAGAAGCAGGAAAGTCTGGGATTGGCAATGCTGAGACACTGGCCCCCATGCCATTCTCTGGGCTCCTCCTTAAAAAGTTCCCTGGGTTGACTCTTCAAGCAGTGAGGGAGACCCCAGTAGGAATGCATGTGACCCCTGTGGTGTGAGACCCTCTGTGCAGAACTCTGGCCTTGCATGGGAGGTCACCAAGAGCTGATGGCCTATCAGGTCCTTGAGATCAGTAGCTGCTCCACCAGGTGGCACCCACATGCCTGTAAGCTCAGGGCTTCCTGAACCCAGAACTCCCTCTAACTGTGCTGTGGATGGGCGAGGATGCAAGGGAGACAGGTTAATGAGTTTCTTTCCATTAGAAGGGCCAGAGCAGTCATCAAACAGCACATGCAAAAATGAATTTTTGAAACAGCCGCACAGGAATTTTGCTTAATATATGATTTTGCTTATACATCTCTGTGATTCCACATACACGTGGATGTCAAACAAAAGAGCACAGGGATGGGGGGGCGGGGGCTGGGAATATGGCCTAGTGGTAGAGTGCTTGCCTCGTATACATGAAGCCCTGGGTTTGATTCCCCAGCACCACATATATAGAAAATGGCCAGAAGTGGCACTGTGGCTCAAGTGGCAGAGTGCTAGCCTTGAGCAAAAGAAGCCAGGAACAGTGCTCAGGCCCTGAGTTCTAGCCCCAGGACTAGCAAAAATAAAAATAAAAGGGGGACTCTCCACCTTCAAAGATTTACTCTAAAATAAATTCAGACCCAAGTCAGATCTGCTCCTCCAGGCTTGTCCTCTGGAACCCAAGTCATCTCCACCCTTCATCTGACCCTGGGTCCACCCAGAGCTCACCACAGATGCCAAAGCTGCGCTTCCTTTCAGTGCCAGTGCCAGGTCACCTAGAGCATCGTGCCTGATGCCTCAAGAAGTCACTTCCTTCTTCTAAATTCCAGAAGCAAAACTGGCTACCTGGTTCTGAGGTATTCTGGATTTCAAATAGTCTATCTTATAATTCCACTGACTCTTCCTGTCACCAAAGCCATGAGCCACTTAGGATGAATCCATTTATACCCTAGCTGATAGTTATAGTGTACACTTAACTACTTAATCAGGCCTTGAGCTTCTTTCATGTAAAGTTTATGGATACTTGGAGGTACCTGGTATAGGACTGTACAAAAATAGATAGATAGATAGATAGATAAATAGATAGATAGATAGATAGATAGATAGATAGATAGACAGACGTAAGATACATAGATTCACAGATAGACATTATAGATAGAGATTCATAGATGGAGAGACAGATTCATATATATACATATAAGATTCAAAGATACACAGACTCACAGAAAGATAATCCTATTGGTCACTTGGCAGCAGCAAGTTCTCTCCCCCACACCATCCCAGCCATCTCCCCTGCCCCCTGTCTCTGGAAATCCAATGTTTTCAATAGCTTAGCCCACTGTAAAGGATTGTCTCAATCAACAATGATGAAATTGAGTTGTAATAATATGAGAAACTAATTGAACTCTAAATCCTAAGCCCAGGACCAAGTATGACAAGTAGAATAATTGCCCAAAGAAATGGACATCAGGGGCTGGGGATATAGCCTAGTGGCAAGAGTGCCTGCCTCGGATACACGAGGCCCTAGGTTCGATTCCCCAGCACCACATATACAGAAAACGGCCAGAAGCGGCGCTGTGGCTCAAGTGGCAGAGTGCTAGCCTTGAGCGGGAAGAAGCCAGGGACAGTGCTCAGGCCCTGAGTCCCTGAGTCCAAGGCCCAGGACTGGTAAAAAAAAAAAAAAGAAAAAAGAAATGGACATCTGAATGCCCAGAGCTTGTGGAGAAGATGATTTCCTGGCAACAGAGAAGGCTGTATGGGATGGACTTGGGGAGGCTCACAGCTGGCCCAGACGGGGAACCTGGCCCTGGCTATCTGAAAGGGCTGAGTGCAACCACAGGGTCCTCTGCAAAAGAGGAAGGCATGGGCATGCCTGAATAAATAAGAGACATATAAAGTGTAGATTTGATGGGCAGGGCCTGACTGTAATCCTATCGTTATTCAGAAGGCAGAGGTAGAAGGATCAGGGCCTGATATCTGCTCAAACAAAGTTAGGACAAGACTCTATCTGGAAAACCAGCTAAAAACAGGATTTGGGGGCATGTGTAGCAAGCACAGGACCCTGAGTCCAATCCTTGGTGACACAAAAATAACCAAAGAAATAAATAAGTGAAGTATAGATTTACTGAAAACACAACATGAGCTTGGTTAATATCTAAGATATATAAGAAGTATAGATTGTAGGCGAGGAAGAAGATAGTCCACGAGGCCAAGCAAAGAATACCAGTGAATCACAGAAAGAAGAGAGAGAGATCAATCTGCCTTGAGTGGGGCATTGCTCCAGGAGATGGGAGATACTTAGGTTGAATAAATAAATCTACGTGAGACATATTGCCAGCTTCAGAAATTTAAATATATTCCAAAGAGTCCATGCTTCTGAACATGGCTCCCACGAAACATGAATCCTGCCTAATGTACTGCCAACATAAGTGAAACCTTCTTCAAAGCTGTGCAACTGAGTTTGGGGGACACACCAGACCCATCACCCTCCAGGGAGCTTACCATGCCCACTGTCATTATGCCCGTGGCTATGGAAAGAGCCCTGAGGACGGAACAGCACAGAAACACATATGTGTACTTGATCTCACATTCCCCTCTTTAATCACAGGGCCTCGTTGTGAAGTATTACTCAGGACCACCCACCCCTCGGCTCTACCACTTGCGAAAACGAACCTGGGGAAACTGCAGGTTTGGTTTCTCACGGGGATGTGGATAAAGAGTTGAAGAGGAGGCGATGGGGATTTGCTGCAGGCAGTGGGTTGGGAGTCTGGCTGCCGTGGGAATGTGAAGGAAATTATTTATTAGAAAAACAACCCAAAGAGACAATCAACCAGACTTGATGACTGATTAGCAACAGGGGAGAGAAATGCCAGAAATACGAGAAATAACATTAAGGCTCAAAACCTGTGCAGCTGGGAGCAGGTGGTGCCAGAATTCAGTCAATAAATAGGCACTGGAAAGAGCCAGGACCCCCTCCCCGCCCCCAGCCAAATCCCAACTTAGACAACTTGGTGAATCAAAGGTTGCAACTGTGAATAAAATCCAAAGGCAGTGCCTTCCAAAAAGAATGTGCTTGCTCCCCCAAATGACTCAGAGTGAAGATCCCCCACATTAGCAACTTGTCAAAGAGTGAGTTAAGAACTTCAAGTTCTGGACAACGCTGAAACTGGAATGAGAAGGGACTCCAAGGGGGGAGGGGGTGTGGAGGAGGCAGAGCTGTGAGCTCTGCAAAAGGCAAAGGGAAACCAGATCCAGTGTGCAAAAGAGGGATTGAAGGGCCCGGCAGAGGACAGGAACAATGTCTGAAAGGCACTAACGTGGCTGAGGGAGGTTAGGGGGCATTTACCAAGAAAGGGACTGTGATATGGGTAAGAATGGGGCATAATAGTCAACTTCAAGGCAAAGAGAAATGCACAGGGCAGCTAATAAGCCACATTGCCAGTGAAGGTGGGAATTTGTAATCCAAGAGGTTGAGATTGTAAAAGTGACCTCAGAAATGTAGGTGAGTTTTTTAAAGGTAAGAAAACAAAACTGCTTTCAATCCCTAATCACTAAAGGGAAAAAAAAGAAATTGGCAAATATCATACATATTTGAAGGCAAAATTCCAAGATGAATAAAAACAACATAGTTAAGAAAGGCCATCGAACAGCGTTTAAACGTGTGGCCTTCAAAGTAGCAGGGATTAGAGATTAATTGAGCTGACACTTTTTAACTTCTGTGTCCTGAGATGGCACACTGGTGAGATGGGCAAACAGATTCTGCTTCACAGCATGAGTGTGTGAGACTTGAAGAGCAGAGGTGTAGACAGCATTTATCTCAAAGTGTGCTGGGGATTAACATCTTATTTTGCTCTTAGGAAACATAAAAGAGAAAACATGGCTCCGTGTGGCCTATAGTCATCTGTCACTGGTTCCAGAGATTTCTACAAAGCAAAATTTTAGTTGCCTAGTTTGGAGTCTGCATTATTCACTTGTTGGGACATTTAGCTGTATTTCAGGTATAGCACCATCAGAGAGTTCTGGTCATAAGTCACTTCATTAACACCCAGATACACCTTTCTTGAGATATATGATGATAGCTTGACTAAAATGTGAGATATATCTAATATACATATGTATATATACATATATACACATATATATACACACACATATATATATTTCATTTAAAAATAGGCTATATATATATCATTGAAAACTGGGAAAGAAGGTGACTTATTTTGGCTATCACAAGCGCTTTTGTATTATCATCTTTAAGAAATAGTACAAAGAAGTTTAAAAATTGTCAATTTCTGAGTATAAGGCATCTTGGTCAATATCACTCCTTCCATTGGTCTCTCCTGTATCTTCCAACCACACACCTCCTCTCAGGTAATCTGGTTAAGTGTTAATACGATGATTCAATAACACTGCATCTACTTTGAAATGTTCCCAAGTAAAAACTCAAAGAAGCCTATAGGCTCATTGTGAGATTAAGAGATTTTAAAAAGTGTATATCTTAGTTATTAATTCATTAATGGCACTGTCTAATTCATAGGTATATGCTAGTCCCCTGAGTATATGCTATTTGAATGTCTTAATCCTTACATAGAGTTCCATCTTTCCGGAATCTCCCACTTTCAGTGATTAAGAGACATGTCTTGGCAAAACTGATTTTATTTACAATCATTTGGGAAATAAGCCCCCAAAAGTAGGACTGTAGAAATCACCTGAATTACTGTGTTGTGCTACAGCTATTGTGGGTACTACCATTAAGTCAATTACCATTCATAAATATTCATTCAGCAGGAGAAAAAAAATTGTGCAGGTCCTATCTTAGCTCTTCCAGGTAGAACTGTAAGCCTGCCCCAGGAAAGAGGAGGGGTTGGCTCAGAGTGAGAGTCCACACACTCATTTAATTCCTTGACCCTAGATGATCCTGTTCCTTTTCACTCCTGGAAGGCAGTATACACAGAGTTCTTTCTAGTTTAAAACTACTACCTCAATATTGCAAGAAAATTTAGGGAGAGAGCTAAGCACCTATGGCTGACCTCTGTGAATGTGAATCCTAGCTACTGGAGGCTGGGATTTGAGGATTGCAATTCAAAGCCTAGCCCAGGCAGGGTAGGAAAGTCAATGAGACTCTTATCTCCAATAAACTAAAAAAAAAAAAAAAAAAAAAGCCAGAAGTGGAGCTGTGGCTCAAGCGGTAAAATTCTAGCCTTCAGCAAAATAAGCTAAAAAGTCAGCACCTGGGCCCTAGGACCAGAAAAAAAATTAGGGAAATGTTTACTTGCTCCGGAAAAAATACCCAACCTTTAAGTTGCCAAGAAAAGGGAAAATAATAAAACACTAGAAAAATGAACAGACATGGAAAACCCACCTAGGTTCATTTGCTGGAGAGTTCAGAGCACAATAACCATCACTATTTTGTTCCTGAGCAGACAAGTAGATATACCACTAGGTAGAAAAAGCCTGGGAGTTTGGGTGTCCATATCTCCCAAAGCAAAGAAGAAAAGGTATTAAACCAAGAACTCCTTTCCAATCTATGGCTCTACAGACCCTTGAGAATCTCTCTCCCTTTCTCTTACCATAGAAATGACAAAGGAAGCAAGGGAAGGAACTGCAGGCAGGCTCTGGGGGCAGCCATGGTAGGAAGTCAGGCTCCCTAAGTTCAAAGTAACTTCCACTCTGAAGCCTCGGTTTACTTAGCTGTAAACTGGAGCCAATGACTATTTCTCTTCTGATAGCAATGATGTTGAGGGTGGAGTTGGTGGCAACCACTGTCCACTCACGGAACACACAATGGTGACACACTCAGCAAGGACCAGCTCCTACGACCAGTGGCAGGTCTACAGGGGTTAGAACTCACTGAGCGTGCAGCTAGCCAAAGGTGGCCAGTGACAGATGTGGCACCAGTTACTGAATGCCTTCAGCCTCCTTCAACTCTACATTGATTCACAGACAGAAATGTTAAAGTAACAGTACCACTTAGAACAGAACAGCACAGAAAACAGAAAATTGATTTCCTCATACTCTTTCCATACATGGTCTCTGCATGGAGTCCAGTGGGGGGTCACATACCACCTGTCTGTAGGCCAGGCTTAAGGAGTAAGGTGCTGAGCTTAAATACCTCCAGGCCAGGGATAAACTCAGTACCATCAATTCTGCTTCAAGTTTCCCTGCATTCTTGAGTTAAGGACACCTGTCAAATGAAGGGACATGAGCCACTTATAGTCTCAGAGGCAGAAACCTTGCTCCGATTTGCAGAACCTCTGTGAGGGACATTTCTCATAAACCAGGTTTCAAGGTCACTGTTTCAGGAAGCTTACTTTCTTTCCAGGGAAATAAATAAAACTCTGTTTCTATGCTCCCCCCACACCCCCACCCCATCCCCTCCAGCTATCATTTATTTACCTGTAGGCTGAAGCCCAGGGGATTTAGGCATGGGCAAACTGCACCCTGGGTTTTCTGTCTGTGGTGGTACTGGGAGAGGACAATCTGAGAGCGGTGCAGGCACATAGCTAGAAATTAACCCCTGAAGGTTTATAAAGTCACCTGACAGCTGTCAGCCAATCTGCACCATCATCTGCTGAAACTTAACAGTTCCTGTCACTTGTGTTGTGTCACACAGTTGACATTTTCTCAGTTTAAGGCACATTTGTGCTCACTACTCCCTAAACAGCTCAGTAGTAAGGAATCCTGAACTAACATTTTAGGTGGAGCTGTTGATGGCTGGAGCTCAGGTGCCTGTGATTTGTGGGACCCGGAGCAGGCTGTCTTCAGAGGCCACCGGTGTTTAGATGATGGAGAAATTCAATTTTCTCATGTAAAGACCTGGGCACCCTCTCTCTTTCTATCCACATCTACACCCCATCTCTAACTGAAAACTCTGATGCTAAGTATTATTTCCAGGTTTGAAAACAGATATTCTTCCAGCAAATCATTTATCTGATTCAGGTCACTGTGGGGTAGCAGGTCATGATTCTACCTGTAAAACGACATTTCACACAAACCAAAGGCTATATCACAACATGGCACTAACTCAAGGTAATATGAGGTTCAGCTAAGGACCGGTGAAACTTGCTTCTCAGAGAGTGACATAAAATGGCACTTCCCAAAAGCTTTAAGCTTGCTTAGCTCACTTCAAATATTTTAAGAAGTATTAATAAAGTGTTTATAAATATTTGTATAACAAATAATATAATACAATAAATATTTATAAATAAATTTTAAGAAATTACTCAAATCCAATTCAACCCTATTGTGGTGGACAAAGTATGTCCCACGCTATTGAAAGACAGCAAGGCTTTCCCTAGCTTCCTCAGGGCTGATGTGAAGAGCGCTTTCCTGGCCAGTTTTGATAAAAATCACCATGGTCCCTTCAGACCAGTCCTGCCAAGCACATCCAGGAACAGCAGCTCTGAGCCTCCCTGCTGCTTCCTGCACAGAACAGCTCTACACATTTATTTTCTTTCTTCTTTGCTCTGGAAAAGCCCTCAACCACTGCCAAGACCAAGGCAACTCAGAGAGGAAGAAACTGGATGGTTTTTAGAAAAAGAGAATGCAAGAAATCACCCAGCATTCATAACAACAGGGAACCCAAGTCTGTGGAATCTGTCAGACGTTTCATCTATGTATAGGTATTCTTTCTTCATTCCAACAGAGGACTGAAGGAACATCCACACACACACATGCCAGGTAACTCAAGACGCGTTAGGAGTGAGCAGGAACAGAGAAGTCAAAGGTAAAGAAGCCACGCTGCAGAAGCCCAGAGCATTGCAGGCACCCATAGTTGTATGTACTGCACACTACATTTGAGCCACCTAGTGATGGAAGCAAAGGCAACAACCTCTAAGCATGCCAGTGACATCTGTGTAACTATTTGTCAGGCTAGGGAAATAAAATACAAAAACATATCCCATGAAACCCGAGGCTTCTGGTCTTTGGCGTTCCACACTCACAAAAGGCTAGCTCACATGGTTCTGCTGCTGACTTGAACCAGCAGATGGATGGGGGCAAAATCTGGAGCACAAACCACAGCTACCTGTCCCCATGCCTGTTAGTTTCTGCATTCTTCGGGAACGTTGCCTCTGGTCTAGTGAAGTCTAGGGACATTACTTGGTCATCACAATCTTGGGGACAGGTTGCTCCTGGCATTTAGTAAGGGAGAGCCCAGATAGGCTGTTAAATTCCCTGCCATGCACAGGACAGCCCCACAACAAAGAATTACCTGGCAAACTGTCAACAGGGCTGAGGTTGAAAACCCTGGACTAATGGAAAGTAGGGCCTGTGTGTGAATTTGAGTTTCCATGACAATATAGATCATCCTCCTTCTTTGAGAATGCCTCAGCCCTCGTCTATAGTCTTGGAAGTGGTTTTCCTACTCTGGAAGCCCCATCTATCAGAAGAGCGTTGGTACTCAACAGCAGGAAAGAATGAGCAGAGAGGTGCATGCCAGAGCCCAGATATAATGACAAAGAATTTCCAAGTAGGAGGTCTATAGCCATAACTAGAGGACCAGGATGGGTCTACCTGGATGCACCCTGAAGAGCTGGGCACTGCTTCAAACCCTGGAAGCCATCCCATCTCTCCACAGAGCCTGAACAAATGAGCCTCGCCAAGGAGAATGCGTTTAACAGCAAGAATGGAGGCCCTGGTGGAGAGAACGGGAGCTGATCCCATGGAAAGAACACGAGGGGAAGCTGACAAACAGCCATCTGATGATATCATTTAGATTTGGACATGACCTTGTGTGGGGGTGCCTCCAGCTTGGACCTGCTGCATACAGGTGCAGCTGGTGGCCTCTCCGTGCCCCTCCAGATGGGTGGCTTTCGTCTCTGCCTGCTGTCTCCTGGATAACAGAAGATACGCGCACAGGCCCATGGCATACACAGCCCACTGTTTAACATGGCTGGTGGTGAACCTGCTCTAATGCGTCATGCCTAGCCTTCTATCTTTCCTTTCCTTTCACCTTCCCTTCTTTTCTTCCTTCTTTTGTTGTTCATTTTTCTTTCCTTTCTGATATGTTACCTGTCTTCTTAGATCTGGAGCAGACAACTCATAATGATAAATAAATAAACTCAGCTTTCCTCTCATGTCTCACTAATCTGTTTCATGATTCCTCGAACATAAACTCAGATAACTCCAGAGGTGTGCTGTCTCTGAGCAAGGTCAGCCATAGTGTTTGTACAAAGCCGATAAGCTGCACTCAGGCCTGACAACGTGATTGGCAGATGCAGCTTGTCTGTGCTCACCCAACCTGAAGGGCATCCGAGAAGTTAACTGGACCTCCTGTGAGGTCTGTCTTGGCTTCTACTAGGATACATTTCACAGAGAAACACAAACCACTTTGTGTGCATTTCTGTATCCACTAATGGAGATACAGAAGAAAACTTCCAGTGTGGACTCTAAGCTGTTTATCTGGAAAGGAATAAAGTTGAAGGCAGCCTCCAGAGCAGCCATCCACAGAGTTTCCTCAGAGGGCCTCTGGGAGAATGATTAAAGGTAATAGTTTGAACACGTGCTTGGAAATCATCCGGTGTGTTAATCACAGCAGATTCTTCTTCCTGTGTTATTCCTGGGCCCTACTGAGTCAGATGTCCTTTGAGTTACTTTATATATTTCATGATCTTCAAAGGAAGGCTCTTTTTATTAAATCTATAATTTATTTTTTGTGCATCCAACCAGCACTTTCTTCTACTGTCTAATTGTTTCATAGCTCTCTCAAGATGCACCACACTTATAAACTGACAAATTGAAACCCATTGTACATCTACCTTCTGATAAATGACGTACTAGTCATATTATAGATAACAGCAACCGATATTAATAATCATATATATATATATGTTTTGTGTATAACGTACATATAATGATCCTATACACTATTATCCGAAAGTACTAACCAATCAAAAGGAAAACAAAACAGGATTACTCTGAGCAATATAAACTCTGATTTTAGATAAATGGGAGCGCAAATATGTTCCCATGTGGTTTCGATTGCTATGCAAATCTGCTTCTCAAAGTCAGACTGGCTCATAAAATACTCTGTAATAGATTTCCTGGCCTGGCTGGTCCTGTTTATCGTACATCAGAACTAATCTGGCTATGCATTACTAATGCCCTACTTTTGGTGCCCTACTTCAGAAAGGTATCTCAAAGCTACGTGAATCTGAAGACTGAAAAGGCAAAGTGCTAATGGATGTTGGCCTCAGCCCATATGTAGCACCTGAAATCCACTGCCCTCCTCTGTCCCTGGGGTTACTAGCACAGTCTCCAGTGACTTTCAGACAAGGTCACATTTAGACAGAACCTTCTAGAACTCTGCAAAGCACAACAGGAGGCAACCGCACCGTCAGCACAGTGACCTCTTGCTTTCTCTCTGGGTGCTGCTCAGGTGGGATGCAGAGGAGATTGGGGGATAGGGGGTAGGGGAATGACAACTGTTTCATAAGGAGAGGAGGGATCCCTCCCTACAGGCTAGAGATGTTTGCTTTTACTATCTCCCATCATCTCAGCCATTATGACTACAAATGCTATTAGCAGTTTAAAACATGCATGAAATTATCATGTGTCTTCTGGATTTCTCCTAAGGACGAATTTGGATGGAAAGCTCCCCCTGTATCTCCATAGTTAGAGGCCAGCAGCTGATGTACCACGTCCCCAGGGAGGTGAGATGACCCCCATCTCCTCCCTACAGAATTAAAATGTGCTGAAAACGTACAACACTGTTTTTCTCATTGGCACACAAACTGCCAAACTAATATGAATAGCACATTTCCAAAAGAATGAACTTACTTTCAGTGCAAATGGGACAGCAGCCTTTTCGGTTGAGAATTTTACCCTAATGGGGACAAAACAAAACAAAAGGTTAATGCAAAGGAACTGAGTCTGCTAAGGACAATTTTTTTTAAATCAAATGCCAGGCACAACAATGAAATCAAGGTGTACTTGAACTCAAGGCCCAGATGATGATGTTGAAAATAAAATATCTGAAGGATCAGATTCCAAGGCCAGGTAAAGTAATTCAGAACTCTTCCTATTTGTATTCCCTGAGAAACAGGATACCAAAGGACTTGCTGGTGTGATTTTTCACAGGTGGAAGAAAGATGGGCAGTGGTACTGTGGCTTAAGTAGTAGAGCATGAACCTAGGGCAAAAAAGCTTAGGGATAGTGCCCAAGCCCTGAGTTCAAGCCCCAGGACCAGCAGAAAAGAAAAAGAAAGATGGGACCAGTCAAGGGCCCTTTCACGATATTCAAATCCATATGTGTAGAGGTCACAGGGAACAACAGGCTGTCTCCAGGCAGGCAACCTTGCCCAGCAGGCTCTTCCTTCTGTCTTTGCTCACAGAAACTAAACCAAAACCTGTATCCCCACTCTGGACACATCCCACCTAGAGATGCAGTGTTTGGCAAATCCCATTCAGCCCAATTTCTTCTGTCATTGTTATACCATCAAAGACAATGGCGCTGAGAGGGAGGTCTGACATGCAGAATGATTTTCCATTACCTACCCGGGAATCAAGCCTTTTCCTACATCGCATCACTTGTCTTTCTTCCTTCTTTCCCTCCCTCCCTCTCTCCCTCTCTCCCACCTCCTTCACTCACTCCCTTCCTTCCTTCTTTCCTTCCTTCTGTCACTCTTCTTCTTTCTCCTTTCTTCTCTTTCTCACTGATCCTTTCTTTCTTCTCTTTCTCTCAGATCCTTTTTCTTTCTTTTATGTCCCTCCCCTTATTGTATTCTCCCCCCATCCCAGGCCATGTAGCACGGAGAATTCATCAGCTTTTGAAAGGATTTCCATAGCAGAGTGAAAGTCTCTGGGAGACCCCCATGCTGGCCTCTGAGAAGGAAAAGTGTGAAGTGAGCTGGGGGAAGGTTGGAAAGCTGCCTAGAACCAGGAAGGTGGTCCCTGAGGCAGGAACCAGGCCAGGGCGCTAACAAGCCTCAACAGGACGTGGGGGTGGATGGAGGAGGTGAGGCTGAGGAGAAAGCCCTGGGTGGGGGATGCGCCTGGCCCAGACACAGCCCAGGAAGACAGAACACCTAGGAGACTGTGGCTGGGGAAAGCACTTGACCTCCCGCAGCCTAAGGACCAGGAAAACCACAGGCACTGTTGCAAGGGACAGAGCATGGGCACATGAGAAAGGCCAGGGCCGCCAGCTGCCCACCAAAACCTGTGGAGGCCTAGGAGTTACTTGAGCCACCGGCTTGGCACAGCGTCTTGTTTTTGTCTTGTGGAATAGGGGAGCCTGTTATTGCTAACATGTGCTGGGAGAGTTCATTAGCAGCCAGGGCTCCCGGAGGACTGGCATAAATAATGCGATCCCATTTTTCCCAATGAATATTTATAAGCAGACCATGTTCAAGTCGACTTATTGTATCTCTCCTTTTTTTTTTTAATATGGGAAGGTTTTCAGTTTTATGTCTGAGGCTTTTTAAAGCAAGACTAATTAGGGTTCTTTTTCTTTTCCTCTCACCCTTTTATTCAGTTGTGCAACGGCAACAGCTGTTGTTTTCTGTGCCTCATTTGGTGCTCAAGAAAAAAAAAACAGCAACTTTTTGTTTATAATAATAACAGATGTGAATAAAATTAAAGGCTCTCTATACCAGAGAAAGAGAGCATGTCCGAAATCTATGGATCCTTATTTTTCCCCCATTCACTGCAAAGTATTGAACAGGTTTGACATATTCCCAAAACGCACAAACCTTGAAAGGTTTTCAGTTGCTGAGATGAATTCAATGAGACTAGTGCTTTACCAGATAATAGTGGCTTTATTCAACGTGCAAGGCTAAGAGCTTTTCAAAGAGATCATTCTATAAGGGCGCTATTTCCATCAGTGGAGCCAGGGTTATAGAGAAAACTCGAACAAAGCAAGTGGGACCAGAGAGGAAAAGCCTCTTGGACATATTTATTAATAAACAAGCACATATTACTTTGACTGTAAGGAGAATATTGTTATTTGAGAAAGGAGGAAAACACATAAGACGATTGTAAATAGAAAATGCAGCCAAAGAAAAGTAGATCTAAGCAATGGAGTTGGAGATGATTTCAACAGGAATTAGAGGCCCAGAGCAGTGTCGCATACCTGTAACCCCAGCTACTACAGAAGTTGAGATTGGGAGGATCAAGGTTTGAGGACAGCCTGGGAATAAAAGTGAACAGGACCCTATCTCAATAATTTTGGAATAGCCCATACCATTCTAGAAGGGCCAGCTACTAGAAAATATAGATGGCAGAATCACAGTTCAGGCTGGCCTCAGGTAAAAACGAAAGACTCTATCCACAAAACAAAGAAAATGAAATAGGACAGGGCACGGTTCAAGTGGTAGAGTGCCTGTGATTCAAGTGTGATTTCAACCTGAGTTCAAGCCCTAGTATCACTAAAAAAAAAAAAAAAAAGAAAGAAAGAAATACTAGGATATGTCAAGAAGAGGTAGAGGGCAAAAGGTATTTTCACAGAAGGCTAGACTTTGGGTGAGGACTCCAGGAATGAGAAAGGAGCAACCTGCACATGGGACATGTGGCTAATCGGGACTGGAGAGACTTGGGGCTCTGATTCTGTGTTCTGAGATATCATGTGACATGCCTCACACAGGACACTAGGCAAGGAGGAAGTCTGCCCGAGTCCCAGTATACCTGTGGGCAGCTGCTGACCGGGACACACTGCTTCTTGTGGCACTCCGTCCTGCCTTTCACACAAGCGCAGATGGTGCAGTTCACCGAGGACCACATCTCTCCATCCTGCAGAACACAGCACAGGAATCTGCAGTCAGCCACAGAAGCTAAGCCAATCAGCTGTGGTTGCTTTGCAAGCAGAGCATGCCAAAGCCATCCTTAGATTTGACCAATCAGAAATGTCAGTCTATGTTCTATCAATTTACTCAAGATCAGGGAGGAATGTAGGATGTGTGAGTGAGTGCGTGTGTGTGTGTGTGTGTGTGTGTTTTCTTCCCCCAGAGCATAAAAAGAATTGTGCTGTGTCTAAGCCCTATTTGTTTGCTGCATCTCCTTCTTAATGCATAGGTTCATTTAATAATTAGGCACATACTACTTTGGCTTATGTGGCTCTCCCCCACGCCCACCACAAAGAATGGTAGCACTTTGGCACATATTTCCAAGAATATACCTTGCTCAGGATTTCTTAAGGAATTCCTTGGACTCACTGGATTTGAGATCTGCAATTGCCCAGTGCCAAGCCAAAACAGAATAGAGAAAGATGTGCCTCCATGCTTGTGGGCTGAAAATAGCACTCAGAACAACCTAACAGGGCCTAAAGACAAACCAAGAATTCCTTTCTTGAGCCTGTGGCACCTCTTCCTCTTCCCCCACTCTTTAGGAGCATCCTCTTCAGATGAGAATGACCTGCCTGAAAATCTTCAAGGGAACCTAAGCACTTCCAGGGCTGAGCTTCCATTTCTAGACCTCTGTGTCTCTGTAAGGTATCTCAAGCTCTGGTTGCTGAAAAGACTCTTACACAGTGACATCAAAGTGCTTTGTAAAAAGAAAAAAATCAATGTGAAGGGCAGCTAGTTCATGATTGTATTCTGGAGATGAAGGGCAACTTTGTATAGAGAAGACAGAGAATGGGAGCACAGCATGTTGCCAGACATGGTGCACCCCAGCTGCTTACAGTCACTCTGAGAATCCAAACCTTGCACCAGTCCGTGTCTGTGTGACAGGATGTCTGAGGGGTTTCCAAGTCAGGGTCTTGATTGCCAAGGCATGATCAGAACAAACACCATGAGAGATGGGAGGCGTGGTTTACATGATCAATGCACAGTGTCCCATGTGGGTTGGTGAGAAACAAAATAAAGCACATGGGAAGGTAGTGGGTGGCTGCAGGGGACCCTTGAAGGTACTTTCTCCCATTTGCTCAGTACTCTGAAGGCCACATGGGCTCACCCAAACATCTTCCTGATGGCAAAGATTCTCCCGAAAAGCAGTCTTCACAAAATGCTTCTAAATGTGTTAGCATCTTGACAGGAGCCACTGTCTCAAGGAGGGGAACTAGCATCCCCAACTAAATGAGGTGCTTCTAGGCACAGGTGGATACCTGTGGCCATAACATTAGCCCTAGTCACTGGCTGGCCACAAGTAGAAAGAGAAAAAAATGCAGTGCAGGCTTTCATACACATGCAAGCATAGAGCCAAGAAAACACATTTTTCACACAGTTGCTTCTCTGCCTTATTTGTCCTAGATTCTAAATGTAGAAGTAGAGATGACACTGTGCTAGAGCCAAACATGTATGTGTATGTGTATGTGTATGTACACGTAAGTTACTCTGTGGTAGGTAGTGCTCTGTGGTAGGAACTTTTCAATAATCACATTAGTTCAAGGCTCCCATGAGCTTGGCTCATAACATACCCGGAAAATCTTGTTGCCAAACTTGCACACTTTTACATCTTCTGGGGGCACACGTAGGAGGCACTCTTCACAGCAGGCCTCCTCGCCTCTGGCGCAGCCACCAGGGTGGGCACACTTCTTCTTACATACTACAGTAGAGTCCTGGGGGCCCAAGCACATTACAAATGAAAGGCGATGTTCTACGAGGCAGCGAGTAGGGTGGCCCTCCCTTCCCAACCCACAGCTGACTGCTCTAAAACTTCCTCTGTCGTGTCACATTTTAATGTGCTGCCATAAACCTTGCACGCACTTCAAAATGTATTTGTTGGGGAACACATACACTAGACTATGAGAGAGCCATGACTAGCATGAGCCGCATGTCCAGCCTTCCAAACATTTGGTAATTTCATCACGTCACTGGTCATCTTACCCTGGCCAGCGTATGGCAAGAAAGCTCAGCCCATTGCCCACTTCCTTCCTTCTATATTATCATGCTCTTCTAAGGTCTCTTCTTTCACCTTATACCACCCTTCAGAGTTTAACATAAAGGCAGACAACTTTGACCCAAAAGTAAAGATCAAAGGCTGTCTACCCCAAGTTGAAATGGCTCAGGCTCACAAAGGAAGTAAATGAGTGATTCCAAAACTGGACCTGAGCTCTAAATCCTACCACAGAAGCTGTGACCTTGACCAGGCTGCTTAACCTCTGGGGTCACAGGTTCATACCCATAACTTAAAGGAGAATGACTTTACCTCCAAACAAGTGATATTCTACCTATAACCTCTCAGTTTCACATGCATCTTATGTGTAAAGTGCAAAACACATAGAAATGATTAAAGAACAACTCATAAATCAGAAGGGGTAAAAACCCATAATCTTTTGTCAAGCTATATGTTGTGATTTCTAGTGGGAATGAAAGGGTACTCACTAGTTTTCAAATAATGCACATTTCATTGTAGATCTCCCAGGCATATGTGTGTACACACACACACACACACACACACACACACACACACATGCACGTGGACACACACATGAGATTCATACACACAAATACTCATTTGTGGGACTATGTGCCTAGCACTGAGTCAGGGAATGAGAATAGATAGATGGATGAAGCACTTCTGCCCTCAAGGGGCTAGAAGGGTAACCTTGTAAACAAATAAAATGCAGTTGGTTAAAATAGGGAGTACAAGTGCAGAGGCAGTAGAGAAAAGGACTGTAGATTCCTGGAGAAGGCAGCCTCTGAGATGGGCAGTTGTGGGTGAGGCAAAGTTGGCTAATAAAATCTAAGAAGGTTAGGGCAGAGATCATCAAATCTGAACACACAGAGAGTTAAGACCAACTACCATGCTCAGAGAACTGGGAGATGGTGTCCCCACCTGCCCTGGGAATTGTGAAGGGCAGTGGAGGGGGATTCCGTAGAGAGAAAACAATACTGACTGCCCCAAATGATTGCTGTTTGGTTCTAGAGCACCTACTCTCCCCAAGATGCCTGTGAATTTGTGCTCTGATAAAACCAGCTCCTTGTGGGAAATGGGTTAATTACAGATCTTCTGGAGTGCAAGGATGCTGGCTCGCTCATCCCTCACAGAGGCCTTGAGACCCCAAGTGGTCCACTGGTGACCAGCGCCCACTCACCAGGCACCTGATGCCCTGTGATCAGATCTGGGACTGCAGTGTGCATGAGGAGAGGCTTAGGCCTCCCCTGTGCACACCCAGGAAGTTTGTGGTATGGAGGAGAAGTCCTAGGGAGAGACGCCAGGCCCCACACAGGGAGTTGGTGTGTATTCAAGACAGAGAGTCATTCTTAGGGCTGGGAATTTCTCAGCAATCAGAGCTGAAGAGCACTGGATACCTGACCATACCCTGAAGAGGAGTGTGAGCCTCAAAAAAGCATCCTCAAGGAATCAACAACTTCTGAACTAGTAGCTGAGCTACTGACTCCTACTGACATGGCTCATAGTTTTTCTCCCTCTCCTGCACTATGAGAAACAACCACCCTAACTACCACCTAGATCAATTATTTGATATTCGTGTCACACAGATATCTGGATTAACTCGCTGAGAAATTCCCAAAATTCTCTGTGGTGAATGGCCCTCTTTAGGTCTTAAATATAATCCACTGTGTAACTACAGTCAAAGAACGTGTGGGGTGTGCTCCTTTCAACTT
Organism: Perognathus longimembris pacificus; assembly: GCF_023159225.1. NCBI lineage: Eukaryota > Metazoa > Chordata > Mammalia > Rodentia > Heteromyidae > Perognathus > Perognathus longimembris. The sequence continues at coordinate 73,929,195 of NC_063162.1, forward strand.
CTGAAGCAGTTAAATTCTTTCCTCATCAAGAATCAGCCTTTCAGTTGCTTTTCTGAGAAAAGTAAGCAGTGGTTCAATTGTAGTCACACTTGCTCAGTACAACAAACAGCACATAAATACTCTCTTCTCCAACAGCCAGGTTTATCTTTGTGATAAGCAATAAATCCACAACTTCTCCTCACAAATGCAATTAAAGCTATTTCCACTGCAGGTATGGTACAGAATTCATCTTACATAATTAGTCACAGAGCACACAGCCCAGCGTCCTTGTCTGACACTAGAAGATCTGCACACAGTCCCTCTGAGAGTGGACCTCACTACCAAGCTCTAACTTGTTGGCCCCAGAAGATGTAAGTGACTCATAAGGTGTGTCCTCTGTGTGACCTTGAACACAACTTTTCTTGTCAAATGGCATCATGAATATTCCCTAGAAATAAACACCATCATGGCAGTAGCCATGGCCCTAACCCCTCTCAACGGTGTGCCACACCCCCACCCAGAATCTTACCCTGCATGTGCACGTGGTACAGTTATCATAGACAAATGAGGATCCATTGTCATAAACATCACTTCGAAATAAGCAGCTCCCAGAAGGAAGGTCAAACACTTTCCTCTGACCTACAGGGAAACAACAACAACACCAGGTAAGCAACATACAAGCCAGGGATGTCCCCTTGTATCCTCAACAATTGTACCACAGAACTATTCAACATTGTCAGAAGACCAGGTGAATCTAGTGAACACAATCAAAGCACTGATCAGACACACCCATAGGATTCCCAGCCACTGAGTAGAAGAGCAGATTTCATCATTAACCTTACACTTTCAACAAGTCATTATCACATGTCCAGCGTAGTCAACCAAGAAATTTTAGACCGAAGCTTCCCTCGGGAGGCTCATAGTCCACTGAGAAGACAATCTCACAAAAGATTTTAGTTCATTACCATGATAAGTTCTAGAAAGAAACCAACCTGGAACTGTGAAGACAAGGAAGTCATGTAAGACTTCTTAGAGGGTGTCATGTTTATGTAAAATTATCTCCCAAAGTAGGTATTAATGGTTGGGTAGATAAAGGTAGAAAGAGTCAAGGTAACTCAACAGTTAAAATTAGAAACAAAAAAGGAGGAGGAGGAGTAAGAAAGAAAAAAACGAAGAACAAAGAAACAAAGAAAGAGAAGGAAGGAAGGAAGGAAGGAAGGAAGGAAGGAAGGAAGGAAGGAAGGAAGGAAGGAAGGAAGGAAGGAGGGAAGGAGGGAAGGGAGGGAGGGAGGGAGGAAGGGAGGGAGGGAGGGAGGAAGGAAAGAAAGAAGGAAAGAAGGAAGGAAGAGAGGAACAGAGGGAGGGACGGAGGGAGGGAAGGAAGAAGGAAGGAAGGAAATGGTTAATGAACTAATATTTGCTATGATCTAAGCATTTGTTTGCTGCTTTAGCCTCATCATCAATGTGATAGTATTAGAAAGTACTGGAGATTATTAGTGTTAGTACTACATAATGTTAGATAGTACTAGATAGTATTAGATAGTATTATTATTATTACATAGTATTAGATAGGCCTTTAAGCAGTGATTAGGTCTCGAGGGTGAATTCCTCCTCATAAGTAAGATTAGTGCCCTTAAGAAAAAATGCCCAGGAAAGACTTTGCCACCTCTTTCCACCATATAAGGACTTAGCACATCTTGGGGCTGAACTTGGGCTCTCACTGCACACAGACTCTGTAAGCACATTGATATTGGTTTTTCCAGCCTCCAGAACAATGCAAAATACATTTCTGTTGTTTATTAAATAACTAAATGAGACTATTTAAGTATAGAAGCCTGAATAGATTAACATAGAATCTCAAGAAAGAAACTACACAAAGATATAAAGGGTAAAACGAACTCACAGCATATGTAGAAGAAGACTCTAACTCTACATGCCAAATGTCCAGTCTTTCATGGGCCTAATATCTCTGCAGAGTTAGCTTGGTTTCTCCCTCATATGACTGATGACCAAAGGGGCCAAAAGAAAAATAAAGTAATCTCCAAGTGTGAGATCCAATAGTTCCCTTTCTTTCAACTTTTGAGTTTCTATTCCCTGAAACACAGGAAGCCATCTCTGAAATTTACTTTCATTAAAGACTAAGATACCAATGATTCAATGGTCACTGATCAAATTTACATCCGTCCTTCCATTTCATCCTGGGGAAAAACAAGATTAATAGCAACATGGACTAATCAGTAAACCCAATGAAAAGTTTGAACTATCTACAATTATAAACTAAAGGTTGTGCTCATAATCAGAGTTGTTGAAAATACCACCAGTGGGAATGAAGAAAAATGTTCTCTGCTTGTCAGAGTCAAGTTCAAGGACACAATGTGGGTGCAGAAAACTTCACGTGGGTGTTTGTCCTCCAGAGGTGACAGTGAAGTACACTCTAGACTCCCTGATGACCTCAAGGACGCTTTCTCTAGGCCTCACTCAATGTCCCCATGCCATATCACCACCTTCATCTATTTTTTGATATGAAGGTACACGACCAAAAACTCTTCTAGCAAAATGATTGTTAATATCACAACCCACACAGTTACACTGACGTGCATACTCTCATGTCCTGAGACTCTTCCTTTCCATGAGCACTTATACCCTGAATCAGAGGATTACTAATATAAAATACAAAATTCACTCTTTCCCTAAATATGCCTCTAGGAAACCCCTTCCAGGTTGTGGGAACTGTTGGGAAGCTCTGTGTACCACAAATCATGTGGATTTTTTCTCCTCCAATTCAAAGTACTTTGGCCAAAAGCATGCTGAGTCTTAGGACAATAAAATATAAGTAATTTCCCAGACAATTTTTTTGTAGTTGCTATAAAAGTAACCATGATGTCATTTTTCACTAATTTAAACATGTTTCTCTTCTTATCAATCCATTAGAGACGTTTCTGACTTTAAAGAAGTAAAAGTAACTCTGCTTCAATTAAGTGATTGTTTTTCAATTTTTGACATAGTCGTCTTTTTCTTATATTTTATCTACATCTGTTACAAATATTTTCTGTGACCTCAAATACTTGTTTGACAAGTGACAGAAAATAAATAAATAGATACAAAGCTCTATATAAAAGCTTTCTTTTCTCTGCCAATCAAAAGTATCTCTTTTTCACAGTGGAGGTCTGGGATCTGTATTTCCTCCCCAAAGTTCTGTTCATTTTGTAGAATGTATGACCCCCTTCCTTTCTTCCCACCATGGAAAGAGAACTTCTTATATCATATATTTGTCCTATAATTACTGCTTAGGTGGACAGATGGTTGGGTGAATGGATAGACAATATCCAATGATCAGCTGATTGATCCACTGACTGAATGATGAACAGGCCTGAATATTTTTAATCCTCTAAACAAAAGTCATCAAAAGCCTCAATAATCTCTAACTAAATGTCCAGGAAGCTCTTAGCCAAGTAAGTGCCTGGCACCCAAACCCTCAATAAAGGACAGGTGATGACATAAGACCCCACCCTAATCACACTGCGGGGCAGGTTGGGTGTTACTCTGTGAACTCTGAAGTTTGATGAGACTCCACTGAAAATCAGAAAATCAAGAAAAGGAACGTTTCTATTTTTTTTTTGAAAGGGAGAGGCATGTTATATACAGAATTCCTGGTTGGTGGGATTTAGCTCAGTAGAAGAGCAATTGCCCTGAGTTCAGTTCTCAGCTCTTAAAAAAAAAAAAAAAATCTGGGTCAAGGAAAATTTTAAGAAGAAGAAAAACAAAATCAATGCCTAATCAGCCAAAGTCTAATTAGACTAAGATTTTGGCATCTAGAAAGCATCCTGGTGTTTGTTTATCTTCCTTCTGTCTTTTGTTGTATGGATGTTTCTTTTTACCACCACAGAGCACAAAGTCTTACCTTAATATGAGCCACCATGGCCCAGCAGAAGATAAAACATTCCAGGGAGTGGTTTAGAAATGCAGTGGACAGCCTAACATTAGCCATTCTCATCTCATGCCACAGAGGCTCAGTCCAACCCCAAAAGGTTTCACTCTGAGAAATTATGAATTTCAAGTTTCCTACAACTGACTGTTCCTTTTGTAGTCCCGTCTTACAACCACAACTAGTCAGCAAAACCTGCATTCAATACAACAGCCATCACTCATGCAGGAAACTTAAGCTGATTGCGCGTGTCCTGGGCTTCAGCTTCAAAGAATTAATCATGCTGAGCTATCTATGGAGCCAGGTCCAGATGCCACTTCCTGCCCCTCTGCACGCCTCCACCAACACCCAGAGAGGGTGATTTCTACCATTCTAGCTCCATGCATTGCAGGAGAACAAACTCACACGTGTGTGGAAATGCCTTTAATCAGGTGTATCTAAACAATTCTCCTAGCTCTTCTAACTATTCCATGTTTACTTGAATAGTGTATGTGTGCATGTGCGTACACTGGTGTACATGTTTGTGTGCGAGCACGTAACAGCGAAGGTAAACATTGTTAGAATAACAGTAGAATCTCAAAAGAGAAGATTAACAAAATACCTCACTTTGCCCATTTGGCTATAAAAGGAAATTCGACTTCAGGGTATGGCTATGATAATCTGTGAATGAGAAAACTAACTCAACTTGACCCTCTGGAGTTGGAGGAAGGATAGAGGACTCTGGAGAAGTATGTTGAGGGTGACTAGCAAGAGCCTGGAGCCCAAAAGGAAGAGACAACTAGAGAAGTTCTCCCAGCGGGAGAAAATGAGCTTTGAAGAATGAGGGAGCTTGAGATTCCATTTCATGGTGTTCATTAGGCCTCTGTAAAATAATCACTCTCATTTGCTGAAAACCTCCAGTGAAGTCTTCTCTATAAACCTTGACCCACCCAACAGCACCATTTAGGGTGAAAAGAATTGAAGGTGGGAGGTTGTGGACAGGAGGGATTGATGTTAAACAGAGAAGAGAGAGAGAGAGAGAGAGAGAGAGAGAGAGAGAGAGAGAGAGAGAGAGAGAGAGAGAGAGAGAGAAACTAAGACCAAGCTGTCAGGCCTTGTTACCTCCTGCATAAGCCAGCCGTCCCACAGACGGCAAAGCTGGAGTGAGGGCTATGTGCAAGCCTTGGCGTGTGTGGCCGCGAGACGCCACCCCCCATCACTCCCCCAAGAATAAGGAGAAGGACACCCGGCTATCTCGGGGTAAGCTTCTGGAATTTCCACTGGTTTTACTCAGGGGAGGGGTTTATATAACAGTAATGGTGGCAGGAAGGGGAGGGACCTAGAGTCGCTAGCTCAGATTAGTGACAGGCTAATCTGAGCTGTCCATCACAGTGATGTCACAGAGCTTCCCCCAGAGGTCGAGATCACAGCCCACAGAACCGCCCCCTTGGGCGGCTTGGCTAGGCACCATTATGATATCCATGTGCTCGAGCCAGATGGGAGGCCGGGCTGGTTTGGGCGGCCTTTCTGGTTCTGGACATGGGGGAAAAGGTAGGAGTGGCTAACAGCCAAGCAGCCCCAGGGCAGGAGAAGAGGCTTCTTGGGACTGCCCCTTAAAGGTATAGCCGGAGCCCAACACCAAGCCGGGTGAGTGGCTCATGCCTATAATCCTAATCTACTCAGGAGGCTGAGATCTGAGGACTGTAGTTCAAACCAAGGCAAGGCAAGGAAGTCCATGAGACTCTTTTCTTCAATAAATCACCAAAAAAGCCACAAGTAGAGCTGTGGCTCAAGGGGTAGAGCACTATTCTTGAGAAGAAGCTCAGGGTTCAGTGCCCAGGCCCTGAGTTCAAGTCCCAGGACTGGCAGGAAAAAACAAAAACAAAAATAATGACCAAGAGAAATGGCAGGAGATGAAATCCATAGCCGGAAGCGATAAGGGACAGTATTGGGGTTCCTTCAGAGTCCTTGGAGATCCTAGGGAAGCCTGCCTTCTTGGTATGATCTGGTACTAGCACCAACTTGACACAAGGAGGTCTGTTCTTAGTACAATTCACTGCTTCTCGAGAACATTAAATAAGAAAAGGCATATGAAGTATGCACAGATTTGCCAAGTCCGTATTGAACACAGTTGGTAGGGCTTACACTCTCTTCCTGTGGACTATGGACTATTAGACCTGCTCCTTCCAAATCTGTCGTGATACCCTGCATGCTTCACCAGGCCTTGTTCCTGCCTTTGTTTACTTCACACACTGTAATAACATATGTCTCCAGCCAATGGCCTTTACCCACCCAGTCAAGGACTTCCTCCAGTTCTGGTGTCCCACCCTCAGAGATGGTCACATGAAGAAAGGCCAGAGGCTGCAGATGGGAGCCACACCCTGCCCACATCTTCCACTCCCAGAAATAGAAAGATCAAGCTAGGAAGTGAGTAAACTCCAGAACCCCAAGAAGCCCTGTACGCAAACTTAAGAAAACCATATACAGAAAACTGAAGAGATTGCATTGTTCTTTGACCTGAAAATAGTCACTCACCCAAACACTTGGGGCAGCACTGTCCTGGGGGTGTGTGACTAAGGTGCTGGGGACAAGAGAGAATGGGGCAGACTTCTCTCACGCACTGTGTCCTGCCTCCCTGAGAAAAGAGAGAGAGAGAGAAAGAAAAAAAAAGCACATTTAGAAAAGTCAATGCATATGGATTACATAGCTAGATACCTGGAACCATTGTGAGGGCTTTCTGAGTCTCAGGATCCCTGGGCGGTGTGCATATGGCCTTGAAAGTCAACTCTCCCCTACCATCCGCGCACACTGTCACCTTCACTGTGCTCCCTGTCCCCAAGAGATGCTGAGTGACAATGCCCCTCCTCACCTCCCAGCAGGCAGCGTCACCTCCCCACAGGCTACCATCTTCCCACGACTAGCTTGGTGGTCTTGACTACCCAACCATCTAAGGTGGCCCAGGATGTGAGGTTTCCAGCACTAAAACCAGGGAGGTTTCAGGCAAACCAGGTTGAGTGGAATTCCGACAGACGCTGCCTCCTTCACCATCAATCCCCCAAGCAAGAGGAGTTCTCTGATATGTAATGAGGCTTCTCCTCTTCTTTCTGACCCTGTCTTTCTGTAGTTGCTGCAGACCTCTTCCTCCAGGTAGGATCCTCTCTCTACCACAGCTTGGAGCATCTGACCAGAGGAAGTGGCCAATCTACTGATAATGGATGCTCTGAAGGACCTTTCTACTGACTGAGTGCAGTCCGCTAACCAAGCCTGTTTCCAGCAGCAAATGATTGGTATTGAAAGAAATAACAGAGCCTCAGAGGAATGTGAGATGAGTTTCAGAGCCCTTGAATATTTTCTCTACCTTGTTATTCACCCCTTCTGTACCCCAACACTCTGATACCTCTTTACCCCCTTCTGGAACCTTAGCATCCTCTTTTCTCTGCCTGTCAATTTTTCTCCACCTGAAATTCAGGTGAGACTGGCCCTTTGGTTCCTTGCTTAGTTTCAGCAAGCTTAAAAAAATGGGGCAGAAAAAAAATTTTAAGAAATACTTTCCAGTTCATTCACATCTAAGAATCTTGAAAGATTGATGCAAAAACTGTCATTTGCAATATGAATTGCTATGAGTGTGCATTTCTATGATCTCTATAAATAAATTATTTCCTTCCTCTTTTAAAAAAAGGAAATCAGTAAATTTGGTAACTACATTAGTAGGTAAATGGAATTCCAGTGGACTAGCTTCTCCAGGACTGGAACCAGAAACCAGCTAATGGATTTTATATACCCATTTGTTGAGTGGATAATTTTTATCTCAAGGGGTCTGAGGAAGGAAGAGCTCAAGGTTCAAGAAACCCTAGGCCATGCAAGATAGACACCCCACTTCTCCTCACACCTCTCCAGCACTTTCTACACAAACAGTAGCACAGGCTTTAGCTGCAGAACCTTATTCAGACCCAGCAGGGCACTGTGGCTCAAGCCTATAATTCCAGCTACCTGGGCTGTGGAGATTGGCTCAAGGCCAGCCCAGGCAAAAAGAAGTTCATGCGCTTCATCTTGACGATGAAACAATCACTGGGTGCAGTGGCCAGTGCCTGTCACCTCCAGAAATATTGGCAGCACAAGTTGGGGCGGGGGGGGGGGGTCACAGCTGTGAGAAAACTATCCTCTTGTCAAAGTAGGTTGCTTAAAAGTTGGCCTGGTGGCTTGGCTCTTGTTGATTATCTTATTCTGCTCAGACAATATCATCCAGTGAAGAAAGAAAGTGGCAGAGGGTGTGAGTAATTAAAAATGTTAATTTTAGGGATGGGAATGTGGCCTAGTTAGCAGTAGAGTGCTTGCCTAGCATGCATAAAGCCCTGGGTTCGATTCCTCAGCACCACATATACAGAAAAAGCCGGAAGTGGTGCTGTGGCTCAAGTGGTAAAGTGCTAGCCTTGAGCAAAAAGAATCCAGGGGCAGTGCTCACATGCTGAGTTCAAGCCCCAGGACTAGCCAAAAAATGTTAATTTTATTTCAAAGTATTTTCATGGTCACATTATGTAAATACCACCTACCCTCTTCAAACAAGCCAATCAGAAGCAGATTGTGAACTTGAGCTTGGCCAATCTGAGCAGGGGGCAGGGCCCACTGCATTAGGGATAAATAGGAAGCATCCTGACAGCTCTGTTTGCTTGCCTGCCAGATTTTTGGCTGGCAATACATCCTTTTGCAGAAGTAAACTCTGCTTTGCTGAGTTCTTTTTGAGTTAGTGTCCTTATTCCTACATGCCACCCCAATATCTGGAGCCATTTCTCACATAGCCCAAATCAGCTAGGACATAAAATGTAACTCTACCTCAGAATTACCCAGTGCAAGAAGCACTGGTGTGGCAAACATGAGACCCTGAGTTCAATCCTCAGTACTGCCATAAAATGAAAAATAAAGTGTAAAAGTCTCCTATTCATTTCCATCCTAGCATCCCACTAGTTTCCTAGCAGCCCATTATTTCTGCTACTCCTTTTAGTTCTCTATTTTTATTATTACTGTTTATTTTCTGGTGGGTAAGAATGAAAAAGAGAGAATGTGTTATATGTCTTTTTAAATATTTGTTATTTTTAAGCCTCTTTCAAGCTGGATTGTTCCCCAAACCAACAGAGCACATGCAACAATTACCACAAAAGGGCCTTCGGTTGTTATTTTTTCTATTACTTCCAGATCAGCAAGAAACATTTAAAATACCTCTCAAAACTCCTCAGGCTGCTCTGAGATTTCTCTCTCAAGCCTGCGTAATCCTAAAGTTAGGGGACCTGCCATCAGACTTCAGAGATGGGTAACTGGGTCTGGGTCAGCCCTGAGCTCGGCCATCACTTATGCATGAAACATAATGTCACATGCAAATTCAGAGGGAGGATAGAATACGGCTGCACTTAGCTTTTACTTCAAAGCTATTCCTCTGTAAGGGAGTTCCTAAAACCCCAAGTCCTCGGCCACACGAGGTTGACTGAGTAGTGCTTCTCTTAGATGCACAAAGACCGCATTCTTTGGGTCAATATTCTCTGTGCTTGTTGGATCAGTATCTATTTTTCAAGCATATTTTAAAATTACAACATTTTAAATATCGCAATCACTGCCAAGAGAGCTAACTTTGTCCCACGCTTTGGAAAGCTGGCAGAAGGCTGCATGTACTCTGAGAATTTTCCCCACCAGAAGGTCAAAGAGCAAATTCTGCACACGTAGAACAACTGCAGTCTGTGTTTCTCAAGAGCCTGTTCCGGTAACCTGAACTCCAGTCTGGGTCTGCTGGTTTCGTCAGGTTTTATTTTGTTTGGGATACAGGGTGGTGGCGCAGCCCAAGTCCCCAGCTGTGGTCCAGTCATTGCATGCAAGGCAAGGGCAGGCCTTCAGAGGGGCACAGGCCGGCTCACAACCTCATGCCACCATCTCAACTCAGCAGGGACTCACAATGCCACAGTCCCTCACGATGCCATAACTAAGAAGGTTAAAATAGCAGAAGTAAAACACTGCTCTTTCTAAAAACACATGAACACATGTCTAAGGTGACTGCACTAAGTCAGGCTCTGCCAGATTGTCATGATAGCTTTCTGCCTCAACTGGTCCCCTTATCCAGCCCGCTTTCCAGCATTTAGCCAGCATTTCTTTATTTTATCAAGTACTTAAGCCATCATTATATGCTGAAAATATAGCTGCAAATATATCATATGGAAACCACTTTTCAAAAAAAAAATTTTGGTGGGTCTGGGACTTGAACTCAGGGCCGCCCAGTTGGCAGTCAGGCATTCTACCAATCAACCAGGAAGACACGTCTCCAGCTTGAAAACCACTCTCTTTAAGAAGGTTCCATAAGTAGTGGTGGTAGGTTGCAAGCTCTCATCTCTGCTCAGGGTAAACTTGACTCCACACTGTATACAGGATAAAGTTCAACTTACCCCATCTAGAAGGCAATATGCTCATCAAACCCTGCTTCCTTCTTATCTCAATAGTGCTCTGCGAAATCTACCAGATGCTCTTGCAAATAAGGGTGGCCATAGGACTGAATTTGACCAATGAGAAGAGGACATAAATAATATGTGTATAGGCCTGACCAATAAAAACTTCTCACAGATAATCCTCCTGCTCTAGCTTTTCATCTGGATCTACTGGTTGCAGGAGAGAAAGCCTGGTTCCTTTGGTCACTTCATAGAAGTCTACCCCAAATTCCTGCAATGAAATATGAACTGAGCAAGAAATCAATTTCAGGTACTAATGAAATGTTTCTGCTTGCTGATATGACAGACATATCCATCAATATGAAAAACAACATTCAACTCCTGACTGTAAAGCTGCTGTGATTCCTACCAGCATAAATAAGCACCTAGTGTATTTCACTAAACATGAAAATTCTTGGATGGTTAAAACAGATACACAAATGACTGTATTCTTCCCTAGGTGACAAGGATCACTGGAAACTTCCCATAGGTCTGGGGTATTCTGGTTCTTGCCATTTGCTTTGCCTTTAGAAAGGCAAATTTGTTCTTTAGAGATGGACATATATGTTGCATGCCCGAGTGTTCCTCTGACAGTTGCTGTTTTTAAAACAAAGATTTGAAACTACCAAAGAACTATTTTTTATTCTTTTCATTTTGGTTTTAGCTGATTCAGTCAAAAGCACAATTGCTTTGTGTCAAAGTTTACCCTAGAGCAGCAATTCTGCTGCATAATAAAAATCTGTCTTCCTGAATGAAGTGATTAGCGCAAGATGATAAAACCACAGCCATGTGCACACAGGATGCTTCTCCAGCCCCTCTGGATCCACTGAGAATTCAGGGCTGGAAACTGTCCTGCAGCATGTGACCAGGCGCTCAGCCCTTGATCAGAATGCAGCCTGGCTCACTGACAGGAGGCTGGAAGCACAGTTGCTAACCAGTTGCAGCAAAAGTGCTTAGGATGCGGTAGCATGTAGCTGACTCATGACAGTTATTTAGCAATGAATCCCTATGCCCAATACTTTCAAAAGAATCCAGTACTCTCCTCAGGAGGGGGAGGTTAGGAGGATTATTACTATTTGAAGCCAGCCCAGGCAAAAAGGTTACTAGATCCCATCTCAACCAATAACTAGGCTGGTAGAACATGGCTGTCATACTGACTACATACAAAGAGTAAAGAGGAGGATCATGGTCCTGGCTAGCCTGGGCAAAATGTGACACCCTATTTCAAAATCAACCAGTATAAACAAAGGGCTAGAGACTTGGTTCAAGTGATAGAACACCTTCCTAGCAAGTATGAGGACCTGAGTTCACACCTAGTACCACCAGGAAAGAAGAGGAGGAGGAGGAGGAGGAGGAGGAGGAGGAGGAGGAGGAGGAGGAGGAGGAGGAGGAGGAGGAGGAGGAGGAGGAGAGAGGATGTGGAGGGTTGAAGGAGATGGCGAGGAGGAGAGGAAGAAAAGGGAAGAGAGGAGAGCGGAGGGGAGGGGAGGGGAGGTGGGAGGGGAGGGGAGGGGAGGGGAGGGGAGGGGAGAGGAATGTGAACTAAGCACGAATCAACTTCAGGTACTAATTAAATGCTTCTGCTTGCTGATATGCAAAGCATCATTCTACTCCAAGCAGTAAAGCTGGTATGATTCCTACCAGCGCAAATGAGCATCTAGTATATTTTATTAAATGTATAAAAATTCTTAGATGTTTAAAATTTAGACACATTCAACTCAACTTCCATTCTGCACACAGACAGTGGAGGACATATCAACAAAGCTCCACCTGTCCTCTCCCATCAAGAGTAGACAGTGGCCCCAGAGGAAAGCCCACCACTGGAGTGACAGACCTGAAACCTCTACTCCACTCAGAGAATACAAGCCATTGTTCTCTCTAGAGATCCAACTCAGAAATGACCCATCCCCTTCACTTTCCCCAGAAATCAATCCTTCAAAGTCCAACTGCAGTGCTGCTCCTATTTTTCTTTTGGCTCCCTGGTGCTGCTCCAACAAATTACCAGGAAAACTTAGTAGCTGAAAGCAACACTTTTTTTTTATACCAAAATATGGAGGGTCAGATTCTGACATCCAGTCTGACAAGCTAAAATCCTGACTGCATTCCTTTGGGGAAAGACAGGGCTAGAGGCATGGTTCAGGTGTAGAGCACCAGCCTAGCAAGCATGAGTCTCTGAGTTCAAACCCCAATGCCACAAATAAAGGGAGGAGTAACTTGGTGTTACTGGAATAGCGGGGCCATCCTGCTGCTAAAACAGGCCTTGCCAGGGTCACTCCATCAGCCCTGCTGGCAGCTCTCAGCCTGGGAGATGAAGCTCCCCCATTCCCTGGAAGGCTTGGCTGTCACCTCCCAGCCCAGGCCAGTGAACTCTGCAGGGACCTCAGTGTCCTTGCATGGTCAGATAGATGACTCCCAGAGTGTCTGACTGTGTTCACCATCATCCAAGAGTCTTGCAAAAACCGTAGGCCATTGCCCGTGCAGGTCTCTGGGGGGAGATTCCATGGCAGGAAGTGTAGCTCGCATCTGGTAATCACACAGCTAGATGCTGTCTCTCGCCAGGCCAGCACAGCAGTGTAGCTCGCTCAGCCTGGCTGTGGAGATGGTGCTGAAGATGGTACTGGACTTCACATGCACACAGACCAGAGCCAAAGAAACAAATAGTAAATTAATACATAAGCATGTGATGGAACTAGCAAGTGCTAGTGTTCCGTGAATCTATTTTCCACTCACACTATCCCAGGATTCTGTGTGCTTAAATTTCATAGGTAAAGGTAATAATATTTGTTTCATCTGTCCCTGTGAACTTCAGATCTTACCTTTCTCTTGTCACCTAGCTGAATGGTAAAGATTTATTTCATGGTTTCACTTTGAAAAATAAAATTAGGAAATTTCCCCCCTGCTCAGTCCAAGCTTTTCACTCTGACAAATGCGCAAGCCACAGAAGTGCCCAAGTGCCATCTGGGGTAAATTCTAAATGACTGTGGATTTCCATGCCTATCTGACCCTTTTCCTTATCTATTTTAGAATCACCACCACCACACAGGACCAAGCTCAAAAAAAGACCCCTGAATGAATACTCTGGAAATGGAGGGGCAAGAATCCAGGGTGCTCTGTCAGGTATGGTCTGTGTGCAGCTCAGACGCTTGCCTGGGGACAGACGGAAGGGGACACCTCTTCAGGCCCTCTGAGCAAGAGGTTAAGCCCCTGAGAGCCTGCCCACCCCTTCTGAGGAGCATGGGTGTCCACTGTCTAATCCACCAGACAGCCCCCTCCTACGATTTCAGATTCCCAGACCACCCTCGAAGAACATTTCTCAACTGCCACCCAGAAAAGAAAAGGAAGAGAGAGAGAGAGAGAGAGAGGAAAGAGAGCAACAGGAATTAAAGGAGTCCTTTTCCTTTTCTTGCCATTTTTATCAAAGTTCGACCTCTCATGATCAAGTGAGTAGTCAGCTGTCACAAGCTCACTGCTAACACATCCAACACTCTTTTCTCAGCCTGGCCTGCTGCCAGGGAGATGAAAGAACAATTAGTCAGAGCTCACACCAACTATGAAATATGAGGCAACTCAAGAAGAAAGGAAATAACCGCTTTCTGTGGCAAAAGGGACATTTTTATATCCCCCAGCCCCCAGACACCAACACTGCTCCAAGGAAGAAGCCACAGGAAGGCCTGTGATGGGTCAGAAACATCTAGAAATACTGGACAACAAACAGGCACATAGCCCAGCATCCCCAGTTAACTGAATCCCTAGAGCCCTCCACTTCACATCTGATGACCTCAAGTCGTTATCTGAGCCACATACGTAGACTGCTTTATTTTATTTTCACAATGCCTTGCATGAGCTTATCATTTGCTCTACACAGGACAGGGTTTGCAGTGGGGCAGAGCCATGCCAGTGTGCCTTCAGTCTTGCACTGTTCCCAGCTCCACAGTGAGACCACAGACTAGCACAAGGATTTGACTTTGGTCAAATACCTACTCACTGGGCTGTCAGTTAAATCTGAAAATAACTCAGAAATATTTGTGCTCCAGTGAGGTTTCTTGAGGTACAAAAATATTGTACGACTTGGAATGAGTTACTCTTCTTTAAGATGCAGCTTAGCCCCTCTTCTATGGTTTCGACAGAACTATACTTAAGAAAACTTTGAGGGTTTTGTAAGTATAGTAAGCCTGGACACACTACTGAAAATGAAGGTGACATTCAAACTTCATTTTCATCCCTAGTCAGAACATCTTGGTTTTCACCACCCATCCAGCAAAAATTCACTTTGCTATATAACAGATATCATGGTTTTTAAATGATCTACGATTATGCACAGTTCCCTATTTTGTATCAAGTGACAACCTCCCCCCCCCCATCTAACAATAAAATTAGTATACACACAAAAAGAAGAGTGAAGAGGTGCGGAGAGGAAGGGAAGGGAGGGGAGAGGATAAGCAAAGTTCAATATAATTGACATACTTTGTACACATATATGAAAAAAAGACTGAACCTGTTGAAAATTCTAAGGATAAGAGAGTGGGGATGGGGGAGATTAGTGGAGGGGTAAAATCAGCCAGGGAATATTGTATGTATGTATGGAAATGCCACAATAAATCCCCCACTCAATAAAAGGCCCTTTTATTTATTTTTTCGTCTAATGTGTTTTGAGTGAAGGGTTGATGTCATTCTATTATCCCAGGCACATGTGGATATCAGGCAAAACCCCAAGTGTGCATGGTCATGCTTGACACGGGGAGGGCAACCTGACCTAAGCCTGGCATTCCACTGTGGGCCTAACCTGTAGGGAACTCGGAGGCCAAGCTGTGAGACCAGGAAAGGGTTAAGAGGTTGGAGTGCCTCCTCATCAGCTCAGAAGTCTGAGAACTGCACCCTGAAAAGGTCAAACAGTCAAGGCAAGACAGATGTATAAGTTACTACCCTAAGTGTGGTTAAGTTAGAGCTATTTGGACACTAAAAGCTTGAGACCTTGGAAGTAAGATCACTCCTCTCTGCTCCCTAACAATAAGGGAGTCAATTATCACTATGTATACAAATGACACCTTAGGTATAGTTTGTAACCACAGGATAGACTGAAACCCTGCTTTCTGCCCATGTCTGTAGTCATCTTCCCTATACTGAATTCAATAAATACCTTTGCTAACAGAAGCTTCAGAAGCTAATGAGAGCTGGGGCCCCTGTTGCCCCCTTTGCTATCTGTATCCTGTCCTATTGTCCCTGGTTGCTGGCAGCAATGCTAAGTGAAAGTCCCCACCTCCCTTAGCACTAAAAGTCTTTTCTATAACCACTGTCTCCTTGCTTAGACCCCATAAAAAAAGCCTAACTCCAACCCCACCTCCTTGCACAACCTCTATTCCTGCGGGAAGGCTGCTTGCTACTCACTGTGCTTCAATAAACAGTTCTCGCCTGTTGAGATGGAGTCCAGCTTGTTTCTTCCTCCTCTAGTTTCCTAACATTGAGTACCACAGTATGGAGTTTTACAATAAACTCCAGCCTCCAACGCTCTCCAGAGAGACAAGGTTTCTGGCATTATTCCTTCCAGGTAGTGAACTCCCCTGTGTACTAGCCTTGTACTAATCTTATCAACAAATTTCAATTTTGTGTTTGAGACAATCAGGCTGTGACCCAATCCTGGCGAGAACTGGGGGTGATCCTAACTGAAGGTAAACATGATCAGTGGAAAATAAGTGTACAGTGTGCGGTGGTGAGTCCCAGCGGAACCCAGAGCTAGAGAGTTCAGACATGTCTGGGCAAGTCCAGAGAGGAGAGCGGTAACAGCAGGCTGTTCCTGAGGGAAAATCCATCCAGAAGGAGGAGGAGCTGTAGACAACAGAACCACCAAGTAACTGAGCCTGGTTTCAGAAGAAAACATCAACATAGCACCTCCGTCACTCAAATCACCCAAGTCCAGAACCAGGGGTGCCAGCGTGGTCCTACAGAGGAAAGGACACTCAGAAGAACTGTGCCCCTGAGCCCCTTGTAGCCCTATAGATGTGGGAATCCTATATCTGAGTAAAATGAAGCAAAATTAAGTGGCCATCCTGATCCTTGGCCTTGCCAATGTGACTTCTCCTGAGGCATGGCGCTGCTCTGCTACCTAAACCCTTGGTGCATTCATGGCAGTGCACAGCCATGCCTGCAGGAGAGTCTGGGGAAAGAGGGTCAAGGCCACACAGGGAAGCCATGGCTGACAGAAAATACACAAGATGAAGTGTTTCCCTTACCAGGAATTCTGACTTTCTAGGAATGTTGTCTTCCTTCCTATGGGAAGATGCTCAGTATCAGCAAGACCACATGGCAGTATAAAATAGCACATGCCCACATACAAAGGAATATATGTGTATATGTATTTACATGTATATGTATATATATGTACATGTGTACATATATATATTCCCTTTCTATATAGGTTTATAGAGTGTATATGTGCATTCTCTGATAAGAAAAGTTCACAGACTCCTGTAGAAAGCATGAGCTATATTAAATGAAGTTCCTCTTGGAGTGATACCAGGCTAGTGTATGGTTTGGGATCTAAACATCCCCGAGGGACTGCAAGTTGAAAGCTTGGTCCGCAGTCTATGGCACCACTGGGAAGCGGGGCCGGATCTAGGAGGAGGGAGGGGCAGTAGTAAAGAAAGGATGTTCTGAAAGAAACCAGGATCCTCTTTCTCTTTCTCTTCTCTCTCCTTCCCCGTCCTCTGTTCTTTTCTCTCTCTTCCTTCTTCTCCCTTTCCCTCTCCTAACTTTCTCTCTTCTCTCCTTCACACGCCATGGTGTCCTACCTCACTACAGCCCTTAAAGTGATGGAGACAGCTGACCATGGACTAAATCCAGAATCAACCTTTCCTCCTTTTAAATGGTCTCTTTCAGGTATCTTGTCACCATGACAAAAGGTTGACTGTGACATCCAGGATCAAAAGAAGCATCATCCTGAACCTGGGTCCACCCTTTAATTTTTAAAAGTCAGAGAAAGTCTAAGTCATTTAAAAGACCTGTAAGGGCTCAGTGTTCAGCCAGCCAAAGCCACACACCTCTGGGCCTGACAGGGGTGCTCTCCATGTCCCAGAAGGTCAGTTGTTCAGAAATGGACTGTTTTATTCTACCAAGCTACTTGGAGGATGATGGTAATATCTTTAAGAACAGACTATTTGAATATTTTCATACTGAAGGCTAAACATCCAGTCTTTGTGAATCAAAAAATCCAGAAAAATCAATTTGAAATCGGACTATGTCATTCATAAAGAGCATCACCAACCGGTACTGCACTGGGCTGATATAACTGATCTAAATAAGCAACTCATTGTATATACAGAAGCTCTAAATACATGTGGGATTCAACATTATTTTGTGTAGAAATTTGAAATTTTGTTTGAATTAATTATCTGTGGTAGAGCTGGGAGCCAGTGACTCACCTATAATTCTAGCCACTCGGGAGGCTGAGATTTGAGGATAGCAGTTTGAAGCCAGCCTGGGCAGAAAAGTCACAGTGAGACTCTTATCTCCGAGTAACCACTCACAAACCAGAAGTGGAGCTGTGAGTCAAAGTGGTACAGTGATAGCCTTGAACATAAAAGAGCTCAGGGACAGTGCCCAGGCCCCAAGTTCAAGCCTCATGACCAACAAAACAAAAATCTGCAGTATCTCACATTCCACACATACTTTCCATGTTCCCGGCACTAGTTTTCATTCTATCATTCTACGCTCAGGACTCCATAAGATAAGGCCTGTCCCATCACCAAAGTAGAGAAGTGAAGTAACTGTGGCTCAAAGTAGTAAGTAATATAAGTGGAGCTCTGGACACAGGAATCTCTTCATTTGCGCTGTGTCATCCTTCTTGACTTAGCATGTGGAACAATCTCCTGGTCTGTAATGAATTCAAGACACAGACCTGCTCGCATCATTGGAAAATGAGACTTTGGGAACATTTTTAAGTCACTACTTGCCCTCAAGTTTATGATGTACTTCCTATTATTTGGAGCTTCGCATATAACTTTAATATTCAGAGGCAATTTGGAACATTAGAAGAATGGTTCTGCAAGCACTTCCTACCTAAGAAGGAAATGGCATCTTTCACACTGGGATGCATACATAACCCCTCTGACTTTCAGGGTAGGGAAGGTTTGAGAGTAGAAATCACTTAAAAAATTTTTTTTCTATGAACAATTTTGGTACAAATACTTTTTAATTAAAGCTTCTGCTTTGTGAAATAAAACCCATTGGACTCTGAGACCTAATGGACTTGAACATTCATCTTCTTGGGGCTGCTGAGTTCCTACCCCCTCCTCCACCCTAAGGAGGGGGAAGGTTGTATTACTGTTGTGTTACAGTTGTATTACATGTTGTGCTACATGTTCTATTACCATTGTATTACAACAGGGTGGTTCCAGAAAATGGCCACCTGGAATTCAAAATGAGGGGCTGCCTGGAGGCCTGGGGCAGAGGAGAAGCAACGCTTCTTAATGAATTATGCCCTAACCAGACCACTAGAAAGAGCTTCTTAAAACAAAAGCCCCAAGTAGTCATGGCGTATGAATATGAATGTCCCCACAATGCCTTTTAGGTAAGATATATCATATAAGCATGTGTGTTCTACCTTAACCACTTTTGGAATGAAGATGAAGACCTTGTGTTTCAGAGTTTCATCCCAAGCCCATGAACAGAACGTATCAGATAGCTAACTTAAATGTGTTGTACCAGGACTACTAAGAGAGAGATCCAAAATCCATACTTTGGCAAACATGCAGGACTTTTTTTTTCTGATCACAAATATCTTCAACCAAGCAGGACTAGCAGTACCTGGTCATTATTTATTAATTCATTAAGTGATGAATGTCTTTGGGCAATTTGCTTTAATGAGTCTTGATTATTTTAATATATAAATAGTGCCCGTTTCCTTACAAATTGATAGGCATTGATGGGCTTAAGTGCCCAGTGCAGTGTCTGAGCTATGAGAAATCCTCACACTTGTGAGGCTGTGGCCCCCAGGTCCCTACCCCTGCCTCTGGGCTTAGTCAATCAAAGCGTGTTTCTCTGACCGAGAGAGCCAGGGTCTGAGGGGCACAGGCTGTGCTGGGATCCCCTCTGGATTCTCTTGAGAAGGTCTGTGTTTACCCTGGCACCAAGAACACATGGGGCAGTCTTCGGGGCATACAGTAGTGTATACATCACCTGTGTATTTGCATAAAGTTTCAAAGCATTTTCTGGCTATAAGCAGCATGTCCACTGCTGTCACAACGTATTTATGTAAGCTCGATATGGGTCTTATAAAATAAACTTGCAAGTGTTTGTTTTCCTAAGGTGGGGTTTGGGGCTGGGGGAGTAGAGACAATCACTTCATCTCACTGTGGAAAGTGGCACACGCTGACTCCAGCCCCTTTCCCATGCTACAAAAAGACTGGTGGTTCCCTGTGACTTCTCAAGGCAATGCCGAAGACATAATGGTTCACTGTATGACTTGTTTCTTTAAAATACATTTTCTGCTAAAAAAAAAAAAAAACAGCACTGAGTATTGCCATAACCACATCCCTCTGATGGACTGAAGGAGGATGGAACAGAAAGTCATGACCTTTAGCACACAGAATCTCTCCAGCTAATGGTCCCATCTTGGCATGAATGACTGCCCATCTTTCTATGTGAACGTAGCCAGACAACTCCTTACCGGCATGTGCCACGCTTTACTTCATTTTCTCAGAAACTCCACAAACTCAGACAGGCCAGATCTATCCCAAAATGCCAATGTGAATCACATAAGTGATCTCCTGAGGCCCCTTCTAAGGTAAGAGAAGGATGACAGGATGCTCCTAGACTCAAGACATCTCCACAAGCTGGTATTGTTGAGTTAAACAAAGTCTAACAGCTTACCATACTTTTAATGCAGGAGGATTTTAATGCATCAGGAAGACAGAATATAGTGTTGTCCAAACTTATTTGCCCACAGAACCTTTGTTTTTTAAATCAAAACACATAAGCAATATAAAGAGGAGCACTCTGACCTAAGAATCTCCTTCCTACTTAGAGAAATTCTTCAGGAGAATTTAGGGTTGGTGGTTGTGCTAATTGAGCAATCAACTATAGTCTCCAACACCTTTATCTTCCCATCTACAAATGCTATGTTAAATAATAAGCCCTTCAAATTCAAGTAAAGTTGGTTTTCCCCTGCATGCCAGTGGCTCACGCCTAAATTCTAGCTACTCATGAGGTTGAGATCTGAGGATCATGGTTCAAAGCCACACTGGGCAGGAAAGTACATGAGACTCTTATCTCCAATAAACTCCTCAGAAAAAGCCAGAAATGGAACTGTGGCTCAAGTGGTAGAGCACTAGCCTTGAGCACAAAGAGGCTCTGGGATGGCTCCTAGGCCCTGAGTTCAAGCCCCAGGATTGGCAAAAAAAAAAAGATTGTTTTCCTAGATTCCAAAATCTATTTTTAGGGTGAACTGTTGTTGTTATTGTGGTGGTGGTGGTGGTGGTAGTGTTTTGTTTGATTGCTTGTTTTTTTCTAAAGGACACTGTCAAAAAAAGTGTCTCAGGGCTCCCATTCTCTTCGGTTTTATGTTTTCCAGGATTCTCTTGATTTCCCCCCTGGAACATTTTATACATTTTATGATAGAAGGAAAGGAATTCTAAGCTTAAACACAGACTTTTTCAATGCCACAAACCAGGTTGTCTGCCCAATGCCTAACATTTCTGGAATACTTATAAATGCCATAGTATGAAAACTCGCTTCCCCACCCTCTACAAACATAGCTGGCTACCAACACCCCAGGCAGATTATGTGGGATCTGTGGTCTCTGGGCCTTTCAAGGGGGTATTTATAGGATATGCTGAGGAATATCCTGGCCTTGTCTTTCTCCTGTCTTTTTTGGCCCACCAAATTTGTCCTTCAATCCTCTACTTTGGGAAGCCTTCAAAAAGAGCCATATTATAAAGCCTCAGAAATGGTGGAAACAAAGATTCTATGAAAAGACATTTTACTCCACATAGCTCCCTGTAGGTGGATCCCAGCCACAGGTGAGGCTGAGGGTAGTCTAGCATTGGTCCAAGAGCATAGCCAACAGCTCACCACGACCACCACCACTCTGGGTCAGAGCAGGAGGCCAGCTGGGAGCATCATTGGGGACCAGCACCCTTCCCTAGGGCCTCTCCTCCCCTTGTGCAGTAATTTTTGAAGAGGTAGTAGTGAAAATAGCATGAATTTCATAGCTGTGTCTCAGTAATCTTCTTTCAGTACTGATACCAAAATTATTATTTTAGAAAGTAAACGTTTAATTTTCCCATTAGTCTACTGGCATTTTGACATATGAGCTTTCCAAATTTGGCTCAGCACCCACAATTAATTTTCAGTCAAGGGCTACATCCGTGGTCCACCAATCTATCCCAGCCCCTAGCACAGGGTCTTTTCCTAACAATTACAACTGTCTGCAGTAGACTGTAGGACCATGGGGTATTTCTTATTTCATAGCTGGAAGCCAGGCAAGCACTCCATGAGTTCAGCATCTGTCACCCAGATATTATTCGATGATGATGATGATGATGATGATGATGATGATGATGATGATGATATTCTTTTGGTGACCAACTCAGTCACTTTTCTCAATTTGAATACTGTCTAAAATAAGAATGGCCTCAGTGGTGATTTAGATCAGACAGAAGCTGTCTGGTCCTCCAGGCTAACAGCCGTTTCCTGGGCCTGGCTCTCTATCACTCCACATGGCGTTAGCCAGATGGGAAGAACACTGACAATTTGTCTCTGCAACACACAGGCCCCGCTCTCCACTCAGAGAGTGAAGTCTGGGGCACCTCTTTTATGGGGGGCCCATCCGAAATGGGGGTGTTATGATTTGGAAAACAAAACCTCAGCAGAGCAATGTTCTCTCTTACATTAAGATTTACTGCTCTAGCTAGACTCTTGAATGCGTAGTTTCAAAACAACTCTATACATTGGTCTTTCAGGAAAAGGTTGATTTAGGCAGATCTTTCCAATATGGATATATTCCACTATTAATTATCAAACAGAAATTGCACTGATGACTAGCATCTCTCGTCTTTATTTTATGGTCATTTCTGACCAACACGAAGGAGCCAGGAGTCAGTAGAGTTGCTAAGAACAGGAAAAGAAAGGAGGCCTCACCTGTACCCAGCTGAAAGCAATGGAGCTTTTTTCATCTCAAGCTCCCTGTCTACTCTTGAAATTTCAGAAACTACCATGGATGCTGGCCTGGGTTACATCTATCCAGGGATATTTCTCCATGAGAAATTAAAAGAGAGCAACGCTGTAAGTGCATTCACTTACAGTAAGATTTCATTGTGTCTTAGCAGCAATAATCCATTTTGTGAATAAAACAATTGCATCTCCCCCCAAACAAAACGTAATTAATGAGAAGAGGAACGTTGTGTTATACATTTGTACACCTTTCTTAATAAAAGACACTGGAGTCTCTTACTCATTTCCCCAGTCTGCAGTAGTATGTTGTTTTGAGGGTAGAATATAAAGACAATCCAGCATTACATGGATAGGTGGCTGGATGACAGAGGAGGATTTTCACAGCCATTTCATATAATCGCAAGCATGGCTCGGATATTATGCCAAAGTGCAATGCTCCTAAGAGTTGGTCTTTTGGAGAATATTGATGAAGAAATCTCTTCAAAATGTAGATATATCTAACTATTAGATACCAAAAAATAAATTATTTGTTAATATCATCTTTCTAGGAAAGTCCTTAAGTATTAGAGAGATGTCAAGCTCACAGTGTCAGATCAAAAAGAAAAATCCAAATCTTAATTTTCAGTTGAAAGCTCTAATTTCATCACTGATAACAAACAATATCACTCTTTAACCCTTAAGTGACAGGCACTTTTGAGA
Source organism: Perognathus longimembris pacificus (assembly GCF_023159225.1). Classification (NCBI taxonomy): domain Eukaryota; kingdom Metazoa; phylum Chordata; class Mammalia; order Rodentia; family Heteromyidae; genus Perognathus; species Perognathus longimembris. The sequence goes on from NC_063162.1 coordinate 73,952,403, forward strand.
AAGTACCTACCAAATATTCAAGTCTAAAAAACCATAAATTGTCTATCAAGTGATTCTTTCAAGTAAAAAAGGAAGAAGAAATAAATTCCAGGAAAATTGGGGCAGTTCACAATTCCAATACACGTGTATTTTTCCTCTGGACAGTCCCTCTATTTCAAGAGGCAGATTTATATTTTTTAAGCCCTCTGTTAAAATGATGGATAGTAAAGAGGTACTAGTTAATAAAAATGAATGATCTTTAGTTTCATCAAGGACATTTTTAAGAAAAAAATGGTTTTTCTTAAAAACTTTTTTTTTGGCCAGTCCTGGGGCTTGGACTCAGGGCCTGAGCACTGTCCCTGGTTTCTTTCTGCTCAAGGCTACCACTCTGCCACTTGAGCCACAGCGCCGCTTCTGGCCGTTTTCTGTATATATGTGGTGCTGGGGAATTGAACCCAGGGTCTCATGTATACGAGGCAAGCACTCTTGCCACTAGGCCATATCCCCAGCCCCTTTTCTTAAAAACTTTTTAAAAAAATACTTTTTTTCTTGTCTGAGAGGGCAGCAGTCACTAATACAGTAACTATTTAATCACAGTGTTGATCTTGTGTTAGGGCTCCAGACCCCCAGAGCAAATGAAAACAAAGCAGAAAAGGCAAATGATGTCTTCATATTGTGATTTAAAAAAATAGTTTTAATTCTGTGAACTTTCTAGAACAGTTTTGAGGATTTCTGGGGTTCCACAGACCACAGTTTGAGAACCACTGACTTAAAAACTTTGACTTTTCCCTCCAAGAAGTAATTCTCATAACATGACACACAAAGCAAAGGAGAGTGGCCCACTTGGGTCGTAGAAATTACAACAGTGGCCTCAAGGCAACAATGTACAATAGCACTTACACAGGCAAGTTCACTTCGCAGATTGCCATGCCACGTTGAGGGAGGGGTAAATGGCACAGAAAAAGGTGGAGAGCAAAGTGAGCATGGGGGACCAGCAGCCATTCACAGAGCCAGACAGATAGGGGCCACCAAAGCCAGAAAACACCAGTTCTATTCCAGTAAAACTGTCAAGAATCCACCTTAGCCATTTACCACCAGATATCCAAGTATTTGAAAGGAAGAAGAAGGAGAAAAAAAAAAAAAAGCCCATTGGGTGAGTACAAAAATGAAGTAACTGTGAGTACAAAAAGCAAGACTGAGAAAGAACAGATGCTTACAACTCTAAAGTTTGTACTTTTTCTCTCAAAACACATCTGTCATCAACTTCAACTTAGAAGACCAACAAAGCACTTTTATAAATAAACACAGTGGCCACTCTCATTTTAGAAACCCGGGAGTCTTGTAATTGGGCTGAGGGACTTTAAGGACCCCCATCTCCATTCAGCTCCAGGCAGGGCCACCAACTCATCAGGCCACAAGTCTTGGCCAGGAGTAAACTGGGAGGAAGCTGAGAGAATGGGACCTGGCATGCAACATGGCCTTCCAGCTGTGTGCTTAAAAGTCTTACCAGAGCAGGGTGCTGGTGGCTCAGACTTATAATCCCAGCTACCCAGGAGCTGAGATCTGAGGACTGCAGTTTGAAGCCAGCCTGGGCAGGCAGGTCTGTGAGACTCTTGTCTCCAATAAACCACTGCCAAAAAGCCAGACGTGGAGCTATGGCTCAAGTAGTAGAGAGCTAGCATTAAGCACAAAAGCTCAAGGGCAACACCCCAGTCATGAGTTCAAGTCCCAGGACAAGCACCAAAAAAAAAAAAAAAAAAGCAAAAACATGTCTTACCAGAGCAAAATGAGAGGTTTCCATATTCTCCTCACTACCACACCCATAACCTTACATTAAACTGATCAAAGAAGAAATCACCTCATGGAGAGGCTTTGGTTCTTGGAAATGACAATAGTTGGATGCCACATTAACTTGACTCTCTGATTTTGCTCCTCAATCACAGGTCCACGTCTCTACTGAGCCATAGCTCCAACTCAGGACAAAATAAAAATGAGGGATCACCCAGTCCCAGTCCCTGAGCCCAGGTCCCCATAGAATTGAATCACCCATCTTATTTGGCTTGGCAATATAATAACAATCAAGTGTGAGCAGTCCAGAATTGTCCTTGAACCTCCAACAGGAGCTGATTCATTCTTATCCTGATACCTCCTAATCACTGAGCATCCATTCTCAGAACAACTTACTTCCCCCAGCCCCCCCCCCCACAAGCTCCCCAGAGAAGGACAAGCTAGCTAAGCTCTGCTTCAGCTGTACAACAAGTATAGGAGTCTCACAGAGAGTTTCCAAACATGCTGCTAGCTCTAGCTCCAGAATCACACTTGGGGCTTTCCTGCTATCCCCAAAGTATGCTCATAGACAATAGTGCCAGGACTTGAAAAGAGTTATAAAGTGCATTTTATCCTTCAGTGAAGAAGACAATAAAAAATACCCACTAGGGTTACAATTACATTTGACTTGCTTTGTCTTCTTTTTTTTTTTAATTTAATTTAACTTTTTTTTTTTTTTTTTTTGGCCAGTCCTGGGCCTTGGACTCAGGGCCTGAGCACTGTCCCTGGCTTCTTTTTGCTCAAGACTAGCACTCTGCCACTTGAGCCACAGCGCCACTTCTGGCCGTTTTCTGTATATGTGGTGCTGGGGAATCGAACCCAGGGCCTCATGTATACAAGGCAAGCACTCTTGCCACTAGGCCATATCCCCAGCCCATTGCTTTGTCTTCTGTTAAAGCAAAATTGAAAAACTTCTCAGTTGTCAGCCACTTCCTTTCCCTAGCATTACTGCTGCCATCGTGTAACAGAAATAGAATGGAAACACAGGTCTAAGTAAGTTAAAACCCTGAATAATAGAGGATTCTATCTTTTGTTTTAGGATGGACCTTCATTTTAAATTAAACAGGTGGATATGGTTTTTAAAAAATCAAGCAGTGCTAAAATGTTAGTAAAATAGTACTTCCCATTCACCCATCAATGCCCTGTATCCTTTTCTCTACATGCAACTGATTCCAATACCTTTAGCTATTTCTTCTGGTATCTTTCTCTATTTACTCAATAATATTCATGTACTAAAGCACTGGCCCATGGGGTCTGTCCTAACTAATAGAGACCATGAATTTATTAACTCCATGCCAATTGTTCCTATATAATGAGACATAATTGCTGCTGACAAACAAGCTTGAGTCTGCTTTGCCTCTCCTTAACCATATCAGTACAAATCTCCAAGACATTTACTTAACCAAGGAATGCAAAAACATTCCCTTTTTAATCAAATGATTTACAGTTCTTCAAACTCCCTCAGACTGACTTCCTAAGGTTGCTCTGGATGTGTTTGTGTATGCTGGGAGGCACAAGTGTGGAGGAAGAAATTAATTGGCAAGCCCATGAATGCCAAGACCCCTCCTATGCAGGCTTTGTTTTATTTTGTTTTGTCTTGTGAGTAGCCAGGTTTGAACTCAAGTTTTAGTGCTTACTCAGCTTGCTTACTCAGCTGGTACTCTACCCCTTGAGTTAAGCCTCCAGTTCAGCATTTTGTTTAATCAGGGATGAAGCCTCTCAGACTGTTCACTGGCCAGGCTGGCCTTGCATTGCCATCCTCCAATTTACAGCCTCTTGAGTAGCTAGGATTACAGGTGTGAGCCACTGCTGTGTGGCTTAATTGTATTCACTCTCCTGTCAGCCACTGAATCACCAATTATTAGTAAGCAAAGCTCTTACAGTATTCCACGCCATTTTCCAGTCTACACTGCTCTGTAATTGCTCCTTTATTAACTCTCCCTCTTCACTATAGGTCTTAAGGCAGGAACTACCTCTGTGGGGCCCAGAGTAGCACGTAGAACACACAGCAGAGAGCCTCATACATTTGTAAAATGAATAGATGAACCCATGAAGGAGCCTGGCAACACAACCTCCCTTGAACACCAGGGAGTCAGTTTTGTATCTATGACAACCCCACGCTGCCAGGCAGATTTCCATGAAGATGACAGGAGCTCATTCTGTGAGCTCTTTCCTGAGCTTGAGAATACAAATGACACAGATCGAGGAAGGAAAAACAGTGATTTGGATGTACCCTGGAGTAAATCGAGTCTGAGAGGGGAGTGCTGAGACAAGGGTCAGCCTTGGGGTAGCTGCGCCTTTAACCATGGCCCCCTGGCCAGCGAGGGTCCCAGTCCCCTTGTCCATACCACGTGACTTATGAAGCACTCTAACACCAAGGCTCCACAGTATACAAGCTGTTTGGAAACAGGACAGAAAAGCAGGCCATCTCCTTTCTCCAAAAGCACATTCTGAATGTAGTGACACAGTCCTCCAGGCAACTTGATCTTCAGCACAGGACGGTACTTCCCCAAAGCTCAGCCTCTTCCAGGAAGTAAAGAACTTGCCAAGCAGGTCAACCATCTGGTGGGGGGCAGGAAGGGGGCTGCTACTCATCAGTGCTTGTAGACACTGATGAGAATTTTACCCCAAGACCCAGACTGAAGTCTTCCGTGCAGCTGACAGGCCTGTATTTCACAGCCCCAAGCCCTCAGAACCGAGGCACACCACACTTCAAGGTGAGGTAAGGGACAGGAGACAGAAAACCATGTGGGATTTCTTTCTTTTCTTCAGTTTTGCTCTGTGATTTTTTTACCTCCTGGACATTTGCCTTTCATCTTCCAGATTTATAGGGGAAAGTGAGGCAACTTCCTAAGGGATCATTGCCACGCTACATGGCTTCTCTCCAGCCTACAACATCCCAGGAAGTACTGAGGATACAAGCCCAGGCAGGCCTGCATGGGAATAAGCAGAGGCGTGAAGCTCCGAGCCGTGACCAGCTTGGAAATGGGGCGTGAGGCTCGGGCAGCCTGGCCTGGAGTTGTCTTTCATCTCTCAGCTTCAGCAAGGTGGACAGAAGTTGCCAGTGCCTCCCCAAGGTGAGGATGAGATTCACACACTGGATTTCTCATGAGGATCTGAAGGTTGTAAACCCAAATCCATGAGCCACATTCCATCTGTGCCAGCTCATTCGAGCCATAAAGACCAGGTTCATATAAAATTCTCCAGTATATGCTAAAGGGAAGATTTCCATTTCTATTTTAGGGCATTAGAGGGGGCATCTGGAGCGGGTTTCTATTGGGTCGGGCAGGAAGGAAATATCCACTTACATCCCAGATACTCTCTTTGAAGTCACCTGGTTTTCTACAGCCCATAAGTCCAGCCTTCAGATCATGGCATTCTCCATTTTCTTCTAGCAAAGAAAAGCCAACTAGGTGTGTTTGATGGCATCTTCACGCTTGGACGCTGTAGCTTAGGGAAAAGCTACAATAACCAATTTTTTTTAAGACCAAATAGAAGCAAAGGTACTCTTTCCAATCTTCATTCCTGAAAGCCAACCACTAACTTTGGGTGAGGAGTTTAAGCATCATGAGTGGATCCCCAGCCTCACCCCACCCATCCCCAACCCTAGCCAACGAGGAGCCTAGATAAGAACACAGGCATTGGGGGGATTCAAATTTAGAAAATAACAAGTCAGACATGAAGGTTTCTCTGTCAGCCCACAGGCTTCTCAGCTCTTATCTTGATGACTCTCAAAGCAAGCAGTGGAGACAGTGGTAAAATGTAGTTCACAGGCCTCACCCCAGAGATTCCAATTCAGAGAGTCCGGGGAGAGGACCAGGAATTGTGTTTCAACAAGCATTCAGGAGACCGGAGAGGGAGAAGCACTATTGAACTCAATGCTTCCCAAAACTGGCCACCCATTGGGCTAGCAAGGCAGCATTCTAGAACTTTCTGATCCTGAGTGTACTTCCCACCTGCTGAACTGGACTTTCCTCAAGTTCAGGTGAGCAGCCTTCCATATGGAGACCACTGGCTAGCTGACACCACTAGATGATCAGCAAGGAAAAAGCTTACAGTACTGGGGACTGAACTTGGGGGAGGGGGGTACGTCGATGCATGTGTGTGCGCACGCATGAATGTTCATATGTGTATGTGTGGTGTGTGTACATGTGTGAATGTGTACGTTTATGAGTGCATGTGTGCATGCATGTGTGTGTTGGTACTGGGGCTTAAACTCAGAGCCTCCTGTTCTTGCTTAGCTTTTCTGCTCAAGGCTGATGTTTTTTTACCCCTCAGGCCACATCTCCATTTCTGGCTTTTTGCTAGGTTAATTGAAGATAAGAGTCTCATGACCTTTTCTGCCTGGTTGAGGTTCTTACTTGTATCCTCAGATCTCAACCTCCTAAGTAACCAGGATTATAGGTGTGAGCCACAGTGCCCAACTCTGAACTCAAGGCTTTACACTTGATAGGCAGGCACTCTATCACTTCAGTCACTCCTCCAGCCCTTTGGTTTTGCTTTGGTTATTTTTCAGATAGTCTCTAGAATTTTGCCCCCTCCAGCCTTGGTAGCTTTGAGCCCAGGCATATGCCACCACTTCTAGCTCATTGTTGAGAGAGAATCTTGCTAACTCTTGTCTGAGCTGACCACACACTTTAATATAAAATCTCCAGGGTTTCCAGCCTTCCTGTTAGGTAAGAGGGCATCAGAGGAGATACAAGCACCACTCAGCGTGCATGCCAATGACTTGCAGGAAAGCAAAATGTATGCCAGTGAGCTAAAAATATTAGTGATACATAAAGTCAAATTGCTAGGTACCTAGTCTTCATATAAGGTCCTACATAACTTACAAATGATAGGCAATTTTCCCACAGGACAGTGGCTGCCCTACCACAACTTCTTACTCCAGAGATGCGTCAAGCACCTGAGTCTCCCAAGATGGGGAGGAAATTTCACAGTGCTGGCCTGGCACAGGGCAGCAGGTGCTGTGAATACCGCTCTGTGCAGGCAGAGGACTCCATGGCTCAGCCCAGACCAAAGAGCCACTCTGACTTTCCGGAATTCACTTTATCACCATGATGCCTGCAAGGGCCACTGAGAGCGGACCCAGAACCACACTGCACATACTCAAAGCACAGAAACTCTTGTCCTCCTCTCTCTGCTCTTCAGTGGAAGGCATCCTTGTGCCCCAGGAAGCTTTGTCTGCGGTCACTGCCCACAGTGCCTGCGTCTCCACATCTGACCACAGTGTCCCACCATCAAAAATAATACAGTCCTACAAAGCCACCTCCCCTTGGCTTCCTCTACTCTCACTTCTCCAGCCTCTACCTGAGCCTCCATTTGTCCCCATGCTCATGTTTAACAGAAGCAAGCACTTAAGGGCTCTTATCAATACTACGACCTCCTGCAGCTAAATCCCTTGTTTGTTCATGCCCACCATTCAACAAGTAGCAAGTGGGCACCAGCATCTGCCAGGCACAGAGACAGATGAACACAGATAAAGTCCTTACCCTCAGGGGGCTGCCAAGGCTGACAGAGGTGAGGACAGGAGTCCAGGAGATAGAACTTTCCAGAGGTGAGTGCAACCTGAGACAATCCTTTTGACACTCCTTTAAAGGACTTAAGCAAAAGAACATGACCAACCTTCCATTTTTAAAACTTCCTGTGAGCCAGGTACAGCAGTTCAGACCTGTTAAGTCTAGCTCCTCGAGAGGCTGAAATGTGGAGGATTATGGTATTAAGCCAGCCCAGGGGGCTGGGAATGTGACTTAGCGGTAGAGTGCTTGCCTAGCATGCATGAAGCCCTGAGTTCGATTCCTCAGCACCACATAAACAGAAAAGGCCAGAAGTGGTGCTGTGGCTCAAGTGGCAGAGGGCTAGCCTTGAGTTCAAGCCCCAGGACTGGCCAAAAGAAAAGACAAACCAGCCCAGGGCTAAAAGTTTGCAAGACCCCTTTTCAATCAATAGCTTGGGGCTGTGTGTGACCTTTACTTGTTAACCCAGATGAATAGGAAACTTAAAAAAGGAGGATCACAGTCTGACCATAGGCCTCAGCAAAAAAATGAAACCTTATCTCAAAATAACCAGTGCAAAAGAAGCTGAAGGCATGGCTCAAGGGCAGAGTGCCTGCCTGCCCAGCAAGCATGAAGCCCTGATTTCAAGCCAAGTACTACCAACATAATAACTAAGAAGAACCTTAATGATAAAGTTGATTGGGGGCCCGGCACTGGTGGCTTACACCTCTAATCCTAGCTACTCAGGAGGCTGAACTCTGAGGATTACAATCCAAAGCCAGCCTGGGCAGGAAAGTCCATGACACCCTTATCTCCAATTAACCACCAGAAAACTGGTGGCTCAGTGGTAAGAGTGCTAGCTTTGAGCAAAAGAGCTCAGGGACAGCATCCAGGCCTTAAATTCAAGCCCCACACTGATGGGGGGGCGGGGGGGAAGTTCATTGAATAAAAATCTCCTATTCTAATGTAAGTAACAAGAGAAGGACCACTGTATGCATTTGTGTGTGAGGGCAGCAATGGAACTCTAATTATTCTGCTCATGTTTTTTGAAAATCTAAAAATGCTCAAAAATAAAATCTATTCATGGTTTTTATAGTTCATTGTGCAAAAGAAAAAAAGAAGCTAACCATGGCTGCAGTTGGGTTATAGGCTTGTGGCTAGTGTAATCTTCAGTGCAAGATGAATGAGAAACACGGAGACCCAGGTAGTGCTGAGGCCACAGGGAAGCAGTGCATGCAGGACTGTGGAGATTCTGGAAAGAGGGGTGGAAGACTGTGTTGCAGTCTTCTGAGAAATCCACACCTGCATCTGATCAGACCTCCCTCAAAATATAACTCAGTTTCCAAAAGATAATACACGCTAAAATACACTACAAGGTTGCCACAGTCAAACCCAGAAGCTAAGGAATTCTAGAATATCAACAATCAAATTCCTTCCACACATAAATGAGAAGGACAGAGAAAAGGAGATAAGGTGAAGTCAAGCTTACATTAGGAGAATCTGAAGAAATACAGAAACAGATTGTGGAGTATGAATCTTATTCAGTCCTAAACAAATCACCTGTACAAGACAGAAAAAAGAAAATGAGAAAATTAAATATCAACCAAATATTCAGTAACATCAAGTAACCACTGGAACTTTTCTCAAGATATGATAATGCACTCATGGCTATGGTTTTAAAATGTGTCTTTCTCCTTGGAAGTTGCATGCTATAGATAAAATATGTCTATCTACACACTATAGAAAAAGTGGTGATCTGCCTGGAAGGTATCAAAATAATCTACGATGTGGGGTGACAAATACAGTTTATGTTGTTCTTTTGACTTCTCTATATATCAATCTTCCACAATAAAAGGTTTAGCAAAAAGAATATAGGATTTGGGTAGCCAGTGTACAGTTCTAAACTTCCTAAAAATCATTGAATGGTACACTTCAAATGAGTGAGTTTTGTATTATGTGAATTATACAAAAAGAGAGCCATTGTAAAAGAAGTTGAAATTGATCTACCTATTAAAACTTTAAAATAGTAAAAATAAGGAGATAAACTAGGAAGCCTTCCCTGGAAGCCCACTCAGAAATGACAGCCTTGATCTCAGACAAAAGCAGTGGGTGGGGAAAAATAGGTACTCAAAAATAACACAAACTCAACCAGACAGTGCACTGGAAACAGGAGGGAAGAGAAGTGCACAATGCAACTCCCAGGACCTGCTCCACACTGGGTGGAGAGCTGTGCCCTTGGCAGAGCAATGCACAGCAAGCAGATACAAACTCTGCTCAGAACCCTGAAGATCACCAAGCAGAGATGAACCAGGGAGAGGGGGTGAGCACTGTGTTCTGCATGCAAATCTTAGGTGTGTGTGTATGTGTGTATACATGTGTGAGCTTAAACTCAAGGCCTTACACTTTCACGTGGCATTCTTACTCATGCTGCTGTTCTACCTCGTGCGCCACAGCTCTTGTCCAGCTTTTTGCTGGTTAATTGGAGAAAGAGTTTCCCAGACTTACCTGCCTTGGCTGACTTTGAACTCTGATCCTCCAGGTATCAGCCTCCTGAGCAGCTAAGATTACAGATATGTGTCACTGATGCCTGGTAGATCTTTTCTACTTTTTAGTAATATCTGCCTAGTGTCAAGCCAGTATTTCTAGGCTAAGCCATCTGGAGATTCCAGAAATCTTGACAAGTGAAAAAGAAAAAAGGGGGGGGGGCAATAAAAGATGCTGTCCCTTCAAAATTTTAAGAAAACATTGCTTACAGACATTGGGTCCCTAGATTTTTATATTGATTCCATCTGAGATCATCTTTGGAGAATTTAACCCAAATAAATATACTCTTATGATGGATATCTCTGCGTTTCCGTCTTTAGACTTTTTCCAAGTTTGTTTTTCATGCTTTCCTGATAGTTTTATTTGGTTGTGATGAGCAATTTATTGGAACCATTTGAGGCTTATTAGCATATTATCCATATTTTCCTTGATTTTATTAGTTTTTCTTCAGAGTTTGAATTAGTATATATAATCTCATTTTACTTGGTAGCATCAGGAAGTTCAGAAAGATGTGGTATCCTTTAGTGTGTGTGTGTGTGTGTACGTGTGTGTACGTGTGTGCATGTATCTTGGTAGAATGGAGAAAAGCTGTAAGAACACCTCTGGCTCTCCCCTGGCGTGAAGTGCAAACAAGGGAAAACTAAATATGCAGTAAAATGAAAATTAAGTCTGTTTCCTTCACCAAGACCTATTTTCTTTTTGATGAATGCAGCTTGCTTCTGATCCCAGCATTTGGTTTCTGCCTCTCTCGGTTTTCAAAGTTCTGAGGGGCACATTTTTTGAGGCTTGTGGAGAGGCTGGAAGAAACTGGACTGAGGGCTACCTTTTTCCAAAACCTTAAATCCCTCAGTGGAAGTCGAAATAACATGAGGGCTATCCAGCCTCTGCGGAGCCTGTAGCAGCTGCCATGGTCTCCACATTTCGAAATTTCTCCTTTGTGCAAGTTCTCAGTGCCGTTTCAACTGGAAAACTGGTTTCTCTTCTTCCTCTCTTGTTAAGTTCCTGTGCCCTGTACCAATTTTACCCTAATAATTTGCAGATTTCCCTTGGCCTCCATTCCTCCCATTGTTGTTACATGACATTCAACTCTGGGTGCATTCTTAGGGTTTTTCCTTTCAATTAAATGCTTCCAGAAACAAAATTTTGGAAAATGGGTTCACCCTGAGTCAGATCTGAAAAGCCCTTCCAAAGAGATTTTTACAGGGAAAATATTACTGGCCTAAATCCTCCAGCACTGGATTCTGGGAATGCAATTTGAATCTGGCTTTCATTTTTCCTATCTCCAGCAATGAAAAAAAGTCATAGGAACGTAATAATAGTCTTCTAAGAAGGGCCCAGTTCTCTGGAATGCACTTGCTGGCTGAAGGACTCTCAAGGTGTGCTGTAAACTTGCTTTGTCTTCCCTGACCAAGCATATTTATATTCTGACTTAAAAGATTTTCCTCTAATGGAAATTCTTACTCATCTTCCACAGTGAGTGGTATGAGAGTGAGTGCGGTGTTGTGAAACTTTGCATACACAAAATATGCTTCTTATTTCCTTCCACCAACACCTCCACAGGCCGCTAAGCAAGATGCTACAAAGTTCTTAAAGGTTCAGCACCATTTTTTCTTGCTACTTAGGTCTGGACTACAGATGAAAACTACCAACAACACTTTGAATTTTCTAGAAAGAGAAAATCCTAGGCCTCAAGCCTGACCTGGGAGTCAAAATCTATACTTTAACAAGATTCTCGGCTGAGGAACATGCCCAATACAGACTGAGAGGCATAGAGCAAGATTTTAGGGGTGAACTGGGCACTGGTGGCTCATGCCTATAAATCCAGCTAATCAGGAGGCTGAGATCTGAGGAGTGAGGTTCAAAGCTAGCTCAGGTAGAAAACTCCGTGAGACTCTTATCTCCAATTAGCTGTCAAAAAGCCAGAAGTGCAGTTGTGGCTCAAGTGGAACAGTGTCAGCCTTGAACAAATAAAGCTAAGGGACAGTGCCTGTAAGGTCTATCTGGGAAGGTAGAGCAGGTACCTCCCCCTCCTAAGTCATCTAGTACCTGCATTACCTAGGTAATTGGGACAATTGGAGGCAGTTACCTCCCTCTTCTCTGAGGCCACATCCTGGACCCACCTTGGTCACACCTCCCATTGGATCATGGGAGGGTCCCAAGTTCTGAGGTCACATCCACATCGGTGTGGCCACACCTTCCCCATACCTGGCCACACCTCTTTGTCCCTGTCCTAGATAAACCCAGGTTGGCTAGTGGCCCACCCTTAAGGCCACAAGCCTTTCCATTATGCATGGCAGGGGGTGGCAGTTCAGGAAAATAAAGTTCTCTCTTTTGCTTGAATACCACATGATGTTCTCTTCATCTTTTTCCTACATTAAACCTAATAGTGCCCAGGTCATGAGTTCAAGCCTAGGACCAACACTCACACACACACACACACACACACACACACACACACACACACACACACACAGTGATTTGAGGTGCTGGTGAAAGGTAAGAATATAGAAAATGGTTAAAGTATTCAGTGGTACTATATGAAGAAGCTGGCCAGGCCATATCCCCAAAAACAGGATCAAACTACAGGCAATTTTTTGAATTTTGTCAAGTAGAAGATTTGGAGCAAGTTGTAGAAGATTAAAATGGAAGGAAAAAGAAAAAAGAGGAGAGACAAAAAATATTAACTACTGCCAGTCACAAACATACATGTAAACTGTAATTTCTAAATTTCATAACAATTTGGTAAGTCTCAAACTTTTTTATGAGAGAGAAGTGTAAGGTTTATTGAGTTTAAGCTATTTATTGAAAAATCACACAAGGAGTTAACCCTATGTATGACTCAAAACTAGACTTGGCCAACTTTAAAGCAATTCTCTGGGGAAAAAAAGAAAAGAATTGCTTTCCTTTGCCTTCCCACAATCTAAGGCAGTCTTGCTAATAATCATTATACCAGTCCTTTCATTTCCTAACAGGTAATATAAGAATCAGTATATGCCTAAATACAATAAGACAAAAATTCAGTTTTCAAAGAAAATTCCACATCTATATAATATTAAGCTAAGGTAAAATCTAAATATTTACAACTCTCTCATATTAAAAAGGGAATTTTCTAAATTACTTTACTTTGAATGCAAAGTTACTATGGAAATGAGACCCACTAATCTGAATGTGAGAACTCACCTATGGAATCAGCTAAAGAGAAAAAAATTCACAAGGACATAGCCATTATTTCTACAACCCGTTTACATTTGATAAATGTAGAATTTTACCCTACACAAACCTCTGAAAAAAATCACATAAAAATACAATACAGCATATAGTTATGTTATGAAACTCATAAATCCTAGAGAAGAATATTTAAAAAAAACACAAAACCCAATATACTCAGGACAGCATCATGCACTGATTTAAAAGCTCTGAATCTCAACCAACTCAAACAGAAATGAAGAGTTTGAAAACATGGCCCCGGTGACGTCATAGGTCATGGATGAAACCACACATGAATAGTTTGAATAAAATTGCTTGATGAAATGTGAGAATAAAGAATGGTAATGGTCCTGAAAACCAATTTGTATTAACAAGTCATTTTAAATAAGTATATAAGAGCTAAAAAAGTTAAACATTGAAAGTAAACCTTTTCTCTGCTGAGTGCAGTGGCTCATACCTATAATCCTGTCTACTTGGGAGGTGATCATCAAGAAACTGCTTTCCATGCCAGCTCAAGCAAAAACACTCACAAGACTCCATCTCAACCAATGGCTGAGTAGAGTGGTAGATACCTGTCACTCCAAAACAAAAGGAAGCACAAATAGGAACGTCTCAATCCAGACCAGCCTGGACATAAAGCATATCTTAAACAAACAAAAAAAGGGACTAGCAGAGAGGTTGGAGTGGAAGAGCACCTGCCCAGCAAGCTTGAGGCCCTGAGATCAAGCCCTGCACTGCTGTTGTGGGCCTTGTGTGAATGCATAGAGGTTCTTGCCACATGCAAAGGTCTTTCCACTAATACAGCACCCTTACAAAGAGAGCACAGGCTGTGTTGTTTGGGAACAGTGTTCTCATCTCCTTCCTGGAGTGGAGAAAGAATGGGGCTGGGGTTATGGCCTAGTGGCAAGAGTGCTTGCCTCGTATATATGAGGCCCTGGGTTCAATTCCCCAGCACCACATATACAGAAAACGGCCAGAAGTGGCACTGTGGCTCAAGTGGCAGAGTGCTAGCCTTGAGCAAAAAGAAGCCAGGGACAGTGCTCAGGTCCTGAGTCCAGTCCCCAGGACTGGTCAAAAAAAAAAAAAAAAAAAAAGAGTGGAGAAAGAACAACGTCCAATCTCAGAGTCAGTTATTTGCGAACAAGAAAAGATAAATCACATAAGTATTTTCAAGAGTTCGGCTCTAAGCTGGGTGCTCGTGGCTCACACCCATAATTCTAACAGCTCAGGAGGCTGAGATCTGAGGATAGCGGTTCAAAGCCAGCCCCAGAAAGGAAAGGCCAAGAGAAGCTTATCTCCAATTAACAATCAGAAAAACCAGAAGTGGTGTGGTGGCTCTAAGTGGTAGAACGCTGGCCTTGAGCAAAAGAGACAGTACCAGGACCTGAGTTCAAGCTCCATGACTAACCAAAAAATATAAAAGAATTGGACTCTAGTATTATAATTTTCCTCTTAGTGAAGTAGGGTTGAATGGATGGTTTCTTTAACAAGATGCTAGCCCCAAGTAGTGACATAGAATCTTTGTCATTCAAGTTAAGAACATCTTGGCAAAAAACTAAACACCAGCATTCATCTCAGTTCTTCTTCAGCTGCCAGCCAACAGTTTGACAAGGTAAGAATCTGAACACCTATGGAATAATCATCCAAAGGAAGAAACAAATTGTCTTACTATTATATGATACATTGATATATATGGAGATTTCAAGCACTGCCCTACCACACATATAAATCAACTCCTAGATTAAACTAAATGAATGTTATGAACTGATATAATAATGAGAAATTCATGGAACCTGTATAGATAAATGATCTGTTATTAAGATATTAAACCCATCATAGAGCATAACCTCAGAGCAAGGAGGGTCATCCTTTCTTATTGGTAATACAAATTCCAGAGGCTCGTAAAGAGAATCTGGACCAGTTTAGATACTGGCGATAATAATATTTTCTCTCTGAGAAACAACATAGAATCCACAGTGACAGACTAGAGATATGACACATAAAACAAAGAACTCTTTGAAATCACACCAGAAGCCAAGCAGCCCAGGGAGGAGGGAGGGAAATGCTGCACAGGCATTGAAAGATGTGAGGTTTATTAACATAAATCTTAATTCTGATTGTTATGCTTTCATATTTTTTAAAATCCAGATGATCTTACAATCTTCTTTTTTTTTCTTCATTCAACAGAAATGTTAACTTTATTAAAACAATTAAATATAGGAACTAACAATATGTTTAATGTAGTGCATGGTGTAATATTTTATTTATTTAATTTTCTCCAACTGTGTGGCATGCACAGAGATGAATGGTCATTATTCCATTGTCTACTTTCCAGCAAGAAAAGCATTCCATTAATAAAATATGAAATGGTCTACTGAAGCAAGACCATGAAAGGTTTCTGTATTTTTTCCACACTAGAACAAGAAAACATTAAAAAGATTTCATTTGTTAAAGATACATGAATTTATTGTAAGATTATTTTCATGGATAACACTGTCCCTGGCTTCTTCCCGCTCAAGGCTAGCACTCTGCCACTTGAGCCACAGCGCCGCTTCTGGCCGTTTTCTGTATATGTGGTGCTGGGGAATCGAACCTAGGGCCTCGTGTATCCGAGGCAGGCACTCTTGCCACTAGGCTATATCCCCAGCCACATCCTTTTACCTCTTGTCTCACCTTCTCAGTGTTTCCCTTCCTTTCCCTAAATCAGACAGACAATCTTCTTAATTTTGGCAAATTGCAGCACATCAAAAGACCCTAACCTGCACTCTGTAGCAAGATAAACCAAGTTCAATGACATGAAGTCATAATTTTCAATGAGCAAACTGACTGAATGAGAGGAAAAACTGTTCTGTTCACAAAGCATGGTCTAACAGGTAGTCACACACATCCATGGTCAAGGTGAGAGCCACAACAAAATTCATGGAGACTGGCCAGGCAGTCTCCAAAATACATATATACTCACTGACCTAATAACTCTAGTACTAAGAATTCATCCTAAAGACATATCTTCACATGTGTGAAATGAGACAAGTACATACACATGTTAATTACATCACCATATATAATAGGAGAATATTGCAAAAATATGTAATACATACATTCACACAGAACGTAATCTAAACCTAAGAGTAAACCCACAATTCATAAATGGAATAGCATGCAGCCATATAAAAGAGGGAGGTAGCACTTAAAAACACAGAGTTGGAACCACATTCAAGATGTATAATCAACTGCATTAAAACCATACAACACAGCCTATGGAATATTACTGTTTGAAAGACAGGGGGTATGGGTAAAAAGAAATGAATATGTTTAAAGGTGTGAATGTACAGACCAGTGTAAGAAAACAGAAAACTCTGTTAATGATGGTAACCTCCAGAGAAAGCTAAGAAACTAATGGACAACAGGGCTATATTCAATTTTGTACCTCAGGAATATAGGTTTCAAAAGAAATAATATCAAAATTCTAATATTAATACACATAATGGTTCTAAACCCCCTGAAGTAAATCATAAATAAAAGTTGAAAGATCATTGACCACAAATAATCCCTTCATCTTATCCTAAGGTCATTTTTAATTTTGAATTTGTATGATCTTATTTGGTTTCTGTTAAAGAATAATGAATCTTTATTGAAGACCAAGGTTTGTAGCTTTTGTCCATTCATCAAATTTGGCTGTCCATTGAATTCTGACCTAACTCGGGAAAAGACTCTCAGAAACTTATATCAAGGCTGTGCCTTGGCCAGGACAGGCTGGTTTTATCTGAGTCATGGGACAGGCTGGTCCTCACTGAGCAGGCGGGCATGGAACAGATCAGGTCCTCACGTCTGCTTTCTTTTGGTCCGTCCTCCATTTCCAGTACAAAGAACATCCCAGTGAGCATGGATTGATTGGTGATCTGAGTCCACTTACACTAAAAGTCAGACGATGAACACCCAAATTGATACCAAAGAGGAAAAGAGAAGATCGTGGTAAAATGAAATAATACAATCATTGAAAGAGAAAAAAGAAAAATCTAGGTACTGTAGTATATTCTTGTCATACCAGCAGTCAGAAGGGTGAGCCACCAAGATCAAGTTTGAGACCTGACTAAAGTACTTCGATGTTCCAGGCCAGCCTAGGCTCCACAGCAATACCCTGTCTTCAAAAGAAAACAAAATCACAAGCAAACAAAAACATATAACATACATAAACCATCAAAATAGCAAGTACTGGGGCTGGGGATATAGCCTAGTGGCAAGAGTGCCTGCCTCGGATACACGAGGCCCTAGGTTCGATTCCCCAGCACCACATATGCAGAAAACGGCCAGAAGCGGCGCTGTGGCTCAAGTGGCAGAGTGCTAGCCTTGAGCGGGAAGAAGCCAGGGACAGTGCTCAGGCCCTGAGTCCAAGGCCCAGAACTGGCCAAAAAAAAAAAAAAAAAAAAAAAATAGCAAGTACTCGTAAAAGACAATAATAAGGGGTTCTCTACACAGGATGAAATAACAGTTATACACATGTATGTACCTAATAAGAGGCCCAAAATACACAATACCAAAAAGTAAAAACCAATCTGGAGGGAAATAGATAATTCAACATAAAAGTTTGAAAAAAACAATAATACTCTACATTTAATAAAAGAAAAATGGCGCAGAAGACCAAAAAAAGAAAAAGAAGAAGACTTGAACAAAACTGAAAATCAACTAGACCTAACAGATACATACAGAACATTCTAGAGAGAAAAAAATGAGAAGAAACTGAGAGAAAGGGTGACATTGTTCAAAAAGAAATATATTCATTACCCAACCTATGAAACTCCATACATTACCTTTATTGTAACAATTTTTAAAAAGAATATTCTAGTACTCCAAAACTAGAACACATTTTTTTTCTCAATTATATACGCAACATTCTCCAGGACAGAACATACATTTTGCCATAAAACCAACCTCAATAAATTTTAAAAGTTGTCACAAATGAAAATATGTTCTCCAACACGATGAAGTAAAACTGGAAATGAATGACGCAGAGAAATTCAGGTGTTCCAAAAGTCCATGAAAATTAAACTACCTGCTCCAGAATCACTGGGTTAATGATGAAGCAACAGAGAAGTGAGAAGCTGCTTTAAGATGAGTAGAAGTGAAAACATCTAAGCTCTGAGGCCAGGTCTGATGGTGCAGGCCTGTAATCCTGGCTACTTGGGAGGTGAAGATACCCTTATCTATCTCTGATGGAAGATGGAGTCCAGCCCAGCCAGGCAAAAGAGCTCAAAAGAGTTCAGCTCTACCAATGGTTGGGCACAGCCGCTTGTGCCTGTCATCCTAGCAATTTAGTGAAGTATAAATAGGAGGATCACAGTCCAGGCCAGGCTGGGCATTAAGGAAGAGACTATCTCAGAAATAATGAATATGTGCAGGCTGGGAATGTGGCTTAGTGGTAGAGTGCTCACCTAGCATGCGTGAAGCACTGGGTTCCATTCCACACACCACATACACAGAAAGCCGGAAATGGCACTGTCGCTCAAGAGGTAGAGGACTAGCCTTGAGCAAAAAGAAGCCAGTACTACCAGAAAAAGAAAGAAAGAAAGAAAGAAAGAAAGAAAGAAAGAAAGAAAGAAAGAAAGAAAGAAAGAAAGAGAGAGAGAGAGAGAGAGAGAGAGAGAGAGAGAGAGGGAGAGGGAGGGGGAGGGAGGGAGGGAGGGAGGGAGGGAGGGAGGGAGGGAGGGAGGGAGGGAGGGAGGGAAGGCAGGCACACAAGATATCAAATCTTACAGGATAAAACCCAAAGCAATGCTTGCAAAGAAATTTATACCTTAAAAACATTTATACTTAAAAAGATGAATCATCTCAAATCAATACCCTAACCTATTTTTAGAAATTAGAGGAAAAAAGAGAAACTAATCCCCAAAACAATCCAAAATAAAAAAGGAAATCATGAAGTTAAAGTGGAAATAAATAAAATAGATAATAAAAACAGAAGAATTAAATGAAACAAAAAATTATTCTTTTAAAAGCACAACAAAATTAACAAAGCACTAGCTAGACAGAACAGAAAAAAAGGAAATAGATTTAATTTATTTCAGTCAGAAATGAAGTATAGATATTGTTACTGGTTTCACAGGAAAAGAAATTATTGTAAGAGGATGTTGTAAACAAGTACATGGCAACAGATTAGATACCTACATGAAAAATACAAATCCCTGGAAACACAAGGAACACTGACTATGACTCCAAGAAGAAATCTGCACAGACTCAGAACAAATAGAGAAATTTAATTAGTAACCAAAACATGCCCCATGAATAGTACTGAGGCCAGATGGATTTGCTGTTGGATTTTACCAAATGTTTGAAGAAGAATTAACACAAAGTGCTCTCAACATTTTCCAAAACACAGAAGAGAACGAACCCTTTGCCAGCAGTGCATGTACTGTCAAGTCAGCATTATCCTGAGGCACTATAGGTGAATATATAATTGGCATTCACTGTAAGTGACTATTCCCACCTCCTAGTCATACAGAGAAGCACAAATAGGAAGATCACAGTTCAGAAAACTATAGGTGAATACCCTTATGGAGACAGACACAAAAATTTTTGACACAGTCCTGGCATGACCAAGTGAGATTTATCCTAGAATGCAAGGTTTATTTTCTACACGTTTCACTGTCTATCTAAGGCATCCTGTTGATACAATGAAAAATAAAAACCCCAACATCATCTCAATAGATTAAAAAGATGCATTTGACAGCATGCAGCTATTCTCATTAGGAATAGAAGAATTTCTCAAACCTGTCTACTGAACCCCCACAGCTAACCTCATGCTTCACAGTGAAATGGAAGGTGTCGAGAAATACTTTGAAAATCATTTTCCACATTCTTTCACATATGCTTTCTTTTCACATTTACTTTTCAAATCCTCCAAATCTACTCTATTGTTGCACGACCAACAAAATTCACATCTACAACCCTTCACCTAGATTCACAGTATTTTATATTCTTCAGTATTCTCTCTCACACTCATTTTCATAAAAGACTCATTCATAGACATTTTACTCCTCATTAAACATGCATCTCCTAAGGCTAAAAAAAACTACTTTTCTCTTGACAACCACAAAACTATTATTAGACTCAAGAAATTGATTAATCATGTCATATTACTATTTAATATTTAGTCTTACCTTCAAATTTACCCACTTGTCTTCGTGCCATTTATAATATTTTCAAAATTCAGTCAGACACAGTGGCTCAAGCCTATAATTCTAGCTACTTGGGAGGCAATTGGGGAACTGAGGTTCAAGAACAGCCTGGGAATAAAAGTCTGTGAGACTCCATCTCAACCAATGGCAGGGCATGGGTCCCTGTGAGTCCCCAGCAGCCCAGGAAATCACAAATAGGAGGCCTGAAGCCCAGGCAGTCAGAGCCAACCTCAAAAATGGCCAGTGCAAAAGGGGGCTGGAGACATGGCTCAAGTGATAGAGTATCTGCCTAGCAGGCATTGGGCCCTGAATTCAACTTCCAAAAAAGAAAAGAAATAGACTCAGGCTTTGATCCTAGATCATGAATTGCATTTAGTTGTAATATCTCCTTCATCTACTTTAATGGTTATTCAAAACTTGCATTTCTCTCCTGATATGAAGTGAGGGAATAAATGGTTTCCCTTCCTATACTGAAACATGCCAGAGCCATAAAAATGACACTGTAGACTTGAGCCATCTATCCACACCACATGCCTCCTCTTCAAAACAGAAGCTGTCCAGGCTGTCCCAGAATCTCGTTCCCACCTTCCGTACTGCCAGGACCTTCAACATGAGATTAGTACATGATTCACAAGCTTATTGCAGAAAAGAGCTACAAAAGATCATTTAGTAGGCCAGGAAAATAAATACAGCTCATGGCCAATTTATCACAAAGACAAAATTCCTGTATCGGGTCGAAGGCTTCCCCTGAAGGTGTGAGGGAAATCTTACTTCACACTTTATCTGCTACTTGAGTTCTGAGGAGGAGGAATCAATCAATGAAGCACTCTGGAGGAAGGAAAGATAGAAAGGAAAGGCCAGAGGGTAAAAGTGGGTCTTCTATGGCCTTCTTGCTCCACTGAACTTTCACGTTGGATTTCATGATTCAGTATCAGCCTTTGAAATCAGGTTGGCCTCCTGCAACAGGATTACAGGAAGGTCAAAACATGAGCAGCAAACAGGCTGGATATTCTTTTCTTATCTAGACTGTAAGGTCTACATTGAAGATCCACAAAGGAAAGTTTCTTTGAAAGAAAAAAGAGATGATTTCCATCATTAGAATGAAGTCAGAATTTCTGGATAAAATACCTTTTGTAAATGCTGTAACAATCTTAGCCAGTAAGTACAGGAAAGCCTTTTGGATTTTAATTAAAACTTGAAGGCATAGAAATCCTCCTCCTCGTTCTCCTCCTTCTCCTCCTCTCCTCCTCCTCCTTTTCCTCCTCCTCATCATCATTGTATAATGATACACGTTTCAAAAACAAAACCTGCCTATATTTGATTCTTTTTCTGGAGAGAAGGCATCTTTTAAAGTTGGAGACGGTCATGTTTAATCCAAAGCTATTTTATTTTACCAAACTTTGCCAACAGCTGCAATGTCTTCATGACAGAGAATGCTATGTTCTCCCTTACCGAGCTGGCTGGGCTGAGCCAGGAAGCCTGCTGTGGTCCCATGGGTCAGGCAGAGGAAGGGGAACCAGAAAGGAGCCATCCCCTGGAAACTCCCATTTCACATTTTGGGGTCTAAAACTGTTGACAAGGATTTGATTTCCTCTCTAGGAGCACAGAAGAGAATGGTATGATAGAGTGCAGTGCTAGGAAGAATGATTTCGTGTGGCATACACTTACAGTCATTGTCAATTTTACACCAGGGGCCAGGAGCCCGCAGGGGCAGGAATGGATGTGGACTGCTCTTGCACATCCCAGAATGGCAAGTCCAAGAACCCTGAGAAGATGACCCCCATGCCAGACATCCCCCATGCGGAGGCCTTCCAAACTTCTTGCTGGAGGGAAAGCAAGCAAGACAAAAGAAAGTTGCCTGGCCCTTCCTCTGAAGAACTGGTCGGCCCCTGTGCCAAACTGTGCTGTCTGCCCAGTCTCAAGCAGCCCAGGATCACATCGCACTGAACACAGCTCTGTGCACAGACACAGCCAACAACAACAGCCCTTCCTGACAGGGTCAGCCTTGACCCTGTGGACGTGTTCACAATGTTCTCAGGGTGTCTGCTGAAACCAAGTGGGAGAAGTTTGTTTGTAGGGTTCTGGGGATTTGTAAAGACAGAGAAAGTAATTCAGCCTGTCCCCTTCCAGTGTCAGGTTCCTGTGTTTGGGGAAACTGAAAGA
The DNA here is from genome assembly GCF_023159225.1 of Perognathus longimembris pacificus. NCBI lineage: Eukaryota > Metazoa > Chordata > Mammalia > Rodentia > Heteromyidae > Perognathus > Perognathus longimembris. The sequence continues at coordinate 73,974,790 of NC_063162.1, forward strand.
TCTACTTCCAAAGGAGGAAAAGCATGCAAGGGCTCACCAACTTGAATTCACTCTGATATTGCAAGAATTCATCATTTAAAAGAGAACAGGGCTGCTGTTGATGATATCCCTATCTGGGTCTAGCTGACCTGGACGACAGAAGCCATTAGTGGACCTTCAAGCCAAATGAAGTTATGTAGGTACCACTGGATTGTGTTTTCCATGCTAAGCAAGGTGACTCCATTTGTCCTGTGCAGAATGGTGTCCAGGACATTTTCCAATATAATCACCTGTTGGCAGATGCTGTGCATGAAATCAGGTATCTTTAGAACTATCAAGTGCATCCATCCACTCGTGCATTCGTTCATGAAGCTAATATCAACTGAGCACCTACTGACTAAGCTACATTGTAGCTTGTGGGGACCTAGCAATGAACTAAACAAGGTCTGGGCACCAGAGGAGTGTATTTCCTACTGGGACTGAGAGAAAAGAGAAAGATAAAATGGAAACACTGTATACCAAAAGCTGATAAGTAAGCAATGGGGAAATAAGGTCAACTTAATAAAGAATATCTGATGACAGAGCAAGCCAGTGGCAAAGTTCTGTTGCCATTTTAAATAGTACTGAATAGGAGACCTTTAAACAAAGCCTTTGAGGAGATGAAGGAGCCAGACACATGGATATCTAAAGAATGTTCCAGATGGAGCATTCTACATCTGCAAAACACTTAAGTAGAAATGTTTGAGGAGAGCCAGGAACTCCATGTGTCTGGCTGGGGCCCATGATGAGGAGACACCTGGATGCTAATGTTGGCTTGAAGTCTGAAGAAGGGATGCCATTAAAGGAAGTGGAGAAAGGTGGGGTGACTCCACTTTGATGGCAGAATCCATTACACTGGCTGTTGATTAACTTCCGTTTTCACTTCCTTCCTGATTTCTTGGCACAATATGAATATCACCAAGCACAGAGATAAATGCATAGGGTGATATGATGGTAGAAGCAGAAGAGATCCCTCCTTTATCCTGGGAGACTGGTATCATTCACACTGTCCAATATGGCAGTCACTAGCCGATTTGGGAGCCATCAGCCAATGTGTGATTGAGCACTTGAAATATAACTAGCCTGAAATAAGAAGTGCTATGGTAATAACAGACCAGAATTTTAAGACTTTGCATGGAAATTAAAAGAACAGAAAATAAACCCAAGTGCTAGAAGCTCATGTTTGCGATTCTTAGCTATTTAGGAGGCTGAAATCTGAGGACTATGGTTAAAAGCTAATGTCAGTCTTGAGAGAAAAAGTGCTCTGTCCCTGAGTTCAAGCTCCAATACTGGCACAAAAGAAAAAAAAAAAGAAAATGTAAATACTCCATTGGTGTTTTTATAATGCTTACATGTTAAAAGGTTGTTTTTGATATGTTAGATTAATTACGGTGTATTACTAAAATACACTCTGTCCTTTTTTACTTCTTTGACTGAATCCACTAGAATTTGTATATGTTGTTCACAATATATTTCTACTGGACAGCCCAGCATTAAAATATTGCTAGAATATTACTGGAACCTCCTACCATAGAGAACTAAAGTGCCTCCATTCCTTAAGTGAAGAAAAAGGATGATTCAAACTATACACTATTACCTTCCTCTGAGCAGAAAGGAAAACACTGACAATAAAGATGAAGAGGAGATTCCTTTGTTCATCCTTCAGTACACAAAGCCACTGAGTGTGAGGAGAGGGGTACGTGTTTTTCCTGAAGAAACCAGACTAGGGAATTCAGGTATAAAATACTTAGCTTTTTATACAAATAAATGTCCTTAAATAGCAAATTCATGCAGTTTACCATCAAATGTACTATAGCTAAAAATCAGAGTAGGAAAGGGTGTTGCTAGACAGAGCACACATAGCCCTATGAAATCCTTGCAGCCTTTGTGTATTAAAACAGAGGGGGCAGGGGCATGATTTAAGCTGCAAATCTCTGGAGCTTCACTGAACTGCCTCATTTCCACAGTAGAAGGCAAGGGATCCACATCCCTCTTGTCTTCCATATGAGTCCTCATACATGAAGAAGCTTTGAGGGTCCTATGTGAAGTAAGGAGGTCAGGTCTAGCCTGCACCATCTTGGCCACATGTGAATTGCAGGATCTGGCATCTTGTCTTCATGGGTGTGCCTGAATTCCTAGAGGAAGGGAAGTGCAACCCCTAGGGGATGGGTGTGGCTGAATCCCTGGAGACAGGCACTTGGCCTATAGGTTACTGAACCAGTCAGTCCAGTGCCTGGGACTGGGAGCTTCCTGTGACCCTGTCCCCTGCTCTGACCCTATTTAGGGTCAGACCAGCTCATACACCATAACACCATACCACATGTCTCCATGTTTGTGTCCTGTGTCTTGTCTCCTGGCTCGTCTCCAGTCACCATGGCATAACACTTCAGCTCTCCATTGGAGCTGAATTGGTTTGCTGGTATTGTTTTTGTTCTTTCTTTCCTCTCTGGCCTCTTTCCTAACCTTTGTAAAGGTATGGGGGCTGCAGGCCTTTGTAACAACTGGCTGCCTATACACTGCTAGCATTCTAATAAAGACTCCAAGATTCGGCCCTTCAAAATGTGGCTTCTTGAAAATTTACCTCACAACATATTCACCAAAATAGCCATATTAGAGAAGGAAGGAGCAAATACAATTTCCATGGATTTTTTTTTTTTTAGGGGAGTGGGAAGATGTAAAAAGTGGTTCTGCATTTTACAAAGGAAGAGAGTCTCTGGGTTGTATTCAGATGCTAAAGGAGCAAAACTGAAATAAATCCCCATCTGACTGCATCCACAGCCCATGACTCTCTGATCAGGGCACAATGACCTTGAAGGGGTCAGATGCCAGAGGCACCATACAGAACACATAAGCTGAGCCCTGACTCAATCCTCTAGTCATGGCTACTTCACCCCCACGAAACCCCATTTGCTTCTGTACCAATATTTGGACATCTGGAATGGAGAAATAACAAGGATTAACACAGACAAGCAGCACCTGAACATCTGCACAGGCATTGTGGAACCTCTTCCACTGGAAAAGCCAGGGGACCATCTCGCCTTAAAGAACCTCAAAAAACTTCCAAAAAACCATCCATCTCATAGTGTCTGGCCTTATTCTAATGCAGGGGGCAGAGGAGGTATGTCAAGCCATTGGAACGTTTTTCCATTAAATAATAAGCAGAGAAACCTCCTAAGTTCTAGCCACTCCGCCACATCTGGGAAGCTACAACTGGAGTTCTGTCTCAGCTCTCACGACTCTCCTAATTTGTCTAACTCTGGCCTTGGAAAGAATAAGGAACTCTTCCTACCCTTCTCACTGTTATTTTGCAAACTAAGCCCACAAATCCATCTCAGGAGAGAATGAATGAATAGAAGCCTCTTGTTCAGCTAAACGTAGTGGAGGTAGAAGACAGTTCTTAACAATTCAAAAAAGTTCATGATTTAAGAATGTAAGCAGCTTCTCTTGTTACTGCTTTAATATGGTCATCTGTAGCTCTAAGTGCAGGTAAAGATTTTCTGTATCACTGAATATAATCTATGACAATGTTAACTATTAAAATATGTGTGTTTGCATTTGTCAAGCCTAAAAGACAAATGGATGACAGACAACACACAGACAGATGATTATATAGATAATAGACAAATAGATATAGATATTTAAATATATACCAAAAAAGGATGGACTTCAGTGCTTATAAATTTCAAAGTAAGTTTTTTTTTATTTTTCCATGTTATAAAGAATGGAGAAAGGAAGGGTAGTCAAATATAGCTGTAATATTCAGTGTACATATGTACATTGGAGCCAGGTAACGTGAGTGGATAGGTGGAATTGGAAGAGACGGGGAAGAAAAACGGAAGGGATGATATTGACCAAGATGAATTGTACTCACACTGACATGTTGCATTAAAACCCCTTTGTAGAACTACTTAAAGACAATCAAAGTAAATTTTTAAAAGTAAATTTTAGAGTGTTTCAGTGATCTATTATTATATTAGAGAAAATAACATTTAGGGTTTAGATTCTGTCCAATGATTCTCTCTGTGACTACAAAGCCTGATCTGAGTTGGGCCATTCCATTTCACTGATGAGGAAACCATCTCACAGCAGTCAATGAAAGGGCTCCAGGACCTAATAGCTATGCCCTTATGAATGCATAAGATGATGCTAAATGAAATGAACTCCATGTTATGGAAATGACCGTTATATTACTGTTGTAATTACTTTCAACATGCCATGTGAAACCGTAGCTTCTATTGCTGATGATCCTCTTGTATCCCCTTCCTGTGGCTGTACCCGCACTATCACTGTATCTAATCTGAGTACACTGGATACTGTATATACTGGTATTAGAACTAGAGAAGTGAAAGGGAATATCAAAATCGAGAGACAACAGATAAAAAGGCAAACAAATCCAAAAGCAATACTTGCAAAACCATTTGGTGTAAAACAACTGAACAACTCATGGGGGAGAAGAAGGGGGGAGGGGGAGGGGGAATGAGGGAGGAGGTAACAAACAGTACAAGAAATGTACCCAAGGCCTAACATATGAAACTGTATCCTCTCTGTACATCACTTTGACAATAAATAAGAAAAAGTGGGGGGCCTCCAGGTCATACAGCTCACCAGCAATAGAGGCAGAGTGGAAACCCAGGTCTTGTGATCACCAGGGCTATAACGGTCTGCCCACCACAAGTCCCCAAGGGCCACAGACTCCACTGCCATGCCATGAACATAATCAGATCAATACAGAAGCATAGGCAAAACACTGAAAAATACCAAAAGCTTCCTAACACTTTTCCTAGTACATGGTCAAATGATTTTAGTTAATGATGGAAGTTTTAAGGTAAACATTCAGTTTGCTTATAAATGAAGTCTTGCTTCAATCCATGAAAATTTCTGTGTTGGGGGAAAAAAAATCTTCTTAGAGTCTGATGTTTTTCTGGCATGCACTGTGTTCTTTCAGTTAGTGGGCTTGGTTATTAAAGACAGCTGTGTCCATTGTTTATGAATATTATGGATACTGAAAACCTAATAACAAACCCCAAAATTCTCAAGGGCTCCCTCCCTCCCCTCTTCTTGAACTTGAAACTGGAAAGCAATGCATTTCTCACCAACGTCAAGAAGAAACACTTCTGGCATCTGTCAGTCATACTCTTCAACTCAGATTGTTGGGGAAAGATCCCCAAAGACAGCATTGCCCATAACACAGTACATGCAAGAGTGGTACAAGTTTGTTGAATCAGTTGAAATCATGAATAAGCTATAAATCATCAGGAATGATGTGATAGAGTAATTTCTCATAATCAGTTTTAGCTTATAAAGCAAATTTTCCGTTTTAATTCCTAAAATATAACCAAAGGATACTCCTTCACACTGAGTGAGTGTTCGTGTCAATACAGTACAAATTTATATTTCCTCAGACCGAACACTGGAAGTGCTAGCTCATCGTTCCCATTCTACCCAAAGAGAAGGTTGTGAAAATGATGGGCTTTCCTTGTTTCATGATGAACATCAACCATTTCTTTTTAATTGTAGAATACACAGAGGTTAAAAGAATCCTCACATAGTTTTATAATTCAACATCTGGAATATAATACTGTTGACAGTAATCACAATCATGTTGTCCAATTTTGTCTGTGTATCACAACAACAAAGAGAAACGCTTGGGGGAGTAGAACTTAAAATTACATTTAGATAGCAGTGTTTGACACTCAAATTAAGACCTGACCATTTCATGTTTCATCATGCTCCTTATCCAGACTGTCCCAGACAGTCCCTGAGGCCTGTCCCCTTTCCATACAGCAAAATCTGCTCAGTAGTCCAAGCTGACTCTTCTAGACCACAGCTACAACACATAGATGACTTTCAAAAAAGGGAGTCACTGCTCAGAACTCAAGGCGGCCTGGGAAGGGCTGGCTGTGAGGATACTGGGGCGCATGGGGGACATACACTGAGAGAATTGGCTGCTGATTTCCTCCAGTCTCTGGGGAGGATCATGGCTCCTTGAGATCCAAATGCATTGCTGCTTCCACATCAAACAAGTGGTACCATTTAAAATTCCATGAGGAGGGAATGGTGGTAATTGAAGCCATTCCCAGGACCACAAAAGCAATGCCACCCTCCAAATCGAACATTTGAATGACATTTAAAAGGTGCCAAAATGTGTAATCAATTCATTCAAAAGATGTTTCCGGAATATCTCTCTGCAGAACTCTGGGATAGGTTCTTAAAGAAAGACCAAGACACCATTGGGAGTGAGCTGTGACACTTTATGAATTCTGGGCTGGAAGAGGAGCCATTCAGGAAGCACTGAAAATCACAAGGAAATGGAACCATCAAGAAGGCCAGGAATGGAAGGGCCAAGACAGGGGGAGGGGGCTGGAGGTAGAAAACGAGGAGAGAACAGAGGACTGCAGACCCACAGGCACTGATGGAAAAGATTTTTTTTTAAAAAGAAAAAGAAACATTCTCAGCTTTCTGAAGAAAAAGATCAAACAGATTTGGAAATATTCTTATAACACTAAGATTTTATGCTATTTTGCAGACAAAATAAAATACTTATTTCACTTTCATAAATGGAAAGTTTAAGTTTTTCTTCCTGCCTCACCCCAGAGAGCTATGTTCTCATGGCTGCCACCCCTAGGGCCGCAGGAAGGACAGTTGCTGGTTGGAGTCTGAGCTCAGTGACACTGCACGCCCCTCACACAGCTACTCTGAAGTCTCCTTATCCATCAGGTTTTGTTTTCTTTGAACGCTTATCTTGGAATCCATATATTTGTCACAGATCCTTTATGCAACTATGAGAAATTAACTCATGGCTTTCAAGATAGAAACTAAGACCCAAGGTGGAAGTTAGAAAGTTCTAGATCAGATGAGTCTTTTTCCAGGACATGATAAGTACTGAAATCAGAACCTGTGGGACTAGTCATCTAGTCAAACCGTTTGACTACTGACAGCTCTTAAAGAGGAACTTGACATCTAAAGCATCTAAAAAATAGAAGTTTCAGGAGAGAGAGGGAAGAGAAGAGCAAGAGCAAGAATGGAGGAAAGTTGGACTTGAGGAGATGGGGAACCACCTTCCACTAATAGCTACAAGAGAAAAAGGGGTGGAGGTGGGGAGTTAGACCACAGGTAAGGGAGAGGCATGGAAGAACCTCTGAAGAATAGAGCTGGGAATATGGCCGAGTGGTAGAGTGCTTGACTAGCATACATGAAGCCATGGTTTGATTCCTCAGCACCATATATATATATATAGAAGTAGCACTGTAGCTCAAGTGGTAGAGTACTAGCCTTGAAAAAAAAAGCCAGGGACAGTGCTCAGGCTCTGAGTTCAAGCCCCAGGACTGGCACAAAAAAACAAAAAAAGTCTTCACATTAGCATGAGACTGGTACAGACGGCTCTATCCCCAAAGGACTTAGAGATGGAAAGAAAGGGACATAAAAGAAAAATCTTGGATTCACCAACTTTGGGAGGTGAAAGCACTAACTCACTCTTATTCTTGTTAACATATTTGGATGAAGATTTGAGGAACAAAGATTTGAAAAAGAGAAGACAAGGGACTTCAGAAAATTCTGTCATTCTTTACCATGCAGTATATCCACTAAGGTCAGACTGTTTTCTCAGTGTCCTTAAAAGCAACACAAATGGCCAATGACCACACAGAAAGTAGAAATAGGCAATAAGTAAGAGACAAAGAAATCTACAGAAAAATGTATAGGAAGTTCTCAGAAGCCAAATGTCAATGAAAATAGATGGGAAATAGGAAAGAGTTTTGGCACGGGCTGATGTGGATATTAAAATTGAACTTATGTGAATTATTTCACACACATGCACATACACACACACCATAAAATACATGTACATTAAAAGATATATATTCTTGGATCACCTATTTTACTTCTATAAATTTAGCCTAAGGGAACAATCAGAGAAACAGGAGAAACTCATTTTCAAGACGCTTACCACATTACTCATAATAAGGTGAAAAACATTTTAAATACCATAAGAATGGCTAAATAAATTGTGGTATGCTGATACAATCTTATGTACCTATTAAAAATTATTTTCAGCAACATTTTAAATAGATAGTGATATATTCACCACGGGTTGAATGACTATATCTTATCCAAAATGCTTAGGACCAAAAGTGTTTCAGATTTGGGATTTTTTTTCTTTTGACTTTAGAGTATTTGCACCAACTTTACTGGATGAACATTCTTAATACAAATATCTAAAATATAAAATTATCCAAAATTTGAAACTTTGAGCACTGTACTCAAACATTTTTAGATTGGAGGGCATTATCCATCTCATATTTTCGGGTTAAGGATGGCCAACCTGCATAATGTTAAATGAAAAAAACAAACAACAACAAGGATAGAAAGCTGCACACAGAATGCAATCCTGTGTAGTTACATGAAAATATGGAAAAGAAACTTAGAAAGGTAATGTTCCTCTTTGGGTTTACAATTATTTCTATTTTTCAGTATACCTAGACTCTGTCATTTTCATAAACCACGTATGGCACACAAAAATGCTGCATTGTGATTTTATTCATATTTGTTTTTAAGTCAATATGCTGTAATTGCCTGGACAGAAAAAGTTTAGATCCATTCATTGATGGTTCTCTGTGCTAAATACAGTGGTAGCTAATGTACAGCAGATATTTAATCATTGTTAATCAATATCCTTGGGTCACCTATTTTTCTTCTATAAATTTAGCCCAAGGAAACAATCAGAGAAACAGGAGAAACTAATTTTCAAGATGCTTATCACATTATTCATAATAAGATGATACATAATGGAAAACATTTTAAATAGCATAATAATGGCTATATTGGTATAGTTCTGGTATACTAGTACAATCTTATGTACCTATTAAAATTATTTTCAGCAATGATTTAAAGAGGTGGAGATATATTCACAATACAGGATGAATATAGCTGGGTGTAGAGACAAGAGATAAATGTAAAGACGAAAGGGAGAATTTCAGGTATTTTTGGAAAATTCTTCAGAGTTTAGTAAAGTCAGTCTCTTTCTTAGAAATTTTAAGAAATGAAAGAAGACGTGAATTAGAGAGAGAGAGAGATAAAGAAGGAAGGAAGAGAAGGAGGGTGGGAGGGAGAAAGGGAAGGAGGGAGAGAGGAAGGGATAAAAGGAATGGTCTTCCACAAGAACCAAATGGGATGAGAGAGCCAATTGAGCTAATTCTTCCACTAGCATCCAATAGCTCTTCTAAACTATACCCATTTTTTTAGAGGAGGGGTGCTGGTGCTGGGGTTTGAACTCAGGGCCTGGGCATTCTCCCTGAACTTCTTTTGCTCTAAGCTAGTGCTCTACCACTTGAGCCATAGGTCTACTACTTGCTTTTTGCTAGTTAGAGATAAGGGTCTCATGGACTTTCCTACCCAGCTTGGCTTCTAACTGTGATCCTCCAATCTCAGCCTTTTGAATAGCTAGGATTACAGGTTTAAGCCACTGGCACCTGGCTTATACTCAAATTTTTAAGCACACTTACTCCTTTGACAGATGGAAGGAAGCAATAGTTGGAAAGTGAGTACACAATTCTGTTTTGATTCTACCAGGAGGATAAACTTACATTTGCTAACAAACACATGGATGTGAACCCATCGCCTTGGTCAAAATCTCAGAGGAGGCTCTAGAAATGATGCCTAAACTCCTTCCCAGCATCATTACAAGGCACAGATGCATCCATCACATAAACGTTCTTGCCTATCCTCTGGACGCAGAGGCAATGAAGGTAAGTCTGTCCCAGAAATGATCACATTTTCCCTGTGCAGTCATCATTTTTTGGCAAGGAGAAGCCCTAGAGATCATAGTGTCTCCATTCGCCAACCAAAGAAAAGGAAACAGATCTGCTCTGCATCCCTTCTGCCATCGTTACAACATATGCTTAGGCTGCCCGCCCAAAGCTGAAATCTGGTATGAGTTCAAACTTGCTTAGACTTGTGAACTCTGGAGTGAGGAAGTGTAATTTGCTTTTTTACAGTGTTAATATCTCTTGCATCAGATCTGGGCTCTCCTTCGGGTGCTCACAACACCATTATTTCTTCCTTGAAATGTCTACTTGTTCTTCACAGACTCAATTGGTATTTCCCAGTTACAAATGTCTACAAGCAATTATAGATAATATCTCATAATTACACAAGCAGGAGGGGGAGACATGACGTGTGGCTTTATAATGAGGCCGTCCGTGCAGGTTGTCAATTCTTGCTAGTTCTTTGACCTTAGGCAAGCTACTAAAACTTCTCAGAACCTCTTGTTTCTTTGTCAAGAAAAGGAATTAATGCCTCCTAGTTTGCAGAGTGATTATGAGAATTCACATTCTAGTATTCTATGTACCTGGCACAGAATATTTGTTCAGTAATATGGGCTGTTATAATCAGTAATTCCTCTGTAAATAAATCATTTGCTGATCTCCTTTCCAACTGTGTTTTCATATAAATACTCAAATGTCATACAAGAAGTTTCCTTTCCAATTATTTTCCCTGTTGGACTGATTATTAACATGGTAACTCCCTGGGTAGAAAGAAAACTTCACAGGATGCTTCTGCCACAAATTATAGAAGACACTAATAATAAGCAATATTCTAGATATAAAAAGAGACAGAGATGAGGATTATGATGCATGATGTCTCCTGAAAATTCATAAGGCAAGACTGATATAGGATTTAAAGTATAGAACAGTAACCTTCAAGATTTTTAACAGTTCCCCAAAATACAAAATGTAAGCCCCCTATTGACTGCAGAAACTTGATGAAAGTAATAATGCACAAATAACTCAATTAGGCTAGTGAACTCACATGCTGTGAGCCCTCGCCTTGCTGGTTCTATCAACTTCTAAATATCAAGACATTTGTGAACTCCAAATCCAGACCAAAAACCCAAGCTAAGCCAGACCCTACCAAACTTCATCATGATGCCACGTCTACCCTCTTCCTCCTAAAATGCCAGCATGGTGCCATCAAGGAAATGATCAATGACCATAGTGAGCATTCAGCCCAGTTTTGCCTGAAAATCTCTTCATTTTCCAAGACACTAGAAGTTCAACAGGCCACAGCAATACCTGCACATATACAGATACAGCCTAACAATAACTGTTTTAGTTTAGCCCTTCCAATTGAATCCTTAATGCACAGATACAATTTGTATCTACTCAGATTCACTCTAACATAAAACACCAATATCCAGTCCCCCCACCCCCAAAAGTAAGAAGAACACAGATCAATTTGTATGCAAGTTCAAGACCCCTCCTGGTGGTCAAGCACTATCTGATCATACAAGGAGAGACATTCTTGGCTGTCCAAATGACTGTTCCAAACCAAGACTTCTCTGTCCTCAGGGCAATGGTACTTCCACAGTGTAAAATGAGGCCCTGGAGCCATTACACCAATATGTCAGACTAGTCTTGAAAGCTCTTCTGAGGCTGTTTGGCCTACATGAGTTAGATAAACTGCCCACATTGATCTAATTCGCTCAACAATTGCTCAATTCTCCAGTTCATAGCCCAGATGGAGCCAAATGTCTCCCCATGGGCAAGGAAGATATAATGACAGCTTACTACTCAAATGAGCCAAATCGCGCTTATTATCAAAAGTAAGGCAAAGGCCACAGAGAGGTCCAATGTCTCCACATCAGAGATTAACAGCAAGGTTGGGAGTGTGCAACTTGGACTGCCTTGTTCCCAAGTGACCAGAAGTGACAAGGTACCCCTCCAGCTCCTGTGTGAGCCAAGCACCCAGCCAGGAGAACTCAGACATGCCTACCCATCACATCAGCCCAAGGTCAACCAGGTCAACAGGATGACACCATCTCTGAATGGCCCTGAGATAAGGCAGCCACTTCTTGCTGCCACAGCTTCCTGCTTCTAGGACTTGTGGAAACTTTTGAGGCGTGAGGACCACTCCTCCACTGGACCACCCCACCCAGAGGGAGGCCACACATGATCCATACAAAGCCACTTGTAAGTAGCACTGTGCAGCTGAACACCAATCCATCAGGTGTGCTCTCCATTCCCAGCCAACCAGTAGAGGCTGATGTTCACAAGGGAGGGAAGAGGAGAGTGGCAGCAGGAAAAATAAAGTCTGCATTCACTGTGCATGAATGTAGCAATTATTATAAATGCCTATTTGGAAACAAGCATCAAAAATTGAAAGTCAACAGTTTGCCCTGATGGGTGGAGCCTAAATAAAAATCAAGTAATTATAGATTTCAAAGTAGCAAAAAGAAGGGGTTTTGAACATTTCCAGCACAAGAAAATGAGTTTCTCTTGTCAAATCTGCCACACTGTGTATGTGTATCAAACATAAATGCGTCCATTTGCTAAGCACCCATTAAAATGAAAATGAAAACCAGGTACCAGTGGCTCATGCTTGTGATCAAATCCAAGTTTTATGTGAGGCTGAGATCGGGGGGTGGTTGGTTCCATATCAGCCTGCACATAAAGGCAAGACCTACATCCATCAGGAACTGGATAAGATGGCACACGCTTGCCATTCTAACAACTAGGGGAGAAATTTAAATAGGCAGATCATAGTCTAGGCTGGTTCAGGCATCCATGTGAGATCCTATCTGAGAAATGACAAAACTAAAAAAGCTGAGGATGAGCACCTGCCTAACAAACACAAGGCTGAGTTCAACTCCCAATACTATTTGTGTATGGTTGTATGTGTGAGTATGTGTGTATGTTTGCCGTGACTAAAAAGATATTTTAAATTAAAATTCTTTGTTTTCATCGTGACAAACAAAAATAGCTAATTACAAATCATTTCAGATGTTTGAGAAATAAAGCACGGTGAGCTTACTATAAAAGGGTTTATGAATAGGAAGTGGTCTGGTGTGGGGCATCAGAAGCCCGTGTCTGAGGAAGGAATGTTCTGGGTTGCAGTGGAGTGGTAAATGGACATCTGCTAAGGATGAAGGTATTGAGGAGAAATAAAAGAGAAGGCAGCTGAGATAATGACCAAGAGGCGTTAGATCAGGGTTTCTCAAACTACTCCGCAATAGGTCCTCCAGGGAACTTGTTAAGCTCTGACTTTCTATTCCATGAGCCTAGAAGAGTGATTGAGACTCTCCATAGCTAACAAGCTCAATAGCAAGGCCCGTGAGGCAGGCAGAGGCTATCATGCTGTCTAATGAAGAGAAAAATGACCAGCACAAAGACTACAATGTCCAGACAAAGACAATACGGAGAGAGGTAGACAGAGGCTGGACACACAGCGCTGTGTGTCTGAAGGCAGTCAGATGAGGTGGGAGGAGAGGGCAGCCTGGAAGATCCCCATTTTCTTCCTGGAGTTTCCATTTCCCTGGGAGATACGTACATAATCTCCAATGGGACTGAGAGCAAAGGTGTTTATGGACTTCAGGACCTCATGAAGCCAGTAAAGCCAGGCCTCTTCATTGCAGACAGCCCATTAACAACTCCTGTTTATTGGTAAAAAGCCTCAGAACTTAATACACCTTGGTCAGGCAAAGTAATTGATTTGGCCAGTTTTACAGCCTGAGGATCTGCCACTCTTCAGTAAGCAAGGTGTGAGAGGCCTGAGCCATACTCTAACTGCCTAAAACAGCTCAGCAAGAGAAGGGCACAGCCTCGCTCTCTGGCAGCCTCATCTCCAGTCTTATAACCCAGAAGACAGGTTTTACCACAATGTCTATGTCAACAGCTGCCATCATGTTTCCTGAATAACCAACTGGAAAATGGCTATTACAACCCTGCATTCTAAAGTTGATAGGTAATTTTTTTTTAAAAACCCACTCAAAAGGAAGTCATTAACCAATACTCAGTGTGCTTTAGAAAAGATTCTTTGCTTCAGACATAGGAAAAGAGTTGTCTTTCTCTTTGTAAGTGAGTCTGAGTCCCAGTCTCACCTCTCACAAAGAACACCGTCTCATGACTCAGACAGCTGTACAGAGAAGCTGAAGGAATGCAGGGCACTGCTCCCCTGATTACACTGTTGGAGCCCCGGGGAGCGATTACCCTGTTCCTCTTGGCTCTTCTCTTTATAGAATGTGTAAATAGGATGATACAGTCTAACAACTGATAAGAATGTGCTGCATTTCCTGAGTCATGATGATACGTACACCTCAAAAATGTTGGCCTCTCTGCTGCTGCCATGGGTAGGAGAGAACGGTTGTGAAACCCTCTCCAGATATTATCCAAGGCTAGCATGCTGTCAGCTGTCTGGAATGCCATACGCACTGTCCCGACGAAAACCGGGACATAAAATCATGGGTGAGGCATTTCTCTCATAAGCAACGGCATCCATCTCAAGAAGATGAAGAATCTTCCGGTGAGCTGTCCCACTGTCACCACATCATGGAATCAAGGGGAGACAGATTTTTTACAAATTTGGAGAGAATGAAGAAGGGCCATATGACATCATCAATATCTACTTGAGAGACAGGTACACCACTGAGAGCTGGCTCCTCATTGACCGATGAGGAATACACACAATTCCTTAGGCAACTGGAAGGGGATGACCATGGAGATCTAAGTAGAGAAAGAAAGAGCTGGCCAGGGTAGAAGAGAAAGGAAGCATCACTGTGGTCTCAGTGAGCCACGTCAAATGTGAGAACAGGAAAGGGAGAGGAGTGCTAACATTAGTGAGCACCTCATGCTGAAGACAGACATGTAAACACACAAATAAGACACAACCTCTTCCACAACTAACACAGAGAGCAGGAACATGAGATGACAACTGCCATACTCAGGGAAAGCGCTGACCTAGAAGTGTGTGTGCATGTGTGTATGTGTCTCTATGTGAGTACATGTACATGCACGTGTATAGGAAAGGAGGGAAAGAAGACAGGTAAGTTTACAAGTGAAATCCTCAGCGTCGCGGGAACACAAATGAGAAACCCTTTGGGTCTGCCTGGAGAACCAAGTAGAAGCCTAAAGTAGGTGAATCCCAGTCCAGGCTCATGCACAGGCAGGAAGCAAGACACTATGTTAAAAAGAGCCAGTGAAAAACAGGCCTGAAGGTGTGACTCAGCAGTAGAGCAACTTGTCTAGCAGGTGGAAGGCCTTGAGTTCAAACTCCTGCCCCATCAAAAAAGAAAGTGTTGCTTTATTTATTTTGGTCAGTCGTGGGGTTTGAACTCTGGGCCTGGGCACTGTCCCTGGGTTCTTCAGCTCAATGCTCATGTTTACTACTTGAGCCACAGCACCATTTCCAGTTTTCTGCTTGTTAACTGGAGATAAAAGTCCCATGGACTTTCCTGCCCAGGCTGGCTTTGAACCACGATCCTCAGATCTTAGCCTCCTGAGTAGCTAGGATTACAGGTATGAGCCACCAGCACCCAGCAAAAGGTCACTTTAATAACACGCTATATAAACAAATCTTTCTTTTCTTTTCTTTTCTTTTTTTTTTGCCAGTCCTGGAGCTTGGACTCAGGGCCTGAGCACTGTCCCTGGCTTCCTTTTTTGCTAAGGGCTAGCACTCTGCCACTTGAGCCACAGTGCCACTTCCGGCCATTTTCTGTACATGTGGTGCTGGGGAATCGAACCCAGGGCTTCATCTATACGAGGCAAGCACTCTTGCCCCTAGGCCATATCCCCAGCCCTATATAAACAAATCTTATGCAACATTGCCCCATTCTTAAGGAAATGGAAAGACTTGGAAAAAATCATACTAAGTGAAATGAGCCAGACCCAAATAAAGATGGACTCTATGGTTTTCCTCCTTGGAAATAATTAGTACATGTCTAGGATAGTCCTATTAGGTGATCACAATAGCTATGTACATATGCTCACATAAGATGGTGCTAGGCAAGATGAACTCCAAGATATAGAAATAATTGGTTTATCATTGTTGTTGTTATTTTTAATGTACTATGTGAAACTATTTCTTTTTTCTTCCCTATGGTTAAGCCCCTGTTGTCATTATATTTGATTTTGGTACCATGGGTATTGTATATATGTTTGTCAGAATTAGGGAAAGGAAGGGGAACATCAAATGGTGAGACAAAGGATAAAGGGCTAACCAATGCAATAGCGATACTTACAAGACAATATGTTGTAAACTAACTGTATAACTCAAGGGGTGGCGGAATTGGGGAGGAGGGAAGGTGGGAGAAAAATGAGGGAGGAGGTAACAAGTTTGACAAGAAACGTACTCACCACCTTACATATGAAACTGTAACCCCTCTGTACCTCACCCTGACAATAAATTTTTTTAAAATCTTATGGAAAGAAAAATTGCTCTCTGACCCTTGCCCATCTCTAGGTCTAAATACCTGAGGTTGATATGCTGGGAGAATGCCATCTGACCTCAACATCCCATCAGTCTGAAAGTCTGTGTCAGGAATGGAAACAAGCCATTAGCTACTGGTTACTCACAAGGCTCAAAAGATCCCATTTTAAAGACAACTGACGCAGAAGAGTCTGCTGGACTCCAGCTCCAAAGCAGCCAGCAAAAAGCAGGTCTGGAGGTTTGGATTGTGTGGTATTAGCACCAGCCAAGCAAACAAGCTTAGCTAAGTGTGAGGGAATGAATTCAAATTCCAATAACAGAAAAATTAAAAGAAAAAAAAGTAAAAATTGTCCTTTAGTTACCAAGGGTGGCAGTGTGGAGAACTGGAAAGGATGCAGGTATTATAGGATTACAGAGTCCAGGAAATTCGATTACAGGCTTCCAGGAAAAGACATGGGCTGCAGGTCTGGAGCTCACCCTCTGAGTGAGAGAACCTGTGCAAATAACTTCCTTGGATTTTCACCTTCCCAACAAAATGAAAGCAGGACTTCCCAGGGACTCAAATGCATTGCATTCACCTACATTGAGCTTAAACACATGAAACTCCAGTGTCTCAGAGCTGGTTTCCATTTGTATCTCTCCTGTCTGCATAAGTTCATGTCCACTTCCAAGGCCACACGCCATTGACTGTTGTCATGGTAAAAGTACAAGAACTTCCCATCCTCTAATTTCCCACCTTCTAAGTTTCCTCCCTGAGGAGTCTCAGCTATCCAGCCTTGGCCCACCTCTAATAGAAAGCCAATTTGTCCAGGCACACATTTAAAATTTCCTGTTGAAATGTGCCTTACGTTTCCTCAACAATTCCCCAAAGAATAAGAGTACTAATAGATCAGAAGAAATAAAATTAGGCAATGTTCAACAGCAAATCATAGAAATCACTTACATAAAATCGGACATAAATCTATTTGCTCCTAATTAGCAAGAAAGCCTAGAAGTTGAACTGGAATATTCAAGCTCATGCTCATTTTCGTCAGTAAATTACTCTGTGTTCCTGACATATTATGCAAATAACCACATATGTTTTATATCTACATGAATACACACATTGCCCTCCTTCCTCCCTCTCTCCCTTCCCTTTCTCCTGCCCCAGCACCTTTGGTCATGCTTATCATAGCTTGGGTTCTGGATGCACATGTGCTGTAGGGGGATGAACTGGTTTAGAAGAGACATACAGAAGATAAACGCTGAGATTTATGATCATCCACATATGATTCTGCTTTGCTGAAGTCAGGATGGTAGGGTTCCCCATATATTTTCTTTTTTAATATTCTGAGATGCATTCAGAGTCACAAGCAACTTGGAAAATGTATGTTCCTTGTTATAAAGGATGAAAACATATGTGGTTGTTCTAACTCCCTACTATAAATAACTTAGAGCAGCTACCTAATGCTCCTCATCACCACCATCACCACTACCACCACCAATGGTTTTACTCTGAAATCAATTAATAAAAGTGGTTCCTTTCAAATGATAACACAGGCCAGGTTCCAGTTCTCTTTTGTAATCACACTTGGTGCTAGGCTTATGAATTAACTCACTAATCCATCCTCTGCCTCTCATCCAACATTGCAGGGGGATTTCTTCCTGTCCATTCTCCACATCACAGAGGATCACTGTTCCTCACCCACAGGACACACTGAGCTATACTATACCTGTCCCCAGCTTCCTGCTCACAGCACTGAACTCAACAGCTGCCTCAACAACAAGCTCTCTGCCTTCAAGAAACAGAAACTTCGTCATGGCCATCCCATAAAAGAAGGCCAGTGGAGGAAAATCAGACTCTCCCTCCCTCCCTTCCTCTATCCATCCCTTCCTCCTTCCTGGGAGCTGCGGTCTTTAGTCCAAAGCCAGTTTGCTCTCTGGGGGAGAGAAGATATCTGCAGACATTATTGATTATTCAGCTAAGGGAAAGGATAACTGGAATCTAGTGGTTGACAGCAGGAAACTGCCCATCACCCCACAATGCATTCCTGACTCAGAACCAAACAACCCTGCATCCATGGCACTGAGGTGGAGGGTCCTGCCTCAGAAATTCCCCTCAGCTCCCTGTCAGGAGAACTCACTTTTCTCCTGGGAGAAGAGGGGAAGAGGGTGGAAGAGTCAGGGCAGTAAGCAGCCATAAACCCAGAGGATCGCCCAGGAACACCAACGCCAGGACTCACCACACAGGAACACCGGATACACTTGCTACCTTCTGGCTGAAATTCCTCTCCTTCCCCATACTGCACGCCTTCAAACACACAGCCTGGACAGCAAAGGAGAATTCAGAAATTAGGGAACAGTATTTCATCAACTTGGCATGATCCTTCCATCCACCACCCACCTCCACCTCTAGTCAGCAGCATCCTCTTTAACCACAAGATCACTACAGAGTTAGAGGAAGAAGGGGAGGAAGGGGAGGAGAAAGAAAAGGAGGACAGAGAAGGAAAAAGGAAGAAGAGAAGAAAGAGGAAGACAAGAAGGAGGGGGGAGGAGGACAAGTAGCAAAGGAAGAAGGAGGAGGAAGAAGAGAAAGAGGAGCAGGAGGAAGAAGAGGAGGAAAAGATGGGCATGGGGCCAGAAACCCTAGAGAAGGCAGCAAACAAATGACAGTGGAACCCAGGCCAGCCCAGGGGCCAGAAGCACACTGCAATGAGCCATGTTGTTAGCACATGGAGCCCTACCACACACTGACCACAACGGAGGTCTACATCCCAGAGGGGGCCAGAAGACCTCAAAGGAAGGCCAAGAAGGAAGAAACCCATGATGCTATTAGGAGCCCATGGTGAACACCAGTCATCTCCAATGTCCTCCATCCATCTTCCCCTCCATCTTCCAAGCAGGACCTCTGTCCTTGCACTGAGCAAGAATGCTCAGCTCAGAAGGGAAGTCACCACCCTGCCTGGTGGCCACGCTGAAATGCAGATCACTTCCTACCCACCCACGCTCTGTAGAAAGCTGAGCAACAGGGAGCAGAAGCAGGGCAGAAAGCACAGGGGGGTTTCAAACTCACCCTGTATGTGTTAAAAGGGCTGAGCCAGGCTAGGATGTAGCTCAGTAGCAAAGCACTTGCTTAGCAAGTGCAACATCCTGGATTCGATCCCCAGTACCAAAAAAGACCAAAAAAAAAAAAAAATGGCTGAGCCCCCTACCACATTAGGCCATCACAGGACCAAAACCCAGGAGGTGTGTTCTATTCAGAAGGATGCTCAGGATACCGCCATGGTCTAAATGAGACACAGGGAGGCCAGCAACGCTGTGTAGTGGCCATGGAAAGACAGTTCATTGCAAAGCCATTGTGCTCAGTGTGGTCCTCACAAGACATGGATGGCTGGCATTCCTTTTGCCACAGCAGACAAATAGAAGCAAACTTCCAATGGGTAAAAGTTAGCAAAGCAAACTCTTTTGTGCATGACTGAGAAGTGTCTCTGATTGTCTAACTCAGCTTTTAGCAGAAGCCCCCAAATGCTGGGAGAAACTGGTCCTGAGCAAGAGCAGCATCCCCACCAGACCTCATCCTTGTCTTATTTTAAAGCTAGATGGGGCCCTTTGTTCAACAGAAGGATAGGAAGACAAGTTCCTGGGTTTACAGTGGACTGGTCACATCAGACTGATCTCAAAACATGTCCTAGGAATAGACTTGTTTGGATAGCCACACCCTGAGCTAGCAATCCGTAATGTGGGAGGAATGGTGAGTGTAGTGCCTTGGTAATTGTGTCTCGGTGCCATCTATAAATGGCAGATGTCCCCTTGTCTCTCCCCATGGGCGCGTCCAACACAGTCTTCCATTCTTTCCTGTGTTCACACCTCTGCTTCTGTCCTAAAGACTGACCACCTGCATTTGACAACTCAAGTGAAGGAACTTTAATGAGAATTCAAACGATTCCCATCACAACCCACCATCCTTGAGCAAAGGATCAGACAGAAAGGCAGAAGCAGACAACCAGGAATGTGCTGTAATCTGTTTCAGGAGGAAACTGACCACAGACTGTACATGTTCATCATTACGCAGAATACCATTCACTGATCAGTGACAGATGCCAGTCCTTCGGAACCACCGGGAGTCCCCTGAGCCCTCCTTGACTGCTCCTGTACACTCCTCCCTTCCCGGAGGAAGATACACACTGACTAATGGTTTGCATCCCCAAAATTGTCCTGAAGGGATTGATATTGTGATGGCTGACCTCACTATGGAGGGTCCATTGCTACTCAGGAAGGCATCAGGCTCCAGTGTGACATGCTCACTTGTAAAGAGGACCTGCCTCCTGGCTCACTGGGGCCAAAGCCTAACACTTCTAATGGGGTGGGGTGAGGTGGGCAGTGGTGAGCCCCAGGTCCCAGCCCCACCTGTGGCCTTCCCTCACTTGCTGTCACTGGGTCTGCTCTCCTCCTGTCCTGTGTACCTCTCCGGGCCCCTCCCTGGCTGCTAGGACTGTGCAGGATGCAATGTGTAGAATGTAACGTGTAGTATGTCATATGTAGCGTGTGCAACCATAACGTCCATCACTTTCCTTCCTCAGAATACAACCAAATAGTAGAGCAAATGAAGCAACTGCTCAGATATGAAAACTTGGATACCTGAAAAAAAAATGCACTCACCTCCTTCAAACAGGACGATCCAAACTGAGCAGACATCACAGTAATTAAGAAATGAGGCTGTCAGCCTCTGAGTTCATCCTGCTTCCAAAAACTAACAACGCACTCCATATAGCCAAACAGCTATGATGTGTTTTGTGTATGTTGGGACTGAGGCTTGAACACAGGGACTCACACTCTTTTTTGTCTTTGACCTCTCAAGGCTGGTGTTCTACCACTTGAGCCACCTTCACTTCCAGCTTTTTCATGGCTCATTGGAGATAAGGGTCTCAGGGACTTTCCTGCCCAAGCTGACTTCAAACTGGGATTTTCAGATCTCAGCCTCCTGAGAAACTAAGATTTCTGGTATGAGCCACTTTATGTGGTAAGTACAATTTATTCTGCTATTACCAACCTTAAGCCTTGCCCTATACAGAAATTATCTGGAAGTCCCTCTCTCCCAGTTAGAGTCTTAGAATTTGCCTGCAAGACCAGCATTGGCCTGAGCACCAGTGCTGAGTCTTTAGGGTTTCTCAGGCATCAGCTTAACAAAGACCCTGCAAACATTACTGATGTACTAAAGCAAACTGCTTGATGGATACAAAATAGTCATTAGGTCAGGGGAAGAACTGGTTTATTTTCACCCTGTTTTTGGCCTTTGTGGTAAGTTTATCACATAACAGGACTGTTACGGGAGCCCTGGTGTTAAAAGGGAGCTGAGTAAAGACCACCGGAGACATAAGACAGCCCCAGTGCGGCTGTCCTTGTCATTGGAGGATTAGAAGACCGGGCCGAGCTCACCTCTGTGGAAGCCTCACTGGCCCCCCAGAAAGTACAAGGAATGACAGGCCCCATGGGGACTGGCCTGCCAAGCAGAGACCAGTGGGCACAAACATCATCTCCAAGCAGGAAAAATGCTCGAGAAACCCAGATGCAGAAGCCCTGTCTAAGACTACCTGGCCAGGCATGCAAAGTCTCGGGAGGCCTGGAAATCCTGCTCCGGAAGGTGAGAGCAGTCATTCCTGCATTGGAGAAGACGCGCCCACTGCGGCCAGCCAGGCCAAAGGCCACTCAGGGAGAGCAGACTGAGTCTGCTCGTCCAGCCACACCAAAAAACAAGGCGGCAAAACCTTAAGCTGAACTCACGAGGGACACAGCTCCCGGATCTCAGAAAACATCTGGCCACTGTGTCGCCAGGTGCACTGAGGCCAAAGTACTGCAATAGGAAGCCGTAAAAAGAGATTCTTGGACGGAAGCGAGAGTCACAGCCCTTCCTCGTAAAATAAGTGTTACCTGTGGCCCAGGGGATGGAAAGTGGCCACAGAGCCAGGAGAGGCCATGAACCAACATGACAGCACCTGGCCTTCGCCCTCTCACACATGCTCTCACTCCCCCTTCTCTCACACACACATATTCACCTTCCTCCCTCCCGCCCTCTTCACCCCCTGACTAGGCTCATGAGTGCACCCTGGAGAACACTTGCAGCGTGTTGCACCTGGACGGTCCAGCCGCCCCTCTGAGTGTTACCTGGACACGTGGGACAGCAGGCTCCCGGATGCTCCGTGGGGTTCTTACAGTAGACAGCACAGCGCACCTCTGACTCAGTGACCACACCTTCCTGGGTGACAGAAGGTCACAAGAGCATCAGTATGGAATTCCCACCGAGGGGTGGCAATTTGGGGAGACAAGGAAGGAGAGGAAGGCACATGCACAAGTGCAAGGTGGGGGTGGTGTCAGCACCAGAGGCCTCCCAGGTCAGGTCCTGGGCTCACCTGAGCCGTGCTTTGGACCTGAGAGTATGAATTCCATCATGCGTTCTTTATGCTGCCTTTGCACTCTCTCCCTGGCACCACTTGCTGGCTTTGAAATCTAGGTAAAGCTTTCTTGCTGGTGGTAAGACCAGATAGGGTCTTCCTGCTTGTTATCAATTGTTTCTTTATCGATCATTGCTAATATTCTTTAAGACATTGACCATAGGCTACAAGCATAAAGCCCAGGCTGGCATCTAGAGTCTGAGTCTCCAGGTAAATGCTGAACGATCCTTCTAGAAAAGCTTCTGCAAGTTGAGGAATGTCACTCAGCCACAAGAGGAGACTGAGTTCCAGTCCTCTAGCATCCAATGAAAAGATGACACAAAACTACTTCTAGGTTCATGTCAAATGTGGCAGAGAACAAGCATGGATTTAAATCTTCAAGTGCATGACCATATGTAAGCTAATGTCAATTAAGACATTTTTAACATCAATTTTCAGAAAATAAATTTTAAAAGATAAAGCTTAATAATTTTCAGGAATGGCCTTTGAAGAGTTTCTTCGACATTCTCTATGCATTTTCTAAATGAACATGTTTCTGTTTGTTAGTTTACTTTTGTTTTGGAGAGCCGGCTGAAAACAGATGTGACAATGTGACAACGAGGCCATTTCATCACGTCTGTACCTCAGCGAGGAGGGGAGAGCAGCCTCCGTGACTTCATGTCATGCCAGGCCTGAGGTCTGCACCATGAGGGGAAATTATTGCTACCTCTATCACATTTTGGAAAAACAATCCCCCCCCACCAAATACCAGCAATAGCCAACATCAAAAAGAACCCATGCTTCCGTTGCGTCACGAAAGCAATGCAGAGAGCTGTGGCCTGAGGTCAATTTTCCTTTCATATCTGCAAGCCAGATGAAGCATTCCGGTCAGTTCCCAGGATCAATTTCCTGTTGGGGATCTTCAGATTTTTCTTTTCCAATAAGAAATTAAAAGGGAGAACATAAAGCTAAAATTCTCACCCTCAGAACTCCTTCAGTCAGAAGACAGAAGGAAGAAGGCAGACTTCAAGTCAAATGGAGACAGACCAGATCATTGCATTTGAATCAGTAGTACCTAGTCATACCCACACAGGAAGAATGGACCAGGAGCAATGTTAACCCAGTCTCTCTGGTTTTTCTTTTCTTTTCTTTTCTTTTCTTTTTTTGTCAGTGTGGAGCATGAACTCAGGGCCTGGGTGCTGTCCCTGAGCCTCTTTGTACTCAAGGCTAGCACTCTACCACTTGGAGCCACAGCGCCACTTCCAGTTTTTGAGGGTTAATTGGAGATGAGAATCTCAGAGACTTTCCTGCCCAGGCTGGTTTTGAACTGAGATCCTCAGATCTCAGCCTCCTGAGTAGCTAGGGTTACAGGTGTGAGCCACCAGTGCCCAGCTACTCTCCCTAGTTTCTTAAAACTTCTTCTCATGGTACCCAGGATGAAAATGAGGTGGGGAAACAGGGTAACCAGTGACATGAGTGGCAGAGCCCGCATGTGTCCTACACTGTCATCACTGACATTGACATTGACAATGACATTGACACTGTGCCCTGAGAAGAGGCTGCAGAGACAGAGGGAGACTGTATCTTCAGAGGAGCCAGAAGTACCTGGAGGTTGCAGGCAATGGTCAACTTCCGCATCTGTCTCCTAAGAAAGGAAACGTTAGGCAAGAGCCTGTGGATAGAAATGAGAAGTGCCAACTTTCTGTAACCTTCCCAAAGGTTTGATTTTCTGCTTATTGACAGAATATCACCATACTCACCATAGGGATTTCGGCAGTGGTTTAGAAAAGGAGGAAACGTGTGAGGCCAAGTTTATCTTTGGTAGATAACCTCCTCCTTCTGTGTGCAATTCCAAGCATTTTCTGACTTCCTGTAATAACTCAGGATTCCTGCCTCAGTCCTCCCTGGGCCCCACTGACTAGCCAGTCAAAAAAATAGGGTAGGCATTAGGAGTTTTGGTCCTAAGAACCAATAACAATTTAATTTGTTCTTCAGGCAACAAAATAATACCTCCCATATGGTAGCTGTGTATAATTTAAATGATGTCTTCATCCAAACACAGCAAAATTTTGCTCTAGCTCAAGCAATGTGAGGACTTAAAAGACCTCTGACAGACAGCCATATACAAACAGTTGCTCATTGCGTAGGACATACGTGTATCTTATTTAACATCTCAACCAAGGCTTCCATTGCACCCCTACCGGAGTAGAAATGCCACAGATACAGACAGGGTAGAGGCAGGGCACTGAACTTTTTTTTTTTTTTTTTGGCCAGTCCTGGGGCTTGGACTCAGGGCCTGAGCACTGTCCCTGGCTTCTTTTTGCTCAAGGCTAGCACTCTGCCACTTGAGCCACAGCACCACTTCTGGCCGTTTTCTGTATATGTGGTGCTGGGGAATTGAACCCAGGGCCTCATGTATACGAGGCAAGCACTCTTGCCACTAGGCCATATCCCCAGCCTGGCACTGAACATTTTGATGTGAAAACTCATCACTCCTGGAGGTAGAGCTGTTGCTCAAGGTCACACTCCTGAACAAGAAAAGCCAAGGAGAGTGTAAGACTGAGTTTAAGCCCCTGTAGCAGCAGAAATTTTTTAAAAATAAATGAGTGAATAACAATTGCTCTTGTTTATTTGCACTGCAAGGCTGGCAGATTTATAATCAAGAGCAAAAATTCAACAAATATCTACTGATCCAATGAAGTTATTTCTTTTGCATCTGTTTTAACTACTACTTCTTTCACAAAGAAATTGCTATGCCAGAAAGCTAAATAATTAAAAGAATAAATAATAACTGAAGGTCTTACACATGAGTGTCATGCCTACGAGAGACATATAATGAAAACATGACAACATAAAATTCAGATTTTAATGAACTAAATGTCAATGTGCTTGAGATATGATGAAACGGAGAGACCTATCTTTTATTATATTACCTTTCTATCTCCTCTAAATGCACATGTACCCCTTGAGGTGAAGGAATGGAATATGGAATAAAATGATTTAACAGCATCTTTTCTACAGAAATGTGTGGTGTGGGGGGGGGGGGTAGGTGGGTGTGTGTATGTGTGTGGGGGATGTGTGTGTGTGTGTGTGTGTGTGTGTGTGTGTGTGTGTGTATGTGTGCTTGTAGACTGGGGCTTGAACTCAGGGCCTTGCATTCTCCCCTCGCCTTTTCACTCCAGGCTAGTACTCCAGCACTTATGTCATACCAGCTTTGGGCTGGTTAACTGGAGATAAGAGCCTCAAGGATTTATCTGTTGGGCTGGCTTGGAACCATGGTCCTCAGATACCTGCCTCCTGAGTAGCCAAGATTATAACTATGAGCCACCAGATGCCAACTTACCTACAGAATTTTTGTTTTTTCACAGAATAGTTTCATAGAAATGAGGTAAAATTCGAAAGTTTAAGGTTCTTCATTTTTCCTTGCTGTTCATCTAGCTGTTTTAATACTGTGGGGATTAGAACCATGTGGCACAACTACTGTTGTTTTGTTTTTTGTTTCTTTCCGTGAGAATCAGCTGCTCTGGTGCCTTAGTGGCTGAATGGTTCTTCAAAATTCGAGGTGGAAATCACTGAAATGACAGTGCATTGACTGCTTCATCGTAATATAGTTTCCAGCTTGGCAAAACCCTTCTAAATCAAAGAGGAAAACATACCTCAGCTAACAATACCTCTTTTCTGCTAACAGGAATGCGTGTTCCACCCAAAGATGATTTCACAGGAAGACATGGGTTTTCCCAAGGACACAAGCATCTTCCTGGATGTTTTGCAGACACAATTCAACAATGGGAGGCCATTTGGCTATGTGCTTCTGGAAACAGGTTCCATTTGGTACCTCTCCTGTACCTGTCTTGTTATGGTGAATATCATAATAAATATGCACAAGGACACAGCTGCTTTTTCACTTGCTTTTTTTTCAACTTTCATGTGTGTGTGTGTGTGTGTGTGTGTGTGTGTGTGTTTTGGGGGGGAGGCGAGGAGCTCTCATTCTGTATTGGCTAAAGCAGGCAGCTGCAAAGAGCTCTATAAGAAATCATATTTTTGCTGGAGAATGAAGGAATCTGGCTTTACCTGGCACTGGCGCAAGATGCAGGGCTCATCTGGACTGTGCCATCTGAAGGAGCTGTTATAGGTATTTCCTCCATAGGTGCAACCTAGACAGGAAACACAGAGGAGAGAAGAAAAGCCAAGAATGAATGTGGACTTCCTTCCTCTGGGGAGCAACAGAAAGTACCACGTTCCCCAAGCCAAGACGTTCCCTGGTTATTTTCCCCCAAAACACACCAAGCCTTCTAAACATCCATTTGGCCTAACAGTGTTTCTTTGACGACTGAGTCCATGAACTTCATGCAGTCAGTTTTCCGATGGAAAGCCATAGATTAATGAATACTCTTGGCCAAAATAAATACTATCATGATTTCATTTATGCTTAATCAAGTAGGAGGAAGCATGCAAGCTAAAAACACCATCATGAAAAGAGATCTTGTGTGAAACCAAATCAACCCAAAATTGCTCAAGATCAAGAAGGAACTGTAAAACATGGTGGGAAATTAAGGCAGAAAATTAAATTACAAGAAGTGATTGCAGAATTCTACACTCATCTAAGAAACATACCCCACCTCGTTGCAGTACCAGAGGGTTCAACTCAGGGCCTTGGTTCCTAGGCAAGTGCTCTGCTACTTAAGCCATACCTCAAGCCCTCCTTGCTTTAGGTTATTTTTCAAATAGGATCTTGGTTTTTGCCTTAGCCAGCCTGAGACTACAATCCTGCTATCTGTGTCTCCTATGTATTTTGGATTAAGACACATGCCACCATGCTCAGCTGATTTGTCGAGATGAGATCTTGCTAATTTTTTACCTGGACTGGCCTCAAACCACAATCTTCTGAACTCTGCCTCCCAAGTATTTGGGAAGCATTCCTGGCTCATCCAAGAGTCTTTTTAAAAAGAAATTTATTTATTTATTTATTTATTGTCAAAGTAATTTACAGAGGGGTTACAGTTTCATATGTAAGGCAGTGAGTACATTTCTTATCAGTTACCTCCTCCTTTGTTTTTCTCCCACTTTCCCCCCGTCCCTGGCTCCCTCCCGACCTTCCCCTGAGTTATACAGTTGGTTTACAGCATATTGTCTTGTAAGTATTGCTGATGCATTGGTTCACCTTTTACCCTTTGTCTCTCCATTTTGGTGTTCCCCTTCCCTAGTTCTGATAAATGTTCATACAATACCCAGTGTACCAAAGTCAGTTACAGTGACATCAGGGGAAGAAAGACAAAAGAAAAAGGCATAATTTCATATGGAATGTTGAAAATAACAACAACAAAGACAAACCACTTATTTCTAAATCTTGGCGTTCATTTCGCTTAGCATCATCTTACATGTTCATATGTACCCTAGGTACTCTAGGTATTGTAAAGAGCCAAAAAAGTAACAGTGGATGAGCAACATCCATTCTATCCCGATTCAGTGTTAACAAATAAAACCTCTATATGCCAATTACACTGAGTGAATCTGCATCTGCTCTCTCACTGCCTTCTTAGGAGACCACCAAGGCAGAGAGGGTTATTTGCCCAAACAGTAAACAAACAGAAACAGGGGACACAAGATCTTGAAGAAGCACCAAGTCTTCCTCTTTACTACACTGGTAGAATTCTGTCTAGTGAATGCACATGAACGTATTTCAGTTTCTCTTGTTCCAGGCACAGAGACTCACCTTTCCCCTGAGTTCTTTTGGATACCACTCTGGTTAAAAAAAAAAAAAAAGAAAAAAAAAACAACAACAAACTTTCCTAAAACACATCAGCAAAACAATAAAGGACTTAGGAAATTTTCAACAGATGTTTTCAGAAACTTTGAACCATGATCTGAGTCCTCAAAGAATGATGAACGAGTGGGAAGAGCTCAGTAACACCCCTCTCTAGTTCCTACAAATCAAATTACTAAAGTACACCACTGATTGGAAAAACATCAGGGAAATGCCTTCACTATATATTCTTTTAATTTCCTTTGCATGAAGTGTTACAGAGATACAGTGTTCATCCAAAGAAACCTTTGGAACACTACAAAAACTTCTGCCAAACCAAGGAAGAAAACAGTAAATTTTCAACAATGAAAATCCACATGAAAGAATTCGTGCTAGCATAAATCTTGCGGAACAAATGAACTTAAAATCGGCATCATGTACATGTCTGGTCCACTAATACAGACTGACTCGCTCGGATAATAAATAACTTGTTCTGAGCAATAGAGGCAAGGAATCAGAGAACAAAATCCAGCTTATGGTAATTCTAAGTAAATACGGGACACCTGCCAACACTGCCCATGGAATTTCCAAATATGTTACATATTTTCATCATCTTTAAAAAAAAAAAAACCTAAAGGATGATTTTTGTTGTTGTTAATAGGGCAAGCAAAGATCTTTCCTTATGTACTCCAGAGCATGAAGCATAGCACAAAATTTTATACAGATCATGGGAGAAGTACAGGCCAGGGCACAGTTCTGAAGCAATGTCAGGTTACCGGCACAGGGCTCCAGGGGAAGCCCAGGGCAGGCTGGGTTATTCCATTGCTAATGGGAGGAAGCTATGTTATCAGTACAGGTTCCACAGTAGAGGAACACACACACACCAACCCCCTTCCCCTGCTATAGCTTTCTTCTACCATATTTTAACAGGTAAAGACAATCTGGAAAGTACTATTGAAAACTCTGCCCACAGTCCAGTTGTGAAGGGCTTCGTAGCTTACTGCTACCAATCTGCCACACCTGAGTCCATGTCAGAGCTTCCCCCAAAGAATGGGTAAATCTGAACTACAGCGTGGAGTCCAAAATAGCAGTGAAAAGCTCTGTAGTAAATGCCACCACACTTTTTCTTCACATGCAATCCTGTGAACCAAATAGTTCTGGGTGCCTCAACATACCAAGTGCTAGATTTCATATGCAAGGGATTTTTTGGGCTATAAGATCATTAAAGAAAGGGTATTTCCAGCCAGACATCAGAGGCTCACACCTGTAATCCTAGCCACTTGGGAGGCTGAGATCTAAAGATGGTGGTTCAAAGCCAGCCCAGGCAGGAAAAACTATGAGACTCTTATCTCCAATAAACTACCAAAAGAGCCAGAAGAGGGCTGGGGATATGGCCTAGTGGCAAGAGTGCCTGCCTCATATACATGAGGCCCTGGGTTCAATTCCCCAGCACCACATATACAGAAAATAGCCAGAAGTGGCGCTGTGGCTCATGTGGCAGAGTGCTAGCCTTGAGCAAAAGGAAGCCAGGGACAGTGCTCAGGCCCTGAGTCCAAGCCCCAGGACTGGCAAAAAAAAAAAAAAAGAGCCAGAAGAAGAGCTGTGGCTCAAGTGGTAGAGCTCTAGCCTTGAGCATAAAAAAATCAGGAACAGAGCCTAGGCCCTCAGTTCAAGCCCCAGGAAGAAATGAGGGAGGAAATGGAGGGAAGGAGGGAGAGAGGGAGGGAGGAAAGGAAGAAAAGAAGGAGGGAGGGAGGAAAGGAAGGAGGGGAGGAGGGATCCCAATGCCTTTTGGATTCATGTTCTAAGATAAACCTTTTATCTTCATGTAAGACAATAATTTGAACTATGTGAGACTCACACTAAGAGAACCATTGACAGAAATAAACGACTTCTTGTTTTCTTAACACTCTCAAAAATAACCAGAGCAACAAGGGCCAGATGCATAGTTCACACGTCAGAGTATTTGCCTTGCTAGCAGGAAGCCTTGTGTTCAAATCCAGTACCTCAAAAAAAATAATAATAATTCACCAGCACCCAAATTCAACAGTGCCAGGGTTATGAAATCCTAATTTAAACCATCACACAGAACTCGGTAATTCTTCTTGACACCTAAAATAATACAGAAAGACCTTAAACTAGTTACACTTTCCTTCTGAATGTATTTTGGCTCTTCTAATATTAAATGTTTCTGAGTGAGGAGGAGGTTCATAGTTGGGTTTTTCTTTTCCTTTTTTAACCACACATCCTCTTTAGAGAACTCTGCCTAGTCAACCAGTCGGCTCAGAAAGCACGTGGCAAAGCAAAGAGAACACAAATTAATTAAATCCATAGTTAAGCAATAAAACTCATTTTCCTTAATAGCTGCAACCTTTTCAGTGGTCACAGTGTCCCAAGGGAGAGAGAAGGCCACACATTTTCAACATTCGGTTGTTAAAGTAACTGTGAAAAATCATCAGCACCATAAAAAATGCCTTTTGGCCTTCCAACAAGCCTTCACTCGGCCTGGACCTACCCTTCGTGTCTAGATCCTTCACTTTTCACATTCCCCCGCACCCCAGCACAGAAACAGGACTCCCCATAGCCTCGCGCTTAATCCCAGGTCCTCAAAGCCTCCTGGTGCCCACCATACCCACCTCAGTTCTTTCCTCAAACTCCCAGGCTCCCAGCCCAGGGCCATCTCACGACACTTCTGAACCCAGGGCCTGGGCTTAGGATATCTGCCTTCCATGGGGTGACTCAGCAAAGCCCCAAGGGCCTGTCCCTTCCCAGTGCCCAAAGGAAGGATGCACAGCCTTGGTTTTAGACACCTCTGTGTGATATTGTCACACTTCCCTTCTTCTTCCTCTTCACATATTCCTTTCCAAGCATGGCTCTGTCCCCTCCACTGTGACCTCTATTAAGGGGCTGGCCATATCTCAGCAGACCAAGCCACTGTTTTCCTGGTTCTGATGCCGGGGGAAGGGCATCTTTTCCAAGCCATCCTCCCTCCCAACTGCCCATGTGCTCTATCACGTCTAGACATTAGGACATCATGTGCATTCTTGACTGACGGCTGAGGTACAAACTCGGCTCCTACCCCCAACCTTTCTCCACCACACTAGCTGGATTGGTTTCCAGAAACAGGAAATAGAAGAGGAAGCTCATATACAACTTGATTGAAAAACACTGGTGTTTAAAACTTAAAAGACTCATCGGCATATACATTTCATCCTGGCATCCACAAGGAATTGATTCCAGCACCATCAAAGACACCCAAACCTACCAGTGCTCAGGCCTTTCCATCAAATTGTGCAGCATCTGCACATAACCTACCCACATTCTCTCTTCTACTCTACATCATCTCTAGCTTACAACACCTGACACCGTGTGAGCACCATGCAAATAGTTCCTGTGCAATCTTGTTTAGGAAAGAATAACAAGTCTGTACATGTTTAGTAGAGGTATAATTATTTTTCAAGTATTTTTAATCCTCAGTTGAGAGAATTCACAATTCCCCAAACATAGCTAGGGCTCTTCCTGTGAATTTTCACTTGCTTCCTCTTCACCCATTTTCTTCTTCCATCTTCACCTCCCCAGGAACACCAGGTCATCCAAGCTCTCATCCTGTTCAACCTCCAAAACTTAGCTGAAGGTCATAACATCTGGGAAGCCATTCTTGAAACTCCCCTGGCTGAAATGTGTCAAGCACAATGCAGATTTCCAGGCCTCTCCCAGTATGTTGTGTACTGCAGGTACTTAATAAAATTTACTGGTAATAAACAACAAGTGCCAATTACAGCACTTCCAACAAGCCACAGAAGTAGAACAGGAGGAGGATAGAATTCTCTAGGCCTCCTGCCCCTCCTGGGTGCCTGGGCCCCATCGATCTTACCTCCCGGAGAGCAAAGCTCTCCTAAAGGGATTACATGAATTCATTTTCAATAGATGCCTGTTTTTTTCCTTCAAATTCACTTTGGTTCCCCAAACTATTGGTGGGTTCTTGCTTTTCTCCTTTTGATAAGCATTCAGTTATATATATTTAAATGGAAACCCTAGTTGAGGTCTCTGAAGTTAGCTCAAGGCATGGGGCACAGAGTAAGAGCAGACAGGTCTAGCTACCATTCTCTGCCATTTCCTGGTCCCCAGACAGGGCAGCCCCACACCCTGGACTTGGTCAATAAGCCCTAAATTACCCCAAGCCAATGCAATTTTTTTTAATGAACCACTTTTCACACACTGTTCTCCCAAAGCATCTGGAATTATAATCAGAGGGGATAAACATAAAGTCTGACTAGCCATTTGAGGGCTTAAATCGTGTCCTTGAGAGTTCATTTAACACAGGCTTTTTATTGCTCTTCAAGGCTGGACCCACCATGAATCCTGCAGGCAATTTCACTTATTTTGGGGTAATGGGAATTTTATAGTCAGACCATTTCCTCAATCCCATGAGAAGAAATCAGACTCATGAAGTGAGTTCTTAAAGACTACTGAGTGTGCGTCCCTGGCTTCAACATTCTTTCCATAGACCTCGTGTTTTTGCTTCCAACTAGGAATTCAACATAAGATCAAAGTGAAATAATTTACAATAGGATAAGAGAGGGTAGAAATCTATTTCACTTAACTTCTTCAAGGTTGTAGGAGTAAAATTCCAAACACATAGAATTATCACTCCAGCAGCAGAGAGATAACCTAATTGTACTTCCGATCCTTGTGCTTGTTGGCAAACGTAAAACCATTAAGTCCTCCTTCCAGTACCATAACTTCAAACTACTATAATAATACAATATCTAGCACTGCTCATAAGATAATAAATAGATTCTATGGCCCACAAATAAACTGAGCTTCTTTTCAATAAAACGGGCTTTTGAAGGCTTGGCATGGTGGCTCAGGTCTGTAATCCCAACTACTCTGGAGGCAGAGGTCAGAAGATCACTGCTCAAAGCCAACCCTGGTGAACGATACTACAAGACTCCATCTCCAACTAGTAGGGAGCAGGTCTGGAGGAGTGGCTCAAGTGGTAGAGCACCAGCCAAGAAAGCAAGGTGAGCAAATTCAAAGCTCTACTTTCAAATGCCCATACTGCCCCCCCAAATAATAATAATAATAATAATAATAATAACAAAGAAAGGGTGGAAATATAACAATGAAATCTCCCTCCATATAACTAATGTGAGCTAGTTTTTAAAAGAAAACAAAGGAAAGAAAAAAATAATAAAAGCAAAGAGGGCTGGAGTGAGGTTCAAAAGATAGAGTGCTTATGAAGCAATTCGAACTCCCAGTACCACAAAAAAAAAAAAAAAAAAAAAGTTTACTTATTCAGGGATATCAGGTTTGGTCCATATATCTATCTCCTGGAGCTTCTCCCAGAGCTGAATGAAGCCAACTTGCGTCTGCCAAGTTCAATCTTCAATAGGGGAGCTTTTATCAAAGAGGAGCCAAGGACTAGAGGCATCCTTGGTCCCTGTAACAATGCAGAGTCCCACAGCCAGTCAGTTTCCTCTTATCTGTCCCCTGCTTTAACCAGGCTCCGTTCTGGATAGTTGAAGCCCAGCTTCACCTGCTTGAGATGATTTCAGAACTATGGCTAAACAGCCAAGCACATTATCCTTGT
This sequence comes from Perognathus longimembris pacificus, assembly GCF_023159225.1. Taxonomy (NCBI): domain Eukaryota; kingdom Metazoa; phylum Chordata; class Mammalia; order Rodentia; family Heteromyidae; genus Perognathus; species Perognathus longimembris. The sequence continues at coordinate 74,008,748 of NC_063162.1, forward strand.
CTCCTGTGCCTACCCCCATCTCCTATGTGAAATTAGGCAATCGCCTTTAACGTTTGAAGCACGAGATATTAAAAAGCCCATCCTAACACCACCACAAAACTGATAATGACTTTAACCTGTGGTCCAGAGGCTTCTGTGAGCCTAGCAAACATCTGGCACAACAGCAGCTTGGGACTCATCCCTCACCCTGGAGAGGGAGGAGAGAAATCCCAGCTGTGGAGCTGACTCCTCCTCCAGGCTAGAGTGCGGGGAGCGACTATGGACTTGGGGATTCAAACTTGTCGATGAAGGCTTGATTTTTTAAGTTGTCCTTTCTTTTTTTTTCTTTTCTTTTTTTTTTTTTTTTTTTTTTTTGCCAGTCCTGGGACTTGGACTCAGGGCCTGAGTACTGTCCCTAGCTTCCTTTTGCTCAATGGTAGCACTCTGTCCTTTGAGCCACAGCGCCACTTCTGGCCATTTTCTATATATATGGTGCTGAGGAATCAAACCTAGGGCTTCATGTATAAGAGTCAAGCACTCTTGCCACTAGGCCATATTCCCAGCCCACTAAGTTGTCTTTCTTGATTGACCCACACATCATGCAGGCACATCTCCTACCGCAGGACACTTGGGAAAATAAAGAAAAGCAACCAAACACCTGGCATGCTGCCCAGGGCATGCTGCTGGTTTAACAGCCAGCTCCCTCTGAAGAAAACACACTGGTTTCATGTGCTCCAGCCTCTGAGATCCGATGCTCCCATTGTAGTCAACAGATTCCAGGCTGCCAATGAGCAGTCACTGGAACACAGGGTTAGGAAGAAAACTGTTCTGAGTAGTGGTACGCACAGAATTACAAGTGGAACACCCTGATGCTACAAATTCCAAATCGAAAACTTTCTGAGCACTGACAGGACAAGTGGAAAATTCCATATCCTGGAACTTTGTTCCCTGCACAAAGTCATTGTAAAGATGGTGGAAAATTACCTTTGAACTGTGTGTGCCAGGCTATGTGAAACTCTTTACACTTAGGTCCCATCCCTGAACTGTCTCCTATCTATGTAAACATTCTAATACCGGAAAATAAAAAATCCAAAATCTGAAAGATTTCTGGTCCTAAACATTCTGGGTAAGGGATATTCAACCTGTCTTTATTTTAACATTAGATGCTATTGACTCTAGAAAAGCTCTTATCTTCCTAAGAAAGGCCATGAACATCTGGCTAGAGCCCAGCTGTTACACCCCAAATCCTGCTGTTTGTCTGTAGATAAGCATAGGTAAGAAATGTAGTCATTATTTTTTATGTACATTATATAAAAAATCAACTCTAACTTAAGCATTGTGATGGCGGGGTGGGGGAGGGGGGAAAGTGGGAGAGAATGGAGGAAGGGGCAACACTGACCAAGCAGCATTAGACTCATAGCCTGTCTTGCAGAATTGCAACTTCTCAGTGTGACTACTTAACAATGATGATAATAATAAATTTTAGAAATCTAAGATTCATAGTAGTGATATCTGTTCAATTATAACATTATATCCAGCCCGCCTTCTAAACCTGCTATTTGCAAAACATAGGACTAGAGGCATAATTCAAGTAGCAGAGTGCCAGCCTTGAGCGAAAAAAAGCCAGTAGAGAGAATCAGGGCCCTGAGTCCAAGCACCACCACAAGTCAAATTAAACTAAAACGCACATGGTTTGGCAAGGAGAGCATGCTCCCCAGTAGTCACCAATCCTGTGGGACATCACACCTCTTAGAGAACTCATTCAGAACGCAGTGTCTGGTGGAAGCCATGGGAAAGCCACCAGCTGAGGAAAAGATAAATGTGATGTGGCATATGCATGCAGCAGATAGGAACAATGCCATGATGCATGTTACAACATCAAAAAAAAAAAAAAAAAACTCTGAAGATCCCATGAAGTCAAATAAGACAGACACAAAAGATTCCATTTACATGGGGTACCTAGAAAAGACAAACTCCAAGAAACAGGAAGCAGACAAAGTGACCAGGGGCTAAAGGAAGGGTGTGGAGAGTAAACAGGGGAATGGTTTATAAAACAAAAAAGTTCCTGAAATCAACCACACTAATGGTTATATAGCACACTATTCTTTCTGCTCACGATGGTGCTCTATCATTTGAGACATACCTCCACTTCTGGCTTTCTGCTGGCTACTTGAAAGTAAGAGTCTAGTGAACGTATATGCTCAGGCTGCCTTCAAACCATGATGCTCAGATCTCAGCCACTGCAGAATGACAGCTGTCAAACCCCAGCACCTGGCATGAATGGACTTAATACCACTGCCCTATGTCCTTCAAATGGCTAAAACAGTCCGTTTTGTGTTGTGTATTGTCTACTACTTGTGGAGATTGTGACTCACTTGGTCTGGGGCAGAGCTAGGTCAGCTGGATAGTTCACAAGCAGTTCTGGCAATCTGAGGTTGGGAAGTGTGGGACCCAGTCAAGTCGAGCCCCTGCATGTACCCACCGTCTGGTAAAAAGAAGCACGGCCGAGGTCGAGTAACTGAAGTGACAGTCAGAAGTTGATTCCATGTCTATTTCCAAGTCTTGCTCCTTCTGCGTTTCATTCTTCAAATAACTGGGAATCTTTATGACTGTTCCACAGCCCACAGGCCACCCAGGACAGACAGCCTTATGTAGAAGCCTAAAAATGCAAACTTATCAGCCTGTCTTTTGCATGCAGCACCACAGGGCAGCCTTGCCCCTAGAGGTTTGAACCTGCTGCTTTTGCTTCTGCACCCACAGCATCATCAGAGTGGCCAGGCCACCGACCAACAATCCAACAGGACAAAACTCAAAGGGCAGGTTCAGAGAGGGTGCTGACAGAGGTTCCAGCACATTCCACAGGTTGTTCCTAAGCTCAGCATCAAGCCAGCCGGTGCCCAAGCATGTCTGCAGATAAACATCTCCAGTCTTTAAACATTACGCTTCTGGAAGCATAATGAGCTGGCCTGGCTCTGGCATGAAGAAACTCTCCATGAGGAAGGAGGCACTCAAGTTCATGAACATACCAATGGACTTTGGTCATCTCCATTATCATATCCATCCTGTTAAAATCTCAGCTCAATGCAGACACCTCTGAATTAAAAAAAAAAAAACAAAAACAAAAAAAAAACACGTCTCCTACCAGGGGGCATGCTGGGAAATACAGGTGGGACTGAGGAGCAGGGTCACACCTTGCCTGTATGGGAGACACCAATGTAGAGGGAGACAGGGAGAAGCCATGGACAGCATTTGCTGTACACTGCAGGCTGCTGCCTTCTAGCTCTAAAAACCATTCTCTCCTGAAGTTTCTACTCGCATGAATCCGGGAGCTGTTCTTAGTCTGGTTGGTAGAATTCTAAGACGGTCCTCCAAAAGTTTCAACCCCTCACGTACATCACCTGTGCAAGCCTCCCTAGAGTATGGACAAGACCTATAGCTGTGATGGATGTCACCCCAGAGATAGAGGAGGAGGAGAAGAGAAGGAAGAGGAAGAGGAGGAGGGGAAGGAAAAGAAGAAGGAGGAGATGACGAAGAAGAAGAGATTACATAGGTGTAAAGTCTTTAATCAGTTTTGAGTTACCTGGTTGGTTCTAAGTGGGCCTGACCTACTACTATGTGATGCTGGAAAACAAGTGTACAATTGAGAGAAACACTCTCCTCCCAGCATGGAAGAAAAAATACATCCAAGAGTTATAAGAAACTGAGTTCTGCTGACCACCCTGTGAGCTCAGAAAAGTACTCTGGTCCTCAGATGTGAGCCCAGACCTGGAGGACACAAGACAGCACAAGCCCAGCAAAGCTGCACACCCAGAATCGTAACAACTGCAAACTGAGATAATGAGTACTGTTCAAGGGGACCAAGTTTGGCATAACTAGTTAAGCATGAAAAGAAAAGCAGTTGTCTAAGTACCAGCAACAGGAGACACTGGTGTCAGGCTGGTGGCCACAGGAGAAAACATCTGCATTACCAAAGAACCTTCCATGCTGTCTGCACAGAACATTCAAAGAGACCGAAGCCACCATCCTTCTCTGACACGGTGAAGAACATTCTCAACTTGGCCAACATTAGAAAAGTAAAAAGCAATGTACTTAAAGCCAGCGGCAAGCTTCAGAAATCTCATCTCCTAATTTAAAGGCAACCACAAATTCCCCCACTTAAACAGTCTTCCAAAATTGTACAACATCTGAAAAACAAAACCCCTGAGAAAATAGGTTGAGACAAATTTGACAGGGAAAGCTGATCCCTGTTTCAAGTTTCCTTACCAGTTTAACAACAAGAGCAGATTTTTGTATAAAGTATGATTTTTAATGTTAACAAGGTCCTTTTAAACAAGTAGGGTCATTTTTACTTAAATGCCAAAATAGCCTGGTTTACATTATGGGGAGGCAATCTATGAATTACATCTTATACATCTTTTTTCAGTTAGGGAAAATGAGGCAGGGCTGAGGGGAGAAATCCCTGTTGTTAGGGGGTTTGTTTTGTTCTTCTTTTGAAATATATTAGCAATCTCTACTCAAATTTCTGGAGCTGGGTAGATAAAATGAGTTGCACTGCATAGGTTAAAAGGTAGACACAGGCCTTCCTGAATCTGAGATTTTCATTAAGAAGCATATCCAAAGTCCCCTTGAGCTCTAAGTCATGGTAAAGACAACAGTGCTGGAATGAAGTAGTTCTTTGGTGGGGGAGACGTACATTTTCCAAAGATGCTTTAAGTGACAGAGTAGAGTCAGCAGTAAAGCAGAGAAGAGGAAAACTAGTGAAAAGAGATGTCTATGTGAATGGAATATCTCTCTCTCTCTCTCTCTCTCTCTCTCTCACACACACACACACACACACACACACACACACACACACACACACACACTTCACACAACGAAGAAGGGCTAGCCAGAAAACAAAGCAGAGATCTGGGTACAGGTGGCTCATACCTGTAACCCTAGCTACTCAGGAGGCTGATATCTGAAGACTGCAGTTTGAAGCCAGCCTTGGCAGGAAAGTTCATGAGACTCATCTCTAATAAACTACTCAGAAAAAGTCAGCTCAAGTGGTAGAGTGCTAGCCTTCAGCAAAAGAAACTCAAAGACAGCACTCAGGCCCTGAGTTCAAGTCCCAGAACTAGCCATAAAAAAAAAACTGAATATGAAGCACAGTATCTTGCTCACACTATACATACTTTTGTGTATTTTTGATTGTGTAATGCATCTTCTATGAAAACCATTTAAGCCTAGTGTGGTGTTGTAGGCCTCTAATTCCAGCTACTATAGAGGTAAAAGGAGGAAAACCACCCAAGACTGGCTGGCTCTCCCACCTCATTCAAACAACAACCTGAATGACCGACAAACCACTGGCTCACACTACAGCCTGAAAGACTGACTGACAGACCACTGATATAAAAGCAGGCTCCCCCTCCTCTGGGACTCAAAGCTCATGGCAAACAACAGGATACCTGGGCTGCTCATATTCTGCAACTGCCAGCAAATGTGTCCAGACCTAAATGGGGGCAAGCAGGTGTAGGAAGAGTGCTCTTTGGTGCATGGTTATAAATGGCAAAGGAAGTCTTTTTAAAAGCAAACAACCAGCTTGGCATAGAGATTACTCCACCTTTTCATCTTATGGAAACAATGGGATCATTTACTCCACCGATGCAGTGTGATTATTCTCACACAAGATGTTTAAGATACATTTTCTCCTATTTGTAAGCAGTGGAATGTCTCCATCACAATCACAAAGCAATATTCTGACTAGCACAATCACCTTCTAGGTCATTGCCAAAGTAACACTAAGACAAGACACCTACCTATTTCCAATCTGGTACTCTATGAACAGCAGCCTGTAATTAACAGTGCTCAACCTAGTGTCCTTACCCACCATCCTCTCTAGCTCTGGTCAGGAATTGGTCTTTATGGATGCGGAAATTTCCTTAAAACACCACAGGCCTGTGTCTGTCTAATTCTTATTTCATCAAAAATTTGGATGGTTGGCCTGATTTTGGAAATATGTGTATAAGAGTGATATTCTTCATGTTCTTCTGTTCCCTTTTATAAGATATTATCAATATTTTTAATCAAATATACAAGTTAAAACTATGTCTGAATGTGGGGGTTCATGCCTGTACTACTTGGGAAGCAGAAATTGAGAGGCTCTCAGTTGAAGGCTAGCTCTAAGGCAAAAAGTTAGCATTTTAATCAAAGCAGTGTATGGGTGCAAGAGTCTATAATCCCAGCTACCTAAGAGGCCTAGGTAGGATAACCACCACAGTCTGAAGCTGGCCCTGAGTAGAAACATAAGACTCTACCTGAAAAATAAAGCCAAAAGGGCTGGAGGCATGGCTCAAATGGTAGAGTACCAGCCTAGCAAGCCTGAGACCTTGAGTTCAAACCCCAATAGTATCAAAGCTAAACAGAAAACCAAAAAAAAGTTAAAACTATTAAATTAAGATTCACAGAATCATAATCCATAGTGAACCAAGACCAAGTCCAAAGAAATGGAAGACAAGGGAAGTCTGTAGGGTGAAAAAGCCCTTGTTAAAGGAAAGTATGCTCACTATCTTTCATCAAAGTATTGCAGACAATTAGTATTTCGTGCTACGAAGAAGATGGACCTATAAATCTTGAAACACACCTTCTGCATTTGTGAGCCACTAACAGCAAACATGGAGTCGCATAACAGATGCATTATTGTTCATGAAAGAACCCCAAATTAAAGTGTGGTTTCCAGTCCAAATAAACACAGAAAGGCTGCCAAAGCCCTCTGCCTGACTCCCCATGACCTCATTTGTTTTCGTCAAACAATACTGAGTTTTTCAAATTAGATTAATCTTTTGCCCAGTTATTAGGCCATTTGGATAAAACTTTATGACCATTATTAGCATAAGAATAACCTCAAAAGTTCACTGGAAGAATTGCTTGAGAAGACTCAGTTGTAATTTACTTATGTTTTTGTTTTAGAGAACATTCTGGCTTCACATAAGAATAATTTGGTGAATAGCACTGTCCCATGAACACCTGGCCCCTGAGTCAGTAACTACTTGATGAATTAATGAAGAAATGGAACCTATGAGCATCTGATTAAAGCACAGAAGATACAAACCTATGCAGTCTCTCTCTCTCTCTCTCTCTCTCTCTCTCTCTCACACACACACACACACACACACACACACACACACACATCCTTTCTAAGAATGTAAGCTGCCATATTTCTGTCCTTGAGTAGCTATCACTTCCTCTTTGGTTGCAGCAGAGGAAGATAAATAGAAAAATAAATTGGGATAGGGTTGTGTTACTTTACTGTCTAGCTTCTTTCCCCTGCCCCAAACAATCACCAAACAAGAACCTAATACACTACTTGAAGTCAGTGCATATGTAGGGAAGCTTAGGACTTGGTATTTTACCACATGTCCCATGTGCTCTGGAGACAGGTGGGCAATGTCTAAGAACCATTTTGTGCCTCTGTATGGACCATGACCGTCACCTGGTAGCTTTTTCCAGCCCGATCCTGTGTGGGTGGCAACTGCCTCTTACCTGTCCACAAAATCTGTGTTGCCTCTTCTGGAAAACCTCCACACACACTTCCAAGTCCAGCCCAGTTGCTCTCCTCTCTTCCTGCCCACCATGGCACTGAGCCTCGGACACCTTCCCTACTAGTCACTATTTCTGAGTCCCCAAGTAGAGCGAGCTCTTTGGAAACAAAGACATCATCTCTTGATTTTTTTGATCTCTTGACATTGGAGTGTTTTACTCCCTGGCCCTCAGTTTCCAAACATGTAAAACAACCAAAGTAGTAATTAACACACAATAGTGAGGACAAAGTGAATGAGCATAAACCATCCAACCAGCATCTAGCCATCAGGAAAACTGTTAGTTCCATGAAGCAAATGTAAAGATCACACCTCACAACCCACAGAGTGTCCATGTGAATTCAGATGATCATAGTGTTGTGTTGGATATTTGGTGTTCGTGGACCTGAAGTGAGAAGTCTTTCAAGGCAATGCTCGGACACAGAGGTACAAGCATAATACTTGAGGAATATGGAATTTACAAGCAAACTGCTTTGGGGAACATGGAAGGTACAAGCAAAATGCTTTGGAGAAGATGAAAGGTACAAGCAAAATGCTTTGGGGAACACAGAAAGTAATCTACATCTACAAGATCACGGTTTCCTGCTGCCATAACAAGAAGGAACTGTGAGCCTCACTATAGTCTAGTTTCTAACAATGACAATGACCCTTGGAGACTCAGGAAGAACACATATGAACTTCAATATTCATTTAATGGAATGAAAGGAGGGCCCACATAATTCTAGATAAACTACACACCTTAATTATAGGGGAGACTGGGCTACATGAAGTATATATGTAGAATAAAATAGAGGGTGAAACATAGAGTAATACATGGAACCTCCAATGGCCCAAATTTAAGAGACAGAAAAACAGGCCCAGGGAGTATGAGGTGATCGATCATTTTTCCCCTTCTCCTTCCCCCAGGGGCAATATCTAACAAACAAACAAAAAGCCAGGTGCTGATGGCTCATGCCTGTAATCTCAGCTACTCAGGAGGCTGAGATCTGAGGACCATATTACAAAGCCAGCCCAGGGAGAAAAAGCATGTAAGACTATCAGCTCCAATAAACCAGCAAAAACAACCAGACATATGAATGTGGCACAAGAGTACCAGCCTTAAGTGAAAATAAATAGATGGATGGATGGATGGATGGGTGGATGGATGGATGGATAGATAGAAAAGGGACAGAACCCAGGCCCTGAGCTTAAGCCCCAATACTGGTACCAAAAAATTTAAATAAATTTTTCAAAAGCTCCAAGTGCCAAGTGTGCTACATATAAGGCAATGTGGCACCTGTCACTGAAGAAGGATTCTGGGACGCAGTGGGGAGCACACCCCTCTGGGCTTCCAGCCTCCTCCTGTGGCCACAGTGCTGCAAGCCCATACCTGAGTCTGTGAAAAGCAGTGTGCAGGTCTGAACTCACCAGCCTCTCTCTGGCAGGGCTTCAAGCCAGCAGTGGGCAGCACATGACAAGCAAAGACACTCAGGGAGACTGCAAGAGGAGCTCAGAGCATTTCTCACCCACCACAAGAGGAGGAAAATACCTCAGGAACATATCTCAACTTCTACCAAAAGGGGAGGAAAATGTCCCATGAGCGGAAGCAGAGAGCAGGGAGAAGTGGGGGGCCGAGTGGGGGAAGTGTGGGAATGGCCCAAATGGATAAGACTGAGGACAGGTGGTGGTAAATTTTTAAGGCCGAGACAGCAAATTAGTGTATCACTATCTCTCCCTCCTCACTTCTGTCCTCTGAGGATAAAGGGATCATAAGCATCCCCAAGGACACATCCATCTACAAACCCAGCTACGAATACCTATCCAATGGAGCCCTTCCCCCAGCCCTCCCCAGACCCCCAGGTCTCCGTCCTCCTGGAACAGAACCATATGGATACAACAGACGTGGCAAGTTGGCTCCCTGCTGCCCAGCAAAACCAAAAAACCTAAACATTGATTTAATGGTACGAGATCCATACAACAGTTTCAAACAACATGAAATTCCTCAGGCATACTGCTGTTGCAAACTATGAAAGAATATTACTGTGTTCTTCCACTTCTGTACAAATGAAAACATACATAAAAAATTACATAGATATGCAATAAAGTAGAAAAGGGCTGGGAAAGACACAATAAATTGATAACAGTTGTTATTTCTTAACAGAGCGAGTGTTTTTCTTTTTTACAGTCAAAAGGACTTTTTCCCCCTTTCCTGCTCAAGTGTTTCAGTAGGAAAATGTATTAATGTAGTGGTCATCATCTAATCAAAGCTAAAATTAAATACAATTATGCTAAGAAAAAGAAAGAGGATAAGAGAGAAGTTAGAAAGGAAAACAGTGTCTCAACACCAATGCGGAATGGCTGACCAATTTGGGGGGTTCAAGTACTCCCACTTCCATGTGTCCCCATAATGAAACAGTTGAGAAAGACTTCTGATAGACATTCATCAGCATGTCAACATCTGACTTTGATTTTCTTGGCCATTATGGGTTGTCTGGCTTTCTTTCTTATATCATCATTCTAACCATGTGAACTTTCCAGAACAGGAAGAGAGCAAAGGGTCAGAGAAAAACCTTGGGCTTTAGGCTACAAAGCACAAACTGATTTCCCACCCTGAGGGCATGCTGACTAGACAGATGCTAGGATCACAAAGTGAAGGGTCTCATTTCTCCATCAAGAAGCCAACTCCTTCTTCCTGTCCTCCCTTCATCTGGGGGAGAGCATCTCCAGTCTCAGTCAGTCTCAGGGTCTCATTGGAGACTTGAACATGTGGACTCAGGGACCCATGCCCAGAGCTTCTGATACTGTACTTGTTCCTGAAAACCTAGGCACCACCTAATCTGTCTCCATCTGTCAGGAGCTCTGTGACACTTGGAAAGGCACTACATCATTTTTTATGCACATGGGAGTGGTGATGGGGTCTTATAATACAGAGTGAGGCACTTCTGAACATTGTCAGCTGTTATCCTGAAGTGGAGGATGATCCTGGTGACTGGCCCATGGTCCACAGCACTTGTTAAACAAGAGACAAAAACCATGAACAGATACCCAAGGGTCACTCCACCAGTAAGCCCTGGCTATTGCTCCATCCTGTTAGCAAGACTATCTTTCCCTTGCCTGCTGAGGACAAGAAGGCTCTTCCCCAGCTTTTCTGGTCACCTCCTCCCTGAAGAAAGTCTGAGGGATCCACACCTGCATGTGTCATCTAGGGCAGGCATAGGCTGTGTGCACCTCTGCAAGGGTCCTGAGATTCTGTCTGGGGGACAGCTCTCAGAGCTGCATTGGATAGTACCTCTATGCCCAGAGGCCTTCAAAGTGAGAAGGCCCATCTGCTCTGCAGTCACCAGGTTGGCCAGTCCATTTCTCGGCTAGTAAAACTCCACTGCATATTGTATTTTATATATTACATATCCTAAATAATTTAATCTGATAAAATTTGTCCACCCTGAGACATTTTTGCCTAGACAGCACTCGATTCTAATAAAGTCTATCAGCAAATGTCTGTGAATCACTGAATCACATCTCTGAATCACTCTCATTAGGGAAGAAAAGGCAGGTGAGTATAGGAGTGTGTGGAAATGCATAAGAGTCTCTAGAAGCACACTGGAGTACATAGGAGTGTATAAGAGTGCATCGGAGCATATAGAAGTACATAGGAGTGTACAGGGGTGCCTATGTGCATCTAGAAGTTGATAGGAGTGTATACAAGCACAAAAGAAATGTATGGAATTGTATGAGTGAATAGAAGTGCACCAGAGTGCATAGTGTGTATAGGAGTATGCAGGAGTGTATAAGAGTGTATAGACATGCATAGGAGTGCATAGGAGTGCATAAGAGTATATAAGAGGGCACAGTAGTGTACAGAGGCTTGTTGGCAGACTTTGTAAAATATCCAACTGCTGCTGCAGGCTTAGAATTTCTGCCACACACTAAGGCCCAATTGCTCTATTTCCCCGTGCAGACATGGGATACTAAAGCCTTTGAAGACGTTGACCAGTTCTCCTAGAGAGACCAAAGCAAGCCTGGCCTCCAAGTTAACTCCAAGGTCTATGGAACACTTCATGCTCTCCTCAGCTCTCCCTTAGTCTGCTCTTTTTATCACTCATGATCTTTGGCTCCAGCTTCCTGTCTTTATCCTTACCATGGCTAAAGCCAATGGTAGAACCAAGATGTTCAAAATACCCAGTACTGCTCAAACTTTCCCACAACTGAAGCTTCTGCAGCTTCTAAGAGCAATACACCCAAATAAACAAAGATATGGTATCCTGACATTAAGCTGAAAAAAGTAAAATAAAATAATACAATATAAGCAATAAGATATCAATCATGTAAACATATGACATGAAAAAAATATAAAACAAAATAGACCAAATAGTATTAACTTTAATGTTAATGATATTAACAAATATCAATGATTCTTAACTTCTGCATGGTGCTCAGTCCTCGCCATAGAGACATGGTGCTCAGTTCGCACCATGGAGACATGGTGCTCAGTTCTCACCGTAGAGACATGGTGCTTAGTTATTACCATAGATACACGATGCTCAGTCCTCACCATAGAGACACGGTGCTCAGTTCTCACCACAGAGACACGGTGTTCAGCCTCCCATCAATTTTGGCCCACACTGTTATTACCTGCATTTGACAGGTGAGGGGCCGGTGGAGTGCACACCTAGATCACCTCCCCATCACATGATGATCAGCAGCTCCTCCTGTGGCCACCATGGACATTTGCACAACATGGAGGCTTAGGACAACAGAAATGGACTAGCAGAAGCTAGGAAGGGTAGGGTGGCAGGAAAGTAAAACCAGCTTAGTGTTAGACAAAACGGTGAAGGTCTGGTATCATGTAGCACAGTATGGGGACTTGATTGACATTAATTTATTGTATATTTCAAAGCAGCTAGAGGAAAAGATGTTGGATATCCTCAACATAGACAACTGGAAAATATTTTAGGAGATCAATATGCCAATTACCCTGATGTGATCATTAAACATCATATACATGTAAAGAAATACCATTGTGTATGCCATAAATATACATAGATATGATGCATTATTTAAAAATAGTAATTAAGCCAGGCACCATGGTTCAAGCCTTTACTCCTACCTCTCAGGCTACTTCTGATTAGAATCTTCCTAGGGAGAACTGTGGTTTGAGATCAACCTGGACAAAAATGTTCTGAAGACTTCAATCTGAACCAATAAAGAGCTGAGTACAGTGGTGCATAGCTGTCACCCTAGCTATGCAGAAGCATAGATAGGAGGATTGTGGTCCAGGCCAAGCAAGGCCCTACTAGAAAACTAATGAATGCAAAAAAGGTGGGGTGGGTAATAAGCATGAGGCCCCAAGTTCACAACCCAGTAGCAAGGGAGGTAAGGGGGGACAATTTTTAAAAAGACAAGAATTTATCTTCCTTTAGTCCTGGTAAGTGGAAGCCCCACATCAAGCATTGGTGCCATGCTCCATCTGTGTGCAGTGGGGCCTCCCTTGAGCCTCCCGCTGTGTACCTTCTCCTATGCCTCTCTGGTCCCCGGGCCCAGGCCCTCTCCTCTGTCTGTCTCCTCCTCTCCTCATAGAAACGCCAGTCACCCAGCATTTGGGGTCGCCCCTAGCCGGTACAACCTCTTCATAAGTGATGATGTCTGCAAAGTTCTAGTTCGGGAGGAAGTCCTGGTCTCTGCAGTTCCCAGCAGCCATGAATCTGGAGGAGTGAGTCTCTAGCCAGGACCACTGGGCCTGCCTGAGCAGCATGAGCCCTGAGTCCACATCCCACGCTCCTGCCCTGGCATGGACTGAAGGCACCCCCGAATGACGTTTCCATCTGCAGGCACACCAGACACATTCAGACCCCAGTCCCAGCTTTAAGTAACAAGAATGGAATAACCAAGGGGGCCATGCAGACAGGACGAAAGTCGGGGCTGTGGGCACTGGTGGTCTTGGCCGTGGCCTTGGCCAAGGTGGGAGAGAAGAAAGCCTGGAGGAGGGCCACATGCCAGCAAGTTGGGAACAGCACGTCCCAGACAGAGCATGAGCACTGGAGAGCACTGGGCACAGAGGCCCAAGGAAGGCAGTTGAGAGCTACTTCAAAGACAAGCAGAGGAGGTGAGATCTCATTTGGAAGGAAAGAAAACTTTAATAGGGACCAAAATGATAACATTTGGGTTTAAAGACTCATCTGGCAGAAGAAGGCAGGGTGAGTGTGGAGCCTGGAAAAACTAATTGTTGGAACTTGTGTGTGTGCATCCATGCATGTGCATGTGTGCATGTGTGCGTGTGTGCGTATGTGCAAGAATGTCTAGGCATCGTGCTTAGAATTAGTCTTAGAAAAACGTCTGAATATGCTCATGATCACTGTACTTTCACCCCTGCCCCAGGGGTCCCCATCTCTCTGTCTTTCTGTTTCTCTCTCTGTCTCTCTCTCACACACACACCACCTCCTTCCAAATGCGCATTTGTACCCCATCCAGAAGCTGAACAAAATAGGTAAAAGAAGATGTGATGAAATCACCTGACACCAGGGCTTGGGGAGGACCAGCCGCGCAGCCACCCTTGCCACCCACCCGCCATCGCCTGCACACCATCACCCACCTTTGCAGTGCTCACAGCAGGCACCCCTTTGCTTCACAGCCAGGGCACAGTCTCGGGCCAGCATGGGGCACTTTTCTCTCTTACAGGTCACTTCTTTATTCTGAGCAAAGAAACAAAAAAGAAGAGAGAGAAAGACTGGAGACATTCAGAATGAACTTCAAATAGAATCACCCCAATCCTAACCAGTAACCAGGGACTGTGGCTTCCTCTTTGGATCCTGCCTTTATTTCTCCCAGGAAGCAGAGACTGCCCTCTCTCGCCGCCCCCCCCCCCTCTCTCCAGCAGAGCCGTCCACACAGGATTTTGAGCCTGGATACTTTCAAGATAGGAGAGAGGATTTCAAAAGCCTTTCCTCTAGAAGACAGCGTTGCCAGAAAACCCAATGTGGAGGGAGATGCTTCCTCCAACTCCATCCTCAGGTTTCTTTTCAGGACACGCTCCAGAAATGATAATATTTGTGTAAATCACAGTTTGGCCGTTTTGGCTACCTGGGCCAGGACTGCATCGTGAGAACAAAAATATTTTCTCATGGTCATCCAACAATCCTTAATAGAAGAGTGTATTAAAATGCAGGAATCTAAAGTTCCAACTCAAATAATGGCAACACTGAGCACTGAATCGGCTCAGGAAGAGAAAAAAATAATATTCACCATGCCAAAGAAGAGACACCACACTCAGTGTTTGACAGTCCGGGACAGCTGTGTCACATTAGCACTTATGCTAATGAAAGCAGCCAGGGCCTCTGCATCTTCGGTTTTTATTCTGTGAGGTCAGCTGTTAAAATGTCTCCGGGAAGATCCAAGTGCGATGTGTGTGCGTGAGGACACAAGGCTCTGTGCACCAACTTGTGTGCACGGTGGTGCCACCAAATCTGACCACAATCTGCGATTTCACTGGAGCTGCTTCGCCCCACATGCTGCAGCTGCCATTCTTAATCCTCTAAGGTAAATAACTACCATGAGCCCAGCCTGACAGATCAGGAAACTGCCCCTGAGGCACAGTGCTGGAGGCTCCTCGCTCCTGCAACCCTTCTTGCTGAGAAGGATGGCAGTCTGGAGGCCCCAGCCCAGAAAACAGGTTCTCAAGACCCCATCTCAACCAATGCAAAGCTGGGTGCTGTGCCCAGCATCTCTTGTCCCAGATACACAGTAGACAAAGTGAGGAATATCAAGATTTAAGGCTAGCTGCCAGCCTTCCTCCCCCCACCCCACTCCCCCCGCAGGCAAAGGCTTTCATGAAACCCCATCCCAACAGAGAAATCTGGGTGTGGTGGCATGCTCCCATTACTGCTACCTGCTTCCATACCTGATGCCTAGATGGGTTGCAGAATAACAATTGACCAACTCTGCCCACACTGAGCCTTGAATGTGTCTGGAGAAACCCCAGCTCAGCCCTGACCATGAGAGAAGATTCACAAGCATTTCCCAGCATGCTTCAAGGTCACCATGCACAGGATGCTCTCTCACCATCTCTCCAAAGTCCAGGAGTCTCAAGTCCAGTCCCACTACTCCACCTCATATGCCAAATAAAGAGACATGGCAAGCTAGGAGCCAGCAGCTTACACCTGTAATCCTAGCTACTCAGGAGGCTGAGATCTGAGGATCACAGTTCAAACCCAGCCCAGACAAGAATGTCCATGAGACTCTTATCTCCAGTTAACTACCAGAAAATCAGAAGTGGAGATGTGACTCAAAGTGGTAGAGTGCTAACCTTAAGCAAATGAGCTCAGGGACAGCACCCAGGCCCTGCGTTCAAGCCCCATGACAACAGAGAGAGAGAGAGAGAGAGAGAGAGAGAGATGAGCAGAGGGAGAAAGAAGAAGAGGGGGAAAGGAGAGAAAAAGGGAGAGAGGAGGAAAGGAGAGGGGGAGGACGGAGGAGGGGGAGGGAGAGGGAGAGAGAGAGGGAGAGGGATGGTGAAGGTCAGAGAAGGACTCATTTCACAGCAGCTATGGAAGGCTGTGCCACACATCTTCAGCCAGTAGTGTGGACAGTGTGGACAGTGGCCTGCGGTGAAGTAAGAACAGAGCAGAGAGTGAGAAGTGGAGGTCACAGGTGATCTAAGTCCCTGTGGGAGCCTCTGTGATCCTTTATTACTGGAACAGAACAGGACCTTGGGGACCCCTGAGCTATAGGCTGTTTCTCTTTAAGTTGATAAGAGGAAGAGAGGTATCCATCTTGTCAATCCACAGGTATCTAGCACTTTCAGGGCTGCCATGGGTGGTGTTCTGTTTTTCATTTACTGGTTGTCAGGGTAGGATAGAAGGTAGTGTGTTCTTTTCCTCCCTTCCCTTTTCTTGTCTTCTGTTCGGTCCCCCTCCCTCTTCTCGCTGCCTCCCACCCCCACCCCCAACCCCAGGTTCTTTTGTTGTGTTGGTTTTAGAGTCTATGTAAACCAGTGCCTGGGGAGGCTGACCTTATTTACTTCTCCTGAAGCTGAGAGACAGCAGTCTCCTCCTGAACTACACATTCAAAGGCCCCCTAGAGTTCTTAACAAAAGGGTGGGGGGCTCCTACCCTGCCCTGCAGCTCAGATCTGATTCATCCAAGGACTGGTTCCCAGGCGATCATCAGAGCTCCAAGGAGGTGGCTCCAAGTCGACTTGGAGCATCCCCTGCCCCAAGAGAGCTGAGGACTGCAGGAGCTCCCAAGGCGCCTTTGAGAACAGACCAGGCGCTCTGGCTCCAAGCCCTCGAAAGGACTCCCCTCACTCGCTCTTCTCATCATAGTGATGTTGGTACCAATGCCAGTTATGTCATGACTCCCAACTTTATGTTTGCAACTTTTCTGAAATCAAAAACATCACCTAGTCATGGTCACAATTCAAATCAAAGGCATACACTCTATTTAAATGCTTGATACTATCAACCATGCTCCGACTGTGCTCCTTTCAAAGGCAGGGAGAGCAACCACGGGGGTCTACTCTGCCTGGTATTATTAGCTCTGTCTGGCATTAACTGTGATTTTGCTTTGCAAGGCATAGATTCCACAAGCTAAGGTGGGGCACTGACTTTGCCACCCTGGGAAGGCTAGGCAGTGAAGGTCCTCACAAGCAGAGTTTCTGTTCCTACCATGTTGTGGCCTCACTCAGTCAGCAGACTGCTGCAGCCTTAGAGAAAGACGCCCCAGTGCATCTCCTCTGCTAAAGGAGGAGCCCTCCGACACAGAGCTTGAGCTCTCAGGGCAGACAGAGGGGTGCGAAGATGTGATTTGGGATCTGATTAATGGGAAAGCACACAAGATCTTAACTATAGGAACTCTCTGCTAAATTAGAAACCTGGACTCCATGACAGCACCCAAGAGTCATAATAAATAGCTTGTGACTGCAGTCCAGCACAAGAGTTATTCCAACCAGAGAGCCTGGTGTGGGAGAACCTTTACTATATGTTTCGTAGTTTTCATCCCTACTGATTGCACTTGGTTTGTTTTATATGAGATCAGAAGCCACACTGGCGTCAAAATGACACATCTGATATTGATGTCTACAGGTGTCTAGTTGGCATGAATATGGAGCTACGTTTAGAGTCACAGTTCCTCAGAGGAAAAAGTTAAAATCCTCAACTCCATATGTGAATCAGCAGACATAGGGTAGTGAAGACTACTTTGATTCCTGGATTTTGCCAAGAGACAAAACACTTCCTGGTAGCCCCAAAACTCCCCAAGGAACAGCAGGGGGTCGCATCCCCTTCCCAGATGAATAGCATGGGGGCAGGGGATAACAACTCCCCAAGACTGGCCCCTCAAGTGCTATGGTTTATTGAAAAAAAAATCTCATAGTGACTCATATGTCACTTGTCCAAGCTCTGTGCTGACAATGGTATGCACTTGCCCACCCCAAATTCCTCCTCATCGCCGCCTGACACCCCAAATGCTGGCTCGGGAAAGGGCCCCAAATCAAATGAGAGGCAGCACATCTGGGACACAAATAGAGGTCTGCAGTTAAAAACCAGCTTTGGGACTTCCCAGGAACTCCAAAGATAGCCTCGAACAAATAGATGTCCCTGTCCTGAGACTCGGGGTAGATTTGGGGATTCTGGGGGTCCTTTGCATGTGAAATGAGTACAGTCTGCCAGGAGGCACACACGCAGCTGCCACAGCCAGCCGTGGGAAATCCACAGACATCAGCTGTTACCAGAAGAGGTGCTGATCAGATACTGTCGGGATAGGCCAGCAGTCACACCTCTTTAGGCCAGCCTGGCATCCTATACTCTTCCCAAATTCCAGATGCAGCTGACCCAACCCCCACCCCTGCCAACACCCCCTCCTTGACCTGGGCAAACACTAGTCATAGCAAAAATGCACTGGAGGAAAAGGTCAGAGAGGTTCTTAAAACTCTGCCTAATCAGTAACTAGAAGTAGCAAACCTCAGCACATCTTTCCACCCCAGCCTTGCCCCCCTCCTCTGCTGATCACTAAGGGTCACCACCCAGCAGTTCACCTGAGGCTAATGGAGTCTGTCGCTGTTTGAACTAATGCCTCCTTTCCAAACGGTGGACAATGGACACACTAACTCTGACCAAAAGCATCAAAACCCAACCACAGCTTCTGTCCACCCCAGCAAAGGCCCAACATGCAAAAAAGAGGGCCATGGGGACTGGAAAAGAAGGGGGGCGGGGAGCAGTCTGCAGCTAGCTTGCTATGCTACAGATGAGCCACTAGATGGCAACACAGAGCTCCTGGTTCCAGGAATCCATTGTTGCCCTGGGTGGGGTCCCAGCATCATTGAGTCTGGTATGCTCTCTGGGATCAGGGAAGGGTGGAAAGAGACAGAGGTCAGCAGAGCATCAGTGTCCAGTGCTTCTGCTTTCTCTGAAATGCTCTTGACATTACCAGCCAATGTCTTGAAGCTCTGATTGCCTGAGGTTCTTCCAGAAGCAAGCCTATTGAAGAATAAGGATTCTTATTCTCCACTTGACCTATCATTCATGCTGAAAAGAAAGCCTGGAGATGGAAACACAGTACCTCACAGATACTGTTCTTCCCCCAGGTAAGAATGTCTCAATGGTGGCAGGCCAAGGGAGCAGCATCTCCCTCCATTCCTTTCTCCTGTTAGAGCAAAGCCACTCATTTGGCACACAAGCTGCCAGGAAAGGTGGCTCTTGTCTCTACTCCTACTTAATCAAAAGACAGAGATCAGGAAGATGCAAGTCCAAGGCCAACCAGGCAAGACAGGTTAAAACTTCACCAATTTAAAAAAAAAATCAGTTACAGTAACACACACCTATCATCTCAGCTACTTAGGAAGCATAAATAAGAGGATCAAAATCCAGACTAGCCTATTTGAATAAAAAAACAACAACTACAAAGCTAGAGCAAAAGGACTAGGGTGCTGTTCACATGGTAGAGTACCTGCCTGGAAAGCACAAGCCTTAAGTTCAAACCCAAGTACAGGGGTGACAAAATTCAAGTTCCAGGGGCTGGGGATATGGCCTAGTGGCAAGAGTGCTTGTCTCAAATACATGAGGCCCTGGGTTCGATTCCCCAGCACCACATATACAGAAAATGGCCAGAAGTGGCGCTGTGGCTCAAGTGGCAGAGTGCTAGCCCTGAGCAAGAAGAAGCCAGGGACAGTGCTCAAGCCCTGAGTCCAAGCCCCAGGACTGGCCAAAAAAAAAAAAAAAAAAAAAAAAAATTCAAGTTCCAGATACTCTTTCAGAAAATGAAACCGTCTGTGAACCTGTGATTTTCTTTCTGCTCAATGGAGCACACAGGCCAGGTAGCTCCATCAGAGGCAATGACAGGCAGAGGTGCTTTTGCCTTCCTAAATTAAAAACACTCAGCATACCCCTCCCTCCTACTCAGATGCACACCCCTAGTCATTTCACCATGGAGGTCTCTTATTTGAGGGAGGGGCTTATGGAATTTGCAGCAATCAAAATGTCCCATTCAGGCTGGGTGAATTAGCTCATCCATATAATCCCAGCTACTTTGGAGGTCCAGGCAGGCCTAGATACAAGCTCTTGTCTGAAAAATAAAGCAAAAAGGGTTGAAGTATGACTGCAAGTGGCCTGCTAGCAAACCTAAGGGCCCAAGTACCCCCTCACACACAAAAAAATCCCCCACTGAACTCAAATATCCATGGCCCTGAACCCATATTCATTTATCCCCACCTCCTGGGCTGCTCTCTGTCACCAGCTCCACATGCCACAGGAAGGAGTGAGCTCACTATGTTGGAACTATGGGAAGTGAAAGGGCTGTGGGTGGGTGGCGGAGCGGGGGCTGGAACACTCAGCCCATGTGTCCCTGCACTCCATGCAAGGTGCCTACATGCCTATATCCAGAAACATCCGGGACACTAGCAGGTCAGGAAAACACTCAGAGCCACCTCTGCCCCAATCAAACATATAGAATTCTGCCAGGTACCAGTATTGCATGCCTAGGTACACCGAAGCTTGAGAGCTGAGGATCACGTTTCAAAGCCAGCTCAGGCAAGAAAGTCCAAGAGACTCTATCCCTAATTAACAACCAAAAAGAAAAAAACAAAAAGCAAAACATAGAAGTGGAGCTGTGGCTCAAGTGGCAGAGCACTAGCCTTGAGCACAAAAGTTCAGGGACTGCTCTTAGGCCTTGAGTTCAAACTCCAGGACTGGCACCAAAAAAAAAAAAAAAAAAGTGCAGAATTACACCTTCAGTCAATAATTCATGGCAGCTGGTAAGCCACATGCCACTTTTTGACCCTTACTCAAATGCTCATTACTGGCAAACTTTTCACACACACACACACACACGTGGAGAGTCTGAGAAGGCCTAAGGTAGAAATACATTGCCAGGAATATAGCTCTCTGGTGTCCAACTTCTGGAAGAGAAACCAGGAGGAAGTGATCCCACAACAGTGTGTGTACAAAGTTAAATGACTCCACTTCTCCTTTAAGACCCCAACCATAACCAACTCCAGCCAAAGGGGATGTTATAGTACCTTTGATCAACGGTCCCCATTTCTCTTAGACAATATCACACCATTTCTCCTAGACAGGAAAATAGTACTTTGTGTCTCCACAGCAGCTGCCTTCTGAAATTCCGTGAAGACATCATGTCATGTGTTCTGAAGATGCACAGACAGAGGAAGGGTACACAATGAACCAATGAACCTGGGCTCCTCAAAGACCCACCAAGCAGTCGGCCTGGGACTGTAATCTGGTTCCCAGGCCCGGATGAAGAAAACAGACAGGAAGGCTAAGAACAATGTTAAATGTATAGGTGTATCGTAACAGAATCAGGTCAGCCCCAACATGACTGAGTCACTCTTTTGGAATAGATGAACTTGTCAGTGAGCTAGTCTGGAGCTTTCTAGAAAGATGGGCTCTGACCAGTGGGGGGGGGGGGGGTGGCAAAGAGAGGCGATTCTCTCTGCATTGTGCACCCGGAGACTAGAACCCCCAATGGGAGTTCTCACAAGCCAGCACTTGCTCCCACTCATGCCCGTCTTCCTCTGACAAAACCTGTCCTCAGACTTGGAAATAATGAGGAGGAGGAGAGGCAGGGAGCTAGCCCACTGCTTGACTGGTGATTTATTATTTTAATTAAGGTTTCATTTGCTTGTTCTTCATTGTGGATGGTACCTGTGATTTCCCTGTGAGTTCTGCACAGAAAAAGCTGGAAGAAAAAATAAAATGAAAAGGGTTTTCTGCCACAAAGCCTAAATGCACACATATAAGGTTTTGGGAGAGGGAGAAATGGAAAGAAAGGAAAATAAAACACTAATAAAACCATTCTTTGCATGCAGAAATGAGGTTCAAAGGCCGCAACTCCTCAGGGAGAGAAACTTCTGAGAGTTCTGTCTCCTTGCAAAGCTGACAGGACTGGAGAGGAAGGAGTGATGCTCTTCACACTTTGTGCCCCCCAGTCTTTATTCTAATGTGCTATCTAGACCTTTCTGCACCCCCTCAAAACCTGCAGGACCCCCTTCCGCAGACAAGACCACCAAGAGCTCCAGCCCCAATCTAATGGTGTATGCCTGGCATAGCCCCCAAGTGAGGGGCAGAACTCCAGGTGACAGACAGTTCTAGAAAACCTATGACATGGCACCTGTGTTGAACACATTTTGTGCATTGTCCATTAAACTCTTGAAACAAGACAGTGGAAGACACCAATTTGCTCTGTATCTTGTTTTACTGATAAGACACAAAGAGGTTGTTACATGGCTCACCAGATTTGCACAGGTAGCCAGAGAGATTCGAACCTAGGACATTCTGATATCAATGTCTGTGATTTAATCCTTATAATGCACAATTCAGTTCAGGGGTGAAGATGAGAGGGAGCAAAGAACTTCAATGTCTGCCTTTGTGATGCCTCCCCAACTTCCAGCCCATCACAGCCCTCAGATGCTTCATAGTTTTATTTTGAACACACGAGTTTAACATTTAAAAACATAAAACTCTGTGTTTAAGGGAGGCAGATTAACAGCTCTAAACAAGCCCTGGCTTCTGAGTATAAGGACATGTGCAAGAGGAACCAGAAGCTGGCCTTGAACTCACCTAGCCCTCTCTAACAAGGCAGCAGGCACAGAATGGCATCCTCTCCCTGGAAGCAGAGAGCATGCAGGCCAAAGCTAGAATTCTGGAGATTTCATGTTCAAATATCTTGTAAGAGCGTTGTACGCTCGAACCCGCTCCATCTGCGAGCAGGAGTCTGTCTTCCTCCTGTCCCGAGGCCTCAGGCCCCGCACATTCTGCCTTCTCTGGCCCAGCTCAGGAGGCAAACTGGAACAATGCTGCCCTTGAAATGCGGCCATTTCAAAGACTTTATGAAGTCCACTGGGGCCCCCTGGTTATTTTGCAACAAGTCATATCCCATGAAGAAATTCACTACTCTACAGCACAGAACAGAAGAATATTAAAGGAAAACGCAAGGAGGGGTTGGCGGAAAGAAAGCCCCCTGCTGCTCTGTCTGGCAAGGATTGTGTCTGTTAGTCTGGAATCCTCTACAAAGAGGATGTGCAGAGGACACAGTGGCCTCGTACATCACCTGGGACAGTGCTGTCCCTGGAAAACATGACATGTGTCAGCAGAAGCAACCAGGGCTTTCTAAGGAGGCCTTTCCATGTTGAATTCACACACATTTCCTTTGCTTTTTCTTTTCTAACAAGCTTTAGCTTGTTAGATTATTTGGGGGTCCAGTCTGTTTAGGAGCTTAGGTTTGGGTGTTTGCTCCCCCCCCCCCCCAAGGAACTCTCAGAACAAAGCAACCTGGGCCATTAGAAGGTTCTGGTAGTTCAGGTGGTCACACAGCTCCTACTGGTCCTATTTAATCATATTTCCAAACAGAATCAAAACACTGGAGATGGCAGGACACAAAAGAAATAACCACCAAATGAAAACAGTAGCCCAAAGAAAGGAGCCTGGCTTTTATTACCCTATACATCACCTAAGCCAAGCAGAGGTCTCTGGGCAGCACCAATGCATACAGTGGAGATGAATGGGACAGGCAGCAGCCAGTGGCTTCACCATGAGCCTTGTCACCATGCGTGGATCTGCCATGGCCCTGGTACCCAGACACACATGCACGCACACGCACACACATGCACATGTAGTAGACCATGCCAGCAGACAGGCATCCAGGAGTGAATATTCATTGGTGGCCAGTTGCCCCCCACCACCTTCCCACACTAGATGGTTTCAACAGCTGAGATGCAGGATGAAGTGGGGGATGGGGGTGAAGTGAGGGATGGGGTGAGGTGGGGGATGGGGTGGCATAGTGGAGGATGGGAAATGGAAGGGGGAATGGAGGGTAGAGTAGGGGCTGCGGAGCCACCCTCCAAATGCCTCCTGACTTGAGAAGAACTTGCAAAAGGCAGCAATGGGGCAAAATAAAGGCCAGGGAAGGGGTGGGGCTTCCAGTGTATGGCAGGGGTTGGGGTGGGGGACTCTTCCAGCACCTGATTGTTTTCCACTGCTGGGCTGCCTTCAGGCAAATAATGAATCTGCTTTATCTCCTGCCCCTAAAAGAAAAATAAGGAAGCAAGGGGTGATAAAAGGGGATAGTGAAATCTGCTAGCCAGGCAGGAGGAATATGAAGAGAGAACATGGAAGAGTAAGGAATAATATTAATGTTGAAAGCCAGAGCTTGGTGACTCACACCTGTAATCCCAGCTACTCAGGAGGCTGAGAACTGAGGATTGTGGTTCAAAGCCAGCCTGGGCAGGGAAGTCTGCGTCTGACATTCTTATCTCCAATGAACCACAAAAATGCTAGCAGTGGAGGCATGGTCCGAGTTGTACAGCAACAGCTGTAAGTGAAAAATCTAAGTGAGAGTACAGGGCACTGGAATTCAAGCCCTGGTACTGGCACACAAATCAAAATTCAAAGACCCAACATCCAGAGCACCTTTTCACTCATGCACACACACACAATCGTGTTCCGAGGATACACAAAACGCATGTGAAGCACAGGGTGGACAGAAGGTGTCAGATCTAATGAGCAAAGCCACCTGGAGAGAGGTCTCCAGCCCCAGACGGCTATCTCTGCTGTCAGCGCCTGTCACCTGCCAAGCTCTCACCCCCACTCAGAACCCACCAAGTCCACAAGAACCCTACATTCTTGCGGGCCAGCGACAAGCCACAGAGCAGGCAGAATAAAAGATTTTTTAATAGATTGCCCCGGGAAAAGCCAGGGCCCTTTTGGGAGCTACCAAAATACCTGATTCTGACAAGTAAACAGAAGGGCCAGCCAGGGACCAGGCAGGGCGGCCGAGCCGCTCACAGCCCATCCGTCATTTTGACAAAGCAACTTTCTGGTCACCGGTGAGGCACGTTTAAAGACATCTGCACAGTTGACCCTGACCACCAGCAATCATGGAGCCTTTCAAAGATCCCCATGGGGCAGAAGTTCCAGCCTGGCTGCAGCCCTTGTCTGTGCAACACCATGGGCCCGGGTGCCTCTGGTGGTGAAGAGGGAAAAGGGCTCTCCTGAGGCTCTGTCTACATTGCAACTGACCACAGTCCACGTCCAGTTAGCCTGAGCAATGGAAGATGGGACACAAGGGGCAGGTGTGTTAGCCCTGGCAAAAAGTCCACAGACATGAAAAGCCCACGCTCAACTCCACGCTGGGCTTGCTCTGACTCACTCAGGGCCATTAGCCCTGTGCTTTCCGCACCCAAACCTCCCCAAGGGCCCCCCCTAGACATGTCAGGAAGAACTGGAGGAGCCCTCGATTTATTTCCTAGGCTTAGAACGTCCATTTAATCTACTCGCTTCCATTTTCAAACTCATTAAGCCATCAATAAGTGCCAAATTTGTATACAATCCATTTCTGAGAGGAAGAAGCTATAAAGAAATCCAAGAAGCCAGTTACACACAGAGTATCATTAACATAAACTTGTTGCTAAGGTGGGCCTCCTTCCCCAAAGGAAAAATAAAATCAACCACGGTTAGGCTTCTGATTGTTTGCTTGCATGCTTGCTTTGTGCCAGTCCTGAGGCTTGAACTCAGGGCCCAGGTGCTATCCCAGAGCTTCTTTGTGCTCAAGACTAGAGTCCTACCACTTCAGCCATAGCTTCACTTCCAGCTTTTTTTTTTTTTTTTTTAGAAGTTTATTGAAGGTAAGTATTTCACAGGCTTTCCTGCCTGGGCTGGCTCTGAACCACGGTCCTCAGATCACAGGAATGAGCCACCAGCACCAGACTAACCATGGCTAGTTTTAACAAAGATTTCCCCGTAAAAAAGATTTCCCCGTCACAAAGTAGCTAGTTTCTCAGGAACAATCCAAATCTAGACAAGAACATCCACAGCAAAACATAATAGCCTTTCACCAAATGGCATTTTTTGGCTAGAAACATGTTTTCCTGAGGACTAAATGTCTAACACTGAAGAACTCAAATCCATCTGACTAAAAATCTATGAATATGTTTGAGCCACTGCTGCAGGCCAGGGACTATGCCAGGCTTCGCAGGGGGCAGAAGATATGAATTAGATACACACTCTGCCCACAGAGACCTTCCAGTCCAAGAAGGGAAGGGCCAAGGCATCAGCAGCAATATACCTGACCTGTTACTGCAAGAGTGACAAGAAGCACTGGTCACCAGTTCATAGAGGGGACAGTTGGGTCCCAGCAAATTCCCCTGCCACAAGATCCCCCAGATCTCCCCAGATCTTGAGATATCCTGTAGATCACTGCAAGTGCTGCAGTACAATCTGACCTACATATCGCAGCCACCTGGGGTCTCACAGCCCACAAAGAAAGCTTCTTCCAGGAAGGCCTCGGGGCTCACTCCAACCTGGTGCAGGCCTCACTAAGGACTGTGTGCAAAAACCATCTGCTTCAGACACAGTGGGGCAGTTAGTGCCCTGCTCTGTGAAGTGATAACACTTAACACGCTTTCCTAGCTTTCCAAATCAGATATGTTACCAGTAAAATATAAAGTACAACCACCTTAGAGTTCCATCAACATTCCAACAATTATGCTATTGCACCGGCCATAAGCAGAAATATTTCTCTTTTTAATATTTTTATAGGAAATATAGATGCCTTTCAATTTGACATGGAATTCTGCCTTCAAAAATAATGTAAGTGTAGCTGGGCACCGGTGGCTCATGAAAATGATCCGAGCTACTCGGGAAGCTGAGTTCTGAGGATTGCAGCTCAGAGCCAACCGCAGCAGGCAAGTCCCTGAGACTCATTTCCAATCAACTGTCAAAACCCAGAAATGGAGGTGTAGTGAGCGTGTTAGCCATGAGCAAAAAAGCTAAGGGTCAGCGCCCAGGCCCTGAGTACAGGGGAAGGTGGTAGAGAGTGTTAAATTGCCTTGCTGGTGCTATATGCCCCCTCAGAAGAGCTAATGTACACGAGTCCAGAAAAGGATTCAGAGTCAAAATACAAAGTACAGTTTCTACTGAGCATGAATTGCTTTTATTCCCTCATAGTCAAAAAAATATTCTAAGTGGACCCTTGGTAAGCATTATCTTACTGTGCATCATTAGACAGCTTGAGGGATCTTGGAAACAAACAGCCATCTTACAGTGTCGTCATGCAACTTTCCAGCCATCAAACACAACTTTCAAAGTACTAAGACAACACAAGACACCCTGAGGAGGCAGGCGCCACTCAGTCCCAGGAGAGTCAGGAGCGGAGGGGAGAGCCCGGGGACAGACAGAGGAAATGTGAGCACACAGGTGTTTTTTAAGCTGTAGATCTGTCATCTAGGGAGTAGAAGAGTAGAGAAAATGTCTTGGTTGCATCTTGAAGCTTCCCAGTATTTAAAATAAGGAAGAGCCAGTTTAAAAAGCAAGGTCAAAGAAAGATATGTAAACAGACTTTGTGGTGTTGAGGTTTGAATGCTGGGCCTCATGCCTGTTAGGCAAGCCCTCCACCACTGAGCCTCACCTCCAGACCAGTGATTTGTGATATCGGGTCTCACTTCATGCTGGGCCATGGGCCAAACCATGATCCACCCATTTCAGGCTTCCCGTCATAGTTGGGATGACAGGCACACACCATCACATCCGACTATCAGTTAAAAAGAGATCTTATGAGCTTTCTGCTAAGGCTGGCCTTGAACCTGATCCCCCCACCTTAACCTCCCAAATGGAAAGAATTGCAGGCATGAGCCACAGACGCCTGGCTCAAATAAACAGAATTCGCATGAACCCAACACACAGTTTTGAGGGCGTTCACTACATGGAAGTCCCAACACACACACAAACATATGCACATCAGTGTGTTCATAACAGTCGGTAACTCCCTAGCTGACATCATGATGTGAATTCGGTGGCCACCGGCCGTCACTGACTGTACCAGGTACTGAGAGATCAAGATATCTGAGGAGGGGTCTGCTACTCCCACCATCTATTACACCTGTCCCTAGCTCCAACAATCGCCAGGCCTTCCAGCCTACATCTAAGTGTGCGGAAATTCTGATTAATTACAAGAGCAAAGAAGCCAACTGTGTATCTCATAGATAGGTGCATAAATGAGGACAAAACATTACAGAGTAAAAGAAAGGAGTTGGAGGGGGAAAATCTCTCCATGTAAGTTTTCCTTCTAAGCTATAGGAAGTCCTGAAGCCATACCCAGCAATGGGCAGACATCACAGTGAGATTTGATCTCAATTTCTAATCCCCAAAAGCTGACTCAACACCAGGACCAAGATACTGATCTATAGCAGGGTGGGAAGGATCCAAGGCTCCAAGAAAGAGCTGCATCCATGGGCAGCGTCAGCCAAGACGCAGAGCAGACAAGCCCCACGATCAACTGGGGACCCAGCCTGGAAGTGAGAGAGAGGCAGAGGAGAAACCAGAGCTAATGGTGTGTTGCAACTGTGGGAGGAGTTCTCTTCTGTGTCATTTCAACATTATCTTTCCTCCCCACATAGGAGGAAGCTGTTACAATTTCTCCTGGACATTTATTCACCAAGCTAAACTGTAACAGCACAGAATGGTTAGTGACAAATATTTACTATCATCTCCCCAAACACTTGACTCCGCTCTGAGCTGGCACTTCAGCTCTCCCAGCTGCACTCCTGGGCCTTCCGTGCTTGGACGAGGCCCCATGCCTGGGGGCCGTGTCCAGCTCCTGTGGCATGTGCAGGAACACCAAGCCACTTCCCTGTGCCCATCAGAGGCTCAAAGCAAGAGTTAAAAACTGACCAAGCAAAACAAAACACAAAACCTGGAGATCTGTGCGGCATCAGAGAAATGCTGGGCGATCACAAAGAAAACAACAGAGTAAAAAACTAATAAAGATGGGAGTGATAATGGTGAAACCCTGGAACTGTAGAATGTCAAGCTAGTTTGACTTTTTTTTTAAGGGGTCTCATTCAGATATGGCAAAGTGAAGCCAGGCCCTGATTGCTTACCCCTGTGATTCTAGCTAGTCAGGAGGCTGAGATCTAAGGATCACAGTTGAAAAAAAGCCTGGGAAGACAAATCTGTAGGGCTCTTTTTTTTTTTTTTTTTGGCCAGTCCTGGGGCTTGGACTCAGGGCCTCAGCACTGTCCCTGGCTTCTTTTTTGCTCAAGGCTAGCACTCTGCCACTTGAGCCACAGCGCCACTTCTGGCCGTTTTCTGTATATGTGGTGCTGGGGAATTGAACCCAGGGCCTCATGTACAGGAGGCAAGCACTCTTGCCACTAGGCCATATCCCCAGCCCTCTGTAGGACTCTTATCTCCAACTAATCAGCAAAAAGCCAGAAATAGAGGTGTGGCTATAGTGATAGAGCACCAAGCTTGAGCAGAAAAGGCCAAGTGAGAGGGAGAAGTCCCTCTCACTTGAGTTCAAGCCCCAGCGCACACGTGCGCGCGTGCACACACACACAGTGAAAGGAAGATTCACTAGCCTTTACAGTAAAGCATTTTGAGCAAATTCCCTGCTACTCTCACACACATTAAAATGTAACAGCTGGCCTGAAGGTAAACCTATAGTTGAAGAGAAAATTCTTACCAAGGACTTGTTAATGACTTCAGCCTGAAATATACCCCTAGTGCCCCAAACTCCATTCTCAGGGGCCCCCCACACCACAAAATATACAAATGTATACACATAGTAATCATAAAAGCTAGCACAAAGAATCATAGCTATTTCCAACTAATCAGATATTCTACCCCAGAGTTAATATCTCTGGTTTGTATAAGTTAATCAATTTTTCAAAGCACTGAAGCAATAAAAGATAACTAACTTCAAAACTTTCTCGAACATAATTTAATCTCTTTTTTTCCTTATGTAAAAAGTGTTTCTCCCATCATGCAGTGCCTCAGGACATTATTAACATAAATGTTCAATAAATATGTGACAGATTTAATGACCATCAATCAGTCGCCTTCCAATTTCAACCCAGCAGTGCAGTTCCAGTAGTGCCCCCTCCCCCCAGGCTAAGCTGGCCTTTCCCTCCCCCACCCCACACTCACAGGAGGCTCAGGGTGAAGGGAAGAGCCCATTCACTGGAGGATCACACATTGAGAAACACTTTACTGCAGCACAAACTAAGAGATATCTGACTGGACCACCTCATTTTATTTTTAGTTTGCCCCTGACCTCCCATAAGTACATTGAAACAACCTGTCAAGATAAACATCTGCCTTGAAAAAAGTTAAAAGATTCTGTTTCTGTAGGTCAACATCAGACAAATATCAACACTTTTATAACATCAAAATCTGGGGACTCGAGTTTTCTTCCACATGACCAATAAATTTGCAAAATAATGTAAGAAAATGTCTCTTCAGCCTGGTCTAGCTAATCCTAGCTAATCAGGAGGTTAAGATATGAAACTGGAGGTTCAAAGCCAGCTAATGAGGGAAGGAAAGTGGGAGGGAGGGAGGAAGGGAGGGAGGGAGGGAGGGGAAAGGGAAAAGGAAGGAAAGAAGGGAGGGAGGGAGGGAGGGAGGGAGGGAGGGAAGGAAGGAAGGAAGGAAGGAAGGAAGGAAGGAAGGAAGGAAGGAAGGAAGGAAGGAAGGAAGGAAGGAAGAAGAAAGGGAGGGGGAAAGGGAGGGAGGGAGGGAGGGAGGGAGGGAGGAAGGAAGGAAGGAAGGAAGGAAGGAAGGAAGGAAGGAAGGAAGGAAGGAAGGAAGGAATTGACCTTAGCTGGCAGGAAACAGGAGAAAACCACTATCTTAAATAAGTCCCCTGACATGGCCCATGGATCTCCAACAGAAGTCACCAGACCCTCCTCTTGCCAACTCCTTCACCAATTCTCATCTGAGCACCCTCTCAGGCAGGCCAAGGACACCAGGACTCGGTACTGGTGCTCACTTACGTGCCAGTGGGCACATGGTAGCTCACTCTGGTGCCCGCTGGGCATGGCCACCACTGTTTCCAGCACATATGAAAACAGGAAGTTGCCACAACTGGGTCTCACAGGCCCCATTCCGCCCAAGGAATAAAGCTCCATGGGGCCGAAGTGTTCCCAAACCAGAGAACGGCTGATTGATCTACGTCTGCAAATTCAGAGTGCTGTATTCACAGTGCTCTGTGAACATGGTACGGTTTCTGCTATTACACCATAAATCTCAGGAGCAAGACGGAACCCGCAGACCAAGAGCACCTCCAGAGTGGGTGAACTTGTGACACAATGAGACTGTTAAAGAGAGTGGGGAAGGTTCTAGAGCTGGCAGAGATGTGAGCCAGGCAGACCTTGTTGTGCTCTGAGCTCAGAGACTCCTTTGCTATCTTGGCCCAAACAATTGCATTCAGCTAGAAAAGGAAAGGAAACATGAATCGTCCAGCAGCTGTAATAAGATGCTCTGAGTAAATGTGCTATTTCTCCACTCGCTGGGGAGAGCGCTGGGAAGGGCTAAAGGAACCTCAAGCGAGATTATTGCTGAGGTTTAGAGATTGGCCTCAAAGAGGAACCTCATGAAGCCAGCCTCAAAAATGAGAAAAATAGTTGAAGAAAGAGGAAAACAGCAAGATAAAGATGTCAAAATTCCAATCTCGGAGGCTCTAGGCAGCTCCTGCCTGGCCAGGTGGCTTCCTTCAGGAATAATCCTGCCGGGCCTCACCACAGCCCCAACGGCCAGCAAAGGCTGAGGGGCCCCACCACACCCAAAACACCAGGACCAGCCCACGCCTGCAGACCAGAGCCAGAAATACCCAGCTGGCTCGAATCCATTGATTTGACCAAGAATACAACAGAGATTTCATAAATGTATGCTTTGCTCAACTTGAGTGAGCCAATCACTATCTCCTTAATTTTTATTATCACCGTCATCTCTTCGGAAGTGGCTCTGGGGTGTTACTTGTGACCTTGGATGGCAATTCCCCCACAGCCGGGAGTTTGGAGGACATTGTGGCCACTGCCAGCTTCTCCTTTCTCTCTTGTGGAATTACCTGCGTGAAACCTTAACATTGCCAGTGGCTTTGCAGATGGATCTATGAACTTCTTACTTGGCAGCTCTGGGTGGATCCTACCCCATTACACAAAAAGGAAAAGAAAGAAAAACCCATTACTACACGACATGTACATACAATAAGGCCTTTGTCCTTCAAAGGAAAACATAATTTTCAACAGCCAGCTTCCAGAAGCCAAGGGAGCTAACATCCAAAACCTAATATAAACATGAAGGCCTGTGTCAAGATTTCAGAGTTAGCCTCAGCAGGCGTGGCTGGAACTGACAGGGGACGTCGGCTCCAGGATGGGGGCTGCTGCCACTGTGGCTTGAGCGGGAGGAAGTGAGTGGGTCGCAGAATGTCCGGCCCTGCACCTCTCCACGTGTGTCCTCAACCTCCACACATAACAGCAGGTTATCCCGCCCCTTCATCACTCATAAAAGCATCACTCAAAAAGCATGTCTTACAGGTCATAGGTCGCCAGCGACCTGCTGCAAGGACCTCTCTTTTCAAGGAAAAAGGAGTGTTTTGTCATGATTATTTAGGATGTCTTTTACGGAAGAGGGTGACCTTCTGGAACAAACTCTCAGAGAAAGGCATGTTTTGGAACTTGATGTTCCATCCCCAAGGAGCTCGCCAAGTGTTAATGTAAACTATAAACAGGAAACTCCAGCCCCCGGGCGAGGGAGCTGGGCAGTGGAAGTCCTGACTAGGGACAGCCTGGACCCTTAAGACCAGAATTCACAGTGGGGAGAACCATGGAAGGGAGTTGCATTTACCAAGATGCATTGTGCTTATCAACTCATTTGTTGAATCAAATGTAAAAATAATACATATATATATCAATTAAAAATAATAATAATAATTCACCCAAACAGTACCACCAGCCAGACCCGCTGGTCACAAGCGTTCAACGCTGTGTGGTCTGCCTGGCTCACTCGTGCAAACCCACTAGCAGGGGCCCCCTGGGCCTTCCGTGCTTGGACGAGGCCCCATGCCTGGGGGCCGCAGCGGTCCCCAGGCTGGCTGGGAAGCAGGATGCTGGACCACGTCACCACCCAGAAGTGCCAGGCCCAGGGGTCCCTCGGTGATGAGTTTTACATTTTTGCTTCCTGTCTGCCACTTCCTGACCAAGGTCAAGGCCCCCACTGGGCCTCACTGCAGCAACACTGGTGCTGACCATGGCTGGAGGGCAGATGGAGGAAGTGAACGCTTAGGGTAAGCATAAGGGAGGAAAGTTGTACCCTGGTGGCTCATACCTATAATCCTAGCTACGCAGGAGGCTGAGATCTGAGGATTGCAGTTCAAAGCCAGTCTGGGCAGGAAAGTCCATGAGACTCTTCTCTCCAATTAACCACCAGAAAAAAAAAGTGGAGCTATGGCTCAAAGTGGCAGAGCACTAGCCTTGAGAAAAAGAGTTCAGGGACAGCATGTAGGTCCCAAATTCAAGGCCTAGACCAACAACAACAACAACAAAAAAGTAAAATAAAATAAGGGAGCAAGCCACCTCACAAACCCCAAATATAGCCAGGCTTTCTTTCCTCCATGTAAACACCTGTCACAGGTATAGACAACACACTGCATTACCAACATCCCCCCAACCCCAAGGCCAGCCGGTAGCCATCACGTAGCATTCAGAAGGGACTGCCTGGTCATGTGGGAAGCACTTCCTATGTTTCCACAAGCTTTGAGAACTGCCTGAGTTTAAACTCACAAACCAGACACAGAAGGGCACCGCGATGAAAGCAGCAATACTCAACATACCCAAAGCCAGATGACTTATAGAGTCAAACACGGGTCAGATGCGGTGGTACATGCTGCAGTCTCAGCTATGTAGGAGACAGAAATGGGAGGATCATAGTCTGAGGCCAGCCTAGGCAAAAAGGTACTGACATCCTACCTCATAAACCAAGCTGGGACTGGGAACTCATCTCCAGAAGAAACCAAGCACCACTGTGCTTAACATTCTTCTACTGAGGTTTTCACCCTAAAGACGATTCTGTTGACAATGGTGAGGATGGAGTTTGCAAACACCCTCACACTGAACTCTCTACCAGCAGTCCAGCCAATGCCTCCCACCACTGACTCAGAACTGCTTTACTGACTGCATTCATGACTAAGGCTCAGAGACAGCCTGGAACCTGTCCAATGACACATAGCCACCAGGCAGCCTGGGTAAAACTTGAACTCATCACCCCCTCATCCTTCAGCTATATGACACTGGTAAGAACATTAACATTTTTCATGGGGGAAAAAAAGAAAATGTATATCTTAAAACTTATATCTTCAGATACGGAATTATATCATAGTATCTTTACAGAAAACTTGTATATCTATCATAGTAGTTGTTTATACTAGTCAGTTTCTTTCATACTGTCACTCTTTTTTTTTTTAAGTCTCAGTGTAGTCCGGCCCCTTCATCATTGCACTACAGAAACATTCCAACAACATTCAAAGAGAGAAATATTGCTTCCATCCATGAAATTAGTTTGGGTTTTGATGCTTTTGAAAGCTTCATGTGCCAGACACTGGTGGCTCACAACTATAATCCTAGCTATTCAAGAGGCTAAGATCTGAGGATAGCAGTTCAAAGCCAGCTCTGGGCAAGAAAGTCCATGAGATTCTTATCTCCAATTAACCACCAGAAAACCGGAAGTGGTGCTGTGGCTCAAGTGGTAGAGTGCTAGCCTTGAGCTGAAGAGCTCAGGGACAGTGCCCAGGCCCTGAGAGCAAGCCCCATGACGAAAAAAAAAAAAAAAAAAAAGCTCATGTGCTACTTACATATTCACCTTTGGGAAGATCTTTTAAAAGAAAGCTCAGAAAACTGGGGACCTTTGCATGAAATTTTCCAATTCTCTTTGGCACACTGAAATTTTTGGATTCCCATCCATGGGGTTCTACCAAAACCCCTGTAAGATGGACTCAAGTCCCTGTGTCCACATACAGGCGTGGAGCCCAATTAAAGATGGAGACGGGTTCACTTCTGCAAAGTCTGAAAAAATGCTGAGACAGTGCTGCCTGTCTAAGTCTCTGCAAGAGCTTCCCTCAGCCTTCCTCAGTCCCCGGCCTCACCCTGCACTCGCATGCATCTCTTGCCTCCGTAACTCTTCCTCCCTGTTCTTACTACATCTGTCCCGGTCTACCCTCAGCGGCACAACTCGTCCAATTAACCTGCTGGGCTCACTTCTTAGAACTCTCCATTGAGACCACAGAGGCAAAATGAAAAAGCAAAGCAAGCTCCCTTGGTTCTGATGCCGGCACTTAACGCACAGGAATTTAGGGGGAGCTGTGGGAAATCAACCAATTACCTCTCAGGAACAGCACCCCACTCTGGTAGCCCTGAGCCACAGCTGGGCCGCATATCCTCCTCTTTCAAGACAACTTCATTTCATTGGCCATCTCACTGGGCTTCATTTGTAGTCTGTTCATGTTCGCTTTGGTTTATTCCCATACCTTCTTTCCAACCCCTGCCCCAGGCTATCACCTGAGCACACCAACAAACCGATAGTCTGCTGTCCACACTCTGGCAACTACACTCTGGCAACACCATACACACACACACACACACACACACACACTCCTAGAGGCACTGAAACAGCACCTCTTACTGTGCATGTGGCAATGCATACACTACCTGATGCTGCCCCAGGACAGGAAGAGCTGACAGGAGAATTCACTCTCTGTCTCCCAGGCTGGTTCCCCAAGGCCTGAACCTCCACATTCCCACTCTAAGCTCAGCCACCTCTACCACTATGGGTCCACACCTCAGCAACCCTTCACCTGGAGTCCCCTCTCCCCACCATGGCCTCCAGCCAGGATCCTGCTGCAACCACCTCCCAGCACAGGTCTGAGTTTGTCTTATAGCTTTTCTCCCATTCCTGCAGACCTTCACCGTGGGTTTCTGCCCCACGAGGCTACCGGCAAGAACCCTTCCTCAAAGACAATCAGTCTGCATGTGCTCCAAACCAAGCTCAGGCTACCCATAATAAACAACATGGAGGTTGGGATGGGGTGTGAAAGGAAGGAAGGAAGAACAATATTATTGAATTTAGAACCTGTTATCCCTGGTGATTTGAATGGTGTTTGATAGAAATAAGCACTGAGAATCAACAGATCTCAAGATATATACTCAGCTCATTTGCTGAGCTTACCTAAGCTCAGCAAGCACCAGTGACCTCTCTGGGCCAGCAGTGGTGGTGTTACTTGTATTCTTTTACAGCACAAAGGGGTCAGACAGAAGCGGGCGAATGTGAAACACTGATGCCCTCTACTTACCCAACCCATTCCTATGAACTGCTTTTATTGTCTCTCCTTTCACTCTGCCTGACTCCCCCCACCCCTTCCATCTCCGATTCTCCTGGCTCACCTGATGTGTGCTCCAGGGTCTGGGATGGGCTCTCCTCCCTCTGAGTCCCTCCCTAAGCTTAAAACACAAGTCACTGTGGAAGTCGCCGTGAGGCCAGATGTGTGTGTGCAACTGAGGAAGGTGGGGGGGGAGGGCGCACAGAGTAAGTAGGTAGCAAAAACACAGTCAGGTCTGGAACTGGGTCAAGAGACTTCCACAAAGCGGGCCAGGAAAATCCCCAGGATGCCAGACCCCTCGGCAATTTTTCCAGAATTACGAAGCTTGTCGTCCCAACCCTGCCTGGCTGCCAAGGGAGGTACGAGTGTAGGTGACCCAGAGGTGCACAGAGGGAACTACTCTGCGAGAGAGGGACCTCCTCGCATGGAAAGTTTTTTTCGTGTTTCATAGAGAGCTAGGGGAAACTTAGACCAGGGTACACAGAACATCGGACCAATAAGGAAACAGTCTGCATGGGTCCATTCCAAGCCCAGAGGAACAGAGCACCGCCTTTTGCATTCACGAGGATGGGTGGGCTGGGCACGGCTGCCCTTGCAGCTTCCTTGGGGAATCGTGGTATCCCATTCCAACAGGAGGAAATGAGAATGCAAACAGAGGAGCACCCTCATCAACAATGTCCACAAAAACAAGCTATCCCAGAGAACTCTACTCATGCCACGTCTTAGGCCATGTGAGAGGTGTATACTGCTTTTAACTCCTTCTCAGCTCTAGGAGCAAGGCAGAGGGTTATAAAGTTGACCTCACTGTCTCAAGGTCATCATCAGTTATGTTTGAAGCCAGGCCGCCTGGGCCAAACCAAATGATAAGCTGTATGTTTCTTTGATGCTCCCTCCGAATTCCAGGTTCCATTTACACTATACAACCTCAAACCATGCTAACTGCCCTGCAAAGAGGCCCAGGTTAATGCTTTGGGGGCTGAAATGACTCTCCAAAGCCTCTGAAGGAATAGGTAGGCCATTCTTTGGTCATGAGTGATCAGCAGAAGCAAATGGCTTTAGTAGATGATAAACAGGCCTCACATCCCATTCTGTGCAACCTCAGGGCATTTCCTCTGCCTCTTTGGACCTGGACAGAACAGGACAAGGACAACCATCTCAGAGCTGTCATCCATGGGTGTGCAAGCACAATCCCATGAATTAGGGACCTTCTCAAAAACTGTCCTGTTGAAAGGCTATTTGCTATATCTCTTTCTAAAAAGCAGAGGGAGGGGAGGGCCGGGAAGGGGAGAGGAGGGGGAGGGAGGGGAAGAGAAGATCACTTCTTTAGTGAGCATCCAAACTCTAATAATACAAAACAATTTTGAGGAAAGTATACAATCCACACACATGTGCATACCTAGATATAGCATCCCTCAGTATACAAATAGGAGTCTCTCTCTGTCACACACACACACACACACGAATTGAATCGTGAGGCAATGTTATCTCCCTCATTCACAAAACCTTTACCTACCCCCCAGCCCAGATAACAGACATCTATCCTCTCCACCATTAGGATGCAGACAGTTAGAATCATGAAGAGGGTAGGAGGGTGGAGATAGAGTGTGTGTGTGTTGGGGGGAGTGGGGGCTTCTTGCTCCCTGATGGAGGGTTTTTGTGATTAAAGACTGAAGAGGAAAGACAAAGGAGGTCTGCTCTGCTTGTGCTGTCCCGGGAGCTCCCTGCTCCGTGGGCCCTGGCTCCAGATTCGCCTGGGGGGGGAGGGGGTGCAGCCACTGGTGACACCGCTTTCACTCTGTTCACATGGCTTTTTATGAGTACAGGGTCTCCTTCTGCACTGCACCCCTGGATTTAAAAGAGGAAATTTCAACCTCACAATCATGAGGGGCTTTTTTTGCTGAACAAAACGTATGCCAAACTAAGCTCTGCCTTCTGGTTTTGTGAGCCAGGGCCTCCGCCGCTCTCTCAGGTTTCCAGTCCCGAGCCCAAGGCACTGGCTCTGGCCACTTCCTCCAGCACAACTGGGGGTGGGGGGAGTCTGAAAAGCTGGGGCCCCCTGTTCATGGGCACTTGGTGGATTTGGGGGTGGCCACACATCCAGAGAACTGCTTCCAATCTGCTTATCTGGGTGTGGCTGGCTCCCATCAACCGGGCGGGCCTGACGTCAGCACAGGCACCAGTGTGTTTTCTTGGGCATTATGGGGGAAAATAAATCTAGTAACAAGGGGAAAAAAGTCGAAGAAAGCAGGGAAAAGCCCACGCCTGCCTTCCTCAGCGGCCCGTGAAAGGCCATCTTGTGAAGAAGGAAAGGCTCTGCTTGACTTTCCCACTCAAAACTGAAACCTGCGCATCTGGAACCTTGTGAAAGCTCGGAGCCCATCTACCTCCCGGCCTGTGTCCCTCCCACTCCAAAAGGAGGCGCCATCTCCAGCTAACAACCAGGTTATTGGTGGACCACACCTGCTCAGGCAAGATACTGGAGTCTATGTGGATGATGATATATGGAAATCAAATTATTCCTTGCTCCTCATGACCACACCACCCACCAACACCCTGGAGGTCCCCACAGAAAGGCCCTCCCTTCACCTTTGAAATATTCTGAGCTTAAAAGCAGATTCTGTGGGATTTTTTTTTCAAACGTTGACACTGTAATTATATGCAGGACTTTGTACCTCCCATTTCCTTCCAACTGTAACATTTCTAGATCTTTTTAAAGCATACATTGAGGTTAGCTTTTTTTTTTAGTACATGTTATGAAATAAGATATGAACTTGTGCCTAGCCTTAGCTACTTTTTTTCTGCCAAAAGGCCAGACCAACGAAAACTAAATACAACTATTTTCTTTATCCAAAGTTCAGTTGAAACTATTATGTACCTTCTTAATATACACATATAAACCTAGCTCAGGAACCCTGCTCACTCCTGGCAGGTCAGCTGAAATCATAACAAGATATTAACTAAGTAAACTCCCCCAAAACTCAAAGGAACGTCAAAGGGTAAAAGAGTTTCAATGGTCTTTCTTTCTCCTTCTCCTGGTTTTCTCTTTCACAAATTGTCTGTGTTTCCTGGTTATAGGCATATGCTCTAGAGACAGACAGTATGGGCTGTAGGTGTCAGCACACTGTTTCAGTAAATAAATTATTAATATTTGGTGCATTAAAAAGCAGCCTAACCAAGCAAGCTACCTGGTGTCATGAGTCTCTAGAAAACAGAGGTTAACGTCTCAAAGGAACTGCATGTGAATGAAAGGAAATAACTCAGGTTTAGAGAACTGTCTGGCAAATAGAATGTGTTTTGTAAACGTCTGTGTGTGAATTTTATCAATCTGTTAAAGGAATCTCCCTTTAGACATAAGTGTAAGGATGCCAAACCGCCTCCGGGCCATACAGAAGGACTGGAAACCCATGGAATGCCATGGCTTCCGGTCCGGGGGACATGCAGGGAGCATATGAAAAGAGAACCAGTGGGCCATCACCTCTTACTCAACTTTCCCAAGTCATTAAGAATGTTTGGGAAGCAAAACTGGCGGTGACAAGCTGGACCCTTTCACTGAAATCCCTGCCAAGGTCAGAGTAACCGATCTGTGAGTTCCATGTGCTTCCTAAATAATGGGGAGTCCTCCTGTCAGGCCCTCAAAAGACACCCTAACATCCTCTGTCCCTGACCAATCCCCCCAAGTGCAATTAGACAATACAGCTCTCAACTTGAATTCCATCAGGACTTTTCTCAAATACCCACTTTCCTTCCTTGAATTGCAACTAGTGCGTCTCTCAACATTCCAGTTTTTCACTACTGCAAAGTATCCGCTTTCAAAGAAAAGCACTATTTTTTAAAACCAGGGTACGAATACTGAAAAGGGAATATGCTATGTGGGAATTTTTTCATAATGTTATTTGGGAACAGTTTGTAAAACTCTGAACTGTATATTTAAACGTTATAAATAGTTATACTGCCAAAATGGTATTTTTACATGTGGTGTGCTCTCTCTGTCTCTCTGTCATTCTCTCTCTCTTTCCTCAATATATTTAAATATTACTTGGTCAGAGTAATTGCTGCTGCAATCTTAAGAGACTAAGATAAAATAATTCTCTTGCATTATGCAATGAGAGAAAGGAAAAAGGAAGATTCCCATATCCACACTCTGCAACTCAGAAAACAGCAATCAGGAACATAGGAGCGCATAAACACAGAACCTAGAGAATCCCTTTTTTTTGGGGGGGGGGGCGCAGCCATATTTATTGTCCCAACAACTGTGATGGATTTTTTTTCTTGGTTCTGTTGGTTTCCTTTTCTTCAGAACCTGGTAATCTTCAGAGACAGGCATTCACCTGATTCACCCCACCCATTTATCATGACAACGTTGACCTCATCTCTGGTCCTGACAGTTTTGGTAGTTTCAGCCCAGATGGCTGTGGCTTCTGCTAAACAAAGATGGATTCACTCTCCTCCCTCAGGGCAAGCTGACCTACTGGCAAGTAATCCTCTACCCCTTGGGGCCTGAATGTATTTCCAGGGGAACTTGGTGATGTGCCGGTTATAATCGACATTTTGCCAGAAGTGATTGGCGTGTAAGACACTGGCTTGGGGGAGGGGGGCGCCCACAGAGGGGTTGCTTGTAAATCTACATTTCATCTTAGAAATTGGTATTCATATAACTTAATCACACACATGCACACATGCACACATATACACACGTGGCTATTAGACTTAGAATGAACTATTATGCTCAAATAACTTGAAACAAATTATTTCTTGGCAGCTAGACTACTAGCCATCACCAGGGTTAACTAAGCTGCTGACAGCCAAGTGTCACTGCTTATTAAGGATGCTATTGTTGTTTCTTTCATCTTTTTTGTTTTAATTTTTTTGGTGCCAGTACTGGGCCTTGAACTCAAGGCCTAGGTGCTGCCCCTGAGCTTTTACATTCAAGGCTGGTGCTCTACCACTTGAGCCACAGCTCCACATCTGGCTTTTTAGTGATTCATTGGAGATAGTCTCACAGACTTTCCCTTCTGGGGTGTTTTCAAACTTGGATCCTCTGATCTCAGTAGCCAGAGTAGCTAGACTGACAGGCATGAGCCACCAGCCCCCACCTAGACTCATGCTTCTCAACTAGAAATAAAAGTTGGATTTGAGACTTTAGGCCACAACAGGCAAAGAAGCTCAGGAAAGAGATCCAAGATAACGTCTTGGCCTTACTCTTGTCCTTTGTCCATTTATCCCTTGCAGAGGCCATCTCTCCCCATCACAGTCTTGGTCCCTAGCCTTTATACCTCAGTGTTATTTCATCCTTTCCCTGCCAAGCCAAAGACACAACCACTGCGAACAAGAGCTGAGTGACGAGAAGTCCCCCCTCCCACCCTAGGCCCAGCTACTACAAACCATCGCATCACCAAAACCTCGTCACACAAAGTCCATCTTGACGACTTTGCCACACACATGAAAAGGTAAGAATTGTCTGCATGGTGAAATGCAAATTGACAAATGCCACAAACCCCAGAAATCCAGCTAGATACAACACAGGAGCCCTGTGCAGTTCAGTGCAATTGTGTCATCATGAAAAACAGAGCCTGCCACCTGGTAATGGTGTCACATGAATCCGGCCTGTCTGAGGGGCCATGGGGCTCACGGGATTCACATGGTGTGACCCCATACTTACCAGGCACACACACATTATGCAGGGGTTGTCTGTGATGAAGGGGATTTGCAGTATCTCTCCTTCTTTCTCGCATTTTGCAACAGACCCTGAAATGAAGAGGAATTTTTTTAAACCTTTGATTAGTAGCTTTATGACAATGTCTGAAATCATTACACTTTTAAAAACACCTTACCCAAATTTCAGAATTAATAAATTTTAAATGATCAGAACCACCAAAAACCAAACCCCCTTGAAATCCATTTCAATTACTTTTATTCGAATGGATTGGGTTGCTTTGTTTGTTTTTAAAGACCACTGTAATTGATGGTCATATTTTCTGTTCTTGGATTATTTAAGCAACATTCTAAGTATTTCTGTGGATCTTTAATAATGCTCTTCTGGTGAAAGCATTTATTTCAACTACGCGCACACACACACACTCAAAAAATTCAAGCAGGCCATGAGGGAAGATTTTAAATTCGAATCCTGGACTCTGTCGCTGAACAGGCCTTTTACAGGCATCTGCTATTTCGTGGAGGGTTGCAATCACTTTTTGCAAGGCAAGCCTCTGGTCCTTTAGAACCATTTTCTTTTCTGCACCAGGTGAGAGTAGAGCCTGCCCTTCACCTGCCTGGCACGTGTCGTTCCTATCTCCTTCTGCCACTGCCCTTTCAAAGTGTGGTGTTCTGCATTCAAGGTCTGGAAGGCCGGCACCGCACACAGACCTGCCTATCCCGGCAGACACACATCTCTGTGCGACCAGGAGAGGAGCGAGTGCGGGAAACGAGGAGAATTTTTAGATTGTAAAGGGGGGACACAATTGAAACGGGTTGGGAAGAACACTGGAAATCAGTCAGGGGATTTCATCAAAGAATGCCTCTTATCACTGCATTGGATTGGGGGAACCCTCCTCCCACCCCATCTCCACCTACTGCACTTCCCACCCCGTGTCCCGCTTCGCTCCATCCCGGCGGCCGGCGGGTGACAGGCGCCCGCCCAGGTGCGCAGTCCCCGGTGCCTTTCTGCCCAGGACCCCCGCCGCCCCTACCTGTCAAGAAGGAGGAGGCCAGAGACACGGGAACCCCCGAGCAATTGAGCAGCAGAAGGACGCAGCAGGTGATCCCAGTCGGGCGCCGGCGGGCTCGCCCCGCCGCAGCCTCGACGCCACGGGAGCTACGGAGCATCGTCCCCGGGGCTCCGCCGTCACAGTCGGGAGGGCTCAGGCCGGCGGTCGGGAGCCGGCGCGGAGGAGGGGGCGGGCGCCGGGGGCGGGGGCGGGGCGGGGCGGCCCTGGAGGGGAGGGGTCCTGCGGGCGCCGGGCGCGGTGTCCCGCGGCCGCGCTGCTCCGCTGCGGCGGGCGCTTCCGAGACAGCCGCCTCCCGCGCGTGCTCCGGAGGGGCCAGCGGAGGGGAGTGGAAGCCGGGGACCCACGGGGAGGAGCACGCGCTGCCGGGGCGCACGGCCACCCCGCCAGGCCCGGCCGCCGCTCTCGGCGCTGCACTGCGCCGCGGCTCCCGCCGCGCCCTCGCAGCCCGCCGCAGCCCCGCGGGCCCTGCGGGCTCAGCGCCCGGCTGGCGCGCGCGCTCCTCCGGCGGCGCCGCGGGCAGAGCGCACCCGGGGCTGCACGGCCCGCGCTGGGGAAGCCGGGCCGGGAGGGGCCGGCGATCTGGGCTCCCGGAGCGAGTCTCCCGGCCCCGCGCCCCGGGGTACAGATCCCAGCCGGGAAGCCGAGTCTCCCCGCCCGCGCGCCGCCTCCTCCTGCCCCGGGAGCCGCCCCCACCCGGGCCGCCGCCGGCGCTTGTTCTGGACGCCCTGGCGTGCGAGAAACCCGGGCACAGGACGACCCCGCAACTCGTGGACCGCGCGGCCTCCCCCGGCGAGGGTGGGCCGGGGGCTGGGGGGGCTGGGAGCTGCGCTTATGGATCCGCGCGCCCTGACACCGGGGACCCAAGCCCCACAACTGCGAAGGAGGGGACCAGCACTGCGCATCGCCAACGCCTTTCGCCCTTAAAAGAGGGACCGCGACTCGAGACTCCTCCCCTCCCCACGGTCGCGGGCGGAGCGCCCTGACTAATCATTCATTCACCGGCCAACGAGGGCGGGCCCGGGTACCCGCCCCGCCCCGGGATCCGCCCCGCCCCGCCCCACCCCGGCTCGCCTCCTCCCGCCAGGCGCCTGCCTTGCGGGTGCTGCACCAGGTCTGGTGTTGGGTTCTTTGATCCCCGGGATTGAATCGCCATCCC
Organism: Perognathus longimembris pacificus; assembly: GCF_023159225.1. Lineage (NCBI taxonomy): Eukaryota > Metazoa > Chordata > Mammalia > Rodentia > Heteromyidae > Perognathus > Perognathus longimembris. The sequence goes on from NC_063162.1 coordinate 74,052,807, forward strand.
CGGCCCAAATAGCGGCCTCCTCTACCCCGAAGGGAAGAAGACTCGGGCTAAACTGCTAAGGGGTGCGGCGAGGAGGGCGGAGGAGGGCGGGGACCCCGGGCAAGAGCCAGGCGCTGACAGCGCCCCACAGTCTCCCAGTTACAGATGGGCCCAGTGAACCCCATGGAGCGTCCAGAACACACTCAACACTGACACACATACACACCACAACACCGACACAGACTCATGCACACTCACACAGCACACGCACACCAGAGACATGCACACACAACACACTCAACACAGACACACTCGCACACAACACAGACATATACACACACAACACAGACACACACCACACAGACACATACACACACTCAACAATGGACACTCACACCACACACAACACACACTCGTGCACATTCACACAGCACACACGCACACCACAGAGACCCACATGCACACAACACACTCAACACAGACACACACACAGTTGTACACAATCACACAGCATACAACACAGACACATTCATGCACATCCACACAGCACACATGCACACCAGAGATTCATGCACAGACACAACACACTCAACACAGACACACTCACCCAGCACAGTCATACTCACACAGCACACAACAGACACACTCATGCACATTCACACAGCACACACACCACAGAAACATGCACACAACACAGACTCGTGCACATTCACACAGCTCACACGCACACAACACAGACATACACAACACACTCAACACAGACACACTCATGCACACAACACAGACACACACACTCATATGCACATGACACAGACACACACTCATAACACACACAACACAGACATACTTGTACACATACAACACATACACACAACACAGACACACACTCATACACACTCACAACACACTCATACACAATACACAGAACATGTTCACAACACAGGCAACACAGACACAGTCATATACACAACACACACTCACCTACATACTCACACAAAACACATGCACATAACACAGAACACAACAAACAACATAACACACAATACAGACATCCATACAACACACCTATATTCACTCACACAAATCACATGTACACAACACAGACACAACACATATACACACAACAAATGCACACAACACACTCATAAAGAACACGACACAGACAGCACACATGCACACAACACAAACACACTCTCACATACCCACACAACACTCACCTACATACACCCACAAAACATACAACACTCATACACACAACACAGACTCACACTCATACAAAACACAAAACTCATACACAATCACACAACACACATACCATACACACATATAACATACATACAGTCACACACCAAAGTAAATAGAAACCAGGAGGCCTTCGCTTGCACTAGACTTCAGTGGGTTGGAATAGTGGCCCCTGCCATCTCCAACATGGAGCAAGCTGCTCTGTTTGCTTTCCCCATGCTGCATGCTGGCCACAGGTCCTCAGGAGTTGTGCAACAAAGCTCTTTGGGACAGAATCAACAGGTGTGTGCACATCTAAGATGGTGGAGTGATGCCTGGGGTGAGGATGGGGAGGCACTGAACTCTTCCTATGGGCATAAATTCAAAAGCCACCTGGAAAACACATTCACATGCTGAGACCCTTGCAAATGAGAAAGGTGTGCGCACTTCGCAGACCCTAGCTCTTCCTTCTGTTTGGCTTACAGTCTGCCATCATCCATCTGCAAATGGACCCAACTAACAAGAGCCACCCTCCTTTCTGAGGGCTCCCTGGATGTCTGCTACAGAAACCATCCCTTAGACCCACAGAGGCCAATTGGAAACCAGGCCTTAGACTGACAGCTGCCCGCTGGCTTCAACATAAGCTGAGCTGAGTTCCCCAGTAGCAAAGGAGACAGAGGTTGCAAAGGCACATGGTTTTGTTTTCTTTTGTGTGTTGAGGTGTGAACAGTATCTGAAGCTCTCAGCTTTTCCATCCAAGTGGCAGAGCCACACCTCCACTTCTGGCTTTTTACTGGCTAGTTGTAGATAAGGATCTCCCAGATGTTTTTTGTTTTGGTTTTTTTTCCTGCTTGGGCTGGCTTTGAACTTCCATCTTCAGGTGTCAGTATCCTGTGCAGCTAGGATTTATAGGCCCCTGATGCTTCTGCTTTCATATGGACACTAAATGGCAGAGCCATCTAGATTCCCAAATGGCCTGGACTTGTGACTGAAATCAAAAGAGGAAGGAAAGTGCTTGACTGCTTTTGACCTCATTGGTAAGGATGTCATAGAACCCAAAGATCAATATTTAACTAAGAGCCATTGCAGGCTGTGGCACCTCTAGCTCTCCACAACAAAATGTAAAAGGCAGACAGGACGTGCCCACGATAAGAGAACACATCTTCAGCCCCCAGAACCAGAATGTTGAATTCCCACTGAAAAAATTTACCTGGACTTCATAGTTCCAAAGTCACTTCCAGAGACTTGATGTGGGCTGTGCTGGCACAGACCCTTCCTTCACAAAGAAATCCTGGTGGGGAGCAGAGAGAGTGACACAGGCAAGGGAGGGATTCCCTAGATGTGTAAGGGTTATGATTACAAAAGGCATCATCAGGGTCAGATGCACACTTGACAAAGGATTGATCCACCAGGAACCCTAGTCTAGTCAGGCATAGAGCATTTGGGTATAATACAGTGGATACAAGAGAAGACAGCATGAGATAACAAGCCAGACGTGGTGACTCACACCTGTAATCCCAGCACTCAGGAGGCTGAGGCAAGAGGAGGAGGAGGCTCGAGAAGCCTGGGCTACATAGCAAGACTGTGTCAGAGAGAGAGAGAGAGACAGAGAGAGGGAGAGAGAGGGAGAGAGAGAGAGACACTCTGTCACTGGTGGCTCATAAATGTAGTCCTATTTACCTCAAGCCGCTGAACTCAGGCAGAAAAGTCATAGAGACTCTAGCTCCAATGAACCAGCAAAACACTAGGCTGGAGGTGTGGCTCTAGTGGTAAAGCATTCCTTATGAGTGAAAAAGTTGAGCAATAGCTCAAGGCCCTGAGTCCAAGCCCTGGTACCAAGAAAGAGAGAGACAGAGACAGACAGACAGATGACAAACAGATTGAACCTCCAAGAGGAAGTGCCAGCAGTATCTGAGTTTTGAATGAACAGTGAGCTTTGGAAACAGCAGAAAATAGCAGCAGATACACAGAGGTTTCCAAAAGAGTTTGGAAGCAATAATTCTTCTAGGTCTACCAATTGTCTGACTGGGATCTTCTGGGAACTAGAGACTATGAGAAATTATAGATAGGTGGATAGGTAGGTAGGTAGTTAGATAGATGATAGATAGTTATATTTAGATATATAATAATGAGCAACCCCAGATCATCAATAGGAAGTAAGAACCTAATTTTCCTTTGAAACAACTGGACTACAAACTACCTTTCCTTAGAAGGGGAATCCTCTCTGTAATAGTATTCAACAATCATCACAATACTAGAAAGCATAATCCCCTCCCCCTCACCTCTTAGATAGGGCTGGGGTGAGCAGTGAATTCTGTGTCTGAGCTATTCTTTCTCAATCTCTTTAGCAATGACTACATTAAAAGAAAACAGAAATGTTGTTTCAACTAGTTTCTGAAAGTGCTGCAGGTCCTAGAGCTCCTATAGGTCAACTCCCTGTTTACTCTCCTTAAAAATGAAGACGCTAAAAGGGAAGTGATGGGCCCATTTCCATACTGGCTCTGGCTTCCTGATTGTGGTACTGTTACTGATACTCTGCCTTCTTGGGCCATGAGTCAGAATGATTGCAGAGGAAAGATCTTTTTGATAGGATGCAAATTAGTTACAGAGTTGGCACCATAGCTACTCAAATCTTTATGAACTGAACTGGAACCAAAGATACAAGTTGTAACACTATAAATCCCAGACCACAGTGGTGCTGCTCATAAAAACAATGAATTTATTCTTAGGTCACTTCACACTGCTCTGGGTGGGGCCACTAGCTTGCTTAATATCTGGTTATTTCTGAGCTTTCTGGGTACCACTGAGACCAGGGGGAAATCCTTTGGCTTCAACTAGTAGTCCCTCTCATCAGCCAAACACCAGAGCCTCTGAACGCGCCTTTCTGAGAGGGAGAGGATGGGGGAAAATGACAAAATCATCACTTCAGTGATGAGGGTATAGTTTATTAGGTCCTCACCAAAATCATATCACTAAGTCATTAACACAACCTTTCTCCTGTCTCGAGTCGTCTCTCTCCATCTTTTGTCACCTGAGGTTCTCTTCACATGACTGTGCCCAGTACACAACTTAGCCATTTCTGAGGCATGGTGGTTTGACAAGGACAATCAAAGCATGATGTTTTAAAATACAGTTGCATTGAAATAACAAGACCAATAGAAGTACCGCTGTTCCACTTCTTCCCTGTTCCTAATCCACCTGACTCAGAGCTGGTCTCAGGAACAATGGGCCATCATCACCAGTGATAGGGAAAGGTTTGCTGTTTCATATAGTACTTGCTCATTTCAACTTCCACAAGCCAAGGGGGCTAGTTAGAGGGTCACAGATTTTCCAATTCTGTAATTAAAGCAAGTAAATCTACAAATGTTGGCTGAAAAAAGTTCTATAATTAAAACAGATTTTTTTATATTTTCATTGAAACATGTGGATGATCTCCATGCATTGACTCATTGTCAGAGACTCATACACATAAATAAATCACTTTGATATTAGGAGCAAGAAAAGTCAGGTGTGAGTCACACGTGGTTGCTAGGCAGGCAAGGGGTAGCTCGTTGACACAGACTGCTGCTTCGGGCAGGAGCCTGGGATGCGCACTCTGTTTAGAGGTTTCTTCCCCCAAATGAGTTTACCTACTGCAGGTCATCCATCAGAGGTAGGGAGGAGGCGGGCCTTCTAGAGCTGGGCCAGTGTACCGGCCCATTAGGGTCATGCCTGCTCCAGTTTTCTCTAGATTTTGCCAGGACCACTCACAAGACTTCGGATCCATCTCATGGAGAACAAAACCCACAGAGAGGAAATGACTGTCATCACAGAATTGCTCATTGTGATGAATGGAGACTCAGAGAAAAACAGTTGAGCATTCCTGACCTACAGATGTATGCTACCAGGTTGCCACTTGATGTGTATGGAAGCTGGGATGAAGATTCCTTGGCGTCTCTTCTTCCATTCTTTCTCAGTCTAGAACTCCTCATTCATACAGTGCTTGTGGATAATGAAAATACAAATCCTTCAGACTCTTATCTCCAATGAATAAGTAGAAAGCCATACTGAAGGCATGACTCAAGTGGTAGAGTGTGAGCCAAAGGCCAAGCTAGAGTTTGAGGCCCTGAGTTCAAGTCCCAGTATGGGCAGGGCGTAATGAATGAGGGCTTGTTTAATGGGAGCAGAATTTTACTTTTGAATAATGACAGCTCTGGTTTCACTTAACAACCAGACCACAAGGTTAAACACATGACTCAAAAAAAATATGAATCTGCCCAGCACTGGTGGCCCATGACTGTAATCCTAGCTACTCAGGAGGCTGAGACCTGAGGATTGCAGTTCAAATCTAGCCAGGACAAGAAAATCTGAGAGACTCTTATGTCCATTTAACCATGGGAAAACTGGAAGTGGCAGTATGGCTCAAGTAGTAGAGCGCTAGCCTTGAGCTGAAGAGCTCAGGGACAGCCCCCAGGCTCAGAGTTCATATCTACGACCAACAACAACAAAAATCCTATAAAATGCTACATTTTATATGTGTTTCATTGTAATTGAATTTTTAGCATGTTAAATAAAACTTTCTGTTTTCTTCTTTGTTACTGAATTAGCATGCAATTATTGGCAAGAATATAAAATATAAATTATTAAGGAAATAAAATATATTGTTATAATCTTATGATTCCTGGTTTTGTGATAAGTAGTTCGTGTTCATTTTATTCAATTTACTCCACAAGCTCGTGAGGTAGGAAATGTTAGTCTCCTTTTAAAGCTGATGAGAGGGCTGGGGATATAGCCTAGTGGCAAGAGTGCCTGCCTCGGATACACGAGGCCCTAGGTTCGATTCCCCAGCACCACATATACAGAAAACGGCCAGAAGCGGCGCTGTGGCTCAAGTGGCAGAGTGCTAGCCTTGAGCGGGAAGAAGCCAGGGACAGTGCTCAGGCCCTGAGTCCAAGGCCCAGGACTGGCCAAAAAAAAAAAAAAGCTGATGAGAGTTAAGCACAAAAGGCAAGAAAATTCCCCAGTAGAAAAATAATTGAGCTGGAACACCAGTAACTATCTCCAGAAGATCCCCTCTGATTGGATACACTATTGTGGATGCTAGTGTCACCAATTATTCCTCCACAGTATCCCTTTTAACAATCACGTAATAACCTATTAAATGCAATTGCCATATTTCTCCTAAATAGAATCTCACCTAGGTCACTTCCAACTTTGTCCTCCTATAAGGAAGTCCTCAGTAAACATTGTAATATTTGAGCCTATTTCCTTAAGGATAAATTCATTAATTGGCAGACCAAAAGCATATGCCTGAAGACTTCTGAATTTGAATTGTATTTTTATGATTTGTTTTGTTTTGGTACCAGTATGAGGGCTTGAATTCAGGGCCTAGGCACTATCCCTGGACTTTTGTGCTCAAAGCTACTGTTCTACTACTTGAGCAGAGACCCAATTCTGGCTCTTTGCTGGTTAATTGCAGATAAGAGTCTCATGTACTTTCTTTTCTGGGCTGGCTTCAAAATGTGATCTTCAGATCACAGCCTCCTCCTGAGTAGCTAGGATTACAGGCATGGGCCAGTGGCATCCAGATTCTATTTTTACATTCTTTTTTTAACTGGTGGTGAACTGGCTTGAACTCAGGGCCCCAGTGCTGTCCTTAAGCCTCTCTGTGTTCAAGACTAGTCCTATCACTTGGGCCACAGCGCCACTTCCAGCTTTTTCTGAGTAGTTTAGCAGAGATTCATCTCATGGACTTTCCTGCTTGGTCTGGCTTTGAAGCACCATCCTCAGATCGCAGCCTCCTGAGTAAGAATGAACCACTAGCACCCAGCTTTATCTTTGTAATTCTTAATCAAGGATTGTTTTCCACCTTGGTCTTCATTTTTTTTTAATGCCAAACCAATATACTTGCTGAAAAAGAGGTCTTAGACCTCTAAGCTGTCCCTCCACTATCTTAATACATGTTTATAAATGCAGAGCGTCTCCAATTAATCTGTCTTATTAAAAATAAAATACATCCCATTGGGTTTCTAGACTTCATTGATCATGTGGCATAAGCAGAGACACTTACAGAATGCAACATCGTTTATTTGGCCATAGTCATCTTTGTGGCCCCAGGCCAAGTCTCTCTGAGCTAGGAGATAATAACCAGTTCCTGCTAGGTTTTTAAAAAGTAATTTTATTGTTATTACTAAGGTGTTATAAGAGGAGTTACCACTTCATAACCTGCTAGGTTTTATAACAAAGCTATAATCCTTCAGCTTGTTTTCTTTTCCTCACCCAAGTCACATTTTCAAAAAATCCCTCATAATAAAGGCTATTAATGAACAACTCCAACATCTCTCAGAAGACAGCACAATCATGAATCCAAATAGCCAGGGTGTAGTTCATCCACACCAGCCATAGCTGTGACTTAGAGCAGCTTGCTTGCCCCTAGCTGGATTAGTCAGCAGTCATTACAGAATAAAAGGAACCCATCTCACTAATGCAAGCACATTAGAGGGAATCCTTGAAAGTAATCCAGTGACTTACTGCTGTCCCATCCTAATGGTGCAGCTGACGTACTCCTTGAAGCAGGTTAATTAACCTTGTGAGCCTCAGTCTCCCCATCTAATAAGGAAATGCCATCAATTCTGCCTGTTCCTCCAGGCTGGGTATGAAATGACTATAAAATTCTACACATCAATATAGGCAACATCTAAATCATGCAGCACCTGGATAGACAAGCAATGCCTCCTCCTGAAGGACTGAGGGGAGTGAGGCTGCTTTTAGGCATCCGAGCTGGAACTTCAAGGGAGAAGGGAGGCAGGGAGCTGGCCCTCCTAACCCTCCGAGGGCAGAACCCAGCTACCAGCAGCCTTGCCCCAGTCTGGGGCCCGCCTTTGTCGTCCCAGTCCAGGCCCTGCTGGACAAACCTATAGCGCACAGCTGCTTGGCTCCCAGCAAGCCCACAGCCACCTTTCCCCATGTCCTTGGGTTCTGGGAGGCAGCCATTTACATGCAAGCGCTATTTGTGGAAAGGGGAAGGAGTTGGACAGAACCCAACACCTTTAGTGAATGTTTTAATTGATGGGGGATGTGGGGTGTCAATTTCCAGGAAAGGATGCAGTGCTATCACAGGTCTCCTCCTCTGCACTGAGGTTTACGGTGGGAATCATAGGCCCCTTGGCCATCAGAGCTGAGCAGACAAAACACACTAGGGGATTAATTTGTGTGAGGCCACCGGGCTCCTCAGGGTACCCATCGTTTGTGTCAGGGACATCAGAACGGGCACTAGCTCCGTGTCACCAGAGAACGGCTCCACTTGGCTCGTGGGTGTCTGGAGCCTGTCGGAAGTGCAAGCCCTGGAGAGGCCCCAAGTGGGGCGGTATGGGAGGGGATTCTTTTTTTTTTTTTTTTTTTTTGGCCAGTTCTGGGCCTTGGACTCAGGGCCTGAGCACTGTCCCTGTCTTCTTCCCGCTCAAGGCTAGCACTCTGCCACTTGAGCCACAGCGCCGCTTCTGGCCGTTTTCTGTATATGTGGTGCTGGGGAATCGAACCTAGGGCCTCGTGTATCCGAGGCAGGCACTCTTGCCACTAGGCTATATCCCCAGCCCTGGGAGGAGATTCTTGATGATAAAGCTGGTTAGCATGTGCTCCGCCACGCGCGCGGCCTGGGCCGAGGAAGCTGTGTTGTGAGCTTTGCTTTCTGTGAACCCTGCAGCTTGTTGATCGACCCTCCAAGTGTGTGGAAACAGCAACCATGACCAAGACCGGCCGTGGATGCAGACGCACCCACTGAGTGGGTGGAGGCCGAGCGTGGGCCTGGTGCAGGTCTGGGGGTTGGGGATCTGCTCGAAGGCTCCTTGTGCACGCCACAGGCAGCTCCGGTTAAAGACAGAGGAGGGGGGGGGTTGTCCCGTGTGTGTGTGTGGGGGGGGGGGTGTCCCGTTTAGTATCTGCCCTCACGGCAGGAGTTCATGTTGATCTGGAGTGCACGGTAGCTTCTTTACAAATGGACACCCCGCTGGCGAGCGGAAGGGCCCTGCATTCCTCCGGAGAGCCGGAACATCCCTCTCCGAGGCTGTCGGTGTGGGGCGCGGCGGCCCGCGGGAAGCTGTGTGCGAGCGTGGACCGGCGCTCCCGCGACCGCCGATCCTCGGAGCTCGGCTCCGGGCCCGGAACTTAGATGCCCAGGCACGGCAGGAATGCGCCGCGCTGCGCGGGGACGCCCGGGACTCGCGGTCCGCGCCACCGGGCTCTCCACCCTGCACCGGCACCATAGGCCAACCCCGCACCTAGTACCCTGCCCTCAGCACCGTGGCCCCTGCCCCAGCACCCTGCCGCTGGCGACGTGTCAGCACTCTGTCTACTTTTCCTGTTCTCCATCCCCGCTGCCCTGTATCTGGGAGGATCAGCGAGGTGTGCAGAGCTGTGGAGCCTGGGGACAAACTCACCCCGGACTCCGAGCAGTGCTCGGCGGCGGCTGTGGCCCGGGGCCGCGGTGCCCTGCACGGCCTGCAGGTGGCAGCGCCGCGCGCACCGGGCGCGGGGCCGTGGGAAAGCCGGGCCCACCCTCGCGCCTCTGCGCTGCGCTCCCAAGCCCGTGGAAACGGCTCTTCCCCGAGCTTTCTGGGACCTGCCCGGGTTTCCCTTCCCCTCCCTCCCAGCCGGACGGCTCCGCGTCTTCGTTGCAGTTGGGAGGGTGAGGCTGGGCCCACGATCCCGGCCTCTACTGACTTGAAGCACAGAGTGGGCGCCGCCCGGTCTCCACTCCAGGGAAGGGCGAGGTGGCTCAGCACCTGAGGCGCCAGAGAAATGCAGAAATCCCGGCTGTGGCTGCGGGCCGGTTGCAGGCAGCTGGACTCTCCTATTGATATTTTTTAATTCCATATTGAGATGTCTAAGACCAGAAGTGAAAGGAATACAGAGGGTGGGAGGGAAGGGGAAGAACGAAGGAGGGGAGAGATGAGAAGTCCTGGGTACCTGCACAAGGAGAGAAAGAGCCCAGTGGTTCACACCTGTAATCCCAGCTATTCTAGAGGCTGAAGTCTGAGGATCACAGTTTGAAGCCCATCTGGGCAAAAAAAAAATCTATGAGACTCTTATCTCCAATTAACCACCAAAAGCCAGAAGTGGAACTGTGGTTCAAATGACAGAGCACTGGCCTTGAGTGAAAAAGCTCAGGAACAGTGCCCAGGTCCTGAGTTCAAGCTCCAGGGCAGAGAGTATGGGGAAACCCAAGTAGTGCTTGGCACAAACTTCCCAGCAGTTGGTGGACACGTCATCTGGTTTGTAACTGCACTTTTCTTGTGTGTGGTGCCCGTTCTGGGGCTTGAACTTAAGGCTTGCAGCACTGTCCCCGAGCTCTTTTGCTCAAGGCTAGTGCTCTAGCGTTTGCGCCACTGGGCCATTTTTGGCTTTTTCAATGCTTAATTGAAAATAAGACTCTCACAGACTTCCTGCCTAGGCTGTCTTAAAACCCCATTCCTCAGAACTCAGTCTTTTGAGCAGCAGGGATTATAGGCGTGAGCCACTGACACCCTAGCCACTGGTTTTTATGGAAATGTAAGGCTGGACGCACTCAACTTCTCCCCAGGCAGACTCCCTGGCCCTAGGGGGGCTGGAGGGACTTACTGAATTACATATGACCTGGAGGGCAGGGTTTATTAGCATGCTTGGTTGAGTTAAAGACCTATTGTTTCAGGAAATATTTGTTGACTCACTTTAGGCTGGAATGAAGCCTATCATTAATCCTTAAGTGGGTGGGCTCTCAAAAAAAACCCACCGAGTGACATTCCATGACCTTGGGGGGCCCTTTGGACTGATTGGAAGTTTAATTGCAAAGTTTTCTCTTAGAGACCTTCTGCCTGGCGCATTTCCATGGCTCAGGGCTAGCTACCTCAGTCCCATTGCCAATAGCCACACACAGCCATTTACATTCATGAAATCTACTGCACAGTCCTCCTTTCTTCTCACTCCCTGCATTTCAGGTGTTCTGGGAACCTGGCATTTTAGGCAGTACAGATCAGAGCAGAGAACGAAGGAATCGTCTATGCTGGTCTAAATCCCAGCCTTTCATAAGCCCCAACCCAAATGTCAGCAAGGCCACCACACTACTACTGGCCGCTCTCCAGCAAGTCAGCATTCCCAGAGCCGCAGGCCCCCTCCCCCAGGCAGGCCTGTGAGGCGGCCCCTGCCACCAGGTCACTGCCCCTGCCACAGGTCACTTCCAGTGAGACAGCTCTTTGGTTTCTAATGGGTGTGTGATAGAAGGAGAGTGAGATAGAAGGCGAGCTAGGGGCTAGAAGTCCCAGGGGACAGGAAATTTAATCTTGCTCTAAGACACATAAATGCAGGGTACTTACTGTACCCCCCCCCCCCATTGTTGGTACTTTCCAAATGTTGGTTACCTCATTCCCACTGCCCTCAACTCTACAGCAGCAGATGCCAGATCTCGAGGACCTGGGGTTTGTCTCTGCCCACACAGCGCCCCCTGGTTGTGGTGTGCCATTGCTTCAGCCCTGAATTGTTGGGGAAACCAGGATGCAAGGCCAGAGGGCTGAGCATCCTGGGCCTGAGACAGGAAAATGGGGAAACTGCCTGGGCCATTCTTGTGTAAAGGTGTAGTCCTTTGGTCAACTCCAGAACATCCCCGAAGAAGAAAGGGAAGCCATCTTAGGTGTGTGAGGGCAATGGAGGGCCTGCTAAAGAAGGATGGCAGAACTTGGAGACACAAGACACCACAAAGAGACAAAGCAGAAATCCACCAGTCTCTTTCACAGTGTCTGAAAATGCTTTGTAGTGTTGGATGAGACCAGAAGAATCTGCTGTGACTATAAACACACGTGGTAGAACACTGTCCACTTCCTGAATCAACCTAAGATATATATATATATATATATTTATATATATATATATATATTTTTTTTTTTTTTGGTCAGTCCTGGGGCTTGGACTCAGGGCCTCAGCACTGTCCCTAGCTTCCTTTTGCTCAAGGCTAGCACTCTGCCACTTGAGCCACAGCATCACTTCTGGCCATTTTCTGTATATGTGGTGCTGGGGAATCGAACCCAGGGCCTCATGTATATGAGGCAGGCACTCTTGCCACTAGGCCATATCCCCAGCCCACCTAAGATATATATTGTTGGGGTTTTTTTTGTCATGATCAAAACAGTGGCAACTTAGGGGCTTACCCATGAACCTAGCAAACCCAACTGTGAAGGGTTTGTTAGTCCCTCACACATGGTGGGAAGAGCGGCCTTTGCCAGCCACCCTGACTGGGAATGCAGACACAGGGGCAGTTGGGTGGCAAGGTCTCTCAAAGATCAGATTTGCATCTAAAATTTGCACACTCCCTTCCTGGAGACTGCCCCAGGAGTTCTCTTCAGGGGACATTAGGAAAAAGTCCTGGGATGGGAAATGCACCGTCTCCCTCTGAGCCAGAACAGACGCCTAGCTCTGCTCTCTTGCTTTAGACAATTCCCCTGGAGACAGGGAAGCTTCCGGACCAAGGCCACTAGGGCTACACTTCTCTGCTCACAGAAATCTCAGCTGCCCCTGTGGGGTTTGCCCTGAGCTCTGTGAGCCAGCTCTCAATAGACACAAGGCCAAGAGCAGAGCAGGCTGTGCCCTCATCCCTGAGATAGCTGAGTCATAATGGTCAGTATGAAAACTGGCCTCATGGTATAAGAGAGAAAATGCTGAGTTCCCAGGATGTTATACAAAAGTTCAGGAAGCCAGAGCCTGTGGTTCCAAATGTGTGTGCCCCACTGGGGCCCTGCACCTTGAGATGTCTCACTTCCAGTTAAATGTCAACACATAGGAACCATTGCTCCAATACCAGCTGCCTTGAAAAGCAGTGAACACCTCTGGTGGAAGACAATAGAAATGAGGGGAAGTTTCCCTGTACACAGTGGTCACACGCCCTCCTGGGACACCTACCAAAAAAGCCACTGTAAGGTTTAAGTCTACCTAGGACCTTTTCAAATAACACAAGGTATTTATTCTAGTACTTTGGCAAAAAGACATTGAATTGTTTTTCTGTTTATGTGGTGCTGAGAATCAGACCCAGGGCTTCGTGCATGCTAGGCAAACACTCTACCGCTAAGCCACATGCCCAGCCCCAACCACTGAAATCTTGTTAGCGTGATCTCCCCCAGTTGAAATCCGTTTGCTTCATGATACATCACCATTGAAATGCTGGAGCTTGCATGTCTTCCCACTCCATTTAAATGCATTTAAAATGTGTGTTTAGTAGAATTTTTTGGCTGCTGAATGGAGTGACAAAAGCAACCCAGGATGGCACCAGGAGGGCAGAGAGGAGGACACAGGTGATTGGTTTTTTGTTTTGTTTTGTTTTTTATTTTTTTAAATAAATTTTATTGACAAGGTGATGTACATAGGGGGTACAGTTACATAATAAAGTAGTGAATACATTTCTTGTCATATTTGTTATACTCTCCATTTTTCTTTCCCTTCCCTAGTTCAGATAAGTGGCACAGGTGATTTGGTGGTGGTCGTGGTGAGAGAGGCTGGAATGTAGTTCATTTGGAAGGTAGAGACAGTCGGACTGGCTAAAGGAGGGTTGCAAATAATTACAAACACACCCAAAACAATGAAATCTTAGACTGTATTTTCCAACTCACCAAACTTTTTACCAACTTAGCTTCCAGTGTTATCTCAGTGGAAATTCCCATCTGCATCCTGCAGATAAGGAAACCAAACTCCAGTCACAGAAGCTCCCAAGTAGAGCAGATGCTGAACAATCTAGACCCTAAATCTTATTGGTATTTCTTGTTGGCTAGATGCTAAATTTCAGGGTCAATTAAGGAAGAGAAGAAGAGGGGAGAGGAGAAACAAGTGGGGGGAGGGAAGTGGAGGAGGGAAGGGAAGGGAAGGGAAGGGAAGGGAAGGGAAAGGGAAAGGGAGGGAGAGCAAGCAAAGTCTTGTTGGGGTCCTGCACAGTCATCTCTGGTGGCCACAGGGCTGGAATGAGTGAATTAGCATGGGGCTCCCTAATGAACTCTGCTGGGAGGAGGAAAGGTTTCCCACAGGCCCTAATTCAGGAGGAATGAGCTCACCTAGTTCCTTGAGGAATTTTAACTGCCGTGGAATTGCACCAGAAGCTTAGGACCTGAGCCAGATAGATAACTGCTAGGTTGGCTTCTCTGCCCTGCCCCCCTCACAAAAGGACAACCTCTGGGAGCTTGGGGCTGAGCCCAGGGGTTTGGGGGGAACAACCTGGATGGCCTGGCAGTTCCCAGGAAACTCTTACCCTGGGGGCTTTAAAGGGAAAGAAAGGCATTTACCATCCCCATGGGAGGCTGTCCCTCTGAGTGAAGGATGGGGATGATATTCTGAGGCCCCATGTGACCTCCTCTGTGCAGCCTGACAGGGCTGGTCAGGTCACAAATGTGGCTGAGATCATGCCTGCAGTCTACAAGCACGTGACTTTACCCCAGCCTGTTGAAGCATCATAGTCCTCCTCTTCCTCCTCCCAATAAATACATGACACCAGATGTTCCAGCAATTCCTGCTGTACCCCAAGATGGAGGAGCACAGAACAACCAAATTTATGATGGTCACACATTGTGACTTGAGAGAGCAAGGACCATGGCTTGCCTCTGCTCCTGGAAAGTCTGCAGTCTCCACTGGAAGACAAAAAAAAAAAAAAAAGATAGGTGCAGCCTCCTGTGGCTTGATCTGACCACTGTGGAGTAGAGTCATCCAGAAAAGTTTCTTGTTTCTGGTGGTGAGTGATGGACAGTGTTTGGTTGGGCCTTTTCTTGGGGCCCTTGGCCAGGACGTCCAGCCTCTTCATATGGGCGGGGCATCCTCCTAGCATGGCAGGCTGTGCTGGTCCACAGAAGATTTCTGTCCCAGTCCACAGACATGCTGGAGCCTCAAACAAGTAGCAGTCATTTCTGAAACTTGATGGTCACAACAAGCAACAGGAAGCCACCCAGGACCCAAGCAGCTCCCCTGGAGAGGAGAGGACAGAGAAAGGTCAAGTTCACACCAGGACTTCCCCCGGAAGGAGCCCCTCATGCTCGCTTTCCTCTTGGTTTTTTCTCTATGTCCTGGCTAATGTGCTCCCCTCCCTGCTTGTAGCCCTAAGAGTATGGGTAGCATTCCGGCTACCCCAGGTTTGACCCCTGACTCCACAGATTTTTTAACCACCTGACTTTGAGTTCCAGTTTCCTTAGGAAGTTTCCTGTGGACATTTTTTTTATTTTGAAGATTAGATGGATTGATGCCTAGTACAAAAAGACATCTAGGAAGCATAAACTGACATGATTGTTAAACTATTCTAAAAAAAAAAAAAACACCCAAAACTCTTTTGTCTCCCCCCACCCACTCATCAGCCCATCTCTTTTGTGCCAATCCTGGGGCTTGAACTCAGGGTGCTGTCCTTGAGCTTTTGTGCTCAAAGTTAGTGCTTATACCATTTGAGCCACAACTCCACTTCTATCTTTTTCCTTCCTTCCTTTCTTCCTTCCTTCCTCCCTCCCTCCCTCCCTTCTTTCTTTCTTTCTTTTTTGCTGGTTAATTGGAGGTAAGAGTCTCATGGACTTTCTTGTCTGGGCTGGGTTTGCACTGTGATCCTCAAATCTCAGCCTCTTGAGTAGCTGGGATTATAGGTGTGAGCCACTGGCACTCGCTCTCATTTATCTCTTTTACTACCTTCCCTATACCTTATACTTTGCTCAAAAGTTGGCAAACTGACAACACTCACTTCCTGATACCATAATGATTTTGGAGCTGTGGGTTGTTAAAATAATTTGCCAACAGAAGAGAAGAAGAGGAAGTAAAGCATTTTAGGTTGCAGTAGAAGAGAGACAGAGCAGGTGGTCATTGTTCCATTGTGGCTGCTTCTCCAATGACTCTCATGGACTTGGGGACAGTTTGGGGGACAAGTGTGGATTTTGCTAATCAGCTATCTCTCATTTTGTGGACTCTTTTTGGAGGCTATTGTTCAAATACGGAGGACATGAGAAAGGCTTGAGCACTGGTGTTTCATATCTACATTCTACCTCGCTCTCATCCACCTTACCTGGACTTTGTCACTTCTCTGCCCCCCATGTCCCTTCAGTGGGAGCTCCTTTCACTAGTGCCTACATTGGGCATGCGCTCGCATTCTCTCTCTCTCTCTCTCTCTCTCTCTCTCTCTCTCTCTGTCTCCCTCTCCCTCTCTCTTCCAGTTTTGCCTTGCATTCATGGCAAGTAGTTAATTACCTTGGGGGTGGGGTTTCTGCTGCATTAAGTGATGCGACATCTCCAGCTGTACCTCCAGGTTCTGATACAAAACTTTCTCCCCAGTGCCATCTCTTAAACCTCCCCCTTCAACAACTGTTTTGCCATTTTCCCAGTCAACCACCATAAAAGCTCAAATGCCTGAACCTGGGATGAGAAGACTGTTACTTCAAGATAAGATAGCAGGGTCTACCTGACTGAAGACAGCGGGAGAGCCCATTAGCCAGAGAAGGGAAGCTCTGGGTCACAGCTGGCTGGCTGCCTTGCCTGGAGGCCCTGGTAAAGATGTCAGCAGGGCCTGGCTCCAGCCCCCTGGTGGGGAGGCTGACACCCGCTTGCTGGAGGCAAAACACCCCAAGCCCCAAGCACTGATTACGCCCCTTGCTATGATCTGCTGCTCACCCCAGGCTTGCACAGTAAGAACAGAGACCTTCAGACTCTGAGAAAGACCCCCAACCCCAGGGGTTTTCCGTTCAGACCAAGCAGGAAACTGCATGGGGGCAGCAAGCTAGGGACCTGGGTTTTTCTCCTCAGGGATGACAAGCCTTAATAATGCCCCACCCCCAATGACTTGAAGTAATCTCAGCTTTCTAGGTAGAGCCTTTGTCCAAATACCCAGGCCAGGACAGTCACAATCATGGTCCCCTGTCAGTCCCAGGAGCACTGCCGGTGTCTCCCTCCTTGTCTTAATGGAAGGAGCTATTTATCATTGGAAGGAATCTGAGCTCAAGTTCCAGTGTTTACATTCCTTAGGCCTGGAGGGGAGACTCAACCCCTGGGAAAAGTCCACCAGCCTGCAAGCCAAATGGGCTTCTCCCTTGTTTCTTCCTCCAACTTCCTGTCGGGAGCCACAGGAGGTTGAAGGCTTCCGTAGTTTTTCTCACATCACCCAAGGCCTTCACTTCAACAAGCATTAAATGAGCATTTATTCTGTGCCTGGCAATGGTATCTATCCTGGTCAACTATAGACAAATGAGAAAAGAACCCAGACTTCAAGATGCTCTCCGGGTGTTTGGGTGGAGACATGGGGCTGGCTGGGTACTTGTAAGTGTCTTTGAGTTTTCAAAGTACTATAGGAGAGCCAGGGAAAGTCCTGAAATCCACAGCGTGCGGTGAGAAGCAAGAGATGGACGAATGGACACTTGCTATGTGGGAAAGGAGCCAGGCAGTACTGCAGGCCAAGGGATGCGTATACAAAAGCATGAAGATCTTAACTCTGTAGAAGCACAGGTCCTCCAGGGCGAGAAGGGCCAGCTGGAAATGTAGCTAGACATGCCAGAGAGCTGCCCTTCCAGATGAGAGGAGCTGGTAGGCTACGTTCCACAGCCCCATGAAGAACACAGACCTGCGGCTCCTCAGCACCCTTCAGCCACAGAACCCGCAACAATTTCCTCTCTTAAGTCTTCAGATGGCCTGGATGAGCTACACAGAAAGCACACAGTGGCTTCCAGCTCTTCATCTGCTTTGTTGGTTCAAGAGTGAAAACGTTCATTTATTTTTATGAGACACTTGGGCTTGGTGATTTTCTTTTTTATTATTAAAGATGAAATTCTTGAGAAAAATTCAGAAGTTTGGTTTTACAGCTTCCGACCATATTACATTTGGATTCTGTGCCCTTCTGGCAGAGCCAGAGAGAACTGAATGACAGCAGGAGGACTACGTGGTGTGTTTCTTTAGCAATCAAAATAACACGTGCCGGGCTTTCCCCACCTCTGTCTATCATGTTCCTCAAAGGAAGAAGACCTGAAACAATTTCCCTTTGCTGTTTTGCACAGGCATTCATTGACATCAAGGGACGAGCTGGCTGGTTCTGTGAGTAAGTAAAGCTGATGGCTCCAAGCTGTGGCCACCCAGCATGCCCACTGCAACAACTGAAACAATTCTCAGGAAGTGATGAAAAGGCTGTGCCCACCTCACCCCATCCTGAGTAATCTACCTTTTCAGCTTCAGAGCCTGAGGAATTAGCACCTCACACTGTAGCCTGCTAGACCTTGGCTGGCATTTTCTCTGGCCCTGGGGGTGAGTGGTTCTGGTTGGAGGTGTGGGGAAGGCAGATGTCATGAGGCCAGCGGAGTGGTGAGTGAGGCAAGAGTAGGCTTTGGTCAGGAAAGAGCTGGGTTCTGGGGGAGATGATGGAGCATAGCAAGTCTTTCAATGTTGTTTAGGAAGTCTGAGCTGCTTGCTCAGAATGGTAACTACTGGGACCCCCGACCCAGAGCTGCTGGATAGAATCTTTGAGAATCAAATACAGGGATTTGATTTAAAAAAAAAAAAAACCCTAAGGTCACAGCTAAAGAATTACTAGAATTACTATAAGGGAGATTAAGAGTTTAGGCTGTGATGCTCGACTACATGATAGGGCTACAATAGATGACTACAGAAGATGTGAATTAAATCATGTCATATGAAGGAAAATAGGTGGAATCAGAAGACATCATTCTGAGGAAATTAGCCAAAGCAAAACCAAACAAACAAAAACCCAAGAGCATATTTTCACTCATTTGTAGAAGTTAGACTTAAAAGGCATACATGTTCATGGATATGTATCTAAATATCTATATACACATATACATAATTATATATATATGGGTAAACACAGAACATGATTTTAACTAAAGGACAATTTAGAAGAATGGGAAGAGGAAAGGGAAAAAAGAAAGAAAGCGGGTGAACAATTTTGAGAAACACTGTAACGATATGTGGAATTCCATAAAGAATCTCAGTGACAGCTGTTGATCCACAGGGGTTGAGGGAGAGGTAGAGAAAGAAGCTCTGTTGGGGAGGTTACTACCAAGATGGAGTTGGGTTCATGAGAGTGAAAAGAAGAATGGATATTGACAACATGGATTGTGGACAAGCTTGAAAATAGAACAATGGAACCCCTCGAATTGTATTAGAAAGGAGGTGGGGCAGAGTGATAGAGTAGGGGAGATTGTTTAAAATAAAGATTGATTGGAATATATTGTACACACGCGCAGAAGTGGCACAATGAAATATCTCCTTGTATAGTTAATGGATGCCAAAAAATAAAAATAGTTTAAGTTAAAAAAATAAAAGGGGTTTGAGTTATGGGGTCAGACAGAGGAGGAAAATTAAAGCATTATCACCCAGATAGTAAGTACCTTGGCACACTTTAAATGTCTTCACACCTCTATGGTAGACATAATAACCATGCTAACCTGTATTAGTGGGACATGGTCAGCCCTGAACAGTATCTATATTTAAGGATCACAAGAGCATGTGATTCTTTCACTTAGCCAGAAGTCTGGAGAGTAGCACCGGTGTGGACTCATAACTCAGAAGTGAAACAAGTCTGAGTCCATACCCATTATTTCCTGTATGCTACTCACAGGGAGCCAATCACTAACAGTCCGATGTGTTCTCAAAGCCAATCAGCAATAGTCCCATGTATCCTGGTAGCCAATCAGCAATCTTAAGTATCTTGGCAATCAATTAGCAGCTCCATATATCCTGGCAGCAAATGAGCATTTCCGTGTGTCTAGCCCCATTACTGTAAGATGGCTCAGGTCCTTCTTGTATGGACAAGTCGGGCAGACACAAATAAATAGACAAAATGGAAAACTGAGGAGCAAAAGAAGAAGACTGTCGATTCTTCTCGTAAGTCTACAGACCAACCTCCCTCAGACTGAATGAGTAATCAGCTGCCTTAGTTTTGAAGAGTTTCCGAGTTAGAGTTAACAAGGATGCAAATCAAAGCAGTCCAGACTCCAGGTCCCATTCCAGCCTGTCTATACTTAGAGAAGGGCCAAGAGCCAGGGTGGGGAATCAGAGGAGGACAAGGTAATGTTTCAGTAGATAAACCAGGAAAGGAACTGTGAGCAGCTTCCCGGACAACCACAGACTGGCACTGGGAGATAACCAGTCTAGATGGTCTTCCAGAGGCTGAGAGGTCTGAGTTGCAGCCTCACTCCACACCCCAGCCACTCCCACTGTGGCGCTGGCAGGAAATTGGTGATAATTCTTTATTGATTGCCTCTATTGATTTTGTCTATGGTGAAAATATACTGCAGACATATTAAGTAGCTATTATAGGCAAATTGTCTTTTAATGAATTGTACCAACAAACGGGACTTTAACTGGAATCTAGGCTTTGTCTCAGGAACTGATCACAGAGATGACATGTTTAGAAACCAAGCTGACGTTTGACCTCAGAGAGTTCCCTAGGTATTATAGAAACATACCAAATATATTCCCACATGCATGAGCGTGCTAAGAATGGGTCCACCAGCAGCTCATACCTGTCATTCTAAAGGGAGGCTGAAATGGAAAATTGTGTTGCCAGGCCAGATTGGGCAGAAAAGTTCGTTGAGACTCCATCTCAGTGGCAGACACTGGGCATGGTGATGTTTGCCTGTCTCCCCAGTTACAACAGGCAGTGAAAACTAGGACGACTCAAGCAATACCAGGGCAAGAAGTGATATATATCTAAAAATAACCAGTAATAAAAGGGCTAAAAGTCATAACTGAGTCATAGAGCATGTACCAAGCAATCTCAAGGCTCTGGTTTCAAATCATAATGGAGCCAACCCCCACGACCCCCCCCCCAAAAAAACCCAACAGCTTCACAAATCTCATCAGGAGATAAGAAATTGTCATACAAAAGCACACAATTATCCATCCTGTGAATTCCTTTATACAGTACCCAAGTTTGACACTTTTTCATGCTTTAAATGTTTGGCATTGTGTGTACTTACTTATGTGCACACATATATAATTGTGTGTGTACACATGTATGTGTGCTTGTCTGCACATGTGCAGCTGCATTCTAGCAAGTCTGCATTCAGCAGAATTCTTGGAAGCTGAAATCAAATATATCAAGGTTTATCTAGGAAGCAGCAAAATTTTCCACCTCAGCTATTCCAGCTTAAACCACCAGCTTGATTTGGAAACTTCACCTTGCTGGGATGCTAAGCAGATACTTAAAAAACATGCATTACCAGAAGCAAGTTTTGGCTATTGTTATTTGAGAGTATAATGGGCAAAAGTCACAGTTAAAAAATAAAATGTTACCTCTCATGGGAAAGTTCTTCTTGGCCAAACTCTTGAAAATTGTGATTTCAACAGCTTGGCAGGAGGAAATAAAACAACAACTATCTTTGACAGAAAAGAATTATGGCTACAGGCAATGAATGCAGGGGCCAAGGTCCTAATTGCCCTTGCCTTTGGTTCTAAGGGGAGTCCTCATGGATGCCACAGAACTGCACTTGCCTTACACAACGTTCGGGAAAAGGAGCCACCCTTCCCATTCCTACTGGCCAACATGCCTGAGTCCTATTGGAGCAGATGCCAAGGAAGATTCATTTCCACTCGGACAGAACCCAGCCTTATAGTGAGCATGCCCAGCATGAAATCTACCCCAGGCACCATGCTTACTTCTGCACTTCCCATTCCCAATAGAGGCCCAAGGTTGTTTTGCCTATTAGTTACAAGATGGCTGCCTACAACAGTCAGTGCAAGTTCATACCCAGAAGGAAAGAGGATAGGAAAATGAGGATAAAAAATGAACAAACAAACAAACCACTTTTTTCCAACATGGGATGCAAACCATTTCTGTTTGTAGGATCCTTGTCAACAATCGTGTGCATCTCCTAATCCATCCCAGAGTCCAGGGAGGGACCACAGGCTACCTTGTGGTGCTCAGATCCCTTCTCTGGAGCTGAGATACCTAGGTTGACTCAGGAAAGTGCTAGGTTGACTCAGGAATGTCAGGTAGGCAAACAGGCATCTGCTGCAAGGTCTGATTTAGGGCTGAATATAACCTTACTGAGGAAATATGAGTGTGTGTGTGTGTGTGTGTGTGTGTGTGTGTGTGTGTGTGTGTGTGTGTGTTGATACTGGGGCTTGAATTCAGGGCCTGGGCATTGTCCCTTATCCGTTTTACTCAAGACTGGTCTTCTACCACTTGAACCACAGTGCTACTTCCTGCTTTTGGATGGTTAATTGGAGATATGTGTCTCATAAACTTCACTGCAGAGGCTGGCTTCAAACTGTGATCCTCAGACCTTAGCCTCTGGAGTAGCTAGGATCCCAGGCATGAGCCATCAGTACTTGGTAAAGGATTTACTTCTAGTAAAGAGCCACAAAGAATTGGTGGCCATATTGACTCTACCTACAACAATCAGTCTGGTCATTCACCAATTGCTTGTTGAAATGGCCAACTCCTACACCAAACAACCAGCTTTTCACAGGGGGATTCATGCCTTCTTTATCTTTGTCCCAGTGCCTGACAGATAATAAGCACTGTCAGAGCTAATGGGAAGGAAGATCATGCACATGTATAGAAATTAATGAACAAAGATAAGGAAGCACAGAAGTGGCCATTTTTCAGAAGTTTTCCAATTGGATGTATACAGAACATGAAGTCATGGGCTGGGAATATGGCTTAGTGGTATGGTGCTTGCCTAGCATGCATGAAGCCCTGGGTTTGATTCCTAAGCACCACATAAACAGAAAAGGCCAGAGATGGCTCTGTGGCTCAAGAGGTAGAGTGCTAGCCTTGAGCAGAAAGAAGCCAGGGACAGTGCTCAGGCCCTGAGTCCCAAGCCACACACAAAAAGAAAAAGGGAAGACAAAAAAAGGAACATGAAGTTGTGAAAGTCTTATGCTTGAGACACAGACAGTAAACCAAGTTCTTAGGAAATAGAAGGCCACGAAAGGTTTTTAAGTAGGAAAATATCTGGTTCTGTTGAGTCTTCAAGATCCGTTGGTTAACCAATGGCTCAGCAAAGGGACCAGTTTAGTCAACTTGCCATAACAAAGACAAAAGCTAGAGGTCACCTAAGGCAAGGTGATGGTGATCATTTGCAGTCTCTGTAGCCTCTCTCAAAAGAAGGTGAGAGCTACAGGCTTCTGATCCTCTTGTTAGACAACAGAGAGTCACAAAGAAAGCAAGTATCAGGCCAAATCTTAGCTCATCCACAGTCACACAAAAAATGTCCTGAAATCTGCTTGTGTTTGCTCACAGAAGCATCACAATATCCATTAACAATACCTTGGAAAGAATCTTACTTGGGCCAACACTGTTTCCAGCAGTAAATCTTAGCTAACCTGCAAATCCTCTCAGTCATGACCCAATCCAGGACTAGCCTAGAGTCTAGCTTGAGGGATTTGTGAGAGTACTGAGCCACAATCATCATCTTCAACATCCTACATGCCCAGGCACAGGTGCTCTAGCAAACTCAAGTCTGTTTACACCTTATCTTTCATAGACATCTAAGCACATGCTTCTATGGTCTGTTACTCAACCAACACCCTCTTTCTAATGTAAGATCAATGTAAGATCTAATGTAAGATCAATGGCTATAGATTAAAATGTGATGCTGTAGCTCTTACATATAAGTCAGCTACTGCTGTCTAACAAACTTTAATGGCTTAAAACAACATGTATTCTGCGAGCCAGGAATCTGGACACAGTTTAACAGGGTCCTGTGCTTCAAGGTCTGCTACCAGTTGCAATCAAAGCATCAGCTGGGACATCTATGGTGACATGACAGCTGGGGAAGGACTGGGCTCCCTAACAACTCCCTCAGGGCGCTTCTGGGAAGATTTGTAACAGATTCTGAAACTGCTTTGTCTGAGAAGCACTTACGCCTTACCTAGGCTCAACCATTAACTGAAAAGAGGAGATAATCTTGATATCCCTGCCTCAATTTTGTGTCTGTCCATGTTCTAAGCAATTCACTCTGTAGTCATCTTCTAATGAGCAAAGATAGGATGGGTGATCCTATTTTCCCCTGGCAGGATGAAGGAAAGAAACAAGACAGACCTCCCTTCTGGCAACCAGGACA
Organism: Perognathus longimembris pacificus; assembly: GCF_023159225.1. Classification (NCBI taxonomy): domain Eukaryota; kingdom Metazoa; phylum Chordata; class Mammalia; order Rodentia; family Heteromyidae; genus Perognathus; species Perognathus longimembris. The sequence goes on from NC_063162.1 coordinate 74,077,028, forward strand.
GTGACAACAAACTCTTGAGTGTTCTCACCCCAAACAGGAACGGACCTGTGACCCGCCTGGAACACACCTGCCCACAATTGTTCAGATTTATACTTATCTCTCTGTCCCTTTACCCTCTAATTCTTTGTCTACTTAAACTCCAAGCTCATGTCCATACTCTAAAGGTGGGTGAAGATGAGTGGAGTGCTTATTTGGTGTATATTTATTTGTGAAATCTAATTGCTTGGTCTAGCCACATTTCAAGGGATGGTCTTCCAAGTGTCTTTACTTGAGAACTCCCTTATATGTAAAGACATCCTGTAGACTCTTGATTAGTCATGTGTGATCCCAGCACTCCAAAGCAGCCTGCCCTAGGGTGCAGAACGGAATTAACAAAAGACAAAAAGCAAGACTCTATCTCAAGAAATAACCAGAGCCAAGAGAGCTGGAGGTATTGCTCTAACTAGATGACCAGTAAGTGTGAGGCCCTGGGTTCGAATGCCAGTACCACCATAAATTAAAACAGAAAATAATTTTTTAAAAAAACTTGTAATCTCTCTTGAATCCAGACAATGGGAGGAAAAAAGAAAAACAAAATTATTTCTGCTGGAAATAACCTATTTTCTTTGGCATTAAAAATATGGACTGTACATTTCGACAAAAAGTAAACTATAATTACTTGGGAAGTCATTTTAAAAACCTAACAGAGTCTGCAATGACTTCTGTGGTGTGATTTTGCTGATGCAGCAAATGCAGAATGTGGATGAATTCTCTACTGAAGCTCCTCACACACTATATCTGAAATTGGGGCTGGGGGCAGAGGTGGAGGACACAGGACATGGCAGTACCCATTTCTTTATTCAAAGCTGAGTTGAATAAGAAATTATTCTTGGGGACCCAAACCCGAGAATATATAACCTATTCCACTCTTAGAACATTTCAGTTGGACTTAGGTCTGCAGGAAAGCCATTTTTCTTCAGTTTGGTAAAGTGGAGGACCAATCAAAAGTAGGGTACAAAGTTTCAGAAGGTGACATGAGTAACAGCCAGAACCACAACACTTCCGATTCTCAAGACAATGCATTATATATAACACGTTGCTGGTAAAGTCATTTGTTTCTAACATCAACAACAGCCACCACCACACACTTATGAGATGGATCAAATGCAAAAGCAAAAAGCTCCTCCCACCTGCTCCCTGAGGGAGGAGAATACTGCATCCAACCATAGTAGTTTTCTCTACTTGTTAGCAGTCTAGACCTGCTAGTAAATCAAACCTACATTATCACATAAAAAAGACAACATGAGGCAAAGGACACAAGTTTCATCTCATATGTGGAAGTCACATCTAATTTATGCATACACATGTAAACATATACACAGTGTGTACACAAGTTATTATCTGATGAATGGTAATGAAATCCAGAGGTGGAACTCCTTAGAACAATTAGCTCAAAGTCAAACAAAGTGAATATCAGGAAGCTGGTACTTGAGTGTGGGGTGGTCAAAGAGAGGAGTGTAGAGGAATGAAGAGAGGAAGGGGTGGGGAAGAATACAGTCAATACAGTCATAATAATCTGGGATAGCCTATAAAACTAGGTTTCCTAGTTTAATAGCTCTCAGGAGACTGAGATCTAAGGATCTTGGTTCAAAGCCATCCTGGGCAGACAAATTTAAGAGGCTGTTATTTTCAATTAACCACAAAAAAGCCAGAACTGGATGTGTGGTTAAAGAGGTAGAGTGTCACCCATGAGTGGGAAAAGCTAAGCAAGAGCTTTCAAGTTCCTGAGTTCAAGCCTCAGCACAGGCACATGTGCATGTACACAGACACAGACACAGACACACAGACAGACACACACACACATACACACACACATACACACACACTCACAATTTCTTTTGATAACCTTTGCAAATGAAGGTGTTCCTGAGTTTAAAGCTTATCTCAATTAGAAACAATGCAATCTTCATGCAGCTATTTATTTTGAGGTATAAATAAACAGAATCCCAGATAAGAAAATCATATTTACAGCCTAACTCTATTATCTTCAAACTTGTTGTTTTTCTGCTTCAGCCAGTCAGCTGACTGTAGATTGCTGGAAGTCCCTGCACATTTTATCGTGCCTGGGTCAGCAGTGTATTCTTGGCTTCACAAACATGGATGTTGAAAATTGAACATCTGGTCTTCCTTTTCCTACCCCCTCCACCCTTACCATGTAGAACGTTTCTCCCCTCCAAAACCCAGTGCTTCCTCCTTTGCCTCTCATTACAATAGCATTTACAACTTGAATTCCGTGTATATTATATTTATTTGAGGTTTGCTTTGAGTCCATTTGGTTCTATTTCCAGTTCTGACAATTTCCTAACAGTGTTACTTCCTGTCAGTTCTGTTTATAAACCACTTAAAAGTAAGAGCAAAGATGATCCTGTCGGGTTGGATTAATTGGTCCCTAGTAAAAGACAATATACGACAGTGCAAGGCCATGCCCGTGTCTCATTCTTCTTCTCTGTTGTGGATGCTTTCTATCTTCCCAGAGCCATGCTCCAGACCTAGCAACTTCGGGACCCTGGAAAGATGGTGATATGCAACTTGCATGCGACATCTAGAGTTCCTTTCCCTTGGCTTTCATTGGTTTCTCCAAATGGTCTATATACCGCATATTTGAGGACTCACATTTCCAACCAAGGAGATTGCCTACTTCCTCAACAAGCACACACTTTCCCTCCATGAGCTGCTGCCAGTTCTGTACAGGCAGGGGTGAAGAAGAAAAGCAGAGAAGATGGAATGCAGTGTGATCCAGGACCAGCTCAGCAGCCCAAAGCACAAGTGCAGGACATCACCACTGCCTCTCAAATTCCACTGCTGCTTCCCAAGGCCGTTCCTTATTAAAACAAGTCGTCTTTTTCTTTTTCCTTTTTCCTTTTTTTTTTCTTACTTTTTATTCTTTTTGGTACTGGACTGGGTCTTAACATCGGGGCCTTGTCCTCTCACTTGACTGTCACTCAGGACTGATTTTCACTCCACCACTAGAGCCACACCTCCACTTCTGACTTTTTGGTGACTGATCAGATAAAAGTCTCATGGACTTGTCTACCTGGGCTGGCTTCAAATCTGGGTCCTCAGATCTCAGCCTTCTAGTAATTAGGATTGCAGGTGTGAGCCACCAGTGTCTTCCTTTTCTTGTCTTTATTATAATGGAAGAGTCTTCAATAACCCTTATATCTCTGTTGATGCTGCATTTGAAAAGAAAGATGTACATTGTATTTTTTTTTCTAATTTTCTACCAATAGATTTTGCTGAAGTCATTGAGGAAAAAAATAGCAGGGTTTACCTGGTGTGTTTGCAGAAATAAGTAAATGAATCACATGAATCATGTAGTTTTGCAAGTTTTTCTTAGCTGTTTTGTTAGCATAGATTTTTCAGGTTTTTCTAAGTTTCCTGGAATGTGAAAAGGACCTGAAAGAATTCACTTTGGCTGCTTTATTTTAAAGTAGGTTTGGGAATGGAACAATGTCTTTTTACTTGGAACTGAACTACTTTTAAGAGATGCTGTAGGTGGTGTGTTCCTGGCTTGCTCACCACCTGCAGGTGTTGACCAGCTTCTCAAATTCACCTATGTTTCAAGTGTTTGTTGTAAATTTCCATCCAATTGGCTTAACGCTTGAGAAACACCCCCCCCTTACAAACTTGTTCTTAATTATGAGCAATTAATGTGCTAACAGAAAAAGTGACTTTATTTACAGCAACAACCAAAAATGGGCACTCTAACTCTCAGTATAAAATATGTTTTTACCTTTTATACAATTAATATACAATAAACAAATGATGGAAATGGTAATATTGATAAAGATGCATTGAATTCACAAACTGACATGTTGAATTGAAACCCCTTGGGACAAACTAGTTAAAGATAATTTTTAAATTAAATAATACTTAAAAAAATAGAAGAGTGAAATCTGTTGGGATATTTTTAAGAAGATAAACTGGGGAATATGAGCAAGATGGAGGGGTGAGTTTATTGGGGTACATTGTATCCTTAGGTGGAAATGAAATCTCTTTGTACATCTAACAGATGCTAATAAAAGTCTTTTCAAAAATATGATTTATTTTCACATTTCTAAACTAGCTGTTTTTTTTAAAGTACTTTTTCCTTTCAAGGCAGGGCTCTTAGAACCACTTGGTGAGTGTATATTGAATGTTTTACTTTCTTTTCTCTGTAAGACAGCAAGAAGTTCATCCAAATAGAACCTTGCTTCTACTCCATAAATCATCCTGAAAACCTGGTAACTTTCCATGCAACGCAGTTAAACCCTTTAAATTCGCTGGAGAATTCTCTTGCTTTTGGCCTATTTCATCGTATCAGGAGGAAATCCAGTCTCTAGGGACAATGGTGGTTTCTGAGAGAAGGCCAAAAGCAGATGTCCTAAGCTGTTTGGTTAGTGTAGGAATTTTCAAATGGTGTTTCTCTTGCTCAAAAGCTCCCTGGGAAGCTTCCTTTGCGAGGGCTTGGTACCTCCAGCAGCCTCCCGTGGTGCCTGTTGGAGGATAGAACCTTTCCTCTCACATTTGAAGATAAGACAAAGTGTGGGAAGGTGACACACTGAACTGAACCCAACCTTCTCACAGGACCTCAAGGAGGCAGGCATCAGGGGAAGAAATGGAGTCAAACCAGAGGGGAATCCAAGGCAACAAGGCCTCATTGGGAAGCCAGGGCCTCCGGGAGACCCACCAAGTCTCTCTCTTTCCTCCTTCAGGAGATTACAGTTTGTTCAACTCAGATCATAACTGTTGGGCTGACAAGAGCTCCTATGTGAAATGTCCTGCACTGACAGCTTGCTATTTCTCCCCCACAAGCTGATGGACCCAAACACAGAGAGAGGGCTGGGGATATGGCCTAGTGGCAAGAGTGCCTGCCTCATATACATGAGGCCCTGGGTTCGATTCCCCAGCACCACATATACAGAAAATGGCCAGAAGTGGCGCTGTGGCTCAAGTGGCAGAGTGCTAGCCTTGAACAAAAAAAGAAGCCAGGGACAGTGCTCAGGCCCTGAGTCCAAGCCCCAGGAGGCCAAAAAAACAAAACAAAACACAGAGAGAGAGGTCACCAGGGGTCCCACCTGACCGAAGAAGTCATCCCTCAGAGGAGTCATAGCTGTGACTTCTCTTCTTGGGAGGTGGTGCAAACTTACAGATCTGGGACCTGATTGGAGGAAGTGGGTCATTGGGATACACTTTGCCTTTGGCCCCTCCCTCTCACTCTGTCTGTCTCTTACTGTCTCTGTGTCTCTCTGTCTCTCTATCTCTTTCTGCCCCCCCACCCTTACTTGCTCACTTGTTTACTCTCTCTGCTTCCTGGCTACCATGAGATGGGAAACTGCTCTACCACAGCCTTTGCATCTCTACACATCTAACAGCAATGGCACTCATCTTGCACTGAAGTTTCTGGAACCTGAGCCAAATGAAATCCTTCCTCAGCATCCACTGGTGCTCTATGCTATATGTAGAATGAAAGTCTTGCTCTTCTCAGGACCCCACTGGACATCCATTGTCCTTGCTCCTTGGGGAGTCTGAGATAAGACAAGGAAAAGAACAAAGGGGGGCATTCTCACTGTGTGGCCTCTTCTTCTGCCTACATCATCATCTTCATGGTTCCTAATGAACTCTATCCCTTTCATCCTCTCCTATTTCTGTAGGAGAAGATTTCTCAGAGTGGGTCTATGGAGTTAGTAGACTTGCCGTGTGTGTGTGTGTGTGTGTGTGTGTGTGTGTGTGTGTGTGTGCGTGCGTGCGCGTGCTGCCCTCTCTTGAAATGCAAACGACCTTGTTAAAGGAAAACAAGGATATTGCCAGGCATGCTGGCTCATACCTGTAATGCTTACTCCTTCAGAGACTGCAATCAGGAGGATCACTCTTTCCAGATTAGTCTGGGCTAAAAGTTCATGAGACTTCATCTCAACAGGAAAAGCTGAGCATGATGGCATATGCCTGTGATTCATCCCAATCATGGTGAGAAGTGTATTAATAGGAGGATTACATAGTTCAGGCTGGCCAGGTCTGAATGTGAGTCCCTGCTGAAAAATAACCAGAGCAAAAGGAGCCAGGAAAACAAAAGGAACCTCCAGCTGAGGGCTGGGTGAAGCATCTGTACATTCGCCTCTGCCCAGGATCCCAGGTGGTGGGGAGGGAGGGAGACAGACCGGCAGATGGCCACATGTCTGTGTGCTTTGCTTCTGCTCTGTGGAGGTGAAATTCCACCTGCAGCTGCTGATGCCCTGAGTGCCTCCATGGGCAGGAGAAATGTAGATTCTCCTCGCATTTCATCACTTGATGTGAGTGTGGATGGAACACTGGTGTGGAACTATACACACACAGAGGTCACCTCCACTGGTGTTAACTAAGCACGAAGACTTCACTGAGCATGACCTCACCTTTGGTGAAGATTATGTTCAACAGGGTGAAGAATGCATGTTCTCATGATAGAAAGAGACATCTGGGCATGGAGTACGGTAGGATGTGGGACCCTGCAGAACCCACACTCGATGGCTAAGCTGTCAACAAACTCACACCAGGAGACTGCGCGCCCACAGCCATGAGTGCTGGGTAAGAACACATGCGCTCAGGTCTGATGGCCTGGGATTCAAATCAGGCCCTCCCAGAAAGACACCTGGGGTCAACATTAAACTGCAAGTGACTTAGCAGTAAAGAGCTCCCAAGAGAACAGAGTAAAGATACAAGAAATGGACTAAGGAAGGAAAAGAAACAAAGTGATATGATTTCAGCAGAAGACCAACATACATTATTGTATTGTAATTATTATTAGCATATATTAGTTAAACTGGGGATGGGGGGGTGTCATTATGACTTCCCAGACATTTGTATAATGTATTCCATTCAGCCTCGCACTCTCTATTAGCCCTTTCTTACTTCCTAGGACAATTTCACCAGGTTTCATTCTTCTATCTATTATACATAGCTTATACATTATTATTTATATTATATACATTGTGTACTTATATATAAGAAGTATACAATCATTATATCATATGTATTATACATTATATAATTATAATACAATTACATATACACTGCACATGTTATATAGACACATACCTTTCAGGATATATAGTATACATACTATAATATAAAATGTATAATATACATATCTGTTTATGTATATATTATGCATGTCACTGTATTTCATATTACATACATTATATAGCATACATATATAGCATATATTTATTATATATACTTACATACATAATTATTATTATATCTATATAATGATGCTCAATAAATATTTGTCTGACAAATGATGGTATCTTTTCATCAAGAAAGACCTCTTTTGGGTTGATTTGTAAACAAGGAAATTTAAAATTTGTCTAATTATTTCTCAGCTTTTGTCTTTGTTTCACTGATATTCATGAATTTTATAACCATTTTAAAATTAATTGACAATTATCGTTATTGTGACTAAAAATATTATGTGATTATTTATCTACATTAAAGACAATGTCCTGAGTTCAACTAGTCAAAACTCAATTTTGAAAAAAAATTGTGTTCTTCTATCCTTAACAATGAGCAATTTTTTTGAGGGAGGGGCAGTCCTGTGCTTCAGCTCTGAGCTTGTCACTGTCCCTGGGTTCTTTCTGCTCAAGGCCAGCATGCTACTATTTTGACCTATAGCACCACTTTCAGTTTTCAGGAGGTTAGGTGGAGACTAAGAGTTTTATGGGTTTTCTTGCCTGGGCTGGCTTGGAATTGCGATCCTCAGATCTCAGCCTCCTGAATAGCTAGGATTACAGATGTGAGCCACCAGCACTCAGCTTGCAATTTTATTTGATATTTGGTATGTATTATCTAAATTATTTGGGAGGTAGATTTTTCTTTTTTAGTTCTTAATGTCATAAACAAGAGTTGATGTTGCAGACAGTTAATGATAGAATACCGATTCCCTGTCTAGACTTAGTTATACATTATGAATCCGCTTGCTAGGCAGATGTAGCCACATGAGCCAGCCTCTATCCCATGTTTTGTGAACTTCATAGGAGTTTGATCACTTGGATTTCTTTGTTAGCCACACTATAATAAAGCTGTAAGCAATTCTTCTCAGATATTGGAAAGTTGTTGTATTATGAAAATCCCCTACTACTCTAAAAGTCTTAGAGCTTCAATGAATTTTCACATGCATTTTTTGGTTACAATGCTAGGGTTGTTGGAATAAAAATATCCTTCTTTAGGCGGGTATAAGTTCAATGTAAGTTGTTAAATTTCAGACATGAAATGAATCATTTCAGGCATGAAAAATAATTCAGATTTGCTAGTAGAAGAGAAAAAAGCAGCTGTTTTGAGCAGTAGATAATCTTGCCCTTCTCTTACAGCCCATTTGACCCACACTGACAAACTTTTTACCGGATCTTGCCAACACAGACAAATTGTCTCACAGTCTTTCTTGGATGAAGGAGAATTTTTGGATAAAATCCCACAAAATCATTTCCCTGCTTTCAAATTCTGTAACTCACCTTAAAACATTTTCAGTACTTGTGTGGGGTTTTTTCCATTTTCATTTTGGTTCAGATATTTTTTATCAGCTCATTTTCCTTGTAAATGTTAAGCTTTTGTGCATATTTTTTTTGCTTGTCCCGGGGCTTGAACTTAGGCTTAGGCACTGTCCCTGAGCCTCTTTGTGCTCAAGGCTAGCACTTTACCACTTGAGCCACAGCACCATTTCCAGTTTTCTGGTGGGTAATTGGAGATAAGAGTCTCACAAACTTTCCTGCCTGGACTGGCTTTGAACTTCCATCCTTAGATCTCAGCCTCCTGAGTAGATAGGCTTATAGGCATAAGCCACTGGCACACAGATGTGCAATGTATTTTTAACTAAGGTACCAGAGGGGACTGTTTCATCCTAGAGGCTGGGGACATAGCAGGAAAACAGATTTATTCCTGCTTTCAAAGAGTTTAACATTGAGTTGTAGGTTATCTTTGCTGCTTAGCAATAATTTTAGAGTGGTTATTTGTCCCTTCAAGAATTTCTTTTAAAAGACACGGCTTCTAATGTTTCTTTCAAAGATACAATTTCCAATGTTTCTGACTTCAATTTTGCTGACTTGTTTTCGCTAGGGAATCTTGATTCTACTATCATTTTTGGTCTGCAGGTTGCCATGTGCAGTTTTAGCTGATGACAGTTTTATTTTGTGTCAATTATTTCTACCAAGTCTATTTTTCCTGAGCCAATCCTCATAGTTTCCAAAACAACCTACTTGAGATGAGTTGTTAGAGAGGCTTTTTTCATTTATAACAACTTTGCCCATTTACAGCTCTAGTATTGTCAGTTTTATTTTGTATTGATTGTTTCTACCAAGTCAAACTTTCCCCAGTATGCTATTTAAAAAAAAATACCATTTGAGCTAAACTTGTAGGGCAAAAATTTCAGAGTACATTTTTTTTTTAGATGGAAATGATGCAGTAAAACTTGTGATTGAAAGCCGGGCACTAGTGGCTCATACTTATATTCCTAGCTACTCAGGAGCCTGAAATCTGAGGATTGTGGTTTGAAGTCAACTCAGGCAGAGAAGTCCATGAGACTTTTATCTCCAATAAACTACTCAGAAAAAGTCACAAGTGGCACTGTGCCTGAAGTGGTAGAGTGCTAGCCTTGAGCATAAAGAGGCTCAGAAACAGCACCTAGGCCCTGAGTTCAAGCCCCAGGACTGGCAAAAAAAAACAAAACAAAACAACAACAACAAAAATCTTGTGATGTGACACTTGCTGTTAAAAAAATAATAGCATGAAGCAAAATGAAGAGTGGAGATGGTGGTTTACAGCAATGCTCTGATGTCTTCGTGTGAACATGAATTACTGGGATCTTGATAAAATGATAAGGCAAATGATGGAAAAATGGTAAAGTAAAAGATACATGAGTCTCAAGGGGCCTGAGACTCTGCATTTTCAACAAATTCTCAGGTGGTACTGATGCCTGCCATTCCACAGACTGAGGAGTTAGGGTCTGTGCCTTGTGTTGGGAATGCCTGGTTTCAAGTCCACTGCAGGCTGCCTAATTTTGTGGGGTGAGGGAAATCACTTAACCATTGAGTCAAGTTTCTGTTCATTTGTGAGATGGAATAAGATCATTTACCTGCCAGGTGTTTGTTGTCAAAGTCAGATGAGAGGATTTGGCAAGGTTTGTGACATCTAGTGAAGATGAACCTGCAGACCTGTGAACTGACATTGCCAACTGGGCACAGGGCAGGAATGGTCCAAGTGGCCAGGGGCTGGCTATGGAGAGTATGTCTCCCTGGCCAGCAGCCTCTGGTCACTTGATACACATATAGGATCCCAGATCCACCTCAGATGACTGCATACCGCCCCTCCCTCCATATTAATAAGACCCCAGAGATTCACTGCTTGCCACACTGAGCTCAAAGAGAAGGGATGCGGGGCCCTAAGGATTCCAACCTACTTTTACCCAGCTCTCCCTTCTCTTCTCTCCTGAACTCCAAGCTCTTCTGTCAGATTTGGTTAACTCATCGGTCTTTCCCAGAGCCGTGGACCATCCTCAGGACCTTTATCCACACAAGCACTAATCAAGGCAAGGCACTAGCAATGAATCCAAACTGAGAGGTGAGAGTTTTACCATCACTGCAAGAGGTCAAAACACTTTACTAGTAGAGGAAAAAAGGAAGAAATAATATTCACAAATGATCTCAAGAGAGCCTGGTGTCTAGTAAGCACTCAACAAAGGGAGTCATAATTTTAGATTTCTATCTTTGTAAACATTTTCACCAACTAACATTTGAAACAATGAATGTATATTTTGGAGGGCTTTTAAAACACTCACATTTGGAGTCAATTGATAAGGAGAGTAAATTGAATTTTGGAAAAAAAAAAACACCTTAAATGACAAAATGAAAACTTTATTAAGACCATGTCTTCTCCCCCTTGTTTTCTGCAAGGTTGGCTCTTGGAGGTGACTTGGGCTTGTATCTACAAACCCCTGTCACTGGGGGCTTTTCTCTGGCTGAGCCCTGGGAGAAGAAGGGATTCACCTCCCCATAGGTCCACCTCCCCTCCGCCTCCCCTGTGCCTTCCTGGAGAAAAAGGAATGGCTTCATTCTGCAATTGCTGCCTCAAATCTCTTCTGCCACCTCACTCCAGAAATCCTGCTGACAGGAGTAGGGGCCTGGGATGAACTTGGTGGTGGTGGTGGTGTGAAGCCACCAGAAGAATAACTGGGTCCCTGAAGTGTGCCTGACAGAGCACAGAGGGCTCAGAAGACAGCATATGAGGTGAGCTCAGATTCCCTCAGTAGCAGATGCAGGCTACATATGGGTTGGATGAGCAGAGTCTGAGGCCCAGAGATGAGGAGGGTGGCTTAGCACCAGATGACCCCACAGTACTTTTCCAATGTGAGCATGAGACTCGTGGACACAGTGCACTTCTGGCTAGGTTTTCTGGCCCCCATACTGCTCCAGGATGCCCCGGGCTCTGAGAGCCAGCCCTGGCTTCCAATGCCCAGGCTCTGCTTCCAAGCCCTCGGCGCTCCCTAAGCACTCGTTTGGTGATTCAGAGATTCAGACACCAAATAAATCCAACAAGCCCAGGCACCAGTCTGTTGAGGCTTCAAGCTCTTCCTGCTTTAAAACACTTTGTATTTATTACCTCTGGGTTTTGTTTTGTTTTGTTTTGTTCTGTCAAATGCAAAATCTCCATGTTGTGGGAACTAGTGACCGATCCTCCAGACACTTTCTGGTGTTGAGTTAGTATCATGGATCCTAGAAAATTATTAGCATGCAAAAACTAATAACTTCATACAACAAAGCACACTATTATGAGTAATTCCCTGACCAGTTGCTTCTTGGCAGGGCAATCCAAAAGAGAGGGGAGCAAGGGTTGTGAGCCATAATGGGGGAACTGGAGATGAAATCCCATTTAATCCACACCAAACACCACTGAGAGCCATAATATGTGGAATAGAGATAAAATCCCATTTCATCCACACTGGACACCATCTTTCCAAATGAGGACTCTCTTTGACTTCTTTTTGAGCGTATGACTTTTCCTAAATAAAGTTATATTTATAGGACATATTTTAGGGCAAGGAATACCTTTTGGACCATTCCTTAGCTCACTAATGACAGAAAGTGTATGTATACAATCTTCACATGTGTATTCTCTATGTACCACATAGAGCTAGCCACATCAGTGGCTAGATATATTCACTGTTGTTGAAGTAACCAATGGCCAAACAGAACAAGATCTTTCATTTTAAGAATTTCCACAAGTGCTGGCAAAGGCAGACACGTGTATGCAGACCCAGGCACTCGCAGACTTTTTTATTCCCCCTACACCATCCCTCCAGCCTCAGCTCAGGGAGTCTTGCCTGCAAGCTGGGAACACTTCTAGAAATTCTACCCTTTTTATATCACCTCTGCCTTCAAAATCACCCTGGAGAGAGCACAATAGCTCTTTGACTTTCTAATTAGCGAGATCCTCTCCAGAACATTCTAGCACTTAAAAGTAGCTTTCATTCATCATGTTTTCCTTTTAAAGAAATCCTAGCCCTCTACCGTCCACAACTTGAATTATGAGCCCGAGCAGAAGGAGGCAATGGAAATCTTCCCATTTCCTTTTCCTCAACATATAATATTTCTCCCATGCATTTTTGCCAAAAATGACACTTTGGAAGATCTAAGAGGGGATCGAGAGCCAAATATTGCTAAGAAAACCATGAATAACACCACCCATCTTGGCCACACACAAACAGAGGCTGTGCTCTTTGCTCCTTTGCTATTTGATAAAGGAAGATCTAGAAAGATTTGGGGCACGCCATTCTTTGAAAGTGTTACCTTGTTAGTGTCTCAGGGTCATGAGAAGGTCACGGAAATGTAGCTCTTGCTCCTGTGTCTCACCTGAGGCAAAAGACAGGGGCACCTGAGAGGCCCGTTCCCGAGCTCAGTCACATCACTGCCGTGGGCACGCTGACCACCAATCACCTCTCCAGCTCTCTTCCCAGACCATAATCACTTGCATGTCTCCCCAGCTGGGTTTGCAGGTGAGGCAACATCAGCATCCCCTTTGCCATGCCAGCCTCTGTCCCGGGACTGCCTGGACTCCGGGTCTGCTGAGGGCTCCTCTGGGACTCTGGAGCCCATGCATGGTCCCCAGGCCTCTGAAGACTGGTCATCCTGGGCGTCCCTGCACTAGCATAGCACGTAAGTGCTGCAGGAGGAAGACGCTGGGCCTTGCTTTTCATGACTGACAATTGTAAGAGAATAAAATTTAAGTGTACAAAGAAGAATAAAACGAAGTCAAAATCACTTATTATTCTTCTATTCAGAAATAATCATTAATTACCATTTTAGGGCAATATTCCAATCTTATTTTTAACAGTTCAATAACAAACATCTGGTTTCCATATGATCATATGCACATAGCTATTGAGCAGTTGTGATCCTCTCCTAAGGATATCCTTCTTTGGCCTCACTCAATGAATGTTTAGAGTGCAAGTCTTTTGCCTTTTATTGTCCATTGGGTTTACTTGTAGATTTATAGTCACATTCTAATTATTACAAATGAGGGAAACCATGTAACCTATGTTTCTTTTTTTTGCATCTGGCTTACTTCACTTAATACATTTTTTCCAAGTTGTTCCATTTCCTTATGAATGGGGCAATGTCATTCTTTGTGATAAAAGCATAGAATTGCATGGTGTATATATACCACATTTTATTGATCCATTCATCCATCGATGGGCATCTGGGTTGATTCCATATCTAAGCTATGGTAAATAATGCAGTGAACATGGTTGTGCTCTAGTGTGTCCTGGTTTGTGATCATTTGGATAAATGCCCAGAGGTGGGGTTGCTAGGTCATAGGGAAGCTCTATATTTACTCTTTTTGGGGGAATATATATATATATATGTATATATATATTTGGGGAATATATATACATACATACATATACATATATACATGCACACATATATGTACATATATACATATATATGCATGTATATTTTAAACAGAACTTATACTGTCCATATTCCTTTGCTCTTCCTTTACCTTTGCAAAACCAATGGATCTTAATGAATGTCCAAGAAGACTTTCCTCATTTTTGTGGAGTGATATTGACCCCAGTGAGATATTTGGCAAGAAAGGTGAGCAAAGTTGTCTGATGCAGGCCTGGTTGATGTAGAAGCCAGAGCAAATAGGTTCAGCCTGGCTTCTGAGACCAGCAGACCTGCTGTAAACTGCCAGAGCCTTCCACCCATCGGCTCTGTAACCTTCAGAATGTTTCCCAACCCCTGCTACCTAGAGCTTATATCTCTAGCTCCTCTAACTAGATTAATCAGGTACTGTGAGGGGATGGATGGCTGGGGTTGGGGTACATGGTACAAGCAGAGGGAAGATGGAAGGGGTGACTCTGATCAAGATGTATTGTACACATAAACAGACATATTGAATTGAACTCCTGTTATACAACTACTTAAGGATAATAAAAAAATTTAAACATTTATTAGCATCATACCTAGAAAATAGGAAAAAATATGAGGAATGTCAATACCCTTCTCCTTTGAAGCAGCAATGTGGAGCCCAGATGCAGTGGCTTGAATGTCTGTCCCCTCCAAAATTCATGTTGAAATTTAGTTGCCAAGGACTGGGTGTGGTAATGAATGCCTACAATCCCAGCTACTCAAGAGGCACAGGTAGGAGCATCAAGGTCCCAAACCAGTCCAGGCAAAAAATGCAAGATCATATCTCAACAACAAGTAAAATAGCAAAAAGGTTCAGTAGTAGAACACTTGCCCTGCAAGTGTTAGGTCCTGAGTTCAACCCTCAGTATCAGAAAAAAGAAAGAAACAGAGATAGAGGGAGGGAGGAAGGAAGGGAAGAAGGGGAGAGGAGGGGAGAAAAAAGGTGGAAGGGAAAAGAAAAGACAAGAATATAATTTTCAGACACAATTATATAGAGATGATTAGATGAGATTTTACAAGGTGGTTGGCTGGAGGGTGGGCATTCACGAGTGTACAGTGTGTTCATCAAAGGCTTCTGGAAGTGGATTTCTCTCCCTGGATCTTACACTCTTCCTCTGAGAGAGGACACAATGATCCTGTCCTGTTCAGGATGGCATTAGGAACTCTATATTAGAAACAGAGCCTGAGTTCTCCAGACACCCAGCCTGTCCTAGTGTCTAGATCTTGGACTTAGAAGCTCCAGAACAAGGCGAAATTGATTTCTATTATTATAAATTACTGTGTATGCAGCACTTTGGTATAGCAGCCTGAACTGAACTAAGTCAGCATGAGACCTTGTATGTGGGTAAGAATATGAATAACATTGTATCCTTCTTCTGAATGCCAATATGATGCCAGAAGAGACTCTGATCCTCAGGTTTTTCTTCCTAAATAATAAAGGTCAAGAATGTTGTTTTTGGTTACATCAGTATACTTGAGCTACTATAACAAAAGACCACAGACTAGGTAGCTTAAACCATGAAAATCAGATTCTCACAGTTGTAGAGGCTGGAAACAACCAAGATCTGAGTGTCAGCTGATTCTGTTTTTGATGAGACTGTCTTCCTGGATTGTAGACAGTAGCCAAGAAGATAGTTATGTGTTCTCACAGGGTAGAGAGAGGAGGGAGATGGGGAGGGAGGGAAAGAGACAGAGACAGAAATGAGAAGAGATAGCTTTTCGCAACGGGTTTGCCGTCAGAAGGCACATCAACATTGTCGTCATTGGACACGTCGACTCCGGCAAGTCCACCACCACCGGACATCTGATCTACAAATGTGGTGGCATCGACAAGAGAACCATTGAGAAGTTTGAGAAGGAGGCTGCCGAGATGGGAAAGGGCTCCTTCAAGTACGCCTGGGTCTTGGATAAACTGAAGGCTGAGCAGGAACGCAGTATCACCATTGACATCTCCCTGTGGAAATTTGAGACCAGCAAGTATTATGTGACCATCATTGATGCCCCAGGACACAGGGATTTCATCAAGAACATGATTACAGGCACATCTCAGGCTGATTGTGCTATCCTCATTGTTGCTGCTGGCGTCGGTGAATTTGAAGCTGGTATCTCCAAGAATGGGCAGACCCGTGAGCAT
The DNA here is from genome assembly GCF_023159225.1 of Perognathus longimembris pacificus. Classification (NCBI taxonomy): domain Eukaryota; kingdom Metazoa; phylum Chordata; class Mammalia; order Rodentia; family Heteromyidae; genus Perognathus; species Perognathus longimembris. The sequence goes on from NC_063162.1 coordinate 74,093,117, forward strand.
GCCCTTCTGGCTTACACAATGGGTGTGAAACAGCTCATTGTTAGTGTTAACAAAATGGATTCCACGGAGCCACCCTACAGACAGAAGAGATACGAGGAAATCGTTAAGGAAGTCAGCACCTACATTAAGAAGATTGGCTATAATCCTGACACAGTGGCATTTGTGCCAATTTCTGGTTGGAATGGTGACAACATGCTGGAGCCAAGTGCCAATATGCCTTGGTTCAAGGGATGGAAAGTCACATGTAAAGATGGCAGTGCCAGTGGAACCACCTTGCTCAAGGCTTTGGACTGCATCCTGCCACCAACCCGTCCCACTGACGCCTGTCCCTTCAGGATGTCTACAAAATTGGTGGTATTGGTACCGTCCCTGTGGGCCGAGTGGAAACTGGTGTTCTCAAGCCTGGCATGGTGGTTACCTTTGCTCCTGTCAATGTCACCACTGAAGTGAAGTCTGTTGAAATGCATCACGAAGCTTTGAGTGAAGCTCTTCCTGGGGACAATGTGGGATTCAATGTCAAGAACGTGTCAGTCAGGGCTGGGGATATGGCCTAGTGGCAAGAGTGCCTGCCTCATATACATGAGGCCCTGGGTTCGATTCCCCAGCACCACGTATACAGAAAATGGCCAGAAGTGGCGCTGTGGCTCAAGTGGCAGAGTGCTAGCCTTGAGCAAAAAGAAGCCAGGGACAGTGCTCAGGCCCAGAGTCCAAGCCCCAGGACTGGCCAAAAAAAGAAAAAAAAGAACATGTCAGTCAAAGATGTTTGCCGAGGCAATGTGGCTGGGGATAGCAAGAACGATCCACCCGTGGAAGCAGCTGGCTTCACAGCTCAGGTGATCATCCTGAACCATCCAGGCCAAATTAGTGCTGGCTATGCCCCTGTGCTGGATTGTCACACTGCTCACATTGCCTGCAAGTTTGCTGAGCTGAAAGAGAAGATTGATCGCCGTTCTGGTAAGAAGCTGGAAGATGGCCCTAAATTCCTGAAGTCTGGTGATGCTGCTATCGTTGATATGTTTCTAGGCAAGCCCATATGTGTGGAGAGCTTCTCTGACTATCTTCCTCTGGGTCATTTTGCTGTTCGTGACATGCGGCAGACAGTTGCTGTGAGTGTCATCAAAGCCGTGGACAAGAAGGCTGTTGGAGCTGACAAGGTCACCAAGTCTGCCCAGAAAGCTCAGAAGGCTAAATGAATATTACCCCCAACACCTGCAACTTCAGTCTTAACCAGTGGTGGAAGAACGGTCTCAGAACTGTTTATCTCAATTGGCCATTTAAGTTTAATAGTAAAAGACTGGTTAATGATAACAATGCATCGTAAAACCTTCAGAAGGAAAGGAAAATGTTTTGTGGACCATTTTTTTGTGTGGTAGTTTTAAGTTATTAGTTTTTAAAAATCAGTACTTTTTGATGGAAACAACATGACCAAAAATCTGTCACAGAATTTTGAGACCCATTAAAACAGTTTAATGAGAAAAAAAAAAAGAAATGAGAAGAGATAGAGAGAAAGAGACAAGAGAGGGAGAGAGACAGAGTGAGATAGACAGAGAGGGAGAGAGGGAGAGAAAGAGAGAGAGAGAGAGACTAAGAGTCAAGAGAGACAGAGGGAGAGAGACAGAAGACTGGTTTCTCCTTCTTCATCTCTTATTATGAGGACACTAATATGTGGGATCAGGGTTTTACATCTGATTGTAATTAACTACTTACAGGCCCTCTCTCTAAACAGAGCCACCCTGATGGACAGAACTTTAACATTTGCATTTGGGCAGTTAGGGGACCTGATTCAACCAGACTATTGACCAGTAAAGTTAACATGGCAGCACTGGAACAATAGAGTCCACCCTGCGGACAAAGTAAGATGACCCTTTTAGCCTTGTGTGGCGTTGGGCACCCACCTGAGGGGAGAGGCCCCATTTCCAAACTTGTCTTCTCACTTCTCTCCCCACCAGCAGTGAGTGTGGATTTCTTCCCGAGTGTCCCTGTGACTGGTAACCGAACAGGAATTCCTTCAGCTCCCTGGGGAGGGTGACACATCCTGACTCATCCTTTGACCCTTCTCACCCTGCTGCCTGAACACTGCCCTTTGTCCTCAGTCTGGCCTGTCTGGAACTCAAATCTCTAATGGGGTGGATGTGTCATACTCACAGAGTGTGGGCATCCACACATGGGTTCTGAAATCCCACCTGCCATTTCTGAAGAATGCACGGTGTTTGATCGTCCTGAGAGAACCCCAGGATTCTCAGCAGCATGCGTTTGGCAGATGGAGGAGCTTCTTCGCTCATTCCTCACTCCATCCCGGGTTCATTGATTCCTGTTTCTGCAGAGCTTCATGTTGTGCTCTGAGGAATTTTTAAAGTCATCAATTACAAGAAAACAAGCAAAGAAACAAGCAATTGCCAATTGAATATGAGCTACCATAAAGTGGGGGAGCATTTTAGGTTGGAAGATGATAATGATGAAGGAGATGGTTGTTTTTCTGCTGAAGGAGCCTGGACACCCTTTGATTGATGTGTGCTAAAATACTACAGTGTCTTCACTTTTCTGATATCCCCCTAGATATTAAAAAATAATAACAAGGTCACCAAGATGGTGCCAGCATATAGATTACACTCTTGGGAATCTTTAATTCTGTTCCTCCCTTTGCCCTGTCTCAGAGCTGGCATTGCTCTCCTTATATGTCCTCCTCATGCCCCCAGCCTCTTTTATCCACTGCTAACCCCTCAGGGTCAATGGGTGGTGGATGAGTAGCTGTGGTCATCATGAAAGGAACTGTCGGGTCTCTAGGGAGACCACAATTCCTGTCTCCATGTGACGCCCCCCCCACCCCCGAATCCCTGCCTCACCCTGGTACAAAGGGACTCATATAGAGTCATTTCTCTGTGTCCACCCTTGCAGTTGCCACAGGTTTTCAAGTTCCTCCAGGCCGGGAAGGGTCATCTTTCAGCTCCATAGTCTCTGGACACGGCCCAGCACCTGGACCTGAGCAGGGCTAACGTAATTTCTTCTTGTATCTATTGTGTGGAATGAAAACGTCCTTCACCTAATTCTTCCTGTTGTTTTCCTTTCTGATCTGAGAGAGAATCAAAAGCTGGGCACTGGAGATTTATCTAACACCATTGCAACTACACAGGCTGTATTTTACTCACAGAAATGGAGTCACCCAAGGTGACAGAGTTGAGAGAAGGAGGCAGCCAATTGCCATGAGAACAGCAAAGGTGGCCTATGTGGACCAGCTCACAGTGCGTGGGCACCGGTCATTGTATCCACTTCAGGATCTTGGCACTCCAGACTTATTGTTTCAGTATTTACTTAAAGAGGCTCTATTCAGGCATTATTCAGCAGCAAGAGAAAGAAATTTTTTAAAATCAAGAAATTGACTGCAAGGAGAAAGTCGATGAAAATATAGAAGGCTCTGGAATGTGGAATTCTCTTTAAACAACACTCCCACTGACTCATCCCTTCAAACAGATTCAACTCTTCACTTTCTTCATCAATCCACAGGCCTGATGCAATCCAGGAGGGTGCAGAACTGCTGTTTGAAGAGATAGATGAGAGAAAAAGAATGAACCTCTCCACCTGAGTTTTCCTTTTCCCCAATATAAAACCTAAAACATCAATACCATAGAAACTCTGCCCTTCCTAATCAAGGGAGAAGACAAATTTGGGCAAGGAGATAGGAATACTTTGCAGAATCAAAGGGCTATTGAAGGCCCAGGTGGGCAATCAAAGGAAGCAAAGGGACACTGAGGGCAGGCAGGACCACATATGATACTCTCTGCAGGAGCAGCAATGGTCCTCACTTCGTAGTGCTCCCTCTTGTTATATTTGTGGTGAGCTGAGTTTCATTCTGCCCCCTCCTCCTGACTGACTTAGTCATGGGCCTGGCCCTATGCTCATAGGCCTGACCTGAATGAGCAGCTGAGAGGAAGGCTCTAGGCATCTAGTAATGTAAACATGTAAGACCTGCTCTCATGCCAGGTGCTGATACCTCACGGCTGTCATCCTAACTACTCAGGAGGCTGAAATCCGATGAGGCACAGTTCAGAGCCAGCCCAGGCAGGAAATTCTGTGAGACTCTTATCTCCTATTAACCATCAGAGAATCAGTGGCATTGTGGTTCAAAGTTGTAGAGCTCTAGCCTTGAGCAAAAGAACTCAGGGACAACACCCAGGCCCCAAGTTCAAGTAACACAACCAACAAAATACAAAGTAATGATAATAAAAATAAAGAACTGCACTCAGGTTGACCAGTGCACAAGAGAGGATTTCTCCCAAAGGAAGAGGAAGAGTTTAGAAAACCAAGAGAGAAGAAATGTTCATCAAAACTTTTCAGGAGCCAGGCGTGTTGGCTCCTACAAAAAAAAAAAAAAAAAAAAAAAAAGAAGCGCTTTTCAGAAGCACTGAGTTGTCCCTCTACATTCAGAAGCTGGCTTGACTCAGCACAGTTCATTACTGTTTGCATATTTTGTTTTGTGTGCGCTCAGGGCCTTAGGCTTATGAGGCAAGCATTCTACCACTGGAGCCCCTAGCCCAGTCCAACAATCTTTCAAGAATAGGTTTTGAAACTTTTCTCATCTTCATTTTGAGGAATCTCTTTCAAAATACTTCCTACCATGCAGGAAATTAATCAAGAGCATGGTCCTCTCAGGCATGCACATCCCTTCCAAGTTGACATTTTTTAAAAACCAAGTTGAATTTTCATATTTTTATTATCAAAAACATGTCACAAGTCAAACCTTACAACTGCTCCATTGCCTCCTCTTCCTTCCCCTCTGGTTTCTTAGATGTGAAAAAGAGAAAACATGTGATATAGCAATGCTTCAAGAGAAAAAATGTCTCTGGCAATAATGCAACAACAACAGGAAAAAATCTCCCTTGGAGATGAGAAGTAGGAAGGAGAGCTACAGGAGAAGAAAAGGGACAACTGTTGAAACAAAATGGAAAAATGATTCAACTATCATTTATTGGGTACCTGCCAGGTACCAGGCGGTGTACATGCTCCTCCATGCATTTTGATGCACAAATAACAGATTTCAGTTACTGAATAAATGATGACTGAAGAACGGGATGTCAAGCAGGACAGAGAGGGTGGTATGTGATGTTGCTGACCCATGGGGCCTGCTGTCCATGCCCCCGTCCTCATCTGGAGAACACCGTGGCCCTCAGCTTCCTTGGCCACCACTCTGCTCCCTCTTGGAGCTTGGAGACATTGACTAGAAGCCTGATGGACCTCATCGTTGATCCCAGAATCCACCACAGAGCCAACTCTCCCATCTTACCTTTGTGTCATCACCTCCCGAGAGACAGCCACACAGCAGGAATGTGTGTGTGTGCATGTGTGTGTGTGCATACCATCCATACGCACATGCATGTGTACTTCCTCCTAACAAAATCCAAGGGGTAACATCTTGCCTCTGTGCTCACCCTGCCACCAACCACAGCAGATTATGTTGGTTTATGGAGTACGGGGAGTGAAGTGAACTCAGACCCCAGCCTCCCATGCAGTCGGTACCCAGTCCAAGCTTCCTGACTCCATCAGTCCATTTTCTGTTGCTATTACACAGTGCTTGAGTGAGAGCATTTTGTATAGAAAAAGGGTATATTTAACTCACACTTTTAGAAAGTCCAAGATTAGAGAGCCCACCTTGGCTATTAGCACATCATGGCTATGGTGGGAACGCACAGGAGAAGGCAAGACCACACAGAAGACAGGAAGACAGAGGCTTGTCTGGCTGGCTTGGGTACTGATTTTATGCCTTTTTAAAGATTAGCATACATTACTTGTGACATTTCTATACCTACATACAATGTACCCCATCACCCTCACCCCTTCTGTCACTCTTTCTTATCCTCTTCCTCCTGGTCAAAACAATCTCAACAAGCTTCAAGGTTCTATTTCCATATATGTAGATATATTTTTATTATATTCACCCTTTGCCCTTCCCCTTTCACTGGTGCCCTCCCCACAACAGAGCCTGTTTCACTTTCCTGTCTTTCATTTCTTTCAGTGTGCATTAATTGTACTAAGGCATTTCAATGTGCATATATTACATTAGAATCCATTAGCAACACCTCACTCTCTGAGCATCCAGCCTTTTTGTCTTGATCTCGGACAGTTTTTAACCTAGTGGTATTTATTCCATTTTCATAATCTACCTAAGCCAGCCTGATTATCATGGCAGAGCTTGTATGTGGGTTCTAGGCTCTGGTGAGGACACATGTAATGAGGGCAGAGCAGGTGCGGGTGTGACCACAGTGAGCTTTACATGATGAGAGAGCAGAGATGCTGTCCCAGTGGACAGAGGCGGGGAGGGGAAAGACGTGGGGGGGGGGCAGTGCATCAATCAGTAAAGGCAGTTCAGAATCCCAGGGCTCTTATTTGAGTTCCTGTGTGAATGGAGAAGGTTCTGTTGGCAGCCTGGGGCCAAAGAGGCCATGGGCCTGTTTCAATGAAAGACAGGGTCCTTTATGCACAAGACTTAGTCACATAAATTGAAGTCCATGGCAGATGGACCCTCAGCATGTGGAGCCAACCTCTCAGGACACAAGAAGGCACAGGTAGTAGGCATGCTTCCTGTGGACGGCTTTCCTCTAATCAGTCTCTCAGCAAAGGCTTGAGGGCATCACCCAGATAACCTGAGTGGGAAAATGCAAAGCCAAGTTCAAAGACAAATCCATTTGCAGGCCTTCAAGGTGGACAACAGCCTATAAACATGGGGGTGGGCAGGGGTGGAGAGGTGGAGGGCTGCCATGGCTGCTCCCGAGGGCAGAGAGAAGTCAGGGCACACAGCAGACCAGGGAAACGGAAAGTTCTGGGAGAGGAAATGCCAAGAGCAGGAATCAAGGCCCTCTGCCTGCCTCATGGCTCAGGCTGAGCTCATGGGGTCAGGATAGTTGTTCCCACTTGGCTGCCCTTGCCCAGCAAGACTTTAAAGGCAATCCTGCCAGATACCTGTGCCTCAATAGCCCAGTGGCACGGACCATCGCATTTCAGTAACACAACCCATATGGCAACCAGACCGTCAGTGTCTCTCAATTTGAACTCTCCTGAGGTTATTGGCAGAAAACCAAAACAAAAATGAGTCTTTTGGCTTGTTAACAGCCCTTGACACGTTTCCCAGATTTGTAGGGTCAATCCATCTAAAATCTGAGCACCCAAGATCTGGGTCATTGAATGTGAAGAAGACTGGATATAAGACGACTCACAGACCAACCAAACCAACTAGCAACACTACCATCTTCAACTGCATACTCCAAGTGTCTTCTGGGACCTTCTAAATAGAAAGGCTTCTCCATTTCCATGCCTTGGCTGCCAGGTAGCAATGTGGAAGCAGGGAGAGGCTGTCAGTTTGCCAAGCAACACACACAGCCCAACTCCCCTCCAACTATTTCTTCGGTGGTGGTGGTGGTGGTGGTGGTGGTGGTGGTGGTGTCCTGGAGTCTGAACTGAGGGCTTTGCCTTTGCTAGGTAGGTGCTCTGCTACTTGGACCACACTCCTGACTGCCAAACCTGACAGTTAAAGCCATGCCCTGTCACTTGAGCCACACCATCAGCCCCTCAGGCTCATTTTCTTTTTTAAATTTAGTTTTCTTTAATTAACCAATCATGCTCTATTTTTTATTTATTATCTACAAACAGTTGTACCAGGGGCTTTTGATTTAACACATTGAAGTACACCAGCCATCCCTTCCACCATTCTCCCTCAACCTCCCCCACCAGTCACATGCAGTTTCCAACTTCTTAACATGATTATTCCTCCTGAAGACTGTGGAAACTCTTGACAAATTTTGATTTTGCTCTAAATGTCACCCTGTTTTATTTGAAGGGTCACACTTTCTTATCCTGTATGATCGTTTATATATAATAAAAGGAAAGGTTGTGGCTACAGAGGGAACATCACAACCCCTCCAGCTAGCAGGGAAAATGACAAGGGGTTGCTGAGAGAGAGAAACAAAACAAAACACAGATCCAGATTAAATCAGTGGGGCCCTCGCCTACCAGTGCATGCTTGGACTAGACCAGAGGGCTTTCCCTTATTTCAACCTAAGTGGCTCGAGAAGTGGGCTTTGCCGCCTTCTGTCTAAGAGCCCCTCTCTATGTAGCTTCTAGGTGTTTGTGTGCTTGTAGATATGAAGTTCTCCCTGCATCATCACATCTTCTCTCTGCCTGTGCCTCTGTGTCCTGGCTTCCCTTTTTTGTAAGAAGTCCAGCTATAGAGGGTTAGGGTCCACTTTAAAGGCCCCACTCCAACACAACCACCTCTGAAGAAACCCCATCTCTAAGTGGAGTCCCATTCTGAGGCACAAAGGCTTAAGCCTCTTATGAGGCCAACGTATATACTGTGTGGTGGGCATAGCCCAACATGTAGCACCAGTGTGTTCCCAGTGTCCAGCTTGGTGTTGCACTGAGTAGGGCTCAATGTGTGTCTATGTGGTAAATGAAGGCAGGGAGAGACCAGTGAATCTGGTTCTCCTAGACACCACTGTTACCAATAGGACACAGAATCCCAGAGCATGCCAGTCTGTGCTTTGCTGTTTCCTCCTGGTGGTGACTTTAAAAAAAAAAAAAAAAAAAAAAACTTGCTATGATGCACCCTAGATCACACCTCCATCATCAGATGTCACATGATGACACATCTAGAGTGGTAGAGAAGTTTCTTGCAGGAAGTAAATTCACAGCTAACAAGGAAGTGCCAGCTGCTGCCAGGCCTGGGTTTGAGTCCCCAGATCTCAGGAACATGAATATGTCTAGTTATGGTGATATGTATAGTTATGGTGATATAACATATCACCATAAACCCAGTGTCTCAACACAATGTACATTTGTCCTCTCATGATTTCTGTGGACTGAGAATCCAGACCTAGCCTGGTGGGTCCTTGCTCTGTTTTGTGGCATCTCACATGGCTGCAATTAGCTCGAGAAACACAGCTGAAGTCTCATCTGAACATGCCTTGGGAACAGTCTGCTTCCCAGCTTACATCCATGATTTTTAGCCAGACTGAGTTCTTCTGGGCTGATGGGCAGAGCACCTGTTCCTACATGCCACGGGGCTGATGTTTTCTTGCAGTCCCCTCGAGACATGGCAACGTACTTATCAAAACCTGCAGTGGAGATTGCTATGGAGAAGTTAACAGTTTCCGGGAATATAACCACAGGTTTGCTATCCTGTCATCTGCACCACATTCTACCGCTTAGATGCCAGTCACCAGGCAAGCCTGGTGTAGCTTGTGACAGCACACAGCCTTTATTGGGGTTCTGTTTGAGAAAGATTGTAAATTTCCTGCAGTCCCTATACTGGCTCACAGAGTCATGACTCAGGGTTGTGCTACTGGCTTTCATGGAAGACTCTAAGTACAGCGTTATAGGAGCTTTGGCTGTGGGAGACAGCAAAGGGGCCTGTCTGCCTTGTCAGCCAGCGTCCACCACACAAAACCACATGCTCATGTCTGTAGGTGGAATGCTGGAACTTCATTTCCCCAGAGGAGGAAGCATGTAAGACCTCACATACCACTGCACAGCATCCCTTCTCGGCTCTGGGCACTAAGAACCATTGTCCAATGCCCAGTCGCCCTCAGATGATCAGGTAAATGCCTGTACCCAACACATCTGGGCTCTGGTTTTTCCCTTTTACTTCTGATAATGTAGTAAAGCTTATTTATTTTTCCCTTAGTTCTGATTTTAAATACATGTATTCATTTTATCATATATATTTCTTATAAGCTATCTTAGCTTTTATAGATAAAATAAGGCCAACTTAAGTTAAATGTTTCTTTTGTTTATACCCTTTAGTGAACTGCTTCAGTTTCCCAAATTTTTCAAAAATTTAAGAGTACTTTGTGCTATTGAAAATATGGTGAACAGAGAAAATAAAGAATAACTTCCAAACAAAGGATATTGGTGATCACGTGTGTCTCATCTTTGTCCTATACATTAGAGTATACTAAAATTATTTTATTAATTCTCATTTTATCTTTTACTTCTCCCATTTTATATTATATTGGGAAAACATTCTTCCCATACTCCTAGTCTTCAGAAATATGTTGGCAGAATCTGTATCAGAATGCATTCATTTGCCTCTCATATTGGGGACTTAATTTTAATTTTTAGAGTAACACAATGAAATTAGGAGCAGTGGTACATACCTGTAATCCTAGTTACTCAGGAGGCAGAGATCAGAAAGATTAGAGTTCAAGGCCTGCTCAGGCAAAAGAGCTCACAATACCTCATCTCAACGAAGAAAGGTTGGGCATGCATGTCAAACGAGCTATGTGGAAAGCTGGCTTGGGCAAGACATGAGACCCTGTCTCAAAAATAGCCAAAGCAGAAAGGGCTGGGCTTGATTCAAGTGGTAGAGCATCTGACTAGAAGCACAAGGCTGTGGTTTCAAACCCCAGTAACCCCCCTCCGAAAAAAATAATGCATTATTACATAATTACATGTGCTTATATGTATGTATATACACTTCTGTTGACATCATTGATCATATCCTTAAGGAAAGTTATTAAATGAGGCACTATTCTATTTACAGCCCACAAATATTTTTATCCATAAACATTTTCACTCACATTAGTAATGTGGGCCTAAGCCCATTTCTCAGCCCCTTGCCAATTCTGGGAACTATAGAGAACTATCTTCTTAGAGGATGTCAAACTGATAATGTCCCAAGCTAATTAAAGGGGGGGGGGGAAGAAGTGCCCATTCATGCTTCAACTTTTAATTAAAACACCTGATTGAGTAAATATGAATCAACCACCTACCTGAGCAATGACCTCTGCTCCCAGTCCCTCCCTTCAAGCACTGTCAGCAGCATGAATGCTTTTGGCTCAGGTAGACGGTAAGACTTGGCTCACAGTTGCAAATATATCCAAGGATAGGAAACCCATGGATACACCTTACGATGCAATATCCTCTTTGTCATCAGCTGTTATAAACAGGACCTGGGGGTGGGACATGTGGAAAGTTCCCCCAGAGTGGCAATGTGGAAATGAATTCTACTGCCTAGGTCACCTGTCAGCTTTATTCTTCTCTACTGTGGAAAAGAATGGCAATCACCATGGAAATCAACATAGCCCTCACCAGCAGAACAGGAGAAGGGAAGACTCTGAAAGCAAATCTCCTCTGTGAGTCCATGTCCCCTTCAGTGGGTGGCATGACATTGCTGAGCTCCCAGCTTTAAGCTAGGCTGGGAAGGGCATGTCTTGGTTGAACTAGCTACAGAAATCAGATATTCTCCCTCGACTATAGGGCAGTCTAACGACTCATCAGGGAATCTGAGGTCAGCTCCAACACCAACAGTTCATGGCCAGGAGAAGAGGGAGAGGGGAGCAGTTGTGCTTAGGCTGGCTGTCACTGCCTCCTTCTCACAGACCTGTGAAGCATCCATTTTCTTCCATTGTAAGTCTCACAATTTGGTTTCTCTAGCAGCTCTAATAAGCACACAGGAGGGCAGGTCAGATTCCTGAACACTGGGGTGTATTTGAGGAGGACACTCCCCCCCCCCACCTCCAGCAAACGGGTAATAAAAGCATTTTGGTAGACATGGGGTTCATTTCCAGTGCATTGTCTCTGAGCCCCCAGGAACTGGCTCCCCCAGTGAGATCTCCCCTTTTACCTCACTATATGTGTGAACACACCCACCCACAAGCACACACATGTGTGCACACATGTACGTACACATGAACACACGAATACATATAGGAAGGGCCCATGTGGCAGCTCCATTTTCTACACCCTCCATGTAGTAGGCACTAATTATTTAGTTTACATGACACCCATTGCGTGGTCCATTCCTATTGCTCCTCCTTTTTGGCCTTGTTTTAAGGGAAGTATGTGGGAATGCCACAGATGCTAAGCCATTCCTTTGATTTGGGATTTATACCCTTCAATAACTACCCACGAGAGAAACAAACGCTTAATATGTAACAGAGCATCACAGCCATGGGCCAAGCCAAATTAGCTCCTTTTAAAAATTTTTGCAAGAGGCATTTTTATTTTCTTTAGATTCTAGAGATAGATTAGGAAAATAAATATCTCCATCCTTTTACCGAGCAGAACAGAATAATACACTTTGGCACAATTTGGGTTCAGAAAAAGGTTAAAAAAAAAACCCAAAGCAAACAAACATATAACCGTATATATTTTTCTGCATCTGGCCTTATTTCCAGAAAGATTTATCACGGAGCAGAAGGAAGGTTACAATGACCATCATTTCAAATCCCTGGAGCCCAATAAAGCCTAAGGCCTGCCATGAGCTGGGGCCCTACGGCCTTGTCTCAACCACCTCAGGACCTCACTGGGGCTGCTCTATCTCCTGGACCACACCTCCAGAGATTTGGTGCTTTGGTTATTTTGGATACGGTCTCACTTTATGCCTAACCAATGGTGGAGATTGAGTCTTGAGCATGTCTGTTTTTAGGATTACAGGCTTGAGCCACCCCGTCCCACCCAAGTCACAATTGTGTGGATGCAAGAGAATTTTGTGTTTGCCCTGGGATTCACTGTGGTGCAAATAAACTCCTCTCCTCTAACCACCCACAAAACAGAGCGAGGCTGTGGGTCAAGAACCGCAGAAAGGTCACCCTGAGCCTGGCTGGCCTGGCTGGCCTGGCTGGTAGGTGTTACTACAGTCATTAATCCAGGCACTCTGAGGATGGAGGTGGTCACCTCCTGCCAAGAAACACACAACAAAACTCCAAACCAAACTGAGGCCTGCCATGTCTGCCAGCCTCCTCGCACAGGCAGAGCTGGGCCCTGAAGACAAAATCCAGAGTGGGCCCTGAGAGCTGACAGCACTCCCCCACCTCCAACCCCTGCTGGGATGGCAACACAGAGCCTCTGGTGCTCACAGCAGGCCTCTAACTTCATCATTCAAAGTGGCTTCTGACAAGGGGATTAGCATGATTTAACACAAATGCTCAGGCCTCAACCACAAGCCCATCCAGTGCCATTTAGCCTTTTTGGCTATGATAAATCTGATTTCACCATGCCTTCTCTGTCCTTATTTCATTTCTCTCCCAAGATGCTTTGTACTCCAGCCAGAAGATGCAAATGCTCTGCCCATCCAAGGTAAAACACATGCCCTGGGAATCGAAAGGCATCAGGGACAAACAGATACTTCTCTGCTGGACCACAGTGAGCACCATCTTGGCCATGAGCTAAAAGCATTTGACTCTTGTTCAAGAGCCTCCTTCCTTCCTTCCTTCCTTTTTCCTTCCTTCCTTTTTCCTTCCTTCCTTCCTTCCTTCCTTCCTTCCTTCCTTCCTTCCTTCCTTCCTTCCTTCCTTCCTTTTGTTGTTGTTGTTGATTGAGGGGCTTAAACTCAGGGCCTGGGCGCAATCCCGGAGCTCTTCTGTTCAAGGCTAGCACTCTACCACTTTGAGCCACAGCACCACTTTCAGTTTTCTGGTGGTTAATTGGAGATAACAGTTTCACAGATTGTCAGATCTCAGCCTCCTGAGTAGGTAGGGTTACCTGTGTGAGCCACCAGCACCTGGAAAGAGCCAACTTCTGGCCAGAATGAGCTACTATAACCCATCACCCAAGGGAAAACCAACTGTGGATTGTTTGTAAGTTGCTCTCTGGTTTTTATGACTCAGGTTTTTAATTCTAAATTCCATCTGCTTCATTTCCTCTTTCTCTTAGTTGGTGGGTTAGCCTAGGCTTACAAAGAATGAGGAGGATCTTCCCAGGATCAGCAAGCTTTTTGTTTGCAAAGGGATAGACAGTAAGTACCTTGTGCTAGCTGGCAGTTCTATGTGGCATTCCCCTCCGCCATCCCTTTCCTAAAGCTGCAGAAAATAAGAGGTACATGTTGCTCTCTCCCATGTTCCATCCTGTAGATGACACAGTTGGGGCCAGGGACGAAAGGAGATGACATTCCCTACCAAAAGCAGAGATGGAAACCAGAAATACTATCTGCATTGAGGAAGAAGAAGCAGATAATAAAGCCTCCATCTTCACAGGCTTGTATCTGTCTATAATTCCAGCCCATCAAATTGTGCCAAGTTATGTGTTGTTCAACTTGGACTTCCCTGAGAACATGCAGCTCATTTTTCATGTTCGCTATTCCATATTTGTAAAGTTTTGGTAGTACAGCTAAGAGTTACTGGCAGAGAAAGGGAAAGGAACACTGGTCGTTTTTTTTTTTCTTCTGCTTTTTGAGAAGTCAGAAACTATTGCCATTTTTTCACATTGAGTTTGACTGGAGGTTAAATTTATTGGAGTCCTTGAGTGACATTTACACATGTGGACGCAGGGGTCAACTTACTCCGGGCCCAGAAACACTTAACGCTTAATAACAAGAGTTAAGATAAACATCATGCATTGCCTTTCTGAGTTTGGCATCTACTCTAAGAGAGGGCGTCATAGCTGACCTTCATTTTCACCCCCACAGCGTTTTGCATTAACCCAGAGAAAAACAATGGGAAGATATTTTTCCTTGGATGTGTCATATTGCAAACAGGATTTCGTTCCAGTCCCTTCTCCCACCCCCTGAACACTCAGGCAGGAAGACACCTGCTGTGGCTGACCTTGGTCAAGTTCCTCCATCTTCTGAGCCTCAGTTTCTTTGTGGGAATCTGGAGCTAAGGAGAGTTCCTTCTGCACGGTCTCCTCAGTACCTGTAGTGCACTTCCTCTGGGTTAGACATCAGCAGGTACTGGGCTCCCAGTGACTATGCCTGCTTACTCTTCTCTGTAAAACCTCCCCTCTCTCTTTGGGAGGAGACCTCCTTACCTCACCCTTGCCACCTGTCATATCCCACCTGCCACTCTGCCCTGCAGGCTCCAATCAACCCAGTACTGGCAAACCTTTAGAGGCTCGAGGTACCAACAGGAACCCAAATGCCCAACACGTGGCCACTCAGTGCCCCATTGCATCGGGCGCCCCATCTTCCTTTCCAGATGACACGGTTTGGATCCCACCTGCTCCCCTAAGGCTACATGCTTAAGGTTTTTTGTGTGTTTTTTTTTTTTTTTTGGCTAGTCCTGGGCTTGGACTCAGGGCCTGAGCACTGTCCCTGGCTTCTTCCTGCTCAAGGCTAGCACTCTGCCACTTGAGCCACAGCGCCACTTTTGGCCATTTTCTGTATATGTGGTGCTGGGGAATCGAACCCAGGGCCTCATGTATATGAGGCAGGCACTCTTGCCACTAGGCCATATCCCCAGCCCCATGCTTAAGGTTTGATCTCCAGCCTGCTGTGCTATTGGGTGGTGGGCCAGGTGAGTGCAAGGTAGGTCACTTGGGTGTGGCCTGGAAGGAGATATTGGGATCTGGACTTTCTCTCCTTCCCTCCTCTTCTCCTCCCTCTTCCCTCCCTCCCTCTGTTTCTATCTCTCTATATCTCTCCTTTTTCCTCTTTCCCGTTTCCTCTCTCTCTTCCTCTCCCTCTCTCCCTCCTCTCTCTTTCCTTCCTCTCTCTTTCCTTCCTCTCTCTTTCTCTCTCTCCCTCTTCCTCAGCCACCATGAGGTGACCAGGGCTCTGTCATGTATTTCTACTAGCATTACAGCCTCAAGAGATGCCAGGAGTGGCAAGACCAAGTGACCAGGAGCAAACACCTCTCAATGACAAGTCAAAATCAACTTTTCTTTCTTACATGCTGATTCACTCCAGCATTTTGCCACAGCAATGGAAAGGCAACTTGTATACCAACCTTGCCTTGAATTTCAAATATGTTTTATTTTTGTTTGTTTTTATGCCAGTCCCTGGGCTTAAATTTAGGGCCTGAGCTCTATCACTTAGCATTTTCGCTCATGGCCAGTGCTCTGCCACATGAGCCAAGCCTTACTTCCAGGTTTTGGGTGTTGTTTTTTTGTAGTTAATTGGAGATAAACATCTCATAGACTCTCCTGCCCAGACCAGCTTTGAGCCGTGATCCTCAGATCTCCGACTCCTGAATAGCCAGAATTACCATGTAAACCACTGACACCCAGCCAGAGGTTGTGTTCTATGGCCTTAGCTAAACCTAAGAGGTCTTTGTAACTCACCAGGTAACTTAAGAAAAAAAGATTAAATGTATTTCTTAGCCAATTATGGGAAGTTCTCCCTGTTGATTTTCCAGATTATCTAAACCTCAGGGAGAACAGAGAGGAACAGATTGGCTGGATTTTGTGGGTGTGTTAACTCAATGAGGGCTGACTTTCCAGGTTTGCTGTTGATCACACTGTTTGCTTTTGAATGAGACTGAGAACAATACATGCTAACATTCTTATTGAATAAAGTGTGTGTTCCAGACCTGCGGGAGGGGCCAGCAGGGACCCAGGAGCACCAGGGTCCTTGCCAACACCACATGGGACACAGCAAGTCAGTCATGTGACTTCACACACACACACACACACACCCTTCTGAGCCCGACCTCCTGCAGCTGACAGGATTCAAGATCCTCCTGTCCCGTAAAGATAGATTGTGAGAGCCAACATCTGCAAACCAGAGCACAGGTGGCCTTGGACTGTGTGCTAGAGTCTACACAGACCCTGAACTAGGTCCAGATTGTGAGCTGACCATGAGCTGATCTCATCTGTCTACATTATAGCATTCTTAGCCCCTTCCCCAACGATGCCATTGGCTATGCTCCCTGGCTGGCATAACCCAAAGCCACGAGGGACTCCCTGCTATTTTCTGTAACTGCACACCCGGTCCCACCATGGGGCCTTTGCTCTTTCTCAAGAACACTCTTCTCCAGCTATTCACATGGCTTGCTCTTCGTTCTTCCAGCTGTTTTCCCCTATGTCTGCTTGCCAGAGAATACTTCCCAGCCACCCCGGGTCATGTCACCCCATCTCATCCTGTCCCTGTCACCCTGACCTTTTTACCCTGCCTTGCTGTCCTGGCACTCAGCACCCTGCTACATCATAGATTCAGTTATGTCAAGTCGATTGCTTTGTCCCCTCATTGACAGCTAAGTTTCCTGGCAGCCAAGTTGTTGATGGTTGTTGTTGTTTTAAAATTGTTGTGCCTTGTGCTTGGTCTTCAGTAAGTGTTTAATAATTACCTGCTGAGAGGATAAAAGGCGATTATTCCTCCTACTTCAGGAAGCTGGACTGCCCTGCTTTATAAACTACCTGGCTTTGCATTTGTTTTGTAAATGAGGAAACTCTGTCTGCTCCTGGAAATAACTTTCTAAGAGCCCAGAGAGAATACATCCAACATGGGAGGCAAGACTGGGGCGGGGGGGGGGGGGGGGGAGAGGGGGTGGAGAGGGGGTCCAGGCAAGGAAAGAAGAGAAAAAGAAACACAAAGAATGAATAGAAGAGAAACAGAAGGCAAAAACAGAGAAGAAAAGAAAGAACACATACCAATCTGAATGGCTGAAGAAGAAATTGACCCTCAAGTGAGTCTTAAATCTGGGTATGCTGACTCTGAGCATGGCTGAGCCCGTTTCTGGAATCCCATCTTTCACAAGCAGACAAACTAAATGGGCCCTGAGTGGCGGGGCTCACTCATCACTGGGGCCAGTGGGGGCTGTCATAGAAGGACAGCGACTGTTGGGGTTCGAATCCCCCACCGCAGGCAGTGCTGCAGCCGTCCTGGATGGAGAGAAGTGGCAGGAACACACCACTACTGAAAGGAGCGCCCTGCATCGCAGCGAATCTCCATCGTGTCCCTGTGGCCACTTTGCAGATGGGAAAACTGGTGAGGAGTCACGTGGGCAGCTCTGAGCCTTCAAATCCCACAGCTGATCATCCACCCAGCCAGGGCTGCTAGGCTGTTCTATGACTGTCAAAGGCCCTCAGGGGAGAAGCCCCTCCACCCCTAATTGATTTGACCTGGGATATTTGGACCCACTGGGGGTGAGCTTGGATGTGCAAGTCATCCTCCTCCCCCACCCCAGTGACCTGTTCACAATTCTCAAGGCATCCCACAGCCCACTAGACTGGTAAAACTCTGAACTCTGAGATTTGGTGACACCAGACCCCGGGCCAGGCTCTCGGGGAGCACCCATAATTTCTTCCTCACCCCTACCCTCCATAATAAACACAATCTACATGCAAACCATATGTTTGCCGCCGTCAAGATCTAACTCTGAACCTCTTGCCCTGGCTCGAGAGTGACCAGCTGCTGTTCCCCTGCTCCTGGGAAAGCCAGGTAAGGAGTAGAGGAAGATTCCAGACTTCAATCCCAAGGCCAGGAAGTTCTGAATATATTGGAAAAGCTGATTACCCAACACCCCACTTCCATTCAGCCCCCATGTAGAAGCCTGAGGCCGTGTTTGCCGTCGGTACACCAGCTTCTGGTTCTAGCTCAGCCTTCATCCTCTTCCATTGCTGTGATGAAGCACATGAGGTTGGGTACTTGATAAAGAAAGGGGTTTCTGAAGGCAGACTCTGCAGTGCCACAGGGCTGAGCCCCTCAAAGATGGCATCACGCCGGCAGGAGCATGTGAACAACAGATCACATGACAAGACAGGAAGCCAGAAGGCATGGGCGGGCCATGTGTGGGTATTTTATACCACAGTCTTCTCTCTGGGGTTCCAGGACACTTCCTTAATCCTTTTTGAGGAGCAGGGCCCTGAAGTCCCAGTTATCTTCCAGTGGACCCCAACTCTTAAAGATGCTGCCACCTCCCAATATGACTATACTGGAAGCCCACCTTCCACCATGTGGACCTTTGGCAAACCAACAGCAACCTCCACTGATAAAAATACATCAATAACTATGCACAGCGATGCACACCTATAATCTCAACTACTGAAGATGAAGAGGTTAGAAGGATGTCAGTCTGAAGCCAGATCAGGTCAAAAACTAGCAAGACCCCATCTAAACCAACAGGCTGGACATGGTGGTGTAGGTCTGCCATCCAAACTACTGGGAGGCAGAGATAGGAAAGGCAAGGCCCAAGGTCAGCCCTAGGACTAGAGCTTCTGAAAGCATTAATACCTGAACATAGAACTGCTTGTACATCTCATTATTAATCTCAGTTAATCCTTACAACAGCCCATGGCAGGGAGTTTTATTTGGAGGACCAAAAATGCACGTGGAAATCTGTCAGACGGAAGGGAGTTTTGTGTTTGTCATTGGAATGAGGATTGAATTCAACAGATAGCTAACCAAATACAGCCATGACCGGTTCCAGCCCTTCTAGATGATCACGACATTTGTCAGCACCTTCGACATGTCACCTATTGAGACAGATAATATCCAGCCCAGCTTGTCTACCGTCCTCCGCCTTTTTGCGAGGTCTCTGGTAAGGAGGGGACATGGCCACAGTTCCTAGCCAACAGTGACCCACAGACAGCCAACCTCCCATTTCCTCGCAGGCAAAGTCGGAATAAAAATGCCTACAGCAGAGATTTACTATGAAGACTAATGGAAACCATGCACAGGGAAATGTGCCCCTTTCCCCACTGCCACCATTACGCACCCAGTGCCTGGCACTCCAGGAGACCTACCCCCACTTCAAAAAATGAAAATCGCCTTAGCTGTTACTACAGAAAAGTTAATCCTCACACCGACAGGGCTCACACAGTGCCTGGCAGCCACTGCAGATTTTATCCTACACCTCTGGCAACGTGGCCTGATAGAACCCAAGCCACTGGAGCTGGTTTGTTAGCAGACACTACCCAGACCCTAAGCAGAGGCCCCACAGGGAAGCAGCTATTACAGAGCCCCGCCTGCTTCTCTTTTCCCTAGGCAACAATGAAACTGCATTAACAAGCACTTCACCAGGGCAAACCATAGGCAATGGCTATTAGAACTTGGCCAAAAAGAATAGACAAAGAGAGACACTGCTCAGAAAGCCATCCCTGGGGATTCTGGCTCTTCACTGAGCTTCCAAGGGACACAGGAACACAGAAGTGGGGGGGGGGGCACATCCTCAGATACCTGAGCTCCAGCTACTGAGAAGTTTTAGATGCCACTCAGCTTTTGTTCACTAAGGACAGCTGCCCTGGTTGGCCCCCCTCTTCTAGCTACTTTATCCCCATCTCATTTCAACATCTCCCCACTCCAGATTCTTCCTTAGCCACACATCGTGTCTAGCTACAAGTGTTGGAAGGAGCAGAATAAGATAACCCAATGCACAGTTAGCCCTGGTCTTTGAATCAACTGAGATCACAGACCAGCCTGATGAAGCCTCTGCATCTCAGGCTGGAGGCATCAGGTGCTTCTCTCGTGACTTCGTGGCCTGGTGGGGCACAAAGGAAGGACCAGAGGGCAAGGGGCTTCTCAACACATCCTGCGTGAAGAAGTGACCTTCACCTCCAGAGTCTACAGGGCACCGATTCTCAGACCTAACTTCTAGACACCATCGGTCCAGCCATTCTCTGAGAAACAAATCCATCTAGACAACTTGCACTAACAGGAGCACAAACCACCAACGACAACCAGGACTCCTTTGGGGGTAGAATCTGGCTTTTATCTATCACTGAAAATGTAAGCTTTAAAAAAAATCATAAATGGTTGAGACCATTTATGAATCTTATGAGGTGTGGGTTTTGCCTTTGTTTTCTGGAGAAACTGTATTCAGAACATTGTGTATGTGTGTCCAGGCACATGTGTCCAGGCATATGTGTCCAGGCACATGTGTGCAGGTGCATGTGAGTCCAGGCGCATATGTGTGCAGGCACATGTACTGGGTGGGTCTGGGAAGGAGAGAGGGGTTGGGGCCATGAAGAGCCACATTTTTGTTTTCAAAAGATCACTGGTGATTGCATGCATGAGTGGAGTAGACACTGCAGATGATGGCTATAGTCCATAAGAGGGGTGATGGTAACTGCCTCTAACCCCCATTGGTAGCTCTTTAAATGTCATAAGATGTTCCAATTTCTCCCTCTGAGCCTCATCCCACACAGCCCAACTTCTCTACCTGAGCCTCATCCCCTCCAGGTTGAATACCTGTGCTTCATGGCTGAACCACAGGGGCTTCTCAGCTCTTCTCCAGGGACACAGGTGACTTCCTCTTTTCCAGGAAGTGATTTCCTGTCCTTGTGATTTCCTCTTCTTTGTGATTTCCTGTCTTCTTTTGTGATTTCCTCTGCTGTGTGTTCCCTGTCTTTGTGATTTTCTCTACTGTGTGATTTCCTGTCTTTATGACTTCCTCTACTGTGTGATTTCCTGTCTTCTTTTGTGATTTCCTCTGTTGTGTGATTTCCTGTCATTGTGATTTCCTATCCTCTTTTGTGATTTCCTTTGCTGTGTGATTTTCTCTTCATGCTTTCTTGTCTTCCTTTGTGATTTCCTCTGATGTGTGACTTCCTCTCCTTTTGATTTCCTCAGCTGTGTGATTTCCTGTCTTTGTGATTTCCTCTGCTGTGTGATTTCCTCTTCTTTGTGATTTCCTGTCTTCCTTTGTGATTTTCTTTGCCACTGTGATTTCCCGTTGTCTTTGCCTCTGCCTCCCTCCATGGGGCTACAGGAAGGAATGTTTTTGACACAAGCCTTGAATGCTTGAGCACAGGACCTGGCACAGAGCTCACACAGCAAATGTTAGCCATCATTTCTGTTTGTCTCCAAGCTGTCATCCAACACATGGTCTTCCCCAGGTTTGGGTCAGTGATAGCTACACGCATGCCCTTTATCAAGGCAAGGTCTTTATAAGTCTGAGAGTCCTTTCTCTTTAGGTGCAGGAAAGGGACAGAACTCTCCTCGACCAGAAGTTCAGGGACAGGAGCCATGGGAAGGGAAAGAGCCAGCCACCTAGGCACTAGCCTCCCTCAGGCTTTCCGAGCTCGAGCTCGCAGACTGTTCTTTCTAGCTGTGCAAAAGAAGAAAACAGTCTGGGAGGGCAAAGGGGTTTCTCCCCAGACTAAAGTGATTTTCACCCCCATCCCGTATGTAGGTAGCACCTGAGAGTAAGCTCTTCAAAGAGCTCAACAGAAACACTTATGACAGGACAGTAGCATTTGAACAACAACCTTGACTCTGACCTTTATATAGACAAATGATACCCAGTCCCAGCACATGGGAGGCATGGGCTGGAGAACAGTCAGCACATAGCCAGTCTGCACAAAGTCTGGGTCCAATCCCAGCATCACAAAGTAATAATAATAATAATAATAATAATAATAATATGAAAAATACTCTCATGAATCATCAGTTAAAAAAATTAAACCCATCAGATATTGCTTTCCACATTCACCAGATTAGCAAAATAAAACAGAACAACAGTGCCACATGAGGACAAAGATCTGAATTTGGTAGAGCATCCACATACCACACTCATCACACTCATCAGAACTCCAGGTATATATGGCCACTTTAGAGGACTGCCTGGCAGGAACTCGTAACCCTGATTATCTTGCACCCCATGATTCTCCTCTCAGGCAATTCTCCCAAGCAGACAGCACACAAAAATGCTTACACACGTGCACCAGTGCACATGTAGGGATCTCCCAAAGACATTGCTCATCACAAGTCCATTTGCAAAGCAACCTAAATGTGTGTCAGTAGGGTGGTTTGATACAGAACATACATTCTGCTGATCCACTTCATATGCTCTGGACAAATAGAAGAACACTAGGGAATGTCTAAACCATACTGTCATGTAGAATACACCAGCTTGAGGAACAGTAATTGTGCTCTGAATTTGGCATCAATCTGTAAAGCCTTACAGTCATATAAGCCCTTAAGAATGTGAGAGGAAAGATAAACTGAGGCAGACACAGATAAGCCAAAAAGAAATAACAGCTCTGGGTGATTCTAGAGGTCCTTGGTGAACACAGATTGCCACAGCTTACTAAATTTTGGAACTATTTCAGTGTTTATGCATCAAGCTGGCGCTTATAAGTTGAATACATTTCTGTATATAAGTTATACTTAAGTCTTGCAAAAGGTGACACAACTTCATGAGTCAATAAATTAGAAAATAAAAATAAACTAGTGATAAAATTAAGTGTATTTGCAAGACTTGGAGGCAACTCCTGATAACATTTGATTTTATGTGCATCTAGATTTTGTTCTGTATATTTCCACACTTCTACATGCATTCTTTACCAAAAAAAATGGATCTCATTATGTATTCTACTTCAGGATATGTTTCTTTCTTAACAGTGTATTTATTGGCAGAAAGCTTCCCAGTAAATATATTCCTGTAAGATTATTCTCTTCTCTCTCTTTACCACTGTCTTTGTCTCCCTCTCTTGCACATACTATTGTATTTGAACTCACAGCCTTACGTTTGATAAACTGGTCCTTTACCACTTGATCAACGCCTCCATCCTAGCATTTTTTTGGTGCATTAGAAATAATTTCATGGACTTTTCTGCCCAAGCTGGTTTCAAAGCACATTCTTCCATATCTCAGCCTCCAAAGCAACTAGTATTATAGACATGAGCTATGGGCTGTATTCCTATGATAATAAGCTTTAGGGCTTAAAAAATGGTCAAATTAAATTTCACATCTTATTTTTTCAATTTTATTTTAATATCCTTTAAACTTTTTGTCTGAAAGAACACAGAAATGCATAAACAGGAAAGACCCTACTCTGCAGAGGTAATTTATTTAAGTCTGCATTTTTTTGATTACAAGCAAATCAAACATCTTTCATATTCTTGTGGACATTGGTATTTCTTTGCTGGGAATTGCCTATTTATAGCTTGTCCTTTCTACTGTAGTGTTTATTTTCTTTCGATAGGCTTGCAATCATCCTTTACATATTGAAGATATTAATCTCCTGTTTGTTTTATATGTTACAAATGCTTTTTTCAGTTTTACCATATGCTCTTCAATTCTGTTTATGGTAGCTTTTGATGCATAATTTCATATTTATGTAGTCACATATCCAACTTTTTATGGCTTCTGCCTTGAGGTTGGGCCTAGGATGACCGCCCACATAATCAGATTATATAAATAGTGAACTAAATTTCTTCATTCCTTCCTTTTTTTCTTCCTTCATTCCTTCCTTTCTTCCTTCCTTTCCTCCTTTCTTCCTTCCTCCCCTCCTTCCTTCCTTCCTTCCTTCCCTCCTTCCTTCCTTTCAAGTTCTGGGCCTAGGGCTTGAACATAGGGCTTGGGCACTGTCCCTGAGCTTTCTTTTTTCTCAAGGCTACCACTATTCCACTTAAACCACAGCTCCACTTCTATATTGTTGTTGGTTAATTGAAGATAAGAGTCTCATGGTTTTTACTGCCTGGGCTGGCTTGGAATTGTGATCTTCAGATCTCAGCATGACAGCATGAGCCCCTAGCACCCAGATCTTTCAATTTTTCATCATCCTGGAACTGGGTTTCATGTATAATGAGAACAACTAACTTATTTTATTTTAATTACTGTTATTATCATCACTTATGGGTAAATCACCACTTTACATTATTTTTCTTTAAAATGCTACCTTCTTCATATACTAAAAATAGACATTTTAAAATTTGGGGTTGTCTATCCTCTTTCAGTGTTCTACCTGTTCTACTACAATATCTGCATGTTTATTTGACTCTAAGCTTATAATTTAATACCTGTTAGTGTAAGTCTCCTTCCAATTCTTTCCTTTCTTACACAATTTTGCTATTGGGATGAAACTCTTCTCTCAGGCAAATTTTCAAAGTTACAAAGGTAAATCCGTACACACTTCAGTTGCCATGTCATTAAATGTATAGTTTAAGCCAGGTGCCAGTGGCTCACGCCTGTAATCCTAGCTACTCCGATGGCTGAGATCTGAGGATGGTAGTTCAAGGCCAGCCTGGAGCAGAAAAGTCTGAGAAACTCTTATCTCCAATCTACCACAAAAAAGCCAGAAGTGGAGCTGTGGCTCAAGTGGTAGAGTGCTAGCATAAAAGCTCTGGGACACCCCCTCATCAAGTGGGCTAAAGACTTACAAAGAAACTTCTCTGATGAGGAAATGAGAATGGCCAATAGGCATATGAAAAAATGCTCTACATCACTGGCCATAAAGGAAATGCAAATCAAAACACCATTGAGATTCCATCTCACCCCAGCAAGAATGTCATATATCAAGAAAACTAATAATAACAATTGTTGGAGGGGATGTGGCCAAAAGGGAACCCTACTTCATTGTTGGTGGGAATGTAAACTGGTTCAGCCACTCTGGCAAGCAGTATGGAGATTCCTCAGAAGGCTCAATATAGAACTCCCCTATGACCCAGCAGCCCCACTGTTGGGTATCTATCCAAAAGCCCACAAACAAAATCACAGTAATGCCACCAGCACAACAATGTTCATCGCAGCACAATTTGTCATAGCGAGAATCTGGAACCAACCCAGATGCCCCTCCATAGATGAATGGATCAGGAAAATGTGGTACATATACACAATGGAATTTTATGCCTCTATCAGAAAGAATGACATTGTTCCATTTGTAAGGAAATGGAAGGACTTGGAAAAAGTTATACTAAGTGAAGTGAGCCAGACCCAAAGAAACATGGACTCTATGGTCTCCCTTATTGGGAATAATTAGTACAGGTTTAGGCAAGCCATAGCAGAGCATCACAAGGCCCAATAGCTATACCCTTATGAACATAAGATGATGCTAAGTGAAATGAACTCCATGTTATGGAAACAATTGTTATATCACAGTTGTAACTACTTTCAACGTCCTATGTGTATGTGTAGTTTCTATTATTGATGATGTTCTTGTATCACCTTCCTATTGTTGTACCTACACTATCTCTGTAATCTTATCTGAGTATATTGGAAACCGTGTTTACTGGTATTGGAAGTAGGAAATTCAAAGGGAAAACCAAATTTGAGAGACACAGGGTAAAAAAGGAGAAATAACTACAAAAGCAATACTTGCAAAACTGTTTGGTGTAAGTGAACTGAACACCTGGGGGGGGGGGAGGGAAGGGAGGGAGGGAGGGGGGCATGAGGGACAAGGTAACAAACAGTACAAGAAATGTATCCAATGCCTAACGTATGAAACTGTAACCTCTCTGTACATCAGTTTGATAATAAAAATTTGAAAAAAAAAAAAAAAAAAAAAAAGCTCCGGGACAGCACCCAGGCCCTGAGTTAAAGCCCCAGGACTGGCACCGAAGACAAAAATTAAAGTGTAGATAAACTCTGGGGCGGGGGGGGGGGGGGGAGGGAACGTTACCTTATCAATAAACATGGGGTATACAGGGACGGAAGGGTCAGGGTGTGTGGGGATACAGTAAGAAGTGTAGGACTGAAGAAACCTATCCCTGAAGGCTCTGAGATACAAATAACTCCTGGCCATTGTGAGTAACCAGACTGTCTTTGAAATCATCTTGGAAGCAGTATCAGCCCTTTGAAGAAAATCTCACCAACATTCCTGCCTCAAAAAAACTGAGGCAGGGCTGGGGATATAGCCTAGTGGCAAGAGTGCCTGCCTCGGATACACGAGGCCCTAGGTTCGATTCCCAAGCACCACATATACAGAAAACGGCCAGAAGCGGCGCTGTGGCTCAAGTGGCAGAGTGCTAGCCTTGAGCGGGAAGAAGCCAGGGACAGTGCTCAGGCCCTGAGTCCAAGGCCCAGGACTGGCCAAAAAAAAAAAAAAAACTGAGGCAAAGCTTGATTGGGGCTTTCCATAATCGTGTGGAGGCAAAAGCAATGGAGAGATGGTAGACATTGAGCCTGGGGCCTCTATAAATGCTGGGACAAGCAGGGAGGGCTACTTGGCCCTTCTTGCTGCCTTTAGTTCAAAGTGTGCAGAATGCTGAAATGCCATGTATCAACATGTCCATTTCTAGACCCAGCCAAGGACAAGAAGGGTCAATGGAGTCATTCAGGCACACTCACCTCTTACTTCTGGGGAGCTTTGGGCCTGCACTTCCCAAGAACTTGGCCCCTCTAGTGGCCCATCACTACATATGTAACCTGGGATCATGTATGCATGCGTTACCTGCAGTGGTCCTGGGTGTGGCCTGGGTGTGCGTGCTGCCCTCGGAGTACCACGCTGGGCAGTAGGGTTGCTTCTGGCACAGCGCTGGGCAGTATGAGAGCCTGTGGACAGTGAGCTCTTGCAGATGACAAGTGTGTAGACAAGGCACATGGAGTCAGCCTGGCTGCCATCCATACTCACTGCTGGCATCCCAGAGAATCAGCAGACCCTGAGAACCAGCAGCACATACAGACTCTCTTCTAAGGCAGAAGAATGACTCTGGTTCTCACTGCTTTCATGAAATACAAGTGGAGTCCCACATCTTGGAAACCTGGGATGGACCCCATTGCCTATCTTAAGCTACTTATAGATATTACCTCTAAAATTTTTCATTATATCTATCTTCTAGTTGAGGAAAATGTAGCTCAGAGGAGATCTATGACTTAGGGATGGGATAGTAACTCAATTCAGATTTGTCCAATGCCAAGCCTTTGTTTACCCTCACCTCGACCCCATTGATCCAACCAAAGCAAACAGGAACCAAGAGGAACTTAAAGGGTTGAGATTTTCAAATGACAAACCACTCTAAAAGCTACTATTATGAATCAGAACAGAGTACAAGCTAACCACTTTCACATAGATTAAAGAAATGCTTTCCAACAAGTTACATTTTTTCCATCTTATTTTTCATGTTGCCCCAAACCAAGAGAACAAAGGGTCAGTGCAAGTTTATAGCAGGTAAATTTAGGAAGAAAAAATAATAAAGAAAATATTTTTTGCCCCCCAGCATGGAGCCTCTGCTGTGGAATTCCATATCATAAAGCACTCTGGAGTCGAATATCAGGGCAGTAAGTCCTAACCTCGTTGTGGTTGGTTTAATAATGAGCAACAACACTGGCTGCGGACTGGGCTAAGATTAGATGAACTAAATCACATGCTTTAGGGTGTCAGCTGATTTCTGAAGAAGATGAAGAGGTGAATTTTCTTATATTTTCTCCTTCCATCATGAACTCTAAGGATTCAGAAGCCCTGCTCATCCATCTCTAATCTAATGAGTCTGTCACCCCCCCATCTGAATAAACAACAAATCTCAGTGCCCACAGAAATAGGTAATCCAGTCATAGAAGGGTTACCCCCCCCCCGCCCCAATCCCCAGCCACAAAGTGAAAACAGAGCAGGGTCTTTGTTTATTGATTTCCTAGGACCCTCTGACTGGCAAAAGAAGAAGAAGAAGGCGGGGGGAAAAACCGAGCACAAAATAAATGTTCGATTTCTTTTATGTAAAAAAGATTTGAAACTAACTTGGCTGTACAAAGCAATTCTTTGCACGTAAAGCAAAAAGAAAAAAAAATCACTCCCTGAGGAGGAAGGAACCCAACCCCACTGGACTCCCCTGCCCTCCACCCCGCCCCCAGCCTTCTGCAAGAACCTCTGAGCTGCCAGTGATTGTCCCACGAGAAGTCTTGTGCACAGAATTGCAGGCAGAGAGCACACCCCACCCAAAATGATTTCTGATCAAGATAACTGATATGGAATCTATGCTGAAAGACGGTATTATTGCCAATTATCTCCATTAAAAAGGAGGGAAAGATCTATCCAAAAATCTCAGTCTCCAATTTCTTTCTTCAGGGTTTTGACCAATCCCCAGCCACTTTTATGTGGAATCAGAGTGGACAATTGAGAGATCTAAAAAACGTCAATTTTCGTTTGTGTGTGCATATGTGTGTGTGGAATTCCCAGATGGTAGACACTGATTTGGTTGCAAATCCTTTAAACAAGGGTCTTGAAAACTTAGTTCACCTTTAGGGACCAAGAAAGTGAAGCTTAAATCCTTGTTCAATTCCTATTGGCGTCAAATCAGGATGTGACTTCAGCAAAATATCTGCCAACTTGGAGCCTATGGTCTCTCTTCATTGGCCTAGAAATTTATGGAAAACAGGAGTCCAGTGGAACCTTCACCCAAAACTCTAAGCCAGCGCCAACACAGAGGCTTGCATTTGAGAAGTCCTGATTTCCCATGGAAAAAGGGCTGTTTTACTTTTCAAAGCAAAGATTGGATAAATCTCATTGGAAAACCTCATTCCCTTAGTCTCGAGAGGGTAAGCCACTGACCATCAAGTGTGTAGGGGTGGGGAGAGAGATGGGGCTCTCAAACCTGGAGCATCTGGGCTGAACGAAGTCTCTCCTGTGGTGGGTGCTTAACCAAGGAGAGGAAAAGAGGCAAATAGGTTCTTAAACCTGACTTGCTTCCCTGAGAACTCAAATCCCAGCTCCTAAAGGAGGCTGGGCAACCTCTCCTGCCCATTGGCAATGCAGGCTTAAGGATGCATTAGCAAAATCCTGTATGAGAAACTCTTGCAGGGAGAACCAACCCCGAGCAATGGTGGGGTCAAAGCATCTCTCTCTGTCCTGACTGCTCATGGTGCCATCACTTACTCAAGAACGCTTCAAGAGTGGAGTGGCCTGGATCTACAGGACAGGAGGGGAAAGGCACACTTGCTCCTGACAACTCCTCTCCTTCCCAACTGTCATGGCATGGCAAGGGCAGGAGCAAGGATAAGATGTGTTAACTGATTCAAGTTCTCTCCCCAATCCTGATGTTGTATGTGTATGGACCACATTTGCTGCCCAGCAGAGAGTAAGCGAACAAAATGAGCAGTAGGAGCCTGTAAGGAGACACATCTGTGGCTGGCTTATGTGGCTACCTAGGGAAATGTGTGGAACCTGTCTCACTCTTCACAGGATTTTAAGTGATGACTCAAACTCAAACACACAGAGGGACCTCTTTTTGATAGCTGCCATCTTGACTCTGACTAGAGAATGGGGAAACAGGAAGAGCAGAAGAGCAGTAGATCAGCTGAGCCTACCTAGCTGCACCTAGCTGAGAATCTATGGAAAGGGCTGCAATGTTCAGAGGGCCTTCTGCCCTGGAACAAACTGTCTCCACCACTTCTTCTCATTCACAGTTGATGTCCATCTGAACAACACATATCTGCAAGGCCAAGTTCACCCACAATTTACCAGCAGACACAATGGGCAGTGGTGCCCAGGGCATAGGGGTGGGAACTACCATCCTGTCATGGGAAGGTTCATGTGCTCCCATTGGCTGTCAGAAGGCTACAAGTCTTTCGAGGAACTCTTAGAAGTAGCTCAATCTGAGTCAGGAAATATTGGATTTTTTGGGTTTTTCAAAAGATAAAGTATATTTTTTTATTTCGATCATCTCCATATATTTGCTTTCTCTAAAACATCATATGGTCGGACCCATACAGTCCACTTTACCTTCTTTCACTTTTTAACAGGCATTTGCATGTCTCCTCTTTTTGTGGCTAAATAGTTCATTTCTTTTCAGTACTGAATAATGTTCCATCATCTAGGTATACCACAGCATGTTTTTCCATTTACCTACTGAAGGACAGGTACCTTAGTTCCTTACAAATGGGCTTTGCCATTTTCAGCATCAACCCCTTTGTGTTAATCTCAGTGAGTGTGATTGTCTAATCCTTTGGTCAGACTGTTTTTAAGTTTGTAAGAAATTTCTCAGATCAAAATGGCTGCACAAATGTTCATTCCCATCAGAAGTTAGTGATAGAATCCTTGGTGTTGATTTACTCATGGAACTTTAAACCATCACACAAAAATAAATTAACCTTAAAGCTGGAATCCCAATGCCAAGTCTAGATCTAGATTATGGAGGAAAGAGCCCCAGAGAGTCCCAAGGAAAGCAGGCCTTCCATGCTCAAGCATCTTGTGCACTTGGCTGGGCTGCAGGCTGTTATCAGCCATCTGCCTCATGAGCTCTCCTTAGCTCTGTGGCAGGAAGGGAGGGAATATGGTTTAATATTTTGTGTCCTCTTCATACCTATAATCCTAGTTACTTGGGAGGCAGAAATCAGGAGGATCATAGTTCAAGGCCAGCCTGGGTATAAACACAAGACCCTTCCCCCAGTCCAATCAGCAGCTGCCCTTGGTAGAACATGTCTGTCACTCTGGTTACAATGGAAGCATAATAGACGGATCTAATCTAGGAGATGTCCCATGCGGATGTGAGGGGGGATGTGTGTGCCTCAAGAGGTGGAGCTCCTACCTAGAAAGAGCCAAGAAAAACAGACAACAAAATAAGGATATTTCCTTTGTTGTTAATAAGCCCAGAAAATGATCTGCAGGTCCATAAGTGGTAAGGAAATTACTGCACCAATTATTGGAAGCCTAGAAAGTAAGGATTTTACAGAGAAGTTAGCTTCTGATTTGATCAGGGGCAAGGAATAGCCGTGGAGACACTCCCTAGAAAGAACCCCTCTCCCTCGCACCAGGGTTTGGACCTAGGGCCTCCAGTTCTCTCTTGGCTTGCCTAAGACCTCCAGTTCACTCTTGGCTTGCTTACTCAACTAGAGCTCTACCACTTCAGTCACACTCCCAGCCCAACTTTTTGCTAGTTATTTTGGAAATGAATTCTCTCCAACTTTTCTGGCTGGATTGGCTTCAAACAGCTATCCTCAGATCTCAGCCTCCCAACTGGCTAGGGTTACAGGTGTGAGCCACCAGCACCTGCTAGGCGGTCTGTAAGTGGAGCACAAGCAGCTATACTATGAGGATGCACCAGTGTGGTGAGATGGCAGGCTTCCTCCCTCCTGCATTCTCATCAAAGACCAGGATAAAGGACAGTTGGAAGTTAAGTGCCCCTCCCAGCCTGAGCAATCAGCCCAGCCATCATGGCTACTTCAATGTTTTCTGATAAGCTGCTCTGAAGTTATTTCGGGAGGGAGAGGCAGAAAGATGGATTAGCCCTGTCAGCAGGGAGACCTGAGGCCCTGCCACTCACTGAACAAAGAAACGTGTGCCTGCCATGGGCGACTGATAAGGGAAGACCACAGGATAAACCTCAGCCCAGCCAGCTGACAAAGCTCAAACACAGCCTTTGAAAGCACCCAGCCACCCAGGCCTCTGCTTTGTGAAGGCAAAGACTGTGGGCTTTGTTCTGAGGCCAGGCCAGGCCATGGCCATCACAGGAAGCATTCAGGTTGGAGCCCTGGCTGCTTGTGCAGAGACAGAGAGACCCTAGGGCATACCAAATCAGATGCGCCCTGGTAGGGAACAGAAACACCAGGAAGCCACCACAGGTCCTCCACAGTGTCCCCCCACTCCTCTGGACCCTGCCTTTAAGGAATAGACTAGGACATTTTTTGGTGTGGAGACTGGAGCAGAATTCGAGGCCTTTGCCTCTCACTTGGCTTTCTGCACTCAAGGCTGGAGCTCTACCACTTGAGCCACCCTCCCCCGCTTTTGACTTTTTGGTGGTTAACGGCAGATAAGAGTCTGAGAAACTTTTCTGCCAGAGCTGGCTTAGAACCATTATCCCCAGCCTCCTGAGTAGCTAGGATGACAAACATAATCACCAGGGCCAAACTCTCAACCAATGGGTGTCACTTACTGGTTCTCAGTAAGTGAAGTCCTAAGATGGACTTTAGAAGCCAGATGACCAACGGCAAGTACACGCATCTCAGGAATGGTAGCTTTGGCATTCGTTGTCTCGCAGGCCTCTCCAGCCCTTTGTGCTGTGGAGATGGCCTTCTTTGGCTAAGGTGGCATAGTAGGCAGTTGAGGGCTCTGGGATTCTTTTCCAGCACATAGTTTGGTTCCCAGGCTGATTTCCCTTCTTTGCCTGTTCTTAGGAAAGGTGGTCATACTGAGAAAAAGTTCACGGTTCACAGTGGCTTTGGGGGTCCCTTGCTGGAATCACAGGGTCACAGCTGTGTGGACACGAGAACAGCTTGCAGAACCACGACAGGGCACAGGTGACATTCCTGACTCTCCGCTGCCCTGACTCTGCACTTGCACCTTTTCAAAACCCCTTTCCCTTGCCCGCCACTATCTCATCTTGGTTCACTGAGCCATATTTTTCTTTTCTCCGGTTTCCACAAATCTCCCCTTGAAGCTCTCCAGCTACATGAGGATTCTTTCTTCTTGCCATTAGTCACCATTTCCCAATGCTGAACCTCTGCCAGGAAGACAGAAGCAGCAGCTCCAAGTGCAAACTGGTTTTCTTCTTTTTTTTGGGGGGGGGGAGGGTATGCGGTTTGAGTCACAAAGGCAAACACCCACTTGGCTCTAGATCAGCTCCATGCCACTGTCCGTCAGTGATAGACTGTTTTGTTAACAAGTTGCTTCAACACAAGGAGTCCTTTAATGTCTGTGAGGGAGACTGCGCAGGCACTGGGGCCACTGGATGGGCTCCACAGTCCTGCGGCCGCCTGGGAGCTTGCCTACCTGAGGCCATATTCAGTGAGGAGTTTGTGTTTCTAAAAAGGTATGGATATTCTTGGGACCAGTGACCCAGACATGCAGAGATTTCCAGATGAAACAAATGCTACCAGTTAACTGCTTCTTGAACCATGATTCCCTTCCTATTACCCAGGATCCAGAGCCACACTGAAAATCTAATGAAAGCCGCTATCCTAGAGAACAGATTTGAATTATTTAAATGCATTTTCAGTGGCCATTATTTTGAATAGGCATAGAAACATTATTTATTTATTTGTTTGTTTGTTTGTTTTTGTGCCCATCCTGGGGTTTGAACTCAGGGCCTGGGCTCTGTCCCTGGACATTTGTGCTCAAGACCAGTGCTCTACTACTTGAGCCACAGCTCTACTTCCCACTTTACAGTGATTCATTGGAGATAAACGTCTCATGGACTTTCTTGCCTAGACTGGCTTTGAACCACAATCCTCAGATCTCAGTCTCCTCAATAGCTAGGATTACAAGCTTAAGCCACCAGTGCCCAGAAGAAACAACTTATTTTTAACAGTGACTTTCTCCTTTTCTCTCTGGTAATAAATAACTTATTTCTGCATTCATTCAACAAAAATTTCATGGAAGCTCTGCCACTCACATGCAAGACACTAAGGATTCTGGGGGAGCCCCATGCCGGGGGGGTGGGGGGACTCACTGACCCCCCAGGAGTGATGCAGTATACATTATATCAAGAAAAATTAGCTAGGTTGTGCCACAGTGTCAAGTCCAAGCAACAACCTATGCAAGAATTTTGTGGTTGAAAGTCCCATCCTCGACATAACATACCTTAGTCATGAGCTCCATTCAACCACAAGGAGACAAGATTGCATCTGGATTGACGAAGATCCAGAAACATTGTAAGAACATCCCCCAATGAACACTACCCATGTGTTAATAGATAATTCTGATTCAATATTCAAAGTGCCCAGTAGTGATGAGAAAAACAAGGAGCCTACCAACTTGGTGGAGTTATCACAAATGGTTTCCATCAGAAGTGGCCTTGGAGTTTAGTCTTCAAGGATGAAAAGGTTCTTATCTTTATTGACTTTTTCTGGGAGACAAGTATGTGAGCAAAGACAGGAACCCTGAAATCATCTTTTCTTTGCAATACAGGGTAGCTATAGCAGTAGGTTGGAGCCCAGGGGTGGGTGTCTGGGAGGAAGTTTGCCCCTCTGGGCAAACTTTGTTTGTTCTGCAGGGAAGAGCCACACGGAGGAGAATCAGGAGGACGCTTGTTTTCCTGGACTGCAATGGCAACATGGAGGAAAGGTGGTAGAGACCCTGCCTCAGGGACGGCAGGGAGTAAGGAATTTAAGGGACATTTCTGAGGAAGATGTTTGGACGTGGAATTGATGACAAGGGAAACCCTCACAACCACTTCAAGGCTGACACTGGCTATGGAAGGAGGTAAAAGCTCAAGGTTTGTGCCAAGACAGGATTACACTGAGAGGATGAGGGATTGCAGGCAGGAAGAGAAGAGCTGGAGTTTGGAGTTTTGAATTGGAGGGGCCTGTGGGATCTCGCTGGAGATGCAGCCCAGGAGTCTGAGTTCTGCAGTGGATACGATTTGTGAATTGATGTGATTTGGGGTAAGCACATAGACTTAGTGGCTGAGACCTGCAAATAGTTACAGCACTCTACCTGAAAAACGGAAGGGATAAGTGCAAACACAGAGAAGCATTCTAAAGCAAAGCTTTGATAGTCTCTCTATTCAGAAAATGTGCATAGGAAAAAAAAGGCTGGGAGGGGGTGGTGAAAAATTTGGGGATATCTCACCTATCTAAGTCCCTGAGAAAATTGCTCCCCCAATTCCAGTGGCTATCTGACCTCCATCAAAGCTAAAAGTTCCTGCCTATAGAAACGTTAATAATGTAGGGACACAGATGCATATACTCCAGTTAGAACTGATTGGCTGCTTAAGCCTAGGAAAGAATTTTGAGACTGAACTTTGAATGACAATTATAAGTAATCAATGCTATTTTTAAGTGACTAATTATGATTTCAGGGTTTGCGCAAATTGGGATGGCCATCTGTAGGCATTTTCATTAAGTGAAGGGTTTCCCACCCCCCTTTAATTTCTAATTAAATTGCCTAAGTCAGCAATCAAGGTTTCCACATTACCATGTAATGTATAGGGTAGTTAAAGGGAGAAAAGATCCTTGAGCAGGCTTGAGGGAGAAATATGAATGCTCACTGTCAGCCTTCCAAGAGATAAACAGAGCATTAGAAGTCTTCTGAGGCCCCAGGATCAGGGCTTTTAAATAAATCACATTAATATGTGAATAAGACAAGCATTATACTCTTCTTTACATTTTTAATAGAGCTCTTGTTTCTGCCAAGTGGAGAGGTGACTGCCGGATTGTGGCTGGGGGAATGCGAGGAACATGTCCTGGGCAATGTGGTCTCACCTCTGACCTGTGCCCTGTCCTGGTGGTACCTACTCCTCACCTCTGCCATGTCTGGTGGTACCTACCCCGCACCCTTGCCATGTCTAGCACTGCCAGCCCTGACTCACAGGACCATTCCAGTCTGGCCAGCACGATGGACCTTCTTTGGGAATAAGCCTTTCTTGTGGCAGGGAAACACTAACAACTATGAGACAGCAAGAAGACAATGTTTACTGGACTACAGCCTGCCCAGGGATGAGGAAGAGTTGACACATGCACTGCTACAATGTGTGAGCAGAGAACAAAATGCTGTGAGTCAGAGAAGCTGTTTCTAAATCTGAATTTTTTCCCCCTAAATCGGAGGGACTGAGAAGAGTTTCAGCTCACCTTCCCCAGGTACTGCTCCAGACCGGGAGTCCCCACTGCAGTTAGAAAATTCGACATCCTTTGTTCTCCTTGGCTGTCTGGGTGTGAGAAGCCTGGCCCTTGTGAAACAGGCACACACATCACCAGAGCAGGATTTTTTACAGAACAATGTTCTTCCAAACAGTGACACAAACATATTTCCTAGCTTAAACCCTAGCTTAAACACTTAGAAATGTGTGCTTGGGTCCTACTGCTGATTTTGACTCATGGTCTGATAATTAGCATGATCAAGTATTTCTTCCCCAAATCTACACCTGAAATTGACACAGAAGAAAGCAAATGACATTAGTGACACATACTGCTGCTGTCTGTGGTGCAATTGAGGCCAGGGACAATCCATTTGGGACTGAGAGCTGCTAAATGTAGGTCAGCTTCCAGTAAGCCTCAGTGCTGAAATTGGCCACTGCTTTTTGTTGTTGTTGTTTAGAGACAAAGTCTTGCTACGTAGTCCCCTGCCTCGGCCTCCCAAGGGCTGGGATTATAGGCATATATCATCCTGTCCAGCCATCTGTAGCTTTTGACTCAACTTACATATGAGCAACTTTTTCCCTGTGTTTGGCCTTTAACTCCCTTATTCAAGTTCACTTTAGGCTCCACTGCAGTTAGTTGACTTGGATGAGGAGCTCAACACTTACTGTTGTGCCAAGTCGCAAGACCACCCCCAAGAAGACCACCGAGATTCAGACACTCCGAAATGCAAAAACAAGGCAAGGCTTTATTTAACGAGCTGCCAACTCGGGCCTCGTCCTACCCACCGACACAGCGGAGGTTAGGAGGAAGCCCTGAGCTGTGATTACACAGGGCTTATAAAGGCAAAGAACAAGGTTACAACAATCAGGTGTGCAAGCAAGATTAGGACACAGGTACAAATCTGATTGGCTCAGGGTTTAATTCTAAAATGGGGTTCACGTGTCTGGCACTTCATTTCCCCCTTTTTCTTTTTGGTACCTTGGGAGCCAATCATGGCTCCATTCTGTCCATTTCAATGGCTTGCATGTCTAGGGGATGATATAGAGGTAAGGCATGGGCCAGTAGGGCCCAATGTAGTAACCAAAGGGCCTGTCACCATTTCTTACAAGAATAGTCTCTGTACCTCTGTTTTGCATGCCTCTAGTTTATCCTGCCTCATCTTCCCAAAAACAACTCTGGTCCCTTGATTTTAAAGGGGGGCTGATGGGTGAAGATCATCCATCTTCTGTAACTTCTTCAGGCTGATTCAGGGGCATAGACCTTACCTAGCCAGGAACCTATAACCTTAGTCTCAGTCTAACTTTCTTTTCTTGAGGCGAAGGCAAAGCGGCTGAGTTGGGTGCTTGGAGACCTCCCATGTTCCATCACGGTAGTTGTCATCCAGGGCAAAGGGGTCAGCTGGCCTGGCGTGGAAGCAATGAACCCAAGTGGCGATGCCGTCTAGGGTCCCTTCCACGTGGTTCTCAGGATTTCAGTCCCCTGGTCTGAATAAATGGGGGGTAGGGACAGAAGCAGAATCATATAATGCCTTAAGTTGGGGTCACATTCTTGTACACGAGCTGCAAACAATCGAGTTTACACAAAAATTCAGCATTATCCAAATCAGCAAGCAATTCAGTCTGAAGGCTAGGGACAATGGGCGGGGGGTACCCGTACATTATTTCAAAAGGAGTAAAGCCAAGCTGATAGGGAGAATTTATTACTCTAAGCAGAGCAAAAGGAAGGAGTGACACCCAGTCTGCGCCAGTCTCTAAGGCCAGTTCAGTCAAGGTTTCTTTTAGAGTCCGACTCATTCTCTTTACCTGTCCTGAACTCTGGGGTCTATAAGCACAATGCAATTTCCAATCCGTCCCCAGTGCTGCAGCTATTCCCTGACCCACCTTTGAGACAAAAGCCTGCCTGTTCAGTCTGACCCAGTGGTGGATGGGAAGCCATACCTGGGTAGGATTTCTTCCAGGATCTTCTAAGCCACTACATTCGCAGTCTCATGCTTTGTTGGATAGGCTTCAACCCATCCTGAAAAGGTGTCTACAAAAACTAGCAAATATTTGTAATTTCTGTGAAATCTACTTCCCAATACACACCTGGCCTATTCCCACAGAGGTGAGCTCCTTTAGTAATCTGTTGATTGGGGGCATTGGCAAGCTGACAGGCCTTTAACAGATCTCAATAAGGACACAACACAATCTCAGGTCTACAAGCTTTCTTTCCTAAACAGATGTATCAGCTTAAAATTCTTACTGCCAGTCAGGGCTTTGAGTAAATGCGGGGGGTGAGATTTTAATCTATCCTCTCATTTGACAAACTTACCCTTACTAACCACTATCACAGATGACTGGCAAATTCCTGCCCAGTAGACAGGCATGGGCATTGGAAAGGCATGCTTATGAACTATTCTTCTAGGACTTCCTGGCTTTAACTTTTGAAAGGCCAACAGTAGTGACTCTAGGATCTGACACCATCTCTGCCATCCAAGCAGTGGCTTACTGCCTCTGGATGTTCCATCACTTTTGTCCCAGGAGGAGTGACTTTCGACTTGGACTCAGGGCCTGAGTGCTGTCCCTCAGCTCTCCAGCTCAAGACTAGCACCGTACCACTTTTGAGCTCCACACCACTCCGTTCCCAGCACTCTGCTGGCTGATTAGAGACAAGTCTCTCACAGGGACCTTTCTTTGCCCAGGCTGGCTTCGAACCGCAGATTCAGATCAATGAGTCTTATAAGGGGCCACTTTACTCCAATTATAAGCAACAAGGTGGTCCACACAGAAGTAGTTTTTAAGCATGCTCTCTTACCTGGAACTTATTAAGGGTCAGTATTAGATCTTGACAAACTTGTAGGAATCACCTGTGCTTCTCTGTGGGCCTGCTGGAAACTGTTACAAAAAACCTACAAAGAAGCTGGAATGGCAATTAAACATTTTGGTAGCCATAATTCTCCTTTTCTCACTTTGCAATAATTATTTAGGACAATTTTACTTCCAAATGTCTTATCTAGAAATGTATTCTTGATTTCCAAAGCCTTTCTAACACTAACACAATACTTTAGCTTTTATCTGCATCGGAAAAACTGAAGCTCACAGGCAATCTGAAACCAGGTGCCGCCCTTTGCTTACGGGCTGCTTGTTTCAAAAGAGCCTCTTTTTTTTTTTTTTTTTTTCAGTCCCAGTTACTGCATGGCATGAAGACCTTTGAATTTAAACTTAGTTTTGCATCATACTGCAGTCTTGAACATGTTCACACTCACACATGCACACACACATACATTTTCAAAAGATCTTAAAGCGCGCTGAATAAGCATCGGCCGTACAT
Organism: Perognathus longimembris pacificus; assembly: GCF_023159225.1. Lineage (NCBI taxonomy): Eukaryota > Metazoa > Chordata > Mammalia > Rodentia > Heteromyidae > Perognathus > Perognathus longimembris. The sequence goes on from NC_063162.1 coordinate 74,132,232, forward strand.
TTTAAGACAAAAAACTTTAACAAATGATTTTAGCATTCTCCAGCCTCATTTTCCAGGGCTTGATAGTTTTAGTAAAACATTTTAGCGCACCAAACAATTTTCTGCTTAAGAAGGCTGGGTGGGGGTCCCCCTAGAGTTCTTTTTTTTGCGGACATTCTCACTGATTGACTGATTGTGAGCTGTCACCTGTACATCTTTCCAGTGAGCTAAAGTCAAGTCCAGGGGAGTGGAAGGAACGTTCCCCATCATCTGTTTGTCAGTCAGGCATAGTGCAAGAAAGAAACACACAAAAATGAGCTATCTCCTTAACCTCCCTCCAGTGAGCTAGGATCAAGTCTAGGGGGCTAGATGGAGGTCCTCAAGATAGAACGTTATCCATAGCTCTGATCAGATGTTCAGTCCAAAAGGCTACAAAAAACAAAACAATTAATACAAAAGGAGGAAAACACACAGGCCTAAGAAAAGCTACGAGTTGGAGATCTCCCAAGCTGGCCCACAACCTCCTACAAGGGTGCAGAAGGAATGGACCCGAGTTGGCCCACAACCTCCTGCAAGAAGGAGTGGACCCGAGTTGGCCCACAACCTCCTGCAAGGGTGCAGAAGGAGAGGACCCGAGTTGGCCCACAACCTCCTGCAAGGGTGCAGAAGGAGTGGACCCGAGTACAAGGTGGGCGGGTTGAGTCTCGTTTAGGAGGCCCTCCTGGTCAGTTCCGGCCAAAAACCAAACTGACTCGCGCCCTACAAGTATAAGCAAAAGCAAAACAGACAAACAGACAAATTACAGGACAAGACAAATGAACAGCGCTGTTTTCTTACCTTCGGAGTCTGGGATCTCGGGGTCTCTGGGGCTATCCCGGACGAGCCCCCAAATGTTGTGCCAAGTCGCAAGACCACCCCCAAGAAGACCACCGAGATTCAGACACTCCGAAATGCAAAAGCAAGGCAAGGCTTTATTTAATGAGCTGCCAACTCGGGCCTCGTCCTACCCACCGACACAGCGGAGGTTAGGAGGAAGCCCCGAGCTGTGATTACACAGGGCTTATAAAGGCAAAGAACAAGGTTACAACAATCAGGTGTGCAAGCAAGATTAGGACACAGGTACAAATTTGATTGGCTCAGGGTTTAATTCTAAAATGGGGTTCACGTGTCTGGCACTTCATTACAAGCTGGGGATGACGGTGATATTCTGCATCTTCATTGTTCAGTAAGGTGGCTGCTAGCCACCTGTAGTGGGTAAGCACTTAAAATGTGGCCAGGAGCATGGAGTGACTGGATTTCAAGCTTTATTTAATTTTCATTATTTAACTTTAAATAGCTAGCTGTAGTTGGTAGCTCCCACAATCGATGCTGTCCACTCAAGAGAAACCTCCACTATTTCTCTGTTTCAGAAAATAATTTCCCCTCACCACTCATGATGAATTATATTGACACTGTACTCTTCATACTTAGTCTGATTTTATGTATTTATTTATTCATTTATTTATTTGTTGTTTGTGGGCTCCAACTCAGGGTCTGGGCACTGTCCCTGAGCTCTTTTGCTCAAGGCTAGCACTCTATCACTTAGGCCACAGCACCACTTTTGGTTTTCTGGTGGTTAGAGATAACAATTTCACAGATTTTCCTGCTGGGGCTGCCTTTGAATCTCGCTCCTTGGATCTCAGCCTCCAGAGTAGCAAGGATTACAGGCTTGAGACAACAGTGCCCAGCTTAATCTGATTGACTGCTTGATTGACTGTGAATTCCTAGGAGTTGAATGTAAGACTCACTCCCACTAAGCAAGTTCTGTACCACTGGGCTACACCTCCAATCCTGATTCACTCTTTAACATCATGTCTACTGACTGTTAGGAAAATGGAGAATGGAAAATTAATAGGCTGGATTCAATCATCAACAGGCAAGGACTGTTTATTGAGGAACAGCAAGGGGCACAGACCTTCCCGCAGGTTTGGAGATTGTGCAAGGTGGTGAATTTGGGAGCAGGCTTATAAGGAGGCAGAGGTCACTGAAAGTGACACTAGGTCTAGGAAGTTTGGTCTTGGAAGCTTTTCCTTGGGCCCACAATGGACTATTTACAGCTGGGCTTAGGTGAACTGCCCTGCCTGCACATCGAAGCAAGTTCACATATACCTGAGGCTTCGCCTGATGTCTGTATGCCCCAGGGACGGTAGGGTGTGGGGGAGTCAATCCTTCATATTCCATATTTGGATACACAGAAAGAATGGGCCTAGAGGGGAGAGGCAAGTCCTTCAACAAATATTTAGCTCATGCTTACACAGAAAACTCCATTTTCATGTTTAGAATGACTTTCCTTTTCCGGTGATTTCATCTTCTTCAGCCTTTCAACATCTTCGCATTTTGCAGTGGCTCTCACTTGGCTCTCCGGCAGAGATGGTGGCAGAGCAAGGCCAGTTTGGTGAATGGTACTTCCATGTTTCCACTACATTTCAGCTCATCCTCATACCTAGCCTTCCCACACAGAAGCAGGTATATGAACGACCCCTGTATCAGATGAGAATACAAAGCCAAAGTGTACATGGCTAGCTATAGCAATATGCTATAGTTTCCGAGTACAGGATTTGGTCTAACACAATGACCAGTCATGGGGAGAAGTCATGGATATTCTGGCCAAGACCATGTGACCTGTACTAGCACTAGAACTCAGATCTAGTGATGAAGAGCTGACTTGAAGCTGGGCACAAGTGGCTCATGCCTGTAATCCTAGCTACTCAAGAGGCTGAGATCTGAGGATCACAGTTCAAAGCCGGTACAGGCAAGGAAGATCCATAAAATTTGTATCTCCAATTAATCACTAGAAAAACCAGAAGTGGAGCTGTGGCTCAAAGTGGTAGAGTGGTAGCCATGAGCAAAAAGAGCTCTGGACAAGGCTTAGGCTCTGAGTTTAAGCCTCGGAGACTCTGTACTGTGGTTTAGATCTTACCTGTGTGAATGTGGACAAGGTATTTGATGTCTCTGTGGCAAATGGGTGGGATGACACAGCCCCACCACTTTATCATTCAAGCAGATGCAAATAAAGTGTTTTGTGTGAGTGACAGGCTCAGAACAGTTGCTCACTCAATGTTAACTGCTATTCTGTCTGGTGTCTCCACTAACTTCAGTCTACCTCAGGCCTTTACATTTCTTCTCAGCCCAAGGCCTCACTCACAAATGCCCACCCTTGCAGGCTTGACCCGGGCTTGAGGAGTGACCCAGTGCTTGCACATGGACACAGCTACGGCTCCCTTCTGGAAGCTACTGGACCATTTGTCCTCATAATCTCCTGAGCTGCAAGCTCTCTGGATTAATTACAAGTTGTTCAGGAAGAGCTCTCTGAAGGCTGTATTAACTGCCTGGGCACTGTGCCACCAGAAAATGACTTTCCTCCCTAGAATCTTTCCATACTCCTCTGGTGTCAGAAGCCTGCTGTGCCGTTCCCCACCCCACCCCCACCCCCCGCAGGCACTGGCAGGTACCCCAGTGCTCGTGGGAGCAGGGTGGGGCGCCAAGGAGCTCTGCCCTGAGGCAGGATCCGGCAGCCTCGCAGGCTCAGTGCAGATGGCATCTGTCTGGCGAGGGCTGAGCCGGAGCACGTGGCCTGGGCGACGTCCCCAGCAGTGACTGCTACAGAGCACAGGAGCCAGGGCGGCCTGTGCCCTGGGGTGTTCCACACCCTGCTACCCCGGGGAGAGGCCCCGGCCCCAGGCCAGGGCTCAGACCTTCAGTGTGTCTTAGGACTGGAAAGCGAAGCAGTGTAGCTCTCGTTCCCAGATGCAATGCTGTGCAGATTCCATGCAGCCCAGGCGCCCGTGAATCCTCACAGGAGGACCCCCTCATGTGGGTCCTGCCTGCGGCTTCCTCATCACCAAGCCTGAGCCACGGCACACCAGAGCCACACCACACTCTTGAGGCAGCCAGTTGCTCACGTGCTATTTCGTTCCCTCTTCAGTGCGGATTCCTGAGTCTCGCGATACTTCATGAGTCTCGCAATACTTCCTGGGTAAAGGAGACCCACCTCTTTACCACCACGGAGTCCCCTGGTGGGTCCCAAGAAGGGAAAAACAAACCTGATGACAGCGTAGCACACACGGGGTGGGGGGAGGCCCCTCGCGGGGGTTGACTGTAGCTAAATGAGAGTCTGGAGGTGCTGGATGAGGGAGCCTTGCGCAGGCACAGAGCGTGGTAAGAAGGGATGTGATGGAATGCCTGGTGGGCTGGGGCATTGGGGGTACGGGAGCTGCTGGGCTGGGGAACCCACACGCTGGTGTGCAAGAGACTATGATGAGGATCGGAGGAAGGAGACAGGGCATCATGCCTTCCATGGAGTTTTTTGTGCCAGGGCTTGAACTCAAAGCCTGTCAGCTCTGTCTTTTCCTTCAAAGGTTGGCACTCCACCACATGAGTCACAACTCCACTTCTCGCCTTTTTCTTTTCTTTTTTCTTTTGATGATTAAGTGGAGATAAAAGGCTCACAGACTTTTCAGCCCAGAATGACTTTGAACCACGATCCTCAGATCTCAACCTCCTGAGTAGCTAGGATTGAGTCACAGGTGGCCCTCAGCACTCAGGTTTTTAAGGATTGCACTGAAGTAATATTAGAGCTGGTGTCTTTCCATTTCTTGCCCTACTTTCCCCCTGATTCTTCAGATAAGCTACCTGGCTTGTCTATCTCCTTTTCCAAGTTCTTTCTTCATGTAGTGCAATGCCTGCTCCATCTTGGGGTGGCTGAAACCCCTTTTCTGGATCCAAAAGGACAGTGCTGTGGAGAATAATGCTGGATAAAGCCATACCTGACTAAAAAAAGGTGCTCCCGTAGGCTCATAGAACAAGCTCTGTGGGTTCAGCAAAAGGGCTACAGAAAGATGGATAGGGAAAGGCCGGGCAAGCACAATAGATAGCATTCTTCCTGGAGTTGGCTCTTCGGAGACACCCTGGCTATCCTACAGAAGGTTCTCTCTGGTCTCATTTCTCCCCCTTACATGGCAAGCTGTGGTCTTCAAAGGAAGCATTTACAAGGGGAATGTCTCTGCAGGCCTCATCCTTTTCTTTGAAAGCATAATAATGCTCAAGAATGACAACAATGTAAATCACCAACCTCATTACACAGGATTCTCCATGAATTAAAATTGCCTACATGGGGTAAGATTAGGTCAGGTGCTTTGAGGGAGTATTGGAGTGAGATGGCTCCTCGTCTTCAAAAGCAAACATTGTCATAGCACCATGGACTATGCTGGGCCCTGCCAGCACTGACAGTCAGGGCCTGACAAGATGGTCCTTGTCTGCAAAGAACCAAATTTCCTTGTGTGCCTTCTTCATTACCCACCCCAGAGGGGATGGAGCACCCTGAAGACACCCAGAGGACTGAGCCCCCAAAATGTCAAGGACCGTCTTGCCGAGTCACAGTGCTTCTGCTCCCAACACAGACACAGTGGAAGGGAGAACCACACACAGAAGTTTCCCTGTGAGGAAAACAACATTGGGAGGGCCAAGTGCCCCCTGGAGGGCCCCAAAGCCCCAGTAGGCAGGAATCCTAAAAGCGGAGCAGAGCCGTGTCTCAGGAGGAAAGCCAGAGAGACCCAGGTGCCTGAAACACATGACAGGAAAAATGTGTCACATGTGTCTGGAACAAAAGCACAGTAATAAGATTCCAGAGGCGTGGGAAGTGCCTGAGTGCAAATCTTGACAATTATTAGAGGTGATTTTCACTGCAGAGAAGCAGACAATTTGTAACCCAGTTTATTTTAGGATGTCAGGGATGACTTGTTCTAAGAAGCTATAGCAGCTCCCTATTTTGAGTAAAGTAAAATATATATTGGAAAAAAAATGGAAATTGATTCCTCAGAGTAGAGTATGTGTTCATCTCAATGACCCTGAGAGCAAGAGGGAGAAAGAGTCTGGGTCAGTCACAGTAGTACATTTCTGCAAGCTCAGCTCTGAGGGAGGTGTAAATAGAAGAATCACAGTCTTCATAGGCCTCAAGGAAAATGATGAGAACTTACCTGAAAAATAACTACAGTAGGGCTGGGAATGTGGCTTAGTGGTAGAGTGCTTGCCATATATGCATGAAGCCCTGGGTTCGATTCCTCAGCACCACATAAATAGAAAAGGCCAGAAATGGCGCTGTGGCTCAAGAGGTAGAGTGCTAGCCTTTTGTAAAAAGAAGCAGGGACAAGCCCCAAAACTGGCAAAATAAATAAATAAATACCTAGAATAAAAAGGGATGGGGAGATGGTTCTCAAGTCATAGAGAACCTTCTAGCACTTCTCACTTCTGACACTCTGTAGCCTCTATATAATCCACCTGCCAGTCAGTATTTGTAGAATCAAATTACAGAGGACTGAAGATAATGAGATGCAAAGGAAAGGACAAGAGCCTTCTATCCTTTGAATCTGGGATATTCCTAAAAGCAGATGAGAGGTGGGACCTAAGAGGAGGTCTTTAGATCATTATGGGCATGTCCTTGAAGGGAATTGTGGGACCCTTGTGTCTTCCCCTCCTTCCATCTCTTTCTTTGTCTCTGTCTTGTTGCATCCCAGTCATGAGGTGAATGACTTGCTCTACCACACTCTCTCCATCATGTGCTTTCCTCAAGCAAAGGCCTAGAAGTAGTAGCTCTGCCTCAAACTGCATCCACAAACCTTTTCTCATAAATTGATCCTCTCGGGTTCTTTCTAACAGGAATAATAACAAGGAGGGATGATATCACCAACATGTGCCTCTGTCATGCGTAAAGCATGAGCCTTGAACACCAACACATGTCTGTGTGATGTATAAAGCATGAGCTTTGAACACCTCACTTGTGGATAACCCAGTGTGGACCTAACAGAAAACAACAGTGCCAATCCAAGAGGAAAGCATTTGCATTTGGGGAAAAACACTTTCCTATTTTAATAATTTCCTATTTTGACCCTTTCTTATTTTAACAGCTTCTTTTTCTCGGTGGCCCTATCACTTAGCCATGCCTCCAGCTCACATTTTTAAAAAGAATAGGCTAAGCAGAGCACAAAGGCAGTCAGTCACCCAAGGAGCAGCCTCAAAGTAGACAATGGACACAGAATGGCCCAGGGGAAGAGCAGAGAGCTGTAGAAGTGCACACCTGCAGCCTCGGCTTGCCGGTCCCCTGCTGTCCAGCTCGGTCTTCCGTAGGAAGTTCAGCTAAGGAGTCAGGGGTCACAGAGGCTTGCTCAGAGTAGCAAGGGAAAACCCAGAGATTGGCTTAGCTTCTGTTATTGTGCTACCTCGTTCTCAAATTATATTCTTATCTTAATAGTCCCATGACTAGCACCCCTGTTCTCTCAGAAAGGGACCCCAGGAGACAAAAGTCCTGTCACTTACTGAATGGAAAACCTGTGTAGATATGAAACCCCCACATCTGGTGGTGCAGATGGCAGTTCACCGACAGTGCCCACGAAGGCCAGTGACGGCGAAGGGCCTGCATCCTCCCTACACCATCCTCCCTGCACCTCACGCACATGTCTGGGAGGCAGGCTGAGGCTTTGGGATCCCACGAGGTCAAGCTCCCAAGCAGGAAAGCCAGTTTTAACAGCAAATCTCATCCTTCACTTAATTAGCAACAACAGGCAGGGAGGTTGAGTTCAGAGCCAAGTCTAACTTGTTGGCTCTAGCCAGCACGGGCATCTGTGTAAGTCCCTCCAGAATGAGAGCTGCACACAGCCCTCCCTGTCCAAGGCTGTTGTTCTTGGCTGGTTGATGGACAAAACCAGCCCCTTGTCTTCTGTGTCCATGGTTCTAGAAGAGTCTGGCAGGGCTGTGAAAGGCAGACCTCCCTTCCAGCCTGGGTGTCTGTGATTCTCTGCGCCCCAGGAACCCAGCTATGAGACCTTGATGTGACGCGGCCACCCCTTCCTCTGCCCAGGAACAGAAGCTGCTTTCCATCAACTGTCCACACGTGGACCCTGCCTCCTCTCTATTTACAAAATGGAAACAGATGAATCCAATCAAACGTAAGCCCCCCGAATTATGGCTTCCTTTATACCTTGCGGTAAAGGAGTTTATGCATCATTGGCACATGTGTTTCCCCAGTGGTTTTAAGTCATTCCCCAACGTAAAAAGGAACCTTTCAGTTTGGGAATAGGATGGATTTGTTTCAAACCAATCCATCATCATCATGCCTCCCAAGGCAGAGGGTGGGTCAGGGCCTTGAGGCTCCCGCAGGCAGGGCGGGTGGGCAGCAGGAGGAGAGGCGCCGAACCTCGTTCTGGCGCCCCACGAGCAAGACGAGGCCTCCATTGTCATAGGCAGCCACGGATCATCCCATGCCCTCCTCTGCATGTAGCTCTGCCATCTCTGTTCCTGGACCGGGAGTTGGAGAGGGAAGTCTTTCCTTCTTCCTGCTCCATGTCAGCCGATACCTGGAGACTCCTCCCTTGTAGACCCTATGATGGCAAGTGCTCTCCACCAATGTCCAGATACTAATTGACATCCCTGAATGGGCACCCAAAAGCCATTTATCTGTTCCCTGCTCAGCTGTGTTGACCAAATCTCTAATGAAAGGCATCATGGGCAACCAAGAAAGACCACTTTGCACTTGGCTTTTACAAAACTGAGTTTGGAGGCTGAGTGGGTTTCCTAAATTAACTACATCAACAGGCTTCATACAAATGGGGCACCTAGATAATGATCCAATTACATTCAGGTAAACAAAAGGCCAATTGTGCTCACCCCACGTCCCAGAGGAGGCATCTTGAAGGCTCTTGCAGATTTATTTTCCACATTTACGTGCAGTGGAAACAAGGGCTGCCTCCAGGTTCTCAGGCTAAATGAGATTCATTTAGGGCCTTTGATGAGAAGGCCTTGGCTTCAATGTGGCCAGGGCCAAGCCCTCCTTGGGGAAGGAGACACTGAAGGGGCAGAGGAGGGGAAAGGGAGAGGCATCCTCCATCTCTCACTATCACGGTCACAGCTGGCATTAACTAGGGGAAAGCTTAATACATTCAGGTAACCAAACATTGCTCCATGATGGAAAGGCCTTCAGAAATGAAGACAGAAAGATCCAGGAAAACAGCTTTTATGAATATGTCCAGTGAGACACAAGCAGTCGTGCAGAAATGTGTTTGGACCACAGGATGATTTGCTCTGATATAGTGGTAATTGAGGGGGAAACTGAGCAAGGGCTGCAGACTCCTCGTGGCCTCTGTGCAGCATGCTTCATCCTGGGAGGATGACAGATCCATTCCAGGAAGCAGGTTCTGTGGCAGGGCAGTTGAGAGAATTTCTTTATGCTAGCTCCTATACAGAAAGGTTTGGGAAGAATGTACTCTATCTAGGACTTATGGCTGGTGTTGGGGAGAAGGGATCTGATTTCTGTAACTCGCACTATCAGAGAAGAGGTCTGGTCTCTGTGAATGAGCGGTGGAACTTGATACTAAGCTACTTCTGAGCCTCTTTTTTTTTTTTTTCTTTTTTCTTTTTGCCAGTCCTGGTGCTTGAACTAAGGGCTTGGACACTGGTCCCTGAACTTTTGCGACCAAGTCTAGCACTCTACCACATGAGTCACATCTCTACTTCTGACTTTTTCATAGTTTATTTGAGATAGACTCTCATAGACTTTCCTTCCTTGATCCTCAGGTCTCAGCCCCCTGAGTAGCTAGGATTACAGGCGTGAGCCGTCAGAGCCTGGCCCTTTCTTCTGAGCCCTTTCATTTCAAAGTACCAGCATGCTAAATTGCCATACAATTGGGTGGCATTTTCTAAACCCCAACAATACAGATTTGAGATGATAAAACTATTCAGTAGAAGGAGAAAAGGGACATCTGTTATTTCTGTTTGGGGACAAGGCTTTCTTGTTACTCAGAAAGTCTGGATTGATAATGAGCCATGAGTCTTCCGAGCTCAGGCAGGTCAACATGACTCTCAAGGTGCTTCACCATGTTAGTAAAAAAAAAACCCAGCTTTCCTCCCAGACAGCAGGAGTTCTGTCTCAGAATATCACCAGCAGGAGCACCAGGGAGATTGGATGGTGAAGGGTTACAAAGTCTGGGTTCTGGAAGGGTTGGGTCTAGAAATCAAAGCCTAAACTTTACTGGGGCTGAATGAGAAGGACACTGATAGTGACGCAATGATTTGAGGATGGCCGTGCCCTTGGAGACACGGTACCGAAAGTGCTGGTCATAGAGCCTGTGGAACAGACTCCTGCTGGGCCCCAAAGCTCAAGCCTCCCAGCAACACCCCCATGCAGTCCCCTCTCTATGAGCACAGACAGGGCTTAGTGACTTGCTTCTGGCCAACAGAATATTGCAGACCTGTTGGAATGCTATTTCCCTACCTTCTGAGTGACATTCCTATCAAATACAAACAGACAAACAGAAACAGGAGCAGCAGAGGGAGATTGTATTGCACTGATCTCCATGGGGGAGAAAGAAGTCAACATAGAACTAGGCTCCACTGAATATAAGGACAGGAAGGATTTGTAGGCAAATAGTGGGGCGGGAGTCAGAGATAACTTGCATCTGCCTCTTATGTGGCTTGCTCTGATGGAACACAGGTGCCACACTGAAGCTGCTCTGTGAGGAAGTCCACAGGGGAAGACACTGACTTCAGGAAGCAAGGAACTGAGTTCAACCAACAGCCACAGCACAGCTGGAAAGTGGTCCCTCCCTGCAGATGAGATCACAACTCCAGCCTTCTGATAAACTCCAGGCAGAAACAACACATGAAGCCACTCCTGCCCCAAAGTGCTTGCTGTTTTGTGGCTAGTGTTTTCAGGTGCTGGATTTTGGGAGTCAATGAATATATAATATTTGTGGTCCCACACAGGAAGAAAGTCATCAAAGGTACTCATGGGATCTAGAACTTGATCTTCAGAGAAGCTGTGGGATCAGACAAACAAGCATGAATCCTGCTGTAGCTCTGAGTCAGGTACCATAGCAAGTCACAATGTATAAGGCGAAGGGCACAGACCCATTTTAGAGAAAGGAAAATCTACCCCAGTATCCAAGACAGGTGTCATGACTGAATAGAACAGAATCTGTGGCCAGGATAATGGCAACCAAATGGAAGACAGCCTTGGAGTTTACAGCATGTTTTATATGTATGAGGTCATATAAGACCACAGACACACTGCACGTTTCTTCTGGCAGTATACGAGGAACAGCCTGCTTGCCCAGACAGCCCAGTCAGGAGGACGGTTCTGCTCTATTGGGAAACAAACTGACACTTGGTCTAAGCTTCAGGCTGCTTTCCTGGCTGCCCAGATCAACTACATTAGCCCTGGCCACCATGCAGAGGAAATGAATCGGTGGATCACCACATGCACACCATGGCTACGCTTCCTCCAGCTGGGCAGGTGAAGCCGTTACACATGCAGAGCTGGTCCAGGTGGGCACAATCAGGGAAAGGCACCCTCAGGAGCTGGGGTCTGGCTCTACTTCCTACCCACAGCTTTTCCATATCCCAGGTCAAGTTGCAGAGTATTTGTCAGGTCCAGCTGCAATCTTCATCTCAGGCTTCTCTGGTCATTTTCTTCAGGCCCCTTCAGGATAAAAACGGCCAGAGAAAATGCTAGAACATAGCCCAGAACTCACATTCAGAATCACTCAGTGCCCTTTGCTATAGCAGGCCTGCCCTTGTCCCTTGGTTGCTTTCCCAAATCCTGTCCCCAAACCCCATTGTCCCAGCATCATTTGTCCTCATTGATGTGGAATCTGTGCCCCCCCCCATCACTGAGTCACTGTTGCTCTGCCCTCTCACCCAGCCAGGCAGCTTCCTTGTCTCCCTGGGCTGCCTTGTTGAGAGGGAACCTGTCAAAACCCCAACCATCCTTAGTCCAAGCCCCGCCCACAATGCCAATGAGTCTCATTTCTCAAATAGTGCTTGCCTTGGACAGCCTGTTAAATAATTGCCAGTCATCAGTGTCAGAGTTTCTCTCAAGTATGAGAGGGACATAAGCAAACCTTGTTCAGACGGACTGATCCCTATTCCCTCATAAGAACTCCTTTTGTGTGGGGCAGATCAGAAGGCACGAGCGCAGGATGTCCTGGCGCCCGTGAGACGCGGGACAAATGTGGTCCCCTTCCCCCCCTCTTGCAGGCTTGTGGTCCCCCCACCCCCCTGCAGGCTAGGGGCCACCAGGGTGTTGTTCAGAGCACACAGAAGACACAGCCTTCGTTTAGTTTCTCTTCCTTTGAATAAAATGTGTCTGATGCTTCACCTACAATGAAAATATCCTAGGAGCTGTAAAAAACAAAAGTAATGACACATTTCATAGGCATGCGTAACCATGAGATAATTGTGCTTCTTAGGCCGTGAACACCCGCCCCCCCCCCTGCAAACTGGGGGTTATAATGTGTGCCTTGTTGTGTGGTACTCCCCCAAAATATTATTCATAGGAGGTTTATAATAACAAAGCATTACCATAATAAATATTGGTCACAAGAGTCTTCTATGAACAAGAAGCCTGAAATCCTTGCTCATATCCCCAACCCTTGATTTAAGATTAAATTTCACCTTTTAAATCAGAGGTTCAAAATCCTACCAAATTTAAACCTTGAAATTGATACCCCCTCTTTTCTTTGGAAAGAAAAATTAGATCGGAACTGTCAGAGGAATGATCAAAATGACACGAAGCAAATCAGATGATGCATGGGTAAGAGGTTTTCTTTAGTTCAGTCATCAGGGTAGCATTGAAGTGTCTTATCTTATCTCCCTCAAGGCACCAAAGCCAGTGTCCCAGGCCAAGCAGGCCAAAAGTGTTTGAAGAAAAAATAATAGCACAAAGGACTTCTTAGGAAATTCACATCTAAAGTGTTACTTAAGCCCACAGCTTGGACTGGTCAGAGATGGGGAATCCAGGGCAGTGGGTGGCAAATGAATGGAGAAATTATTTATCCTAAAGATTAGATCCTGTAAAATAGACCTCTAAAGAGACAGGGCTTGTTTAATTATCCAACCTTATTGCTCTACCAAAAACTCTGTAAAGAAACTGGGGCAGGATTTGGGTCTTAGGAATTTATTTATTTATTATGCGTCATTCTGTCAGAAGAGCATTTGATAGAAAGGAGACCTCATGTTTTAAAGCCCCTTAATAATGCCAATTCATTTTGAGCTGCTCAGATCTCTTAAAATGGCTTGTATAACAGAGAGAAATCTTCACACCCTGCTGGGAAGATGGTTAAATTGGCTGGCCACTGAGAGACGGCTGAACCCATTTTTGCCATCATCCTTACAGAAAAGTATTCAGAAATGAGTACAGACCAGGTGGAAAATTTCTTGAGACTCCCCATCTCAAATAATAGCTGGGTACTGCCTGTTGTACTAGCTATGTGAGATCAAGAGGATAGTGGTTCCAGGGCCCAACCAATGGCTGGGTGCCATGACATGAGGCAGACAAGTCTACAAGATTCTGTCTCAATGGAAGCAGCTAGGCACGGTGTTGTGACATGTAATTCCAGCTATGGAAAGAAGTAAAAATAGGTGGATGGTGGTCCAGGTACTCCTCCAGGCAGAAAGCAAGATGGTATCCAAAAACCAACCAACACAAAAAGGGGCCGCCTACTGAGCAGGAGAGCACCTGCTAGCTAGTACTAGGCCCTGACTTCAAACCCCAGTACTGACCAAAAAAACCCAAATGTATTCAGAAAATATTGCGTGTATCTTCCATCTTCCTGAGGACAATGGGGCTCTGTACAGTGAGCTACTGGCCTCAGTCCTCCAACCCTCCCTTGTTCTATCTTGGTCATGGCAGCGTACTCACCCCCACCTGCTTCCACTGGGGTCCAGTAGAGAAACAGAACCATGCTGCCCTCAGCATGGACTTCTTGCAGGAATAGGAACTGGCCCTGACATAACCTTGGAAGTGGGTTAAGCAGCCTACCCACGGCATTGGCCTTAAGGCTAGCAGAAGTGATGTGTAAAGTCAGAAGATGGATGGCAAGCTATAGCCCCCAAGGATAACTGGATCTCACATCGGGTCTGCCTGCTGTTCTGACTCCAACAGGCACAAAAATGCACCTACTCCAACATGCAGGAAAACCCACCAAGATTCTTACAGTCACAAAAATCTGCACAAGAGCAGTTGCAGGTCTCTGTCCATGGAACAGTGCACACACACCCTCCATGACTGGAGAAGCTGACAAAGGAGGACTGATGAGGCTGAAGGAGCAAAAGTCTAGCTGCTGCCCCATGCCAGAAGTGGGCCAGCACGTCCCCAGCAGTGAACTACAACAGTCTCTTCCATGACCACGGCTCCAGTTACATCTTCCAAATCTCATGAACTTGTCCTTTGTGACCTACTTTCCCCCATGCCCATGCAGAGAGCATGGTTCTCGCTTCACTGAGTCACCTCACTGAACCTTGACGGAGTTCATTGTGCCACTTCCCGTGGCCACTGGCACGTACACAGAGGAGACACAGCATCAATTCTATGTCCACCAATTCTAAGTTCTTAAGAGATCTTAAGTTCTATCTGACCCCTTAAACTGAAGAACAGTAGGAAGAAGGAAGAAAGGAGAACAGAACAGAAGGGAGAAGCTAAACAAGGCCATTGCAATCTTCACAGCCACAGCTAACATCAGAGAATCCCAACCATTGCCCAGATCAGAAGCCAAAGCCACTGCCAACTGCAGACAAGTGAGCCTCAATAAATGATGATGAGGGAGGTGACTGATGTAGGCATACCTTCACTTCAATGACCAAGAAGCTGTCTTCCTAACTACCACTTTCATGACCCACAGGCCCCACAACATACTCCCCCCCTCCCCCCGCTAACCACAACTACTGAGTCAGGAAGTGAGGGGGCTGATGCTCTGTGGAGTAGTTCAGTCCTCTCTCCTCATGCCTCCACATGCCATTCAATAACAGTTGAGATGCTAGTGCATAAACTCAGAAAATTAAATCCCACAGGAATACAATACGGAGGGGAAAAAAAAGCCCCAATTCTGCATGGAGACAAACATAAAAGCTGACTGAGGAACATGGGTTCATGGAAGACCCAGTGTCAGTGGCCAGTTATTCAGTAGAGAAATGACACGTAATTCTACTTGGAATCCCAATGAGAGCTGTAAGTGGACCAAACGGTAACACCAGGAAGAAAAGGAAATTACTTGAAACTAGCTAAGAAATAGCTTTCAGAGGAAAGAAAGGCTCTCTTAGAATCCCTTTTTTCAATATTCCTCTTCTTGAAACTCTCCTTCCCTTCTTTGCCAAGGAATTCTGCATAAAGAGAGCAATGAAATATAAACACATGTTCATACACACACACACACAAGAAAGTCTTCTTTGCTTTGCTTTGCTTTGCCTTTCCATTCTTTGGGCTACTTCAAAAAATCTGAGAATTGAGTCTTGTCCCTGGGCAAGAGAGAACAAAATCAAGCTGACACGGGCTTCCAAATTCACCCCATCCACCTCCCCTCACACCTCACAGTGCTATGGACCTCTGCGCTGTGAGTTAGGCCTAAAACAGCTTGCTGCCCAGATTGGGAAGAGCAGTGAGGTCAAGAGTTTTAGGTTTTGTGATGAACAGAGCTGAGGTTATTTAGGTTAGTGCTTAAGACCAAGGCTTTTCCAGCACTCTAAGTTTTCTGTTTTCAACTGCAAAAGCCTACCGTGTCCAGGCAGCCCCGTGCCCCTGCTAGCACTCCACTGAGGACTTCTGACTGCTGGATTGTTCTCTGTGAAGTAGTGTCAACCACAGCCTTTTGAGTCAAAGCCTCGTCATGCTACAATTTGAGACACAGCTCAAGCAGCAGGCTTACCTGGGCCAACAGATCCTCCTTACTCTTTCTATGAGCCAGGACCAAGGAGACCCATAGGGGTAACTGGTGGAGATTTTGCCCCCAAAGGGTTGCGGCCCAGAGTGGAGCTGGAGCTGGAATTAGATCCCTGCATGGCTCACAGAGGGTGGAATGCTGTAAAGATAAAGATGCTCAGCTGAGAAAAGGGAGAATGCTCTTTTGTAACCCCCTGATTAAAATCATTCCAGTACAGACCATATCACCCCAAGCAAACTGCTAGGCCTCGAAGAGCCTCTACTTCTGCACAAGGAAAGCAGATCCGCCTTACCAGGCTCTGGTCAGACCCCAGCACCACACCCAGAACAGAAGCAGAATGTAAAGAACACTGTTTAATCCTGGACTATAGGCATATTTTATATTCCACCCCAGCAGGGCTGGGACAGAAGTATTCATTCAGCCTGGGGAGCGAGCTTGAGTTGCTCAAGGCAGAAAGTATTTGAGCATCAGCTTCAAGGAAGAATAGGATTTCACAGCTCACCATGGCAGGGTTGTGGGGCCTGTCCAGGATGGAGATAGAACATGCAAGTGCGGGGAGGGAGGAAGACATGGAAGGTTCTGAGGACACACACTGAATGAGATAAGGCAGCCTGGCCCAGATTTGGGGGTATGCCATGTGCCACAATGAGAGGTAGGGACTTCATAGACAAGGCAGGGATTTCATCATGCAAGGTGGGAAGGCCAGGGAGACCTGGTGCATAACTTGTTAATACCCCTTCCTCAACCTGAAACATTCACACTTAGAGAAATGCAAAGGGAGGGGGGCTCACAGCAAGGAGAATTCCTCAGAATTCCCTGGGCCACCACACTGGAGGTCTTGGGCTTTGTGCAACAGGGGCTCCACACCACCTCCTGGCCTGGCCAGGTCTGGGTGCCAGACTACTCCATCAGGGATTCATCATCCATTTTCCCTTCAGCTCTCATAAGAAATTCATTTCCCCCCAGAACTCTGCTAAATGTCATCTTCAATTTAATCCTACATATATATCTTGCCATTGGAAAAGAAGCCAAATGAATAAACATCACTTACATAACTGATTAGTTGTTTTTCTCTCTCTCTCTGACTCTGTCTGTCTGTCTCTCTTTCTGTAATAGTGGATAGGGAGGTAGACCTTTGCTGGAGCAATGAAGCCATCCTGCTGAGAGGAAGAAAAAGAATGATTGCTGAACAAGACAGCAGAATGGATGAAAGCTTTACCTACATCTTTACCTGCACATGGTCTTTGTAGATGAATAAGAAGGGGTTAATTGAGATGACAGGCTGAAAACACAAGGGAGAGAGTAAGGGATTGCAAAGCAAGATGTAAAGGAAGTGAGAGGGATAAGGGTCACCAAGCCTCGTAACAAAAAACAGACTGGACTCATGACTAGCACCAAAGAACACAAACAACAAGGAGGCATGGAAACAGACTTCTGAACTACAAAAGACACAGTTTAAGCCAAACAAGTCACTTTTCTTGGTAAAGCAGGATTTGAGTGCACCTGTGACTAAGAATATAATCAGAACAGAGGGGAGGATAGGAGTTTTAAATAGTAGCTATAAGAATTAAGACAGAATTTGTAGCTAGGCACGGTGGCTACATTGGAAGGCTGAGATAGAGAGGATCAGTATTGAAGGCCAGTCTCGGCAGAAAAGTTCATGAGACACCCTTCTTAACCCATACCTGAGAGGCTGAGATTTGAGGATCAAAATTCAAAGCCAGAAATTTTTTTTGTCAGTCATAGAACTTGATCTCAGGGCCTGCGCAGTATCCCTGAGCTTTTGTGCTCAAGGCTAGTGTTCTACCACTCTGGGCCACAGCTCCACTGCCAATTTTTTTTTGTTTTTGTTTTTGCTTTCGGTGGTTGATTGGAGATAGAAGTCCCATGGACTTTCCTGTCCGAGCTGGCTTTGAACTGAAATCCTCAGATCTCAGTCTCCTGAGTTGCTATGATTATAGGCATGAGCCACCAGTGCCTGATTCAAAGCCAGATCTTTATCTCAAATTAACTGGCAAAAACCAGGAAGTGGAGCTATGACTCAAGCAGTAGAACACCATCCTTGAGTGAAAAAAGCTAAGGGAGAGTGCTTAGGCCCTGAGTTCAAATCCCAGCAACAGCAGGCAGGCATCAGGGAGAAAGGAACAAAGGGAGGGAGGGAGGAAAGGAGGGAGAGAGGGATAAAAGAGAAAGAAAAGAAATAGTGCAGGCCAGGAGAGTCTGTGAGTGTGTTTCCAAGTGACAGGAGGAGGCGGGAGAAGAGCAGTAGACGGGGTGCCAGAGCGCTGACTGTGACCTGAGTACACTGTATTTTAAAATGTTGCTAGAGGGAATGTTCTAGTAGGTTCAGTTGTCTGCTAGCTGTCAGAGAGAACACTTTTTCCCCTTAGAAGTTGACCTCAATGTCACTGAGGACAGTAAAATTACAAGTCTGGCTGAATGGTGATTCCTTCAGGCCTTCTTTGCAGGAAGAGAAGCCTGGGACATAGTTCTCCTTAAATTACCTAAGAGGAGGGCGTTAGATGAAGTTTCCACACAAAGTTCCTTAAAATTTAGGGCTGGGAACAGAGGCCAAGAGAGCCCAGTCCACTGTCTCTGGCTGCTCCCTTCAGATGGGCAGAAGATGGAAGAGGTGCCCAAGAAACAGGAGGGGGAGGCTCTGCTTTGGGGGACTATCCCTCCCAGCTGAATATATAACCCCTAATTCATACAATAGGTATCATTTCATTTGCTGCATTCATTGAGCAGTTGTCTGTCAGCGGTTGGCTTGACCTTGAACTTCATGTCTCAGCTGTCCCATTTGGTTTGGGGGTCACCTTGGAGTCTGAAGGTCTAGTTCATTCAGGGGTGTCTGTCTGCTGGACAGTGGACACCAACCATGTACACCTAGACGATGGTGAGTATGAAGTAGCCCAACTGGTTCTCTTCATTTTCCTTGGGCTTTGGTCTAAAAAGGTTCCTTGCTGAGTCGATTTCACCCCTGATAACTTCCTTTATACCCCACTTCCTACATGAGAAAGGCCCCCGTTGGAGTAGACACGGCCATTCCTTTCCCAGCGCCCCCCTGGGACTCCTTAGCTCTTTACCACACTGCCTGGCTGGCTTAGCAAAAGCAATTTGATGTCCAGAATTTCCTGGCAGCCAGCCATGGCTCCGTCTGCCTCATCAAAAACTCCAATCAGGGCGTCTGTGGTGGAGAGAGCCAGGCCTACTGGTGTGGCAAGGCCTCCGTCTGCTCTGAGCCCACAGGGGCTTTGTTCTCTCTCAATCCGGAAAGCTGCAACATGCTGTTGTGAATTCTAGTCCACACCCGCTCAGGTGAGACTCAGTCATTATCCCTCCATGGAGAAAGAAGGCTGTCTGTCCTGGAATCCAAGAGTCCCTCTTCCAAAACCTAGGTTAAACATTCTCCTTTGGAATATAACTGCTCTGACTAAAGCCAAAGGGGAAAGTCAATACATGAAACACAGCACAGAGGTGTTCTGACTGAAGTAGAGGCATGGCGGGGCTGGAGATTATGAGGGATGACAGTGTCCTTCCCCCAAGGGGACTCCCGTGAGGAGCTCTCCAAGGAACCCCAGAGGTCCAAGGAAGACAGTATGAATACCACATAGCCAGTAAGCCTAGAGGGGCAAGAAACAGCCCGGCATTAAAATAAGCAAGCTAAGGACAATGGGAATCAACACATTCTGTGGATGGCTTTATTTCAGAGAGTACAGTGACCTCCAGATCCATCCACACTGTTGAAAATGACAGGATGTCAAGGCACTGGGGGTTCACACCTGTAATCCTAGCTCCTCAGGAGGCTGAGATCTGAGGATCATGGTTCAGAGCCAACCAGGGCGGTAAAGTCCATGAGACTCTTATCTCCAATTAACCACCAGAAAACAGGAAGTGGTTCTCTGGCTCAAAGTGGTAGAGGACTACCCTGGAGCAAAAAAGAGCTCAGGGACAGCACGCAGGCCCCTATTTCAAGCCCCATGACTGATGAGAGAGAGAGCACAAGAGAAAGAATGATAGAATGTCCTCCCCTTCCACCTTTCCCCCGTGCCTGTACATCACATTTCTCTGCCTGTTGGTGGACACTTCTGCTGGTATAAATAGTGCAACCACACACCTGGAGTGTAGGGACCTCCTGGAGGTCCTAACTCTGATCCCTCTAGGACAGCAGGAGTGAGATGCAGAAGTGTGAGAGGCTGGCTGCAGAGCAGTTCCATTAAAAATGTTAAGGTTAAGAATACTGGTTTGCGGGCTGGGGATATAGCCTAGTGGCAAGAGTGCCTGCCTCGGATACACGAGGCCCTAGGTTCGATTCCCCAGCACCACATATACAGAAAACGGCCAGAAGCGGCGCTGTGGCTCAAGTGGCGGAGTGCTAGCCTTGAGCGGGAAGAAGCCAGGGACAGTGCTCAGGCCCTGAGTCCAAGGCCCAGGACTGGCCAAAAAAAAAAAAAAAAAGAATACTGGTTTGCAGGTGGCTGCCTCCACTCTCCATTCTCACCAATGGTACACTAGGATTCTTGCTTTTCCACATCCTTGCCAAAACATGTTATCTTTTGTTGTTTGGGTTTGTTTTAAATTACCTTGAAAACACCTATACCTGTCTAACCTAAGTGAACTAGGAATATCATCTTAGCTCCCTAGCATTTTCTAAGCCGCAAAGGATTGAGGCTGCTGGACAGACAAATCGACATAGCACATGGCCAACTCAGGCAGATCTGAGCTCAGGGCAGGACTGGGGAACATGTTCCTGCAGTGTAAGGCTAGGCATGAATAGTCAGTCACCTTGCTCAGCCCAGAGTAAATTATATTTTATGTGTGCCAATGTTTTCCTTTTGCTTTTCTTCAATATCTGTGTGTAGATGGTTTTTCTCAAATGTCTGTGTAGCTAGCTATAATGGCTAATCGTGATTGTCAACTTGATTGGATTGATAGACAAATAGGAGTGTCCCCTGTGGGTGCTGATCTGTGGGACAGCAACTGAAAGGGAAAAGACCACCCTGAAGGCAGAAAAACCACCCTGAAAGCAGGCAGTACCACCTAATAGCCGGTGGATTCTGAAGAGGAGTAAAAGAGAAAAATGAGGAAGCTAGCCATGTGCAAGATCCCTCTATCCTGTGTGGATGTGTGCATCACTAGTGGACTGGCTGGGCCGGGTCTGCAAGTTTATCCACTGGACTCTCTTGTTTGTAGCCTCCCAGTTCTCAGAGTGAGAAGTTACTGGACTCTCTGGCTATCCAGCATGCAAATGACCATTGTGGAATATCCAGCCCCCAACTGTGTAAACCAACCTAATAAACTCTCTCTATCTCTCTGTCTGTCTCTCTATCTCTCTGTCTGTCTCTCTGTCTCTGTCTCTCTCAGTTCTGTTCCTGTCAACCTGTTGAACCCTGACTAATACAGTAACTCTTCTCAACATACTATAAACATTCACAAGCAGACACACCCAGAAAGGCAAATCCCCCAGCTTCAACAAAAATTTGATTTTCTTACCAGAAAAATAACCATGCATTTCCTAGAGTAGTTTTGAAGATCAAACAAAATTAGATCACATGAAAGTACTTAGCACAGAGCCTAACACATCCTGGAAGTTGTACTTCTGACACTATTTTTCCTGTCTTTCCACATGCCTTTCAGGACAGCAGAGGGAAGTGCCATGAATAATCAGAAAACTCAAAGCAGGTGAGGGCTTGGTACTTGCAGGCTCCCAACCATTGGTTGGGGGCCACATGTGACACTCAGGCATCCCCTGAGCTCAGCCTGCCTCAGTCTCTTCCTTCTAGCACATGAAGCTAGCTCTTCACTCTCTAGTTTGTTCATCTTTTATCAATTGCCAGACTTATGAAAGGCAGCCTTGCACACCTGCATTGAAGTATCTTTGTTTCCATTCCAACAACACAGCCTTTCATTTTATCATAGAAAAGCTGGCTCCTTAGAAAGGTTTCCTTTGGCCAATAGTAGAGTTGAATGTTACAGTGAGGGAACATGCTTCTGTTTTGTGACATAGATTCGGTGGTAGAAATGAAGGGCCCATGCATTCTCCCTCATCAGTGGAAGTTGGACCTAACTAGAAACACACATGAAGACACATACAGGGCCTTGTGCACATTTACATGATCAAACAGAATGAAGTATGGTATTCAAAGGGGTGAGCTCCCATGGTGTAAGTCTTTGAACAATTATCAGACAGCTTAACAGAATGAATATTAGGAATCTGAGAAGTGACTTGTTTTAGGCAGGGAAGGTGTAAGAAGAGGGGGCAGTTGAATGGAGAGAGGAAATGTGGGCAAGACAGTTATGATATTCATTTGTGTATATGTGACAATGGAGCCAGGTAACCTGAGGGGAGGAGTGGGGTTGGGAGAGAACAATGGAAGGGGTGACACTGATCAAGAGGCTTTATGCTCATAAGTTGACATGTTGAATTGAAACTCCTTTGTACGACTATTTAAAAACAATTAAAGAAATGAATTGAAAGCAAAGAAAGAAAGAGTGACCCCAAGTGGACCCCAAAGCATGATAACAAAGCCATTTTACACTCCTGAAATCCCACCACAAATCTGTCTGCAAATTACTCCAGTAGTTATAAGCTATGTTGAACCCAGTTTTCAATTTTATATGCTTATGTAAGCATATACGCAAATAAATGTACATGTGACCAACCCCCCGCCCTAAGACTTTGGTAGGATCTGGTGGAAGAAAATTTCCAAACACTGCCTGCCTCTCAACTCCACCTTACCTTCCAGTGTCTCCTGGGAAGTTCTTTTGCTTCTTGCAGAAAACAAAAATGACTCATGTTGATTTCCTCTTTAGACCAGGCTGTGCTAGTCACTTGGCCCTGCTTGAGTCCACAATAGCCTGTTATCTCAAGTGCCTGATGCTGTTTCCAGCCAAGACACTGAGGAATATCTGAAGCAGCCATTAGAGCACAGCTCCTTACACGTCACCAGCCTAGCTCGGGAAGGTTCTGGTCTGTAGGTTCCATGATGACAGCAATGTCCCATGAGTGAACCCAGACCTTCTTCAAGGGGACAAGCGCATTGCCATCATTTCACTGGCCATAGGTTATAAAGGATGAGGGGAAGAGAAAAACCTATTTTGCTAACCACAATCTATGTCATCTTGGGAATGGTTTTCCATCTGAAACAAATAGAGAAAACAATCTTTATATTCAGCAATCATGAGTATTAGTGGAGAAGACCTGGCACTGGTGATTCATGCCTGAAGTTCAAGCTACTCAGGAGACTGAGATTTGAGGATCACAGATTGAAGCCAGCCCAAACAGGAAAGGCCATGAAACTCCTATTTCCAATTAACCACTTAAAAACTGGAAGTAGAGCAGTGGCTCAAAGTGGTAGAGCACTATTCTTGAGCAAAAGAACTCATGGATAGGGCCCAGGCCCTGAGTTCAAGCCCCATGACCAACAATAAACAAACAAGTAAAGTGAGAGAAAACATGGGAAATGTTTAAGCTCAGCTCTTGGCATGCCAAGATGTCCCATAAATGTTTCTTTCTTTCTCTCCTCTCCCACCCCAGAGATTCATGGAGGCTTTTGATACAGTTTCTGTCAAATATGACCACCACCCCATGACCTGATAAAGCACAGCATGATGATTTTTTTATTCAGAATATTAAAATGAGAATATGGTACGGTGAAATTACTATTTTTATTTCATGTTTTTTATCCTCCTAATTGAAACCATTGTCAAGTTTTATTTAGTATAAAATTAATTTCACATTTTCATCAAGGAGATCGTGTGGATCTTGGGGTGATTCAGATTTTCCAACAGCAAAATTCATAGCATCCAATGCTGCTATTTTTCAAGACAAACTATATTTATGCCAGAGGAGACAGTTTCAATCCTGTATGAACAAAATAGAAAACTTTTCTCTGGCTGCCAATGCTTTATAAGAAGCTGATAGATCAATCAATCGCTCAATCAATTTCAGATGAGTGACTCAGGCCCAACTTCTGGTTCCCCAAATATAAAATAAAAAAACCAAAACACAACTGGATTTACTATAGGATTAAATTGATTTCATCTTGAACTGAGCTTGGGGCTGACAATGGACTCACCTGTTGAGAAGAAATGCATGTCAAGTCCTCATGGTAGGTTGCATTCTGGCCCTGGGCACCAGTGAAGTTGGCATCTTGAGGCCCAGCTCTGGCACAAACTACACGGGCATCCATGGCTGGCACACAAGACAAACCACACTGTGTGGCGTGGAAATGAGGTTGGATTCTATCTTCAGAAGGAGAAGGTGTGCTTTGACATCTGACACAGCATTTTAGGAGGCACTCCAAGGATTGAGTTTCGAAAACTTCAGCCACTAGAGCAAGTGAGCAAGGAGCTGCAGGAATAGGAAGGTGAGTAAGTATCTTCTAGAATGTTCCTCTCTGTCCCATGCACCCAAGAGTCCACCAGACCTGATTCTGAGATCCTCTGAAATGAAATCTCCATCTTCTTGGCCGAGCCCCAGGCCCTGGGAGACCATTTTCATGCATAGACCCCTTTCCTTAGCACTTGGGAGGTAGACATGTGTTCCCTGACATAACACTATGCTACAAGTTTGTGGTTCTCAGTGTGTGTGTGTGTGTGTGTGTGTGTGTGTGTGTGTCTGTGTGTCTGTGTGTCTGTGTGTCTGTGTGTCTGTCACAAACATAAAAATCACCATTCTCATTATTTCAAAGTGCTCAATTCAATGTAACACAATCATCACCACTTTCTAATTCTGAAATTTTTCCTTATCACCCCCAAAAGAATCTTTGTATTCAGTAAGCAGTTCCTCTGCCTTCTCCACTGCCCCTGGGTCCTGGGAGCCACTAATTGGTGCTATCCCTACAAGTCTGCCAACGTTGGATGAAGAATGCCATGATGCAGCACTTACCCTTGGTCAGTTGGAGAAGTGACAGCCAAAAGATCACCCAAGTCATTTAGAAATCTCAGCCTGTCTTCAGCAAAAGGTTTCCTAGCATTCAGGGTAGTATGTAAGTATGTTTCATTCTCTATCTCACTACTTAATAGCCAGTCTACTACATAGTAATAAACCACAGTGCTTGATAAACTAATAAACTCTGCAATGCATACATGGCTGGCCACTCATATCTAAGCATGTATGTTACTGTACATATATCTTCTAATTTCACAGCAGGCAATTCACATGGGTCTCCCTACAACAAAGCTGTGCTGCTGTCCCGTGAGAAGAAATGTATAAGCTCAGTTTCCTGGGAGAAAGAAGAGCTCTTGATTACAGCATGGCACAGCAAAAGAAGCAACACCCCAGCCCCTGGGTCTCATAGAATTTCTTTCACCTCTGCATCTAAGAGTTGTGCTTACAGAAAGGCACGATGGGAGTTGTCATGCATCAGCCTGTCAGAGGACTTATGGAAAAGTCTGGGGGAGCACAACACAGTTTTGTAGAATTATGTTCAAAGGTCTGTTCTACTTGTTACGATTCTTAGGTGTCTGTTTCATTTAAATCAAGTTGCGTGTTTTTACGTGTGCGTTTTGTAAGAGAAAACGCAATCCACTGAGAGAACAATTCCACATAAATTAGAAACATGTGCAGGTGTTTGGTAGGTCAGCTTTGTAAAGATGTGTTATTATATCTCGTGTTTATAGGAATTGTTTCACAGACAAGGCCAGCACATGAGTTTTATGATTCTCTGGTGCCCAGAATAACTGGTCAACATCCATCTCAATACACTGTGCAGATACAAAAACGTAGCTCCCTTAGATAGAGAAAAAGGAAGAAAATGTTATAACTTAAAGAGTTAGAGCTGAATGATACGATGAACACACTCATGAAAGATTTCCTTGTGCTATTGCGTTTGATACCAAAACGTGGAAGAGACAGGAGGTCTCTGAGGACCATACTGGGCCTCTTTCACCTAGACTGTGATAGCACTGACTACCTAGAGGCCAGTTCCCTTGCTAAATATGATAGACATTTAGAGACAAGATACTGTCCATAGAACTTTCCTCATTTCAAACAAAATTCATAAAACCAAATTTTGTGTGCCATTTACAGTTACTATTCCCTCGTCTGCCTTTCAAATTTGCTAAATTTCGAATGCTAATATAAAGTCAGGAAGAAGACAGACAACTGACATTTGTTTGTTGTTGGGTCATCTTTTTTAGGGCTTAATCTACTTGATCTTATTTTTAACTTCATACAAATATCCTGTCAAATAGATATTATCAGCATCTTGCAGACAGGAAAACTGAGTCAGAAAGATTGATTCACCTGAAGGCACCTAGCAGAAATGAAATCAGAAGCCAACTTGGGGTAACTTTAAGAATCATAGAACATCTGCGCTGAGCACAATGGCTCAAGCCTGTAATCATAGCTATTTGGGAAGTACAAATCAGAGGATCAAAGTTTGAGACCATAAAGGATATAAAAGTTCCTGAGACTCCATCTCACTCATTGACTGGGCACAATGGCACATGCCTGTCATTTCCAGTAACATGAAGAAACACCAGTCGGAAGATTTGTAGCCCAATCCAGCTGAGGCATAAAGACAGACCCTAGTTCAAAAAGAATCAATGCAAAAAAGCTTGTGTGGTAGAATACCTGCTTTAAAAGCACAAGGCCCTCAGTTCAATCTCCAGGATTGCCAAATAAAGACATAAGAAACAACCAAGTGAATAGCTCAGGACTACACTTCCATTTACTGTAAGCACAGAGGCCCCCACATGTGGGGGGCGGCGCAAAACTTGGAGGTGGCCACAGTTAATGAATCCAAAGTCGTTATCCTTTCATTCTACTGATTCAGAAAGACCCTATAAAGTATTTCAGGAATCTGACTCACGCCTTTTCCAATTGCCAGCATGGTGTTTTCCCACAGATGTTTTCTGTTGCTGATCTTGCTCGGCACACAGATGTAAGCTGTCACCTGATGTCCTTATCTGGGAAGTATGGGTTAAGAGCTGCTATTAAATACACCCAAACCATTGTTCCCCATCTATCACAACCCACCATTACTGATCCATGGAAAAGCCTGTCTCCAAAGGCCACCAGGACTTCCAAACCTAAGAAGACTCGTAAACTACTCTTCTGACAGCAACAAAGTGGCCTCTTCTGTAACACTCAGGTAGTTCCTCTGTAAATTATTTAGTTCATAGCATTTCTTTTTTTCTGAGGTTTAAACACAAAAGCAGTCGCTTTCATTCCCTTTTGTGTTTCCCCAAGTGATTAGGAAGGAGTGATCTTGTGAAATAGGCCACCTTTTATTCTCAGTAAGTCCTGGCAGGACTGAAAAAGTCGAAGCTGGAGCGGAGGCTCTGCCCCTCGCTGTGTTATCTTTCCAGGGCTTGGCATCGCTGGCCGCTGCCGCTGACTGTCAATGAATATGAAACCCCTGCTCTGGGTTTCTCTGAGGCTCACGTCACTAAGGTGCCTGTCCACACTTCCTAGGCAGCAAGTAATGGAAGGTATTACTCTAGATGTCATGACATGGGCCTAATTTCAAATGGAGGCATGGAGGGAATACAGGCCTATTGCAGACATCACTGAGCATATGATGGGATTGGGGGTCAAGGCCAATTATCCACAAAAGTGGCTTAAAATTGTGGTCCTTCTTACCCTGTGGTTGTCACAATTTGCTCAAGATGAGTAAACACTCAAAACAAACAAAAAGTCTCATCAGTTCAAGACTTGTCCTTCCTGTTTGCTGTGGGGACCACAGTGACAGTAGGCAGGCCAACCCCATCGGCTCCAGTTTCTTTCATCCTAGGATGAAATTACACTAGGATGAAATTACAAAGATCTACTTGGATGTATTTTCACAAGTCAGGGAAAGCAGAGGGAGCGCGCTGATTTATTTTCCCTCCTCATAAAATGAAAAAAGGCAGAGGAGTTCTGTCCACAGGGAAGATAAGAAGAGGTGAGGAACTTTGGTGTAGAAGCAAACAAATTAATCTCTTCTCGGATGAAGCCTGAACCTCCTAATGTCCCATACTACACTTCTAAAGTTTCCTCCATGGTTTGGGGATTTATGGTGCCTCCTACAAAGCGCTGCAGGGAGTATTTGCTCTATGTGTTCCTTACTTAGCAATGGCAGACCCCCTCCCATCAAGTCCTAGCTCATCCATCCCCCTGGTTCTAAATTGTTCTGCATCCATTGAAGGAAGGAGCACTTTTTCAAATTCCTTGACAAAGGTTGACTTAAAGTTAAGACCAGCTTATGAAGTGCTCAGTAAATCACAAGGCATAAGGCATCCCACCTTTTCTGTAACTCTAGACTTCAAACACCACACACACACACACACACACACACACACACACACACACACACACTCTCTTCATCAAGTGGAAAGATAGCAGCTGTGGTTGCTGAGGCTGAAATCCTGGCTCCTCTGCTTATAGGACCTAAGGGCTCAGGTCAGGCCATTGGCTTTGTGAAGCTCCAGTTTCTTTGTATGAGCAAGAGTAACTAACTTGAGCCAGGTACCTGTAGCTCATGCCTGTAATCCTAGCTACTCAGGAAGCTGAGATCTAAGGATCACAATTTGGAGCCAGCCAAGGCAGAAAAGTCTGTGAAGACTCTTATCTCCAATAAACTACTCAGAAAAAGCCGGAAGTTGTGCTGTGCCCCAAGTGGTGAGGTTCTAACCTTGAGCACAAAGAGGCTCAGGGACAGCACCCAGGCTCTGAGTTCAAGCCCCAGGCCCAGCAGAAAAAGAGTATCTAACTTGCAATATTAATAGGAGAATTAGATGAGATGGTTGTAAAACATCAAGCACCTGATTAGGCTCAGTAAATAAGTGGTTCTGTCCTCCTGCTGTCCCACGTGGTGCCATTTGAACACAGACCAAGGCTGGCCTGTGCAATGATTATAGATTCTGGATCCCTGGAGCCTCAGATGTCCCACACACTCAGCCCACCTATGCCTGTCTGACATGTGCCCTTTGAGTAGGGCAGCTACTAGACACAAGGAGTAGAGACTGACTTCCATCTGCCCTCCGCCCTCCTGCCTGCAGCACAGAGGGCAGCTGTGGTCCCTGGGGCTCTAGGAAGAAGTTTCAGTGCTTAGATGGCAGGTGTGCCTGTGCTCACTGACCGGAGTAGAAGAGACCCAAAAGGAGGTCAGCAGCTGAGTCCCTTGCAGGTGACATTAGTTCACTCCCAGGATGGCATAGGAGATGTTTTGCCAAAGGTGCAGTACTCTAGCAGAGCTCTGCATGAGCCTCCCCAAGGCTGGAGTTGCTACAAGTCTCACTCCTATATGGCCATCTGTGGGAATCAGGCTGCAAATTCAGCATGCTCCTGTCCCAGGCCATTTGGGGAGGCAGGACAAGACTCCAGGAAGAAAAAGAAAAGAACCTACCTCAGTGCTGGGATGTAGGGCCTGGTCGGGTAGCAATGGCACCCCTGGACACTCATAAACAATGTGAATTACCAGGCCTGGCTGTGTGGTGGGCCCAGCACAATGCTCTTACAAACCCTCCCACAAATCAGTGGGATGTGCACAGTGGTTTGAGATGTACTGATCTAGCTGCACCATGTTTCAGTGGACCCAGAATCTGCATTGGACAAGGAAAGCACAGGCCAGGGAAGGATAGTTAGGACCAAGAAGGGAACCGCTACATTGGGCTGAGGGACCCTTGGTGTCGATTCTAACCCTAATGATATGGGGAGTTGCCTCCTTTCCCTGTGTGTGAAGTGGGAGTTGGATGCCACCCAATGTGGAGTTGGGGAATTGAGGCATGCTCTGTGCGCAGTATGGTACCCATAGGTCTACTCTTACGATCTTCTGTAGGCCATTTCGGGCACCATTCTCAGTTCCACCTTTACTCCCTTTGGCCCATGTCACTCTCCATAGAGAGACTGTCCCTGGGCCCTAGGCACTCCCCAGCACCCCTGACCTCTGTCCACCCACCATCCATACCTTCTGTGACAACCAAAACATGCCTCCCAATTTTTCCAAATGTCCCTGCAGGGCAGAGCATCAGTGCTGAGATACAGAGCCGCTTACAAGCAAGAGGAGCATCACATGGCATCAGACCTCAGAGTCCGGTGCCAACCATATGCCAGGCCTCACCACATCTAGTGGCCAGCTGAACTTCAGTTTCCTCATCTGCAACAGGCTGCCCATAGCATCTACTTCCATGGGATGAGTAAGATTAAAGAGTTATCACAGACAAGACACTCAATAAACCTGCACTCTGGGGTGAAAATCTCATCTTTCTTCTGCTTGGCTGCTAAGAGGCAAAGGGAGAGCTGAAGTGAACTTCTGATGACCCCACTTAAATGACAAGGTGAGGGACAGCCGAAGTCATGACATGAAAGGGAGGCCAGGAGAGGTCATGAGAAGGACTGGGTCTTCACCTTGCTGAGTTTAGGGTCACATTGCACTGCCTCCCCGGGGCAAAGGACAGGAACAGGTAACCCTCAAGGTAGGTCACCTGGCAGCCCTCGTCTCTGTCCTGACACTAGGAGTCAGTCAATACTGGAGCATAGGAGCCCATCATGTCAGCATGGCTGACCAGAAGATGGGGGAGGAGGGGGAGGGGCTCCGAGCTTCTGGGATCTCATCTCGGCTCTGCACATGGCTCTGTGAGCTTGACCAACGTACTGAAGTTCTCTCAGCCTCAATAGGGAGATTGTAACTGCATCTTGTGAACCATTACATCAGATGTGAGCATCAATATTTCCCAGAGCACTAGAAATCTCTCAGCACCTTGCTGCACCCTGGCCTTTGGTGAGGCTCAGAACAGGATACCTGCTGAACCCAGACCCATCATCTCTTCATAAGGTCCACATTTCAATATGAAAAACTGGTTCAATAGTTCACTCTGCCTCCTTTGGTCTTTTAAAGACCATTGGGAACATGAAAGCTATCCAGGCAACCTAGGACCAATTTCCAGTTAGCCCCAAGGAGGTATGCATGTGGAAGACAGAGTGTTTTTCAGGTCAGTAATGATAGCTTAGAATCTCTAACCTTCAGATAGTGTTCATACCGCTCTTTACTGACAGCTTCAAAACATGTGGCTCAGTGTGTTACCTACACTGTCCACTTCATCCAAGCACTTCTCGAGGTAGTTTACACACAAAGAAACTGAGATAGAGCTAAATCCATCTATTCCATCTCAGGCAGACTCACCTGATGCGATTCAGTTCTTACATTTTACCACCAGCTTGCATCAATGAGTTCACCATAGATTATTTTCCAATGTCAGAAGAATGATCTTCCTCTGTATTAAGCTCGATTTGCTCTGAGACCTGATTTAGGAAGATGGGAGGTGGGAGGAACTGAAATGAAGCCAGAGCCACAGACTAGAGCTTCCTTCTTCTCCAGACATCTGCATATCCAGGCTAGACAGCCCCCAGGAAGGAAGCCGCCACCCCCCCCCCCCACCACCACCGCATCCCCAGCTGCACAGGTGTCCCTCTTCTCTGTATCTGGGTTCTACCTGATCACCAGATGGTGGCCACCTCATCTAGACTCACTCACATCTTCTGGGGGGTTCAGTGAGGTTCCTCCTCCACATTGGGAGGTCACTTCATTGCATTCACCCCCACACTCCTCTGAACCATACCCGTGGGGAATGCTTCTGGAATCTGTACGTCATCTCTGGGTTTGCACTGACTATACGATCAACCTGTGGGCTAGTCAGTGCTTCTTTAGATATAACTGCTCTGAGGTCTCTCAAGTTTTCCTCAACTTAGAAACAGGCACATCGCCTTTAGGAAGATGCTTAGACAAGGGGAGAGGAAAGAGTGGGATTCAGTAATGCTGGGACTGTCTGGGTTGCAAATATTGGCTGGAAATTGCTCTTACCTTAAACGTCTAAGCTTACTTTAAAAGAAAGAATCTTCTCTGGGAGAGAGGACAAAACCAGATAATCAGCATGCTTTGCAATTGGACTCGAGAATTCTGGCTTCTAAGGTGTCCTGGCCCTTGAGTAGTATTGACCACCAGCAGGGGGAAATAGAGTGGAAGAACTGAGAATCATGGCCTGCGTTAATCCCCCATCTCCTGCTCATGTTGGAACTCAATTTGCCTCAAAGGCCTCCAGCGACATTCGCTCCCACCTTCTCTTGCCGTCAGCCACACCTACACGGCTGGCTTCCAGTCTCACTGGAATAAAAGCCAAATCATACAGCCGGAAAATGCGTTTATTTTTAATTGATGGTCTTAAAGTTTGTACCTGGAAGGAAGTGCAGTCTGATTGCTAAAATTGTGATTGGTCCCTAATGTCATGAGTTCTAGTCTCTTTTACCATTGCCAATTAATCACAAGGCCTTCAGTGATTTCATGTAAGTTAGAAGTGACCTCACTGTCCCAGGGAGTGCTAAGGCCCTGGAGTTATCCAAGTCTCAGTACACATCTGATCAGGAAAATTAATTTATGATCAGACACGACAAAGAAAGAGGATGAAGTAGAAATTGTTTTTAGAAGGGCACATCACCCCCTTGGCATTTGAAATACTCCAACCTAGGTTCCCAAGAATGAAAGATTTGTTCTTAAACTAGAATTTAGGTCAACCTCCAACCCACATGAGCCTTCAAGGACGGTAATGATGTGCAGAAAGCTCAGTAGAATCTTTGTGTTTAGCCTCCATAAAGTCTGGTCCCAGTAGAACTTGTCTAGCAAGTATAAGGTCCTGAGTTCAATCCCCAGTACTGCCAAAGGAAAACAAACTAAAACAAGATGATACCAGCATACTATCTAAAACACTAACTTCTTTAGCTGGAGAATCACAACCTATATTCTGGGCAGGCATTCCAGTAAGTTATCTCTGATTAATGAAAGTCCAAACATGAATTTCTATTATGCACGCTAGTTTGTTTACCAGGCCAAGCTTTTTTTTTAAGAGAAGGTGGTATTAGGTATCCCAGACTGACCTTGAACGCTGTCTTCCTCCGTGTCTAGAGTGTTGGGATTGCAGGCATGACCCACTACACCTAACTTAACATATTGTATTCTTAAAAATTGCTAAAAAGGTATATTTTAAGTATTCTTACCACAAAGACAATATGCGTTACAAATGCTAGAGTTTAGCTATATTCACATATTTCAAAATATGTTATATGGGGCTGGGAACGTGGCTTTGTGGTACAGTGCTTGCCTAGCATGCATAAAGCCCTGGGTTCGATTCCTCAGTACCATATACACAGAAAAAGCTGGAAATGTCACTGTGGCGGTGGTAGAGTGCTAACCTTGAACAAAAGAAGCTAAGGGACAGTGCCCAGGCCCTGGGTTCAAGCCTCAAGACTGGAGATGTGTGTGTGTGTGTGATACACCATAAAGACATGATTTTTCCCAATTAAAAACCAAATTTTTAAAAAGGAGAAAAAAAATAGTTGCCAGTAAGCAGTTCCCAAGGGTGTTTTAGCTTGAGTGCACCAGTGGGTTCCATGGCGGTTTAGGGTACAGGTGACAGGTATAGGTTTAGGGGCCCGGGGGAGGGGGGCAGCTTGGATCATTTACTTAGGCATCACTCCTCTAAGCAAGAAAGTGGGAACTGATTGTTCTCTAGGTAGGAAGCGCTAAGGGTGAGGAGCGCTGGCCATAGTCCAGGCAATTTTAGGTGTGTTTTACTTCCAAGAGCCTGAACCCCCTTCGTGCAATTGTTCACAACCTGGTAGTTTGCAGAGTAGTACCTACGAGGCATTCTTAGGTACCAACAGACACTGGTGCCAACTTGTACATTGCTGCTTAACACAAAGTTCACCCAAGGCACAGTTTGGCCTGGAGATGTGCTATGTCTCCTAGAAACCTGAGGCAGAGCCAGCAAACACACGGCCAGTGTGCTGCCAAACTCCCCAACAGTGCTCCTGGCAGACATCATCAATCAATCAGAGAACCTTCTCCATTAAGAATGCTCAGCCGGTGTGCTGCCATCCTCCCCAGCAGCGCACATGGCAGACATCATCAATCAACCAGAGAATCTTGTCCAATAAGAATCTTTCTCAACCTTGAGTTCCAGACATTACTGCTAATCAACACAACTTGGCAGCAGTGTGGTTTACTTACCCAGCCTTAAGACAAAGGTGTCACATCAATTTAAGATGTCATGATTGGAAGCAGAGAGGCACAGGAAGAAAAACATGAGCCTTGAGTCACATGAACTGCAAATCTCAGCTCTGGCTCTCAACTAGAGTGCTTGGGCAAATTCCTTGCCCTCTCTAGGTCTTGGTTTTATTGTCTCTGAAGGAGGGATTATGATCTTTCAACAAGATCGCTGGGCAGACTAAGTAAAATAACTCATCCATGCTGGGCAGTACAGTGGGGAACTGATAATGTGTTTATCAAATATGAATTCTCATTGCAAAAGGAAGTATGTGTCCTTAATGCTCTTCCCAGTTTCAACCCTTCAGTTCAAGTAGGAGCTGAATTTCTCAGATAAGAAAACCGGTAAGAAGAGGAATGGGTGAACTTAATTTTGAACTTTAGGGAAAATTGGAAAGTTAAATCCAGATGGAGACATGGCTCCCTCATTTACAGACAGTCTTAGATGTAGAGTGTGCTGATTTATGAGGTCTGGCCCTACTTGGAACTTTGAATCTGAATCTTGCCTGGGCCACAGCGATGGGGTAGATCCCCCTTCAACCCACTGGCTGGACTACAGTGGGGATCCTCATCTTGTGCTTGGCCCACAATCACAAGTGAGACATCCATCGCTATTCAGTCTCAGCTATGGTGCTGAGACATTGCATAGATCAGGTGGACTACATACTGTTAGGTTTTTAAAGTAGGTAGCCGGTAAAGGAGAACGCCACGCGGTATTCAGGCAGGAGAGAATGTTTATTACCGAACTGCTGGCCTGTGGCCAAGATGATCCATGGCCGGGGGGGGGGGGGGGGGGGGAGAGAGAGAGAGAGAGAGAGAGAAAGAGAGAGATTACCCAGGTAACTGGGTGGAGACTTAATGAGGTGAGGGCATCTGCATGTAGCCCTCAGGGAGAGGACCTAACACATACATTTTCGATTCGCCATATTTTCAAGTCACCTCATGCCAAGTCCAGGAGCATCTGAATAAGCTTTGACCCCATACCACCAAGGGTTAATACCACTGTGCTTAGCGACACCATCAGTCCAACTGCTAACCCCTTGGAAACAAACACCCACCAGCAAAGAGAAGAGGAGAAAGAGAATTAGGAAGCTGATCAGAGTGGCTTCTCAGTTCCCCGGGCCATTTCCTGCCAAGGCCTTTGCTCCAAGACCTGGGACAATGGGATCATTTGCACAGGAGATCTTTCCCTGCTTCCTTCCTCTGCAATCAATAGCCGGTGGCCCCTGCACTCCGGTGGCCAGTCCTCAGCACAGACATCGGGGAATCTGCTGAATCTGCCGGCTTGGAAAGCTGAAGACAACAAAAAAAACGGAAACTATCACCTCCATCTATTTCCAAATAGTGCTCAGCTCCTTCTGACAGGCATGTAGGAGCCTGGCATGGAATCCTGACCAATGCTGGAACTAAGCCAAGAATGATTTGGCTTGAGCTTTTGTGAGAGATCAGAACCGTGCAGCATGGCAGTGTTTTGAGTTTATAGATCTGCCTGTGTTGCACCCAACACCCGCAAGTATGATTTATGGTTACAAGACAGAGATTATCTCAGACGGAGCTGGAAATGGTCCTTGGCTGAGTTCTTTGACTCACCGGATACACTGTGAGAGATGATGGTCTTGTTTCTCAATTTGTCAGGTGTAAGAGCTGTCCCCAAGGCTCCATTTCAGACGCAGTATTGTTTACATAGCCCAGCAATAATAGATCACATGTGGCCAAATAGTACAATTTCATTTTTATGCTGATGATCTAGCTAGCTAGCTTGGGCATAATAGCTCATGTGCTTCTCTTTTTATTTGAAATTGCAGCTCAGTTTCCAAAGGCACAAAGGACCTTTTGTGTTGTGAACCGTAAAGAAGAGAAAGTATATGACAGTTTTTAGAAGGCCTAATGAAGGGTTTGATCTGGCCCGGCTGCCTGTGTAAAAGGAGTCCTATTATAGCAGTTATGGTCCTGCACAAGCCATGTGCAGGAATCTGGCAGGAGTTTTTGATGCTATCACATTATTGTTATTATTATTGTTTTGAGGAAGCTATACACAGCGGCTTCCCATCTTGCTGTTTGCATTTAGGTGATGGGAAGGGAGTAATTCAGAGGATGACTTCCATCTGGTATCGTTTCAAAGGGCCTGCGCCAGTGGTACCTCAAGGCACACTGAGGACAAAGGGTACACTATGTCTCAAACAGAATTGCTTTCAACAATTCTGTCTCCATCATAACTCACTGGGAGTCCTAAAAATGGCCTGCACTGTGGCTCTAAAAATCCTCAGCAGATTTGGAGGAAGACGGAGAAGAAGCCCCCAGAAGCTGCATTTCCTTTCTCAACATTGAACTGGAGAAGATGACCCGTGGGTGAATTTCCCAAGAAAGAAGCTCACCTCACATGAGGTCTCATGCCTGTGACGGGAACAGATCAAGAAGATAAACAAGCCAAAATGGCAACTTCCTCGGGACAGTAGTGTGCTTTAAATGGCTGTTTTCAGAACAGGAAAGGGAGACGACAGAACCATTTCAGACGTTTTTATTCTTCAGATAATTTCTAGGCCTATAGGCCTGTGTTTCCCCACACCAAAAATGGCCAGTGGCTGCCTGGCCACGGGTAATTTGGATTTAATTGTGTTTGCTTAAGCCATGCATTCCACTCCCGAACCATAAAAATGAACCCTAGAAATCGCAACAATTTGAAAACTTCAGTCTGTCCTCAAAGTAGGTTCCCAGGAAAGTTTTATTGCCGCCGGTGTTTACCTTTGAGATCTTTCTAACACACATTGCTTTATTTAGGAGGCGTAAAAGACCCCAAGACATAAACACAGCATCCCCAAAGTAGCCCAGTTAAAGCAAGGGTTCACACAGGCAGATCAGAGAAACCAGAACTCCCCTTCACCCTTTACTGTATGGTAAAAGCCTCACTTGACAAAGGTGATGAGTGCTACTGGGTGCTGAATGCCTACCGTGTGCTCAACATCAACTGTGTGCTGAGCGTCTATTGTGTGCTGAGGAGAAAAGGCACACAGGCAAGAACACAGGTTTGGGTCAGACAAGCCTGGATTCAACCCATGGCTTCACAACCTTCCAGATGGGCGGGGGACCTGGGACAAGTTGTCGGCCTTCTCTACCTGATCCTGGTTTTCAAGGGCTATCCCAAGTGCACGTGATGGGGAGCATCCCCCCTTCAGGATGCCATAAGTTGCTCCTGCTCCATGCACTTCAGGAAGGGGTCGGTCCGCTCTGTGCTGGGGCCTCCTCTCTTCTCCCCATCCACCTTCCACCATGGGGCGATGTGGTCCGGATGCCCCACACAGCGCCTGCCCTGGGATTTCCTAGCCTCCAGCTATGGGGGATTTCCCAGAGAAGCTGCTATCCATGACACAGGCAGATAGCAAGGACAATGATGATTTTCAAATAAACGAGTGACTAAGCTTTTGTGATCTGTGAAAGGTGCCCTTGGGGCCCTGCCTTGCAGTGCAGGTGAGAGACATGGAGGAAGTAACAACTCCTGGCCTGTGGTACTGTGGTAAGCTCCTGTGCCCTGTGGGTTATCCATGTTTCGCCCTGGGCAAACTAGCCAGTTTCCATGTCTGCAGGGGGGCTGCGGCTAGATCAGGTAAGGCTTCCTGGGGGGAAATGAGGGAGTGACTCCTAAGCTAGGTGTCAATTGAGGGGTAGCAGAATCAACTGAGAAGAGGGAGGCACAGGGACTGGGATATACACAAAGGCAGGGGGGCTGGAAGATGGGGACAGGGTCCCCAAAAGAGGCCGTGGGCAGTTTTCCCCATGTTCAGGCCTGGTGAATGGCCTGGAAAAGCTGGGTCTTGCTTATACAGAAGGTTCTGGAATGTTCTGATGGCTGTTAGCTGTTCAGAGTGCACAATGACCCTTTAGGTTCTTCCAGGCCAAAGTCCAATGATGGGACCCAGGTAGGACAGACAGATACCTGCAGACAGACAGGAAGTGTTTTCTCACTGTTCCCCGCCACCCCCCGCAGGGGCCATGGAAAGCACAGGACCTGCTGCAGGAGCCCTCAGGGCTGAGAGTTGTTTTATTTCCTGACTTTTTACCCCAGAATTCTGAGCTTCACTGCTAATCTCAAGAAAGTTTACATTTTTAGCTTTACATCTCATGGACTTTTAAACTTAATGTTTCACCTCTTCTACTCTGAGCTTTTCACCCTTTATCTTATTAGCTTTGAGCCTTTTATCTTTTATGTTAAATCCCATCTATTTTATCTCATATACTTTATCTTACAAAGAGTTTTACATTTAATTTTAACTAACACCTGATTCGTTTCCTCTTCTGTTGCCTTTGTTCTGGTCTTCCTCACAACTTTCTAGTTTCCTTTTATTAAATTTCTTTTTCTTTCCTTTCTCTCTTGCCTTCCTCTTCCTCCTCCTTCTGTTTCTGCCTTCTTTCCCTTCTATTTAACTCCACTGGGGTTTGGTTTCCTAATGTCCAGGAACACAAGTGTTGACACAGAGAAACATGGGGAGGTCACCTCTGCTCTCTGCAGGAATCCAACTATCTCCTCCCCACCCTGCTGCCCCTGATGCCACCCTGGAAACAGCCTGAACTCCACTCCCACCTGAACCTAAGGCAACCAGCTCTACCAGGCCATCTCCTCGGCCAGGGCTTGGAGGGCAGGGTAAGCTCAGAGAAGACTGGGCTGTGGGGACTCCCACCAGAGTCTGTAGGTCTGTGAGGCACCTGACACTTCCTGTGCAGTTTGCGTGTTTAGAATAGTGTGTGAGTGTGTGTGTGTGTGTGTGTGTGTGTGTTTAAAGAGACAAGGAGACAGAAATAGAGACAAAGACACAGATAGACAGCTGGCAGGAACTGCTCTACCAGGAGGTTTTATCCTGTCTAATCAGATTGGGCACAGACACCACATATCAAGCAGCAATTGGGAGTGGGGACGGTGGGGGCGGGGAGGGAATACACTGCGAGGACAAGCACCCAGGTAGCATTCTGGGGAACAAAGCTGGGCTCCCCCACTTCCCAGCATCGTACAAGAGAGCCTGGTGTTATCTGAGGAGAATGGCACCATCCAGGCCCAGACCTAGGTGGGGAAGTGTGTGAAAGGCAGAGCTCCCAGAGCCCCCTAGATGTTTTCCCTCTACAATGAAGTCCAACACGATCTTGCCTGGTGCCCCAGGAGATTTTGACAACAAGTCCTTGGCATTTTCCCTCTCTGCAGCCCCCTGCCAAGAGGCCCCTAGTACTCCAGTACTGCCACCTCAGGGCAGCCCCAATCCAGTCCTTTCCCAAGAAACCGTCAGGCAGCCCCAGCCTTGCATCCCTGGCTCCAGCCAGGGCCTGAGACCCTGGCCTGGCCCTTCAGGAAGCCTTGCCCCAGAGGAGACTGGTACAGGCCAACTTCTGCCCTGTGTGCTCAGTGTCAGACCTAGGGGAAGCTGCTCTACCAGGTAAAACCAGTGGGAGCTGTGGCTGCACCATGCTGGACACCTGGAGATACCCCTCTTCTTCCCCAGGAAGACCCCTCCTGAAGTCATTCCATTGCTAGGGGAGGGTTGCCAGGCTTGTCTGCAGATCTCTCGGTGTTGGATGTTGCTTTTCTGAAAGGCTTGAGAGGTTAGGGTGGGCTTGATTGCTGAGAAGGTGTGCTGTAAGGGAGCAGTGGGCGACTAGAGGAAGGGAGGCTGGAGACAAGGAGACTGCAGGAGGGGAGGCCCGAGGAGGGGAGGCCAGAGGAGGGAAGACTGGAGGAGGCCTCTGAGATCTGAGTACATGGCTCCCATTGCAGATAGAAGAAAGAAATAGAGGAAAAGGGTCTGAGAAGGGAGACACTTGGATTGGCTGTAAGTTCTTTCTGGTAGCTTCACTATGACCCCAAAACTGAGAATGAACCAGCAAAAAGCTAGAAGTAGAACTGTGCCTCAAGTAGTAGAGCACCAACTTTGAGTGAAAATGCCCAAGTGAAAGCTTAAGAACCTGCGTTCAAGCCCCAGCACACACACCCTCATCCCCCAACGCACACAGAATAACACACAGAAATACAGCAGGCCTTGGCCAGGGCTCATGGGGCCGCCCTCCCTCCCCAGCTTCCCCCACCACAATGCCCATGGTGGTGAGCTGCATGTGTCACACTTGACACATAAACTAAGCCTAGGATGATCTTTGATCACGACTCTTCTCTTCTGAAAGCCTTCTCTATGGCCTGAAAGACAAAAATCCAAGATGCTTGGGAAGAATATCAAGCCACCGCTAGGGCATGGTGGCATGTGTCTGGAATCCCAGCTACAGGGGAGGCAGAGGGAGGAGGATGACAGCCAGATGCTGCACTTCCTGTTGGTCTGGACAATCCCCCATGTGGAGGATGCTCCCTACATTCTCCTTTCCTTCCTCTTTTCCCAGGCCCCCAGGCTCTGTCTGAGGGCCTGCCTTTTCTCTCCTGGCTCTGCT
Source organism: Perognathus longimembris pacificus (assembly GCF_023159225.1). NCBI lineage: Eukaryota > Metazoa > Chordata > Mammalia > Rodentia > Heteromyidae > Perognathus > Perognathus longimembris. The sequence continues at coordinate 74,172,388 of NC_063162.1, forward strand.
GGCCCTTGGGAGTGTGAGTTCCACCCCCAGGCTCACTCTATCCTGAAGGCTCTGAGAGTTAAACCCAGCCCCCTCTGGGACAGGAAGATGGGCCCCAGCCCCGAACATCCATTTCTCTTAATGACACCGCATCTCCCTGCATCAACTTAGACTCTTCCTTTCCTGGTCCTTCAAGGTAGGGCCTTGAAAGAGGAAAGAGGGAAGCCATGGCATGGGGCGGTGTTTGCAGGGAGCTTAGCCTCTGAGGCAGCAGGGATCTATCTTCAAGTCCTCTGACCCATGCAAGGTGAATGGAGAAATAATGAGCCGGTGAGGCCGTAGCCGCTTCCACAGAAAGAGGGCTTCTTTGTGGTCAGCCAGTGCAGGAAGGCCATCTCCCTCCTGTCTACATCAAACAGGTCTCGCCCTCCACGGGGGGGGGGGGGGGGGGCCGGGGGAACTGCCTTTGATGTCTCAGCAGCACCAGTGGGAAGAAAGGCAGGAGGAGAGCAGATCTGCTGATCACCCCCAAAAGACATGGCATTTATTCTCTGAGGTCAAAGCTCAAGGAATTCATTACAGGTTGCTTGTAAATATGAAACCGTCATTTTCATACAAATGGACGAGGCTACGGATGACCCAAGTGTCTACCCTCTAGTGATTCACTGACCCTTAAGACAAACCCAAGGGAATAAGTAATAAAGATTGTACATGGCATGTGTGTTGTATGGCAGCTGGAGACACGAAGGTGTGTGGGATCCAGTGAATGTGGTCAGGGGCATGTGACAGGGAACTGATGACAATGCCATCGCTAAATGGGGTCTGTTTTACCCAAAGAGCACAGTGCCAAGGCAGGCAGCCCAGGGCAGGCAGAGGCTCCAGGAAGCCACAGAGGCCCCAGGCCCCTCCCAGGCCCCTTCACTACCCCATAGTCCTCTGTGGCTTTCATCTTCATTCCAGGAGTTGCCTGTTTGCCATCCACTATTACTTGCGCCCTATGTGGGGCTGCTTCTGTTTGAGGAGCCCTGCAGAAAGGGCCACGGTGACATGCTGAACAAGATCTGATATGGGCCACCTGATAAGTGGAGCAAGCTGGCCTGCCTTACTCCAAGAGCCATGTGGCAAGGCCTTGGTGGCAAGATGAAGGGGCACTGCCATGCTGGCACTGACATGCCTGCACTATAGAAGCTGGGCCCCTAGCTCAGCTCAGGCTCATGGGAACTCTTGGGCAGATCCACCAGGGTGACTAGCCCTGGGTCAGTTCTTAGTCTGCTCAACCTGCTAGAACCAGAACAGAACCAGAGCACCACAGACTGGCAGGCTTGCACATGACACTGCTCCATCACTGCAGTTCAAGAGCTGGAAATCCAAGACACCGGCAGTGTCCAATGTCAGTCTCCTTCCATATTCACAGATGGTGGCTGTCCTGGTGGGGCCCTCTCTGCAGGAGAGCTCCTCCAAGAGTTTTCTGTACAGACACCAGCCCTGTTTAGGGGAGGCCCACTTCCCAAGGCCTTCATCTCCTAATCCCAAGCCCCTGAGAGCAGGGATTTCAATGTATGAGTTTATGGAGACACAAATGTTCCTACCACACAATTCCTTAACCAGCAATACCGGGGTTTAAACTGGGGGCACTCACTTGCTAGGCCACATTCCACCACTGGAGCCACAGCTCTAGACCTTTCTGCTTTAGTTATTTTTCAGATGGGTATTTGATTTTTCTTTTGGTCTTGACCAGACTTTGACTGTCTTCCTCCTATTTCTGCCTCCCCTGTAGCTGGGATACATGCCACCAGCCCTAATGAGATTACAGACACAGGACACACAACACACACACACACACACACACACACACACACACACACACGCCCTACTGGTGTCTCGAACATTTTCCCAAGTGTCCTTTTTTTCCTCCATCATGGGACTTGAACTCAGGGCCTGAAGGTTGTTCCTGAGCTCTTTTGCTCAAGGCTAGTGCTCTACTACTTTGAGGCACAAACTCCACTTGTGCTCTTCTGGTGGTTAATCAGAGACAGGAGTCTCACGGACTTTTCTGCCTGGGTTAGCTTTTTTCTTTTTTTTAACTTTTTAAAATTTAATTTTATTGTCAAGGTGATGTACAGAGGGGTTAAAGTTACATACATAATAGTGAGTACATTTCTTGTCAAACTTGTTATCCCCTCCTTCATTTTCTCCCACATTCCCTCAACCAACCCCGCAAGTTGTTTAATTTCCAACATAATATCTTGTGAATTTCACTGTTGCATTGCTTCACCCTTTGTCCTTTGTCTCACATTTTGTTGTTCCTCTTCCCTTCCCTAATTCAGATAAACATATATACAATACCCAGGGTATCAAAAAACAAATACAGTGACAATGGGATAAACCATAGGAAAGAAAGAAAAAGAAATAATTTCACATAGTACATTAAAAATAACAACAATAAAAAAAACTCGTTTCCGGGCTGGGGTTATGGCCTAGTGGCAAGAGTGCTTGCTTCGTATACTTGAAGCCCTGGGTTCGATTCCCCAGCACCACATATACAGAAAATGGCCAGAAGTGGCACTGTGACTCAAGTGGCAGAGTGCTAGCCTTGAGCAAAAAGAAGCCAGGGACAGTGCTCAGGCCCTGAGTCCAAGACCCAGGACTGGAAAAAAAAAACAAAAACAAAAAAACCTCGTTTCCATATCTTGGAGTTCATTTCGCTTAGCATCATCTTTTTTTTTTCTTTTCAAATTTTTATTATTAAACTGATGTACAGAGAGGTTACAGTTTCATACATTAGGCACTGGATACATTTCTTGTACAGTTTGTTACCTTGTCCCTCATACCCCCCTCCCTCCTCCGCCTTTCCCTTCCCCCCCGCCACGGAGGTGTTCAGTTCACTTACACAAAACAGTTTTGCAAGTATTGCTTTTGTAGTTGTTTGTCTTTTTTTACCCTGTGTCTCTCAAATTTGGTATTCCCTTTCAATTTCCTACTTCCAATACCAGTATACACGGTTTCCAATATACTCAGATAAGATTACAGAGATAGTGTAGGTACAACCACAGGAAGGTGATACAAGAACATCATCAATAATAGAAGATACCCTGGGTTAGCTTTGAGCTGCAATCCTCAGGTCTCAGCCTCCTGAGTAGCTAGGATTATAGGTATGAGCTACCAGTGCCCAGCAAGTGTCTTGGACTTCACTTCTCAGGCCATAGAGAGCCACCGAAGGCTTTCAGGAAAGCAGTCACGATCGTGCATTTTCAGAAACCACAGGGCAGTCATGAGGAGTACAGGGAGATAGAGGTAGGGGCCCTCCTTGGTCACACATGATATATGGCAGCATGTTGCTTCTGGTTTTGCCATCCTGGACCTTTCCCATGAGGCCTAACAGCAATGAAGTTTATCCTTCCATCCAAAAGACAGTAGTACATTCCAGGCATGCCAGCTGTGTGCCCAAGCCCACTCTGAGTCATACTCCCTACTCAGACCACACCTGGTTATGGGTTCCCTGCTCCTCAGAGTCTCCCCTCCTGTAAAATGCAGGTGCCAATGGAGTCACCCTAAAGCCATGGTGAGCCTCAGAAAGGTCCTACATAAAGATCCTGACAGGACGCCAGTGTGTGGGCCATGAGCCTTCTGTGTTTCTGGTGCTGGCTTCAATCTACTGCAAACCAGTTGGTGAACAAGACTATGGTGGGCTCAGTAAGCATGGGGTGGGGGGGGCGCTGATTGGAGATGACCTCTGACCTCTGACTGATGCAGAGGGAGGGTTTGGACCTGGTGTTCTGAGGGTCAAGCCAATGCTGCTCATTCAGAAGTGACTACAGCAGACAATTCCACTGTCACCTGTTTTGTGGTGGTAAAAATCAGAACTAAGAAACTTCAATGAAAGTTAAAAATGCATAAGCAAAATAAGGGCGGGGCACACATCTCACAAAATGATCATCATCTCACTTCTGCTTCTGGCCCCCCCAATTCCTGCTCCATCCGAGATTATTCCTTCCTCTGTTGTGTGGTTAGGTGACTAATAGAGGATGAACTCTTCTGTGAACAATCTCATTTTTCCCTCTTGCCATTTATCATCTTATCAGCCCTTGGTTTTTGTTCCAGTGTGCCAACATGTCACTGAAATTCAGAAGATACTGAGGATCTAGAACTCACTCATGACTGGGTGAGTGAAACTGAATACAGCTGGTCAGAAGCTGGGTGCTGCTGACTCATGCCTCTCATCCTAGCAACTCAGGAAGCTGAGATCTGAGGATAAAGGTTTGAAGCTAACCCAGGCAGAAAAGTCTATAATACTCTTATCACTAATTAACCAGCAAAAAGCTGGAAGTGGAACTGTGGTTCAAGTAATAGAGTGCTAGCCTTGAGCAAAAAAAAAAGCTAAGGGACAAGGCCTAGGCTCTGAGTTTAAGTCCTACTACCTGCACACACACACACACACACACACACACACACACACACACACACACACACACACACACCAAAAAGGACAACCAACTACTCAGTACTCAAGTCTTCTGGAGCCCGGCAGAAGGCTCAATCTTGAGCAAATGCAGCCTGTGCCAGATGAGGAAGTGTAGCTGGAGTGTAAACACCCTCCTATGGGGGCACAGGCAAGTAGTCTCAGAGTGGCTGGGACAAGGCTGAGGCTCCCAAGTGACCATGAGGGCACCTCTGACTTGAGTTTTGAAGGATGCCTAGAAGCACACACAGAGAAAGGCATGGGAGCCCAAGCAGATTGTCAGCATGAGCAGTGCCCAGGCCACAGATCCACCAATTGTGTGGAGAAAGCAGAGAACCAGGCACTGTGAGAGAGGACAGGTGCACACGGAGCCCAGAGGCTGGGTGCCAAGCTGAGACCCTGATGGCCCACACGAAGGAGAGAGTTATTGTGTTGAAGGTCTAGGAGCCCCAGAGGGGTTGGCAATTGTTGAGTTGTTGATCTTGCAGCTGCACAGGCCTAGCACAGGTCTGATCCTCCATTCTGAGGCTCTCAAAGAAGGCACAGCCAGTGCCTTCGTCTTCGTGGGACTGGGGACCGTGTCTCTGCCTTGAGAACCAACAGGAGTCTCGGGTTAGACATCACCTGAGTCCATGACAGGACCCGGGTCCAAGTCCATTTGGTCCTGACGGTAAGTTGTTAGAAAGCAAACCCACTGCTGTAATTAAGAGGTCCAGTGAGTCATGGTGTGGGGTGCAGCCATCAGGCAGGCCCCTCCCCAGACCCCTCCATCCCAACAAACCCCTGTACCCTGCAACCAAAAAGGCCTAGGGCCTCCCTCCAGGGTGCACCAATGTGACTGGCAGCCTGCACCAAGGCCATGTCCAAGGGCCACCCTGGTGCCCCGTGAGTACCCTGGACACCACTGGGACTGAAGATGTGATTTATTTCCTGCCTGTATTTTCCAGGCCCAGACGCTCCATGATTCCCAAGGTTCAAGGAAGATCCTAACCAAATATTATTGTGTCCTTTCTCAGCCAGGGGCAGTGGGGGGAGGGAGGGTCAGAGGTGGGGAGGACCTGCCACACTTCCTCCCTCCCCTCCCACCCCTGCGTCCCATCCAGCATCTCAGGTGACCTGTCCCCAGCCTCGGGGCACTCCTATCTCCCTGGCAAGGCCAGTCCCCCACTTCCATCCCCAGGGAAACTCAAGCCTCTGGGGCAGGACCCCCCTGAGCTGGGCTGTAACACAAGCACTGTCCAGCCGGCCGTAGGAGTTAAGGAGTCCATTGTGAGCCCCTGCATCGCTGCCTCGCTGGTCTGGCCAGCTCCCTTTCCCCCTCCAGACGCTACACTTGACATAATCTACTGCACTTGGTGATAAACCTGCTGCCACTTAATTTATAGGCAAACAATTCCTCTCTCTTTCCAGACACTTATCTGCCCCAGCAGCCAAAGAAAACTGTATATAGTGTCCCCCTGGCGTCGAATCCTCTCTTCTTTCCTTCTTTCTTTCTCTTTTTTGACACAAGGGAGGCAGTGTGGTTTTATGTTGTGGAAAGAAGCAAAGTTGAACTTCTTCCTGGATTGTAATGAACCACCGGGTGCCAGGGTGAGGCTGGCAAGGCCGGCAGAAGAGCAGCGTCTCATTTGTAGCCCTTTCCTGACTGAGAAAGAAAGGATGTGTGCAGTCGAGGCCAAACTGCATCAAGGAGGTAAAACTCGGCCAGGTACCGTGGCTCACGCCTATAATAATAGCTAATCAGGAGGATCATGGTTCCAAGCCAGTACAGGCTAGAAGCTTGAGAGACCCAATCTCAACAGGAAAAGTTGGGCATAGTGGCATGTGTCTCTCATGCCAGCTATGGTGGGAAGTGCAAATATGAGGATCTGACAAAAAACAAAATAACTAGAGTAACAAAGGCTGGGGGCGGGGTTGGCTCAAATGGTAGAACAGTGCTTAGCAAGCTGGTGAGTTCAAATCCCTGTATGGATGATGATGGTGGTGGCAGCGGCAGTGGTGGTGGTGGTGGTAGTGATGGTGGTGATGATGAAGAAGAAGATGAAGAAGAAGAAGAAGAAGAAGGTGATGATGATGAGGATGATGATGATGATGATGATAGTGATAGTACCCACCCCAACTGAAAACTAAAAGTGGTAGCTTGCTGTAGAACACCATCACATCTGCTTGAAATGCATACTTCAGGATAAAGTCTCCTTCTATTTCAAATTCCAGATCAAATTCCCAAAGCCCAGAGCAGAGGAGATGGGAGAAAAAGGAAGGTGTGTGAGGGAACAGAATAGACCAACAGTTGGATAAGCTTCTGAGAGCCTCTGAGCAGCCCCAAGACTCCCAGAAGGCTGGAGCAGAAGGTCCAGTGGTGGGAAAGGAAGAGGGGACAGCACACAGCTTCAAATTATTGATGGGACTCTGGAGCATACAGAAACCAGCGGGATGCAGAAGGTCAGAGTCGGTGCATTCTGGAAGGAATGAAGACTAACCCTCCCCTACCACAACATAGACATGTGCAGATGGACTCTCTCCAGCACTGTGCCTGATGGAGGTACAATCAGGGAGCCTGGATCGGGCAAAGCGCCCTGGCAGAGCCACACCTGGGGGAGGCCACCGCAGCTGGGCTAGAGCTCGCTTAGGTCAGAGCAGCCCTGCACAGCTGGAGGACAGAAAGCTGAGTCCCGGGGAGCCCTGTCCCCGGGCTTCTGCAGAGGAGCCACAATTTATTAAGATGAGACTTGGTGGGACATATGGCAATAAGTCGTAATTCGTGAAATTTATAAACTGACACAGCTCTGGTGAACAGTCCAGCGGATTTTAACTCTCTGGACTTGCCTGAGTGTCACAGGTTCAGAAGAGTGCAAGAAATAAATCAGCCGGCTAAGCTGCGGTCAGAAAGCAAACAGCTTTATTGGCCTGTGGATCTGGAGAAATGTCGACTAGGTCAGACCTGGGATCCCCCCACAGTTATTTTACAAGCTGCTTTATTCCAGAGAACCCCCAAGTCTCCCCACATTACCACTGACTTGCAGGATGAATGGGGAGTGAGGGGAGCTGTGTGTGGGATAGAAAATGTAGATGTACGTTTCTGTGGTCCTAGAATGAGGGGCATCTGACTGAGCCACACTCTGCAGTGCCCAGGTCCCCATGAGAGGAAACCCTTCAAGAAAAAATGAAAAAGAAAACCTTTTCTCAGCTTGGCTTTCCCCACACCTCCACCTCTTGGTCTCTTCGGAGAAAGAAAGTTGGAGGCCCTGTCCCATCAGGATATATTTAGGAGAAATGGGATGTGTCAGAAGTTAGTTTCTGAGCTGACAAAGTTTGAGTAACTGGGTAAAGTAAGTCCAAACGCGAATACAGTAAGCGAGAAATTCAGGATACAAATCCCTTTTCATGATATGTATGTCCTAAGAGAACCGGCTTGCTATCTAGTGACGAATGTTCTAATTGCACTCTGGTCAGTGTGACGAAGCAGGTTCCCTAAAGACTTCCTTCTAGAGAAACAACTTGGTTTTCGCAAGAAATTCAATTTATTTTAACATGGAATCTTCACATTTAAGATGTCAAATAGTTAGGACTTGTCTTTACTATGTTCTGAGATGGCAGGTAGGGACTGATTCGAGTTCTTTGCGAGAAGCCAGGAGAAGAGGGCTTGAACTCCGGGGAAGTGAGCTGCAAGGAACTAATACTGTCCCATCATCTTTGGGCTAAGGTCTCCCAGCCAGAGCTGGAGCCAACCCAGACACTGAGACTTGAAGGGGCTCATCACTCAATTCCTGGATAATCAGTGACTGGGAAAGGAAGAAATGGAGGGAGCAATTCAGGTATCACGTGACCAGCTAGAACTGGAGCCTATACATCACAAGGCCCAATAGCTATACCCTTATGAACACATAAGATGATGCTAAGTGAAATGAACTCCATGTTATGGAGACAATTGTTATATCACAGTTGTAACTACTTTCAACGTCCCATGTGTATCTGTAGCTTCTATTATTGATGATGTTCTTGTATCACCTTCCTGTGATTGTACCTACACTATCTCTGTAATCTTATCTGAGTATATTGGAAACCGTGTATACTGGTATTGGAACTAGGAAATTGAAAGGGAATACCAAAATTGAGAGACACAGGGTAAAAAAAGACAAACAACTACAAAAGCAATACTTGCAAAACTGTTTGGTGTAAGTGAACTGAACACCTCAGGGGGGGAAAAGGAAAGGGGGAGGAGGGAGGGGGGTATGAGGGAAAAGGTAACAAACAGTAGAAGTAATGTATCCAATGCCTAATGTATGAAACTGTAACCTCTCTGTACATCAGTTTGATAATAAAAATTTGGAAAAAAAAAAAAGAACTGGAGCCTCTAGACTCTTCTAGTCACAATTCTCTGCTTGTGCACCCTCTGACCCCACTCCATCCTGGCCTTCATCTATATACACCCATCACTCAGCCATTCTTTGTACTTGAAGCCTCAGCTCTATGTGTCCCAGAGTGGCTGCTGCCTCCTCTAATTCCTACCTTCTCTGTGGAAGGAAGCCCAGCTCCACCTCAGGGAGGCACAGGGAACTCAGGCTGTCCCCTGTCTCCACAGACCAGAGGCCCACCCAGCCCCCTGCTCCCCCAAAGACACAGGGCCTGTGGGGAGCTGGCAGTTTCCAGTTTCAGAAGCTGGCTGGGCTCCTACGGGGCAGGCCAGGTCACTGCAGTGCTGTATGCAGACCAGAGCAATTTGTTGAAGCCACAGGAAACTTCCGAAATGGCTTTCCCAGAAGCTGGAGCCCTCCAGGAGCTGGAAGGTGTTTGTGTGGTTGCAGAGCATGCACAGCTCAGACACACACACACACACACACACCCCTCGGCCCCCCAGCCTCCAGAGCAAGAGCCTGATGGGGCAGGGATGGGGCACATAAACCACAGCAAGGAAAGCTGGCCTCAAAAACGCAAGCCCTGGGGTTGCCCACAGCAGCACACTATGTCTGGGCAGACCTCACAAAGGCAGGCCACGGTGAGGGCAGCCACAGGAGAAGAGGCCACCTGGGGGAGGCCCTGGGCTTGCCAACTTCCCCCTCCATCCTGGGGTGTGGCCTGGCCCTGTAAGCAAGTGATGGCTAACCAGACTAGCACTTATCTCAAACTCTTCTTATTCCCCAGCACCAAAATCTCCCTCCCTCCTTCTTACTTTAGAGCAGCACTTAGATCTAGGGCCCCAGGGGCCCTGATAGAGAACACAGGTGACTCTCACCTCCCGAGTGGGCGTTCTGTGTCTGCACTGCCCACAGGCTCTCAAGTCTGAAGGTGCTATTGGTCCTCCGATCACAGTGAGCCAAATAGATAAGCCCCAGTTCCTAAGGTGGGGTAGTCAACAGGAGGTCACCCCCTCAATGACCTTGCTGGCCTCCTATGCCTCCTCCACTGCTGTGCTGGCCTTGATTGCTCCTTCTCATCCCCTCGGACAGATATGACTATGCCCTCCCCCAGCGCTGGCATGTCCCAGCCTTCCGGGCAAGCCTGCAAAGTGAGGATGCCTTATCAAGGAGTGTCACACCCAGGGAGTTCGGGAAGACAAAAACCTTCTTCCTCCATTTTTGCTCTCTGATTGGAGTCTCTGCTCCAAGACATAAGGGCATCACACTAGAAGCTGGTTCATGGTGTGTGTGTGTGTGTGTGTGTGTGTGTGTGTGTGTGTGTGTGTGTGTGTGTGTGTGTGTGTGTGTGTGTCTTGGGGCTTGAACTTAGGGTCTGGGCATTATCCCTGATCTTTTGTGCTCAAGACTACTGTTGTATCACTTGAGACCCAGCTCCATTTTGGCGTTTTGGTGGTTTAATCGGAAGTAAGAGTCTCATGAACTTTTCTGCCCAGTCTGGTTTTGAACCACGATCCTCAAATCTCAGCTTCCTGAGTAGCTGGGATTACGGGTGTGAGCCACTGGTGCCTAGTACCCAGCTGGGAGCTGGTTCTTAAGAAGTGAATACCTGTGTCTGTGGGCATCTGGCTGGTACAGGTCAGTTTGTTTTCCTGCTTTACCCAGGTGAAGCCAATGCCAGCTGGTGGACTTGCCTGCTAGGAGATGATCAGATGCCATCCTTTTTAGCTAATTTACAAATTCAGCAACTCTCATCCTGACAAAGCTCTCTAAGAGAACCCTGCAGGTCACCGAGCCTCCCAGTGTCCCTGCAGCCATAACTGCTGGTCAGAGCCTCTCTAGTCCTGCTAGCTCTCTTGCTATGGCCCAGCCTCAGGAGCTGGATGAATGCTCCCATCTTCTCTGCCTCTCTTGTTTTGCACAAGATGTGGTCTTATCAGTGTGCAGTCGGGCTTGGATTTGGGGGAAGGTGTCAGCCTTGCAGAATTCCCTGGGTTTTTCTCTTCCCTAGCTTTGTGGGAAACGAGTAACCGGATCTTAGACTCTCTGGATGTGAAGAGATAACATTGACTATAGGCAATTCTGTGTTCTGATAAAAAAAAATAATATATAGTTTTCAAATAGTCCCAGTATGAGTCACTTCTAAGTCATCAGAAATCCATTTCCTGCAATTATTCTTGGAGACTTGGATCACTAATTTTAAAAACATCATTGCACTTGATCACATGGAAGGAGCAGAGAATCAGCAGCATGTTTGGAGGTGGCCAGGACTTCAGCTTCAGGGACCCAGAGATAGGAATCCAAGCCCAGAGCAGACTCTCTCCCAGGAAGGGCTTCCAGCCCTAGCTCCTCTTCCTGAAAGTAGCCAAACACAGCATATGAGAAAAATCTACCAGAAATTTCCAGGATGCCAGGGCACTGGCTGTTCATTCATCTTCTTCTTTGGCAAAGGACAAACATGGCAGATCGTAGAAGGATGGCGCCAGGCCTAGTGTAAGCTGTGGTCTTGAAACAAAGCCAAGAGACCTGGATATAAGGTGGGCCTGCCTTTCTGTGACATTGCAAACCTGGGAAGATCTTGTAAACATCCCAGCCTCAGTTTTCTCAAGCCGAGCAGGGCAGCCCTAAGCAAGCACCTTGTAGATTCTCAAACCACAGCCTGGGATTTGCTGGTTCTGGGGCTCAGCAAAGCATTTCTGCCCTCTGCTTACTAAAAGTCAGAGCAAGGAAGCAGCAGATAGTTTATAGGGACCTGATTCTTGTCTGACTCTACATGTAATTCTGTACATCTCCCCTCCCAATTTCCACCATTAAGTCCCCAAACAAATTCTCCAATCCATCTCGCAGTCCCACCCAGTGAAAGAATTGCTTCATCCTGGTTCACTGAGATGGCTTATCATCCTGTCTCTACCCACTGGGAGGAGAAGCCTGCAGTGAGAGGGCAGATCGCCCTTATCATCTCCAAGAGGGAGAAAGAGACCTCGAGGCTGCTGGAGGAGACAGCCTAGACAAGAATGGAGGGCCCTTCAGGACCGAGACTATAGGTAGAGACTCTAGGTAGAGAAGCGTCACCTCTGGGAGGTGGCAGGGCCTTAGGGGAGAAGTCACTGATGCACTGGGGCAAAGCTTGGCTGAGAAATGACAGCACTCATCCGCTGTCTCACTGAGGCACCAGATAGAAGAAGTGCTGACTTCTTACCAGGGCCCATAAATGGACCCGGAGACCCCCTTATTGTAACCAGGCCCCACCTGTTGGACCACCTGAGCTTGTTTCAGCTTCACCTGCCTCCTCAGCCCTGGCCCCAGGTCCCCCTACTTAAATCCCTCAGGCAAAGGTCTGAAGACAGCACTTCGTGGCTCTCCTCCCATGGCCGCCTGAGCTGTATAAAGAATTCCTTTCTCCACCCTTCGCCCCATCTCTTTGTTTGGCATATGGAAACAAGGAGCTGGACCTGGCATGTGGAGCCCTTGGAATCTGGGCTTGAATCCTAACACTCTGGCTTCACAAAGACCTAGAGACCCCTTCTTTGACTGTCCTGGGTGACAGCCCTCAGGGACTGTGCGAAGGCTGCTTCAGGGGGCCAAGTCTGAAGACCCCAGTTCCAAGGCAGGAAGACTGGAATAGCATAATACAATTAATTCAAAGTCATTTTTTTTTAAGAGGACACTTCTAATACCCTACCATGTAGCATGGAATTCCCATCTGTTACCTTTCTGGGACATTCTGGAAAGATAACTCTGATTCCTTTGGATGCTCCAGAAGAAACAGTTCTAAAACCCCGTGCAGGCTCTTTCTGGAACCCTTCCCTCCTGCAACTATTTTCTTTACAATCCAGGCCCCCCATGAGCACCCCACATCACCCACTGCACTCAACAAACTTTGAGTCAAAAAGAAAGATTCATCTTTCTCATATCCAAAAAGGAACATGTCATAAACGCATCAAGGCATAAGAACATAAGTTTCCACGGTCCTCCAACAAAGGCTCATGGTTTGGGATAGAGGTGTGGTCACCTTTCATTTACCAGCACCAGTGTTAACTAACTTGCCACGAATGTCAGGACTCTTAAGTGACAGAGGTTAGAAGCTAGCTGGGTGCAGCAGAGTGATCGACTGTGTAGGGCCTGGTATGAGCATGCCTCAGGCTCCACACCCAGCACTGTAAACAAATGAACAAATTCTCTCTTCACCCACCCCCCTCTCTGGAATACAACAGCTTTATATCATACTCCACTGGACTACAGGATCATAATTATCTGGTATTCTTTAGCAATATGTTCTGAGAACGCTTGACTGGGCCTGGGTACTACCCCTTAGGGTTTTTTGGGGTTTTTTGGGTTTTTTTTTGCTCAAGATTGGTGCTCTACCACTTGAGCTACAGATCCACTACCAGCTTTTTGGTAGTTAACTGGAGATAAAGAGTCTCATAGACTTTCCTGCTAGGCAGGCTTTGAAATTGGATCCTCAGCTCTCAGCCTCTTTAGTAGGTAGGATTACAGGTATGAACCATAACATTTGGCTAATTCTGTACTTTGAAATTCCTTGGAATTTGTCAAAACTTATCTTCATCACCCCAAAAAAAGTGCCATGGTGTCACTTGTCCCTCTGTCTGTGATAGCAAATGGTAGAGCAGTGACAGACACTCACCTTAAGGCCAATTCCAGGTCAGAAAGTGCCAGACCTTTCCCCAGGATGGCAAGGCCTAGTTCCTGGGGCTTACTACCTCCTGCCCTGGTGTGGGGCGGGGGGGAGAGGGGGAGGAGTCCAGCTGCTGAAGCACAATTACAAACAGCAGAGCCTCATTTCTCACAGTTCTGGAAACTGGGGAATCCAAGAGCAAGATAGCAGCACCTTCTGGGCAGCGTGCAGGTGGGAGTTGCTGCATCCCCACATGGTAGGAGCGGCCAGTCGGGCCTCTGGGGGCCCTGCCACTGCCTGCACCCCAGCTCCCAAATCCATCACCCTGGGTACCAGGAATTCTATATGAGGATCTCTGCCACAATGTTCATCCAGTCCATTACACAACTGAATTCTCCAAACCCTGCCATTTGGACCTACGAGCTGAGACTGGCAACGTCCTGTCTTAGGAAGCTGTTTTAGTCCATGAGTCCCCAAGCTGAGGACAGAAATCTGCCCTGGCCCCTAGCGATGCTGCAGGCCAGGGCCACTGTCGCTTATGGAGGCCAAGACTCTGGAGGATCAGACAGTCTAGATCTGGGTCAGCGGGGGAGAGGGGAAGGCTCCTCCAAGAGAAGCCGTCAGCATCCTTTCCATTACGGATTGAAGGAGCTTCTCTGGCCCCAAACCAACCATTCTTGTTGCAAACCAACTGCTTCTGACAGGGCAGTGACTTGAAGGTCGCTTGAGCTCCACTACGGGAAATCATTCAGAAGCAGCCACAGACAGGGAGACGGCTTGGCTCCCTGTGCCGAGGAGGTGACGTCAGCCATGCAGATAAATTCCAACGAAGCTATCAACCCTCAAAGAATGTTTTACTAGCTTATAAAATGTTCCTGAGCTCTTTCCATCCTGACAACTGCTGGGGGCTGTCCAGGGCCTCTTGGAAAATTACAGCAAGAGGGTCTCTCCTCCAAGTCTTCTTCTCACCCACAGCCTAATTTCTTTTGGACTCTGTCGGCTTTCTTTCTAGTCTCTGAATCACCATTACATGGGAAGACTTGTTCCGCTATGAGGGCTGTGCAGAAGAGTGTGGAAAAATGACCAAACTGTAATTTTTAATCGGAAAACATGCCAAAGTTGGAGAGCTACCATAAGGAGACTCTCTGGCCATCATTTTCAAGAACACAAAGTGAGAGCAAGAAAACAGCCACCGCAGAGTTCACACCGGGAGAGAAGGGGAAATGGGTGGGTCAGGTCTGTGACTCCCCCATGCCATACAGGGGGCTCTTTGACAGAAGGGAGAGTTCTGCCAGGCAGAAAGAACCAATGCAAGAACCCCGGTTCCTCCTCAGAGAATGCCATCTCCCCTGGCCTTGGATGCTGCAGGCCGGGCATCTACACCATCCCGCGTGTCACTGACGACAGAACTTGGTGCCATTTGATTACTGCCATTTTCCAGACAAGAAACCAGGCACTTGGACAAGGGAGCCTGCCCCGTGTCATACAGCAAAGAAGCAGTAAAACCGGACCACCCAGGGCCTAGCTCTCCTGAGGCCAAGCGCACTCCTCTTTGCTCTGCATCTCAGAAGCCCTGTGTGGACAAGCTATCTGGAGCTTGTGTCACTAAACGACAAAGGGAATGTTTGTCACAGGACCTCAGAGACCCTCAGAGGTCAGCTGAGGGGTAAAGGGGTGTCCACTCAAAAAAATCTCCCAACTACTGATGCAGGATGTATGTGGTGGAGAAAATCTAGAGTAGGGAGCCCCTTCCCAGGAGCTGGCTGTGACAGATAGGTTCTAAAAGCTTCTCCCTGCCCATGAACCCCCTGAGGGCCAGTGCCTTCCAAATCCAGCTCATGTTTACCCTAGCGTGGACCTAGGTGTCTGCTGGGCCCCCAGACTTCTGACCTTGGCCACACCCTCCGCTCACAGAGCTGGACCTCCAGAGGTGACGTGGGGACCACACTCCAGGGTGACTCCAACTTCGAAAGGGCCTCCTGAGCCTGGGCCACATCAAATGGCTGGTCATGGCCAGCACAATCATGAGCCCAGACCCCACCCCAGGCGAGAAAGCAGAATACCAATAGGCACAGAAACCAAGTTGGCATCCAAGGACAACAAAGGTTATGTAGTCTGGATGCAGTTCTCCCAGCTCCTCACAGCCCAGATTCAGGCCAGTCAAAAGAGCTTTGCTCCAGCAGCTTCTCCAGAGCTAAACTTAGACTTCACCCTCTGTGGCTAGGCTCCAACTCCCCAGGTGCCAACTGAACAAGCAAAGAGTTCGGTGTTCTGCCTGCCGGTGGCCAGCTCCCGAGACATGCCAGCAGGAGACTGAACTGCTCCTAACCATGGGCTGGGTGTTGTGCAACCTCCAGGCCTGCACTCTGCCCCAAGCTCCATCACACTTTCAAGGATCCTCTGAGCAGAGAGCTCCACTCAACACTCACTACCCCAAAGTCACAGAGGGCACAGAGTGCTGAAGGCTAAGTCTCTGTCCCTAAAGAATATCCTGAAGGTGTGTGTCACCATGGAGATAGCACGGCTTGGCAAAATGGCGGATCACACCAAGGGTGAAGATGGCAGATCACGCTGAGGGTAACGGAGTCCCCTGGTGTGGTTCTTATAGTCCCAGAGCCACAACAGGAATATCGGGGGAAGTCCAGGGGAGGTTCCTTCTCCCACCTGCACCTACAGCGTCCCACAACTTTTTGTTGTTATTGGCAATGGTGTGTGGGGCTTGAACTCAGGGCCCGGTCGCTGTCCATGAGCTTTTCTACTTCAGGCTAGCACTCTACCACTTGAACCACAGCTCCACTTCCAGTTTTCTAGTGGTTAATTGGAGATAAGAGTTTCACAACCTTTCCTGCCTAGGCTGGCTTTGAACTATGATCTTCATATCTCAGCCTCCTGAGTAGCTAGTATTGTAGTTGTGAGCCACCAGTGTTTGACTGTCCGAGTCTTTGTTAACACTTGTCATGTGTGGCCCAAAGGCAGTGGTGTGACAGGATTCGGAGAGACACATCCTGTCTTGGAGGAGTCAGTGTGGCCTGTTCAGGAACAAGTAACTCACATGGAGTGAGTGGGAAGGGCACATCCTCAGAGACCCCCCATGCTGGAAGCGCAGGCCAGCACACCTCACAGAGGTTCCCCAGTGATGCTGGGGCTCTGAGGGAGGGACAAGAAGGCATGGTGAACCCTGACTGGTGCTCCCTGAACGGGAAATGCTGGCTGCCTCATCTCTGTCTCCCTCTTCTTACCTACCCCCAGCATAGAGGCCCTCCTCCAACAATCATGGACTGTCATAGCTCAGGGTAAGCCCCCCACCATGTTCTGTCTGCCAGCCACCCACCCAATCATCTTTCCTCGTCATTTACAGGATATACAAACTGATCAATGCAGGCATGCAGCCACCTGCAGTTGACGAGAAGCACTGAACACAGTGATTTTGAGGGCCTGGTAAGACCCAAGGGTCTGGTATTTTGTGGTACTCTTAGGGCGTCAGTTCCTTCTGGGACCTCTCCCTCAGGTCCTTCATAAAGTCCATACAATGACAGGCCATAGTCAGAAAATGCCCAAGCCGCTATGAGAAGCAGGCAAATTCTCAGAGAACTTCACAGGTCCAAGCAATGGCCCTGCCTTCCTGCACTGGTGACAATTATGAATATTCCACAGAGGAGCTGGCCCAGGTCATCACTCCTGAATCAAAGTCTGTTCATCACAGTCAAACAAAGAGGGAGGATTGGGAATGCAGTCTACTGAAAATAAAATTTTCATGGCAGGCAAACATTTCCAAAAAGGTCTTGGAAGTGCAGTCGACAAGAATCCTGGGCTGTGAATGGGTAGGAGGATAGCTAGGATGGCCATGTGCTTTTCCTTCAAAAATAAATACATAAGAAATGTAAGATGCCACATAGGGAAACTGGAGGCAGCAGAAGGGAAGTGCCGCCCTCTGCTGGGTGGAATGTTGCAGTGCGCCATGATTTATCATGCGCCATGATTTATCACACTGGCCAATGTCAAGATGCTCTGGAGCCTTCCCAGGGTGCAGTTGACCATGCTGGAGGTGAAGGGGTTGTGTGTGGAGGACAGAGCAGAGGAGGCCAGGAGGGACAAGAAGAGGAAAGATGGCAATGGAGGCCCTCCCTTGGACTCTGATGGAGGGTGTCTCAGGGTCTTACAGAGTGCATTCCCATCAGAATTACTCACACCTCTCAATTCCCCTGCCAGAGAGGTGCTATCAGCAATAGATGACTTTGGCAAAGAAGTGAACTCACTTGCCTACAGATTCAGAGCCACAACGAGGCCGAGAGAGGTTCTGGCATTGGCTCAGATGGTAGGGAAGAATCTGATGATGACAAGAACACCAGATGTGGAGGAAGCAATTACTCTACAGTTAGGACACAGATTCTGATAAATGCTAAGTTTTCACATCCAACAAAGCTCCACACAGAAAACTTACACCATCATCAGCGTCCACCCATGAAGGCCAGGAGAACACCAGGCTAGAGCCCCATCCACGGATGGCTTCTGTTGGAAGGGCCCAGAGCCAGGCCCCACCCAAGGCCCTCCAGTAGCCCTCTCAGCTCCCAGATGTTAAGTCTCCAGTGGATGCTAAGGTAGTGTGGTGACCTGAGTGACAGCCATCCCCAGAGAGCAGAAAGAGCCTGGGGACCATGTGGACTGGGAACTGCACAGCCGGGGGAATTTGGGGAGCATGTGGGAAGACAATGGGCTGCAGCTTCCTATGGAGTTGAGACAGCTTGGTGAACTCAGCCAACTTTGAAGATGAGTATTTTTGTCTTAATTGGGGGACTGGAGGAATTCTGCCTTTCATGAGTCATCCAAGTCAATCTGTTTTGTGATTCAGCATCCACTGTGTGATGTGCTCTTGGTTTCTAGGCAGCCAAAGTGAAGTCACTTCTCTTTTCTGCCAAGTCTTTGACACTCATCCTGGACAGCTTTTATTATTGACTACAGTTTTATTTAAGTATCTTGTCCCACAAGTTCATTACAAGTTTCCCCTGGGGCCCTAATTGACTGTTATCTGCAACCCTTGGTGTCTTTCACATGGCAAGTATAATTGCAGAGATAAGCTGACCAGAATTCAAGGCTTCAAAACACAGAACATTCTAGTTGAAAATATAGATAGGTCTCACCATTTGACTAATATAAAAACTTTAAAAGTTCATCCCACTATAACATTTAAAGCCTGAAAATTGATGATACATTGGGTAATGTACAGGGAAAACATGTGGAAAATAAAAATAATAGGCCAAAACAATAATAAGGAATGGATTTAACAACAACAAATGGCCAGCAAGTTTGTAGAAAACTACTCTGGCCCACCACTCATCAGAGACATCGTCATGAAATGTTGGGTTTTATTTTTATTTAGTTGAATCTGGGTATTGAATTCACCCCATGACGTGGAGGCAAGGACAGCCTACTCCTCAAGCACAGGAACCATCGCTGATGATGGTGGAGATGCATGAAAACTTGATAGCAGACAACCAAAGTCTTAGCAATGTGCCCAAATAACTCATCTCTTATCTGTTCTAAATAATAAGAATCAAAGCCAATTGTTTGATGGCTTCTTGCCTAGAATCCTAACTACTCAGGAAGCAGAGATCTTGAGGACTGTGCTTCAAGGTTAGCTCAGACAGAAAAGTTTATGAGACTCCATCTCAATAGAAGGGTCTGGCTTGTTTTTACATGCCTGTGATGTCAGCTACGTTGGGAAGGGTAAAATAGGTGGATTGCAGCCTAAATGTTGGCAGGGAATATAAACCTTTCTCAAAACTATCCAGAGTAAAAAATATCTAGGGGTATAGCTCAAGGGGTAGAGCACCTGCCTGTCAATAATAATAATACAAAAACAAGGAAATGTTGCAAAGTTACTTGTGGGAAAGTGAACTTGGAAACAAATGGATTTTCTTGTTGAAAGCAAGAGCTATGGGTAAAAGAGCAGAAGTGTGTTGTGGTTTCATGGTGCTGGAGCCAGAGCTCAGGGCCCAGCAAACACTAGGCAGGTGCTCGCTGACTGATCTTCACTCCAGCTTAACAGCAGGGTTTTTATTCAATAGTGGCTAAACTCTAAAGTACACTGTTGATTCCAAAACTGACATTAGAAAAAGGAAATGCATGATGTAATAGCAGTATGTGTGTAAGTTATAAGATCCCAGGAAATATTGTGTGTCATGTACTGTATTTTGCCTATAGTCTATGTAGCAAGGACTTTGTCAATGGCTAGAAAGCAACCCCATCTACTTCGAAATTATAGGGATGAACATGGACAGGAAGAAAAAAGAGCCTTTGAACGAATCTGTATTTTTTCCTTTTTTCTTTTAAAGATCAGATGAAAAAAGACACTGCGTGTAAGTTTCTTTCTATACTATCTGGCTTACTAAATACCAATGTCACGTATTGCATGATGTGGCTGGATTATAGTATAAGATGAGGTCTTTGAATTTCATGGGGAAAAACCTACAGTAAAAGGACAGGCTCTAGGGTAATCATGACTAGATGAGAAAATGTTTCTAGTGGATGGAGAGCCATGCTGGTCCCTGAAAGCCACTGTCCCACTGAATCCTCTCAGCAGCCTTTGAAGTGACTTCCCAAAGCCCATGCCACCATCCAGCCTGATGACATCATTCAGACAAAGTCAGATCTGCATCAGTAGCAGGTACAGGGTATGGCCTGGACGGCCCAATGTCCATGCTCCCACCCTCGACCTTGGGATACAGAGATCCTGGGAGAGAGAACACCAGGACCCAGGACCTTCCTGAACAGATGGGGATGGACTCTGTCAGGAACGCCAGGGGAGCCAAGCCTGCTCCCATCCAGGCCTGGGGCTGGATCTCCTGCTTGTGTATTGTCAGATGCTGTCCCAAGCTTGGGGATCAAATCCTCAAGCCACTCACAAATGCCCCTGGTAAGAGGAGGCTGGGGAGAGGGAAGTGGAGAGCCCAGCACGCAACAGAAGAGCAGGATTTCAGCCTCAGGAGACAAACGAGAACATGAGCGAGGAACTTAGTATGACAGTTGTGGAGACCCAACTGTGAGCATTGGGAAATGGAGAGATGCTGCCATTGTTCTTGCAAAGAACCCAGTTGTTCAGGGCCAGATGCCAAGGACAAAAATGGAGCAGCAGGAAAGTGTGCATGGTGGCAATTATCAACTTAAAGCTCCAGACCAAGTCAGTCACCAAGGAGAAATTACTCCTCCCAGCAAAGAGACGAGCTCATAACTAATGGTGTGCCCTTGGAATGATGGTCTCCACAGCTTGAGTGGGTAACCTAGACAGTGAGACCAAGAGACAACAAGAATTGGGGGGGGGGCAGAAAAGGGGGGGTGGTGATGAAAAAATAAGAAGGACCTGGTCATCAGCAAGAGCCTGAAATCTACAAAGAAAATCACCCCACTCAAAACTTATCCCAAGGTTGGATCAATCTACAAATCTGCAAAAGGAAAACAAAAAAATGTGGGTAACTAGAGTAGGCTGAGTAATGGCGCGCTGCCCCAGTGAGATTTGTTAAAGCAAAAGAGTTCTAGCTGGGCTACAGTGGCTCACACCTGTAACCCTAGCCATTCAGGATGTGATCTAAGGATTTCAGTTCAAAGCCATCCCAGGCAGGAAAATTTGTGAAATTCTTATCTCCAGACATGAAGCTGTTGCTCAAGAGGTAGAGCACTAGCCTTGAGGAAAAGAAGCTCCAAGACAGTGCTCAAGCCCTGAGTTCAAGCCCCAGGACAACAACAACAACAACAACAGTAACAATAGAAAAAAAGAAGAAGAGTTTTGAGGATCAATCTCTGAAAATATTACCTTACTAAAGGAAAAAAACAACAACACATATACAGGAACACACAGAATCTTGATGAGGAAATTGCCCCCAGATTATCCCTCAGACCATAGATACACCTACATGTGTTCTCATAAGACAGGGCAGAGGGAAACTGAGGCACAGAGAAGGTGTCAGGGTGACCAGAGACAAGGCCTGGAGGGACAGAGCCATAAACCATGGGATGCCAGGAGCCACCCAAATCTGGGCGATGAAGGAGAGGAGGAGGAGGCCCTGAGCCACCCCAGCCACCTGGTCTTGAACTTCCAGCCTTCAGTAACCTGATCAATAAATTTCAGTTGTTTTAAGCTACTGCATTTGTGACACTTCCTTATAAAAACTGTAGAAATGTAGTTACTAATAATTAATTTGGGGAAATTTGCTGTAATTCCCACATAAATTCAAGATGGTTATTTAAGCCTTGTTTATAAAAATTAAAATGTGTAACCTCCCCACCTAAGAATGTCTATGCAGCTTGAACAAATTGTGACATTTTGTTAAGGGGAATACTATACAACTTTTATAAGTGAAGTAACAGTGGTGTAATTACTGGCAGAGCCTTACGTTCATAATCTACTTCTACTGGATTAAAAAAAATACCAGTTCTCTATTTTTTTTTTATCATCATTGTAGTGCACTTGGCTAAAACTGCAAGTTCTTATTCTGAAAATAGACATTGTCTTTTCCTCTATTATTTCTTTACTGTAGAAACATTATATTATTATATGATTCGTGTGGAACAATTAAGCCCAGTGTCTCAGTGGAATTCTCTTTGACAATTTTATATCTTCTGCAGAAACACATGGGTTTTACTCTTCTTTCTTTCATTGATGGGGTTAGTTTTGTAAAATTATGTTTTCCTGGAAAACTGACCATTTCATCCAAATGTCAGATTTATTTGCACATAGTTCACAAAATGACTGCGATGATCTTTTAAAATTTTTGTCTTATCAGCTTTTATTCTTTCATATTTTTATAGGAAAGCTCTGTTTTGGGGTACTGAGTATGAAAACCCTTCCTAGATTTTCAAATTAGAATAATTCTATAGGAAAGAACACATAAATTCACTTGTAAGAATAATATGCCAATACTATTTATAAAACGTGGTCTGGGGATAGAAATATGGCCTAGTGGTAGAGGCTTGCCTCGTATACACGAAGCCCTGGGTTCGATTCCTCAGCACCACATATATAGAAAAGGCTGGAAGTGGCGCTGTGGCTCAAATTGTAGAGTGCTAGCCTTAGGTAAAAAGAAGCCAGGGACAGTGCTAAGGTCCTGAGTTCAAGCCCCAGGACTGGCAAAACACAAACAAAACGTGGTCTGAAGGAGCAGTTGTCAGTAGTTTTAATTTGGATAAAAGATTAACATCTTACACACAGCATTTCTCCTGCTGCTGATGAGAGACGCCGATCTTCCTGTGTAGGACGGCTCAGCTCACTTCCAATGCTCTGGGAACCGTCACGTCCTGTCACTCTGGAAGAGGGGACGGTGGGGAGGTGGCTGCTGTGTCCAGCCACTTCCCCCAATGGGGCCTCAGAGCCCCAGTGCTGGGCAGGGGTGAGCAGGCATAGCTTCTGGCCCACTAGCAGCTCTGGAGACCCCTGTGCTCTGTGAATTCATCACCTCAAGCTTCCCGGAAAGCCAACTTCAGACAGCGAGTCTGTGTACACACAGGAGACCCAGCACTAAGCCAGAGACAGGGAGACTAGCACAGTGGGGTCTCCAAAATGGAACCAGGAGGCTCCAACATCCCAGCCAGCCCATGGCGCCTGGACTGGTCAGTTCTATGCATAGTGATACATCCGTGGCTCACTCCTGTAATCCTAGCTACTCTGGAGGCTGAAAACTTTGGATCCTGGCTCAAAGCCAGCTGGGCAGTAAACATCTGTAAGACTCTTATTTCCAATTAACAGTCAAAAAGCCAGAAGTAGAAGTGTGCTTCAAGTGGTAGAGCACTAGCCTTGATCAAAAAAAGCTAAAGGACAGTACCCAGACCCAGGGTTCTAGCCCTTGGACCGGCACAAAAGAAAAAACAAGGACATATGATTGTCTCCATCAACAATTATTCTTGTTTATTTCCCTATTGCTTTTGTGTCAATATAAAACATAATAATATATTTCCATCTTAAGTATATGATGATGATTTTTGTGTATGCTGGCACTGGGGCTTGAACTCAGGGCCTCACACTCTTACCTTGCTTTTTTGTTCAACGCTTCTATTCTACTATCAAACTGCACCTCCATTTCTGGCATTTTTTTTCCTAGTTTTTGGAATCTCCCACATGTGTCTGCTCTGGCTGGTTTCAAAACTCAGTTCTCAGATCTCTACTTCCTGAGTTGCTGGTGCTACAGGCATGAGCCATAGGTGCTGGTATGACTTGATAATGTTTTTTAAAACTTTATACCCTACTGCATTATTCAACATCCCCATGACTATATGTATCATGTCTAATATCACAAAACCCTCATCTGTCAGTTTTCAATCAGTCCTCAGTTCCATTGTATTTTTTTCTTTTTCTTTGTGTGTGTGTGTGTGTGTGTGTGTGTGTGTGTGTGTGTGTGTGTGTGTGTGTACCTGTATGGTGTTTTGAGCTCAGAGTCTCAATACTCTTGCTTACCTGAGGAAAGATTTTTTTTTTTAAATTTAACTTCAAGAATGGAAGATATAAGCTTTTCTAACTATGGTAAAACATCAGAAGTCATAAAAATAAATTGATAAACAGACTGCTTCTGGCCCCCTAGGAAACTAGCCCCAAGTTTGCTCAGTTCCCTGTGTGAGTTGGGGCAGGGCTTGGATGTTACTCACCCAGCTCCATATTCTTTCCATCATTGCTAGCTTGCAACAGCCCACACAATGCCAGTGCTGTGTAAATAGGTGTTATTCTGTGGCTCCTGAGGACCAACAATGGGAGCAAACCTTTGTAGGCCTCAGTTAACACAGCCCAGGACAGGGTGGGGGTGGGGGGGGTGATCTGGAGCCCACATGTACAGGAGGCCACCAAGAAACTGTATCAGGTGCTCCTGGCAGAGCACCTGGGGAACAGGCCCCAGGGGAGACATCCAGCTGAAGGGAAGTACCCTCACCCACACCACCCTGCAGAAACCCCAGCTCCACTCCTGGCCAGGACTGTCAGCCAAAGACAGCGAGCGCCCAAGGCCAGGTCTGCACAGGGCTGAGTCACCTCCCAGGAGAGGGGAGTTTTCACATGGCTGGGACAGGAGTGTGACAGAAAGCACACTCATTGCTGCAGGCTGGGAGATCTGCCCTCCTGTTTGTCTCTCCTGGGTTTGACAATGAGAGAGCTCAAGCCCCACACCATACACAGCCTGGTGTCGGTGCACACCGTGCGGGTAACACACCTATACTTAATCCCTGTACTGAAGGCACTACGATGGGGTGGGAACGGAGCTTCATTCCTTTCCCAGTTCTCAGCCTGGGGCCCCTACAGGCGATGCCCATTTTCACTGATGGTGACACCAGCCTGCTCTTCCACCTCGTGCTACGTCACTGAAGAGGGCCTTGGGTGAAAGGGCCCAGACCAACTTCCTCAGGGCCTCCCCACCTGGCCTCACATTCCTCCAGACTAACAACATCCAGGGGTCCAGAAGCACGGGCAGGCTCATGAACTTTCCTCACCAAAATGCCCCCTAAATAGTCTAGTTCTCATTCCCCAGCCTGTCCTCGAAATCACTGCCAGCCTCTCTCTCTGTGGGTCCTGGGCGGGACAGGGTCTGAGGGGTGGCCATGCCTCCCCAATGGAGAGATGCATTTTGCTGACCTCGTGCAAGGAGCCTGGGCCCCAATCCAACTGAACTGGGGTCAGCAGGAAGGGAGCACAGAGAGAAGGATTTAAGAAACAAAGCATCTGAGAGGAAGAATGGGAGGGTGCCCTATGGAGCAGAATTATTTGGGCAGTTGTTCACTTGGTTAAAGGACTGGTCTGGATGAACATTGACCACATGCAGGGCTGGGCCCCCAGCTTCTCCCCAACACCCCCTCCCAGGAGGTGCTACAAATGAGGGATATCCACAGATGCGTGGCATGTGGGGGTCACACCACGGGGCTGGCACTGGCACAGCTGAAGCCATAACAGTGCCCACAGGAGAGGAAGGCCAAATGCCAGTGTCAGCTCTTTACAGCAACAAACTTGCTGCCGGTCATGCCACAAGCCTCAGGTTAGGTTCCAGCTTGCATTTCTAATGTATACATGTGCATAAATAAATCCACAGACTTTTATCAAATATTTACACGTGAAAAAATTCTACTCTGCCACCTCCCCCACCCATGCCCCCAACTCAGAGAGCTTGTTCACCTAGCCTCCCCAAGAACTCTCCTGGAAAACTTGGGATCTGAAAGAAAACCCCAGGGATCCCATCAGAGAAGAGGACATCCTCTTGAAAGGAGAGGAAAGTAGTGTTTTCAGAATCAAAATCCTTCAAGCTGTGAAGGGAGTTTTATTGCTTAGTGTCAGGAGGGTCAGCCAAGGGTTGGCTGACAGGAACAGAGGGGTCCCAGGGAGCTCCAGCCTAGCAGATTCATTTATTCACTGGCCCAACCTTTCAGTCCAGTGTCAGTCAATATACTCTGCCTATAAAGCCCATCTACTTGCATAGAAAAATCCAACAAATGTGTTTGAAAGTCACAGAAATTAGAATGTAAGAAGGTGGACAAGCCACAGATCAACAGTAAATAGAACCTGTTCGCTAGTGTTGAATTCTTACTGTGCTATGTACTTCTCAAGTAATGATTGCAACCCTCTTGTGAGGTGGGGAAGGAATGTGGAAACTGAAGCACAGAGTAGTGACGTGGCTTGCCCAAGGTCACACAGCTGGGAAGTCCAGGAGGCCTCCAGATTA
The DNA here is from genome assembly GCF_023159225.1 of Perognathus longimembris pacificus. Taxonomy (NCBI): domain Eukaryota; kingdom Metazoa; phylum Chordata; class Mammalia; order Rodentia; family Heteromyidae; genus Perognathus; species Perognathus longimembris. The sequence continues at coordinate 74,198,497 of NC_063162.1, forward strand.
CATCCTCTACGTGCACAGAAAAGGCCAGAAAGAGGTCACGGGTGCCGAGAGGGCAAGAGTCACCATCTTTGGAGAGCCCTTGTCTCTCCTGGGGAAACAGAGCCTCCAGACTCAGTTCCTGGACTTTCACCTTGGAGAGGGACGCTGGCTAAGCTCACATGGTCCCATCCTGTCTGGAGAGGAACCCACTGCTGCTGTCAGTGAGCCTCTGGGCTTCAAATTCAAGCTGTGCCATGGCAGGGACCTCAGGGCCTCAACTTCCCCGCAGTGTAAGTCACCCAGGGAGCCAGGGGTGATAGAACCCAAGGCCTATGGACCTGTGAGAATTGCCATAAAATCTGCAAGAGGGGTGATGCAACAGAAGCTGAGGTCTCCAGGGCCTTGCTCAGGGCCAGTAGCCCCTATGGTAGAAGGCGGCTTGGACCTAGGCTCTGACTCTAATGTTTCCTTTGCTCGCTGGCTCTGTGGTGCGCTCACTCCAGACCCTACTAGAGGATAGTCACAGAGTCACACAACTGCTCCCTGGAGGGCAGAGGACCAGAAAGGGAGGAGGAGGTGGGGGTGGGGAGAGGAGGAGGAGGAGGAGGAGGAGGAGGAGGAGGAGGAGGAGGAGGAGGAGGAGGAGGAGGAGGAGGAGGAAGAGGAGGAAGAGGAGAAGGAGGAGGAGGAGGAAAATGAGGAGGAGGAAGAAAAGGAAAAGGAGGAGGAGGAGGAGAAGGAGGAGGAGGAGGAGGAGGAGGAGGAGGAGGAGGAGGAGGAGGAGGAGGAGGAGGAGGAGGAGGAGGAGGAGGAGGAGGAGGAGGAGGAGGAGGAGAAGGAGGAGGAGGAGGAGGAGGAGGAGGAAAAGGGTCAGGCAGGAGGAAGAGGTGAGAGACACTGGGCAGAGGCAGAGGAGCTGGGCAAAGGCTGAGCTAGCCACTGGAGCTCTTGATGCCCTGCTCTGGAGGCAAGGGGTGGAAAGGGAAGCAGGTGCAGAGCCACCGCTAATGTTTCCAACCCCTTTTTGTTCGTCTGAATCAGTGTCATTGATTCACACCTTTTGGGGTGGTGTCCATTACTTCATACCATTTCAGTCAGTGTCATTAATTCACACCATTTCAGTCGATGTCCTTAATTCATTTCAGTGGGGGTTGACCATGAGTGAGCGGAAGCCAGGGCGCCACGTCTTTGCTGACTCCATCTGTGCTTGGTGATCCACTGATCATCGATCTCCTGGAGCAGGGCTGCTGGTGCCGCTGGGGTCTGACCACTAATGCACAGGCTTGCGCCCGCAGCTGCCCCACAAGGCCAGGGAAGGGATGATTTTTCCCTCCAGGAAATGCCCCGGTGGGTCCTGAGCAGCTCTAATGTTTTCCTCGCTGTCCACAGAGCTCATCCTGGTCGCCTGGAAACCCTGCAGCTGGAGCAAACCCCAGCCCCCAGCTAAGACATGCACCATCCCTGCCCCGGCAGGTGATAGCCACCCTGTCATCCTCCTCCTCCTGTCCAGGAGCTCAGAGGTCTTTGTTAAATCCATCAAAATCTAAACATGTGATGAAAAAAAAAAAACCCTCTAGGTGATTTTCTTTCTCCTGACAAATATACTCGAAAATATATGCACCCAGCTAAGCACACAATCCTAGCTACTCAGGAGACTGAGTATTGAGAATTAAGATCTAGAGGATTGAAATTCAAAGCCAGCTCAGGCGGAAAAGCTCTCAAAATTCCATCTCAAATTAACCATCGAAAAGTGAGGCTGTTGACATGGCTCAAGTGGAAGAGCACCAGCCTAGAAAGCAAGCAAAGTGAGAGTCTAAGGCTTTGTAGTTAAAACCGAAGTACCAGTATACACCACAGACAGACAGACAGACAGAGAGAGAGAAAGAGAGAGAGAGAGAGAGAGAGAGAGAGAGTCTCCCCCCTGTGAGCTCCTTGGTGGTAAGCAATCCAAGGTAAACTGAGTCAGTGATCTTAGATGCATTTTGCATTTTCAGCTCCCAGTGAATGCATCAGGCTAGGGAGGAGGCACACCTATGGGTCCTTTGCACCAAAGGATTCATCCATTTTCCTGTGAGGCACATGGGGGGCTCTGCACACAGACCACAGTAGGACAGCAAGGAGCCATGTGTTCTGAGCACCTCCAGGCACTGCTGGTGAGGGGAGCTAGAGCTGTCCTGGAATGTCAGCTGCCAGCTGACCCACCCAGGCTGCACACACACACCTCGCGTGGCTCCTACCCAGGTCTTCTCCAGAAGCCCCTGGTGCTGGAGCCCAGTGTCAGACAGGGCAGGACTGCTACTCCAGCCCAGCCCCGGCTAGTCTGTGAGCCAGGACTGCTTGGGCCATCCCCCAGGCACCTCCAAGATTCTGTCAACCTCAGCACAGCTCATGTCACACAGCTAAACCCACCTCGGAAAAGCCCTTTGTCGCATTAAAGTCCAGAACAAACAACGGTCTATTCTCCCCAGATCTGCGTCCTCAGCACAGGACCCGCCATCCATCCGCAGGCTTCCACTGAGATGATGTCACTGGCAGGCAATCATCTACACGGGTTGACCTTCACCTTGACCTCTAACAACCTCACTGTCCACAGAGAGCTCCCCAGATCTCTTTATGATCACTACTAGCAGGCAGAAGTTCCCAACTGTCCCCCAGGTTCCCAACCCTGGTTCTTCGCTCCAGTCCTCATCTAGGGACCTCACAGGTGGAGTTAAGGCTACTGCTCAGTAGACCTTAAAATGGAGAGATCACCCTGGATTATCCAGGGAGCCCATGTGATCAGTTATACTCTGTAACGCTGAATTGGAAGGTGAGGGAGACCCTGAGCAGAGGACAGTGAACAAAAGCAACGCTTGAAGAAACATGATATTATTCCAGCACCACGGCTGCAGCTCTAGAACAAGAGAATGAGTCTGGCTGAAAGCCAGGAAGGAAACCATGCACAACTGAATTCCAAATGGTTTGGAAGCCTCCAGTGGGGTCTGCGGCCTGCCCACACCGTGAGTCAGTGTGGAGGAAGGATGATCACAGCCAGACAACCTAGAGAACAGGGAGAGCACACATGGGCACAAGCATGAGCTGCCAGGCTGGTGGTAACTCAGCATGGTACAGTAAAAACCTAATGTGATTGTGGTCATGCTTACCCCAATCCTTCAGCCTTCCAGATCATTCTTGGGTCTTAGAAGATCTTACTTCCATTCTGTGGATTTGGCAAAGACATGGAGCACATGAGTATACTCCCAGCCTGCTCCAGGAGTGGCATGGAACCAAGGACCAGAAAAGAGAAAGTATTCCCAAGGCCTAGCTTGGTCACAGCCTGGCATTTGAAATATTCATGAGAAAAACAATATGAGGCAGGCCATGGTACCTACCACTGGCTGATCATTAGAACTTGAGGGTCTTAAAAAGAATCCCCATTGGCAGACTCCCCCTTGGAGCATTTCCATGGGAACCTCAGAAAGTGAACATCAGCATGCTTTGTATCTCCCCCAGGTGGCTCCAGGGGAAGCCAAGGTTGGGAACCATCGCTTTATAGGCTGATTAGAGAAGAACGTTTGAGTAGGTGGTAGAATTTCCTCTACTGGCAGAACTTATAGGAAATACTCAAGAACAAACACTCACGTTGTTTTTTGTTGGTGGGTTGTTCTGGTAGAGTTTGTCTTTGTTGTTGGCGAGGATTGCTTAGCAGAGAAAGAAGTAGTCATTTTCTGTCTTAAAAGTTGTCCTACCCCCCAGAGCTGAGCCAAATACTTGGTTCATGCCAGGTCCCAAGACTCTTGCCTGTAATCTTGGCTACATAGAACACTGAGAAGAGAAGAATTGTAGTGTTTTATGGCGAGAAAACAGAGAAGCCACATTTTGAGAGGTCCAATTTGGAGTCTTATTAGAAAGCTGCCGTCTGCAGATGGATTCCTGTCTCAAAGACCTGCAGCTCTGTGAATACACTTAACACTGTCAGAAAACTGAGCTGTAAAAGCCAGAGAAGAAAGGAAAAGCAGAAAGACAATAGCAACAAACATGATCAGCTCCAATGGAAAGTTGAAACGGGATGCCATGTTGAACAGAGAAGAGCCAGGAGACAAGAAACAGGACACAAACACAGAGACATGTGACATGGCATCCCGGTCCCTAAGCTGGTCTGGGCCTAAATAGAGTCAGGTCAAGGGGCAGAGTCACAGGGAGCTTAAGAGTTCACAACTCAAGACTTGCAGGTCCAGTAACCTATTGTCAAAATCCCCAACCCTGTCTTTAGGAATTCAGGCATGCTCATCACCTGGGACTTCCCTGCCTCCACCATGAAGACAAAATGGAGCCAATTAAATGCAATACCCTATCATCCACCCCGTGGCCAAGATGATGCCAGTTAGATTCAACATCCCTTCTTCAAGAGTTCAAGGGCAACCCAGGCAATACAGCTTATGAGACTTGGACAGTGTGTGCCTTTCATCCCAAGCTACTTAAAGTTGAGACATTGTAGTTCTAGACCAGCCCAGGAAGAAAGGTCTAAGAGACTACAACTCCACCAAGGGCAGCTGGTAACTTGGAACTCCAGCAAGAAAGGAAGCCTAAGGCAGACAATGTCTCGGGCACAGGCATGCCTGGGAAGCAAGACCCTGTCCAAAAATGCAATAAACCAGGGCTGGAGGAATGGCCCGAAGGTATTTTGCCGGCCTAGCAAGTATGAACCCCAGTACCCTCAAAGGTGGGCGAAGACCTGGTTCATGATGGGCCTGGCATAGTTGGGTCAACATGTCTGATGAATGAGCTCAGCTTTTCAGTGCACTGCCCTGGACATAGGCCCCCTGTCATCTTTTCAGGAAGTACCTGGGAACACAGGGAAGCATGTGTTCAGAGATGATTGTTCAGAGGAGAGAGGAGAGTGGAAAGGCGCTCACAAGCCCTTTCTTTATTCCAAGCGTGGACAGAAGGGATGGAGCCCTGGAAAAGGCTCCTTCCAGTAAGTGCTACAGGGAGTAGCCATGATAGGAAGGTCAGTCCAGTGACAGTGCAGCGACCATGATGAGGTCAGTCCTGCAATAGTGCAGCAGACATCCTAGGAAGGCCGGTCCTGACACATGGGCTCTTGACTACCATGTGCAAATTCTAGAGAGGGCTTTGGAATCTTGGAAGGTCTTGTGCACTTGGGATTTTGTGTGTGTTTGTTTTCAGAACTGGACGTTTAACCCAGGGTGCTTTGTGCTTCCTAGGCAAAGGTTCTACCATTTAGACCAGGCTCCTTTGTGTTTTGTTTTAGAGACAGGGTTTTGCTAACTTTGCCCCAGTAAACTTCCAACATTGCTTTCCTTGTCTCCACATCCTTAGAAGCTGGGATTACAGGCATGTACCACCATACCTGTACCTGGCTAGTTTTGTGCATTCTTAATACATGGGCATTGGGGCACCATTTTGGTAGCATAACATGTTGAATGAGTCCTATAGGATGCACTTGTTGCCTGAGGTGTGAGGCCTTAGATGACAGGAAGTTTGTAGACTCTGATTGCTTTCAAGAATCTTCCACACGCAAATTCCATACTGGGATATTCACCCCTGCTCATGATCTTGAAAGCTTCTCCCACATTCCAAACATGGCAGGCTCATTTCCCCATGTGGCTTTTCCCTCAGTGCCAGTGGTGGCAGCTGACAGGAGAGTTTCCCACATTTGTGGCATGCATGCAGGAGCTCTCCCTGATGGATTCATTTGGGGTCAGTTCGCAGCTGAAGCTTTTCCTCTTGCGTGTCTCGTGGAGAGCACACACGCGAAACATTCGGAGGCTATTTAAAAGTGGGCCTTGTTATTTTAAGTACTGCCGCTTCACGTGTGTGAATCCGCTCTCAGATGGCCCAGGGCCAATGCAAGCACCATTAGCATTTTGAGCACAGGTTGGCACAACAAACCTCTCCATGAAACCCTCTGTAAGGTACAAATGCTACTTTGTCCAGAGCTCTCCTTGCTTCTGTTCCCTGGCTGAGGAGCCCCAAGCTGTGCCCCTGAGCAAATCCCTTCTAAGAGCCCTGGGCTGGGAAGGAAATGCAGACCGGGACCGGAAGCGATGTCTGGGGAAGGAGGCTGAATATGGAGGTTGGGCAGCTAAAAGGTTTTTGCAGTTAATGTAGTCCTTTCTCACTGTGAAAGGCTACTTTTAAAAGCTGCTATTTCCTCTGCATTAACTAAAAATGGACACATCTGTTGAAAGAAATGGGGAGGGAGAAGACAACGGCTATTATGGTGGTCTGGGGAAGTATATGCATGAATGTGAATGTGCGTGCGTGCGTGCGTGTGTGTGTGTGTGTGTGTGTGTGTGTGTGTGTATCAGCCACTGATGTAAATGCAGAGGAGTGAGATAGCCGGAGATGGCCAGAGAGTTGCTGTCAGATATTATTTATAAACTCCATAAATAAATGCACAGTCATCAAAGCCAAGGCCATCCACCTGAACTGCTACCCCAGAGAATGATGCCCCTACTGAACACTGAACCCCAGGCTTCCATTCTGGAAAATGTAATTCTCTCCTTCTGGAGGTGGGAAGAGGCTGGCTCACAGCTTCCAAGGTGAATGTTCTAAGGTTGGAGCCATGGAGGACAAGTCTTTGCTCTCCAGACTTTGTTGTCTATCCACCAGATTGAAAACAGTGTTTTCCCACATGGGGGCTTGTCTCCGTGCTACAGCATCTGTAACACCCAGAGTGGAGAAGCTAAGGTGGCAGCTCATATCTACAAGGTAGAGATAAGGAAGCCATGGGCTTAGCCCCAAATCATGCCAGCCAAGACCGAGCCCCAGTCTGCTTCATTTAGGGTCTCACTTTGTGGTACAATGGAAAGGCTGTGTTATTTGAACTGTTAAGGTCCTCAAGGAGGTGTCCAACTTGAAAAATGGAGCCCAAGCATCAACTGCACTGAGGACAGGGTGGTGGGAACCCACAGTGGTGTGAGCACAGGGTGGATGGTGTGAGCTCAGGTGGGTGGTATGAGCACATTGTACTCGGTGTTGGCATACCTTCCCTGGCCTCTCCTCAAAGCTAGCTCAGATGGCCCTTGATCCACCAATATGGTGACCAGCGGCATGTTCATAGGGGTCACCATGAACTCTGGGGATCACCTGCCTCCCTTCTCCCTCTGCTCTGTAAAGAATTTGCCTGTCTTCCTGCCATCATCTTGGCTTCCATCTGTGAGTATATGCATGTGGTGGGTCTCAAGATGGCACTGTGTCTCTGGCCCTAGGCAAGTGCATGTGTGTGTGCGCGTGCACATGTGTTTGTGTGTATGCTATTGTTTCAGCCCGACTATCAAGCTCTTTCTCCTGTGTCTCTCATACATCACTTCCTTTCATTGAAATGAAAGTGTAAGGAGACAGGATGGCCTAAGAACAAGAGGGCAGAATTCCCAAAGAAGGCACACTTGTCCTGTCCTGGTCCTGTCTTGTCCCATCCAGTACCATCCAATCCCGTCCTGTCCTGTCACTCCTAGTCTACTCTGTTCATCCCTGTGGGTCAGGGTAACCCACCCCTCCTGCTGAGACAACTACAGACATATAGGCTTGGACAACAGGCACTGCTCTGCCATACCCCTCCCACATCCCCAATGGTCAGGTACTATGGAGGGGAGCGACTTCACTAGCCACACAAATAGCACTGGCACAGGCACGTTGGGAGATGACCTCCGATGTAGAGTGGCCCCTTGGGCTGGGGGCAGCAGCCACAGGTCCCATGATCCACAGAAGGGACATGAAATTGGAACAACTCCCACCCCCAAATGCAGCAAGCTACACCAGTTACATGAAATATACAGTGTGAGACCTGCATGGAGCCGGATGGCTTTGATCTGGGTGAACTGTTGAATCATGTGTGACTAAAGAATTCTTTACAAAGAATTATTTCAGCTCTCTGAGTTAATGAAAAGCCAGGCTGCACAATTTATAGAAGCAAGAGACTAGCGTTACAGAAGAAAAAAAAAGAAGTCATAAAAACAATCCCCAGGAGCCTTTAATGCAACCATCCTGGCGGCCCGTGCGGACCACTAACTCCGTGTTTTTCTGTCAGATTTATTGGATTTTATTGGAGTTCATTCTTCCAAGCACTGGAGTTGATGGAGACAGTTGTAAGAAGGCACAAAACTAAACAAAACAAAACTGTGAGTGAGGTAAAATGAGGAGGATTGATGAGATGAAGTCAAAGGGCCCCCATTGTCCAACAGCAGTCAGTCTCCAGTCCACACCCCCACAAAGCCACACCAGGGAGGAGCACGGATTGCCACCACGCAGGAAAACCCCATGAAGTCAACCTGCTGTCCTTGAAGCAGGGTGTTCTGTGTCCCATGTGTCATGGATGATGCATTCCCGGGGGACTCATGAACCTGGACCACCTCAGCACAGTGCCTGGCTCCCCCTCCGTGCACCCAGTACCAAGGGCACAAGCATCACCACGAGAGCGTGTCCTAGGACACGTAGGAAGAGACCCGGAGCAGAGAGGCTAAGATGCGAGATCACCACAGGTGGAGAAACCGTTTTTCTCCCAAGCTGGCCATCTCTCCTGTTCATTCATTCTTTTCTGTTGAGAGAAGAGATTAGAGTCTGTGGTGATGTCAGAGTTGCCTCATCCTTTATACTGCCATCACAATCAATTTAAAACCTAGCTGGTTGTCTCTCTCTGAGATAACACTTCCCCCTCCCCCTGGGGAAGCCAGGGGCTGGGTGTTAGGGTGGTGTCAGCATCCCTGGCCTCTGTCCAGAACTCTATTTCCTGGCCAGTTACCCTTTGCTGGCCAGCAATGGCACATTTCAATTTTGCCTCTAAGTTTCCGGTTCCCTGTGGGAAAGACAATGCTGTTCTCTTGGGTTTTGGTAAGAGCCAACTTCCATAATAAAGACAAACTGTTTCTGGTCCCCTGGAAACTCACCAGCAGTATGGCTCAACATCCTAAAGCCAGGTGCCTTGCCATGTGGATTGAAAGTTAGGTCTTTTTCAACTTAATGTGAAGCTTTTGGGTTTGAGGAGGGACTGACCACTTAAAAGCCAACCCCTAGAATAAAAGCTGGGGTGGGCTTCATGTGGAACACTGGTCCAGCAAGCAGGAGGCCCCAGTTGCCATTTTTAGCATCTCAGAAAAACAAAAACAAATCTTCCAAATCAAGCAAACTCAAACACTGTGATGCAGACAATATCCATTTCCCACTCCAAAAGAAGTTCCCATTGTTTCCACTCGAGGTTGGTACCCTTGAACCATGCCATTACTTCTTTAGGGTATTATTGTTAATTTTTCTTCTTTTCTTCTTTGTGGTGCTGGAGATTAAACTCAGAGCCTTGTTTGTGTTGGGCAAGCATTCTACCACTGAGCTACCCCCCAAATCCCTAAGTGGGGGAGAATGATGGAAGGAATTATTTGATCAAAATACACTGAACTCAAGTTAACATGTAAAATTGAAAACCCCTTTGTACAACTACTTCAAGATAATAACAAAATACATAATTTTTTTTTTTGCCAATCCTAGGGCTTGAACTCAGGGCCTGAGCACCATCCCTGGCTTCTTTTTGCTTAAGGCTAGCGCTCTGCCACTTGAGCCACAGTGCCACTTCTGGCTTTTTCTATATATATGGGCTGATGAATTGAACCCAGGGCTTCATGTATGTGAGGAAAGCACTCTATCACTAGGCCATATTCCTAGCCCTAAAATACATAATTTTTAAAAGGTCAGAACTTTCCATTTAACAGAGACTCAGTGGCTATATTTTTTGTGCCTCTATATGGGCACTGTGTCAAAGGACTCCATGTGCATGATTTACTTTTCATCCTCAGAAGAAGCAGATGAAGATGGATGTCGCCTTGGAGCTTTGGCTGCTGTTAGGTGGCCTGTACACTCTAGCTGATAGTCTCAGAAGGGTCAGCTTACACTTGGACTCAGACCTCCCTATTGCAAGTCCAGTGCTGAGTGTACTGATCACTTGTATTTTCAGCTTCCTTCCTTCTGGGTCATATACAAAATACAAATTACAGGATACATAATCTTTATTAATAGTGATAGCATATTGTATTATAAAATAAACTCAGGAATCATAATCTGTCTTTTAGACAAATACACATACCTTTGTCAAGGAGCACACAAATTATTAAGAATTTAATTAAAGAATACTAGTCACTAAGGATTAAAAATCAGATTAAAAGCTAATTAGTAAAGAAGTTTGTATCAGAGATTATGACTAAATCATCGAGAAAATAAAGCCAGAATTGGAGTTGGGGGTGGAGAGATTGGTTGTTGTTATTTCAATTTTTTGTCTTTTTTTGCTGGTCCTGAGGCTTGAACTGTGGGCCTGGACACTGTCCCTGAGCCTCTTTGTGCTTGAGTAGTTTATTGGCAATAAGAGTCTCAAGGACTTTTCTCCCCAAGCAGGCTTCAAACTGAGATGCTCAGATCTCAGCCTCCGGGTGGCTTGGGATTACAGGTGTAAGACACCAGCAGCAGCCTGGGATAGCTGGGATTACAGGAGTGAGCCACCAGCAGTTGCTTTAAGGGAATTTTTTCATTTTGGTCATTTGAAAAGGAAATCCACAAAATACCTTCTTGCCTTAAAAATAACCCATCAATAATTTGTGAATTCTTTTCACTGCTGGTTAAAGTAAGTATTATTAAAGTGCCTGAGGGTTGATTCTTTTTCTTCCCTGTCCAACATTCCAGAAACTCAAAGAACATTAATCTGTCTGTTCTTCCCGTCCTGGCTTTCTGGTTTTTGAAAGGAAAAAGGTTCCACATAGAGCCACGAGGAAGTGCTCAGAACCCCTGGGAGGTCCAGAGGAACACCTTGTCCCCTCTCCCTCCCTACCCCACCGCCATGGGGCAGCATGGAGGACCTGAAGCAGTTAGGATAAAATGAAGTGACCCTCGGCTGGGCACCAGAATTGTGGGTTACAAAGGCTGACATGGATAACATCTTCCATAGACGTCTGGCAGGGCCTGCGGGTGCCTTTATCTCCTCGCACAGCTTTCCCTCTGGGACCACCTGTGTGCAAATCCCACCTCTGACAGCTACAGCAGTCTGACTGGATTAGAAGAACCCCACACTCAACTAATTCTGTTTGCAACAATTCTACCTCCAAACAAGTCACTTTGTGGGTAAGGACTTCAACAAAGTTTTTTTTGTTGTTGTTGTTTTGCTTTTAGGGGCAACCAGGGGTGGGGGTAGGGAAAAAATTCATCCTCTAACAGTGGGCTATGCTCTGAACTTTTGTCCAGAACGTGTGAACTAGATATTAAAAGGATCACGAGTTATATGATGCAAGGGTATTGTCCCTTTAAATCACCTTCCTGGAGATTGTGTCCTCATGTAAATGGATTCCCAGAGCTGTGAGTTACAAACAGCATGGCAACAGAACTGTGCTTAGCAAGGATTTCACACTGAACTGAAAGGCAGAGCAAGACTGGGGACAAGACACAAGCAATAATGTCCAGACACGGGATTCTGTTACTCCCAACTCAGTGACACATACAAACATTTCCCACGCTGGTCCTGTCCTATGGAATTCATTGGCACACTCATGCCAGGGCAGACCAGCCTCTCTGTTTACCATTCTAGAAGCCCTTCCCCTTACCCCATCACCAAGATAAATTCTCTCCTTGCCCAGCCTCCCCCGATGTTGTTTCCTTAGCATGGCTAGTTGCCCATTGACATGTCAAGAGACTAAAACGCTCAAATTATTACATGTAATTGTGATATTCATGGTACAAAGAAAAGTGCAGAGAACATTTGTATGAGGAGAAGTGTTCAGTATGTACTTGCTCAATAAGACCATCCTAGCACAGGACAGGGAACGCTGAGCTGCGCTGCGTGAGAGGCGCAGGCACCCCTCGGTGGTGGAAGTGAAGGTGGGAGAGGCAGAAACACCCCAGGGCCACAGAGAGTGCACCTTGCTTGTGAGCTCTGTCCACATGGGTCCTCGGTGCAGAAAACACGTGAGAAAGCACAAAGCACAGCAGATACCTCCACGAACACAGGAGGATTAGTGTCATATACTATGAGCTTCTGATAATCAACATTATTAAGGCTTAACCTTTGTCCCCCTCTTTATCTTGAACTGTCTTTGCTGAGTCTCAGCAGAAAATCATTATATATATGGCAACAGTTTATCTTCTACAAGAATATCTCTGTGTCATTTACTGCTATTTTATTTGGGCACATTTCATTTCATTTCTCCCCAAAGGACTATATTAGCTGGCATCAGGAAATCTTGGAAATGTGTTTACACTAAAACACTCTTGAAATTGAATCTTCAAGATGGTCCAAATCTGAAGGGATTATCCTTTGATTAATGCAGCTCTTTTCCCGCTCTGCGTTCACTTTTGTGAAAGGAAATGCTTTCCCAGTTGGAACTGGGTTAATTCCTTATCAATTCGATAGGTGCCAAGAAGGGGAAAGTGAACTGCATTAAGCCCCTCTCCCCTGAGCTGGCTCAGCATGGGGCCAAACTTTTGGCAGCCTGGAAGTCACTGCTTTCCAAAATGCGGTCTCTGCATCCTCTGGAGCCACCTTGCACTCACGAGTGTTCAACCACTCCACAAGAAGAACGCGCGTGTCTCAGATGGCAGCCTGATAGGATCTGGCTGAGGCGTCCTCACTGGACCATGCCTTCAGATTAGAAAAGGAACTCAGCAGTGCTTTCTGTTCCAGAGGTGCACCTCCAAACACTCGGAAACAGAATGCCTTCATGTCTCATCCCTTCCGTTCTGTATTCCACACATCCATGTTAAACTGCCACACCTCACCAGCCCTCACCTTAAGGGAAGAAAAGACAACCATCAGCACACAAGTCCATTGTGGTAGTCAGACACCCACTTCCTTAAGACTCTGGAAAGGTGGCTCACAGGGTGAAGCCACAGGTATCTTTTTTTTTTTTTTTTTTTTTTTTTTTTACAAAGCAACTTATGAGTTTATTTATTCACTTCAATTCAAGTCTCAGGTTCCAGATTTGCCAAAATTGCTGTGTGAATTTGGACAAATCCGATTTCCTCTTCAGTTCTTCGTTTGCTCATTTCTTTTTTTTTAAAGTTTTTATTATAAAACTGATGTACAGAGAGGTTACAGTTTCACACGTTAGGCATTGGATACATTTCTTGTACTGTTTGTTACCTTGTCCCTCATACCCCCCTCCCCCCTCCCCCTGTCCCCCCCTGAGGTGTTCAGTTCACTTACACCAAACAGTTTTGCAAGTATTGCTTTTGTTGTTGTTTCTCGTATTTTACCCTTTGTCTCTCAATTTTGGTATTCCCTTTGAATTTCCTAATTCTAATACCAGTACACACTGTTTCCCATACACTCAGATAAGATTACAGAGATAGTGTAGATACAATCACAAGAAGATGATACACGAACATCATCAATAGTAGAAACTACAGATACACATGGGATGTTGAAAGTAGTTTCAATTCTGATAAAACAATCATTTTCATAAAATGGAGTTCATTTCACTTAGCATCATCTTATGGGATCATAAGGGTATAGCTATTGGGCTCTTGTGATCCTCTGTTGTGACTTGCCTAAACCTGTGCTAATTAGTCCCAATAAGGGAGACCATAGAGTCCATGTTTCTTTGGGTCTGGCTCACTTCACTTAGTATAATTTTTTCCAAGTCCTTCCATTTCCTTACAAATGGGGCAATGTCATTCTTTCTGATAGAGGCATAAAATTCCATTGTGTATATGTACCACATTTTCCTGATCCATTTGTCTATGGAGGGGCATCTGGGTTGGTTCCAGATTCTCGCTATGACAAATTGCGCTGCAATGAACATTGTTGTGCTGGTGGCTTTACTTTGATTTTGTTTGTAGTTTTTTGGATAAATGCCCAAAAGTGGGGTTGCTGGGTCATAGGGGAGTTCTACATTTAGCCTTCTGAAGAATCTCCATACTGCTCGCCAGAGTGGCTGAACCACTTTACATTCCCACCAACAATGAAGTAGGGTTCCCTTTTGGCCACATCCCCTCCAACAACTGTTATTGTTAGTTTTCTTGATATATGACATTCTTACTGGGGTGAGATGGAATCTCAATGTTGTTTTGATTTGCATTTCCTTTATGGCCAGTGATATAGAGCACTTTTTCATATGTCTCTTGGCCATTCTCATTTCCTCAACAGAGAAGTCTCTTTGTAGGTCTTTAGCCCACTTGATGAGTGGGCTATTAGTTCTTTGAGGTTTTGTTTTGGAGGAAGGTAATTTTTTTAGTTCTGCATATATTTTAGATATGAGGCCTTTGTCCGTTGAATGGCCGGTGAAGATCTTCTCCCAGTCTGTGGGCTTTCTGTTTATCTTGCAAGCTATGTCCTTTGCCGTGCAGAAGCTCTGCAGTTTGATGCAGTCCCATTTGTCCAACCTTTCTTTGATTTGTAGCCTTTCTGGGTCTTTGTTCAGGAAGTTCCGTCCTGCGCCAAGGAGCCCAAGTGTTTCTCCTACTTCTTCCTTTAGTGTTTTCAGGGTGTCTGTTTTGATTTCGAGGTCTTTAATCCATTTGGAATTGATTTTGGTGCAGGGTGATATATAAGGATCTAGTTTAGGTTTGTTGCATGTGTTGAGCCAGTTTTTCCAGCACAATTTGTTAAAGAGACTATCTTTCTTCCAAACTATTGTCTTAGCCCCTTTATCAAAGATTAAGTAGGCGTAGTTCTGTGGGTTCATTCCCGGGTCTTCAATTCTGTTCCATTGGTCTTCAGACCTGTTCCGGTGCCAATACCAAGCTGTTTTTATTACTATAGCTTTATAATACAGCTTGAAGTTGGGTATTGTAATTCCTCCAGCACTGTTCTTTCTGCTTAGGAGTGTTTTTGCTATTCTAGGTCTTTTATTGTTCCATATGAATTTCTGGATTGCTTCCTCTATTTCATCAAAAAATGGTGTTGGGATATTAATGGGTATTGCATTGAATTTGTAGATAGCCTTTGGCAATATTGCCATTTTGATTATATTAATCCTCCCAATCCAGGAGCATGGGAGGTTTTTCCATTTCCTTAGTTCTGACTTAATTTCATTTTTCAAGGTTTTAAAGTTCTCCTCAAAGAGGTCTTTCACTTCTTTGGTTAAGGTTATTCCTAGGTATTTTATGTTTTTGGAGGCTATTGCAAAGGGGGTTGCTTTCCTGATATCAGCCTCGGTCTTCGGGTCGTTAACATACAGAAAGGCCGTTGATTTTTGAAGGTTTATTTTATATCCTGCAACTTTGCCAAAGTTTTGGATCAGCTCTAGTAGCTTGGGGGTAGAGTCTATGGGATTCTTTAGGTATAGGATCATGTCATCTGCGAAGAGAGAGAGTTTAACTTCATCTTTACCTACTTGGATCCCCTTTATATTTTCTTCTTGCCTGATTGCTCTGGCTAGGAATTCTAGTACTATGTTGAAGAGCAGGGGAGAGAGTGGACATCCCTGCCTTGTTCCTGATTTTAAAGGGAATGGCTTTAGTTTTTCACCATTTAGAGTTATGGTTGCTGTTGGTTTGTGATAAACTGCCTTGATTATATTCAGGAATGTTCCCTGGAATCCCAGTTTTTCCAGGGCTTTTAGCATAAATGGGTGCTGGATTTTATCGAACGCTTTTTCCACATCCAGAGATAAAATCATGTGGTTCTTTACCTTGCTCTGGTTGATGTGGTAGATTACATTAATTGACTTGCGTATATTAAACCAACTTTGCATCCCTGGGATGAATCCAGTTTGATCATGGTGTATGATTTTTTTGATGACCTGTTGAAGTCGATTGGCCAGAATTTTGTTGAGAATTTTTGCATCTATGTTCATCAGGGAGATTGGTCTGTAGTCCTCTTTCCGTGATGAGTCTCTGCCTGGTTTTGGGATGAGGGTTATACTGGCTTCATAAAATGAGTCTGGTAGTGAATGTTCTCTTTCAATTTCATTGAAGAGTTTGAGAAATATTGGAGTGAGTTCTGTTTTGAAGGCCTTGTAGAATTCTGCAGTGAATCCGTCTGGACCTGGGCTTTTCTTGGATGGGAGATCATTTATTGCCGTTTCTATTTCAATACTCAATATGGGTCTGTTTAGAAGGTTTAAATCTTCATGGTTGAGTTTGGGGGTATCAATTTTTTCTAGGAAATAATCCATTTCTTCCAAGTTCTCGAATTTGTTGGCATAAAGGTTTGCAAAATAGTCCCTTATTATTTTCTGAATTTCGGTTATTTCTGTGGTGATGTTACCTGTTTTATCTCTTATCTTGTTTATTTGTGTGTGCTGCCTTTGTTTTTTGGTCAGGTTTGCCAGGGGTCTGTCTATCTTGTTGATTTTTTCAAAGAACCAACTCTTTGTTTTGTGGATTCTTTCGATGTTTTTTTTTTTTTTTTTTTTTGGCCAGTCCTGGGCCTTGGACTCAGGGACTGAGCACTGTCCCTGGCTTCTTCCCGCTCAAGGCTAGCACTCTGCCACTTGAGCCACAGCGCCGCTTCTGGCCGTTTTCTGTATATGTGGTGCTGGGGAATCGAACCTAGGGCCTCGTGTATCCGAGGCAGGCACTCTTGCCACTAGGCTATATCCCCAGCCCTCGATGGTTTTTTTGGTCTCTAATTGATTTATTTCTGATTTGGTTTTAATTATTTGCTTCCATCTATTGACTTGGGGTTTGGCTTGTTGTTCTCTCTCAAGGAAATTAAGGTGCTTCCTTAAATTATTGAGTTGCTGTTTCTCCAGTTTGTTGATGTATGCACTCAGAGATATAAATTTTCCTCTGAGTACTGCCTTTGCTGTGTCCCAAAGGAGCTGGTACTTTGTGTCCTCAACTTGGTTGAATTCCATAAACATTTGAATTTCCGTTTTAATTTCTTCAATGACCCACTGATTATTCAGCAGTGTGTTGTTTAGTCTCCATGAATTGTAGCAATTTCTGTGGTGGCTGGTTGAGTTGAGCTCTAATTTTATTCCATTGTGGTCTGAGAGAATGCAGGGAATGGTTTTGATACTTCTGAATTTGTACAGATTTTCTTTGTGCCCTAATATGTGATCTATTTTGGAGAATGTTCCATGTGCTGCCGAAAAGAATGTGTATTCTGTCCTCGCTGGGTGGAATATTCTGTAGATGTCGATTAAGTCTAGTTGGTCTATGCAATTGTTTAGTTCTGTGGTTTCTTTGTTCAGTTTTTGGCATGTTGATCTGTCCAGAGGTGATAGTGGAGTGTTAAAGTCCCCAACTATCAATGTGTTTGGGTCTATGAGTGATTTTAGAGTCAGTTGTGTTTGTTTGATGAAGTTGGGTGCTCCTGCATTTGGTGTGTAGATATTTAGAATGGTTATATCTTCCTGTAGGAGAGATCCTTTTACTAGTATGTAGTAACCTTCTTTGTCTCTTCTTACCTTTTTTAATTTGAAGTCAATTTTGTCTGATACTAGGATTGCAACTCCAGCCTGCTTATGGGGGCCATTTTCTTGATAGATTTGTTTCCAGCCTTTCACTTTTAGAAGATGTTTACTTTTGCTGGATGGATGTGTCTCTTGGAGGCAGCAGAAAGATGGATCTTGATTTTTGATCCAACTTATGAGCCTATGTCGTTTGATTGGAGAATTAAGTCCATTAATGTTGACAGTTAGGATTGAGTGATGATCGTTTGTTCCTTTCATTATCACTATCTTGTTTAAAGCTGTGTCTTCCCATTTCTTGATCTGATGTTTACTAATTAGGGTTTATTTCTCTGTCTGTATTGGGATCTTGATTATTTTCCCTGTATAGTACATCTTCAAGGATTTTGTGTAAAGCTGGTTTGGTGGAGATATATTGTTTCAGTTTTTCCTTATTGTGGAAGACTTTTATTTGACCTTCAGCTATGAAGGAGAGTTTGGCTGGGTACAGAATTCTTGGTTGGTAGTTATTTTTATTTAGAGTTTGGTATACTTCATTCCAGGCTCTCCTTGCTTTCATGGTCCCTGCTGAGAAGTCTGGGGTAATTCTGATTGCTTTTCCTTTATATGTGATTGTTTTCTTTGCCCTAACAGCTTTGAGTATTTTTTCCTTGCACTCTGCTAAAGCTGTTTTGATCACAATGTGTCGGTGGGATGTCTTATTTTGGTCTGGTCGATTTGGGGTTCTAAATGCTTCTTGTATCTGTATAGGCCTTTCCTTCTGGATATTTGGGAAGTTCTCAGCTAATATTCTGTTAAATAGGTTGCCTATCCCATTAACCTCTTTCTCCAAGTTTTCCTCAATACCTATTATCCTTAAATTGGGCTTCCTGATCGTGTCTTGAATCTGCTGTAGCGATCTGTTTTGTTGATTGGACTGGATTTGTATTGATTTTTTATCTTTCTCCATAGAATCTAAGGAATCTTCAGCTCCAGAAATTCGATCCTCTGCTTCAGTTAGTCGGGACTGTAGGCTAGTTACTTGATTTCGAATCTCTTTTGCTTCTGACTGGTCTTTCATGATAATTTCCATGTCATTTCTTAGGTCTTGTATGGACTTCTTTACTTCATTAACTTCATTACTTTGGTTTTGAGAGTTGTCTCTCAAATCTTTAAGCTGGTTAGCTATCTTTTCATTTGACTCTTGAAGTTCATTTATCTTTCTATTTGTGGATGCCATGAAATTCTCCATTAATTTTTGCTTTGCCTCCTCACGCTCTAGAATAATTGACTGAAGAGATTCGAACTTTTCATTTATCATGTTTATCAGAAGACTTTGTAGAGCATTTTGAGGGTTCTCTTCTATGTCTTTGATTGGCTGCTCTGCTTCCTGCTTGTTTTGAGTGGGAGATAAGACTTCATTGTTTGCCATCCTTCTTGTGTTTCTTCTGCCCATTTGAATTGGGGATGCCAGTCTACCAGCACCTGTGAGCACCGTTTAAGACCCAATGCAGCCCTTACCAAGCACTGTTGTGTAAATCTTACAAGTTCACAATTATGTACAGATACCCTGTATACCTGTCTATAAAATTAGATTTGGTGTTCCTAAAGAATACAATCTCAATATAACAACTGATCCTGCTCCCTATATTCAGCAGTTACTTATTTACTGTTACAACCCTATCCGCAATTCTTGTTTTTATATTAAGATCTTTTAGGACTGGCTTTCTCTATGAACCCCTTTGATTCACTCTTATTAAGCTGGGATACCCTCTATCCAATAACCAGGAGTCATTGGAGACTGGAGGTCCAGGCAGTAAATCAGGAGGGTAAGTTGGAGGTAGTAAAGAGAATAGAGTAAAATGTATTGGGGAGGGGAGGTGGTGATTTTGGTTTAGTTTCAGTGACGTGGAAGTGTCGAGAAGAGTAGAATCAGTAGAGAGAATAAGGTTGCAATGATAGATAATGGAGAGTTAGCAGAAAAGAGTGGAGGTGTTCTTCATAGAGAAGTAAGTTTTAAAGAAAGAGAACACAGAGAGAGAAATAAAGTAAAAGTAGTGGGAGACAGACGCACACAACAGAGAATAATTATTTTAAAAAGAAGATAAAATAAAAAGGAAAAAAAATTTTAAAAATCAGCAAAGGAACAACCCAAACAAACAGAAAAGAAAAAAAAACTTGATAAAACAAACTGGTAAAAATAGAAAACATGGGGAAAAAAAAAAAAGACGACGTTTCCGAATTGAAAAAAAAAATTTTTTTTTTTAAAGTTTAAGAAATGTGGAAAAGATAAAGAAAAAAAAAAAATGGAGTCTTCTTTGTTTGGGTCGTGTTTCCCCAGTCTCTGGTTTCCTTATGCTGGTCTGCAGTCTATATTCCTGATTTTCTGGGTTTGGCCGAATTCAGCTTGCTCCTCTGTTTGCTGCAGGGCCGTGGCCTTTACAGACTGCCTTTGAATAGGCTGTGAACTCAGCAGGGAGGGGCGCCTCTGGCCTCTTTTACCCAGCTGAGAGGTGCTTGCCTGTGCAAGGCTTCTGCCTCCTGCACCAGGCGGCCTCTTTCGCGGAGGTGGCTTTGGAAAGCAGCTCCTTTTCGGGCTGGGAATTGGGCTTCCTCTGTGACGGGACCGTTTAACTGTCTCAGGAACCTCAGTCTGGTGTTTCCCTGCCGCTGGGAGCTGGTGGCTGTTTTCGCTTTAAATTTAGAAGTTCCGGCGGGCAGGGTGGGGCACCTCTGGCTAAGCCGAGGCCCAGGGCACACCTCCCACCTGGGCAGGGGGCGTTCTCCTGGGCAGAGTCGGCTCTCGCTGATTGGTCCCTCTTGCCCTTTTCAAAGATGGCTAATTTGACCTCGCTTTTCCCAGGCCCGCTTTAGTTCCAATCTGGTCTGACCCTATGCCAGTGGCAAAGATGGCGCTTTGCTCTGGCGGTGGGGGCAGGGCTGCCTTGCCGGAGTTGCTCTGTGGTCGCGAGTGAGAATATCTTTCATGGGTACTCACGCTTTCTCGGCGATTTCAGGTCGTCCATTCTCAGGCGCCGGCAGGTCTCCGCTATGTGCTTTACCTCCGTGGAGTGCGGGTTGTTGTGATGGGCACTGTGCCGGTGCCGCCGACACTGGCGGGGCAGTGGGAAACCGCCCAGAGCTCGAATCGGAAGTCTCTCCAAGCCACAGGTATCTTAAGACAGATACAATGTAAGGGGTAAAAGTGACAAAATCTTTTGGCAGGTTTCCAAGCTCTGTAGGACATTTGGGCCTCACCCTGTTCTCAGCCCTATCCAGCATAGCTTCATCCTTCACCGCACCCGCTGGGTCCTCCTAAGGTTAGTGTGGCCCTATCCTCCGTGCCCCTGTCACACCCCAGCTCTGCTGGTGCCCAGAGCCTGCATCTCCATTATTGCTTTCCAAGACGGAAACAATGAGCCCCTGCCTGCTGCGGCCACGTCTTCAAACTCTGTGTTTCATCCTTTTTCCAAATCAGATGCTGAAAGACAGAACTCCGTTGATGATATGCACTAATGATGTCACCAATGACGACACATAGAAGGTGTTCCCAGACTTCCTCCTCTACTTTCCTTCTCAATGAAGTGTCATCAGCTAGAACTTTCTCCCAAGTCAGTGCCTCCCTGGTGGGCTTTTGGCAGTACTGGGGTTTGAACTCAGGGCCTCATACTGGCCAGGCAGGTGCTCTACCACTGAGCCACATCTCCAGCCTTGGTGGGCTGTGATGCCTGCCCCAGGAGGGCAGCAGTGGAGGAACTCAGAAGGGCTCAGCTCACAGGTGTATGATGAAGACAGAGCGAATCAAATTTCTTAATGGAGGGGTGGGAAGTGGGAGAGGAAGCAAGCTATTACAAACACACTGGTTCTGCAATGGCTGAACTGGAATGAACTGGCTGAACTGGAATGTCCTGAACAGGAAATCAGCTTCCCCAAAGGACTCAAAGACAAAGGAACAGCACGGAACACACCTGTGCCAAGTCCAGAACACCATGCTGGCAGACAGCAACACCCACAGAAGGCAAGACAAACACAGAAATGCCTTGCTTCACTCCTAGAAATGTCCCAAGAAGTTAAATGGACATCAGAAAGCTTCCGATTTTTTTATATTCATGATCCAGTAGAAAAGGAGCTGGGTGAGAATGTGACTATGTCAACTCTGTGAAAAGTTATAAAGTCAAGAATTCTAGTATGCATTGCATGAGGGCTCGTCTCAAAGCCAGCTGTGTCAGCTTAGCTTTTAATACAGGTATTCAGAATTCAGGTGTCATTCTACTAAGATGAATCAGAAAATATGTTCTCATATTGCATTTTTTACATATATATATAAATACACAGCTACATTTGGATGCCTAGGGTAAAATTAAATAATTAAACTAAGACCAAAATATTTGTAAATGAAATTTTCCATTTTTAAAAATGGGGAAATGGGACCAGCTCAAGTCATAATGTCTTGTATGAATATAAACTTCATGATGGAGAATAGTTAAAATTACACACACGTGAACATACACACACAACACTTCAATGAGAAGAACAAATCTAGTTTTCGCATTAAAAAAATGTCAAACACCTCTCAGACTCGTTTTAATCACTCCAGAGAAATTCTCTCTCAACTTGAAGAACTTTTGTAATCTTATTAAAGGGAACATAAACTCTGAACCCACAGTCATGCTTAGAGAAAGTAATTCCATATGTTTATTAAATTTAGGAAAGGTAATTATGTCAGAGTCCAAACATGCAGAAAATAAAGGCCAACTCCTCATCTCTCCTTTCCCCTTAGATTGGTCTTTGATCATACCAGGAAGATGCACAGCTTTTGTGACAAGGATCCAAATTTTAGGTCTGCTATTGGAAGGAAAAGTGAATCACAGTGGAGAATGGAAATGAGAACCGGGCTCTGAGAACTGGGTGCTGTCCTGGGGCTGGCTGGGGTGCCGCAGGCCACTGTCCCTGGCCAATTCTCCTTTCTCTAGTTCCAAGGTGATTGTGGAAGGAAGAAAGGTTTAACAACTCCAGGTCTTTCATATAGAACTGCTACAAGCAGAGTTGGGTGACACATGGATGTGGGGAATGTTCTAGATTTCTGTGGGGCTCCTCATTTCCAAGCTGCAGGCTGTGTGGAAGAGAAAACTCGAGGCAGGGTGCTCTCTTAACATCCACTGCTTTCTGCATGGCTCAGTGTGGCCGTTGTCAGTGTCCAGGCTGACCTCCTGACAGCCCTGAGGGAGAGGGCCACCAGAACAAACAAGGACACTGTGCAGAAACAAGCTCACCCCACCTGGATGCCTCGCCTGGGCCCGTGGCGGTGGCCTTGTGGCACACACAGCAGCCACTGGAGGAGACATATGGCTGTACCAATCACAGGATCAAGGGCAGGAGGCTGCTGCGGACCAGCCATTTGTAATCCGCCTCTCCTGTGCCCCAACATGCACTGTGATGTCTCTATCTCAGTGACCTCCATGTAAGGCTTGCCATGAACATCCCCTTTGCATGTGAGTGGTTTGTGAGGGGACCAGCCTGTGCCCCACTAACACATCTGACATTCTCCCCTGCGTGAGCAGGCCAGTGTGGGGCATTCTATACCACACACATCTCTCACTGGATTTTAGGCTCCAAGGTTAATGGTCGTGTGAGTGTGTGTGTGTGTCCTGAGGCTTGAACTCCGGGCCTGAGTGTTGTCCCTGAGCTTTTCTGTTTGAGGCTAGCACTCTACCATTTGAGCCACAGAAGCTCCACTTCTAGGTTTTTGGGTGGGCAATTGGAGATCAGAGTCTCCTGGGCTGGCTTTGAAACATAATCCTCAGATCTCAGCCTCCAGAGTACCTAGGGTTACTGGCATGAGCTACTGTCACCTGGCTAATTGTCATTTTTTACCATCAACAGCTTTTAGTTAATTGTCTAGCTAGGCATATTGTTTCCCAGCATGCAGATAAACAGCAGTAGTCAGGCAAACACGGAGAAATGTGGAAGGACAAGCATCCACTTCACAAGCAGGGTGGAGACCTAGCTGCAGTGGCACTAACCCAGGCCTGTGGGATCACCCCCACTGGTGTCCCATCCTGGGACAGACGAGCCATTGTGACAAGCCCCAGTTCGTCACTCAGGACCTCACTTTCTCCTGCAGCCCCTGCCTTGAGAAATCACTCTTTTCTATAGCTGTAGCTCAGTGTGCATCGCTCAGTGGGGGCAGCTGATAAGCCGGCTCAGCCTGGGGGTGCTCCTGAGGGCCTGGCTCACCTCAGCACCTGGTGACAGACGATGATAGGTGATAGGTGATAAATGATGCCTTTCACTACCATTATCTTGAAATGATCCTTATTACATGGAAGAAAAGTTGTTTAGAAAGAAATTAAACAATGAAGAACAGGCCAACAGAAATAAATAGCAAATCTTCTGTTTGTGGTACTGTGGGTTGAACTCAGGGCCTTGTGCAAGCCTCAAGTCTTTTTGCATTATTAGGTGATTTTTTCAGATAGGAGGTTACAAGCCAGACCTGGACCACAACCGTCCTACCTCTGTATCTTGAGTAGCAGCGATTACAAGCATGATTACATTCTTTTTAGCTAACTCTTTTATTTGGGAAGTGCATTGATGTTTCTCTATTTTACTCCAAACTGATAAAATAGCATTTCTATTGAAATATCCAATAAAATGTGTTTCCTTATCATTTCTAGTGCTATTTCTTTCTTTTAGCCTCAACCTGTGAGTTCTCTGAACAAGAGACAAATGGCTTCATGGATCAGCCATTTTCATAACTTTCTGTTCAGTGGCCAAATAGAGCTGTAAAGAGTACAGGAAGAAATAAAAACCAACAGGTGCAACTTTTCTTTGGACAGTCTGAAAAGGGTTGTCATGTTCACCGTTCTCTCAGAAAAATCACTACAGAGTTGCCTGTTTCTAGAGGACAAGAGGGGATGACGGCAGGGATGTGGCTCAGTGGTAGAGACTTAGATAGTATGTATAGGGCTTCGGGTTCAATGCCCAGCATGGCAAGAGGGAGAGGGAGGAAGAGGAGGAGAATGAGGAGGAAGAGAAATCTTTCTTCCCCTCACTACATTAGTCAAATTTCAAATACCCAGCACAAATGATCTCACAGGAAATAGATGCTAACATGGAAAATACACCTAAGAGGCAGAATCTACAGGCTCCCTGTAAAGTCAGTGGCTCTGGAGCTGTTTGTTGCTTGCTCGCACAGCCTGCGACTGGGTGCTGTAAATAATACAGGATATGTGATGGAGTAGCATTTCCTCCCCGGGCACAGAGCAAGATGCATCACACTGTTGATGGAGAACACGCTAAAGTATGAACAAAGCAACTGCATCTCCTTTAAAAACAATTCCTAGTACCTCATATAGTGCCACCATCACCCTAAGAGACCCTTAGTAATGACTGGGACACAAGCAAACGAATCAATTCCAAAAGCCGGCCAATACATGCTAAGAGCATTTCTTTCTCATTATAATTTTGTTTTGGTATCAGCATATCTGCTTTAGTATGTGCAGGTTTCCAGGTGGTATTTCCGCAGGGTGCATTCTGCACGTTGCACAAGCTCTGTCTCCCACACCTTCCTCCCCTCCACCTTGCGAAGCAGTGTTAGGGAGGCCCACTAGGTGGACTTCACCTGTATGTAGGAAATCCTTCCACCCTCTGAAACTCCCTGTTAATCTACCATCAGGGCATCTATGCAAAGCATCCATGACAGTGCTTCTCATTGTCTCACTTCAGAGCTTCATATACAAATTACAATGATTGACCATGCTTTTGACTGTGAGACTTGCATTCAAAAATGGCCCTCTGGAAGGCTGAAATTGACCAGGAACACCCAGGCTCCAGGATCTCAGCACAGCCTGGGGACAGAGTCTTCCTTCCCAGGGGAATAACCAGGACATGCTTGTGAAATAGCTGTACTTGACTGGAGCAAGCCAGCCACACTACGAAAATAGAAGCCCTTCTACAAAGACCAGCAGAGAGACTTGGTGTCCCTTCCTGGACTCTGAGGGGAAACAAAATTTACCCCTGATGTGTCCCCCACACTTTGCCAACCTTCTAATCAGGAAAATTCATGTGGACTTCAGCAGCAGGTCTCTGGTATGGAGCTGGAACGATGCCCCACGGCCACCCTGGGCCTACATCGTGCGATTCCACAGATGCTCTGGGCCATCTCACCTCCTCTGAGAATGCTGGGACGGGCAGACTTCGCTGAGCATGGAGAGAAATGTCCCTTTGTGGTACCCGCTGAGCACAAGGCTTTATATAGAACATGACAGTTGTTTTCATAGAAAATTACACAGAGAGTTCATAGAGAAATACAGCAGAGTATAACCTAATAGACCCCATTAGTGTATATTTTGTGTGTATAATATATACATGCATATTAGATTATACACTAATCTAATATACTAACGGCAGAGGTCAACCTGAACTGCTAAGAGGAAGAAACTGGCTTCCTTGTGAAGGGAAGGAAAAAGGAGGGGAGACCAGAGAAGGGGAGGGGAGGGGAGGGGAGGGGAGGAGAGGAGAAGGAAGGGAAGGGGAGGGGAGACCCTTACTGTGCAGAACCATTGGCCTAGGAGTTTCTAAACAGAGGTAAACACCTTGCCCACTGTCCTCCCAGAAATACTTGGTGTCTTTGGCTAACACGTGCTATGCATTGCCTAAGTCAATAGTCAGCATTGCTTCCAAATTCTATGACAACCAAACTCTGTCACCTTGGAAGGAAGAGGCTTTCTTCTGTGTACTGGCATTCATTTGGATAACCATAGAGGGTAAACTTCCATTCTCGATGTGTCCCGTGTCCATGGCGGTGGTACAGCTGGAACACATACCACCTTCTCCTCTCCAAATCCATCCCAGGAGGAAGCAGAAGGCCAACAGCAGCATGGACTCCATTCTCCACAAATGGGAGACATCACTAACCACAAGCTGAAATACATCAATGCACAGAGAAGATGCCCAATACACACAGGAGGCTAAGTAAGTGCTGGTGGCTCGTGCCTGCAAACTTCGCTACTCAGGAGGCTGAGATCTGGATGATTACACTTTGAGGCCATTCATTCCCAAGCAAAAAAATTGGTGAGACTCCATCTCCAAAATAGCCAGGAGAAAGTGAGAGTAGATTCCTTGTTGAGATGAGGTCTCATTAACTTTTTCCCAGGCAGGTTTTGAATGGTGGTCCTCCTGCTCTCTGCTTTTTGAGAAGCCAAGATTATAGGCATAAGCCACTGTGGCTGGACCCATGCCAACTTTATAGAGAGAAGTCTGCACTATTGAAATGCATGCTCATGAACTTGAGAGGAGGTAGAGCAATGCCCACTGTGATGTTCAGATCATGGGAAACTGAAGCCTGCTGTTGGTAGCTTATCCCTGTAATCATAGCTATTCAGGGCATTGAGACCTGAAGGATCACGGTTTGAAGACAGCCTGAGCAGGAAAGTCCAAGAAGACTCCATTTCCAATTAACCAGCAAAATGCCAGACTGGAGTGATGGCTAGGCTGGCAAGTGCCAGCCATGAGCAAGAAAGCTGCTGGGTGAGTTCAAGGCCCTGAGCTCAAGCCAGAGAATGGGCAGTGTGTGTGTGTGTGTGTGTGTGTGTGTGTGTGTGTGTGTGTGTGTGTGTAGTGTTTGTTTATAAGGAGCACTAAAAGTTACAAATGATGAAATTAGCAAGTAAATCATTGATTTCTGTGGCTGTTGTTATTGTCCTGTTGCTGTCAAGGAAACAAGAAGATGCCACCTCTGCCAATATCACACAGCTCTGCCTCTGGCTCTTTGATAGTTCATTGAAGATGAGTCTCACATACTTTTCTGCCCCAGTTGGTTTTGAACCGTGATCTTCGGATCTCAGCCTCTGCAGCAGCTAGAATTAAAGGTGTGAGCCACCAGAGCCCGGCTCTATATTCCACAATTCTTATACATCTTAAACCTCCCTCTTCCCAATCTCTTCAGACTAGAGCATCCAGGTTTCTCTGTGGTCTTTACAAAGCACCTTCCTTCCATCACCCGCTGCAGCATCCGATCCTGTTGAGGAGCCCAGGCCCTTGGAGCTCTGAGAGAATTTTCTTTGTGTGAAACTCAGCTCCAGCACGCTCTGCTGCGCTTGACAGAGTCGTTTATGGGCTACTTCCTTTCAGCTCCAACCAGCAGATCCCGGGCTGCATTTCACAAGCTATTAAAAACACGAGTGCTCTCCTCTCGTGTGTGTGGCATCTAACCATTTATTTTGAATATTACATATTTGGGGAAAGCATTCAAAATAGAAGATGGTGGCTTTGGGGGATTTAGACTTTGCCCTGGGTAAACCAGATCTGTAATCGGAACCATATTCATATTATGCAGGAATGAGGATTATGGTTTGCAGCCATGGGGTTTGCAGCACTCGAAGGCTCCATTTTCCTGTGCTCAGGGAATTACATTTGATTTCTGTTTTCCATAGACAGTAGCAGACACTCGCCTCCCTTAATCATTCATGACCTTCTTTCACTAGTTTTGCTTTGGCGCCAAAGATTTTCTCCTTCTCAAAAGTACCTTCCAGATCATGCAACATTTTTCTCAGTATTGCTTAAATGAACACAATCTTTGGTTTAAGTTATATTCTTACACTTTCAGGAAGATTTTATCAGCTGATCCTTTCATAAACCCTGTGAAATAGTAGCTATTATTCTCCTCTCCACTTTACAGATAAGGACACTAAACTGCAATGGGTCCTTGAAGGTCACATGAGGTGAGATTAGTGCCTAGAACCTCTGTCTAGAGTACTTGTGCTACTTAATCACTTATTCGTCCATCCAACAATCCATTCATCCACTCATCCATTCAACAATACATCCACCAATAATCTATCCATTAATCCATCCAATCACCACTCACCCATCATCCATCCAACAATCCACCTACGCACACATCATTTATCACGCATGCATCTATCCATCCATCTATCATCTTATCCAGCAACACATCCACCAAATATCCATCCTCACATCCATTACTTGTCCAGCAATCCATCTAACAATCCACCTATATCCATCATCCATCCATCCAACAATCCATCCAATCATCCAACTATTCATTCATTTATTCATAAATAAATTATTTACTTTTAACAATGTGGCAAATAGGCATGTCTTTGCCTATAGAACCTGGAGAAGCTCATGGAAATCCAATGGAATAATCATTAGATCTTAACATACAAGGCTCATTTGATGAGGCATGAGCTAGTTGTGGTTGTGTCTTTACCATGCTGTAGAGTGTCTGAGCTTCATAAACTGCCCTAGGGCCCAAACCAAGCTGACTGGTACAGAAGCAGATGGGAGGTACACCACTCTCAGGCTCAGCTGACAGTGTCTCAACCACTACATTCCAGACCTAGGAATATAAGAAGTAGGGATGCACATCCTATGCTACACATCCAGATACTTCAGAAAGACAACTCTATGTTGTGTGACAGCTTGGACGCCAGACTGTCTGGGTTCAAAGCCCACTCTATCACTTCCTACCTGGGTGACAATCCATAAGTTTGTCAAAGTCCTCCATTCTTGGACGTCCTCATCTTTCACCAATCCCATGGCGGGGGGGGGGGGGTCTATGCCTGGTGCACCAGCACACAGTATTCATGATTTCTTCTCATTTGTCTTTCCTACTGTCTATCCCCTATTGTCACTGTATTTGATTTTGGTACCCTGAGTATTGTATATACATTTATCTGAATTAGGGAAGGGAAAAGGAACATCAAAATGGTGAGACAAAGGGTAAAAGGTGAAGTAACAGCGATACTCACAAGACAATATTTGGAAATTACTGTACAATCTGGGAGGTGAGAGATGCGGGGAGGAGAAAGGGGAGAAAAATGAGGGAGGAGGCAACAAGTTTGACAAGAAAGGTACTTACTACCTAGTTTGACAAGAAAGGTACTCACTACCTTACGTATGTAACTGTAACCCCTCTGTACATCACCTTGACAATAAAATAAAATGTTTTTTTTTTAAAAAAAGAGAAAATGAGGCAATCATCCAACCATTCTGCCTCATTGGTTGGACCAATCAACAATAAGTACTCCCCTACCATGTCTGAGAGAGAAGGAAGGAGACTCACCAGAGATTGCCAAGAGCTTAAAAGGCCATGCTGCCAAGGGCCCAAGCAATCATGTGGCACAATTGGCTTTCTGCTGCTGCTCCATGTCTCTTTGTGACTTCTGCCCCCAGGTGGCTGCAATGCCTGTGAGCCAAACACTTCTCTGTGCATGTCCAGGGACCGTCGCCTGTGTCCCCACACTGCTGTGTGAGCCTTGAGAGAATTCTCTCTCACAGATGCCCTCCTAGGCTCGCCTTGCTCACACCAACTAGGCAAATAATTATTTAAGTGACTGGGCGTTGATTTTAATGCCAATGATAAATGTGTTGCTCTTGCTCTAAGGACCGTTATTCTTGGTAATACAATTGTGATGGATCATAATGGGAGACAAAGCCCAGCTTCAGCTACAGATGTCTGAGGCCCCTGTGGCTGCAGAAGCGGTGTTCTAGGCTACGTGACTACAGGGCATTCCCACATATCAGCGGACATCAGAGCCTTCATAACACCAGGTCTTAAACTCTGGGCCTTGGTGCTGTCCTTGAGGATTTTTGCTCAAGGCTAGTGCTCTACTACTTAAGCCACAACTCCACTCTGGCCTTTTGCTGGTTAATTGGAGATAAGAGTCTCACAGACTTCCCTGCCTAGGTTGGCTTTGAACCACTATCTTCATATCTCAGCCTGCTGAGTAGCTATGATTACAGGCATGGGCTACTGGTGCCTGGCTTTCCTTAGCAGAACATTCTGAGATTGTAAGTGTGTGCTTCTGTGTCTGTGTGAATGTATGTGTGGATGAGTGTGTATTTGCATGGAGGGGTGGGATTCATATCCTCCACTGAACCAACAGAAGTAGAGGCTTCCTATCTGGGCCTCTCCCTCCTCCAAGGCCTGCTGTGAGCAAGAGATGAGATGGTCCGACCTTCTTTTTCTAAATGATTTCAAGGAAGAGGCAGCAAGGGGCAGCCTGGATACTGGAAATGCATGACGTAACCTTTTACATTCAGAGAAAGGCCAGCCCTAATCCAAGCCATATTTGGCCTAGGAAAGCAGACAGATTTCAAACTGGAAACCATCCAAAGAAGAGATAGTCTCCAATATAGTGTGCAAGGCATGGCCTTTGCCTTCCCCAGGACTGTCTGGCCTCCCTGCCTGGGCCTCCCCTTCTGGTGCTGAGTGTGGTCCTCTGCTCACCATCCTCCAGCTGGGCATCAGAGGGCGAGGCATCTGGCAAGCATGCACCAGTGGCCAGCACTTGCCCGGGGCATAGACCACGTACCGGATGATCTCACGCATCCCCAATGTTCCTAAAGGTGAAGGGCGGCTCGTGGTCGCATCTAGTAGATTCCTTTACTGGACATCTTAGAGAAAACCATTCCTGAGATGGGCTGTGCCCTGTGCCATGTGGGCATCTGGATGGACTCTACCTTGTGGCCTCAGCAGCGCCTCATTCTGGTCAGCTTACTGCATGAGAACCCATGGGCGAGGTGCTCCCAGGTGAGGCTCTGCCATCATGTAAGCAGCTCAGTCGGGCCTTATCTGCCCACTCATCCTGAGACTCACCCCTCTTATAGGCTGGATTTAGTTTTTCTCAGCTTCAGGGGTTGGGGCCTCACTGTCTCTCAACCCCCCCACCCCCGTCCTTCAGGATGGCATTGAGTTTGGAGGCAGGGTCTCAGAGGAGGTAAGGGGTTAACCAGCCTCCATCAGGGTGGGCCTTCTCCCATATGACTCCTTCTCCCAATAAGTAGGGGTGAGCACTGAGGGAGAAAAATATGCTGGAGAGCAAGGGGCATCTGCCAGCCAGGGACACTGCACAAGCCACTTCTCACCACTGCCCACTTCCTCCTGCTGCCCCACCACTGACCACCTCCACCACCTCCACCACCGCTGACCACCTCCACCACTGCTGACCACCTCCACCACCACTGACCACCTCCACCACCACTGACCACCTCCACCACTGACCACCTCCACCACCACTGACCACCTCCACTGCTGACCACCTCCACCACTGCTGACCACCTCCACCACTGCTGACCACCTCCACTGCTGACCACCTCCACTGCTGACCACCCCCACCTCCACCACCACTGACCACCTCCACCTCTGACCACCTCCACCACCGCTGACCACCTCCACTACCTCCACCACCGTTGACCACCTCCACTTCTGACCACCTCCACCACCGCTGACCACCTCCACTGCTGACCACCTCCACCACCACTGACCACCTCCACCACTGACCACCTCCACCACCGCTGACCACCTCCACCTCTGACCACCTCCACCACCGCTGACCACCTCCACTGCTGACCACCTCCACCACTGCTGACCACCTCCACTGCTGACCACCTCCACCTCCACCACCACTGACCATCTCCACCTCTAACCACCTCCACCACCGCTGACCACCTCCACAGCAGCCCCAGAACTGAGGTAGCCCCTGTTATCTGAGCTGCCAGGTCCAGAGTTTTGTTGTTCTCATGTTCCCTTGTCCTACCAAACTAGCACCAGCCCCACCGAGCTGCCTGCCTCGACTTCCTACTTTGATTAGAAAGTACCAGAAACAGTTCCAAGCTTAACAAAACATTTTTTTTCAAGTTAACCCATGAGATGTGTGGAAATCCCAAAACACAATTTGGCAAGGGTGAGTAAAATCTGTGTTTCTTCTCTCAGACAGGAGATGATAAATAGCTCTTGGATAACATTCTTCACATACCTCCCATGTCACGTCTATTTTCTTTAGACGTTTTATGGCTGGCAGTCATTCCCAACCTAACACTAACTGTTATCTGTGGCTCATCTTTCCATGTCTTTAGTGAGACAATACTTTCTAGAAATCCCAAGTACAATGGCAGTATGGTTGAGGGCCAAGTAAGACAGGGACAAAGACCCTGATTCTGTCACTCTCCAGGAAAGGCGGGACAGAAATTAAGCTCCACCCACTTGCTTTCAAAATAGGAAGACATCAAGACCCTCCTTAACTCAGGACATGTGGGCTTCACTGCTGCACACAGGCACTGGGGCGACACAGAGGATTTCTTCAGTTCTACAATTCTAAAACAATGACTGATAGCAAGTTGCAAAGTGGAAAGTAAACATTTTTGAAACATCAATAACAAAAAAAAACAAAGTTAAAATGATCAAGGGAGAAAAACAAAACAACTTCATTCTATGTACAGTATGAAACAAATTGTCAGGTGAAGAGGCAAAGGGATGAATGACTGAAAAGAGTTAATGATGTCAGATATCTAGCTCTCAGTAATAAAACCATACCATTGGTTCTACATGCTGTAGTGTTTGTCCTTGGCTTGTAATGTTTTGGTTTGGTTTGGTTTGGTTTTGATGCCAGTTCTGGGGTTTGAACTCAAGGCCTGGGTACTGTCCCTGAGCTTTTTTGCTCTTGGCTAGTGTTCTACTACTTAAGCCACAGCACCATGTCCAGCTTTCTTTCTTCTTCTGGTGATTGATTTCCTGCCTGAGCTGGCTTTGAACCATGTATGATCCTCAGATCTAAGCCTCCTGAATAGCTAGGATTATAGGTAGAGCCACCAGCACCTGGTTATTTTAATATATTTTTGGTTTTTAGGTGTTGTTGTTGTTGTTTTGCCAGTCCTGGGGCTTGAACTTAGGGCCTTTGGCTCTGTCCCTGAGCTTCTCTCTTTGCTCAAAGCTAGCACTCTACCACTTGAGCCACAGCGCCACTTCCAGCTTTTTCTGTGTATATGGTACTGAGGAATCGAATCCAGGGCTTCATGCATGCCAGGCAAGCACTCTAGCACTAAGCCACATTCCCAGCCCTTTAATATATTTTTGGTTCACAATTTTGTATGTTTTTCTTATGGGCATTCCCCACATCACATAAGCTCCAGATCCCATCATGCTTGAGGCTTCCCCTGAAGGCTGCTCCAGTGGCCAGGCCCTGCTCTCTGTCCCTCTGATCACACTCAGAGCCATCTAATAAAGTCAAGCCCAGTCTTAACCCTCCAACAACTATTCTAATTTATCGGGCCATGAACAAAATAAATCAAGGACCCTGAGACTTCATTTAGAGATGCTCAGAAATCTAAATGACAAGAAAGCCCTGCTCTCTCCCAAGCAAATATTCACCATCCTTAGCCACCAGGAAAATGTGATTCTTTCCTCATCCAGGCAGGACAGCCAGCAACAAGAAATCAAACAAAAAGTTGGCACCAGTGGCTCATGCCTTGCTACTCAAGAGGTTGGCATCTGAAGATTTTGGTTCTAAGTCAGCCTGGGCAGAAAAGTCCATGAGACTTGCATCTTCAACTAACCATCAAAAAGTCAGAAGTGGAGACATGGCTCAAGTGCGAGAGAGCCAGCCTTGAGTGGAAAAGCCAAGTAAGAGTGAGAAGCCTTGAGTTCAAGGCTCAGTACTGGCAAAAAGATAGAGAGGGAGGAAGGAGGGGAGGAGAGGGGAAAGGAGAGAGAGAAAAAAGACAGAGAAACAGCATACATGCTAGTAAGGATGGGAAGGAAAAGAAATAGAAAGTTTCACGTACTGTTGGTAAGAATGTAAATTAGTGTAGCCACCATGAATATGAGAACAAGTGAGTTTTTCACACATACAAAAATGCAACTGTCATACGATCCTGCTATGCCACCCCCAATTAAATGCATTGTATGAAATATGAAATTTCATAATAAAACTTATTAAAACTTTGAAAGGATGAAGTGGTAGAGGGGTAAGAAAGACTGAGGAAATATGACCCAAGCATCTCAAATGTGTGCATGGAAACACAAGTGACAATCAATATGTGCTACTAAAAATAATTTTTAGGAAAGAAATCCCTGCACCCTTTATGACAGGACTCTAGTGCCCATGAGCGTGGGCAAATCTGGTCCACAGGCCAGGGCCATTCCCCCACCCCCCACCATGACCTGTCTGGATGGTACAGACCCTTCTGGAAAAAGCAACCACCATGTCTGACCACCTAGACAACTGGCAGGCCCCCTACATTATCTCCTGTTTTCTCAACAGAAAAGATAGGGAGTTAAATATCCAGTGAAACGAGCAAAATAAATCTTAACAATATTAACAACCAAGCAGCCATCTGACAGCATTTACTCTATTGGGCTATTTAGGCCAAGAAAAAAATATGCATATATATTTCGCGTTGAGAAAGGCCGCAGGGACAGACCCCTGGAGTCTGCAGCTCCTGTGGGCATGCCCCATCCAAGGAGGGAACACAAACTGAGTCCTCCTGGAACCAAAGACAATGCAAAGCTAGTTTCCCCCACAAGGGAGTATTTATCTTCCAGACTAAACTTAGAAATAGTCTCTTTCCTAGCAAAGGTCAGGCCATCTACAGACTCAGCCTTAAGAGGATGCAATCGATTATACATCCGTGCAGAGCCTGCATTTCTCCATTGATGGTTAGGAAAGTGGAGTCAACCCTACAGCATGTGATTTACAACAGTCACTTCAATCTCAACTCTGATTTTTATTACATAGGGGGACCACTTCCTTCCTTCTCCTTTGAAAATGTACACCCTGAACACCGAATTCCATAGGAAAAAGTTTCTTCAGCCAACTGTACAAGAACATATATTAAAAAGAATTCTGGAAAGCTCATAGCCTTCTTTTCTCACCAACGGCTGCTTTTGTATTTGTTAGACCTGAACCTGAACCAATACACACCATTGCTATATTCTTTATTTTTTTGCCTTTGATAGAATTTTTATTTAGCTTTGAGTATATATTTTCTCATACAGTGTGCAATTCAGTATAAGACTTTTTTTTTTTTACTTTTTGTAAAGGAAGCATGAGAGATAAAGCTGAGGGCACATCCCATACCTCGTCCTTTCCATCCTGCCCACTCACACACAGGGAACCAGATTATTTGCTCTAGTTGTCACTTAAAATAACAATGATTTTCCCACTAAATCATCCAATGACTAACCCCAGTTGTGGTCTATTTGAATAGGGCAGGCAGGATATTGCTTCTTTCAAATGTATTTACGTGTCATATAGACAATGATCATCTGGTTTTCCAAGATAATTAAAATTGAAACCACAGATATGGGGGGGGTGGGGGGCAAAGAAAAGAATAACACCAAGTGGCTCCAAATAGAAATGGGCTTCAATTATGTTTTAATGACTTTCACAACAAACCTCACTGACTGTTTTGGCAAAGAATATCCTATAACTTTATTGAGAAAACCAGGCAGAGGATGACAAAACGTTTTAGCCCAATCTCAGACTGGTGGTTTATTGCTTTGCGCTTTGAAAATAATGGGCGGGGGGAAGCTCTCCCAAAGAAGAGTCTGGAATGAAACTGAATTCAAATTTAAATTCTTCCAGCAGATTTGGAAATCTCTTAGAAGACAGGTCACTGCACGGTGTCTACCCGAACCCTGCATCGGTGCCTGTGATCGGTGCTCTACATGGCATTCTGAGTGCAGGTTAGGACAGTGGCTGGAAGTAGCCAGCATTTCTCTGCTACACAACATTCGCACACGACTTTGGCCCTTGATGGTAAACAGAGCACACACTAGTCACGTTGGGTGATGTCCCCGGGCAAGGCAGTGGGGGAGGTGCCACAGGCTTGGGTTGGTTACTGGGCTGCCAGGGGGGAGGACTGGCCAGCAGGCCCATGTGTGGCAGGGCAGAGGCTGGGATTCAGAGTTCTGTGGAACTCCTCTTCCATGCAGCTTTGCGTGACCATGCCAGCCTGCAACACCCATTCTATTGCTGAAGTCACAACTATTTATGGCCTTGGAGCTGCTCCATGCTGAAACTAACTTGCCTCCGGCAGGGCCCCACTCACAGCTCTTACCTGTACCCCATCCATTAAAGTAGGTGCCAGGGGAGACAGAGAATAACATAATTGGGCCTCTTAATCCCCCCTTCCCCACCCCCCATGGGAATTGTGAAGCTGCTCGGTGAATCTCATGTATTGCGCAGGGAGTGGGTTAGGGAAGGCCATCCCATCCCAGGTCCCAGATTGTCTGCTGATGAGGCCTCGGCACCTCTGCTCACACAAACCCACGAGCCAGCATCATCTGCCGTGTGTACTGGGATAACTGTATTCATGAGGATGAAATGGAGACACAGATCTGCTACTTCATGAAGAACAGTTCCTTCTTATCAGAACACCAACGGTGGGGTGAATGAGAACGGGAGACCCCATCCTCACATCCCCACTCCCACGCCCCACACCACACTCATACACACGAGCTTCCCATCAAAATCGCCAGAGTGGAAATGATGTGGGAATTTGGACTAATGATAATACACAGGGAAGAAAATTGAACACAAATGTTTCCACTTTGCATTTCACTGTCGTTATACAAGTTTGAGCCCAGAACAAATGTGGAAGTTTAAAATTTCAGCTTACTATTAACCTAGGCTATGCTGGAAAAGGAATGCACATTTCATGTTTCAAGCCACTTAACATGCTCAAAAATCAAGAAATTAAGGATATGGCACTTAAAAATTAGATACCCCTAGAACAAATAAGCTAGGAAGGAGTTTGATTTGTTCATGAATTAATTATTTTGAATGCCTAGAAAAAAGTCATGTGATAAATCACTAACTCCCAACTAGTAGTTAACATACAAGCAAAAAAACAGAAAAGTGACAGTGCAAAGCAATTCAAAACAATTCCTAGCTCAGCTCCCAATTTTGAAATTGATTTTCTATCTAGGATTGAGCATTTAAGAGACTAAAATAAACAACTCACAGCATTAAGTCCAAAAGAAATCCCAAAGGACATCAGAAGAGAAAGCTAAGCGCAATCTGTAGGAAAATAAACATGTTAGCAATACATTCTTGGTGTTGCCAGTGCACTGCCTCTTCTCTCCTGTGCCTTGGGACCCAGCGTGTTAAGCTTGTGCTAGCTTCCCCCCACTGTGGCAAAACACCTGACACAGATTGACGAGGAGAAAAGGTTTAGTTCAGCTCAGTGTTTCAAGGGTTTCTGCCCATGGCTACTAAGTGCTGTTGTCTTGAGCCTGTGGAGGCCCAATCCATCATGGAGGATAGGTGGTGGAAGAGGACTGTGGACTCACCATAACCAAGAAGCAATGGGAGAAACTGAGTCAGGGCACCAGCCTCCCCCAGTGACCTCACTTACTCCAGCTAAGCCCCACCCTTAAAGCTTCCACCATTTCCCAGAAGCATCTGGGGCTTTGGGGGGGACACTCTGTACCCAAACTATGGCTAAGACTTGCAGCAAATGTTTGGAGACTGTTTCCATCCTCCCCCATCTCCACTTCCCTCCACATGGCATTGGTTTGGTGGTCTCACTGGAAGGGTGATCACGCTGTGGTGATCCTGAACTGAACCTTCAGGGCAGGGAATTTCTGGGCATGGTGGCCTCCACCACACCTATTGTCTCAGAACTCAAGAGGTTGAGACAGACAGGTCCTGATTCCCAGCTCAGAAAACAAAACCAAAAACAAGGCTCGTGCCAGGATATTGGCCATTATTGTGCAATTGGGTTATCTATCTCCACAGTGGCTTTTGCAAACAGTTTTCATTTTTCCTCCTCCTGCTCCTCCTCCTGTTGCTCTTGCTCCTCCTCCCCTTCCTCCTTCTCCTCCTACCCCTCTTCCTCCCCTCCTCCTCCTCCTGCTCCTCTTCCTGCTCCTCCTGCTCCTGCTCCTCCTGCTCTTCCTCCTGTTCCTCTTGCTCCTCCTCCCCCTTCCTCCTTCTCCTCCTCCTCCTCTTCCTTCTCCTCCTCCTGCTCCTCCCACTCCTCCTGGTTCTGCTCCTCCTCCTGCTCCTCTTGCTCCTCCCCCCTTCCTCCTCCTCCCCCTTCATCCTCCTCCTCCTCCTCCTCCTCCTCCTCTTCCTTCTCTTCCTTCTCCTCTTCTTCCTCCTCTCCCTCTGCCATGAGACACAGCCAGAAAGCCTTCAGCTTATGCCAACACCTTAGTCTTGGACTTCCAGAGTCCAGAATTGTAAAGAGATTGATTTATTTTCTTATAAATTATCAGTCTGAAGTCCTCTGTTATATGAGCAGAAAACTAGGAGCACGGCCCAAGGCGCTCCGGAGCCCTGGCAGTCGCCTGCTCCTTCTTAACAACGCTCACACCAGGAAGTGTTTCAGAGTTAGCTAATACATGCACATCTCCAGGGTCTCTCTTACATTTGTGCTTAACAAGTAACTGTTGAGACCCAGACCACAATGTCCCTGCTGAGCGTGCTACACTGCAGACACAGGAAAGACCTCAGAAGCAAGGTCTTTTCAGCCTCTCCTGACCTCTGGTCTTCCACCCCTTCCTCTCCCTATTATGGTTTGGATACACAATTTCCCCCAAGGGCTCTTCTGTGGCAGGTTTGGGTCCTAGCTGGTGCAGTCCAGCTGGTCACTGACAGCAGATTGATGCCACTGACGCCTTGCTTCCATTGATTGGGCAGTGGGCTGATCCTTTCATGAAGGGATGAAGGGGCCTTGGGGAGCTGGGCCTCACTGGAGGAAGTAGGTTCCCAAGGAAGTAGTTCCCAAGACTTGTTCTCACACAGTAGGTGAGCATGGTGGTGCACTGGAAAAGCACAGCGGCCGGGCACAGTGACAAAAGGCTGCTCAGCAAGCATGAAGCCATGAGTTCAAATCCTGGCACTGCAATAACTAAACAAAGTAAACTCTAAAAGACATTGACAGCGTTTCCTGAGTCTCTGGGTTTATTTCTGAGGCTTCCATGTTAGGTAAGGTTTATGGATTAAATAAACTTGTTGTTTTTTTTTTCTCCTGTTACCCTGGTGTCTGTTACAGCACCTGACAGGATCTGTAAATAGGGAAGGAAAGATAGGACCACCTTTCCTCCCATATACAACTCGCTGGAAGAAAGGCCATTTCCCCAGAATCCCTGTGGCTTCCTGAGATTCTGTCTAGGTACCTAGATGTCTGGCTGTCAACTGCTCAGGGACCCTCCCTACTGATGATCACATTAAACCAACAACGAAGGAGAAACATTCAGAAAGTAAGCAAATCACAAGTGAGCCCTCCTTGCTATCCCCCATCAAATGAACTCAAAACAACTCTCGCAACCAGGGTCTCTGGGCTTTTACTTCTGATTTTCTCCTTTTTTCACATTCCATAAAACCTGGGTGTCTGCATTCTAGCATTCATAAAGGCATGAATTCAAACATTGCAGACTGTGGTGGGTTTTATTAAGAAACTTGAGATTTTAGGAGGATTAAAGCAACACCCAGAGCTAGGTGTCAGGGATCAGAAGACCCCTCTGTTTTTAGGGATCTTTATAAAACGCGAACTTTATAAAATGTTGGGGAAAATAGTGATCTTCGCATCTATTTGCCAGTTCAAACATGCACCAGATCACCAAAGGGAATTCACCATCCAGCTCAATTTCACAGATCACCTCATTGAACAGAGTGGCAGACATGATGTTAAGGAATGAGAACCACAAATGACTGAGACATAAGACAACCCGGCAGAACAGAGGACAGAACACATAGTCAGGTGGGAAGGGCAGGCGTCTCCTTCAGAGGTTCCTGGGTACCAGGCTGCGACCTCACCAGACATACACTGGCCCTCTACCAGAAACTGCGCCGAGAGCTGTTGGCATCTACAAAGAGGAGCCACCAAGAGGAGCCACCAAGTGAAGGAAGACTAGGCGACATACTTATCAGCATGAAGGAAAGAAGTCTGCACAACAGGCAAGGTGGCCTGGGAAGATAATGGACACCCTGTGGCTGGTGCCAGGAGCCTGGCCCAGAGCCTATGCAAAGATCCAGGCACCATCCTGATATAGATCTAATGACCCCACCAAAAATTCAAGCTGGCACCGGTGGTCATGCCTGTCATCATAGCTTCTCTAGTTAACTAGGGAAAAGCTGTAGGCAGAGGGGCGACTGGAGCGGCAGCGTGCCCGCTCACCAGCACAAGGCCCTGAGTTCAAGCCCCAAAACTAGCACAAAGAAATCATAATCAAAATTTCAAATTAGTCTATGTGGGAAACAACCTACATAACTTGTGGGCATGGATGGGAGAAGGGAAATGGAGAAAGCAACAGAAGTGTGACATTATCCAGAAAGAAATGCATTCATTACATGACTTATGAAGTGGGAATCCCTCCCCTCTGTGCATCACTTGATAATAACAACAAAATTATATTTTCTAAAATTCCAAATTCGTGTCAGCATTGAAGGTAAATGGAACATTTTTCTTTATTGAGAAATGCACTAGTAATTGGACTATGAAGGAGAGATGAGAGGTTCTCCAGGCAAAAATAAATCTTGTTCACAGAGGAACTGAACTCATTATACATAGGTTCGTGTAAAAGTGATCAGAATAATAAAGTGACTCAGGAAAGTTGCCCTGGGTCCGCCAAGAGGTTGCATGGTTTTACTTCTTTAGCAAGCTGGAAACTGTCTGCAAAAAACAAAAACAAACACCACACACACACACACACACACACACACACACACACACACACACACACCACATCTGGATTGAATTTCAGCTCATTGCATAAGGAATTAATTACATCCAATTTTAAAACTGGCCTTTTCAAATTTTGCTTTCAGTTTGGGATATTGAAGACTGAATTTTTTACTCTGAATTAGCACAGTTTCCCCTTTATTATCTATGGTAGCCTCCCCCATTATACGGGGTCCCTGGACTCCGTGGGGAAGGGGGCCGTAATTATAAGATCCCATGGCCCCCTACCCAGCAGAGGTCAGTAGGGCGTCCTGCCCCACCCCCCCGCCTGTCCCCTCCCTCCCCATCCCCTCCCCCTCTGCCTGCCCCTCCCCCTCTCCTACTCCCCTTCTTCCCAGAGTGCAGAGTCGCTTCAGTGGTGGGCATGGCCAGCTGCCTTAAACAGACTGATGGGGCACACAGTTATCCCCTGGACCCTGGAGAGACAGGTTCCAGAACCGCCAGACACCAAGATCTGTGGGAGTTCAGGTCACTGGTATAAAATGTCACAGTAGATAGCCATAGTTCCAGCACCGCCTCTCCCCTGGTAACCTCTAGATTTCTTGTAAGACCTAATATAACATACAGGCTACATTACTAGTTGCGGGACTGTCTGGATTAGGACAATTTCACAAGAGATGTAGGTTGTTTATCTGTGTGTAATATTTTAACCTGTGGTCAAGTCCCACACAGACAGAATAGCAAACATGGAAAAGACTGGCCATACTGATGGGAGACGCGGGAGGTAGCAGGTCTCCCCATCCCAGGAGACTGGCCAGACACAGATTCACAGGAGAAAAAGGGAACCTAGCTTGGATACATGGGCCCAGGCAACGCTGGGTGGTAGAAGTGGTTGGACCTCAGGTTTATATTCTGTCCTAGGCTAAAAATAAATAAATAAATAAATAAATAAATAAATAAATAAATAAATAAATAAATAAATAAAGAGGTTTGGGACTTGTAGGCAGGGAGGGCAGCTATATGACCAGGAAAAATTACAGTAAGATAATGTTGTTTAATTAACTGTGCTGTGGAGATTTAAGCTGGTGGATCTCCCAGTGCTAGCAATGGTTAAGACTCCTCCTCTTCAGATCAGGAGCAGTGGCTCACGCCTGCAGCCTTAATAACTTTGGAGGTGGAGTTGAGGATCGTAGTTGGAGACCAGCCTGACTCCATCTCAAATGATGGCTTGATGTGGCAATGCACGCCTGTCATTGCATGGACACAGAAGCACAAGTACAAGAATTGCAGCTAGGCATAAACCCAGGCCCTGCTTGGAAAATAGCATTTAAAGGGGCTGAAGGTATGGCTCAAATGGTAGAGCACCTGCCTAGCAAGCACCTACCTGACAAGTGCTAGGCCTGAGTTCAACCCCACTACGCTTCTTGGTGTGAAAGAGGAAGCCATATCTACAAATGGAAATTTCCTTTAGAAAAGTAAATGCTTTACAACAAGGAGATGGGCACCGTTTTAAGAGCTTTTCTTGTGTCTGTTGGTCCTTCATAATAAATCCATACCCATAGAGGCAGCAAGGGTGGGGGGAACGGAGGTGTAGAATGGGGTACCCCTCAGTGAGGACAGAGCAACCCAAGCTCTCACAATGCACCCTAGGACTAAAAGCTGATACAACCATGTTGGAAAGCTGGCACCATGTAGCAAAGCTGGACACATGCACACACTTCCTCCCCCAGGAATGTCACTCCTGTGCCCCACCATCCACACACCCAGGCACTACAAGAATGCTTAGGGCCAAGAGCTGACAATGACTCAACATCCTTCACTGGTGAAGTGGGCAAATGGAGTGAGTCTGAGCAGTCAAATCCACCCACCAACAGGCTTGAAGACCTGCCACTGGATGAGTCTTTCCGGAAGCCAGGCCCCAGAAATCTATTCTGTATAAGGTGACCCACATAAAGTTCAA
Source organism: Perognathus longimembris pacificus (assembly GCF_023159225.1). Classification (NCBI taxonomy): domain Eukaryota; kingdom Metazoa; phylum Chordata; class Mammalia; order Rodentia; family Heteromyidae; genus Perognathus; species Perognathus longimembris. The sequence goes on from NC_063162.1 coordinate 74,241,181, forward strand.
CAGTAAGTGAAAGTGGTCTATGGTGCTACAAACCAGGAGGATGGAGATCTTGTAGTAAGCATGGCTGGGGCTGCTGACTGGTTCTAACTCAAGTGCTGGCTTCATGCTGCATTTAGCAGGTTCAATGTCATCAAGGTGGACGTGAATGTGTCATGGTGTGTGTGTCTGTGTTTACTTCATTAAAAAGCATCCTTGAGAATAATGTTCAGCAAGCCCACCGATTCAAATAGATACTTGGTTTTAGTTTTCCACACACCGGCACTGTGTTGCTAGGCTGGACTTGGCCCATAAAGCCACTCTTCAGTAGGGTTATAATGGATTTCTGCATTTATGTGGCGCCTTTCCTCTGCGGAGATCAAAGGGTTTTTGCATAATAAAGGATAGCATATCAAATGCCCCTATCAAATGCAGTTAGGTCTGAGGGACCAAGGGGGGAAATGGTGAACTTGGGGACATATAATCCAAGAAACTTACAGATGTAAAGTAAGTCATAAAAAACTCTACGTAAAACCAATCATAAACATTGACTGTTAAGAATTCATTGTGTGAAGTAAAAGGCCCGCGTCTCCCTAGGTTGCTTTCTCAGTCCTTGCAGGGGAGGACAAGGAGCGTGCAGGCTTCCAATCTGGGCCTTAGACTCATAGGCACCACATGGCAGGAATTCTCTGGAGCCAGCTTGGCACCTCACCGCCGTAAAACAGAACAACTAAATAAACTCCACTGTTCAAAGCGCTTTCATATGTGCTTAGGACATAAACTCACTAGCCCTGACAGCTCATGAAGTGGGCCCTTTTTTCATATTTGTGAAATAACTATCCTATTGATACATCTGAGGCATACAGAATTAAGACAGCACTTTTATGTCTTATACCGACCTGCGCCAAATAGGTCTGTCTCCAGCTTCAGTCCCTGCCTTGCTCAGGGGAAGCACACAATGAGGAATTGTCACTGACCCGAGGTCGTTTTGGAAGCATGTGTGGCAACACTGTGGCAGGCCAGCGACCCTGGGTTGTGTTTCCATCATCCCTACAAAGGATACCCTGAACTTTGCACACTGTAAAAAGGCTGCTTGGACACGTTTGTAATCTCTCCACAGTTTGTCTTAAATAATTCAAACGGTCCATGTTTGCAAGTGGAGAGTGCCAATAGAGGGGGTGAGAGAAATGAGTGGAGTTTTCATTTCTTACGTACATCCCCTGTGAATGGTGACGACCCTAAGGGGGCCGGGGTGGGGGGCCTGTCCCTGAGCACTTGGCAAGCACTGAAAATGGATTGTGTGTGATTCTCACAGCAACCCCACTATGTTGGTAGTTTATTATCTTCATTCTATAGATAGAAACAAGAGATTAAAAAGCAAAGGTCAAACCAGGTTGTCTGAGGACATACAATGAGGCCAAGATCCAGTTCCAGGCTGTGGCCTCCAGAATTCGTGATGTTTCATTGTGGAATCGGGTGGAAGGCACGCTAGGGAATGCTGGGGAAAGATTTTGTGTTGAAAGCATACCTTGTCAGACCACATCGTTGGAGACATCTCTGGCAGGAGCTATTCTTGTAATCTGTGACAAGCTCCGGGAAAGACGAAAGACCTGCTCCCACAAGTGGCAATGGCCCTGGTCCCAAGTCCCTACCGGGATGGTGGGAGACCATGCCAGGCACCAGGCCACTGCTGACACTGGGCTTGGACACAAATTGTACACTGTGTGTTCTGACACAAACGCACACTCGTTTTTCAGGCCTTGTCCTTTCAGTTTTCCAGCATTTACACAGCACTTTCTGGAAGGTCAACCCGCTCTCCTTAGACACCCTGGGGACCATGCAGATTTCCTCTGCAGGCGGTAACAGGGATCTGAGCAGGGATTCAGCAGCAGAAGAGAATTGCTAACTTGTTCAGTGGGGCCCCAGTCTTTGGGGAGGGGGGGGGGTGGACAAGCTAGGAGGTTTTCATGTGAACAGGAGGTCATTTTAAAATTTAATTTCGGGACACCCTTGTAGGCTTTCCCTGGCACCCAGAATCTATGGACTACTAATGGGGACCAGCTGCCCATCCTGGCCGGAATCACTGTTTCAAGAGCTCCAAGATTACACCCCCGGCCTCTGTGGCTTTCTGTATTTTGGAAGTCAACTACTGGGGCCGCCCAGATGTATCCAGACAGTGGGAGAAATGTCTGCTGTGGGCCAACCATGTCAGGTGTACACCATCTCCACCCAGGTGGCGGGGACAGAAGGACATGGCAAAGTCACAAAAACAGACCCCCCAGGAGCCGCTGCCCAGAGACGTCACTCTCCTCCATGCCCTGGACTCGAAGTCAGCACCATGGCATTTGGACATCACTGAACATCCAGCTTAAAGATCAACTTGCTCCAGTCTGATAATCCCAGGCTGTTTATTTCTGGTCTGTTCTACTCAAGTCAAGTCCTAAACATCTCGTAAACTTCCTTTAGAATGTGGGATTTTATTATGTATTTGAGCTGGACATGTAAAATGACACTGCGGTTTTCTTCACATTTGGGAAATTTCATCCAGTTTTTTTTTCTTTTTCAATCATTAATTCTACAAAGATTTATTACATGCCTGCTCTGGCCCAAGCATTCAGCCCTCAAAGTAGCCTCAAGCCAGTTTTGCATAAACCCACCCTCTTCCAGGGTCAGTTTCCAAGAGTAGAAAAGTAGAAAAGCAACACACACCCTGGTACATCCAGTTGGCAGGAGACCATGGGACCACTGACAAATAGCAAGCCATCCCCAGGATAATGAAGGAAATTGGGAGAATTAAAATGATATTCAGTTAACAAGAAACAAAATTGAATAGACCCGTGATGACAAGTATGTAAAATTATGCACAGACAAAAGATGGAAAAGAAATAAAACTCAGAAAGGAAACAAAAAAAAAAGGTCCTACATGTCGAGTCTCTCCATAAATATTGCAGAAAATCATCCAGATCTACAAGTTGAGCAGGAAAACCACTCCTATGTGCAGCAAAGCTGTGAGATGCTGAAAAGATCAAACTTCAAAGGTTCCCTACACAGGTAGGAAACCCCTCAGGAAGGAAGAGCCCTAGAAAGAGTAATGTCCAGGCCCCCAGGAGACAGACATTGAGGGCCCTTACTAAAGATTTGTGCACTGGCCATGAAGAAAGAGGACCAGATCCACAGGGCTTGAGTTTGTTTGTTTGTTTGAGACAGTATCTGATCCTAACACAGACTGACTTTAAACACTCACCTCCCACCAACTGGGATTACAGGTGGGAGCCACCATGCCCAGCCTCCTGCCGGGATCCTCAAAGCTGGGAAGCCCAGGAAAGCATCGGCTCTGCAGGAGAAGGGGCAACCTGGAAAGAACAGCCTTCTGAGGAAAAAAAAAAAAAAGAGGAAAAATAGGAAAGAATTAGAAATTAAGAGAATCAGAAAATTAGAAGACCCTCCCCCACACACAACAGGGTCAGTTTTTCTTTACAGAAACCCTGCTTGACAAGCAAGCAAGCAAGGAAGGTGTTGAATAAGGAGCCATCACCAACTTCCCCATCCCTCACCCCTCACCTTGGTCTTCTTGTGACAGTTGCTGCCCTCTGGTCATGTGAGTGGACGCTAGGAAGAAAACAGGAGCTGGTGTGGGGTGTACACCTGCCCAGGTCCCGGGACTCCGGAGGCAGAGGTGGGAGGATCACAAGCATTTGAAGATAGGGGGTGGGGGTTGAAGAGAACTCCATGACTCAGAACTTTGTAACACATCATGTGGTATTTTTTGCAAAATTTTTAATGTGAACTGAATCATTCAGAAAAAAAAAAAAGAAATTCAAGTTGAATGCCAATTTTACACATGTCCTGAACACAAAACAATGCCAGTATCTTTTTTCCCTTTAATGAGAGGAGGACTATTACAGATTAAAGGATATTAAAATAGCTAAACTGTCTATTAATCACACATGGATGTTAAAAATCTGTAAGCCTGGGGCCAGGTGTGGTGTTGAGCCTGTGGGCTCTGCTGTCAGGGCCCCTGCCCATCCAGCAGCGAGCCAGCAAGGCGGGCTTCACAGAAAGGCAGCAGTAAACTCGGAGTCTGAGTCTCTATCTGTCCGTGAGCTCCAAACCATTTCAGCAGATCCTTAGCTGCCACTGAGATCCAAGTCACCAGGGGGTAGAGGAAAATTAGAGGATGGGCGAAGCAAGGATGGGCGAGGAAGTTTCCAGAATCTACCTCAGGAAAGAGTCCAGCGGGAGCATGTGCGCCCATTCCAAGCAGGAGTAGTGTGTTTCTAAGCAAAGACTTCATCTTCGAGGACTCAGAGCTCTAAGGGAAGGGGATCAATCAGACACTAGCCCCCCGTGCACCTCCCATCCTGTTTTCCTGTAAAGCTCCTCCCACAGAAACTGATAGAAAGACTCAGCCAAATGTAGAGAAAGTTCTTGAAACAACCACATTGTCCATTCCTTGCCTCTGGCTTGGATGCAACAGAAGTTCCCTTGGCATTATGCACTTACGCCCTCAATTTTAAAAAGTACGTAGAAGGAAAAAGAATTCTTGTCTACAAAGTCCTAAGAAGGAAAGAAATGTTTCTCTCTTTCCATATAACCTAATTTTTTGTTGGTTCTGGATAGAAAAGGTGAAAATGTTGGGTAATATTCCCATTCCTCCTTCACCTACTTGAGCTAGTTCTTCTGTGTGGATTCAGGCTTTCTTTAAGTTAGGCAACCTTCATTCTTTCCCTCTTTCCTGATGGTCAGCACACTTCCATCATGGACGGCACTCACACACTGCAAGGCTCTGTTCACATGCCGAAAAGAATCAATTCAAGTATTCCAGCCACAGACGGGTCAGCTGGTGGCTGCCCTAACAGTGGTGACTAGAAAGGAATCCAGAGGTATGGATGGCTGTCCTTGACCTGGAAGTACTGACGCTCTTCTCCTTCACCTGGAGTACTGATTTTGTTCTTGACCCTGAAGTGCTGCTCTCCTTCTGGATCTTGTTCTCCTTGACCTTGACCTGGATCATCTTGATTACACACTCACTCTCCAATGACACTCCTTGAGCTGAACCACTATGGGGTTTTTGCACTTCTCTGTATATATATATATATATATATATATATATATATATATATGATTACAGTTAATGAACTTTTTAATAAAATCTTCGCCAACAAAAACATCATGCCATTTACTAATGGCTTAGTGCCACAGGTTCTTCAGTGTTAGATAAAAATCTCTCTCTCAGGTTCATTGTGGAAAAGAATTAAGACAACATTGAGTGGTTGAAGTACTTACACACTTGTATACAAATGGCATGTCACTTGTGAAAATTTTTCTTGTAAAGGGGGTAGGTAGATGAAAAGAGTAATAGAAGAGGTGAATTTGACCAAAGCATATCGTATGCATGTGTGGAAATAATTCAATGAAACTTCTTTGTACAACTAGTATATGCTACCAGAAGTGTAAAACACAAAGCCCTCAGCAGGAGGGAGCTTTGTAGAAGGTGAGTGTGTGAAGCGGAGGTATGGGTGCTGATGACGGGCTTCTCAAAGCGCACTGCTCACCACTTGGCAGGACCAGCCTGTGCACTCGATGTATTTACAGTGTAAATGCAGACCAAGACAAGGGAATGCATGATTTACACATTGTCAGACCACAGTTACAACTCCTATTGCCCAACCCTTCTCCAGCCCACAGTCCCTAGACAGATTATTTTGCAACTAATTACTTGCAGATGTGAAATGATTTAGAGTGTTAGGAAAATAGGAGAACAGGCCCAAGGATGGGCAGCGCCGAGCCTGGAGTGGACAACATAACGGAATCATTGTTATACTCAGCCAGAGGCTCTCTGCTCTGTCTCCTCACAGGCTTCAAGGGAGGAAGAGAAAACAGCATCCAGCTCTTGAACGAACCTAGAATGCCTTTCCACCCCAGCCACTTACGCCCCTCAGTACCAGAAACTGAAGATGACAGAACTTCACTGCTCCTGTTGTTCAGTTTTCAGCTTTAGACAAACAGAAAAAGGAAAAGCAAGGGATGGGTGGATATCAAGTTCTTCCAAAATAGAAGGACAACAAAGGGGCCCTTCTGAAACACTATGTCAGAGGAGGGAATGAAGAGAAAGAGCCGATAGAATAGTAGTTATTCCTCTGCATCATGGTCTATGGTTCTCCATCGTCCTCTCTCTCTCTCTCCAACATACTCAGCCAATGGCAGCAGCCACGGCAAGAGTGTCTCCATTGCCACTGTAAGCCAGCAGAAAAGAAAAGAGATTGTTTTTGAGTTTGAGGCAGAGGGATAAACCTTGAACCACACAAGCCTTACAAGTTGAAAAAGAACAAGATACAAGAACATTTGCTTGAGCCATCATGGGGTTACCCCCCACCCTCCTCCCCGCCCCAGAAGAATTCATCTGACAGATAAAAACCCACTGAGAGGCTATGGTAGGGAAAGTCAAAGTCGGTGAGGAAAGCTGCAGAGCATGAGCCCTGTATCCTCCACTGTTGCCTACATCAGGCGTCCATAGGTGATTCACGTCTGTGGATACACCAGGTGAGTCTGTACTTTCCATGTCTTCTTGCCTTAGTGCAATGACGACTATCCTCTTGTAAATAAACTACTGGGCATTCTGAAATAGAAATGGCTGTGATGCAAAAGCAACCCCAGATACAAAATGTGGAAAGCAAGTTAAGAAGGGAAAGAATATTTTGATCTTCTCCAAAGGGGAAACCAGTTAAGAACTCTTTTCATACAAATAGAAGATACCATCTAGAAAACAGACCTAATTCCAGATCTGAAACAAAGAAACAGGGACACAAAAAAAGCAACAAATAAATGAGATTAAACTCACAGTTAAACCTAAAAATACATTGTTCACATGTCTGTCCTTCATGTACAATGAGTTTCTACCAAACTAGAGGCAACATCATAAACTTTCTCTTGAAATATTTTCATCTAAAAAATTCTGCTACCAATTATCCCAAATTTCATAAAACCTTGCTACAAAATACTGTAAATTAAGCTGGGTGCTTACACTACTAGCTACTCAGGAGTCAGATATCTGAAGACAGAGGTTCAAAGCCATCCCAGGCAGAAAAATCCACAAGACTCTGATCTCCAATTAACCAGCAAAAGGCTGGAATTAGAGGAACAGTTCAAGTGGTAAAGCAGCCATGTGGTGGTGGGGGAAGCCAAGTTTAAGGGCTGAATTCATGCCCCAGTACTGGTGCCTACACTCCCCACTCCCCCACACTCACTCACAAATACTACAGATTAATAAGTTGATTACTCTTGAGGCAGAGTAACATTCATTGATCTTCCTGTATGTGTGAAATTGTCCATAATAAAATTATAAATCTTCCATTGCAAGAGGTACAGATGGGGAAAATACTGGAGCTTATATATAAAGGAGCTACATTTACAGCAAAAATATTTACAACATTAGTGTCACAAAGGTACAATGGGAAATGACAATGAAAGGGACAAAGGAATACTGCATTGAGAAGCCTTCCTGTGAACCTTTCCATACCTAAATAGTAATAGACTAAAAGTACTTTGGATAATAAGGAAACACAAACAAATCCAAAGTCCTAGTGAAATATGTTACCCTAATCTCTCACAAATCAACAGATCATGAGAACAAACAAGAATGGACAAAAATGGTGATGTAATCACCTCAAGGGAAAAAATACCCTCCACAAATTCTAACACTAAAAAAATCAGGCGACTCACTTCTTTTTTTTTTTTTTTTGGCCAGTCCTGGGCCTTGGACTCAGGGCTTGAGCACTGTCTCTGGCTTCTTCCCGCTCAAGGCTAGCACTCTGCCACCTGAGCCACAGCGCCCCTTCTGGCCGTTTTCCATATATGTGGTGCTGGGGAATCGAACCGAAAGCTTCATGTGTAGGAGGCAAGCACTCTTGCCACTAGGCCATATTTCCAGCCCCGCGACTCACTTCTTGATCTTAAGTTAATAAAAGTAAAATGTGACATCCAACAGATTTTTTTTTTCAAAAATCCCCTTTACTTGGAAAATATTTAATACTTGCTTTTAAATAACTTGGAGACAAGAGGAAAATAAACTTGCAATTTTCTCTCACTGTGGCTATGTGACAAGTTATAGAATGCCGACAAATTGTTACTCAGAGAAAATATATATCCTCTTAAGTATATTCATTCAAATTTGAGATATGCTGGAAACAGCCCGGCACTGGTGGCTCTTGTTTATAATACTAGCTACTCAGTAGGCTGAGATCTAAGGATTAATGCTTGAGGCCAGCTCCAGCAGGAAAGTCTATATGACTCCTACCCCCAATCAACTACCCAAAACTGGAAGTGGAGCTATAGCTCAAGTGGAAGAGCTCCAGTTTTGAGAGAAAAGGCTAAAGGAGAGTTCCCAGGCCTTGAGTTCAAGCCCTAGTATTGGTATACACACACATGTAAGCACACACAATCTATGGAAAATGTAAGTATTCACTCAAACAGGAGGTAGAAAACAAGTGTATGTCACCTTATTCCAGTGTTTCTACATCTCAGCCTGATCTCTTGAGTGTTTATTCTCAAAGACTGTATTTTTAAAAATTGATTTATGTATTGTCAAAGTGATGTACAGAGGGGTTACAGTTGCATATGTAAGGCAGCAAGTACGTTTCTTATCAAACTTGTTACCTCCTCCATCATTCTTCTCCCACCTTCCCCTTTCCCCAAATCCTTCCCCCCAGCTCTACAGTTGGTTTACAGTGTATAGTTTTGTAAGTATTGCTGTTGCATTGGTCCACCTTTTACCCTTTGTCTCTCCATTTTGATGTTCCCCTTCTCTTCACTACTTCATTTTGCTTAGCATTATCTCATGTGTTCATATGCACAAAGCTATTGCCAATGAGGGAAACCATAGAGTCTATGTTTCTTTGGGTTTGGCTCACTTCACTGAGTATGATATTTTCCAATTCCTTATGAATGGGGCAGTATCATTCTTTCTGATAGAGGCATAGAATTCCATTGTTCATTGCTGCCCAATTTGCCATAGCTAAAATATGGAACCAACCCAGATGCCCCTCAGTAGACGAATGGATCAGGAAAATGTGGTACATATACATAATGCACTTTGGCTCTTTAAAGAAATTTTGCTGTGACTGGGACTTTGTTTATTTTTGAGGAAATTACTGGTGTCTTATCATTTTCTTATCTTTTTTTTTTGCTTTATGATAGATGGAGTGAGGATGATGGAACAAGATGTTCAGTACTCACAAATTTACATTCTGAATGGAAACCTCTTCATACAGTGAAAGATAATTTTAAAAATAAATTTAAAAACTAGACAGAGCAAAACAATAACAATAAATAAATGTCTTCAATAACACATGTCTTCTAGAACCTATAGATTTTTTTTAAAGCTTCACAATACTGTTTGCTTTCTCTCATTTGGTAGAATTTTCTCATCATGTTACCTTGAAGGTTCATTTTTTAGCCCATATAAGGTGAGTTATCTAAACTCAGTATTTGCCAAGTTCCAGCAACAGGTCAACTGGTAGCAACTCTGGGCAGTTGTCATCTTCTTCACATGGGCCCCTGTGCTTCCCTGCCAGACCTGTCAACATGAACTGAATTTTTCCCACCCAATTTCGTAACTGGTAAGCTGTCCCCGAGGCTGGCTGTGTGGGGGTGAGGTAGAATCTTTTGCTCCCTTGGCTATGGAGGCTCTGACCTACAGCTAGAAAATGTGTGGCATATGTGGCATCTCCCAGACCCACTCCTGTGGTCACATTAGCCATCACTGACAAACAATCATGGCGGCCCATGATTCTATCCCATACTACTTTGGAGCAGTTATCTAAGCAGGACATCAGGCAGCCTTGGTTGCTCCTGGCTTGGCTTCTACAGTTCCCTTTAGGGAAATTCTCCCTTTTCCCACACCCAAGAAAAGTGTCACTGAGAGGTAGACATAACATTTTTGTGGCTTTGAAAATTATTTTTGGAGACCTTCAGTGACCCTAACTTGGGCGGCCACATGAAATGAGGACCCAATAATCTAACATTGAATTGCCATAGTCTTTGTTCTTCCCCATAGCTGCTTGCCCCTTGTACTTTGAACATTTAGACCCAAAGCAATGTGATTTAATTTCCTACTTCTTTCTGGACTGTCATTTGTTAAAGCAGACTTCAAAGACAAACAGCTGATTCATCCTGTATTGGAATCTTAGTAGTGACCTGAAGAAATCCACCCCAAGAAGGGAAGATGCTGGAGTCACTGCACACAGGATGTTTCCAGAGAGAAGCTACAGAAGAAACACAAGCTGCTTGAAGCAAAGTGAGGGGTCATACTAGAAGGGAGGCTCACAGGCAGGAAAGCTGTGGCTGTGTGGGCCAGGCCGGTTCTGGGAGTGTGGGGGACTGGGACTGGTCCTGGCAAGCCTCGACACAGGCCCCACACTGGCTTGGCTCACCCTAAGCTCTACAGCACATGAGCTTCTCCACAGGATCTGGCTTCGAGGTTTATCACAACCTCAGACAGAGGACTTCCTCTCTGTTGGTTCCTTCCAGTCTCAGCCATCCTCAGGAGCTTGGCCCAGTGTCCTCACACAGCTGGAGACTGGGAATACAGAGAGGGCCCCGGCTGGAATCGTCCTCTGACTCCAGACTGACCCACTGGCAGGGCTGTGATTGTTGTGGCATCTAATTATGAGCATGGGATCAAAACTGGGGTGGAGCATGGAGGCCACTGGGGATCTCGTGGCTTGGAGAAAACAGTCACCACAAGAGGGAAGATTAAAAAAAAAAAAAAAAAAAGAGGGAAGATGATAATGAGAGTGCAGCCCAAAGACCACAAATGAAAAGCTTCCCATCTCCACACATTTCCCCCAGAGGCAGCTCCACTCCCCAGGTCCATCCAGGGAGGGTGTACCATTGCCCCCAGCCTCTGCGTGATGTAATCACTGAGCCCAGTGAAGGAGCCTGGTGTGAATCCTACCAGGCCCAATCCAGCTCTTACAAATGTGCTGTTCCACACCCTGTGCCAATGCATTACCAATCAAATCTCAGACAGAGCCCTGTAGCTGCTCCTTTTAGCATTTCTAACACATGTGCAGGGGACAGAGTGCATTCTCACAGTAACAGGCCTTGTGGAAGAGAGGACATGCACCTGATGGGGTGCCTGGGGGAGGTGTGGATTCAAGCACTTCCTTCTATTAACCTGCAAGTGTGGGAGGTACCTCACAGTGATTACTCAGTTCCATCTCCACACCAAGCACATGTTATCACAGATGAGGGAAGGATGTTGGCAGTGTGGCCCAAGGCATGCCCTCTCATCGACCTCAACATGAGATTTCTAAGATAATTAAACACAGTTCTGATATGAGGAAAACAACTTTTCCTCTGAACTTGTAAAAGTACACAGGAAAGAATACTACATATATTCTGCTATTACTTCATGAGCTAGCTATTCCAGAGATCTTTGCAAAGGTGCTAGCAAAACCCATAAAGATATCATGATAAATGCATTCTGATATTTGCCCAGCCAGCATCCCCTCCCTTACTCCTTTCCTAAGAAAAAGAACTTAGCTTTATCAGCTCCCCACTGTAAAGCAGTTGCTCTTAAGAAACCAGCCTTCCAAATCTGTCAGCTAACACAGCTTCAGTGGGAATCAGTCCCCCAAGCAGTCCACCCAAATCCATACATTTCCTTGGGAGAAAAGGCGGTTGTCTGGTTTAAAAAAAAGGTTTTCTTTTAAGTCTCCTCTTGAAATCCTTTCCCAAACAAAACAAAAGCAAACTGTATAGAATTACCATAGTACTTCACCTTACAGAAAAAAACACAAACACACAATTCAATCAAATCAGAAGTCATGGGAGAAGAGGGGGCTTTGTCTACACCATTCAACAGTGAGCGGCAGTAAGGGGGATTTTCCTCAGGGATTAAGTACGTGGCAAGTGGCTTCTCCAGCAAGTGGCCTCATTCCCAGGTCCCTTTGCCTAGGTAAATCCTAGTCTGGGCCACAGGATTAAGTGGCTTTAGTAGGGGGGAACACTCCCCACACCGAAAGTCTTCCTGATTCTTATCATAAACCAAGGGAATCTTCAGAGACTTAGAGGAAGCACCGCCAGCCAACCACTAAGCCACCACCCCAACGAGCCACCTTTATAGAAACCAGAGCCCAATTCTACACACTCACTGACATCTGTCACTGCCTCCCATTCATTTACTCTTCCATTTTTAATAGAGTGCACAAGTGTGACCTTTCAGTTAGTATCTGCTGAAGCCAACACACATACATCAAGGTCTTCCTTAATCTGTATGGACCAAGAAGGAAGGGGAGGAGAGGGGTAGGCATAGGAGGAGAAGGGGAAGGGGAAAAGCAGGGGGAAGGGGCAGAGAGAAGGAGAAGGGCCAGGAGGAAGAAGAGGAAGAAGGGGAAAGGGAAAGGGAAGGAGAAGGGAAGGAAGGGAAGGGTAGTCTGAAGTCCAGGCTGGGTAATAGTCTTTCTGAAGCCAAACAGTGAAACCCAGTGGAGCACTATGAGGAGAAAGAACCAGAGCAGCCAGGTATTGGGAAGACATTCAGGAAAGATAGAAGAGGGACCCTCTCCTCCACAGTCCCAGACCAGGAACCTGGACAATGAACACAAGAATTTCAGAGGAATGGGGAAGGTGGTGTGGCTCAAGCGGCAGGATACCAGCCTAACCAGTGCAAGGCCCCCTGTTCAAATCCCAGTACTACCATAAAATAGAGTGGAACCTGAGACCCAAAGGGTGGTCTTTGACCTAAGGACACTTTCCCCCTCACTGTGCTGGGTTTTCTAGTCTAGAAGTTGTCACCCAGACCTATGGTCACCTAGGCAATCATCCTGCGTTGACAGTCAATCTCGTGACATACTTGTGACAATCTTGTGAGGGGTCTTGTGATAGTGCCTGCTCTTCATGGTTCTGATTCCCTTCCTCATGATTTCTCACTAGAAATAAGCCTTGGTTCCTGGTTCTGCCTCAGTCCCTTCTCACCTCACTCTAGCTATCCTGCCTCTCACAAACCCAGAGGAGGACAGGCAGGAGTGGTGTTAGGCAAAAAGTGAAACCAACTGCAGGAGGCAGCCAAAGGAGGGAGAGGGCCCTACAAGCCGAGAGATGAGAGGTAAGCACAAGGGAGTTCTACAGCCTGCAGGTAGAGGCAGCCAAAGGTGGGACAGGACCCTTGGGCAGAGAGGCGAGAGGTAAGCACAAGGGAGTTCTACAGCTTGTGGGTGGGGGCAGACCAGAACCTCTTCCAGCCTTGCTTGCTGCACACTTCACAAAACCAAAAACAACGTGGCAAACACCATTCTACTTGCTGCATGCTTCTTCCTGCTTCTTCATGGCCACAGGGAGTGCTTAGTTAGCAGTGCTGCTGCTTGGAGGGATGGCAAAGGAAATGAGCTGCTGGTTGCAGAGCTGTCACACAAGAGGAGGGAGCCAGCCCTCCACAGGACAGTATGGGAAACACCAGAGCAAACACACTTACTTACCGAGCACCTACCCTGCTCCCATTACAGCCTGGCACACAAGTCCAGCCAGCAAACAATTCCTTCTCTACAGTTTCCAGCCTAATTTGTAGTCAGAATTCTCCTCTCCCTCAACATGAAACACAATACCTTTCTGTGATGAGAGGGAATTTGTTCCTTTCTATGCACCAATTAGCGGCTGTGATTCCCTGTCCTGATTCCCCAGCCAATCCCTGGAAGCTTCCCAGGAGCGAGCACCCAGCCCCCCTTGCAGCACCACCGGGCTGGGGGAGCCAATGAGAATGGGGAAGGCACCGGTGGTGTGGAGCGAGTCATGGTTGAGTTCTTCTGCACAAACCACATGCTTCCACTTCGCATCCAGGGCTTCCTTACCATCTGAAATTACATCAGGCCGGGTTTGGTTTAAATTAAAGGGAGGGGTCTTTTGGAGGACCAGGGTCCCTCATTTGGTGCTGGAAGACTTAGGGCCACCCGCTGGAGACCCTCTGAAAATTAAAACTCACGCATGTAGCCAAGCTGTCTCCGTGTGTTCAGCAAACCAAGCCTTGCAATCAGGCCTGGCCCGCCTTCCTTCCCAGGCGCCTCTCCAGTGCCTGGTGGAGATCAGAGCCTGAGATACAAAGATCAGAGTGGGGAACTGTACCTTTGGGAGAGGGGCCACCCCAGGCTTCCCAGACAAGAACCTGGGGCTCTCAGGGACGAAAGGGATGGGGACCAGGGGCCAGAAAGAAGGAAAAGGGCACACACACACATTATTAAAGGGCCAACTATCTCAGCCTTAGCAGCACAGCACAGCACAGCCAAGCTGTATCCCTTCCTCATTACGATTCAGCATGGTTTCCTCCCTCTCCATGGGCTGGCCATGAGGCCGCTCTTGTGTCCTATGCCCTGCAGTTACCTCACCCTGCTCCCACACCACTCTTCCTTGGTGCCTCTGGCCAAGGCATTCTCTCTGGGTAGCCTAGCAAGCTCAGGGTTCTGTATTTTCAGGGGGCCACCCCGGCCCATATACTTCACCTGTATAGCACAAGGGCAGGGTGGCAGGGTGCTGCTATGGTAGTGGGACCTGAGTAAAGTTGGTTTTCTGTAATTGGTCACACTAGGTGGGCAGAACAGCCTTTCCTTTGGACTTATATTTGTATTAGCCTGTGACCAAATACCTGACAGACATGACTTAGAACAATTATTCTGTTCATGGTTTCAGGGGGTGAGTCCATGCCTGACTACATGCACTTGCATATAACATCATGACTGCAGAAGCATGCGGAGAGGAGGAGGCTGTTTACATCATTGTGGACAGGAAGCAGAGGATGAGCCTGGAACCAGGGACAAGATAAGTAGCAAATATCTGTCATATCCCATCACTAAGTAGGGACAATAAATGTTTGTAAGATGAGCAGCTAGATGACAGAAAGGATGTGTAAGTGAAAACCAAGTTGGGAGACACAGATGTGGGGTGTGTGTATATGTGGTGTGTAAAACCCACAACAGTAAAACCAGTGTGGCTTGAGAAAAGGGACATGGCCAGGAACACCTAGAGAAGAAGAAATATTCTCATCCTTGGGCCCACGGAGGATATGACTCTGACCTTGATCATGACATCTGTGAGAAGGACCGAAGAAGCATGAGCAGGGCTCTGGCTGCCTGACAAACCTAACTCTCACACAAGACCCCAGTGTGCTCTAAGTATTTAGGGCCTTAGGAAACCAGCAAAGAGAGTTGATCTTGACTGACACAGGGCGGGGAGCCATTGTGGTTGAGTAATCTAATTGAGTTTGCTCAGCAGGCAGTAAATGCAATTTGTGGAACCATAATTAAATATGCATTTACTTCTTCCCTCCAAAAAATCTGCACAGAAGAATCAGTGATGTGGATTTGTAAAACATAGCATCTACCATGGAAGCTCAAACAGTGCACACTTCTCTTACCTGCCTTCCTCACCCCCATTTGTCTTTTGTTCTGTTTCTAACTGAAGTCAATCTTTCTCATATGCAAATTAGGCAGATTTACTTGATGTGGTTTTTACCTAGATCTTTTTGCTTTGCTTGTCTCAACTGTACCATTTCTGTGCCTTCAAATCATTATTTGGCAAAAGATTTTTAAATATAATTAAAAGCAGCTAATCACATGAAAAATCCTAATGGTAAATCTTATAAACCTGTGGCACACTGCAAGGAAAATGTAAATCTTAACTATGTGAGAGCCAAGCTGGATTTCAAAAATGAAAATCCAAAGTGCATAAATAGACTGAAATACAAACTGTGGAAGAGAGAGGACCCAGATGTGAAATTCACGCTTTAAAGTCTCCTCAATGTTTATACAGCAGTAAAATATAGAGGAGTTTTAGAGAAGCTCACTAGCAACCACAGTAGCAAGTGCAATTGTCCAGGTTTAATTTGTTGATAATATAAGGAAGATTGTGTTTATTTAAGGGCAATTCAATTGAATACATGGTTTCACAGAAATGTAACATTAAATACGGATATGTTACTGTGAGCTTGACCTACAAGTATTAGTAGCTTGTTTCTGATAAAGTTTAATGACTAAGTTTTAAAATATGTAAAGGAGAGAAAGCCTATTAGTAACCTTTGATCCCTCTCTGTGTGGGGAACATCATATTGAACCCCTTCTTGAAACACAGTTCTTACCTCCATTATTTGTCTGTAAAAAGATTTTGTGTTTTTAAATCATGAGGCTAAAATCATAGGTAAAAGATGAATATAAAATGCCTATAATTTGGGGCTGGGAATGTGGCTTAGTGGTAGAGTGCCTGCCTTGCATGCATGAAGCCCTGGATTTGATTCCTTAGCACCACATAAACAGAAAAAGCCAGAAGTGGCGCTGTGACTCAAGAGGCAGAGTGCTAGCCTTGAGCAAAAAGAAGCCAGGGACAGTGCTCAGGCCCTGAGTTCAAGCCCCAGGACTGGCAAAAAAAAAAAAAAAAAAAGGCTATAATTCTATACTGAGGATGGTACTTAAGAGCCAGCCTGGAGACATAAATCTCCAAGACTGTTCTTTTCAGTCAACCAGAAAAAAGCCAGGATTGGAGGTAGGGCTCAAGTATAGAGGGCCAGCTGTGAGCAGAACAAAAGATGAGTCAAAAGTGTGAGGTGTTGAGTTCAAGCTTCAGTACCAGCACCAAACTGAAGTCTGCTAAGTTCATTATCAAAAGGTACCTTAATGTCTAAATTGAGTCATTGCATTCTTTTTAGAAATCTTATTGTAAATTGGATTATGTTGAAAAGTTGACTAGCAATATTTTTCTTTGGAGCAGCCAATAAAAAATGTGAAAGGTAATAAATTATATATTTTTTCCTGCATTTTAAATTTCAAATAAAAAATTTGATATTCCCAGGGAGGAGAGTAATGAAAGGATCAAGATGTATTGTACTCATAAACTGACAGGTTAAATTGAAACTCCTTTATACAACTATATATATATATATATATATTTTTTTAAGTCTAAAAACTTTTGATACTCCAAAACAAATTATACATTTATAGGTTACCATATGATGTTTCAATATATGTGTACACCGTGTAATGTTTAAGTCAGAATACATTTACCTGTCCCTTCAATATTATCTCATTTCCTTATGCTAAAAACATTCAAAGTCTTTCCTTCTAGGCCTTAGATGTATTTTTATATATGTAATATAGAATATTTAAATATTTATGTACATGCTTTTATGGAGAAAGTTCTATGGTAATGTGATTCAGATAATAAAATTATTTAGTCAAGTGAGTTAGTATTCTTTTACATAATAAAATACAACTTGAGAAAAGATGGTGATTCACAGTGATAGAGATTTCAATCCATGGTGGTTGGCCCCATGGCTGGGGCAGCACATCATGGCGGGGACCCAAGGCAAAAGAAGCTGTTCACCTCCAGTTAGGAAGTGAAACTAAGATGAATAAAAAGTGCTAGGGGTCCTCCTTCAAGGGCACTCCCCAATGACCTAACTTCCTCTCATAGGTTTGACTCAAATGGTAGAGGGCCATGAGCAAGAAAATCAAGCAGAAGCATAAGGCCTGAGTTTAAGCCCTAGTACCAATTTATTTTTTTAAAAAGGAAGCTAGTAGGCTGGGAATGTGGCCTAGTATTAGAGTACTTGCCTCATATACACGAAGCCCTGGGTTCCATTCCTCAGCATCACATATACAGCAAAAGCCAGAAGTGGCACTGTGGCTTGAGTGGTAGAGTGCTAGCCTTGAGCAAAAAGAAGCCAGGGACAGTGCTCAGGCCCTGAGTTCAATCACCAGGACTGGCAAACAAAACAAACGATAAAAGGGAAGTTCATATACTATCTGCCTTGAAAATATTTGGACATTTTCATGTAATATTAGAAAACGTGTCCTCTTGTATTTTTTGCTCCACAGTGGTTGCATATTTATAAAAATAATCACATTAAACCTTCCTGTGGAGTAACAATTTTGCAATTCCTTTCAAAAATTAAATAGAGAAATCACTTATAGACCCCTCTGATGATAAGTTCAAGTTGTTTGACAATGAGATGCTTTATTAAACTTGACACATATCATATACAAGAATTCTGTGAAAAAAAATGAGAGTATTATGTTGTTTTGGATGTGAATCTCTGTACTGTCAAGTCTGTACCCAACCCATCATCTTATATGTCCTGTGACCATAAGCATACAGATAAACAGAGGCAGCAACATTCTTTCCCAGCAAGAAACAGCAGATCCTGTCTTTCTGCTGATGTGTCAGTGGTATTTGAAGTCTTCCTAGCAAAACAAGGAGACGATGTCATCCCCATGTGGTATCACTGGGAAGGGCCAGCCTGACAAGCACCTGTGCTGGCCCTACATCTTTGACGGTCTGTGGTCTATGTGTGGCAGCCTCCGGAGGGACATCTTCTCAACCGTAGACCCCTCCACAGACTATTCAGAAACGCCTTGGAGGGCTGAAACTTCTGGAAAAGAGACAGGGAGGGAACAGAAGGTATAGATAACAGCAGCAGTACCCAGGCAATTCAACCAGCCACCTCAGTACTAAGGGAAGCATGTCCTCCTACAAAAAAAATGCTCTCAGGTCCAACAGAAACTGACCCGGGTGCCCGCATCCCCAGTTTGTCTGTGCAGCTCCACCCCCTTTCTTACCAGGTCCAGCTGTCTTTTCGAGGAGGAGGCGGTGGTTGGTGAACAGTTCCGTGGAGTCCTGTTCTACAGATTTCTCCTCTTGGTCTGATTCTGGGATTGGGGTGCAGCCACCTAGGTGAAAACAGAGTAGAAATGTTCCAGATAGGTGACAACAGTGTAGAAATGTTCCAGACGTGAAGTTTACACACAGAGTGACCTCGATCAAGATTGGGCCACAAAGCGTTACCTTAGAGACCTCTCTAGTGAAATGAGTCGTGTCCCTAAGACACGTCAGTTGATGGGGCAGGTAAACCCCACAGAGCACTGTAAATTGCGAAAGCAGTTTACAGGAAGGGCATCCCGAGCTGAGCGGTGCACTGGTGCCCAGGATGGGCTTCCTCTCTCCTGAGCCAGGCCTCCTACATGGTGGCCCACAAAGCTCCCTACAGTTCAGCAGCAAAGCCACCATGGCAGAGCTACAGGAAGGTCAAACCAGAGGGGGCTGAGGGTGTGGTGGGAGCCCTGGCCAGAGCTTCCTGGGCACAAGCAATGTCAGGCTCCCAGGTCTCTGGATAGGAAGCATGCAACATCTATTGATGACCACATGGGCCCAGCCCTGCCGAAAGGCCATCTCCCCACACGGAGGCCCAGCTCACTGGGGACAAGAGCCATCTCCTGAAGGGAGGCCCAGCTTTCCCGGGAAGAGGGCCAGATCACTGGGGACGAGGCCCAGCTTTAAGGGGAAGAGGGCCATCCCAGCTCACCAGAGGGAGGCCCAGCTCACCGGGGAAAGGAGCCATCTCCTGGGAAGGAAGACCTGGTTTGTTTTACTTTCTTTCCGATGCCTGCAAAACATGGCAGCAGGATTCTCACTTACTTTCTAACTGCTTAAAGCAGCACCACAAGAAAGGCATTGGAAGAGGCAGTTATTCTCATTTTAAAGGTAGGAAAACAGGTGTCATGAGATGAAATAACCGCTTTCATTTTTACTCAGAAAAGGAAGAGGGCAGGGCCAAGGGCTCCTGTAGGACCAATGAAAGGGCAAGGGGGGGGGGGGACCTGCTGCTTGTGGAAAGTCAGAAGAAAGCCTGGTTTCTCATTTTAGACCCAGATTGTGTCAGTGACTTCTCCATAGCTGGGCCAGAGTTGGGGACTCCCCTCTCCCTCCCTCACCCCCCCACAACCCCCCAGCAGGATGGAAAGAGAGCCATGTGTACCCAACTTAACTGTCTCCCATGATGAATTACAATCTATCTACAATGAAGTCCTATTGGCACAAACTTGTGAACACTTAAAAATCACTTCATAGTTATTTATCATGTGAAAAGGAAAAGTCACTTGCTATGTGTTAGCATTTCCCTAGCCTCAGGTCCTCAGCTCCTCCCACTAGCCCCCAGATCCACCCATACCCAATGAGCCACTCCTACTCACTACCTACCTACTTCCCCTTTACCCCCAGAGAGAGAAGCTTCCACCTGGATAAGTGCAGATGCCATGTAGCTCCCTCTCCCGTGGGAACTATGGCCCCACTAATAAACCTCCTTATGAACCTTCTTCTCCTGCCTGTGATTATCTCCTCATGGTCCTCTGGGATGGCCAGGACCTATGCTTTCATTGGTGCCCAACCCGGGATAGGTTCCCCGGTGGATTTGCTCCCCCATTTCTGGGGGGTCCAAGCTGCCCCCAGGACCTATTCTGCTGTCCTAAGTCCACCCAGAGGACCACCGAGGTAACTTCTTCTGACTGAGCGCTCTACTTCCATCCACCACGACAATCTACAAATTTGCCCTCACACCCAGGTTAAGTGATCATCTAACCGAGGGCTCTGGACCCTATTTCCCGATTTACCGTAGAGCCACAGGGCCGTGGCTTCAGGGCCACACTACAGAAAAATATTGGTGCCAAGTTTCGAGCCCCACTCCAGGTGACCGTAGCATTGGGCCACAGGGCCATGGCTTCAGGGCCACTCTCCGCACTTGATCCGGGACACAGCAACTGGGGTGACGGCCTCATTGCTGACTGTCTCTTACATTTCAGCTGACCAGAGTAATACCGGGGACACTTGGTATTTAACTCCTCAGCTCCGCTAATCACTTACCATGAGAGGGGTACAATCATCCACCACAACAACGACAGATTTGAAACTCCAACCAGGGTGAGTGACCATTAGCCGGGAGCTTGGATTTTCCATAAGGCTACTGAGCCACCATAAATCTTGGCTCCAAGTTCCAAGCCCCACTCCCAGGGAAGGCCACTGGGCCGCCGACCTTAAGCCACTGCACTAGGTCAAGGGGATCAGCAATTGTGGGTGTTTGGAGTCAACTGATCTCTAGTTCAGCTCCGCTGGTCACTCATCAAGGGGGGAACAGTCTAAAATGCTTCAGGAAAGCTGCTCAAGTTTGAGCCCAATCTTAAAATTTGGATTTACATAACTTCTATGAGTGCTCGGGAGGATGGAGTTCTCTCTCTCTCTCTCTCTCTCTCTCTCTCTCACACACACACACACACACACACACACACACACACACACACACTTTTTCTTTCTGCCTCTCTCTATGGGATGGGCTGGTACCAGCTTCCAAAGGTACCAATATTTGTTTAACATCTGCTTTGAAAAACACAAAGAAAGGTTTTCTGTTCTTGTTATTGATGTTTGTTAAGCTTGGAGGGTTGGTTAAGTTCTGCTTGTTGTTGGCTAAATACTGTTTTTTCTAGCATTGACCACGTGGTGGACAATAGAATTGGTTTTAGCAAGCGCCATCTTGGTTCCATCAAGGTTCCAATAACTCTTGGAGGTAGAGCCCACACATCCCCCCAGGTAATGGGCATGCCAAATTCCTCGAATTCCTCGAGGCAGGGCAGGGATGTGGAGACTCAAGCTCCCAGTAGCCCAGCCCCCCACCCTGAACTCTGTAACTGTGGCCTTTCAATTCAAATGTGCCTTGCAATTCAAATGCTGGAAGGTGAAGGTGTCTTGCTGTGAGGCTGCTAAGGCTCTGACCAGCTCCGCCTTCATGAGTCTGTGTTCTGTTTGTGTCCTGTCTCCCATTTCCTGGACCTTCTCTGGTCATAGCATCCCACTTCAGTGAGGTGCCAGACTTTGAAGTCAGGCCCCACCACGTGAACCCCATTTTAGAATCGAACCCTGAGCCAATCAGATTTGTACCTGTGTTCTAATCTTGCTTGCACAGCTGATTGTTGTAACCTTGTTCTTTGCCTTTATAAGCCCTGTGTAATCACAGCTCAAGGCTTCCTCCTAACCTCCGCTGTGTCGGTGGGTAGGACGAGGCCCGAGTTGGCAGCTCGTTAAATAAAGCCTTGCCTTGCTTTTGCATTTCGGAGTGTCTGAATCTCGGTGGTCTTCTTGGGGGTGGTCTTGCGTCTTGGCACAACATTTGGGGTTTCGTCCGGGATAGCCCCAGAGACCCCGAGATCCCAGACTCCGAAGGTAAGGAAACAGCACTGTTCATTTGTCTTGTCCTGTAATTTGTCTGTTTGTCTGTTTTGCTTTTGCTTATACTTGTAGGGCGCGAGTCAGTTTGGTTTTTGGCCGGAACTGACCAGGAGGGCCTCCTAAACGAAACTCAACCCGCCCACCTTGTACTTGGGTCTGCTCCTTCTGCTTATCTGGCAGGAGGTTGTGGGCCAACTTGGGTCCACTCCTCCTGTACCCTGGCAGGAGGTTGTGGGCCAACTTGGGAGATCTCCAACTCGTAACTCGGGTCCACTCCTTCTGCACCCTTGCAGGAGGTTGTGGGCCAACTCGGGTCCACTCCTTCTTACAGGAGGTTGTGGGCCAACTCGGGTCCATTCCTTCTGCACCCTTGTAGGAGGTTGTGGGCCAGCTTGGGAGATCTCCAACTCGTAGCTTTTTTTTAGGCCTGTGTGTTTTCCTCCTTTTGTATTAATTGTTTTGTTTTTGTAGCCTTTTGGAAGAAATTTGGAAGTAAAATTGTCCTAAATAATTATTGCAAAGTGAGAAAAGGAGAATTATGGCTACCAAAATGTTTAATTGCCATTCCAGCTTCTTTGTAGGTTTTTTTGTAACAGTTTCCAGCAGGCCCACAGAGAAGCACAGGTGATTCCTACAAGTTTGTCAAGATCTAATACTGACCCTTAATAAGTTCCAGGTAAGAGAGCATGCTTAAAAACTACTTCTGTGTGGACCACCTTGTTGCTTATAATTGGAGTAAAGTGGCCCCTTATAAGACTCATTGATCTGAATCTGCGGTTCGAAGCCAGCCCGGGCAAAGAAAGGTCCCTGTGAGAGGCTTGTCTCTAATCAGCCAGCAGAGTGCTGGGAATGGAGTAGTGTGGAGCTCAAAAGTGGTACGGTGCTAGTCTTGAGCTGGAGAGCTGAGGGACAGCACTCAGGCCCTGAGTCCAAGTCGAAAGTCACTCCTCCTGGGACAAAAGTGATGGAGCATCCAGAGGCAGTAAGCCACTGCTTGGATGGCAGAGATGGTGTCAGATCCTAGAGTCACTACTGTTGGCCTTTCAAAAGTTAAAGCCGGGAAGTCCTAGAAGAATAGTTCATAAGCATGCCTTTCCAATGCCCATGTCTGTCTACTGGGCAGGAATTTGCCAGTCATCTGTGATAGTGGTTAGTAAGGGTACCCCCCGCATTTACTCAAAGCCCTGACTGGCAGTGAGAATTTTAAGCTCATACATCTGTTTAGTAAAGAAAGCTTGTAGACCTGAGATTGTGTACAAATATTTGCTAGTTTTTGTAGACACCTTTTCAGGATGGGTTGAAGTCTATCCAACAAAGCATGAGACTGCGAATGTAGTGGCTAAGAAGATCCTGAAAGAAATCCTACCCAGGAGACTAAACTCCTTAGAACCACGGTGGAAGGGACCCTAGACGGCATCGCCACTTGGGTTCATTGCTTCCACGCCAGGCCAGCTGACCCCTTTGCCCTGGATGACAACTACCGTGATGGAACATGGGAGGTCTCCAAGCACCCAACTCAGCCGCTTTGCCTTCGCCTCAAGACTGAGACTAAGGTTATAGGTTCCTGGCTAGGTAAGGTCTACGCCCCTGAGTCAGCCTGAAGAAGTTACAGAAGATGGATGATCTTCACCCATCAGCCCCCCTTTAAAACCGAGGGACCAGAGTTATTTTCGGATACTACTTTTGGCCCTACTGGCCCATGCCTTACCTCTATATCATCCCCTAGACATGCAAGCCATTGAAATGGACAGAATGGAGCCATGATTGGCTCCCAAGGTACCAAAAAGAAAAAGGGGGAAATGAGGTGCCAGACTTTGAAGTCAGGCCCCACCACGTGAACCCCATTTTAGAATCGAACCCTGAGCCAATCAGATTTGTACCTGTGTTCTAATCTTGCTTGCACAGCTGATTGTTGTAACCTTGTTCTTTGCCTTTATAAGCCCTGTGTAATCACAGCTCAAGGCTTCCTCCTAACCTCCGCTGTGTCGGTGGGTAGGACGAGGCCCGAGTTGGCAGCTCGTTAAATAAAGCCTTGCCTTGCTTTTGCATTTCGGAGTGTCTGAATCTCGGTGGTCTTCTTGGGGGTGGTCTTGCGTCTTGGCACAACATCAGCTCCCCATTGGAGCTGAACTGGTTTCTCAAAATGTGGCTTCTTCATTTCCTTGCTGGATAATCTGTGAAAATTTTTGTTTGCTGGAAAAGTTTTTGTTTTCTAACTGACCACGTGGTTCTAAAATATGGGCAAAATAATATCATTTTGCCCCTGGAATTCCAGAAAACTTACATGGCCAATTAAAAAAAAATTCTAAGCGCGCTTCAAAGCTTGTGCACAACTGTCTGTCTATCTGTTGGTAAAACATGTAAAAACTGGCATCATGGTTTCAAAATTACTTGCTTTTTGCCTACTATTTTAACTTACTTCAATTCTTGTGTTAAACTGTTCTTTGCAGCCTGTGGGTGGAGTCACAGTGAACAGCCTGGAGGCAATCCTGATTCTTATCACCAGACTCCAAGCCAAAAGAAAAAAAAACACCAGTTTTTAAACCCAAACTGATACAAGCAAATGGGTACAAGCAATGTGTCTAAGATGTAAAACCAGTGTGTTATTCTTTATGTCCATTTATGCTAAAAGTCAAGTGTACATCTGATCCTGACAATTCTTTAGTATAGACTAAGATTTTGCTTCTCCATTTTTTCTCTCCTGTGCTCTCACACACTCTTTAAGATCAAGGGACCAGAGTCATTTTGGAATGAGAGTGCAAATGTGGCTGCTAACCTCGATTTTCCTGACCCAGGATTGATATTTTGCTTTATAGGATGCAGGCCGACAAGTGTGCTGCTAGCTGCATAGGCTGTGGCGGTCCGTGGCCACAGGAAGCTGCCTCCACAGTCTGCTCCCAAACTGCCTGGTTTCACTACTAGTGATTCCTTATTCTCTCTCTCTTACATGGAAAACCGCTCAGGGAATCTAGCAGTCCTGTGAAGATTTTGACAGGCCCAGAATGCTCCTGCCCTGGCTCTGCGCCACCCCTTCCCCCAACCCCCCGCCAGGTTAGAGTTGGGTTTACTCCAAGGTTAAAAGCATCAGAGTTGTGTTTGGTGGCCACAGAGTTGCACTGGGGTAACATTGGTGTCTTCCCCCTCCATGTCTCAGAAACTGTCATGGCTGCTGCAGACAGCAGACTTGGTTGGCCTTTGGTCTGTGTGGATTTCTAAAAT
Organism: Perognathus longimembris pacificus; assembly: GCF_023159225.1. Classification (NCBI taxonomy): domain Eukaryota; kingdom Metazoa; phylum Chordata; class Mammalia; order Rodentia; family Heteromyidae; genus Perognathus; species Perognathus longimembris. The sequence goes on from NC_063162.1 coordinate 74,266,405, forward strand.
CTGTTTAAAGTTGTCACCATGCTTAAACCAGTAGGGCACCAGCCTACAAAAGCCATAGTACTCAGAGTAAGCAACCGGGGTATACTGGGAGATTTCAAATGTCTTTAAACAGTCTTGTGTAGAAATCAGCAGGAGGTGTGACAATCTATCCAGGGGACTCTGAGATGCCACTACAGCCTCACCCAGATCCAACTCATCTCTCCTGCTTGCCTCCATCTGTGAAAGACACAGCCACTTTGGATCTGCTGAAGCTGAGACTTTTACATTGTCCTGACCCTTTGTTCTCTTGATTGTTATTCATTTGTGTTATCTTCCACCTGCCAGTAAGGTTAAATGATATGATTTGATAGCACATGGATCTCATTCAGTCTGCTATTCTCTAAGTGTTACAGCAGAACTCTGGCAAGTATTTGTTGGTCAATTCTCAACAAGTTACAGGTAAGCTCTATTCCTATTGTTCTCCTGTTGCTTTAATTGGAAATAAAAAGGGCTTTTATGTCTAAAAGACTCCTTAGATTGCAGTTCGAAGCCAGCCCGGGCAGAAAAAAAAATATTCCTCTAAAACTCCATCTCCCAACTAACCAGCAAAGAGCCAGACTGGAAGCTTGGCTCAAGAGAACTAGCCAAATGCTGAAAGCGAAACCATGGCTCAAGTGGTAGAGCACTAGCCTCGAGCAGAAGTGCTCAGGGGCAGTGCCCAGGCCTTGAGTTCAAACCCCGTGAATGCCAACTGGGACAAGCTATCCAAGAAATGAGCACCTAGACCTTCAGGACAAGGTCAATCCTGACAACGAGGAACCATGGAGAGGAGTAAGAGGAGATGAAGTCTCATCTTAAATGGAGTCAATTTAAACTTGCCTTTTCAAAATTAATCAGAGTCGGGAGATCAAGAGGAATAGTTGTTTACCCACCTAATGTACATACCTGTCCATTTTCCATCTGGACAGAAACTTGCATTCTTGCCTTTGTTACTTGATATATATTAGCCTCTGAGTGGTTACTCCCAACCAGTCCACTATCCCTAAACACTTCCTTCCTGCCCCCAGTCCAGTTATCCCTCCTTCCTTGTAATGGTCCACAATTGGGTTTATGTTCCAAATGGAATTTTTCTGGCTTGTGCCCAGGGTGTGTTCTCCCTCCCATGTCATTCATGTTAACTGGTCCTGTGAACTTGTTAGCCTTTTGCCTGACCCTTTTCAAGTCTCTTTTAACAGGATAACATCCCTCACCCAGGACGCCACCTGGGAACTTGCAGTTCAAGGCCATCCTCTTACTACACTGCTCTGCCCAGTGCAGATCTGGACCCTTGAAGACCCCAGACCCAGTGACTCCTTGATGTGCCCAAGCTGCAGGAGGTAGCCAGTGGATGGGGGAATGTTAGCATTTCCCTAGCCTCAGGTTCTCAGCTCCTCCCACTAACCCCCAGATCACCCATACCCAATGAGCCACTCCTACTCACTACCTACCTACTTCCCCTTTACCCCCAGAGAGAGAAGCTTCCACCTGGATAAGGTGCAGACGCCATGTAGCTCTCTCTCCCGTGGGAACTATGGCCCCACTAATAAACCTCCTTATGAACCTTCTTCTCTTGCCTGTGATTATCTCCGCATGGTCCACTGGGATGGCCGGGACCTATGCTTTCACTATGGACAACCAACAACTAATGTGAATTTCTCTCTTTGCCTAACCCTGAATTCAGGGGGTGACAAGCTACCATGAGTCTGTGCTGCACACCTAGGTGCTGTACTCCCACTGTGTACCTCCTTGATGCCTTAGCACTTCCCACATAGTGGTCCACACCCACTGCACAGCTGCTTAGTCTCTTGCCCTGGCAATGCACTCCCCATGTCTCCCTGCAATCAGACTGCCAACCACGGGCCCACAGTCCCTGCCAATCTTTGGCTGGCAAGGACAATGGTTGTGGACTCAGAGGAGTCCCCATCTGCCCTTTCCTAGGCTGCAGGGAGGTCACTCCTCTCTGCAGGCCTCCAGAGAAGTGCGGTGTGACAGTGGATACATCCCATGAGTCTCTTCTGGCTTCATCCCTGGAATACCTCCCACATCCATTCACTGCCTGCCCTCTGCCTTTCCTTAGGTCTGTACCGCCCCATAAATTGCCACCACTTTAATCCTTGCCTCAAGCCATTTTCTTGCAAAAATCATTGGTATTAGAAGTAGTTATAAAAAAAATCAATGCAATTTTGAAGTTTGTGAACTGGCTACTCATTTATGAGAGCCAGGGGCTCTACTGCTAGTGCTAAGGGAGAAGGTAACAAGTCCTGGTGTGAACTGCTTAAGCTTCTGCCCTTGGTTAACTTGAATGATCTGCACATAGAGGTCAAGACACTGGGAGATGACATGGCTAGGGCATGGAATTTTCATAAGAATTCTATTGTAGATGACTAAATGCCTTGCAAAAATAAAATGGCAGGCTAGTGAAGCTGATGGGCAGAAGAACATCAGAAAGACAGAGACAATACCAACAGCAAAGGATCACCTAGATGCTGAGTAAGAATGCACACTCTTAGGTCCTACCTACATCTTCTGAATATGAGTTTGCTAAGAGAAGAGGAGTATCTAGGGAGATTTTCTGCTAGGGAAAAGCTTATGTATGTATGTGTACATATGTATTCAAGAATTTAAAAGTAACAATAAAAGAAGTAAAACAAACTTTTAAACTAATGACATGATCTGAAGTGGAACCTGTGTCCCCTAGACACCACATGAAGAACTTTGGCTTCGAAGCCTCCATCCCATTACAGAAGGGAAAGAAAACTCACAACTGGATGGACTCCTCCAAATGCAAACTGCATGTGCAACACACAGGAGCTACAGGAAGCCATAGGCAGTAATGGAGGGCTTCCAGACCTAGACAATCGAGCAAGGGCATCATAGAGGGCAGACTTACTGCGTGCTGGGTGCTCTGCTGCACATGCAATATGTTAACTCCGTCCTCAAACAGCTGTTGCAGGAAGGGCTCCTGGTCCTCATTTTACACATTATAAGCAATTTCTTTTTATTTTGCTGTTTCTTCTCTATCATCTCTTCCCCCAGGATTCCTGGCCACACTGTGCTTTCTTTCCTTAGGGAGCTTGGGAATGGGTGTGAATCAATAGTAGTCTGGACATAACAATGTTGCCCTGGGCTTTACTATAGTGCAAGGCCAACTACGTTCTGTAGAAATGGGATAGACTTTTGCATCTGGGCCTTCCCTAACTAGTGATCTACATTGCTATCCTCTTCCCTTGTCTCAGCTCATGATTTGCAGTGTGAGCTAGCTTTGTGTGGGGCAGGAGCCACCAACAACAGGTCTCTAGTCCCCAAGGATCATGAGGGGAGAACTTATAGAACAATGAGGAGCTGCTAAGATGAAGGATTGGTGGGTTAAATGCATTTTCTATTTTCTACTTACATGGGGTTTATTGGGACAGAACCCCATCATAAGTCATCTCTATTTTTCTTTTAGTCTGTAGGTTTCTATAGCTGGGCCTCACTGAAGAGACAGGACTGAGATGCATAACTTGGAAGTAAGGCCCAGCTGGTGTGGCCCATGGTCCCAGGGAAACAGAGCATAAAGAATGAAGGCATGGGATGCTGGGAGGGCTGAGGCCCAGGAGTCCCAACAGTCCTGGAGTGATGACTCTAGGATTTATTTTAGGGAATCAAAACTATCTACATGCCTGTTCCTATATGCCACAAAAAGTCATAAAGTGCTGGAGATCCTCCTCAGCAAGTGGAAACATGTGATCTACACAAAATTACACAAGGATCCTCATCCCCACTGGAGGAGAGCACCCACTCTTTGCAGGTGGCTGCTGGAGTTCACTGTAAGCCACACAGAGGTGACAGGTTAAGGGGCAGAAAGATACGAAAGTGACTGTCATCTAGAATACGGGAGATCAAAATCAGAATGCAAGGAAAGCAGAGTTATGCTGGTAAATGTGTTGCAGCTCACTTTCCAGGAAAAAAGCAGAAAGCAAAGTCTTAAATTTATACTGTTTGCCCACTGTCATGTACAATTACTCCATCATGGTCAATTTCAAGCAGCCAATATGACATCACCAAACCCTGATCATGGCTATGTCAGATGGGAGTACAGAATTCTAGCCAGCACACCAGTTACAGTAAAACAGTGAAATCATTAGGAAAAGAGAGCTTCAAGTGTATATTAACTTTGCTTTAATGTAATTTATTGGTGGTAAGCTTATATAATTCAACATTTAATAACAGCTATATTGAACAACTAACCCAGAAAAATCCCTAAAAATTCAACAATAGCTTCCTGTGAGACAGTGCAAGCCAGCTCTAGCACCAAAGGGGATGGATGGATGGGTTGGCCAGTTACATGAAATGATGTCAGAGACAGCAGCCTCAACTTCCTTATCTATAAAACAGACTTAGGAGCCTTGTTTCACAAGCGAGAAATGCACTGTCACATATACTGCCTTGCAAACTTGAAACACACTGGGTTCTGTTTATTTTTAGGCCCAAACCAGGAATACTGCAAGAAGAGGAGGATAAATAGGCCAAGATGAACTCCCTAGTGTGGGGGTCTAGAAAAGTAGGGTTTACAGAAACCAACAGAACTCAAGGTAAGGACACAGCTCTGCAGAAACAATGCATGCAGTCAACCAGGCAGTCAGCTACTGTATTTCACTCAAATTCCAACTGTGCTCTCCTGATGTGCCTACATCTAAGCATTAAGTGTCATCCTAGGCACATGCTGGTGGCCTGGTTAACCACTTGGTAACTTGGTCATACAGTACAAAGTGCTTAGGCTCCACCAGCCTTTTGCTTTCTGGTGACACTACTCAGTCATGCCATGGCTTCACATAGTAACCATACGATAAGCACTGTGGTCCAATGACATGTTTCACCAAAACAGGTGGTGTGCCAGCCTTGGCCCATAGGCCATGAGAAGGCTGTAAAATGTCAATTCTGGCCCAGAAAGGCTCCTAGAGAGCTACTCTGCATGCCCTAACCCTAGAGTTCCTATAGGCATTTAACCCTGCTATCTGTTATCTTGTAGCATCACCACCAGATTATCTTCTAGCACCACCATAACAAGTTTAATGCACTGTTGTTTGCTTGGTGCAACAAATGTTTTCACTTTAGGCAGCAACAGATTTTCCCTCTAAGTAGATAATACTTTCCCCTCCAAATAGGTAATACCTTTCAGAGCAGTTTTTGTTGAATAGAAAAATTTAGCAGTTTTCGACAGCCTCTTTAACAAATGGTGTTGGCAAAACTGGTTCAACACATGCAACAAACTAAAACTAGATCCTTATATATCACCCTGCACCAAAATCAATTCCAAATGGATCAAAGACTTCGAAATTAAAACAGATACCCTGAAAAAACTAGAGGAAGGAGTAGGAGAAACACTTGGGCTCCTTGGCACAGGACAGAACTTCCTTAACAAAGACCCAGAAATGTGACAAATCAAAGAAAGGATGGACAAATGGGACTGCATCAAACTGCAGAGCTTCTGCAGGGCAAAGGACATAGCTCGCAAGATAAACAGAAAGCCCACAGATTGGGAAAAGATCTTTACCGTCCATACAATGGACAAAGGCCTCATATTTAAAATATATGCAGAACTAAAAAAATTACATTCCTCCAAAACAAAACCGCAAAGAACCAATAGCCCCCTCAAAAAGTGGGCTAAAGACTTACAAAGAGACTTCTCTGATGAGGAAATGAGAATGGCCAAGAGACATATGAAAAAGTATTCTACATCACTGGCCATAAAAGAAATGCAAATCAAAACAACATTGAGATTCCATCTCACCCCAGTAAGAATGTCCTATATCAAGAAAACTAACAATGACAAATGTTGGAGGGGATGTGGCCTAAAGGGAACCCTACTTCATTGTTGGTGGGAATGTAAACTGGTTCAGCCGCTCAGGAAAGCAGTATGGAGATTCCTCAGAAGGCTAAGAATAGAGCTCCTCTATGACCCAGCAGCCCCACTTTTGGGCATCTACCCAAAAGACCACAAACAAGAACACACTAAAGCCACCAGCACAACAATGTTCATCGCAGCACAATTTGTCATAGCTAGAATTTGGAACCAACCCAGATGCCCCTCAGTAGAAGAATGGATCAGGAAAATGTGGTACAAATACACAATGAAATTTTATGCCTCTATCAGAAAGAATGACATTGCCCCATTTGTAAGGAAAGGAAAGGACTTGGAAAAAATTATACTATGTGAAGTGAGCCAGACCCAAAGAAACATGGACTCTATGGTCTCCCTCATAGGGAATAATTAGCACAGGTTTAGGCTAGTCAAAGCAGAGAATCACAAGAGCCCAACAGCTATACCCTTATGAACACAAAAGATGATGCTAAGTGAAATGAACTCCATGTTATGGAAACGACTGTTATATCACTGTTGTAATTTCTTTCAACATGTGATGTGAAACCATAGCTTCTATTGTTGATGATCCTCTTGTATCCCCTTCCTGTGGTTGTACCTGCACAATCTCTGTATCTTATCTGAGTACATTGGAAACCGTGTATACAGGTATTAGAACTAGGAAACCGAAAGGGAATACCAAAATCGAGAGACACAGGGTAAAAAAGACAAACGACTACAAAAGCAATACTTGCAAAACTGTTTAGTGTAAATCTACTGAATAACTCATGGGGGGAAAGGGAAAGGAGGAGGGGGAGGGGGAAATGAGGGAGAAGGTAACAAACAGTACAAGAAATGTATCCAATGCCTACCGTATGAAACTGTAACCGCTCTGTATATCAGTTTGACAATAAAAATTTAAAAAAAAGAAAAAAAGAGAAAAATTTAGCAGTTTCCTTATTGCTATCATCTTCCATTTGCTCTATGACTGTGCTAATATCAATGCATTCTTATTAACTAATAATAATAGTTTCTACCAGAACTCCTCTTTCTGTTTCAGGGTGCTTTCCAGAATACTTTCTGACCTAGGTTATTGTGTCTTCTCTGGCTTTTCTTAGTTGTGACAGTTACTTGGACTGGCCTTGATGGTTTGGGAGACTATTCATCACAACAGATACCTGCTATTAAATGGTCTGGTATTTTCCTTTTAATTAGTCTGGGGAAACATCTTTGTAATATAGTAAGGTAACAAATTATTTAACCAAGCCAAAGTAAAGACCATTGAGAGTGAGCAGCAGGACCAGAAACCAGTTGTCCCTGATGAAATGTTCTTAAGAAAAGTTTCCTCTCATACATTCTAAATGTCATCAGTATTTTAGGATGGTATCCAAGTGGTTCTTTCATTGTATCTAGAAAATGAAATCTAGTAGGCAGTGGCTAGAGAGGCCACTGGTGGGGAAGGAGGTTGAGTGCCAGGCTAGAGGCTGGACGATTCAAGCGTTCACAGCAATGGACTGGCTAGGTCTGCTGTCAAGATACTTGTGGACTGGCTAGACTAGCTATGGGAGCTGGAACAGGTCAACAGTTTCCTGACTACAAAGGGGTTGCAATGAGACCAATCGAACATTCCACGAGGCCCTGGGCACCATGCTTAGCACACAGGACATCATTTATATTTTTGCTGTTCATTTTCTTGGCAAAGAAACACTTCTGCACCATTTTTATGGAATCAGAGATCACTCATTTTTAGTTAATTTAGTAGATCTTTATTTTATAGACATTTCAACAGATGGTTGCGAACTCACAACCAACTGGATATGTGGGTAAGATTATTAGAAGAAATCTTTTTTCCTCTGCCTTCTTCTTGTATTTAAAGGGAATCAGTACACAGTAGTTCATACCTGTAAACCTCGTTAGTCAAGAGGTGGAGATTAGGAGGATTGAAATCAAGGCCAGCCCAGGCAAAAAGTTAGCAAGATTCATCTCAATAAGCAGGATGTGATGCCAAACGTAAAAGTGTGAGACCCTACCTGAAAAAAGCAAAGCAAAAAACCTGGAGGTGTGGCTCAAGTGTTAGAGGAGCAAGAGTGAGACCTTGAATTCAAATTCTAGGCACATACACACACACAAAAAAAGAAACACACAAAAAAAAAAAAAAGAAAAGAAAAGCATGAGGAAAAACCAGCAAGAAAAATAATCACACATGGAGATACTTTTAGAGAATCACAAATAACAACAGATCCTACTTTGATTCACCAGCTGATCAATATTCAGTTTTTTGGGTTTTTTTTTGTTGTTGTTTTTTTGCCAGTTCTGGGCCTTGGACTCAGGGCATGAACACTGTCCCTGGCTTCTTTTTGCTCAAGGCTAGCACTCTGCCACTTGAGTCACAGCACCACTTCTGGCCATTTTCTGTATATGTGGTGCTGGGGAATCGAACCCAGGGCTTCATGTATACGAGGCAAGTGCTCTTGCCACTAGGCTATATCCCCAGCCCCAATATTCAGTTTTTATGGCTTGAACTTGCCACTGAGAATTGAAAATACTCAAAAAATATAGAGCAGTGACATTTTTCTTTTAATCAAGATTTACTTGGCAGATAGAGTGTTTTTTGAGGTTAATATTTCAAAACTTTAAAACCATGTAAAATGTAGTTAATGAGAGCTTTGTGAAGAATGCAGAGATACTCTGCACATGCATGATTTGGGAAAGTCTCAAGATCAAATTCTCCATGTTCATATACAACACTCAGGTGTGGCAGTGCCGCCTTACCCATGCTTCTACTTTATCACCTGATTCCAAGCACAGCAAGAAAATATTAAATGGGGGCTGGGAATGTGTCTTAGTGGTAGAGTGATTGTGTAGCATGCACAAAGCCCTGGGTTCCATTCCTCAGCACCACATAAACAGAAAAAGCCGAAAGTGGTGCTATGGCTCAAGAAGTAGAATGCTAGCCTTGAGCAAAAAGAAGCCAGGGACAGTGCTCAGACCCTGAGTCCAAGCCCCAGGACTGGAAAAAAAAAAAGAAAAGAAAATATTAAATGGAAAAATACCAGAAATAATCGAAAAACTTAAATTGCTCATTGTAGTGTGATAAAAATCTCACAGCAACTTGCCCTCTCAGCCTAGGATGTGAGTCATGATGTGAACTCAGCTTATCCAGGCTGTCTATGCTACCCACTTGTGAAAGACCTAGGAACCATCATGGCAGTACCATGGCACTACTGTAGTGCCTGTGCTCAAGTAACACTTGCTACACTTAGAAATGGCCCTAAAGTTCAGGAGCAGTGACATTAGCAATGTGGGTAGAGAGGTCATAAAGTGTGTCCTTAAAATGAAAAGGTGAATGTTGTCAGTAAGGAAGGGAAAAGATTCTGAGGTTGCTAAGCTCTCCAAAAAGAACAAGTCTTCTCATCATGGAATTATGAAGAAGAAAAAAGAAACTGGTGCCAGTTTTGCTGTCACACTTCAAACTGCCAAATATATTAGTGGATAGTAAGCACCTAGTTATACAGCTCAGTGCTACAGGACCTCACACAACCTCTTGGGTTTTGGTTTCTCTATCTAGGCATGTTTTCTTGACCATTCTCTATCCTGTTGTTTCAACTATATGGTTGGGTTTTTGTTTTGTTGTATATGCCAGTTCTGGAGCTTTGAACTCAGGGCCTACATGCTGTTCCTGAATTTTTCTTGTTTAAGGCTACCACTTGAGCAATGGCTCTACTTTCAACTTCTTTGGTGGTTAATTGGAGATAAGAGGCTCATGGACTTTCCTGCCCTGGCTGGCTTCAAACTACAATCCTCAGATCTTAGCCTTCCTGATTAGCTAGAATTATAGCCACAAGCCACTGGCACATGCCAAATATATAGCTATTGAAGGACAAGCAGCCCATATGCTCATGTAGCAATTTTGGCTGAGTACGTAGAAATTCTTTAGGGAGAGAGGGAGGGAAAGAAGAAAGAAGGAGGAGGAACAGGAAAAAGAGGAGGAGGAGGAGGAGGAGAAAAATGAGGTGGAAGAGGAGGAGAAGATATACCGAAGAGGAAAAGGATGGATGAGTAACCCATAAATTAAATTTTCTGTGTACATAGGTACTTGAGGTGACTTGCTAAAGATGTGGGTGACAAAATATGAAACTATTCAAAATATATTAGCCTCTAGAAAAATGCAAACCAGAAGAAGAGGACTAGCCAGGAAGAAGTATGGATGGACACAGGCAAGTACTCACACACAGGCTATGAGAGAGGCGAGAATGCTCAAGGACCTGGAGAGGTGTGGCTCGCAGCCTTGCATCATAACCTGCCTTCCCACACCGGACTGCAGACCAAAGGCCCAGTCTGTCCCTTACTTGGACTTCACATTCCCTTCACAAGCTGTGTGCGTGTGTGTGTGTGTGTGTGTGTGTGTGTGTGTGCCTTCTGCCTCAGCCTGGGATGATAGGAATGCTTGCTTGCAGAACATATGTTTAGGCATCATCTCTCATCTTACTCTACCCTTCACCGTGTATAATGTGGAGACACACCACCCTTCACCTGGCATAATTTTTTGGTTATAAAACTCAACAAAACAAAAAGAAAAATCTCTACAGTGTTAGGTTTCCAGTTCTAAGTGGTATTCTGTTATCCTGTTAAATTCATCTTACAACTTTTCTTTCTTCCTGTATTTGCAGAGACCAGGCCCATCATTTGCTGGCAACAGCAATAATTGTGGCTCCACAGAGAGGCAGGTGAAGGTCAGCACAGCTAGTGTCAGATGGAAGCCCTTGGGATGTGCACAGCCTAGATCTACTGCCTACCAACCAACTTTGATCCCCCCACACAAGGTAAGAACTTAAAACGTGGTCAAGACTATGCACGCATCCTATGTTTGAAAATATTTCCATTTCACACCTCCCAGCAGAGAGCAAGCATGTGAATAAATGGAGTCTAATCCACTTTAAGAGTTCTTGTATGTGTCCCAACAGGCTTTAAACCCCCCATAAAGGCTGCACACTCAGTACCTTGGGCATAAGACCTCACATCAGAAAGGCTGGCTTTCAGAGAGCAGAGTGACCCCTCCAGTTAAGATGTCCTCACAGCCTCTATAACAATAGGTGTCCAAGCACTCCTCCCTTCCTGGCTGGACCACCAGCTAGAGTATGGTTTCATTTGGTAGAAAGGATTAAGGAACTGTAGGAACACTGCCATTTTCCTCTACTGATAATTATGTACATAGAAAGTACCATGCAGAAAGAGTCCTATTTACAAAAAAGCAAGCACAATCCATAAATCCCACAGACTGGAAGGGATCCAGGTTAAGAATTTCTCCAGATGTTAGTCTGTAAACAGGGCTTCATCAAGTGAATTCCCCAATTAATTGTTGGCAGGAGTGGCTTCTGCATCACTGTGGCATTGTGCTTTGATCCCCTGCCGTAGTGGGTGCATGGCTGGCTTTACAGACTGCTGATCAGTGCGGATCCCGAGAATTCAAGGAAAAAGCCGGAGTGAATACAATGTCTGATATGGAAAGAAGGTGCTGAGAAATTACTGCTCAGGAACTTGGAGCACTGTTCATTGAAGGAAATGAGAACTTTCTCATTTATTTGCGTTACATCTGTTTTTCTAACATATTTAGTTCTTAACCTGGAGCACTTGGAAGACACACCCAGTAAGAACATAAACATGGAAACTTCGAGAAAAAAACTTGCTCACTATTTTGTTAAAGTCTCCAATCACAATGTTTTCCCACATGTTAACAAGGTCATGAGATGCTCCAAAGAGGAAGACAGGAGTCCTGCCCACCATTGTGAGAGGTGAGAAAGGCGACAAAGGACCGCTCACCTTCCTCCCCACCAGTGCCTGTGTCTCCTCATGGATTGGTTGTCTTTCACCTAGATGTTTTCTGTACTGGTAAGTACAGTGTTTTCTAACTTGACAAGAAGGCAGCTGTGGTTTTCAATTTCCATTTTGTTTCGAAACCCCAAGGAAATCCAATGTACAACTGGAAAGAGACATAATTCGGAGACATTTCCATTTCAAATACTTTCCTAACTCCCTCTTCAGAGACTAATGATCTCTCAAAGTACACACGCACAAATAAAACACAGTCACAGCTCAGAAAGAAAGGAAGCCAGCTCTGCAATAACAATTTTGAAAGAATGAAAGACAGACAGACAGACAGACAGACATAGTAAAAGCATGGCTCTACTCTGCTTGGGAAGCACAGGAGGAGGCCAGTGTTCTTCATAGTTCTCTCTCTTTTTTTTTTTTTCTGGCCAGTCCTGGGCTTGGACTCAGGGCCTGAGCACTGTCCCTGGCTTCTTTTTGCTCAAGGCTAGCACTTTGCCACTTGAGCCACAGTGCCACTTCTGGCCATTTTCTGTATATGTGGTGCTGGGGAATTGAACCCAGGGCCTCATGTATACGAGGCAAGCACTCTTGCCACTAGGCCATATCTCCAGCCTCATAGTTCTCTCTTGCATCAAGTGGCTATTAGTTTCCCAGTGAGCCTGGCAACATTCCTCCATCTTGAATTTCTTTCCCTAAACCAATTAAAAGCCATAGTCTTGATCTAGTTGTGTTGTTTTAAATAATGGCAAATCTAGCTGGTGATTATGAAAATGAGTTCAGCTGGGCCATGACATACAGAGAGGCTGAGAAAAAAGAGAAAAGAACACAAGAATTCTGGAGAGCCAGCCTGTTCTTTTACATACGATGAGGGAGTAGAATATGCTCAGGACCCAAGCCCAAGGCTACTCTGTTAGCTAGTGATGCATCAGTGTAAGAGAGCACCATTAAATGAGTTTACATTTTACAGAAAGGGGAAATGTAAGGGGTCTGTAAGTGTCATTGTGCCATGAGCCTAGGACACTCATTCATTCATTTACTCATCCATTCATTCACTGGGTCTCACTATGTAACCCAAGCTGTCTCCATATCATGTTCTTTCTGCCTTGGTCTCCAAAATAGAGGCTCTGGTGATGAAGATGACAATGACAATGTGATGCTAGTAGCTGTCCAGCGCCCATAATCACACTTGTTTTCTGTTTATAGCTGCAGTTTCCTGCTGAGAATGTGACAGAAAGGGATGAAGCATTGAGAGAAGGGGGTAAGACCCAAAAGGCCCGGGGGGGGGGGGTGCTGCCTTCTCATGGGAAACGGAAGTAGCCAGCAGATGAAGCTTAAAGAGGAAGCCTGGTGACCCAGAGCCGGAGTAGCCAGGGAACCGAGAACTGCAGCCATGCATTCCATGTACGTCTTGAAGGAAGCAAGCGCCAATTATTTTTATGGGACTTTAATTCTCCTAGTGAATATTTTATGGGTGCTGGTGAGTTCTTCTGAAAGAGGAAGGGATTATTAATGGGAGGTTCAGTGGCAATGTTCACCAGGGTACTCAGAAATAATGCTGAGCAAAATAATTTAGTTTACACTTCATCTGTAAAGACTGAGGAATTTAAAACACTAGTCCATGAATGCAATCCTTCTTAGTTTTCAGATGACTCTTTAGTCTGCATGATAAACAAATACACTTCCCACAGGACAATAAACACATTGAGCAAAAGGAGTTAATGTTCCTGTCTCTTGCATAAAGAGTGGGTGCTTAATATATTCTTGTTGACTTGAAGAGGAATGCATAAAAATGGAGGAAATATAGTCTTAAGAATAAAGTCATCATTGAAGAATGTGCCAGCACATCTTCCCAGGACTGTAGCTGTACACAGCTGCTAATGTACAGGCTAGAAAATCTAGAGCAAGGACCAGCCAACCCCTTCCTCCTGTATCCTCTTCTCTTGTTTCTCAAACAAAACAAAGCAAAGAACCTAATTCTTTTCTAGAATACTCTACTACTGAATAAAATCAGGTCTCTCTAGCTAACAAATGGCTCTCAAACTCTCCAGATGCTTTAAGAGCATGCCCTCTGGAACAGGACTGTCAGAATTTAAATCTCAGCTCGGCCACTATTAGCTTCAGAGAGAGAGAGAGAGAGAGAGAGAGAGAGAGAGAGAGAGAGAGAGTGAGTGTGTGTGTGTGTGTGTGTGTGTGTGTGTGTGTAATGAAATGAGTTAATCTTTCTCTGCCTCAATTTCCTTGTTTGTAAATGCAGATAATTGTACCTGGCACAGAGGGGAGATGTAGATTAAATGAGCTAACAGATGTAAAAACACTTCAAACAGTTCACAGAAAATGTCAACACTGCCAAAATCTTTGCTAATGGAAGTGGAGATTCTCATGCAAGATGGGCTGGGAAGAGGAAGAGGAAGAGAATGAACAGGAAGAGTGGGTTTTTAAGAAGGTAGGAGGCAACAGTTATAGCTACCTGACCTTCAGAAAAGCAACAGGCAGGCCTTGAATTCCTGCTCTTCCATGTCAGCCTCCTGAGTGCTGGGATTATCCGTGTGCACTAGCATACCCAGCTATTTTGCCCTTTCTCAAATTTTATAATTCTATCACAGATTTTCCTCCCAAACCCCAGGCTTGGATATCCATGCTAGATGCCTGCATGGATGTGGGGCATGCCCACCCGGATGCCTTGCATCATTATGAGGTTATTCTAGCTGGCCCTGCCTCTTTCCCCAGCCTTGGACCTCGTGTGAGCCAAGATGGCTGCTGGTGGTAAACCCAGAAGCGGTCCTCGTAGATGGAGGCCACCCCTTAGGGAGGTCCCTTGGAGCTCCACCCTGACGGACAGCTCAGGCATCAAATCACAGCCCCTACGTAGGTGCATGTACCCCTCCCCTTCCGCTGCCCTCCGACCAACATAAAAGAACAGTTCATTGTCGCCATTAAACAAGTCTTAGCGCTGACTGGCTCCCGGACTGTAAGTGTGTCCTCCGACAAAAGGGGGGCTGGGGTGGCAGTTCGTTGGCCCATTCCTCTTCTTGGCCAGTCCAGGTGGGGCATGTTTTCCCGTCTCTCCTACAGGACAGGAGAGCCCGGGAGGCAAAAAACCCCGATACATGGGGATACTGAACTTGTCCCAAACCATATTCCTGAGACTCCTCAAACCTACCAACCCCATCACAGCTCCATGTTTCCAGCTACTTGAACCAAATCTTGAAGTCAGTGGGATTTCTTCCTCTCACCTACCACGTTATCTGGTTGTGAAGCTGTTGTCTCTACATTTAAAGCTTCTCAGAGGCAGAACATTTCCCCCTCTACTACCACCAAGGGGAATTCAGCACCATCTCCCACCAAAGACAGCTAAATTACTTGTCTGAATTAGTCTCCATCTGGACTTCCCATTTCTCCTTTTATACCCTGACTCTCAGTCTGTTCTCAGAGCAGCACCAAGGACCTTTATAGTAAGACCATGTCACTCCTGTCCTCATGAACATCTCCCACAGCACATGATCTGACTGCTCTGACCTCACCTCCTACCCTAACTACCCCCTCGCTGGCCTCCTGGCTGCTCCTGGAACATGCTGGCTCCCACCAGAGGGGTGGGCACACAGTTCATCCCTTTACCAGGGTCCCTACCACTCATATCACTGTAGGAAAAAGCCCTAACCTTCCACCAAGTCTTTCTTCAAAAGCTGCTTTCTGAACACAGCCCACACCCATTATTCACTTAAAAATCACGACTGGTAAGCTTCTTAGTCTCTTACATACATTCTAATCATCATATGGCAAAGAGCTTTGTCTCCTTTGTTGCTGCTTTAGCCCAATCCTAGTACACAATAAACACACAGTAATTATTTATTGACTCAAATGAATGAATGGGTGACTGAATAATTTTGGCCTGAGAGATTTTCTGTATAACATTTCCCCCGGGAAGTTGGAAAGTGACCACAACAAAACATAGGACTCCTTTCTGCCCTGCCTCCAAGTCTACCTGGCTGTCTGAAAACCTAGAAAGACTCCCCAGAAAGTTCTTTGCTTGAGCTGATCCATATCTTAAAAGAACCAAGTATTACTGGATGACGACACCTGGAGAATCAGAGACAAGAGTATGTGCAACAACCACATGTCCAGCCCAGACAAGAAACAAGATCCCAGCAGCGATCTGGGTAGAAGCCAAGGCTAGAAAGAGGTAACGGAGGACTTGTAATTCTAGTTCTTGATAATAGTTACTGTGGATGAAGGAACTACAAAGAAAGGCACAAAGACATCTGTCTGCATGGGAAATTTCTCAAAATGAACCAAAAAGGATCCATCTTATTTCCACTGGGGCATCAAGTTATGGCCTGGAACAGTTTATTTTTCCCAGGCTACTTCAAATCTAAATGTGTTTTCAAAAGCAAGCCCAATGAAAGATTACATAAACAACTGGACAATGTTTTTTACACTCTGGTAACATAAACATTTCAAATTCCTCCCTAACCCTTTACAGACATAAATCTCTAATTCCAGAGAAGGTGAATAGCATCAAAGTTTAAACATTACTTTGAATTATTCACATTTACCTCCATTTCCATCTTGTACTCTTTTTTTGGCAATAAAAAGCCAGGCTTCATCCAAACTATGGTACTATGACTCCCTTCCAATCGTAAAACAACTTGGATTTTCCCCAGCACCACTTCCTTTGAAGATGGAACATAGCAGGCTTTCCCAACAGTTTTTTTTTTCCTACCTCCTATACATCCTGCACGGCCCTTCTTCAAACTTTACAAACACAGAGGAAACATGGTGTGATTGACCTATAACTTAACCAAAGGAAAAAAATTCAAAATGGCATCAAACACAAAAGTGGGTTGATCCAGGCACCTGTGACTCATGCTTATAATTCCACCTACTCAAGTGAAGATTGGGAAGACCATGGTTTGAGGCCAGCCATATCAAGAAGTTCATGAGAGCCCAGGTGACCAATAGCTGGGTGTGGTGGTGTGTGCCTGTAATTCCAGTTTCCGTAGGAATTATGGGCCAAAAGCAAGACCCAATTTCAAAAGTGTTTAGAAAGAAAGGATTGGGGCCTAGTTTGGAGCCCTGAGTTTAAATCTTAGTACCACCAAAACCAAACTGAACAAAAGAAAATAGTTTGAAATAGCAAAACAAGAAGACATCACAGCAAGAACAGCTCTGACTAAGAGAAGGAGATGAAGAATTAAAGGTCCCAAGAGAAGTGCCTATGCAGGAATAACACAGGAGAGAGCACAGGAGAAGGTGGAGGGGAGAGGAGGGAATGGGCATCACCAGGTCTTGTGCAACCTACATGCCAGCAAATTCACCAGAGAAAGGAGGTGGCCAGGAGATAAGAAAAACACCATGCCCTATCAAGCTTCCAACTTATATTATGCTGCACAGTTTATGGCACAATTTTCATTCTTTACAACTTTTTTTTTTTTTTTTTTTTGCCAGTCCTGGGCTTGGACTCAAGGCCTTGAGCACTGTCCCTGGCTTCCTTTTTGCTCAAGGCTAGCACTCTGCCACTTGAGCCACAGCGCCACTTCTGGCCATTTTCTGTATATGTGGTGCTGGGGAATTGAACCCAGGGCCTCATGTATACGAGGCAAGCACTCTTGCCACTAGGCCATATCCCCAGCCCCTCTTTACAACTTTTAATGGTAGATTAGACAACAATCTGCACCCATGGAGCATAAAATCCACACACCAAGCTAGCTCCTGGCAGTTACAGACTATATTTTGGTCTCCAGTTTCCTGTTTGCAAAATGGAAACATCTTCCCAACAATTTCAAGGAGGAAATGAACGGCTGTAGGAAGCATGGAGTGGAACCATGCTTTGAGTTATAGTAAGTAATAAGAAGAACGTCCGTGCACGACTAGACAAGAAGCTAGCAGCACTGCTGGTTGTAGAAGCCGATGTCCCTACAGTGAGCAGAAAACTCCACCCAAGCACAGGACATGGAACTGTGGGGTCTACACAATGTGCAGCTGTCTAAAGTGAGTATATAAGTTTGCATACAGGATGTACCATACAGACAGCAGCAGATCCAGACTCCAGAAGTGAAAAAGTAAATATAAATTTATAAATGAAAAGAACAAACCAAAAGGGACAAGACTAGTAACTTCTATGTTGGTTCGATTTTTGAGAGCCTATGTGCTAGCCACAATGCATTTGCATGCTTAGTCACTTAACTGATTGAAAAGGCCTGTCACTACTGTTTTATTTTACATGATGAAATCAGACTCCGAGTAATCACATGATTTGTTCAGTCACATTCACAGTGGGTTGTCACATGACAACTCTGAAATTCAAGCCCTAAGCTATTCCTTTATCTTGACATTTCCTGTTAGAAAGACATACAGCAGTACAACTGAGTTACTCTTCAGTGAATCATAGTTTTAGATTGGTAAAGGTAAGATTATGGTATATATCTGAGGCCTCAACACCTACTGTTCTAAGAAAGTCAATCAAGTTTCACCTCAGTATAAAAGAAATTAGCACAGGAGTAACTTAAAAAGAAACCAGTGAGGACAAAGCCTTTTACCACCTAAAACACTGTTTAAAAAGAATCTGGGGGCTGGGGATATAGCCTAGTGGCAAGAGTGCCTGCCTCGGATACACGAGGCCCTAGGTTCGATTCCCCAGCACCACATATACAGAAAACGGCCAGAAGCGGCGCTGTGGCTCAAGTGGCGGAGTGCTAGCCTTGAGCGGGAAGAAGCCAGGGACAGTGCTCAGGCCCTGAGTCCAAGGCCCAGGACTGGCCAAAAAAAAAAAAAAAAAAGAATCTGGAATTGATAGGTACTTCTAAAGATATGTAGAATATATTTGCAAAAGTGAGGAAGTGGCTCACTAGAGTACACAAGAATTATAACTGGTAATAAGTGAAATAATAAAGAAGCTAATGGATATAATCAGTATATCCCATTAAAAGTCAAAATAGGCTTCTGAAAGTTCAGAAATGTCACAGGAATTCACACAAGAATAAAATGAATTACATTAGAAATAAACTACCTAGGGATCAACCTAACCAAGGACATGACAGACCTATTTAATGAGAACTATAAAAATCTAATAAGGGAAATCAAAGAAGACACAAGGAGATGGAAAGACCTCCCATGCTCATGGTAGGCAGAATCAATATAGTGAAAATGGCCATATTGCCCAAATTGTTATACAAATTCAATACAATCCCCATCAAAATCCCAGCCACATTCTTCACTGAAATAGAGAAAGCAATCCATAAATTCATATGGAACAGCAAAAGACCTAGAATAGCCAAAGCAATTCTAGGCAAAAAAAAGCAGTGTAGGAGGTATCAGAATACCAGACTTTAAGCTCTACTATAGAGCCATCATACCAAAAGGAGCCTGGTATTGGTAGAAAAACAGACCTGAAGTCCAGTGGATTAGAATTGAAAATCCAGAAATAAAACCGCACTCTTACAGTCAGCTGATATTCGACAAAGGAGCTAAAGACATACAATGGAATAAACAAAGTCTCTTCAACTACTGGTGCTGGGAGAACTGGGCAGCCATATGCAGAAAACTCAAAGTAGACCCAAGCCTATCACCATGCACCAAGATCAACTCAAAATGGATCAAGGACCTCAATATCAGACCTGAATTCCTGAAACTACTGAAGGACAGAGTAGGAAAGACGCTAGAACTTATAGGCACAGGTAGGAACTTCCTGAATAGAGTCCCAGGGGCACAACAGATAGGGGAAAGACTCGACAAATGGGACTACTACAAATTAAAAAGTTTCTGCACAGCTAAGGACATAGCCACCAAACTAGAAAGACAGCCAACCATATGGGAAAGGATCTTTACCAGCACAGCAACAGACAAAGGCCTAATATCTACAGAGAACTCAAAAACCTAAGCCCCTTCAAGCCCAATAAACCAATTAGGAAATGGGCAAAGGAGCTAAAGAGAGACTTCACAAGAGAAGAGATAAAAATGGCAAAGAAACATATGAGGAAATGTTCAACATCCCTGGAAGTAAAGGAAATGCAAATAAAAACAACCCTGAGATACCACCTCACTCCAGTTAGAATGGCCTATACTCTGAACTCAGGCAACAACAAATGCTGGAGGGGGTGCGGGGAAAGAGGAACCCTCCTCCATTGTTAGTGGGAGTGCAAATTAGTACAACTGTTGGGATCCATCTTTCCCCTTGATGGAAGGGGCTTGATGCCCCTCCCCCAGTCCTGGGGAATGCGGCCCTGCTACCCTCTCTGGATCAGAATCCAGAGAAACCGGTTGGGCAAACAGCCCACAACCCAACCCGCTAGCCAGCCCGGCGCCTACCAACCCCACCCTGGTTCGGCGCGCTCGAGTGATGTTAGCCCTTGGGGGTCAGGTGATACCTTTCAGCCTATCGACATCCTGGCCAAACCCCTCCCCTTGGAGTCATCTCCCCTTGTCCTTGTCTCAATAAAGTTAGTTCACTCTAAAAAAAAGAAAAAAGAAAAAAAAAGAAATGTCACAGGAATTCACACAAGAATAAAATGAATTACATTAGAAATAAAGATTACTGAGAGAATGATCAATGAAGGACTTCCAGGGTTAGATGTTATTTACATGTTTCATCCATGCAGCTCCATGGATGCAGACTCAGTAACAAAGAAGAGACAGAGAGGAGGAGCAATGGGAATAAAAAGAAGGTGACAGAGCAGCTAAACAACATGGAAAACAGAAAGGTAAGGCAAAGAAAAACCACAATCTGCACTCCAACAGTGGTAGCTCCCTGAGGGGAGGGGAACACAAAGGCTCCTGACAGGCAGAGAAGAAATCAGAATTATAGTTTGAGGCCTCCAGGAAGAAAAGTTCATAAGACACCCAACTCAACCAGTAGGTTGGCACAGTACAGTATGCCTATCGTCTGAGATGCAGCACGAGCCAGACACTTAGTGGCTCACATACCGAGTCCTAACTACTCAGAGGCTGAGGTCGGAGGATGGTTCAAGCACAGGCAGACAAATTTGTGAGACTATTATCTCCAACTAACCAGCAAAAAGCCAGAGGCAGGTGTGACTCAAGTGGCAGAGTGCTATCTTTGAGTGAGTGAAAAAGTAGAGTGAAAGTACAAGGCCTGGAGTTCAAATTCCATGCCAGCAAACATATATGGGGGGGGGGGGAGAAAGAGAGAGAGAGAGACAGATAGTGAGAGAAAGAGAGAGAGAGAATATATCACAAAATAACCATCTCAAGAGAAGAAGCTGGTATGGAGGTGCATACCTGCCATTTCCTCTAAAAAGTTCTCTGGGTCTTTTGAAGACAGCCCCCTCCTCCCATATAAACAACATATATATCCT
Organism: Perognathus longimembris pacificus; assembly: GCF_023159225.1. Taxonomy (NCBI): domain Eukaryota; kingdom Metazoa; phylum Chordata; class Mammalia; order Rodentia; family Heteromyidae; genus Perognathus; species Perognathus longimembris. Next base: position 74,287,405 of record NC_063162.1, read on the forward strand.
AACAAATGTTCAAATCACAAAGAAACACAAGAAATATGAAAATGTAAAGTTACATGATTCCTCCAAAAGTTCATAACTCCAGAATAATGGAATCCAAAGATATTAAAAAGGTTGAAATCTACAAGTAATTCAAAAGTATAGTTTTAAAGAGGATCTGTTACCTCAAAATGGATTCAAAGGGACAGATAAAGTACAAGTTGGATAGGAAAGTCAATAACTTGGATAAGAAATTGAGCAAAAGGGGTTCTGGAAAAAAAAAAGAAATATCAGAATTGAAAACTTCAATAAATCAAACAAAGAAACTCAATGGGAAGCATCACCAAGAGACTAGATGGAAGAAAAAATATCAGACAAGACCAAGAAATTATTATATTCAGATAGCAATGAAGAAAAAGGAAGCAATCATGACTACATCATTTAATTTAGAATGCCATTAAGAGACCAGACTTATGAATATATGACGTAGAAGAGTGAAATGAGATCAGACTAAAGACACAGAAAGCTTACACAATGAGTTACAGCAAAATTTTACCAAGTATAGGAAAGAAGTGGTCATTCAAGCACAGGATTATGTTTAGAGCTCTGACTAGACAGGAGCCAAAAAGAACCTCTTCATGTCAGATATAGTTAAAATGTTGAGAATGCAGAGCAAAGAAAGGATGCTGGAAGCCACAGGAGAGGAGTACCAATCTACTTACAAGTTATCTGACCCAAGTAACAGCAGACCTCTCAGCAGATACTCTAAATGCCAAAAAAGCATGGACATACATTTCACAATGACTGCCTACCACGGTTATTACTATGCTGACTCAAGTGATTCTTTAAAGTCAAAGAAAAAAAAAAAGGTAAACATAAAGAAGATAAGCCAACATTCCAGAAGATACCTGAAGGCATAAGAAACTTAAGTGTTAAAATACACCTAAACAGGCATTTACAAAATACTCCAACAATGGCTGCAGAATCTTTATTCTTCTCATAGCCATGTAACTTTCTTCTAAACAGATTACATTTTAGCCCACAAAACAAGCATTAGCAAATACACAAAAAATTATCTAATAGTTTCTATCTTCTTAGACCACAATGGAACAAGTTAAGAAACCTGTTATCAAGAGAAACTACAGAAACTATACAAACTCATGGAAATGTAGGACTACACTCTTCTGAGTAATCACTGGGTCACTGAAGAACTTGGGGGGAAATTTTAAAATTCTAAGAATCAAAAATGAAAGCATAACATGTCAGAACCTTTGAGCTGCAAAAGTAGTTCTAAGAGAAAAGTTTATAGCTATAGGTGGTTATATTTAAACCCAAAGAGATCTTAAATAAGTAGCCTAATGATTCACCTCAAGGGCTTGGGAAAACAAGTCCAAAATTACTACAGAAAGAGAAATAATAAAGATCAGGGCAGAAATTAAAGAAATGATTAAAAGAACAATACGAAAGATCAGAGAGTTGGGTCTTTGAAAAGATAAACAAGATTGTCAAATGACTAGCCAAACTAACCAAAAGAAAACTCAAATTAATGAAAATGGCAAAATTACAACAGGTATTACTGAAGTCCAAAGGATTATTATCAAACATTTTGGAAAGTTATGTTACAATTAATTCGAAAATCTAAAAGAGGTGGAGAAATTTCCAAATATGTATAATCAAAATTGAACCACGATAATATAAGCAACCTAAATTTAAATTTATAACAACTGGTGAGATAAAAACCAGTAGTAGAAGAAAATCTCCTATCAAAGAAAAGCCCAGGGCTTTCTACCAGACCTTTAAAGAGCATTGGTGTTCTTCTCTTTAAAGAAGAACACCAATGGCCTGAAAAATGTTCCATAAAATACTAAGGAAGGAAATTAGCAAACCCCTCTATGAAGACAGTATCACTCTGATACCAAAACCTGTTAAGAACACATAGTAAAGAAAAGAAAACTATAGAACAATTTTCTAACAAACATAGATGTCATGCTGTAGCTTAGTAATTCTTGAGGCAAAAAAAGGGCTGAAGATCGATGGAGAAAACCAAGAAGAGAAAATACAGTGACGATTTCAAGTCTTGTAACAAAGAAAACAAAAGGAATAAGCCAAGTTCTGTAAAGGTCTCTGGAAAGCTGTCTAGAGAAGAGCAAGAAAGCAGGAAAGTGGGAAAAGAAACGAGAACCTATTAGGAAACAGAGTAAACTATTCGGGTGTGTGTGTGTGTGTGTGTGTGTGTGTGTGTGTGTGTGTGTGTGTGTGAGACTGTGTGTGTGAGACTGTGTGTGTATGTGTTCCTAAGAAACAGCCTGGGGGCTGGGGATATAGCCTAGTGGCAAGAGTGCCTGCCTCGGATACACGAGGCCCTAGGTTCGATTCCCCAGCACCACATATACAGAAAACGGCCAGAAGCAGCGCTGTGGCTCAAGTGGCAGAGTGCTAGCCTTGAGCGGGAAGAAGCCAGGGACAGTGCTCAGGCCCTGAGTCCAAGGCCCAGGACTGGCCAAAAAAAAAAAAAAAAGAAACAGCCTGAAGCTAGCTTGCTGTATATCTTGTAGCTTTTACTTCCTAAAGCCCTGTAAAGATAAAATGAGATCATATAAATAACTTGGGAAAGGCTAGAATGTCACATAAATGCTAGTGGCTGTCACTCTTGAGGCAGGAAGGGCTTTTTGTCACCGAACTCCTAGATAAACCTTCCTGGCACGTGATACCTACACCCCCATGCCACCCCAGCCATCAGGAAAACCAACCCCTCCTTTTATCAGCTGGTCTGACTGTCCCCATGGAGGGCTGGTCATGTAACATGATCCCACTGAGGTCCACCTCCCCACAACAATTGCTTCTCTATTTGTCAGGCGGAGATACAACTAGACAAGCCACCAAGCAAATCTTGGTTCTTATAGGAATGAGTTTAAATTGAAGGAAAGTGGCTTTCTATGTATAAGAGAACAGGCTTCCTTGCATTGGTTCACTTTTTACCCTTTGTCTCACTATTTTCATGTTCCCCTTCCCTTCCCTAATTCAGACAAACATATATACAATATCCAGGATAAAAAAATCAAATACAGTGATAACCGGGGCTAAACCATAGGGAAAATAAACAAAAGAAAAAAAGGAATAATTCATGTAACACATTAAAAATAACAGCAATGATAAACCAATGCAATACTTACAAGAGAATATGTTGTAAACTAACTGTACAACTGGAGAGGTGGGACTGGGGAGGAGGGAAAATGGGGGGGAAAATGAGGGAGAAGGTACCAAGTTTGACAAGAAATGTACTCACTACCTAACGTATGTAACTGTAACTCCTCTGTACATCACCTTGACAATAAAAGTTAAAAGAAAACAGGCTTTGTGTGCCTAGCCACAATGCTTGAGACATTTGGGACATACTGTGACTTTCTATTCTGCCAGCGAGAACTTTCTCAGCTATCACTTAATTCTACCAGGAAAAAAACCCAACACACTACTTATTTTTTTCAGCTATTGTATTTTTATAGTCTTTCCCCCCCATATGAGTACAAAGTATCTTGGGCCAAAATGGCAACTTTAGAATGAAAGTTTCTGTCTTTTGTTTTTTTCCTCTAACCTTCCCCCTTACTACTTTCTCTCCCTTTTTTTCTCTCTCACACACAAACTTTCAGTGAATGGAAGGCAAACATTTCCTGTGAAGGAAATGTGGCCAAATTACTTGCTCTATAACAGCTTAGTACAGCTACCCCCCAGTGTTAAAAAACAATCTTTACTTTCCCTAAAGGCTCTGTCTTGAATGTGTAGTTTTACAATGTGGATATGGGTAAGCCTTGAGTCCTCTAAGTTATAGAATCATGGGTCTTTGGTGCTATTTATGGAAACTCTTAGTGAATAAAACTGAAATAGTCCACAATTATTTTAGCATCCTAGATGAGTCCATCACCCTGTATGTGTTCAACTGGAATAATCTGTGCTATATTCCTTCATGTATTTCTGGAAGAGACAAATGACTAACTCCCATCTGCCAGACTGATCTGTAAAAACTTTCTCCTCAGTGAAATTATCCATTAAAACCTCCCAGGACACTCTGGCTCAGTCTCTGGGAGGATTGTTTGATGTTTTCCTGAGTCTCTTATGAGCAGCATCTGGGCAGTCATCACTTGACAGAAAAGAAAAAGTCTTATTTGGGAACACAAGTAAAAGGAAACATTTGGCATGCAAATGGGCAATCCTATCTCTTGATTCTACTTAGCTCTTTCTACCTAACATCTATGAACTTATTTCTACAGTATCAACCACTATATTACGTAAATACTAAACAAATGTATTTAAAATGCCCATTTCTTCCCTTGTCTGCTGGACAACGCCTTATGGGTAGCTTTCTCTTCTGAAGTGACCATCCTGCAGACCTGCTGACCAAGAACTGCCTGGAAAGACTGAGCGGGCCACCTAGTGTGGAGATGAACAGTGGCTCCACGTCCAGCCCCACAGCTAAATGATCTTAGACAAGTCACCTAGTTAATGGAACCTTCTTCAGTCATCTATAACACAACAGAAAGAGGACTTATCTTAGAGAACTTTTGAAATATACATAAACATATGCCAGGCACATTAGAATAGGAAAGTTAGTTATTATTATTTTTATTACACAAAACAGTTAAAACATATAGTTAAGTAAAAAAAAAAATTGCTGCACTTATGGTGTTCCAGTTATGAGTGCTGACAATCAGAAGGCTGATATTTATTCAGAATGCTCTAGTCATAGCTAGGCATCATGTCTCATGCCACCAGGCAGGAGACAGAGAACAAGAGGAGAGCAATTTGAAACCAGATCAGGCAAAAAAGTTTATGAGACTCCTAGCTCCACAGAAAAAGCTCTCTCTCTATCTGGCTCTCTCCCTGTCTGTGTGTGTGTGTGTGTGTGTGTGTGTGTGTGTGTATGTGTGTGTGCGCACATGAGCACCTGCATATGCTCGCAGCATGCTTGGAATACCGGCTATGGCGGGAAGTAAAAATGGGAAGATCTCTGTCTAAGCCATTCCAGGCAAAAAGTAAGACTATCTCAAAAACATACAGAGCAAAAAGGGATGGGAACATGGCTCAGGTGGCAGAGTACCTGCCTAACAAGACCCTGAGTTCAAACTCTAGTGACACCAATTTAAAGAGAAGGAGGAGGAGAGGGAGGAGGAGGAAGTGAAGGAGGAGGACAGGAGGAAGTAGAAGAACTAATCATGACATAGGTCCACAGAGTTCTTCCTTTGGTTCTAGTGCTGTTGCAAATGAAAAGAAACTCATTCAACTTAACATGACTTTTATGTTAAATGTTTAAAAACATTTTTTCTTAGACTTAAAGAGATGAGGAACTGGGTAATTCTCTAATCTGCATTGGAAAGCTTGGCTGATATTTGCTTTTACTTTTCTTCTTTTGTAACCAACATCAGAGGTTTTGAATTCTGAAGTCTGCTTGCTGTCCAGGCTATCAGTAATTTAGCTTCTCTCTACCTCATTAATGAAGCAATAGGTGACATCCTAGTCATTGCTGAAATGCTTCTATATTTGAGGATCAAGTTGGTGAAAACAAACCTCAGTACCTCAAGACAGGGCTGGGATACATGGTGGGTCAGGTCTTCCAAACAATGTTAAGAGATACACTTAAATTTCTAACCATTTAGAAAGTAAGTTTCCCTTTGCATGACACACAAATAAGCAAGGCAAACCTAAGACTTGGCAATACCAAAAAACAGGACAAATACATCTCAGGCAGAACAGGTTCTCTGGATTGGTTCCTGGTCAGCTCGTAGTGAGCTGGCTAGGTTGAAGGCTCCCAGAAAGCAGGATGAGTTCCATGCTAACGTGTTAGGAGGAAATGTTAACTAGAATGGTTATAAATAAATAAGTTGAAAAATGAGTACCAAGAAGCTGGCTTTTGAGATGTGAGAGGGGAAGAACAAGGAGAAGAGAGCAGATGAATGAAGAGAGGAAGGGGAAGGAGAATACAGTCATAATATTCAATAACCTATGAAACTAGGAAAATTGAGGGCAAGGGTTGGGAGGGATGAGGAGAATGATAACAGGGGCGATACCAATCAAGACCTGTTGCACTTATAAACTGAATGTTGACCCCTTTGTATAACTACTTAAAGATGACAAACATACATATATGGCACAACCACTTTGGAAAAAAATTTGCCACTTTCAGCTAAAGTTAAATATATCCCTACTTGGTAAGCTGACATTTCCAGTTCCAGATATTTACTCAGGAAAAGACATATTTTCACAACAAGTCATACACATGAAGGTCATTGCAGCTCCAAAGTAGGAAGAACTCCAAACACCTACTAGCAGCAGAGCAGGTGAACAGACTTTGGTATATTTTTACAAAGGAATATTATTGGGCAAGAAAGAAGAATGAACTACTGATATTCCTAAGGATATGAGTGAACCCCAAAATCATTCTGCATAAAAAATCCTAGGACAAAGAAGAAGAAAATGCTGTGATTCACTTACAAAAGAGAATCCTGCTTACTCAGGGTGTGGGAAGGGACAGGGACTGGAAAGTCCTACAACTGTATTAAGACAGGTTACATGAGTGGAAACAACTGTCAAAACTCACCAAACTATCTGTGCAAGGCCTCAGCATCCCAGTGTATATAACATATCTCAGCAGAAAAGGTGTTAAATGAGAACAGTTGTGAAGCATGGATATACACTAAGTAGTCATGGAAAGACATACCATGTTCTTGGACATAGACTCAACACCATAAACATGTCAGCTCTCCCTATGTCAAATGATCAAATATTGTTCTCTTCCATAAAATAATACTAGGTTTGTGCCCCTCATCTGGAGCTTATCAAATTGATAATAGTTTGATTAGAACATGAAACAATGCAAACCCAAGTTCAAACCCGAATTCCAAAATAAATATAATAAACAAAACCAAAAAATAATAGATAAGTAACTCTGGAAAAGACATAGGGGAAGAGATTAGCCTTGCAAATTCCAAACGTCATTGGAAGTATAATATTGGGTCACAAACAAACAGATGGACTAATGTAATGAAATAGAAATTTCAGAAATACACCTACTAGTAAATATAAGCAGAGTGTATGTTAAGGTGGCATTTCAAATTACAAAATGATCAGTTTTGTAACAATGAAACTCTGGAAGTACAGCAGAAAACAGAAAATATAAGCTGGAATTGGGGAAACTTTTCTAACTGTAATTCATAATTGAAAAGCAATATGGCAAAAATAACTACATAATTGCTTTAGCTACAGGAGATTCATTTAATAAGTTTCAACATCTGTTCATGATAAAAACTTTCAGCAAAATTTGATGAGAAGGGCCTTCATCTAATTGAATGGGAAGAGCATTTCATGTTTCCTGTCTCCTCTCCCATTTCTCTTCCCTCTTTTTCACATTATTTTTCTCTTTCTGTTTCATCCTTCTATTCTGTTCTGCCCCTTCTAGTTCCCTTAAAATAGCAGTATGCGTACTCAATTTATCAAATTGTTAGTCAATACCACAAAGGCTTGACTCTAAGCACTTGAGCCTCTTTTCTGTTCTAGAGTTCACTTTGCACTCCACTGTCCCTCTGTCTCCACCAGCCCATGACCTTTCCATCAGCATTCATGACCTTGACACACTGAGGCCGCTCCCTGGTGTTTTCCAAATTGGTTAACCTGATGCTTCCTGTGATTAGACTGAGTTTTCTTGTCAGAAATACAGAAGCTGCATGCGTGTCAGTGCCCAGCACATGGTATTTGGTGGCACCGCAAGTGATGTTAGCTGTGACCACACAGTTAAGGCCATGTCTAACATGTCTCTCTGCTGGAGTTAATCCTATATTTTTTTAATTATTATAACAACTATGTTGGGGAAATACTTTGAGTCTACACCAATATGTTGTTTCTCCTCAGACTTTCTCTAATTGATGTTAGCACCCACCACTGTTGGGTCATGCTTTCAAAAGATATTGTGATGTTTGCCTAATGGTGATGTTTGTAGTTCTCTCATTCATTCTTTATGAAATGGGACTTAGTATAAGGAAGAGCTGTGCTTTTATTTAGATTACAACATTATTTACCATAGCTAAGATATGGAACCAACTCAGATGACCCTCAGTAGGAATGAATCAAGAAAATGTGGTATGTATATACAATGGAAATCTATGCTCACTACTTACTTTGTTTCCCAAATTTTTCCAACTTTGGTTGCTAGGGCCTCCTTGTGGCGAGCTTATATGATTTCTGAACCTACATGCGCCCCAGGCTCATCTTGTGTTTTTCTATCTCTGTTAATTATTTCTCCTTTGGACCTGGTTCCTCTCTTTTAAGTACCTAAATTTTATCTTTTTGTCTTGTAGACAGGAACACTACTAACATTCACCTTTAACGTAAAAATCCCTTACATGTGGGTGTGATTTCAATCTTGAAGGTACTCATGAGAGAATATTTATGAGAGAAAGAAAAGCCAAATATGGAACATAATCATGTATTACCTATGTAATTATGCCTTTTCTGATAGTTGGTAAGTAGAAACTAGAATCAGGACACAAGGTGTGCTCGCTGCTTCTAATACGTCTTTGCTCCCTCTCAGCAGACAGAGTATTATGAAGGTTAAGCCACATGCACATACAAACATACACAAATCTATTACTTTTGTATGTATACAACTGTATAAATACTTACATAGAAGGAAAATAGAAAGCATTGTGTACCTCTATAAGTGCAGTGACAAAGAAATGTCACTGTAATGATATAAGTGCATATGTGTATACATATACAAACACAAACTATATAGATAGATTAAATCTATGACCTCATGCTACTACCTCTGATTTTTGTTTTCTGTTTCCACGAACCTAATTTCTTTGTTAACCTTGGCATGTAAATAGTGCAGTTTTAGAATCTTACATTTGTAGGAATAAGATTCACTGATTTAATACTGCATCTGTGTGCACCACTGCTTTTATTCTCCACCTTACAACAGCCAATCGAAGTACTCTGGTGCTTTTCTCCCCACTCTCTTCAGTGTGAATACTCTGAATTCACAATAACAGTCGGACTCAGCAGTTACAGTTCTGTATTCCACTTGGGGGTCCCAAGATCTCAGTTTTATTTATCTTATTTATTTTGGAGCAGGTATATGACATTCCTATAGATCTAGGAATCAAAGCAGTACACAGAATGTACACCTCATCCCACTCTCCTGACTCATCTCCTTCTTTCCCGTTAGCACTCACTGGCCATAAGTAACTAATCTCTTTAGTTTTTCACTTATCCTCCTGTACTTCTTTTGCACAAATGAATAGACACACGTTCATTTTCTTATACTCCTTCCTTCTTCCCTGAGGAAAGCACACTATAATACTGCTTTGCATTTCCCAGTTTCACTTAACAGCACAGATGCTTCTACATGATTTGAAGTTAAGCTCTCGTGTGACTCTGGAGATTCTGAAACAGAGAGGAAGGAGGGCCTGGTAATTGGCAAACCACTCTGGAAATAGTAAGAACAGTCACAGAGCAATCACAGCCATGCATGCGCCTGACTCAAGAAGTATTTTCCACGCACCCACTACTTTCCAAGAGTTTCCTCTAAGTCTCAACACTGAACAGACCCATCTCTAAGCTTAAACAGCTTACAGTCCAGGGGAATATTAAGAGTCAAAAGGTAACTCTAACACACTTGGAAGATGCAGCAAGGATCCAGAGAAGTACCACCACGTTGACAGGAACAGTGAGAAAACAGGCTGTCAGTAAAAGGTTCAGGAGGAACTGCCCAGTCACAAGGGCAATAATGACAGGATGAGATGGGGCTCCAGATGGAGAATGTTCAGTGTTCAGAAAAAATATAGCCAGTTCATGTCATGGCATGGTGAGAGACAAGGCCAAGGAATGGAGCAATGATAAGACTAAGGGTCCCTTACTATGGCAGGGAATTTGGACTGAGTCTGGAGAACTATGGGAGCTAGAGAAGATTTTAAGCTACAAGGTCTCTCTACATGGGTGACCTATAGAAAATGTATGAAAGAAGGGGTAGAGGAAGAAAGAACAAGATGCTTACACAGAGCAAGGTATCAACAGTGGCAGCCTAGACCTGGCCAGTGGTAGCGAGGATGAGAAGAAATGGTTCAGGACAGTGGTTTTATGGTACGATTGGATTGTGTTTGGGCACGTAAGCGGGAGTCAGCCCAGATCCTGAGGTGTGGAATACAAAGATAAGTAGGCACAGGGTGAAGTGAGATGAGGAAGATGAGGAAGATGATGGCATCATTAAGCATTCAACTTAAGGTGCTGTGGTACAATTAAGGAGGAAAGGTCAATTGGAGATAGAATATATGAATCCAGAGCTAGGAAGAGACAAATCCAATGAGGATCAAAATCTGGAATTCACCGGCACAAAGGGTTACTAATGACAGTAATGAAAATCACTCAGCAGATGAGAAGAGAATCCAGGTCAGAACATGAAGGACACCAGTAATAGGAAGGCACAAGTAAGAGATAAGGGAAGTCCCAGAAGAGGCAGAGGAGGAGTACCCAAAGATGAGGGCTGCCACAGAGCCAGACATGGGAATAGTGCCCACCAAAAGCTGAGCTCAAAAGTCTTGATTCTGAAAGGAGGAGAAAGAAGTGGCACTGGCTGTGGAGTGTCCTGGGACCTGGAAACATAAGTAATGTGGAATCTAAAGAAGGGAGACTGTTGAGTGACTGCTATTGGGGAAGGAACATGTTTATTTCTTCTCAGTGCAGATCAAGAGCCCTGTAACATAAGGGTTGGGCTGCACGTAGGCTCACTCTGTGTTTAAGAGAGCAGACTGGATCTGATTTAGGGACTCTTTAAGTAGTGCTCATCTAATTAATTAGACCTACTTCAACATGACAGCAAACTGAAGGGGACAGAACCAAAGTACCCTTCCTGTCTGCTTTTCCTTTTATTGGCCTAATTATCCCACCGAAATGCCCCAGGGAGAAAACCAACAACCTGGGAGTTTTAGCTCCTGATCGTACAGCTATTTTTCTTATGTGCTTACAAGGTGGTTGCATAAAGGACCTAGTATCAGTCCTTATAATTTTATTTAGAAAAATGTGTCTCTAATTTGTCAATTTTTCATTCTTCTTCAATGAAACGTAAGCCACTTTTGGACTCTTGCATTTGAAAGTTTTCTATTAAAAACATATGTACTTTGTAACTTTTAGGCAGAAATGTACTGTTTACGTACAGTAATAACTCACTTAATTCTCCTTGTTTAAAAAGATAGCACTCTGATAATAACCAGGACTATAAAAATAGCAAACAAGTGTTTAAATCTGAAAGGCAGTAATTCTCTTATCTCTCCCTTCCAAATTAGAAACACTACTTTGAAACAAACAAACCACAAAGCAACTCTCTCTAATTTCCAGGTCAGAAGATTTTTATTATAAATGTTTGGTTCTCTTCATTAAATGGGAATTTTAAGGCTGTCATAATTTGCTTTATACTATCAGGAAATACCTTCCAGGGTATAACTCATCAAAACTTCAAAATATATGGGTCACATGTACATGTATATTATGTAAATGTTTAATGAATATATATACATATATAATACATTATTGTAGCTTAAAATATCTCACTGCAATAAGTACATATAATTTAAACTTACTAAAAGCACAGATAGACCTTTTTTATTTTTGCCAGTCCTGGAGTTTGAACGCAGGGCTTTGGCACTGTCCCTGAGCTGCTTCTGCTCAAGGTTAGCACTCTATCACTTGAGACACAGCACTACTTCTGGCTTTTTCTGTTTATGTGGCACTAAGGAAAGCACTCTACCACTAAACTACATTCCAGCCCACCAGATAGCTTTTTAAAAGAGCAAGTATTGATGCTTGTCTAGCATTTTCTCATCACCAATATTACGCCAACACTCTAAAATGAGAACCAATCTTTTCCATCAGTACATGTCAATATCTGTCTACAAATGCATGGCTGTGTGGAACGTGGCAGGGAGCCTGTGGTCCAGGCGGCAGAGACCAACACAATCTATGCTTAATGGAAACAAAGCTAAGTGATCCAGATGTCACCTGCAGATCACTAGCCCTGTGTTCTCACCCAATAGGAAATACATGATTTTAATCAGAGCCTGCATGCAGTCCCTGCCACTTCCTACCTCCTACTTGTACACACATGTGCCCTGTCAGTGCTGTTTAAGAGGTGTCTGAGTACACTTGTAACAGATGCCTTACCAGGGAGCTAAAAGTTTAATGCCCTGTATTGATCTGGGTTCTGCTTTCAACCCACTTGGATGCCGGCTGTTATATAAGTCTCCGGTCACACTCAAGATAGACTGTTGAACTAGAGTGATGATAGGTGTGTCTTTGTCACTGTTGAGGAAATACCCACTTTCCTGGAAGCTCTGAAATTGACATAGAACTTTAATAATCTCTGCTATCTTACTGCATCATCATAAAGACAAAACAAGACAAAAAAACACCATAAGAAAATAAACTCTTAAATAATACCACTTTATTGACTGTGATTGACTTAGCGAGGAGGAAGCCATTACCTGCGAGCGCATTTTCTGCGAGCACACAAATTTGCTAGCCAATACACGTCACTTTCTTTCTCTTTAAGAAATATTTTTCCTATTAAGTTCTGTGATAGAATCGACTTTGCTTATATCAAATAGGCAAATACAGGAATGATTCAGAAATCAAGCTGGAGGTCAGAAAGATGAAAAGCAAAACTAGACTGTAGTTGTACATGGAAAACAGAAGAAACGATGTAGGGAGGCAGGTGATGATCAGGACTTCCTGAACACATATTATGTACCAGATCTGGAGTCAAGGTACTTTATATGCTATCTTTCTGGATATCTCAAGTCCTAACGAGGTAGGCCTTCTGACTATTGGAGAAATGACACTAGGGTCAATGATATGTAATAAGTAGATTATTATTGTTGTTGTTGTTGTTGCACCCAAAACTAATCACTAAGCTATTTTTATTTTCACTTCCCTACATGGCCCCAACTGCGCCACGGAGCAAATATTTCCTTTTGATATTATAGCTACACCACAGTTCTGTAGCCAAGGAATCTTAGTGTTAGCTACAAAAAAAATAGAACAAATCATTTTTTACCTCAAAATGGAGAGATTATCTCTCAGCAATGAGTTCACTGTTTGGAGGAACCAGCTGGGTCTGCTTTCAATCTCAAATGCTGGGAAGGCAACCCAGAAATGTGTGTGAGACTGTGATTCTCATCATAGAACGAGCACACATAACATCTTCACCTCTTTCCAGAAGAAACTGATCGGTGCTTTAAAGGAACAGCCAAGAATTTCTTTATGTAATCTTAATGGCAGTTTCAGAACATTTGACGCAAACAGATTAAATCATTTTCCATGATAATAATCATGGTAACACAGATGTGGTAGGCTGAACACTCCCGAAGGCCAGGTGCTGTGCTGTGTCTTCCCTGTATTTAAACTCAACCCATCCCCACAACGTTACCACGGTATTAAGGTCAGAGACTAAAGCTTAGAAGACTCATGGCAAGCTAAGTGGGAGGCTAGGATGCCAATCCAGGTCAGTCTGCCCCCAACATTCATGATCCTAAAATAAAATCTATCATCCTTAACTAATGATTTCTTGCTTGTGTTCCATGAAAATTCCTTCCAATGCCAAAATCCAAGAAGAATCACAGGTGAGACTTACAATATAGTGACGGAGGCCATGGGTGAATAATGTGACAGCAGATCTATAGCAGACAGGTGGTATCATTCCGCCTCATAACCCAAATGCAGATAAGCCAAGATCTCTCGTTCCTTCTCTCCCCCTACCCCTACCTTGTTCTTTATCCAGAGAAATAACTAAAAAAGATCATCTCTGCCAGGTGCCAGTGGCTCAGGCCTATAATGCTAGCTACTTAGGAGGCTGAACTCAGAGGATCTAGGTTTGAAGCCAGTCAGGGCAAGAAAGTATACCAAAAAGCTGGAAATTGAGTTGTGGCTCGAGTGGCAGAATGCTAGCCTTAAGCACAAAAAAGTTCAGAAACAAAATGCAGACCCTGAGTTCAAGTCCTAAAACTGGTGCATGCATGTGCGAGCATGTGTGTGTGTGTGCATGTGTGTGTGTGTGTGTGTAAGAAAAAGATCATCTCTAAAGCAAGATTAAAAAGATACTGAAATTGAATACCAAGCAAGATGCCTGGAAGCTAAATGAATAAAGCTTAAGTTCCAGTAAACATAAGTCTGTGGTCTTCTGAGCAGCACCATTCCAAGAGGAGATGTGAAGTTGAAGCTAGCTGTGATCCTGCCTTGAGGCTGCAGGCCACACTGCACACATGCTCTCCAGCACCTCCTACAGCTTGGCCACAGTAGCAGATGCACTACACACCCCACACAGACATCCCTTCTCTCCTTTAGTGCTCACAGTGCACCCTGCTTGAAGCTATACCAGCCCATATCTGTGCCCAGCACAGGGATGCCCATGTGAGAATCAATTTTACACAAGACTAGAATAAAACATTACTTTTACAGTGTTGGAACAGAGACCCCAAACTCAACATTTCTTAGGCAGTAAAAGCACAACACTGTTTTAAGAGAGAAAGTAAATGCATTACAGGTCATAAAAGTTGTTATCAAGACTCAATCTTAAAATTCTATGTCTTTATTTCAGATCAGAATGGAGTAAGAAAAGAATGGTCATGACTAACATACATTTTTCCCTCCTGCATTTGTGGAGATTATAAATTCTTTTGAAATAATCTTGTACTAATAGTCAAGGGGTGACAATGAATTAAAATGAAACGAGTACTAATGCCAACAATCAATCCATTTCCAGATTTTGCAGATTCCAGCAGTCATGACCTTGCTTTAAAGTGGAAGTGAAATGCATAGAGGTCTTAAAAGCTGAGAACGTAAATCTAGGTGTGTGTGTGTGTGTGTGTGTGTGTGTGTGTGTGTGTGTGTGCGTGTGATATATATATATATATATATATATATATATATATATATATCTTCAGTACTATTCAAACCCCTAAAGACTATTCAACACATCTGGAGCACTGTGTACACACTGCTTTCATTTACATGGTTAGACTACAATAATAAGCACACACACTGGCATAATAATCACTGGACTCTTCTCTGCATCAATATGTCATCAAAATGGGCACTTCTTAGCTTTAATGTTAATAATGATCTCCTTTCTCTGCTACCACGACATCTTCAAGACAGTAGGCAAGTGTGGTAAGTGTAGGACCTGTGTATTTGACTTAGTGGAAGCCAATTTAATTTGGGGCAAGATAGGATTGTACCTGCAGATTTAAAACTAAAAAGTCAAATGCTACCTTTTCTGGGAAGCAGAAAAGTGGAACATTTCACTTCTATTGAGTACTTATTATTAGCTTTGAATTATCCTAGGTAGTAGGGGCGGAATCTAATCTATTAATAATGAGGACCAATCCTCTTACATGGCTTTGTGTCAGAAGTGTCTGGTATTTGCTGCAATAAGCTTTTACAGCAAATAAAGCGCAGAAATGGAAACTCTCTAGAGTATAGCAAAAGGAGAAAAAGGCAACAAAAGTGAGTCCACTTAGCACTAGGAAAAAAAGCTGTGAGGGGCAGGGGTTAAAGGATGGGGTCAGGCATCCTCCATCATAGATAGTTGGTGGCAGGTGCCTGTATTTGTTTTATTTCCAGCAAAGCTAGGATGAGAGAAAAGGATCATCAATTACAACAGGCAGGATTAAAGTTAAACATAAAGTTGGGCACTGGTGGCTGTAATCCTAGCTGGTCAGGAGGCTGAGATCTGAGGATCATGGTTCAAAGCCAGCCCAGGCAGGAAAGTCCATAAGACTCTTATCTCCAATTAACCACCAGAAAACTGGAAGTTGTGCTATGGTTTAAGTGGCAGAGTGATAGTCTTGAGCGAAAGGCCCTGAGTTCAAGCCCCACAAATGACAAAAGCAAAAAAGTTGAATACCAGGGGAAACCTTCTAGTGGAGGAGGCTGGTAAGAAACAGAACCCATGACTGAGAGGCAGAGGGAACCTCTCCCACTGTGTTTTTTGAGACAGGTTTGGAGCCATGCTGATAGGCTGCAAGCAGTAGCACTGTCTTTACTTTGCCTGGATAAAAGCATTAGAGCACTTGTGCCAAAGCCTGCACCCAGGTGTGGCTAATCTTAGACTGATGATGACTGCATCTCAAGAGGATCTCACAGAGGTACCGCAAGTTTGGAGCATGCTCCTTCATTGCATAGGACGACTGTAACTGGTTTCATTGGACTGTGTGTAATGTGATGGGAAACTGGAGTATATTTCATCATCTTGTTTCTACCGGGAATTAATTGCCAGCGGTGATGCCTAGACTAGCTTGACAAGATCCTGTTATTCTACATAATGTCAGGACCAAGAAGAGATGAACCATACCACGTATATTCGGTCATCCACCACCAAGTACCTCCCATGTGAAGACTCTATTAAGAGCAAGGTGTAGGGTTACTCTACTTGGAGGAGCCCAGAGTGGGAGGTGCATTTCTGTGACACCATGCCATCCTAGAGGCAAATGGAGGCAGAGAGCGGCCAGGGAAGGGACAGTAATGGCCTTAGGCAATCAGAGTCACAAAATACTGGGAGCCAGCTAGTTGAAGTAGGTAAGATGGGAGGCCTCAGCAAAAGAGCAACAGGCCTGGGGTCAAAGGAGACCTGAGAACCAGGGAAGAACATGGTTCATTCTGATAGCTGTAGGCAGATGAGACTAGTGGCAGCATATATTGCTGGTGGCAAGTGAAGTGAAGAGACTGGATACACAGACCATGACTGACCTAGGGGTCATGGAGGATCTCTGGAATTGACTGAAGGGCAATGGAGGACCTCTAGCCCTGAAGGGAAATGATTAGACTCGTGAGTCCTGACAGGTTGCATAAAATAAGGAAACTCAGCTGACAGCAGATCTGCTCGGATTTCTCCATACTTGGATGGTAGTTGGGTCAGGTGAGCCCTGGGGTAATTACCAGCCTGTTAAATCTCATAAGCCCAAGCCTCAATTCTATTTTTATTGGGCTAGGTTGCTGTTTAAAGCTGCAGCCAGGTGAGCCTCTGTGCCCAGCAGCTAAACGATGCGATCACAATGATATTTAGGTAACTCTTGTCATTTGTTTCTTAAAGAAGGAGGATGAAAAAAAAACAAACCCCATACCCTCTTGGTCAGTTAATTCCACCCTTAAAGGACAGCTTATATTACTTGTGCCCTCCTGACACCAAGAATTTAAAAATAAAATGTCCAGAGTTATTGAGTTCTACTTTATCATCATCAAATTTCCTGTGGTTTCAGGGCGATTAGCACAGGGCTTTACCCATCAGTGTGCAATGTTTACTTGAGATCTGCTATAGACACAAAAATGTTGAGGGCATCAACTGCAAAGATTAGTGTGGCCACTGGGGGCAATTCTCTGGCTGATGATAATTTTCACCAAAGGCAGGGAGCAGCATTATGAATCATCTGTGACCACTTATGCTTAAGCTGAATACATTAAAACTTAATGGCTTCGACACAAGAAGCCAGTTGTAAGTCTGCACATCAAGGCACTAATTGTACGTAGATGAAGTCAGTCAGGAATGCATGGTAGCTAGCTATATTTTGCTGTAAAGTGAAAATTACAAACCTCTCATCAGGCAGAGGTCTCTGTCTTCAAAATTCATTATTCATGATTTCATGCTCTTTAAATTATTCATTTTCTCAAATGCTACTGCTACAGCCTTTTAAACTTTTTAACTCCTCCACTTTCAAGTGATAAATGTCCGAGGACTTGCCTGTAATAAAATGCTTCTCAACCCGCCTCTCTTGCTCATAATTATTGTGGCTGCTGGACACAGAGTAGCCCTTCAAGGTTGGCTGTCATCTTTTATTTGCTCTAAGAGATAATAACAGGTCTCTAAAAAAAATGGCCTGTTTTAAGAATTTTCATTTCTAACTAGGCCTACATTTTGAAACAAAACCTCTTCTGTGATCTGGCCTCTGTCCACTTTCCAATGTCCCCAAACACATGGGCAGCCTCCCCTCTTTCTTCTGAATCCCTGGCCTATTGCAGTCCTTTCCGCCACTCTGGCCCCTAACCATCCTGTATGTCTTCATACCCCGCTGGGCTTCTTCCCGTCTTTCCATCCCCACCTCGCACCCCCAATTCCCTGCATGTTCCCTTGCCCCCAGAAAAGCCTTTCATGGTGCTTATCACAGTCCAGAACTACTTTCTTTGCTGTTGGTGCAGCCCCCTCGTCCCCACTAGAATGATGCTGTATTAGAGTAGAGCTTTGCAGTATCACTTCACCATCGTACATCTAGGCTCTGGCATGGGAATGAGTATATAGTAGGCTCTCACTAAAAGGTTATAGAATAATTAACAAATGTTTAATTCTAAGAGAAATGATTAAAATGCATTTTAGCCCCAAGTCACCTCTTCAATTGCCTAAGTTCAGTTTGTCCTTAGCTTGCTTCAGTTCTTTCCATGAACTGACTTCATTGCCATAAAGGGCTCTACTTGAGCAATCAACAGAGCCACAGGCCAAAACCTACAACCTGGGACGCTGGGGGCTGAGACTCACTGGCATAAGGACCTGAGGTCCTAACAGTTAGAGGTAAAGAAAAAACTAAGGATCAGAGAGGTTGCATGTAAGTCCATCTGCCTCTCCTTCAGCATCCTGCAATCCACAAAAGATGCCCACGCCCTGGAGCTAAGACAAACCCCTAGAAAGGTCATGAACCTGTGTGGCCTAGTTTCAGGATGCCCCCTCCTTTGCCTAGGCCCACCACTCCATGTCCTCATGCCCATCTCCACCCCCATCAATCACTGTCTTCTTCCTTTGAGCTTCCTCTGACCACAAGTCACTAACCAGACCATTTCATCTAAAGGATGGCGGCTAAATGCAAAAGGAATGGAGCTAAATGGGCCAAGTTAACAAAGGAGAGAGGCCTGTGAATTACTGAAATATATTTTCACAATAAAAATCCAACTCTGACTGGTACCTCTGAGCATTTTACTTTCTCAAATTAAGTGATGGTCTGGCTAGCACACAAGGTATTGCTACAATAAGGAAACCTTAGATTCAGATACTAAATATGAATTAATGATGATGGCCTTTTAAGTAATTCAAAAAGCTCCTCAAATGGAAACTGAGCATGTAATTACTATACATTCTTGGCAAATGCAAATGAAAAACAACAAAAGATCTTCAGATAAGCATTCCAATTAAGCACCTTGGGATTACTGAGAGATGAATTTACAGGTATTCAGACAGGGTTATCACAGTATTTTTTTTTGCAGTACTAGTAAGTTCTTCATAACATTTCTTTGAAATATTATTATTGGCATTTAGAGTAGATCTGAAGCCAGGGAGAGGATAGGTAACTGGTCTTATTATAAAATTCATGCCTAAGATGACAAGGGCTCAGAAAAACAGGCTTAAGTAAATACTTGCTGAATAACTGATGAGCCAGACAAAGATTAGAGAAACAAAGAGCTTAAATTTTAGTCCCCAATCCCTCCTACTACCCTCAGGCCTTCTTGCAGACTGGCCTATACTATTCATGACTCATTGAAACATGACTTTGGAGCACCTCCTGAAGTCACTCAAACTGCCCTTTCCTGCCCTTGGTGGCTAACGGGCAGTGTAGTTTACAGAGGACACATTCATTATGTTAGACCTTACAACAGTACTGTGATGTTCTCAGATGCCCACCAAGGATTCCAGCAAACAGACACCTCCAAAATCATTTTCCTGGCACCTCGAGATGGCTACAGTACCAGGTCCTCAGATGTGAACAGCTCATATGTCATCCTATTATGCCACCTGGCCTCGGACCAGTACACCTTTAAAATAGATTTATTTAGGCTATAAACTTACAGGACAGTGCCTCTGTCTTCGAATGTATTACGTTTAAACAGCTGGGAAAACAAAATCCTGACTTTCCGATGCTGAAAACTCTAGGGCCAATTTGACAGTCTAAAGAGGGCTACGGCCATCAAATTCTATTAAAGACATAAACTTAGATAATGTTTTATAATGTACTAAGGAAAATTTGGGCTGGGCAAACTCTCCAGAGTTCAACATCCTTGTGCCCTTGAGGTCCAGTTAAATCCTACTTAATCAGTATTGGAGGTTTCATGACTTTAATCAGAAGACAGGTCTAGATTGAGAATATATATTGTCTAATAGGATACTGGAGTATGTTAATTCACTTTCAATTTGTATACTTGCTCATTCCTGTTACCCTGATACTTGTTTGCTAATGAAATTTTGTAAACTATAAATTAACCCATAATTAGAATGTTCTCAAGGAAACCATTTAGTGACATCGGAAATCCAAATATGTGCTAGTACACACCAGTGTGCTCTCCCAGATAATAATCAGTTACACAAACAAATAGTACCCACATGGATTTTGTGTCTTCACTTAGAGCAAATGGCAATTAGAGAAACTGAGAGTGTCATGCCAAATGTCAAAGGGAAATGGTGACAGTATTATGTTGAAACACATGAAATTGCTAGCTAACATCATTTGGTGATACAAACTATGAAATGGTTTGTGGTATAATGACTCAATTATCACTGCAAATAGGTTTTCTAACTTATTTCTTAGTAAAATTTCTGAAGAATTGCTTTGACTTCTTTTCTGAAATCCAACACATATTTTTCAAACCAAAAAACTTGAAAGACTATAGCACCCTCAATAATAATAATAATAATAAAATAAAGATTATACCCCAAGGCAGGCACTGGTGCCTATAATCCTAGCTACTTGGGAAGCTGAGTTGGAAGTTTGAACCTAACCCAGGCAGCGAAGTCCAATTAATCACTAATTAATTATCTCCAATTAACTACTAAAAAGCCAGAAAAAATGGAGCTGTGGTTCAAGTGCCAGCCCTAAGAGACAAAACTAAGGGACAGTACTTAGGCCTAAGGTCAAGTCCTAGCACTGGTACCAAACACACACACACACACACACACACACACACACACACACACACACACACCTCCAAACAAGTCATATAAAGAAAGTGTCTCAAATAACAAAATATGCCACCCCCTTGATCACTAAACAAGGAGAAAAAAAGGAGAAAAAGGTGTGGGCATGAATACTTTATACCTGCATCCTTACTCCTTGCGTCAATTTATTTTTCTGCTGTTTCCCTGTGGACTGAGGCACACTCTGTGAGGCAGGGGTGTTTGTCAAACTAACCAGCAAACCCCTGTGCCTATAATGGGGCCCAGGACCTGTAAATACTCAACAAATTTCTGGGGCTCAGTCTTGGTTTGGTGTATGACATGATTTACAATAAGAATAGGCATAAATGATAAAATTTATAGCTTTTTCAGAGTCAATATATTAAGTTTAAGAGATCGTCACAGGCTGGTTATTTTATTTCATATTTAATAAAACAAAAGATCTGACTCTTGAAGAAAAGCAGGTAACCTCAGGTAATTTATTTGCACAAGTACACAGTCATGCATAGTGGAATAAATGCCCTGTTTATCAGATGTGCTATACCAAACTTTGTGCTTTTAACTGAAACCTGGTCAGACTTCTGCATCTGAGCCCTCACTACCTGTCACTGCCTTTGCCATAACCAGGAGCCTACAACCTCTCACCATAGCAATTGAAAGGACAGTGAAGTTGCTTCTCATTTAGAGTTATACTCACTTCCAGGATTATTTTTAACACATGCCCAAAACAGCTGGGTGCCACCAACACATAAGCATTTGTGCTAACTAAAGGACACCCACTGGCATTAGTATAAACATGGCTTCTGAGACCTAGCGAGTAATAGCACTGTCCTGTGGATGGCTCAGGAAGCATACTTGAGGGGATACCAAAATTATGGCAAGAGTATTTCAAAATAGAAACCTAAACTTTACACACTTGAGACAGACTGTACAAAGAGTACCAACAAAAGATGCCTGCTTCTTAGGGCAGGGGAGGGCTATGTACTGGGAGCCAAAAAGGAGAACTGGGCTTCACTGGGATTTTGTTTGAACTTGGGTCCTCATGCGTGTGTGGCAGGTGTTCTCACCTCTAGCCATACCTCCTGCTCTTTCCACTTTAATCTCTCTTATACATACATACATAAATCATAAGGGTTTGACTATTCCAACAATTTATTGAAATGAACACACTAGGAGGTTTCCAAAGTTTATAACAAAAATGTTTTAGAAGATTCTAAGTGTGGCACTGGCTTCATTTGACATGACAATTCTGGTTCTAAATGATTGTTACTTTTGCTAGTCATGCTGTGTTGAGTAGTTCTGCAATAGAAGTTGATATTTGGGGCCAACTGTGTCATCTAAGATTACAATGACTAAGCTCTGGAAATGGATTGTGTGTGAGAGAGTGTGTGTGTATGCATGTATGTGCCACATATACATTATGCCCTGTGCATAACTCTCATTATTCATGCATGTTCATGTATTTAAAACATTTAAGCAAAAATAATGTAAAGTGAAATAAGTCTTAGTGACTCTCACACAAGTAACTGATGAACTGTTTTTAGGCAACTAAAATGCTTTATCCAGCTACCCTAAAAATCTAAAGGAAAGTAAAAAATATAATTTTAATAATATTGATGAATTTATAATGAAAACAGAGAAACACATTCATCTATTGTTGACAATGGAACTCCTCAGAGAGATGGTGGAGGGAGACGCTGAAAGAGAATAGGAAGTATATTTATTGTAAATCTAAGATGAACTGTAACACCAGACTGTTGAAGGTAAAGCCACTGAGGTAGCACAAATAGGAGTAAGGGCTGAGGAGAAGAAAAACTCCCTCCCAAGCCCCCCCAAACAGTTACCTGCTTATGGTCAATCAATTACATGCTTGTGTAGGAATACCTTTATAATTTTATTTTTGTTGCCAGCCACTGTTGAAATAAATACCAAATTTTTCATCCTTATATGTGTCAAGAAGGCAATCTCAGAAGTTATTTCTGATATAACAAAAATGCCTTTGAAATAGGTGTCTTCCTACGGGACAACTCCAGTGAGACTAGAACTCAGAACCTTGGGAGGTGTCCAGACCACACAATTTATAAGGATACTGAAAATCACACAGGGTCTTCATTGCAATATCTCATATAAGAGTAGTCAAAGAGAAGACACAGCAGTAACAGCTAGGTAAGATAGGTGACCTGAGGGGTCAGGTGAGTAAGCAAAGAAACAGGAACAGTGCTGTCCTTTAAAAACAACTTCATTTCTCCCCCCAGCTTTCAGGCGGGGTTTTCCCAAATTAATCTTTAGACTGTTGAGTAGTCACATTAGTATAAACATGTGCAGGGAAGGAAATTCCTCAAACTCCCCTGGTATTCTATTCCTGTATTAACAACACTGCTTCCAAGAAGCTGGTCCTTGGACATCGCGGTATAATGACTGCCAGTACGTCCATCAACAGCATTTGCTCAGTACATAGGGAGGACGTTTTCCTGTGAGGCCTTTGATGGCAGACCTTCCCCTGTGTTCCTCTAATTGCTTCTCCTGTCAAATCCGACTCAAATCCCAGACTCAAATGTTCCTCTGCTAATCCTTTCCCTCCTCTCTCAAGCACTCTGCTGCAAGGGGTAAGAATGTCCATCTCATCATGACTACATTCTTCCTTTCCTATTCAATACAGCTTGATTTGATATGCAAAACAAGAAAGTATTATCTCAAATTTTCAAATAAGAAAATTAAGACTCCAGAAGAAAAACAGCCTAACATTTGTTCTTTGCTTATTTCAAGTCAGTGTTCGTATACCACATGTCCATCTATGCCTTCTTGCTCTTGCAAAATTAATATAAAACTTTTCTTCTCTAAGGCCCATGGCTGAGTGAGCCTCACTACCCTTTCCTCTTCTTATCTCCATGTACTCCCCCACATAATAAAGTTCTCACTTTTTCTCTTTTCAAATGCCTACCTACATTCTAGATTATTCATTGTGCCGCCTCAAAGCCTCTCATTTAACACTAACATTAGATTTCAGCACTCTCAACTTGCTATATCACCTGACTTCCAAACATCTCAAATATCCTTTTTAAAGGAAAAAAAAAAAACAACCCTGGAGAATAGTTTCTAATAGTCATGTACCCAGGGAAGCAGACTGCACAGAGAAAAGAGAACAGCAGTGCAAAGAGCTCCAGGGAGCATTTAATGGAACATTATTTCAGCTGGACCTCCAGAAATGATAGTAATTTTGATAGCAGGCCAACACTGTCTAACTAGGGCAAGAGAACTAACTCTTCACAAGCACAGAAATTTAGACTGTAAGGCATGGCTTGAGTGTTTGAGAACCTGCCTAGCAAGGAGGAGATATGGCTAGAAAGATAATGTGGGTCTAGTTAGTCCAGAATATTGCATCTCAGGTTGAGAACTTCCCATTTAACATGGCAGATAGCAGAACTGTAAACTTTTTAAATCATGTAAATTACATAATCAGCTTCATATTTTTTCCCAAGAAACAAGTGGGAAAACATAAATTCATCATCACAAATTTAGGTAAAGATTATTCACCAAATACGTATTATACTAACACCAAAAACCATTTGTATTTTTTCACAAAAGGAGACTAGGTTAAGTATATAGCTAAGCAAACAGTGTAGAGCTATTTAATAATGAAAGTTTTAAAAGTGATCTGTAAAGTAATAGGCATAAATCAGATATATACAGTGGTGCACACTGTAGTCACAGACATCAGGAGGGCTGGGGCAGGAAGACTGCTGAGTTTGAGGCTAGCCTGGAAAAACCTAACAAGATTCTATTATCAAAAGAGAAAGTAAAAGCAGCAGTTACAGTAGGATCAGTACGATCTAATTTTTAGATAAGTATCCATATGCAAAGAAAAAAGTATGGCTACACATACACTCACATACATATATACCTACATAGAAATTTATATAGTTAACTTTATATTTACTTCAGGGAGCTGAACACAGTGTGCTGTGGCCTAGACAGAGCACCATGTCATTTACTGAACTGGGAACCCATGAGGAGGTGAGTTCCAGTCAGGCATGTGGACCCACAACAGGCTGTGGGGTGTGGACAGACACAGAGAAAGCAGCAGGAAGATCCTAACAGAGAAGATCCTAACCAAGAAGTACCCAGACTTCAGGAGGTGGCTCATAAGACCCTCGGGACACATGGAGAATACCCAGAGGGAAGATACAAAGAAAAGAAGAGAAGCCACAAAAACTAGAAAGATAGGTATAGAGAGCAAGAATAATTTCTGGTATTAAAATAAAGAATCCAAGGGATACGAATATTCTATAAAATGGTCTCATAAAATACCCCAAAGTAGTAATGTCTCTTACTTTAAGAAAATCAGAAAAGGCAGGAAACACAAGCCTGAAATTTAGTCATCTATTTCACGAAATCTGGTTCAGGAAGGTCTAGAGCAAGGTGTCCATTAAGGCAGCTATCCTGAGGTGGCAGTTACAGCTGCACTCTGGATTTCCCATCATCCTCTTTCATATTTTATGTACATTTTCTTCAAATAATCTATATCACTTTTGTAAGAATGCATGGGTCATAGAAAATGCCAAGAAAGCAGTTCTATGTGAAATGGTGATAAGAGACAAGAAGGGCTTGTTTTCAGAGATAAAGAAAAAGTGTTTTTCTCAAAGGAAGTGAATTATCGAAGGACTGTGGGCAAGTGTCTATGAGCTTACTTGTATTCCAGTTGTGATGAACTGACCCAAGGCCCACAATGGGTTCCATTCCAGCATTGGAAATCACAGTAGTGGCCTATAGGGTGTGGGCACAAGGGTTCGCCAGATCAAGGAAAGATGAGTAACTTGCATGACTAGGCATGCTCAGTGAGGAGTTGCAGAGATGGGGAGGAGGCTGAATCTATAACCAGCAAATACATATCTGCAAGACAGCCCTGTGCAGGCCTGTCTTGCTTCAGTATGCATATAGTTCCATTTATTTCTTGTGTACTATTGTGATTTCCTTCTTCTTTGTTTCTGTTTTGTCTTATTTCTTGTATTTCAATCATTTGGTATGAAATGCACTGTGGGCTGATGGCACATGGTATGAGCCTAGAATCTTATTTCTTTTCTCCAAATGATTGGCCAGTTCCCAGCAGCATTTTTAAATTAATTCATCTTGTCCTCTTTCTGTTGCTTTGAAATGTCACACTAGCAATTGTGGTCACAGTTAGTGTTCTCACATTCTCAATTCTTACATTTATAATTGGGGAAAGGAAACAGATCCTCTTGGTTAAGGAGGTTCTGTTTATGCTATAATCATAGAGGCAAACACATAACACAAAGCTATAAGCTCAAAGACTAACTGATCACTTAAAAAATTAGTCTCTACTCCACAAACCTTTTGCTTTTAACACTAGATCAATCTCTACTTGTTATTGATATTTTTATTGATTCATCTCTCACTGACTATTAGAAATTGTAGCAAATACAATGTAAGTATTCTGCTGAGTAAAATTACAAAACTACCACGTTTTTAAGACTTAACATAAAGCATTATTGGAAAATGGCTCTTGTGACATAGAAAGCAGCAACCAGTGAAATTGTGGCAGAGAGTCCTGTTAACAATGAAGACAAGAACACTGGCAAGAATGAGGACAAGGTAGATGTCTTGAAGGCAAATGGTCTATACATCTCTCAGAGGATTAATGTAGATTCCGAGAAAAAACAAAAACACAAAAAACAGTGATTCACCTTGTGGAGGTGTTTGGGAGGTCAGATCTGAGTGTGGACTTCTATGTCCCAAGCAAAACAAAAATCTCAGTTCTCCCACTGTGGTCTCCAAAATTAGTCCATTATTACCTAAATGTGGATAACTATAAAATAAACTTAAAATTTTATTTTTATTTCTCAAACCTTTGGTTTCCTAGATGCTACTATGAACTATGGGCCTCAGATCCTGAGGGTTGGTACCTTTTCTGTTAAGAGTTAGCTTCAAATCTTCCATATTGTCATCAAGTCTGAACATTTCAATTTGGTGGAATCTTTTCTGATTATTTCAACAGTGTCATTCACTGCTATTTTATAATAATGTTATGAAAATAAAATTCTCTAGCAATCTCCTGTCTAACCCTATGTCTTCTAGCTGAACTCTAGAATCCTTTGGGATTTTCCCTCACACCTTTACAGTTTTACATTGGTATGTCTTATTACAATTAATCTAAACTCAGCTTTAGTAAGAATTTTCTAGGTGTCAGAAACTTGCTAAGTATTTTCCATGTATTCCTATGTTTAATTTGGTCAATCTGTAATTAAGTACCATTATTATCCCTATTTATATTGGGAAAACAAGTAGACAGGTTAAGAAACATGTTCCTTATCACAGAGCTGGTAATGGGCCACTTTGGAACACATGTACTTCTGAAGTCAAAGTCTACTTCACAATAGTTATTTTCCCATTTTGGAGCCTTCCTTCCTTCCTTCCTTCCTTCCTTCCTTCCTTCCTTCCTTCCTTCCTTCCTTCCTTCCTTCCTTCCTCCCTTTGAAAATGTACAGACAAAATATTTTACTTTCTCTAGGGAAAACAGGTTCGGAAGCTATTTTCCCATTTTGGATTCCTTCCTTCCTTCCTTCCTTCCTTCCTTCCTTCCTTCCTTCCTTCGTTCCTTCCTTCCTTCGTTCCTTCCTTCGTTCCTTCCTTCCTTCGTTCCTTCCTTCCTTCCTTCTAAAATGTACAGACAAAATATTTTATTTTCTGAAGGAAAAACATGTTAAGAAGCTACTTAGCAATTTTTCCTATGTGGAATTCTATGACGTTTCTCTTAACAAAAGACTTCAAACTTACAAAAATCAATGTTAGACCAAGAGTTGAACCAGAGTGACAATATGAAAGTAAACAGCAGTTTCTGGTCCAGAATCTTAGTGAGATTCTAGAGAACCAAGGTGAAATTCTAAGAAATGGATCATTTGGAAGTAGCTGCAAACCAACTTCAAGTCCTTAAGGCAGAAAGATTATTAACTCAAGTTTAAAGTACTAACAAGTGGAAATTATATGTATCTTCTAAGAGCACAGACCATATCTCAGTCAAGTTTGTGCTCTGCATTTGGACTTAAGCTCCACTAGACTCCTCAGGCAGGCTTGTGTTGACTTTCAATGAGTACTGTTTCCATCTATTTAGGATAATAAAGACGCACAAATATTCCTAGATAGTCCACACCACATATCAAAATAATAATTTTGATCCATATTCATGAAAATCTCATTTTACTTATCAAACTTTGTTTCCTCTACTTTCTCTGGCTTCACAGTGTCCCCCAAAATCTGACTGTGCCAAAGAAAACACAGCGAAATCTATGGCCCCTGGTGACTTCTGACTAATGGGATCCCATGAAGGAAATATCCGCTGGTGGCACCTGGTCAAGCCTGGACTGTCTTTAAGCCCTTTCTCCAGGCCTGGCTGGCTGGCTGGCTATGGGCCCATGTCTTTTGCTCTCCAAGCTTCCATCTTAGGAGCCATCACTCAAATGTACCAATTCATTATCTTATATATGAAATGATGTTTAACAAGGACCATCGTGAGGTGATAAAAGCTCCCATGTGTTCATGAGATAGAATTAATCTCCAAATACCAGGAATTAAACCCACCCATAATACATATGCACATACATACCCGAGACATTCAAAACTTTGTTGTAGTTAGGGCTGTTAGAACATTGTCCTAGCCATGCAAGAGGCAAAGAGGAAGCTTTGAGCAGATTAAGGCAGTCTTCCTGTACCCAGGGGACAAAGGATGTGATCTACACATATGAGACCAGCTAGGCCACTCACTGATTCACATTAGACATTTTAGGAGACACCACAGAGGCCCTTTTGGCCCCCTAAGAGTACAATGCACAGATATGAAGTTGGCAAAAAGACTTAAGTGAGGGGGCGTTCCCTATAAGCCATGAGCTATTGCAGAAAGATGTGAATACTAGTGCTACAGATAAGAACAGTAAGTTTAATGGCTCTGCAGACAAAAGAATTCACCCAGGAAAGGCTAAGTGAGAACCTGACAGAGCTGACTAAGGCCAGCAGGAGAAATGTCAGGTGAAGGCCACAGGTAATTTGAGGGGGAAAGACTTTCAAACTCTGGCCCCCTGGGAGGATGCTGTCATCATGGCCTTCACAGAGCAGAGAAAGGGCACATCCAAGGTGCTGGGCTCATAAAGTCATGGCGCTGGAAAAGACCAAGGGTGTTTTATTCGGAGATGTTTATCCATCTGCAATTTAATAGGGAACATGGTGAAATTACACACACTCCTGACTTTTAATACTAAGCACTCAGTCACTTCACCTTCTCAGCCCTTCCTTCCCTCAGCTGCTAAGTGAGGGAGGTGACCCAGGTCATTCCGGAGTTCTGAGCCAGGTCTTGAAGATCATGTCCATGAAAAACACCTGTGAGACTATGTGCTCAGCCACACACTCCTTCCTAATATGCCACTCTACCTCATATACTCTGACACAATGATTATAACTTTATAGTAGCATTGTGAATGACACAGAGGCTGGAAGCAGAAATAACTCATGGCATTTATCATTATCTCTGTGATAATATCACATCACCTATAGAAAAATAAAGAATAAGCACAAAACAAATAGATGATAAAACTTTAATATAGCTTTCCTGAAAAGAAACCAGACTCTGTAGAGCTACTGGCCCATCCCTCCCATGTCACTGGGCCAATTAAAGAGCAAGGAAGCTAGATGGGGAACTGCTCACCCAGGAGGAGTCATGTGTGCACTGGGTCTGTGTGGTCTGGTGGGAAGCACAGCAGGCTAAGAAATTTGGATGCGAGGCCTAACCCTTCCAGGAATCACGTAACTCTGGGCAAGATATTTCGCTTTTCCTGCCCATTTTTTATTTGTAAAACAGCAATAATTCCACATGTTTTTTCTACCTCAAAAATGTGCTAAGAACAGGGATAAAGTGTGTGAAAATTCTGAGTTACTGGAGAAAAGTATTAAAAGCACTAAGTGAACATAATAGGGTAAAAGGCTCTGATACAACTTGACTAGATGAAGGCATCAGGGAGGGTCACCAACCAAATGGGACAGTTGTGACAGTGAGACACAAACACACAGCCCCAACATCCCCTGAGAAGACAACGTCAACAGACAGGCATGAGACCCACAAACCTGCCTCCCAGGCACTCAGGCTCTGACAAATCCATTGCCATCTTCCTCTTTTTATTTATTTCTCCCTCTTCCTTCTCTTTCCCTTTCCCCAGCCTCTTCCTGCCACACATTCAAACATTCTGAATGGCAGGCTCCCATGTGCTGATTCCTAGGTATGAACACCGCCACCAGCTTTCTCGTAGTGTGGCTGAGGGTACACCTCATCATCAGATCAGAGTATGGCCACAGCCTCTGAGTGGCTCCCAAGGAGGTAGAGAAAAGCCATAGCTGCCATGGCTGAACTGACAGGGCCCCAGTTCATCAGGGAGCACAACCTTCTTGTGATTTACTCTTTTGCATGTCTATCATTTCCCCTCACCCTCTCTTGCTGTATCAATTAGTCACAACTGTTCATTTGCTGTATTGTTAAGCCTTAATACTTATTTCCTAGGAAAATATTCCCATAATAGTGAGCAAAAGACAGATGAGTGGAGACCCAAAAACTAGTTAGAAGGATGCATCCAGGCAAGATGAAAGGGGCTTACGTAAAAAAGCAAATGTCTTAAAAATTGTCTCTCTGTGGAAAAGCATTTCAATTCCACAAAGCTGAACAGGCAATGCCCCTTTGAGCCATGTGCCAGAGGATCACATCTACAATACTAGCTACTCAAGAGGCTGAGATCTGAGGATCATGGTTTGAAGCCAGCCCATGAGACTCTCATTTCCAATGAAGCACCAAAAAGCTGAAAGTAGAGCTGTGGCTTAACATTCAGCCTCGAATTCAAGCCCAGGACTAGCATTAAAAAAAAGAAGAAGAAGAAAAGGAAAGAAAAAAGGAAAAATAAAGAAATGGGGTTTTTTTGGTGGGGGGGAGTAAAAGTTTGGTGTACAGTTAAGGCAAACATATTTCAATCACAGCAGCTATTTCCTCACTCTTGATTTTATAGTTTTTTTTTTTAATAGTTTTTTGTTTTTTCCCCAGAGCTGAGGACCGAACTCAGGGCCTTGCACTTGCCAGGCAGGGGCTCTTCAGCTGAGCTAAATCCCAAGCCCCACACTCTTGATTTTAGAGGTTGATTGAGTTATGCATACTTCTGTAACAATGGTACCAATCAATGGTAGCTTGGATTTTTCCACTGGGTCTCTATTCCAAGTGTTGTGCTAGGTGCTTTACAAACCTCTAAAGCTCTGGCAACAAAGTCAGCATTATACCCCCCACCCAACCCTTTCTAGAGGAAGAAGCAAGACTGGAAAGTTAAGTAACGCACCTAGGGTCATCTAAGTAGTGCAGGATATAGGCTGGATCCAACACTGCTGTGTGCCTCTGGAGTCTGCTTATTAGATTATGCTATTCTGTCTCTATGTTTATCTTTTTAAGATTTCGCTTACATTCCTTTTGCTTCTAGGAATGCTGATTGATAGGAAAAGGCAACAGCAGGAACATTAACATGGGGAAAGGGTGGACAAAAGCATACAGGAAGGAAGAAAGAAGAGTAAATCACTTCCCAAACTATGGTCCTTGCTTTAAGAGGAATAGCTGCCGCAGCTGCCATGTTCAGTAAACTCATCTGTATCATATTCCTCACTGCATGGAGAGGCTGGGAAGAGGGAAGTGGAACTTGGGAGCTTCTAAGGGGACCCAGTGCAACGCAGTGGGGTGCCTGGACTATGGGAAGGAAGATCTGAAGGCCTGTGACCTTCCACTGACTCCGGGAGGGGGGGGGGCACACTGGAGCTCATCCTCCACGGTGGCCCACAGGTGCCTTAACCCTGAAGCCTGCTCACATATTTTGATCTTGAGTCTTTCTCTATTCCAGTGTCCACAGTCCAAGCAAACAGCAGGAGAACCTGACCCATCTGGATCATATTAGCTCCTTGTATCATGCTATTTACATTCATGAGGCCTGGTATCGCGAGATCACATTCAGTAAAACTTTTCCCTAAAAACAGTTTTATTCTCTAATCCTCTTTTTATTGGTTAGAAGCAAACCAAATTGGGTCATATATATGAAAGCACAGAGAAGAGGAAAGACAAACCATCCTAGAAATGACTGGCCAGAAGACACCCAAGAACATTTATCCAAGTGGTTTCCCCAGGATATCAAGGGGAAACGTGCAAACAATTTTCTTGGCTATCATCACTTTAATATGAAACTTAAACCCCAATGCAACCACAGGCACATTCCTTTAATCTGAGGGCAGCAGAGCTGTGTTTAGGAGGCGTGGGCAGGGCTCTTACCTGGCATGACCATGGTCTGTGGGGCTGCCGCATCAGTGCTCAAGCACAGACGGCCACCTTTAGCTAATCTATCACACAGCAAGGTGATGCGTTTCTTCAGGCGGCTCGTATCTTTCGGTATGCTCAACTGGCTGCTGAGGTTCAAAGCCTGCTCTTTGGAGCTCTTCGACAGGCAGGTCTTCAAGAGGTGTGCAACAGCAGCATCCACAGTTTCTTCCCAGCCCTGCATGCAAAAGCCAATTTAGAATTTATGCAGATGACCGTGAGCAAATTGGGCACTTTACTGCCAAGCAGGTGAGGCGGCTGGCTGGGTGTTCCTTCCAAAGAGCCTGGTGTTGAATTCTAGTTCTGTGTCAGTTATTTGGCCTTGGCCAAGCCACTCATTTCTCATAATCTGCTCCTCTGATGGTAGGGATGGTTGAGTAAGATGATATACAAGAAGCAATTACCTGGTTCCAGCTACATACCAACCAGTAAAAGGAAAGTCAGCCTAGGGGGCAGGTGTGTGGGTGATCTGGTAGCAAAGCTGCCAGGAGTAGAGTTTGTTTTGCTTGTGGAGCCAGCCCCAACAGAGAGGAAGTCGGGCAGGGAAGACTTCTGGATGCCCAGGAGGACACTGCACTCCATAGAAGACTGCGGTGGCCCCACTGCCAGGACCCAGCTGTGGAGCCACAGCCAAGAAGGAAAGGAGCCTCCTGAGTCAGGAGGGATTCTGTGATGTCAGGACTTAGCCAGTCCCACTTCAATGGCAAGTGGCAAAAAGTGACACAGAGCAAAGAAACAGGCCATTACCTATTTCTGATGGGAAAATGTGGCTGTAGAAACAGTGAAGACCTGGAGGGAGACCATTAGGGCTGCGCAGGAGGAGCTCAGCATCACCACAGAGGATTCCAGGGCATGGGGCAGACCACTTCCAGTAGTTTCAGATAAGAGTAGCAACAAGGAGGGATATGGAGCAGGAGAGGAGTTGAGGGGCCCCCACCACACATCCCAGAGGAGCCCCAAAGATGACTGGGTAAGATCTTTATGGGGGAGTACAGGTCCTAAGGAATACAACATGGAAATGTGGGCTGACTTTATTTGGGTGGGTATCAATGTGACTTCCTTTGTACCCAAATACTGAGAAGGTCAAGACACTAAATGAACATATCTTCATAGACTGCAGAACAGCCCAAGCCCTGTGTAGCAGGGGCAGGACATGTGTGATATGGAGATGGGGCTTTTCTGGATCCTTCACTAGCACCCTCACCTTCAACCTTGCCTTGAGCTACCATTCATATATGCAAATGGACAGTGTTACTCTCAGGTCTCAACTCCTGGCTCCATATACTCCCACTCCAGGCCCTGCTCCCCTGCCTCACCTGTGTCCATACTTTCTTCTCCCTTAGACCCTCAGCTGCAGTGTTTAGTGTCTTGGACCCTGCCTTCCAAGGCAGTGTTCCTAGGCCCTCTTTTGAGCCTCAGGCTCATCCCAGCTCTCCTCACCCTGTGCTGTAGTCCCTGCCTGTAGGCCTAGTTCCTCAATGAAGCATCAAGAGTTCTCCACATTGCTGCACTGTTTAGTACACTAACTGTGGTCCTGAAATGACTTTGATAAGATTTAGAACCAGGCAGGAACCTCGATTCCAGGGGTCTTGGAGATCTTCCAGGATGTCCCCAATATCTTTTATACTCTAGTCACACTCTGCATAGACATGGTGGTCTTCAAAGTCCACAGTTATACTGCTGTTTGAGGCAGTTCATTCCTCTCAGGGCATGCATATACAGTGGACAACTACTCCACTTCCAGGCCCAACCTGCCCTAGTGACCCTATTCTACAACTATGTGAAGTAAGTCTAACCCTCTCTTCCTCAGCTTTCAGTATGTATCAAGACTCCTGGTTCTTCCAGTCCTTCCTTCTATAAACATAGTTTTGTGTTCTCCCCATCAGGACCACTCTTCTTTGAATAGGCTACACTTTGAAAAAGTATAAAAATTTAAAAATGTGTGCAGTTAAGTAGAGAACTCCAAACTGGCCCTAGGACACCAGGCTGGGCTAGGAATGCAGCTGTCTTCTGGGAATTTCCTACCTGCCAGCCTGGCCCTGGGTCACCTATGCTCTCCTGGCAGCAGCACCACATCCCTGATTGGCAATGAGTGCACAGTGGGGCAGACCACTCCTGCTTGCAGGCTCTTCCCTTCCAAGATTTATACATTTTCTTCTTTAAATCAAATACAGACTCTCCATATATCCACTAGAGAGCTCACTGTCATGGTCTGTTAATCGAGCCATTGGGTTCCACTGACACATTTGCACATTTTCTATTGTAGGTGCCCCCAGACAAAGTAATAAGGAAAGAAATGATTCTAAAATGAACTTGAAAAATGTTTCAAGACCTCAAAGACTAAAAACTAAACCACAACAAATAACAAACTACTGGTTGCTACAAAGATATCTCTCTACTAACACAGAAATCTAGACTAGACAAATATCTAATACTGTCTGTATTTAAATAATAATGGCAAGTGGTAAAACAAAAAAGCAGACCAGGTGTCACCGAAGAGGACAAATTCTCAAGTTACTTTTGACAAAGGCCTCTGGAGTGGAAGGAAAGATTCTTGAGTATAAATGGATGCTGTGTGATCTGTGGTCATTTTGGCATTAAATATTCTTCTATAGACTATCCATTTATCTCTAGCCTAAAAGTCTAAGCAAACTGCTGCCTCTATAAATAGTAGATTATGACATAATGTAAATAGATATGGCATTCGCTTAACACAAAGTGCCACTACAGAATTCCTTCCTGGGGAATCAAACAAAAAGCCATGTCATGTTTAGGCATTTGGCATGGATAATTCTTTAATACAATGAGGCATGATGCCAATACTTCAGAAAGATGACTACTAAAATACAGTTTTTAATTTAGAGGGCCTGAATTTATATATATATATATATATATATATATATATATATGGATTAATGGATCATGGAGAGGAATGTTTATGAAAAAAAAACAAGAGTTTGTGATGTGAATTTGTGGTATGATGACCCACTGAACATATACATACAGCATATGACCTCAAGAACTGTGCACTGTCTCTGTGGGATAGAGGACATCTCCAAGGGGAAAAGTCCTTAAAAGGAAGCCACCTTGACCACCTCTTTTACAGATAGCCCTCTATCTAATGTAACCTAATGTAATCTCTTTCACACACACACACATACACACACGTGCATGCACATACACACATATACCTATAAGCTGCACATTACTAGTATTAAAAAGGACCTCATACTGGAAGAGTGAAAGAAAAATCTTAGTATGGGGAAAATACCACCATGTCTGGATGGGAGCTAAAGCATGTGCTGGGCAGTGAGAACTAGTGTTTGTTTAGATCTCAATTCCTCAATTTTACTACAAAGTTTCATTTGAACTGTGAGTTGATTTTAGAAACAGTACCAAGTATGAAGTAGAAAGGAGGAGGAGAAAGAAGAGGAAGGAGAGAAAGGAAGAGGAGGGAGAAAGGAAGGGAGGGTAGGTAGGTAGAAGGAAAGAAGGAAGAGAAAATGGAGGAAGGAAAGAAGGAAGGAAGGAAGGAAGGAAAGAAGGAAGGAAGGAAGGAAGGAAGGAAGGAAGGAAGGAAGGAAGGAAGGAACTGAATGAACTGCCATTCTATGAAATGTCATTATATTGTGTTTTACAACCCTGAAGATTCCCTTATTCGGTGGGCTTGGGGGAGTGTGTGTACTTTGCTGAATCTAGTGTGGATCACTAGGAGTTTGGCCCTACTCAGCGTACCTGGCTTCTGTCATGGTTCTCTACCCAAACCCTGCCTTGGGAGCCTGCTTGATGAGCTGCTCTAACAGACTGGGCTGTCACATTCCTGCCTGATGCCCTGGAGGAACTGGACCCAGTGGCCACTGCTTGGCTGCCTGATCTCTCCAAGTACAGTTGTGCCTACTCCCCAGCATGGCTGCTAGCTTGCTCCCACACTCCTGTCTATGTGAAGGTTCTACATGCCATGTAGGTCCAGTTAGTAAAACAGTTAATTTCTTCAGTGTCAACTAAAACAGCCAAAGGAAAAAAGAAGCTAAAAGAGTATTTCCAACATAGCTGTGAATTAAAATGGTTGGGTTGAAGAGAGCTACCCCTAGCCTGCTGGGTTCTACCTTAACCTCACTTACCTTCCCCCTTTACTGTGTGACCTTGGACAACTTCGCAGACCCTCTCTGGGGCATGCCTGGGGTCTCTACAGAGCAAGAATATCACTATTCATTATGTACCTTTCACCCAGCAGGTAGACAGAGACCGATGTACTCTAAGCCAATATGGAATAAGCAAACTTGTCAATCCTGCTTTTTTCAATTGAGAAAATAGAAGTACACAACTGAAAACCAATGTGGAAAAACATGCTTCAACCTTTTAAATCAAAAATAAATGCCCGTGAGCTTATGTTTGTAATAGAATCACTACCATATCCTAAACTATGGGAGTATAGGGCAAACCCACAAAATGTCACTGTAGCATTGACTGCTAAATTTGCACAGAGAAAACATTACAAAGATTAGTCTAAGGAAACACATGCAGGTCAGGGGGCATGGTGTGGCCCTGGTTTGGTGAAGGAGGGAAGTCCCCCATGTGCTACCAGTCTGTCTAATGTTTACACATGAAGGCAAGAGAATTCTTATACTGTACTCATGTATCTTTTTAAAAAGTTGTATCAAAGGGAAATACATTTCCCCTTGAATACAGGAAATTATTCATAATGAAAAATAAGTATTCATGACTGATGTACAAAGCCTAATGGTTATTATTTTGTACTAGACTATATTTAGCCAAGATAAGCCAAGTAATTATATAAAGGATCATTATAAACCTAAGTGTAAGTAAAACCTTTTAGTTGTAAATAACATATTTTTTAAGGAATAGTTGTTTTTCAGGATTTACTTAAGTTTAGATTATTTCCAAAGAACAAATTTAGTAATTTCCTGTCATGTAAAGAGGCGTCAAAATACTAAGCTAGTAACCCTTGGAGGAAAAGAAAAAGGTATTTGAGCTGAATTCTGGTGGCTCATGCCTGTAATCTTACCTACTCAGGAGGCTGAGATCTGAGGGTCACGGTTTGAAGCTAGCCTGGGCGAAAAAGTTTGTGACACACTCTAACCACCAAAAAGCCAGAAGTGGAGCTATGGTTTAAGTGGTAGAGTACTAGCTTTGAGCAAAAAACCTAAGGTACTAAACCCAGGCCCTGAGTTCAAGTCCCAGAACCAGCACAAACAAAAATAAAATAAGAATCAGTTCTTTAAACATAAAATAAAATACAACTCAGTTATATGGTCTATATGGCATCTCAATGAGTTTGAAATCATATTCATTGGCCTTTATATAAAGTATTGGAAAAAATCGTCTCTTCAACTTTTTAAACTGCTAGTGAAATGAAGATGATCCCACATGAGAAACATTCCCTCTGTGTAATTACCCAACATAATTCCTTTTTGTTTTCAACTGAGCTGTTTGGCTTTTGAAGCTATTTTTTTTTTCATGACACAAAAGCTGCAAATTTCTGAGGCTTCATCCAAAACAGATCAGGCTTATCTACTTGGCTTTGTGAACACTCAAGTATACTCCTTCCTAGCAGGTATGCTGTGTGAGAATGTGTTATGTATGAGAGTGAGTGAGTGTGTGTGTGTGTGTGTGTGCGCGCGCGCGCATATGTGTGTTTAAGACAGGGTCTGTCTAGATAACCCAGTTTGGTATTGTGTTCAGTATGCAGGCCAGGCTCAACTCCATGTGGGATACTCCAGCCTCAGCCTCGCAGGTCCTGAGATGACAGGCATGTGTCACCACATCTGGCTTCCAAACTTTCTGACAAACCGAAGCTGAGGAACATTTCTGTGGCTGCAGTACACACAGGAAGCACAGCTTTTCTCACACCAATCTCCTGGGATCCTCTCTTTGTCTCCTTAGCTTGTGCTTTTCAAGGACCCAGCTTTTGACCTGTTTTCCCACCCTCACCCCAGGGCTAGAGATAGAAGCCTACGGAGTAGACCACTTGAATTTTATGAAACTTGATCCTGGCTGGCCACAATCAGATTTAAGAAATAAAACAAAGCATTACTGATGTCTGATGAAGTGAATCACATTGACTCAACACTCAAGTTTGCTTCAGACAGAAGTTTCCATCACAGGCACTACTCAGAAGCAATCTACAGGAGGAAGAGGAGGGAGGGGGGAGGGGGAGGGGAGGAAGAGGAGGAGAAAGAAGGAAGGAGGAAGAGGGAGGGAGGAGGAGGAAGGGAGAGGAAGGAGGAGGAGGAAGGAAAAGGAGGAGGAGAAAGAAGGAGAAGGAAGGAGGAAGGAAAAGAAGGAGGAGGAGAAAGAGGAAGTGGAAGAGAGGAAGAGGAAGAAGAAGAAGAAGAAGAGGAGGAGGAGGAGGAAGGGGGGGGAGCTAGAAAATCCAGTTGACAATGAAACGTACAGGGAAAGGCTACTCTGTTGATGATAGATGACACTATTTGGGCCAATGTTCCATTTATAATAACTAGTACACATATACACACACATACACACA
The DNA here is from genome assembly GCF_023159225.1 of Perognathus longimembris pacificus. NCBI lineage: Eukaryota > Metazoa > Chordata > Mammalia > Rodentia > Heteromyidae > Perognathus > Perognathus longimembris. The sequence goes on from NC_063162.1 coordinate 74,326,237, forward strand.
TACATACATACATACATACATACATACATACATACATACATACATATGCTTATGTGCTTTCTTCAAGGCATAGGAAGCTAATAACACAACAAGCAATTACCAGATGCTGGGGTGATAGGGACTCAGAAGGGTGAGTCTGTTCTCAGTCACTGGCTGTGTGCTGTGACACTGGCCAGACTTCCATTCACATATGGTGCACACTGTTTTTGCTTATATACATGAAGGATATAGCACGGGTCATGAAAAGACATTAGAACAGATGTCAGGAGACCTGAGCATCGGACTGAAGCTTTCCACTTAATTTTACAACCAAACCAGGTCCCTGGTTTCCTCATCGGTACAAACCTAGTAGGACAATAATATTTCCTTTGCCAGGTGCTTTCTCAGATTTACTAAGATAGGTAGGTAACTTGTAGTAGAGTTCTCCCCGAAAGCTTGGTTCTTTTGTGCAGGTTCACTTCATTAACAACAACAAATGTAAAAACTAACAGGAGCCCTTGCGTGCTAGAAAATGTACTGAGAATTTTACAAGTAACATTTCAGCTCACTGCCACTACTACCCTAAGGCACAGATAATCTAATGTCCAAATGAGGCTCACTTATTCAGAGCAGGGACTACAAGGCCAGGCATGGTGGTATATGTCTATAAACCCCAACTATTTTGGCAGGTGGTCCAAGACCACCAAGATAAAGTTAGTGTGAGATCTTACATGAAAAATAAAGTAAGCATGGGGATATGGTTCAGCTGGCAGAGCACTTGCCTTTCAAGAGATAGTTGATGAGTTCCCAATAAAGCAATAACAATCTGAAGTAGGAAGTGGAGGGAGGGGAAGGAGACAGAAAGCGGAAGCTGTAGTGGAGGGGAAAGCAAAGGGGAAGCGAAGGTTGTAAAAGACTGAAGACTGTAAGGCAACAGAAGCAGCAACAGAAACAGAGTTCAGGACTGAAAGGCCCATGTCCTTGACCACCCTGCTACCGAGCTCTTCTTCCCCATTTCCCTATGTGTCCTGTCTCCTGTGAGTAAGCCTGCCAGGAGGCTCTTTTACTACATGGAACTTTAAACTGGATTTCTTTGACTAGAAAATTTATGTTCATAATTAACATACTCACAGATCAAAATTTCAGTCAGCTTCTTTATCCATGTGCATCACCTGCCTATGATTAAATGAGTGCACAATCAAGCACAGAGATCTGTGACATTTTGACTCCATCAAGGCTTCTAGGGCCTGCTAGACAACTGAGACTACCTGTAAATGGCCTCAGATGCCCAGCTCCTACAACACAAGACCAGACTCCACTCTGACTCATAATGTGAATAATTACCAATGCTCCTGGCAGGACTCGAGGATGAAAATCCCTGGGATCCTCCAATGTTCCTAGAAAACCGTAAGACCCTCAGTGCCCACATAATTAGTCCAGCCCTAGGAAATCTCCAGGGACATGCAAGACAAAGGAGGAACCATGGGGGGAAACTGAAGGTGTCAACACCCACACTGACAATCCCATGGGCCTCAATGGAAAAGGAATGACACACATGACACACTCAAGGAAAAATGTCCCAAAGGACACAAAACCATTGATTTCAGTATAAGTAATACCTGGTCCTTTTCCTTCTGTACTTCTCTCCTCCATTTAATTAGTTTGGATCTCTCAGGACCCAGAAGCTTCTGCGTTTTAGGATGTGGCTACCTATTTACTTTGTGTCAGGGTTACCAAAGGATACAAAAAAGAGCCTCATATGGATTGCAGCCATCAAATGGATACAGGAAGAGCCTCACACTGGATTTCTATTACTATTTTCTTCAAACAGAATTCAAATGCAGAGAAAATGTATTCAGAACAACTGGGCTGCTTATCATTCAATGTGAGGATCATTTTTCATAGCTCTGAAGCTAAAAGAAAAATAGCTAAAATCTCAAAGCTATAATTATTTCTAAAGTGCTATGTTACTGATCCTAATTTAAAGTATCTTTTTATATTAAAGCACAAGCCATCTATTTACTTAATAAACAATTATTTAGGGCTAACTGGATATTGCTTATAGATTTTTTTTATTCAGGCCCAAGAATCTCATATGATAAAGTCTATGTCTGAGTAAGTTTCCAAAGAGCTTTTCCAGTGATTATTTTTAAGATTTATGTGATTAAAAAAATACTCCCCATAGGCGCAGGTGGCTCATGCCTCCATCATGGCTATTTGAGAGGTGGAGAACAGGATAACTGCTCAAGGCCAGCCTCAGCAGAAAATTCCTGATTACAGGGGAAGCAGAAATGGATTGGGCTCCAGGCCAGCCTAGACAAGTAAAAGCTGAGACTAGAACCAATTCCTGGCGGATAGAGCAGCTCACCCTGGATGGATGTGCAGAGCTCCACACGAGCCTAAGGACACGGAACTGGTTAAGTATTTGTTCAAAAGTGGATCTGAATCCCGATCTGGGATTCAGTTTATTCACCTGATATAGCACTTTACATTTTCCAACTGTTAGAATTCAGGCTGTTTCAGTCTGTCATAATCAGAAACCCTCTGGTACTAAATGGATTTTAGTTCACTGCTTTTTTTGTGCACTCAAAGAGTCTTGATGTAGGATTTTATGTTTTATGACCCACATTTTTCCTAGAGAACACTATGGAAAAAGTATCAGAAAAAAGTAGGTGTGTCTGTTTTAGGGCATCTTTGCTGGGCCATTTATTACTAATTTTCTAAGTCAGTGTACCCAACAGTTGCTTTCTCCCACATCTGTTTATCACTGGTAAGACTGAAAACCTTGTGTTCACTTACTTGAGCTATGAAGATGTATGAGAAAACTGTATAAATATATAATCATATAACAACTGTGATCCATTCTGAGAAAAGTATCAGAAATATTGTGCTTGTGAGCAATGGAGGCACTGATATAAAGTAAGCTAGCTCTGGTGTCACGGGTAATAAGAGTTTGATAGAATCTCTGTTCCATCTATCTAGATCTTTGATTGTCTTTTGGAAAGATCAGGCTTTATTCTTCTACAATATTTGGCATAATGTAGAAAAGGAGCATACAAAGTAGAGGTAGGATGCTTTCTTTTCAAACCATGACTTTAAAATCTGTACAGTTGGGGCTGGGGATATGGCCTAGTGGCAAGAGTGCCTGCCTCATATACATGAGGCCCTGGGTTCGATTCCCCAGCACCACATATACAGAAAATGGCCAGAAAGTGGCGCTGTGGCTCAAGTGGCAGAGTGCTAGCCTTGAGCAAAAAGAAGCCAGGGAAAAGTGCTCAGGCCCTGAGTCCAAGGCCCAGGACTGGCCAAAAATAAATAAATAAATAAATCTGTACAGTTGTTGTAAGAGCATTTGTAATTCTGTGAGAGACATTATGAAAATAAGGGAGTATCAAACAGTAATGTGTCTAATTGCTTTAATTCTGCAGGGATGTAAAAGAATCTGCCTTTATGTTTATCAGAAATATAAGACAGACACATGTGACAATGTTAGAGTATATAATGAGAGCTAAACTGTGTCATACCCCCAGGTGAAATTCACAGGAAAATGGAAGCCAGAATAAAAGGGAGGAAATGAAAACTGATCTGTTTCTCAAATAGGTTGGGTAGGGGCAAGGGTGGGGGTTAAGTGGGGATACTAACACCCTGGTCTGATGAAAAGACATTGTGCTTTTCTACAATGACAGAGGGAAGCTGGGGAGTTGCAGAAAGGAGTTTTAGAAGTGAGACATGATGGAATTATATGGAAAAGAAATATCAGACACAACCCAACAAGTGTGTACTTGGCCTTGATAAATTGTATCCAGGGGCAACAAGCTACAGGAAACGTGGGGGCAGATGAGCAGCAGGAGGGTAGAGGACCCCACTGTAGAAATGCAGAATGTCAGCTTTGGTGCCACCATAGGGAATCAGGTAAAAAAAAAAAACCTCAGGGCCTGAGCCAAGGATATTTTCAGAAACATTTCCCAATGGACATGAGCAGGGGTAAACATGGACCTGCGTGGAGACATGGGACGGGGGAGGGCAGGGGGTGAAAGCCATCACCCACTTCCACATGTACACCATTCAACATTCTTTTTTTTTTTTTGCCAGTCCTGGGCTTTGGACTCAGGGTCTGAGCACTGTCCCTGGCTTCTTTTTGCTCAAGGCTAGCACTCTACCACTTGAGCCACAGTGCCACTTCTGGCCGTTTTCCATATATGTGGTGCTGGGGAATCGAACCCAGGGCTTCATGTATATGAGGCACGTACCCTTGCCACTAGGCCATATTCCCAGCCACATGTACATTCAAAAGAATGTGTTGTCACAGAAGTGCCAAAATAATTTCTTTGCAATCTGTAATTTGTACAGGCATTTTAGATCAACTTAATAGAAACACATTCCTAACCATGAATCAAATCGGGAAGCATTACAAGGAAGAGGATCATGATTTTCCTATGGTGGTTCTATGAATTTTACTTATTTTGTTATATCTAAGTCCCATCATATTTCACCAGAGTTTTGAGGGGACAACACAAATACAGTGATGCTTCTTCATTCACTTATTTAGTCTCCTTATTTTCAAGTATACAACTAATAGCAATTCCATATTTCATTTACACAAGAGAAGTTTAAAGGCCATGAATTACAATCTGCAATGGAACAGTATACAACTGTATCGTGTTTGGTTTCTATTCTGGCAGATTTCAGTTATTTTAGTTTTAAATACAGCAAAGAAGTCACCAGAAAGACCCTGAGATGTGGCATATTCAATCTAAGTGAAGTAGAATATTATTCAAGCCAATAACAGCAGTTACCTCTAACTAGCAACAACACAGGGCATGTAGCCATCAGAAGCATAAACCTAATTCTTCATGTTTATCTCCCTGGCTAAGATTATGGGAATTTCCAAAATATTTACTTTGTACACTAAGTTCCCATAGGCAGTTGTAACTATGATGATAATTGAACCACCACAAAGGATTTTTAATACTGACAACGACTTCCTCCTCTTGTTTGCCTTTAAGAAGTAGTCATTAATAATGGTAATGATTAGCCATCTCAGTCATCACTCAATCCAGACAGCAGACACAATGGCCCTTACATCACATCTGACCTGTGACGTAGAAGCCTTTAAACCTTTAATGAGTCCCTCTACATAATAGGATTGCTATTATAAACATCTGCTTTCTCACAAGAACCATGGTGGACATGCTAAAATAAGTTTCTCTTTCCATATCAGTTTGTAAATGGAATAATCAATCACATAGTAAGGCTGTCAGTCCAAATTTCCCTCCCCCACTGATGTAAATTTACATCTTAAGCTTTCCCAGGGACTTTGAAAGTTCAATAGTAGGGAAGGTAACTATTAAAGCCTTAGGAACACAATAAAGCTCTTTCAAATGGTAGATAACATCTACCAAAGATATTGAATGTACTTTGAAAAAAAAGAAAAGTCAAGCAAAATGCTATGCAATGTGCCAATATTACTTCTCAGTCCAGGAGTCTATGAAACTGGGTCCCAAAACCTGAGCCCTGTTGCTATCTTAATCAGAGATGCCTCTGGAGCCAAGTGAATATCCATGAACATTAGAACAGAAGTCTGACACAGCCCACAAGGATATACCCACATTGCTCCTCCTTGCTCTCTTGCCATTTGCTGGATGAAGGATCTTAGTCATCTCAGCCATTTACTAGAAAAAGGAGAAGCAGATCTGAACAGAGAGCAAAGAACTCATCCACATACCAACTCCAAATGATGTGACTACCTAGAATGCTGCATTGAGGAAGATCTGGAGGTTATATGCATTTCAATGGGAGAGAATTCACAATGGTTACAAGGTCAAATCTGCCTTGGTATACTGGTCAGCTCTCTGTCACTGTGACAGGAAATCAGCTTGCAAGGAGGGGAGACACGGAGGAAGAAATGCTCACCACAAAAGAGCCAGGAAACAGAAGAGAGGTGGGAAAGGGCCTGGGTTCTTGATGACATCACTTCCTTCCCCTAGACCCTATTTCCCAACTCTACTTCTACTGCCTCCCAACAGTGCCACAGGGGAGCAACCAAGCCTTCCAACACAGGAGTCCTTGAGCAAGATGGAGGTGCATGAAAGCCAGAAAAGTCTCTTGTTCCTGAGATTGCCTGCAGAGGATCAGCAGATCCCAGGATACCAGAAATAAGATCTACTAATACAAAAATCATGGCAGACCTACTGTCAGTATCCTACCCACTTTCAGGGGTTTATTAAAATGTGTCGACAATGAACTCATCTGATAAAACCTATTTCTTTCTATATCACTAGAGCTATGCACAAGAACTTTCTTTAGAGATGAAAATGTTCTAAATTGTGCAGTGTAGTAAACATCCATCATGTGGCTACCAAGCAGGTGAAATCTACCAGTGAAGTTCTAGTTATAACTTAATTGATTTAGATTTCAGCAAATAGATACCATATTAGACAGCAGAGAATTAGAATGCTTGCTGGAAATGTTGAAGCGAAAGCACAGAGGCTAAGATCTCAGTCTGTTTAGTTTAGTGTGCTGTGTGCCTAGAGTACTAAAAACAGTAGATGCTCAATAAATACGGAATGAATAATTAAACATGGCTTTCCAACTTTCAGCTTCTATGTATGCAGCATCATGAGAGGAAGATGCATCCATGCCACAGTTAAGCCCTCAGACTCAAACCATGAACAGAGCCCTCACAGATGCTAAGAGAGACAGTATTTTCAATACAAGTTCAAATAGGAAGATGAGTAGAAGTATGTGTTTATATTCTTCACTGAGAATTCACATACTATGCAATATCCTTGGCTGTTCATCTGAGAGACATAGACAGTATTTGTTTTAAAATTACCCTATTGAGGGCTAGTGAATTGTGTGCTTAGTACACATGTGGCCCTGGGTTGAATACCCAGCGCGCGTGCATACACACACACATACACGCATACACAAATACCCTCTCACTGATAAAATATTACTTTGGGCTAAATGACCACCAAGAGAAGTTGGTGGTGACAGTTTTAGAGTATCAATCCCACTGACTGCACAAGGCTTAAGAGCCCCTCTGGAGTACCAAGCACAACACGGAATGTTCTTAGAGCAAAGTCAACCCCACAATGCCACTGTGGCGGTTGTCAGTCTCAGCAGTGGTGAGAATGAGAAAGAATTAATAAAGAGAAATCAAAGAAAGCAATGATGACTTCTGTTCTAAACACAGTGGTATTTTAAACAAATACTGAGAGTGTAGGGCAAACAACATTACCTTTTCTTGGCAACAGTAAATTCTAAATGAACATAATGCCATTGAAGAGACTGTAGTCCAGACTCAGCTGTGGCATTGTGACACTCACCATCTAGGAGGCAACAGAGCAGTTATCGTGCAGAGCTCTAAGTATTCAATATACAAAATGAAGTCTTTCCTCCTACCTCTCCATACTTGTGGGACATCTGACCTTGAGCTGAGAGTCTCTTCTACAAACATCGTCCATATGTCCAAACTTCTTCCCACTCACACATACTCTGCCATCCACCCTCAACCCTAGCATCTAGATGACATTCAGATTCTGTGGTATCGTAATCACTTCCACATGGGATGCTGTCTGTGCATTCTGGTGAGAGACTCCTTTCTTCCTGTCTCACTCTCTTTCCAGCTGCATAGCTCATTCTCACATCTCAGTGGGATTTCTCATCACATAGCATTTATCTGTGAGGTCTCTGGGCATTGCGGAGGACTGAGAACTAGCATGTCAAAACCGCATACTGTCTGTGTCTGTCCTCAAGAATGAAAAAGGAATTCTTTTTTTTCTCAAGACATATAAGCTGTCTCAACAGTGTAAGTCCAAAGTGAATACCACAGCCTAATTAAGGATGAATAGCAGACCAGGCAGTATTAAAATGTTTTTTCTAATTCATTCTTCTCCAAATTACATTTTTATCTGGTGTCTTGTCTCATTAATGACTCCAAAAGATGGGGACTGTTCCAGAACCTACAGTGGCTCCCAAAGGCAAGTAGGGCCAAACCCTGGATTCATGATTGTCCTACCCATGCACATCTATGATGAAGCTTAATTTATAAATCAGGCATAGCAAGAGATGAACAAAAATAACTAATACAAATAGAGCAATTATAATAATATACTGTAATAAAAGTTATTTGAATATGGCTGCTCCTATTTTCTCTCTTAAGACAAATATTAGTATTTCCATATTGCAGTTGAGCATGAGATCAGGGGACCTGTGCTATCTGTGAGTGCACAGCAGCCCTGCCCTGCTTCCTCCTGCCGATGACTGTGCCATCTCTACCAGTTGCACCACAGGTCTCCTGGTTAGCACTCTGCATCTTCTCTACCCACCCTACAACTACTTACTCTGCTGTGTTCAGACTTTGCCCAGGGGCTGAGGGCATAAAAAGGAGTAGTCTTACTTCCTCAAGTGTGTCAGGGAGAGGGATAAATAACCCGGAAGAAGTAGTGCTGCTTTCCTGCCTCACCCTATGAGAAGCGTACATAATATACACAAGGGCACAAACTATTGGCAGTGGTGACTGATAGCCTTTGGTACCTCACTCTCTCCTCAGTTCAATTCCTCTCACTATGCCCCATTTCCATCCTAGAGCTAGGGAAGCTAAGAAACTGGACCACTGCATGTGAAATTGGGGACTGAGGACAGCTGAGCCCTTCTGACTACTCACTATGAGTTCATAAACCACAGCTACTGTTCATATAAGCAGAACTGCGGCACGTCTTCATTTCTTGTTTCTCTAAGGTCAAGTTTAGTTGTCACTATAGTTTTATCAGATCCTTACATCATCTGACACAGAAATGTGTATTCTAAATTTTTCCAATGTCTTCATTAGTATTTTATTTAGGTCATAAAATAGAGCTTTTTCTTTAAATTTGACTCTGAGAACAAAATTTTCAAAATCATGTTCATGACTTTTCTCACCAAAGTACAATAAATACTGTTAAAAAACATGCTTTGCGCTATTCTTGAGCTGAAGGGCTCAGGGACAGCATCCAGGCCCAGAATTCAAGCCCCATGACCAAAAAAAAAAAAAAAAAAAAAAAAAAAAAGAATAGAAATTTAAAAATACATGTATATTCCTTGAAATTTTTTCAGTATCATTGAATTGCTTATCATGTTGAGACAATGTCTTATGAGTCTCTTAAATAGTTTCACCATTTTTTTTTTTATTTTTTATTTTGGCCAGTCCTGGGGCTTGGACTCAGGGCCTGAGCACTGTCCCTGGCTTCTTTTTGCTCAAGGCTAGCACTCTGCCACTTGAGCCACAGTGCCACTTCTGGCCATTTTCTGTATATGTGGTGCTGGGGAATTGAACCCTGGGCCTCATGTATTCGAGGCAAGCGCTCTTGCCACTAGGCCATATCCCCAGCCCAGTTTCACCATTTTTTTTTAATACGATAAAGTAAGAAACATTTTGGGGGACTTGAAAAGTAGGGGGTGCTCAATAAAAAGTTCAGAATCTGTGATTCAGAATCACAAATGTTTTATAAATGCATTTCTGACCATGTTTCACTTAGTTTTGTCTGGATAACAAAATTAATTGATATTGAACTGTGTGCCCACATAATAATAAATAGAGAGCTATTTTAATTAGGTGACCATGGGGGCATGCTTAAAATTAAGTATCCTACTTTGCATGAAATTTAAAATAAATACTATTTGAAGTCACAAACTTCACAGAAATTATGTATCTAGCTGTATTCTTTTAGACCTAATAAATGATAGGTATTTAAGATACTTGTTGAAAGGAGTGACATTGATCAAGATACATTATATACATAAGTGCTCTGTTAAATGACAACTACTTAAAGATAATAAAAGACATATACATATACAAGAAAAAAAAACATGCTTTGGAAGCAGACAGACCTGGGTTCAAGTCCTGCCACTAGTCTCAGAAAAGTAGTTCATCATCAACATGGAGCTACAAATAGCCCCAAGTTTAAGACTGAACAAGATAATTCGTAGGAAATAATGCCTGACAAGTACTTGAAAAATGTCCACTTTAACACTGTGATGTTTTATACAATGTTCCCATGTCTACATTTAAAAATGATTTTGAAACAACTCATTCCCTGCAACTGGTTTCCTTCAGTACAAAACACTAATTCACGGAAATAAAAGCACACAAAGGTCACCTATAATGGTATCTAGGGGTCACACATGCTTTAGGATTCAAAGGATAAACACAGTTTTAGTTAAATAATGCCTTGTGAATAGCACCCTCATTTTCCCCTTTTTATTCAAAACTGTCTAATTAGGGTTGAGGGTATAGGAGCTGTTGAACTATTACAAGGAACTCTATAATGGCAAGGAGCCATGCCTGTCAGTTTTACCAAGGCTATCTCACTTCCTTTTGACCTTCAAAGCGACAAGTTTAAGGACACTGGGCGAATTAAAATGGGTGATTGTTTTCTCTGGAAGAAAAGGAAAGGATTAGCCAAGTTGAAGGCTTATGCCATTGCTTAGGCACTGACTGCTTCCCTGGCTTTGAAGTGATTGAAGACCATATTAAAACCTGGTGGATACCACATAAGAATGGACTATTACCTATTCTAAATGCAGCTCTAGAAAGATAAAAAGGCCTTCGAATAACACTTTTAGTATGGTTTGGAGGAAAGGAAAAAAGCATTTTTAAAGAAGAAAGTCTACTCTGTCCTTCAGTAGTTTCAGGGATTCAGGTCTGATGTTGAGGTCCTTAATCCATTTTGAGTTGATCTTGGTGCATGGTGATGGGCTAGGGTCTAACTTTTGAGTTTTTTAGATGTGGCTGCCCAGTTTTCCCAGCACCAGTAGTTGGAAGAGGCTATGTTTTTTCCATTGTATGTCTTTAGCTCCTTTGTCGAATATCAGCTGACTGTAAGAATGTGGCTTTATTTCTGGGTCTTCTATTCTATTCCATTGGTCTTCAGGTCTGTTTTTATACCAATACCAGGCTGTTTTTGTTATGATGGCTCCATAATAGAGCTTAAGGTCTGGTATTGTGATTCCTCCTGCGCTGCTTCTTTTGCCTAGAATTGTTTTGGCTATTCTAGGTGTTTTGCTGTTCCATATGAAGTTATGGGTCGTTTTCTCTATTTCAGTGAAGAATGTAGCTGGGATCTTGATGGGGATTGCATTAGGAGACACGCTAGAACTTATAGGCACAGGTAGGAACTTCCTGAATATAGTCCCAGGGGCACAACAGATAGGGGAGAGACTTGACAAATGGGACTACTATAAAATAAAGTCTCTAAACAGCAAAAGACACAGCCACCAAACTAGAAAGACAGCCAACCATATGGGAAAGGATCTTCACCAGCACAGCAACAAAGGCCTAATATCCGTCATCTACAGAGAACTCAAAAAACTAACCCCCTCCAAACCCAGTAAACCAATTATTAAATGGGCAAAGGAGCTAAAGAGAGACTTCACAGGAGAAGAGATAAAAATGGCAAAGAAACATATGAGGAAATGTTCAACATCCCTGGTAGTAAAGGAAATGCAAATAAAAACAACCCTGAGATACCACCTCACTCCAGTTAGAATGGCCTATACTCTGAACTCAGGCAACAACAAATGCTGGAGGGGTGCGGGGGAAAAAGGAACCTTTCTCCACTGTTGGTTCGAGTGCAAATTAGTACAACCACTTTGGAGATCAGTATGGAGGTTCCTCAAAAAGCTCAGCATAAACATACCCTATGACCCAGCCATACCACTCCTAGACATCTATCCTGAACAACAGATCTCAGGATATCATAAAGACATCTGCATATCCATGTTTATCACTGTACAATTCACAATAGCCAAAATATGGAAACAACCCAGATGCCCCACTACAGATGAATGGATATAAAAAATGTGGTACCTATACATAATGGGATACTACATAGCGATTAGAAATGAAAAAATATTGGTATCCGCAGGGAAATGGTCAGAACTTGAACAAATAATGTTGAGCAAGACAAGCCAAGAAAACAGAGAACAAAGGGGCATGGTCTCCTTGATATATGACTGTTAGGGTGAGGGTGGGGGGACAGTAGAGACCAGGTCTGCGAAACAAAAAACTTCTTTTCAAATGGTATTTCCACAGGTTTGGGTCAGCGACCTTACATTATGTATAAGCAAAAACAACTCCAAGAGAAGGACACAGGAGGATTCTATTGTTGACGTTACATTTAAAGTTCTAGGTGAATTTCCTTTGGCGTATGCTACGTGGATGCTGTATATGATTTTGGTACACTGGGTATTTTATATATGCCTACCGGATCTAGGGAAGGGAAAAAAAAACGAGGGTGTAAGATATCACAAGAAATGTATTCACTGCCAAACGGCCAGAAGTGGCGCTGTGGCTCAAGTGGCAGAGTGCTAGCCTTGAGCAAAAGGAAGCCAGGGACAGTGCTCAGGCCCTGAGTTCAGAGCCCAGGACTGGCGAAAATAATAATAATAATAATAATAATAATACATTTAAAAAAAAGAAGAAAGTCTAACCCCCATATCCTGCTTGGATACCTCTCCCCACCCCCATTCCCACCCCATTGCATGGTCCTCACCAATTCTTGTGTGTCTTCTTGTAGTGGCAGAAATGCAGCTTCCAGAATAGCAATCTGTTCGGCACTCAGCTTCTGCCACAGCCCAATCAGCAGGATCACCAGATGGGTGGCACTCTTTAGTCTAGCGAATGACTGCAACAGATTGTCCTGGTTTTCCTCAACTGTATCTGCTAGAGCGATTACCTGCCAAAATTACAAGCTTTGGTTAGGGATAATTTCACAATTCTTGAGCCTTCAACAAATTATGCTTGGCACACTTCTGTTTTGTTTTTTTTTTTTAAACAACTTGATGAACTCTGTCTTTCACAAACACCAGCTATGTTGAATAATAAATGAATTATCATTCATCTGCCCACTTCCTTCTTTTAAAAAAATGTCTGAAGTAATTTCAAAGCCACATGACCAGGGGATGAGAATATCTACAGACTCAGCTTAATGGGGACATTGTTCTGTATCTGCTTCACCATTGGTTGACCTTCTTCAATAGGTGGTAATATAAATAACTCCTAATTAAGCTCATACATTCTTTACTATTGGCCATGTAGAATGATCAATCAAAATACACATTTGCTTTGTGGTTTAAAATAACTTTATTATACCTTTTCTAGAAAATTATTTTCTCCATCTGATAATTGTCTTTACATTTCTTTAATATATCTAAAAAGTAGGTAATATTAAAACATTTGACCAGTTAAATAATGTCATATTTAACACAAATGTCAGGTACCAGTCCATAGGGACCTGGGGGGGAAAATGCTCAGACTGTGTTGGCTTTACAATGCCAAACCTATTTAGGATAAAAATTGGCAGGAGTGAATAGAATTTGCTTTTCTTTTTAAAAAATCTTTTTGAATAATTCTGTGGAAAAAGGAACTAAAGCAACAATTGGATGGAACAACGAAGCTGCCCATTGGTGTGTTACTTTATTTTAATGTCTTGGTGAATTCTGTGCTCATTAAAAGTAATGAACTGATGGGGGGCATGAGGGACAAGGCAACAAACAGTACAAGAAATGTATCCAATGCCCAACGTATGATACTGTAACCACTCTGTACGTCAGTTTGATAATAAAAAATTTGTGAAAGAAAAAAAAAAAAGTAATGAACTGATGGCCCTAGAGGCCCAAGGAGTCTGACAGAGCCTAGAACAGAGAAGAGCAAGAGCCAGGGCAACAAGCTTCTTCTTCTAAGCAGCTTCCAGCTGAGAGACCAGAGCTCAGATGAGATTCAGAGCTGGTATAGGAGATCCACTTGGTGATATTTCATGGCTTATTGACAATGGCCCAAAGCCCTTGTTAAAAAGTCATCGTTCAAATGAGTAGTGGCTACAGCTGTGTGATCCCTGGACTTCCATGTGGGGAGAGGGACTGTAAAGGGACTGTCCTTAGACTGCCGGGAAGACACTGTAAAAGACGTATGAGTTAGGGAACGGTCTTCACCCAACATTCTGTGCAGACCAGACTCTTTGGTCCTGGCTACGCAAGTTATAAAAGGCAGTCACAGCTCACATGTAGTCTCCAGGGTACCAGGGGAGTTTGAACCAGGACCAACACCACAAGAAGTGCTTTTTCACTATCAGCCTAGTACTGTGCTTTCTACTCACAGGGGCTCTTACAACACACAAGAATCTTGTAATTTGTTGGAAAGAGGACATACATACACAACCAATTAGTGGGAAGAAACATTACTCTAATAATGTCCAAATTGTGCAGAACAGAAAGTAAGTGTGAAAAACGTTAGCAAAGGATGGATTACTGTGGGCCAGAGTTAATATCCCCGGGGCGTCTTTTACTCCAATGGGGTTTGGAATTCAACCCTTCCCATTACTATAAGAAGTCCCCTCAAAGAGACAGGAGCAGCCACTTTCCTTAAACCAAAACATTTGGATTACAACCAACTTCTGCTAAAGGCTGAGTTTATATTCTTTCTCTTCCTGTGACTGTTAACAATTACACCCCATTGTGGGGGCTATAATATTGACACAGATGCTTATCATCCAAAAGCCTAGCTCACGCAAAGATCAAAGTCATAAACACCTAGTGAGTGCCAGGTATGTGCACGAATTTTCAGGAAGCACTCTGGGGGATTCAAGGGATACCATCGAATCGCTACCTTCAAAGCGTGGCTCACAACAGAGAAAGGAAAGCAGGCCAAGGAGGCAAACTGTAACCAAGACACTCCAGATTCTACAAGAGAATCCCAATACACTAGAACTATTATTGTAATGAAAATCTCTCCAATTAATTAATGTGTATGCCCCACACAAAGGAGTATCTATCTTTGAGCCTCACATCTCGACATTTTAATTGGACTTTGAGGCTCAGGTAACGGAAGGAATCCACCAGGACTGTATACATGGTGCGCATGCTGTGGCTTAAGTATGGCTTAATGTGCTGCTGCCTCTCTCCTGCAATTCTTAGTAACTTTATTTTTAAGCTTGTGTTTTGTAATTGAAGTCGATGTGTCAGTGGAGCACACATGTGAGCAGGAATGATATATTCCCTCATTTATATGAGTTAAATGCTCTTATGCTTGCATTTAAAACTGGCACTAGCAATATAAAATTACTGATGATATTCATGCTAATAACGTAAAATGTTTTTCCTTACTTGGAAAGATGTTAAATAGGAAATGTAAAAAGATCATTGGAAATTGTAAAAAAAAAAAAAGAGGCCACTGAAAAAAGGAAGAGGTTTTCTATTTTGGTAGCTGTTTTAACAGCCCTTTCTTCCTGCTTTTTAAAGGACTTTCTCATTTTCATTTCACACTGCACCCACAAATTAAGTAGGCATCCTGACTGTACACATTGTAAATGAGAAAATGGGATTTCAACTTGGGAATCTATCTCGTTGTGAGTCCTCTGGAGCTGCAGGCATGCCTAGGTTCAGAGGTGGGCATACTATCACAGCTGAGTGTGGAAAGCTCTAAAACAGGGAAGGGAAGGAGAGGGGAGGGAGAAAAATGAATAGTGGGAAGGAGAAGGCTGGCTGACTTGTTCAGCTACTCCCTACTCAGAACAAAGAACCTACTGTTCAACTTTCAGGAATCTCACAAGCCAATTGTTAAGACATCCATTACTAAAAATTAGATTGCATGAACTTAAAAACTAAATGAATTATATTAAAAATGAAGGCAATAACCACTCAGAACTCATCACTTCCATGAATATGTAGGCTTTCAGGATATTTGATATTTATGCCTACTGTGTCTGTTTTGTGAACACTGCAATGGTGGTCTATTGCCATTTCTGCCCAAGTCCACATTCAGAGACTTCACATAGCCTGAAATCAGCCACTGGAAGATTTTACAACATGGAACTCAATGTCAGAGCCTGCCTTCCTGGCTGGCCTGACCACAGAGCCTTTGTTAACTTTGTCAGCATACTACTTAGAAGAGGAGCCAACAAAATGCCTCCAGAAGTGCAGATATTGAGCAAAGTGGCTTTGAAAGGCAAGCATACAACTTGAGCAAATCAGAAAAATAAAGGCTGCTTACTGGAGAAGGGGAAGCATTCCAGTTTGGGAATAGAAAAGGTACTTGGTTGAAGTGAGAACAGAAGTTGGCCCACTTCTGTGGAGAGGCAAAATGTCAAGGTGAATGAAGGGCAGACACTTAACTGCGGGTACCAGGGAGCCAGAGTGTGGTATGTTGCTGTTACCTGACGGAGCTGTACTCCGTGGCAACCAGATCCCAACAAGTGTTTGGTATATCTGCTGGAATGTCCATGAAGCCTCTATGCACATTTCCAGCTGCCACTAAGTATACAAGCATGTCAGTTCCCAGACCCACACAACTTTCTGAACACAGCTAGGATGGAAGATCAGCCTGGTGAGAGAGATAGCAGCACAGCCACAGGCGTGTTCCTGAGCATGGCCCCAAATCCACTGATCCAGGAGAAGCATCATCTCTTGGAGTTCCAGTCTCAGTGGATATATTTCTGTACCATTGTGAAAACACACTACTATCCCCAAATGGACATAAAAATTGGAAAGACATGGAATAAACAACTCCTTATGTAAATTACTCCCGAGGAAAAGCCAGCTGACCTACTGGCCAGCATGAAATACTAACCAGATCCCTATGCTCTCAGTTTAGTTTCACATGTAACAGCCAAGTTTACTTTCTTCTCTACAAAAGCCAAATGAATTTAGCAGAATTAGCAGAGTAAAAAGAGCTCGAAAAACTAGACCCATCAAGACGCAGATCTAGGTGACCTCGGCCTATAAGACGTCACAGCTCACCTGAAATTGAGAGAATCGAGGCCAAGCAGCTGCTAGGGCTCAAATCTAGGGGCTCATCGCTAGCGGAGTAAGCTGTGTGTTCCCTGGTGTTCAATAGCTACAGAAAGGAAGGGCTGTAGGAAACGATAAATGCTAACGACTTCAAGCACAGTGTGTTGATGGCCTTTGTTTTGTTTTTCCAAATTGAAGGTTTCCAAATAAAATGGAGACCCCAAAGGACATCTCTGTCCAATTGCCATCTCAGTTGATGCCAAAGTAATGAGGCAGAGGCCCAGGGAGCTGCTTGAGGAAAACTCTCAACTCATAAAGTGAGTGTGAAATTAATCCCAAATACTTCCAGCTGCCAAGATAGGCTCTAAAATTGGTTACAGGAAAGCAGCAGCAACACAAGTAGACATGAATCATTCTATGGGAGCATGGACATGTCCAATTTCTCCACCTAAACATACCAGCAGCCTCCAATCCAATGGGTGGCACCCAGAAATGCACTACACTGCTGGTCAGGCACCGTTTACCAAGGGCTGAGCTTGAGCCAGGAGCTGTACTCAGGCAAAGGCCTACACAGATTACCATTCTGTCCTCTCGACAGCCCTCCAAACAGGAACTGTGTACTCCCTCCAGCCCCTCCTCCTACTGAGGAAAGAAACCCAAGTGTAGGCCATTTTGCATACTGGCTGTGGTCATGCAGAAGGACAGAGAAATACCAGAGATCAGTCTTGTCTTCTGATCTCACACCAATTTCCCTTTCTTCTTTATGAACAGAATGTACCCAATATACTCAGGTGGTGTCATTAAACCACCTGCTGGATTTTTACCTTGATGATCACAAGTTTTCAGAGCTTTTAACATGAGACCACAATTGTAGCTGGCTGGTTTCTGCTTGTATAGCTTCAAGTCACAGTAGAAAGGAAAGTGGCTACACTGAAGGATCAGAAGGTAAGATACTAAATATTTTTCTCTTACAAATGGAATTTCCTAAGAGGCAGATCCTATTATCCCTCATCTTAAAAATAAGGAAAGAGAATCTTAGAAAGGGTCAAACAGAGAGCATTGGTAGAGCCAGAACTCATTCTAAAGCAATCTGACTCAAAGAATGTCATCGTGAGCACAACCCCACACATCAGCCTCATCCTTGTATTGGGCAATACGTGGAACAAATTCTATTGGCTCCCCAGTGGGAAGGTTCAGCTTGCTGACCTTCCAATACCTCATATGAATCTGGATGAACTTATTTTAATAAAAGGCAAGCTCTTATGATATGGATGATTAATGTGTCCCCTTGAGAAGAAACAACAGACACACTAAGGGAAAGGGCTTCCCATCCTGGCTTTACTACTGAGCAACTTTATGTTCATGTTCAATTTTCTTCCCTTTCTGGCTCTAGTTACATCATCTTTAGATGTGAAAAACATGGTCACAAGCATCCAACAACTCTATGTATCTGATTCAAATCACTTTAAGTTCATTTTGGATGATATGTTGTTTTGAACTATTCAAACTACTTCTCTGTTGCATACATACATTAGACTTCTTGCTTAATGATTCTTGACTTGGAATTTTGAATCTATAAAAGAACAGTAAGAACACTTTTCTTTGGTTAATTCTTAAGATTATGAGAATTCAATGAGTGTTAAAAATAGACAATAACATGCGTTGGCAAGGATGTGGAGAAATTATTAGAAGGAATGTATAGTCACCGTGTGAGACAGCCTGGCAGTTCCTCAAAACACTAAACTCAGTTACTATATGATCCAGCAATTCTACTTCTAGGTCTATGCCAAGAAGAAATTAAAATATATGCCCACTCAAAATACGGTTCAAGAGCTGTGTTAGTTGTTAGTGTAACAATAAACTGAGATGATCAATTTATAAAGAGAAAAGCTTTACTTAGGCTCATAGTTTTGGAAGTGTAAGTCCACGATCTGTTGGCACCGTTGGCTTTGAGCTTGTGGTGGCACATTTCTTGGTACTGCAAAAACATTTACCATATCATTGGGAATCAGAACAAGGAGGAGGAAAAGCATGCCTCTTCAGTGACCTGAAGACTTCCCAGTTGGCCCTGCCTCTTAAGTTCCTACCAGTTCCCCAAAGCACCAAGTCAGGGGTCAAGCCTCTAACACCTGGGCCTTTGAGGAACTCTCAAAACCCAAGCTCTAGCATGAACATTTATAGAAGCATTATTTATAATGGCATAAAGTGAAAACAACTCAAATGTCGACCAGCTGATAAGTGGATGAGCAGAATGCAGCACATCCATACACTGAAGTGTGTGGGGCTCACATATGCTAGACATGGAAGAATCTTAAAACACAGTGCAGAGTGAAAGCAACTCATTACAAAGGACCATATGTTGTATGATCCCAGTCATGTGAAAGCCCAGAACAGGCGAGTCCATAAACATAGGAAGTAGATTACTAGCTGTTTTGCTTAGGGCTGGGATTGGGTAGTGGGCAGGAGAAAATGAGAAGTGACAGCTAATGACTGAAGTATTTAGGGAAGATGAGATGTTATAAAATTAACTGTGGTAATGGCACAACCTTGTGAATATAATAAAAATTAGTGAATTATACATCTTCAAAGAATGAATTTATAAGTTATTTCACAATAAAGCTATTAAGAGACATTAAAAATTACTTTGACGGTCATACAACGAACAAAGGCCTCATATCTAAAATATATGGAGAACTAAAAAAAATTAAATTCCTCCAAAACAAAACCACAAAGAACCAACAGCCCCCTCAACAAGTGGGCTAAATACTTAAAAAGAGACTTCTCTGATGAGGAAATGAGAATGGCCAAGAGACATATGAAAAAGTACTCTACATCATTGGCCATAAAAGAAATGCAAATCAAAACAACATTGAGATTCCACCTCACCCCAATAAGAATGTACTTTATCAAGAAAACTAACAATAATAAATGTTGGAGGGGATGTGGCCAAAGGGGAACCCTACTTCATTGTTGGTAGGAATGTAAACTGGTTCAGCCACTCTGGAAAACGGTATGGAGATTCCTCAGAAGGCTAAATGTAGAGCTCCCCTATGACCCAGCAGCCCCACTTTTGGGCATCTACCCAAAAGACCACAAACAAGAACACACTAAAGACCAGCAAAACAATATTCATCGCAGCACAATTTGTCATAGCTAAAATATGGAACCAAGCCAAATGCCCCTCAGTAGACAAATGGATCAGGTACAAATGTGGTACAAATACACAATGGAATTTTATGCCTCTATCAGAAAGAATGACATTGCCCCATTTGTAAAGAAATGGAAGGACTTGGAAAAAATTATGCTAAGTGAAGTGAGCCAGACCCAAAGAAACATGGACTCTATGGTCTCCCTCATAGGGAATAATTAGCACAGGTTTAGGCTAGTCACAGCAGAGGATCACAAGAGCCCAATAGCTATGCCCTTATGAATGCATAAGATGATGCTAAGTGAAATGAACTCCATGTTATGGAAAAGAGTGTTATGTCACTGTTGTAATTACTTTCAACATGCCATGTGAAACCACAGCTTCTATTGTTGATGATCCTCTTGTATCCCCTTCCTGTGGTTGTACCTGTACTATCACTATATATTATCTGAGTACAGTGGAAACTGTATATACTGGTATTAGAACTAGGAAAGTGAAAGGGAATATCAAAATCGAGAGACAAAGGATAAAAAGACAAACGACTACAAAAGCAATACTTGCAAAACCATTTGGTGTAAACCAACTGACCAACTCATGGGGGGAGAGGGAAAGGGGGAGGGGGAGGGGAGGACTGAGGGAGGAGGTAACAAACAGTACAAGAAATGTACCTAAGGCCTACCATGTGAAACTGTAACCTCTCTGTACATCACTTTGACAATAAATAGAAAAAAATTCACATACATGTGAAAATAAAAAAATTACTTTGAAAGTGTAATTCATGGAATATAAATAAATATAGCACTTTCACCTAGGCAACAACTTTAATATATCAATAGCTATCGCACACTGTGACTGAGACTTGGTAACATTCAAAAATGACTAGTCGTGTGATGGTAGAATTCAGTCAGCTCTAAGTATGAACACTGCAATGCTAGATATGGGTGTCCAACCTCTGACTAGTTGCTCTACCTCCATCAGACTTAGTTTTCTCACTTACATAGTAATACTCCATAAAGCTGGCCAACATTTCTCCTATTAATTTCTAATTCATTTGGCCCTGCTTTCTACTTCTTAATACTTACCATATCGTTTAGAATCCTCTCAAATTAGTTACAATAGGTGAATCCTGCTTTTTATTAAACTAATAATGACATTCACAAAGGAGGACCCCTCTGTTGACACTTGAGGTACACTACCAAGTAACCTCTCCAAAACTGAGGTGATTGCCACTCTCCTTTCCATACCTCTCCTTCTGTAGTCACTCAGTGAGACAGTGCTTATAGCTAAGTTTCATCAAGATTTATTAGAGTATCAAACAGATGACTAAAAGCTATATAAGTTACACATACAGGTTTCCATTGGCACCTCCATTAAAACACGCACTCCAACGCAGATTCTACTGGCATGACTTTTCTCTAGCAATCCACTGAGGCCTCTTACTCAGGGAGCTCTTTATACATTATTGGAAATGCTGAAAAATTGGGTGATCTGACTGTTTCTAAAAGGAAGAAGGAAAGTAAAACTCATGCTCAAAAATCCCAGAAAATGTCAGCATAAAAAAGAGCAATTGATACGCCCCCCCCCAAAATATACACAGTGTCCAGTGCCCAAATACACAGTGGATGTCCACAAATGCTAGATGGACTGATGAACCCCAAAGTTGGTTACATACCAAGTTGTCTTTCAAATCCTCAAGCTCCCAATCTGAGTGTAACCCAAATGATGTCATATGGAAACAAAACACCTACTTCAGCACATCTGCAATTTACTTAGAACCAACTGCTCCAGTTTACCTTCAGCCAGAGCTGCCTAATTGCAAACACTAGTGACTGCTGAAGAGAATGTCTCCTTCTAATGGCAGCCCACAGATCCTCTTGCAGTCTAGGAGAGGTGTGGGAGCTGGCAGGAAACAGGGCAAGCTTCCCTCTCAGTGGCACTATTTGTGATGACATTTATTTCTGACTCCAACATGGCAATATGGAAAAGGAAAAAGGTTACGCAGGCTAAACCTTTGCTTTGGTTGGAAAGATCTAATGTGTACCCAAAAGAATAGTTATTTTCCCATAAGAAGAATGAAAGGAGGCTCACAAGGGAGAGAGAAAGGGCATGGAGTGGTTTAAATGCCAGACCCACATATCAAAAGAGATTTGGGTAGCAAACGTACAGCTATTTACTACTTGTGTGCATTCATTACCTATATCCTGAGTTCTTGCTAGATAAAAGAGAACCCTAGGTTTTTATTCTGAAGGTGTTATAACAATCTAGTTCTTAGCATTTTGGGGTACCATGTTAATTCATATAAACAGGATAGGAGCTGGATACCATTCTACTGCACCTACAACAGAGAGAGTGCCTGACATTTCCCTTCAACATGAATTCAGCTTAAATTTTTCACATGGCACCATGTTTGGTAGCTATTAAGAAAACAGACAAATGTGCACTCACTAAAAAGCTTTCGTCACACAACTTGCACCTTCACAGGTAAACTGCCCAAGGCTGTCATGACCAGGAATGACCATGTGACTTACAAATCCGTCATGGAGGGTTTTCTGGCCTGAGACTAGAATTTTCTCTCATACCAATGTACACTTTTAAATGCCTTGAGAATTCACATAAAACTTGTTTTAGAAAAACAAATTATTCCTGAGAAATTTCTTTACATTATACTGTAGCACCATTTTTTTTCTTTTTAAATGATCTGTCAGAAGAATATAAAAAGGTAGGCAGTGTAGGGGTATAGATTTTGGCTGGGACTTTAAAAACGTATACCACTGATACATAAAAATGTTAAATGAGAGAGACAATAAATCATTTACAAGTGACACTGAGACAAATCTTGCTATTTCTGCAAAGTTTATTCACCAAATAGACATGTAACTTAATCATCTGAAAGGAAACTAACTCTAAGACCTGGCTACTATGGAGCTAAAAATACAACTGATCTCAAGCCTGATTAGCTTTTTGCCTCCTCCACCCCTGGCTGACCAAATTTTTACCTCTTTCCATAAAACTATCTACCTATAGCCAAGTGAAACCTAAATTTAAAAAAAATAATAATTAATGAAGTCAAGTTGTAAAAGAAGAATGGAAGTTCTCTGGCCCAGTTACTCACTGAATAGACTGCTGTTAAAACTGGAATCCACAGTGGGCAATGTCAGAGCTTGCTTTATAGGCCCTGGAGACGGCCGCAGCTATCACTCTCCAGAAACAACATTGACAGGCAGACTTGTGACTGCAGAACCACCCACGTGGTCTCCAGTGCCATCTCCAGTGAAGGCAAACGTGACAGCAGGACAGTTGGCTTGTGTCCTTAGCACCTTCTTTTACCTAAGGCAATCTGCTAGGACATGTGATTACATGTGATTGATTATGGCAAGCTGATGACGCACCTAAGACAACAAAAAATGCTGCCTGGATCCCCAGCTGTGCTGGAACCCCAGCTGTGCTGATGTATTACTGATCATGTTCTTGGCTCCAGAGTTTCAGCCGTAAAAGCACATTTTCACAATAAAGTGGAAGTACTGTTTTGCTTTTCCTGTGAACGTCTTCTACAGCTTCTGGTTGTTTTCAGTGTCTATTTCTGTTGAATTACAAGTATTCTCTGTTTTGGCTTTTTTTAGATAAAAGACACAGTGATATCACTGCCATCTGGAAGGACTTTGGCAGGACATGTATGGCCTCCATGGCTAGACCACAGGGACATGGCGTCAGTCAGGTTGAGTTAATATCCACAAAAGGCAAACAAGCTCTCTCCACCAACAGACTTCCTGGGGTGTGTCCTTCTTTAAATGAACTCACGTCTGATGTCTAAATGGTTGTTTGAGGAAAGCACTGGAATCCTACATTTACTTCTCACCATCTTCCGTCTGCATTTGTGCTACCTGCCTGGCCCTGCAGTCACCTAAGTTCATAGCCCCTGAGGTAATCAGAAACTTCAGGTAGTGGTGCTGTGGAGAAACTTCGAACATTTAACAAACAAACAAAAATAGTTATCCTACCCAATGTCAGTCCTCATCCCCTTGGCTGTCCCTGAGAGGCCGGCTCTCACATTTTCATAAAGACCCCATCATGCTCCTCCATACTTCCCATAGGCCTACCACACGCATGCTTGACCCTGACTTCTAAAACAACTTTACTTATTTTAAAAATATAATTCCACTCTCTTATTTTTCCCTTAATGAAAACCCTATCCATAAAGTGCATTTCTTATGAGTAGAAGCTAAGATTTACTCTGAGGAAAAATAACATATATGTTCATTCACTCTATTCAACAAATATTAACCAAGAGTGAGGCTCTCCATGGATCTTAATTAAGGAAGAAATGGCTCAGGGCAACTGAATGAGTACATGTAATAAGACAGTAAACCTTTCATAGATACAGAATAATTTTAAAGACTATCTTGTAAGTGATCCTGAACTTGCCAAAAAGAGAGAGTTAAATAAACTTCTAATACAGAACATATTTAAATATTTTTAAAGGGGACCCAACATAGTTGGAGCCCTGGAACCAACATTCTAATTTATGGTCTTTCTGTTAAAATATACAGATTTAAAAAAAATCTGGCAGAAAAACAAAAAGGAAACAACAACAACAAAAAGAATAAAATCTTGTTATGCCTCAGCAGAGAAAAAAGTA
Organism: Perognathus longimembris pacificus; assembly: GCF_023159225.1. NCBI lineage: Eukaryota > Metazoa > Chordata > Mammalia > Rodentia > Heteromyidae > Perognathus > Perognathus longimembris. The sequence goes on from NC_063162.1 coordinate 74,350,767, forward strand.
CAAACACAAGCAAGTAAATATGTTATGTACAAAAGTGAGATCTTTTCTGGAAATGTTTGAACTTGGGTTTGACTGGATGAGAGATCCTGCTAACCCCAATTTTTCTTCCTTTTAAACAGCTGAAGTAGGATCCATGAAGGTAGGGTCATCTAATAAGAGGTGAGAGTTATAAGTCAGTTTAACAGCTCACTTTCTATCAAGCTAAACCAATCACACCTATAAGTTCCATTGAAATCCTCTACTACAGTCCATTTTCTAGATATCTGGACCAAATGCACAGAATAACAAAAAAGATTATCATCTTATCAGTTACTAACTCACATGTGCTATTTTGTTTGAATTATTGATGTGAGTTGGACAAAAGAACAGCTGGCACAGAAGCATGCAGAGAAGTGTGAGCTCCAACGAGAAGGCTGCCTGGCTCCATCACACATCCATTCATGTCTACCAGGATACTTCAGTTTCGCTTGTGAGCCCTTAGCTCATACTCCCTCCGTTCAGCTCTCGAGTCTTATCCTGTAGCCATCATTTTAATTCCACTAAGAACACCTTAGCAATATTCAGAAAGCTAGGGTTCTGTGATTAAAAAGCAATACTGTAAAAGATTACACAGGTCACTGGGGATTGCTCTCCATGAGACTTCCAGGATGTCTGAAATCCATTCTGGCAGGAATTTGAGAATTATAAGTTGAGCAGTCTCAACTTAGTTTACAGATGTTCCGGATATTTAGATTCTTTCTCTGGTTTTCTAACTGTCATTGCCTGAACAGAGACTAGGAAGGTCTTGATCACCAACACAATTTTGGTAACTTATTAAATATTCAAGTTTCCCTCCACTTTCTGGAGAAAACTCAGAGCCAATTTCAGCAACAAATAGTTAACATTAGATCCACTAAAAGAAGAAGAAACCGATCTCTAAACCAGACTTCTACTAGTTTACTCCTCTCAATTAAATTTATTTCTTTCCAGAAGAAAACTCTTATTACAAAGATCCACCAACAAAGTTTTCCATAAAATTTTAGGTTAACAGTTGTTGAAAAGCTGCCACTATAGAAATTCCAAGTGGTTATTTTGATTTTAAGACAGTTAGCCTGAGGTCACAGACACATATCTGTTACCAATCACTAGTGAGGTTCCACTACAGACCAAGCAAGCTCCATTTCCTAATATGAAAACTACTTTTGTAGCAATTTGGTAATTTCTTTTCCTCTAGAGAAAAATAAAATCTAAAATTAATGAGCCTGGGAGGAGATGAGTTTGGCAATCATAATTAGGGTTAGATCACAAGACAAATGTCTTTACTCTCTAGGGTCTTTGAAAACAAGGACAATGTCCTTCTTTGCAGAAAATGTACTACAGATATTCAATACAGTTACCTGGCTTCAACTGGCCACATTTGAAAAGATCTTCAAATCGTCTAAGCCAAGCTCTTTATTTTTTAATGCAAAAAATAAAATTAGCTCTCTACAATCTGGATAGGTTTGATGACTTGCCTAAAACCACACATAGTTTAGTACTATACCCAAAGTGATTCTTCCATATGCAAATCTTTAAGGATCTTACCTATACTATCTCATTAAGTATTTACAATTTTATAAGTAGAAAGAACATCTAAACCTGAGGACAGGTTAGAAAGGGTAGGGAATCTAAAACATCAGGCCCCAGCCTCTTATTTCCATTGCCCACAGCCCTCTCTCCCTACAAGGCAGAAGTGTGCAGGTAGACATGAGGCACAGAAGATGTAGAATAAGAAGGCATTGGCAGGAGGGGCTATGGCAGGTGCTGGAGACAGAACTGGTGGCTGGGAGCAGTTATCTCTCCACAAACCAGAACCATGATATAGCTCAGTCTGGACTTTCTGTTATGTCTGAAGATTCACTGTAAACATTTTATATTTTACAAAGCTGATTTGTATATAGTCCACAGAAGTCCATCACATTCTCACATTGTTGATGGTTTTCCTTGGGGTCATTAGGATGTGAAGTAGGAATATTAGGGTAATACATTATCCTTTCATTAAAGAGACAGGAATGGGTCAGATGCTGATGGCTCATGCCTGTAATTTGAGCTGCTCAGGAGGCTGAGATCTGAGGATTGATGATTGAAGCCAGCCCAGCAGGAAAGTCCATGAGACTCTTATCTCCAATTAACCAGCAAAAGCGGGGAAGTAGATCTATGGCTCAAGTGGTGGAGTGCTAGCCTTGAGCACAAAAGCTCAGGGACAGCACCCAGGCCCTGGGTTTACACCTCAAGACTGGCACAATAAAAACTTTATATTAAGGGGGGAGGGGGGAAGATGAAGCTGGCACTGATGGTTCAGGAGGCTGAGATCTGAAAATTGAGGTTCAAAACCAGCTCAGGTAGGAACGTCAGTAAGAATCTTATCTCCAATTAAGCTCCAAAAAAAGCAGGAAAGGGCACTGTGGTGCAAGTAGTACAGCACTAGCCTTGAGCAAAAATCTCAAGGACAGCATCCATGCCCTGAGTTCAAGCCCCATGGGTAAAAAGAGAGAAAGAGTGGACAGAGAGAGATGGAAAAAAAAACACCAAAAAACAAGAGAAGGGGGGTGGTGGCTTTCATCTCCTATTCTCCATGCTGGCCAGAAGGCAGTCCCTGATGGTTAACACAGTTCAGACCCACACATGATCAGGCCATCCTGTGAGGAGAGGCCCAAATTGTGGGGAGGGGTTAAAAAAGGGAAGGAAAAATGACCCCAATCTGGTCTCCTACAGCAAAAACCTAACTGTGAGTTGCCTGTTGCAAGTACAAAGAACATAGGCCTGGGTCTCAATGTCTGAGTCTAAGCTTTGGTGTTTCACCTCAGGCAAATCACTGTGCTTTTCCAGACAATTCTCTCTTTTTTCTAATATAAAAAAAATGTACCGAAGTATCACTAACTTGCCTCAAAGAGTGACTATGATGGCCAATTAAAACAATCTATTTCAATTCAGGCAGTATGAGACACACTATAAATGGTAGTTAACATTCTACTAGAGAACAAGGAATTTAACATCTCCAAATACTTTTCATTAATATTCTCCAAATTGAGGCCTACTGTTTAACTAATTTACAAAGAAAACGTCTGGAATCAGTAGCTTATCTGAAAAAAAACTAGCATCTGGAACAAATTACAGTTTAAGAAATAGGGAAGCCAATGGCTATGACTCTAATGAAACCTTGGTATATGTCTTCAAACCAAGAACACTACTTTAGAATACAGGCTTATTAGAAAACTGGGGTACAGGGGATACTCAACAGCCATGAGGCAAGCATCAAAGGAACTTTAATATCACAGAACTTTATAGAAAGAACTATGCTTTCTGTAACACTGGCAATGAATTTGGGTTTGTAAAATAAAACATTGTCACTGGCTCAGTACATGCACACTATGCAGAAAGAGGCAACGACACTACCTAACAAATCTTGTCTCCATGTGTGTTCTCACTAGAAGATATCGGTAATGAAGCATGTTTTCTTTGCAGGAGAGTGAAGTAGGAAGTAGGGAAAGGTTCCCCCTAAGAACTTCCCTTTTCTATCTGAATGGCTGGCAGAGCTAGCCCTGTTGGCAATAGGCTCAAGGGTATGAGGGGCAGAGGGGCAGGGAACAGCAACTGTCAAAACAACAGCAAAAGCCATAATAAGAAGAATTTGAGTGAGGAAAGAACAGAATCTCTGTCTTCAAAACCTTCATGGATGAAATTAACCTATGCCTTAAAAATCCACACATCCAGAGTTAAAACAGGGTATCTCCAGATGTAAAAACAGGAAATGGAAAAGGATCAGTTATTCACTTTAAAAAGTGAATCTTCACAGGACTCCTAAGTGTAAGTGTTTAGTAACTCTCTCAGGGCAAGACAAAATGAATTCACTGTAAACAAAGCTCCTTCTTCAGTGGCTCTTCCTCTGCAGTACAACTGTGACACAACTCTGACTTACATGTCCTCACCAGCAAACTCTCCACCAGCACCTCTTCTCCCAGGAGTGGCTCCCAGCCCTCACACACAGGAGGAAGCTTGGGATAGCCACTTGAATACTACGGATTTGAAGAGCTGTGACAGTATCTTTATTCCAAGACAGTAAGCTGAAAAACAAATTGAGTCTACATAGTTTAAAATGAGGACAAATCTGATTTTGACTCTACTTTGGCAAAATGAACTAAATTGTGTCCTTGAGTTTTGGAGAAGACAGAGGCTTCCTTGGTTGCCCTTTCCTGCCTCATTCCCCAAAAGAACATTTAAAAAAATGATTGATTTCTAAAGTTAGGAAATCGGGCATCGGCCCACCATTGTGTGGTCGTAAGAATTACACCCAACTACCCATGAGTCATCAGGCACTGGATTCAATCAATGAGTGAATTCATCTTTTTTCCTCTTTGACGAAGATGACTGGCTATCTATTCTGCAGTAAAGGACTGGCAAAATGAAATGGGCAGTTTGGGTGACGTGAGTCAATGGACTTCTTAAGCTTCACACCTAATCAACAATTTAGTTCACTGGAATGTATCAATGACTCTGATCATATCTTCCACTGTTGGCAAGCTGTTGTTCACCACATCACATTCACATCACACAAGGTCTACCTTATAAAGACTGAGAGGAAAAAATCCTTTTTGTCCCCAGTGTCAGGCAATGTCAATCCACTCATGAAAAACAAAACAATAACACCAATATAAAAGCAAACACACAACAACAAACTATAAGAAAAAAAAATCACATGCCCAAGCATACAGAATCTTTCAAATGGCTATGATTCCTACTTTTCATTTACTGCAAAGTAGTCTTATCTGTGACCATTATCCAGCTATGTGAAAATATTATAAATTTTCTTTTTCCTAGATTTTTGAATGAGGCTTGTTGAGAAATTTATTTATTTATTTTTTGGTCTCTCCTGAGACTTGAACACAGGGCCGGGCACTGTCTCTGAGCCTCTTTGTGCACAAGGCTACTATTTAAACCACAGCACCACTTCTAAATTTTTCTGAGTAGTTTATTGGGAGATAAGAGTCTCATGGACTTTTCTCTGGGCTGGCTTCAAACCATAATCCTCAGGCTTCAGCCTCCTGAGTAGCTAGGATTACAGGCATAAGTCAGCAGCACCCAGCTAAAGTTTAACTTTTTTGGTATATTTTCCTGAATAATACTGGAGTTCTTTACTGATTAGCAGGCAGAACTACTTGCTGAATATAATTGTCTCATGCCAGGCTGACCATAATAAAAATTAACTAAATTTGGCTGAATTAATATTTTAAAGTATTTTGATCTCAAGTCACATTGTAGAACTTTTTGTCCACATGATCTTCATACTAATGACAAATACTCCTGATACTATTTCTCAAAAAAAAATTTTTTTTCCTTTGAAACTTTAATGATAACATTCAGTATAAGTGTTAAACTACCAGCCAAATGTGGTGATTCATTGCCTGTAATCCCGGCTGTGGAGGAGACTGTAGATAGGAGAATTGTGGTCAGAGGGCAGCCCTGGGCAAAACCACAATTTCTCTTTACAGAGTATATTAATAAAGTTAAGTAAAGCCAAAAAAAAAAAAAAAAAAGGATGGAAGGTGTGGCTCACATGGTAGAGTATCTGCCCAATAAGTATAGGCCCTGAGTTCCAAGAAAGATGCTACCACTTTCCACCTTGGGCCAGGTCCTTCAAGGTAACTACTTCTTTTCATTAAGCAGATTAGTTAAATATCTTATAACTGTGACAGAATTAATGCAAGGAAATTGTATGAAGGAAAGATTTGATTTGGCCCATGGTTTCAGAGGATTCGGTCAATCCATGTTTACTGGACTTCACGAGACTGGCAGAGCATCACAGGGGTGGCAATGAGAGGAGGAGTTCTTTTCCCTCAAGGTGGACAGTAAGCAGGGGGGAAGACTCAGGAGCAGGTATAATCATCAAAGAACAATCTCAAAATAGCCCACCAGCTGCAGGTCAGGCTTCAACATGGGAGACTGGTAGAACTTCACATTCAAACTATAACATGAATCTAGGAATGTTCTGCTCTGGTCAGGACCATTGATTAAATATGTCAGTCTGTTTTAAAGCTATTTCCCAGGGGGGGAAAATAAATAAATGTGCATAGAATTGATGAGCTCTTCGATCTATGAAATTAAATATGTAAAACTGCTCTCCTTTTTATTATGATCCACAGTCTCGTTTACTAATGTACTCTTAAAGTAGGGATAAATAACATTGTTTATCCAAAGGAATTAAGTAGCATTCCCATTGCATAACAGTTGACCTGACCCTCTGAAAACCACGGAAGTACCACAGCTTCACATCAATGTCTGCCACAGTCTACAGACCCTGGAAAGATATAGCTTTAGCAGTATATAATTTCAGTTGAGCTGGAAGTATGTGGTTACTCACATAGTTTCAGCATACAAATTTAAGGCTAACTTTTAAATAGAAAGAAATGTCATCTAAAATTAGTAATTGGGGAAGGAAAAGGCCAGCATAATTAGAAGTTCTAAAATTTACTACTCAACATGTTATTTCCAGGATATCCCTTTTTGTCTCAATTATACAACTGCATTTCCTATTTTGAGCTACCCTTCATGATCTCTCACCTAGGTTATTAGTCACACCTACAAATCAGGCTACCACAGCTTTAGGAAACAGAGATGGTTTTATAACCAAGAAACCAGCCACAATGGATGCACAAGCAGCTGTGAGGGCCATTTTCTCTGTTCAGGCAACAGAGTTTTCAATCAGGAGGAAAATCTTCCCTCTGCCATTTACAAAACACCCGAACTCGACTGACATTGTCTCCATTTTCAGAGTTCTTTAAAATAAATCAAATTTTCCAGTTCCTTTAAGAGCATGTAAGATTGGAGCAGGTTTTTTATTTTAAAGAATATTGAATCTTATAATAGAAAAATCACAATTCTGTGCCAGCCTCTACTTATTTCAGTTGTTGCCTGACCTGACATAGCTCACTATCAGTGGTAACTTTAGCTGCTGTTCACACATTTATATAACAGTTAAAGAGGGTGGAATCAAGAAACCAATTTTCCCATGAGAAATGTCCTAAGCTACAGGATATATTTATCTCCCAGCTTTGTTATTAATTACCAGCTGGCTCCAAATCCTGACATATACTCAATTCATGGTTCTACTTTGTCCCATTCATTAAGAACCCAAGTCCTTTTGATACTGCCTTCAAAATATCTCCCCATACTTACATTTCTGTCTCTGTTCCAATCAACAGTGTCCAAGTTACTAAAGTGGACTCAGTTTTGTTTTTTGTTTTCATGATTGCATCAGTTATTCAGGGGGAGTTATATTAATTTTAAAAGAAGAGAAAACAATCATTCATATTACACACCATCCTCAGAAACCTAGCTACTAGTATTTTGGGAAACATCTTTTCAGATAATTTTCTCTGAGATTACCTATGTACACAGACATGGATGATATAGATAGAGACAGGTACAGATATATCAACTTATATGAAGGTAATACATTTTAGATGTTTGAAAGACTGATTTTTGTCATACAACACTGTACAATAAACAACAAACCACATGCCTTAATTCTATAATGTGTACTTATGTTTCCCAACCTGTTCCTATCCTGACTTTATAGAAAAATACATGCTGAAATTCTATATATCATTCTACATATCTGTGCTATGCAATGATTCAATAACAACACACATTTAAGTGAGAAATGAGAATGTGGATATGACGAGCAATACTTGCTTCAAATAAGCATTTAGAAACTTCTTCGTAAGAATTGTCTACAGCTATTCTTCCTCTGAAGCCTTTTCTGCTGAGACTTCTCTCTACAAGAAGTCATTGTAATTTCTCCTGCTGAGGTTAGCTATGTGTAAATGACACTCAACCAGCCTGACACTCAATGATCTGAAGCTCCTCAAAAAGATACAACTATCTGCTGCCTTCCTAAGCATAACCCTACACATAGCTGGTTTTGTTCCTTGCTGCTTTGACCTCCAATAAAAGGATGGAAGAGTATCATCTTCAGTTACATATAAATTATGTCTGAGGAAAATAGGAACACCTTATTTCAGTATTTCAAAAAACATTCATGTAAACTTTTCTCTTCTTTGCCATTTGGAAGATACACATTAACTGCTCTAACAACAAAGCAAGATTTGTAAATAAAAGTTCATAAACAGAAAGCAAAATATTTGGCTTAAATATGTAAATCCTGTTCTATATGTAGAATGAAAAGAAAAAATCTGGAACCACCTCGCAAATACAAGAAAAATACAAATAAATTGCTAATGAGTAGTCCTCAATGTTTCAACAAGGCCAGAGAGTCAACAAGAACATTTTTCATAGATAGGTATCAGTGGCTATGCCTTTAATCCTAGCTACTCAGGAGGCTGAGTTCAAAGTCAGCCTATAGAAAAGTTCATGAGACTCCATCTCTAAAATAATCAGCAAAATGCAGGACTGGAGATGTGGCTCAAGTGGTAGGGTCAAGCCAAGCAAGCCCCTGGCTCTGAGTTCAAACTCGGGTACTGCAAAAGGAAAATAAGTAAAAACAAAAACAAAAAAAAACAAAAAAAACCCACCTTTCATTCTGAAATAAAATGACTCCTCATAGGATTTTGTTTATGTGTTTCCCTTAATGAAATTTCAATATTTTACAATTTTCCCAGTTAGGTTCAACTTGATTGTACCTTGTATCAGTTGTTAACAGTATTCTAGAAGAAATGTAGGAAATATCAGGACCATGCCAATCCCACAACTAGAAAACCCCAAATATAACCCAAATGGATAACAACATTACAAATAGTGCATGTTTCTAAACCCTAACTTTTTCTTTTGCAACCTAAACCGAAGAGTGGGTCTCAGAGGTCCTTAAATCCCCTGACACTGAAACATTTTACATGTTTTTATGAAGTTTTCTAGAGGAAAGGCCCCAAAGTTTTCAGAATCCCATTGGAATCTCTAACCTCTACACCAAGGTTCATGACAGTAGCTTAACACTCTCCTCTCATCCCCTCCATCATAATTATTGGTTCCCATCCATTGTTATTTCACAGACCTAGAATTTCTAGCAATCAAGAAAACCTACCTGCTGTCTTGAAACAAGAGCTGTGGGAGATGTCCTGAGGATTACAAAAGAAAGTCCCTTCTCCGTGACTCCCTCTCCAGGCCTCACAGGCCAGTTCTCCTTGTTTATCAGGGCCACAGCCTCACTGGTACAGATGGCACAGCTAACAACCTAAATGGGGACACCAGGGAGTCCCTATGACCTACTTGACCTACTTTGTGTCTACTGATTCACTCAAGTAGCCATATGGCAAGGTTTCTCCCAGACAAGTCTTGAAATAAAACACACAAATCTAATAAAGTGAGCATCAACTCGAGAGAACAGGGCATTCCATTCTTACAGCATGTCCAGTCTCACACCATTCTATGTAACTAACGCCTAGTCAGCATCTGGCTCTAACTCAAAGAATGGCCTATAGAATGAGATGTAAATGTAAATACACCTCAAAGCTAATCTATCCCTTTAAACTTGCACAATACTAATTAATGCTAAAATCCATAACTAACGAGCATAATCCTAATAAAGTAAATCTTTCTCTTTTTAAATTTTTTATTTCAACTTTAATTTGGGACAGTATGCTTGACTAATTTACCAGACAACAGAAAAGCTGAGCAGAACACAGCAAGAAAACATGATTCCCATATCTCACACTACCAGCTTCCATGTTCCTTCAGCCTCTGTAAGATGCTTAGGCTAGTAAGTGAATGGAAAGTCAAAGTTTCTTATGATCATTTTTTACAATGAATAATTAATGATTTATACTTCCTGGCTTCCTTCCCCCCATTTCTTCTTGAAGATTTCCTTTTCAAAAACAGAACAGACACACACATACAAAACAGCCTTAACGAGAGAGGGGGCAACACTGTTAGACAAGAAATGTACTCATTACCTTACTTATGTAACTGCAACCCCTCTGTACATCACCTTTACAATAAAATTAAATTTAAAAAAAAATCACAGCCCTATAAATTCTACATGGTGCCTCCTGCGACTCCGGACATCTGTGCTACCTTCCAGCCCTGTTCAAATAACTTGTGGTCACCAACCCATGCTCTAATGAATTAGCTAGCGCCCTCCAAGAAGCACAGTGCTTCCACTCCAGACTAAAAGGCCCACTGTCAGCAGTGTATCTAAGGTGAGAAACTGATTTGCATAGTGCTTACTCATTCACCTTGAATCTGAGCCAGTGACTGTCCCAGGCCAACCAAATCTCTGCATTTGGGAGTGTTTCCTACTTTACTGAAAATTTGTCTTGATGTTCATGAAACTTTATAGTTTTTTGTTTGTTTTTTTCCAGAGTTGAGGACTGAACTCCGGGCCTTGGGCTCTCCAGGCAGGTGCTCTTCCACTGAGCTAAATCCCCAGCCCCTTCATAAAATTTTAATTTAAAAAATACTTCTGCTAGGCCTGGTGGGACGTACCTATAGTCCCAGCTAGTGAGGATTCCAGTTTGAGGGCAGCCCAGGCAAAAAGTTAGTGAGGCCTGATCAACTCAACCAACAAGCCAGGAAGGCAGCATGTTCTATATTCCCAGCTATGCAGAAGATAGATAGATCTTGGTCCAAAGCTCACTTTAGACAAAAACACAAAAAACACAAGGGTGAGGACTACTCTATTTTAGATACTAAGCTGTATGTGTGTGTATTTGCAAACATGAGGAAAAAAAGCCAGACTAAGAGGCAAAACATATACCCCAAAGATAAATGAGATAAGAAATGGAGAGGGAAGGGTTGACACTGTCCAAAAAGAAATGTACTCATTAGGTGTACTCATTACCTTTAGCCCCTCTGCATATTACGTTTATAGTAAATAAATAAATTAAATAAATAAATAAATAAATAAATAAATAAAATGGTAGAGGGAAAAGAAATGGAAAGAATTTGAGGTTCTTTCACTATGAGACTGTATTATCTGAGTAATTAAAATAAAATTTAAAATGCAAGCAAAAGGACTACACAGAAAACCAAGGGGTAGAGATGTCAACCAAATAATGTGTTTTTGAACTGCCTTAAGTCTATGTTTTAATGAATGTTTGGATCCATGGTCCATACAAACTCTAAAGTCAAACAATTCTGGTGTGAAGCAAATTAAATTTTCATCTAAGAATTGCGAAGCATGATTAGTTCCTTTCCCTTCACTAGCATGCCACGTTAGCAGCAACGTAATCATTAGTCTCCCCTTAAGAGTGCACAGCAGGGCTGGGGATATAGCCTAGTGGCAAGAGTGCCTGCCTCGGATACACGAGGCCCTAGGTTCCATTCCCCAGCACCACATATACAGAAAACGGCCAGAAGCAGCGCTGTGGCTCAAGTGGCAGAGTGCTAGCCTTGAGCGGGAAGAAGCCAGGGACAGTGCTCAGGCCCTGAGTCCAAGGCCCAGGACTGGCCAAAAAAAAAAAAAAAAAAAAAAGAGTGCACAGCAGGGGCTGGGGATATGGCCTAGTGGCGAGAGAGCTTGCCTCGTATACATGAGGCCCTGGGTTCGATTCCCCAGCACCACATATACAGAAAACGGCCAGAAGTGGTGCTGTGGCTCAAGTGGCAGAGTGCTAGCCTTGAGCAAAAAGGAAGCCAGGGACAGTGCTCAGGCCCTGAGTCCAAGGCCAAAAAAAAAGTGCACAGCAGAAGCTCACTACACTTGCAATCATCTTCTCGAAGAAATCAACAGCAACCAAAGGGAACACAACTTGAATTGATGCACCCAATCCAAATGGAGACTTACAATCTGCAAAATGTAATCTAATTTCCCACAGAAGATAATGCAGCTTGTAGATACTGACATAATGTACCTAGTATTGTGTTAGGTTTTAGAGGCAAAAAGAAATAAGTCACAAGCCCCTGCCTTTACGTAGCTTCTGTGTGATGTGAAAAAAAAACATACACATAATTTTAAGAAGAGGAGTCCCGAAACAGAAGTTTGCAGTTATGAAAACATAGAGAGACAGGACCTACGAGGTCAGAATGAAAGTCATGTTCAAGGAAAGAGTAAGGGAACTATAATTTGCCATACAAATACAAGAAGTATTCCAAACTACACTTGGAAAAACTAGCGTTTAAATATATTGGACACACATGACTATAAATTTGTGTAGCAAATTAATTTGGATAGAATTATTTAAAGTGTGGTAGTCTGTGGGCAACCTATTTTGATTCATAAAACACTATTCTTCTGCAGTTCACTACACATGGAGGTTTATCTTCATTTGATTCTTAGTGTACACCTAGCAGGAGAAGACTATAATCTTTCAAGAGGAACATTCCAAGAATGGTTCCAATATTGTGAATGATTAAGTCTTCCCTTGTGCAAAAAAGGTGCATCCCAGACTAGCACTTACTTAGCAAGGCCAGTGTGGCTCTAACTTGGCCAGCTCAGGGTCTTGACACAGGCAGAGCCCAGAACACCCTGAAAGCTGGAGGTAGACCTATTCTTATCTCAACCCAGTCATCAGAGACAATAGCTCTGGGGCGAACCATATCATGACTAACCAGGCTGTATGGTCATAGTCACCAGCCTAATTTACAATGGTTATTTTATGGGGCAAATCCACAAACAAGTTCATATGTCTGCTACAAATAAGGATGGTTTAGAGAACAGGGGTCATGTGAGGACCCACCAGCCTCAGTATGGAGAAGAAATCATTTGGTCTAAACAGTCCCACTAACTTCAGCTGTGAACTCTGTCAGTATATCCTGAAGTTGCCTTTTTGCTAAAGAATCTAGTGAGCAGTTAACATCACACCCTCTTCAGATTATATCTGAGGGGTCACCCGTGAGAGGTTCTCCAGCTTCAAATTTACTTAATACATTTGGTTTATTTACTAGAATTAGACCCAGAATCTTCTCTGAGAAATATTTTCTCAAGAACTGCTTAAGAAATCAGTGCAACACTATTTATTTTCTGGAAAACGATCCTTCTTATGAGTTCTGTCTAGCTATTATCCACTATAATATCAAAAATAAATAAAATCCTCTGTGATCAAGGTCTAGGCCTTTCTCAAAGATTCTCATCTGCTCCTCACCAATTTTTTTCCCCTCAAATGTAATAAACTCACCTGGACATCTGCACCATGCCTATTGCTCTGAAGGAATACAAACATCACTCCTGCAGGACTCATTGTTTATCATTGAGCAATCACTCCTAACCCTCTTGCCTACCTTCAGTCATTTTCAGTCACAGCCTACAGTTGAAATGAATAAATGTCCTTCTAGATTGTACTATGAGTCAAAAGGCCCTAGAGGAAAGTGAGATTTTATCCTCAGAGACACCTAGGAGAGCAATCCCTGTTGGGTGATTTTAGGTACTTGTGGCCAGAGGTGATCTGGCCTGGCAGAAGTCCTCCCCCTGAGCCACCATTACCAGTCTGCTATACCAGCTGTGCCAAACCCTGGCTTCCCACAAAATCGGCTCCACTGACCTGGTGGTGGATCATGGTTTTGAAAATTCCACTTCAACTGGAAATTTTCTAAAATGGCCCTAGAGCCCTGCCACTCTGACAAGCAGCATTAACAAATTTGGATGAAATCCCTGTCAACCAGCTGCCTCTGATTTACTGTCCCTGGGCACAGTCTCCAGCTCGGCTGCAGAGGCCTCTGCAGCCAGGATGGCCAATGCCTGTGGGCAATGTGGCTTGGTGGGAAGCAGTGTAGCCTAGGGAAGGGGAGTTAGGCCAGCTGTGTGTCACTAATGAGAATGCCCTTAGCAGTCTTGGGCCCCGGCTGCTACTAGTTGGTTATTCTGCCTTTGTTTGAAAAGGCTGTAAGTCACCACCCCATGGTTATTCTGTCTGTGTTTGAAAAGGCTGTAAGTCACCACCCCATCTTCAGGGATCTCACAGTAAACCAATCTGCCATCCAATTTGCCATTCTTCATGCTGCTGACAAATCCTAAATACAGTACCACATTTGGGCTAATGTTTTACAAACATCTCCACTAGTTTCTGTACAAGTAAATAGGTAACAGTTTTAGAACAAATGAGAGCTCACATTTCTAGCTTTACCTTACTTCCTTACCAGTGTGAAAGATAGATGAAACAGAAAGAAACCTGGTAAGTCAATAATTAAGTAGTAAATAGCTACTGGAACAACTGATGCTGAGGAGAAACACTTTTTACTAACAGAGAATACAAATGTCAGATGACTTCACCTTTGAAGATGAGAACTGGTCCATGAATGAACCACAGGACAATGACAACCTGTGCCAGTATGTGACATGATGGCATTATAGAAGTTTCTAGGAATCATTAGAGCTGATGTTTGTCAGCTGTTGAAAAGCCTCCCCACACCCACCATCCCCTCATTGAAGCCTCTGTCCCTAGGAGCCCTTTTCCATGTCCTTGTGGCTGCACAGCTACCACAGAAGACAGCTGGACCAAGGGTTCTCCTGATTACTCATGTGTCGCTTTGTGACAATTGTGATGTCCTTCAAAATCCTTCTAAGATAGGGCTTCCCAGAACCTGGACAAGCACATACTCACTGCCACAGAGTGGCTCCCCTCAGTGTCCAACCTTCCAAGGTCTGCTTGGCTAAGGTAGAATCCCACACTGTTTAGCAAAGACTGAATTCATCATTGAGTGCTAACAGTGTACTGATCAATACAGGAAAAGAACTGGCTATTTTCATTGAAAAAGAGCAAGATGATCTACATGAGTACAATAAATGGTTGGATAAAAGCCAAGATTGGGATTTACACTAGGATGGGGCTCTAGAGAGTTTGGATATTGGTGGAACAGGACTATCTTAGTGTGTTGCAAGTTACTTGAGGTAGAACTTGTAAACCTGCCTCAAGGTTACACGGATATGATGACTCAGCTGAGGCCCAGACTTTGGGATGTGCAGGCCCAAAGCCCTCAGAGACTACAGTGAGAGAAGCCTAGCTTGCTCCATTTCCATTTACCCCTCACTGAGAAAGTCTGCAAGTGACTTTTTAAAACCTAGGTTCTAATTTTCCACAATAAAAATAATTGTTTTTAATAGCTGGGAAAGCTACAGGAGTAACACTTTGGCTTTGCATAATTTCACAAAAATAAGATTTCAAGTAAACCTCACATTTTCATAGTTTGTTAAACTGTCCAGGTATTTCCCAGTTTGTTATCAGCCTCACTTTGCATCTTAGTTGAGAAACTCTCCCCTTATTATTTCTCTATTAGATCTCAGTTAGTTGAGTAATGACATCTCTTCTGTCTGCTAAGAAATGACACTGTGATATTAATATTGAGTGGAAAAATAGTTGAGAAAAATCTTGTCAAAAATATCCAGGGATATCTGCATATACTGTGCGTGCTAATGTGCCTTTCTTACCAGCTAAGAGAAAAAAGACACTGTGTCCTAGAAAAAGTAGCCTTTTTCTTCTTTTTTAATTGTACTCAGAGCCTTACATTTGTGAGGCAGGTGCTCTATCTCACACCATGCCTCAACCTTTAGTTATTTTTGAGTTTTGAGATAAGGTCTCACTTCTTGCCCAAGCATGCACCTGGCCTGTGATTCGCCTATTTTAGGAATGATGGTAGATGCATCCCACCATGCCCAGCTTCTTCCTCTGAGATGGAATATCGTGGAATTTTCTGCCCAGTGCTGGCATCAAACTCCCATTGTCCTATTCTCAGCCACACAAGCAGCTGGATTATAGGTGTGAGCCACTGGTATGCAGCTAAGCAGCCTGTCTCTTATCTCATCCACTTGGTGCAAATGGACCACTTACCCACTCTGGGCTACAGTCCCTCCATGATGCCTGGGTTCCATCAATGAATCAACAATGGCAGGGGCCATGTCAGTACTACTTATCAATGCACAATCCATCTATTTCACTGTGACAACCACCACCAAAGCAGCTATCTTCTCAAAAAAAGCAATCTCTGAACTCAAATGGAATGTGTTTAACACTGTGCAATGGGTTTGGTCTCACTGTGGCTTATACACTAGACAGACCAGTTTTCAACATGAGCTTGGGCTGGTGACAACCCAATCCAACTCACTGTATACACACTGCCACAAATGTAAGGCTCTCCTCTCCCTTAGCTGCCTAGCTATTTTCCATTTTCCACCTCCCACTGTCTGCTTCAGAATGGAAGAATACACATAATCTGCTTTTAACAATGCTTTCCCCTTTGAAACTGAATGAGGAACATTAGCTCACAGGGCATTTGGGTGAGGTCTCAGCGAAGTGATAGACAAGACCTTTCTTTAGCCTGGGCTGGACAATGTAGTGGCTAACTCCAGAAAGAGATTTTAGCCCAGAATGTAGACAGCTTCTCTGTCATTTGCTTCCTTTCTCTCCACAGAGGCAGCCTCATTTCCTCTTCATCGCTGCTTCACCTTGTCCGTGATTGCTAGGATCTTATACTTTATACATTACAAGGTTTACTTCCTTAGTTATTATATCAGCACAGAAATGTATATTATTCATTCCTGGTTCTATTTCTCAAATTCTGCCACCCAAGAGTGTAAATGTTATAAGCAAATGTTTATGCACATACCTAAGAACCCCAGAAATGGAAGCAAACAGATCTTTTATTCTATTGGCTGAGTTAGCCTTCAATACTAATTGGCTGAAAAATGGCCCAAGTTTCTCAAAAATGGGCCTGAATGAAGAACTATGAGAGACAAGAAGATTTAGAACATTCTGACATGTGAGTTCAGTCTGGGATGTCACATCCAGTGAGATTAAGAGATCTGAGGAATCATGAGTGATTCATAATAGAGAAATGGCAATGGTATCATGAAGCCGCAGTCATTGGTCTGTGGCATGAGAAGTCAGAAATCTCACAATGGCCCAAGCCTATGTATGTGACACTCCATGGGCATAAGGATATAAACTGATGCAAACTGATGGGAAAAGCTGCTAATGGATACTGTCACCCTAGCTGCCTGTAATTAATTAAGTAAAAAAGAAGTCTATACCATGATTTCAGCTATATGAAGGATTGATACTTTAACAAAAATGTTAGCAAACAAGAGAGTCAGGCTGTAGAAAGAGAAGTGGAGGTAGAGAGAGCTTGTAGAAAGGATGATGATGAACTCTATCTGAAAGCAGCATTTAGCATTCAAAGCCATCACTCCAGAGAGCTTTCCATTTCTGTAGGAAAATCCTATTATAAGCCCTAATTGAGAACAGGAGATGAACACATTATGTCAACAGCACAAGTACAGAGTGGTTAGAATAGTGCAGTAGGCACAGGCTTTGAACCATGGCACAGCTATGTGGGAGATGAAGGAGGGTACTCAGTGGGGAGCACAGGGGGATAGGACACACACTGAATCAAAGTACAAGAAATACACAAAGTGCAAGAACTAACAAACTCATTTCCTTAAACTCGTAATAGGAAAGAAGGCTTGGACTGAAGTTTAGGATCTTGTGTAGCCCATAGAAATTACAAAGAAAATGTAATCTCTGATGACTTTTAAATAGAGCTGGAAAATGGTAGACAAAGGGAAGACACATATTATCCTGGGTTAGTAAACAAAGTAAAATGATGAAGCGTCTTGCTGATGCAAGTAACTGAGCAAACAGCCCTGCAATGCTGCAAGGAACTCTTCCGGAAAACAATCGAGCCCATCTCTTTTGAACAAAGTCCTTGACATCTTCAACCACAGCCTCCACTCCCAATGCAAAACAGACCCTGTTAAAGGTCAGCAGCCGAGTGTCTGTCATGCAAGATCATAAGGAGGAGTTTGGCTGCATAATAGTGAGAAAGCTTGAGCAGGTGGGTGGGGTAGGGATGCAATTGCAGGGTGAAATTACAGAAATCTTGGAAGCTGTACCAGAGTTAGGTCCACCCTTGACCTCTGCCCTCTGACACAGCCTACACCAAGCTTCCTGTACTGAGGCAGAACATCGGACAGCCCCAAGTCCAAAACAATAACTTTCTCATTTTAAAGTGTAAAAATATATAAACATTTGCACATCTAAAAAGAGAAGATACTACAAGATTTGTCAGGCTTACTGAAAAACACACAGCATATAATCTAGAAATGATGCATTATTTATATGTTTTCCCCCCACATAGAACACAAATGTCAACTCACAAAATTACAGAGAGAGCAAAGTTTATAGATCAAATGTGTACTGGGGATCAAACCCACAGCCTAGGACATGCTAGGCAAATACTCTACTTGAGCCTCAACTTTAAAATTAAAGCTTAATATTTCCATAAAATTAATTTAGCATCTCTATATTGATATATCATTTAATTGTGCTCTTCTGCATGGGCAAATGGCATAACTTAAAGGCCTAAAACACTTGAAAAACATTACTTTTCTTTGTTGATATCTAGCCTCATTGTACCAGCTGAAGCTTCTTCCAGTACAGAGGAATTTGATTAGTTTTACTTCAAACAAAAATAAAATATCAAGAGCAGGGGTATGGCTCATAGGGATAATATACCAAGACAGGAGCACAAAATTTTTAGAATTAGAAAGGATTATCAAAACACAGAAATACTTTGAAGCCTATTTCTTTCAATGGTCCCAACAGTATAACCATTTTTTGCTTTCACCAGGCCCTTAACAAACTGGATCTATGGAACAAGGTACAGGCACCCTTATGCCAAGAAGTTAACATACCAACTCCCTTTGTTTGCTACTTCATTTCTAAATGCACACTACTAGCACAAGTGGTTGCAAAGGGGAAGTCTAAGCATTTGCTAGCAGGTTTTTTGGCCCACAGTATGTCAGGCAACCAGCTGGGCCGGGTCCAGTCATCTGATCACTGTTAAGCTATACAGTATAACCTCAATCCTCTAGCCATGTCAACTAAACCAGGGGAAAGCTGGGCACAGCACTGCAATTAAGACATCCTGGGAGTGGGATATGGTGGTGCATGCCAATAATCCCAGCCATTTGAGAGACAGAGGGTACGTAGATCGTGGTTCAAGATTAACACAGGGAAAGTAAGGTCCTACCTGAGGTGGGTGGGAGGTGGGTGGTAGGATGTTAATAGCAAAAGGCATAGGAGCAAGGTTGACTGGTGGGGAAGGAGAGGGAGATCAAGAAGGAAGAAAGATGAGATGTTTGGAAATTCACTACTTTTTTACCCAGGCTCTCCACCTCTCCTCATTTTTGCCAGTCACATACATGCCTTATGTGACCCATTTTATTCTTTTTGTCCCCTAAAGTTCTAAACCTTAAAGGCTAAAATGATTTATAGTTGATCTACATACTCAGACTTTAGGTTGTAATGAACAGTCTTTAAAATAAGTAGACTGGGCCTGGACTTTCTCATTTCTTGAACCCAGAAAGCCTGCTCTGCAGAAGAGGAGCTGCTTGCTGGTCTAGATATGTCCCTTACCCTCCAAGAGCATTTGAGTAAACTACCTTAGTCTGTGCCCCAAAGGGCATCAAGAACCTAGGCTAAAACATTAAACTTGTTTTTGTCCTCAGTAAGCACAGATTTTTAAAAGTTCATTTAAAAGTAATCAGAGGTCACTACACTTTTTTTTTGGTCACTGCTGAAAATACTGTGAAGGACACTGATATTAGCGGTCACAATGTCCAGTTGAACTACCTTACTTTTTCAGGTCTGCTGTGGTCATGTTTACTGATGTCCTACAGTGCTTGCACAGAAACACGATCATCTATGGGGCCACACAGATGTAACTGTGAGTATCCAGGGCTAACTCTTAGCCATCATCCAGGGCCACACTTCTGCAGGTCTGCACCAGCTGACTTCACTCCTACACTGGCATGGTATTTCTGATTAAAATACAACTACTACTACTACTACTACACATTTCTTTAATCAAGAAATAATTGCAAGTCCTAGTGGACTTCAAGTGTAAATATAAAACATAAAAGACACTCACAATCCTAGTTCCAAATCTGGAATTTTTTAATATATTTAATAAAATGGGGAATTTCACAATAGGAGATGCTAGCATATAACCAAGTATTGTTCCAATAAAATGTTATTAAGTGTTATAAATATGCTTTCCAGGAACCACTAGTGTCACAATGATAGACACAAAAACAAAGCATTGTCTCAGCATGGCTGAAGGGTGTGCCATTAGCTGAAAATCTGGCAGGCAAGAACATAGAACAGGCAGGCTGCTCCCTACTTATCCCTAATGCAGCAGGCCCTGCCCCTCTGCTCAGATTGATTGAGCTCAGATTCACAGCCTGCTTGGCTAGTTTGAATAAGGTAAAAGGTATTTACATAAGGGGACCATTGAAAGACTTTGAAATAAGATTAATACCACATAAGTAATCTCAAAACATACCCACACTCCCTGACATTGCTTGAACAATCTGAGGTATGTCTTCTGAAATGAGTCTTAAATCCATCATGGAAAACCCAGTTTAAGACAAACATCTTACCTTTCAAAAATCCTTCCTTAGGGCTGGGGATATAGCCTAGTGGCAAGAGTGCCTGCCTCGGATACACGAGGCCCTAGGTTCGATCCCCAGCACCACATATACAGAAAACGGCCAGAAGTGGCGCTGTGGCTCAAGTGGCGGAGTGCTAGCCTTGAGCGGGAAGAAGCCAGGGACAGTGCTCAGGCCCTGAGTCCAAGGCCCAGGACTGGCCAAAAAAAAAAAAAAAAAAAAAAAAAAAATCCTTCCTTAGTCCAAAGCAGTTCCTCTTTTCTTTAACAACAGCCAAGCCACCAGTCCAAAGCAGGAACTTATAAGCAACCCACTTTGATAGAAAAGACAGTTTTTCTCACATTAAGTGATCAAACTAAAGTCAAAGTTTTAAACTGTTGATTTACTCTATTATTTAATATTGAGCCTAATATGCCTACCCCAAGGAAAACCCAGACATCCTCCTGTTAGAATATCCTACTGATGCCGAAGAGAGAAATAAAATTTAAATGGACTTTGATTATGGGAAGAATTAGCTGTCCCAGCACTTGGAAAATATTTATGATCTACATTAGAGTCCATCACTCATTTATTCAATAAACATTTATTATGTGGAAGAGACAGTGGTAGGTGCTGGGAGTTTCCTGTGAGCCAGACAAATTTGCTTCCTGCACTCCTGATGCTTCCTGTCTGTAGGGAAAATTTACTACTGATTCAGTTCAGTGTGTGTTTATCAAGCATCTCAAATAAGCCAGCTCTGTGGTGACTTCTTTGAGGACATGAGAAAGCTCATGCAGGGTCCCAGGCTTCCTTCTCCACGTTTATGTAAATAAATGAAGTGCTAAGAAAACAGTACAAACTGACTGTTCGTTGCTAAAAAATAAGAACCACAGAACTGGAGCATTATTTCTCAACCCCTGGTGATGAGTTGGCCTAAGGGAAGTTATAGTACAAGCACATTCAAAGCCTCTCCAACCTGCACAACCCCTGAAGTAATGAGGCTGGCTTTCTACTCATGAGGACATTTTCAAATGCTCATTTCTTTTCTTTTTCCATTCAGAACAAATACAATATCTATTGTCTCTTTAAACATATAGAACTGAGTACTCAGTGTAACTTTTTATTTGTTTTTTCTTTTGTTTTTGATTAAGTCCTATGGAAAGTTGATACTGTGTCTGAACATTGACACTGGCCTATGGTGAGCTCAAGGGAGAGCTAGCTAATTGCTTAGAGCAGAGGACTAGAAATCAAAAGCCATGAACCTTCTTCCTGAGAGTCTTACAAACTCTCCTGAGAGGAACATGGAAATTATCCAAAGATGCTTTTTAAGCAGCTTTTAGGAGGGGTGGTGGAGGGGGAAGTGGTAGATATGTTAAAAAATAATTGATTTTTTAATAACAAAAATCAAAGCATTGATGAAGAATGTTTCCAAATCAAGTACTTTGATTTAAATAACAGACATAAGGCTAGAAATAATTTTAAAAATTGCTCTCCTGCTGTGGAAAAGTTTGACTGTTCCTTGTCTAAAAGCACTGGAACTGGCTCCCCAAGTGCAGGTGCACAGCCAACTGCATGACTGAAGCCACACTGACAACAGGGCCAAAAGGTGAAACAGCCCAGATAGCTCCCAATGGATGATGGAGAAACAAGATGTGGAAGAGTCAAACAATGGCATATTATTCAGCCTTAAACACTAAGCATTAGTGTTTCACATTGTCCTAAATGAAAAGACCCAGACAAAGATCATATGCCGCACAATTACATCTATATCTGATATTGTGTAACTTACCTGTAACAGGTAAGACCATAAAGACCCCAATGGGTAATGGCCAGGAGGGAGTACAGAGGGTGAGGGAGAGACCACTTCCTGCCCAAGCCTCACTCTGAAGTGATGGGAATGCTTCACAACCACAAGTTGCTGTTACCATCCAGCACAGTGGAATGTACTAACCACTGTGAATCCTTCACTTTGCAATGGTACTTCTACAATTAAGTGAACTTCACCTCAGTACGGCATTTTTAATGCTATATGACCAAAACTTCTGATGACACAGAGAACAGTAATGTTTTAGAAAACACAGATATTTTAACAACTTTCAAAAGATCCCCCAAAGATGCTGAAGTGAAAATATCTTGCACAACTGATTTTGCACATGTTTTTTCTTTGTGTGTGTGTGTGTGTGTGAAAAGTTATAAAATTTGTAACTCAGTAACCTAAGGAGTTTTCATAGTACAAAAAATTGTATTACATAATAAAACTTGTCTAAAACTTACATTATTTTTATTTGGGCTTGAAATATTTTAAATGCCACATATAGAAAATCCTGACAGCTTATCAGCTCAATCATGAGTGTACAAGATAGCTTCTGAAATAAACCAGTTAGAGACAAAGTGTAACAATTCTAGAAATTAAGTCAGATATGGTGGCTCACACCTGTAATCCCAGCTACATGTGAGGCTGAAATCACAGTTTAAGGCCAGCCAGGGAAGAAAGTATAATTCCCCTCTTCCCAATCTCAGAAAGCAAGCAAGGCCTGATGGCATGTCACTGTTATACCAGCTACAGAGGAGAGAATAGGCAGGAAGATCAAGGCTGGCCTGAGCAAAAAGAAAGAGTTACCTGAAAAATTACTAAAGCAAAAAGGGCTTGGGAGCATGGCCCAAGTGGTGGAACACCTGCCTAGAAAGGCCTAATTCCAGAAGAATTTGGTCTTAGAATGATTTGAACCTTAACTTTTTATTATATGAAAAATAACTAATGAAGACAATCCAATATCTCACTGACCTCAGAACAAATGATCTACTTGGAAAGAAAGCTGGCCTTGGTGTCTTTCAGACATACCCAACCATACTCACTATTAAAATGTGATAAAGAAATACATTTTAGGAATACTTCATTTAGCTTATTAAATGATAGTACTATTTGGGTAATGTGAATGGCATATAAGTTCTAACACGCATGTAAAAACCAAGTCTGAAAAACTGACTTCAATTATAAACTAAGCTTCCATTGTGGACTTTACAAACCAAAGTGTCAACAAGTACACACAGAGCCCAAAAACATACGGTAGCATCTGCTACTGCTCTTCAGTGAAAGGAACTGGGGCTTGGATAAGAAATACACAGACAACCTGGGGGCTCAAACCACAGCATTCTAGTACTTTCTCCACCCTGAGGGCCAGCCTGTATATCCACCAGTCCCTCCAACCACATGAACTTTCTTTATACCTCTGTCTTTCCAACACCCTCCTCTTCCAGGCCAGTACTCTATCCTTCCTCCTATGTTGTGAGGCCCAAAAACCTCCCCAATCATGGCCATGTGTTTTGGAGTGGGGTTCCAAAACTGCTCCCCTCCACTCCAGTGGAGAACTGTTTCTCCAGAGAAATTAAACTTGCTTTGAACAATAGGAGAGTACATGATCCAGGCAGGTGTGAGAACCGGTTTAGCAGGGGAGAATGGTCTCCAGGGAAAAGACTTTGTTTTGTATGGCTGTCTGCCTCACTACAAGGGGCCTCAGCAGTCAGCAGAGGCCCTTTAATGACCACTTAGCCCCATTTAGCTGATCCCTAACTGACTTCAATATTCTTGTTAATGACCACTGGGTCCTATTCTGCTGATCCCTAACTTCATTATTCCCATTTGACACACTTCACAAAAGCTGTCTTTCAAAGACCCTGGGTTGAGAAGCAATTTAATTAAGATAGGGACAGTGCCTGCCAGTTAAACTCAGAAACTCCACATAAGGAGGTGCTATAGTTTCTGGAATCCCATCTCTTCTGCTGCTAGTAAGGAAGCTCACTGAGCTCCTGCCATAATGTACTCAGAGTGTAAAATCGAGAAATGTCCACTTATGTTGTGAATCACTCTTCCCTAACATTTAAGAGAAAGCAATTATAGTCCTCTTGGGCAAACACCTGTTTATGAACAGGGACATGTGAGTAGCAAGGGCCAGCTTCTTCAGGCCTGGGCCAAACTGTGTAATTCATGTGGCTTCTGCAGAAACAGGACTCTGACCTGTGTTCCAAACATGAGCTATAGCCTTCAGCTTCTTCTTCCTTGTTCCAGATGAAAGCAAGAAGGGTTTTTCATGAAAAATGGACATAGAAGTGTTCATACAAACAATCTCCACAGTGGTAAGGCAGTTATACAAATTCTTAAAACTAAACTAGAAGTTTAATTCTTTAATTCTAATTCTAGACATTAATGTCATCTCTCAGGGAAGAAACTGAGGGATCAAATGACCAAACAGGTACATGGTACCACCCTGTGAGATCCTGCTTTGCCTGCTCTCACTGAGAGAATCACCCTCTGCAGCTGACTTCTATATTTCTTCTTTGATAGAGTAACTTCCATAGTTTACATGAACCAAGAGATCTCCACAATGATTAATCCTCAAAAAGATAAAGGCAAAACAACCCAGGCCAAACTGTCTCCTCAAGGCTCCATTTAAACTGGCTTGTGCTAGCCTAATTGTTTCAGAGTAAAGACTGGAAATGAAAAGCCTCCAATCTTTTTCTGACTCTGCCACATGCTGTGTTATTTTGACAAGCCACTTAACCTCTTTGGACTTTTATTGATCTATAAATCGCAGCTATTTGGCAAAGGACAGGTTACTTTATGGAAAGGGCACTTTAAGAGTGTTGGCTAGCAGTCCTTACATAAAGTTAAATTGTACTTTGAAACTCTAAATAGAGCTGTTGGGGTCTCTAACAGTCTTCTTAGTCACCATTGCACAGTTTCCCACAGGAAGCATCGCAGGCTTCCAGACAAATTCATCTTGAGCACAAAATGATCAGCTAGCTATGAAAAAATGCAAGAGATTTTACCCAAATATACATGCATCCTGTACATTCGGTGAAACATTTTGAGCACCTATCAACAAAGAAGTTTCAGAAGACATCTGACTCTTACTGTAAAGGAATAGAGTTTGATGACATTTCTCATGTAGCAACAGGGCAGCTAGAACTCCAGTCTTGCTCCTCTGGTATCCTTAAAGCCTTCAAATCGCACCCTCTGGCAGGCAGAAGTGAGGCCCTGACATCCACCCCCTTATTAAGACTGGTTTTTCCAAGTGTAGCCACATCAGCGGACTGGTTTTGTGCAGAATAAAACTCTGCACAAGCCTAAGCTAATTCAGCCTGCTCTTCACATTCCTCTTGTACCTTAGGAAAAGTGCTCTCTCCACTCAGTATTATGAAACTAATTGCTTCCGCCACTCATTAATCAGTGTCCCAGTGTCCCATGCATTTTCCAGAAAGACGATCCCCTCTGTAAACAATGTCTGAAGAGCCTCACAGAGGCCTTGGGAAAGGACAAAGCTAAATCCTAATCTCTCTGCCCAAGCAGGGCTTTGGAATGGTCTAAAGTGCCTGCTGGCTCTGAGAAGGGACTGCCCTGAACCACCAATACCAAGAGGCTGCACTACTTCCTAACCATCCTCCTAATTCACAACGAGACTGGGTGTTCTGCACAAGTGCTTGCCATCAGAATGAAAAGTTAGTCAGAAATCCTTCTACTTAGAGCCTTTCTATCCATTCTATTTTCAGCTTTGAGATTTTTGGATAGTGTTATTTCTTCCCCATTTTAATCAAAGCTTGGACTGACATTTTGCAGGAGAGACACCATGATGGGACCTGACATGCGTGCTTTCTATTACTTACATTTGCCATCCTAAACATTCCATTTTATCTGGAAGACACATTTATTTACTCATATCCAGGATACATACAAAAAACAAATACTTCAGGAAAGAAGAAAAAGCAAGAGAGGGAGAAATGAGGGAGGAGGTAACAAACAGTACAAGAAATGTACCCAAGGAGTAATATATGAAACTGTAACCTCTATGTACATCACTTTGATGATAAATAGAAGAAAAAAAAAAGAAAGAAAAAGCAAGAGAAGACCTGGTTTTAATTCAGCTTTTTCTTTTTCTTTTTTTTTTAACTTTTTAAACTCAAAAACAGAGAATCATAAAATCTACCCAGAACAAAGCAAAACAGTCTTTTCTAATTACCATTTACCAATATGTCTTTGGATAAGATTAATATAAATTAGTGCAGGCGGACACTGAAATGAAGATGTTATCTGATTATTTTGTGCTCATTCTAGTATTCAAGGTTACAGGGACACAGCCACTTTGTAAGTCATATTTTCTTAATGAGATGCGGATTTTCCCTTTGATATGGAATAAATTTCACTGCCTTCATTCAAATGCAAAGCCTGTGGAAACTTTAATGGATTTCCAATTACAGCTTGAGTTTTTAAAGACTTACTTTCCTTAGAGTTCCTTTCCCTCTGTGTACTGTAACTAAAAATATTTGCTGTCTCTTTGCTTAAACAAAAATTGTTTATAAAAAAGACACTAATATTACATAGACATTCATATCTTGGATTAATAGGCTCTTTGTAGGGGGGGGTGTCCTTGAAAATGGGAGGAGGGGAGGAGACAGACAGACACTCAATACCATATTTCTGCTTTGATGGTAAAATTTTTCTCCACCACAATAATTTTAACCTCTATACATTGCAAGTATTTCTGAAGTTGTTATTAAATATAAAAGTCAGACGTGGAATAAGTACTCAATGGTACTAACTAAATAAATGATTTCCTCCTCTCTTTAACACTGCAGCAGAATGTGGGGCCAAGGGAACCCCACTTGTTACTAATAGCTCCTCAGAACACCAGAGGCCAACCAGATTCTTCTTATCCTCCAGGATTCTGACTGAAGCCCCCCAAGGGCTTAAAAAGAAAACAAGACCTCAGGCCTCTAGTTACCAAGGTGTTTTCCCCATGGATGGTTTTCAGCAGTCTACAGTGCCATAGTAGTCCTGGCAATCATTGCTCTGGGAATAGTTGGCAAAAAAAGAAGCTTACAAAAAAAGAAGACTAAAGATGATGCTAAGTGAAATGAACTCCATGTTATGGAACGATTGTTATATCACAGTTGTAACTACTTTCAACGTCCCATCTGTATCTGTAGCTTCTATTATTGATGATGTTCTTGTATCACCTTCCAGTGGTTGTACCTACACTATCTCTGTAATCTTATCTGAGTATATTGGAAACCGTGTATACTGGTATTAGAAGTAGGAAATTGAAAGAGAATACCAAAATTGAGAGACACAGGGTAAAAAAAGACAAACAACTACAAAAGCAATACTTGCAAAACTGTTTGGTGTAAGTGAACTGAACACCTCAGGGGGGGAAAGGGAAAGGGGGAGGAGGGAGGGGGGTATGAGGGACAAGGTAACAAACAGTACAAGAAATGTATCCAATGCCTAACGTATGAAACTGTAACCTCTCTGTACATCAGTTTGATAATAAAAATTTGAAGAAAAAAAAAAGAAGACTAATGCCACCTGTCTACAGCTAAGACACAAAGGTGATATGTAGTTTATCATCCTCTGAACCTAGGCTTAGGAGACTGTCTTCCCAAGGCTGTTTCTCGGTGTGATGCCCACTGTGCCTGCTTCCCTGTAACTTCAATAATTCATTTGTGCCTCTTCCTGACATAACAGTCTGTGGCCATCTGGCCTAGAAGTGAGGGAGAGGACTGCTAACCAAGAATAAAACAGAACACTCTGTTTTGTCTCTTGTTGCACATCTTTAGCAATCTTTGTTTTTCTGTTTCTTCCTTCATGATAATGTGAAAGAAAAAATACTTGCATGGTCTTTGTGGCATGCTTCCTTACTTATGTTATGAATTCACTGCTTTCCTTCCTCCCATGGTTGGCCTCCCTGCCCTCTAGCCATAAAAGTTCTTGGTAGCAGGGCCTGCACACCTTGGGCTGATCCTAGAGAAAGGAGCCTAGTCAGCTCAGATGGAGTTCTCCACACATCCAGGCTTGATCCAGATGCCAGCTACAGGGCTTCTGAGGGCCCCACACCATATCTAGGTTGGAGACTGGGGTACTGCAGACAGGGAATGGAAAAGAAAACACCCCAGTCTCCAAACCAGTGCTACACACAGTGGCCTGAGAGGAAGAGGCTGACCTTGAAGAACAGGGTTCACCTTTGGGTGAACGGGGGAACATTCACAGGACAGGAAAAAGGCAGGAATCATACCCCTTCCTCCTTTAGCTACTTTCTGTCAACCTTTAAACAACATGTACTATATGTGAAGGCCTTTAAATGCAATTTACGGCCTTCTCCCCAGGCTATCCCTCACCTATGATCATACATTGACCAGGTGTCATGTTCACCTAGTTTCAGATTTGACAGAATGATACAACTCCTTATATTGAAAGGAAATGACAAGCTCTCCCCATAAGACAGAATTAATAGTGCCTGGATAGACACAGAAGCACAAGCCAGGAACTTCAATAGTTTATGAAAATTCTGGGGCCACCTCTCTCCACTGGTAAAGGATAGTTATGATATTCCTATGATAATGAGCTATCACTCTCTGAATTGTTCTGTCTGAAACTCAAGTAACCATATTGTAGAATGAGAGATCATTCATAATTAATTAATTTCTTTGTGCTTCTCATTCCTAGTTTATTACTTGGAAGAATGTCAATCTACATGATCTGCCTCAAAAAATAAACTAGTACCAGCTAGCCACCAGTGGCTCACACCTGTAATCCTAGCTATTCAGAAGATTGAGATCTAATGATCATAGTTCAAATCCAGCCTGGGTAGCCCAGTCCATGAGACAGATTCATGTCTCCAATTACCTATTAAAAAGCTGAAAGTTAGGCTGTGGCTCAAGTGCTAGAGCTTTGAGCAAAAAAGCTCAGGGACAACACCTGTGTTCAAACCCCAGAACAGGTAGGGGGTAGTGTGTTGTGTGTATAATTTAAATGCATCATCATGGTTTCAATGAAGCGATGAGCAGTCTGGGAAACAGAGATCATCCAACAAATCAGAACAACACAATATACAGGTTCATGCGTGGGGTTTCTACCTAGTCTCCCAAGCCTTTTACAAAATTTAATTTTATGTAACACAGAAATAGTTTGCTAAGTACATACTCTTATTTGTACATTAGCATTTGATACAAATGTAATAATTCCCCCCAAACTTCTCTACCCTGTGCAAGTCTACATGTTAAAATAATAGGGTATGGGGAAAACACCCAAAACACATATGATTCCTCAGTCAGAGCACAACACTGACTAAAACATGAAGTCCTAACAGGAATGTCAGCCAGTTCAGGCTCTGTTAGCATCTGTACCCAACAGTTAGTCAGTCATTTGAAGACCCAAAAATCCAGGCTCATGCTTTCTCCTTTGGAGCTCCATTCCCAATAGAAATGGGTTCTATCCAGACCAGTAATCACACCCATCATACATTCTGACCCCTCTTCTTCCACTTCTCCCTAACTCACTCTCCTTACACATGCAGGCTTCTCCTGAAGCCTGACCATGAACTCTATTTCCCCAGACAGGGTAGTCCTTTCTGCAAGATGTCTTCCTCATCTCCTAAGGGCTTCATGCATTGGTAAGGCTTCGTGATAGAAGGCTTTGTGTACTGAAACTTCTTTTCCCCATTCCCACAGACTTCCGGGCCTGGTCTAGAGCTCCTGGAAGAAAAAGCAGTTACTTAACCTCACATCCCAGAATGCTTGGGGCTCTTACTTAAGATCACTAAACCTCCGCCTTGGCACAAATCCAAGCCAGCGCTCATTTAATACACGTGCTCTTGGAGCCAAGACATCTGTGTGTTGTCATGACAAGCAAGTGACACAGGGCTGTTTACGTCTCCTTAGTGTAATGTGAATATAACTGTTGCACATCAGCTGCCTATAATGACTAATCCTGCTTAAAGGACTAATTGTATTTCCAGTTGAAGTTCTTAGCATGTATAACAAACTTATACAGATTGGTTAAGAACAATTCCAGAGGCATTCTGATGATAACATGGTAGCTAGACATGTTGAAAATTAGGAGAAATTTAAAATAATCTCTATCATCTAAGCTAACATCATATTTGACAACCCTCAAATAATTTATTTCATTTTCATCTCCTTTTATTTCCCCCAAAGTGTTCACCCCAAGGAAGGCAGTTTGGAGCCAGAGTAAGATACCTCCTGAAACCAGGAGCTATGAAAGCTGGCTTGGACTGAGGAAGCACTTTGCTCAACGGCAAGCAGTGGAGGGTACCTAAGTATTTGGGGGGTCCTAGGGAAACCCAGATGTGTGAGGTCATATCCTAACCCCCTTCACTGCACCGTGGGTACCATTGTTCAAAAGGAATAGCTGGAATTCTGGCCAGGCTTGCCTTTGGGGGAAAAGAAGAGGAGGGTAATTATCTTTAAACCTGAGGAGGTGATGGCAAAGGTCATCTCAGAGGTCAGAGCGCATCAATTCAAACACCTTCCCAGACTCTGATGAGCACAGTTGGAGCTCTTTGTTTCCATAACCAAGAACCTAAGGTTATGGCTTCTTTGCTTAGGAATTCACTTTATTGGCTTAAACTTGTCTTCAAGTAAAGTCACAGTCACACTGAAAGAAGGGTCTTTCACACATATTGCATTTTGGCTTGGTTACAGGTCCATGCTTGCAAACAGAACTTTCAGTCATCCTAAACTCTTTGCAGGTCAAATGGAGAATCAACAATCATTTTCAATGATTTTTAAATGATAGAGTATGTAATTTGTGTAATATGGTTCCAAACATGATGTTAAAATTATTCCATACTGAATCTAACACATAGTTCTGATTGTATCAATAACAGTGAAGAAACTGATACAGTATATTTGAGAGACAAACTATTTAAAGCATAGAACCAGTGGGGAGAGGCATAGAGGCTTGCATAGGATGAGGACAACCAGATCGCTTCACCATGTCCCTTTCCACTGACACCAAATCAAGTAATTCTAGTGGACAGTTACAGATGGAAGGGTTTGCTCATTGAGGCCCTTAGCCTAAAACAATTCCCATTTAGTCAGGCAACAGTGGCTAGACACCTGCAATTCTACACACGTGGAAAATTGAGATCAGGAGGATCACAGTTCAAGGCCAGCACAGGCCCAAAAACAAAAAACAAAAAACAACTCAGGCAATAAAAAGCTGGACATGGTGGTACACACAAGTGAAAACAGGAGGATCATAGGCTAGACTGTCCTGCTGGGACAAACCAAGCCAAGCCAAACAAATAAGCAAAAACAAAAACAAAAAGACAGAAGACCTTATTCAAACACCAAAGCAAAAAGGATCAGGCATGTGGCTCAAACGGTAAAGCATCTGCCTGCCAAGCACAAGACCTTGAGATCAAACCAGAATACTGAAAAAGGAGAGAGAAAAAATAAAAAAGAAAGAACAAGCTCTATTTTACCTGAACAAATCTCCAATTCACAAATTGTTGATAATACTGCCAGTTCTGCTCCAAAGTAGCCATGATTTTTCACAGAAATGAGTAAATGATATATCCATATATCCATATACAAGGTGTGACACTATAATAATGAGACAGATTCCATGAGCCAGTCATAAAACCAATTCATACATGACATAACAAATGCCAAATACGCTTTATATTTCTGGGTGACTTCCTCAGTCTTCAAAGCCATTTCTTAGGAGCACTTTTTAAATAATGTTCTCACTGTATTTATGCAGTGTGAAAACTGGAAAGGGACCAACCCAGGTGACAGCAGCTTATACTCTAAGCAACCTGGGTTAACGAAAGACACCTGGGAAACATCAAGGCCCTGAGATAGACACAAGAGCACCTTGTCCCACATCTGAAGGGGACAGCAGTCCTGGAGCACCCCTGCTGATTTGTGAGTGCTCCTTCTGCTTGTCCTAGTCAGAAAAGGTTATCAGTAATCAGACAAGAATGGACTCACTTCATTTAATTTGTCACTTGCCAAAATTGACTACAGTACAAATTTAATCCTCTTATGAACTCCTTCCAAAGATATTCCAAATATACACCACTGATACTTTTAAAAGTCAGTGCTTGGATTCTATGTACAGCTTACATACCACAAACCACACGGTGCTTTCTTTATGCTTTGTGTTACAGCCATCTATTGTTATCTTAATCTCTTTCCTGTTCTTTGAGGAACATAATACAATAATTAGTATCAAGGGCTTTTAGACCAAGAGTTCAAGGATTCAACTGTCAGACTGACTAAGTGTGGAAATGTCTTAAAAGTACATGCCAGGGATGGCTAACATACTCCTGAAATTGATGGGACGTCTTTTGAGTTGAGATAGCCAATAAAAAGAATTCTTTTGAAGCATCTCAAACTTTCTGAGTTCCACAAAAGATGAATCCAACTCTTCGCAATAGATTTTTAGGAAACAAATCAAAAAGGTAATGAGACGAAATAAAAGTCATCAAGCACACATTAGTTCCAATTAAGTAGGCTAATGACTAGGAAGATACTAACCTCCAGGATAATAGAAATGTCCGCATATAAATGCACATATGTGCTTTCATACTTGGGCTATACTACACAGAATATTCAAACTCTCAGAAAGGACATTCAAGAGAAACCTAATCTTCACGGTAATAAGGCAAAACAGAATCATTATTAAGTTTCCATAAGCTGTTACTGCAATTCTCACTCTCATGGAAAGACTCATGAAGCATGGCTTCTCTATTATAATTTGTTTTAGTTCATCTGTGTCCTGCCTGAGTCTGACCTTGTTCCCCAAGAGTCCTTGGTTTTATGATTTCCAGAACTGGAAGTCTTTTCCTTTTCCTTCTTTTTGCCAATCTGTAGCCCATCCTGTCTCAAAATGAGACTCAAACACTGACCAACAGAGGGCAATCCAGGGTTGGCCCCTGCCCCAGCCACTCTGATGACATTTTTATGCTGCTTTCTACGGTTACATGTTCTACTTGTGCTATGATTATCTGTATGCATGAATTACTGCTTTCCAGACCTAGTGATTCTTTCTCTTTAACAATGTTTTGCCTCTATTCTTCTGGTTAAGGAATGCATGAAGTGCACAGATATTTAAGTGTTTGGTTCACTAAATTTTGACACATGTAAACATCTATGTAACTAAGCTCACTCAATATCAGAAAATGTTCCTCCAACACTGTTAAAAAATGCTCCCGAGTTCTCTATTCCAGGTACTTTTCTCCATTCTCCAAATAAAACCATTCTCCAGGCCTTGATTTAGACAATCATGCCCAACTGAGAAGCAATACATGGGATCACTGTCCCATGTGCTAGCACATAAATGCTGATAATGTTTCACTGCTCAAATTTCATCCACATATCTGGTTCCCACATTCTTATTCTTTACAGACAGATCTAACAGTCTAACAAATGCCTATTTGAACAGCAGACAAACACAAAAGATCTACTTCTTGACTGTGTGACTGATAACCTGGTCTTTAAGAATATTGCTCAACTATTTCAACCACACAACAATGTTCTAAAATCCTAACACTTTATAACTTACAATAAAAATTATACTGTGAGACCTTTTATTATTTCCATTTTGCCCTATGCAAAGAACAGAGGAGAGAGGAGAGAGAGAAAAGAGAAAGGTAATGGAAGAGACTGAGTGAGTACCAGCACAGCCATGTGGCCATATGGAGTCAGAGATGTTTTCATCTGAATTAGTGAAAACAAGGAAGAAAGATACAGGATCTATAAGATCTGAGAGGAGAACTAGTATTTCTCTCATAATAATGTAGTAAAGACAAATCTACTTGATATAAACCAAAAGTATCACAGTTTGAGACTAGCCTGGGCAGAAAAGTCTATGAGATTCTTTCTCTAAAACAACTACCAAAGAGAAGGGTTCAGAGGCATGCCTCAAGTCTAACAAGCATGATGCCCTGAGTTCCAATCCCAATATCACCAAAAATAAAAGTAGTAAGTGCTCATATAGATGATCATTCAAAAACAAAATACCCTACTCAAGAGAAAAATCCCTTTTTATTTATTTATTTTTTTGGTGGGAGGGTAACGGGATTGAACTTTGGACTTAGTGCCTGCTAGATAGGTACTCTGTACCACTTCAGTTCTGACCTCAACTTTCTCTCTCTCTCTCTCTCTCTCTCTCTCTCTCTCTCTCTCTCTCTCACACACACACACACACACACACACACACACACACACACACACAGCTTGGGTTTTTTTGTTGTTTTTTTTTTGCTTTTTTAGTATTTCTCCTCTCACATAGCTCTGTGTCTACGACCTGCTAGGCTTGTCTGTCTCACTAACTTTTTGTCTCAAATTGTAATTTTCCTAATCTCTACTCCTCAAGTAGGTAAGATTAAAGGTATATGTCACTAGGCCTGGCCCAAGAAAAAATTCGTGCAAGAAACATGAAGATTCAGAAAGGGCAGACAAATGTGTAACAGATAGGATGAGTGGCAGTTATAAGGTTAAATAGCCCCTCCCAGCTGGCCTGTGGTGGGGGATGGAGGTCAAACCTAACACATGCCTTACACCTGAGCTGACCTAATCTTTAGGGATGGAGGGTGGTCCATAAAGTTTGGTGAAGAGTACATCTCTGCTGGCGTTTGAATACTGCTCTCATTCTTGGTGTCTTTTCCAGGAACTGGGAGAGTGGTCAAACTCCTATAGCACCGATGTTAGGAGCCTCAGTGGTAAGGGACTCCTTGGGTCCCCTTCATTCATAGTCATCTGTGGACTGGATGAAGTGACTGTCTCTGTGGAAGCAGAGAAAAGCAGCGTGTGGGAGAATAAATGTCCTCCATGCTGATCTTTTCTCTTCTCAACACAGTGTCTACTGAGGCTGTTGGGTGCTGGCATGTACATACCCTGGTTTGTTAAGAATTCTCATATATGCTGGCCCGGTACCTCTACCTATCTATGCTAGCTGCTCTGTGCCCAGCCTGCACCTCACCCTACCAGACCTTTCCTTCTTGCAGCTTAATCTCACTAGATTTTCAGTTCCTTGATTTTTTTTTCTGTCTTTAACCTCTTACACTTTCCATTTGGGAATTTTCTACACCCATCCATTGACAATTTTTCTGTGAAGCTTCTCTTGTCTATAAGAGTTCTTTGCACACTCCTACTGTTGGTAGGATGAAGTAAAAATATCTTGTCTTAATTTTGTTTATAGTATCTTTCATTGTAGAAGAACTTTGGTTTAATCACATTTATCAAATTTTAAGACTTTGGCTGTACCTTCTGTAACATGTTTAGTAAGCCCCAGAGGTTATAATGACATGTTCTATTATTTTCTTAGAAAAGCTTTGCCTTTCTTGTTTAGATATTTAACTCAATTAGAAATATGTCTATAGTGTAAAGTAAGGATTTAATTTTATTTTTTTGTATATAGATAACCTAGTGATTTAGTTCTGCTGAATTTTAAGATACAAAACAAAATACTATGTTTATTGTGGCATTATTATAAAGTTTTAGAATGTGTTTTTTTAATATTTTATTGCCAGTAGATTTAGAATTGCTAAAGAGAGCCTTGTCTTTTTCATTTCTGTATTTCAGTACCTAACATTATATCCAACAAAAATACTGACTGGATGAGTCATCTGTTAATGTATGAATGTCATTTCAAAAGCCATACTGAAGACTGAATCACTTATCTAAGAAGCACTCGTTTTTTGTATGGCAATCTTCAATATGGATCAATTTATGTTTCCAGCTAAGAAAGTTATGTGAAATGAAAAAGAATTTTCTTAAAGAGCTTGGAAATAATTCTGATGGACAGCACTCTGAGGTTTCCTGGAGTATCCACTAAAACACCCCAGAGTTCACCTAATATAATACTTGCTTTTACTCAGTGAATGCTCTCAAGTCACTATTTGGAAAGAAGACTGGTATGGGAGCAGGGAAGTCAGCTGGATGGCTCTGCCTCTCAGGAGGCGAGTGCCAGAGCAAGCTTCAGTGTATTTTAACTCAATTTACTCAATTTACCTCCACAGAAATAACCTTGACTTTGATGGTTTCCAACTAACCTTTTGGACAAGGCTTAAAGTTTTGAGATGAGTCTACAGCACAGCCAAGATGGTAATGGGCAGGCTCTGGAAGGCAGGGTAAAAGCTGCAGGCTGCTTCTTCTTTATTTATCCTCTGATATTTTTAATTATGTAGTAATGTTCCTCACTCATGTATAAACCACACCTTACTACAAAATTCATGTTAATAAATTATATCATAGTTATAAGTCAAATTACAGTGAAATAATCTTAGACCACTGAAATAACCTTAGACCTTTGGAAATTTCTCTTAATAGGCCATGTGTAAGTCAGTTCAAGATCATTTGGAAATGGAAAACATTCATCTGGTATTTATTAACAATGGGGTATTTCCTAATAAGGAACTCATTAGAGAAGGCAGTTCTCAGGTTTGTAACACAGTCAAGGTGTAATAAAAGGATGGCGATGGCGAGACAGAGTCATAAAGGCTGTGGGTCAAGATAGATCTAGAAGCCTGTGAGGGCACAGACAGCAGCCTAGCTTCCCTGGGAGCAAGGCAGCCAAGCAGAGAAGAAATCCTACACAGGGCTTGGACTTGAAAGACAAGTGTTTTTGTTCATTATTTCTGGTAGGAGAGTGTGGGACTGAATCATATAATAACAAATGTCAGCCCTACAATCCATAGGGAACTTTCTAGAGCTAGAAGATCTGAGATGCTGAGCAATCCAAGGTAAATGACATGAATCACTAAGAATGACTAAGTAAAAATGTTGACCCACAGGCATCTTTCTTCACTCATCCCAGAGTTCATTAGCAGGATCTAAACTCACAGAAGCTGCAGTAGTGATGGCACATGATGCTGCAGGGTCCTCATGTCCCTAGGCCTTGGGTAAGAGTTTAAGCACAAAGACAGTAGTTGACTGATGAAGAAACACTTCTCACTGAATTCACACAGACAAAACTGTGGCTCCCACTGCAGTGTGACCATCTCCCAGGAGCTGGGGTTGACCTATTCTGAAGCTGCCTTTGCACAAACGGTGTCACAGACATGGGGAGGTCTACTGAAGGTCTAGGAGGATTAGAGCTACCACCCTGGGTCTAAAGAAAGCTCTGTGAACTCCTCAGAGCACCTTGGCTCACTGTGGTGTGCAACCATGCTGTAATGATCATTCTGAGCCCTTAAGTTTTCACACAAAGGAAGCGCAAGGGATCAAAGAATCGCTGTCACAAAAGAACACAACGAATCCTCTTGGAAGCAACTGCACTACAATTTTGCAACTATGATCCATAATTATGAGCCGTGCTAGAGGCCAAACTGGTTCCAACACTGGCAGACATAGGATGCTGCCAAACCATAGACTCAGCTCTGTACTTCATTCAATATCCTTCATTCCATATCCATAGACGCTGCTGTACTGCAGGGATAGGACAAAACTTTTTTGAAAGCATTGCTTTCCTGCAAGCTACATGTGTGATGGATTTGAGTGCTTTCAATATCAACCACACTCTAGACATCATGATCTACACTGCACAACAGGGATTAGAAAGGGGCAATCCCTAACTAAGGATCCTCTACAAATGCGAGTATTTCACTTACTCACCATTAATCAGTATCAACTGTCAGTAACAGATAAGAAAACTGAGTTTCAGAAAGTATCAAGAACTTAGCAAACATCATACTAGCATTGGATTACTTCAAGTTGTTCAATGTTCATACCTGTGCTTTCTCCCCTTCCCCAGCAATAAGAAGTCTGCTGAGGCTAAGAGCCAGTAGCTCATGTCTATAATCCCCACTACTTGGGCGGCTAAAGTCAGGAGGATTGTATTTCCAGGCCAGCTTAAGCAAAACAGTTCCTGAGACCTTCTTCAATATAAAAAAAATGGGCATGGTGGTGCATGCCTGTCATCCACGATACAGTAGGAAATGTATATGGGAAACTCATGATCTAGACCAGACTGGGCAAAAAGTGAGACCCTATTTCAAAAAACAGTCAAGGGCTAGAGGTATGGTAGGTATCTGCCTAGCAAGTACAAAGTTCTAGAGTATGGGAAAAAAGCTTACTGATGCAGTTCCTAAATCCAGGTGTTCAAGTGGGAAGAAAACCAACCAAATAACCTTCATAAAGTAAGTGTTTCTTGTGCCTAAAGTATAGGGTTATTTTATAATGTAATAAAGATATCTACTGATTCCTTCAGCTTGGACAAAGGAATAAAAATCACTTTTAATCTCATGTAGTCTTTAAGGAAAAGGTGAGATTTTGTAACATTCTCTGTTCTTGTGATAGATGGTCAGAATGAATTCATAGAGTCACAATGTTAAAATCCTTCTTTGTTTCACATAGCCCTTAGAAAGGGTGAAACCTCGTAGTGTTCCTTAAAGTTGTCTCATGACAGAAGGCAAAGATGAGGTAACAAAGTCACACCATCATTAAAATATTCCCTTTGAGGGGCTGGGGATATAGCCTAGCGGCAAGAGTGCCTGCCTCGGATACACGAGGCCCTAGGTTCGATTCCCCAGCACCACATATACAGAAAACGGCCAGAAGCGGCGCTGTGGCTCAAGTGGCAGAGTGCTAGCCTTGAGCGGGAAGAAGCCAGGGACAGTGCTCAGGCCCTGAGTCCAAGGCCCAGGACTGGCAAAAAAAAAAAAAAAAAAAAAAAATCCCTTTGATGGGATGGGGATATGGCCTAGTGGCAAGAATGCTTGCCTCGTATACATGAGGCCCTGGGTTCGATTCCCCAGCACCACATATACAGAAAACGGCCAGAAGTGGCGCTGTGGCTCAAGTGGCAGAGTGCTAGCCTTGAGCAAAAAGAAGCCAGGGACAGTGCTCAGGCCCTGAGTCCAAGCCCCAGGACTGGCCAAAAATAAATAAAATAAATAAAATAAAATAAAAGGGGGAAAAGAGATTTATAAAAAAAAAAATTCCCTTTGAATGTAGTATTCTCTGTACATTTTATGAGATCAAGCTGCAATATTACATTTAATTCAAATCGTATTATGTCATAGCCATCATTTCAGACTCCATTATTTAAGACCAGTGGGTGAAAAAGGAGGTACATCATTTCAAATGTAACTTGTCTACCAGTTTTGCCATAATTATACATTTCAAAACTAGATCCATCCTTAATGAGCTATGTGGTAGAGGTAAGAAGACAAGTAAAGCACAATTAAACCTGAGTTGTTATTTCTGAAGCAGAAGATGGCCTCTCAGTGCTCCACGGCAGACTTATTGAGGGCTTGGTATCTTTCTGAACACCCAGATCCACACCATCTTCCCATTCATACATTTAGCCAGAGGACCTAGCAATTTATGTCATCAGAAATTACATGTTAAGAAAGGATGGTCCATCAAAATGTGAGGCAGCTCTTAGCATTAGAAAGCTAGCTGGGCTGGGGATATAGCCTAGTGGCAAGAGTGCCTGCCTCTGATACACGAGGCCCTAGGTTCGATTCCCCAGCATCACATATACAGAAAATGGCCAGAAGCGGCGCTGTGGCTCAAGTGGCAGAGTGCTAGCCTTGAGCGGGAAGAAGCCAGGGACAGTGCCTTAGTCCAAGGCCCAGGACTGGCAAAAAAAAAAAAAAAAAAAAAGAAAGCTAGCTATCGAGTGGCTTTGGTTCTGCTAGCAATCCAATGATGTTCTAATTCATCTGCTTAAATGAATATGTCACTGAAACCACAGCAATGCAAAGCCAAATGGGAAGATGTAGTTTTAGAACCGAATGATGTTTTTACAAAGTTGTTTGGCAATATCTATTGTTAAATGCCTGCACTTTTTGCCCCAGTAATTTTATGAGGTGAGCTTCTGAGGCAAGCACTCTACCACTAAGGTCATATTCCCAGCCCCTATGCCAGTAATTTTATATCTAGGAATCTATCCTAAGGAAATAATCAGAACTACCGATAAAAATTTGTAAACCATAGAAAAATATAACTGAAAATAGATGGCAAAAATGATAAATTATGATAAACAATTATTATAAGTACATAAAAAATCAAGTTTTTCAAAGTGAACCATGGTGAAATATATATGATATAATGCTTTAAAAATACAGTATGCTAAACTGTATCTGGAGGCAGGCATCAGTAGTTCATACCAGCTATTCAGGAAACTGAGATCTGAGGATCAGGGTTCAAACAGTCCAGGCAGAAAACCCTGTGAGAATATTAACCATCAAAAAGCCAAGATAAAGGTGTGGCTCGAGTGGTTGAGCATGCCAGGTGAGTGAGCAAGCTGAATAGGACTAAGACTCAGAGTTCAAACCCCAGTACCAACAAAAACCAAAACAAAAAAACCAAAAAAACAAAAAACTGGCTCTACACCATAAACTTATCTTCTTGCATTTAAAAAAAAAAAAAAACAGCAGAAAAGCAACATGTTAAAGTGATACAATTACAGAGAGTTTTACCTTACACAGAGTCTTTTACCTTACACATACTTTCCAGTTTGGAGGCATTCCAAGTTTCCCAAATTTCACATAATTATGTGTAAAGTATAATATGATTTAAAAGGAAATGCTACATCAGCCTTATATCAACTTCTTATTTCATTCCAGTTGACATCAGGAAATAAAAAGACCTATGGTACCAAAGAAGCCTTTTCTACAAATGTAAAACAAATGCATCCAGGATATCAGCTCCAGAGAGCTTTGCCTTCATTGTATCTCTTTAGGGGAATACTCATGCGGCTAGACTAATGGAAGGAGCTAGAATGCATGAATAATACATGACTCTCCATCAAGGGTAAAGGTTACACGCTGATGGAACATAAACAGAGGAAGAGATTTCAAATGCACGCTATCTAGCTATTGGATCAGTGTGTGGAGGCTGGTTCCAAGTTTGCCAAATAAAGAAAAATCACTAACAACTGTTGCTTTTCACACCCATCTAGTCTACTGACCATGTGCCAGAGGAAAGGCCTTTCAGGGACTGAAGGTAAATTACTGATTAGTATGAATGTATTAGTATTTCATGTAACAATGTAGATTCATCAACAAAAGGCTGTGATGCTATAAATACATATTTTAATTGCCATGTCAGCAGTTAGTCTAAAATGACAGGTGTAAGGCAAATGTAAGAGAGCTAGCAGAGCCACCTTGAGGCATACCTAAACCAGGAGTGGGACAACCGATCCATTTCTAGCCTCTAGAAGTGGCCAGGTAGCTGACAAAAGGGGCCTGCAGGAGATATGTACAATCTTCACCGGTGTTCCTCTCAGCCCAGGGCCTGAAGTCTAGAAGGGTGGGGCCTCGGCACGGGAGAAGGAAGCCAGGTGCCAGCAGGGAAACCACTCACTGCCTCTCTCAATCCTGCAGCACAGGCTCCTAAGGGTTGTACAGTGCCATGCAGGTGATGAAACACAGTAGACGTTGTTGAGAGGGGTTCATGGTAACTCTCCTATAGGCTTAAGAAAAATGACAGAATCTTTAGTTGATATCATCTTCCATTTTGAATAGCAACATATATCATATATAAACTTGATTTTCTCCAACCATTTTGTAAAATTCTTCCTTGTAAAACAACAAAGAAATGAGAAAAAAAATTAAATTTTAATGATTTCACACTTTAGGCTAATGGTCAAGAAGAACACCTGGGGGCTGGGGATATAGCCTAGTGGCAAGAGTGCCTGCCTCGGATACACGAGGCCCTAGGTTCGATTCCCCAGCACCACATATACAGAAAACGGCCAGAAGCGGCGCTGTGGCTCAAGTGGCAGAGTGCTAGCCTTGAGCGGGAAGAAGCCAGGGACAGTGCTCAGGCCCTGAGTCCAAGACCCAGGACTGGCCAAAAAAAAAAAAAAGAAGAACACCTGGGATTGGATGACAATAGATTTTTGGTGGAACGTTGGGTTTATCATCAAAGATTTTTAAAGTCACATTGTGCTGGAGTTATACTGTAAAACAAGGATTTCTGAGAGAAATTCTGACTCAAATATTTGACAAACAAGAGTGAATTTCTGGAGATTATTAAAAATAATTTTCCGGGCTGGGAATATGGCCTAGTGGCAAGAGTGCTTGCCTCCTATACATGAAGCTCTCGGTTCGATTCCCCAGCACCACATATATGGAAAACGGCCAGAAGGGGCGCTGTGGCTCAGGTGGCAGAGTGCTAGCCTTGAGCGGGAAGAAGCCAGGGAAGGTGCTCAGGCCCTGAGTCCAAGGCCCAGGACTGGCCAAAAAAAAATATATATATATATTTTTTTTTTCCTTAGAAGTGGGGGTGTTCCATTGGCAACATCCTCTCCTCTACTTCAGTGTTAATTCCCATAAAGCAAACAAAAAGATGCCCAGTAACAAAGCAAGACAGACACCTATGTGCCAGCCATCATGTCCATCATGGAACCTGTAATGGACACACAGCTCATCCTCCCATTGAGTGCACTCAGCTGCTGTGACACTTGTCCCAGTGCTAGGAAGCCACAGATAGCATTGATCATTAATTGACAAATGGCCACAGGCAGAGACCACAAGGTGAGGAGGGAAAGAGACTCACGCCTGCATACCTAGCTACTCAGGAGGTTGACATCTGAGGGCTGCAGTTCGAAACCAGCCCAGGAAGGGAATTTCATTACTCTCATCTCCAATGAAATGCCAAAAAAGCAGGAAGTGGAGCTGTGGCTCAAGTGGTACAGCACTAGCCTTGAACACAAAAGCACAAGGACAGCACCTACGCTCTGAGTTCAAGTCCCAGGACTGGCATACACAAAAAATAAAAGAGTATTTGAGTTTCCAGATCCAGTTGTATCTCTTGCTTAAAAATGTCTGGTCAGCTTGTAAAATAATGAAAAAGAAAACTAAATGTTTTCTAGTCTTGCTGTTTAGCAAATGAAATCATTATCCTCAACTGCTATTTTAAAATTGTTATGTCCAAAGAAATTGAAATTATAACTGGCCAGGAAGCTCAGCAGTTAGGCACATGGGTCTGACCCTGCTAAGAACATAGATTAAAGCTTTTTGGATTGACTGCTATGTGGTCATTCAGCCACTAAAACTGAAACCAAGAACCAGGTGGAGAGATTCCTATCTGTAATCCCAGCCAGAGGATGGTGAGCCTGAGGACACACAGGGGTACATTACCTGTTTCACAATTGAAAAAAAATAAAAACAAAATAAACAAAAAAGTAAGCTTGATGGTAATAGCACATGACTGTAATCCAACTGTTTGGGAGGCTAAGGATAGGATCACAGTTTGTAGCCAGCCCAGGCAGCAAAGTTAGCAAGACCCCTTCTCAAACCCAGAGCTGGGTACAGTGATGCATGCCTGTCATCCCAAACTATTTGGAAGATTGCAGTTCCAGGCCAGCTCATGCAAACAAGTCCTGGAAACCCCATATCCATGGAGTCTGCATACGATGGATCACAGCTGTGAGCTTAGAATGACAGGAAGCCGACAGTGTTTGATTCACAGCTCAGGACCCTGCCTGGGCATGAAGTAGGACTCTAACCTGAAAATAATCAGTGAAAAAACGAGGTTGGAGGAGTGGCACAGTAGTACCACACCAGCCTAGCAAATCAAAGGCCCTTATTTCAAGCCTAGTACCCCAACCAAAGTAAA
Organism: Perognathus longimembris pacificus; assembly: GCF_023159225.1. Lineage (NCBI taxonomy): Eukaryota > Metazoa > Chordata > Mammalia > Rodentia > Heteromyidae > Perognathus > Perognathus longimembris. Next base: position 74,394,472 of record NC_063162.1, read on the forward strand.
ATTATGGTGTTCTTAAAATTCACAAAAATAATAAGATAAGCACTGTCATCGGCCATCTGTCTTCCTTTTACTATGCTATTAATCTTACAGATAAAATTTGAGTTAAGTTTTGAATCCTGGAAGGACAACTATGAAGAACCCCACTTTACAATGGCAGAACTGCAGTAAGGCAGGTCTAGAAAAGGTCTGATGGCCCATATTCTCACCATGCCACCCGCCACAACATTATCATTGGATGTAGAATGCTGGCAAAGCTGCACTCTACACAAAGGCATAGGACTTCTAGGGTTCTAGAAGATTAAAAACAGCTTTGAAAACATTTACACAGGAACAAAGAAAAGTAAAAGCACAGCAGTTGGGACTAAATAAAAAGAGGTTGAACATTCTGAAAGATAATAAGTTATCTGGTTAAATTTTATTTTTAAAAGCCCAAGCAAAGTTGGACACTATTGGCTCACACCTGTAATCCTAGCTACTCGGGAGGCTGAGAGCTGAAGCTCTTGATTTGAAGCCAGCCTGGGCAGGAAAGTTCATGAGACTCTTATCTCCAGTTCACCAACAAAAAGCCAAAAGTTGAACTATGGCTCAAAACTGCCAGCCTTCAACAACAACCGCTATACATGCTTGCCATGTTCAATACATATAATGGGCACCCCCAAGGACTCTTTAGAGAGTAAATTGTTATCTTATAAAAGTAGAAAAATAAAAACAAATTCAAGAGTTTAAGTATAAGAAATGTTGGGCTAACAAGTTGTTTCCAGTACTTCTCCTAGTCTTTAAGCATGCTATTAGTGTATCATTAAATCTCCAAAAGAGGGAGCATTTGACTATACTGTGGGATAATTTTAGAGTATATTCTTTAAAAAATGTCAGTTTCGAAACATGCACACAACTTGTTTACAGACAGCCTAATAGTGATGTCAGAAAGCTAACAGTAGCACAACAGAAGCAATCAATTGAAAACCACCATAATACCCTGTAGAGGCTAATTAAACAACTATGTCTAAACCACAGAGAAAACTACCAGTGGCTTCTATGATGTGTACATTAAGTATTAGCATCTGTGCTCAACTCCCATGGAAATGTCAAGGAGAGCAGGAGGACTTTCTCCTTTGTCTTGCAGGACAAGATTAGGGTGGCAGCTTTCCATCCCCAGCTGGCTTCATTTAGATCAGGAATGTGGACCATACAAAGCCAAGTCAATCATGTTCTTCAGCTTGTCCGGGTGGAGGAAGAAAAAGAATTCTTTCCTGTTTAAATGTCAAAAATATGAAATGTCATAAATATTTCCCTGACCTTAGACTGCACTGAGTGTGGAAACCCTTAAAACACGAGGTGTGAGGAAAACATTGCAGCTATCTATCCATTTTATCTGTGCTAGAATCATCAATAAGGGAGGGTCTACCCTGGCAACAAAACACTATTAAAAGCATATAAAATATTAAAAACTATTTGGGCTCAACAGTGAATCACTGGGAGAAAACAGCCTGGAACCATACCTGTGAAAAACAATAGTCACATGTGACTGGAATCTGCCCTACTATGTGCTGAGTCTTTCACTTGCACAGAGAGGTTGGCCACATCTTGCCTTTCTAGGCTCTCATCTGTTGACCTGATGTCAATTGCTCCCAAAATTTCTTGTGGACCATCACTGTATGATTACTTTGAGCTGAAGCCAAATATGGTCATTATGTTCACAGATTTGACTTGGGGCACAAGGGGAGTGTGATACTAAAGTCATTAGGAAGCACTATACTTAAATCACAGCTCTGCTATCTCAGGATCTGGGTAGGATCATGTCCTCTAAGTTTCTTGGACATTAATAGTAACTATAGTTCAGGGTCATTGTGAAGATGAATTAACAAAATACCCTGTGCTAATTATTAACACAGGAGCTGCTGTAAAAGCACATCAAAGAGCCCCTATCTCCCCATCTGTAACTTTGGGGGTAATAACATCAGAATGGTGAGTAATATGGATGATTACATTGGGAAATCCTAGCAGAGTTCCAGGTACACAAATCACACACCTTTCCCTAAGTAGGTAAGAGCTGGAGTCATTGCCAGTCAGAACTATATAACAGAAATATCTAACAAGAATTCTACACCAGGAAAAATATAGAACAATTGCAAAACCTAACTAATGTGTAAACAGATCTGAAAGTGTAAGATCTGAGCTTAATGGGCTCGGCTCAAATGAACAAACCTGCAAGGAGAGTCAACATTCAGAATATCTTTCTTTCCTTTCCTTTTTTTCTCTTTTCTTTTCTTTTCTCTCTCTCTCTTCCTTCCTTCCTTCCTTCCTTCCTTTTCTTCCTTCCTTCCTTCCTTCCTTCCTTCCTTCCTTCCTTCCTTCCTTCCTTCCTTCCTTACTTCTTTCTTTCTTTCTTTCGTTTCTTCATAGCTTTTCCCAGTTGCTCTGCCCTTACCCCACCTGAATCTACCTGGCTGGCAGAAGATGATCTCACCTGAAGAGATGGCACCTTTATCTCTAAGGAGACATTTCAGCATTTCCCCGTTGGCAAGAACTTGAAGGGTCTGAGACTTTCATGGACCTGCCAGTGGCAGAGAGGAAGTTTGTGCAGAGTAGAACAGTAGTGGAATGTGAACACCTGTACCGTCTCCCACAGGTGGTCTGAAGAGCAGACTGACCACACACAGCAGCTATGATACATGAGAACCAAGCTCAAGGGTGCTCAAGGGTGCATCTCTTAGAATGGTCAGTCAGCAAGCTTGGACACAGTGCTGGAAGGCGCAATGTGGTCTTTCTGATAGCGGGCACTGAACACTGTTACCTCTATTTTTGTAGGAGACATTATTACACCACACTGTCTCTGTCATGCAGTTGTGTGCTATGAACATATTGGAGAAAGGCCACCCAGAGTAGAGGCAGTCAGTACCTCTGCACATAGGATGTACAAACAAGCAGACACCATGCAGAACTGCCTCCCAATACCACTTAGCATTTCCAGCCCCACCCCACACTGCGTTCTGTGCTTTAAAAAATTAGGAAAATCAGTGGTGTAGGGGTTTGAGGGTTTTTTTTTCCTTCAAGTTTCTTTACAGCAGAACTTCTCATTGCCTTTAATAACTCACTGTGACTTAGTGAGTCTCCTCAGCCACCACATTTCACACCTCACTCCACAAAGCAACTATCAGATCTCCTCCCCAAGGAGTATTCGTAGACCACAGCTTGGGAAATCTTTGGACAGTTTCTGCCATATACCCAGTGCCATCATTCTCCTTGCACACTTTAGTTCATGTTTTCCCATTTGTTTCCTAAACTCCTACTTTCTGCAGGGAAATGTTTTCATAAGGCAATGTTGGAGTCTCCCAGGACAACAGGACGCTTCAAAGCAACTGTGCTGATGCAGATAATACACCTGCATGTGACATTCAACAGCAACTTCTTGGGTGCTTGCATTCTTGACCCAGTGCTCAATGAGTGTCCCTTGTTGTACATGATTTCCTCTTGTACGTCAGTTATGGTTGCTTTAGCAACATGGAACAGACTACTGGCATGCTTTCTCAGTTCTCCTCTCCTGCATTTTCCTATAGGTAGTGTTTGCATCAACCACAGGCCAAAATTTTACTCAACAAACTGGACCTTATAAACATCTAGGTCTATTTCAGTCTAAATTTGATAAATGTTACCGAAAGCTAGTCTTCCTTTTCTTGTTTTAACACAAATAAATTAGATCTGTTTTTGTTTAAAATTCATTCGTAATGTCTATTTGTGCTTTCTTCAGCTTCTTGCCCAGCAAAGTAACCACTGAGGGTCATGAAATGGCAAAGGATCTTCGGCTTAGTTATCTGAGTTCAACACACACAAAAAAAATTCAGCAAGACCAAAATTGACTCTCCAAGTGAAGGAGATGTCAACTTTGCTTGACTAGAACCAAGACTTTCATAATTCCTCATTCTTTCTAGCCCCTCTCCTGGTGACACCTTTTGCTTTGGGCAAAAGAAAGCTGGCTCATTTCTATAAAGCATTCAATACCTGTCCATATGTCCCTCAAAATAAGCCATTTGTATCATCACACTGAATTCATAATAGTAAGCACTGGATAAAATGTGCAGTATAGAAAGAACAAGGGGGCTGGGAATGTGGCCTATTAGTAGAGTGCTTGCTTAGCATGCATGAAGCCCTGGGTTCAATTCCTCAGCACCACATAAACAGAAAAGGCCAGAAGTGGTGCTATGACTCAAGAGGTAGAGTGCTAGCCTTGAGCAAAAAGAAGCCAGGGACTCAGGCCCTGAGTCCAAATCCCAGGACTGGAAAAAAAAGTAGAAAGACAGCAAGTGAACTAACAGTCTCTGCATTTAGACTGGGGTATGGTAGAGGTGAGCTTCCTTAGGGATAGTTCATTATAGACAGGCTTACCTGACCTGGTTCACTTCTGTTTGCCTTCCACAAGACACAGACCTTGCATGACTAGCCTCCCTCTTCTCTCAGCTTCCTGGCTGTGATCTATAGTGTGGTCACTTCCCTTTTCTTTTACCCTTTACAGGAACTGTTCATAAACAGTACAGTATTAATGTATATCCTATACCTTACACTATTTTTACTCTTCATGACTATGACATTATTCTGAGTGATCAAATCACTTAAGTTATAATCTAGAACTTCCATTATTCTGGTAATCTAGATCTTTCTTGAATAGCAACTAAGCAAAAAATAAAATAAAACTATTTCCAAATTTTTAAAGATAAATGTTATGATCATATGGCCATTATTACAGGAGGAAGAGGAGGGAGAGGAAGAAAAGGAAAAGAGGAGAAACTTAGAAGAAACTTCAAAAAAATGTTAAAACTTCTACATAATGATGTTAAAAACTCATCACATGACCACTGGCAATTGTATCTTAATACTTGTTTCTGATCCTGTAAACTTTCAGTTCTGAGACACTCAACAGTGCCAGGCATTGCATAAGGACCACCAGGGAACCTTGAAAAAGTAAATATACTCCTTTCCCTTGAAATTAATTGAATGGAAGGGAGGCCCGGGAACCTGCACCCTAGACTGAACTAGTCAGAACTACCAAAGCATCCTGCACACATCCAGCAGCATGGAAGCTGATAGACAACAGCAAGGAGAGAGCCCCTGCTTCCTGCTCTGTGGATATGATAAGCAGGGAGTCTAGCTGTGTTCCTCTGTGTCTGACCTTGCTTGTTCTTCAATCACAGAAATAAAAATAGAGAATATGAAATCAATAATAGTATCTACACATGCATGAAGCTTGTGATTACATGTACTAAAGACTGGAATGGTAGCTATACAGAAAAATTAATAAGCCCCTGCATACCTGAACATTCAAAACTGTCTTTTAGACCAAGTCTGGAAGTCAATTCTGTTTTGTAAATTTTTCTGAACTTTCTTTCTATCTCACTTGCTTTAGTTTAAAGAGGAATAATGGTCCTCATTCCCCACTGGAAGAACTTTCCTTGTTACATTCATAATTTCTACCAAATCATGGCTGCCCCCTGGTGGCTGCTTACCCCAATTACATGATATTAAAGGGAGACTTGAAAGTACTGAAAATTTTGAAATTCAAACAGAAACTAAAGTTGGTTTCTGCCCTGGTACTCATTTAGCTATCTCCAGGTTTTTATTTCCTGCTGCATCTGTAATTTTTGAAGTTTATCAACTTTGAACTGTGTTGCTAAAACAGGTGTTTTTATGTTTTGTTTCCTACAATCCTGTATGCTTTCCTCATTAAATAATAACTTCCGTGCATAACCTTAGGTCTCCTGTTAACTACATAAAAGTGTGTGCCACAGGCCCTGACTGCACACCCCCAACATACGTGCGCATATCCACACGCACAAGCAGACACACATACATGCCCCAACACACACACACGCACGCACACACGCACACATGCACGTACACACTCTGTCTTGAGGCAAAGGCTGCTTCTGCACTGGCAACTGAGGTGTGTGTTCTTGGCAGGAAGAATGGGGTCCACACTGTAGAGTGGGTCCTCCTATAGCCCCAGCCTCAAGGTGGTAGCTTCTGTAGCCTCTAGCTTAGCTACCAATCTGTTAGCAAGGGCTGAGACCCAGGCACTCACTGTCATCACTGTCCCAGACTGGCTGGAAACTGGCATTCTTGTCTCATGGGAGGGTCCTTAACCTAGTCACCCCAAGTATTTCCCCAGTCAGGAGTCCTTCTAAAATGCTAATATGCCAGGCATAATTCAGAAAGGTAGGCTCCTAGGCAAATGGAGAAACCATCTTTTCTTTTTCAGTGCTGGATTCAAACTCAGGCCTCTGTACTTGCTAAGCAGGAACTCTACTACTGAGCTACCCCTTCCTACCCTTTTTGTTCTGGCTATTTTTTGAAACAGGGCCTTAATTTCTCTTCATAACCTCAATCTTCCCACTTACACTTTCTGCCATAGCTAGGACACACCTTCAAGCTCAGCTTTTTCTGTTGAGATATTTTCTGAACTTCTTGCCTGGGCTGGCTGAGAATTACAATCTTTCCTATCTCGACCTCCCACTGATCTGGGATGATAGATAGATATGTGCCACCACCCTCAGCTATGAGTTTCATTAAGATGTTTGCCGGGGCTGGTCTCAAAACTAGATTCTTCTAATCACCACCTCCTTTGTAGCTAGGATTTTAGGCAGGAGCCAGGCAGCTGGCCTATTACTTTCATAAAAACTCGATAGCATTGTTTCTGGTAATCAATGTTTTCTCTTTGTTGGAAGCCAAATATAAACTTGTGTTTCTTTCCTTATATAATTATAGAACAGCAATAAATCATTGTCCTCTTAAAGCAGGAATTTACATAGGCCAATCAAAAGTAACTGAATTTGGGTGAGTAGAAAGTAAGAAAAATTTATCTTTTTTTTTTTACCTAAGACTTTCTTAAAATACCAACATTTTAGTTTGTTAGCACTCTGTAATCACATACTAGTAAAAAAAAAAAAAACCTATCACTCTTTCTAAAACTGGGCTAAAAGTTAGAAAAGAACCTTCCTAAAGCAGACCTCCAACAGAAAAGTCAGCTCATCTACAATGGTAAATATTTATTCCTCATGGAACACATCAAATATACAGTGGTCTGTGTCACAATAATATTTATTCATGAAGTGAAATGAATGACTTACACACTACTGTGAAGTAGCAGGCCTCATTCCTTTCAAAGGCAGAAGTTGGTTATCTTACAAGCATCAAAAAGAGCAATGAGAGTGACTGTGTTTATTAAAATTTGTAGCCACGATCACCTTATTTATTAATACTTTTACACAGAAAACACACTTCCCAAGCAGCTTGTGTTTACTATTACAGTCCCACTTAAAATATTCCTCCTCTTGCTTCTAATCATACATAAAAGGATGGAGATACACAGACAAACACACACACACACACACACACACACACAGACACATACACACATATTTCTTTTCTGGATGGGTAATTTTCACTTCTTACTCTTTCTTCATCTGTGTTTTAAAAAAATTTTTTTAGTCAAACGGATGTACAAAGAGGATACATTTTCATACATTAGGCATTGGATACATTTCTTGTACTGTATGTTACCTCCTCCCTCCTTCTCTCCTCCCCCTCCTCCTTTCCTTTTCCCCCGATGAGTTGTTCAGTTGATTTACACTAAACAGTTTTGCAAGTATTGCTTTTGTAGTCGTGTGTCTTTTTACCCTGTGTCTCTCGATTTTGGTATTCCCTTTCAGTTTCCTAGTTCTAATACCAGTATACACGGTTTCCAATGTACTCAGATAAGATACAGAGATAGTGCAGGTACAACCACAGGAAGGTGATACAAGAGGATCATCAATAATAGATGCTATGGTTTCACATGGCATGTTGAAAGTAATTACAACAGTCGTTTCCATAACATAGAGTTCATTTCACTTAGCATCATCTTATGTGTTCATAAGGGTATAGCTATTGGGCTCTTGTGATCCTCTGCTTTGACTAGCCTAAACCTGTGCTAATTATTCCCTATGAGGGAGACGATAGAGTCTATGTTTCTTTGGGTCTGGCCCACTTCACTTAGTATAATTTTTTCCAAGTCCTTCCATTTCCTTACGAATGGGGCAATGTCATTCTTTCTGATAGAGGCATCAGGATTGGTTGTTATATCAAAATTGTATTCTTTATCTGTTTTTAAGATAAAGAATTCTGACATTTAGTGCTTATTATTTTAAAAAAGCTGTATTTAGATTTAGCTTCCACATATGAGAGAAAACATGTGCCATTTGTTTCTCTGAGCTTGGCTTACCTTTACTTAACATGTTTTTGTTCTAGGTCCATCCATTTCTTTGCAAATGACATAATATTATTTTTTCTAAAATACAGATCAAAAAAGCTTCTGGACATAACTTATACAGGACTCCAGGCATTCACACACAAACAGTCAAACTAAAGGAGAAACCTAAAAGTGTAATTCCTCTTAACATTTAAAATAATATCTCTTTTTGGGAGGGGAGTGATATAGTGTTTTTTTTGGGGGGGAGGGTTGTGTGTCTTTTTAGGAGGGCAAGGAGGGATGCACAAATGGAGGGAGGAAGTATGAACAAATGCAGGTATGATATTCAGTATATACTATGTGGAAAATGAAGTATGCAACTTGAGGGGGGAAATGGAGTAAATCAAGGAAGGGGTGACATTGTCCAAAAAGAATTGTTTTCATTACCTGACTTATGAAATGTAATCCCTCTATAAAACACCTTAATAATAACAATAAAATTGTGGTTTCTAAAGAATGATATTTAAAAGAAAACAGAGCTGGAGGCATGGATCAGCAGTAGAGTGTGTGTCTTGCAAGCAAAGGCCCAGAGTTCAGACCCCAGTATTCTCCACCAAAGAGAGAGGAAAAAACAAAAAGGAAAAGCAGAAAGGAAAGAAAACAAAGATACTTGGAGCTAAATTTTGCATGTTATCTAGAGTAAGCTACCACCAAATTGCTTCTTAGAGAAGCTCTTTTCCTCTGCAGCCTGCCAGGTTGGGTCTCTATTGTTTCCCTAAGTTTTCCATCTGAAATTCCTATATGCCACACTTCAGTCTAAGGGAAGACAAGATTAAGCTTTGCAAAGCTGGCTTTTGCTGCACTCTGCTGGAATTATCTTGACGTTCTGCACAAAAAAGATTGATAAGGAAGCTTAAGCCTCCGCTGTATTTGGTCAGAGTTCTCAGGCAGGTATCTGTCTCTGTAGATAATTAGAAATATTTTTAGCTAACAAAAGGCAGAGAGCTTAGAAATGTATACACCAAGTATTATCATGCCCATGTATCAGATAATGGCTATTTGTGTAATCACTGATAATGATGGTGGAGAAGGAATTTTGAAATGATATGTTTATTTGTTTTCTCTGATGTTCTCAGGCCTAGAGCTTTCTTCAGAGGTCCATCTTTAATCATGGGAAAGTTCCTATAAGTGCTTTTGATGCACTTGATTGGACTCTTAGGGAGAATCACTTGCACACCTGCTTTATCTAACTACCAATGCAGTTTTTTTACTTTATTTCCTCCCTAACACACCTGTAGTCAACATGTAGCATGAAGTTATTTCAGTGAAAGTCAATCAATCTGTATTGACCCAAATTCCACAAGCCAGTATCTGGAGAGGCCTCAGTACCCAGATGCAGTGGAAAAGAATCATGGCCAGCTTGTTTCAAAAGTCTTACAATGACAAAGAGGAAAATCTTTCACCTCAGCCCTGTCTTGGGAGTTGCAAGCACAAATCTTGGCAGGAAGCCCAGCATACTTCTCACTTTTTACTAATACCTGCTAAAATGATGTTCTGGCCACTTTGTCTGAAAAGAAAAGTCTGGAATGACCCCTTCTTTTGACTTTATAATCTGCATAAATCTCTTGAAGAGGGTTCACAGGGAAAGTTTCCACGGAACATTCCTTCTTCAAAAAGAAGAAAAGCAGCAACAGTATCTCGGAGTCTTCGGATTTCTCTGTTGCATGGCAGACTGAGTGGAGACCTCAGGAATCTATGGGCCACAGAAGAAAAGTGCCTAAGCAGCCCCCATAGGATTCCTTTGCCTGAATCTACCACAGAGACCATCACAGCCACCTGCATACCCAATGTGTCTGCAGCTGGTCAGCAACAGACCCACAGGGCTGAGCCTAAGTGGCACAAATCCCCCTATTCAGCAACAGTGTCCTGCAGGAAGACCTGGCCTGACAAGAGAAGAGAACCACGCTGACAGACTTAGAAGCACCAGGCTGGTCGGCCCTTCCACTAGAATTTATCATGAATCATTCTATCAATGCCCCTAAGATTAGTAAACGGATCCCATTTTACAGAAGAGTGGCAGGTATGGGGAGCTTCAGAAACCTGTTCAAGTTCAGAGGCTGATAGTAATAAAGTCAGGACTAAACCCCAATTTACTTAACCCTTAAATCTCTGTCAAGCCCAACAAACCACCCTGAGGACCCTTCTTCTGGTCTCATCTCAGCTAGGAATGGTTAGAGGGCTTTGGGAAGGCCTCCTTGTATTCTGCTAAATGAGGCAACTGAGAAAGTAAAGTGAGATCATCTCCAAGACTTCCCAGCAGTCTCTAGATCTGCTCCTATCTTTCCTCCATGTGGTGTTAGCATGTACGTTCTTCAGGACAAAAGAATCCAAGGTTGTCTAAAGGGCTGCATGTGTTGGTGGAGACTACCACAGTGACCAACAATCACATAAGAACAGCTGAGAAGAGGCATGGGCTATTTAAGGACATATTTGGCATGATGCACATGTAAAAAGCAAAACGTACTCACAAACTAAAAACTAACACATGTGGAATCAAACAAGAAAGGAGTTTTGGCATACTACCATCACTAGGACCTGATTTTACAATATTTTGTGATCATATGTATCAAAATTGCTAAGCACTGGGCTACGAGCATGATTAAAGAGGTAGAGTGCCTGCCTACCCAGGGCAAGGTGCAGTACCACTAATAATAACAATTTCTAAGCACATTTGCATAATAAGGAGACAATAAATTTAATTAGGACATGACTACATTTTAAAAGAAAATGGTTTAGTACATTTAAACAATCATCTACCTCATCAATTGTCTAGCTCTCATCAAAGTATGGTTAGCTCCAAAAGAAAGCAACATTTTAAATCAATTTACCTCAAAACAGGTAATTTTAGTTCATGACTGATGTACAATTTTCTTTGTAAGTAGCAGGCATTTGTATGAACTGGCATGTAGTTAGCCTACTGCCAGTCCTCTTGAAATGATGTATGCGATGAAGAATAATTACAGTGGCGAGGGCAAGAGGTTACAAAGACTTTACCATGGTGTGAGCTTAAATTATAGGCTTTAAACAAAAGGCAAGGCCCAGTGCACATGGAAAAGTGCCATTTTGAATGGAATGCAGAACAAATTAACTTTTTAACATCTAGCACTTCCCATTGCATGATGGGATTTTGCTGAGTGCCATTTGGGGGAGTGGGGGAAGAGGATGAAAGCAGCCCTGCACAGATGTGTGAGTACACACACTGTGTCAGGAAAGTGTGATGGTAACTACTGAGTGCATGAACACAGTGTGTCAGGAAGTGTACACAGTAACTATTGAGTGCATACACTGTGACAGAAAAGACAGTTCTGCCATCAGACTGGGCTTGGTGTGCTGGCTACGAACTTAGTGAGCTATTGCTGCTCTAGTCTGACACATCTCCAGCATCACTGTCTCTCCCTCTTTTACCTGCTGCCCTGCTCTATTAAGTCAACCATAAAGGCAGCCACAGGGTGCTTTCCACCTCAGCTTTCTCCCTGGGTAAAAGCCAGGTCCTGCCCACCAAGTGAGCCTGTAATTCAGTCTGAGCCTCCTTCTTGTAAAGCAGTAACCACCAGGCATAAGGTACCTTTGTTTTCCTCTCATTAATTGAGTGAAAATGGTTTCCACTGTGAGAAAACCCTGGTCATGACCTAGCCCCTACCCTTAGCAAACAAGGGAACAACAGACACCCAAGCCTAAGGTTCAGAAGCACACTGGAATGTCACCACGCCAACACCAACCCACACTCAGTGCCCTGAGAGACAAGTGTTGGATGGCCATATCTTGTTTCCCACAATCAGAGGTGAAGAGCTTTCCACAGCAAAGCTCACAATGTCCTGACCAGGCCATCAAAATCTCAAAAGCCGGGGGCTGGGAATATGGCCTAGTGGCAAGAGTGCTTGCCTCCTACACATGAAGCCCTACGTTCGGTTCCCCAGCACCACATATATAGAAAATGGCCAGAAGTGGCGCTGTGGCTCAAGTGGCAGAGTGCTAGCCTTGAGCAAAAAGAAACCAGGGACAGTGCTCAGGCCCTGAGTTCAAGGCCCAGGACTGGCCAAAAAAAAAAAAAAATCTCAAAAGCCAAATCAGAGTCAGCATAGATGTGTCACTAATGCTGATCTATAAAGACCTGCAGATGCAGTCAGAGGAATCAGGGTTAGGCTGCTTTCAGAAGCACTAGAGCTAATCTTAGATTTACTCCTAAAATGTCAGAGACTGCATTCATTCTATACCCTCAGAAATGCCTGCCAGGTGCTAGGTGATTGGTCAGGTGAGCAAGACAGACACAGTCCTTGTGCCAGTCCTTGTGCCTGTCCTTGTCCTGTCCCCACCTCCCAGGCTTAACCTCTGGTGAAGGAAAGCACCCTGACTGGGAAGGAGGCAAAGCAGGCAAGTAGAAACCTCTGAATCCGTCTGTGTTCACTCTGTGCTCTCCTCTTGATCTTCATCAGTTTGGCAAAGTCCCCAAAGAAAGTGATAGGAAGAGAAGTGCCTTGAAGACTTTTTTCCCCAAAGGTTGAAAATACAACTGATTTTGATTCACCATGGAAAAAAATCTGCTTCCTTATATCCAAGAATATATTAAAACACTCCTAATTTCCTTGCCTTTGAAAAACTGCTAAACACACAGGATCACTTTGCCTTAGAGCCTCATAGAACTGCAGAATCATTCTCAATTAGCATCTTTACTCTGATCAAAGCTGACATATATAGAGGGGCTGGGAATATGGCCTAGTGACAAGAGTGCTTGCCTCCTACACATGAAGCTCTCGGTTGATTCCCCAGCACCACATATATGGAAAACGGCCAGAAGGGGCGCTGTGGCTCAGGTGGCAGAGTGCTAGCCTTGAGCGAGATGAAGCCAGGGAAGGTGCTCAGGCCCTGAGTCCAAGGCCCAGGACTGGCCAAAAAAAAAAAAAAAAACCTGACATAGAAGGTGAAAATTACCTGCCAGTGCAATCTGAATTTGTGCCTAGTGTAAATTCGCAGGCCCAATAGAATTGGATGAGGGTCAATCGCAATGCCATGAATCTAGAAATCTGAAATCCTAATAAAAGGAAGTATCTGACTTGAATTACAATATTGCCAAAGTGTTTATAAGTAAGGTGTGTAGGACATGGCAAGGATCTCTCCACAAAATGCACTATTATGACTCGTGTTTATTTCACCAGTCCTCAAAATACTCCTGGTCCATACCACGCCAATATGGAAATAAATGAATACACACTTGAAATGAGAAACTAGCAGAAAACAATAAAATTACAAGGGTCTTGGTGTATCATTCACAATAAAAGCTGCAATTTGTAGTCTAGACCCTAAATCTACCAAGTACTGTTAAAAGGTTGTGCCTTAGGTAGGTGCACAGCTCATCTCCCCAACCAGAGTAAAACTCCACGAGGAAGGCAACTTTTTAAACTGTATTTTGTACCTTGCACTGACTCTCCTGCCCAGCATCCATACGAAATAGCTACTGGACAAGTACACATATAACAAAAATTTCCCAAGAATACTAGACACACAAGAGAAGCAAATGTCTCCACTCTCCCATCCACATCAAGGAGGAAAGGAACCATGGGGCTTTCCTACAAGACAGCTGGCTTGGTGTCTTACCACCTCCACAGGATCTTGCATGGCTATCCACCACCAAAAGATACTGTGAGCTCGATGACATGCATGTGAGCTGCAGATCTGGCATAACCTGGACAGTCATGCTGGACTGTAATGTCTACAGTGGTGGCACTTGCTCCAGCCTCCCACACTATTGAGGCCTCAGGACCTGGCATAGTGTCTAGTACTATATCAGAGCATATAGCAGTCATTCAAAGAGCAGCTGATGATTGGGCTGGGGATATAGCCTAGTGGCAAGAGTGCCTGCCTCGGATACACGAGGCCCTAGGTTCGATTCCCCAGCACCACATATACAGAAAACGGCCAGAAGCGGCGCTGTGGCTCAAGTGGCAGAGTGCTAGCCTTGAGCGGGAAGAAGCCAGGGACAGTGCTCAGGCCCTGAGTCCAAGCCTCAGGACTGGCCAAAAAAAAAAAAAAAAAAACAAAGAGCAGCTGATGAGTCAAATGTGGTAGCCACTCATTAAATAGTAAGTTTGAGGTCAGCCTGGGTTATATAGCAAGGCCTTTCAATAAATTAATACATAGATAAATAAATAAGGGACTTCTCCTTAGTGCTCTTCAGATGGAGAGTTTCTGCTACTTTCTCTCATGGCTTTTCTTTTGCTTTCAAATAAACTTTCCCTTATCTGAAAAATAAATAACACTTAGAAAAACAAATGCCATTTGGTGACCAACTGAATTAATGAATGACTATAGTCTCCAGACAATCACTTTTTTGTTGTTGTTGCTGCTGCTGGCGCTGGGGCTTGACCTCAGAGCCTGGGCACTGTCCTGGCTTCACTGCTTAAGGCTGGTGCTCTTCCACTTGAGCCACAACTCCACTTCCATATTTTTGGTGGTTAACTCAAGGTATGAGTCCCACTGACTTTCCTGAGCTACTTGGCTTCAAACCACAATCCTCAAATCTGAGCCTCCTGAATATCTACGATTACAGGCATGAGCATCTGGCACAATCACTTTAATAGTCTTCTGAAGATCTTTACTGGCCAGATAGATAGAGCTGGCAGGTTTGAATTCACTGAACTGAGCAAAGCCAGTGGCCAGCCCTGTCTTTAACAACTCCTGCCAGGAGGTAGCACAATACCAGACTTCAAGCTCTATTATAGAGCCATCATAACAAAAACAGCCTGGTACTGGCATAAAACAGACCTGAAGATCAATGGAATAGGATAGAAGACCCGGATATAAATCCGCCTATTTACAGTCAGCTGATATTTGACAAAGGAGCTTAAGACATACAATGGAAAAAAACATAGCCTCTTCAACTACTGGTGCTGGGAA
Source organism: Perognathus longimembris pacificus (assembly GCF_023159225.1). NCBI lineage: Eukaryota > Metazoa > Chordata > Mammalia > Rodentia > Heteromyidae > Perognathus > Perognathus longimembris. The sequence goes on from NC_063162.1 coordinate 74,409,641, forward strand.
AACTGGGCGGCCACATGTAGAAAACTGAAAGTGGACCCTTGCCTATCACCATGCACCAAGATCAACTCAAAATGTATTAAAGACCTCAACATCAGACCTGAAACTCTAAAACTACTGAAGGATAGAGTAGGAGACACACTAGAATTTATAGGCATAGGAAGGAACTTCCTGAACAGAGTCCCAGGGGCACAACAGATAGGGGAGAGACTCGACAAATGGGACTACTACAGCTAAAGACATAGCCACAAAACTAGAAAGACAGCCAACCAAATGGGAAAAGATCTTCACCAGCGTAGCAATAGACAAAGGCTTAATATCCGTCATCTACAGAGAACTCAAGAAACTAACCCCCTCCAAACCTAGTAAACCAGTTATTAAATGGGCAAAGGAGCTAAAAAGAGACTTCACAGAAGATGAAATAAAAATGGCAAAGAAACATATGAGGAAATGTTCAACATCCCTGGCAGTAAAGGAAATGCAAATAAAACAGCCCTGAGATACCACCTTACTCCAGTTAGAATGGCCTATACTCTGAACTCAGGCAACAACAAATGCTGGAGGGGATGTGGAGAAAGAGGAACCCTTCTCCACTGTTGGTGGGAGTGTAAACTAGTACAACAACTCTGGAGAACAGTATGGAGGTTCCTCAAAAAAATTCAACATAGACATACCCTATGACCCAGCCATACCACTACTCCTAGGCATCTATCCTGAACAACAGGATCCAGGATACCATAAAGACACCTGCACATCCATGTTTATCACTGTACAATTCACAATAGCCAAAATATGGAAACAACCCAGATGCCCCACTACAGTTGAATGGATACAAAAAATGTGGTACATGTACACAATCGAATACTACATAGTGATTAGAAATGATAAAATAATGGTATTCGCAGGGAGATGGTCAGATCTTGAACAAATAATATTGAGTGAGACAAGCCTAGAGCACAGAGAACAAAGGCGCATGGTCTCCATGATATGCGGTTAGAGGCGGGGGAGAACAGTAGAGATCATGTCTGTAAAACAACAAACTTCTTTTCAAATGGTATTGCCACATGTTTTGGTCAGCAACTTTACATTATGTCTCTAAATCCAAGTAACTACTGAATAATCATAAAAAGATCTAGGATAGACCTATCAGAGGTTCACAAAAGCTCAACAGCTATATGCATATGATTATATAAAATGAGGCTAAGTAAAATGAATGCCAAGAGATGCAAACAGGAGGATTTTATTGTTGCCATTAGGTTTTACATACTAGGTGAATTTACTGTGGCATACCCCATGTGGTTACTGTATGATTTTGGTACACTGGATATTGTATATATGCTTATCTGAACTAGGGAAGGGAAAGAAAAATGAGAGAGAAGGGGGGTATGAAGGACAAGGTAATAAATAGTACAAGAAATGTATCCAATGCCTAACGTATGAAACTGTAACCTCTCTGTACATCAGTTTGATAATAAAAATTTGAAAAAAATGAGAGAGTATAACAAATATGATAAGAAATGTACTCACTACCTTATTATGTAACTGTACCCCCTCTGTACATCACCTTGTCAATAAAATTTAATTTAAAAAATAAATAAAAATAAAGTGTACACACACACACAAAAAAAACCCAACAACTCCTGCCAGCAGGCAAGTTTGTTTCATGCTCTTAGGATACACTTACAAACAAAACATTTGTCAGGGAACCACTGAAAAATCCACCCTTGCATTATTGACGCTGCTGGTGGCACTATAAAATTGTGACAGCTTGGGAATTTATAATAAAAACTAAAAATGCCTCCATTTTTTGGCTTTGTAATCATCATTATGGAAGTCTACTTTAAGAAAGAACCCTATAAGCCAGTGGAGGTAGCTCACACCTATAATCCTAGCTACTCAGGAGGCTGAGATCTAAGGAAGATGGTATAAAGCAAGCCTGGGCAGGAAAATCTGTGAGACTCTTACTTCCAATTCACCATCAGAAAACTGGAGGTGGAGCTGGGGCTCAAAGTGGTGGAGCACTAGTCTTGAGCACAAAAGCTCAGAGACAGGGCCCAGGATTTGAGATCAAGCTCCATAACTGGCAAAGAAAAAAAAGAGAAAAGAAGGGCCAAGCACAAGTGACTCACAAATATGATCCTAGCTACTCAGGAGACTGATATCTGAGGATCACAGTTCAAAGCCAGCTGGGGCAGGAAAGTCTAGGAGACTCTTATCTTCAATTAACCACCAAACAACCAAAGTGGTGCTGTGGCTTAAAGTGGTAGAGCACTAGCCCTGAGCAAAAGAGCTCAGGGACAGTGACCAGGCCTGGAGTTCAAGCCCTATAAGCAACAACAACAAACAGTACAAGAAATGTATCCAATGCCTAACGTATGAAACTGTAACCTCTCTGTACATCAGTTTTATAATAAAAACATAAAAAAATAAATAAATGCAAAAACAATGCAAAAAAAAGCAACAACAACAACAAAAATGAAAGAAAAAGAAACCCTATATTTTTTTAAAGGGGGGATGGCAAGGGAGATGACAAAGGACAGTGGAAACAAAAAAATAAAGTTTTAGTGTCCTCCTTACTCCACTCCTATCCCATTTCCTGAATGTCTGAGGTAATGTCACATTATGTACCCTAGGCTGGCTAGAACCTTGCAAATATCTGGCCTCAGCCTCCTCAGTACTAGAATTATAGGCATGAACCACGCTCATCTTTCACTTGAGTCTTAGAAGAGAATGGTTAGCTATAAGTGTGAACAATACTGACAGATTCTCCCCCTAACCAAAGCTGAAAGTTAAAATGGCTGAGAACAGAGGTTTTTGGGTGCTCAGCATTTTAGGAATGGCTGGCACTTCACAAGTTACTATGCCAACTAAACTTATCTGGACCAGTAATTAACTGATTGGAAGCTAACAGAATTGTCATTTAAGCAATCACCTGGTACTGACTATGAAAAATGTTTGAAAAATAACTAAAACAAAAAGAGCTAGGGATGTGACTCAAGTGTAGATTACCTGTCTGGCAGGTTCTAACCCCTAAATTCAAATCCCAATATTTGTGGGGGTGGGGATAAAGTTGAGATATAGCAAATAATTTGTATCAAAGAAGACAAAGTGTAAATTTTCATCATTGATGATACTGTGTATTCTTGGTTCTCGATGATTACTTCTTTTTTTTTTTTTTTTTTTTTTTTGGCCAGTCCTGGGGCTTGGACTCAGGGCCTGAGCACTGTCCCTGGCTTCTTTTTGCTCAAGGCTAGCACTCTGCCACTTGAGCCACAGCACCCCTTCTGGCCATTTTCTGTATATGTGGTGCTGGGGAATTGAACCCAGGGCCTCATGTATATGAGGCAGGCACTCTTGCCACTAGGCCATATCCCCAGCCCCCGATGATTACTTCTTAAGCACACAGGCACCGTGAGAGTTCCACAGGGACAAAACTGTCGCAAACAACTTGAGCGTTCAAACACGGTGTGGCAGTAGAAGGCTGCCTATGGTGCCTAGGACAGTCCTCAACTCCAGGAGTAGAAATGATAACCATTCAAGTTGGAAAATAAAGCCAGACCCCAGAAGTTCTCAGAAGAAATGCCACCTGCCCTTGGCAGGACCAGAGCCCCACCTACATGCATGGAACACCACACCAGGCTTTGTGCTAGGCTCTGAGACTGCACAGCAGTGAATGAGCAATCCTCTGCCTGACAGTCATGCTACCCTCAGACAGACTGAAACTACTGGAAATCCACTTCAATTAAATGTACAGGGCTTACATACTATATAGTTCCGGGTCCTGGATGAAAAACAACATGAAAGCTTTGCTGTGAGTTTTTCTAACAAGATAGTCCTAGTACAAAAAATCCATTATAATGGTTTACTAGGGGGATTCTGAGGTCACTGTTAATTAAGATCAATCAAAATGATTGCCATAGACTTTAATTACTGATGATGCCAAATTTTTTTCCAAATATTTTAGTGATTATCTTCCATGGCAAAAGACTGAAGCAAGAGGTGACATCTGGTCATCTTGGTAACTGTTACCTGTATAAGAAAGCCATATTCTTAGAAGCTAAAACCGTATTACAAACACTGTTACATGCCTCTTCTGATGACGAAGGACCCTATGTACAGTTAGCCAATAAATATTTGATAGAGGTCTCTTAAATGACATTTTTCAATCATTGAATTTCAATGAACAAATGCTAAAGTTTTTCTAAGTGGACTTTCCTTAACTAACCTTGAATATTTTGAGACACCACATTGGACATCTGTAAACTGAATAAGACTGCCAAGACTCAAAAACCATCACAAAGTACACTTCTTAAGATGAATCTAAACACATTAGATTAAGTACCTATACAAGACTATATTAAGAACAGTAAGAAATGCATCATTCTTGTTTTGTTTCTTGAAATATGTTCAAAGTCTCAGTTTAAATGTAGGTACATAGGGGAAAGAAATGTGGTTTTTTTCTCTCACAAAGACAGCTTTGCAGTTTCCATGCTACTGCAGAGCACAAAGCTCACCTGTAGTGGGCCTGACAATGAGGATGGGGACAAGGAACACGACTGAGATCTTGTCGAGAAACATTTCAAACTTGTTCTGCTCATGACAAAACTTGATACAATCAAGAAAAATTACTTTCGGATGTGGGATACTTCAGGGATTTGAAGTAGTTTGCTAAATAGGAAGCTAAATCCAATTACTTTTCTGAAGATTTGGCATCTTTAACTGAAAACCAATATTCCAATTAACATTAGACAAATACCCAAGCTTCTCCACATGTTCCAGGCATTCTGGCTGGCTAGCAAGTAGACTGCTTTTCTGAGTTTAATTATTCCCATATGCATAGATACTGGAGGTATATATAAAAAGGGGAAATTTAAATTTTTTCTGTGGTCCTCTTCTGCATGTGTACAACCCAAATTTAACCTCCTATATAATTTTGCCTTCTTTTCTAAATTAAAAACATACCAACACAAATCTTTTTTAAATATGTGATTTTTTCAAACTACATAAATAGTATTAATGTCAAAGGCTTTCACAAAAATCACTTCATTGGACACCCAAAATAAAAATAAACAAAAACCACTTCAGTATTAAATACTGCCCTTAGCTTGCCTGAAGCTTAGAAGCAATTCAGATATTCTACACTAGATTATCCACATGGTTCCCTTTACATTAATGGAATTCTCAAAACAAGAATAGCATTGAGGAGAAAAGATTCAGTTTCGGGTCAGGAATCTTACAACTGGAGACTTGTTGAAGAGCTGTGTGTGTAGATACAAGACAGTAAAACTTATTGCCCCAGGGTCACTTAGATCAGTGTCAAATTTTATACTAATGCTGTACTCTTTAACATAGCATGTAAGTTTTCTGATTAGGACTTTTAGAGTAAATGATTTTTATTTATTTATTCAAAACCAGCAAAGAATATAAAGCCACATCAATATGGTGTGTCATATCATATTTAGCTTTGGAAATTAACTTTATTCTATTTTCTAATATAAACTAACTTATCTTTTCAGAAGATATGTTAGTTTTGCTGGCCTATAGTTCCTGCTTGAAACAACAGTTCAGATTAGGAGGAGCTGGATGTGCCTTTTCAGATCTCTGAATGTCATATTGATAAGTAACAGGAATTCTGTAAAGGGAAGGGAAAGAGATAAAAACAGATAAAGCCACAGAACAGAACAAGAGTGATTAATGTTATCTAATGAAAGAAACAAGTAACTGACACTTGTGAAGAGAGGATAAGGACCTGTGGCAGTGGGACTCCCTGAAGCCATGGTTTCAGTCAGTAAGGGCAGGTTCCTACCACCTTCACCTCAACTCACAAAGGTGTAGTGGAAGATGGAGGAATGTGGCCCATGAAAATCTCCCCTAAGCAGAATGTGTCATTATTTCCATCACTCCAACTGGTCAATCAATCCAATGAAAATATTGTCATCCAGAAACCATGGGATTGGGGGAGTCAGAATTTGTGCAGAGAGGGGTAGATTTCCCAGAAATCTCATATTCTTCTAAAAGATACTTGAAAATCACTGGAAACATCAAAACAAAAATACAAGTAGCATGACACACAGTGGGATGAAGCAGGACACTTGTTAACTGCAGACCTTACCACAGAACATGGGAAAATCCACTTAAGTCCAGTGTATATTAAGTCACTTACATACTTCTGCCTTGATTCTGGATATATATTAGACTGAATGAAGGTATCATTTTTTTTAAATGAACAACTTCAATTGGCCCTTGCCTACATTTGGTGGTTAAGAGCAATAGACAAGCTCACTGGCCTCCACTTTGTATACATACAGTGCAACTGCTAAGCTGTGCTGACAGCACTGTAAAGACAGCACTACTTTTTATTGTTCCAAAAGATTTCAAAATGAGCTGTCTAGAAAACTGGCTTTGCATGCCTGTGTCTAAGGAGAAAGACAATGTGGGAAAGAAAAATAAGCTGGGGGCGGTGAGGGAGGGCAGTGGGAGCTAAGGCTATACTAACCATCCACCCACAATTCTAACCATTCAGAACTCCATTCACAGAAAACTGATACAAAAGGAATAATTGTGCTGGATGGGAGTAAACAGGAAGAGATAACACAAATGAAAGAAAGCCTCATACAATTACAGATAATTGGAGGCCACTTTTATATTATTCTCTCATCACTGACACAAAAGATAAGATTTTCATTTCCTTAACATGAGGCCATTAAGTTTTATTGTAATATTAGAAACATCTTGCTTCAGTGTGTATCTCAAAGAACTAAATTTTTTAAAAGATCAAACAAAAGTAGAACAAAATTTTAGCACAAGGATGGCTTGGCATAGAATGCTTTATTTCAGACAGATTTAATCAAATTTCTGCATCTCATAAACTTTCTAAGATAAAAACCCCAATATTAAATTTACAATCTACTCTGACAACATGAGCAAGCAGAAAGCCTGAACAACTGACCAAAGACCTTGTAGATAAAGAAGCACACATTGTTTATGAAAAGCACACATGCCCAGCAGCAAAGTGGGCCAGATGAGTACCAGCCGCAGGCCGTCTCACACTAACAGCCAGCCCACTGCATATGCCCTGCTCATGCTAAATCTAAATCTAGAGAATGCCACAATAATACTTCTACACTTTCCTACCTTGTCTGAAACTAATTTAGTCTCACAAAGCCCAGTAACTTAGATCATATTCATGGCATCAATGTACAAGTGCTAACTGGCCACCATACCCCATACCTGGGCTGCCAGCAGAGAAACTAGAGACCCAGGAGTTTCTGAAATCCTGAACTGATGGAGGCTCAAGATTCCAAGACCCCTACTATCACTACCAGGTAGGTGTGTGACAAATGTAGACTGACAATGAAGCTGAAAAACAAGCAGCATGCTGGATGAGGGCTAGAGAGGTTCTGACAAGTCCAGGGACAAAATAGAGAAGATAAAGTTTAGGGAAGTGAGGTGACATGTCCAAACTTAAAACAAAGAGGCTATGCCAGGACCCTATTTGTCAGCATAAAATTTGATTATGTTTTCTTCATTTGTTTCTTATGCTGGTACTGGTACTTGAACCCAGGGCTTGAGCTTTTTCCCTCAATGCTGGCACTCTACCACTTGAGCTAGACTTCTACTTCCAGCTTTTTAGTAGTTAATTGGAGCTAAGGGACTTTCCTTCATGGGCTGGCTTCAAACAGTGATACTCAGACCTGAGTAGCTAGGATTACAGGCATGAGCCACTAGCACCCAGCTAATAAGATTTTTTTTTTTAAGAAAATGCGCCCAGAGGCATGATTTATATCAGCAAAGGTTCCTGATGACTCCTCACCACCTAAGAGGGCCACCAACCATGCTCTTCACACTAAGAGGGACACCAACCATACTGTTCACATCCATCAAGAGAAACTCTCCAAGGCAGTGAGGGCCTGATTGTGAACCAGAATTGAAAAGGATTAGGGAAACATCAAGGAATGCTGATCAAAAGCCCTAATTCAAAATGGAGAGCTGGAAATTCTTTGTGCCTGGAACCATGCAGTCCAGCTCTGAGATTTCTATGGGACTTAAAATGATTTTTTATATCATTGCCATACAAATTGTGGAAGGAAGTTTGAACTACAGAAAAAGTAACAACCAACTCCAAACCACAAGATCTCTGTTTAAAATTATACTTAATACAGCCTCTGTTTGCAGAAGAGAAAAACAAGCCAAGTGTCTTTCTAGATCATTAATGACTATCAGTCATTACATCATATGTATATCATCTGACACCAACTTTTAGATCAGTAAATATTTCCCTGTGCTACAACACAGGGATAGTGTTCAAGTTGAGAACACATAAAAGCCCCAAAACATAAGCCAAACCCAAGAGTAAGTCTAATTTCCCCTATTTCAATTTAATTCTGCCAATCTATCATTTCACAAATGCATGTGAAAATTTTACAACATGAAAGAGAACTTATTTCCCAAAGCTTTTGTTCAAATGCAGTAATAAGCACAAGCACCACAAAGCAAAAAACAAAAAACCAAAAAACAAAAAACTTAATTGTAGTAGAAGCTAACAAAACTGCAGAAGTTAGCAAGCAAAAATCCCCTCCTCTGATTCTCCAGTTTCAGATATTCTCCCAGCCGTTAAGGAGCTACCTAGGTTATTTTTTTTTTATTGCTAGATATTTGTACACTGGTATTAGGAGATTATGAATGTATATGTACGTAAGGAATAACCCAAGCCCAGGGACCTATGTGACTATGGCTCACATGCCTAGAAAGCTGCCCACTAGGGGATAAGGTGAAGACCATAAGGAGACAGGATGGTAGATGCCTTCTAAGACAACACATTTCTGCAAGTCTATATGCTTAACAGGAAGAAGGTAGCTAGTGCCCAGGTAGTGTCACCAGCTGTGAACAACCCCAGCATAGTCCACCTTAAACACGCCTGACAGACGAATCAATGTATGACCAACATCTTCAGACTCTACAAACCACAACTGACTATTAATGAAAACAAAAATATACGTGTAGGAGAATGGGGTACATCTCTGTGGTGTGGTCCTGTGCTTGCTTAGTAGTATGCATGAGACCTCAGGTTCAATCCCAGAAGTGCAGAAGAAAGACTCCCAGCTACTTAGCAAATAAGAAGCCAAGAGGATCATAGTTCAAGGCCAGAGTGAGCAAAAACTGGCAAGACTCTCAGGTGAATAAGCTAGGTGTGGTAGCACATGCAAAGGGATCTTCCTTCATAGAGCTATCCCCAGATACACAGGAGATGTAGATAGGAGGACTGTTTGCAGTCTGAGGCAAAAGCATGGGACCCTACCTGAAAAAAAAATAACCTAAGCAACTGGGACCTGGGAGCATGGCTCAAATTGAAGGAGCACGTGCCTAGCAACTTTAAGACCCTGGGCTCAAACTTCAGTGGCCTCAAATGAAAAGAGAAGTCAATAAAAAAAAAAACACAGAAGATAAATAAGCTTGTTTTTCTAAATGAATGTATTAGAATTCACAGCAGTTTCCAGATGACCCCAGCCATAACATGCTCAAGCTCCATGACATGCCTTCAGCCCTCCATGCCTAAAACCCAATCCTGCTTACTCAGAGAAGAGATTCTAAGAAAGAATATTTGCTTTGTATAAGGAAGTGCTCAACCATTCTATAGGCAGTATATAAAGGCATATTTACAGAGAAAAGGCTCAATAAGTTATTATACCACTTATAACATGGTGGCATTCAAACTCAACAACATGCTATCTACAGAGAGGCATTTCAACAAGTGACTGTCTTGCATTCAGTATAACACACAGAGTCTAATAAAAACCAACAGGAAAGGTCTGCTCAGCCAAAAACTGGCAGCTATACAACCTTCCTGGCTATGTTGGCTTGCCTGAGTCTTCCAATTATATTGTTTAGGAAAAAAGAAGAGTTTCCACTTCTTATAGCTCATGAGTATTTTAAAATAAATCACCCCAATGACTCATGAGGCTGGGCTCAAAGAATTCTCTGTTGCTTTGTTCTCTGTAGTGGCACCAGGATCAAAGACATCACTTTCAAGAGAGTCTTCATTAGCAACAATAGAGCATTCACTCACAGAACAACGTTTATTAAAAGCCTATTAAGTGCCAAGACATGTATTAACCTAAGAACAATGGAGGAAAAGACTAAATAAATCCCAGACTTTAGAGTTTACACTGAAGCTCTAGAAAAACTTGTTTCTGTTTTTATTACCACAAAAGCAAATTTCTACTGCTTCTCAATACAGTGGCAACACAGTGTCATCCATATACAAAATGCTAAGTGTGATTGATAGAGAACAAATACTCCCTGCACTGCTCAGGTGCCTCTCTGATTGAGTCTCATATGATTACCCCAGCACCAAGATCAACAGAGGACAGAGAAAAGCAGAAAGTTCTCCTTGCATAAGAAAATAGGACTCTAAATAGGTAGACAATTTAATCTTATACTATATAAGAAAAATACGTTTTAAAGCTAGTATCAGAGCTGTGATATAGCTCACATGGCAGAACACTTACTTGCCTAGCGAGTGTGAGGCCCTAGAATTGCAATAAGAAACAAAACCCTAGTATGAGCCATGCAAGGCAGGTAACTCTCTGAGATGGGGTTAGGCAGAGCTTGTTAGTTTGTGTGCTTGGCTGATCTACCAGGCAGCCTGGCAAAGTGTAAAGGTAAGACACACTAAAAAAGAGGTATGGTAATGGGATACATGACATGCCCAACTGCAGTAGACTTAGCTCAGAAAATTTCCTCAGGGTTTAACTCTACATTAAAACTGCTCTTCAGGGCTTGGAATGCAGCCTAGGGGCAAGAGTGCTTGCCTCATATACATGAAGCCCTGGGTTCGATTCCTCAGCACCACATATATAGAAAATGGCCAGAAGTGGCGCTGTGGCTCAAGTGGCAGAGTGCTAACATTGATCAAAAAGAAGCCAGAGACAGTGCTCAGACTCTGAGTTCAAGCCCCAGGACTGGCCAAGAAAAAAACAAAAAACCTGCTCTTCAGTTTTCTCTTTTCACAGAATGCCCATTGTACAAAATACGAAAATGGAAAGCACAATGTAGTCAAAGTCTACAGTAGAGCTTTGCAAAAACTTCATCGTAGTAGAATTGGTACAAGGCTTATTCATGAAACTTAAATTTTAATAATTGTTATTCCAAGCTAAAGATTATGATTCTGAGTATTTTTTTTGAGATGTAATACCTTAAGTTTGCCCAATGACAATAGTAAGCCGCAAGTAAAAGGAAAGCAAGGGAGGGAAGTCTCCAAATAGAACTCTTTGAACAAGGCTAAAAAACAACTTCATCTCAAAATAACAACAGATAATACTGGAAGCACAAACCAGTTGCTTGGAAGATAACTAAAGAATTATGATGATAATTATGGGATACACTAAGTTGTTTAAATAATAAACCTAAGCACAGTATATAGGAAGTAAATATCTTATGTTGGTATTCTTGAGTTTGAGTCCAGGGTGAGGAGGAAAATTTTATTCAGGGGTGGCAAACCATCACCACTGCTATACTGACCTGCTTGTAAGTTCCATCTAGTAAGGTGTCCAAATGTTGGAGGGGAGCAGGTGTTTTATCTTTGAACCTTGTTAATAGCCGGCGTTGGATAGCCCGGAATTGTACAGCTCTTTCAGATAAGAGTTCTTCTAATTTTTCACCATTTATCCGTAGCTACAATGAAGAATTTCTTACATTAAAAGAAATAGGTATATACAGAAAAACATGTTTAAAGAAAGCATACAGGCAATGGCAATAAACATTTAGAAAGTGATAATGAACAAATTTAAATATATATATATATATCTGTGGGAATTAAAAGTGTGGTATTTGGTACAGGAATACATGGTTAATACTGTGGAGTAGATCAAATGGAAATTTAGTAAAGGTGACTCAATATCACTGGAGGAAAGGTTGATTATTTTACAATAACTGACAACATGGGGATAATTTCTTCCTATTCTTTACGGTAATCTCAACTGCAGACAGAACAGAGGCTTAGACATGATAAAAACACTAGAAAAAAAAAACACAAAATAAAGGCATGCGAAAGGCCTTTATTATTAAAAGTCAAAAGTCACAAACCCACAAAATGGATACATTACTAAATAAAAAAGTAATTCTACATAGTAAGAAAAAAATTTAAAGCAAGGAAGCAAATAGCAATAACTAAAAAAAAATGATTTAAGGTTATATCTAAAAGGCATGTGAAAAAGCACAACAACCAAACAGAAATCAGTGAGAAAACAACATAAAAATAGGCAATTCCCTATAATACTTGATCCAACAGTCTTTTAATACACAGCTTTTGTTCTAGGAATTTATCCTAGAGATAATGTTTGGAGAAAAGTTCATATGAGAATATTTACAACATAATTGTTCTATTGTTCATATCTTACTAAGATATTAGTAATGATCAAAATGCCTATCAATAGAAAAAATAGTTAAATAAGAAGACTACTGTGCAAGGTAGGTGCTGATATGAGATTCTATCCAAAAATGTGTTCCTGAAAGCAAACCAAAGACTGAGAATAACCTGCATCATGTGATACTACTACTATAAGCAAGTTTTCTCAACAAGGCAACATACCAGCAGAATCATAACTACGTAGAATGTTTCTAAACAGATGCACAAGGAGTTAGTCTCCAAAAGCTACCTCAAAAGAGGCAAGAGAATGAGCAATTACTCATTACCATTGCCCATCTCACATTTTTTTAAACTCAACAGAAACAAAGAAAAGGTGGCCCCAGTCAAAAGGAGGAAGGCAGACTCCACACAATCAGAGGAGCTCTCCTGTGAATAGCTCAGCTTCATGAAACTATAATAAAGCTACCTCTGAAAGAAATACTATATTCAAATGTTTGGAAATCAACCATATTATAATGTACATTTCTGATATGTATCAAACCAAACTTCTTACCTTCACAGTGCATTAATTCCCTCAATACATTAAGTATTTCATGATATAAAACTTAAAATTTTATTAACTTCTTTCAATCCCGATTTTAGAAGCACTAAGTAGCTACCTAAGCCAAAAGAAGAAAAAATTCCCTTGAGAAAAAACTTTCATTACCATAAATTAACAAAATGGATTTTAATAGGCTCACTGGATTTTAAAGGCTCAATTATCAATAACTCAATTAATTGTGTGATGTATTTTTATCATCTTTTATTCCTGAATTCATGAAGAACACAAACAAGAAGAAACTTTCAATATCCAAATATCAAGTTCTCCTTCTTCTGATGGTACAACCTCCCTGCCATGACTGACATGGGTTTTTACATATCAGAATGTGAAGATTTAACAAAAATGTATTGCTCCTAGGGCCAATAAGTGTTTCAAGCACTAACAATTACAACAATCAACAGAACAGACAAAAACCCATGCCTTTCATACATGATGAGAAACTTGGGTTCCAAAAGCTATCTTGACTCAAAGCTGAAAATCTTATTAATGGCTAGAAGCAGAGGTGTGGACACAGCAAAGGAATAACAGACATGCTGTGGTTGGGGGGGGCGGTGGAGAAGACAGGGAAATGCCCCCAAGTCACCCTATGCCACAAAGTACCTCCTTAGAAAGGAAGTATTCCTGATGTGGAAACTTCAGGGCCCTCCTAGCCAGGAAACAGGAGGGAAATCATAGGTCCAACTTACCGGCAAAGAGTATATAACATTCTATGTTTTAAATATTAGAACTAAGGAGTAAGTTTACTCTTGCTGTGAAATCACAAGCTCATAAAGTACCAGACCCCAGTTTGGCCCAATGAAGCAATAGTTTCACATACTACGTCCCAGAGAAATGTGAAGGTTCATGAACCTTTCTATACTTAGTCCACCAATGCCCCTAAACTGTCTATCTGGGTGCCACAATCTACCAATGCATAATAACCTAAAAAATACGAACATAGATAAAGTAAATTCAGTTTCTTAGATAATGACATGGATATTCATAACTGGACTTGCATGAAATTTTCTGTTCATGTTCCCTCTCTATCTCTGTCGCTCTCTTATACATACACACTCACACCATAGATTATACCTTGATATGACCACTGATTTAGTAGTATGCTTATTTGACGTTTAAATTGTTTCAGATTTCCCTTTTGTATTGCCGGCTACTGACACTGTAAATAAGTAGAACCTGATGACTTAATTTTAACATATAAAATGTTGAAGCAATGACTTGTCATTGTCTAATCTAGTCACAAAACATATCTGTTTCCAAATAGCAAATGAATCCTCAAATGATGAAGGTGATACCATTGAGATACTCAAGAGGACTACCACAGGCTCTGGGCATGCTGCCAAAGAAGAAATGTAAAATTATCCAGAGGAGCAAAGTCCTTTCAGACATCATTTACCATTCATTTAGCACTCACCATGGGGGGTACATGTTGTACACTGGTATGGGAGAGCATTCTAAGTGTTTAGGCTTCATTCAGATGCAGAAGCTCTGGAATGCTTGTCAAAAAAGAAAAAGAAAACCAACTTTCCTTTCTAATGATACCTCACTTATGGCCTGCTACAATTAGCCAAATGGCTGCCGATAAGCTCAAATAGTTTTAACAATAGGTTATTGGGGTCAAGGGTTAAGTCCACATTGCAAGAACTAAATCAGCTCTGTTTCAAGGCAAGACACATGCTTAGCTCCAGGCAGCCACTCCATAAATGTCTGCAGGTGACCAAACCCCAGCCAAGCAAACAGGAACAGATTCCCCAAATCCACCATCCACATAAGGACTCAAAGTGTGTAACCTGCTGCACCTATACTGGAATTCACACTTTTCTGGATGTGGTTCTCTTTTGTATACTAAGGACTACAGGACTGGGATACAATCATACACACCTCAAAATGATGATCAATCAACTCAAAATATTCTTGAAGGGGCAAGGATCCAGAAAAAGAACACGCAAAATCTTTGGTTCCCTGTTTTTCAAAATGTTCCTGAAGGCGGAGAATGAGCTCACTTGTTATGAGCCAGAGATCTTCAAACTGTTCACTCTGAATACGATAGCGTTCTAAGAGAGAAAAATAATTAAGAAAAATTCTTATTAACATATAATTACTAGGTGAACTATCCCTAACCTTGACTGACAGAAATACCCAAACCAAAGGAGAAAGATGTCCTTTGTGACATGATTTCTATGACTTTATGAAAAAATATTTCGCTGCTATAGAGAATGGTCTAGTCAGACTGAACTATAAAATATAAACCACTATGAAATATTGTAGTAAAGCCACTCTGGAGGAAAGGTCATTGTATCCAATGTGCACTATATAAAAAATGAACTATGTAATTTGTGGGTAGGGACAGTAGGGGGGAAGAAGGGGAGAAGGAAGGATGGGGTGACAGTGTCAAGAAGCATTGTATTTATAATATGACTAATGAAATTTAAAAAGAAGTGGGTGAAGGGAGGGAGAGTGATAAATGTGATTACTATGATGGGCATTGTGTGAATAAAAATGTCACAATAAAGCCCCCTTATACATCTAACATATGCTAATAAAAAATCTTCTTAAAAATACTTCTGGACTTCATTGCTGGTTTTCTAAATGAGTCACTTGAAAATTTCAAATCTAATTCTAAAGGGATTCCAATTCATAGGAGCAAGCTAAGAATGTTCCTTTCTTACCATGTCTCTAATTAAGACAACAATAAAAAAGGACCAAACTTTGGTCCTTAAAAATTCTTTAAGCCAGGCGCCAGTGGCTAAACTGGTAATTCTAGCTACATAGGAGGCTAAGATCTGAGGGATGTGATTTGAAGCCAACCCAGGCAGGAAAGTCTTTGAGACTCTTATCTTCAATTAACTACCCCAAGGAAAAAAGCCAGAAGTGGAGCTGTGGCTCAAGTGGTAGAGCACTAGCCTGAACAAAAATGTGCAGGACAGCAACACCCAGGCCTTGTTTTTCAAGTCCCAAGACTGGAACACCTACACACACACACACACACACACACACACACACACACACACACACACATTCACACACACACTTTACTTTAAAATAAAAATGTTTAAAATATTTTTAAATAGTAGAAAAATACAGCTAGTATTACTAATTTGATTCAGAATATTGATGTTGAATAATATTTGTTGTATAAGAAGCCTCATATTCTAGATTCTATAGCCATATAAATTCCTATAATCATGATCAAAGTATTGTATTTTTCTAATAGTTCTTTAATCTGAAGGAAGAGTGTGCAGTCAGGTTCTTCCCTAAGTGTAAATCTTCCTTTCTTCTCTTCCCTACAACCTCAGCTCCACACGAACAAGACTCGGGTGTGTTCTCTTCAATGATTATGACAACCACCACCACCACGATACCAACACTGATGAGTGTGATAAAGGCATTAGTGACCAGAGAATAAGAACAGCTATTACTTGCTGGACAATGTCACCTACTGAGCACTGAGACTACAGCATTTATTTTCATTAAGGAAGCCAAAGCACAGGTGATTTCACTAAGGAATTTCTATGCTGGAGCTAGAACTCATCATAGACAACCTACCCCACCCCTGTAAATCCAACCTGTGCCTGGGGCATACATCATTCTTACCTACCCACAAGCACCCTTGATTTCTCTAGCACCCACAGAAGCCTAGTAGGCACTAGGCTCAATTTTAAAACTCCCTTCCATTCAATCTTTAACAGTCTTGTAGAAAAAATAATATTATGCATTTTACGGGAAAAGTAAGTCCAACCACAGGAGACAGTAAGCAAATTTCAAAGTTATCTAGCTAGTTAGTAACTGAGTAGGGACTGGAATTCCAATTACTAGTAATAACTTACAATACATCTTCGTCACCTCCCAGTATCGTATCTCTCTGAGTGGATGTAGGGATGCAGTGTGACTATCATTCACTAGGCATTTAACCACAAACACACTCTTTTTTTTTTTTTTTTGCCAGTCCTGGGCCTTGGACTCCGGGCCTGAGCACTGTCCCTGGCTTCTTCCCGCTCAAGGCTAGCACTCTGCCACTTGAGCCACAACGCCGCTTCTGGCCGTTTTCTGTATATGTGGTGCTGGGGAATCGAACCTAGGGCCTCGTGTATCCGAGGCAGGCACTCTTGCCACTAGGCTATATCCCCAGCCCACAAACACACTCTTATTTAACTTTTGCAAATGACTGTATTTTTTGCCCCAAAGGGATCACAAATTTTTTGAGATCTTAGAATAAATATTTTCTTTAATTTAATCAAAATTTACTGAGCATTTATATTAAGCATATCATGAAGAAACAAATGTTGTGGATACAAGAACAAACTCAGTATTCTTGCTTACAAAGCCTATGAATTAACTGAAGCAACATCAGACATGTACAGGTACAGTATTTCTTTATATTCCTCCTGGTACCCTTATCATTTCTATTAAGTATTTTACATGTTCAAACTGGGTATTAGGATTTCAACTTACCATCAGATTCAAGAAGGTATCTCCTCTCCTGCCCTTCACATCCTCTTTTTCAACTACATCCAGTATAAAACAGACTGATTACTCTTGCACAGCACCAGCACCCCCATGGGCCTTCTCAGCTGCCAAAACATCATTCCTCTGCAGCTCCCACCCTCCCTCGCCCCAATCCTGCTCTATTCAATGGATTCTGCCCATGATACTAATTTTACTTTTCCTCTTTTCTCTCTTGAAAGACATTAAGTCCAAGGTAACAAGTTTAACTTCTCTTGGTAAGCATAATTAATGCTTCAGACATAGTACAGGTGTTGGAAGTAGAGACAAAGGGATAGAAAGACTGGTGGTGTTGAGATATAGAATCAGAATCCCCAATATCTAGTTTTATCAGAGCTAATCTTGAGATCTAACATATTGAACACAGGCTGTTACTTAGCCACTCTTTCTTTTATTTATATAATTCAGTGTAATAAAATCCAAACTACAGCCAGACCCTCCACCTCCAAAAGCTCACAGACTTGGAAAGGTGACCCAAGAGTAAGCACTGCTTTGGCCACACCCATCAAGAAGACTTAGAGGTGCCAGGATTTACCCAGAGGGAAAATGACCATTTTCAAGTAAGGGGAGATCCAATATAGAGCAAAAGTAAGTAGCAGCAAGGCAGAATTTACAGTAAGAAGTGTGTAAGCTCATCCCCAAATCAGGTAAGGATCCAACAAACAGAAATAACTGCAGACCAATTTCTCTGGTGAACACAGATGCAAAGCTCTTTAATAAAATACTAGCCAACAGAATGCAAAAGCAGATTTTTAAAATATCAAACATTATGACCAGGTAGGCTTTATCCCACAGATGCAAGACTGATTTAACATATATAAATCAATAAGTGTTAATTCACTACACCAAAGACAAGAACCACATGATCATCTCAATAAATTCAGGAAAGGCCTTCAACAAAATATAACATCTGTTCATGTTAAAAGCTTGGGAAAAGCTAGGAATAGAAGGAACATTCCTTAAAACAATAAAGGCTATGTATGACAGACTAAAAGGCAACATCATACGGAGTGAGGGATAAACTAGACCTATTTCCCCTAAAATAAGGAACAAGGCAAGAATGTCTACTCTCTCCATTCCTCTTCAATACAGTTCTGAATTCTAGCCAGAACAATAAGGCAAGAAAAGGACAATAAAAGGATTCATACAGGGAAAGAACTCAAACTATCCCTATTTGTATATGACATGATCATATACCTAAAGGACACACACACACAAACACACACAAACTCCATCTCTAAGCTCTTAGAGATGATAAACCACTTTGGCAAAGTAGCAGAATACAAAATTAACTTACAAAAATTAATAGCCTTTCTGTATACCAACAATGTTCAAACAAAAAGTGGTATCATTAAAACAACTCCATTTGCAATAGACTAAAAAAATTAATAAATTACCTAGGAATTAACCTAACCAAGATCTTAGAAGGTCTTTATAGTGAAAATTATAAAAATGTGAAGAAAGAAATCAAAGAGGATACCAGGAAATGGTAAGGCTTTCCATGTTCATGGATAGACAGAAACAATATTGTGAAAATGGTCATAATTGCCAAAAAATGATATACAAATTCAATGCAATCCCCATCAATACCTCAATGACATTCTTTAACCAAGATTGAGAAAATAATTCAAAAATTCATATGGAACAACAAAAGATCTAGAATAGCCAAAGTAATTCTAGGCAAAAAAAAAAAAAAAAAAGCAATACCAGTGGTATCATAATACCAAGCTTCAAAGTCTGCTACAGAGCCATAAGATTTTAAAAATTGACTTGGTATTAGCACAAAAATAGACCTGAAGATCAGAAGACCTAGAAATAAAACCATGCACTTACAGTTAGCTGATATTTGATAAGGGAGCCAAAGATATACAATGAGGGGGAGGGGGGAAAGCCTCTTAAACAACTGGTGTTGGGAAAACTGGGAATCCATATGCAGAAAATTAAAAGTGGATCCCTGTCTGTCACCATGCACTAATATCAATTCAAAGTGGATCAATGACCTCAACAGCAGAACTGAATTTTGAAACTAGTGCAAGAGAAAGTAGGAAAAACATTAGAACTTAGAGGTATAGCGAAACTTCTTGGATAGAATCCCAGGGGCACAACAGATAGGAGACTTGACAAGTGGGATCACGTCAAAACAAAAAGTTTCTATACAGCCAAGGACATAGTTACTGAAAGATAGCCAACCAACTGGGAAAAGATCTTTACCAGCAATGTATCAGATCCAATAATAAACAAGGAGCTCAAGAAGCTAACCCATCTCAAACCTAATAAACCAATCACTAAATGAGCAAGGCAGCTAAGGAGAGGCTTCTCAGAAGAAGAGACAAGAATGGCAAAGAAACATATGAGGAAATGCTCACCATCCCTGATCATAAAGGAAATGCAAACCAAAACAACTCTAAGATTTCATCTCACTTCAGTAAGATTGGCCAACATTGCAAAAGTCTGAACAACAAATGTTGGCAGGGATGTGGGAGAAAAGGAATCCTTACTGTATGGTTGGTGGGAATGTAAACTAGTACAACCACTCTGGACAGCAGTCTAGAGATTCCTCAAAAAACTAAACATAGACCTTTCCTACAACCCAGCCATACTACTCCTGGGCATCTACCCTGAACCTCATGAGCCAGGTTATGATAAGGGCACCTATACATCCATGTTCATATCTGTACTATTCACAATAGCCAAGATATGGAAACCACACAGTTACCCTACAATAGATGAATGGATCCAAAAAATGTGGTACCTATACACAATGGAATTCTACATAGCCATTAGAAAGAATGTCATTTGCAGGGAAATGAATGGAACTAGAACAAATCATGTTAAGCGAGATGAATCAAGCTCAGAGAGACAAGTGGAGCATATTCTCTCTGATATGTGGATATTAGATCTAAAATGCACTGGGATATGACAAATTATAAAGATTCTAGATACTCACACAAGGAAGGACCACAAGAGGATACTCTTTGAGAGAAACACAAAGGCACAATGCATAAATGCCTCCTCATATTTATTTAACATAATATACATATTGAAACAAACTCCAAGATATGGAAACAAAAGACTTTTCTTTTTTTAAAGTTTTTGATGATTTGTCTTCTTTACCTTATGTATAGTGTATTCAAGTGTATATCTTCAGGAGGGTGGGGAAGAGGGCACAGAACTCAAAGGTAAGGGGGTGTGGGTATAAGGGCAGCAGTGGCACTCAATACACAGTGATGAAAACAAATTATACAACTTGTGGGTAGAGACTGGAAAGAAGGACTGGGAGAGAATAAGGGAACAGAAGACACTGTACAAAAAGAAATGTACTCAATACCTGACTCATATAACTGTCATTCCTCTGTATATCATCTCTATAATAAAAATAAATTATTTTCTAAAGAAGTGTCTAAGAGCTATATGCTCAAAGAACTACGGCCTCAGGAAGAAGAGGACTCTCTCATGCTGTGTCTTCAAGTCTCCAAGTTCCTTAGTCTTTAGCATTTTCTTATAAGTCTTCCTGTGAATTATAGAAGAAATGATGGAAGAGTAACACTGTGAGACACAGGTCTCAAACTTACAGCAAGAGCACAAACCTGAGTTAAAGTCCTAGTACAGGCACAAAAGTGAATAATCATATCAAAAGGACAAATCAGAGGAATGAAATTCTCTTCACTGGTTGACAGGTTCAAGCAGATACCAGTAAGTCATGTTTACTCATTTATCCAAAAAATTGCCATGAAGGTAAGTGCTGAGACAGTGGCAAACAACACAATGTGCATGTGGAGCTAACCCATTCCTATAAGGAAGAAATCACACAAGTAAGCAGCAAAGTACAGGTTATGAAGGGACTCTGGTGCAGATAAGGAGGGTGCTAGGATAAAGATTTCAGGATGTTCTATGCAATCAAGAAGACCAGTGCAATATCAGGAGGGGTGCCCTGGGAAAACACTCAGAGTGACAATAATGAAAATAATGGAATCAGCTAGAATTTACCCAGCAGCACTTACAATGTACCAGGAAATGACAATATGATTCCTATATACTACTATCAGGTTTCTGCCATCTTCTAGTTTGGATCTCTTGTTGCCATTTTATAGATGGTTAAGTAATTTTTCCCAAGTCATTCAGACAAACTTCAAGAGAGGGCAGGATTGAGGACTCACATCCCAATTATTCTATACATTAACCTTGGCTGTTAAAGCAGCGGGAATGCCATGTACCAAGACCTTGGGGAAGAGGGCCAGATATTTACCAGAAAGTGAAAGATGGGCAGGGTTGAGGTACACAATGGCCCTAAACAATGACAGACATTAGGCCAAGGTCTGACCATACACAGAGATCAACAGGGGTAGGTGTAGAGTTTAGATACTGAGTAGGGTATGAAGGCACAGAGGAAGCTGAGGCAGGATAAACTTGGGTTGGGGACCTGTTTGGGCAACATAAGATCCTAAATCAACAAATAAAATAACAAGAGTCTGAAAATTACTGTAAATGCTGAGGGTTTTAGCTAAGAAGCTAATACAATGATGACCTTTGAGTGTCTGTTTCTTTGTTTGCTTTTACTACGAGGACTTCCACGGAGAAAAAAAAGGAATGAACTGATAGCCATGGCCCAGTTAACAAGTGGTGGTGATCCAAGATGTGTCATCATCTTAACATCATGGATATCATGCAAACAAGGAAACTCCCACTTTCTCAAGTCTTACTTTCAGGGAAAAGCTTAATAGCCAGTCCAATTTTTGATTTCTACTTCACTAAAAATAAATGATCCAACTTTGAATTTCTTCATCTGCACAAAGGAAAAAAATAAATAAAACACCTAATCAGATGGTTAAAGTTAGCCTATTTCATTATGGAGATTTAATAAGATGCTGCATAGCAAAGGCACAAACACAATTTACCTTTATACAATTAAATTTTAGAGCAAGCAAAATTAAATGGCCTAAAATGTTGCTTGAAAATACAGAACTATTTAATTAAAGTGTATAGAGTACATAAATGTGTAAAATTTGCATAGAACTATTTAACAATATATGTAAAAGTTGAAATGTACGTAAAAATTTAGGTGACTAACAGGCACCCTGTGACCAGGTTTCATACATGCACTATAGTAGAAAAGCAAAAATCTTAGTGAATACTGACACAGACTTAATATATTCTAAACTTGACAGTTTGTGCTTTTGTTTTCTTATTTGTGTCAACATAAGGGAGGGTGCATAATTGCATTTTTCTACAATGAAAAGTTAGACACGGGATTTGGAAAGATAAGTACTATTCTTAAATTAGCCTTTTTTCAGATTACAAAAAATCAACAAGAATCAATGAGTCAAAGATTTATAAAACATTATTTTGATTATTAAACTTTTCCTCAGTTAATACTCCAAAATAATTAAAACTACCCATGAAGACTTTCCAGATTATATATTTCATGGAAAGGAGAAAGGAAATTTTCTATTTGTAACGCAACATAAAAGAAGCTCTATTTTAAAAGAAATAAGGCCCTAAAACACTCATAATCAAAGTGATGCCAAAATGAACACTCAATTTGTTTATCTCTTTTCCCTCTGCATCTTGTAATAGCAGCTTAGTTGACATGATCATGTCAGCTTCCAAATAACATACATTTGTACACTATTCACCCAGTCAACTGCCTTTCCATTCTTCTACATATGGAGAAAATAATGTATTTTGTTAAGTACAGCACGCAAGTGCACCATGTCAGTGTGTGCTCATATTAGAACATCTGAAGTTCATCAGTCTAAATAATGCCTGTATTCATATCATAAACAATGTATCCATAGCGTTTATGCAAGTTGGAAAAATTTAAACCTAACATGGAAAAGCAGATGAGTACTTTTTTGACCCAAAGTTGGAGGAAATAATATAAACAATTCCAATAGATAAAAGCTTAATATTCTAAATATATAACCTCTTCAATTATTAGAAACTATGGATAATTAACTATACTTACTTTTAAAAAGTTAGATTACTTAAGGTAGATCAATAAAATAAGCACATTGTTTTTTGATACTGCTAAGAAATTGCTAAGATAAATATTAACATTAATATACAGATGAATTAGCAGATACTTCAAACTACTCCTAGGACATGAGGCAGGCATCAGATGTCTTAGAGTTGATCAATATAATCACGAATTGTCCCTAAATTTCTTGACTTCATGAAAGTAATATTACAGAGCTCTCATAATGTGACCTTCCAGACACTCAAGAACATTCACTGACTCCTAAAATCCTCGTGGTTTATCAAACATTTCAGAGCCCTTTCCCTCTTCCTGGAATGGCCTGACCTTAAGTCTATTTTCATTCCTCAAAACCTTCTCGAAAAGGTGGAATGATAACACTACAATAGAAGAGAACCATGTTGAGAAGCAATATGAACAGTACCTGCTTGAGATGCTGATAGATTCTGGTGGAAGTTAGGAAGAGCTATAGGTACTAATCATGTGCCATAATGTGATTGATGGTTATTACTTTGTACAGTTACTGACTAGCATGGCAGTCAGTTCAATAAAATCATTCTAACTTAAAAAAAAAAAAACAAACAAACCTTGTCTAACAAAATCTCCTTAGGCCCCTCCCTCTTTGGGGAGCTGATACTACTTACACAGCTTGCTTCTGTAAGGATACTCAACATTTGTCATTGGTTCCCTTATTTGTCTCACCAACTATTATTCATAAGGGCATGGCAGTCTAGTTCTAATGGCCTGCTCACTGCAAAATAAAACCTACAATTACTTAATTTTACTTCTTGTTTCTGAATTACAAATTTGGCTGCTCAATATTCTCTAGAAACACTAGGTACTGAAAACTTGGAGCACTAGAGACGCTAAATGTATACTTGCATCAAGCTGTGGTTTAGACTGCACCAATCTGGACTCGCATAGAAGTATATTTAGTCAACTGAGCTTGTTTTTTAAACGTTTGTGAAGTTTCTTCCCATAAATTATATAACCATTATCATTATAAAATATAAACTGTACAGACATTATTAAAGAAATTATCTTCCTGAATACTTATAAGAGAAATTTCATCCTAAACTCATTAACAGTAAAAGCTGCACAATTCCCCAATTATATAATTATATATTTTGAACATGCCAAAAATTGTAACTGAAATGTTCTCTTGTTCTTTTACAGTGCTAGGATCTGGTCAATTTTACAATGACATTTCTGAATGCTAATGGTATTCTAACTTCCTGCCTTTATTTTCTCTCCCTTGTTTCTTCGACTACTTACATCTACCTTACATGTTTGGGCATTTTTATTTATTTATTTTTGTGGGGTTTTTTGGTTCTCTGGCCGGAAAACGAATTGGGGAAATTTTAAACTTTCTAAATTCTTTCAGACACAAAAAGAGATAAAAAACAGAAGTCCGGAGGAGAAACTAAGTACAAAGGAACAGATGAGAACAGTGTATGGAGCAGCAGGGCTTAGATGATCTCTCAGCCTCTACATCTCAGGAAAGCTACATGGGAACGATTCATACATAGTTAGGCAATATCAGATTTCTTCTGAAATTCCACTACAGTGAGTCATTCAAAATTACAGACTTCCATGTGATAATATTTTATAATGCTGATTGTAAAAATAATTGATCTCATAAAATTTGACCTATCCTGTTCTTTCCAATTTAGGACTATATAATAATTTCAGAAGTCTTGTTAGTGTAGAACATTTTGCCAAATATTTTTATCATGGTGTTCATTTTTCAGAATTCACATAATAAACTTCAGTTATACTGAAGCACTATTCTACTTTCTGAAAACAAAAACATATTTCATTCCGTAGACTGCGAGTTGATATCTGAAATGATGAGCTGAACTCACTTTTGCCTTGTCTGCTCTGATTTGTCTTCACTGATTCAGGAAATTGAACTCAAATTACCATACCACACCCTTGAAGCCTTCATTGATCATGAAGCAGGCTTTGAGAGGAAATGAGTATGTGGGACCTACAGAAAACACTAACCAAGAGCCAAGGACAACTGCATGGTTTATGAATCACTTCCCTGTTCAACATTGAAGAAATACTGAGATCTCTCCATAGTTTCTCTGTCAATTCAGAGTTCTTGACTAGAATTACCACTATGTGCTTTTCACATAAAGGAAAAGAAAATGGCAAACACAAGTTGGGCTCGCCTATCTTCATGCCTTTCTTAGAATGAATATTCTGATATAGCAGAAGGGAGTCCCAAATCTGCCTCAACCACAGAAAGCTGTGCACTTTATTCAGACCTATCTGCTCCACCACCACCAAGATATCTCCTAGAGAGAAATCTGGCACACTGAAGTCAAAACAACAGAAGATGTAGGGCTGCCCTTCAGGTTTGGCTTTATGTCATTCATTTGATTCCTGTTTCATTATTTAATCTGTGAACTTACATTGTGGGTTACCTTAAGCTCTGAGAAAGTTAGGTGCCAGTTAGCAGCTCTACCTATAATCCTAGCTAATCAGGAAGTTGAGATGTGAGAATCCTTATTTGAAATCAGCCCAGGTAGAAAAAACTCATGAGACATGAGATCTAACCCAAATAAGCAGTGAGAAAGAGGAGATTCAGACTGACACAGAGACAGACACAAAGAGACCAAGAACAGAGAGACAGAAGAAGAGAGAAAACAGTTTATATAAATAAAAGAAATGAATCTACCAGCCAACTTGAAGAGTAAAGCTAACCAAAGTAAAATGGTCCCACATGGCTAGAGTTAGCAATACTGAATTGTGCATCTAAGAATCTAGTCAGAGGAAAAAGTTCATACTGTGTTACCAAACAAAATGTTTTTAAACAGAGCCAATACGACAAAGATTGTATTCATGACAAGTCACCAGGACCAGACCCATGTGGAACATTCTCATTCTTCTCAGCTATTTTTGTTTCTTATTCAGTAATATTTGCTTGTTTCCAAGTTTGCCTCATCATTTAGCAGAAGCTATGATCTAAGCCACAGAAACACAGGAAAAATTTCATAACAGTACATATGCTCCTACCTGTTAACTTTTTTTCAAAAACACATTTATCTTATTCTACTTACGAGAGGTTTTGGAAGCAAGCAGAGTAACACGGGAGCCTCCTAAGAACCTAAAACCCAGCACATTCACCTGGTCATCCTCTGACTGGTTAGCAAAGCCTGCAAGGAAGAGAGAAAATCACATTACTTGATCACCAGGTAAAATAAACAATTAGTCCTTAAAACAGGAGGCTTAGTCAAGTATATTTTCTGTCACAAATCATTTAAGGCTCAAATCAAGAACTTTTATCCCTGGGGCTGGCCTTGAACCCTAAATCCCTCCATACAGCTAGGATTATAGGCACAAGCTATTGTTATCTGGCTTAAATTTCACATTTCTTTTGCAATAAGAAATTTTAAACCATTTTAAATGTACCTACAAAGAAAACAATTAGGAAGACATTTTATTTCTTCCCTACAAAGCCGATTAACTTGTTTTAAGCTAAAAAAAAATAGGCACTGAAGATTTGCAATAACAACTTTTATCTATGATCAATACATAAAAGCTGTATACTTAACAAGAGAGAAGTACTTATTTTAAACAGTTATATGATGAACCTATGTTCAATAGGAACACAAATGTAGAATTTTTGAGTATTTCCTATGCATCACATCTTGGGGAAATGTTTTTAAATTTTTCCATCAAGTCCTATTTCTAAACCAAGTAAGCAGACAACAAGCATAACATACCTATACTATCAAACCATCTAGTCCCAAGCCAGGAGGAATTACCCCAGCTTTCCTTCATATATGCAACCCAATTCATACCTTGCAGGGTAACCTCCCTGGTGAAAGGCATGTATGTTTACTCAGGTTCCAAATGAATTCATCTACCTAAGAAAAAGGATCAACTTCTCAGAAGCCAGGTGCTTAAAGAGCACCAATGAGTTGTCATTCAGCACACACTTTCCCACTATGTTTCCAGGGCAGAACAGGCCGCCACCAAGTAATTTATAAACTTGGGCAGCATTCTGCAAAGATAGTGGCTATTCCTTTTTTTTTTTTTTTTTTTTACAATCCAAACTTGTTGTATAAGAAGGGAAGGGAAGAGAAGGACAGAGGAGGGGAGGGAAGATGAGAAGGGAAGGGAAGGAGAAGAGAGGGGAAAGAAATAAAGCGAAAAGTTACTAGCAATATGTATATATATATATATATTCAAATACAATTCAAGCATAAAATTTAAATAATCATAATAAAAAGCACTTAATTTTAGAGACTTTTTATATAAGACTTTTTTAAGTACTTCAAATTAATGAAAAATAAATTTAGGGCATGCTAAGTAGTCATTAACAAAAGCTGGCTTTGCATAAAATCGTATTCTCCGTATTCTGAGTCCTAACTACAGACAGGAATCGGGGCGGGGCAGGGGGGCTTGAAAGAGGGAGAATGTTTCTCATAGCCAAAAGTGGTGATTTTTATTTTTTTAATCTTCAAATGGTTGTATAGGGGGTGGCAATTTAACACACCCATTTATGTGTCCAGTGCTTGATGGGTCAGCCCTTCCCCAGCTGTCACAAGGGTCTCACTTCCTTTCTCACACACAAGTGCTGAGTATTAGGACTGTACTTGTCCACCATTCCCTGGTCCTTTCATTCTCCTCTCATGACCTCCTCATCAAGACATGGATCAGCTTCCTGATAATCATTTTGTTAAACTGTACAAGTGCTGGTTTTTGTTTGCTGATTGGTTGGTTGTAGGCCTTGAACTCAGTGCCTGGGAGCTTTCCCTGAGTTCTTTTGCTCAAGGCTAGTGCTTTACCACTTTGAGCCACAGCTCAAACCCCCAAAACCACAGCTGGGTTTTGAGTGGTTAATTGGAGATAAGAGTCTCACAAAAACTTTTCTGCCTGGGCTGGCTTCAAACCATGATCCTCAGATCTCAGCCTCCTGAGCAGCTAAGATTATAGGCTTGAGCCACTGACACCCAGCCAAGTGCTGATTTTTAATGAAGGACTTGACTGGGTCTTTAATCCCCAGATTATTTTCTTTAATTTCACATCACAAGAAATTTAGTGGATATAAAACTTTGGAAACTTTGATTATAAAAGCTGTTTTATCCAATGAAAGACTTTGTCTTCTAAGCCACTGAGGAAGCAAAGTGACCCTGGAGAAGGTCCCGCCTTCCCCATGTGAATGTGAACATATGCTGTGGTGCATGTGCCCGCTGCACAACCAGGGCCACAGGAACCTGTGTTCCTTCCAGCTACTGTGGACACCTCAGCCCCAAGAGCACCTATTTTGAGGCTACTTTTCGGAGGACTAAAACTAGACTTTTGAAGGTACACTACAAAAGTCTACAGTGAAGATGAGATATATTCTTAGAAAGGGGACCCATCTAAAGATCTGTGACAAGAGGAATACTATATATTTACATTTCAGGCCAAAAAATTCCAATCTAAAAAAGAGACATTTGATGTTTTCTTTCTGAGTACTGAAGGAAAACAATTATTATAATAATTTTAATCAAGCTTAAAAGGCATACCTCATTATTTTGGTGATTTAAGCTATTCGCCTTTGAACAGGCTAACAAGAGGGAAAGATCCTCAAGGCACTATAATATCCTAACAGCAATTATCTGATAATTACCCACCATTCCAAGCTGCAGGATTCCATCTGAAATTCCTAACATTTCTGCTTCCTACCTGGGAAGAGGCTGAGCAGGTTCACTGTAGATTTGTTGGTGTCTATCGTGAGTTTGTGACTTGCAGTTTTTGAAGGCTGGTCTGGCAGGCAGACTAATTTCAGGGGAAGTCTAAATTTACATTGGATGACTCGAGGAATGCCTAAAATAAAAGAGACAACTATAGATAATTTGACAAATGGTTTGGCAGAGAATAATTTGTAGTTTGAGTAGCAACATACTAAGTTTATAAGCTTGCTGTCCACTCATTTTGTTTAGAATAACTGAAATAACTGTGGAGTACTGTTGTGATTTGTATATCTGTACTATGTCAAAAAAAAGAAGTCTTAAAAGGAGCATGAGTCTTAAGTCTACACATTTGGACACTACAAAAAAATCATACTTATTTATCCTCAATTATTGAAGCAAAGCTTTAAGATTTCTATAGCTTTCGCCTTAATCAAGAACTCAGTTAAGGGGCTGGGGATATGGCCTAGTGGCTAGAGTGCCTGCCTCGTATTCATGAGACCCTGGGTTCAATTCCCCAGCACCACATATATAGAAAATGGCCAGAAGTGGCGCTGTGGCTCAAGTGGCAGAGTGCTAGCCTTGAGCAAAAAGAAGCCAGGGACAGTGCTCAGGCCCTGAGTCCAAGCCCCAGGACTGGCCAAAAAAAAAAAAAAAAAAGAACTCAGTTAAAATTGTAAAGAACAAGAAACATTTTCTAGCCAAAGCATGTCAAGATTTTTTTAATTATGGAAGAATCATATTATATTAACAATTTTCAACATATTATAATGAAAGCAGAATTTTGTTCTTCAGTTTAACATGCCCATTTCACACATTTATATTAAGAACAGAGATTTCATATGTAAATTACATTTTTTCAAGCCATTTTATTTCATGCAAACTTTAAGTGATATTTTGAAAAGCTTAATAGTCATCTAATTGTCATGTATTTTTAATATTCACATACAGATACTGAAGTAGGTAACTGGATAACACAGAAATTTCCTACCCAAATTTAAACCTTTTTTTAATTATTCAATATTCCTATGTAGGGTGAAACTAACACCAAAGTAATTAAGCTCTCTACTTAAAAACTAGACTAGATAGGTAAACAGAATTCAGCCTACTGCCTTGTACTGTACAGAAATGGAAAAATCAAAATGCTCTACTTGATGGCTTCTTATATTAATCTGTCATTTCTGTATAGTAGGGAGAGTCAGCAATTTACAAACAGTAAAAGCAGAAGCAGCTAAAATCTGGAGGCAGAATCCCAACACAGGATCCCTAAGATCAGAAATCTATATTGTCCATGACAACTGACAAATGTTGTGTGGCTCAGTCGCCACTGAAGCTGGAAGCGAACTTCCCAGTCCTGTTAAGCACTGGGGTGTGGGAGACCATCCAGGCCATGAGTACACTGATAGATGAGGCCAATTAAATCCTTTTTCAGAGCATGTGGAGCATATTTGTCATTCTCTTCAACATATTCTACTATCCATCAAATTTTACATAGCTTACTTTTTGCTCATAAACCAACAGATGTTAAACTCACTTCTGGAACCCTAGCTGTATATTATAGCTAGTGTCTTTTACGGAAAGTCCTGGGGTATTATTTCCTGACATTCTGGGAGAGTTCAGAGGCAAATGTATTTGTACTTCACAATGATGAAATGTTTTATCTCAAAATATTATGGTAACATGATCTAAGATGCTTCCCAAACCACAACTATCAATTCTTTTTTTTTTTTTTTTTTTGGCCAGTCCTGGGCCTTGGACTCAGGGCCTGAGCACTGTCCCTGGCTTCTTCCCGCTCAAGGCTAGCACTCTGCCACTTGAGCCACAGCACCACTTCTGGCCGTTTTCTGTATATGTGGTGCTGGGGAATCGAACCTAGAGCCTCGTGTATCCGAGGCAGGCACTCTTGCCACTAGGCTATATCCCCAGCCCCACAACTATCAATTCTATCACAAAAAGAATTCTATCACCATACTACCTTTTCAACATTGGGAAATTTCCATCTACAACATATATGTCTAAATTATGAAAATGTGTCCACTGAATATGTTTCTGCTGCAACAAATAAATTACAACTTGAATTAATAAAGCCCAGAAAAAAAGAAAACAAAAATCTGTTCTCATCTCACCATTAGATGAACAGTGTAACAAAAGTAGGCTTCAGCTTCTGACAATTCTACCTTCACCCAGAGAGAGGCTATCCTCTACATACCTTCAACCAAATTCCACTTGTTCAAAAAATTTGCTACCAACATTTCTAAAAAATGATACCATGGACTCTACATCACTTCGACCAGGTACTAACTGAATTTATGATTTAAAAAAGTTAAACATTACTGAACCTATATGCTTGAAGAATATTACCATAAATCTGTGAGAACCAATAGATAAAGAAACTGATGATGTATATATATTTTTTCAGAAATAGAATGAATGGATTACAGCACTAATAAGCCTAGGAAGGAAATGCTTTATAGCTGAGTTCACAGTTCAGTGAGAGCAGTTTCTGATAATGTCACACAGGAGGGCAGGGGGCACAGTGTGCAGCTACTGAGATCAGCATTAATGACATCACACAGTAGAGCAGAGGGGACAGTACGCCATTGCCGAGATGGGTATTAATGACAAAGTCACACAGGAAGGTGGGGACACAGCACACAGTTGCTGAGATGGCATTAATGGAACATCACACAGTAGGGCAGGGGACACGGCGTACAGTTGCTGAGATGAGCATTAATGACATTACACAGTAGGACAGGGGCACAGTGTGCAGTTGCTAAGATGGGCATTAATGGCAACGTCACACAGTAAGGCAGGGGGCAATGTGTACAATTGCTGAGATGGACACTAATGACAATGTCCCAGAGTAAGGTAGGTGGCACAGTATGCAGTTGCTGAGATGGGCATTCATGACAATGTCACACCGTGGGGCAGGGGCACAGTGTGCAGTTGCTGAGATGGGCATTCATAACAATGTCACACTGTAGGGCAGGGGCACAGTGTGCAGTTGCTGAGATTGGCACCAATGACAATGTCACACAGTAGGGCAGGGACACAGTGCACAGCTGCTGAGATGGGTACCAATGACAATGTCACACAGTAGGGCAGGGGCACAGTGTGCAGTTGCTGAGATGGGCATTCATGACAACGTCACACAGTAGGGCAGGGGGCACAGTGTGCAGTTGCTGAGATGGGCACCAATGACAACATCACACAGTAGGGCAGGGGCACAGTACACAGCTGCTGACATCTGCAGAATATCTGCAAAAGTGTGTTCCTCCCTAGAAATGGTAAGCCTGTTTCACAGAACATTTGGAAAACATTACTTTGAAAGATGATGACACTCATACTTCATAAAGTGATTGTGGCTATTTTTTAAATGATGGCAGCTTGAACTATTTTACCATTAAGAGGAAATGAAAATGAAATTTTTTAGAAACCAGATTAAGGAAACCATATCTTTAGCAAAAAAAAAAATTAGAAAGCTACTATTTTATAGTACTTCCCATCAAATCGAAATCCAAGCATCTTGAAATACAATCTCTAATGTTTAGACACGGGTGTCTTATGAGAGAAAGATCCTATTGAGATTTACACTTGAGAAGCTTGAAGTAAAAGTGAGTTTTAATTACTCTTCAGGCTGTAACTATATTGAAGAACCTGAAGCCAAAGAACCACAGAGGCAGAAAGGGGTATATATAGGTATCTGTAAAGAAAAAGTAAATAATCACATGCATTTAGAGACTTCAAGGTTGCTCACAGAATGTCTATGTAGTTGAAAGAGCCTAACTGGGTCTAACTCTGCTCCCATTAGTCAGAGTTCCTCCCTGTGAATGGAAAAACAATCTCTATAGTTGGCTTATCCAATGCTCTCCATTTTCTCTCAGAAGAGAAAAAGAAAATTTTGACATTTATTTTACTTAGTTACTGACCTAGTCGTTCGTCAGACTGACACTGTTCAGCATTTGAGGGTTTTTTTTTTAGCCAAATACAACTACTCTCCCTCATACACTTCCCTTCCCCTAGGCTACCAGTTGAAATGGATAGTCACAACTACTGGGGGGCAATTCATCACAAAATTATTCAACACACATTGAAACCTTTCCTGACAGAATCGTTTTTCCAGAAAGATAATTTTAACTCTACCTGGCATATCCAAAAACCCAGGATCCCTGTCAAATGGGAAGCCAACTGTGCTTTTAAAGGAAAAAGGAATATGTACATGCAGATGTATTTTCTGGAGTAGAACTGCCCTGTCTACATATGACACATGTACATAATACCTCAGAACGCTTTCCAGGGCCTTATGAAGACAGGGCACTTGGAGCAGTAGCAGGGTCTGGTAGCCAGAACTTCCGTGATCCTTTCCTATTCTGTCTGGCTACACACTGTGCTTCATCTACAGTCATGTTTTACACTGCCCTGTCATGTAACTTTAATGCAGAAATAATGGAGACAAAGTCTTAGGGGACAACATAAAACTGCAGTAGCCTCCCTTTCCGCACTGAAAGCAGACCTGCTATCCCAGCAGGCTGGACACCCCAGGACAATAAAACACTCCTCTTTGAAACATGAAGCCCCCTGTGTAATACAGACCTACGTGGCAGCATATCAGGTTTTTACCCAATATCTCAACTCTGTTCCTTGAAGCTTCACTGGAATTTTAAGTGTATTGAAATCAACATTACTTCTGAATTCAAACATTAAATTGTCCCTAAATTATGATTATTTTTCTCATTGTTTGGGCTGAGTTAGCAGAGAGGGAAAAATGTCTTTCAACAATAACCTTCACTCATCTTTCAAACTTACTCACCTAAATAATATTGTGGTATTTACAAAACTTAACCCAAAATCTTAACTATATATAATCTTAAGAATTAAAAAGCATCTATTATGAATATCAGATTTATTATCTAAATTCTAACCTGACAAGTAAATTTTATGTTCATACCCTGCCAAGGCATTTCCACTGATAAATTAGATATCATGAAATATGCTAAGTATTAGCATTACCAAGCCTATTGGAGTAAACACTGAAGTATTGTGTTTTGATTATGGTTAATCATTATGACCAATATTGTTGCTTAAAATTTGTCTTAACAAATCATAGTGTGGTATTTATTTTATCATGAATGTATTGTATCCTGCAAAAATGAAGAAATCCATTTAAAAATCTGATACACACCTTTCTTTTTCCTTATTCTTTCATTACTCTGGGTAATACACGTGGCAATCAATGATTTTCAATAAGTTGTCAATGATATCTTTGATGGTTTTCAAGAAAGTCATTCTGTTCTTATTTCTAACTTGATGGTTTCTCACAACTCTGACACACTCATTTAATCAATAATTCTCCATGAAACGTATATGCTGCTCTCCAAGGCTGGGCTCAGTCTTGAGTTATCCTCAAGAAATTTGCATAATTAGAAGTTTATGAAGAATTCATTCATGGTATAAAACCCATCCAACTCATCGAAAATTTTAGTTTTGAAATTGTTTCTGCCCTAAATTATTTCTTCACTTACCATCAGGATTTCGATCTATCCAGCCAAAGCAATGGGTAAAGGGGTTGAAAGGAAAAAATGCAACAAATTATCCAAGGTAAAATTAAAACACTAGTTTAACATACCTCTGGTAAAATAACATTTAAATTTTCTCACATATAACCAGTGAAACCACCATTCAAAAACAAGTCTCCGTACTTGAAGAGTACTACCCAAATAAATGAAATCCAACAATGAGCTCACACTTCCATTCTCAGATGCCCATGTCAGAATGTTATTCCAGTCCACATGTAGCAAAAACAGGAAAAGATCTATGTTCTAACAAAAAGCAAAAGTTCTCAATCCCACACAACATTGAAAATAAGTAGACGAAAACAACTGAGTGAAGTCTAAAAACACACTAGGACCTTCAGTTACACACCTATAAACAGATCCCACTATTATGGAGTCATGTTCATTTGGGGACTGAGGGCTTATCTTGGTATTCATTCCCTTTCTATACTTTTTACATTAATTTTCAACATAATTTTATTAGAATATATTAACCACACAAAGAAGCTTTCTGTGATGCCTTCATATATGCATATAATGTGCTTTGGTCAAATTCAGCCCTTCTGTTATATTTTCCTATTCCTCTACCCCCTCTAATTTATAACCTGCATTCAACCAATCATATTTTGGAGCACTAATTTATCATTTTAAGTTCTTTTTATTGAAAAGCATAATAGCCCAAAATAGAAAATGCAATCATGAGCTCACAGATTGATTTTACAGTTTTTCATTAAGTACTATATACTACTTGTACAATGGGGTTTCATTGTGATATTTCTCTACATGTGTATAAGTTATTTGGATTAAATGTTCAGCCTGTTACTCTTTCTTGTGCCCCCTCACCACCTTTTTAGAACAACTGTTCATGAGTTTCATGTCTCTATTTACACACACACACATATATAAAGTTACTGATCATATGACCTCCCCATCCTCCTTTCCTTCCTACTGATCTCCCTTCAAAAGACAGTGCCTTTCTTAACACTCCTGCACTTTTATTTGGTCTATATTCTCTATTTGAGGAAGGTCATACAATACTTGTCTTCCTTTGCCTGGTATATTCACTTAACATGGTGATCTCCAGTTCCATCCCTTTTCCTACAAATATGCATATACTTGTGTGTGTGTGTGTGTGTGTGTGTGTGTGTGTGTGTGTCACATTTTCCTTATTTATCATCTGATGAGCAACTAAGCTGATTCCACAGCTATTGTGAATAGGGTAACTGTAAGTGTGAAGGCAGCTCATTTGCATGCTTACTTAACACATTGAGTGCTAACTTAACACATTGCATGCTTAGTTAACACATTCGTTGAAATATATATAAGATTAATAGAATAGGACCATTTGCAGTTCTGTTTTTACTTTCTTAAGGAACTTCCTCAGTGATTTCCACCATGATTGAACTCACCACCACCACCACCACCTTTCTCCTCTTATCCTTGACAGCACTTTACTGCTTGATTTCTTTTTTTTTTCCTTTTTTTTTTTTTTTTGGTGGGTCCTATGACTTGAATTTTGGCCCTGGGTGCTGTCCCTGGACTTTTGTGCTCAATGCTACCACCCTACCACTTGAGCTACAGCTCCCTTCTGGCTTTTTTGATAGTTTTAATGGAGATAAATGTCTCACAGACTTTCCTGCCTAGGCTGGCTTCAAGTCATGATCCTCAGATCTCAGCCTCCTGAGTAGCTAGGATTACAGGTGTGAACTATCAGCATCCAGGTCCACTTAGTTTCTGACTGGGATGAGGAAGAATCTTACTGTCATTGTAATGTGCATTTACTTTCTGGTTATAGATGTTGAACATATTTTCATGCATTTATCAGCCATTTATATTTCTTCTTTGGTTCCCCAATTTATCCACCCATTTGTTAACTGGATTGTTTTCTCTTTTGGTGATTAATTTTTGGAGCACTTCCTTAATCCTAGGTATTAGTTCCCTCAGTCAATGAATAGCTGGAAAGATTTTCTCCCATTCTATGGGTTGTCATTTGATTCTGATGATTTTCTTCGCTGTGCAGAAGCTCTTGAACTTGATGCAGTCCCCTTGTCAATGCTTGCTATTATTTCCTATGCAACTGGAGTCCTACTCAGAAAGTTGCTATCTAAGGTTACAACTTCAAGGGATTTCTCAATGTTTTTTGGTTTGGGTTTTTTTTTTTTTTTGCAGTTTCAACATTTCTTGTCTTACATTAAGACCTCTGATTCATCTGGAATTGATTCTTTACAGGATGAGAGACATGGGTCTAGTTTCAGTCTTCTACACATGGATATCCAATTTTCCCAACACCAATTATTGAAGTTATTGTTGTTTTCTCCAATGTAGGGTATTGGTGCCATTGTCAAAAATCAACTATAACTGTGTAAACTTATTTCTGGATTTTCTGTTCTATTCTATTGATCTATGTGCCTGTTTTTGTGCTAGTATCGTGATTTTTTTATGACTTTATTGTATGATTTGAAGACAGGAATCATGATACCTCCAGTATTGTTCCTTTTGCTCAGGATGGCTTTGGCTATTTGGAGTCTTTCATGCTTCTACATAAATTTTAAATTTATTTTGTATTTTTGTGAAGAATAACACTGGAATTTTATGGGGATTTTACTGAATTTATAAAGTGCTACAAGTCAATACTAGAATTAATACTGTTTTCACAATATTTATTCTGCTGATCCATGATCATGGTAGGCCTTTCCATCTTGTATTATCTTCAATTTATTTCTTCAAAGTTGTAGTTTTTACTTCATTGGTCTTTCCTTAGTTGGGCTTACGTGTAAGATTTTAGCTTTTTGAGGTTATTATGAACAGGATTAAAAAGAATAGGACACCTATTCTTTTTTGTATACTGGCTTCATATCCTGTTATTTTACTGGAAGTGTTTATCTGATCTAAGAGATTTTTGGTGGAGACGTCAGGGTCAAGTATAGGACCCTATCATCTGCAAATAAAGATAAGCTGACTTTTTCCTTTCCTGCTTATATTCCTTTTTTTTTTTTAACCTTCTCTTGCCTTATTGCTGTGGTTAGGAATTCAAGCCCTATATTCAGTGAAAGTGGAGTATGAATCACTCCACGTTTACCTGTTGGTCTGGTGTAAGAGACAATAGCATTTCCTTCCAATTCTGAAGGTGTGTAACTTCTTCTCAGATACACAGAGAGGGCCACTGTGCTAGACATCTGGGGTTCTGGAAGAAATGTAAACGCAGCATAAGTTACATGTGGGGAAGGCACTATTAGCTAAAGTTCATGAGGCACACACAATATGGCATGTGCTGCTGTAAGCACTTCTGCATAGAGTAACATAATCTTCACAACAACCTACAAGGCAGGTACCATGTGTCACAATAACAGAATACAGAGAGTAAGGTTATACAGCTAATAACAGGGCTAGGAACTGACTGATGAATGTGGTATCTAACACTGTGTCACTTGTTCTACTTTCCAAACACAATGAAGCAGAGAAACATGCTCAGCAGGAAAGAGAAGGTGGGGACAAAGCAGTATATCCTCACAGCTTTGACAGCCTGCAAGTGAGGTTTTAAGAGGACTGGATCCAGTTGTGTGTAGACTGCATGCCTTTCTGTGTAAGGCATTTGATCCTTCAGTCTGTATTAAAAAGGCACTAGAGATTTTTAATTATAATAAGTTGCTCTAAATATGTTTTAGAAAGATAAATTGGAAGTACTGCAAAGAAAAATTAGAAATGGAGAATCTAATAGTTGGCCATCATTTACAACATTACATCACTCAATCATGTACTTGAGGAATATTTACTGAGTTCCCACGAGTGTCAGATAGTCAGGGAAGGCCTGGTAATGCAGAGGCCCATAATAGGGACAGGAGCCTTGGCTAAAAAGCTAACCAACAAAATAAATAGAGGCTTGAAAGATAACTAAAACAACCCTTTAACGGGGCTAATGATGCCTTGGGTATAAGTGATTGGGAATGAGAGATACTATACAAAGAAATCTTGCTAAGCATGGCCACTTAGGACATGCCTACTCTTTCAGACATTATTGCAGTTATTTTATATGGATTCGTTTTCTAATTAAATCCTCAAGCAACCCTGAAACACGGATATTATTATCCTCCTTTGCCAATTAAAATAGTTGGGCCTCTAAGTGATTAGTAAAGTACTTTGCCAATTACACATCAAGTGAGTTTAAGAGCTAGGATTCAAATCAGGCCAAACTTCAAAGCCAGGATGCTTTCTTCTAACATACTGATTCCATAAATAGGTCACTGGCAAAACAATAAAGAAAGCCATGCAAATTATAATATTATATAATAATAGGTCCAACTAGTTAAGGAAAGCACTTAGAAATATGCAATCCTAACCAATTACTGATTAAATATCTTTGCTTGATACTTTGAGGGAAAATACAACAAGCAGAATAACACAGTTACTGATTTTAGGAAGGTCTATCTCACTGTTTAGGTAAGAAACATGCCATGAAATAGGCACTAATATTATTTTTTAAGGTCTTACACCAAAAGACTTCAAACTAAAATGAAAAGCTTACCCATAAATTCAAAGGTGAATTGATCACAAGTCAATACTAGTGGTGGCTGCACATAGACAGACAATTTGGCTTTATGCAATACCACTCGATTCTGTAAGGTAACCTAGGGAAACAGAAGTATTTATTAATATAAAATTATGTTTTATCTGAACAAACAGACCATCAAAACCACCTAAAAATCACTAGTAAATAATTGGTAAGCATGATAAAATAAGTAATTACAAAACATGAGTACAAACTGTGCAAAGGAGTTGAGCAGATTTTTCTCCAAAGAAAGTTTTAAAAGAAATGAGGGAGGATGTAACAAATTATACAAGAAATGTACCCACTGCTTTACTATGAAACTGTAACCCCTCTGTACATCACTTTGACAATAAATATCTATCCAAAAGACCACAAACATAATCACACTAAAGCCACCAGCACAACAATGTTCATCGCAGCACAATTTGTCATAGCTAGGATCTAGAACCAACCCAGATGCCCCTCAGTAGACAAATGGATCAGGAAAATGTGGTACATATAC
This sequence comes from Perognathus longimembris pacificus, assembly GCF_023159225.1. Taxonomy (NCBI): domain Eukaryota; kingdom Metazoa; phylum Chordata; class Mammalia; order Rodentia; family Heteromyidae; genus Perognathus; species Perognathus longimembris. Next base: position 74,449,370 of record NC_063162.1, read on the forward strand.
ACATGGAATTTTATGCCTCTATCAGAAAGAATGACATTGCCCCATTTGTAAGGAAATGGAAGGACTTGGAAAAAGTTATACTAAGTGAAGTGAACCAGACCCAAAGAAACATGGACTCTATGGTCTCCCTTATAGGGAATAATTAACACAGGTTTAGGCAAGTCACAGCAGAGGATCACAGGAGGCCAATAGCTATTCCCTCATGAACACATAAGATAATGCTAAGTGAAATGAACTCCATGTTATGGAAACAATTGTTATATCACAGTTGTAACTACTTTCAAGGTGCCATATGTAAATGTAGCCTCTTATTATTGATGATCTAATCTTGTATCACCTTCCTGTGCTTGTACATACACTATCTCTGTATCTTATCTGAGTATATTGGAAACCGTGTATACTGGTATTACAACTAGGAAATTGGAAGGGAATACCAAAATCGAGAGAGACAGGGTAAAAAAAAGACAAACAACTACAAAAGCAATACTTGCAAAACTGTTTGGTGTAAATGAACTGAACAACTCATGGGGGAGGCGGGAGGAAGGGAAAGGAGGAGGGGGAGGGGGGAATGAGGGACAAGGTAACAAACAGTACAAGAAATGTATCCAATGCCTAATGTATGAAACTGTAACCTCTCTAATTCAGTTTGATAATAAAAAATATTTTTAAAAGACAATAAACAATTATTAAAATTTTATTTTTAAAAAATTATACTAAGTGAAGTGAGCCAGACCCAAAGAAACATGGGCTCTATCGTCTCCCTCATAGGGAATAATTAGCACAGGTTTAGGCTAGTCACAGCAGAGGATCACAAGAGCCCAATAGCTATACCCTTATGAACACATAAGATGATGATAAGTGAAATGAACTCCATGTTGTGGAAACGACTGTTTTATCACTGTTGTAATTACTTTCAACATGCCATGTGAAACCGTAGCTTCTATTGTTGATGATTCTCTTGTATCCCCTTCCTGTGGTTGTACCTGCACTACCACTGTATCTTATCTGAGTACATTGGAAACTGTGTATACTGGTATTAGAACTATGAAAGTGGAAGGGAATACCAAAATCGAGAGACACAGGATCAAAAGACAAACGATTCCAAAAGCAATAGTTGCAAAACTGTTTGGTGTAAACTGACTGAACAACTTAATGGGGGGGGGGAGAGGGAAAAGGGGAGGAAGAGGGGGAAATGAGGGAGGAGGTAACAAACAGTACAAGAAATGTATCCAATGCCTAATGTATGAAACTGAAATCTCTCTGTACATCAGTTTGACAATAAAAAAAAGATGAGTACTGTGCATGTGCAGAGATACTAGTATTTTTAGCAATTAAGGAAATAAGAACTGAAGCCACAATGACACACTACACTGTACATGTAGGTGTGAACCATGGCATAGAGGAACTGGAATCCTTATGTCCTACTACTAGGAATGTAGAGCAGTACAGCCACTGAAGAACAGTTTTCAGCATACATTTACAACACTGCCTCACAATTCCATGCAAGGGAAATGAAAACATCCACTCAAATACTTGGACAAAGATTTGTAGTCACATTTCCATAATATAAACAGAGTGAAAACAATCAAAATATCAATCACGGGCTGGGGATATGGCCTAGTGGCAAGAGTGCCTGCCTCATATACATGAGGCCCTGGGTTCGATTCCCCAGCACCACATATACAGAAAACGGCCAGAAGCGGCGCTGTGGCTCAAGTGGCAGAGTGCTAGCCTTGAGCGGGAAGAAGCCAGGGACAGTGCTCAGGCCCTGAGTCCAAGGCCCAGGACTGGCAAAAAAAAAAAAAAAAAAATCAATCACAACAAGCTGATAAAGAAAATAAATCTCTTTAAAATAAATCTCAATAAAATAAATCTCTTTAAAATGAAATAATACTTCGCCAAAACAAATCCTTAAATGAAGTACTAACACCTGCGACATGACCTAAGTAACCTTTGAAAAACATTACCCTAAGTGAAAGAACCCAGTCACAAACAACTTACTACGTAACTCTATAGGAAAGGTAGAGACCAAGCAAATCTACAGAAAAATAAAATAAACTAGCAGTTGTTTCAAAGTGAGAGGCATGAGGAATGATTAATGGATGTGGTGTTTGAAACAGAAGCAAACAATCTAAAATTGGATGTGGTGTGGCTGGCCAATTCTGCAAAGACACCAAGAACCCTCAAACAAGGTACACTGTGGAGTGTATATGACTTATATCTGAGTAAGGCTGTTAAAAATGTCTATCAAAAAAATATAACCCTGCCCTCATGACTACTGATTAACTGCCTCCTTAAATAAAAGGGCTTATTCTTATTATAGTTAGATTGTTGTCAATTATTCATCTTGCCTAGTTTCAATATACTTCTTATATCTTACTTAGGTAGATTGTTCATTAGGCTAGATACATATCAAAGCCCTGCATTTTTTCTATGGTTAATCACAAAAATACACAGCATAACTAATTTGAAAAGTACCAAAGAATAGCAAGATTAATTGTTGCACTTCTAAGGTGGCTGTCCTTACAAACTTGTGCTCTGGATTGATGACATTAATAAAATCCCCTTGGGCTAAGGAAATTGATGGCTAGGCCATATGGGGCAAGAGCTGGCCTGTGACAATGTAAGTGTGGGTACAGAAAGTCAGCACTCCCTCCCTCCTCTGACAATGTCAGTAGAATCTCTTAGCCTCGAGGATCGTTACTGGGCTGTAGAGCAGAGGGCCTCCTTCTCAGGCTATCAGAAAGAAGTGTAAAGACCTAGCCTCCACTGGCCAAGTGCTGTCTTTGGATTTGGTCTCCTGGAAGTTCTGCTTAGTTGTATAGTCTGTCTTAGAGGAGTTTCTCACATATGGCTGGTGTGGTAAACTAAACCAACTGAGTCAGAATCTCCAGGGGCAGACACAGTAGTAGTACTTGTATAGCTTCCAGGGGACTCTGTACAACCAAGAAACACTGGGTGATTGGTCCTTGCACTCCTATGTGCTATGGAGCAGTCTGCCTTGTTAACATGTTGTACACACATCATTATTAAATGATGTGGTGCAAGTGCATTCTTATTTTTAAGAATGATGGTTTTGAATTTTAAGTAAAAGGCATGTATTACTTATGCCTTAACATTATATACATGCAGTTAAGAGTCAGAAAATGTCTTATATTAACTTTAAGGCATGTATTAAATACAGCATAAAAACAAATCAAACAAAAATTTGACCTGCAAAATAAGTCTTAAAAGAGAATTACTACAGTTTCACATGGCATGTTGAAAGTAATTACAACAGTGATATAACAGTTGTTTCCATAACATGGAATTCATTTCACTTAGCATTATCTTATGCATTCATAAGGGCATAGCTACTAGGCTCTTGTGTTCATCTATTGTTGATGATCCTCTTGTATCCTCTTCCTGTGTTTGTATTCGCACCATCACTGTATCTTATCTGAGTACATTGGAAACTGTATATACTGGTATTAGAATTAGGAAAGTGAAAGGGAATATCAAAATCGAGAGACAAAGAATAAAAAGACAACTCCGAAAGCAATACTTGCAAAACCATTTGGTGTAAACCAACTGAACAACTCAGGGGGGGCAAGGGAAAGGGGGGAGGGGGGAATGAGGGAGGAGGTAACAAACAGTATAAGAAATGTATCCAAGGCCTAACTTATGAAACTGTAACCTCTCTGTACATCACTTTGACAATAAATAAGAAAAAAAAAAGAGAATTACTGATGCAAACAAATAACCACAGCAAATGAACAATGAGTTCTTGCTTTCACTTTGTAAACTCTGTTAGAACATGAAATAATTGGTACTCCACAAATAAAACTTCCAGGAATGTCTAAGCTCTGTAAATAACCTAGTACCTCTTCAGTAGAACCTTAATGGTAACTGTGACAGGAAGAAGCGATGTGTGGCATGGATTGCCATTTCTCAAACAGCTAGCTAGTCCACTAAGCAAATAAAGACTATGTAAGTATGTTTCCATTAACAATAACATTATTGGTATGCATATATACTTTTATATAAAATTAATAATAACAGCCATACAAGATTTCTATATTCATGAACCAGGCAAGTAATGCAGTTATTTGCAATATGTCATTGACTCTTCCCAGTAAGGTAAGTACTGTCACATGCATTGGACAAAGAAGAAACCTGGATCACAGGGTTCTGAGTGATGTGCCCAAGGTCACTGTAACATTGGTGGAAAAGGCACAACTTAACCTGTTTGCCAGACTCTAAGTCCAGGCCTTTCACCAGCAATATTTGAATCACAAAGTAACTTCACAGATGAAAAAAAGGAGTCCCATGTTACAATTTGAAAATAGAAGTTCAGAAAAATCCAAACAAAACAAAACCAACAAGCAAAAAAAGAAATGGCTACTGAGCCAATAATGCTGGAAAGCTAGACCTGGAGAAAGCTAGACAGGAGCGTCTAAGTTTGTGTTTCTTATTGGGAACTGAAACTCCTTCCAGTGGCAATGAACGCTTTGTAAGGGGCAGACATTCTGACTCTGCCTGGCATAATGGCGTCTTCTTTGACACAAATCACACAACTCTGCATTGTTACTGGGAGGGTATGCATTAGATTCAGATGCACAATCATGATAGCTCCGTACACAGATTTATCGAACCCTAACAATCAGCAAAACACAAATCAAAGAGATGGGACAAAAATAACTATAGTAACAAAGAATGGCTGTGTGGGAGCCAAAAGGAGAATTACAGACTTGGCTAAATCATAAACCTTGTATTTTAAAAGGAAAATAATTATAGAATATTAAGGGGAAAATATAAAATGTTAATACAAGAATTTTCCATGCTATTTTCCTCTTCTAACAAAATGAAATCTAATACTTAGGAAATATAATACAACTTTTTTATCCTAGATATCTAAATATGGCTCCACAGGCCAGGTATGAAGCACCTCTCAGCCTTGCTGCCTGGAACGAATGGTCACGCATCAGGCACACATATTCAAGGTAGCCACATCTTCATTCACTTGGAACGGATGGAAATTTTTTCTCAATTAACAAGATTTATTACGATGGAAACTTGCATGGTTATATATCTTGGCTGCCGTTGTTATAAAGGGCTATAAGGGGAGATTTATAGCTGAAATTTGTATAGAAACTGTGAGACAGGGTGAGGAAACCGCTATGTCTGCTGTGTGAGGCCAGCCAACAACCCTACTGTATTCTTTCTATGCTTTCATAATGGCGGTGAGAGAACTAAGAACTAAGAACTAAGCATTCTCAAATTTAGTAAATGCATTTCCGTAACAGAGGAGAATTCTTCAGTAATGCTAGCCATCATTCTAGGTGGCTATCACTACACTGAATCTGAGATTCAGAGCCACCTAGAATGATGAATCTGAGATACAGTGTAGCCAGAGCAACTTGATCTATTTTAGGTACAAGACGTCTTTTAGCACTTGCACTGCGCTCCTGGATTCTTATGTGCCCATGTCTGTGCAAGGTTATCACATAGGTATAAAACAGGCTTTCCACATACAAACGTACAGATCATTCCTGAAATTTCACACTTTTATTCTTGTTTGATTTCTTGCCACTAATGTCTTTCCACACTTAGAAGTATTAATGAGATCGAGCCTTTGATTGAATAGGGAAGGCAGACTAGGGAAAGACCACCCTTGTTTCCAGTGGCAAGAATCCAAAATAATTAGCTTAGGAAACTGTTGTAAGATGGTCTGCCTTCAACTTTGACCAAAGATCTCCACACTTGGGCCACCCGCTGGTCCAGTGTAAGCGAACACAATTGGTAAAGCCTGGTTCCCTGTTAAGCTGCTCCAAGGACAGCAACTCATAATCTAAGAAAATACCAAGTCTCATCCAAGTTTGGACTGTGTGAATCGCCAAAATCCACATCTCTTCTTGGCTCCCAAGGTCTGGGCAGTGATAAATATTTTCAGCTTAATAATGTGCTGACTGATTACCACACTATAACCTAAATGCCTTAAGAGGGTTCTAAATTTGAGTTCTAGTTCTAAAAGTCTACAATGACAAGACTGAAAATCTTAACCAAAACCACATCCTCCACATTCTATCTTTCCAGGACTATCAATTTGTCATTACTCTATTTTGTGGCTTCTTCATTTTCAATTTTTTTCTAAAAATACATCCATTTAAAGCTAACACTGTAGTACATAAATGGAAATTATTTTCAAACACACATAGACACAAGAATGATGCTCTAAGTATTCATCATGTCACAGCTGACTGTGACCATGTTACAGTAAACCATGCAAGAGTATATAAGCTAGGCTACTGTGAATGAAGACACTATCCCTATAGCTGATTGAAAACATCAAGTTCATTTCTAGAGACAAGAAGTACAGTCCATGCTATGCCCATAAATGAGGGGAAAGGTATGACCATTATTCACTCTATATACATATTACTCAAGTACAATAATCCATTTTATATTTTCTTTCTTCAATTTCCCAAGGCTGCTTCTGGGAAATAATAGTGATAGACATGAGGAAATACATAGTATTGTTTGCATATAAATACAGTCTAAAATCTGATACCATACCTTAACTGTGATGGAAGGAACAAGGTCGGTTCCAAGTTCAACATCAGTGGCTTGCTATAGACACAAAATTGAGAAGAAAAAGTAGAAAAAAATGAATTTCAAGGTTACTCAGCATAATTGACTACACAGATATATACAATATACACTTCCCCACCATCAACTAGGGTACAAACCAGGAAGCTTAACACTCTAATGACAGACTACAGAGGCAGTGCAACCATGTGGACAATCAGAATGTGAGCAATCATGGGATAATATTCAGAAACCCACTCCTCAAAAAGGAATCCAGTATCTGATCAGATCATTGTATTTCCAAATTTGCCAAAATGTTGGAAAACTCTATTACCTTGCTCTTTATATATGAAAACTCCTCTGTATTTCCCAGGAAACCCTGTGCCATACCATTATCTAAGAGTTTCATTTTATTTGGATTAACAACATTATCTCAGATATATGGCTAATGATATGTTCAGCAGCATTACAACTAGAAGGTATGGAGGTTTTGTTACTAGAGCATATCATAAACAAATTCAAAAGGCCCTTTTTTGAGTATTACTTTAGGTTACCTGGCCTAGCCTCTTAAAAAATGTGAATATCTACTTATATATAACTTGGCACAATGACAGAAATACACTGAGAGGGAGAAATGCTCAATATGATAGAATAAGATCAAGGGGTAACATTTTCTAATAATACCCACATAAACTCCCATGGAACAATTAAGATCAGACCATCATATCCAGCTTTCCTCTGTTGAGATGAAGTTTTTCTGTCTAGGCTGGACTCAAACCACAATCCTCCCTGTCCAACCAAGTGGCTAGGATTATAGGCAGAATCATGGTCCCTAGCAGAAGGTTCAAATCCTACTTAAGGCTCCATAGAAAATCATCGTTTAACTGTGATTCAGCTGCTCAGTCAGGAAGATGAAAGAGATAGAGATAGCAAAGTCTCCACTACAAAAGACTCCATTCTAATATAAATTACGATATTTCCATTTTTGTTATGTGTGCTTTTATAAGAGATTCAAAATAAAATGGGAATTAAGGCCTTTGTTCCAATACTGTGTCATCTAAAATGCAGGAATGTTTCAGATTCAGTTACTTATGGATCTAGAAGAGACACCAATGCCTCCTGAAATCCATGTCTACAAACCTCGGTATTTCAAGAGCAGTGGTCCTTTGGGAACATGAAGTTATAATCAGGGAAATGGCTATAGGAAGACATCATGGTATCAAAGCCACATAATTTGTTAGGCAAATGCCTTCCAATAGAACAAAAGTGATAATCTCAAGAAATATTCTATGAAGGAAATAGTGGCCAAGGAAAATGGAGCTAGGAAGAGAACATGAAGTTCCGAGAGGAGCACTGGGGCTGCAGCAGGAATCAAGCACTGTGATGTCACACTGCTGCATTGGGGCCTTTCCCTACCAGGACCCATACTGCACCAAGCTCACTGAAGCTTCAGTGAAATCTTGTGAGGTAAGATATTCATCTAGATTGAAATTATCTCAATACTATGGTACTGAGAAAACTAAGAAATAAGGCACATTAGAACAAGACTGAGAACCTTTTCTACTACTCCTCCTCATTCCCCTCGCTGTTTGTCTGAATGGAAATCCTGCAAAGAAGTCCCTTACTGGTACTGAAAGAACAGAAATGTTTTGTCTAAAATTAAGTAACAAAGCCTAAGTCAGAAGTTTGGGGGGCTGGAATACAGCCTAGTGGTAGAGTTCTTGCCTATACTATACATGGAGCACTGTTCGATTCCTCAGCACCACATTCATAGAAAAAGCCAGAGATGGCACTGTGGCTCAAGTGGTAGGTAGAATGTTAGACTTGAGCAAAAAGAAGCCAGGGACAGTGCTCAGGCCCTGAGTTCAAGCCCCAGGACTGGCAAAAAAAAATGTTCTGGGGATTTGCTTTAGTGCAGGCATTGAGACTTAAGCTCTAGACCGTTTGTTAGTTCAGCTTCCTTGCTCACAGCTGGTGCTCTATTACTTGAGCCACACTCCTGCTCAGCTTTTTTTGCTGGCTATTTTGGTGATAAAGTTTCATGGACTTTTCTCCCTGGATTGGCTTCCAACCACGATCCTCCAGATCTCAGCCTCCTGAGTAGCGAGGATCACAGGCACAGGACATGAGAATTCAGGTTCTTCCCTGAAGCTTTTAAGGGAATGCCCTTAGTTTAAACAATACATATTTATCTCAATTCAAAATATGTAAATACCTACAGACACTGAATCAAAGTTAGGAGAAACTGTGACAGAAACTTCCAAATCATCTTCTTTTTCAGTTGTAGGCCAAACACCTATAATTTAAAAACAAAAATAGGTATTTAATGATAAAGTAAATCTGCTATATATAGTATTAAGTTCATATCATACATATAAACTGTCTCATAAACACTCACAAGTTTAAAAGATAATACATTAGAATTAGAAACCTGATACCAATTCTTTCCCTCTACAATACTATAAAGAAAACTGGCTTCATCCAAAGATATTAGCTAAGATCTGAGCCACTGACTGACCAGTATTGTGAATTTTAATGACCTCTCCTTAGCTATTAGTGACATTAGAAGAATCTTTTTGAAGGTAAGTTGGCTGTAGCTATCAACATGAAAATATAGAGCACTGTGACTTCGTAATTCTACTGTCTGTTGTTCATATCTGTCATTTCAACGACCTGCAGTATCGAAGTTCAAAAAAAAGACAGCTCAGGAAGAAAAAGTTCATGACATTCCATCTCCAATTAACCTGAAAAAAAGCTGTGCAGGAGGCATGGCCCAAGTGGTAGAGTACCAGGCATGAGCAAGAAAGCTGAGTGAGAATGCAAGGCTCTGAGTTCAAACCCTGCTGCCGTAAGAGGTGGTGGTGGAAGAGGAGGAGCAAGATGAAGAGCAGGCCAGGTGCTGGTGGCTCATACCTAAAATTCTAGCGATTCAGGAGGCTGAGATCTGAGGATCACTGTTTGAAGCCAGCCTGGGCAGAAAAGTCCCTGGTGAGACTCTATCTCTAATTAATGACTTAAAACCCAAAGTGGAAATGTAGCTCAAAGTGGTAGAGTGTCTGTCTTGAGCAAAAAGAGCTCAGGGTTAATGCCCAGGCCCTAAGTTCAAACCCCACAACTGAGAAAAGAAAAAGAAAAAAAAAGAGAGGAGTAGGAGCAGAGGCAGCACTAGGGCTGGGCCAGCTAGAGATACATTTTAGTTCTGCCTGAATTTCTACCACTATATCCACTGCTGTGGTCTGGATGGGCTTTGCATGAGCCCCAAAGGTTCACAGGAGAAGCTTGAAGCCCAGTGCAGAGTGATGGGAACTCTAAGAGGCAGTGACCTTAAGTCACTGAGGGCCTTGCCCAGGAAGCTGATATAGATCTCATGGAACCTAGCTCATTCTTTACAAGTGGTTTGCTATTAAAAAAAAAAAAAAGACAGGAGACTAGCCCACCCCTTCTCCCTGGCTCCATCTTGCCATATACCTTCTTCTTCTCATACAGCCTTCTGCCACCTGCTATAAGGTCCTTAACTAGAAGAAAGTCAGTACTGGTACCATATCCTTTTACCTCCAGAACTGTGACCTAATAAATCTGTCTTAAAAATGGCCTTAAAATACATGCTATTTTCATCATTTTAAATGTTTACATTGCACAATGGGAAATTACAAATGGCAGATACGAGGGAGTGCAGGTACATGCTTCTGGGAAAGCTTTTCCCTACTAAGAATGGGTGGCCGAAACTGTGGACAGCACTTAGTGGTGTTACTGAATCAGATTTCACACAGAGAGGAGTCATCCCCTTCGGCCACGAAACCTTCCCACCATTGCTACAAACCCTGAAGGGAATTTTCTCAAGTTAGCAAGAATACAAAATGCTGCTCAATGCCCCGCTAATAACCATTCTTCAATGCTTTACTAAAAGGGGCCCAGTTTCCCTCTTAGCAACAGAATGCTACAAGAAACCCTTGCATTTCTCAGCCTATCTGCAGGCTGGTTCAGGGTGTGGCTTTCAGGAAGGCTCCTCCCAGGACTGACTCAGCTGCAGATGTGAGGGCAGAAGTTCCAGAAGCAAGCCTGGAGCAACAGATGACACTGGGAAGGAAGAAATCCAAATCCCCCCCCCCCCCCCGCCCCCGGTGATAATGGAACTGCCAAGCCACCCTAGGGCTCCCAGCACTGGGCTTTTTTTACAGAAGAAAAAAAACAAACCTAAGTTGTCCTATTTGGGCATAGCATTATAATAACCCCAAACAAACCAAGCCCAAGTGCTCCCAGGACACAGCCAGAGCATCCACTTCACTTAGCCCAGACACAAGTCATGCAGTGCAGACTCTTCCAGGAGCCCACACTTCTGCTCCCTCTCCCTTCAGAAGACACAGTGTGGGGCCTGGCTTAAAGCTGTTCCCAATACTCCTGCACTCCAGGGGGGAGAACATGGTCAGTTTCCTCAATTTCATGAAGGAACTCCATCTTGGAAAGAGCCTACAAGCAATGTTCATTCACTACTGCTAACAAGAGTGCCTGGCTGGATTCACACTAATGAGCCAAGTGTGGAATCCATGAGCTATACACAAAATTATGACTATAATTCCATGCTTACAACATACATTCCTCATATAACTCACATGCATAAACCAGTTTCAAGCACACTTTATTACAGCAGATAATATGCACCATGTGTACAACAAAATGTACTCTTTAAATTGGCTTTAAATTGCTGCAACTCTTCCTTTGAAAAGTTTTAAACAGCACCCACAAGACCATGAACTTTTCTTGCATGTTAAAACCACTGTACTAAAATAAGTGACATTAAAATGAAAAAAAGAGGTCATAAAAAAGTCCAAAGTTTTAATTTTTCATAATCTGTAACAAAAAATGGTATTTATACAATTGCAGATATTTTATATGAGTACAGTATACCAAGCCTTCTTCCATATCCAAAAATAAAATGTTTTAAAAGCTTCTCCTCTGAAAGAACTTCTCTTTGCTTCTTTAACAATGGTAGCACAGAAGGATTAGGAACTTCGAACATTAAAATTTGAGATGATGTCAATAATGAATTGTGCTCAAGTCTGCAGAGACTTCCCTAGGGCAATGAGCACTCATTTCCACATACACAGAAGCAAAACAGCCCAAACTTCCTTGCTCAAGGGCATCTATGGCCACGAAGAAATCACTTTCAGCTGTAATAGGGGTTCCTAAGAAATTTCGTATGCAATTAATGTTGATCAAACTCCCAATAGCACATTGCTTATGGAAAGGGCAAAAATCTCATGATGTAAACCATAAAACACACAGACACACACACATATTATTTAAAAGACTCTAGAATTTCATAAACATAATACTACTCTTCTCCAATTATACTTACAATGACAAAATCAGTCTTATAATTCAATTAATCTCCCAAATATTGATACAAACAATGGGAAGATCATGTATATTGCAGTATGACACATCCAATTTTAACCATGTTCTATAGGCCTGGGGAGAGCTGACAACAAGTCAGTATTAACTAATAGGAGGCACTTAAACACCTCAGTCTCACTGGTTTACTTTCAAAACTTTCTAAGAGAATGTGTGAAGCCAAAGAATAACAATTTCATTTTTAATATTCATATTTTTAAATATATCATCTCAATTCCTTTGAATGAGGGGAATATAATATTGGAAATATAGACTCAAAAATACATGAATCTAGTAAAGTGACTGGACCAGGGTTAAGATGGGCTCTTCTGTTTGGGTTGGCTTTAGATGCTCTGCTTCTTTTATTATTCCTACTTGTTTTAACATTTCTTTTATGTGAAAATAGTCCATATTTTTTCTTATTAAAAAAATACTTTTACCTGACCCTGAAGAGAGAACTTAAAGTAATGCTTTTCACATGTCCAACTCAAACTGTGCATTGGTGTTTTATTTCTCCTTTTAATTTACAATAAAATTATACCCTTGTGAGTCCCAAAGTAAGATAATATTGAGTTATTCAAAATGTAGGAACTGAAAATACCATTAGTGTGTGAGTCATTAGAAATCAGCACACCACAGGCTGTCCTCCATCTGGATGGCTAATTAACTGCAAACATAAAGTATATAACTAAGCTATGAATTACTGCATTTGGGAGATCAAATAGTAACTCATAGAATACACTGGGTTCTTTCTAAAGAAGCAACTAACTCTTTTACAGGGATATTTGAAACTGACAAGTGACCACTAAGTTTTGATGTACCTAAGACCTACCATCCCCTCCCAAAAAAGTATTGCTTCTTCCTTGGGTTAAAATGAACAATCCAAGGAAAGCTTGATGGCACTGCTCCTGAACTGACTAACAGAAGACTGCCTTCAGTAGGACAGAGTTGTGAAGCTATAACTCTCCAAGGAAATGTGCAGATTCTGTAGCTAATGAGAAGTACTCCCTCTCTCATTTAAGGAAGAAAATGAACATATGCAAAATAGTAACTATAAAACAGTAATGTGAATTTTATAATGAATACTAAAATTAGAAAACAGAAAGCAAGAAACTAGATACCTTGACATTTAAAATCTTTGATGATTTTCTGAAGTTCCTTCAACTCTACATCAAGCTCATCATAGTTGAGTTCTCGAGATTCAATAACTGGCGCTTGGAAGAGAGATGGGTCTGTCCCCAGGTATGAGCACTGTAAATGACCCTCATCGCTCAGGGTGACCACCAAGCCCTTTAAGTCACTACAATAAGGAAGAGGAAAAATGAGACAATTAAAATTGCAGTTGAGTTATCTCGAGAAACTAGTTTGACTCAATTCACCTTCAACACACAAATAGGCAAATGACTCCAGATCTATTTTTAACATTTTACTTCAAAGACTCGATTCAAAGGTTTCAGACATTGTATTTATGGATTCATTGCAAGAGGGAAGAAAATTTTAAATTATCTTAAAAGCCACCGTGGTGCCTCTCTCCAGTACTGACTGGTAGACTCATGACAGCCATGAATATAGCTGGGGGACAAATGGCAGAAAGATGACACTGGTCATCTGCCAGCTAAAGAGGAGGGATGAGGTGTGGGAGCAAGGCAAGGATGGTGCAGGGACAGAACGGCAGAGCCTCTTTCCACAGGCCTGCCTGCCATGACTTCACACACACACACACACACACACACACACACACACACACACACACACACAGCCCCCCACCTCTTTCTCTGCTCAAATAGCCCTCTGAGATATTTCTATTGCCCCTTCTCCTGCTTTCTCACTCTTTCTCCATCACTCTTCCATTCCTATTATCTCTCTCCTCCCCAGAACCATGCACTGGAAATGTAACCTCCAGTGCAACAGTACTTAACTAGCACTGCTAGTCCCTCACAGGTCCCTCAAGGAGGCAGGATCTTTGAGAGGTGCTAATGTCACAAAGTCTCTGCCCCCAGGAATGCATTAATGTTGATTATTTTAAAAGGTTAGAGAACAACAAAAAAAAGGAAAGAAAAGAAATAGAGCCTTAGGCTCCAAGTTCAATTTTGTGTTGTCTTACACACACGAACACTGCATCTTCCACCTTCTAAACTGGAATGATGTAGCAAGAAGGCCCATACCAATGTAGCCCCTGCCTTAGACTACCAACCACTAGACAACAAGGGAAATGGTTTTCTGGTGTTCTGTTCCAGTATAACATAAAGTAGTTTAAGAAAGCATTTCCCTCAGCTTCCCTTATCTCTATTTACTCTAGAAACTAGTCATAATGTATAAAATGTGAGTGGTTTTAACATATTTTAAAAATGAAAATTATGGAACTATTATTAAAGAGTAGTTGAAAACAATACTGCATGCTTCCTTAATTTTCACAGGGATCTTCAGCATCACAAGTAATGAATTTGTTTACTTTTTGTTATATTTTTATAAGAGCCTTTGATTTTTAAAAATATAATATTTTTATACTTTTTGTGACAATATAATTATTACAAGTTTAAAAAGAAACTGATTATAAAGCAACCATAATAAAACATTTCTCAAAAAATGATTTTTTCGGGCTGGGGATATAGCCTAGTGGCAAGAGTGCCTGCCTCGGATACACGAGGCCCTAGGTTCGATTCCCCAGCACCACATATACAGAAAACGGCCAGAAGCGGCGCTGTGGCTCAAGTGGCGGAGTGCTAGCCTTGAGCGGGAAGAAGCCAGGGATAGTGCTCAGGCCCGGAGTCCAAGGCCCAGGACTGGCCAAAAAAAAAAGATTTTTTCAACTGAGTTCCAGAGATCTGTAACCAAAGCTACTTGGGAGGCTGACACTGGTAGCATAACATTTCAAGGCCAACTAGGGCAGAAAATTCCATAAGACTTCACCTTCAAAATAACTGTCAGAAAAGCTGAGCTGGAAACGTGGCTCAGAGGTAAGAGTGCCAGCCAAGCAAGCACAAGCCCCTGAGCTGAAACCTTGGTACCAGCAAAAAAATTAAAAGTGAACATTTTTACTCTGTCCTTGATGTTAATTGTTAACTAAATATAACCCAAAAGTTGTTAGAGAAAAGAAAATGGAAAAGAAAACCTACTATTCAGCTGAAGAAGACAAAAAGAGATGAATGATGAAAGAACCTAGGCTTTCTCAGAATAAATTTTAAAATGCTCAAACTCCCCAACTCTGGTCACTTTGTAAACATAAAGGCTCATGGGGGTTGAGACCAGATGTCCGCACTGACCAGTCCTTTCCATGAAGCACCTGCCTTACAGAAAGCATTCCTGCACACCTCCTGACCCAGGCACAGTCAGTGCCACAGCATCCTGTTGGGGCTTAGGCTAAATGAGAACCATACTCATGTCACTGACATGACAACTAATGAACTGGACCCTCAGGCTCCAAGGATTTGTGTCAGAAGTCCTCCCTCCTAAGCTCCCTTTATCTCTAAGATGAAGTGTAAGGTAATCTGCAAAGCCCTAAAGCTGTAAAGGTCCCCAGAGTAAAATTCATTTCCTAAATTAAGTGTGTAATGCCAACCACTGGTGCCTGTGGGGCACATTTCTTGCAAGTTTCTTTATCGGCAATTGAAGCCACCTAGTGGCCAAGGAAATGTAAACACCCAGCTCTAAAGGAGACAAAACAGGATACTACCTCCTCCCCACTGCTGTCACTGAGGGCCCCCTCCTCCACCCAGCCACACCCAGTCTAAGCATTACAGTGATTTCTCAGGAAAATCCAGGCCATTACAGGGAAGACCCTGGATTGTCTTCTTAGAGATGAACCACTGTCCTGTGTGTGGATTCAGCAGGCTCTTCCATTTTATCCTGCCCATTAGAGTGGCCTGCAGAGGGGAAAGCTACTATCACCCAGTGCAAGCAGCCCTCGATCTCAATTGATTTGGTCTTTCCACTGTGTAATTTATTAATAATCAGTTTGATATTGTTGGATTAGATATCAAATGGCTATCAGTTTAGATGTAAGGGACTTATCTAGAAAATTATCTGAACCCTTAAGTTTCTGAGTTCAAACAGAAAGAGTTTGGAAACTCTCATTCTTTTCTCATGTTTGACCTAAATATCAAAGGAATATCTTGACAGTTAAATAACAGAACTCCTGTAATCTACTTTTTCATATCAGTGTCATTAGAGTCACTGCATGTAATTTAAATCAAATAACAGAAATTTAGGTTGTAGAACTCACTTAGTATACTTTCATTTCTCAGTAACACTAAGACAAGCTTAAAATCTCCAGCATAAATCAATGGAATTTCTATATAAAACATCTGACTCAAACCTACAAATCTACTAAATAAATGGGTACCCATCACTTCTGAGTTCCAAGAAGAGGTAACATTAACAACATTATTTTTGGCCCTTGAAGTCTATCAGCTAATTGAAGACACCAGAATAATGGACTTCGGACAAACCAAAGTCAGAGATGTTATATTCCTTGAACACATAATTATTTTGTGATTTTAGCAGTCGAGTATGAAATTTAACAACACAGCTCGAGAATCTGAAAGTAATTCTTCCATCATTCAGTAAACAGATCATTGCCTTAACAATATGTTAAAACAGAATTCCAGATGGATTTGAAAAGTTAAATTTAAAAATATGAAACTACAAAAATATTTATCTTCCTTTGGTATGGGAAGAAGTTTTGCTGGAAGAAAGTAATAGAGGATACTACAGAGTAAAGAATCTCTAAATGAAACCACATAAAAAATTTAAACTTGTTATTTGCTAAAGAAAATAATGGTAAGAAGAACAAAAGACAAACTTGGAAATCATTGGCAACCAACATAAGATACATAATTTTAACCTGAAGCATATGAGGTTGCTTATATCCAAGTACTGCTGACCTATTACAAGTTTATGTGATGAATATAAGATGTAAAGAACTCTCATAAAATCAATGAAAAGGGGGCTGGGAATATGGCCTAGTGACAAGAGTGCTTGCCTCATATACATGAAGCCCTGGGTTCGATTCCCCAGCACCACATATATAGAAAACGGCCAGCAGCAGCACTGTGGCTCAAGTGGCAGAATGCTAGCCTTGAGCAAAAAGAAGCCAAGGACAGTGCTCAGGCCCTGAGTCCAAGGCCCAGGAATGGCAAAAAAAAAAACACATCAAAATCAATGAAAAGGGGCTATGAGTATGGCCTAGTGGTAAAGTGCTTACCTCACATACGTGAAGCCCTGGGTTCAATTCCTTAGCACCACATATATAGAAAAAGCCAGAAGTGGCACTGTGGCTCAAGTGGTAGAGTGCTGGCCTTGAGCAAAAAGAAGCCAAGGACAGTGCTCAGGCCCTGAGTTCAAGCCCCAGGACTGGCAAAAAGAAACAAAAGTAAGTAAAATCAATGAAAATAGGATAATATCCTAATACAAAAAAAGGTCAAATGACATATACAGACAGGTCCCACAAAAACCTATAGTCAAGGGCCAGGCATGGGGGAACATGCCTGCAAACAGCTCTACCACTAGAAGTAGGATGAGTGTGATTCAAAATGCAAAACCCTACTAGAAAAATAAAGCAGAAAGTGTTAGGTAGATGATTTAAGTGTTAGAGCATTTGTCTAGCAAGCACAAGGCCCAGAGTTCAAACCTCAATACTGCTAAAAATAAAAATAACATAGTCAATGAAAGAGTGAGAAAAATTGAAAGTCAAAAAATGTATTTTGGATTGTTTTTAAAGCTATGACTTATTGTATTTAATGATGTGTCCCACTGCATTAGAAAGCACAGAAGTTCTCAAATTATTTAAGGGGAATGCAACTCTGTTAAAAATCATTTTAGAGAACATTTTTAGAAATATGTGTCAAAAGTTTTTTGAAGCCAGGCACCAGTGGCTCACTTATAATCCTAGCTACTCAGGAGGCTGAGATCTGAGGATAATGGCTCAAAGCCAGCTCCGCAGGAAAGTCCCTGAGACTCTTATCTCCAATTAATCACTAGAAAACTGGAAGTGGTACTGTGGCCTTGAGCTGAAGAGGTCAGGGCCAGCACCCAGGCCCAGAGTTCAAGCCTCACGACCCCAACCCCCCAAAAAGTCATCTAAAATGCCCATCATTTTCTATGCAATAATCATAGTTTTTAAAGAAATTTACAAACAACCCAAATGACAGGTAAGAAAGAGAATGTTGAAGAGCCATTTTAAAAGTCATGTCTTAGCTGGCACCACAGTGGCTTATGCCTATAATCCTAGCTACTCAGGAGGCTGAGATCTGAGAATCACAAATCAAAACCAGCCCAGGCAGGAAAAGTTGGTGAGACTCTTTTCTCCAATTAACCACCAAAAAAACAGAAGTGGAGCTGTGGCTCAAGTGATAGAGCACTAGCCTTGAGCAAAAAAGCTCAGGACAATGACCAAGCACGAGGACCAGTTCAAGCCCTAGGACCAATAAAAAAAACAAACAACAACAACAACAAAAACTAGCAATGTAACTTTATAGCTGTTTTGCAACAAGGGGAAAAGCCTATTCTTTGACCTCTTGAATCTGGACTGTCATGTGCCTTGCTTGGGTTAAAAGAAAACTGAGATCACCTCAGATAAAAATAGATTGATAATCTAATCATGTGTCCTCCTATGAAGACACAAGAAAGAATATCAAGTGAAAATGGATGCAGAGATGAGCAATGGGCCCAGCAGGCATCAGGAAGGAGCCTCCCAGCTGCCAGGGAACCAAATCTTCTCAACAGCCTTCAAAGGGAGCCAGCCCTGCTGATGCCTTGAATTTGGACTTCTGCCTTCCAGAACTGTAAGAGAAGGACTCTCTGGTGTTTTAAGACAACAAGTTCATCATAACTTGCTATTGCAGGAAACCTATAAATCAGCCAAGGGCAGAAACATCCACAGAATTATAACCTGAGTAAGTATCTGACATAAACCATGGCTTCTCAGGATGGTTTGTACACAAGAAAACTAGCAGAGGTGTGGCAAACCCTACTCCTTGTTTAAAACATTCTAAGACACTGTACTACCTTCAGATAAAACAATGCCCCTCTATCTTTATAACCTCACTCCACCCAGAAATAATACTCCTATCATATCATTGCAAGTTTTGACATGTTCATTACCTTTTAGCAGGCTATGAACTCCCTCAGAGGAAGGATGTTGAGGCATTAACTTTGCAACCAATACTATTAGATAAAATGACTTTACATGAAATTTTCCAAAACTGTTTATTCTAGGTTCGTGTTTATCCATAATATTTACTTGTAACCAAATACAAAAACACAATTGGGGCACGGTAGCTCAAGCCTGCAATCCCAACTTTCTGGGAGGCAGAGATTGAGGAATCAAAGTTAGAGGCTGACTCCAGGAATGGAAATTTTTCTATAATTTTTAAGGTGCAATTTGAGACTTGTGTAAAAGGCCTTCAGTTACTAATGCTACTCACCATTAGCCTCAAGAACCAAGAACTGAATTAGTTAATGGGAAAGCCCTAGCCAGAAATGCCTAGGAACTGGCAAAATGGAGCACCAAGGCCAGCTTTCAAAGTTGCATGAAGTCTACAAAATAAGTTGTCACAGCAAATTGCAAACTGCAAATTAGAGAGACTACAGAAGGAAACTGAACAAAACAGCTTTTGTAGTAAAGAAACTTCCTTGCATGAAGACCTCAAGGTCTAGCCTGTTTAAAAAATTTTATTACACTTACTAGAAAATCAACACAAGAACTATTAAATCTGACTAATTAGATTCACAAGCTAAACAAGCAAACTGCTCACCAGAAAATAAAGAAAATGACATTACATTTAGAAGTGGTTATTTTGTAGTCTAGAAGTAAAATGTGTTTATGAGGATTATGCTGACCTATAATTTCTCTCATTTACTGGAATATATACTACTACTTAGTACCTACTATGATCAGGCCTCAGTCCAGAGCTGCAGACAGGCAAGGTGCACTGTTCCTTTCTCTCAAAGAACTTGTAGCAGCTAATACAAACACAATACCACAGGGACTATTGATATAAAAATGAAGGTGGGCATGGTAATGTATGACTGTATCCCAACAGTACGAAGGCTCACAGTACTGTGAGTTCAAGGGTACATAGTATTGTGAGTTCAAGGACTAGATAGGAAGACCACGTCTCAAAAAAACAAGAAAAAAGAAAAGAAAACTGATGCATACACTCCTATAGCAAAGCACATGCAGAGAAAGCAAAAAGACCTCATTCAACTTCATTCAACAGTATCTGAATGATACTGAAAACCAAGTGCTGTACTGCATGTGCTAGACAGTTCCAGAGTAAAATATTGATGAAGAAATAATATGAGGCCAGGCACTGGTGGCTCATGCCTGTGTCACTCGGGAGGCTGAAATCTAAGAATCACAGTTTGAAGCCAGTTTGGACAAAAAAAAATCCATAGACTCTTATCTCCAATAAACTACTCCAAAAAAGCTGGAAATGGCACTATGGCTCAAGCACAAGAGTACAAAGAAGCTCAGGGACAGCACCCAGGCCCTGAGATCAAGCCCAGGACCGGCAAAAAAAAAAAAATTAAAGAAATCACACAAAAATCTCTGTCCTCTCAGTTTAAGGAAGACAGAAAAGCAAAGAACAAAAGCAATAAAGACACACTGCCCAAATCCTGCACAGTACCTGGCACAGAGAGACTAAAATCACTTGCTAGATCACTTAGATGAAGAAAACTATGTTCTTATTGAGTTTTTTCATCCAATTAATGTGGGGCTGTCCTGTGCATTACAGGATGTTCAGTTCCCTGCTTCTACCCAGATGCCAGTAATACCCTCCCCTCTTCCAGTTATAATGACCAAAACTGTCTCCAGGCATTGTCGCACATGACCAGGACAAAGCAGGTGTAGAACCACTTCTAAATGAAATTCTCTTGATTGGCACAGGCAATCTTTGTTAATGCCTGTGGTCTTAGTAGAATTGTTTGCAGAACCCTATTTCATGATCAGACATATACCAAGTGACATGTGAATTATACTGTCTTCCTACTCATGGCCCACCTAGTTATCTTCATGGTTGAATCACCCTGTACATCAAGACCATGTTTTTTATCCAACACAGCCGACATTATTAGCAGTTGCATTTTTTCCAATAAATGTGTTTTCTTAAAACCTATGTCAGGGCTGAGAATGTGGCTTAGCAATAGAATGCTTGCCTAGCAAGCATGAAGCCCTGGGTTCAATTCTTCAGCAACACATAAACAGAAAAAGACAGAAGTGGTGCTGTAGTTCAAGAGGTAGAGTGCTAGCCTTGAGCAAAAAGAAGCCAGAAACAGTGCTCAGGCCCCGAATCCAAGCCCCAGGACTTGCAAAAACAAAAACAAAAAAGCCCTATATGGTAGGCATTGGAATTAGTGGAACTGGTATAATAACAATGGACAGATGGCAAGATGGCACAGATCCATCTCTTCAAACTGTGACAGTAATTTAGGAATGCTGTTTGTTGACCAACTGCTGCACTAGGCTGAGGGAGGAAGTCCTAGACTGGAGCTCTACACAAATAGATGCAAACAAGAGGCATCAGTGTCTTAACACCTCAGGAACAGTAATTCCAGCATTGCAGAATCCTTATTATTGTCGACCTTCTCATCTCATTTCATTCCTGTCTGAAGGCTTAGGTTAATTGTGAAAAAGGAACCTGTAATGAGCTTTCACAGTTTCTCTCAGGCATCCTGCCCATCTTTCTCGCCTGCTTCCTTCCTCTTGGAGCAGCAGAGGGCCTCTTCCTACTGCAATCCATCCTCACCAGACTCAGTGTTCTCAAGGGAGGCCACAGCCCTGTTTGGTGCTGCCAGGAGTGCAGTCTTCCGCAGGCAAAGGGTCACCCAGCTGCCAGTAGTGCTCAGGATACCAAGCCAACAGTTGTCTACTATCTTTGCCAACCACACCTTTACCGTGTCCTTGCCCAACCCCTACCCAGCCAGTGACCCCATCTGGCAAATGAGCATGAGCCCTTTCCGTCTACCTGGTGCTGGCTTCTCATTCAAGTAATTGTAGCCACACACCTGCTCACAAAGTCCTGCCCTCTGTATGTCTTAGAACTTGCTTTTGGAGAGTATAAAGTGACAATACTGCAATAAAACACAACAGAGTGTGACTAGGATCAAGGGGTCTCATTAGAGCACAATTCTGTCTGCCTGTACTAGGCTTCCACAAAACTTACATTTAGCAATTAAAAAAAAATCACTTAAACCTTCTTGAACTTATCCTGAGCTAACATTCAGGATATAGGCCACTTTCAATGTGTTCCAACAGTCCCTACAACTGAAGACTTGCTAGTCATAAATATTCAAAAATATGCATTATTAGGTAAGGCAAGGCCTGCATGACAGCCAATTTTTAAAAATGTATTTCATTATTGACAAAGGTTTAGAAGTTCCAGATGCCTTCTGATAAACCTTGAATGGTACCAGACACATGAAGTACACGCCCTCCTAGGGGAGAAGAGGATAGCCTTCTTTATGGCTACCCACTGCTTCTGCTCCAACCCTTAGTATAGGCTGTAAATTCACTTTGGTGCAAATGACTCCAGAATGTTACCAGCACTCTAAATCCAATAAACACAGACTAGAAGAAAGGAAAGTCCTGATTTTGCTACTGCATCATATACACAGCTAAGTGATAGCTGTGTAACCTGTGACATACACAGGTTACAAGTTGATAGTTGAGAATAATACTGGATTACATTTACTAATGAATTGTCTGGCATTCAGTCAGATTGATTTATGATCTTCCTTTTTTTTAATTATGAGGTTTAAGACTGAAGTCTTACATTTAGAGGCTTTTAGGAAAGATTTCTAACAATACTTCATAGACACCATGTCCCCACAAATATCCTTACTTCAGGAGATGGCTTGCAAATGTTTCCATCCCAATTACTTGTCAGAATATTTGTATTATATCCGTAAGACCTCATACTAGAGTCATAGGAATATGGAATTTGAGGGAGCATCTCAATGCTTAAAATATGAAACAAATTACTCTAGTATCTAAATAACCTAACTATGAATTCACTGCCCACACACATGTGGTAATCATTTGCAAAATCTATCTTTTATTGGATTCTAGGTAATAACAATGGCATATGTTTTTTGTGTGTCTACTCTTACAAAACAAAATTTTCACAGCATAACCTTTCAAGAAATCAAAATACTTCAGATATTTTCCACCATGCAATAGCAACCTAATAGGTCAAATATCTGGCTTATAGAATTTAGTGCACAGATTTTTTTTCCAGATTACTATCAAAAGAAAAGCAGTTCATCATTTTTACTCCAGTGTCATCCAGTGATTGTACAGAGACATATTTTTAAATCACAATGTTCTTCCTTTTTTTTTCAATTTTTTTATCAAACTGATGTACAGAGACGTTACAGTTTCATACGTTAGGCATTGGATACATTTCTTTTTTTTTCTCAAATTTTTATTATCAAACTGATGTACAGAGAGGTTACAGTTTCATACGTTGCGCATTGGATACATTTCTTGTACTGTTTGTTACCTTGTCCCTCATGCCCCCCGCCCTCCCCCCCTTTCCCTCCCCCCTTTCCCTCCCCCCCAGGTGTTCAGTTCACTTACACCAAACAGTTTTGCAAGTATTGCTTTTGTAGTTGTTTCTCTTTTTTTACCCTGTGTCTCTCAAATTTGGTATTCCCTTTGAATTTCCTACTTCCAGTCCCAGTAAACACGGTTTCCAATATACTCAGATAAGATTACAGAGATAGTGTAGGTACAACCATAGGAAGGTGATACAAGAACATCATCAATAATAGAAACTACACATACACATAGGACGTTGTAAGTAGTTACAACTGTGATATATCAATTGTTTCCATAACATGGAGTTCATTTCACTTAGCATCATCTTATGTGTTCATAAGGGTATAGCTATTGGGCCTTGTGATGCTTTGCTATGGCTTGCCTAAACCTGTACTAATTATTCCCAATAAGGGAGGCCATAGAGTCCATGTTTCTTTGGGTCTGGCTCACTTCACTTAGTATAACTTTTTCCAAGTCCTTCCATTTCCGTACAAATGGAACAATGTCATTCTTTCTGATAGAGGCATAAAATTCCATTGTGTATATGTACCACATTTTCCTGATCCATTCATCTATGGAGGGATCTGGGTTGGTTCCAGATTCTCGCTATGACAAATTGTGCTGCGATGAACATTGTTGTGCTGGTGGCTTTAGTGTGATTATGTTTGTGGTCTTTTGGATAGATATTTATTGTCAAAGTGATGTACAGAGACGTTACAGTTTCATACGTTAGGCATTGGATACATTTCTTGTACTGTTTGTTACCTTGTCCCTCATACCCTCCCTCCTCCCCCTTTCCCTTTCCCCCCCTGAGGTGTTCAGTTCACTTACACCAAACAGTTTTGCAAGTATTGCTTTTGTAGTTGTTTGTCTTTTTTTTTTACCCTGTGTCTCTCAATTTTGGTATTCCCTTTCAATTTCCTAGTTCCAATACCAGTATACACGGTTTCCAATATACTCAGATAAGATTACAGAGATAGTGTAGGTACAACCACAGGAAGGTGATACAAGAACATCATCAATAATAGATGCTACAGATACACATGGGTCGTTGAAAGTAGTTACAACTGTGTTATAACAATTGTTTCCATAACATGGAGTTCATTCCTTTTTCTTATATTCCTATTTCTACATGTTGAAGCTCTACAGTGATGTTAATATAAAATAAATTCAGGATATGGAAGGAAAGTAGGATAATGGCCTTCACTATAGAATGACTAGCTATTCATTCATATTCATTAGTAATTGACACAATCTGTTCTTCACAACAGTCTTCTACCATTTTCAAGAGCTTCAGAATTGACCTAATTTGTTTTTCATTAAAAAGCACTGTGGGCTGGGAATATGGTCTAGTGGTAAAATACTCACCACGGACACATGAAGCTCTGGGTTCAATTCCTCAGCACCACATATATAGAAAAAGTCAGAAGTGGCACTGTGGCTCAAGTGGTAGTGTGCTAGCCTTGAGCAAAAAGAAGCCAGGGACAGTGCTCAAACCCTGCTTTTAAGCCCCAGGACTAGCAAAAAAAAAAAAGCACTTGTTTTCTGGGCATAGTGGCCTATTCCTATAATCTCAGCACTTGAGAAGCTGAGAAAGGCAAATCATAAGTTTGAGGCCAGCCTATATGACATAGCCAAAACTTCCTCTCAAAAAAACGAACAAATGGAGTTGTCTTTCAAAAGGCATTATTTTATTACAAAATGACTAAGGCAAAAGAGAATGATAACAAAAAGACCATGTTCTTTCTTTTTTTTACATTATTTTTTGTTTATGTTTTTTAAGTAGTTCTCAATAATTATTTATTGTCAAAGTGATGTACAGAGGGGTTACATTTCATAAGTAAGGCAGTGGTGGGTACAATTCGTGTACAATTTGTTACCTCCTTCCTCACTTTCCCCCCTCCCTTGTGCCCCTTTCCCTCTCCCCCCATGAGTTATTTACACCAAATGGTTTTGTAAGTATTGCTTTTGGAGTCGTTTGTCTTTTGATCCTTTGTCTCTCGATTTTGATATTCCCTTTCCTTTCCCTAGTTCTAATACCAGTATATACGATATCCAGGGCACTTAGATGAGATACAGTGATAGCACGGGGACAACCACAGGCAGGGGATATAAGAGGATCATCAACAAAAAAAGTTACGGCTTCACATGGCATGTTAAAAGTAATTACACTCGTTTCCATAACATGGAGTTCATTTCACTTAACATCATCTTATGTGTTCATAAGGGCATAGCTATTGGGCTCTTGTGATCCTCTGCTGTGACTAGCCTAAACCTGTACTAATTATTCCCTATGAGGGACATGTTCTTTCACAGTGTTCCAGATAAACATGCTATTTTTACCTTTTCCTGTCATGATAAGAGTTTCTCATGGAGTCTTTTATTTTTTTTTTTGGACAGTCCTGGGGCTTGAATTCTGGGACTGGGTGCTATCCCAGAACTCCTTTTGCTCAAGGCTAGCACTCCATCACTTGAGCCATAGTACCACTTCCAGCTTTTTCTGTGATTAGAGATAAGAGTCTCAGAGGCTTTTCTGCCCAGGCCAACTCAGAGCCACAATCCTCAGATCTCAACCTCTTGAGTAGCTAGGATTACAGGTGCCTGGCTCATCAAGAGAATCTCTGGCTCTTAAGAGAATCTCTACTGAATAACTTCATCCTGCATTACTCTTCTATTAAGAATGAACATGAATATGGAATATGTAAAAGTATACTGTCCTTGTCATCCACTACTTGTATCTTTTTAAAAAGTAGTTGTACATAGGGGTTTCAATTCAACATTTTATCTGTTTCAAACAAAATAAGACACTTCAACCTTCTAGATCCTCTCTTAAAAAGTGCTGGACCACAGATGCTAGTGGCTCGTACCAGTAAACCTAGCTACCTAGGAGGCTGAGATCTGGAAGACTGTGGTTCAGAGACAGTTAAGGCAGAAAAGTCCACAAGACCCCATCTCCAAAATAACCTGCAAAAAGCAGGCTGGAAGTATGGCTCAAGTAGTAGAGCTCCAGCCCAACAAATATGAGGCCTAGAGTTCAAACCTTGGTACTGGAAGGAGTGGAAAAAAGTTTTAGAAAAAAAGGGAAGTTCTGAATAAATTCATAAGTTTAAGCCTATCATAGTAAAAACACTAAAAAATTAGCTGCAAAAAAAAAAATTCTTGAGAGTAACCAGAAAAGGACAGCCTATTTCCAAAGTAGTACTAATTAGAACAAAATGCTTATTTCTTATTAGTATCTATAGAAGCCAATGCTGAACAAACATGCCTGCTAATCTAGAATTCTATACCCAGCAAAAATATCCTTCAAAAATGAACACAACATAAAGTAAACTTGGAAGATTTACCTACCAGGCCCCCTATACTAAAAAAAATAATAGTTAAAGGTAAGGTATGAGAATGACCAGTTCAAGGCCATCCTGAGCAACTTATAAGACTGTCTCCAAATAAAAAAAAATTTTTAAAGGGTAACAATATAGAATTCCTGCCTATAATGCATAAAGCCCCAGGTTCAACCTGCAATAGTGTGAGGGGGAAAAAAGAGAAAGGAGGAAAACAAGGAGGGAGGGAAAGCAAGAGAGAACAGAAAATAAGAGAAGAGTAGGGGAGACAAAGAGGAAGGGTAAAACAAAGGACAACTTTCGGGCAAAAGGAAAACAATTTCAGGTAGAAACTGAGAAAGATTTAGGAAGGGAAAAGGGCTCACGGGAAAGGTAAAAATGTGGACATATGTGTTACTAAATGTCCACATCTCATTACCATTTCATAAAACCACTCCTACAATATACCTAGTTCAGGGATGGTTTTGGTATTTGTATTTGGAACAAGGACAACAAAAAAAAAGAGATATCCAAAGTTAATTTGCCCAAAATGTAACAGTAACTTGAGCAACTACAAAAGAAGACTCTGAATCTGTATTCTCCACGCCATAATTAGGAAGACAAAGTAAAAACTTAAGGATTTAAAACAAAGTAAGTCAAATGATTAGAGACAGAAGTAGAAAATGTTGGCTGTACTGATGCTTCGACACTGAGAAACTATTTTCCCAGTAATACATCTGCGAACTGGATATTTTGTTTTCCTCTCCAAGTTTCCATCTGTCTCCAATCAGCTGGAGGTCAGAAGAAGCTGCATCCAAAGCTCCTTCCCTCTGGCTTCAGTTGAGTTTGGCCAGTAAGAATCACTGGCAAAAGGAGGAGGGAAGTGGGGCCCAGGTATTCATTTCCTCTGCTCCTCCTCTGTCCTGTCACCTTCCTGAGGCACAGCTCTGGCCAGACAGCACTCTCTCTGGTGGTGATGGCTGTCCCTCAGGATCCATACCAAGCCCCTTTAGAGCTGATATTAATGACAAAAGCTCCCATGGTTGTTGTCATGGAAATGTCATCATCCCTTGCCAGGGTCTCTACCCTTCTCCACAACTACAGTCTCAATTTCTCTATCTGAATGAACCATCTACTTGCTGCCCAGACCTTTTGTGCAAATCTATGAGTGTAGTAATGACAAAACAGACTAATAGCCAAGGTGCCAAAGTCAGAAACAGCTAAACTTGGTAACAAAACTGACACTGGAAGACTTCACGAATACCACCAAGCCCTCTTGAGTAATCTATAAAACAAGGAAATACTAGCAGCTCCTGCTTTAAAAACTAATGTTTGGTATGAATTATTTTAATAGATATAATTGACGCATAACTTGTACGTACAAGCCAGTACATGCATAAGAACCAAGTAACTAACACATCCATCACTTCAAACACTTACTGTCTGTAATTAGGACTACTGAGATTCTGTGAGCTGTTCTGAAGAAAGAATTCATGCTGCCAACCACAGTTAGCCTGCTGCACTACACAGATGTTAGACGTTACTCCTTCTGTCTGACCTGGAAGTTAATACAAATATCTTCACCCAGTACCTGGTACAAAGTAGAGGCTTCATAAGTACTAAATTATTATAGTTATCATTATTATTGATTACTGTAGTGTTCTTCATGAGCACAGTACAAAATTTACAACAAAACAGTGGCCAAAACACTTACAGAATAAATATATCTGACCTACTCCAGCAAAAAAATCATATCAAAAGGCAAACTATGCCCTTTTAATAATGCTTTGCCTTTTTAATGATGCTTTGTTGTGCCGATCACAGACTAAAATGCAACGAGTGTATATAATTTTTCTGTCTTTGCAAATGAGCATACGTGTGTTTTGGTGGGAAGCATTAGCATGATTAGTTTTCTGCTCAACACTACTAGAAAACATGGGGCCTAAATTAGCTCAATCGTATTTCACCTGGCTCAAGGCTAAAGGAATTTCTAATCAGGTCAAGTCAGCCAACCATTTCATATCCTATGTTTATGTAATTGCTCTAAGCCCCTACCCCACAAAAACAGTTGAGATAGAAATGGAATATACATTTCTGATCAGACATATTCAAAAATAAGAATAGTAATTTGTAAACTAAAAATAGATGACAGAGAAGTGAGACCATCAAAATACGGCCCTTGTGGTGGCTCATGTGCCTGTAATCTTAGTTACTCAGAAGACTGAGATCTGAGGATAACAGTTTAAAGCCAGAGTGGGCAGTGAGACTTTTATCCCTGTGAGACTCTTATCTCCAATTAACTACCAAAAAAAGACAGAAGTAGAGTGGTAAAGCACTAGCCTTGAGAAAAAAAAGCTCAGGGACAGTGCCCAGACCCTGAGCTTAAGACCCAGGACTATCATACATACACATTCACATGCATGTGTGCGCGCGCACACACACACACACACACACACACACACACACACACACACACAAATACAGTGCCCATCGTTCAATTTCTGTGTTCATCCTAAAAATCTTAGCAGGTAATGTACAACTGTGAGTTAAAAGAACCCAAATAGAGCAGGTAACAGTGGGGCTGAGGCTGGAGAGCTACAATGCTGCTTGTCATTTGAAACAACTGCAGCTGTTTCCTACAGGTCTGCATAATGATATTTGGCAGCATTAAACAGATAATCATCTTCCAAATTTCTTCTAAGTGAAATACAGCATCGAGAACAATAAGAGACTCCTGACTGCTACTAAACCATCAAACAAAATGATTTTCCCAGGACGGTCGTGGTACTGACTCAATAGGGAGAAACACAAGAAAGCATGAGGTGCCCCTTTGTACTGCATCAAGGTGCCAGTTCAGCCTGGCCTTCGTGTGGACTGTGGTTCAAGTCCTTCATCCTCTAAACCATGAATAGCTTTCTTCCTGAGTCAATTCCCTCTATGAAACAGTTTCCAGGTCCCTCAGAAGTGAACTGCTCCAACCTTATGCAATCCAGTAACAATGGTAACAATGGAAGCTGGAACAGGGTTTGTACAGGCAAGTACAAAATAATGTCACTGGCCTAGGTGACCACTGCATAATTTTTAACAGAAAATGCCCAGCTCCTTGTCTAGCTTTTCCTCTTTAGGTCTTATCTTCTAAGAGAGGCTTCATAGATGCACTTTTGTGAGAGACTTACTTCCATAAATAAAGTTAAGAGACTCGAAAAGGAAAATTACTCTCAGAACTGGAATGGATCAAAAGGAGTATGCAGTATGGGAGCCAGGCACTTCTCTAAGTGCTTGTTCTAACTCAGTACCCAAAATAATTTTAGGAGGTAAACACTGTTACCAAGCATATTTTACAGAGAGCTAATTAGCTTAGGCACCAATCACACTCAGTCTTGGAGTTAGTGAGTACCCAGTGCGCATCTGGGGCTCACACTCTTCTGCCTTAACCTATAAATTCTCACAATGAAAACATGGCTTCTAAAATATTTCATATGTTATCATTTATTTTTATTATCCTTAAATAGTTGTAAATAGGGGTTTCAATTCCATTATTCCCCTCCATCTATCCCAGTCCCCCATCCCCTCAAATTATCTGGTTCCAGAATGTCAGAATCATCTAGCTGGAACTGGCCAAAGGTACCCACCAGTTGTAATTCTAAACTCTATAAACCAAGCCACCTATTACTACAGACATCTCAATAGTAACAATTTCTCAGAGAAATGTTTCTTCATATTCCCTGGCTATAAGGAACCTTAAATATTGTTTCTTATACCTTGTGGTATGTTCTGTAGCCCTATTTTTCAGTCCTCAGAATAGAGGTGGCCATTACAGATTTTTCTCACTACAGCTAAGTAGGCATCACCAAACTCAGTAAAGGAAGTTCATAGAGCACATGTGTAGAGAAAAAAACAACCAGTGAGATGTCCACTGACTTCTGAAATAATTCACATAATAATTCTCCAGGAGTCATAAGTTTTTCATTCCTACATGTTCTTTGTTTGTTTTTGCCAGTCCTGGGCCTTGGACTCAGGGCCTGAGCACTGTCCCTGGCTTCTTTTTGCTCAAGGATAGCACTCTGCCTGCCACTTGAGCCACAGCACCATTTCTGGCCATTTTTTATATATGTGGGGCTGAGGAATCGAACCCAGGGCTTCATGTATATGAGGCAAGCGCTCTTGCCACTAGGCCATATTCCCAGCCCCTATATGTTCTTTTTTTTCTGGCTTGTTTTCTAAGGCTTGTATCCCAGAAAATTGGAATGTTTAAACTTTCATGTCAACAATCACTCTTTAAAAGGTCTTTTCTATATCAGAGACAGAACTATATTTCCACTGAAATTTTCTTTCTTATTCTGCAACTCTTGAAGATAACCAGGCACAGAAAAGCAAAAACTTTCCTTTGAAGACTAAATGTTACTGGCTCTTGATCATATTTTCTTTTCTGTTGTTTCTAACAAAAATATTAAGCCCTGAGAGTCAAGATACACTATTGAATTCCATTTGGTTTCCTATCCTAAAAAAACTACAATTGGAGGTACCAAATTAATTCTGAACAAATTTGCTTCAGGGCACCTGCAAGGGCCACAGGCTTTTAATCTTCACATAACAAGAGTGTTTACACACTTCTGTTGGAAAGAGATGCAGGTCTAGGAAGTCAAAGTTTAGTCAATGCAGGAGAAAAATGGAAGAAAGGAATGGACCTGCAAGTGTTCTCTCTGGCAAGCTAAGCAAATGTCGAGTTTGTGTCAGAGGTCTGATTTAATGAGGATTTAGTCCATTTAGCTCTGTTCCATGCCTGCGATCTCAGTGGAAGAGGTGGTCAGTCCTTGACTTCAAAAGAATTTCCAATCACAAATCCAAAGTGAGAGTATAACAATAAATTTGTTACTATTTATGAGTAAATATTTAAGTAAAATGGGTATCAAAATATGATCAAATGTCATCTATTCAAGATTTATTCTAATGGCTTATATATGTAATATTAAGTAATATAATATGTAATCCCTCTATCTGAAACTTAAGACATAAACTCCAAGATACAACAAAACTACTATCAACAGTCACTCATGTAAGCTGGGCACCAGTGGCTCACACCTGTAATCCTGGCTCCATAGGAAGCTGAGATCTGAGGATCACAGTTCAAAGCCTGCCTGCGCAGGAAAGTCCATGAGACTTTTTATCTTCAATTAGCCACCAGAAAGCCAGAAGTGGTGCTATGGTTCAAAGTAATAGGGTGCTAGCCTTGATCAAAAGAACTCAGGGGCAGTACCCAGGCCCTAAGTTCAACCTACAACCAAAAAGGAAAAAAGAAAGGAAGTAAGGGAAGGAGGGAGGAAGGGAAGGAGAGGGAGAGAGGAGGGAGGGAGGGAGAGAAAAGGAAGGGAGGGAGGGAGAGAAAAGGAAGGAAGGAAGTGTTGGGGTCTCTAGCCCCCACCCTCGCGCTCCCCTGACCCGCGGGAGAGACAGGGAAGGCACAACCCGACCAGACGAGCCAAGAAAGGAAAGGGTTGGCCAACCACCCACACTCCCTCACCGGAGGACAATCAGACAGCCTGGGAGTCAAGTCGGTGCAAGATCTCGTTTATTGGGGAAGTACGTGCCACTAATATAAGGCACAGGAGCCAATCAGGCCTAAGATCAGCAGGAAGGAGAGGGATGACCTGTCCATCAAGGGCGGAAGAGCCGGGGGTCACAACCCACAGAACCCCCTCCAGGTTATAACCAAAGACACTTGTAGCAGCTGCGCGGTCTTGTTAGGCGCCGCCATCTTAGCCACACGTGGCCCCAAGACTGAGAAACAGGTGGGGCCAGCTAGATGACTTCCGGGGAAGGAAGGAAGGAAGGAAGGAGGGAAGGAAGGAAGGAAGGAAGGAAGGAAGGAAGGAAGGAAGGAAGGAAGGAAGGAGCCACTCATAAATTTAAAATTCAATTATAATATTTTCTGAACTATTTTTTCCAATAGACTAGATAAAATAGTTTTTAGTGTGGTGATTGAACATCAGAACAATGTATTTCCAAATAAACTTTTCTCAATTTATCTGCCTCCTCTAGCTGTGTTGTGGTTTTCGTAGCTTCTTGTCAATGACAGTATTGTCTAAAAGGGAAAGCCATCCCATTCCAATGTAATCTGGAGAGATTTTTATTTTACTAACTGAAAGGACACTGAACCACTTTTTATAAGCATCTATTAACTGTACAAGCCAAGGAAGCTCAGTGTGACACTGCCAATCTGCAAGAAACAAACTATGGTTATGTCCCCTGGCCACAGCCCTCTCTCCCTTCTTCCCAAGCATATTCCTTTTATAAACTTACATGGTGAGATAGGAAAACCTCTGCAGAAATCTTTAAAAATGGAGGGGAATGAAATGTCATTAGGGCAGGAAAACAAAAAATCTGTGCTTTAAAAAAAAGTTTCTTATTTCTGTCCACTTTTCAAATCATTAACAGCTTAGTCACATAATCTGTAGTTTCTATTCTTCATTTTTTAAAATGCTTTTCAGTATTTTCCCATTTCAAATCTAAAATTAAATATCAAAAGTTGTACATAAATAGAAGGGAATGAGGCACAAAAGATCATGAAATTATTATGATTAATAATTTTACCTGTTGGGCTGGGAATATGGCCTAGTGGGAAGAGTGCATGCCTCATATACATGAAGCCCTGGGTTCGATTCCCCAGCACCACATATATAGAAAAGGCCAGAAGTGGTGCTGTGGCTCAAGTGGCAGAGTGCTAGCCTTGAGCAAAAAGAAGCCAGGGACAATGCTCAGGCCCTGAGTTCAAGCCCAGGACTGTCAAAAAAATTACCTTTTTTACTTCCTTATTCATTTGACATGATCTCACCATGTTGCCCAGGAGTGCTAGGATTATAGTTATATACTACTACGGCTGGAAAGAATAATTTAATCCCTAAACATCATTAGAAATCCATGTCTTTCTCACTGCCAACATCCAGAGGAAGGAAGTTCCTCTGAATTTAGTTTTCCTTGAGTCTGACTTTAGCTCCAACATCACTGAATGTCTGGTACTGCATCCCTTAATTTTAGACATCTGTGAGATGATGTCAAATCTCTATATTCGGTCTACAACTACATTTCAAATGTCCAACTAAAGAAGAGGCTCCTAGATAAAATGTATAAAGGATCATTCTAGTCTCATTCTAACAGCAAATATATTATTAATTCCAACTACAGTAAGTTCTACTTCAGAAAGAAGAGACTATTTAGAAAAGCATTAGACAAAGTAAACTTATCATCATGTACCATTTGCATTGAAACACAAACCATCATGGCACAGCATACTTTTTTGATTGGGTCTATTTACATAGATGAACACTAAAAGCAACCATCTGAATTTCTAGATGAATTGGTCATTACCTACAAAATCGAATTTGACTTCATGAATATAAACTCATTTTTATGTTTTTCATGCTTAGACTTTAATATACAAGCATGACTATGAGTGCATAAAAGCTTCTAAATGTGATTTATTTGGTAAGAACATAACATAAACTATTACTGTG
Source organism: Perognathus longimembris pacificus (assembly GCF_023159225.1). NCBI lineage: Eukaryota > Metazoa > Chordata > Mammalia > Rodentia > Heteromyidae > Perognathus > Perognathus longimembris. The sequence goes on from NC_063162.1 coordinate 74,483,698, forward strand.
AAGACTGCCACTTACAGCCAGGATACCAGCAGCTAAAAGGGTCAGCTGCATTACCAAAGCCAAATACAGATGCTATTTGTTAAAAATGTCACTACCTCCCCCAACAGCAGCCACTAAAGCCCTCCCCTCCACTCCCCTCTCCAGCTCTCATGCTAGTCCGCCCCAGCAACTGGGAAGAGAAAGAAAACAAACATATGCACATGTACACATATGTGCACATTCATGTGTACATGCATGCACATGTATATATACATGTATATACTTGCACACACATGCATATATACATACAAATAAATAAATCATAGATGCACAGAAGGGTAGAAGCACACTGAGATTTGATCCTGTTAAAAAGTAAAGATTTTAAATGAGAAGATATTTAAATGAAGTCTCATTACTATTAACTGGTCAGATCAAAGTTAAACACAATAATATAAATTACTTGTTGTGGATTCCTAAAAAGTATATATACTATTTTTTGCTTCTGTAGGTTTTAGACCACTTGAAACAGGAGACATTTAAAATAGCCCCACAGGATGGCAATGCAACTTGCACTCCACTGAGAAACAAGGCAATGTGAAAATGCTTCGAGCAGATTAAGGCCACAGGTAAAATTCTGCTCACAACTCTTCACAGAGAAAAACACTCTCAAAAGCAGAGATAATGATGAAGAGCTTAAACAAGAAATGCAGCAGTGTGGTAGTACATGCCTATCACCTCATCACTTGGGAGGGTAAGCCAGACAGATCTCGATCTCCCTCAAGTTCCAGGCCAGTCTAGGCTATAATATGAGACCCTCTCTCAAAAAACAAACAAACAATAAATAGAAATAAAAGAGATGTTGAGAAAACTGAATAAATTATTCAATAATATTTATAGAACTAAAAGTACATAGCCTCTATGGCCCAGTGGTTTACAAGATAGGTTCTATTTACTGATTAAATGAGACACAACCCTAGACAAAGAGGCAAAAGAAACAAACAACAGGAAAGAAAGCATACATAATATAATATATTTGGCCTTATGCATTCTAAACAATACTTAATTTTTTTAATAAACTTCCTATGCTTACATTTATACTCCATGAAATTGTGTAACATTAAAAAAAGGTTATTTCTGACAGGAAGGGTAGTTAGCACATGCTTGTAATCCCAGACCTTGGAAACTGGGGCAGAAAAATCAAAGTTAAAGACCATCTCAAGCAGCATAGCAAAACACTGTCTCAAAATCCCAAGAGCAGGCTGGGAATGTGGGTTAGTGGTAGAGAGCTTGCCTAGCATACATGAAGCCCTGGGTTCGATTCCTCAGTATCACATAAACAGCAAAGGCCAGAAGTGGTGCTGTGGCTCAACTGGTAGAGTGCTAGCCTTGAGCATAGAGGCACTAAGGAACAGAGCTCAGGCCCTGACTTTCAGACTCAGAACTGACAAAAGAAAAAGAAAACAAGAGAAACCCAGAGGCTGGGGATGGAGCACAAGAATTGAGTGCTGACAAGTGTAAGACCCTGGGTTCACTACCATGGAAAACAAAATCATTGGAAGGAAAAATCAACAGAAATAATGGAAGGCTGATTTACAGGGTATGACACTGTTCAGTGCTTTGTGTTGCTTGTCTATCTCTTACAATAATCACATGTTATTCTTATGAGTCCTCTGTCTCTCTATTTCATCATCAAAGCACTGAAGCTTTTCCCGAAAGCATCAGAGCATCATGTGGTAATGATATCAATTTATTTTGATTTTGCTATTTCTTACAACAATATATTTTAAGTGGCTACTGATATGTCTATAAGCTTAGAACATAAAATGATTTTACACAAACTAGACAAGTGAGTGCAACTTTAACATAGTGCATTAGAACTTAAAAATATGATATTTTAGAAAGCAATATGAGAAATTTTGTGTCTAAAACTACTTAAACTCAGGCTGGGAATGTGGCTTAGCGGTAGAGTACCTGCCTAGCATGCATGAAGCCCTGAGTTCAATTCCTCAGCACTACAAAAACAGAAAAAGTGGTGCTGTGGCTCAAGAAGTAGAGTGCTAGCCTTGAACAAAATAAATCAAGGACAGTGCTCAGGCCCTGAGTCCCAAGCCCCAGGACTGCAAAAAAATAAAAATAAAAATAATAATAATAATAATAATACTTTGAACTCATTACTACTGACATAAAATGAAGTCAGTGATAAAAACATAACTCTTTTGAAGCATCTATCTTCTAAAGTAGTAGTTCAGACATTTATTAGCATAGTAAATATTTATACATATAAGAAACATTAGTGCAACTGGTTGCACTAATGGCCTTTATTAAATATGGATTTTAAATTTTTTGTGATATATCTATCTATGGTTAACAGAAGATTAGTAAAAATATTTGACCAAAATAAATAAAAGTATCACAAGTAAATCCACTACCTGTAAAAAAGAAGATAGTCTTGCTGAAAATAAATTCCCACAAAACTGAAACTCTTGTTTCAGGTCATAGTTTTAACAACCACAAATGCTTACCCAAAATAAATATAATGGGCAAAATATCAAGACTGCAGCTGCATGATTTCAACCTGCTTCTCAATGAGGCTCTTGTTTACAGATCGCTCCTTTACTCATTGCTCCATCATTCCTGGAATATCACCTCACTGCTAAGCATGAAGAAATTGGTTAAGAACGGTCCTTACATGAAACAAAGAAAGACCCATTCGATAAGCCAATCGCCTGGAAAAACCTCAGCTGGAGATGGAGCTACTTCCCCAAATACTTGCAACTGGGACAATGATAAAGATTTCACATCTTAGAAGACTCCCACCTCAGAAACACAAATACTACATAAGACAAATACTTTGTTTCTATGACTTACTATATAGACCCATCTAAAACTGCTGTTCAGTTTACCTGCTAAGCCATTAAGAAACCAAACCTTGTAGTCTTCTATTGGCTAGACACTTTTGCTATGGTCTTCCATGGGCTGGTGATAGTTTGTTGGTTCAGATGGCTTAAGAATGAGAGATGGAAATGTATTACATTATATAAATAGAACTGAGGATCAGACACTGGTGGCTCATGCCTATAATCCTAGCTACTCAGGAGGCTGAGATCTGAGGGTCACATTTAAAAGCCAGTGCAGGAAGGAAAGTCCACAAGACTCTCATCTCTAATTAACTACCAGAAAAATGGATGTGGTCCTATGGCTCAAAGGAGAGGGCTAGGCTTGAGCAAAAAAGGTCAGGGACAGTGCCCAGGCCCCAATTTCAAGCCCCATGACCAACAAAACAAAACCCAAATACATAAAATTGAGGACAAGAATCACATGATCATCTCAACTGATTCAATAAAAGCTGACAAAATCCAACACCTTTTTATGACAAAAGCTCCAAAGAAACTAGGAAGAGAAAGAGCTTACCTCAAGATAAAAAAGGTTATAAAGGACAAACCTATACCAAATATCATGCTAAATAACTAAAAACTGAAATCATTTCCTCTTTTAAGAAAACCAAAGATATAGAGCTCAAAAAAAAACCTAAATTCCGGGCTGGGAATATGGCCTAGTGGCAAGAGTGCTTGCCTCGGATACACGAGGCCCTAGGTTCGATTCCCAAGCACCACATATATAGAAAATGGCCAGAAGTGGTGCTGTGGCTCAAATGGCAGAGTGCTAGCCTTGAGCAAAAAGAAGCCAGAGACAGTGCTCAGGCCCTGAGTTCAAGGCCCAGGACTGGACAAAAAAAAGGAAAAAAAAAAACTAAATTCCCAAAGAATCAAAATTCCAACTAAGAAATGGGCAAAAGAACAGATACTTCTGAAAAGAAGAAATAACAGAAGACCAATATATACATAGAAAAATGTTCAACATCTCTGGGCCATAAAGGAAATGCAAATAAAGATGACTTTGAGATTTCATCTCTCCAGTCAGATGACCATTATCAGGAACACAAGAATAAATAAAAGCTGGAGAGGTTGTAGGGGAAAAAACAACAACTCTAATACACCATAAATTAGTGCAACATCTATGGAAATTAGTATGGAAGGTCCTCTTAAAAGTAAAACTTCGGGCTGGGGATGTAGCCTAGTGGCAAGAGTGCCTGCCTCGGATACACGAGGCCCTAGGTTCGATTCCCCAGCACCACATATACAGAAAACGGCCAGAAGCGGCGCTGTGGCTCAAGTGGCGGAGTGCTGGCCTTGAGCGGGAAGAAGCCAGGGACGGTGCTCGGGCCCTGAGTCCAAGGCCCAGGACTGGCCAAAAAAAAAAAAAAAAAAAAAAGAAGTAAAACTTCCATGCAATCCAGCATGGGATTTATCTGAAGGACTGTAAGTCAGGACATAACAGGGGCACCTGCACACCCATGTTCACTGCAGCACTAAACACTATACCACAGCCATTTAAACCACCCAGATGCCTTACAACAGATGGATGGAGCAAGAATTTATATACACAACATAGTATATTCAATCCTTTTTTTAAATTTTTATTGTCAAATTGATGTACAGAGAGGTTACAGTTCATTAAGTTAGGCATTGGATACATTTCTTGTACTGTTTGTTACCTCCTCCCTCATTTCCCCCTCCCCCCTCCTCCTTTCCCTTTCCCCCCATGAGCTGTTCAGTTGATTTACACCAAACAGTTTTGCAAGTATTGCTTTTGTAGTCATTTGTCTTTTTACCCTGTGTCTCTCGATTTTGGTATTCCCTTTCAGTTTCCTAGTTCTAATACCAGGATACATGGTTTCCAATGTGCTCAGATAAGATACAGAGATAGTGCAGGTACAACCAAAGGAAGGGGATACAAGAGGATCATCAATAAGAGAAGCTATGGTTTTACATCACATGTTGAAAGTAATTACAACAGTGATAAAACAGTCGTTTCCATAACATGGAGTTCATTTCACTTAGCATCATCTTTTGTGTTCATAAGGGTATAGCTATTGGGCTCTTGTGATCCTCTGCTGTGACTAGCCTAAACCTGTGCTAATTAATTCCTTATGAGGGAGACCATAGAGTCCATGTTTCTTTGGGTCTGGCTCACTTCACTTAGTATAATTTTTTCCAAGTCCTTCCATTTCCTTACGAATGGGGCAATGTCAAGAGACATATGAAAAAGTGCTCTACATCACTGGCCATAAAAGAAATGCAAATCAAAACAACATTGAGATTCCATCTCACCCCATTAAGAATGTCCTATATCAAGAAAACTAACAATAACAAATGCGGTGGGGATGTGGCCAAAAGGGAAGCCTACTTCATTGTTGGTAGGAATATAAACTGGTTCAGCCACTATGGAAAGCGGTATGGAGATTCCTCAGAAGGCTAAACATAGAGCTCCCCTATGACCCAGCAGCCACATTTTTGGGCATCTGCCCAAAAGACCAGAAACAAGAACACACACTAAAGCCACCAGCACAACAATGTTCATTGCAGCACAATTTGCCATAGCTAGAATATGGAACCGACCCAGATGCCCCTCAGTAGACGAATGGATCAGGAAAATGTGGTACATATACACAATGGAATTTTATGCTTCTATCAGTATATTCAATCCTAAAATAAATAAAATTATATTATTTGCAGGTAAATGGATTGGCGGGAGGCCATCATATTAAGGCTTAAAGGTCACATTTTTTTTCTCTCATATGTGGATGAGAGACCTAAATGATAAACATGCATACAAATACATTCAGGATCACATATACAGATATATATGTTCAATCTGATTATAGTCTTCTACAAAGACTGTGAACATGTAAATTTATCATTGCCCTAAAAAAAATCTTTCCTATTCTACTTATATTTTCTACTAGCAACTAAGGACATATAATCTTTTTCTCTAAGAAATAGACATATAGAATAAAGTAAAATTGTCTTATCTTTGAAACCATGGAGGCAAATTCCAATTATGACAAAGGCCCACTACCTGAGAAGATGTAAAACTACATGAAGCTCCCAGTAAAGACGAAAGCAGTTGACAACCTGACACAAGTGATCTCCAGGACAAAAGAAGGAATGTACTTAGTGGCAGGCAAAATCCTTCATAACTAGAGAAAAGCAAATCACTTTCCCTGCGGGGCTGCGCTCTACTAACCTACTGAGTCGCCTGCATGTGCCTGCTATGGCTAGACAGCCAGAAACTCAAAACACAAACCTCCTTTACCCATCAGCATCTGTTTGTTGTTTCTGATATTCCTGGAAGTACTAGAGTTTGAACTTGGGACCTCACACCTGCTAAGCAGGAGGTCTACCACTTGAGATACATTACAAGCCCTGAAAGTTTCATTTTAGGAGATATTCACCACCTCAGTAAAAATAAGACTGGAGAAGTTATCCAGTGGAAACATGTGGTAAATAGAATTGTACCAATAAGATATTTAATTTGTAAAACAGAAAATCATTCAGCCAGCAAGCACTGAAGTACCACTCCTCCTCCTGGACTATACGGCATTTCCAAGGTTTCTGGCAGGCAAATCAAACATATTTACTATATAATGAAACAAAACCAAACAATCAGGTAGTGTAATTACTGTTATATTCTTTATAAGAATGGAAGACACTGTATTTTAAATTATTGCATTAAAAAATGATAGTGAAAACATAAGGCCAAGCAAAGTTCTAATTTTCATGAGAATTTTGTGAGAATTATGACCTAAATGACAAACACCAATAAAGATATGGCTCTTTAATTTACTTATGTAGTAACTGCCAGTGATTTCCATGAGAATAAAATACTCATCGATTTAACTGTCAACAGTTTACAAGAAGCAGCGGACCAAATGTCGACCATGGGCCAATGATGGTTTTGACACATGGAATAGGTACATTATAAATTAATTCTTTTGCTTTTTCACTATAATCAATCAATGTAAGACCTACAGATCCTCTCATAAAAACAATGGGAATATATGCATGCAAGTAATGATGACCACCAAAAAAAGACACATTTTAGTCCTAAAAATTCTTCAACAGAGGCTGGGAATATGGCCTAGTGGTAGAGTGCTTGCCTCATACACATGAAGCCCTGTGTTCGATTCCTCAGAACCACATATACGGAAAAAGCCAGAAGTGGTGCGGTGGCTCAAGTGGTAGAGTGCTAGCCTTGAGCAAAAAAGAAGCCAGGGGGGCTGGGGATATAGCCTAGTGGCAAGAGTGCCTGCCTCGGTATACCCGAGGCCCTAGGTTCGATTCCCCAGCACCACATACACAGAAAATGGCCAGAAGCGGCGCTGTGGCTCAAGTGGCAGAGTGCTAGCCTTGAGCGAGAAGAAGCCAGGGACAGTGCTTAGGCCCTGAGTCCAAGGCCCAGGACTGGCCAAAAAAAAAAAAAAAAAAAGAAGCCAGGGACAGTGCTCACGCCCTGAGTTCAAGCCCCAGGACTGGCAAAAAAAAAAAAAAATTCTTCAACAGGACTCACAAAAACTACTTGTTCAGATGAATAAATAAAGTACCAACAAGGGAAAGAAAAAAATTACACAAAATATGATTCTCTTCTTCTTGTGCTGTTATTCATTGAAAGAAATCAAAAGAGCTGCAATTTCCTATATAAAGAAATACACTTAGCCAAGAAAGTTTGCATCAAAAAGGTTTATTCCTGAATATAATAAAAAGTTATAAATAAAAAGAAGTTATCCCAGTGCTTATAATTTCTAAAGATAAATATGTTGCAGCTACCTTAGTAATAATTACTTCTGAGGTTTTTAATAAAAATTTAAATCTCTTCAAATGTTATCTTAACCTTTTAAAGCACATTGAAAAAATAAAACTCTTTAATTAAATAATTAGAATTTATTTTATGTATTAGTTTTGGAAAATATTTTTGGCAGTATCACATCTTACTGTTTGTAGTTACGATATGCTAGAAAAGGATAAGAAATAGGAAGGTTCCCTCATACATGTAAGGCCCAAGAATATAATTTAATTTATCTAGAGTTCAAGTACCTAGAATACAGACTACCCTTAATGTAAGCATCACATGCATACTATGTGGAATTTTTTTTAAAGTCAGTTGTGAGGCTTGAATTCAGGGCCTGGACACTTTCCCTGACCTCTTTTGTTCAAGGCTAATACCCCTACCACATTGAGTCACAGCTCCACTTCTGGTTTTCTGGTGATTAATCGGAGTCTCACCAACTTTTCTTGCCTGGGCTGGTTCTGAATTGAGATCCTCAGATCTCATCCTCCAAAGTAGCTAGGATTACAGGCGTGAGCCACTGACACCCAGTGGAAATTTCACTTTTTATTCATAATTTCTAGTTATGACTGGATCCTTAATCTATAAGCTGCATGTGGACTAGAAATTATAAATTAACAATACATATCTACTAAGAAGCCATAGGTTTACGCTTCTTTGAGTAAGGTTCCTTGAAAGTCTCGTACACAATGTGCATATATGCTAAGCATTTCAATGAAATACATTCCATAAATTGTCCACACCATCATTTTCCTATGCCCAACCAAAATACACAGAAACCACAGTGATTTTTAAGCTTAAAGACACTGGCTCCTAAAGAACAAGGAGCTGATGAGCCATGATAGGCCACATACACACAAGTGTGGATCTTTCTTCTTGCACCTGAGATGTGACTTGTAAGGCCAAAGAGAATACCAGTTGGATGGACATACAGCTGTAGCAAGAATTACTCACCCAGAAGAAAAATGCCTGACCATACCCTGCTTGCAAGCTGTGATTCCTGTTCTAAATCCTGCTAAAAGTGTGATACAGAGTGTCGATAATCTGTATAGTTGAACTTAAGAAGACCAGATGTTGAACACTGCAACAACCAATTTCAAATAGTTCAATTATTCTTCAGATAAAAATTGACCAAGTGTCCTATAAGTACACAGCAATTCTATTTACACAGTCTGCTCTCACAAAACATAAGGATGTAACTTCTTTGAAAAATACACAGTATTTTCCAAACAGTGTTTCTTGTTCTCCAACATGGCTTTAGATAAGCCATCAGTGCAAATATGAATGGCCTTACTGAACTTCAACAATATACTGACCCCTTATTTAGGCATTAGCTTATCCTGATCAGCGACTCTGGTGTCACTGAAGACAGCATTGTATGTGCAATAAGATATTCTAAAAAAAAACACAAAACTTATGGAGATTTGGAGAAAGTTGTGTTTCTAGACACTGGCTAAGATTTTCAGTTCCTGAACACAATTTCAGATTTTAAAGAGTTTTTCAAGATCTTGCCATTAATACCAACCACCTTGAAAAATTACTTGCTGAAAAACGGCATCCCATTCCTCAGATATTTGTCAAATTTTTTTTGTTTAATGTTAGACATAGATTTGACTCGTCATCTTAAAAAGTTCCATTAAACATCTAAACTACTTCAACACATGATCAGTAGCCAGTTATGCATCATAATAAGGTAGGAAACAAGTTGAAACATTATGAATTAATATAATATCCACACGTTCTATCAACAAATAATCTCTGAGAGCTAAATAGTGGTGCTAATTAAGGCCTTCTTACATCCTTCTCTCCTAACAAGCTATATTTTAAATATACTCACTATTACTGACATTCATTCACATTTTGCAAATTTACTTGCCAGTATTTCACAAGGCTTCTAGAGAATTCCTTGGCTGAGATCTTTAATGAAGCTGCAAAAATCAAGCACTTACTGCAACGAGCCAACTCTTACTGCCACAGGAACATGGGGGAGCTGAGTGGCCCACTTCAGGGTCACATCCTGATAAATCTGCAACATGCTGTTATGGTTTCCAATCAAAGTATTGATCGTTCCTTCAGAAACTGTGGGTTGAAGACACAGAAAGAGTAAGAAAACAGGCAAGTCAAACTGTAATTAGATGCCTTATGATATTAACATCTAGATTTCAACACACAAATGTTTTAGGTAATAAAACTTTATTTTGCAAAAAGAAAAATATTTTACAACTTCAAGCTATCCATACCAAAAGGAAACAAATCATTTTACAGATATGGAAAGTTCAGGTAATGATCAACATGTTTACATTTCAACCAGAAATTAAGAATTTCATTAACATTTAACCTAATGACTTTCTAAGCATTCTTGGAAATTCATTCTATCAGACATCACTGCTTTGTTCTTAAGTGATATTCACTCAGAAGCATGATCACCACATTATGGAAAGAATTAATAAATGATAAAGGCCAGTTCTGCAGGTTAATTTATACAAAGTAAGATGACTGACAGAACCATATATGTGCATTCTTATCAAACTTCCCTTCAAGCATTGAAAGTTGAATTTCCATTATTTGTTCGGTATGAAACTATTTTCCTGGATGTTTAAAACGTGTGTGTGTGTGTGTCTGTGTGTGTGTCTGTGTCTGTGTGTGTGTCTGTGTCTGTGTGTGTCTGGCTTTTTCTAGTATGTATAAGCCCTGACATATAGAAAAGATAAACAAAAACACTCTGCACACCTGAGCAGTATGGTAAGAAACAACTTGGGCTACAGTCAAGCTTCTTCATGAAACGAATCTGTCCATTATCCTTGAGGCAAAAGAGGTTCCTCTCACCAAGGACAAAAAGAGAAGATGCTGATGGACCAAAAGAGACAACGCATATATCCAGGGCTTGCTCTCCAATATTTAGAGTCCAATCCACCTGCAAAGCAAAATCTTAGGTTAACTTAGTGGCTAAGAGCAGAACAGTTCAGTCCATCTTTGTATTAAGTGCAAATTAACTTAATTAGATGCTTTAATAGAAACACAACAGTCAATTCTCCTTCATTTCCTTTTTGAGGCCTGTTGTTTTCTATCTTCGGATCTGGTTTTATTTTCTAGACTCCCAGCACGTTTTATCCCATCTCTTACCAGATGGCATTAGGAATTCAGTGACTCAAAAATACTCATGAAAAAGTCTTCTGCTTCTCTGAAAAACTTCTGTAAGAAAACTGCTGTTTGGAGAGGAAGCATTAAGCTAATTAGACAGTAGGTAAGCTGCAGTTAGACCTGAGTGAGAAGGTCTTGTGTATTACTGAACAGCATGGCGACTACATCTAACAGTAAGGTACTGTGTGCCCCAAAAGCTGGAAGAAAGGAAGGGCTTTGACTATTCTTGCCAAAAAAAGAAAGGGTGAATGTTTGAGAAGGTAAATTTGCTTAACCTTATTTAAACATTAAAAAATATACATATTTCAAAACATTACAAAGTATAACATTAATATATAAGATTTTATGCTTTCATTTATCAGTTAAAATAAACTTAATTTTCAAAAAGCTACTGTATTTACCTTGCAAGTTAAATTTAATAATAAATCATATAGATAATATTTTATTTACTATAGATAATAAATCACATAGATAAATTTTAGGTCAATGATATAACTGTACATACAAAACAGAAATGAATAAAATATATTTGATTTTCTTTCCAGGAATTCTCATTTTTAACAAACAAGCATGATTAAATAAGGCATTACTGAAATTTTTTTTTAAAGGCCTTACAATTAGTCTTTTTCCAGAACCAAGTTTTTGCTGGTCAGTCTCCTGCCTTTTATCTGCATCTGTTGCAAAAGCGAGTACTTGGTACCTGTACAAAATAGATGGAAAAGGGGTAAATGATTCTACAAAGGGCCATTGTAGCCAGATGCCAGTGGTTTGTGCCCTAATCCTAGCTACTCAGGAAGCTGAGATCTGAGGATTGTGGCTCAAAGCCAGGCCGGACAGAAAAGTCCATGATACTCTTCTTTCCAATTAACTATCAAATGATGCAAGTGGATCTGAATATTAGTCCTGAGTGAAAATAGCTCTGAGAAAGTGCCCAGGCCATGAGTTCAAGATTCAGTACTGGCACATGCAAAAAAAGTACAAATTATTTTAAACATTTGAAGCATGTCATGGGTAAGCATTATAAATAAATGGTCTCATAAGAGGGGGAACTAATTATCTTAGACTTCTCAACCTCTAGAACTGTAAAATATAAACTTCTATTCAAAAAATACCCAGCCATGCCAGGTGTCAGTGACTCACACCTGTAATCCTAGCTACTCAGAAGGCTGAGATCTGAGGATCATACTTCAAAGCCAGCTGGCTAGCAAAGTCCATGAGATTATTATCTCCAACTAATCACCAGAAAATTGGAAGTGGCACTGTGGCTCAAGTGGCACTATGGCTCAAGTGGTAGAGTGCTAGCCTTGAGCTAAAGAGCTCAGTGACAGTGCCCAGGCCCAGAGTTCAAGCCCCAAAACTGGCAAAAAAAAAAAAAATTCATCCTTGGGTATTCAGTTCTAGTGTTACAAAATACACTAAGACAAACAGCAACTCTAAAACCATCTTATCTCAGTTAGGAAACAATATTGATCCAAAGCTCTTACTTCATCAAGATGCTAGAATGAATATGTTAGACTTTGCAAGGCATGGAAACTGACAAAAAATCTACAGTAACATAAAAACCAGGCTGGCAGCTAATACCTGCAGCCCATTCACTCAGTATGCAGCACACAGAAGGAAGCTACTCCAGGGACAACAATGGAGAGTCAACTACCTGGACTCAGGTCCTTCCACACATGTGGTATGGATTCAGATACAGGCAGTAGGCACAGCTCAGAGTACTTGTGCTCACAGAAAGTGGGCATACATCCCCAGGAAGCTGATGGCAGAAGCAAGGAGTTGCATAGGAGATGTACTCTAAGTAGAAGCTCACAAAGAGAAGGCTAGGTTTTAAAAGATGAGTACAAATTTATCACGCTGGCACTGGCAGCTCACACCTATAACCCTAAGCTAAGAATGTGAAGATTGCAGCTCAAGCCACAAAAGTTCAAAAGATCCTTCATAACCCATAGCTGAGCAAAGAAATAGCAAAGTTATGTCATTCTAACTACTTTGGGAAGCTAAGAGGGGAGGACTGTAGGACCAGGACTGCCCAGATAGACAATTCAAGAGACTATTATGGCTAAGGGAAGCAGAACATGGTGGCACGCACCTGTAACTTGGCAGTTAAGGGAAGCCTAAAAGTAGGTGATTACTGCTCAGGTGCTTTCCCTAGCAGGAAGCAAGAGCCTGTCCTAAAAATAACCAGTGAAAGAGAAGGCTGGATACATCTTAGTGACAGGGTGCCAGCGTAGGAAGCACAAGGAACAGAGTGCAAACCCCAGCTTTGGAAAAAAGAAGTTACCATACTTGGAAAGAGGTAAGTGGCATGCTGGCAAGGGCAAGAGCATATGTGAAGGCATACAGCCATAAAAGAGACATGAAAAGCCATAGGAAGGCTTGAGGTATGTGAGCAAGAAGGAGTGAGTCATGGGAAATGAGACAGAAAATATGGTAGGGAGAAGATCCCAGTCTGGTAAAAGCATGCTAAAAAAATTCCAAAGGTGGCTGCAGCAAAAGACTTTTCATCATCTGAGTCTGACCTTCAAAACCCAAGCTTCCAAAAGGACCAAACTCTGGACCTTGTATTCCAACTTCCTACCCAGGTCACAGTAACAGAAACAGTAACAGCCAGGCACAGCTGGTCCTGCCTTAGGTCTCAATTCAGGTACTACCCTACTAGAGGATACTATAGATATTAATGAGATAGTTGCAAAATCCAGCTATTTGAAGTTTCTTATGTAACTATAAAGAGTTACTATTTCATCTGTGGCCTCATTAACATCAAAACAGCAAGAAGAGACTTGACCAAAACTGACACTTAGTTTCCAAGGATGGACCACTGTCTTTCTGGAAGACAACTCAGAAGAGTATTTCATTACTTTAACATACTGGAAGGAGAAGTTGATGACAACAAACTCAAATTGCATGCATGTTAACTCCTCTTAACTGTGGCCAATAACCTATGCAGAAATGTGGTCCCCAAACCAAACAATTTCAAGCAGCTTGGAAAGTAGGAAATAAAGAATACAGTTGAATTTTTTTTTAATTACCACTCATATGTTCAGCAATAGGAACTAGAGGGGGAAAAAAAAAAAAAAAAGAAGCCTTCCTCTGAAGGCTGCTGAGCAAGCCAATGCAGGAAGACTTTGGGATGGGCCTGGCACATTCTCAGAAGACAAACATAGCACATTCCAATGAGTGGTACTACTTCTGGATCCATGAAGCACTTCAGTCAGACTCCACCACAGAATTTGGTGCCCTTCCACATACAGCAGAACACAGCAGCAAGGAACTAAACTGTGCCCTGACTACAGGGCAACAGCAGACACTCTGAAATCAGTTATCTGCAAGTGAAACATAGCTGTCACCTCAACAGGTAGCAGGCAATTTTGAAACCCTGCTGTTTATCCTAGAGAACTTTACTACAAAAGGACATCAGGGACAGCTCATCTCTACAACAGTTCACAAGCTCTTCCTACTGCCATGGATACTCACTTGCACTACAAAATGCCAGAAACAAACAGAAGCTTTCTTTAAATATTGTCAGTCCTCCATACACTTTCTGCTGAACACCTGCTTTCAATTCAAGGCAAGTTTTTCAGGCTCTTCAGAGGCTACAAAATACCTTCCACGTGGGCAATTACTCCTGGCCAGGAAGAAAAATCAAGAAGCAAGTATATATCAGTGAAAGCATGAAGCACAAAAAGGCTTAAGGGAATGCTGAACAGCTATTCCATGAACGAAGGAGAGGATAAGATACTATGTGCAGGTGATCAAGGAAGAACTCAGGGAGTAAAGAAGCTTCCAAACAGAATTTTCATGTTCAAAGAAGGAAGAAAGGAAAAGCAGGTCAGACACAGGGGAAAGGCTGAGAAAAAGATGAGAGAGAGAAGCCTTTCTCATAGATGGAAAACACATATACTTAGATTGGGCCAGAGCCTAAGCCTGGTGAAAAACAGACCCTTCTTTTTTGTTGTTGTTTGTTTATGTGGTACTGAGGAATCAAACCCAGGGCTTCATGCATGCTAGGCAAGCACTCTACCACGAAGCCACCTTCCCAGCCCAGAACCTTCTTTGAAATAGTCAACTAAACTCAGCATCTTAAATGCTTACTTTAAAAAAGTGTGTAGACTACTTAGCAATGTACTAGGAGGGGCTGCAGGTGCTGGGAGGTAGAGACAGAGAGAGGGAAGAAAATAAAGTCACTCTGATGTACTCCAATGACCTTCCTACACTCAGTTCTCACTTAGAAGTAAGCCCACCTCTGATCCTCGAAGCCTCCTCAGTGCTGCAGGCAAAAAAAAAACACACACACACACACAAAAAAAACACAGTGCACTAAGTAGCTGAGTGGCAGGCTGCCATTCCACCTGTCTGACCACTGCTTGAGGACAATAGATAGGTCTAATTTGCCTGTACATTCTAGGCAGGACCTTTTACACTATATAGTACAGAAAAGGTTCTTGGAAAATGTGTGCTGACTGGAGGACTGAATAAATGAACTGAAATATTCAGTCAGTGAACAGATGTTTAAGACATTTGGGTCTCAGGGACCTGATGATAATATAGATGATAATACTCTGGAATATTTCAGTGTAATAAAAAAGCAAGCTTATGTGTGGCAAACAACCTGTTTTAGGCAATTATTTATCTATCTAGGATTTTTTTTTAAGATAACTGAACCAGTTACCTTTAAAAATCCCTTCCTGAGGCTGGGAAGGTACCTTAGTGGTAGAGTGCTTGTCTAGCATGCGTGAAGCCCTGGGTTCGATTCCTCAGTACCACATAAATAGAAAAAGCCAGAGGTGAGGCTGTGGCTCAAGTGGTAGAGTGCTAGCTTTGAGCAAAAGAACCTTCAAGCCCCAGGACTGGAAGAAAAAAAAATCCTTTCCTGTAAATTAAGAAGATGGGTAGGGTTGGAAGAAATGGGAATAAATGATGAAAGGGGTGACATTGATTGTGATGCATTATACTCATAAATGTACATGTTGAATTGGAACCCCTCTGTACAACTACTTAAAGATAACAAAAATACAAAAAAAAACCATAAAAATATACCTTCCAAATGGGAAACTGCACACTGCAGAGGTAATGGGGGTTGAGGTGTGTGTATGTGTGTATATGCATGTATACATGTATACACACACACACAGCATTGAATGCCAGTAGAGTCACTGCCTGGCACCAAAAGGAACTAACTCTGGGACATCAACACCCCCGAGGGTACCAAAGTCTGCAAATGCTCAAATCCCTTGTAGGTAAACTAGAAACATCCCTGTATGCTCTTATTCTTTGCAGTGCTGGGGATCAAGCCCAGAACCTTGTGCATGCTAAGCAAGTACTCTACTAAGAAGCTGCATCCCAAACCCTCATCTACTTTAAATCATCTCTACTTTGTTCATAATTGCTAATACAATGTAAATGCATTTAATCTTTATAATGAACTTGTCAAAATGAACAACCTTACCGTCTTTTGGAGCCTGGGTAAGGACAATGTTATGGTTTGATTATGAAATGTCCTCACAGGCTCATGTGTTGAACACCTGGTCCCCAGCTAGTGGTATTATCTTGAGAAGTTCTAGAAATCTTAGGAAGTTGGCCTGGTAGAAGGAAATAGGCCTCTCTCCAAATACCGCTCCAATTACTGTACAACATTGCCTTTCAGATATCCTACATACAAGGGTGATAAATTCAAGCATTTTCTATGAGGTATCAACTTGACATGTGCTTAATCCTTATACCAAGGAAAGTGAAAGTCATCCCTGTTATATTTTATCAAAAAAATCAGTCACTTTTTCTTTTGTAATATTCAGCTGTTTATGGAAAATAATTAACCACCACCAAACTCATCTAAAAATCATGGTTGCAAAGATTGGCAATACAGACTTACTTGTAACTTTCCACTTGTCGGCAGGAGGAAACAGTGATGAAGGAATCTGTTCGGGGACTATATACAAGGGGGCCAGGCAGCAGGGAACCAGGGAGAAACCTCCCAAAGGCAAAGCTTTCCTGCTCAAACACCATAAGCATCCCATCCACAGACTGGATGCAAATTAAGTCTCGACCTAAGAAGAAATGAGAGAAAATTAAGTAATCAATTCTTTTCGTGTTTTTTGTTTCTTTGTCTGTTTGTTTGTTTTGCTGGTCCTGGGACTTAAACTCTGAGCCTGGATGCTGTCCCTGAACTCCTTTTGCTCAAAGCTAGTACTCCACTACTTGAGCCACAGTAGCACTTCAGGCTTTTCTGTGATTCAGTGGAGCTAAGAGTCTCATGGATTTTTCTTCCCAGGCTGGCTTTGAACTGAGATACTCAGATCTCAGCTTTCTGACTAGCTAGGCATGAGCCACTGGCACCTGGCAATAATCTTAACTCATCACTATCCATCACAAATATGTCAATGTTAATTTTCCCTATAAGACAACCCCATGGTATTTTAAAGTTTAAACCATAAATCAATGATGCTATCTGGTTATTGATATGAATGCATATAAATTTCAATTTTTATGTTCAGAAAGCTCTATAATTTTAAGTACATTTACTTTTATTTGACCTCATTGGTAAAATTTGGTCAAGATAAGCACTGAGAACAATTACAACTCTTTGTAATAATTTTTTTTCTAAATTCAAAACTTAAAACAATTCCTCATAGGACCACTTACCTTTATGTCAGGCTCACACTTTAAAATGACTTACACATAATAGACAACAGACAGTACTGGGGGTGCAGCTCAATGCACAAGGCCCTGGCTACTCTCTCTCTCTCTCTCTCTCTCTCTCTCTCTCTCTCTCTCTCTCTCTCTCTCTCTCTCTCTCTCTTCCCCTCTCCCTCCCCCTCCCTCTCTCCAGATCAATAGGCCTATCTCAGGTATTCAATTTGTACAAACCACAGTGTTAAGCAGTGTTGAGAATGAAAAGTGCTATTTACTAAGACCCCTGACATAAAGACTGATTGCAACATGTCCTCTATCAGTACTATGATAAGAGTTTGTGAAATGCACTGACATAATGATGATTTCTATGATACAGTGTCCCCTAACCTGAGAAAGACATAGTGACTAGCACTATATTGTACTATATACATTGGAGAAAAATTAACCCACTCATTATGTCAGTCACTCTTAGCCCATATTTACTGTATCAGTGACAATATTATGTACAGTATATTTCAAAGAGTAACTTTGCTGCAAGAAATGTAATCACTACCTTACTATGTAACTGTAACCCCTCTGTACATCACCTTGACAAAAGAATTAAATTTTTGAAAGAGTACATTTGCTTATAATGAAATTAAACTGTATATAAATAGATTATATTGTCATAGTTGTATTTGATGACACCATTGGGCAATTTTCAAAGGAACATATATTGTCTATAGAATTGTTTACTGAGGGGGAAAAAAACCACAAATTTTTGCTTAAGACTACAACATACTCTCTAGCCCAGCTTGACTGATAGAAGATGCTAATCAGACTTAACCAGTCTGTACGGTATGTCAAACTGAATACTGTCTAATAAATGGATGTTTAATAAGCATATATCTGAACCATTCAGAGGCCTCTTTAAAGATAAACTGTTCATATTAGTGCTGTTTGAAGAGTACTTTCCCAATGCTCAGAATCCTTCATAATTTTTTACAATCAGTGTTCTAAGTTTTAAATTGTCATTACACATCCCACTATTAAAAACTCCCCCAAAGAGTTTTTTAACTTGCATGTATGCTGTAAGTGCAGTCATAATCAAAGAGTGCCCCTCTTAGCCACTGAGCAGTACTACCTGCCCATTCCTAGAGAGAGGGAATAGTGTAATAATGACTCAGAAGTTCAATCCAAGCTGCAAGGTCTTTGTAAATAAAATCATTGAAAACTTTTTTTAAGTGGGAGACCAAGATCTCCCCAGGGCATCAATCCCTGTTTTAATGATAGCTCTAACTATTGTACTTTTTATGAACAGAAATCTATTTTTTTTTTAAAAAGCCAGGCACTGGAGGCTCAGGCCTATAATCCTAGTTACTCAGGTGGTTGAGATCTGTGGATTGTAGTTCAAAGCCAGCCCAGACAGGAAAGTCTGTGAGACTCTTATCCAATTAACCACCAGAAAACCAGAAGTGGCATTGTGGCTCAAGTGGTAGAGCAATAGCCTTGAGGTAGAGAGCTCAGGGACAGTGCCCAGGCCCTGAGTTCAAGTCCCACCACTGACCACCCCCCCAAAAAAACAACAACGCTATCTATCCCTAGAGCTTCAGCCCTCTCATTAGTTAAATGAGTGTATCTCTACAAGAGCTCCACGATTAGTAACTCATCTTAAGCTAAGGTGCCAAGAATCCATAATAGAGAAAGGATAGATGGAGATGGGAAAATGGGTATCTACATGCAAACAAAGAGAAAAAAAGGAGAAGGAAAAGGGAGTTACTAAAAAAGTTATCTATGTGAAGGGTTAGGTAGCTATGCTAATTAGCTTCATTATATATCACAGTGTACACCTTGAAGGTATTCAATTATTACTAATTATACCTCAGTGGAACTAGGGGGAAAAGAAAGAGCTCCCAAGTTAGAGGTTGTCCGACTCCTTAAGACTGCAGAGAACATATAAGACACGATGAATTACATAATAAAATAAACGTTTTCATCATCTGCTTACCCAGCCCAGAAGAAAACAGCAAATTACAAAGGGATGAAGCAATGCCAGCTGTGCGCAGTGAAAACTAATGCCTCAACAAAATCAAAGTAACCAAAACATCTATAAGGTATGTAACCAAAAAAATTTTTTTAAAGTCTGAATTCATTGTAGGAGCAATTATTAGCCCTATCTGCCTCAAAAAAAAAAAAAAAGAAATGTCACATTATAAAAGACTATGAGTTACTATTTTGATTTACTATAGCTTGGTAAAGCTCATTCATTTGTAAAATGAGCTGTGGCACAAATTTTAACTGCTTCTCCACAGCCATTCTTCCTTGATACCAGTAGACACATGTCCATCCCAAATAAGGCCGACACAATTGGTCCTATTACAGATAACGGCACATGATTAGGAGGAGACGTTATCGGAACATCTCTCAGGCCAAGGCACTGCCCTCCCCATGACAGCAAGACAATGGACTAGAGCAGCTGTCTTGACCTCAGATGAAGTCACATATTGAGGAAAACAGAATCTCTCTACCAGACCTGGACCTTCTCATCTCCAGATAATTAAATAGGACAGAAATAACCATCTTCCTTCTTTAAGCCATCATTAAGTTTGCGTATTTTTAAGGCAACTATACCTATAACTCTGTGTGTGTGTGTGTGTGTGTGTGTGTGTGTGTGTGTGTGTAATGCAAAACCTAATCTTCAATGTTTGATTGTGGTTGACTGGATCGTGGTACCAAAAATCAAGCAAATGTGCAAGACATATTGGGACAACTAGAGAAATTTGAATATGACTGCATATTAGATAACTTGGGGAAATAATTTCTTCACCGTGATAGCAGTATTGTAATGTAAGAGAACACACTCACAGGAAGAAGTATGCTAAAGTATTTATGGATGAAGCAGTATTAAGGTCTGTAACTTGACCTTCAAATAGTCCATCAAAAAGGTTGTACTTTTACAACTATTGACGAGGTGTGAAAATATAGGTGTGCATGTTACTTTTTCTATTTACATTTTGTAGAAAAAACTGCATGCTTAAATATATTTTTGTATATGAAACACTTATGGAATGACCTTGACCTATGGTAGAGGATATTACAGTAACCAAATATATTCCTGGTATCTGTTTTATTAAAGCCTGTGAGCTCACAAAAGTATTTGCCAACAAAAATACCAATAAAAATAATGTTCATTTCAACATGGAGTTTTCAGTCTCCCAAAGGCCATAAAGTGGTCCTCTATAAAGTGGCCCTCAGACCAGCACCATCAGCAGCATCCAATGTGGCCCTCAGACCAGACCATGAGCAGTATCCAACGTAGCCCTCAGACCAGACCATGTCCTCTCAGAAATGTAAATCTAGGATGCTAATCTAGACCCACTGTATCAGAAACTCTGATGGAAGAGCCAAACAAATCAAGGGTCTAATAAGATACAGAGACTATTCAAACCCACACTGAAGTTTTAGGACTATTGCCTCAGTAGGATAGGATAAAATCCAAGGCTTGAAGAAAACAAACCCCAGAGAAATATAGCAGCCCGTTCGTTTTTCCTTAGCAGCACAGGGGAAAGTACTAAATACATCATGAAGTCCAGGGGGCTGACTCTAGTCAGATAACCTAGACCTGAGTCCAGTTCCAATTATCAGCCGTAAACTTGAGCTGAAGTTTCCTCATCTGCAAGACACTGTACAGCAGAATTAGAAATTACAGTATGAAAACTAGGTCCAGCAGTGGCAAACATTGTATCACATTATTATTTTTATAATTAGACTCACAAAACAAACTAGATCAGCATTTAATTGCTTACTGTTACATATATCATAATACATGGTTCCTTGAAAAAAAAAAAAGACTTACTTCTCTTCTCCTCTCTAAGGGATATTTACTCACTGTTCTCCCACACTAAGCCAAGCTATGAAACCCCTTTCTAAAACTGAGTGGAAGCTCTGGCTTACACAAATCAATTACTATCCCACTAGCCACAGTGACAGAGCCAAGCAAGTCAAGGGTTTAACAAGCTATAGAGGAAAGTCACACCAAATGAGAAGCCAAATCCCTAAGTTGAGCTGAACTTCCAAAAAAAGTTACATTGCTTTTCTTTTCTTTTGCCAGTCCTGGGGCTTGGGACTCAGGGCCTGAGTCCCTGGCTTCTTTTTGCTCAAGGCTAGCACTCTACCTCTTGAGCCATAGCGCCACTTTCAGCTTTTTCTGTTTATATAGTGCTGAGGAATGGAATCCAGGGTTTCGTGCATGCTAGGCAAGCACTCTACGTACCACTAAACCACATTCCCAGCCCCACTGTGTCTAAGGACACAGTTAAGTGAGAGCCTCAGAAGGCACTCTTGGCACCTGGGCATCAAGCCACCTCTAAACTTTGCAGGCAGTTAGTTCTCATCAATGTGGAAGCCACTTTGAGCTGGGTCTCTTACTCTGAATCAAACCAGTCAACCATTTTTTCTTCTGAGAGAGGTTACAGGTTGAGGTTTATGTCTTCCCTTTACTGTGATCCCACAGACCCCATCCTTACTGTCACTGGAGAACAAACCACCCACTGAAACATCCCATTTCCATGATTCTAATTAACCCTAAACTCAAAAGCAGAAACCTGACTTTACTCATCTATATAAATCCAGCAACTATAAAATAAACAATATGGTAGATACATTAATAAATGCCTGTTGGGCTGGGGACATGGCCTAGTAGCAAGAGAGCTTGCCTCGTATACTTGAAGCCCTGGGTTCGATTCCCCAGCACCACATATACAGAAAACGGCCAGAAGTGGCGCTGTGGCTCAAGTGGCAGAGTGCTAGCCTTGAGCAAAAGGAAGCCAGGGACAGTGCTCAGGCCCTGAGTCCAAGGCCCAGGACTGGCCAAAAAAAATAAAAAAATAAAAAAATAAATGCCTGTTGCACTGAGGTGTTTCACACTGTATGTGAAGTATGTGAAAATGCTCTATTTATTTCAATCTTGCTACTGATATTTAGAAACTGTAGGAATCAACTCAAAACATTACTCAAAATTAAATAAGACCTTCAAATCACTGTTTTTGATCTCAGAACATATCTCACAATACATATCAAAGGTTCCCCTTATACATAATGGGAATAGAAAGAATGGTCCAGAAAAGCAATGGAAGTTTTGTGGGTCTGATAGAACAGAGCCACAGAAAACCTTCATAAAAATGAGCTCAGCTTCCTGTTTGCTATATAAAAACATTCATATCTATCTCCATAAAGAAAAGTTCTTTTGCCAGGCACCGGTAGCTCATGCCCATAATCTTAGCTAATCAGAACTGAGATCTGAAGACCACAGTTCAAAGCCAGCCCAGGCAGGAAAACCCCTGAAACTTTTATCTCCAATTAACTACCAAAAAAGCTAGAAGTGAAACTGTGGCTCAAGTGGCAAAGTGCTATCCTTAAGCAAAAACATTGCTCAGGCAGTGAGTGCAAGCCCCTGTGTGTGAATGCATGTGTGTGCGCGCACACACACACACACACGCACACACACACACACAGAGTGATGGAATCTGTAGAGCTATTTCAATGACCTGACCATGAACTATATACTCAGCATCATTCTTACCACAAGCAATAGCAATAGTACTATTATACAGAGCACCTATTATACCTCTGTACTAAACACTTAACCAGCATAATGACTATCATCTGTAGTAACTCTAAAATTTGCTTAGTACATTTAACCAGCATATTGACTATAAAGCTCAACAACTCTACTCATGTTTCAACAAACTTTTAGTCTCATTTTACCCATGAAATGATTAACTAAAAGAGCATGAATAATTTGTCCCACATCTCTCCAGTTCCCCAAATCCTTGGGAGGCAAAACTTATAACCATTTTGCTCCAGAAAACTAGAGTTTATTAATTACAGTGAACTTCCTGGGAAAAGTTTCATGATAAAAATTCAATACATACCAGACTGCAAAGAGAACAGAGATCAAAGCTAATAGTAGAGGGAGTTTCTGGGAGAGAAAAACACATTAGCTAAAGATGTATTTAGCCAATGGGGTGGTACATACCTATAATCCCAGTACTTGGCTAAGACGGAAGGATCCTAAGGTTTGAGGCTAGCTGGGACTATATTATATGACCTTGTCTCCAAAGGCAGGAAGGAGGAGAAAAGGAAGGAGGGAAGTCAGGCTTTGGCAGTTAGAGTTGATCCTCAGGTCAATAGATAAAGTTTTACCACAGATCACAAAAACAAAAGGAAACACTGAAAACTAACATCTTAATGGTAATTCCTAAAACTTTATGCCTCAACTATACAGGAAAAAAATTTCATGAGAATTTAGATGCTTATTCCATTAATCTTGAACACAAGAGAAAAATAATACATGGTTTGAAATATTATTTGTAAGATCTGAAAAGAAAAGGTCCTATGAGGACCACTTTGAAAGAATACTGCAAATCACTATTTCTTATTTTCAAAGGCAAAGAAAAAGGTTTGTGCCTTCAGGCAACAGAGGACAGAAAAGAGAAAGTTTATCATGTCAGCCTCATGAAAGGAATATTTATTAAATAGTATTAAATAGTATTTCTCATCTCAGGGTGTTAAAAATATCATATGATCAAAGCTTTTACATCATACAAAAACTAGTAATCAACTACATGTTGAACTAACATACTGATTAACAGTTTTCTCATCTAAATGACTATCTGTTCTGTAAAAGTATGTGGGGACAGTATTTCTTTTTTTTCCATGTATGTATGTATATATGTATTTATGTATGTACGTATGCATGTATGTATGTATAAATGAATGTCAGTCCTGGGGCTTGAACTCAGGGCCTGGGCACTGTCCCTGAGCTCTTTTGCTCAAGGCTAAGGCCTCTATCACTTTGAGACACAGTGCCACTTCAGTTTTTCAGTGGTTAATTGGAGGTAAGAGTCACACAGGATCTTTTCTGCCCAGGATGGCTTCAAATCACAATCCTCAGATGTCAGTCTCCTGAGTAGCTAGGATTACAGGCATGAGCCACCAGCACCCACCTTTGTTCCTTCTATTTTTAAAAATGCATGTGCAGCCAGGCACCAGTGGCTCATGCCTGTAATTCTAGCTACTTGGGAGGCTGAGATCTGAGAACAGCAGTTCAAGGCCAGACCAGGCCGGCAAGACTCTTATCTCCAGTAAACTATTCAGAAAAAGTGGTGCTGTGGTTCAAGTGGTAGAGCACTAGCCTTGAGCAAAAAAAGTTCAGGAACAGTGCCCAAGCCCTGAGTTTAAAAAAAAAAAAAGTAAATATGCATATAACATACTTCCATTAAATTAACCACTTTTGCTTCTCACACTTCCCCCGGTTTATGGTACTAGAATGTGAACTCACACTTGTAATGCAGATTCTCTACCACTTTAGCCAGACCTCTAGCCCTTTCTTTTGTACTTAGTATTTTGGGGGATAGTCTCTAGCCTCAGCTGTGCTCTTCAGACTTGGGCTTCCCTGTGATGCTGGGGATAATAGATGAAGGCCAAAGTGCTTCTCTTGTAGCTGGGATAACAGGCATGTGCCACTGTGTCAGCCACTTATTGAGATGGAATCTAATTTTTATGCCCAAGTTGGCTTTGAACAGGGATACCAATCTCAGCCTGCCAAGTAGCTAGGATTACAGGCTTGAGCTATCATGCCCAGATCTAGTAGTTGTTCTTAGTCCCCCAACTTTTTAAACAATTTTAACAGGTTCCAGTATTCTGCTTTCATACATGTGTATGTCTTCCCTTTTCACTGATTTGTCCCTCCAAGACAGTAACCATGTTATAATGGGTCTTTAAAAAAAAAAATCTAGATCCCACATATGAGAGAAAACATGGGCCATTTGTCTTTCTCGATCTGGGGTATGATGTTCTCCAGCTCTATCCATTTGTCTGCATCTTAGGTTAATTTCATTTTTCTTTATAACTCAATACTACTCCATTGTGTATATATGCCACATTTTCTTTATCTGTTCAGTGAGGTGATGAACACTGAGGCTGATTCAATCATTTATCTATTGTAAATAGTGCTGCTATACAACATACAGGTGTGCTGGTGTCTGGACTTAGGCTACCTGCTTTTTTTTTTTTAACTTTCAGGACCATTCTTCAGAGTTAATACAACAATCTGGTCATAGTAACAAAGCAAGCAGATGAAAATCATCAATACAGTGTTGACAGCTGCCCAAAGGAATCGCTCACCTTCAGATTTCCTCATATCAGAAACCAAACATAATGTATAAAGACACAGAATTCATATGCACAAAATATACTGAGGAAACCTTGTTTCAGATGTTTAGATTCCCTTTATCATGCAAAACATGTGCTGACCAATTGTCCTTAAAATGAAATTCCATCTTCACCATCCCAAGTTGGAAGCCAGTAACAACGTGAGAAGATATAATTAACAATAATATACAATGGATTTATATTTAGGTCTGCCTGAGGGAAATCATAGAAAACATTATTCTCAGTCAACAATGAGACATAGTTGTTGAGATTATTGCATACAAAGGAATCATTGGACAAGTTGAAAAAGGAAATAAAGATCTGTAGTCTGTGCCTCATTATTTACTGTGAACAAAAGGCTACCTGCGTTTATGTTCCTTCAGATGCAGGCCTGTTAGTGGTAGATTGGGATCAAAAGTAATTTTAGGGAGGAGGTTACAAGCTTGATTAAAAAAATAATGTACTCACTGCCTTACATATAAACTGTAACCCCTCTGTACATAACTGTGACAACAAAGGAAGGAAGGAAAGAAGGAAGGAAGGAAGGAAGGAAGGAAGGAAGGAAGGAAGGAAGGAAGGAAGGAAGGAAGGAAGGAAGGAAGGAAGGAAGGAAGGAAGGAATATAGTTCTTGTTTTAGCCTCCTAAGGAACCTCCATACTGATTTCCATAATGGTTGCACTAGGTTACATTCCTACTAACGGCATGTAAGGGTTCCTTCCCATATCTCCCCACACTACGTTGTCATGAAGCATTTGTTCTTGCTTGTTTTCCTGATTATAGCTATTCACTCTGGAGCAATATGGAATTGTAATGCTGTTTTGATTTGCACCACAAGTTTTTTTTCCTATCATGCATTTTCTATCATTCATACTACAGCCACAGTGTTCTATTTCCCCCCTTTCTCTACTTGTAAAGTGTTTGTAGCACAGCAGCAGAGTACATGAAAGAAGACTACCATTACCTACCATGCTACATGTTTTCCAAGTCTCTCTGGAGTCATTTTTCTTTTAGACACTGAGTAAAAATATAAGTGAAGAAATGCAAACGTGACCTATAGCCAAGCATATATTGCAGTCCAGCTTTCAGTTGTCAAAAGGCAGGCAGGAAACATCAAAAGACTAACACAGAGAAAGGGAGGAGTGCAGAAGTCTATGCAACTTCCTCTCTCTCTCTCACATGAAAAACTTGTAGTAAATACAGAAAAACTGGAGCACTCATTCATTAATCTTTAGTGCAAACCTAACCTGAAAATGAGGAAACATGTTTTCCATGACAAAGACATAAAAATGTCCTCAGTAGGATTCCAGTAGATACTGCCTTCCAAACAACCAGTGGATGGATTTCTAGAGCTTGTAGGGTTATAAAGTTGCCATTAAATATCACTTTTTTATTTTACTCTCATACAAATAAACCTGCCACCATCTGTAGATGCACACTGTTTACACTTAAAAATCAGTAATTGGTAATTAGTTGAACGAAAAAAGTGTTAGCTTCTTATTACACTGTTTTTTTTTAACATTCTACAAGGAATTTGTGCCTGATATCCAATTAGATTTAAAGTTTAAATCCTTAGCCATAAATAAATTAATTTTACAGCCCTAAGCAAACACAGGAAATCAACAAATAGAATACATGTGTCAAGCTAAATAGCTAATATTTAAAATTACATACCATGGAAAAATTACACAAATTCTCAACTACTATCCAAGTGTTACCTCAATAAATAACTTTATGAGACTAATTACTTTAGGACTCAGGAAAATAAGAGTTGGGTCTACATACTAATTCTTCTCATGAACTTTACTTTTGACATTTTAATGTGTCTCATATTAATATCAAACTTTAATAGATCTACAAAGACCACTACTATGTACTTTGTCAAGCTGTTTATCACAGCCTTTTCCCTTAAACTGTGAACTAGATTAATAACAATATAAACAAACTACAAGCATTCATTAAATTAGCATTATGTGTGATGGATTCGGTACGAATGTTGTGTTGGAGTTTAAAAAAGGGCCCATTAAGGTTATATTGTCACATGAATCCTCCAAATAGGAAATTATTTCTCAGACGCAGTGATCATGAAAGTTTTAAAAACAATTTCCAGCCAGGTGCCAGAGGTTCACATCTGTACTTGTAGTTACTAAGGAAGCTGATATCTGAGGATTGTAGTTCTAAGCCAGCCCCGTCAGAAAGTCCATGAAACTCTTACCTCCAATTAACCCCCCCAAAAAATCAGAAATGTAATTGAAGCTCAAGTTTTAGAGAACTAGCCTTGAGCAAAAACAGCTCAGGGACAGTGGACAGGCCTTGAGTTCAAGCCAGAGAACAGAAACAAAAACAACAACAACAAAAAAAAAAGATTTCTACTCAACCAGTACATGCTAGAGAGACATAGTTGCTATTCTCAGAGAGTTCAGTGAATATGAGAGTTAAACAATTAATATAACAACGACACTGAAATAATTTAAAGGACTAGGGGAGGGTAATTAACAATGTCTGAAAAAAATCAGGATAAGCTTAGCACAAAGGTAACACTTAGGCCTCCAGGTTAAGAGTTTACCAAGCAATTGAAGAAGAAAAGGCAGATGGAAAGCAGGCACAAAAATCAGTGATGAAAGAGTTAATTATATCTGGAGGGTGTTGGGAGAAAACCAAGAAGTGGAAGGGAAACATGTTAATGAATACAGCAAGCTTATCATCCCAGAGAGGAAAGCTATAGCTCAAGACACCTAAAGATACATCTCTGCATCTTTATCTCAACTCTGAGAGCTTATCACCTTCCTCATCGGTGAAAACTGTGATGCTGCTGTAAGGAGTAAATATAATGAAAATTCACACTGCTTAGTACTGTAAGCTCCCAGTAAGTAGTGCTTCTTATTACATAATCACCCTGAACCTTACAAATCAAATTATGTGAAAAAATAAGTAAATGACTTATATTTACCAAATAATGGAGCACCTAAATATGTCAAACAGAACTACAGAACAAGATAGACCCAAATAGGGCTGGGAATATGGCCTAGTGGCAAGAGTGCTTGCCTCGTATACATGAGGCCCTGGGTTCGATTTCTCAGCACCACATATACAGAAAATGGCCAGAAGTGGCGCTATGGCTCAAGTGGCAGAGTGCTAGCCTTGAGCAAAAAGAAGCCAGGGACAGTGCTCAGGCCCTGAGTTCATGGCCCAGGACTGGCCAAAAAAAAAAAAAGATAGACCCAAATACAATATTAGTGGGAGACTTTAATACTCCACTCTCACAAAGAGACAGGTCAATCACACAGAGGATAATAAGCAAAGAAACCTCAGAACTAAATGACACCATAGGGGCTGGGGATATGGCCTAGTGGCAAGAGAGCTTGCCTCGTATACATGAGGCCCTGGGTTTGATTCCCCAGCACCACATATACAGAAAACGACCAGAAGTGGCGCTGTGGCTCAAGTGGCAGAGTGCTAGCCTTGAGCAAAAAGAAGCCAGGGACAGTGCTCAGGCCCTGAGTCCAAGGCCCAGGACTGGCCTAAATAAATAAATAAATAAATAAATAAATAAATAAATAAACCCAACAATGACTCAATACACATTCTTCTCAGCAGCCCACAAAACATACTCCAAAATAGATCTTATCACAGTACATACAAAGAGCCTTAGCAAATACAAGAGTACTGACATTATCCTTTGTATTCTATCTGACCACAGTAGAATCAAACTACTCCTTAATAACTAAGGATACTGCAGAAATTACTCAAACACATGGAGGCTGAACAGCACATTACTGAATAACACCTGGATCACAGAACAAATTAACGAAGAGATTCATGTTCCTACAATTAAATGAAAATGAAAATACATCACAAAGGAACCTCCGGGATACAGCAAAAGCAGTGCTGAGGGGCAAGTTCATCACTCTTAGCTCACACATCAGGAAAACAGAAGCAGTTCAAGTAAACATATCATGGTGCAATTAAAAGTACCAGAAAAGCAAGAAAATTTTAAATCTAAAGCTACTAGAAGGAGAGAGATCACAAAGTTTAGGGCAGAAATCAATGATAGAAGCTAAAAAAACTATACAACAAATTAATATTTTAAAAAGCCAGTTTTTTGAGAAAATTAATAAAATTGACAGACCTCTTGCAAGAAGAGAAG
Source organism: Perognathus longimembris pacificus (assembly GCF_023159225.1). Taxonomy (NCBI): domain Eukaryota; kingdom Metazoa; phylum Chordata; class Mammalia; order Rodentia; family Heteromyidae; genus Perognathus; species Perognathus longimembris. Next base: position 74,513,475 of record NC_063162.1, read on the forward strand.
AGACCCAAATCCATAAGATCAGGAATTCCACAGGAAAAATTACAACAAACATCCAGGACATCCAAACAATCATAAACAACTATTTCTGGAACCTGTACTCACTAAAGAAGGAAAACTTAACAGAAACAGATGAATTTTTAGATAAATATAAACTGCCCAAACTAAACCAAGAAGATATAAATCAATTAGATAAACCAATAACATACAGTGAGATACAGGAAGCAGTCAAAAGTCTTCTAAAAAGGAAAGCCCAGGCCCAGATAGATTCACCACAGAATTCTATAAAACTATTAAAGAGGAGCTAATACCAATACTCCTCAAGCTCTTCCATGAAATAGAAGCAGAAGGAGAAATCTCAAACTCATTCTATGAAGCTAATATCATACTCATCCCCAAACCAGGCCAAAGACCCAACAGAGAAAGAGAATTACAGACCAATCTCCCTTATGAACATAGATGCAAGGCTATTCAATAAAATATTAGCCAACAGAATCTAGAAACAAATTTTAAAAATCATATATCATGACCAAGTAGGCTTCACTCCACAGATGCAAGGCTGGTTTAACATATATAGATCAATTAATTAATTCACCACATTAGCAGAGCTAAGGCCAAGAATCACATTGTTATCTCAGTCTATGCCCAAAAAACTTTTGACAAAATATAACACCTATTCAAGTTAAAAGCTCTGGAGAAAAGAGAAATAGAAGGAACATTCTTTAAAACTGTAAAAGCCATATACAACAGACCAAGAGCTAATATCATACTAAATGGGGAAAAACTAAAAACATTTCCCCTAAAATCAGGAACAAGACAAGGATGCCCATGCTCTCCACTCCTTTTCAATATAGTTCTGGAATCATTAGCCAGAGCAATAAGGCAAGTAAAGGACATTAAATGGACCCACAAAGGGAAAGAAGAAATCAAACTATCCCTATTCACAAATGACATGATATTATACCTGAAGAACCCAAAAAACTCAGCTCCCAAACTCCTAGAACTAATAAACCATTTTGACAAAGAAGCAGGATAAAAATCAATCCACAAAAATCGGGGCTGGGGATATGGCCTAGTGGCAAGAGTGCTTGCCTTGTATACATGAAGCCCTGGGTTCAATTCCCCCAGCATCACATATATAGAAAATGGCCAGAAGGGGCACTGTGGCTCAGTGGCAGAGTGCTAACCTTGAGCAAAAAGAAGCCAGGGACAGTGCTCAGGCCCTGAGTCCAAGGCCCAGGACTGGCCAAAAAAAAAAAAACAATAGCCATTCTGTACCTCAATAATGTACAAATAGAAAAGGAAAGCATGAAAAACACCACCATTCTCAATAGCTTAAAACAAAAAGCATAAAATATCTAGGAATTAACTTAACCAAAGATGTAAAAGATCTATTTAGTGAAAACTATAAAAATCTAGAGAGAAATCAAAGAGAACACCAGGAATTATAAAGATCGTGAAAATGGCAATATTGCCAAAGATGATATACAAATTCAACACAATCCCCATCAAAATTCCAATGACATTCTTTACTGAAATAGAGAAAACAATTGAAAAATTCATAGGGAACAACAAAAGAACTAGAATAGCCAAAGCAACTTTAAGCAAAAGAAGCAGTGCAGGAGATAGCACAATACCAGATTTCAAGCTTTATTACATAATACTACATAATAACAAAAACAGCCTGGTACTGGCACAAAAATAGACCCAAAGATCAAAGGAATAGGTTAGAAGATCCAGAAATAAAACCACATACTTACAGTCAGCTGATATTTGACAAAGGAGCCAAAGACATACAATGGAAAAAAACAGCCTTTTTAACTAATGGTGCTGGGAAAAATGGGCAGCCACAGGCAGAAACTCAAAGTAGATTCCAGCCTGTCACCATGCACTAACATCAACTCAAAATGTATTAAAGACCTCAACATCAGACTCAAAACTCTGAAACTACTGCAGGACAGAGTAGGAGAGACACTAGAACTTATAGGCCAAGGCAGGAATTTCCTGAACAAAGTTCCAGGAGCACAACAGATAGGCGAGAGACTTGACAAATGGGACTACATTAAAATAAAGTTTCTTTCTTTTTTTTTTTCAAATTTTTATTATCAAACTGATGTACAGAGAGGTTACAGTTTCATACATTAGGCATTGGATACATTTCTTGTACTGTTTCTGCACAGCTAAACACATAGCTACTAAACTAGAAAGACAGCCAGCCAACTGGGAAAATATCTTCACCAGCAATGCAACAAAGGCCTAATATCCATCATATACAGAGACCTCAAGAAACTAATACCTCCCAAACCTAACAAACGCTGGAGGGGATGCCGAGAAAGAGGAACCCTACTGCACTGCTGGTGGGATTGTAAACTAGTACAACCACTCTGGAGAACAGTCTAGAGGTTCCTCAAAAAACTCGACATAGACATACCCTACGACCCAGCCTTACCACTCCTGGGCATATACCCTGAGCAACAGGATCCAGGATACGACAGGGACACCTACACTTCCAATGCTGCACTATTCACAATGGCCAAGAAATGGAAACAACCCAGAAGCACCAATATAGTTGAACGGATCCAAAAAATGTGGTAACTGCATACAATGGAATTCTACACAGTTATTAGAAATGATAAAACAATGGCATTCACAGGAAAATGGACAGGACTAGAACAAATCATATTGAGCAAGACAAGCCAAGAACAGAGACAAACTCTGCATGGTCTCCCTGATATGCAGGTGTTAGAATTAAATAACCAAGAGACATGACAAAGAAAACAGGACCCAAGTTACCAATTCACCAAAAAAAGACAGTCTTAGAAGAAAGGTACCAAAAAGTAAAACTCAAACAGTAGTTTATATGTACCTAAAATAATATGCAAACTGCAAAGAACTCCAAGGACAAGGAAGCAAATGGCCTCTTCTTAGTAAGTCTTGAAGTATTTAGAGGACCCTATTCTTTACCTCATATACAGTGTATATATATATATATATATATATATGTGCACATCTGAGAAAAGCTGGGAGGAGGGCACAGAATGAATGGAAAGCAGATGAAAAAAATACAGTAGAGGGGGCTCAACAGCTGCAATGGACATTGATAAAAGCAAACTAAGTAACTCAAGGGCAGTGAGGAGGACGGAAGAAATGAGAGAAAAAGGAGGAATCGATTACACTAAGCAAAAATGAGAGAAAAAGGAGGAATCGATTACACTAAGCAAAAGGAAAGAAATGTACATACCACCTGACCTGGAAGGAATTGTTTTATTGTTAATATTCATGGAGTTCATAAGCAATGTAGACTAGAATAGCAATGTCCAAAGTGAAGTGAGCCAGACCCAAAGAAACAGTCTCTATGGTTTCCCTCATTGGGAATGATTAGTACACGTCTAGGATAATCCTAGTAGAAGATCACAATAGTTCAACAGCTGTGTACATATGAACATATAAAATGATACTAAGTGAACTCCAACTTATGGAAATAAGTGGTTTATCATTGTTATTTTCAACATACCATGTGAAATTATGCCTTTTTCTTTTGTCTTTCTTCCCCATGGCTTTACCCCTGATATCACTGTAACTGATTTTGGTACCCTGGGTATTGTATATATGTTTATCAGAACTAGGGTAAGGAAGGGAAACATCCAAAGGGACAGACAAAGGAAAAAAGACAAACCAATATAACAGCAATACTTAAAAAACTATATGCGGTAGACCAACTGTACAACTCATGCAGGGGAGGGTAATGGGGAGGGGGGTAGGTGGGAGAAAAATGAGGGAGAAAGTAACAAGTAGGATAAATGTACTCACTGCCTTACTGTAACCCCTCTGTATATCACTTTGACAATAAATTTTTTAAATTATGAAAGCAAGAGGGGTTGGGGAAGGGAAGGCAGGAGAAAAATGAGGAAAGAGGGTAACAAGTATAACAAGAAATGTATATGAATTCACTACTTTAAGTATAACACTGTAACCCCTCTGTACATCATCTTGACAAGAAAAAAGAAGTAAATGAAAGTGAAGGGGGATTCTTCCTTATCTTTCCCACCCTCATCCATACCCTCAAGTGACTTGGTTCTATTTTTCACATATGTATATTGGATGTAATGATTGTAATTTCTCATCCTTCTTCTCTTCTCTCCATTTATCTTCCCTTCATTCTCTTGATCTCCCCCATCCCTAACAAAACATGTTTCAACTTCCTAATATTCATTTTGTGAAACCATTCTAAAAATAAAATTGAAAAACAACAATAAAGGCTCAATGCCTATGTGCATCTGATCATACGAAATAATATTTACCAAAATGGACTCCAGGAAATGAAAACAAGAGGTTTTGTCCTTTTTTGCTGTTCTGGTTTTCATTTTGTCTTGTCTGTTCATTATGTGTCTTTGGAAGGGTAATGTGGAGAGAAGGAAAGCACAGAAATGGAGGGACAAAGGAGGAACAAATGCAGCAGTGGTACTCACAAGACACTACGTTGAAAATGAACTATACAACTTGTGGGTGGGACTGGAGGGAAAAACTGGGAGAGAGGAAGGAAAGGAGTAACATTGTTCAAAAAGAAATGTACTCTTTACCTGACATATAATTGTAGCCCCTCTGTACATCACCTTTACAATAACAATTAAAACTTTTTTACATTTTTTAAAAGAGAAACCTCCTGAGAAAAAAAGGAGATAAATATACTCAGTCAGAAATTCACCCTCTTTGCCAAAGCAAAAGATTTTTAAGACTTTAATAACTGAATAATCTCTCAGACCTTAGGTCTTTATGAACCATTGGCTATCCACGATGTACTTTTCAGGGCTGGGAATGTGGCTTAGCAGTAGAGTGCTTCCTTGCATGCATGAAGCAAGCCATGCGTTCAATTCCTCAGCACCACATAAACAGAAAAAAACAGAAGTGGCACTGTGACTGAAGAGACAGAGTGCTATCCTTGAGCAAAAAGAAGCCAGGGACAGTGCTCAGGCCAAGCCCTAGGACTAGCAAAAAAAAAAAAAACAAAAAAAAAACAGAAATGTACTTTTCGTAAAATAGTAATTTCCCTAACATGATAATAAAATTCTCCTAGGAAATATATTGGGTGGTTGCCAAAAATCCTAAATGGGAATAGGGAACAAGCTGCCTCTGACCCTGAACCCTCCCCTGCATACATGCACACACATACTTGCTCCTTTCTTCCCTCCCCTCCCTCTTTTTCTCTCCTCTCCTTCTCTCCCTTCCTATCTCTTCTCTTTCCCTCTCTCTTCCCTCCTTTCCTAGTCCTACCTTCCCCTTCTCTCCCTCTCCCCTCCCTTTCTTCCCTCCTTTCCTCTCTCTTCTCTTCATTTCTTACCCCTTCCCTTCCCAGACCCTCCACTCCCTTCCCTACCCCTGCTCTGCTCTTCCATTACCCTATTCTCCTCTCCCTTCATATGTGAGGGTGATAATCCTCTCAGTAAAAAGTACAAAAAACAAGACAGATGATATCATAACGAAAGGCCCAAGTATTTAGCATTCCTTTCTTCTCCTTCATCCAAAGGAAAAATTCTTCAAGGATGAGTATAATGTTGAGCTTATTTTTTTAAGTAACTAGTTTCAAAGTGAAATAAATTACTCGGGCTAACATCGAATCTTGATAAGAAATCCATAAAATGCTTCAAAAATCTAAAAATACACAAAAATTTTAAGTGTCCCTTTGTTGAGTATAAATATTTCTCATTTGCAATAAGATTAGTCACATAAAGGGATAACTCTAAAAGCTAAATCTTTGTTTATATAATATTAGAACTTGATGGCTTAAAACGTCAGCCTACTGAAAGGGAACTAAGAAAAATCCATAATCGATACTATGAGTAATTAGTCAAAGTTGCGGAAAAATTAAAGCCAGGAAATTCTTACCCAGTTTCATATGGTTTTAAAAGGCAAATCAAACTGAATTTGATGTAATGACAATACCACATATAAATATCCTGAATTGTCAATTCCTATCACAGAATCCATGTGCTATGTAGTTTGTCTATTAAATCCCTTTGGTTTCTTCTAAAGGAAGTAAATCATATCATTAATAAAAGTCATAAATAAGGCTGAAAATGTGGCTTAGTGGCAAAATGCTTGCCATTTATGCATGAAGCTCTGGGTTCCATTCCTCTGTACCACATACACAGAAAAGGCCGGAAGTGGTGCTGTGCCTCAAGTGGTAGAGTACTAGCCTTGAGCAAAAGAACCTCAGGGACAGTGCCAAGGCCCTGAGTTCAAGCCCTAGGACTGGAAAAAAAATCATAAAGAAAAATATGCCACAATAATGGCTCATACACAAATGCAATTGTATTTTCAGTAAAATAAAAATGTTTTCACAAGTACACCAGAGTTAACTGAAACTTCATAAACAAAACATCAAAAGAGTACCTGTTAGTGTCCACTAGTGGTCGGGGGGTACCTTCCCACCGTGCAGTCAATCCTGCAGCTATTGTCTACATAAATAACTCTGCCTAAATTGAACTACACCTTTGCTAGTCTAACTCTAATTCCCCTCACATGCATTCTCCTATCTCAACCTCACAAAATTCTTCTACATACCCTCAGCCCCCAAGATGTAACACCAACCCTTCATGAAGCCTTCTCTAATTCCTTTAAGCATAAATAACCCACCATCCCCATTCTTTCCTAGTATACTATGCACTTCTTACTATTAATATTGGTTGATTTTTATCTGGATGATACTACTAAATTTAACACAACTCTCTCCCACCCGCTATTTCCAAAAAGTAAGCACAAAATTGTTGAATACTCGGCTATTTTGCTTTCATTGCCTGCTTCACAGCATAGACACAGGTTCTTCTATGTTGGTGCTCCAAAAATACCTGCCCAGTACTGAGGGGCAAGATCACTGCCCTCAGCACTCACATTAAAAGAATGGAAGCAGAGCAGGTGAATAACCTCACGATGAAACTAAAACAACTGGAGAAACAAGAAATGACAGACTCTAAAACGACTAGGAGGGGAGAGATCACAAAGATTAAAGAAGAGATAAATCTGATTGAAAATAGAAAGACCATTCAACAAATAAATAAGACTAAAAGCTGGTTCTTTGAGAAAATAAACAAAACTGACAGACCCCTTGCAAGACTTACAAAAAAAAGAAGAGAAGAGACTCATATACGTAAAATCAAGGACTCCACCGGAAAAATTACAAGTACACACGATATTCAAACAATCATAAGGAGCTATTTCCAAAACCTCGACTCAGCAAAAAACAATAATTTTACAGAAATGGATCAATTCTTAGAGAAGTATAAACTGACCAAACTGAACCAAGAAAAAATAAATCAACTAAATAAACCAATAACTTACAGTGAGATACAGGGGGTAATCAAGAGCCTCCCAACAAAGAAAAGCCCAGGCCCAGATGGATTCACCAACAAATTCTATAAAACCTTTAGTGAGGAGCTAATACCAATACTCCTCAAACTCTTCCGTGAAATAGAAACAGAGGGAGCAATCCCAAACTCATTCTACGAAGCTAATATCATACTCATTCCCAAACCAGGCAAAGACCCAACAAAAAAAGAGAACTACAGACCAATATCACTAATGAACACAGACGCAAAGCTCCTCAATAAAATACTAGCTAATAGGATCCAGAAACTGATCAAGAAAATCATACATCATGACCAAGTAGGCTTCATCCCAGTCACAAGGATGGTTCAACATCCGTAAATCAATCAACGTAATTCACCACATAAACAGATCTAAAATTAAGAATTACATTGTTATCTCAGTTGATGCCCAAAAAGCCTTTGACAAAATACAACATCCATACCTATTAAAAGCTTTGGAGAGAATAGGAATAGATGGAACATTCCTCAAAACAATAAAAGCCATATACAACAGACCAACTGCTAATATCATATTAAATGGAGAGAAACTTAAATCATTCCCCCTAAACTCAGGAACAAGACAAGGATGCCCACTCTCCCCACTTCTTTTCAACATAGTGCTGGAATCCCTAGCCATAGCAATAAGGCAAGAGGAAGACATCAAAGGGATCCACATCGGCAAGGAAGAAATCAAGTTATCCCTATTCGCAGACGACATGATCTTATAACTGAAGGACCAAAAAACTCAGTACCCAAACTCCTACACCTAATAAACCAATTTGGCAAAGTAGCAGGATACAAAATCAATCCACAAAAGTCACCAGCTTTTCTGTACACCAGCAATATACAAACAGAAAAGGAAATTATGGAAACAATTCCATTTACAGTAGCCAAAAAAAGAATAAAGTACCTAGAAATCAACTTAACCAAGGACATGACAGACCTATTTAATGAAAACTATAAAAATCTAATAAGGGAAATCAAAGAAGACACAAGGAGATGGAAAGACCTACCATGCTCATGGGTAGGAAGAATCAATATAGTGAAAATGGCCATATTGCCCAAATTGTTATACAAATTCAATGCAATCCCTATCAAAATCCCAGCCACATTCTTCACTGAAATAGAGAAAGCAATCCATAAATTCATATGGAACAGCAAAAAACCTAGAATAGCCAAAGCAATTCTAGGCAAAAAAAGCAGTGCAGGAGGTATCACAATACCAGACTTCAAGCTCTACTACAAGGCCATCATAACAAAAACAGCATGGTATTGGGATAAAAACAGATCAGAAGACCAATGGATTAGAATTGAAGACCCAGAAATAAAACCGCACTCTTACAGCCAACTGATATTCGACAAAGAAGCTAAAGACATACAATGGAATAAACATAGCCTCTTCAACTACTGGTGCTGGGAGAACTGGGCAGCCATATGCAGAAAACTCAAAGTAGACCCAAGCCTATCACCATGCACCAAGATCAACTCAAAATGGATCAAGGACCTCAATATCAGACCTGAATCCTTGAAACTACTGAAGGACAGAGTAGGAAAGATGCTAGAACTTATAGGCACAGGAAGGAACTTCCTGAATAGAGTCCCAGGGGCACAACAAATAGGGGAGAGACTCGACAAATGGGACTACTACAAATTAAAAAGTTTCTGCACAGCTAAGGACATAGCAACCAAAACAGAAAGACAGCCAACCATATGGGAAAGGATCTTTACCAGCACAGCAACAGATAAAGGCCTGATATCTGTCATCTACAGAGAACTAAAAAAACTAAGCCCCTCCAAGCCCAATAAACCTATTAGGAAATGGGCAAAGGAGCTAAAGACAGACTTCACAAGAGAAGATATAAAAATGGCAAAGAAACACATGAGGAAATGCTCAACATCCCTGGTAGTAAAGGAAATGCAAATAAAAACAACCCTGAGATACCACCTCACCCCAGTTAGAATGGCCTATACTCTGAACTCAGGCAACAACAAATGCTGGAGGGGGTGAGGGGAAAGAGGAACCCTTCTCCACTGTTGGTGGGAGTGCAAATTAGTACAACCACTTTGGAGAACAGTATGGAGGTTTCTCAAAAAGCTCAATATAGACCTACCCTATGACCCAGCCATACCACTCCTAGGCATCTACCCTAAACAGCAAAACCCAAGATATCAAAAAGACATTTGTACTTCCATGTTTATCGCGGCACAATTCACAATAGCCAAAATATGGAAACAACCCAGATGACCCTCCACAGACGAATAGATCCACAAAATATGGTACTTACACACAATGGAATACTACATAGCAATTAGGAATGGTGAAATATTGTTATTCGCAGGGAAATGGTCAGAACTCGAACAAATAATGTTGAGCGAGACAAGCCTAGAACACAGAAAACAAAGGGGCATGATCTCCCTGATATATGACTGTTAAGAAAGGGAGACGAAGAGACAGTAGAGACCAAGTCTGTGAAACCAAAAACTGCTTGTCAAATAGTATTCCCCACAGGATTGGGGCAGCGACCCAACAGTATGTAACTAAAACCAAACAATTACTCAACATATAAAGGTCAAAAATTGACTTCTCAGGGGAATACAATAGCTCAAAAGCTAGGTATGCACGTTCATATAAGACTACTGTCGACATATGGTCTAATATGGACATTACATTTAAAGCCCTAGGCGAACTTTCTTGGGTGTGGCCACGTGGCTACTGTATATGTTCTTGATACATTGTATATTGTATATATGTCTACCGGACCTAGAGAAGAGATAGAAAAACAGGACGTAAGATATCACAAGAAATGTACACACTGTCCCACTATGTAACTGTACCCTTTTTGCACAACACCTTGTCAAAAAATTTGTGTTCAATTAATAAACAAATAAATTTTAAAAAAATACCTGCCCAGCTATACTGCTCTCTCAGGAACTGAACTACCAGATACCATGATGTCTTATGGTCATCAAGAGATCTAGATGTTTGGTAATACATCACCACAGTCAGATGATAGCCCCTTCAGAGTTGGTATTGTGTTCCATCCACCGTGCCACCCCATTCCTTTCTCATAGCCCCTGTTATACAAAAGAGCTCAAAAATATTTGGGGTGAGGAGGTGAAGCTTCATTGTCCAGCATGTGCAAGGCCCTGCAGTCAGATCACCGCCGCCAGCAGCTTGGGAGTAGAAGAGGGGGGCCTAAGATGAAACATTATATAAATAGGAAGGTAAATCTTTCAACCATAAAGAATGAACCATGAAGCCCCTACGTGGATGCCAAAGGAGTGAACAATCCTTAGATCCATCAGTAATTCATAAAACTCTCACTTAGATACACTAACATTAAACCTTAAAGCTCTAGCAATTATCAAAGAATCTAGGCATTGTCTTTCTCCAGGCAATATAAAACAGAAGATTATTACTATTAAGAAAAGTACCCCCCCCCAAAAAAAAAGGGAGGAGAAGAAAGGAGAAAGCAAAGGGGAGAAGGGAGATAAGAAGAGGGAGAGAGGGGGAGAGAAAATTTAGAGTAATCTCTGGCTATTCCCGAGCAAATGGTATCCTAAAAACGTGGGGAGGACACCAAATGAGGATAAAAGAGGAGTCAGTAGTAAAAAGAGCATTGATTTTGAATGGGAAATGCAAGATGATAAAGTTTCAAATCCTGGCTTTGGCAAATCCTAGATATGATGCCATATATAGTTTAGTTTCATATTGTCTGTGCCTCCAATTGTAGAGCACGTCTTATGAACACTATGCCCTGTTGGGTTGCTGTGAAGACTGAAAGACAGAACATAAATTAACAACTCAGTATAGTACCTGGAACATGGGATAAATGTTTGCCAGATGAGTCCCAAACTTAGCACAGTTAATTAAGTAAGGATCAAACCAACTTCCCCAAGCACTTGTACTCACTCCTTAGGTATGAAAAGATCTCAAAGGGAAGGTAGAACAAAAGGTGACCAGTAACATTTCCCATCTTTATTCAGTAAAGGACTTGCTAGAGCAGTGACTTCCAGGCTCTTGAATTTCACTGACCTGTGAACTTTCAGAAACTACTCAGGAGAATAATAGTGTTGCCGGCCTTGTAAAGTGTCCAATCATAGTTGTTTTTTAAAATCCAGACTCTCTGTTTGTCTGCTTCTTGTCTGCTTGCCTGCTTGCTTACTTACTCAATAAAGCCATGCCAAGTTTTCTTACCAATAGGAGGAAAAAAAATACAAACTCTCATCAATATTTTCTAAAAAGCCAAATGTGATTAAGTAGGGGGGAAAACAGGAGTATCAGTACTAAAGATAGCCTTTTACTAAATAATTCAGTAAAGGAAATTTTTACATTAGCAATTGCTTTCATTATCACCAGACCACTAAAAAGAGCCAGCAACTGAGAGTGCGGCTATAGCCCAGCACTAGCCCTGGAAAGAACTCTTTATGCTGTCACTTGGGAACCACTCCTACCAAGAACACAGAAAATAAGCACAGAAACGTTTTCCTTCCAGGGACAAAGGGAAAAACTGGGCCCAATCCTCCTTAGGCCTAGGTGAGGAAACAGCATTTTCCATACTATGCTGGCTCCTCCCCAATCCTCCACAGGCCTAGGAGAGGAAACAGCATTTTCCACACCACACCACTCTGGCTCTTTACAAATACCACCACAACTGCATGGTACATGGAATCAATGAGTGAGGCCCAGGCTCCCTCTACTGATAAGCAAACAACCAAATCCTACCAAGGAGCAACTGATGGTTTTTTGTTTTACTCTCTGAAACAATGTCTATGTAACTTAGGCCTCAAATCAGAGATCCTTCTGTCTCAGCTCTCAAGCACTGGGATCATAGATGTGTACTACTGCATCCAAACAGTAATTGGTTCTTTTGTTTTGTTTTTTTGCCAGCCCTGGGGCTTGGACTCAGGGCCTGAGCACTGCCCCTGGCATCTTTTTGCTCAATGCTAGCACTCTACCACTTGAGCCACAGTACCACTTCAGGCTTTTTCTGTTTATGTGGTGCTGAGGAATCCAACCCAGGGCATCATGTATGCTAGGCAAGCACTCTACCACTGAGCTACATTCCCAGCCCCACTAAGTGACTTTTTAAACTCTTCCCAATACTGATAGGATACTGCATAGGCTCCTGCTGTTTTCTACTAAAGACTCACTTTGATACTTTAAAACTTTAGAACACTGTTATATCACATTTGAGTGTGAAGACATGAACAACTACAAAACACTGTTGTATATTCTAATTAATATTTCTAAACCAATTTTAAAATGTCTTGGTTCTGCTCTGTGATGTTAGGCTTACAGCATTATACAAAGAGGAAATTAAACAAGGAATGTTACAAAGTTAACACAGATTTTAAGAGGTTAAGAGTGACAAGCAGAGTACTCTGAATGCATTGATGATGTTGTCTTGTAGAAATTTAAATTAATAGATCAAAATAAAATTTAAAAATAGATCAAAATTAAAGACTTCATGCCACGTACCAGTGTCTCATGCCTGAAATACTAACTCAGGAGGCTGAAATCTAAGAATCACAGTTCAAAGCCAGCCCAGGCAAGAAAGTCTATGAGACTCGTAGGTACAATTAATCACAAGAAAAACCACAAGCAGAGCTGTGGCTCAAGTGACAGAATGCTAGCTACTCTTGAGCAGAAAAAGCTTAGGGACAGTGCTCAGTCTCTCCAGGACCAGCACAAAAAAAGAAAATTAAGGACTCCAAAGTTAACAATAATAGCTATATTAACAGATGCAGGCCTATATAATATGAGTACCTCTTCTGTGAGGGAGGAAGGACAAGAATTATTCTCCTCATCTAACTATGGGGAGGACTGACAGGAAAATTTTCTTGCCTGTACATAGCAGGGCCCAAACTCATAACTTTATCTTTTAATTTCCACACTGTCTCTCAAACGGAATGTTATGTTTACAGTCAATGCCTAATGACATCCTTTTCTAATTCCAAACATAACGTCTATCATCACAACTATACTTTGAAGTCCATTGTAACATCAGATTTAAGTACCAAGTATTAACTGTTTCACTGGGACAGAAAAAAACCTTATAAAATTTCTAACAAAACTCTAATTGCTTGGAAGAATCAAATTAAGAAAATTATGAAGTAGAGGAGAGAATGACACATAACACCAATTTCAAAATTATTGAATAAATTATTAAAAGCAGCATTTTAAAGAACACCAATGTGCTGAAAGAAAAAAAAAGAATTCAGAAGCCAAAAACAGGGTAAAAGTGGAATCCACAAAGGTAAACAGCCCTAGGGGCACTTTCCTAAACCAGATCACCACACATATCAGCTCTCATGGTCTCAGATGACATTCAGAAAAGGAGGAAATGAGGGGCACCATAAGGAGGATCTAATCGATTTTGCTGCCTTCATCCCCCTGAGTACAAAGCTAAGACCACAGAGCTCTCAGCTCCTCACACAGGGAGAACCCAGAAATTGGCTCAAGCCAATAAGAAAGTAAAACAAAGTGCACATCTCAAAATTTGGAACCAGATAAAGGAAAAATATGTCTCCTAAGAATTCATATTCTTAATATGAGTTTGAAAGCAAGATTGTGCTATTAGAAGAGGACCCAGACCCTTGATCTGTGGCCTCAGGGTAAAGTGATTCTGGGTTGGAAACATTGCCAAGCACCTGACAAAAGAATATTCAAGCCTTTAAAGGAGCACAGTGCTCATTCTCATCAGTGAAGTTTTTGTTTTTTTGGTTTTTTTTTTGTTTGTTTTTTTGCCAGTCCTGGGCCTTGGAATCAGGGCCTGAGCACTGTCCCTGGCTTCTTTTTGCTCAAGGCTAGCACACTGCCTCTTGAGCCACAGCACCACTTCTGGCCATTTTCTGTATATGTGGTGCTGGGGAATCGAACCCAGGGCCTCATGTATATGAGGCAGGCACTCTTGCCACTAGGCCATATCCCCAGCCCCTCATCAGTGAAGTTTTTAAAAGTGTGACCTCACAATCAAAATCACAACAGACAGGAACTGAAGATGAGAGAGCAAAAGATACAAGAAATAAGAGGAGAATCAGATCTGACAATTTCAAGTACTAGTGCTAACAGAAAATACTAAAAATGCAGTTAAGAGACTTCATCAAGGATATGGGAATGTGGCTTAGTGGTAGAGTGCTTGCCTAGCATGCATGAAGCCCTTAGTTCGATTCCTCAGTACCAAATAAACAGAAAAGGCCGGAAGTGGTGCTGTGGCTCACGTGGTAGAGTGATAGCCCTAAGCACAGAAAGGCTCAGGGACAAAGCCCAGGCCTGGCAAATCAAAAGGGGAGGAGGAGAGGAGAGGAGAAGGGAGAGGGGAGAGGGGAGAGAGGGGAGGGGAGGAAAGGGGGAGGGGGAGGAGGAGGTGTGGAGGGAGAGGGGGGAGGGGAGAGGGAGGAGGGAGAGGGAGAGGAGAGGAGAGGAGAAAAGAGAGAGACTCCATTGATGATCAAGCTCATTTTTTTTTTTTTTTGAGTCGTAGGGCTTGAACCCATGGCCTGGGTGCTGGGCTCTTTTGCTCAAGGCTATACTCTACCACTTTGAGCGACAGTGCCACTTCTGGTTTTCTGGTGGTTAATTGAAGGCTCAAAGACCTTCCTACCTGGGCTGGCTCTGAACTGTGATCCTCAGATCTCAGCCTCCTGAGTAGCTAGGATTGCTGGCATAAGCCACCAGCATCTGGCAAAACCTCGGCACCCTCTCTCTCTCTCTCTCTCTCTCTCTCTCTCTCCCTCTGTCTCACACACACACATACACACACTCTCTCTCTCTCTCTCTCTCTCTCTCTCTCTCTCTCTCTCTCTCTCTCTCTCTCTCTCTCTCTCTCTCTCTCCTGGGGCTTGATCTCTGGACCTAGGCACTGTCTCTAAGCTTCTTTTGCTCAAGGCTAGTGCTCTACCACTTGAGCCAAAATGCCAGTTCCAGCTTCTTCTGTGATTAATTGGAAATAAGAGTCTCATGGACTTTCCTGCCCCAGGTGGCTTCAAATCACAATCCCCAGATCATGTGAATGGTAAGGTATCCATGAGGTATCCACTCGCCTGTGCGGTGCCCACCTTCACCTCCTGGCTATCACACACACCCCAGTTATTTGAACATGAATTACCACCTCTACCAAGACCGTCAAAGACCAAGAAGTTACCAATAAAGCCACAAACTTAATTTAACATCATCCCAACAGAAGCTGCTACATTTTAATGCTTCTTTATAAAACCCATAAAACAAACATCATAACGGAAAGGAATGCCACAAAACTCTTAAAATGACGACTTTTAACCTTCTTTAATGTACAATGGTCAGTCAGCAGCTTTTTTAAAACCTGAGGCCCAAATGTACTGTTTATAAGAGAAACTCCACTCCCAAGTTCAAAATTCTCATTGCTTAAAAGTAATAATAAATCCCCTAGTGCAACACTGGGCTCTGGTTTTCATTAGAAGTAAATGTGCTAAGACTGCCACCTCCTGCTGGAGACCAAGTGAGGTTGTTGTGACCTACCTCTGGTGGACTAGCAAATACTAGATCTGATGCTGCCTTAAATAAAGAGAAAGGGAAGGTAGGGAGAAAAGTACTCTCATGTGGAAAGTCTGATCACTGCCAAATGCAGAATTCTCACTCCCACAAATAGAAAACATTCTGTTTGGGTTCATGCTCTGAGACAAGTAAAATCCTTTCTTGATGCCATTTTCATATCTAAACCTAAGAATCTTCTAATAGCAATGATAAAACACGCATCTCAGGCATACAGTCACTGCAAACACAAAACACAGCAGTAATGTCATACTCAAGGAGAAGAAGCTGTATCAGAAACTCAGTGCTCCTGGGTGCCAGTGGCTCAAGCTTGTAATCCTAGCAACTCAGGAGGCTGAGATCTGAGGTTCCCAGGTTGAAGCCAGCCCTGGCAGGCAAGTCCATGGGACTCTTATTTCCAATTAACCACGAGGAAACCGAAGTGGTGCTGAGGCTCAAAGTGGTAGAGCACTAGCCTTGAGTGAAAAAGCTCAGGGACAGTGCCCAGGCTCTGAGTTCAAGCCCCACAACCAACAAAAATAAATTAATAAACTCACTGCTTTTATGAACTTCCATTCAAATAAATTTCTCTCATCAAACAATGAAGGTTGAAAAGTCAGTATTTCCTAAGACATTACTTTCCTTTATTCCCTGAGAGTGCCATTATAATACATAAATCTTCTGTATGTATGTACACGTGTATATATACATACATGCATGCATATATATGTGCATATGTATCTGTGTATATAAACACACACACAAATGAAGGAACAAAGTTGGTCTCTTCCTAGTCAAGCCCCACTTTGAAGGTTGAGAGGAGTTTCCTCTTTCCATGTGAGGGACCTGGAAGGAGTGGGCTAGCTTAACATGTGGCCTTGGGCTCAGTCCCTAAGAGATCAGGCAGATAGGCAAACAGGCAGACAGGCAGGCAGACATATAGTCAGACAGATATCTTGGTCTAACAAAAACATAAATGAAATATGTACACAATGTCTTTTCTTCCCATAGGAAATGGACCTTTAATAAATATTGCTTAAAATAAATGCCTAATAATTATAAAAAAGCTTAGAAAAAATAATGAAAAGCCTCCCTTTTCTAGGTAAAGAAAGTATAATTCAAGCCATTATATGACAACACACACCTATAATCCCAACACTCAGGAGGCTGAGGCAGAAGGATTTCAAATTCAAGGCCAGCCTGGACTACACATGGAGACCCACTCACAAAAAAGAACAACAACAAAGAAAGTTTGCAATATGGTTACCACATTTTTCTAAGTCCTTGAAATCAGTCAAAATTGCAAAGGTGCATCCTGAAGGAAAACAATGAAACAAAAATAAGTGAATATTTTATAGTTACTTTTTTTTCTGTCAGTCCTGGGCCTTGAACTCTGGGCATAGGCGCTGTTCCTAAGCTCCTTTTGCTCAAGTTTAGCACTCTACCGCTTGAGCTACAGCACCACTTCTAGCTTTTTCTGTGATTAATTGGTGATAAGAATCCCAGGGTCTTTCCTGTCCCACCTGGCTTCGAACTGTGATCCTCAGATCTCAGCCTCCCGAGTAGTTAGGATTACAGGCATGAGCCACCAGCGCCCAGCTAAATGAACACTTTAGAATTATCTGCAGCCCTCTAAAAAACCATAAATTTAGAGGTTGAGGTTTAACCTCTGAGATTAAGGACTTCAGGTTTCCAGAAGGCTTGTTTCTCCTCATTTCTCAGGCCCCTTTTGTTTTCCAACATGGCATGCATCACTTTGGGAAACTAGTTGTTAAATCCTGCTAAAAGTTTAAGTCAATGAACAAATGCTTCTCATTACAAAATTCAATAATTATAATAGAATTATAAGTTTAACATATAAAGTCCTAAAAGCATTCCTACAGACAAAGTGTTTCAGTTACAGCTTTCCTAGGACTGCTTTCACCAAAACACATGTTTTTTCAATTATAGAGCAAAGACTATGGCTTCTGTTCAAGCTAGATTTTATTGTTTATAAAATTAGAAACATGTGCATACACATAGATGTATATAAACATATACACCTAGGCCCTACATTATACATGAACAGTTGAAAGGTTTAATGTGGTATACAAGAAAGTGTTTTTACACACATCAAGAAATTAATGTCAATCTCTAAAGTGAACAGTTCAAACAAGCTTCCTCTAATCTCACAAACACAATATCACAATTATTTATTCAAGTCCAACAAAATTAAGTGAAGTAAAAATAGTGGTAAGTTGTGGCACCTTTTTTTTATTGTTTACTTTCTGGGTGTTGGTGATAGAACCCAGGGCCTAGTGCATGGTATGCACTGAATGTAGCCATGAGCTATGCTTGTAGCATTAATACCTTTTTTTTTTAACCATGCGTAGCTACAATCATTGTTCACCATTTTTAGCCAAGAAGGGAGGAGTCATTTTATCCTACACTGTGTCTGAGTGTTCTCTAAACCATACTGCATTTTATCCTACACTGTCTCTGGCTGTGCTTTAAACCACACTGCATTTTTCACCAACACTTGGCTTAAAAGTTTCTTTACAAATAAATTTTAGGCTAAATGACTATTTTAATTATTCTAATTTTATTTTAACAGATATTTTTAGCTATTTTAAGACTGAGTTTTGTTAAACTGTGATTATACAATCTGCCATTCTAACTATTTTAATGTACTGCAACCTAATGTACACTCATACCATTGTGTGGCTCTCAGCACCATCCATCCTTGACATTTTCTCCTGTCCATCAAGCGCTGCTCCCCATCCCCCTTCCTCCAACGCCCTCCACCACACAAGCCCTGTCTCTGTGAACACAATTTCTCCAGAAGAAGAATGTACAGAGCTGGGGACGTAGCTCCGGCTTGCCTAGCATGAGGGAGATTTTGGTTTGATCCCAGCACTGGAAAAATGAAGAGGATAATCATACAGCATTCACCATTTAGTGATTGACAATACAATATCTTCAAAGTCCATCTATGTGGTGGCAATGCAAGCACTGTTTCTTTCTGGCTAGTACTGCACTGTATATATATATATATATATATATATATATATATATATATATATATATATCACTCATCACCATCCATCTGTCAGATGGGCAGCTGCTGTCACCTCTGCCAATGTGAACCTGATTGCTTGAGCATGGGGAGTTCAAGCCCTAGCTCTCAATTCTCATACATATATATGTAACATATGTATACACATGTCACACACAAACATATACACATATAGACTGCTGAATCATATACTCTTTAATTTTCTGAACAGGTTGATTCTTGTAGTGAACTGGTAAAGGTCATCGTTTATTTATAGTTCAAGGTAAAACTTAACTATTTTAAAGATAAAGCACTTGAAAAGTACACAGACTTTTTTTAGCTCGATGCGTTATACCCTGCTTTGGAAGAGCCTCCAACACTTAACTTTTTAGAAGACCTGCAAGATATACCTGATAGATCACAAGAACACCTAGCCAGGGCTGGGAATATGGCCTAGTGGCAAGAGTGCTTGCCTCACATACCTAAAGCCCTGGGTTCGATTCCTCAGTACCACATATATAGAAAAGGCCAGAAGTGGTGCTGAGGCTGAAGTGGTAGAGTGTTAGCCTTGAGCACAAAGAAGCCAGGGACAATGCTCAGGCCCTGACCTCAAGGCCCAGGACTGGCCAAAATAAATAAATAAATAAATAAATAAAAGAACACCTAGCCAAAGTAGACCCGTGAGTTTGTAATATGTGAGCCAGTAGGTTAGAATCCATTAAGTATTACTTCCCATGTTAACAAGCAAAATTCCCTCAGAAACAAACAAAAAAGTCTACTTTGGAGAGTATAGGACAGATTATTACCCAGGGAACAAAAATATGATCCTTTTTTCAAAGTAGGCTATGAGCTCAAAATTAATCATGAATAAAACATGATCCTTGGTCACAACAAAGAAATAGTAAGACAAATCACTGCACCATAACTTAATGCATACAACAATTAAAAGTAAATAAGAGACAACTTTTGTAGGTATAAACAAGAGGCCAGACCCAAGAGTAGAGTCTGGCTGAGGCTGAGATCCCATCAGTCAGCAAAGGCAAGAACTGCATGTACAAAAATCAGTGCTCACCTTCTAAGAAATGCTTTACATTTTCTCTAACACTGTCTTTAATTTTGTAGCTATAAAACAAATTTCTTAGTCTAAATCAAAACATAAAACAGGATTTCTTTCGCCTTATCCTTAGCCAAGTAAAACTTTATAACTTGTATTTTAAAGGTGGGTTCGGAATGTTTCATTTTATTGTTATTGTTTCATGTAAATTTTGGAATCAAGAAAGGCAACAGCATTTGGTTAGTACTCATCAATACAAGATTAAACGTAAATGAGTAAATACCTAAATTGGATAATGTCTCCTAGGGTGTGTGTATATGAGTCTATGTGTATTACATATATGAGTAAGTATGTGTGTGTCTGTATACACACACACATATATATACACACCACACAGAATTTAAATTTTTACTATGTGTCTTACAAAAAGCCAATTATCTTTATATTCCATTGACTCAATTTACTCAAAACAGAATAAATCTGGGCTTATGTTTTTTAACCCAACTGTATTTAAAGAAGCTCCATCTATGCAGGAACCTCGTCAGTGATGAAGACCTAATCTGCAAAATTAGGTCACTGCAAGATGTCCCAGTCCAGCTAACTTGGGAACTGCCTCAACTCAACCCCAGAGATGGCCTCTTATCTGGCAACACAAAGCCATAGCCAAAATGCACAGGAACAGGCCCTCTGATGATCCCTCAACACAGAAGTCCTTTTTTTAAAACCCATGCCACAAAACCTAGCTCAAACTTGAATCACCTAGAAAGCACAGCTCCCAAATGTGAGACAGCATAGAACAAAATACACACTCTAGCACTTTTCGGCACTATGCTTATGCCCTAGAGAAAATTCTTTCAACCTCGGTCTTCCCATCTGGAAAATAAGGTGCTGCTATCAAAGTCTCAGCAAAGTGCTAGGTCCAAAGTAGGCTCTCAGAACGTTCAAGTGTGAAGACTTCAGCTGGAATGGTGTTGTAAGGTTTATAGACACCAGCACAGTGCCTGACACAAATAAGCACCTAACTCATGCTGCTTCTTCCTCCCAAGAGTGTCCTTTAGTGGATCATTAAAATAGCAGAAAGTGCACTGGAAGTGTGGTCCAGTGGTAGAGCACCTGAGAACTAGCCTAGCAAGCTGGAAGCCCACTGAATTGCTCCAGCTTCAGACACAGACACCACCCAAAAGGCACCCTTGCACTCATTCTTTTGCATTGCTGCACTGCTGAATTTGAAAGAAGTCCAGTGTCATTTCCTCCAGAGAGTAAAGTGTCTTTCTAACATGAGAGGGTTAGCTAGTAACACCTAGACTCATATAGATGCTGTTGGGTGTATTTTCATTTCAGGGTCCCACAGGGACCCAATGCCCTGAAGGACATAGGGGCAGCAAGGGGGAACAACAGGACTTCATCCTGACATTGACATCATGTCACCCAGCAGCCACTGCCTTTGCTGTCCAAGGAAGTGGAGTTCTGCTATGATGTCACTGAAGCCCCTCTTGCAGGATTCTCTGGGACCCTTCACAATAGTGGCCCCAATGGCTTCTTAGATTGGGCTGGGAAAACAGTGGGCACCTATGGTGAAGCTTTACTAGTATGGAGGAGATTTTCTGAAGTAGCCCATGGCAAACCCTAAGTAACACAAAGCCTGTGTCACTTTTCTTGCACTGACTACTCACCCATCTCCCAACACGGTATGTGATTCAAAGCTCTGTCTCGACCTGTTCAGTTACTGCACGCTATAAAAATAATGCCCTGAATTTACCAAAATGGCTTTCTTACTAGGAACTTAAGCCACTCCTAAAAAACAGTTCATTACAAACAATGATAGATCAAGCAAATGTACAACTGCAGTTAGAGGGAAATGCAGGGGTTGGGATTTTAGCTCAGTGGAAGATCACCTGCCTGAAAAGTGCAAGGCCCTGAGTTCAGTCATCAACTCAGGGAGGGAAGGCAACTAGAGGAAAAATGTGATGCTAACTGGTATGTACTTTACAGCAGCCAAGGCAGTCATGGCAAAGCAAGGAATCACACTCAGAAACATTGGCCTCAAGTTCAGCTTTTACAAACCACATTGCATTTCTCCAGGGCGGAAAGGACATTGATTCACCTCAGTTTCTCCAGTCTTCAGAAAGTATCAAATCTCATTATATTTGAAGTTCTAGGTGAATTTCCTTTGGCGTATGCCACATGGTTACTGTATATGTTTTTGGTACACTGGGTATTGTATATATGCCTACTTGATCTAGGGAAGGGAAAGAAAAACAAGGGTGTAAGATATCACAAGAAATGTACACACTGC
The DNA here is from genome assembly GCF_023159225.1 of Perognathus longimembris pacificus. Taxonomy (NCBI): domain Eukaryota; kingdom Metazoa; phylum Chordata; class Mammalia; order Rodentia; family Heteromyidae; genus Perognathus; species Perognathus longimembris. The sequence continues at coordinate 74,535,729 of NC_063162.1, forward strand.
CCTATTATGTAACTGTACCCCTTCTGTACAACACCTTGTCAAAAAAATTTAATAAATAAAAAATTTAAAGAACAGAAAGAATCAAATCTGCATACAATTGTATTTGTATTTCTCAATGTCAAATCTTTTTATTTTCATTTGCTTATGTCTTTTTAACAGTACTGAAGTTGGAACTAGGGACTCACACTTTCTAAGCAGATGTCCTCTCCTAGAACATGTTCCCATTTCTCTTTTGCTTTTGCTGTTTTTCAGATAAGGTTACTGCACGTTTTACTGTGATCCTCCTACATCAAGAGAACTGGCCCTCAGCTAGCAGGTGTTTCTTCTAGGTACCAAAGAGCATACTGCCACATAAACACGATGACGACTGGCTGGATGATGTGTGCAAATGTTCCAAGCACACCGAACTAGAGTACGCTTGCGCTATGACCACAGTGGAATGTCCAAATAATGCTTAAGTAGCCAGCAAGCAGTGCAGTGCTGACTGGCCAAAACCTTTTACCGCTTTCCTCTGCTCCCATTAACACAAAAGTTCTCTAGAGAATAATGGCTCCTATAAGCTAATATGGTAAATGTCTAAAATTTAAAAATCATCTATACAATGAAAAAATTAGAAGACAACAACAAGTTTAAATTAGGCTCCTTTCTGGCAAATGATTGTAGATGTACAGTCTTTTCAGTAAAAATGACAACTACTGAGGGGCACGCCCACCCAGATGCCTTGCATCATAAGAGGCAGTTCTAGCTGGCCCTGTCTCCCAGGTTTGGGACCACGTGTAGTCAAGATGGAGCCTGGTGGTGAACCCAGAGGCTGTCTATGTAGATGTAGGCCGCCCCTTAGGGAGGTTCCTCAGAGCTCCACCCTGATGGACAGCTCAGGCATCAAATGTCAGCCCCTATGTAGGTGCACGTACCCCTCCCCTTCCACCGCCCTCCGGCCCCTTTAAAAGAACAGCTCATTGCCGCCATTAATAGAGTCTTAGCGCTGACTGGCTCCCGGACTGCCTGTGTGTCCTCCGTCGAGAGTGGGGCTGGGTGGCAGTCTGTCAGCCCTCTTATCCTCTTCCTGGACCCGTCCATATGGGGTGTGCTATCCCGTCTCTCCTGCAGGACAGGAGAGCCCAAGAGGCTAAAAACCCCCAGCATTTCTGGCACCCAACCGTGAGGCACGAAGCGTGAAGGTAAAACTTTCCGGAGGGCCAGGCCAATCGGAGTCCGAGGGGGGGGCCCCCGAAAAGATGGGGCATGCTCAAACCCAGCATGATGACCAAGTGTTCAAAGCACTGAGCTTCATGCTACAAAACGTAGGTTTGGGGGTCTCGAACTCCCAGACCAGGAGGGTCTCAAAAGCGTTTTGAAACACGCCGCAATCTGGCTGGTGGCTGCTGGCTGCTGGCCTTTTCAGCCTGGCAGCTTGGGAGGGAGCAGCCCTCCCGCTGCCCTGGAGGGGAGGGAGGGGCCTGGGCCAAGTTCCCCAGGTCCCGAGCCAAGCACCCCTGCGGTGTGGCGGATGAGCAAGATGGAGGATGGCCTCTGCTGTGCCCCTCCCCCGCTGTGGGCTCTTCGATGCAAGCCCAGGGCCTAGCCTCACCACCTCCACCACGGCACTACAGCACCGCGGCACTGCAGCACCGCGGGGCTTCCCACCGCTGCCTCCCCTTCCTCCACCAGAGGTTTCCCACCATGCTTTGTGGACTGGGGAGAGGATGGCTTCTGAGGCGGCCTTAAAGAGCCTGGGAAACATTTGCTGAAAAGTGTTTTGGATGGGGGGAGACAGCCCCCTGGCTGCCCGGGAGGAAAAAGGGCTTACTAGTTATTGGAAAGCTGAATGGATAAGTGTTTCTAAGTTTGTAATTGTAATTCTTGCATTAAGGAAAAATTGTCATTTGAGTTCAAAGGTCACGCAGTAGCCAGGACTGAAGAAAAAAAATGGTTCTTTTAAAACAGGCAACCAGGAGGCTGGATGCCCCTGGGTTTCAGAGTTTTTTTTGGATGCAAATAAAGCTGAGGCAAAGATGTAAAAGACTCTACCTTTAAAGGTTTAAAATACATTTCTAGATAAAGGATTTGAGCAGCCAGAGTACTCAGAGCAACCAACCAGGAAATATTGGGGAATTTCAAATGTCTTTAAACAGTCTGTGTAGAATCTTGAGGAGGTCTGACAATCTATCCAGAGGACTCTGAGAAATGCCACTACAGCCTCACCCATATCCAACCCATCTCTCCTGCCTGCCTCCATCACACATGGCTAATGAAGCCTGCTTATCCAGGATGGAGGACACAGCCACTGCTAAAGCTGAGACTTTTACATTATCCTGAACCTTTTCCCTCTCGATTGTTATTCATTTGTGTTCTCTTCTACCTGCCAGTAAGGTTAAATGATGATTTGATTTGATGGCACATGGATCTCATTCAGTCTGCTGTTCTCTAAGTGTTACAGCAGAATTCTGGCCAATTCTCAACAAGTTACAGGTGAGCTCTGTTCCTATTGTTCTCCTTGTTGCTTTAATTGGAAATAACTGACAAAGAGCCAGACTGGAAGCTTGGCTCAAGAGAACCAGCAAAATGCTGAAAGTGGCACCGTGGCTCAAGTGGTAGAGCACTAGCCTCAAGTAGAAGTGCTCAGGGACAGTGCCCAGGCCCTGAGTTCAAACCCCGTGAATGCCAATGGGAGCATGCCATCCCAACAACAAGCATCTAGACCCCTGGGACTCAGCCAGTCCAGGGAACAAGGATCATGGAGAGGAGTAAGAGGAGAATGATGTCACATCCTAAATGGAGTCACTTTGTCTCGCCCTTTCAAAATTAATCAGAGCCGGGAGATCAAGGGGAATAGTTGTTTACCCACCTAGAGAAATAGTTGTTTACCTACCTAATGTCCATACCTGTCCATTTTCCATCTGGACAGAAACTTGCATTCTTGCCTTTGTTACTTGCTATTTATATATATATACATATTAGCCTCTGACTGGTTACTCCCAACCAGTCTACTATCCCTAAACACTTCCTTCCTGCCCCCAGTCCAGTTATTCCTCCTTCCTTGTAATTGGCCACAATTGGGTTTATGTTCCGAATGGAACTTTTCTGGCTTATGCCCAGAGTATGTTCTTCTATGTCATTCATGTTAACTAGCCCTGTGAACTTGTCAGCCTTTTGCCTGACCTTTTCAAAAGTCTCTTTTAACAGGATAACATCTCTCACTGAGGTCACCACCTGGGAACTTGCAGTTCAAGGCCATCATCTTTCTACACTGCTGTGCCCAGCGCAGACCTGGACCCTGGAGGCCCCAGACCTAGGGACTTCCTGATGTGCCCAAGCTACAGGAGCTGGCCAGAGGAGACCACGACACCCATTGGCCCTGATAACCATTCTCATGGAAATGATGAGGACTTTCACCAACCAAACTGGACGGTACCAGGCCATATGACAAATCAGGGGCCCTTGACTACTTCGCCCCCTTTCAGCAGGAAGGAGCTCCAGAAGAGACAACCTCCGCCCATACTCCCAGCCTGGTACCCCTCCTCTATTAATAAAAAACAAAAGGGGGAGATGTGGGGCACGCCCGCCCAGATGCCTTGCATCTTAAGAGGCAGTTCTAGCTGGCCCCGCCTCCCAGCCTTGGGACCACGTGTAGCCAAGATGGCGCCTGGTGGTGAACTCAGAGGCAGTCTATGTAGATGTAGGCTGCCCCTTAGGGAGGTCCCTCAGAGCTCCACCCTGATGGACAGCTCAGGCATCAAATGTCAGCCCCTACATAGGTGCACGTACCCCTCCCCTTCCACCGCCCTCCGGCCCCTTTAAAAGAACAGCTCATTGCCGCCATTAATCAAGTCTTAGCGCTGACTGGCTCCCGGACTGTCTGTGGGTCCTCCATCGAGAGTGGGGCTGGGTGGCAGTCTGTCAGCCCTCTTATCCTCTTCCTGGATCCGTCCGCGTAGGGTGTGCTATCCCATCTCTCCTGTAGGACAGGAGAGCCCGGGAGGCTAAAAACCCACAGCAAACTACAACAAAGTATAAGGAATTTTCAAATCTTAAAAATAAAGTATCAAATTTCAAATGCATTCCTTGTTTGTTTCCAAGGGTTGCATTTGTAGCTAATTAACTATTTCAGAAAGATGGGCAATTCCAATTTTACAAAAGAATGGAAAAAAAGGCAGTTAGGCCCATTGAACAGGCCCCATTAACTGATTACATGAGTACTTAATATATGCACATATTACATCAAATTGGGTCAAAGTTCTTCCAAACCATGACCACATGGCAAAACTAGCACACTGAACTTGCCGCTACCACAACTGATTTCAACAGGTATATCCTGTGATGACCATTAAACACCCCAAAGATATTTGTTTTTATTGTCAAGGTGATATACAGAGGGATTACAGTTTCATACGTAATGCAGTTGAGTACATTTCTTGTCAAACTTGTTACCTCCTCCCTCATTTTTCACCCACCTTCCCTCCTCCCCGATTCCTTCCCCACATTTTTTTTAAAGCAATTCACAGGCTAGGTGGCATACACTTATAATCTTAGCAGTCAGGAGGCTGAGGCAGGAGGATTTTTCCATTCAAAGCCAGTCCAGGCTACACATAAGCAGCCTATCTCAAAAAAAAAAAATATCCAGTGGTTTATTACCCCAAACAGAATACAGTACCTACACTTTCCTTACATGGAAAAAAAGTTTTCTTTATTGAGATAGACAAGGATGTCTTTACATAGCAAACAGCAAGCAAAACTAGGGTCTCTTTTCTGCAAGAATCAACTCTACTCAGGTTTGGAAATATATTGACCATTGTTAACTTGTGGGGGAGGGGGGTCGGGAGGAAAATTGAGAGAAAACTAGAGAAGAGATGACACTACTCAAAAAGAAATGTACTCCCTAGGGATCAACTTAACCAAGGACATGACAGACCTATTTAATGAAAACTATAAAAATCTAATAAGGGAAATCAAAGAAGACACAAGGAGATGGAAAGACCTCCCATGCTCATGGGTAGGAAGAATCAATATAGTGAAAATGGCCATATTGCCCAAATTGTTATACAAATTGAATGCAATCCCCATCAAAATCCCAGCCACATTCTTCACTGAAATAGAGAAAGCAGTCCATAAATTCATATGGAACAGCAAAAGACCTAAAATAGCCAAAGCAATTCTAGGCAAAAGAAGCAGTGCAGGAGGTATCACAATACCAGACTCCAAGCTCTACTACAGGGCCATCATAACAAAAACAGCCTGGTATTGGTATAAAAACAGATCAGAAGACCAATGGATTAGAATTAAAGATCCCGAAATAAAACCGCACTCTTACAGTCAGCTGATATTCGACAAAGGAGCTAAAGACATACAATGGAATAAACATAGCCTCTTCAACTACTGGTGCTGGGAGAACTGGGCAGCCATATGCAGAAAACTCAAAGTAGACCCAAGCCTATCACCATGCACCAAGATCAACTCAAAATGGATCAAGGACCTCAATATCAGACCTGAATCCTTGAAACTACTGAAGGACAGAATAGGAAAGATGCTAGAACTTATAGGCACAGGAAGGAACTTCCTGAATAGAGTCCCAGGGGCACAACAAATAGGGGAGAGACTCGACAAATGGGACTACTACAAATTAAAAAGTTTCTGCACAGCTAAGGACATAGCAACCAAAACAGAAAGACAGCCAACCATATGGGAAAGGATCTTTACCAGCACAGCAACAGATAAAGGCCTGATATCTGTCATCTACAGAGAACTAAAAAAACTAAGCCCCTCCAAGCCCAATAAACCTATTAGGAAATGGGCAAAGGAGCTAAAGACAGACTTCACAAGAGAAGATATAAAAATGGCAAAGAAACATATGAGGAAATGCTCAACATCCCTGGTAGTAAAGGAAATGCAAATAAAAACAACCCTGAGATACCACCTCACTCCAGTTAGAATGGCCTATACTCTGAACTCAGGCAACAACAAATGCTGGAGGGGGTGCGGGGAAAGAGGAACCCTTCTCCATTGTTGGTGGGAGTGCAAATTAATACAACCACTTTGGAGAACAGTATGGAGGTTTCTCAAAAAGCTTATAGACCTACCCTATGACCCAGCCATACCACTCCTAGGCATCTATCCTAAACAGCAAATCCCAAGATATCAAAAAGACATTTGTACTTCCATGTTTATTGCGGCACAATTCACAATAGCCAAAATATGGAAACAACCCAGATGACCCTCCACAGGTGAATGGATCCAAAAAATATGGTACCTATACACAATGGAATACTACATAGTGATTAGGAATGGTGAAATAATGTTATTCGCAGGGAAATGGTCAGAACTCGAACAAATAATGTTGAGCGAGACAAGCCTAGAACACAGAAAACAAAGGGGCATGATCTCCCTGATATATGACTGTTAAGAAAGGGAGATGGAGAGACAGTAGAGACCAGGTCTGTGAAACCAAAAACTGCTTGTCAAATGGTATGTCCCACAGGATTGGGGCAGTGACCCAACAGTATGTAACTAAAACCAAACAACTACTCAACATATAAAGGTCAAAAATTGACTTCTCAGTGGAATACAATAGCTCAAAAGCTATGTATGTAAGTTCATATAAGTCTACTGTCGACATATTGTCTAATATCGACATTACATTTAAAGCCCTAGGCGAATTTTCTTGGGCTTGGCCACGTGGCTACTGTGTAAGTTCTTGATAAATTGTATATTGTATATATGTCTACTTGACCTAGAGAAGGGAAAGAAAAACAGGGCGTAAGATATCACAAGAAATGTACACACTGCCCTACTATGTAACTGTACCCTTTTTGCACAACACCTTGTCAAAAAAATTTGTGTTCAATTAATAAATAAATTAAAAAAGAGTACAAGGCCCAAAGTTCAAGCTCACATGCCAGCACCAAAAATGAATAAAAAACAATTATGTTTAAAAAAAAATGTACTCATTACCTGACTTATGTAACTGTAACCCTGCTGTACATCACCTTTACAATAATAATCAAATAACTTTTTAATTTTTAAAAAAGAAGAAAAACAAAAAGAGCCATTCTACTGTTAATGGCAGTATTTAGAATGAGGTTGCTCTCATTAAAAGATAAAGTCTAAGGGTCATTGCAGTACCTAAAAGAACAGAAAGCACATTATGACACTGTGTATTTAACAAGAACATGGAAGCCTAGTGGCCCCAGTGTGACCATATATACTGCCTTGGAAAGTACATAGTTCAAGGTCATTAAACAGAGCCTTTGATCCTTTAATGGCAAAACTAGTAGCAATAAACTACAGATGATAACAGCAGCCCTTTCCATGCCTAATTCAAGAATCAGCATACAAATCCTCTCTTTTATGTCAGTTTCGTAAGACATGAAATTTGTAAAATAGAAGACTCAAAGAAACAACACAAATGTAAAATATCTCATAATCTATGTTCACTTATTATATATTATATTTGGTACACATATATAATAATAAAATGGTTTCAGAGCTACATGTGCATGTGTGGTCATGCTTCAGGCATGCTAAGAAAGGGCTCTACTACTGAGCTATATCCCCAACCTAGAGCTTCAGTTCTCAATCAGCCTCTAGTCTCTATCAGTTTACCATGTCAACTATAAACAAATGTGGAATAAAGAAGAACAGATCAAGAAAAACAAAAGAACACAGTAAAAAATACTCTAAAACAAAATGAAATAATTACAAAGTAGAAAATTGGAAGGAGGGGATCCTTGTCTCAGGATATCAAGAAGGTCCCCAGGAACTAGAGGGAACTGATAAGATTTGAAAACACAATTGCAATTGTAACAGAAATACTGCTAGTTAATCTTGAAACCAGAGAAAATAACAGGAAATGTATTTCAGATATATTAGAGCTCCCTGATTTTAGTATCCTGATTAACTGAATAAGCTACTAGGCTGAGCAGCCCCTAACCTATACTGCTTGTCAAGCTTATACTTATTCAATATAATTAATACACATTGATTCCCAAAAAGAAAAGAACAGCCAGGTGCTGGTGGCTCATGCCTAGCTGTGCATGAAGCTGAGATCTGAGGACCGTGGTTCGAAGACAGTCCAAGAAGGAAAATCTATGAGACGACTCTCATCTCCAATAAACAACAAAAAAACGTACCATAGGTAGAGCTGTGCTCAAGTGGTAGAGTACTAGCCTTGGGGTGGGGTGGGGAACTCAGGGACAGTGCCCAGGCCCTGAGTCCAAGCCCCAGGATGGCACCAAAAAAAAAAAACACAAAAAAACCATTGATTGGGTTCTCAAATAATATTTTGTGTTGATCAATACAAGAATTACCAAATACTGCTGTAAAAACCAGTACCAGAACTTCAAATAATCCTTCACTGAAAGCATCATATTCCTTAAGAGAACCAGCCACAGTGGACACATTAACAGCACCAGGCACTGGACCCACACTAAAATCACTGCTAAAGTCCTAAGGTCTAGGGATGGTCATAAGAAATCTTTCACCCTTGCAGCATAAAAGTCAGTTGATAATTTCTTTGTCTAACACCTAATAAAATTTATTCTCCCAAAATTGTGGAAAAGCTAAGCACAGTCCTCCCTTATTATAAAGTTTCCTGTTACAGTTTACATGGTTTACACATATGTTATACTTTATTACTGAAAGAAGAAAAGGCCCCCGCATAACACCCTCTTTGTTGTAACACTCTGCTTACTCTGCCTCCAGGCTTGATATATAATGAAAGCAGAATGAATTCAGACAGAGTGCTGAGGGAAGGCAGCTTCCTCCTAGGAGTCTAAGTCTTTCTTTCTTCTTGCAGCTTTTCATCATGATCTCATATCTTTGCTCTTTATTGTTTCCTTTAGCAAATCAAAGATGATAGATTGTTAAAATCAGTTTGTATGACCTTGGACAAAAGCAATTTTAACATACAACCTCTGCCTTCCAAAGCGTCACACAATCTGGTCTTGAAGACAACTGTATGAGGACATCATCAACCAACTGCAAAATGCCATATGAAATCTTAATTTTCTACTCATGCATATCACATTTTCCTTACCCTAAAACCATGAGCATGTTGAAAATTACAAATGTCTGTTATTGCTTCCACATTAAATACCATTGACTCCTTTTAGCAAAGACCTAGAATTGCTTATTTAAAAAATTCTTATTAAGCTAGGTGTCAATGGCTCATGCCTGTAATTCCAGCTGCTCAGGAGGCTGAGATCTGATAGTGGTTTGAAGCCAGCCAGGGGCAGGAAAGGCCATGAGACTTTCTTTGCAATTAACCACCAGAAAATGGAATATGGGACTGCTCAAGTGATAGAATGCAAGCCTTGAGCGAAAAAGCTCAGGGACAATGCCCAGGCCTTGAGTTCAAGCCCACAAGTGACTCACCCCACCCCACCCCAAAAAAGATTCTTTTATTCACAAATTTCATTGGGAGGAAATTTGGTTTTTAAAAGTCAACTTGAATGTTGAAAGGAGTGACACTGATCAAGATGCACTGTATTCATAAACTATTTTGTTATATGGTACCTCCTTGGTACAACTACTTAAAGATAATTTTTCAAAGCCAACTCATCTTTATGTATAAATACAACTCAAATATTAATACCAATAAACATTCTGATATACCAGCTTACTAATACACATAATAGCTCTTCTTACATAAATAGCACATCTACTGATATACTACAGAACTCTATCCTCCGGATCTTGGGGATCTTTACACTATCTTTAACAATGTTGGAAGGATGGAATATTTGCAGTAAGTTTATTCATATTCACATTTACAAGATTGGGAATCACTCTAAAACAAATAAAAAAATAATCTCCTTAATTTTTTTGTGCCAGTCCTTGGGCTTAAACTCAAGGCCTGTGCACTGTCACTGAACTTTTTTCCCCCTCAAGGCTAGCACTCTACCACTTGAGCCATAGCTCCACTTCCAGCTTAAACTTTTGTATGTATATAGTCTTCACTCAGAGTACTAATGCCCTTTTATTTTTTAGTTTGGTTTTGCAGGGCTAAGAATCAAACCAATGGCTTGGGGCATGCTAGACAAGGATTCTACCACTGAACTATACTATATAGCCCACGAATGTACTTTAAAAAACAAACAAACAGAGAGTCTCATTATGCAGCCCAGGCTGACATCAAACTCATCATCCTCCTGTTTGAGCCTCCTGAGTGCTAAGATTACATGAGTGGCACTAATGTATTTTAAACACAAAGTTTTGCTTCTTTAAATTAGGCTTTAACTGCATCTCTACTTGTGCTTTGGATTTAAATCTGTAAGCAGGGGCTGGGGATACAGCCTAGTGGCATGAGTGCTTGCCTTATATACATGAAGCCCTGGGTTCGATTCCCCAGCACCACATATATAGAAAACGGCCAGAAGTGGCGCTGTGGCTCAAGTGGCAGAGTGCTAGCCTTGAGCAAAAAGAAGCCAGGGACAGTGCTCAGGCCCTGAGTCCAAGGCCCAGGACTGGCAAAAAAAAAAATAAAAATAACAATAATAAATAAATAAATAAATCTGTAAGCAAGAATTTCTATGTAGAATGTAAAATGGCTATTATATCAACTTTTTTATATTTTTTTTATTAAGCTGAATTACAGAGAGGTTACAGTTTCATACATTAGGCATTGGATACATTTCTTGTACTGTATGTTACCTCATATCTCATTCCCCCCTCCCCCTTCCTCCTTTCCTTCCCCCCCCCCATGAGTTGTTCAGTTGTTCAGTTCATTTACACCAGTTTTACAAGTATTACTTTTGTAGTTGTTTGTCTTTTTTTACCCTGTGTCTCTCGATTTTGGTATTCCCTTCCAATTTCCTAGTTCTAATACCAGTATACCCGGTTTCCAATGTACTCAGATAAGATACAGAGATAGTATAGGTACAACCACAGGAAGGTGATACAGAAAGATCATCAATAATAGAGGCTACAGTTACATATGGCACGTTGAAAGTAGTTACAACTGTGATATAACAATTGTTTCCATAACATGGAGTTCATTTCACTTAGCATTATCTTATGTGTTCATAAGGGTATAGCTATTGGGCTCCCATGATCCTCTGCTGTGACTTGCCTAAACCTGTGCTAATTATTCCCTATAAGGGAGACCATAGAGTCCATGTTTCTTTGGGTCTGGCTCACTTCACTTAGTATAACTTTTTCCAAATCCTTCCAATTCTTTACAAATGGGGCAATGTCATTCTTTCTGATAGAGGCATAAAATTCCATTGTGTATATGTACCACATTTTCCTGATCCATTCTTCTACTGAGGGGCATCTGGGTTGGTTCCAGATTCTAGCTATGACAAATTGCGCTGCGATGAACATTGTTGTGCTGGTGGCTTTAGTGTGATTATGTTTATGGTCTTTTGGATAGATACCCAAAAGTGGGGCTGCTGGGTCATAGGGGAGTTCGATGTTTAGCCTTCTGAGGAATCTCCATACGGCTTGCCAGAGTGGCTGAATCAGTTTACATTCCCACCAACAATGAAGTAGGGTCCCCTTTTGGCCACATCCCCTCCAACAGTTGTTATTGTTAGTTTTCTTGATATAGGACATTCTTACTGGGGTGAGATGGAATCTCAATGTTGTTTTGATTTGCATTTCTTTTATGGCCAGTGACGTAGAGCACTTTTTCATATGTCTCTTGGCCATTCTCACTTCATCAGAGAAGTCTCTTTTTAAGTCTCTAGCCCACTTGATGAAGGGGCCATTGGTTCTTTGCGGTTTTGTTTTGGAGGAAGGTAATGTTTTTAGTTCTGCATATATTTTATGGCAAATGAATTTATTTAGTACTTCTTTCCATTCCATATCATCAGGCAACTGGTTCCAAGTTTTGTGTCACTTCCTCTATATCTGTTGGTGGTGCCTCGTTCCAACTGCAGACATGACTTTTTCACAGCACAGTTTTTCCTTCAGAATTACCAGCTCATAGCTTCATCACCCTCCAACTCCCCTTCTCTTCTTGATCTGACCATTAACTGATCCCAATTTCTTATACGATGCTGGTGCTGGAGGCTCTTCACATCTGCTGTGAGGTTTGGTGTTAGTGAGTGTGGGCTGCCTTGACCCTTGAGCTTTTGCATCTCACAGTGTCTGGCTTCTCATTTTAATCTCATCTTAATCTCAATTCTCATTTTCATTCTCAGTCTTTCTTAAAGTATTGAATGTATCTTGTCTGGTGTTCTGGGATGGCATGCTCTCCGTTTCCAAGTGTAAGCCCCACAGAAGGAAGCTTCATCAAAGCAGACAACTGTTTCTTGTTTTTCAGAAAACTGCAGCTAATGTGATGGTGCACACCAGTAATCCTAGCACTCAGGATGGTGAGGCAGGAGAATTTCGAGTTCCAGGCCAACCTGAGCTACATAAATGAGACCCTATTTCAAACTAAAGAAAAGAGAACTCCGGGCTGAGAATGTGGCTTAGCAGTGGAGTGCTTGCCTAGCATGTTTGAAGCCCTAGGCTCAATTCCTCAGCACCACATAAATAGAAAAGGCTGGAAGTAGTACTGTGACTCAAGAGGTAGAGTGCTAGCCTTGAGCAAAAAGAAGCCAGAGACAGTACTCAGGCCCTGAGTCCAAGCTCCAGGACTGGCAGAAAAAAAGAAAAGAAAAGAGAATTCCATCGATATCATCTTCACTTGACTTTTGACGGAGGGATGCAAAGCCCTCTGATTCTGATCCGTTCTGAGCTTCCTGATGTTTCAGTCCAGTGACTGAGATCTGCTTTTATGTCCTGCTTCTCTGTGTCTGCAGAAGCCACCCAGGTTATTTCTCCCTTGGAATTGCAAACCCCTGTCTCCGTGGGCAGGAGTGGTCTAGGCTGGTTCAGAAGACTTGTCTCATCAGCAGTAGATCACAGTGGAGGACAGCAGCACTGTGCCTGGTCTGGACTATGAACCAAAGCTTTAATCAGTTCTACTGGGCTGTGGAAGCTCTGACTGCAGCCACCACCATCCCTAATAGTCATGGCTGCTACTAAAGCAGCTAGTGGCTTACATATACACTATACTTCCACATGTCACACAAATGTAATAGCTGAGTTGTTAGCCATGCTGCTGCCCAAGGCCTAAATCAACTTTGTTTAAAAGACCAGTAGGAGCAGACTTCATTTCTCAAGGCAACATGTTGTGTGGATTAAATCTTGAAACTGTCAAAGCCCTGTTATTCTTTATTTTTTTTAAGGGTCTCACTGTGAAGCTCAGGCTTGCTGGAACATTCTATATCACAGTGCCATTTGTGGTTTGTGGATATCATTTGCCGTCTTAATTAACAAAAGGTCTAACAGCTTAGTTCTCCCACTTTTTAACGGGAGACCATGATAAACATGTCTATAGATTAAAATAGTTGTTGTATTCTATCGAAATGACCAGCCAGAGTATTGGTTACTATTTTTTACGCCAGGTACTAGAGACTGAAGCCAAGTCCTCAGGCTTAAGCTATGTCCCAGAATGGTCTCAAACTTAGAATCTTCCTTACTCAGCCTCCCAAGGAGTTGGGATTACAGGCCCATGCCACCACACACAGTTAGGACTACTACATTTAATCATCTCCTGCAAAGACAATGCTGACCACAGATGTCACTTTTCCAGTCTTCACCTTTAATCACTTAGGGAAAAAATGATTTTTTTTTCAAACACCACCAAGAAACTTCATTCCTTTCAATCATTCCTGCTCATCAGTAGCAGGCAAGGAGGTATTTAATCACTTAATTTCCATTGGGTACATAGAGAAAAAGTAACAACTTTATAATCATGTAAAAACAGTTAAATGAAGTTGAAAGGGCTCAAGTAGTAGAACACTTGTCTAGCAAGGCCCTGAGTTCAAAGCCCAGTACCACCAAAAAAAGAAATTGTAGACTACAAGGAATTCTCTTTATAACTTTCCCCAAGAGCTAAAAGTTTGTGTAGCATTATGTAGGAAGATACTGTTTGATAGTGACGTTGTTTTATGGGGCTCGAGTGCTTTATCAGTGACAAGACCAAGTATGAGGTGAGTCCCAGTCTACCCTAAGACCCCCTTGCTCTACTGACTTCCCACTGTAGCCTCATAAAGGATTTGACAACAGATGGGGGAAGTATCCACTATTGCAACAACACATGAGGGAAGTGCTCCACTACTACAACAGATGAAAGAAGTGCTCCACTATTACAACAGATGAGGGAAATGTTCCACTGTTACAACAAAAGATGAGGGATGTGCTCCATTACTATAACAGATGAGGGAAGTGCTCCACTAGTAGAAAACACCTAAACTTCAATGCCAGGAAGAGCAGACACTGGAAACCATGTTCTTCTATTTGAAGTACATGAATGACAAAAAAGGTACAGAGAATGAGAAAAAAAAATGGTACAGAGGCGAGACATGGGCTATCACATTATGCACTGGTCAATCCCTAAAAGAAAACAACACTTATCTATTATTAGCACCAACATCTCCCAACTAATGAGTGGTGCTGGTGTTCACCCCAGCTGAGCCTACCAATTCACTGTCTGGACTGCAATCAAAAAACTAAGAAGGCTCTGGGACACAGAGCCCCTCAGCCACCGCATGTGGTCACTACACAGGCACTTGGCAGACGGGAAAAGCTAGGGTGTAGACAACTTGGGTTATGGAAGACTGAAGATTTAATTATTGAAGGCTGCCTCAAGATGAGGCAAAAGGCAACTTATGACCTTTCCTTTTAGTTCACTATTTTCTTTGGCCAGGCTAACATTCCAAAGAACTTAAATGTTTTTATTTATGTGACAATATAATCCCATACAAGCTTATAGAAGTCACCGAATGATTTTTTTTTAATTCTACCATACTTACATACAGTATTGGTAAAATTCAGTCTCCATCACTGACAGTCCTAATTCAAACATACTGAACCTTTTATAAATAGTATTTTCTTTCCACTTCAGTCACAAATGTGAAACTACTGTGCTGTCAGACTTCTAATCTACACCATGCCATGTTGTGTCTACATGCTGATGTGAAACTTGCCTTATAAAAATTCTACTTTTCTGAAGTTCCATGTGGCTGAAAGAAAACCCAAATAGAGTAACTGAAAGAGTTAAAGGAAAATAAGTTTTCACAAGGCACAGAGAAAAGAAGTAAATGTTAAAGAGGTAGTAAAATGCCTTTATATTAAATATTAAATAACAAAAATTATTAAAAACTGAAAACACTTTTCTTTGTAACTGTTAACCACAAATAATAACTAGATAGATATGTATATATACATTTATATCATGATTTCTTCCAAAATTAGTTGAAAGGAAGAATAATATATTAAAAACACAGCAACAAGTAGATAAGAACTCTTTTTCTAGTGGTAAGTGTGCCATATAAAGTCAATATCACTGATAGATGGAAAAATATGAGCCACACAAGGTGGCTCAAGCCTAAATCTCAGCTATGCATGAGACTGATATCAGAAAGATTATAGTTCAAGGCCAGCCAGACAAAAAGTTATTAACATCTCATCTCAACCAAAAACCCAGGCATGGTGGTTGGACCCTGTAATCCCAGCTGAACAGGTAGCATACATAGGAGGAACACAGTGTGAAGCCAGCCAGCCCCAGGCAAAAACACAAGACCCCATCTAAAAAATAACTAAAGCAAAAAGGGTTAGAGGTGTAGCTCAGTACAGAGTACCACTATAGCAAGCAGAAGGTCTTGACAAGAAAAAGAAAAAGGAAAATATTTTGAGTCTAAGTAACCCCAGGTGGCCTCTACTTCATCCCTCTGAGAGACAAGGACTACCCTAACTTGCACATTGTGGTATAAGTCCATCATAGGTGATGGACATGAAAGTAAAACTCAGAAGTTGCTAGAATGATGGCACTGGGGTATCTGAGAACAATTATTATCCGAGTGCCATGGTATTTGTGTGGTTTGAAGAAGAAATGTCTCCCATGGGTGCCTGTGTTGAAGGCAGGGTCCTCAGCCAGAGGCACTTTACGGAGAAGTGATAGAAACTGTAGGAGGCAGACCCAGCTGGAGGAAAAGTCACTTGGGGCAAAGCCCTGACAGTTGGGTCTCCTTCTGTGTCTGCTTGCCATGAGGAAGTCACTTTGCTCTTCCCTGTGTTCCTAGCCTCACCTCAGGCCCACAGCAAAGAAGCCAGCCAACCATGGACTGAAACCTCTGAAACCAGGAGCCAAAGTAAATCTTTCCTCTCAAGTATTTGTCAAAGATAAAAAGTCTGACCAAAATGTGACCTTGCTCAATCATATGGCTCCTTTGGTTCTGTCACTCAACAAATACTTATTTATTAGCATGTGCCAATGTCTGGAAAACAGTACATACACAGTAGTGAAAAATGAGATAATCTTTGCCTTCAGAATAAACTCCATCTACTTCCTCTCTTAGAACACAAATAGACTTGATCTCTAATGAGCAAAGCAATTAAGTAAGAAGCAATATGTCAGAACAAACAGGAGCCTTGGAATTAGATAGGTGTGTATTCAAATCCTCACTACACATGGATATGTTTTACATAAAATCTTTGCTTCTCTAAGCTTTGGTTTTCCAATCTGAGAAAAAATGGTCATTAACAGGGTTAAATGCAATAGTACAACATACAGAAGACCACAGATAAAAGCTCTCTCTCGGGCTAGAACTATGGCCTAGTGGCAAGAGCGCTTGCTTCGTATACATGAAGCCCTGGGTTCAATTCCCCAGCACCACATATGTAGAAAACGGCCAGAGTTGGTGCTGTGGCTCAAGTGGCAGAGTGCTAGCCTTGAGCAAAGAGAAGTCAGGGACAGTGCTCAGGCCCTGAGTCCAAGGCCCAGGACTGGCAAAAAAAAAAAAAAAAAAGCTCTCTCTCCATATAGTCTTTTCTACAAATAAATATAGATGTTCTGGCTAGAAAATCAAATTCCAGAAAACAGAAACATAAAACCTACAAAGGAACACATCTTCTAAATGCCAAAGAAAGAGAATAAAAGAGAATAAATTGTACAGGAAAGGAACACTTTGACCACATCAAAACACAATTTAAAAGCCAAGGCCAATGTGAAAAAAAATGATCTTCATATCAAATTAATTGGTGCTAAACAAATAATTCATATAATAGAAAGAAAAGATTGCCTGTCCAGAATCATTCAAACTAAACCATTCAATACACAGAACTTTTTATAATGAACATCCATTTTTCAAAACCACTGCTGGCATTCATTTCAAAAGATTCTTTAAAATTTTTAACAATGAGTAAATAAACAAGTAAATGATAAGAACCTATGCAGGCAGAAATGAAGTGAAAGGAAAGGTAGGACTTTAGGCCATAATCTTTCATGGATGGTGGTCTTGAGCAGATGCTTATGAGCATCTCAGGATACATCTCTGTCATGTGAAGCTGCAAGCTCCCCACTGCCCTTGGAGGAGTGTGGGTGGGTGTGTTTGTGAGTGCACACATATCCAACAGTACACAATTAGAAGATGGGAAGGGGGGCAGTATAAAGAACTAGAAATGCCTGCAATCCAGAGCTCTAACTTCATTACATTCCCTTCCCATATCACAAGACAAACAAATTTTACCATTTCCTAAAAAAAGTAAGAGAGATCAGAAAAAATACAAAGATTATATAAATAACAGCCACCAGGGTAAATATCCCAGAAAAGACAATGCGTTTGGGGAATAGGAAACAGGCAGGAGAAAGGATGCTGTTTGAACTCAAAACATGCTCAAGAGACCAAATGGAAAGAGGAACGGGTCATAGCTCCTGAAAACAGACAAACAGGGACAAGGGGGCATGAGAAAGCTAACTCAGGAAGCACAGAAGATCCATCCTAAGGCACTTCTCTCACTTCCAGGGAAACAAGCTGCTGGCAATCCAGATACTATGAACCAACCTCACACTGGCCAAGTAACAGGACCCTCAATTTAAACACCAGCCAGGCGTATGTGAGTCAAGAAGCTAAACAAAACTTTAGCAGAGAGGACTAAGGCCAGGTCCTCCAGTAAGGCTGCCATAGCCCTGGATAAACTGTGTACCTCACAGTCCTTCCCAGAGCCCCCCACACAGGTGATGAGCTGAGATAGTGGATAATGTCCAGCCTAAATCAGTAAGTCAGGAGGAAAATGGCTCATCTCTGATGGGATCTGAAAGGGGAGAAGGAAAATTCACCATCACCCTTTAAAGGCACACTGGCCCCAACAGGGTTGGCCAGGCTAAGCCTAAGCAAGATAAATAGACTGGCCTGGCAAATCCACAAAGGCAGTGCAGAAAAAAAATGGCAAGGAGAGAGGAACAGAGGAAGGTAATATGCAAAAGACAGATGGAGGAAAAACAGACCAAAACCAGAAGAAAGCTCTCTTAAAACAGGTCACACTATTGAGCAATTTAGTAAGACAATTAAACAAAACAAGCAAACACAGTAATAAGGGAGGCTGAAGAACTAACACTACATGATGAGAACAAAATGTAACACACATCTATGTGTGTGAAGACAGAAATAGATATAGCAAAAATAGGGGCTGGGAATATAGCCTAGTGGCAAGAGTGCTTGACTCGTATACATGAAGCCCTGGGTTCGATTCCCCAGCACCACATATATAGAAAATGGCCAGAAGTGGCGCTGTGGCTCAAGTGGCAGAGTGCTAGCCTTGAGCAAAGAGAAGCCAGGGACAGTGCTCAGGCCCTGAGTCCAGAACTGGCAAAAAAAAAAAAACAACACACACACAAAAAAAAAGATATAGCAAAAATAGACAGATCCAAAATATGGCTGTGGTGTCATCCACCTAGTCTCAAATGTTGAGTGATCACATGACAGCTGAGTCCAGCATCCTAAACCACACTGTAAAGACATATAAAAGGAGGCAGATCTAAGTGACTGCTATGTGGTAAAAGTCCCCCAAATTCCCGGGTTAACCTTACTTCCCAGATTAACCTTACTTCCCATAATGCTGGCATTATGGAGCTGTGGGGAAGTGACTGAGTCATACAGGCTCTACCTTCCTGTCACACAGACGGCAGGAAGGAGACATAAGACCCCACGGGACTGCAGACAGCAATCCAAAGACCCTGTACCACTTGAGGCAGTAGACCTAACAAACACTCTGTGGCCCCTCAAGACTGCAGACACCATTTCAAAGAGCCTGAGTCACAATTTGAACAGTCTTTGTACAATTCCATAGGGCTTTCCCAGAATATAAAACATATTTTCATATTGGTTTTGCTTCTTGTTTTCCACTTTAAGGAAAGAAACATTTTGATGCTGAGTATAAAGATTGGTAAACAAAATAGAACTATCATGAAATATTTTTAAATATCATATATTACAGTTTTCAATTTTCTAGTAAATCCAAATAATGTGAGTTGCTTTCTATTTTTTGGCACACCCATATGATTTCAATCAATGCAAAACAAGAGCCAATACTTAAGCTATTTAAGAACATGTGTACAAGTTCAAAGTTTTTCTAAGAAATACATCTATTTAACGTATCAATTGCCATATCTTGTTTACATCCCATAGTAAACAGCACCAGACCTTACAGAAAAACACACATTTGTCATGTCTTTGCCTGTTTGGAAGAAAGGTCAACTCCAGAAATATCCACTGTACATAGTGACATCATTGCAAACAACCAAAGAAAGATATACACATTTCAGTATGGGGAATGTGAAAAGTCAAAGATATGAGGCAAAACTCATAGCCTGTTAATTTCAAGTTTCAATCTACCTATAAAAATTTGAGATATGCCCCCCACTTCAGAATTAAAACATGACAAGAACTGGATATGTAGTTCAATGGCAGAGTGCTTGGCTAGCAAGCCTGAGGCCCTGGGTTCTATCACAGCCCAGCAGCCAATTAATTAGTAAATAAATAAAATAGGTAGGTGAAGCCAGGCACTGGTGGCTCACACCTGTAATCCTAGCTAGTCAGAAGTCTGAGATCTAAGGACTGTGGTTCAAAGCCAACCCAGGCAGAGAAGTCCACATGAGACTCTAATCTCCAATTAACCACTGAAAAACCAGAAGTAGAGCTTTGCCTCAAAGTGGTAAAGTGCTAGCCTTGAGCAAAAGAGCTCAAGGACAGTGCTCAGGTCCTAAGTTCAAGCCTCACAACCAACAACAACAACAAATAGGTAGATGGATACATATATACATCATAGATGATGGGTAGCTTTGAAAACATTCGATTGAACTGAATTATAAAGAATCTTCAATTAGGAATATCACCAGGAGCAATTTTACTCCCACAGGTGACCAAAGAAGGTTGAAACCTACCCTACACAGTGCATGCTTGAACGGCCTGGCCCTGCTCTCTCCAACTCATCACCGCTTCTCCAGCACTCTAAATCCATACTGCCTTCCTCTCCTGACAGATCTGAAGCACCACCCAGAAAGGGAGAAGGGAGAAAAGAAACCAAATGGGAGACAAAACCTATTTCATGCTCCTATGTGAATACTGCCCTGCTGGGTTAAAGGTGTCCCCACGTACACTGCCCGTTGTTAGATCTCCAAGCAGGCTAACTCAAGCTAGATTTCTGCAACAACTGCGTTAAGTGTAGCCCTAACAGGCACGTTCATGGCCATTCAGAGTCTACCCACCTTTGCATTCCCCATAAAACCTCCACCAGTATCTGAGAGCCACAAAGAAGGCAAACTCTGGTACCATCGGTGGCTGAAAGTGGCTTATCTTGCTTCTGAGCACCATTGCATCTATTAGTAACTCCACTCTGACCCCTCCCCCGGAAGTTCCTTGCAGCTGACCCTTTCAGCATACCCCTTACATGCGACCTTGTCAGAGAATCAGCCAAATAAAGCTCCCTGTATCCCAGGACCATCCCACAGTCCTCACCACACCCAAGGAGAAAGAGTTGACATGCAGTTTCCCTAGGTAGCCCAGGCTGGCCTGGAATTCATAATCCTCTTGCTTTAGTCTCCTGAATACCAGAATTACAGGCATGCACCACCACACCCAGCTAAAATATCTTGACAGTAGCCAGATACATTACACAGACCACATGCAGGAATATTTTATCAAGCTGTGTGAATACAGTTGACCTTCAAATAATACCATTTTTCTTCACTCCACTGCCAGATTTCTATCAGCCAATATGCTCAAATGCTATTTTGAAATGGCAAGTTTATCTTATCTAGGTAAAATACCATGTTAACAACATTGGAAGTTCTAGTAACATTACAAAATAAAACAAAATCAACCAAAAATCTAGCTGAAATATCATTGTGTTCCTTTCTTCAAAAACAAGTCGAGATCAACCTACTAAATCCTACCATTTTTTTTCTTTTTTTGGTTTGGTTTAAAATTGATTTTTTTTTCTTTGAGATAGGGCCTTACTATATACCTCAGGCTAGCCTCAAACTCACAACCTCCTGCCTTCCACTTCCCAAGTGCTAGGATTACAGACACACACCAATACACATGCTCCAACTTTTCCTCCCCTTCCTGTTCTTTTTTGTTTTGTGCCAGTTCTTGGATTTGAATTCAGAGCCTGGGCACTGTCTGTTTGCTTTTTCATTCAAGAGTGGTATTCTACCACTTGAGTCACAACTCTACTTCTGGCTTTTGTGGGTTAATTATAGATAAAAGTCTCTTAAATTTTCCTGGCTCTGAATCTCAATCCTCAGATCTCTGCCTAAGTAGTTGAATTATAAGCATGACCCCCCAGTGCCTGGCAATATAGTGTGTGTGTGTGTGTGTGTGTGTGTGTGTGTGCGCACGCGCGTGCGCATGCACTCACTGTTCCTAAGGTTTGAACTTAGGTGCTATCCCTGGGCTTCTTTTGCTCAAGGCTAGCACTCTACCATTTGAGCCACAGGTCCACTTCGAGTGTTTTTGGTGATTAACTGAAGATGAAAGTCTCATGGACTTTTCTGCCTGGGCTGACTTCAATGATACTCAGATCTCAGCTTCCTGAGTACCTAGGATTACAAGCATGAACCACCAGCACAGGTCTAATACAACACTTCTTGTACTTCAGTTTTCTAAGGTGGACATCAATGGCTCATGCCTGTAATCCTAGCTACTCAGGATCCTGAGATGTGAGAATTGTGGTTCAAAGCCAGCCCAGACAAAAAAGCCCTTGTGAAAATCTTATCTCCAATTAACCACTCAAAAACCAGAAGTGGTGCTATAGCTCAAGTGGTAGAGTGCTAGCCTTCAGCACAAAGAGGTTCAGGGACAAGCCCTGAGTTCAAACCCCACAACCAAGGAAACAATAAAAATAAATTTGAGTTTTGACTATATTTACAAACCAAAGTATCAACCTAAAAGATGACAGTGAAAACGTAAGTGACCCATAAATGGCTCAATCTTTTTTTTTTTTTTTTTTTGGCCAGTCCTGGGCCTTGGACTCAGGGCCTGAGCACTGTCCCTGGCTTCCTCCGCTCAAGGCTAGCACTCCGCCACTTGAGCCACAGCGCCGCTTATGGCCGTTTTCTGTATATGTGGTGCTGGGGAATCGAACCTAGGGCCTCGTGTATCCGAGGCAGGCACTCTTGCCACTAGGCTATATCCCCAGCCCATGGCTCAATCTTTTTTTACCTAATCTATGAAGAATAAAGGTTATGTATTTGAATATAGCTATAGCAATCTATACTCCTTTCTGACAAGAAAGTGTTTCTCTAAACTAGGAAAGAAGGTTCATTCAGGGGAAACCCAAGAAAGGAGGGAAACACCACGGGGGTGGAGGGAGGGGGCTCCTCCTCTATTTGCTCCATAATCTTGGGCATGCTTTCTGACCTATATAGCACATAGAAGGGGGCTGGTGGGGAGGAGCACATGGCAAGCAGGCAGATACCTAAAATACTGTCAGGAATTCAAAGGTACAAGAGGCAGAAGCTGCACTTGAATGATGCTCTTCTTATGACCAAATTCATATGAAAGTTTAAAAAGCAGAGAGAAAATACTTTGATATTATATTCTACAAAATGTTAACTATTTTTTAAAGAAACACTGTGGGCTAGAGGTGTGGCTCAAGTGAGCCCAAATTCTAGGGACACCAAAATAAATGAATGAACACATAAATAAGGTTATAAAAAATAAAAAATAAAAGAAATGGTCTGTTTATTTTTCTTAAAGAGCAAAGTATTATCTGAGGATGAAAATTCCTCCATGAATGATTTCTTACTATACACCTCTCTCATAGGCACGCCATGCTAACCTCGAAACAAAGCAGGAGAGGACTGCCATCTAGTGGCAACTTACTAGCACCTATAGATACAGATTACTGCCTTCCCACATCATTTTGAAACACTTGTTTAAAGTAGCACCAAGTTCTATTTTTACTTGCCTCCTATTTCGAAAGAATGTAGAGTTACTCAGATTAACTCTAAGGAAATCTTCTAATTAAAAGAAATACTTCCTCATTCCCAGAAAGATGCAAATTAAACATCAGGCTACAGACATCAGGCTTAGAAAGTGAATGTTTTTGAAATGTGCACAGCTTTACATAGCACTGGAGGACTCTTTCACGGTTCTTAACCACTGAGCTGCTTTAGGAGTGGGCTGCATCACCTCACAAGGCCATGAGCTAAAGGGAACAGGACAGACTATGTGACCAACTCTGTCATACAACCCAATGCAGATACTGTTTCTATATCATAAAGTTCACTCTTGTACAGTATACAACTCAACAATTGTAGTAAATTTACAGCACCATATAACCACACCTAATTTTAGAACAACTTCAGCATCCCAAAGGAGCAGCACCATCCATTACCAGTAACATCTGTTCCTCCCACCAACCAACTTTTGTCACAAACTTTTCCTGCTGAGCTGGCTTCAAACTACAATCCTCAGATCTCAGCTTTCTGAGTAATAGGATTACAGGCAGGATCACCCACACCAAGCATAAAATGTACTTTTAAAATGTAAGGTAGAAAGTGGTATTGTGGCTCAAATGGTAGAGTGCTAACCTTGAGCACAAAGAGGCTCAGGGACAGCACCCAGGCCCTGAGTTCAAGCCCTACAGTCGACCAAACAAAAGTAAGGTGTAACTTAAGAGCTAAGAGGAGAAAAGTACCACACAGGTACAATGCTGTCTATTCTTTTCAAAATTAGTATCAATCACAGATATTCCTCCCCATCCTAGGATCACAAGCTTCTCAGTATGACACAGATTGACAGAAAAGCATTCACATGGATTTAATAAAATTTTTTGTGACACGGGAGCCTGCATATCAAATGAGGACCTAAAGAAAGAATTTAACCTGTGAGTTTTTTTTTTCCAGTACTGGGGCTTGAACTCAGGGCCTGAGCACTGTCCCTGGCTTCTCTTTGCTCAAGACTAGCACTCTACCACTTGAGCCACAGCACCACTTCTGGCTTTTTTCAACATATGTGGTGCTGAGGAATCGAACCCAGGGCTTCGTGTATGTGAGGCAGATGCTCTACCACTCAGCCATATTCCAAGCTCCTAACCTGTAAATTTTTAGGCTGGCTTAGATGAGAAAATGGACAGTCATAGAGAACTGATAGGACAGAGGAAGTGAAGTCTTCCTTGCTTAGTAAGGCTAAGTGAAGAACGTAGCAAGCTCACATTCTCTGTGACTGTCACCTTCAGGGACAGATAGAATATTTCTCTCACAGGAGAGTCTAACACCTGCCTCGGGGGAAGAAAGTAGAGGTCAGAGTAATTTTCCTATTTCTATAGTGCTCTTCAATGTGACAAGTTCTGTGTGTGTGTGTGTGTGTGCACACATGTGTGTCCACATGAACTGAACTCAGGGCCTTGTACATGCTGAGCACACACTCTATCACTAAGCCATATCCCCTCCCCAGCCCAAAGGTGGCATACTTTAGGGTATCATATCTTGAATATCATCACATTACATTGGGAGAACTTAATAACATACAGGGGGAAAAAGGAATTCTTTGGTTTTACTTTAAGTTGGTTAACTTGATCTGATAACATAAAAGGGATAATATAATGTATATAAATAATACTTGACATATGATCTAAAGGACTGTTAATGATGCTACAGAAAAAGCATTTGCTTTTAATTAGCACAAGTACTTTGTTTCTCTTTGGACTCCAGATTTATAGACCCTAACAATTTGCATTTGGGAATTTGCAAAGGAAAAGCAACTTGAAAATGGCTAAATAAGAATGACAAAGTTCACCAGAACTGTCAGTCATGTTTTCATAGAGCAGTGGAAATCAATTCTAAAAGCTGAGGGCAAGAGGAAGTGACAATTTCTCCTCTGCATGCCAGCCTCCTCTCTTCCCCTCACTCAGGCACTTCCTGCAATACACGCAACCCTTTGCTAAGGAGAGAAAGAAACACCCAAAGCCAGGAGAACACAGCTTTCCCTTAGTCCAGGCTGTCAGCCCTTCTGTCAGTGGGTTCTTCATCACTAGTTTCAACCAAGCTCTGTGGAAATTACTCAGGGAAAAGTTGCTTCAATGCTGAACATGTACTAACTTTTTCTTGTCAATACTCCCTAAGCAATATAGTATAACAATTCATACAACATTTACATTTTATAAGTATGAGCAATCCAGAGTTTATCTAGACATGATTTAAGGTATACAAAGAAAGCTATGCATGGTCATGCACACCTGCAAACCCAGCACCCAGGAAGCAGAGCAGGAAAATTGTAAGTTCAAGACTACCTTGGGCTCCATAGCAAGATCCTGTCCAAATAAATAAATAACATAAAGAGACCAAGTCTTCTAAAGACTTTGGCTTCAAAGGGATTGAGGGATCCCCTGGAATTGACTCCAAGGTCCCAAGACACAAAAAGACAGTTGTGCTTGGTAAAGGTGATACCAATGTCCAATCTGAGATAGACATCTCTTTCTCTAGCGTCTATTTCTCAAGCTAAAGAGCCATGGCTTGATGAGCAAGATCAAATCTACATTCAGTCCCCATTTGTCCCCTTCTACAGCTGCTCTTGTGCAGAAAGAGCCCACAGGACCCTGTGCAGCAGCACCGAAGATGGGAGGATGGAGGAAGGGCTTACTGCTCCACTGAGCACATCACCGATGAGAAGATCAACCTCACTGAAACAGCTCTACCACACAAAAGCTCACATTGCTTGCTAGCTTATAAAAGACCAAGTCTGAAGAAAAAAAAAAAAAGAAAAGCATCTAGAAGTAAATCTGTTGACCACATATGTTGATTACATGAGTACAATATGAATACTTCCACTATTCGTTACTTTAGTATTTAGGTACAAAATTCTCACTAAAGCATCTGTTTTAATTCTCTAAGATTAAAACTACATAATCTTCCATATTTTTATATGACCAGATATTCTAGATCTGCCACAAAAGCAAATGACCTTTTACGCCACCAAATGGTCCATATGTCATATTGCAGGCTGTCCTCTGAAGGTGATGCTCATACATTAATGTGATCTGATACTGGTTCCCATGCTCCACATTACCCAAGGTTCCTGAGGAGAAATATTAAAAAGATTACTTTATCTTTGTTTATGCTAACAAACCTCTCATTTCTTCTCATTCTCCATGCCAACTCTAAATTTTATTTTAATGAAACTTAAAATTACAAATCATTAAAAAATTATGAACAATTATTTCATAGTAACACAAAGTTGGCACAGTTAGAACTTTTAAATCTCAGCTTTATCTCTGCATTAGATGAAGTACTACCATGGGGAACATTTATGATCTATTTCTATTAGATATGCCTGAATAAAGTGTAATTTTTGAAGTAACAACAAAGCTCTCTAATTTCAGTTCTGAAATAAATGAGGTTAAGTTCCTTGCATTTACAACAGAGTAAAGAAATGCATCAGTGTTTAAGAAAAACATCTCAATACTTCAAAGCAATTCATTTTCCTGCACCAACTCTCAAATACTAAGTGCCCTAATATATTCTAATAGAATGGGATGATCTTTAGAGCTTTCCTCAGCAAGTAAATAAGACAATGTGTTTTCTTTGAAGTCAGTCAGGAAGAACCTCCTTCAAAACAAAGAAAAATGTTCTCTCTGTACTTAAAAAAAATCCTGTAATTACTTTCTATTTCATCCCAGGAAATAAAAGATTATTCACCTGTATTTACTCTCTAGTGTTAGAATTTTAAGAATAGTTATAGCTAAAAAGGCAGGTGCAGTGGGTCAAGTACGTAATCCTAAGCTTCTTAGGAGGCAGAGATGGAGTACAGGGGTTAATAAAGGTTATGGGGGCAGAGGAAGGAATAGAAATACAGAGAGGAAGAGAAAGATTGGCACCTCTGACTGTTTTGCTGCTTTACTGGAGATAAGAATCAAAGAGTTTCATGCATTTGTCTGCCTGAGTGTCTTGGAATCAAGACTCTCAGCTCTCAGCCTCCTGAGTAGCTAGGATTACAGGTATGAGCCACTGGTGCCCAGCTTAAGTTTTTTTTTTATTATTATTATTAACAGTTAAAAGAGAAAAAACTAATAAAGCAGGACTCTTGGAGAATCACTTCTACTCAGTTCCATGACCCTAAAAATGATAATGATGAATTTCACATACCCACAGAATATAAAACAAAGACTCAAACCTGCAGATAGGTATGACAGAAGATGGCTTTCTGGAAGTAAGCCAATGAGAATAATCATCCCTAACCAGATACATGGAGACAGGAGGGAAAATCCTAGCTAAATAAGATACCACATTTACCTGAGAAGAGGTCCAGCCTGTCCTTATTCTCCAAATAAGCTAGATGCTTAGTAAATGTATATTGTGAAGTATATAACTATTCATAAAGATATTTAAGGAACAATACCAGTATGGTTTAAGCTCACGTATCTATTAACTTTGCTCATAAACCGAAGCCCAACAACAGGAAAGCCCAACAGAAAGAAATCTGAGCCAAGTGCAGTGGCACACATTTATAATCCCAGTGCTGGGGAGACTAAGGTAGGGAGAGAAAAAGGAAAGGAGGGAGGCAGGGAGGGAAGTTGGGGAAGGATGTCAAATACTACCACTCCCACATGTCAACCCAGTAGCTTCATTTAAACTGAAAATGTCTGTGGGTCTCTTGTAATAGAAGCTAGGTCAAAGTTCAGTCAGAAACCCCAAGAAACATTCAAAGAACAAAAACACCCATTTCCAAGTCTTCTCAATTTAAGCTGAGTCAGAAAAAATATACTAATTGTCAGCCTAGGAATATCCTAAAAATCTAAAGACATGAGAGTCAAAGGGAAGTGAGGTAGTCATAGGAGATGTAGTGTGAACACATTCTGGTCTCCTGAGAATATAAAGCTTCTAAATGAACACAAAAAGAGCAATAAGATCACCATTCCCACAGCAAATAACTTTCATTTTCAAAACTAATTTGACACTGGACACCCAGGTATACCATAAACAAATTGTGACCACACAGGCCAGTTTCTTTCACCATGCTTTCACATGTCATTCTTAGTACACACACCAAAGTCCCATGGAACCATAGAATCTTTTGTCTTTCTGGGCCAGTCATAATTCAAATAGGACCAGGGAAGCCCAAGAGTCTAACCTAATTTCTAGTTTCTGATATGCCCTTCTCTCTACCTTGCTTAACTTCTATGCAGCAGCCATAGGGACTGATTCCCCATTAAGTACCAAGGAAGACTAAATGTGAGCAAGTCCCTTCTACAGCCTGTGGAATCCAGTTAATAAAACATCACTGGCATGATCAAGACTGAAGGAACTGGAGCTAGGAAGAGTGTTGCATGCCTGTAATCCTAGCACTTGGGAAATGGAGGTAGGAGGATCATACAACTCATATGTAGTTAATTCCAAGCCAGCTTGAGGCAATATAGTAAGGATCTGTCTCAAAGAATAGATCCATGAAATCAGGTGACCCATGCAACCTTTTCTACTTATTCTGTCCTATCATTAGGAGGAGCAATATCCTTGCCAGGAAGCCAGTAACAATGTGTGTACACAGGGAAAATAGCACCGATGAGAAAGAGTTAGCGATCTGTACCCTCATTCATTGAACCAGTGTCTACTGCCTGTCTAACACTACCAGATTGCCTGTTAATTAGTCTGCCTTCAGAAGCAAGTAGAGCTTTACCCCAAAAAGAGACTGCCGGGGCTGGGAATATGGCCTAGTGGCAAGAGTGCTTGCCTTGTATACATGAAGCCCTGGGTTCGATTCCTCAGCACCATATATATAGAAAACGGCCAGAAGTGGCGCTGTGGCTCAAGAGGCAGAGTGCTAGCCTTGAGCAAAAAGAAGCCAGGGACAGTGCTAAGGCCCTGATCCAAACCCCAGGACAGGCCAAAAAACAACAACAAAACACCAAAAAGAGACTGCCTAAAACTGTACAGCCTGGGGACAGGAAATATGAATTGTTACTCAGATAAAGGACAAAAATCAAGGCAAGCCCAATACTGGGATATAGTTACAGCAAACTTCAAAAGAAAGTATAAGAAACAGACTACAGACACTGAGCTCTACCAAAACCACAAAAAAGCCAGGCACTGGTGGCATACACCTATAATCCTAGCTACATAGGAGGCTGAGATCTGAGAATTGCCAGTCTGTGAGACTCTTATCTCCAATTAACCACAAGAAAACCAAAAGTGGCAATGTGGCTCAAGTGGTAGAGTTGAAGAACTCAGGGACAGCACCCAGGTTCAGAGTTCAAGCCCCATGACCACCACCAACAACAACAACAAAAACCTATAAAAAAAAAATAAGTCCACTGGTATTACAAAAAAATCATGAAAATCATTCTCAATGAGAACTAAAGCATACTCAATAACCAAAATAAACCTTCAGTTATTTTTTTTTAGCATTTGTAAAAGTCAAAATGCAAAAACAAACCACAATCAACTACTGTGCTTGGATCCACAGAGCCATGTCACAGGATGAAAACTGATAAGCCTGAAGTAAGTACTTGAGGTCAGCTAGAGTGAAGACAACTAAAAGCCAAGGAATTAGAACCGCAAAGAGAAAGCCCTCAAGGCTGACCAAAGAAAATGCACTTCCAACCACTATGGTTCAGCACCCAATCAACTGGTACTGGTGAACACGTCTTAAGACTCAAGGGCCCTAAATAGCCCAGAACTGTCCTCTATCATTAGTCAGTCAACCCTGGACACAACCCTGAGAGTAAGGAAATGACATGAATCTCTCTGCCAGAAAAATAAGATGCAAGAAATAGTAGAACACGGGCCTTGAGGATCCTCAAAAGAGTAATAGATTATGAGAAAAGGCTAACCAAGACAAGAAACCTTCAAATGAACGCTTTGCGTTCTATTTTAAGAGACCATCTACTCTTGATGGGCTCCAGTGGCTCACGCCTGTAATCTTAGCTCCTCAGGAGGCTGAGGTCCGAGGACTGCAGTTCAAAGCTAGCCCAGGTAGACAAATTCATTAGACTTTCATGTCCAACTAATTAGTAACAAAGCCAAAAGCAGAGGTATGGCTCAAATGATATAATGCCAGCCTTAAGCAAAACTACTAAGCAAGAGTGTAAGACTCTGAGTTCAAGCCACAATACCAGTACATACACGCAAAAAAAAGAATATTTATTCTTATTGTGAGAAATCTACTTACTAATACAAATTCTCCATCAGAAAAAATTGTTTTTACCTGAGACAGCGTAGACACAAAGTTTTCTAGTATGCAACACAGCCAAATGAAGCATTTCCGTACCTCTGAAAAAGGAGACATTTTTAAGTTTTTAAATATTATTTGTATTTAACCAAAGTTATAAAATAATTTCAAAACATCTCATAAGTATAACACAAAACAATTTATTAAATATTCCAAACTGAAAAATAAATGCAACAATCAGCTGACAATTTGAGAAGCATGAAGGCTCAAATACTCTGCCTCACCAAGTATGAACCTGTAACCCAGCGCAGAGGAGTCTGAGGCAGGAGAGTAACAAGTCAGGCCAGCCTGGGCTACAGAGTGAGGTCCTATCCGCAAAGAAAGGTGGAAAGGAGGACAGAACATACATCAACACTTAACTCTTTCCCTTGCAACAAAGTTGAGAACAGCACATATAGACCACCCTACAGGAGGAGAAAAAGAAAGAACAGAAAGGAAAGAAGGGGGAAGAGGAGGAAGGGGAAGGGAAGGGAAGGGAGGGGAGGGAAGGGGAAGAGAGGGGAGGAGAGGACAGGAGAGGACAGAAGAGGACAGGAGAGGACAGGAGAGGACAGGCGAGGACAGGAGGCCACTGATTCAGTGAGGCTGTAAGCCAGAGTTGGTTCATGAGTATTCTCCACTCTCCTACAATAACAAACTCCCAAGTTCTGGTGCTGGCTCACTGGCTTTGGCAAGTCAATTTATCTCCCTGAGCCTATTTCACCTTCTGGAAAATAAAAAGGTTTCAAGTAAACAAAGTCATGAAAAAGTACCTTGCAAAGTAAATAAGAGAAAGTACCTTGTAAAGTATAATGTACCACAAATGTGGACCATTATTAATAAATGGCATATATCACTTCCAGAACTAAAATTTTATTCAAAGTGTTGAAAATATTTGTTTGGCCTAAATCTCAAATAGAAATAAAACATACTATCCCCAGTACATTTGCCAGCCCATGTCAAGTGGTTTCCAGAGACAGGAACATGGCAGTCTAGGAATCCAAGGGTCAAGCAAATAGCCATTAATGAGAGGAGGTGCAAATGGCTGCGATTAACGGGAGACGGGGGCCAGACTAATGTAGGTGGCTACTACTTGGTTCTGGGCTTCTGGCCAGATCTCCACATTTTTCAAGAAAAGTCAGAAAGCCAAGATGTTAAGTAAAAACTCCTGGTTCTTCAATGCTAGCAGCTCTTTTCAATTTAAATCACTGCAGGGCCCCGTGTGCAAGCAGACCTCCAATGTGCAACTTGTGAGACTCTCTTCCTAACTATAGTCTGAGAAACTGGATGGCAATTCTGACTCTATACCTCTATATGGAATCCTTTAAATTTAGACAGCTTCAGTGTCTCCTTACAAAGCAAGACAAATTAAAGTCACAATTAGAAAACATTGTTACAGGGGCTGGGAATATGGCCTAGTGGCAAGAGTGCTTGCCTTGTATACATGAAGCCCTGGGTTCGATTCCCCAGCACCACATATATAGAAAATGGCCAGAAGTGGTGCTGTGGCTCAAGTGACAGAGTGCTAGCCTTGAGCAAAAAGAAGCCAGGGACAGTGCTCAGGCCCTGAGTCCAAGGCCCAGGACTGGCAAAAAAAAACAAAAAAAAAACATTGTTACAATCAATATATAAATCTCCATTGTTCACTCAGGTACCAGAAAATGCAAATTACAAATGCTTCATGAAACTGATAATACCTTCAATTCATTTTTATATGCCTTAGATACTCAAAACAAGTTTCACATAATGCTCAATAAACAGCAGAATTGTCACTAAGACAGTGAGGTATGCAGTCACAGAGACCTGAGTGTGAACCTTGCTGTATGACCTAGCTCTGAGTCCAGCACTCTCTTCTCTACACACAGATAAGATTGCAGAGACAGCATGTGTAAAAGCCAAAAACAGTATCCACACACAATGTTCACATCTTCCTTTGCAATAGTGATCACAAAGGCAAGACGTGACGTGAGGACCACCCCACCAGAACACAGGTCGGGTGACACACACCTGTCACATGAGGATCACCCCACCAGAATGCAGGTCTGGTGACACACACCTGTCATCCCAGCACCTGGGCAGGGATGAGTCAGGAAGATTCAAGTTTGAAGCCACATGGTCTATATAGTGAGATTCTAAGGTGCATTGTATTCATAACCTGAGTTATGGAAGTACAATCCCTTTGTACAACTACATAATAATATAATAGTAACAATAATGTCTTATTCTACCTAAAAATGTACCAATTTCTACACACAAAAAAAGCAATATGTATGGAATACCTATGTGACAAGATCCCAAATGTCTATGTAATTCATGGGAAATGCTGTTTGAAGGGTCCATAAGTGACACCCCGGGGACTGGCATCCCCTCCGACTAAGACAGACACTGGAATTAGTGACCCATACTTACGAAACAAACTTCCCAACTTCCACCTGTAGTATGGGCTCTCGGAGATGCACTTCCAGGAGCAAGTCCTCAGGCTGAGCACCATCTCCCATTTTCACAGGATGGGGGTTAAAGATTCTTAGGTATCCCATAAAGCTACCTACAATTATTTTATCTGTAGAAACATTTTTTTAAAGATGGGAAAACAAACATTAGCCAATATCTTTAGGAATAAACATTCAAACATCTAAAAGATAAGTCCACATTTTAAAAGAATCCAGCCTTCATATACAAATACCACTCTGCTAACAGGAGATGTAAAGTGAACTTAGCTGAGCCAGATCCTGGTGGCTCATACCTATAATCCTAGCTACATAGGAGACTGAGGTCTAAGGATCACAGTTCAAAGCTAGCCCAGGCAGGAAAATGAACTTTTATCTCCAATAAGCTCTCCCTTAAAAGCCAGAAGTGGAGCTATGGATCAAGTGGTAAAGCACTAGCCACTAGTAAAAGCAGCTCAGAAATAGTACCCAGACCCTGAGTTCAAGCCCCAGGACTGCCACACACACACACATACATACACATACACACACACACAAACACACACACACACAAAGCCTTATATCACCTGTATTCCAGTGCACTAACATAATTTAATTTTCCCTAAAGCTTCAATGGGATTAGCTATCACTTCATTCAATCACAGCAAGCCCTTTACTGAAGTGCTAGTAGATTCCTGTAAACTGACTTCACAACTGTGCTAACTCTCCTACTGGTGGGGGCCATGGGAGACACTGCATTAGAGGCCTGGAGGCCTAGCTGGACTGCCCAGATTTACAGGGTGCAGTCTTTTTTTTTTTTATTAAATTTTATTGACAAAGTGTTGTGCAAAAGGGGTACAGTTACATAAGGCAGTGAGTACATTTCTTGTGATATCTTATACCCTCATTTTTCTTTCCCTTCCCTAGATCAGGTAGGCATATATACAATATCCAGTGTACCAAAATCATATACAGTAACCACGTAGGGTACGCCAAAGAAAATTCACCTAGAAGTTTAAATGTAACGTCAGCAATAGAATCCTCCTGTGTCCTTCTCTTGGAGTTGTTTTTGCTTATCCTCGTCTTATATGATCATGTGTACATAGCTGTTGAGCTATTGTGATGCACTGATAGGTCTATTCTAGACCTTTTTATGTTTAGTAGTTGTTTGGTTTTAGATACATAATGTAAAGTCACTGACCCAAACGTGGAAATACCATTTGAAAAGAAGTTTGTTGTTTTGCAGACCTGGTCTCTACTGCCCCCCCCCCCCCCGCCAATAGTCATATATCAAGGAGGCCACACCCCTTTGTTCTCTGTGTTCTAGGCTTGTCTCGCTCAAAATTATTTGTTCAAGTTCTGACCATTTCCCTGAGAATATACAGGGTGCAGTCTTGATTGCAGGAAGGAAGCACAATGTGTGTCCTCCAGACAGACATGCTCAGGGCCTAAGTTTGCATACCTATGCATGTGATGTTATTTGAAAAGTGTGTTGCCAGAAATAAACAAGCTACAGTGAGTGAAGATATAATCTGCTAAGTATGCAATAATACTCTATGAGAGCATCTTAGTAAGAAAGCCCAAGAAGCCAGGCATGGTGGCATATGCCTATAATTCTAGCACTTGGAGGATAGAGTTTCAGGTTATCCTGGGCTATATCATGAGTTCAATGTCAGCCTTGGCTAAACAGTGAGACTCCATCTCAAAAACAAAAACAAAAACCAACAAAGAGAAAGATGACGTCTATGTGACAGAGGCTGGAGTAACGCCAAAGAGTGCCTGTGAGAGAACTCATCTGGTTTTTTAAGCCATCCAAATGTGTGATTTGTGTTACAGTACTCGGAAGATCATTTACTGATTGACAGCTGGTCCACATAGTTCATAGGGGCTTCTTTGCGCATCTTGTAATAACCTGACAAGCAAGGCAATCCTGTGGGCACCTCAGCACAACTGTGGTGCATAAGATCCACATGCTCCTGCCCCAGCAAGATGATCTCTGCTTACAGCTGAGGTCTCATTCCCATCTTCTTTTTACCTAAATTTATCAGTTTCCACTTACTTATACCGCTCCCCCCCAAATAGCAATCTGCAGAAGAAATGAACCCCTTCCAAATGAGATATGTAGAATTGCTTTTGGAACTCAGTAGGGCACAAAGCAATACTCTTGTTCATATTGCAGATTGGATTAAGTGGAACTGTGCACAGTAAGACAGCAGTTCACCAGTTATCACCTTGAGTTGTCAGGGACTTATGTCCATTGCAGGTAAAATACTATAGAAGATAGACAGCTACTGACCACTTGAACAAGACGAAGGAAGACATTCGAAACTATTAGCATCCTTTTCTATTCCTTAACATTATCAGTATTAATTCTGCAACTTTAGAGTTCCTCCATTCAACATTAGTACTTCTTAAAATGCAGGGCTGGGTATGGTGGCACATACTTGTAATCTCAACTACTTAGAGGCAGAGATCAGGAGGACTGCAGTTCAAAGACAGCCCAGACAAAAAGTCCATAAGACTCCATGTCAACGAACAAATGAAGCATGACTTATTTCACGTTCCTACCTATAGTCTCAACTGTATAAGATGCATAGGTAAAGAAGATCATGGTCCAATGCTAACACCAGAAAAAAGTGCAAAACCCTATCCCAAAATTAAGTAAAGCAAAAAGAGCTAGAGGTGTTGGCTAAAGTGGTAGAGCACCTGCCTTGTAAGCACAAAGCCCTGATTCAAACCCCATACTGCTCCCCCCCCCCAAAAAAAAAGGAATGGGAGGAGACAGAGAAAAAGAAGAAATAATGCAGCTACTTAGCCCTACCATCCTACTATGTACAGAGAATACAAGCTTACCAGATCTTGTATATCTGGAATAGACAAACTTCATCTACAAGAGTCACCCCAGAATGTGACAACAAGGGGTGCAGGCTTTAGGAAATACTGATCAATGTTTTTGTCTATATAAACACAAATATGAAATGATTTCTGTATAGCACTGCCCCCAGCTAGCTGCAAACTGAGGAGAGACCTCGGCATATCAGTAACCTACTGGAAATAGATGAGTAAACATTCAATAAATCAGACAGCATAGTTTCCAATCAAGTTATGCTTTGGACAGTTTGGGCAGAAGTGGACTTGATACTGTTCTGACAGGTGTTCTGGTGGAATGACTCTTTGACCGAGGGAGGAGATATAGCCCAGATTGACCTTGAAGTCACAATCCTCCTGCCTCAGCAGCATAAATGCTAGGATTACAGGCTGGGCCACTACACAGTGACATGACTTTATGTGCCTGAATAGCAGGGAAACTATGAGGCCTAAGAGTGGAGCAGAGCCTTTGAGGAGCCTCTAAAAAGCATCCTGTGAACAAAAGACCTTCTTATGTCCGGGAGGAAGGGCCCAGATTTGCCTCAGAAATAAAAGGCTATGTGTAGTGGAAGACCCTATTGTCATTTTTTTGTGCACCGGTACTGGGACTTGTACTTGAATTCAAGGCCTCAAGCTCACTTGACTTTTTCTCTTTTTATACTAAACACTGGCACTCCACCACGTGAGCCACAGCTCCACTTCCACCTTTTTACAGTTAGCTGGAAATAAGAGTCTAACAGACTTTCCTGTCCAGGTTGACTCTGAACTACATTTCCCAGATTTCAGTTCCCTAACTAGCAAGGATTACAGGTGTGAGACATCGGCACTCGACTTCTTCTTCTTTACCAATATAATTTACTCTTTTCACCTTTTCCCCCCACATCCTACTGTTTTCATTACGGACAAAATAAAGAAAATTATAGAGATAATACACAATTACATACAGTGAACACAAAAATGGTTCTAAGTTTTCTTTCTAAAAGGACAATAATGAACTGAACAGCAAAATAAAAATTCATGAATATAATTTATTTAAACAAATACCAAGTTCATATCGTAGTGGTATAGAACTAGACAGGGTTTTCATTGTTGTTTTGTTTCTTCTTACAATAAGGGAGAGAGCAGTGAATTCAGGGCCTGTGCTTGCTAGGCAGGTAGACAACCATGCCCTCAGTCCTAGAACTGGTTTAAAGGTCATTTAAATGCCATTTAAACAAATGATGACGCAAAGAGGAATAAACAATATAACAGGACAGAAGCTGGGTCTGCATTAGGATGTAATAATGAGAGCAATGGTTTAACAATTCTTTTGCAAATGGAATTAGCATACTTTCATCATGGCATAAATGCCTTCAGATACAATGAAAGTACTGGCAGGGAATGGAACTCTGAAGAAAAGACTTGACCAACACATGTGAGGTCTTGGCTCCATCTATAAGATCATGAAGGTTCCCTTAATGCAGGAACCTAAATTGCCTACCTTGTCCATTTCCACTATTGTCAACATCAGCCAAACACAAACAGCCTTGATCAAACTCTTCTTTTTCTCCCAGAACAGTAGACCACCAATCACGGGCTTTAAATAAAGACATTTTCTTTCACTCTAAAAAGAAAGCATTCATTTATAATAAAAATCCACTTCACATGATAAACAACTTGACCCTTAAGTCATATCAAATTAAAATTTGGGATGGACATTTCTGTATTAACTTTATTATATTTTATACACATATATGAAATCACAAGCAAATATCAGTCAGGTACTTTGCAATGCCATTTGCCAGTTATAAATTGGGCTGAGAAAGTATATCTTTTAAATGTATCATTCCATTACATATAATTATATAATTAATGGGTATTGGGCTATCTTCTGAGACAATTAAGAAAGAACTACGCTTACAAAGTAACAATAATAAGAACAAAAATTTTAGAAACAATGGAGACCTGAAATCTAGCATTGCTAGTTAGCACATAAGTTGGGCCTATGGTAGATGCTTCTGTTCTGTGCACAGATTCTTAATATCATTGTTCCCTAAGAATTATTCCCACCGTTCTATTTTGTATTATGTATTTTCATTAATCTAGAGAGGAACTCTAAAATACACGACAGTATATGTACACACACACACACACGTCTAGCTGATATCCAAAGACTATGCCATTGTACTCTATTTTCAGTAATCTAGAGATGAACTCTAAAACAAAGGATAGTGTATGTACACATATATATGTGTGTAGCTGATATGCCAACACAATACTGCCTTATATAAGAAACGTAAAGCTCAATGTTGTAGAACATACTTGTAATTCCAGTACCCAGTAGGCAGAAACAGGAGAATCCCAAGCTTGATGCCAGCAAGATTTGTTCCTTTAAAAAAAAACATAAAAGAAAAGCTCACTGTTTGTATAATTTAGTTATTTTATGCTATTCTTAAAACTTGTTGCACTTAGAACACACAGAAAATCATAAATATTTTTCACCAGGTTCTGAAGTTTCAAAGTTGTAATACTGGTTATTCAAGAGGCTAAGATCTAAAAACAGAGGTTCAAAGCCAGCTCCAGCAGACAAATGGAAGACTTGTCTCCAATTAACCAGCAATAAAACTAGAACTGGAGGCATGACTCAAGTAGTAGAGAATCACCATGAGCAAAAGAACCAAGCAGGGCTGGGGATATAGCCTAGTGGCAAGAGTGCCTGCCTCGGATACCCGAGGCCCTAGGTTCGATTCCCCAGCACCACATATACAGAAAACGGCCAGTAGCGGCGCTGTGGCTCAAGTGGCAGAGTGCTAGCCTTCAGCAAAAAAGAAGCCAGGGACAGTGCTCAGGCCCTGAGTCCAAGGCCCAGGACTGGCCAAAAAAAAGAACCAAGCAAGGGTATGAGACCCTGAGTTCAAAGTCCAGTACTGACACACACACACAAAAAAAACCTATAAAGTTTTGGTGTCCAAGGTGATCTTGGAGTCAATTCCTTGCTGATACTCAGAGATGCCTATGTATCAAAAGAAAAATGCACTTATGTAAAACCTGGTGAAACCAAATAAAAGCTGCAGCTTATTTTAGTGTTGCATTGATACTAATTTAATGCTTCTGATCATTTGTTTTTATCTTTGTGAAACCACTTTTTCTGGATCTTCTATATGCAATATTACTTTTTAGTAATTTTTCTCAAAATGACAAATATAAATGATCCTCTGTTCATTACCTAGTTCAAAAGAACACACGGGGCTAGGGGTGTGAGTTGAACCCCCAACACTGGTTAAAAAAAAAAAAGAAAAGAAAAGAAAGAAAAAGAAAATCCCTGAAAAGAAGACTAAAGGAGGGCTGGGAATATGGCCTAGTGGCAAGAGTGCTTGCCTTGTATACATGAAGCCCTGGTTCAATTCCTCAGCACTGCATATATAGAAAACGACCAGAAGCGGTGCTGTGGCTCAAGTGGCAGAGTGCTAGCCTTGAGCAAAAAGAAGCCAGGCAAAGTGAGTGCTCAGGCCCTGAGTTGAAGGCCCAGGACTGACCAAAAAAAAAAAGAAAAAGACTAAAGGAGAAAAAAAATGGAATGGGAAGAGGCTCAACACCAGGAAATATTTACTTTCACCTCTTTCCCTCAGGAGAAAACTTCCCGGGGCTGCTGAGGACAATGAACCTCATGGGGCTAGAGGGTGGGTGACACACTGAATCTCATGGGGCTGGGGGGGCGGGGGGAGAGGAGAGGCACGGGCCTCAAGGGAACTGATAGGTGAAACATAACCTGAGAAAGACAAATCACTAGGCTCTAATCTCCAATTAACCAAAAACAGCCAGAAATGGAGATGTGGCTCAAGTGGTTGAGCAGAAAAAGCTAAGCAAGACCAGAAGCCCTGAGTTCAAACTCCAGTACTGACATGCGCGCGCACACACATACACACACACACACAGAAAAAAAAAAAGGAACAAGCAAAATATGTATAACTGATTTTTAATTTCCTTAACATTGTCTTTAGTTAAAATGAGTAAAATGAGAAACTAGCCTGGTGGGTAGAGAAACTAGCCTGGTGGCTCACACCTGTAATCCTAGCTACTCAGTAGGCTGAGATCTGAAGCTCATGCAGGAAGGTCTATGAGATTTGTATTTCCAGTTTAGCCATCTAAAAGCCAGAAATAGAGGTGTGGACTAAGTGACAGAGCCCCAACTTGGAGATAAATAAGAGACAGCACCCAAGTCTTGAGTTCAAGCCCCAGAACTGACATTAAGGGGAAAAAAGAGAAAGAAACCAATTGTACTTTCTTTTCCTTTTATTTTTCTCCATCCAATCCTGAGAATTGTATCCAGGACTCTGTATATGCTAGACAAGTATTCTACTACTCAGCTACATTCCAGCTAGGGTTTGTATCTATACTCCACTCAGTGTTGAACTCTAGCTTCTCAGCAATGTTTCTTTTTCTTTTTCCCTTTTGGGGGGATGGGGAGTGGTGGAGAACATGTTGAACAAGCTTGTTACTTGCCGCCAGATTGCTAGGATGAAAACCAGAAGTTAAACTTTCAATGACTATTATCCCCTTTCACTATGAAGGAAAATAATCGTTAATATTTACTAATCATTTGCTAAATCGTAGTGATCTAAATGCTTTGCAAGAATTCTAATCTATAGAATAAATGCAGGTACTGATACTCAGGTAAATCCGAACACAGAAAAGTTAAGAAACCTGGCCAAGAGACCACAACTAACAAGTGTTGGATGCATACCTAAACCCAGACTGTCTTCTCCAAGTCCCTAAATGAACTGCCACTGCAGCCACTCCACGTACACTGTGAACACAATACCTCCATGTCACCACAACTCTCACTGCACAGCACTTCACACACCTCATTAAACTGTTAAAGGATGTTTAGAAAACAAGAATTTAATGAAATTAACGGACACATTCCCATAAATAGAACAAAAGGTTAGTTTCAAAATCTTTAGAACAGTAAATGCAGATAATCTCTTTATCCTCTAACTCCAGAAATTCTCTTCTAAATGTATCACATGACACTTCATTTTCAGTTTGATATTTATTTATGGACTTCTTGCCTTCCACACTGAGTCTACTTAGACTTGTGTTTCACTGGGAAAGTGGAGGTTTGCTCCTAAACCTCTGATTTCACAGAAAAAGTAGATGTGTGGTCTTCAGACTCTCGGTTTTGCTGCAAAGGTAGGTAGGTCTTAAAACTACACTCTCACTGGAAAGATGGATGGTCTTGAGCCCTTACTCATGAAGTGCCCCAATGTGGAAGGCCGGAAGCATACCAATAGTGATGATAAACCAAGGGAACTACAGAAGGTAGCTGTTGCCTGACTGCAGAATTTGAAATCAGAGACTAAGACCTCAAAGCTGCTGTGGTTCATACTTGGAACTTCTCTTTCTCCAAATGTCACATCAAATCTGAGAAAGCCTGAATCAGTCATACAGGAGAGGAAAGACATCATATATACAGAAGAATATCAAAGACCATGTAATCATGGATTCAGTGTTGGTATTTTCAATAAATGCAAAAGGTAAGAGATCACAGAGCTGCAGTTGGACAAACCTTAGTTCACTTCCCACATTCCAGCAACACTGACCTCAAACACATCTCCAAATTAATCCATGCAATGAAAGAATAAAATAGCCTAAAGTGCAACTGCTTAGCCAGTGCCCTACTCATGGGCACTCAATGAAGTGTGAGATAAAGAGCAGTAATAACCTACTGGTGGCACAGTATTCTGAGCCAAACAAACTTAGAAATGTGGATTTCATCTTGAGAATAAAATTTTAAAAGACATCCAGGGGGCTAGGGTAAGGTAATGGGGGAGGGGGTTCTGAGGGGTGAAAAGATGCAAAACTACATTATTACTAGGCTGAAAGCTTGGCTCAAGAGGCAGAATACCAGATTAGTAAATGCTAGGCAGGCCCTGAGTTCAAATCCCACTGCCACCAAAACAGAAAACTTCATTATCACTACTTGATTCCTTCTTCATTATTTCTGTCAAGAAGCTGTACTATAAATTTAAGTGCAAGCTGTAATTTTAAAATATTTGTACATAATGAAAATATCCATTAAACTCTCACAAATAACTTGTAAATTATTTTTAATCTCGTTTTTACTTCCTCTACAAAACAATCCTGCAATTGTGTTCTTTTTGTAATTGCTAACAACCTAGCCAATCTTTCTCTCACACTGGCAGACTTTAAGACTGTTTTGGGCTAGGGATGTGGCTTAGTGGTAGAGTGCTTGCCCAGTATGCATGAAGCCCTGGGTTCTATTCCTCAGTATCACATAAACAGAAAAAGACGGATGTGGCACTGTGGCCCAAATGGTAGAGCACTGGCCTTGCGCAAAAGAAGCTCAAGAACAGTGCCCAGCAGCATGGTATTGGTATAAAAACAGATCGGAAGACCAATGGATTAGAACTGAAGACCCAGAAATAAAACCGCACTCTTACAGCCAACTGATATTCGACAAAGGAGCTAAAGATATACAATGGAATAAACATAGCCTCTTCAACTACTGGTGCTGGGAGAACTGGGCAGCCATATGCAGAAAACTCAAAGTAGACCCAAGCCTATCACCATGCACCAAGATCAACTCAAAATGGATCAAGGACCTCAACATCAGACCTGAATCCTTGAAACTACTGAAGGACAGAGTAGGAAAGACACTAGAACTTATAGGCACAGGAAGGAACTTCCTGAATAGAGTCCCAGGGGCACAACAAATAGGAGAAAGACTCGACAAATGGGACTACTACAAATTAAAAAGTTTCTGCACAGCTAAGGACATAGCCACCAAAATAGAAAGACAGCCAACGATATGGGAAAGGATATTTACCAGCACAGCAACAGACAAAGGCCTGATATCGGTCATCTACAGAGAACTCAAAAAACTAAGCCCCTCCAAGCCCAATAAACCTATTAGGAAATGGGCAAAAGAGCTAAAGAGAGACTTCACAAGAGAAGATATAAAAATGGCAAAGAAACATATGAGGAAATGCTCAACATCCCTGCTAGTAAAGGAAATGCAAATAAAAACAACCCTGAGATACCACCTCACCCCAGTTAGAATGGCCTATACTCTGAACTCAGGAAACAACAAATGCTGGAGGGGCTGTGGGGAAAGAGGAACCCTTCTCCATTGTTGGTGGGAGTGCAAATTAGTACAACCACTTTGGAGAACAGTATGGAGGTTTCTCAAAAAGCTCAATATAGACCTACCCTATGACCCAGCCATACCACTCCTAGGCATCTATCCTAAACAGCAAAATCCAAGATATCAAAAAGGCATTTGTACTACCATGTTTATCGCGGCACAATTCACAATAGCTAAAATATGGAAACAACCCAGATGCCCCTCCACAGACGAATGGATCCAAAAAATATGGTACCTATACACAATGGAATACTACATAGCGATTAGGAATGGTGAAATATTGTTATTTGCAGGGAAATGGTCGGAACTCGAACAAATAATGTTGAGTGAGACAAGCCTAGAACACAGAAAACAAAGGGGCATGATCTCCCTGATATATGACTGTTAACAAAGGGAGACGGAGAGACAGTAGAGACCAAGTCTGTGAATACTGTATATGCTCTTGATACATTGTATATTGCATATATGTCAACCTGACCTAGACAAGGGATAGAAAAACAGGTTGTAAGATATCATAAGAAATGTACACACTGCCCTACTATGTAACTGCACCCTCACCCTCTTTGCACATCACCTTGTAAAAAAATTTATGTCCAATTAATAAAAAAAAAAAGATTTAAAAATAAAAAAAAATAAAAATAAATAAAAAAAAAAAAAGAACAGTGCCCAGGTCCTGAGTTCCAGGCCCAGGACTTGTCAAAAAAAAAATCATGTTTTTCTTTTCCGTACCTTCCCAAGTTGTGTGTCTACACATGTTAGATGGGTGAACAAATAAGACGTGATTTTATATTTAAAGTGAAAGTTGGATATAAAAAACAAAATCCACCAATTTCTCCAGGATACTGAATTCATCTAAAGACTTTGACCAGGAGGAGGTGCTGATAAAAATCAGCTTAGTTCCCTAAACTGCTGTGGTTTGCACAGTGAAAGAGAAGGAACTAATCCTATTGCAAGGAGCATTAGGGGATATGTTCTCCTGCACCCAGCTCCACTGCCGGGTAAGAACTCCCCAGACCTGTTGAAATGTCTCCAGATGATGCTTGAGCATCATGTGACTTCTCCTTGGGCATCCTTAAAAACCACCCTTTGCTTCAAAGATGTTCACAGGATGCTACACTAGTCGCGCTCCTCCTTCTGTAAAACACTGATCACGATCACTCTCCAAAAATCATTTCAAGGCATTACAGGTTGTCATGTCCGTGAAACAAAACACCAGCAGGGCTTTCCGTGCGCCGGGATGGAAGTCCGGACGTTTCCTACCTGAAGCCAGCTGAAAAGCGGAGCTGCCTCACCTTTCCGCGAGCCTCGATCCCAAGGCTTCCTTTTAGGAACACAGGGACGCAGCAACAACCCCGGGTGCGGGGCGGAGCTCCGCAACTCCACTACCCCCGCTCCGCGGGGCGGGTAGAGTCCGAGCCGCCGGGGCTCCGCCCCGCCCGACACCCCCCAAAGACAGCCCAGGAGACGGCCGGGAAAGCCCGGGACGACGGGGCTGCCCCTACTGCGGC
The DNA here is from genome assembly GCF_023159225.1 of Perognathus longimembris pacificus. Classification (NCBI taxonomy): domain Eukaryota; kingdom Metazoa; phylum Chordata; class Mammalia; order Rodentia; family Heteromyidae; genus Perognathus; species Perognathus longimembris. The sequence continues at coordinate 74,580,154 of NC_063162.1, forward strand.
CCCCGCAACACCGACAGGGAAACGCTCGGGGCGTGGGGCGGCGTGGACACCCGGCCCACCCGACCCTGGCCGCGGCGTGGTTGTCATAGCACCGCACAGCTAAGGCGCTGCGCAGGCCGCACGCGGCGCCGCGGAGCCCGCCGGGCCTTGTAGTCCGGCCAGGGCGGCGGGAGGCTCCTCTGACCGGGCCGCGGCTCAAACTCGACTTCTGCCGGGGCAGGGCTGCCCGGAAACTACCTGCTCGTCTTCCGCGGACACATAGGGGCAAGAGGGCCTGCCTCGTCGGAGAGCCAGCTCCTCAACACACACAGGTCCTCAGGTCCTCAGAAGCAGGGTCTGCGGAAGCCCCGCCTCCCGCGCGGAGTGGGACGCAGGTCACGCCCCCTGGGAGGGGAGGAGCTGATGGAGATGGGCGAGGCTTATGGGGAGGGGCGGGCCCTCGAAGGGGACTAGTGGATTGGCGAGTGGGAGGGGCTCACGCTAGTGCTGGAACCTAACATCTGATTCTTGAACTCTGTGACCTGGTTGCAAAGTGGTGCCCCTAAACACCACGATGGTCATCGGCCGGGGTCATCGAGCTTTTTGAAGTTTTTTGCTTTTGATTCCTTGAGGATTTTGCTTTTTAAGACAGTACAATCATTTTGTATCATAATTCAGAACAATGCAAGTTTGGGAAAAAAACGTAATAGTATTACTATGAGTAATGGCAACATCCTGTGATACTTCTGTTTACTTTTTTTTTCCAGTGCTAGGGATCAAATTCAGGTCTTGTGCATGCTACCACTCAGCTACACTCCTGGCCTAAATTTTATTTCTAAAGATATTTCTGACAATTCTCTAATTTGAATTTTCAATTCAATAGTGATTTCTACCCACAGTTTGAAAAACATGAACATGGCACTTTTCAGTTACAATAAATATTTGTAAATGAATTATCATGTAGGCAGATTTGGCACATTATTGGCTACCATATGGTAGATATAGAGATTTGTTTCAAACTTAAAACTGAGTATGTGGCTCAAACCTATAATCCTAGCTACTTGTGAGGCAACAATTAGAAGATTGTGGTTACAGGTTGCCCAGACCAAAAAAAGTTCCTGGGGAATTCACTTCAACCAAGGCTGGTGCAATGATGCACATACATACACACACACCTTACCCCAGCTATGGGGAAAGAACATTGGCCAGGAACAGTGGCAGGTGCCTGTCATCCCCAGCTATGCTAGGAGGCACTAGTAGAAGAATTACAGCCCAGGCCCACTAGGACTTAAAGCAAAATCCTCCCTGTAAAATAACCAGTACAAAAAGAGACTGGAGGTGTGGCTCAAGCCATACTATATACCTGTCTAGTAAGCAATCACCTCTTAAATTTCTTACTTCATCTTGTTTCTGAATTCCTCTTCTGAGTGACCAGGATCTAGAAACATAGTAGAGGACTTGTTTGCCTTCACCTCCCAGTAACACCCACACCAACATGTCTCCTTGGTGTTGGGTAGAATGTGGAGCAGTACAAACCTTATATTCCCATAACATAACTATGGTTTTCCCAGCAGTTTCCCTAGTCTACCTAAATAAACACTGTGGCCTGAGGGGATGGATCCAGGACCTGGATTGTCTCTGTAAATAGGACTGTTCACTAGGAGAACCAGGTAGGATTGAAGTAAAGAGCAACTAGACTACACAATTTAACCAATGCTGTTTAACTATTCATACCTCTCACCCCTGTCCCATTTCTTTCCCCTTGTCTTTTCTTTTGTTGGTCCCAGGGCTTGAACTCAGGACTAAGCACCGTTCCTCAAGGCTAGTCCTTTACCATTTTGAGACACCGTTCCCTTTCCAATTTTTGTGTGGTATTTTTGGTGGCTAATTGGAAATAAGAGTCTCACGGTCTTTCTCACCCCAGCTGGCTTTGAACCCTGATCCTCAGATCTCAGCCTCCTGAGTAGCTGGGATTACAGGTGTGAGCCACCAGTACCCAGATGACTTCTTCCCCTTCTTAAATGCATTAGGCATAACACCAGAAATGGGCTAAGACATTTTATTTCCCTCTTCCCAATATGATCCTGTTGATTAAAATCTTTTCCTACCTTTTCACCATTACTTTTGGTGGCTTCCCTTGGGTTGTGTGGCTAGATTTGTTTGAAGCCTCAGATTCTGAATTTGGAAACTCTGGTTTCAAGTCTACAGGAAGAAGAGCAAAGCTTATGGAGGATGATCAGCACCAAGGCATTCTAAGTCAGAATTGGTGGGAAAATGTCCCTCTAATTACATTTTAAACAAAAAAATTAAAAATTGTGTCAATACTTAATGTGTTTTATAAAAAAATTAAATCAATTCTTACTAAGGCCTTAGATCAATGACAGCACAATCGATGCTGAGGTTTATTACTTGCAGCACCAAACCTCAGCAAATGCAAAATACGTCGTCTATGTTTTAAGTCCAGAGAGCATGCTTGAGAAAACTGAAGAATTTACATAGGAGTACTGCCTTCACCTAAAAATGGTTGGATCCTGCCACTAAGCAGGGGGAGTACATGCCCCACGCTTAGTTTAAGGTTACTTGGACTGTGTACGAAGACTCAATTAAAAAATAAACATATCCTGGCGCCACTAGTTCCGGCCTGTAATCCTAGCTACTCCGGAGGCTGAGATCTGAGAATCGCGATTCAAAGCCAGCCCAGGCCGAAAAGTCCTTGACTCTTACCTCCAACTTAACCACAAGAAAAACGCAACTGGTGCTGTGGCTCAAAGTGGCAGAGTGCTAGCCTTGAGAAAAACGGCTCAGGGATAGTGCCCAGGCCATGAATTCAAACCGCACGACTGACCAAAAAACTAAATAGATAAATAAACTTAGTAATTCTAACATGCGTGCCTAGGAGGTGGCGGGTAAGACCGCCCAAGTGACTGGCGCCGGGCTCCAGCCCAAAGGCCCAACCTGGACCGGAGGGGGCGTGCCCTGCGCCTTGACGTTCCCGGAAGTCCTCTCCGGCCCCGCCCCTCCCCCGAAGCCGCCAGGGGGCGCCCGCAGGCCTGGCTGCGGGAAGTGGGGCTCGGATCTCCGACTCCGGGACCCGCGGCGGGAAGGCGGGGTCGCGGCCGAGGAAGTGCCTGGTGTCGTCCCGGAGCCCCACGGGCCGCGATGTCGTCCCGGCCGAGTCGCGACGACACGGGGCCGGAGATGCGGGCGGGGGGCGCGCGGCGGCCGCGGGAGCCGGCGGAACAGGAGCTGTTGCGGCGCCGGGAGCTGAAGCGGCGGCGCCGAGACGCACAGCAACTGCAGCAGCTGCAGCACCTGGAGTCCTTGTGAGTCCGCGGGGCGCGGGCGGACGAGGGGAGGGATGGGACCAGGGGAGGGAGGGGGCGGGGAGGGCGGGAGCAGAGGAGGGCGGGGGAAAGGGAGGGAGGGGCAGGATGGGAGCTGGGGACCACAGGAGGGCGCAGATAGGGGTTGGAGATGGGGATGAGGGCGGGGGTAAAGGTAGGGGGTGGGGAGAATGGGGGGCAGGGCTGTGCTGGGGGCCAGGGGTGGGAGTTGGGGGGGCGCAGGAGGGCGGAGATAGGGGTAGGGGATAAAGATAGGGGCGTGGTCAGAGATGTGCTGGAAGGTAGAGGTGGGAGTTGGGGGTAGTGGTGGGGCGTGGTGAGGGGTGTAGACGGGAGTTGCCGGGAGTTGCGGGTGAGGGGCGCGGTTCTCGCGCGCAGGTCCTAGGTCGCCGGGGTTGTGGAGGAGCCAGGCCGTTGGGCGGGCCCATCGGTGGCAGGTGGCAGAAGGATGCATCCCGCGGTGGGTCCAGGTTGGGGGCAGCTCTAGGCCAGGGACTGGGGGCGTGGGTGCGGGGGGACGGAGGGGTTGCGGGGTCCCTCCCAGGGGACGTTTAGATGGTCTCTTCTTCAAGAGAAGAAACCCGAAGTGGAGTCAGACTGAGGGTGGAAACCTGTTGATTCATTTTTCCGTCTTCACTGCTGCTGTCTCTTGGTGACTTTTCTTTTGATGTCTGTCTTCAGTTTGGTTTTTCTCTCTGCCCCTGAGCATCTGCGCATGTTTAAGGGACTCTAACGTTCCTACCCAGGCTTGGGAGACACCAGGAGGACCGTGGCCCAGAGCTGCCTCCTTAGGATCTCCGGGGTCAGGCACTGAGATGCCCAGGTCCTCAGGTGGAGACCCAGAGTAAGCAGGTGGACATCCTTTACTGGGCTCCACAAAAGTCTTCAGTCCCATGCCTGGGGTAGGGTGGGAGGGCATAAGCCTGCCCTACCTTCCCTGGGTTAGGATGTTCAGGCCTCCTGGCTCCAGGAAAGCCCAGGCTCCAGGCCCATCTTCTCCACTCTAAGACCGCCAAACTGTCTTCTTCTCATATTTCTGTTTATTCTCTGGCTGCCTTTTCTTCTTGAGACAGGGTCTCATTTACCCAGGTTGATCTTGTTTGATTTTTCTCGTCCTGGGGCTTGAATTCAGGGGCTGAGCACTATCCCTGGCTTCCTTTTGCTCAAGGCTAATAAGCACTCTCCACTTGAGCCACAGCACCACTTCCAGGTTTTTCTGTTTATGTGGTACTGAGGAATCGAACCCAGGGCTTCATGCATGCTAAGGCAAGCACTCTACCAAGCCACATTCCCAGCCCCTGATCTTGATTTTTCATCCTCCTGCCTCAGCCTTTTCCTCCTGAATAGCATTACAGGTGTGTGTCACTACATAGCCCCTGGGAAGGAAGACAATATGTTAGAAGTTAGCACATGGGAGCTTATTAAGTAGCAACCAAGTGTATTCATCCCTGATGAGTGGATGGCCCGCTTCATGTCTCCTCACTTTTTGTTTTTTTGTTGTTGTTTTTTTGTTTTCAGTCATGGGGCTTGGAACTCAGGGCCCAGGGTGCTGTCCCGGAGCTTTTCTACTCAAGGGTAGCCCTCTGTAACTTTGAGCCATAGTGCCACTTCTAGTTTTTTGGTGATTAACTGGAGATAAGAGTCTCTCAGACTTTTCTTCCCTGGACTGGCTTTGAACCATGACCTCAGATCTCAGTCTTTTGAGTAGCAAGGATTACAGGCACCCAATGAGCCACTAGCACCCAGCTATGCCACCTTATTTTCACAGTACTTATCTCTCCTTGACCCCAGGCAGGTACCGGCAAGGTAGTCCAGCCGTCTCAGTCACTGAAGACCTCCCCAGTGCTTTCCTGAAGCTTTCCTGAAGGCCTGTCTCAAATCACATCCCAGTGCTCACAAGCACAACAAAATATTTCATAAAATAAAGACTTAGGCATGGTGGGCCATACTTGTAACTCCAAGTTTAGGAGACTGAGGAAGGATTGTGAGTCCAAGGCAGAGTGAGAGTCTTGTCTCAAAAAGCCAATAAATAAAGATTTTCTTCTCCCCAGAACAATCTCAATGACTTCCAAGTACGGTGTCTCAGATAGTCCAAAATAATTGGTATTTACTAATTTCTTTTCAGTCCTGAAGATTGAACCCAGGCCTTATGCATGCTAGTCCAGCACTATCTTGCCAAGCTGCAACCCAGCCACACATTTAACTGTCAGCACAGAGATGCACATATTCCTTTAGGCACCTGAACATATTGCCATTTACTGATTGCACATATATAGTACTTAAGTATATCTTTGAGAATTTCTATGTATGCATGCCACTACTGGAGCTCAAACTTGAGGTCTCATGTTATTGCTTGTCTTTTTTGCTCAAGGCTAGTGCTCTACCACTTGAGCCATACCTCCACCTCCAGCTTTTTGCTTGTTAATTAGAAGTAAGAGTCTCCTGTGGAATTTTTCTGTCCAGGCTGGCTTCAAATCATAATCCTCAGATCTCAGCCTACTAAGTAGCTAGGATTTACAGGCATGAGCCACTGGTGCCCAGCTGAGACTTAAAATTTAAATGTGCGGCATTACTGTATTGGCTTACTCAAAGAGTACTAGCTGCCTTTCTTCAGACCTACAAACCAGTTATGAAATGGACTTTTTAGGGAGTTCATTGTTAATACTGTATTTCAAAGTTTCTAATTCCACGACACTCCTTTTCATCCTGGCAAGAACACTTAATACTTATCATGTATTTGGACCTCGGTTTAATTGGCTATATGTTGTTTGTACAACTTGCACAGCTCAGAATTTTTTTTTGATTTATGCATTTTACTATCAATGCATGAGGCAATGCCTTAACAATGCTAATGAACCATTTCCCGGGATTCATTTGCTTTTGCTAAGGTAGGTCTGTGTCACCCACAGCATTCCTTTACAAAGTATTTTTAGCATCTGCTTTGGAAGCAGCACTGTACCAAATCCAAGAAGCTAAATCAGTTGAGACCAAGTCATTTACTGAAGAACCTTCAGAGGCAGATTACTCTTGACCCTTAGAAAACTTCACAGGGATTTTCATCCATCGTCCACTGAGGTGTTTGTATCAAATAAGAGACAGGAAAGCATTTCACGTTCCCTTTGCCTCTTCTCCTTGACCCTCTATACCTAATTTCCCCAAAAGCACCTGTCAATGCTGCATACATACATGGAGAACTGGAATGAGGAAAGGACATTGTTAAGTGTGTCCATCCTTTGCAGTTAGAAGCATTAACATAAATTAATACCAGCCTGGAGATTGGAGAGGTGACACACAGATTGAGCTGGAAAGCCACATCCTGCTTTGGAAGCTGTGAGGTGCCATGAAGAGCACTAGAGCTGCTCTTGAGCGTGGGAACCTGCCTGTGCAGTGTGTCCTGCCAGCATTTTTCCCAAATGTAAATTCTCTGGGTCTGTAGGAGTTCAGGCCCCAGTGTCTGTTGCCCAAAGGAGACTAGATTGGAGTCTAGTGGCTTTGTGATCTGCAGCCTCAGGGTAAAAGCTCACTGCTAAAGTCCCTGTAAGAGTGCTAGAGCTCTGCTTCATGTCAGGTAGCTGTAAACACATCTGTTAACACAGTGAATGAAGTTTTGCTTTTTGTTTTTTATCTTCTAGTTATGAAAAACCTCCTCCTGGGCTTATCAAGGTGAGTGTGAGGTTGGTACTCTGTCACTCCACAGGCTGGGCTTGCAGCCTCAGTGACCAGCTAGGAAAAATGGGTGCATGGTACCTTGAATACAGGAGTGGTTTGGTGGGCTTTTTGCTGTTGTTGTGGGAAGGGGGGTGGTCTTTCTGTTATTGTTTTTGAGAAAGGGTCTCACTATATTGCTGACCTCAAATTTACTAGGTAGCCTAGGCTGGCCTAGAATTCACAGCTCTGCCTCTATATTCTGTATGCTAGACACTTGGCTTTGCATGAAGTTTCAAACCTCCTTTCATGGAAAACCTCTCTCCTTCACGCTAATGTCAGGTCCTCCTATGGGGCTATGTGACTTGTATGTCTCTGTGGAATCAGTCAGCCATGTTTGCCCACCCCAAGGAAGCAGTACAGGCACCCATGGGCTCCTCTGCCATGGCTCCCTCACTGGTGGCATCTTCGGGAGCTCTGTCATGGTCCTCATCCACCTCACACAGATTGGGGTGTACCCCACCCTTAGTATACCCCAGGTTGGGGTCTCAGTGTTCTCACTAGTGCCTCTGCAGGGGCCCCTAGCTCCCTATATGGCTGCTGAAGTAAGGGGATTCGGAGCACTACACAGGGAGCCCACAGAATGTCACAAGCAGTCTCTAGTCAGTTGTATGTAACCTGGCCTGTGTCAGTTCTTATGCCCAGCTCCTCCCTGGCACCTATCTGGCATGGTGAAACCTTTGATGGAGTCTTACTCCTGTGAGAACACCATGCTCACAGGTCATCTTCCAGTAGCAGCTGCATTGATTTTCAGGTCCTTGTCTTCCATGAGCTCCAGTTTCTCCCTTCAGGGGTAACTGGTTCCTGGGGTGATCCAGGATGGCCTTGGGCCCCACTGTGAAGGCCAAGCCAGTGGTGGTGGGGTCCTGCACAGGAGGAGCGGAGGCCAGGGCTTTCCCATGTTGCTTACACATGCGTGCTTTTCCCTCTTGTAGGAAGACGAGACTAAGCCAGAAGACTGCATACCGGATGTCCCGGGCAACGAGCATGCCAGGGAGTTTCTGGCTCACGCGCCAACTAAAGGACTGTGGATGCCCCTGGGGAAAGAAGTCAAAGTTATGCAGTGTGAGTAGGTTATGCAGGGTGTCAGGTACATTCCATGATGGGCAGGTGCATACCAAATGTCCCAGTGTGCTAATTTCCACAACTTATTCTCAGCCTGCCCCTTGTAAAGTCCTGACATGGTCTCCATTTCTAGAGAAGGAAGGAGCTTGCTAGAGATGGTGAAAAATCCAGCAGCAGGGGCAGAGCCAGCTTTGACCCAAGTCCAGTAGTCTTTGCTCAGGACCTTGCTGCCCTGGAGTCCTCTCCCTAGTGATCCACCTGTACAGAAAGGACGTTGCACGTGGAACCTGGGGTCTGAGGGTACATCAGAGGGCTAGTATCTTAGAATTGTTCTCTTCTGGGTCATCCTCTTTCAGATGTGCTAGGTGGTTCCATCAAATACCAGAAATAAGACAGCCTGGGCCACATCCGGGCATTCTGCCCAGGTAGAGCTTGCTATGTCTGCACCTTGCCCACCACAGTTGAGCATTCCGTGCCTGCCCACCAGAGCACTCTCATCCCAGAGAGTATAAAATATCTTTCAAAAGAGTAAAGTCCAAGCCCTAGGAATAGAAGTTTCTTTTAACACAAAGGCTGAGAAAGCACCAAAATCTGCATGTGGTATGGCCTTGGTACACTGGGAGGCCTGAGCTTTAGGAGGTTCTTGGAACCATGAACTTGAACCTGAACCATGCACATGTGCTAGGCTACTAGAAGGCTACTAGATGTCACGAAGCGCACAGCAGCCCTGCTCTGCAGGTGGAGTTCTGCCAGGGTTGTGATGGCATTCACATTTTTAGAGAACTGGTGACTGAGTTTCCTTAAAACTGAGGTAATTGTGCAGTAACTGATTCAACCTGAGAAAGAAGCTTGTTTTTACTTGTGTTTCTAAATGAGACTTTCCTCCACTTGGTGAATAGAAAAGATTCACTTTTGAAGACAGAGTGAGACACACACACACCAAAGATAAATTCGCATCTGCAGTAAGTCCACATCACATTGCTTCATAAACACTGGTAATGGAAAGTTCGCTCCTAAAGCTACAAGACTTAAGGCTGGGTGGGGAGGCCACTGGCTAAACTGTTTTCTGGGATGTCACTTTCACCCCCTGTTGGCCTCTGCATTTAGAACTGCCTCATCTAGTCTGAGGAAGGAAAACTTCAGTGTGAGAAACTGCCTTGCCTTACAGAAATGTTTCCCTTTTTCTTTGTTTTAGGTTGGCGCTGCAAACGGTATGGTCACAGAACCGGTGACAAAGAATGCCCTTTCTTTATCAAAGGCAACCAAAAGTTAGAGCAGTTCAGAGTAGTAAGTAAACCTGCAGTGTTGATTACATTGATCACAGATGGTGGACAGCTGTGAGCCAGATTGTCTTCAGGGAATGAGTGTTCACAGAAAGGTGTTCCCAGAAGTCTCTTGGCCAAAGTATGCTTTGATAACTGCACTTGGGTGACATATTAACTCTGTTAAAATACACTGTACTTAGTTAGGCATAGTGATTATCAGAAGGCTGGGGCAAAAGGAGCACTAATTTGGGGCTGGCCTGTGTAACCTGAAGAGACCCTTGTATCTCAAAGTTACACATTTTGTCAAGCTATGATGGTGCACAATGGCAGACAATGAGCAGAGAGGATGAGATATGAGCATCACAAGTTTGAGGCCAGCCTGCAAGGGTGGCTAAGAGAATCACAAAGTTCCATGCCAGCCTGCGAGGAAAAAAACTTTAAGGAGCTTAATGTATATAGCTCCATGGTAGAGTGCTTGCCTAGGGTAGAATCCCCAGTATGTCAAATGTTTTTTACTTATACCTTAGGGACATTAGTATCTTTTTAAAGCAGACTGTTCAGATCCCCTTTAACTTACTATATATGCAGTCATGTTGCATTACTAAAATTAACCCTTTCACTTCCCAGATTCCTATAGATTAAATATTTTACTGTTTTAAGTTGTTTTCTCTCTAGATTATAGTAAGGCAGATCACCCATTTCCTCACTGTGTTTTTGCAGAGTCACTCCTTGAGAGGTATTAGTTCACATGTAGTAACTACTTCTGCCAAAAATATGCTACTTTGTGAATGTAATTATTAGCATATATCAACATGGAGTCAACAGGACCAGGCGTGGTAATCTACGTCTGTAATCGCAGCACTCTAGAGCCTAAGGCAGGAGCATCCCAAGTTTGAGGCCAACCTGGACTACACAGCAAAAAACCTGTCTATGCGCACGAACATGCATGTGTGTGCATGTGTGTGCGCACACTCCCTCCCCCACACACACACAGAAAAAGAATAAAAAAAATCTCCAGATGTTCACTTTGTCGAGATCAAAACCAGGGCTTCCTGCATTAGAGGCAAGCACTCCAATCCTGACCTATACCTGCAACCTGCATTATGATGTAGGAAGACTTATAATGTTGTGGGAAAATACTTTAAAAAACCTAAATGAAAACTATAGAGCTGGCTAATGGCTGGTAGCTCATGATTATAATCCTAGCTACTCAGGAGGCTGAGATCTGAGGATTGCAGCGAGAAACTAGCCCAGGCAGGAAAGTCCCCTTGAGACTCTTATCTCCAATTAACCATTCAAAAACCAGAAGTGAAGCTGTGGCTGAAAGTGGTAGAGCTCCAGTCTTGAGCAAAAGAGCTCAGGGATAGTGTCCAGGCCCTGAGCTCAAGCCCTGCAACCAGCCAAAAATAAATAAAATCGTAGAGCTATGTCTCATATGATTCAAATTCTCCATATTCTAGATAATGAACAAAAAATATACTAGAGATTAATGGGAATTCACCTTGGAAAATGAGATAATAGATTTTTAAAATGTATTCATACATATTTCAGCAAGCACTCTACCTGTGAATAATTACGAGCCCCAAATATGTTCTTTATACTTAATTGTTTTATAATATCTGAAATTTCTTCAATAAATGGTTCAATCACTGTGGGAAAGGCTTCGAAGGCAGACAGGTTTATCTCATGGCTTCAAATGTTTCAGTCCCCCATCAGTTAGCTCCATTGCTATTGGCCAAAGGAGAGACAGAACAACATTCGGGGGGCATGGTGGGCAAGATTGCCCATCTCCTGGCAGCTGGCAGCAGTGACAAGAAGTAGGACAAGGCACAGCCTTCAAAGTTATGCCCCAGTGACCTATTTCCTCCAGCTTAACCTGCCTCTTAGAAGCCCCCCAGTGGATTAACTTCATATACCTAGCCCCTGATGATCAAATCACCTCTCAGTGACTACATCCTCCAGCAGGCCAAGCCTCAGCCCATAGGCTGTATTCCCTCTTTAGGGGATACTTCACACACAAACCATGTGTGCATGTATGAGGTGGTTTGTGGGGGTCATTTTGGTTTTTTTGCTTATTTAAGTAGCCATATAAAGGGGTTTCAAATCAACATATGACCAAGTGCAATGCATCTTGATCGATATCACCCCTTCTATTGGTCTCTCCATCTCCCCCAACTCCTATCCATACCCTCAAGTTCCCTGTGTCTATATATGCATATTTGTTTGTTTTGATGCTAAGGATTGGACCTAAGACAATGTACATTTTACTGACAGTCTTTTCCTTTGGTTTTTGTTTTGTTCGGAGACCAGGTCTTGATATATAGCTCATGCTGGCCTCAAACTCAAATCTTTCTGCCTCAGCTGGATGGTAAGCCATGTACAACCATGCTGAGCTGTCCTTTTTTGTTAACGTGAGATCCTGAGATAATTCACTTCTCATATTTCTTCTAAGTGTATGCTTACAAGCAAGTACTAGGAGCTACTTAGTAAATTATGTAATTGTAGAACATATTTTCCTTACTGAAAAAAAATGAACCATAGGTAGTTTTTGCCACCAAGTACAAGGCTGTTTGCCTTTCCAGAGTCAGTCTGCAGATAGTACCAGGTGTCTGTATCCCCTGGAGCTTTGGAGTTTGAATGTGTCTATATGTTCTGATATGTGGTCTTTCTTACACATCATACACAGTGCGTTTTGAAGCTCAAGTAGACACCTGTCCATTTGTACTCTCCAAGTTTCATAGCTCTATACCACCATGTGTTTGGGTATTCTCCCTAAAGAGTATTTAATTGTTTCCTGTGTTTTTCTAATTAGAGAAATATTTTTGTAGTTCCAATGATTTTATAGCCAGTTAAGCCCTTTAAAAGAAGTAGAGCTGGGCACCAGTGGCTCACCCCTATAATTCTAGCTACTCAAAAGGCTTAGTCTGAGAATCAAAGTTAAAAGTCAGACTGTGCAAGTCTGAGACTCTTATCTTCAGTTAACCACTCAAAAATCAGAAGTGGAGATGTGGTTCAAAGTGGTAAAGGACAAGCCTTGAGCAAAAAAGTCAAGGGCTGTACCTAGGCCCTGAGTTTAAGCCACAGGACTGACACCAGGGGGAAAAAAGAATATATTGATACTAAAAGTGGATCAAGATAGATGGTAACAGCCTGAAATCTAAGCACTTAGGAGGCTGAAGTAGGAGAATCATAAATTCAAACCAGCCTGAAATACATAATTCATTATATGTAATTCTATCTTTTTAAGAAAAAAAAGGTCCATCAAACAGTAGTTTTGATGACAGAATTTAAATTTTACTTGTCAAGTCCATGAAACCTAATTCAACTTTCTCTGATCCTCAGGCACATGAAGACCCCATGTATGACATCATTCGGGAGAATAAAAGGCACGAAAAGGATGTGAGGTGAGGTCATCTGACCTAACATCCTCCCAGTCTTAGATTATACAATGTTTGGACCACCATTCTAGTACTAGAGGGAAGTCCTGTAACTGTGAATGGTAGAAGGTAGGAGCTACACCCCAACATACTGTTGTGGGGTGGGGGGAGGCAACCAGCCTCTTCCTCTGCTTTCTAAGAGCACTGTGGGGTCATCTTGTAGGATACAATTGACAATTCTGGTTTGTTTGTTTTAGACAGGGCCTAGATAAATAGTCCATACTGGGCTTGTATTTGCCATCCTCAGCCTTCAGAGTGCTGAGATTCTACGTGTATACCACTCCCAGAAAAATCCGCTCTAATCTAATTTGACTTTATCATGCAGGACAAGTACTTATTTTCTTTTCCAGCTGGCTACACTGAATTATAGGAGAAGGTAGACTCAGTAAAAGTGAGCAAAGAGACATGTTCCAATAAGTGTGTATCTGCTAGAAATGATAAGGACTGGAAATGTGCAGAAATGCTCAGGACAGTGAAGTGTAGGTGCTGTCTCTAGTGACACATTCATGCCCGACTCTTTCCCCAATGCTCCTTTTAAATCGTATGCATACAGAGAAGCACTGACTGACAGATCGCATCCTTCGGCCTGTTCTGTGTTTAGGATACAGCAGTTAAAGCAGTTGCTGGAGGATTCTACCTCAGACGAGGATGAGAGCAGCTCCAGCTCTTCTGAGTGTAAAGAGAAACACAAGAAAAAGAAGAAGAAGGAAAAGCATAAGAAAAGGAAGAAAGAGAAGAAAAAGAAGAAAAAACGGAAGCATAAGTCTTCCAAGTCAAGTTCGAGTTCAGACTCGGAGTGACAGGTCCCTCTGTGGTCTAAGCGGTCCTCTTACACCAAGCACTGGGAGAGCAGGGGGTGAAGGGACCAGAGTCACAGACCCAGAGGAGACACTGTCATCATGCTGTGGGGGCTCACTCCTTCCTGTGACCAGCTGACCCCCAGCAGGGTGAGTTATTTTCCCAGGTGCTGCCTGGACAGTTCCAGTTCCAGGCTGGAGAGTGTCTCAGTGTTCTCCCTGATGGTCCCTGGTGGTCACTGGGGTCAGCGCCTGTGGAAGGCTGCAGGGTGTAGGACAAGGGAACAGCCCCAGCCTTGCCCACCGTCCTGGGGAACTCAGTGCCCATAGGCCTCTGGCTGGATCCTTCTGTTGTTGAGGGTAATAAAAGTTCATGGTTTATTTTTTAAAGTGTAGTCATGTACTCATGAACAACATGGAACAACATGTGGAACAACTTTCAAAGTTTTAACCCTGGACTCTTCATTTCTATCCCAGTTACTTCCCAGAGGCTCCCATTCCTGCTTACATTTGTAGTGCACTTTCCAGTGTATCATGAACACATAGGGCATGTGTGTGTGTGTGTGTGTGTGTGTGTGTGTGTGTGTGTGTCGTTTGAACTTGGGGCCTGGGCACTGTCCCTGAGCTCTTTTTGCTCAAAGGTAGCAGTCTTACCACTTTGAGCAACTCCACTTCCAGTTTTCTAGTAGTTAATTGGAGATAAGCATCTCGGTTTTTCTTGTTTAGGCTGGCTTTGAACCACCATCCTCAGATCTTAGCTTCCTGGGTAGCTAGGATCACATGTGTGAGCCTCCAGTGCCTGGTACACATAGATATTTTTATGTACAAGTGTAATGTATGTCCCTTTTTAAATTTAACAGTATGAATGTGATCATCTTTCAGTCCAGTAAGTATGGCCCTGCTGCCCTATAAGAGGTGCACATTCATATTCACAGCTAGCTGATTTGGAGAAGGGTTCCTATAACAATCAGAAATTTTGTATACCTATCTGGATTTTATTACTGGGGTCCTAACCTTTACACAGAGGTATTGACCCAGAAAGTTTGTAGGGGAAATACTACACTGGGCCAGCTAGCCATATCCCAGAATATATCCCTCACTTCCTGCCTCTCCCATGAATACAGCCCACTTGCCAGTGACCTTGTAGCTTATGGTGAACTGCAGCAGGGATCAGGGATGTGCCTGTGTGAGAGGAGACAGGTGCATTCATCATTGAGCCAAAGTGCAGCTGGATCTTGCCAAAGGCAAGTGTGTTGGCACACATCCAGCATTGACTACTGCTACTTCCCTGTTCATTTAGGGTCCAAAATTTTATTACTTCCTTCTAGGAACTGCATCACCCCCTCATTAATGAAGACCCATTCCGGGCACAGAAGACCCACCCATCTCAGGAAATGCTGCAGATTGTAAAAGCACCTTAGGAACACAAGCCACCTACACTCCAGTGTCCAGGACTTGGGAAGAATTTGTTTTTGTAGTGTTGGGGATTGAATGCCTACTCAGTCTAAGCAAGCGCTGTACCACTGAATTGTACTCAAACGTCTAGGCTTTGTTTCTCAAAGCTAAGAGCCAGTTGAGTCCATCTTTTCCTTCCACTGATCTTTGTCATCCTTCCTCAGTTCCTATATCCATACTGCTAGTTTGAAGATTTTTTTTTTTGGTACTGGTGATTGAACCCAGGACCTTGTACTTGCTAGGCAAATGCTTTGCCACTGAGCTACATCCCAGCTCCATACTGCTAGGTTTAAAAGCTAGATCTGATCGCCTATAAATTAGCCCTCAGGAGGCTTGAGAAAGAGGATCAAGAGTTCATCTGGGCATGGAGGGGTCTCATCTGTAATCCTCATCTGTAGACTGAGATCTGAGGATCACAGTCAAAGCTAACTTAGAAAAGTCCATGAGGCTCTCTCATCTTTAATTATAAACTACCAAAAAGAAGTAGAGCTGTATAGTGCTAGCCTTGAGCAAAATATCTCAGGGACAGTGCCCAGGCTGAAGTTCAAGTCCCCAGCCATGAGAGAAAAAGACAAGTGTAAGAGGCCTTGAGTTCAAGTCCTACTACAGGGAAAAGTTAAAAATAACCCCACACATATTAATTTAAAAAATAATTACAATACTGAATATGTAGCTCATTGATAGAATCCTTGCCTAGCAGGTTCAAGGCCCGGTTTAATCCCAACATTGAGGGAAGAAAAAAAAAATGACACAATATAGACTATAAATCTATTAGCTCTAAACTGAAGGCAGAGGCCCTGAAAAGCAGTGTGCTATTGGCCTGTTCAGACCTTCAAGGACTGTTCAGGACCTGCAATCTGAAGGGCACTGACCTGGGAGTACTACCAGCCCATCCTCATGGTCAAGTTGTGCACAGTAAGTTTTGTTCAGTACCTTATTATTTTTTATACTGATGATAGACATTTTTTAAAGGTTATTGAGATCTCTATTTTTTTCAGATGCCTATGTGTTTATTCTAAGTTGGGGAACATGTTAAGTGTCCCTGACTTAGAAAATGGCTTAGTTTTGTTTTTAGTTTTTTATTTTATTGTCAAAGTGAAGTACAGAGGGGTTGCAGTTTCATAATACAGTGAGTACATTTCTTATCCAATTTGTTACCTCCTCTCATTTTTTCCCCACCTCCCCCTCCCCATTTCCCTCTTCCCCCATGAGTTGTACAGTTGGTTTACACCATAAAGTTGTGTAAGTAATGCTGCTGCATTGGTTTATCTTTTTATCTTTTGTCTCTAGATTTTGGTGTTCCCTTTCCTTTTCCTAATTCCAATACACGTATATACAATATCCAGGGTATTAAAATCAGTTACAATGATAGCAGGGGTAAAACCACGTGAAGGGAATACAGAAAAAGAAAAAAAGAAGGGCACGTTGGCATGTTGAAAGTAACTACAACAGTGATATATCACTTGTTTTTATAACTTGAAGTTCATTTCACTTAGGATCATCTTATGTGTTCATATGGGCATAGCTCTTGAGCTATTGTGATTTTCTGCTAGAACTATCATAGATGTGTACTAATTATTCCCTATGAGGAGAGCCAGAGAGTCCATGTTTCTTTGGGTCTGGCTTACTTTACTTAGTATGATTTTTTCCAAGTCCTTCCATTTCCTTATGAATGGGGCGGTGTCATTCTTTCTGATTGAGGCATAGAATTCCATTGTGTATATATAACACATTGTCTTGCTCCTGGATTGGGAGGATTAACCTTATGAAAATGGCACATACTGCCAAAGACTATCTACAAATTCAATGCAATACCTATCAATATCCCAACAACATTCTTTAATGAAATAGAGGAAGCAATCCAGAAATTCATATGGAACAATAAAAGACCCTGAATAGCAAAAGCCATCCTGAGTAGAAAGAATAGTGCCGGAGGAATTTCAAATTGTATTACAAAGCTATAGTAATAAAACAGCCTGGTATTGGCACAAGAACAGGCCCGAGGACCAATGGAATATAACCAAAGACCCAGAAATGAACCCACAGACGTATGGATACTTAATCTTTGATAAAGGAGCTAAAAGAATAGGAAGAAAGACAACCTCTTCAACAAATGGTGCTGGCAAAACTGATTAAACACCTGTAAAAAACTAAAACTAGATCCTCATATATCACCCTGCACCAAAATCAATTCCAAATGGGTCAAAGACCTCGAGGTAAAATCTGATACCTTGAAAACACTACAAGAAGGGATAGGAGAAACACTTAATAAAGGCCCAGAAATACAACAAATCAAAGAAAGGTTGGACAAATGGGACTGCATCAAACTGCAGAGCTTCTGCACTGGGAAGGACATAGCCTACAAGATTAATAGAAAGCCCACAGACTGGGAGAAGATCTTTACCAGCCATACAACAGACAAAGGCTTCATATCTAAAATATACACAGAACTCAAAAAAATTAAGTTCCCCCAAAACAAATCCCCAAAGAACCAATGGCCCTCTCAGCAAGTGGGCCAAAGACCTAAAAAGAGACTTATCTGAAGAGGAAATGAGAATGGCCAAGAGACATATGAAGAACTCTACCACACTGGCCATAAAAGAAAGAAATGCAAATCAAAACTACACTTAGATTCCACCTCACCCCAGTAAGAATGCCCATTATCAGGAAAACTAACAACAAATGCTGGAGGGGATGTGGCCAAAAGAGAACCCTACTACATTGTTGGAGGGAATGTAAACTTGTTCAACTACTCTGGAAGGTAGTATGGAGGTTCCTCAGAAGGCCAAACAGAGCTCCCCTAGGACCCAGCAGCCTCACTTTTGGGGCATCTACCCAAAACATTACAATCAAGACCACACTAAAGCCACCAGCACAACAATGTTCATCGCGGCACAATTTGTCATAGCTAAAATATGGAACCAAACCAGATGCCCCGTAGTTGATCAGGAAAATGTTGTTTGGTACTTTAAACACTTAGCACACTGTGCCCTTCAGGCTGGGACTTCCTTTGGAGCAACGCCCCCGAGGGGCATGGGTTAAACATGGTTTAAGCCTTGGAGTCAGCTGGGAGCCCAGAACACTGGGGCTGCTGACACCTCTGGCTCCACCGACTACGGAGAGAGGCTTGGCCTGCCAGGCTCCCGGCCGCTGCGAGGTTGTCATAGTACCGCATATCTACATGGCCCTGCAGGCTGCACGCGGCCCCACCAAGCCCCCAGGCCTAGAAGTCAGCCCAGGCGGCGGGCAGCGCCTCTGACGGTGCTGTGGCCCTAACCCTACATCTCCCCGGACGAGGCCGCCCCGAGGCTACACACGCTCATCCTCAGCGGAGACACGTGGGAGCAGCCGCCAGAGCCAGAACACCTTACACGGTGGCACTCAGCTGAGGGGTCTGCGGAAGTCCCGCCTCCCTCGTGGAGTGCGACGCAAGCCACGCCCTCGGAGAACGCTCACTGGCCCCGCCCCCAATATTTAGGGCGTGGCTACTGGAAAAGAGGCGGGGCCTGTCAAGGCGGGACCTTCATGGAGCCGGGCCTTCCGGGGGCGGAGCTGGTACGGCCGATAGGGCCCTCTGGTGGGTGTGGCCGCAGAGAGGGCGGGACTTCTGGGGCGGGGCGTCGGGGCCTCTTGGCCGGGCGCGCGGCTCCGGGGCCCCGCAGCTTGTGTTTGCGCGGGTGGCTTCTGCTTTTCCGGTCTGAGGTATTCGGGGCCCGCATGGACCGTGCGGCCGTGGCGCGGATGGGCGCGGTAGCGAGCGCCAGCGTGTGCGCGCTGGTGGCGGGGGTGGTTCTGGCCCAGTACATTTTCACCTTGAGGAGGAAGACGGGCCGCAAGACCAAGATCATCGAGATGGTGAGTGCGGAAGGACGGCACCGCGGCCGGGTCCGGAGGTCCTTCGTGGGGCCGGCGAGTGAGGCGCGCGGACCTCCGGGCCGGCCGCGGGAGCCGGCGGGCTTTATGTCCGCCCGAAGATGCTAGGGAGGCGAACGCCCCGTGCTTGCTGCCAACCCGCCTGTCAGGACCGGCCTGGTTCTGGGCAGGCTGTACCCGCACCCTCGCCAACCCTCACCCGCACCAACACTCACCAGCACCCAGCCGTCGCTGCTGGAATTACATTGTGAAAACATGATATCCTCAGTGCTTTTAAAAATACAGGTCAGAATAATTTATTCTGTATTTGGTGTATTTTCCTTCTTGTTTCAAACTCCAAGAAGTGTGTGTGTGTGTGTGTGTGTGTGTGCGCGCGCGCGCGCGCGCCTCTCTCTCACACACGAACTTGCATAAATGTCATTTCCTTTGGGGATGTATTTGCAGCTGGATCAAAGCAGTGTGTCTCTAGGATTCCCTCAGAGTAGCATCGTAAATCAGAAGCTAAGTATGTTCAGATTTGTTAGTTGGATGAGTCTGGGGCCGACTGGACTCGTTTTATTGACTGGCATGCAGGGTCGGGGCTCCAACACCCATCCTATGCTGTCCGTGCAAACATCTGGGCCAGGTATGCTTGAGACAGACATGGTGAGGCTCTGAATGCAATTCTATGTAATTGCATTTTAGGATACAATACGTGGAATAGGTTCAAACTGAAGAAGAGAAATGAGTTAGCCTGTTGTTTACTGCATATTGCCCAAGGCTGAATACAGCAACATTTTGGAATAATTGGTTGGTTCCCATGTTTATCTTTTCATGATAGTCCCAGATTTTTGAGTTAATTTATTCTTGGATGATTATGGCTTCTTTTCTACCCCCTGCATACCCCAAGTGTTTTCATCGATGCAGTTTCATTTTGTTCATGTTACCATCCTGCTTAGCGAACTTCAGTGGTTTCTCTTTTGCTCCAAACCCCGATTTTATAATCTACATATGGAAAAATAATTCATCCTTCTTTCTGTATGTAGTTGGTCTTTCAGAGTTTGTTAAGAAACTGTTTTCTTTGCAAAAAGTAGTGAAGATCCATGATGAATCCATAGAGTTGTGTTCTGTGAACACCAGTCCATCACTAACTGTATACTGTCAGACTGGGTGGGATACATGAGCAGCCTGCTCAAAACTCTCCAGTGGAAAATGTGCAGAGATTTGTGTTTTGAACTTCTGTAGCTTTGTTTTTATATATTTGCTTGTTTCTTTACATCAGTCATTTATTTTTTTTTTTTTACATCAGTCCTGGGACTTGACCTCAGGGCCTGGGTGCTATTCCTGAGGCTTCTTTTTGTTCAAGGCTGATATTCTGCCCCTTGAGCCACATTTCTGCTTCCAGCTTTTTGTTGGTGAATTGGAGATAAGAATCTCATGGACTTTCCTGCCCAGGGTGACTTTGAACAGATCCTCAGATCTCAGCCTCATGGGTAGCTAGAATTGCAAGCATGAGTCACCACTGCCCAGCTTAAACTTCTGTAGTTTTCATAGGTTGCTTCTTCAAATAGGAAAAGTATTTGAGTAGGAGAACCAAATGTGAATTCTGGTCCTAGTTCTTTCTCTTTGGGGCAGCCATGTTTTAGGGTCTGGTTTGCTCACTCACTATCCTTCCCTCAGAGAATCATACAAAGCCATGATGGCCTCTGATCACAGTCAGTGGAACTAGAGATCATGACTTAGGTATGGAGAGCAAGGAAACAAATGGTTTCTATGACTTTTGAAACCATGCAGTATCTCTTATAAGCTTTCTTTTTCCCCTTCGGTGGTGCTGGTTCTGTGGTTTGAACTCTGGGCTTCAAGCTTCCTAGACAGATGCTCTTCCACTTGTTATTTTTCAGATAAAGTCTTGAATCTATACTATCTAGCCTTGATCCTCCTGTATGTCATGTACACACAGTTGGGATGACAAGTTCATACCATCATGCCCAGTTTTTTTCTGTAGAGAAGGGGTCTTAAGAACTTTCCCTCCAGAGTTTACCTGTAGCAAGACTCTCCTGTTAACTGCTAAACTCTCCTGTTAATGCATAGCTGAGATGTCAGACACAACATCATACCCAGCTTTTTCGTTTGAGATGGAGCCTTGTGAACTTCTTGCCTCCTGAAATGGCCTCAAACTATGATCCTCCTGATTTCAGCTTCCCAAGTAGGTTTACAAGATTACAGGCACTCTTGGGATTTTTTTAATTGAGCAATTTTGCGGGGTTGCTAATGAGCAGTATATGCTAAAGTGGAAAGGGCCATAAGTCAGCCTCCTAAACACAAGGAGCTGTTTAGTGAAGCTGGCTGTCTCTTGTCTCCAAATCCTATTATTCACCCTTTTGCTTGTTCTTCAAGTCCAGGTAACAGCTACCTCTGCCTGTTAACAGAGCAGGTTGTGCCAATCGTTCTTGTTTTACCTCAAATCTCCTTAGAGTTACTAATTTATCAGTCACATTTTTAAAAATTTTCAGCACTGATGAAAACTTTTATCCTTAGTCAAGAGAGAGTTAAACTCACAAATCAGCTTCTCAGACCCTTTTTCTAGAAGAATCTTAGAATCACAGCTTCACTATAGATTTCTCTTATATCCCCAATTCTACTATTATCAACACCTTACATTTGCATGATTCATTTGTTTCAATTCCTGAACACATAGGAATTTCTCACTCAGAGCCTGTGCTTTATTGAAATTTTCTTTGTTTTCATCTGTTCTCTGAACCAGGGGCCCCTCTGGGATACCACATGACACCTATCATCATGTCTCTTATTCCCTTCCCCAACTTGGTGCTGGAAATTGAACCCATGCTTTGTTACTGAGGCCCACCCCAAGCCCTATCTCCTCTTGCGCTATGATGAGTCCTCAGTCCCTGCTTGCTTATGTCCCTTGCAGCTTTGAATAGCTGTGTTGACTGTTGAAGTGTTGCTTTTGTCCCAGGCAAGGGTGCATGCTCTAAGCTTGATCTCTGCTGAGGAAATGTGGTAGCTGTGGTCACCCTGTCCCCTGGGGGCTCCCACACTCTTTGGAAGCTCTTTTATTTTTTTGCCAGTCCTGGGCTCAAGGCTAGCACTCTGCCACTTGAGCCACAGCGCCACTTCTGGCCGTTTTCTGTAAATGTGGTGCTGGGGAATCGAACCCAGGCCTCATGTATACAAGGCAAGCTCTCTTGCCACTAGGCCATATCCCCAGCCCCTCTTTGGAAGCTCTTTGGAAGAGTCACTGGAATCCCCATGTAGAGACAGGGAGCTGGTCTGCAGAGATGAGTGGAGGGAGACCTCTGCCAGGGCATTCATTGTCCACAACTGTACTCATTCACTTGCCAGGCCTACATGGAATATTTGGATGGCCTGTAGCTGAAGTGGCAAGAATGAAAAGGGTTAGATTAGCATCTTGGTGTGTTCTGTTGGTTTGTGTTTGGGATGGGGTCTTACTATGTAACCCAGTTGCCTCAGCTGTAGATGGCTGGGATTTCAAGCCCCTGCCACCAAGCCCAACTTTTTTTTTTTTTTTTTTCTTGAGAAAGCTAGGAGGAATCTCTGTTATCCAGGCTGGTCTTGAACCCCTGGGCTGAAGTGATCATCCTGTCTTAGCCTTGTGTGTAGCTAGAACTGCAGTAATGTATCACCAGGCCTGGCTTTAGCAAAGTCTAGTCCATGGGCCTAATCTTGCTCTCAGACCTTTAGTGGAGTAGTTTTTCTTCAATAATTTTTTTCAATAATTTTTTAAAGGAAGAAAGGAAAGGAAGAATGCAGTTTAATAACATTTGATAATTCTATGAAACCCAGGTTTAATTGGTGGTTAAATTAGATTTACTGTACCAAGTTGGGGTTCATTTTGTACCATACAGACCTGCTCTCAGGTGACATCCAGGTTGGTAATTGAATGAGAGAATGGACATTGTTAGCTGAACATTTTGGCCCATGACTATAATCCCAGTACTTGGGAGGCTGAGGCAGGAGGATCACTAGTTTCAGGCAACCTGGGCTACACAGAAAAACGGTATCTCAAACAGAACAAAGAACAAGAAAAAAAAAATGAATTTGATATCCTGGGTTAGAGTGCAAACTGAGAGACTCCTGAAATGACTCTTGCTGGTTGTGTATAACAATTTTCTTTCTCTCGTTCCTTCCTTCCTTCCTTCCTTCCTTCCTTCCTTCCTTCCTTCCTTCCTTCCTTCCTTCCTTCCTTCCTTCCTTCCCGCTCCCTCTCTCTTTCCCTTTCCCCCTCCCTTCCCCGCTTTCTCTCTCTTTGTCAGTCATGGGACTTGAACTCAGGGACTGGGCACTGTCCCTGAGCCTCTTTGTGTGACCTATCCTCTGCCTTTTCACATCACCAATCCCTGCCATCTGGGGAGAAAACTCCTCTTTTTCTTTCTTTTTTTTTTTTTTTTTGGCCAGTCCTGGGGCTTGAACTCAGGGCCTGGGCACTGTCCCTGAATTTCTTTTTGCTCTAGGCTAGCACTCTACCACTTGAGCCACAGTGCCACTTCTGGCTTTTTCTGAGTATGTGATGCTGAGAAATCAAACCCAGGGCTTCGTGCATACTAGGCAAGCACTCTACCGTTAAGCCACATTCCCAGCCCCTGGGAAAGTTCTAGTTTCTGGCCAGGAGGATAAATCCATCCTGAAGTAGAGGGAAGCTCAGGCTGTGAAGGGTGTGGTGGGGAGTGGGGGGAAGGGGAGGTACATGTAATCACCTGAATCTTTTCTATTTCCCTTCTTTCTGGGGGGCTTCCCTGGGGTTTGACCTCAGAGCTTTATGCTTGCCAGGCAGGTGCTCCACCCATGTCCCCAGCCCCTTCTTTGTGCTTATTTTGAAATAGAGTCTCACTTTTTTCCTGGGCCAGCCTGGACCATAATCCTCCTATGTACATTTCTCACCATAGCTGTAATGACAGACACATTCCACTGCACCCAGCCTTTTCCCTGGAGATGGGGCCTCCATGAACTGTTTGTCTGGCTGGGCTGGAACTGTATTCTTGATCTCAGCCTCCTGCATAGGGTAATGGCAGGTGCATCATACCCCTGTGCTTAGATGTCAAGATGGAGTCTCTATGAACCATTTGGGCTGCTTTTGAACCATGATCCTCCCAATCTTTGCCTCCTGAGTAACTGGGATGACAGGCCTGAGCCACCATGCCTGCCTTCATATACTGTTTTGGGTTTTTTCTTTGGTTGGTCATGGGGTTTGAACTCTGGGCCTGGGTGCTGTCCCTGAGCTCTTCAACTCAAGGCTAGTGCTCTACTACTTGAGCCATAGCACCACTTCTGGTGTTCTGGTGGTTAATTGGATACAAGAGTCTCATGGGCTTTCCTGCCTGGACTGGCTTTGAACTGTGATCCTCAGTCTACTAAGTAGCTAGGATTATAGATAAGAGCCACCAGCACTTGGCCATGTATGTTTTTTTATACTGAATGATATCTAACAACCTCTGAGTTTTACTCCATTGATTTTTATACACTGACAATTACTTTTGTATATTATTCTCTCCAGAGAGCACTTGCCTGCTTTCGGATTAGCCTAAAAATAAAAGCATTAACAATAATACACTCTTAGGGATGTATTAGCAACTGCAATTTTGCCTCATGGAAGAAGGCGGCATTTCAGAGAGGAAGCAGCACAAAGCACAAGACTGGGAGCTCTACTGGCCAGAGCTCAAGTGACCCCCTCACCCCCAGCCCTGTGCCCAGTGCTCCTGCTGGCTGTGTTTGTACTGAGCTCCCAGTGTTTAGGTGGGGCCCACAGCTGGAGGGGTGAAGACTGTGTATTCTGTGTGTGTATGTGTGTATGGGTGTGTATGCCCATGTAAGAATGGTGGTGCTTGATTTAGTGAGGCAAAGAAACCATTGTTTGGAAGGTGGTGCATCTCTAATGTATGTATCTCTGATAAAAAAAAAAAAAAGCTGAGCATGTCAGAGCAGTTGATCTTAAGACATCCATTTCCATGGACTGACAACTTTCATTGGTTTCAAGTTCTCCCCTTAAATACATTGAGTGTGTCCTGTGGAGATGGGGAAGTAAAGGCTGGTAAGCAGAGGTGGACAGGTGTCTTTTGTTTTTGTTTTTTGTTTTCTTGCCTGCTTTTTGACAGGCTCCTGCTGTAGCCCAGGCTGGCCTTAGTACTCAATATCCCCAGGCCTTTGCCTCCTGTGTGCCACCATATTGGGTCTCCATTCTGTATTTCATCAGCAAATGTCTTTTTTTTTTTTTTTCCAATTTGGAAACTGTCTGTGTGTGTGTGCACACGCGTGAGCGCGTTTAGATCCTGAAACTTGAACTGGGCCTGGGCTCTGTCCCTGAACTTCTTTTGCTTAAGGCTAGTGCTCTACCACTTGAGCCACAGTTCCACTTCCAGCTCTTTTGGTAGTTCATTGGAGATAAGAGTCTCATAGACTTTCCTGCTCAGGATGGCTTTCTCAGATCTCAGCTTCCTGAGTAGCGAGGATCACAGGTGTGATACACCTGCACTGTGCTTAGGAAACTTTTTTTTAAATGAGCTGGCTTAATCTTGGTTCTGCATATGCCCTCAGAGTGGGAAGGAAACACAGGCCCACGTCCCCAGAACAGAGACTTACCCAACATCCTCTGCTAGCCTTATCAGTGGAGGAAATTGGTCACCCCCAGCAGGGGTGGCTCAAGTGATAGAGCCTTCCTTGCCAGCGGGATACCCTGAGACAGATCCCAGTACTGGCAAAACCAAGTGAGTCATTCCCAGTGAAGCATATCCTGGCCATCATGCGGACATTATCTGTGGTCCCTGAAAGCCCAGGCTGTTCTTCACTTAAAAAAAAAAACAAAAAAACTTCTAGATTTCATTTTAGGAACAACACTAATAATGCCCTTATTCCACCTTAAGCTAATTTCATATGTGTCCTGGATGCTGGCCTTGGTCACCAGCCCAGGGCTGAGTCTATATTTAGGAAGCAGTAAGGGGAGATTTAAACAACACGGCCATCTTTTCACTTCTCAGCAGCTCAGCATTTATAAGCACTCACCTCAGGGGCCTTTTAGGGCCTGTGTTGAATTTGTCATTTCTTTTATGAAACACAGTTCATAGTGTTTCCTTTTTAGAGTTTGGTATGCTCTTTGAAAATCTAATGGATTGATATATTCTCTCTCTCCCTGCCTCCCTCCTTCCTTCTTTCCCTCTCTTTCCCTATTTGAGTATCTCTCTCTTCCTCCTGACTTCCCTCTTTCCCTCTCCTGCCTCTCCCTCCCTCACTGTCTGTTCCCTGTCTATCTCTCCCCATCTCTCTCTTTCTCACTCTCCTCTGTCTTCCCCCCCCTACCCCCCCATCAGCCTAACTCACTGTCTTTGTCGCTCCCTGTCTGTCTGTCTCTTATATCTGGTTAATTGTTGGCCTTAGTACACCATATGATTTTATTTTTGTAATGAATGAGTAGGCCACACAGGCAGCAGTTAGTGGTGTTACTTAGAGGCTACCGAGTATTAAGGCAGAAACTTCCTCAGGGCTGGGATTTTGCTTTTCCTTGTGGAGTGCTAGGGAGGTACCCTGGGTCTTGCACATGCTAAGCACACGTTCTACCACTTGGATTTTCTCATGTCACGAAGTGGCTGCAGCCGTCCTGCTCACAGGACCATATTTCAGGCAACAGAATGGAGGAAGCAGGAGGGGGACTGGGATTTTATTCTCTTACAAGAGAGAGCAGAGTAGTTATTTTTTGGTGGAGCGCTCTGCCATCTTCCAAAATTGAGATCCTGTTAGAAGGGAGAGTGTGGTGATCAGCAGTAGAGAAACCAGACTCGGGGGAGCTTTCCTCTTGTCTAGCACAAGAGTACAGAAGTACTGAGTGAAGAAATACCTGGACTTGTGTTTGGGGCTGGGGATGGAGCTAGACCTGCAGTGCTTGTTGAGCCCATGAGAGGCTCTGGAAAAGAAAAGAAGGCCAGCAGTCCTAGAGCCACACAGTAGCCCAGGGGGCCAGGGTCAGAGGGGGCCAGAGCTCTCTGAAGTGTGCTGGGAAGATAGGTAGCACTGGAGAAGGGGTCCTGGCGGTGGCTCCGGAGAAGGGGTCATGGCAGTAGCACTAGAGAAGGAGTCCCGTTAGTGGCACTGGAAAAGGAGTACTGATGGTAGAACTGGAGGAGTCCTGGCTGTGGCAGTATTGGGGGTGGGGGGCAACAGTTGTGTTGGTCCAGCTGCACTAAATACATGGTAAGAAACCAGCCATGGTGTCCAACAACCAATGAATGGATCAAGACAGTATAGTTCACCATGGAATATTACTTGGCCATGAAGAAAAATTAAGTTGTTTGCAGGAAAATGAATGAACTGGAGTCACCATAAATGCTGAGGTGAGCAGAGCTTACAGCCAGATATTGCATGTTTTCACTCCTTTGTGGAACCTAGGCCTGAAACACACACACACACACACACACACACACATGCACACACACTGTGTGTGTGGTTAGGGAACGAGGGGCAGTGCACAAATTATACCCACATACATTGCACCTGCACAGGAAGGTGCACATAGAAGCTGAAAGCTGTTGAACACTCTGGGTGGGGACAGAGAGGAGAGAGCACTGTGTGTGTGGTTAGTCTGACTAATATGTGTGTGTGTTAATCTAAGTTGCGTGCACATGTGAAATACAATTCATATATACTAAACCTGACAGGAAAGTGAAACAGCCTGTGGGCAGCTAGTGGAATGGGGCACTAAAGTTGTATACTTAATACGTGTGTGTGTGTAAATGTCACAATGAAACCCTCTGTATAGGCAGTATATACTAATAAAAATGTCAAAAAAGGATGAGGCATAGCTCAAGTGGTAGAAGGCCAGCACTGAGTAGGAAAAATGTTTCCAGAAGGAGTACTGTAATGTGAGAGAGTTAACCCGTGGGCACTGTCCTGGAGTCGTCGTGCGTGGTTTGCTTGTGTGTGGAGGTGGAGATGGTAGAGGCAGTGCCCTCCAGCTCTTCCTGAACTCCCAACTTGGCAGCGTGGAAGTGGGAGGAGCTAGCTCTATATGACTTGGTTCTTTCAAAGCAGACTTGCCCCAGTTCTGGCCTTCGACCTCTGGCCACAGTGACCACACCTCACTGTCAGCTTCCACAAAAGCTGGAAGTTGTTTCTTCCTGTAGCCACACAGATGGCTTTGGCTTCTTATGATTTTTCTTCTTCTGTGAGTTCTGTGGAGCCAAGGGGCCCACCTTGAACTGGCCACCGACACCTAACATCCTCCCCTCCCCCCCCCCCCCACACCTCAGTCCCTTATTCTCTGCATGTGGATTGCCAGCAGTGGCCAAGCATTGGGTGTGAATCTGGGGTCTTCCCTCTGCAGAGCTGCATTGTTCTTTCATGCTGCTCATGGAGGCCAAGGTGTAAAGTCTGGTTTTGTGGGCCTGACAACTTATTTTGAAGTACAGCACAGCACACCTAGGATCTGACCTAGGGTCTGATGCCAGCCTTCCCCTGTGAGACACTGGGGGCAAATTATTAAATATGAAAATTACCTAGACCTATCTAGGACCCCCACTCAGTCAGAAACTGGACCAGCAAGGTTATCCATTTTGTATTTTGAAGCAGGCTCTCCTCCTATATTCCAAGTGAGCCTCAAACTTACCCTCCTGCCTCTGTTTCCCCCAGTGTTTGCTGGGGGTGCAGAATTATAGGCATGTGCTTCCACATCTAGCCATCAATGTTGAAACCTCTAGTTAGTTGTGATGCAGATGAAAGAACAAAACCATGGGAGTAAACAGTTCCCACTCTTATCCCCCCACCCAGCGAAGTACAAACTTGGCATGCCATCAAAGTCCCTGCTTACTTGCTCATGGCCATCCAGGGGGGAAACATGGCCATGTTTGTACTCTACTGTTGTCCTCTACTATTAAATAATGAGGCTTTGATATAAGGAAGTAGTGCACAGTCAATAGTAAGTGTGCAAGAGTTCACTAGTGCTGAGACTCCAGGGCTATGCCACCCACCACACGTTGCTCCTTTATTGTCTTGTAGAGTAAATGTTCTGAACTAAACATGGTAATTTAGGCCTGTAACCCTAGCTGTGTGAGAGGAGGACTTTGGGAGGTTTTGTAGTTAAAAGCCAGCCTGGGGAAAAGCTGAGCAAAAAAATTAGTGAGACCCCATTTCCACCAATAGGCTGGGCGTGAATGGTGGTTCACATCTATAATCCTAGCCACTCAGAACGTAGAATTTGGAAGGCTGTTGTCTGAGGCTGGTTCAGGCAGAAAACACAAGACCCTGTCAGAAAAATAACCTAAAAGAAGAGCTGGAAGTGTGGCTCTAGTGACAGCAGCATCTGCCTGGCAAGGGCCAGGCCTTGGGCTGTTTAAAAAACAGCAATCAGGGAGGTCTAAACAATTCAGTCAACAATTTCTGTCAGCAGGGGGCGGGCTTCTCTCTGCATGGCACTGCCCTCCTCTAGGAAAGGAGTGCTTCTCCTCCCTCTCCTATGCCTCTTCTCCCTTACTTCCCCTCCTTCTCCCTCTCCTTCTCTTCCCCCCTTCTCTCTCTTCCCTTGGTGCCTGATGATGCATGCCAGGTGGGGCAGATACCCCCCCACCCCTAGTGTTATTGTGTATGTGTGTGTGTGTGTGTGTGTGTGTGTGTGTGTGTGTGTGTGTGTGTGTGTTTTAAGGCAGGGCTTCTCTGTGTAGCCTAGGCTGGCTCCTAACTCATGATACTCCTACCTCCCCCTCCCTAGAGCTAGGTTACAGGCATATACCACCATGGCAGGTTGTCAACTACTTTGTTGGAGAGGATTACTGGAGTTTGAACTCAGGGCCTGTACTTGAGCCATATTCCCTGTCTATTTTCTTTAGTTATTTTTGGGGTGGTTTTAGTTTTTGTTGTCTAGGCTGGCATGGACTGCAATCCTACTATTTACATCTCTTGTATAGCTGGAATTAATAGATATACACCAACGCACCCAGCTTGTTTGTTGAGAGGGAGATCTTGCTAACATTTTTAAACTTAGGCTGGCCTGGAACTGATTTCCTCTTGATGTCAGCCACCAAGCCTGGCCTCAATTCTTTTTTTAAATATGATGTTTATCTTCTGGAATGAGGAAGATGCAGAATTATTTAGCTGTTGATTGAGGTTGCTTAATTTGTTTGGCAAGTCCTTCTTGTAAGTAGGTGGAAGTAGATAGACATTCTTGCAAGATGCTTCCTGTCTCCACCTTGTGGAAGTATGGCCTTCTCATTTACCTCACCTGCTCTGAGCTGGGCTGGGGATGGGATTAAGAATTCAGTCATCTAAACCAGGTGTGGTGGCTCATGTTTGTAGACCCAACTCCTTGGCAGGGTAAGACAAAAGGATGGCTGAAACACATGAGTTCCGGAACAGCCTGGGCAATAGAGGGAGGCACTGTCTCAAAAAAAAACAAAAACAAAAAAACACTATAATAATAAGAGAAGATGAAGCTGGCGTATTGCCTGTCACCCCAGCTATGGGATCCCTGGCAGAAAAGCCCATGGAAGTCATCTTAGCAGAAGACGCTGGGTGTGGTGGGCATGCCTCTCTTTCGGCTACAGTGGGAAAGCACAATGCCCTGGACCAAAGTCCAGGCACACACCCAGCAGGAAGCGAGACCCTATCTCAGGAATAACCAGCAAAGGGTTGCAGATGTGGCCCAGCTAGTGCAAGGCTCTGAGTTCAAACTTCAGTTCTGCCCCTACACAGGCATCATGTTCTTAGGTAGTCACCCTCTGGAACAAAAATCATCTTACTCTTCTATCTAGATTTATCTGTCCTGTTGCCAGATTGGAAGGGAGTGAATGAGTTCCTAGATATGCCTGATGACAAATGGGAACAAGTCAAACCCCAGGGAGCTATAGCCTGTTGAAATGTTGCAAAATAGAAATATAGAAACACTGATGGGGGCGGGGGGGGGGCGGTGGGGGAAGAGGAGAGCACTGGGACTGGAATTGGAAAATAAGTAGAAACTGATTCCCTTTGGGCTCATTTGCGGATGTGGACTTCTGACAGCACAGCCATGCATTCCCTCAGTTCTTACTGGGCCTGTCAGCTGCTTGCAGTCAGATTGTGCGTCTTTGAAGCTTGTGGGAACCTTAGTACTTGTGAATCTGTTACTAAGCATTATTTATTTTTACCTGATTTTTTTTTTTTTTTTGTGGTGGTATAGAGAATCAAACCAAGGGCCCTGAACTGGCCAAGGCAATTGCTTGCTCCTGTTCTGCCACAGAGCCACCCTCAGCCCAGATGCTTTCCAAGCCAGGATAGTGTGTGTGTGTGGGGTGTGTGTGTGTGTGTGTGTGTGTGTGTGTGTCTCGGTCTGTCTATATGTCTGTGTCTGTCTTTTCAATCCACAAGGTTCCAGCCTTGGATTGTGCAGGTGTCCCCAGACTCCAGAAGGGATGTATACAGACATGTAGAGACTTGCTTCTTGTCATCTTGTGTTTGTTCAAATGCTGGCACAAGTATCCCTCAGATACTGAGCAACAATCCCATGTGCTGTGCCTATGCACATGAGTCTGTGTCCTGTGTCCTGTGATTTTCTCTGTATCTCTGTTCCATCCTGCTAGAGACCCTGTACTCTGAGCCCAGAACAGTCTTGTGAGGGAGTCAGGCTGTGCTGCGGAGTCTCCTAGTTGTGAACTCTCAGTGCAGGTCTCGGGTCTGCCACATTGTCATAGTGTGTCCTTGGACAGAATCTGTCACTCAAAATCCCTTTTCTAGGCATGAGGAGAGGATGGAGGCCGTCCACCTGCTCTCCAGGAATCCCAGCAGTTGGGAGGCAGAGACAGAAGGTCATGAGACTGAGGCCAGCCTGGGCTACAGAGTGAGACCCTGTCTCAATTAAAAAAAAAAAAAGTTCTGTCTGAGTATATTTGATTTTGGGTGATATTTTGCATAATTATGTTGGAGAAGGTTCACATGGTGTGGTCTTCCAAGTGCCTTCCTGGATGAGTAGCATGGACTGCACTGAACACATTGTAGTCATTCAGTAAACATTCATTCTCTTTCTCTTTTAATTTTCTTTCAGACACATGCTCTCTCTTGGTTGTCTCAAGTAATGTATTTTAAAGCTACTTTGGAGTCATCATACTGGGAGGTCAAACAAAAATGTTTCATTATTTTATGTGTGAAACATTTTTTGGTAGTACTGGGGTTTGAACTCAGGGCCTTGAGATTGGGAGGTGGGTGTTCTGCCATATGAGCCGTGCCCTCAGCCCAGTATCACACCTCTTTTGTAAATTAACTTAATTCCAAAGGGGCTTGGGCCTTGTTCTGCTGCCAAGGCTGGCTTCAACTTTGAATCCTCCTTCCAACCTTGGATCAGCTGGGATGGGTTCATCTTTCTTCAAGTTGATGAGTATGAAGAATAGGAAACAGCTAACCCAGTGCAAGGTTTCTGTGCAGCACATTTAACCTGACAGGTAGCAGATACATCCTGGTCCTTGAATGCCACCATCACTGCCGAAGTTCAGTCTACCTCCTTGTATGCTCGCCTGTGTTAATTATCTCCTGTTAAGGTACTTGAGGCTCTACCACTAAGCTACACTCCTGCCCTAGGTTCTTTTTCTTGATGTACAAGGGCCCTTTATAAAAAGACTATCCATGAAAGTATGTAAGTATGTGGGAAATACATTTTCTTAAGTGTGGCATATCCTCCAAGCCTCACTCACTTTTTTTTTTTTTTTGATTGGTCATGGGGCTTGGACTCAGGGCTTGGGCACTGTGCCTATGCTCTTTCACTCAAATCTAACACTCTCACTTTGAGCCACAGCTCTATTTCTACTTCTGGTTTTCTGGTGGCTAATTGGAGACAGGCGTCTCATGAACTTTCCTACCTGGGCTAGTTTTTTGGTTGTGTGTTTTTTTTTTGTTGTTTGTTTGTTTGTTTGCCATTCCTGGGACTTGAACTCAGGGCCTGGGCACTGTCCCTGAGCTTCTTTGCTAAAGGCTAGCATTCTAACACTTGAGCTACACCAGCTTTTTCTGGTTATGTGGTACTGAGGAATCGAACCCAGGGCTTCATACACGCTAGGCAAGCACTCTACCACCAAGCCACATTCCCAGCCCCTGGGCTGGTTTTGAGCCATGATCCTCAGATCTCAGCTTCCTGAGTAGCTAGGATTACAGGTTTGAGCCACTGGTGCCTGGCTTCACTCTCGTTTGAGCAACCTAAATGAAAAGCCCTTTCAATTATTTTCAAAAATTTTTATTCTGTTTTATTTATTCATTATTATCTTTGAGTAGTTGTACAAAGAGGCAACAATGCCAAGTGTCCATTATAAGGACAATGCCTGGTGATCAGCTCACTCCTTCCATGGTTCTCCCCTGTTTGTCCCGACCCCACTGCAGCACAGCAAGCCTGGGCATGGCTTATAGGCCTCACTTGCAGTAGGTCAGAGGGCAGGGGAGAAAGAAGCAGTGTAGTGCTCCATTTGTTGTCCTCCCAGCCTGAGAATGAGGATGCCAATCCGTGGAAAAGCCCCAGTGGAATAAGCTTCACCGCGCCCTTATTTTTCCTTGATTTGGTAACATGCTGGACATCAAACAGGGCACATGCTGTCCCAGGGCCCTGTCCTTTGTAGACTGTCACTGCTTCTTGAGATATCCTGATTTTGTCTTGTCACCTTCATCCACTTCAGTTTGTTACTGGTTGATGAAGACTTTTGTGTCTGTATTTTTAAGTACAGTTAGGTATATTTTGCTTTTTTTGGTGCTCTTTTGCTTTATCCTTTTTTGTTTGAGACAAAACCTCCAGCTCCCAGGCCTCCTGTCTCAACCTCCTGCATGCTAGGGTTACAATGGGCTCCCAGGCCTCCTGGCTTAGCCTCTTGCACAGGCTGCCACACTGGCTCCCTGTTAACTTTCTAACTTACTTACTGTTTGGAGTAGTTTTAGGTTTACAGAACAACCCCTTGACAGTTTTGAGGAGAACAGGGGACCGGGCAGGCATTGTCCAGTGACTGCTGCTGGGGTTTGTTCCCCTTCTTAGACAGAGCTTAAAGGCTTGTGGGAAGAGCACAGGCTAGGTCACTGTATGGGTTCTGTTTAATAGGTGGGTGGTTTGGGTTTCGGGGAGGTTTTTTATTAGCATACATTAATGTACAAAGTACAGTCCTTGTGATATTTTGTGTATGAACTTTGATCACTGCTACCTCTCCCTCTTATTCTTTCTTATTCTCTGTCCCCTGGTTCCTTTTCATTCCACCTCTCTAGTACCCTCATTCTACTTTCATGACCTTTTTTATTTTCCTTTTTGTGATAAATGCAGTTGTGGAACTTACTTTACTTAACATGATGAGCTCTGGTTCCATCTATTTTCCAGCAAACGACATTATTTCCATTGTTTATGGCTGAGTAAGACTCTATTTGTTGAGAGAGAGGGTAACACACATCCGTATATCTATCTAGCTCTATCTATCTGCATCTTATTTCTGTAACCAGCCTACCAACCATATTTATGAACTCATCAGCTGATGAGCACTGGGCTTGGGGCTCAGTGGGCTTCTGTGAACAGTGCCGCCATAACCATCGCACACCTGGTGGTGCTCTGGTAGCAGACTTGCAGTTCCAGGAATCAAACCCAGGGCCATGTGCCCAATAGATGAACACACCACTGCTAAACTCCATTCTAGACCATAATAAGGTTTTCATACCTGGCAGAGCAAAAAGTGAGGCTAATGAGTTGGGTCTCACTTTGTGATTTCCATGTAGAAAAACCATGCCATAAAGCAAAAGTGTAAGGTACCAACCCCAGTTGTCAATTTTCCTTTGCTGTGACCTCCTAAGCAATGCTGTTCTTCTTTCGGGGACAAAATACTGACTGCAAAGACAGAAAGTTTTTATCTTGTTCCATTTGTTCCAGAGATCCAGCTGTGATCAGTAGAAACAACTTCAGTGATAAGCATCTTGAAAATATTAAGAGCACAAAGGGTTGAAGGGTCAGCTGGGGACGTCTCTGCTGATGTTCCTGCTACAACACAAATGTAATTTTCTCCAAAAGGGCCTGGACTACACAGAATTGCATGCTGTTTCACTAAGATGGCAGGAATGGGGCTTGAAGTCATTTGAAGTTCTCTGGTCTTTGGGGAGGTTTTCATGCGAACTGTGGGGCAGAGTAGCCTCTCCGGGGTGTGTGTGTGCCTGACCGTGTCTAAGCTGTCACCTCCCAGAAGTTTTACCACTGTCACCTACACTTGTGTTTATCATGGAAACAGTTTCCTCCGGTTTGAGGCCATATTCAAAGATGCATTTTTAGAACTAGTCCAAGTTTTGTTTGAACCATCACATTCTAGAAGCCAGGTCTCTGCTGCCTTTTCAGGGAACTTTGAAGAAGAACCAGATACAGAGAATGATTCTTTGCATGATCAAAACCATCCTGTATTTACCTCCTGCTGGAGTTGGCAGAAAGGCAGAGCTGGGAAAGTGTAGGAAATCTCCCACAACTAGCTTTCCTTATTTGGTTTTATTCTATTGTCTTCAACAACTC
The DNA here is from genome assembly GCF_023159225.1 of Perognathus longimembris pacificus. Taxonomy (NCBI): domain Eukaryota; kingdom Metazoa; phylum Chordata; class Mammalia; order Rodentia; family Heteromyidae; genus Perognathus; species Perognathus longimembris. Next base: position 74,615,542 of record NC_063162.1, read on the forward strand.
CTAGGGTGTCAGCCGAGCTCGGTCGACGTTTAAAACCACATTCCTTGTTGGAGTGATCATTGGATTATGACAACCCAATTATAATTTGGTATTCTTAGACTAGATTGTTGAGCAACACCTATACATACTACTTTTTTTTTTTTGGCCAGTCCTGGAGCTTGACTCAGGGCCTGAGCACTGTGGCTGGCTTCTTTTTGCTCAAGGCTAGCACTCTGCCACTTGAGCCATAGCGCCACTTCTGGCTGTTTTCTATATATGTGGTGCTAGGGAATCGAACGCAGGGCTTCATGTATGCAATGCAAGCACTCTTGCCACTAGGCCATATTCCCAGCTCCACATACTACAGCTCTTATGTGGGATTTTGATGTGTTCAATTTAGTTGTTACTTCCCTATCCTAGTACTAAAGATTAAAAGTCAACAGTCATAAAGATTATAATACACACATTTACTTCTCTCTAGAGGACCCTCTCCCCTTGGAATTTCTGAGAAAACCTTGTTTTGGACACTTGGCTGGTTGAGAACTCTTGTGCCTCAGTGTCCCAAGTGATGGGAATAGAGGTGTGTGCCACTATACTTGGCTCAGAAACTTTTCATTGACCAAATATGAAGTGATCATTTTTAGCACTGCAAGTGAATTAAGTAACAGACATTGTCTACAGTGCTTTGAGCACAAATGGATATCATATCCTTCACTGATCAAGATACCCATTCCCGGTGCCCCGCTGGCGCTTGTCAGCTGCCGGGCGGAGGCTAAAGCAGAACCTGCTAGATCAGGATCATGACTGGCTGAGAGAGGTTTCCTGGGCAGCAGGGGCAGCGAGGCTTGGGATGAAAGAAGCTGAGCAGATGCAAAATCTGGAGAGCATGGGGGCTGGGTGGTCAGTCAGCACCCAGACTGGCAGCATGACTGAAAAGTGAAGAAGAAAAGTGTGGACCCTTGGGAAATAATGAAGGGGTGAATAAAGTATCTGCTGACAAAAACCAGGTAAAGAAAACTGGTTTTGTGGTGGTGAAAAACATGAAAATTGTTGGTCTGCATTGTTCTAGTGAAGAGTTACATGCTGGGCAAATTGCTCTTATAAAGCACCGATCAGTGCTGAAAAATTGTGATCTTTATTTTTCCAGAAAACCATGTTCTACTTGTTTGAAGATGATTGTAAATGCTGGAGTTAACCGGATTTCATATTGGCCTGCTGATCCAGAAATAAGTTTGCTTAGTGAAGCATCTAGTTCTAAAGATGCCGAATTAGATGCAAAAGCTGTGGAAAGACTGAAGTCTGACAGTCAGGCCCATGTGTGTTCTTACTCCAACCTTTAGTGTGTAGTATGGTATAGTTTGTAGAGGAGACCTCTTACAAATGTGACTTTATTCAAAAAAATTACAAAAACAGTGCCAGATGCTAATGTTGACTTTTATTCTGAATGTAAACAAGAAAGAATAAAAGAATATGAAATGGTAAAAAAAAAAAAAAAAAGATACCCCATTCCTCCCATTCCTATAAAAATAAAAAAGGAAGAAATTGCCAGTTACAGGTACATTCATTGTCAAACTGGAGAGATCACCCTACCTGGGAAATCCTCTGCTCTTCCTCTTGGCCTTTAAACTTTGGGTTGTGCTTGCCTGAGAGCCACCTGAGTGGTTTCTGTCTCTATGGAGACTGGCAGTCCTTCTACAGAGTTGAAGGTCCATGCTGCTGTTGAAGTAGCTGCTCCTGCATTTCTTCTAACCCATCACAAGAAAACAAAAAAGCTATCTGAAACAAAATGAGGTTCTGCATTTGTTTTTTTTTAATTAAATTTTATTGACAAGGTGATGTGCAGAGGGTGTACAGTTACATAATAAGGTAGTGAGTACATTTCTTATCATATTTGTTACACCCTCCATCATTTTTCTTTCCCTTCCTTAGTTCAGGTAAGCACATATACAATATCCAGGGTACAAAAATCATATACAGTAACCATGTGGGGTACACCAAAGGAAATTCACCTAGAACATTAAACGTAATGACAACAATAAAGTCCTCCTGTGTCCTTCTCTTGGGGTTCTTTTTGCTTATCCTCATCTTATATAATCATGTGTATACATAGCTGTTGAGCTATTGTGATCCTCTGATAGGTCTATCATAGACGTTTAGTAGTTGTTTGGTATTAGATATATAATGTAAAGTCACTGACCCAAACATGTGGAGATGCCATTTGAAAAGAAGTTTGTTATTTTGCAGACCTGGTCTCTACTGTTCCCCCCCTACACACATACACACCCGCAACAGTCATATATCAAGGAGACCATGCCCCTTTGTTCTCTGTGTTCTAGGCTTGTCTCACCCGACATTATTTGTTCAAGTTATGACCATTTCCCTGCAAATACCAGTATTTTATCATTTCTAATTGCTATTTAGTATTCCATTGTGTATAGGTACCACATTTTCTGGACCAGTTCATCTGTAGTGGGGCATTGTTGGGGTTTTTTTTGCCCCTCCCGGCTCGGACTCTTCCTTCTTTCTTTCCACCCTCCTTTCTCGCCCTCTCCCCTAATCACCTGACCTGCAGGTAAGTTAGAGTGGAACGGGGCGGGGGGGGGGGGGGGTCAGCTCCAACCTGACATGCACGGGATCAGCAGCAGATGTGTGCCCGCCTCCAACGTACACATGCAAAGGGGTCAGCTTCTTAGAGCGAACTGACTTTATTAAGAGAAGGACAAGGGGAGATGATTCCGAGGGAGGGGTTTGGCCAGGATGTCGATAGGCTGAAAGGTATCATCTGACCCCCAAGGGCTAATGTCACTTGAGCACGCCGGGCTGGCTAGAAGGTTGGGGGGCTGTTTGCCCAACCGGTTCCTCTGGATTCCAATCCAGAGGGGGTAGAAGGGCCGCATTCCCCAGGGCTGGGGGAGGTGTATCAAGCCCCTTCCATCAAGGGGAAAGATGGATCCCAACAGGGCATCTGGGTTGTTTCCATATCTTGGCTATTGTGAATTGTGCAGCAATAAACATGGATGTACAGATGTCTTTATGGTATCCTGAGACCTGTTGTTCAGGATAGATACCTAGGAGTGGTATGGCTGGGTCATAGGGTATGTCTGTTGCATTTGTTTTTTTATGTGTTGCTGGGGATCAAAACCAGGGCCCCAAGCAATGGCAGGCAAGCACTTCACCCAGGACTGCATCCCCCAACCCATGACTGCTTTTTTTTTTTAAATTTCAAAATTTATTTGTAAAAGTCAGAGACAAACTCTTTTTTTTTTTTTTTTTTGCCAGTCCTGGGCCTTGGACTCAGGGCCTGAGCACTGTCCCTGGCTTCTTCCCGCTCAAGGCTAGCACTCTGCCGCTTGAGCCACAGCACCGCTTCTGGCGGTTTTCTGTATATGTGGTGCTGGGGAATCGAACCTAGGGCCTCGTGTATCCGAGGCAGGCACTCTTGCCACTAGGCCATATCCCCAGCCCTGGAGACAAACTCTTAATAGCAACACATTTATACTAAAGATACATGCGAGAACAAAAAAAAGCACAAGAATACAAAAATGAACATAATAAAATTTTAATTAATACAGTATTCTGGATACAAGTAGAATACCACTAGATAAGAACCATATTTGCCTCAGAAATCTATGATAGTTTGGATTGAGATAAACCAAGGTTTAGGATAGCCACTTCACTATTCACATTCTAACCAATGCCAATCAGAAGCTGAAGCAAACTTTAGCCTAAGATTTTCAGCAAAGGTGTAGAACTTATCTTCCATGTAAATGAGTCACATTAACATGCCTTCAGGTGACCTGTTCTCACTTAATGGCAGTTGGGGCAAGTTAGACACAGAGCCCTTACAAAGACTAAGAACCAAATAATTGTGCCTTTTGTTTTAGGTCACCTTAACTTTTATTTTTCTTCTATATATTCCCATTAACATTCACATACAAGTTATTTCAGGCAAAGGTTTTTTAACATGGGACTCAGCCTGGAAATTGACTGCTTATTTTTAATTCAGCTCTGTGTGTCCCTGTCTCTGGGTTGTGCTGTGGTCATCTAGAACATTCTTACAGGCAGACAGGCTTCTGGAGTCTTTCATGTCTGTGTTGCTGTGGAGATGCAGTACTGCATAGAGATAGAGACAGCCCTCTGTACAAAAGAAGAAAACGGGGGCTGGAGATATGGCCTAGTGGCAAGAGTGCTTGCCTTGTATACATGAAGCCCTGGGTTCGATTCCCCAGCACCACGTATACAGAAAACAGCCAGAAGTGGTGCTGTGGCTCAAGTGGCCAAGTGCTAGCCTTGAGCAAAAAGAAGCCAGGGACAGTGCTCAGGCCCAGAGTCCAAGGCCCAGGACTGGCAAAAAAAAGAAGAAGAAGAAGAAGAAAGAGGAGGAGGAGGAGGAGGAAACATTGCCGCTCTTGTGCATAAATCACTGAAGTGTAGTAAGTTCATCCAGACTTCATATTACTTCTCTAGAAGGGTAACATTCTTTTTGGGGAGATAGCTCTGGGGTTTGAATTTCTGGGCCTCCGATTTGCTAGGCAGGGGCTCTACCACCAAGCCATACCTCCAGCCACTGTATATTTTCTCTTATTATTCTGATGATAAAATTAGAACATTTGTTAAGGGCATTCACACACCTGATTCTGACAAACAGAAGGAAAGCTCTAGAGATGTGTTGGTCAAGCTTGGTGAATGTAAATCCCTCCAAACATCCATACCTTCTTACAGAGCTCACAGCCCCCACATCCCACACAGCCACCTAGCTATGGGCCTAGTCGAGGACAGAGCAATGTCCAGCAGGAAGTGATACCCAGATCCCCTGCCTTTGAGCTCCCAGTGCCATGCAAGAACCCCTCCCCTCAATACTTGTCCTTAAGACCCCAGTAGATGGGGTTGACTTTGCGAGGTAACCCAGGCTGGCCCCCAACATGTAGCCCTCCACACCCAACTCCCATACCCATCTTAGGTCATTTCCTCCAGCTTTGTTTCATGCCATAGGTGTTCTTTTTTTCTTTTCTTTTTTTTATTGCCAGTCCTGTGGCTTAAATTTAGGGCTTGGGCACTGAGCTTTGTTTAAGGCTAGCACTCTACCACTTGAGCCCCAGTGCCACTTCCGGCTTTTTCTGTTTAAGTGGTACTGAAGAATTGAACCCAGGGCTTCATGGATGCCAGACAAGCATTCTACCACTAAGCCACATTCCTAGCACCTATAGGTGTTTTCTTGCAAAGCACTACCAATCCATCTATATGAGATGCACTAGCTTTATAAATTTTCTGATGATGGAGAGGATCAGTGTTAATATTCTGACTTTTGTGTATGTGTGTCAGTTATAGGGGTTGAACTCAGAGCCTGGGCACTATCTCTGAGCTTCTTTTGCTCAAGGCTAGCACTCTACCACTTTGAGCCACAGCGCCACTTCTGGTTTTCTGGTGGCTAATTGGAGATGAGTCTCATGGACTTTTTCTTCCTCTGGTAGGCTTTGAACCACAATCTTCAGATCTCAGCCTCCTGTGTAGGTAGCTAGGAATACAGGTGTGAGCTGCTGGCTTCCAGCTTATTCTGACATCTTAGTCTCATATAATTTATGCTCACAAAATTGATGTTAAGAAAACTTTTCTTCAAGCCCCACAACCAACAAAAAAAAAACAGTTTCTCTCCCCATAACTGAACTCTGGCTGTCAGAACAGTTGACACTCCTTTCTCTTAGCACTGAGCTGTGCCTGTGCACCAGTGTGTCTGCGAGGAAGGATCCCATGGACCAGGCTGGCCTAGTACTTGCACACTTGGACTCTGAGTCTGGAGTCAAACCTGCACTGTCATCCACTTCTCCCACTTGCCAGCTGGAAGCCTCACACTCCCCTTGGAAGGAAGATGGTAATGGCTTATGCCTCCAGAATTACAAGTATGAGAATAAGGAATGGCATCTGCCTAGGATCTAGTGCATTTTAGCCAGTTGTAACAGCCAGTGGTAAGAGCTGCATAGGATTGTGTTTCATGTATGGATCGTGATATGGTCACTTATCTGGTATTGTTTGGTGCCCTCTGTGGTCTCAGGAATGCTTTCATTGAGCCACATCCCAGCCCCAACCTCTCCTAAATTAATGATTATTTAGGTGATTTGAAGTTTCTGTGTATGTGTGTGTTTTGTTTGTTTGTTTTGTGTGTGTGTGTGTGTGTACTTATGTGCGTTTACTGCCAATACTAGGGCCAGGACACTCTCCCTTAGCTTTTTCACTCAAGGCTGGCATTCTACCGCTTGAACCACAGTTCAATTTCAAGCTTTTTGCTAGATAATTGGAGATGAGTCTTTCAGTTCAGTCTGCTTTCTCTGGCTTCACACCCCAATCTTCAAATTTCAGCCTCCTAAGTAGCTGGGATTACAGGCCACCAGCACTGGGTGTGAATTTCCTAGTATTATAAAACACAACCACATTGTTCACTTTGACAGCTGTGTCCTTTGTCCTCAGGAGGGATTACTAGACTCAGAGGGATGTGAGAAAGAGAAGACCCTTCAGTGTGCCACTGTGCTGCCCTCTAGCCTTGTCAAAGATTTTCCTCTTAGAGGAAATATTCTTATCTTATTAAATTAGCAGTGCCAAAACTTTCACACTTACATGGTACTAAGTAGAGATTACTTCTTTCTGGTCTTTTTTAAAAGCTGGTTATTTTTATTTTTTGGTAGTACTGGAGTTTTTTTTCCCCCCTTATAAATTTATTTATTTATTTTATTTTTTTGCGCTACAGGAGTTTGAACATAGGGTCTCCTTACCAGTGCCTATGGCTCATCTCTATAATCCTAACTACTCATGAGGCTAAGTTCTGAGGATTGGAGCCAGCCTGCGAAACAAATCAGAGAGATGCTTATCTCCAGTTAACTATTAAAAAGTTGGAACTGGAGGTGGGGCTCAAGTAGTAGAACAAATAAGGCTATGAGTTCAAGGCACAGTTCAAGGCATAGAAAAAGAGAAAGAGAAGGGCTGGGAATATGGCCTAGTGGCAAGAGTGCTTGCCTCCTACACATGAAGCTCTTGGTTCTATTCCCCAGCACCACATATATGGAAAACCGCCAGAAGGGGCGCTGTGGCTCAGGTGGCAGAGTGCTAGCCTTAGGAAGGAAGGGAGGGAGGGAGGGAGGGAAGGAGGGAGGGAGGGAGGGAGGGGAAGAAGGGAAAAAAAACAAAGCTGGGTACCAGTGGCTCACACCTACAATCCTAGCTACTCAGGAGGCTGAGATCTAAGGATCACAGTTCAAAGCCAGCCTAGGCAGGAACATCTGTGAAATTCTTATCTCCAACAAACTACTCAAAAAAAAAAAAAAAGCCAGAAATAGGGCTGTGGGTCAAGTAGTGGAGCGCTTTCCCTGAACAAACAAAGCTCAGAGACAGCGCCCAAGCCCCAAATTCAAGCCCCACAACTGACAGAAAATGAAAGAAAGGGTCTCTTTAAGAAGAGTAACTTGATTTTTTTTTTTGCCAGTACTGGGGTTTGAACTCAGGGCCTGAGCACTGTCCCTGGCTTCCTTTTGCTCAGGGATAATGTTCTACCACTTGAGCCACAGTGCCACTTCCAGCCTTTTCTGTTTAGGTGGTACTGAGGAATTGGACCCAGAGCTTCCTGCATTCTAGGCATGCACTCTACTGCTAAGCCACATTCCCAGCCCAATTAATTTGATCTTGAATTCATTATCTAGCTGTTAGGAAACTGAGTCATTAGTGTTAGGAAAGATCTAATAGATGAGAGGAAAAAAGAGACCTCAGCAGGCTAAGTACTGGAGTTTTAACTCAGGGCCTTGAACCATACTTAGGGCTCTTTTTGGTTTACTTTCAGATAGGGTCACAAAGTTTTGCTAGCCTTGGCCTGTTAATCTCCTACCTCTTCCTCCCAAGTAGCTAGAATTACAGGCCTGAGCCACTGTACCCAGCCCTTTAAAAGCAGTTTATTTTTGTTTTTGTTTTTGCCAATCCTGGGGGTTGGACTCGGGACCTGAGCACTGTCCCTGGCTTCTTTTTACTCAAGGCTAGCACTCTACCTCTTGAGCCACAGCGCCACTTCTGACTTTCTGTTTATGTGGTGCTGAGGAATGGAACCCAGGGCTTCGTGCATACTAGGCTCGCACTCTGCTGCTAAGCCACATTCCCAGCCCCAAAAGCAGTTTATTTTTGTGAAAGCCATTTGAAAGCTGACATGGTGATGTCCCCACCACCCAGCAGGCTGAGCAGGCAGGAGAATTACTTGAGCCTAGGAGTTGGAGACTAGCCTGAGCCAGTTTAAAAAAAAAAAAAAAGTAAACAGCTTTTTTTACATTTTTAATAGAAAGTGGTACTTCATTGCCACTAGGCCATATTCCCAGCCCCTTCATGAAATTTCATTTCTGAAGTGTAGCCTGGGGAGATTTCTCTAAGCACTGGAGAGAGGGAGGTGCTATGGAAGTTTATTTACGTCAGCGTCGCTTAGCTGTGTTGTAGATGATAAAGCTCTTGAGCCCAGCTCTGCTTGTGCTGACTTATCTGGCAGGTCCTGACAAGGTCTTAGCACATGACTGTTTAAAAGCAGGCCTGGTTTTCTTTTAAAAATATTTTCTTTCCAGTAGCCTGAGTGCTTTTCTTTCTAAATACAAGGAATGTTTTCTTGGTCTTGTATATTTGTTATGTGCTTTGTTGTTGATTTGGGTTTTTTTTGTTTGTTTTAATTAATTAATTTATTTATTTGCCTGTGCTCTGTCCCTGAGCTCTTTTGCTAACACTGTACCACTTTGAGCCACAGCTCCACTTCTGGTTTTTTTTTTTGTTGTTGTTGTTGCCAATCCTGGGGCGTGGACTCAGGGCCTGAACACTGTCCCTGGCTTCTTTTTGCTCAAGGCTAGCACTCTACCACTTGAGCCACAGCGCCACTTCTGGCTTTTATCTATATATGTGGTGCTGAGGAATCGAACTCAGGGCTTCATGTATACGAGGCGAGCACTCTACCACTAGGCCATATTCCCAACCCCTGTTGATTTGTTTTGATGAGGTCTTCAGGACCAATGGTGTGTAATCCAGGCTGGCTCTCCCAGAGTCATCTGGCCCTCCCTGCCTTGGGAGCAGCGGGGACTGCAGGTACCCGCTCTTATACCTGGATCTTCTGGTGTTTAACATACAAAGATTAGTCTTCACTGTTTTCCATTCTTATGGCATGGTCTTGTTAAAGTTCACCAAAAATTCAGGAAAATATGAAGAGCAAGATAGAAGCTACTCTAACTGCACCCCCTCCCCTTCAGCACAGCAGAGAGAACTATTAGCATTCTGTGGACCCTACTTGTGTCTTTGTATCTTCTCTTTTTAGTTACATAACCTTACATAATGCTGAGGGGGGGGGGTGGCAGCACTATACCCAGCTCCATTGTGTAATCATTACAGCCACCTTCAGAACTCTCTGGTCCCCCAAACTGAAACCCTGCCCCTGTCCTCAGGACTGGCTGCCAGCCTCGACCTGGCCTCCTTACCCTGGATAGGTGCCAAGTCTACCCAGACAAGCCCACACTTTGCAGGCACACGTAGGGGAGGGAGGTTTGTCAGTGTTAGAGCAAGAGGTTCCTTCCTGTGTCCCAGCCTTCTCTCACTACCCTGGGTCCAGCTGATGACATGCTCAGAGCTGCGGGTGGCCCGCCCTGGCTGAGCAGAGCTGCGTCATGGCTGCTCAGCATAGGCTTGGCTGGGCTTCAGGAACCGCCCTCCTGCACCTGGTCTATATTAGTTCTCCTCCGACAGGAAGAATTTTCTTTTGCTGGCCCAGCTGGTCCGATTACCTTCAGGGTAAGTGTTTGTTTACACTTTGTGTGTGCTTGGGAGTTTCTGGCATTGAAGTTTGACATGGTTCTTAGTTAATTCTTTATCATTTTGAAATTGAGGGGCATTTAAGAAGACAAGTTGAAAAACAAAAGTACAGTGAGGCAGGTAGTGTGAAAGTTCTTTGCTTCATATTTGCAAAAGTGTGAATGTGTGGGACTTGCAGGTGTCTTCGTTTATACAGTCTGGTTTTGAGAATCTTATAGGTGACAGCTAGCAGTGTCTTGCTCTCCCGTGGGACAAGAGTACTCATGCCTCTTCACTAACTGTTCTGGGCCACCTGCTTTCTGTCTCTAGGATTAGAAACCATTTATTGTGGCTGATAAGGAAGATTATTCTCATTTCAACTCAGTGCCCAGGAGCCATATCTAGGATATTATGAACTGGCATTATACTCATGTCTTTTATGAATTGATAAAAGCTAGATTACAATATAACAACTTGTGTTTTGAACATGAAGATTCGGTTATATGAGGGTGGGGATGGAGCTCAGTGGAGCTTGGTTTGCCTATGCTGGGGAGGTACCGTGTTTGTCCTTGTTTGCTCCTCAGCACCCAGCAGGATTCAAACATGACATGACAGAGATACCTTAGAACATCATAGCTATGTCAAATTTCAGTAATCAAGTGTGCAGATTTTACATAGTGTTTATTAACTTAAATCACAAAAATGATTTAAAATGTAGCAGACCATTGTGAAACCTCTGCTGGGTCTGGCAGGCAGGTTGCACCCAATCCCAACATCTCTGGATGTCACTTGCCCCTGTGCATAGTCCCAGAACAGAGTCAAGGTCAGAAGTCAGCTTGCATGAGGGTCGTAGTCTGAAGTCCTTTCACCCATGCTTGCTTGGCTGTCCTCTCTGTGGAAAGTGCGTCAGGTACCTAAGGCTAGGGCAGTCCCCACCAGTCCTGAAACTACCTTCAGGAGCTCCATAACTCTGGCTTTCTGCTTGACAGTCTTGTTATAGGTTGCCTTCTAATAAACCCACTTTGAATTTTATCATTTCCTCTTTCCTCTAGCCCCTCCCCTTTCAGTTCAGTTTCATTTTTGATTCATGTATTGGAAAAGTTTCACTTTCCAGCTTGTAGTATTTTTAGTACCAAATTAAAAATGTAGTTAGCGAGAATTTTTTTTAATGTTCCAAGGAAATCAGTTCAACTATACAAAAAACAAACAAATGAACTGATGGTTAGATTGTTCATGAGCTTCCTGAATGAATCCAAGCTGCAGACATGTAGAACTGATTTCTGAGAGCAGAGTAAATGTGAGTCAGCCCTCTCTCAAAATGCAGTTCAAAATGCCTTATGTTCCTCGAAGTGTCAGAATTCAGGCAGTCACAACTTTCAAGCTGTGTTAGTGAACTTCATCTTTAGTGCTTTCCAGTAAAACAGCAACAAGCCACCTTGACTAGTTTAAGACTTGTTTTAAAGCAAGTGCTTTAAGGATCTCCATGAACTCCTTGGCAAACTGTTACTTCAGGGCCCCATCTTGTAACTAAATTTGTTACCTACTATCTGGCATGTGTCTTTGAAGTGCAGTTTCTTCTTCCAGGTTGGGTCATAGGGATCTCAGCTCTCCTCAAAGGCCTCAACCTCATAGCTCAACACACAGAATGTTTCTCCAGTTGTTACTGTGTGAAAATTGTGGACTTGAAGAGAGGCTCTAGTTCAAGGGCACCACCTTCTATTCTGGGCATCTCTGCACCTGATGTGTTCTTCCCACACCCCTTCCCTAACATCTGCCACAGAGCAGACCTGACTTTATGCCCGGCCTGCATACTGCCTATTGCTTAAAATACTCTGCCCTAATGTTTGTTCCTCCTTCTCAGAGTGCCAGAGGGCTGACATTTGTGCTGAGTGCTTACACCTCATCAGAATACAAACTTCAGAGAGGTGGACCATGGCATCCTTTTCTGGAAGCCAGGGTGAATTCAGTGAGGTAGCTCTGACACTGAAATTTGCATTGTATCCAGGAACTGGTAGAAGAGAAGCTAGCCAGTATCACATTTCTGATCACTCCTTGTTATTTAAGAAATGTTTAGGGGCTGGGGATATGGCCAAGTGGCAAGAGTGCTTGCCTCATATACATGAGGCCCTGGGTTCAATTCCCCAGCACCACATATAAAGAAAATGGCCAGAAGTGGCGCTGTGGCTCAAGTGGCAGAGTGCTAGCCTTGAGCAAAAAGAAGCCAGGGACAGTGCTCAGGCCCTGAGTCCAAGCCCCAGGACAGGCCAAAAAAAAAAAAAAATGTTTAAGGAGATCATTAGAGATGAATATTCTTTTATTAACTCCACCTTCTTTTCAAAATTTACTTCCTTTTTTTGTGGAGGTAAGGAATGAATCTAGGGCCTAGTGCATGCATGCTGGGTAAGAACCCCTAAGAAGCCATGTTAAAATAGACTTTGTAAAACTTTATAATTTGTTTAGCTGGAATAAAAGCGAAGTCATGAGAGGAAAAAAGTGAGCAATTTACCCTAAGGTCTATATCTATATTTAAATCTATAGATACAGAATTTTTTCTTTGGTGGCAGTACTAGGGCTTGAACTCAGAACATGAGTGCCACCTGTCCTTTTTCACTCAAGGCTGGTGCTGTACTTCTTGAGCCACTTCTTGCTTTTGGGTGGTTGATTATAGATAAGAATCCCATAGACTTTCTTGCTTAGGCTGACCTTAAACTGTGATCCTCAGATCTCAGCTTTCTGAGTGACTCGGATTACAGATGTGAGCAACTGACGTACAACTTTCCTCTTAAGGTTTATACTGCTAGAAAGGAAGAATAATTAGAATGGTGAGGAAGTAGTATTTCCCTTTAGTTTAATGAATCGCACAATTTACATAAGTTACTTAAATACTTCTCATTTCATTAAACAAACACAGTCCCACACCCATTTTGTAGGGGACTCAGTGCTAAATTTGAATGCTCAGCTTAACTGTATCAGACCACACAATGAGGGGCTGGGAATGTGGCCTAGTGGTAAAGTGCTCGTCTCGTATACATGAAGCCCTGGGTTCGATTCCTCAGCACCACATATATAGAAAAAAGCCGGAAGTGGCGCTGTGGCTCAAGAAGTAGAGTACTAGCCTTGAGCAAAAAGAAGTCAGGGACAGTGCTCAGGCCCTGAGTCCATGCTCCAGGACTGGCAACAAAAACAAAACAAATAAACAGACCACACAATGAAAAGTTTCTTCCTTGCTTTTAGTCCTGTGCAGAGATTTCTCCCAGGCCTCATCCTTCCATGTAGAGGAGGGTTCCTAAAGGTTCCTTGCAGTAAGTCTTGTCTGTGCATGTGTATGCTCCTGCAGCTCCTACTCAGGTCTTCTTAACACTAGCTCAGTGCTGCAGAACAGCTTCATCATCATATAGTTTTTTAAGCCCCAGCTTTGCTGGCCTAAGCTTCATAGGAGAAAAATGAGATACCTCTATCACTTGGTATTTAAATCCTACCAAACACATGGCCTAGCATGTCATTTGCATACATGAAGAGCCTGAAATTTATGTATGTCACGTGTGCCTCTTTTTCTTTTTCTTGCTGTGACACCACCTGGGAAATCCAGAAGATTGGATAATCAAGAAATGCAAGAGTCTGCTGTGCATTTGAAAATGGTGGGTATTGAGTATTTCATCTCCTCTTACTAATGGTGAACCTCCTGCCCTGAGCTCTTGCTAACCAGGGCATCACATGACTGAAACTTCACTCTGAGCATCATGGGACTGAAATTTCACCCTGCTCTTCCCTCACAGTGCTTGGCACACTACACAACCCCATTGCTCATTGCAATGAATTTGAAATTATGTTTGAAATCTTTTTGCTTGAAATATAGAAGGCATATTGTAGTGTTTTTTAGCACATAGTTTCTTTTCCTTCCTTCCTTTCTTCCTGTCTGTCTCTCTGTCTTTCTTTTCTTTCTTTCCTGGTTCTGGGCTTAAATTCAGGGCCTAGACACTGTCTCTGAGCTTTTTCATGCAATGTTGGTGCTCTGCCACTTGAGCCACAGCTCCACTTCTGGTGGTGCAGTGGTTAATTGGAGATGAGAGTCTCATGGACTTTATTGCTCAGGCTGGCTTCAAACTGTGATGCTCAGATCTCAGGCTCCTGACAAGCTAGGATTACAGGCATGAGCCACCGGTGCTCAGATCATAGGCATATAATCTTGCTTAATAAAGGTTGTTTATACACACATTTGGGGGAAACTAGATGCATACATACCTTTATACACACATGCATATGTTTATTTATCAATTTATACAGATGTATGAGCATAATACTTCTCAATCTTCCCATTAAGTTCATGTATTTCTGCACTACCCTCCAATCAGGGAATAAATTCTAGCAAATCCCATTAACCCACCACTGACTGGTGAAATGGCACCAATACAAACTCTCTTTGTCCATTTCCCTGCATACGGACAAGAAAAAAAAATCCAAAGCAAAGGAGAATGAAACTGGGTATTGTTATATATGCAGATTTAACCTTACATTTGTTTTATTCTGAAAGTACCAATAGAATTCTGTAGGTTCCTCATGCATCTTCTAGCCTCTGAGGTCTTCACATTTGTGGGGCTTTTTTTTTTTGGTGTTGTTGTTGTTGTTTGCCAGTCCCGGGGCTTGGATTCAGGGCCTGAGCACTGTCCCTGCCTTCTTTTTGCTCAAAGTTAGCACTCTACCTCTTGAGCCACAAAGCCACTTCTGGCTTTTTCTGTTTATGTGGTGCTGAGGAATCAAACCCAGGGCTTCATGCATGCTAACCAATCACTCTACCACTAAATCACATTCCCAGACCCCTTCAGCCTTCACTTTCTCTCCTCTGTAAGACACTGCTCTTTCTCTATTTCACACTAAACCCTCAGCTTTTATTCCTTTCCAGTCTGAGTGTGTAGATCCCACTGTCTTCCAAGACTGAGTCTCACTCTTCTTCCTGGAGCCTCAGTATCATAGCTCCCTTTCTTCTGTGCCTTGTATGTTTTATCTGGACTTTCAAGCACTGTGTTAGTTACTTGGGGTCCTGCTTTACATTCTTTGTTAGAACATGTGGTTGGAATATAGACTTTCAGAAGTCTTATAAAGCTGCAGAATGGATGACCTCATACTTAGGCTACAATGGTGAGCAAGTGGGTTAGGCCTTCTCTATCCTGATTGTGGTACACAGGGGACATAGCGCTGGATCACAGAAATTTGGTAATGCATAAGCTCCCAAAAAATGTTGGGTTCGTTTATTTGTGTTTTGACCTTCCAATCAGGAAGTTGAATAGGTGGCTTTAAATCTGTTACATAAATAACAGTCTTCTCCTTTGGGCTGGGCCAGTACTGAGCTCCAAGGCCACATTGAGTATGTATGATGAAAAACCAAGAAGGAGTAAAGAGTGGCTTGCTGGCATTAAGTTATTTAACTAATTTTTATTTTATTTATTTATTTTTTTTTCCCCATTCCTGGGCTTGGACTCAGGGCCTGAGCACTGTCACTGGCTTCTTTTTGCTCAAGGCTAGCACTCTACCACTTGAGCCACAGTGCCACTTCTGGCTGTTTCCTATATATGTGGGGAATCGAACCCAGGGCTTCATGAATACGAGGCAAGCACTCTTGCCACTAGGCCATATTCCCAGCCCCCTATTTAACTAATTTTTATGTAGGCCATTTTCAGAACAATATAGTCTCATGTTACAACAATTAACTTACATTAACTTAATGTTAAGATAATTAACATATAAGTAAAGTACAAATAATTAGTTTCCTCTGGTTAAACATGAACTACACTATCTGTACATTGTGAATTATACTAACCTTTAAGTTTTAGTCTCACATTTGAGCTTAAGAATAATGATGAATTACTAATTATTTCTGAACATACTTTCATAATTCCATCCTGGAATTAGGGTGACATTTTGTCTGAGACATTTTTACTGGACTAATGGTAATGATAGGAGCCCAGAAATTAGATGACTGTACATGGAGATAACTCGTTTTTATCTTGTCATCTTGTCATAATGCATCCGCAGGGTAATGCCAAAGAACTGAACATTGCCGTTGATTTGTGAGTGAAGTGGTACAATTTTCAAATCAGTTGTTCTACAAACCATATATGGAGGGCTGGGGATATGGCCTAGTGGCAAGAGAGCTTGCCTCGTATACATGAGGCCCTGGGTTCGATTCCCCAGCACCACATATACAGAAAACGGCCAGAAGTGGCGCTGTGGCTCAAGTGGCAGAGTGCTAGCCTTGAGCAAAAGGAAGCCAGGGACAGTGCTCAGGCCCTGAGTCCAAGGCCCAGGACTGGCCAAAAAAACAAAACAAAACAAAAAAAACCATATATGGAAGTAGACTGATAATTGAGAGTTCACTTCATCTGTATAAATGCAATACATTAACACTCAGAGCCAGTCCTATACCTGCTTATAATCTCAGCAGTTTTCAGAGGGATGCAGGAAGAGTGAGAGTTCAAGGCTAGCCAAGACTACATATTGAATTCAAGGCTTGCTTAGGCTACATGGCTGGACCCTGCCTCAAAATGAAAAAATCAGGAAGTAGAGATATGGCTCAAATGGTAGAGCCCCAGGTTTGAGGGACAAAGCTAAGCAAGAGCACAGCCCCAAGTTCAGAATTAGTATGTTAGAGATGCTTCCACAGCAAGGCTGTGTGCACCTAAGCTTTTGTATCATGGCATTGTTTTCGTTTTTGTTTTTTGTTTTACTTTTCTTGTTTTCTTTAACATTGTATCACTAACAAGTGGAAAAGCCTTCCCATCATTGAAAATAAGGTGTCCTTCGGATTTGAAGCATGATTGTGCAGTGCATCACCAATCCAGTCTTCATTTTGTACATGAAGAACCTGGAGGGAAAGAGATGTGAGGAAAGAAATGCGTGTGACACATTTCATATGCCTTCAGTCCCAGGGCTTCTTAGTGGTCTGGTAGCTCGTGACCTCCTCCAGACTGCAGTGCTTCAACTCTGTTGCCTGGATGCATCCTCAAAGGCACCTGGGAAGTATTTAGTGACTGTGTGTGTGCGTGTGTCTGTGTCTGTGTCTGTGTCTGTGTGTCTGTGCCTGTGTACGTATGTGTTGCAGTAGTAGACACCCATAATGATCATTTCTTTCTTCCTCTGCTGGGATTGAACTTGGGCTGCCACATTTCCATACTGATTGCCTGCGCCATCTTGTGTTCCAAGCAGGCGCTGCCCTCTCCTCTGCTACTACTCCTTGCTCCCTCCAGGGCTTATGGCCACTTGCTACTTATTTATCTGGAACAAGTGGCACCGTTGCTGATGCCCCAAGCTGTTGGTTCTCTTTGCAGACACTGATTGAGAGTCCAGAAAACAACCTTAAGGAGAGTTGAAGAACAGGTTTAATCAGTTGCCTGAAAACTGCAGTTTGTTTATAATGCAACATTATGGAAAATGAATATAGGCTCAAAGTTTCCATCCTTTATGATAAGAAGAAAGTTATAAAAAATTTAAAATAAAAAATTTATATCAAAACCATTGTGAAGTGTTGGGAAAGAGCAAAGCCTTGGGACAGGAGTTAGGGTGGTGACACAGCCAGGCAGTGATCTGGGTTCTAGTCCCCTGGCTGTCATCTGAAACCTGAGGCAGGTGGCCATTCTGAGCTTATGCTGGGTTTCGTGATGATGGTGTGGCTGGTAATGCTGTCCTTTACTCTTCTCAGTGGGATGGGTTAGTCATGGAGCCCAGCCTGCTGACCACCCTTTGTCCTCAGGGAGGCTGTCTGGATGAGAGTAGGTACAGGGCCAGGAGCTGGGAGGGGATCCTGCATGACAGCACAGGTCCTCACTGCTTGGGGGATGGTCTGGATTAGAGGACTCCAGCACCCAGCCCTTGCCTCTTTTGTTGTTGGTGGTTGTGGTAGACATTGGGCTTGAACTCTGGGCCTGGGCTCTGTCCCTGAGCTCTTCGGCTCAAGGGTAATATCTTGAGCCACAGTTCTACTTCTAGTTTTCTGGTAGTTAATTGGAGATAAGAATCTCACAGACTTTCTTGCCCAGCTGGCTTTGAACTGTGATCCTCAGATCTGAGCCTCCTGAGTAGCTAGAATTACAGATATAAGTACTGGTAACTGGCAAGCCCTTGCCTCTTGCTAGGTACTGACTGTGCAATGAATGGATGAATGAATGATCATGAAGGGATGAAGGGAGCCTGCCTGCCACTCTTGGCTACTGAGAGATCACTGTCTATAAATATTTTAGATACTTTCAGTCCAATTTCAAACCTTTCATCACAGAAACTCTCTGAAGCATTGTGATTACCCCATCCTCAAATTGGGGGTCTTCGTGATAAAGGGGTAGCTCAGTGGTAGAGCTCGTGTGTGTGTGTGTGTGTGTGTGTGTGTGTGTGTGTGTGTGAGTGTAGCTCAGTGGTACACCTTGGGGGGGGGGAGGGGAATTGGCTGAGCAGTAGAGCTCATGCATTCTCCATGCCTACTGATATGGTAGGTCCAGCTCTTTTCCTTCAGGAAGAAAATGCTAGCATGAGCACTTCTCTTTCTTTTGTACTTCTGGAACCTTCCAGCCTCTGGAAAATATTCTAGCCATTTCTAGAATCTCCATTCTTTCCCATATGTAGGAACACTGGAGGACCTGGTAGATTAACTTGTTAATCCAAGACAGAAGTCTAGGGACCTTTTATGCACATAACACACATGAAGTGCAGTAATATTGGCAATAGCCAATCTAGAATAAAAGCACATAAATAAAGCAATTTTAGTAATCTGAGGTACTGTTACTGTCTATGCTATGTAAGTCCATAGTAAAATAATTTAGCCTAAACCCACTATAGAAGAATTCCCCCTCGGGGCTGGGAATATGGCCTAGTGGCAAGAGTGCTTGCCTCCTACACATGAAGCTCTGGGTTCGATTCCCCAGCACCACATATATGGAAAACGGCCAGAAGGGGCGCTGTGGCTCAGGTGGCAGAGTGCTAGTCTTGAGCGGGAAGAAGCCAGGGAAGGTGCTCAGGCCCTGAGTCCAAGGCCCAGGACTGGCAAAAAAAAAAAAAAAAAGAGAATCCCCCCTCTCCCCTGTCCTGTGTGGTGCTGGGGGTGCTGTGTTTCCTGTGCTAGTAATCTTCTGACCTGTTCCACTCCACTTTTATTGGGGTAGAAATGAGAAATGGTAGCTGGGCATAGTGGTGCATGCTTGTAATCCCAGCATGTGCCATACCATGCCTGGCATAGTTTTAGTCTTCCAGGTGGAGACAATAAATGTGCTCTGAAAACTCTTGTGTGTCTACATGGTAATTAGATATGGTGACTTTCAGTTTTAAAATGGTGCCTCAGCCTTTCTTTGTTTGCTTTTGACACAAAGACTCACAATGTAGTTCAGCTTGGCCTTAATGTCTAGATCCTCCTGCCTCTGCCTCCCCAGTGCTGATCACAGTTTTGCACCACCATGTTGGGCTGTATCTCAGCATTGTTGTATGTTAAATAATACAGGCTTCTGCTTAATAGCAAAGGAACCAGGAAAAAGAGGAATTAAAATAGTTAATTTCCTTTTGCCTCTTAGATGCCAGAATTCCAGAAAAGTTCAGTTCGTATCAAGAACCCTACGCGAGTAGAAGAAATCATCTGTGGTCTTATCAAAGGAGGAGCTGCTAAACTTCAGGTGAAACCTTTATCATGGAACTATTTGTTTTTAATCACTTAAGTAGACTCATTTTCCTATTTGGATAAAATATCAGGAAAATGTATTTAGCCATTTTTCATCTATGTTTTGAGAACTTAAAATCTAAAATAATGTAGCCAGAATTGGCTAAAACACACAGAATGATAATGCTCTGTTGAGCACAAAAAGTACTAGCCTTGAGATAAATTTAGGTCTTTTCTCTTTTTTTCTCCTTCTCTCTCTGTCTCTTCCCCTTATCTTTGAAATAGAGATGCACTTTGCAGCCCACTCACTGTGTAGCCCAGACTACTCTGGACCCTGGCCTGCTCTGGACCCCAGCCATGTTCTGCCATGTCCAGTGGCCTCCTCGCCACCCTCCCTGTCTTCTCTCCCACCCCTGCCCTTCTGCCCTCCTCTCCTCTCCCTTCTCCTCCTTTTCTTTTCCTTTTTTTTCTGCTGAAGATAAAGCTCATGGCTCACATATGGCAAGTGTGTGCTCTACCACTGGGCTACTTTCCACCCCAAACGCTTCAGTATGGAGTATTAAGTTAACGAATACCACACATGTCCAGTCCTGGGGCTAGAACTCAGGGCCTGGGCATTGTTCCTGAGCTTCTTTTGCTCAAGACTAGCACTCTACCACTTGAGCCACAGTGCCATTTCTGGCTTTTTCTGCTGAGGCGGTACTGAGGAATTGAATCCAGGGCTTCATGAATGCCAAACAAGCACTCTACCACTAAGCCACATTCCCAGCCTGTAATTCTTTTTGAAGGAGCATTTTAAATGTAATTAAACCATAATGTGAATAGTCAGCTAAAAATTTCCTTTTTTAAGCATTTCTAAAAAATAATATTAATCCAGTCTGTTTTATGAGCCACCAAACTATTTCTGTATGCATAAGTAAGAAAATTAGATCCCGCATGTTAAATGGGATAGAGTGACAGATAGGTCATGTGTGGCAGGTTCACAGAGTAACATATGTCATGTGTAACAGGGTCAAGGAGTAGTGTGTATAGGTCAGGTGTGACCAGGTCATGGGGTAACATGGGTCATTTGTGATCAGTTCAGGAACTTGGAGCCTCAGGGATTCAGCTGTTGCCATTGTGTTTCTGTATGTTGAACGAGGCAGTTGAGTACATAGTGTTAAACCACAGAGAAGAATGGCTACTACAGTCTCATATGGAGTAACCACATCTGATATGGTGACAGACACTGGTCACGCTGCTTCCTAGTGATGGCCATCAACTGTGCCAGACAGCTGAGTGCATAGGTTATAATTACAGAGAGCCAGGAGTCTGTGTGCCCGGTGTCCAGGGTATTGCCAGTGTGGAGAGGACAAAGGGGACGGGGGGAGATAGCATGGGTTGGAGTGGACACCGAGGGATGGAGTGGATACTGCGGGGTGGAGGACCGCATGGAGCGAAGAGGAGAGCAGTGGTTCTGATCGTGATCTCTGTGGCTGCCTGATGCCTTTCTCTTTCCTTACAGATAATCACAGACTTTGATATGACACTGAGTAGATTTTCCTACAAAGGGAAAAGGTGCCCAACATGTCATAGTAAGTGTCACCTTCACATATCTGCCTGTCAGCTTCATGCACATGTCTCTGCATGGCAGTGTCACCTTCACATTTCTGTGTCACCTGTGTAACGGCCTTCCAACTATTGGAAATGAGGAGACCCTGGCTCCTCCTTACTGTGTGTTGAGGGTTTGTTTTTATAGGTGTTGTGGAAATGCTTCTTTATGTGTGGAGTCTTATGGTAAGAAATGGAGAAAGAAAGAATGGAGACTTCAGAAAACTTGTCACCAAATATAGACTGTTTAGTACTCAAGAATGTTTAACTGAGAGAAAAAGCATTTATCAAATACTCTGAGTTATCATTTGTAGAGTGCCTTTCTAGCTTGTGGAAAACCTTGGATTTGATCTCTAGCAACACACACACACACACACACACACACACACACACACACCAAAAAAGATCAACATAAAATCATTTATAATAACAAGAGCCTGGAAGCAACCTGAAAAATTAAGCACTCCAGAAATTGTGTAAATACAGACCACATTATGACTTGAAAAAACAATAAAAATTCCAGATGTGGTTTGAGCTCTCATCTAATTAAAAATAAACAAAACTTCAAAATTGAAAGAAAATATACCAACATTAATACTTTAGCTTGAATGATAGAATTAGTTTTTATAATACTGTTTTCCATATTTTCACATTAAATTCTCTATTAGGCAAAGGTGTTTTTCCCAGAGATATTTCTTCTATTTAATAAAAAAAGCTGGGGCTGGGAATATGGCCTAGTGGCAAGAGTGCTTGCCTTGTATACATGAAGCCCTGGGTTCAATTCCCCAGCACCACATATATAGAAAACAGTCAGAAGTGGCACTATGGCTCAAGTGGCAGAGTGCTAGCCTTGAGCAAAAAGAAGCCAGGGACAGTGCTCAGGGCCTGAGTCCAAGCCCCAGGACTGGCCAAAAAAATAAAAAATAAAATAAAATAAGCTGGGGCCTGGGACCCAGTGGCTCACACCTGTAATCCTAGCTACTCTGGAGGCTTAGATCTGAGAATCACAGTTTGAAGCCAGTCCAGGCAGAAAAGTCACTGAGACTCTTACCGCCAATTAACCACCAAAAAGCTGAAAGTCAAGCAGTGGCTCAAGCAGAAGAAGCTCAAAGACAGCACCCAGGCCCTGAGTTCAGGCCCCAGGACTGTGCCCTAAAACAAAAAAAGGGTGGAAAGGTCAGGTTTTAGCTCACAGTGTTGGTGACAGCAGCGTGTGATATACAATGTGTGCAGACCACAGCATTGAGACCTAGGATTGCACTAACACTGCTTGTGTGGGAGCCCAGAGCAGATGTTCTCTTACAATGTCTGCTTTGCTTCTCCCCTCAGATGTCATTGACAACTGCAAGTTTGTTACTGACGAGTGTCGAAAAAAGGTAAAGTAACCTCTGTGACCCAGCTAGTCACTTGTAGCTGTGTGTGTTTAACCACTTGGTGTCTGCTGGCGCCATGGGTTCATTGTCACAAGTGAGAGTGGACGCAGGTATTACAGGCTTCCTGCCACATGGCAAGCACCCACAGGTCTTACTGTGTCAGGAACATGTGCTCAGCGTATCATTTAGGAAAAATAAAAGTTGGTTATTTTATATTTTAAAAATATTTTTAATTATATTATTAAAATTATTTAATTAAATTACTAATTTAATTATTTAATTATATCATTAAAATTATATTTTTAAAATATAAAATAACAAACTTATTTTTCCTATGGCAGTACGGGAGTTTGAACTCGGGGCCTGTGCTTGCTAGGAAGGCATGCTAATTTAACCATGCCTCCAGCCCTTTTTGCATTCATATGCAGTCATCTGACTAAGCCAGCCTGGATCACAATCCTATGTGTGCATCCTGTGTAGCTGGGATGACAGGCATGCATCCCCACCTCTAGCTTTGCATTGGTTGAGATGAAGTCTTTCAAAGTTTTGGCCCCAGAGAGTCTTGAACCTTGATCCTGGTGATCTCAGCTTCCCAAGTAGCCAATATTACAGGCATGAGCCACTGCATCTAGCTTAACAGTGACTATAAGCATCAAAACTTAGATTTAAAACTTTTGAATGATTATTAAAATATTTAAGTTTTCTCTGTTAGAAAATTAAAAATACTTTGCCTTTAGTTTTATTATTTATTTATCTATTTTGCTGATCCTAGGGCTTGAATGCAGGACCTAGGCCACTGTCCCTTAGCTTTTTGGCTCAAGACTAGTGACCTACCACTTGAACCACAGCTCCACTTCTATCCTTTCTTGGGTGCTTAATTGGAGATAAGAGTCTTACAACTTTCCTGTTGAGATTGGCTTCTAACTGCAGTCCTCAGATCTCAACCTCCTGAGTAGCTAGGATCACAGGCATAAGCCATCAGCACCCAGCTATTTTATTTCATTGCAGGTACCAGGGGTTGAATTCAGGGCTTCAAGATCTCAGGCAGCTTTTTCCACCCATAGCTGGTGCTGTGCCACTTGCACCATGCCTCCACTTCTGCTTTTTTTCTTATAGTTAATTGGAAATAAGAGTTTTATAGACTTTTCTTCCCAGGCTGGCTTTGAACAGTAATCCTCAGATCTCAGCCTCCTGATTAGCTAGGATTACATGCGTGAATCACCAGTGTCACCAGCTTTTTTTTTCCTCCATTAAACTGACTCAGAAATGACTTCAGTCAGTACTTTGCTGATTAGCAGCCTCAGTTTACCTTTTCTGCCTCTGTTTGTCTTAACATAATAAGACAGTGTCATTGAAGCTCTTAGTGACTTCCTGTAAGAATTAAAGTTGCTTTGTGGTCAATTAGTCCAATTAGTTATTTATTGCTCTAAATTGCTGGCTGGGGAGTACTTTAAAAAGAATGGTGGCCTTTTGTAGGCACATAGAATTATATGTAAAATAGGGTCCATAGAGGCCCAATCAACTGTGGATCCACTTCATCTTGCTCTGTGACACAATTTATGAGAAACGACTTGTTGCCTTGTTTTGCTTTCTGTAATAAGCACATTAGCCACAAAACCATGTTTCCCACTCTTCTAGTTGGTGCAGCTGAAGGAGAAGTATTATGCTATTGAAGTTGATCCTGTCCTCACTGTGGAAGAGAAGTGCCCATACATCGTGGAGTGGTGAGTGGGGGGAGAAAAGCTAGTCAGACTCAGCCAGGTGCTGGTGGATCACGCCTGTAATCCTAGCTACTCAGGAGGCTGAGATCTGAATATCGTAGTTTGAGGCCAACTCAAACAGGAAAGTCTGTGAGATTCTTATTTCCAATTAAAACTACTCAGAAAAAGGCAGAAGTGGTGCTACGGCTCAGTGGTAGAGTGCTAGCCTCTGCAAAAAGAAGCTCAAAGATAGTGCCCAGGACCAACAAAAAAAGCTAGTCCGACTCAGTGCAGTTTTCCCTGGTGCGCATTCACAGTGGACCAAGAACAACAGTTGAGCTCAGGAGACTCCCTCTGACAGTCTACATTTAAGTCGAAGCTCTGTCAGAATCCACGAGACCCTGCACTTCAGCCTTGAAAACAAGGATGTTTTGAAAGAGGCCCATGAGCAAGATGTGCCTTAGTAGAGATGAACTGGCAGAACGTTTAGGTGCAGCAGGCATGTGATGGAGGCCAGACTCTGTGCCAAGAGAACCAGGTGAGCGCCTCCGGGCACTGGGAGAAAAAAATGCCACTGGGACCTGGTGAACAGAGCAGCAGATCTACTAGCTCGATCACACACTTCAGCCACACCACTCTAGGAGAGTCCAGCACGGATAAAATGCTTTCATTTGAAAACTTCAAGAGGCCAGGAATAGACTATGTGTCACCCCCTAGCCCATCACCCAGCAAGGCAGCTTGCACAGGGCATCTGCATTTCTGGTACTGAATGTTGAAGACAGACTCTACCCGCCCTTGGAAACAGAGCTGGACCTAGAGTGGCCAGCTGGTCTGTCCTCATCAGAAATGAGTTGACTGTGGGGCAAGGCCAGTGAGCTCACCAGCCAAGAGGATCTGGTCAGGGACACTGAAGCATCTGGCAATGAGTCAGGTTCTAAGGGCTCTCACCCTGAGTGGTAGGGCCCAGGGGACTACCTAATTATAAAGCATACCCATATGCATATATTCTCCATGCTGCACAGGCAGAATTTCAGAACTCAGACATTTCAGACCGTAAGATGATGACCAAGTGACAACTTACTGTCGTCACCGATGATTTGCCACCCTAGGTTGGCTCGTGTTTTTTTCTCCAGGCCAAGAGGAAGGTTATGGCCTGTTACTCTCACTACTTTAGCATATTCAAGCCAAGCCTGAGTTTGGGAGAACTGGGAAATGCAGGAAAAACACACATATCACCCTGAGGCACCCTGAGATATCCATTCATTAATGATGAGCTGAAATCTCTTAAGATCTAAGTGCAATATGGTGAGCAAAAATCATCTTCTTATACTCAAGAATGCTTTGCAGCCAGGTGTGGTGGTGCATGCCTGTAATCCCAGTACTACAGAGGCTGAGAAAGAATGATCAAGAGTTTTGGGCTACAATAGTAAGTCTTTGTGTCAAACAGCCACACACACACACACACACACACACACACACACACACACACACACACACACAAAAATGTCTTGCTAAGTGGGATCTGTATCCCTCAACCCATACCTTCAGACCTTTTATGGAACTGGTTTGGTTTTTTTTTTTTTTAAATAAGATCTTGATTCCTGCCTAGGCACATTCTTGGACAGTGATCCACCTGTTGTATTTCCCTGTGTAGCTGAAATGTCAGGCTGGTACCATCATCCCAAAATCTGCTGTTTGAGAGTCTCATGGATTTTTCTGCCTGGGCTGGCCTTGAACAATGACTTTCCTGTTCTTAGCCTCCTAGGAACCGGGAGGACATCTTGACACTGCCCCCATGTATGGGGCGAGGAGGGGTCTTGCAAGCCTTACTTTCCAGGCTGGTTTTAAAACATAGTCCTCCCAGGTCAGCCTTCCAAGTAGCTAGGAGTAAGGCATGAAATACTAGAACCCAGCTAATGTCTTTTGGTGGTGGTGGTGGTAGGGGTGGTGTTTGTTCCAGCTAATACTTTATCATTTGTATTTTTTTTTCCCTTTGGTCTTAACCTCCAGGTATACTAAATCACATGGTTTGCTTGTTGAACAAGGTATACAGAAAGCTAAACTTAGAGAAATCGTGGCCGAATCAGACATCATGCTCAAGTAAGTGCCAAGTACCAAGGGGATTTGTTATTGTTGTTGTTGTTGATATGTAGGAGGCCCTCCAGGGTTCCAAGGAGACTGCCCCCAAGGAAAACTGCACATGTGCAGGATGCATAGAGATTAGTACTGCCCGAAGGTGCCCGACTCATTTTCTCCAAAGCACCACCCAACTTCCTCGGAAGACAAACTACCTGTCATGAACTTGCAAATTTTCACTTATTAGTTAAGCACATTCACTTTCACCCTGCTTTGGGGCAGCATTCAATGTGTGTGTGTGTGTGTGTGTGTGTGTGTGTGTGTGTGCCAGTCCTATGGCTTCAAACTCAGGTTCTAGGCGCTGTCCTTGAGCTTCTTTTACTCAATTCTAGTACTTTACCTCTTGAGCCACAGTGCCACTTCCGGACTTTTCTGAGTAATTAATTGGAGAATAGAGTCTTGCGGACTTTCCTGCCTGAGCTGGCTTCAAACCAAATTCCTCAAATCTCAGTCCCCTGAGTAGCTAAGATTATAGGTATGGGCCACCAGTGCCCAGCTTAACATTTGCTTCTTTGAAGGCAGATTGTTGGAAAATGAAGGAGGTGACACAGTGATTGAAACACAGCTGACTAAAACATGCACAGGACAGCTTTTCCACATCAGCTGAGCCATGAACCCCTGTGGGAAACTGTTTTGACTGCAGTTAGTCAAGACCACATGTAATACACCAAAACTATGGCAAGCCAAACTTACTTGTGAACTTGTGCAACCAAAACCATTTCAAAATCCTTTAGCATTTTTGTAAGATGTGAAATATGAAAGGAATATTCAAATATGAAAGGAATCAAGTTGGAAAGTGCCGGGCTCGGGTCGCCTCCCCTGGCGCGGGGACTCAGGCTCTGCTGTGCTTCTAACAGCTCCCTTTCTCACCCTCTCCCCTGGTCACCCGACCCACAGGTAAGGCCAGGGTGGAGTGGGGGGCTCAGGAAAGACCTCAAGTGCACGGGGCCATACGAGATCGCATTACCCCCTCCTTACCCGTGAAGAAAGCCAGACATGCGCGGATCTCGGAGATGCTTAGAGAGCGAATCTGATTTATTAGGGAGGGGCAAAGGCTGATATGGTGGGAGGTGACGAGAGAAAAGGTGATCGGCCAGAGCGCTGACGATAGGCTGGGCTTGCCATAGGACCCCCTCATGAGCTAACGTCACTTGGAAAGCGCCACGCCAGGGGTGAAAACCCGCGAGACTGGGGGGCACATGGGCTGGTGAGAAAGTTTGGGGGCTGTTCGCAAAGCCGGTTCTTCTGGTTCCGGACCCAGAGAATTGTGGCCTGCTTCTGCATTCCCCAGGGCTGGGGGAAGGGCGGCGTCTTGGGCACACTCTCCAGTGCCCTTCCCCCTCAAGGCCAAGGCTGGACCCCAACAGGGAAGAACTTAGCTAAGCACCTTGTTTTTAAATTTCCAGGAATCTACTTTCTTGGTTCTCATATTCCATTGAATGTTGTAGGAAATGTTTTTTCATATAGAATTAAAATAGTGTGAATTAAAATATGTAATTTTCAATATTGTTTACCATCTGTTAAAATTTTCAACTCATGGGCTGGGAATGTGGCTTAGTGGTAGAGTATTTGCCTAGCATTCATGAAGCCCTAGGTTCAATTCCTCAGTACCACATAAACAGAAAAGGCCAGAAGTCTTGCTGTGACTCAGGTGGTAAAGTGCTAACCTTGAGCACAGAGCAGCTCAGGGACAGACCCCAGGCCCTGAGTTCAAGCCCCAGGACTGGAAAAAAAATTCAACTCATGAGACAAATATGATTCTGCATTTTTGGTGCACATGCTGTTGAGGATTGGGACCCAGGTCCTCACCCCTGCCAACAAGAACTCTGCCCCCAAGGAGCCTCCCACCAGCCAAGTGTTCGTTTTTCTTTTTTCTGTTTGGGTGATGGTGTATTTTAATGTGATTACTTCTGGGAGGAAATTATGAACTTGTCAGAAAGAGCTTGAGTACGGCTGAGAATTCCATTCATGAACAGCAGTGGATGAGGTTAACCTTCAGCTGAGAAGTATGACAAATGTGGTGAGGAGTTGGGAAGGAGATGCCAGGAGTACAGTGCACAGCTCTGGTGGCTGAGAGGACCCAAGCTGGTCAAGCCAGTGACCACCCTGAATGGGCTTTTCAAGGTGGGGGTTTAATTATCTGCCTTTAAGTGGCATAGATGCGAATCTGTGTATCCATATTAATTGCGGATGTAAACACATCTCATTTTATGACTGATTAAAAGAAAGATGGAAATAGAAATGAGCTATAAAATTAGGCAGAAATCTTTCTCTTTTCCCCTTCTAAGTAACTAGTGAATTTTTCCCTACCTCGTCTTACCCTCTACTCTCCACAGCCTGGGCAGGGCTGGGTAGTGGGGACTTCCTTTGATTAAGTCAAGGCTGGGAAGAGTTACCATGAGCTTGTCCTTTGCCCGGCAGGGAAGGATATGAGAATTTCTTTGATAAGTTGCGGCAGCATGAAGTGCCGGTGTTCATCTTTTCGGCTGGAATTGGTGATGTTCTAGAGGAAGTTATCCGCCAAGCGGGAGTCTATTATCCAAATGTCAGAGTCGTGTCCAACTTCATGGATTTTGATGAGAAGGTAAGAAGACAGAATCCGGTCCTCAGAATGACCTTTTGTCCATGTGGAGATGGGATTGCTATGTCCTGCCTGTGCCTCCAAGGTTGCCATACCCTGCTCAGAATTACTTCTAAAACCTGAAGCATTTCAATCATGTAAATTAATCTCTTTATTATTATTTGATATTCATTTAATTAGGTGAAGTCAGTAGTTCTATTATAGGAGTCATTATCTTTCCCAGTGTCCTATCTTTATCTTAAAAATAATAACTTTCTTACAGTGTCATTCATAAGTTAATAGACTAAAAACTTATTTGTGTGTCTGTGTGTGTGTTTGTGTGTGTGTGTGTGTGTGTATACTCCAGGGTTGAACTCAAGGCCTTATGCTCTCACTTGGCTTTATTGTTCATGACTAGTGCTCTACCACTTGAGCCACGTCTCCAATCTGGCATTTTACTGGTTAATGGGAGATGGAGTCTCACAGTCTTTGCTGCCCAGTCCAGGCTGGCTTTGAAATGCCATCCTCCAGGTCTTACCTTCCTCAGTAGCTAGGATTTGTAATGGAATGGGGCACGGGCTCGCTAATTAATTTACCATAACAACTGAAACTTCCATGTATAGACTTTATTTTAAAAGAAATTAGAACCGACACTGTTTGCATGAATCTTCCTAATCAAGAATCAAGACAGTGTATCAATCAATACATATGTATCAATACATAAAATGGGACTTTGTGATTAGAAATAAAATACAGAATAAGTGATAGTTGAATTCTCAGCTCATTGTGTTTTGCCATTTAGAGTGGTCACTAGAAAACAAATTATTTGTAGCCAGGTACCAGTGGCTCATGCCTGTAATCCTAGCTACTCAGTAGGCTGAGATCTGAGGATCCTAGTTCAAAGCCAGCCTGAGCAGAAAAGTCTGTGTGACTCTTTTCTTCAGTTGAACATCTAAAAACCACAAGTAGAGCTGTGGCTCCAAATGATGGAGCACCAGTCTTGAGCACAAAAACTCAGGGAGAACACCCAGGTTGTGAGTTCAAGACCCAGGATGGGCACAAGAAAAGGAAAAGAAACTCTTCTCACAGTACCATACACTCATGAGTGTGGTGACTAGTTAGCATTGAGACCTCTAGTGTCAAAGAGAAGTTTATACATAGATGGAATCTTAGTGAATTTATTAAGAACTATGCAATAGGACAGTTGGAAGCTGTCATTTCAGAAACCTTGTATTTCTGACAGGGGGTGCTGAGGGGGTTTAAGGGAGAACTGATCCACGTATTTAACAAGCACGATGGAGCCTTGAAACATAGTGACTACTTCGGCCAAGTGAAGGACAACAGTAACGTCATCCTGCTGGGGGACTCCCAGGGGGACCTGCGAATGGCGGATGGGGTCGCCAATGTCCAGCATGTCCTGAAAATCGGCTATCTAAATGACCGGGTGAGTGTCAGGTCTGCAACTTCTTTTTAAGAAAAAAATATGGCACTTGCTCAAGATGCATGAGCATGCACTTATGTAACCTCTTTGCTTTGGTGACAGCAAAGTGAGCCACAGCGTTGGCCATGGGAGGCATTCATCTCCAAGATGGCTCCAGGTGCTGGGCATGCGCCTTGCTCACCAAGATCAAAAATGTCTCCAGCCAGTGATAGTGGCTAATGCCTATCTTACTCAGGAGGCTAAGATCTGAGGATCAGAGTTCAAAGCCAGCCTGGGCAGGGAAGTCTGTCAGACTCTTATCTCCAGTTAATCAGCAAAAAACTGGAAATGGTGTTGTGGCTCAAGTAGTAGAGCGAAAGCCTTCAGAAAGAAAAAGAAGTCTTAAGACTTTCAAGTTTCCCTCAATCAGCAATGCCTGGTTAAGACCCATGGACAGGAGAAAAAAACATTCTGGAAGAAAAGGTACAATGTGTCAAACACATCTATCAGCCTTAAAAGTTTGAGGAAAGTTTTATGCACTTGAATTTCATTTGCTACATTCTGTAGCTCTGCCTTTATGAGATTAATATGCACATTGTATGCTGCTCGCTGTGCTGATTTATCTCTGTTATTCTCTTGATTAGGTAGAAGAGCTTTTGGAAAAGTACATGGACTCTTACGATATTGTTTTAGTCAAAGATGAATCATTGGAGGTGGCCAACTCTATTTTTCAGAAGATTCTATAACAGGTGTGTTTCTAGAAGGCCTCAGGCACAGCTTTATGGACTGCCTCATCCATTGTGCTGAAGGACTCCTGTTTATAATGTGGTTTTGCTCTTGAAGTTTTCACTATATGGTTGAAATGCTTTCAGACCTGTCAGTTCGTCAGCTGGAAACTCCTCTTGCCCACCTCAAGACACTCCTCGCCACATTTTAAAAACTGCTTTTTTAAAAAACTTAAAGCCAAAATTAGAAAGGTATTTCCCCACTTATCCAGAATGAGCCTTTTGTTTAAAGGTATCACGAGGTCTTCAACCACAGGGATGTTTGTAGAAGTGTTATGAAATGGTGAGAAGCTGCATGATTTGTAGTGTGGCTGCTCCATTGTGGATTGTGATGACCATGGGTGTCAGCAGCTCCTGCGCTTGTGTTACACAACCAGTCACCATTTCCTAGGAAACACTGGCAGGTGTGTTTGGAACATAGCCAATCATGTTTCTGAGTGTTGCAGGTTTTCCATGTTATGCAGTGACAATACACATATGGACATGCAAAGCCTTTTCATTTTCATCTCTGCAATCTGAGCTATATGTTTCAGCCATTACTGTACCTATCACCTGCCATGGGTTTGCTTCCTGATCCCTCCTCTTCCTCCTTCCTTCATTCTGTGACAGGTGAGTCCTAACATCCTTGTTGTAGTGGCTATTTGTTTTACATAATTGTTTAAAGTCATGTAGTGTAAGTCCAAAAGGGATTTGCAAGGAAAATTCAACCTGGCCTTCAGAAAATACTGAGGCTTGTGAAAATGATTCTTCCCCACTAAACACCTCTGGAGAGTACTTCCTTGTGCGTTTGCAAAGGGAAATAGGAACCAATCCAGCTTCCATTCTAAAATCTCTGCTGCTGTTCCACAATTGCCTTTTAGAGGCTTAGATTTGCCACCATGATACATTTCTACCTCTGACCTTGAACTTCGGAAGCCATGGGCAACGAAGTGGTTTGCTCTGGCATCTGAGTTGTGATCACATGGCATGTTGGTTGGCTCCTGGCCTCCACCATGATGGTGGTCCTGAGGAAGAGGAGGAAGTGCAGCCTTTCCCCTACTCCACTATTTCTTTTTTCATAAACAATGAAACAAAATACGAAAGAGCAAAAGGTAGGCTAGACCTTGTTTAGGTATTTCTAAGGTTGAGCTTGCACCAAAGAGGTGACTCAATAGTAGAGTACTTGTCTAGCAAGCTAGAGACCCAGGGCCCCACCCAGCACTGCAAAAGGAAAAGAAAAACCCTAAAACAAAGTGTGTACTTAGCATGTGTAAGGCTTCAAGTTTCAGGTTAACACAGGAAAGCAGGTAACGTGCATGGAAATGTCAGGACTTACTGGAAGGTTTTTCACATAGAAAAAAAACACAATAGAAATGGGAGATCTGACTTCAGCATTCTACTGTCATCCTGGATGCCTTCCAAAGGCCTGCATAATGTAACCATTAAAAATGGTGTAAGTGTACAAAACGCTAAGACCTGCAATTGTCTTTTTATAAAATTATTTGTGATGCAAAGACGAAACCCCAGGCTTAGCACATGCCAGGCAAGCGCTCTGCCCCTGAACCACCACCCAACCCAAAACATGAATTGTAATCTTAACCTGAGGAAGTCAGGGTCAGCCAGTCACCTCCCATGCTGAGTACCCTGAAATCTGGTATTCCCTGAGGCCCCTCCCCTCAGCTTCCACACGTGGGGTTGTCCCCTTGTCATAGCTACACCACGCCACAGGTGTTTAGAGTACTTGTATTCAAGAACTTAAGAGTCAAGTATCCAAAGATACTAGCCAGGTACCAAGGTCTCACACCTGTAACGCTAGCTTCTCTGGAGGCTGAGATCTGAGGATTCAGTTCCATATCCAGTCCAGGCAGGAAAGTCTATAAAACTCTTTACCTCCAGTTAACCACCAAAAAGCAGGAAGTGAAGCTGTGGTAGAGTGCCAGCCTAGATTGAAAAAGCCAAGGGAGCGCATGAGGCCCTAACTTCAAGCCTCAATACCAGCACCTCAACCCATAGCTCAGATCTTCTTCACATTCCTCTGCACCAAAGAGGCCAACCTCTGAGGCCCATTCCCTTTGGCTTTGGATGGGGTTCAACTACTAGGAACAGGGACAGGAGAGAAGGGCATGTGGGTGGAAGGACAAAAGGGTAGATGGATGGAAGGCGTGAAGAATGAGAGATGGAAGGGCAGCAGGACTGACAGGCAGCAGGGTGTAGAAACATGGAGGGAAGACAGGTGGACAGGATGAAGGGTAGGACAGAAAGATAGGAGGTTAGACGTGGGAAAGGGCATCATTGTGTAGGGAGGGGAAGCTGGGTGGAGGACAGGAGGGCCTAGCATCTGTACTTACCTCAGCCGCACTGGTAAGCTTGGGTCCTTGGATGGCTGCCCCTCAAGCTCCTCCAAGGCAGCCTTGCCCTCTTCTTGACCTATCCTGAGGCTTGACACGGCCCAATCTCTGTCCCTGTGCTCTTTCACTCAAGGTTGGTGTTCGACCACTTGAGCCACAGCTCCACTTTCAGCTTTTTGATGGTTCGTTTAAGATAAGGAATCTCATGAACTTTCCTGTCTAGGCTGGTTTTGAACTATGATCCTCAGATCTCAGCCTCCTGAGTAGCTAGGAGTAGCTAGGCCTGAACCACTGGTGCCCAGTTCTCCTTGTCTTTTAGGTCAGGGTGAACAACCTAATAACCGACACTGCCCTCATTATCCTGCTGGTATCCTGAACCCCACCTCACTTTCACAAAATTTTCAAGAACTCCTCTTCAGGACCCCAAGTGACCTGCACCCCCACGTAGGCATCACTCTCTTTCCAGCACGTGCACAGAAGTCATGTGCCTGGCTGGCTCTGATGGTCACTGGGTTCTCCAGGGACTGTCTGTACCTCCAAATAAAATGTCATACAATGAAATGATGTGATTCAACATTTTCTGTCAGCAAGGTCAGGTTTCCAACATTTATTCCACTAGAGGAAGCAGCATTTCCATAAACCAACTCAAGGCTACATCTGTGCACAAAAGCCTCAGTAAAAAGGCAGTTTCCAAAGGAAATGGCTGACTCCCGGGGGTGGTGCCACACCACAGAAGGACAGGAGAAAGGCACAGTGTGATGTGACGATGGCCATGTGACCATTGCATGATGGGAAAAGCAACCAGCAGACAGTATTACTGCCTTCCTGTGGCAGAGTGGAGTGACCCGGATTGCCCCCAAACCATCCTCTAGGATGCAGAGGAGCAGCAGGAAAAGGTCTCCTTCATCCCAGCCCAGTGAGGCTGCTGAGTGGCCACACAGCCCAGGTGGGAGAGGGCTCTAGGGAGGAGAGAGCCAGGCAGATTCTCCACACAGCAACAGCAGCATCACAGCCACTCGTTTGTCCATGGAGTTGTCTGCAGGAGGCCGGATAACCTGCCAGCTAGGGAATGCTCAGGTGGGATGTGATTCTCAATGAGTGGGGAACAGGGGCTGCAGGGGCAGGGTGGAGGATTTCAGAACACAGAAAAGCCAGAGGCAGGGCAAGAATCTCACAGGCATGCAGGCTTCTTCTGTCCATGGAGAGAACATTTTAAGACACTGGGGAAGTTTAAAAAAAAAAAATAAGCACTTTACATAGAGAGCTGGACAAGACATTCTGTTTCCTCCAAGAAATTGAAACTTCTACCTGTTCCTATTTTCCTTTAATAACAAAATTTCCCAGAAGACTGAGACTGCCAGAAAAGCCTTCATAGTGCTTTTCACAGCTGCCTAAGGCCCCTGCAGATCTGCCCATGAGCTAAGGTTCTCACGGGTGTCCCCCAGTTTGAAGTTTGCACCAGGTCTGTGTGGCCTACCTGCTACCAAGGCCCTCACCCTCCCTGCATTCTGCCACAGTGGTGGCTTAGGTTACACACTCCCTGGCTCTACTGGGCTCATGGTAGCTTTAGAGTTCATCGTGTTTGGCCTCCTGGTCTTTGAGTTTGAATTCCTCAGCCGTGACCTTCCCATCGCCATTCCGGTCCTGATTGGTGAACATATTCTTCACAATCATTTCAGCCTCAAAACCAGGAGCGAGTTTCCCTTTGCCAGTGGCCACCTGGGCGTGGATATACTGCGAGAACTGGGGACAGGACAGGGCAGAAGCAAGACAGTGGCTGAGAACACAGAACCATTCCAATCACAGTCCAGGCCCAACATAGCCCAGGGGACACAGCTGGAGCCAGAGCCTGCTCCCACAAGACCCCCACACCAGTGGCCACCGGAGCATCCCCTCACCCCACAGGCTGCCCACTGTCCTAGCCACTCAGATCAGGGTTGCATTCATTCATTCACTCACACAGTGCAAACCTACTGATGTCCACCATGTACCAGGCACCCCTGTGGACCCTGGGGGCTGACTGATCAGGACACAAATGAACAAATGCCCTGCACATGCTGGCATTCCAGGGGGAAAAGATGAGCGCAATCAGTGAATGAATGGCACACTTTGTTCCAAAGCTCAGGCACAGAATGGAGATAAAATCTTGCAGTCGGAGGAGATGTGCAAAAGCCTAAAGGAGTTAAGAGAATGAGCCACATGCTGTCTGGAGCAGGGTCTAGGAACATGGCTGGTACAAAGGCCCAGCCAGGACACAGATGAAGCACAGGCAGGAGGCAGAGGCCTTGCAGCTCTGTGAGGCCCTGAGATAACTTTTGAGAATGGCCAGATGACAGTGTGGTCACCTGATCAGCTGCAGGACAGAGCTGTGCTGAGGGCCACAGGAAGTAAAGGAGAAGCAGGCGCGGGGTGGGGGTAGAGGGGGACTCCAGCATTGTAGTGAATTTGATGTCAAGCTTGTATAGGTATAGACATGTGGGCTCAAGCTCCACATCTGAAGCACTGGGACACCCAGCCCTCAGATGGAGGACCCATGTGGAGCAGAACAGCCCAGGCCCAGCTGGGCCTCACAGGGGATAACAGACAGCCAGATCCTCTGGAAGTTGGGACAATCAGGGGTGCTAAAGTAAGAGTAGACGGAGGATAGAGGACTGATCTCAGGCTCAGCAGCACAGGAGGCACTGGATATGGAAGTAAAGGGCTCTGAGAAACAAAACAGCAGCATCATAGGACAAAAGCTTACCAGAAGGGGTCTTAGGAAAGGATGGAAAGCTGGTGCTGATGGTTCATGCCTGTGATCTCACTACCCAAAAGGCTGAGATCTGGAGATCACAGTTCAAAGCCAGCCTAGGCAGGAAAGTCCATGATACATTTATGTCCAATTAACTACCAGAAAACTGGAAGTAGAGCTGTGGCTTAAAGTGGCAGAGCGCGTTTCTTGAGCAGAAAAGCTCAGGGAGAGCACCCAGGCTCTGAGTTTAAGCCCCACAACCAACAACAACAAAAGAAAGAAAAGAAAAGGAAAGCTGGGGGGCAGTGGTAAATTCCTGTAATCATGGCAGCATGGAGATTCTGACTAGCCTGAGAAGTATAGTGAGACCCTGTCTCTTAAAAAGTTTAGCCAGGTGTGTGGAACACCTGTAGTTCAGGAAGCCAAGGCACGAGAATCTCTGGTAGAAAATGAGACTCTGCCACAAAAACAAAACAAAAAACAAGACAGGAACTGAAGGAAATCGGATGCTGAATGAATGGCTGGAGCATGCACAAGAATGCCCAGAGGAAAAGCCAGGGAGCTGGGACTACGGTGTGTGTCAGTGCAGTACATCCACAGAGAAGGATGGGGTCCCCCTGCACCTCCCTGTTCCCTTTCTCAGCTGAACTGAGTCACTGGCCCTGGTATAAGCCCTTCCACCCCTCAGGCTGCTCACCTCTTCCAGGAGGACTTCTCCATCTCCATCCTTGTCGATCTCCTCAAAGAGGTTGGGGGACACCTCCCCATTCCACACAAACATGTACCCCTCAGGCAGGCCGGCCACCAGCTCCAGCAGCTCAATGTCAAACACCAAGACAGCACTGCCTGGCACCTCTCCATCTGCTCGAGGAGAAGCAGACAGCATGGGTTCGCACCCAGCAGGTCCCTCCACCCACTGCTCCCACTAACCTAGAAGTAAGGAGACTGCACTTGCTTTTCCAGGTAAAAGAATAAAATGAACTAGGTCCTGAAAATAGCATTCAGAAAAGATAAGTGTCGTTTCATGCAACTTGGGTTTCAATTTTATATGCACACAGTGATGGTGACTGAGGCCAACTTGGCAAAAAACGACAAGACCCTCTCTGAAAAACAACTTTATGCAAAAAGACAGGCATCTGGCTCAGTGATAGAGTGCCTGCTTTGCAAGCACAAGGCTCTGAATTCAAACCTTAGTACTGATCCTCTCAAAAAAAGTTGACACTTCCCACTGTAGTGATGACCCCAGAGAGTAGTGTTCTTGGTTCCCTGGGGAAGCCACACCTCAGCTAAGTCAGGCAGCAGGACACAACCCCGTGAAAATGCAGAGTAGTCACTTTTTCCCAGAACCAGACCTGACTCTGCCAAACTTTGCTGGCTGACATGTAAGGAGCCCTGGCCTTCGGCATCCACCTGTCCAAGCCAGAGCCAGAGGGAGGAGGTCACTGCCTGCAGCAAGGGGCAGCGCTGCCTTGCCGCCCACTCCCATGTACCAACCAGCTGGCTTCCCTGCTGTTCCTACACAAGCTCACAAGCACCAAGCATAAGCACCAGGGCTCTTTAGGCAACTTAAAACCAGAAAGCACAGCTACTCAGAAGGCTGAGATTTAAGGATCATGGTTCAAAGCCAGGTTGGGCAGGAAAATCCCTGAGACTATTATCTCCAATTAACTACAAAAAAAGAAAGAAAGAAAAAAGCCAGAAGTTGCCTCAAATAATAGAGTACTACCCTTGAGTAAAAGAAGCTCAATGACAGTGCCCGGGCCCTGAGTTTGAACCCCAGGACCAGCACCAAAGAAAAAAAAAGGAAGAAAGAATAGGTTTTAAGTGGGAGAGGCATATGGCAGTTCTAGCTCTAGCCCCCCGAAGCACAGCCTGTACCCCAAGTGTGGTACTCACCCACGCCGGCCTCCCCGTAGCCCAGGTGTGGTGGGATGATCACAGTTCTCTTCTCACCCACGCACATTTCCCGGAGGCCCATGTCCATCCCCAGGACCACCTGACCAGACCCCAGCACGATGTTGTAAGTCCTGCCTAAACTCCACCTGAAAGAGAGACAAGAGACATGGGTTAGATCAGCCAGCCTCTGGGACCTAGGGTGCTTGGGAGAGGAACAAGCAGGTCCTACAGGAGACTCTTCCAAGATAACCGGCTCCTGTCTATCCCCAGGAGACCTCGAGCCACACAAAGGCACATTGCTCCAAAGGGCTCCAAGAGAGACAAGTGCCATGTAGGGAGGGTGAGCCCCCCTCCAGGGGCCAGTGTTCCCATTTGCACAGGCAAATGTATCCTTGATTTTCAGAAGGAATGCCTTTGTTCAGTTCCTGCCCCCATCTCCCATCTACCCTCTCCCCACTTTAGGAGCCCTGATGGGAATATGAACTCAGAAAATGAAGCAGTTAATTCTTTCAAGGAATAAAGGGACAGCCAAGGCAGAAGGTGGCCAGAAGAGTACACAACTTGCACCACCATACAGGCAGCCCTGGAAAGCAGATTCACAAACACACACACCTGCACACATACCAGAAGCAGAGCTAGCTGACAATGAGACCCTGGTGTTTATCCAAGGGCCAATTTTAAACACAGTTGCACAAGATCTGCTTTATAGAAAGGTAATTCCACAGGGTAAGAACTAACCTGGGAGGCCAGACATGGCTGTGTACGCCTATAACCCCAGCACTGTGAAGGTTGAGACAGGAGGATTTAAAGGACACAGCCCCCCACTGCCCCAGGAGGCTTACGTGGAGTCCAGCAGAGTCCCATCCAGAAGGGAGGCATTGTAGTGGTACTTGAGGTAGTCACCCTTCTTGCTCCGCACTGAGCAGTCCGGGGGCTTGTAGTGGGAGGTGATGTTGATGGAGTCAGAGGGGTTGTGGAAGTCAATCACATGCACATCGAACACCAGCACAGCCGAACCTGGAATGTTTCCTGAGGACACAGAGACTTCAGTGAATGAGCCCTGTGGGCCACAGCACCCAGCACCACTCACTGTGACCTGACTGCCTCCGGTGAGGAACGCACCAGAATGGAGCAGTGACCATCAGAAGAACTGAGTCTTCATTCTGAAGATAAGGAAATGGAGGCATACTCTGGACTCAAATGCAGGACTGTAGCCTGTTTGTCCCAGCTGAATTGGCCACAGATGGCTGAGGGTGTGGCTCCAGTGGTCTACCAAGCCACTTGCCCAGTAAGCGGGAAGCCCTAAGTTCAAATCCCAGTACCACTACTGTTAGTCTGTAGTGATGGTGGCCTTTCAGACTTAGGGATGCAGCGAGGCTGACACTGAATTTGACTAACTCAGCTTCTGTGCTGAGCACTGCCAGCAAAAACATCAACCTGGAGGCTGATGCCCACCTACTCAGGTGACTATCTAGCTGGCTGTATGTCAGCTCCCAGGTGCCTGGCTGACTCTGAGGCACAGAGGGCATCCAATGGGTGTGGGGCAAGGATGCGAGCATGTGTGAACAGAAGCTCTGCACATCTGATTCACTGCACATCTGATTCTCTGAGAATCCCCACCACCGCGTCATAAAAAAAGCAAAGACGCCTTGATGGACAGGCAGATGGAGTTCCTGGACAGCAAAATTGAAGACCAGAGTGAGAGCCCTAAGATTTTTTTTTTTTTCACCAGTCCTGGAGCTTGAACTCAGGGTGTGAGCACTGTCCCTGGATTCATTTTGCTCAAGGCTAGCACTCTACCACTTGACCCACACCACCATTTCTGGCTATATATATATATATATATATATATATATATGGTGTTGAAGAATTGAACCCAGGGCTTCATGTATACGAGGCAAGCACTCTACCACTAGGCCATATTCCCAGCCTACGTGAGACCTAAGACAGGGACTAAGCCATAGCCAGCAAGCACCAGGCCTCTCACCCAAGTAAGGATTCTGTTTTTTCAACTAAGCAAGATAAATAAAGCTAAAGAGAACAAAAATTGAGCAACATATAACCAGTCAATGGAACAGAATGGAATTCACAACTTGCAACTTTGGTATAGACTTAAATATTTTCAGAAGGAAAAGAAAGATGGAGCTGGTAAAACAGGAGATACAACAGAACATTCCAGAAACTAAATCCACATGGGCAATCAAGGCTTAAGTTGGATGTTAACCCATGGTTTTGTCTGTAGAAGCCAAGCAAGATGGGAGCAGCCAGTGAGCAGAAAGGCAGGTGATGCGCACCTCTCCCCTCCTCTCCATAGGCCAGGTGAGGGGGGACCACGATCCTTCTCCTCTCCCCAATGCAGACGCCCAGCAAGCCTTCATCCATCCCAGGAATCACATAGCCCTGCCCAATGTATGTGTCGAAGGTGCGGTTCCTCGAGTAGCTACAAGAGAATGGAAACAACCAGGCAGTCACACAGCATACCATAGTGCCATTTCAACCATCAGCACCACAGAGGTCTCCAGACCTCAGAACAGGTAAAGCCACGGTGGTGACATGTGCTTCCAAGACAATGACAGGAGCAGACCTCGCTCTACTCAAGTCACAGAGGCACCGTGGTCTGTGAGAGGGAACCACAGGAAGCCAGCACTGCCTTAATGAAAAACCAAGGGTAGGTCTTCATGGAAACTAAGAGATCACAGGGCAGTGTCTCCAGCCATTAGAGAAGAGTATCTGTATATAGGAGATATGAATCGTGTGTGTGCGTGTGTGAGTGAGCTAGTGTGTGGGCTTCACACAAGCTAGGGTAATGCTCTAGCAAGAAGCCACATCCCCAGTGCAGGTGTAGACACTGATTCCAGTAGAGCAGCACAAGTCTGAGGACAATTTCATTCCAGAGACTGTGGAGACTCCTCCCTGAGGGATCTGGGGAGGAGCCCCTCCTCCTGGGAGCAGAAACACTCCTAGAGCAAGACCCCCCCAAATCCATGTAGGAACTAAATTTGCTATAGAACACCCCTCAGTCACTAAGGGAAAGTGACAGGTGTTGGAAAACCGAGCTAGCCAAATCAAGTAAGGTTCTCTGTCATAAAAATTGATGCCACCAAGATGTCTAGATGTTGGAAGGGAGAGGAGAGAAAGATGAAATGAGTGACTGTAAACCAAGATGCATTATACTTATAAACAGACTTGTTGAATGGTAACCCTTTGTACAACTAAAGATAATAAAAACATAATTTTAAAAATCCAGATAGATGGGCTGGGGATATGGCCTAGTGGCAAGAGTGCCTGCCTCATATACATGAGGCCCTGGGTTCGATTCCCCAGCACCACATATACAGAAAATGGCCAGAAGTGGCGCTGTGGCTCAAGTGGCAGAGTGCTAGCCTTGAGCAAAAAAAAAAAAAAAAAAAAAAAATCCAGATAGATTAAAGATTTCAACACAAAGGGCTGTCTGCACACAGAGAAAGTTAACTGACGTTTTTTTGTTTGTTTTTTTTTTTGGCCAGTCCTGGGCCTTGGACTCAGGGCCTGAGCACCGTCCCTGGCTTCTTCCCGCTCAAGGCTAGCACTCTGCCACCTGAGCCACAGCGCCCCTTCTGGCCATTTTCCATATATGTGGTGCTGGGGAATCGAACCTTAACTGACGTTTTTAAAAGTTGGTCACCTTGGGGTGAGGATAATAAAGGGTTAACAGGATGTTACTACACAATTTTATTTATTATATAACAGAGATAATGCTTTGTTAGATATTATACGTATATGACATCCTGTATGCCATAAAGAAACTAATAAATCAGAAACAAATAAAGAGGGTTGTTAATAAAATGGTAACTCTAGGGGAAGGAAGAGGGACTCTGGGCAGATGGGCAGGCATAAAGCATATTGATTTTGTATCTATTATCTTTAAGTAGCTGTAGAAAGCTGTTTCAAATCACCAGATCAGTTTGTGAGTACACTGCATCTCGATCAAGTCATCATTTCCCCCACCTCTCCCAACTCCACCAATCCCCTCACATGACCTGGTTGCATTTCCACATATATACGCTGAATATTAAATTGCTTTCACACACCTTGCCTCTCTCCATCTGTCTGCTTGCCCCCTCCCCATGACCTCATATTTGTTTTGATTTGGAATCACATGACTGATGCTCTTTCAAAACAAAAATCTTAAATGAAAGACAAGCTGTTAGGACTAAAGAGTGTATTATTCAAATGAAATCCTTTTTGTGTATATGCTATTTGTCATTTTGTTATGGAGTTTGCACTCAGGGCTTGGGCGCTGCTCCATTTTTTGTCAAGGCTAGCCCTCTACTACTTGAGCCATACCTTCACTTCTGGCTTTTTGGTAGCTAATTAGAGATGAGAGTCTCGTGGACTTTCCTGGCTGGGTTGGCTTCTAACCAGGATCCTCAGATCTCAGTGTGTAGTAGCTAGGATTACAGGTCTGAGCCGCTGCTCCTGGCTCAAGTGAAATCTTACCACAGGAAATCCCTGCAAGGCTCTTGGATGAGCACATAAACTGGAAGTCTAACACCAAGAGGGACCAGCAAGGCTGCCAGGCTTTATGGATCTGGGATCTGGGGGCTACATCCTCACCTGGAGTCAAAGGCAGTGCCGTCAAGCAGGGAGCCGTTGTAGTGGTACCTGAGGAAATCTCCGCTCCGGCTGCGCCGCACGCAGTCCGCAGGCACCTCTGTGTTCTCCACCGTGATGCCATCCTTGGGGTTGTGGAGGTCCAGCAGCACCACATCGAACACCAGGGACGCCTGTCCAGGGACGTCCTTCCCTACCCGCCGGAGGACGAGAGACGTCTGCACCAAGCTGGGGCTGGGTCACCACCATGCACTGACCCTGGTGCTGGCCCTTGACCTTCTCCAGCCAAGGGCAAGGGGGATTCCAAGTCCTGGGGTCCTCGGGGGTCTGACTATTGTGTCTCACCATGCTCACCCATGCGTGTTGTGACTCCATTGCTTATACCCATGGTGAGTGGCTCTATGCCATGTGCACCCACACTTACACAGGCCTGGGGGTTCTGTGTGTGGACAGATGGAAAATGCAGGCCCTAAAGGAGTGCTGGTTCTGCAGAACCCCCACTCATGGGGCCTCTTGACACCCACCAACAGCCAGGCCTCCAAGCTGATGAATTAACTGCACAATGTGTCTCTGGGAAGCCTTCCATGCCCACCTGTGTTGTGAATGGTGGCACACATCCACCCTATTCCTCTTCCTCAAACTTCCAAGCCTCCTCTCACTTTCCCATAGTCCCTATAGGCTTCATGATCACAGCCAAGGTGTTGGAAAGGCAAAGTGGAAAATTCAGTGCTTTATCCACAGCAAGATATAAACAAAACCAAAGCTAGATTACAAAAAAGGAAAAAAATGACACCCACAATCCAAAAGTGATTTTATCTCCCTGAACCTGGAGGTGCAAAGGGGGTGTTCACTGAACACCATCCACCCCTCCCCCTATTGCTCTGGACTCCCTATCTGGGGCATTTAATGAACCCCAGATCAAAAATACCAAGGATTCTTCAAAAATAATGTTAACTGGGTGTTAGAGGCATACATCTATAACCCTAGCTGCTCATGAGCCTGAGATCTGAGAATTATGGTTCAAAGCAAGACTAGGCAGACAAATTTGAGAGACTTTCTCACCAATTAACCAGCAAAAAGCAAGAAGT
Source organism: Perognathus longimembris pacificus (assembly GCF_023159225.1). NCBI lineage: Eukaryota > Metazoa > Chordata > Mammalia > Rodentia > Heteromyidae > Perognathus > Perognathus longimembris. The sequence continues at coordinate 74,659,134 of NC_063162.1, forward strand.
GGATGTGTGGCTCAAGTGGTAGAGTGCCAACATTGGGCAAAAAAGCCAAACAAGGCCCTGAGTTCAAGCCCCAGTACTGGTACAAACGCACACACACACACACACACACACACACACACACACAGTTATTAATAAGAATTGTTTTCCTTGTCATATGGAGTTAATCATAGGTAAAGCACAGCATAAAGGAGAAAAGTGGGGGAAATGTGGCAATTTTGACATCATACAGCAAAATTTCTCTGTCTAAAGTATCTACTTCAAATTTCATTTCACAGATGGGACCCCGAGAGCTTGGCACCCATGGCACTGGCTGGAAAGGCAGCAGCAGAGCCCATCTTTAAATGAACTCAAGATGAAGTTTCTGCAAAGGGCAATGCCAAAGGGCAATGCCTGGCAGCAGGGCACAAGTGTTCTGTAAAGATCTCCACCAGCTGGCAAATGACGCCAAACCCACTGCTTCCCTGCTGGCCATTTGTCACAGTGCACAAAGAGGGTGATGGCATCCTGAGTGGTGTGCCAGCCCAGGTGTCTCTCCCTCCCCTTGGAGCACAATGACATCCTCAGAAAGCAGGCACCTGAGCCAGCCTCTGGAACACACAGTGTGCCCCATCCCTGGAGCTGATGTATACCTGAGAAGGTTAATCCTTTGTACTCTGGCTCTCAAAGAGGAACAAAGGTTTTCTTTTTTGTCCTTTGTGGTGCTAGGACAGAACCCAGGGCTTCATGCATGCTAGGCAAGCACGCTACCACTGACATCACCAAAAAAACACCCTATAGTTATCATTTGTTTAGCCCTAGCACGCACACGTACACATACACACACACACACACACACACACGTATTTCCCAAGATATATTCAGCCATTTAAAGATTTATTTGAATACCTGAGTGCAGTATTCAAATATAAGCTACTTATTTTAAATATTTAAGCTACTAAGCATTATTTAAGACAAAGAGTGGTCTTCCTATGAGACTGAGCATTTTTTTTTTTTTTTTTTTTTTTTTTTGGCCAGTTCTGGGCCTTGGACTCAGGGCCTAAGCACTGTCCCTGGCTTCTTCCCGCTCAAGGCTAGCACTCTGCCACCTGAGCCACAGCGCCCCTTCTGGCCGTTTTCCATATATGTGGTGCTGGGGAATAGAACCGAGAGCTTCATGTATAGGAGGTAAGCACTCTTGCCACTAGGCCATATTCCCAGCCCAAGACTGAGCATCTTGTTTGTTATGTGGATGAAAACACAAGGGGTCTGAGACCAGGTGAAAGAACTTCCATTGGTGAAGAATAGCAGTGCAAAGAACTCAGACCTCAGAGAAGGGAGAATGGGCATATATTTATGACAATCATTCAAAACTTTAATTCTCTCTTAGCAGGGTACTCTGCCCACATTTCTTCTAAGAAGCCACCTGTCACGTGCCCAACAAAGGCAAATTGTCACTTGAGTGTATCAAGTGGCTGCAATATTGGAAAGCAGTGGGGCCCATGAGATTAAGACTAGATTAGACAGCAGTGGGTCCCATGGGATCACCACTGAATCAATCCCTAAGAAGGAGGAGGACTCACCATCTCCTTGTTCTCCATAGGCCAGGAAAGGAGGAATAGTGATGACTCGCTTTTCCCCCACACACATGCCCAGCAGCCCCGTATCCATGCCAGGAATCAGCCAGCCAATGCCCACATATGTGTCATAGGTTCTCATGCGATTGTGACTGAAAGCCAATGAGAAAGGAAAAGAGTTCCACGGTATGGGTTTCCAGTTTGTCCTTCAGGGAGGATTTTGTTACCCAAACCTCAGGTGAACAAGCCCACAACCATCTCTGGAGATCACTGCTCCCAAACAACAGAAGGCAGCCCAGTGAAGAAGAAAGGAAAGGCTCAGATTTCAATCAGTGACTGATTACCACAGACAAGCTTATTCCATTAGTCAAGCACACTGTGATGACACAAAATCTAGTCTAAAGCTTAGCCTACATAGAGCTTTATTTCTGCCTGTCCTCCCTCCATGGGAAAAATATGAAAATGAGCCAAACACACGAATCTACTAAAAAATATGGCTCTTTGCTTAATGATAAAGTCTCAAAATACTGTTAAATTAGGTAATACTTTAGAGTTCTCTAAGGTGTACTAAACCTTGATTCTGGCACCATGAATATAAGACACTACCCAAAAGTATTACATAGAGAAGTTTAATAGTGGTGGAAGTTCAGACGGGTCCTGTTTCTGGCTTCCTAATGGGCATAGAATGTAGACAAGACTCAGGAACCCAGGGGCATTTCAATTGGTACTATGAACAGAAGGACTTACCTGGAGTCAAACAGTGTGCCATCCAAGAATGTCCCGTTATAGTGGTACCTAACAAAATCTGACACCTGGATCGTCCGAGAGCATGTGGGGGGCTTGAAATAAGTGTGAATCTTGACCTGGTCTTCTGCATTCCAAATGTCTATCAGAAGTACATCAAAATGAAGCAGAGAGTTTGGGGGAATCACACCAGCTAGAAATGAAAGAGAGTTCACACTTAGAGACTACTGCTTTTCAGGCCACACAAATAAATACGTAGGACATTGCTAAGAGGAATGGAAACCCAAAGGGTTCAAGCTGGTCACTGATGAGCAATTCCAAAATGACCCATCTTCTCTTCAAATGAAACTAAAAGAAAAAACACAACATTTCTTCTCATAAAAGACACCACTGGACATGATCATATCGATGACACCTTCTTTCATTTCTAGAAGAAATGAAATCTAAAATAGAAATGTCAGTTGTGTCTGTCTTCACTCCTTTTCATTTTCCTCTCTTAAAGCCTCCAAAACTCTCCTGTCCGGTTAGCCACAGTCTCAAGAGTGTTCTGGTTGTTTCTCAGGTGTGTTTACAAGTACCAAACAACTTTGATCATATGAAATAATTTTTATCAAAATGAACTCCAGGAAATGGAAACAAGAAAATAAGTAAGTACGAGAGAACTCACACACGCCCTCACTTCCGTAGGCTAGCTTTGGGGGAATCTTCACGAATCGCCTCTCATTTACACACATCCCAATGAGAGCCTGGTCCATCCCTGTGATCAGCTGTCCTTTCCCCACGAACACGTTGAATGTAGAGTCTCTGTCATAGCTGACAACCAGAAGACAGAAAAAGAAAAGCATAAACTCCAGCAACATGGAAGTTGCTACAAGCATAGGAGTCAGGTCACTGCCACAGTTATCACACAGGTAATGAGAGTCTAAGGACTTCTTGAAACCACTCACTGGTATTGAAAGACAGGAGTCTCAGCCTAGGGCAGGAGATAAATTGGCAGGAGCTTGACTGCAGCCTGTGCTCACCCGCAGTGTCAAAGTCAACAAGTGAAGGCTTGCCATTTGACACTGTGCCTGGTGTTTGCAGAGACACACGAAAGAAGCAGAAGGCACAGGCTTGCTAACCAATATTTTATGAACTGGCAGTGAGGTGCTTTCAGATCCTGTATAAGACAACAACTGCAGTTCACTCATTCAGGCCAGGCCTAGAGTTCACCTCTGGAATCCTCATTTTTAAGAGACAGATTGAGAGCTTTGCAGTTTGAGGCCAGTCTGGGAAGAAAAGTCATGAGATTCTCTCTTAACAAGAAAAAGCTGTGTTTGATGGCTCCCATCTCTCATTCCATCTGCTCAAGCCCAGAGGGAGGAGGAGGATCAAGGACTAGGCTGGCCCTGGGCAGAAACACCAGGCTTTATACAAAACTTAGGTACAGGGCTGGGAATGTGGCTTAGTGGTAGAGTGCTTGCCTAGCATGCATGAAGCCCTAGGTTTGATTCCTCAGCACCACATAAACAGAAAAAGCCAGAAGTGGCTCTGTAGCTCAAGAGGTAGAGTGCTATCCTTGAGCAAAAAGAAGCCAGGGACAGTGCTCAGGCTCTGAGTCTAAGCCCTAGGACTGGCAAAAAAAAAAAAAATTAGGTACAGCAAAAGTGGAAGTAGTGGAACACTTTGCCTAGCAAGTATAAGGCTCTGAGTTGCCAAAACAGTATAGAGATTGCAAGTTTTAAGAAAGAAAAAGAAAAATGAATTTAAAAAACCCTCTTCAGAGCTTGATTTATAATAATGGACAGAAGTTTGAGGGCATGGCTCTGACTGCATATAAGGGAGGACCTATAATAAAATACTCAGTGACCATCTTATAATACAGATTTCTACTTATTGACTGGAAGGACATATTCAATAAGATAAAGTACAGGTTACAGAAACATGGTGTAAGTAATTATATACTTAATCCATATGTATGGATTAGATTTTACCCCATTTATTTATAGATAGTGATACAGATAACAGGTATTCAGTTATAGGTTAATAGATAATAAAGAAAGACAATAGATATATAGATAAATGGCTAGATAGATGATACAGAAATATATATAGTATAGATACAAATGAGATATAGATAGATAGATACATAATTCATAATTGGCAGGAGAAAACCCCACACGGCAGTAAATGAAAAAATATTTATTTTTATTTTTTGCCAGTCCTGGGGCTTGAACTCAGGGCCTGGCCACTGTCCTTGAGCTTCGTGTGCTCAAGGCTAGCACTCTACCACTTGAGCCACAGCGCCACGTACAGCTTTTTCTATTTAGGTGGTACTGAGGAATTGAACCCAGGGCTTCATGCATGCTAGGCAAGCACTATATAAACTAAGCCACATACCCAGTACATGAAAATTTTGCCAGTGGTAATCTATGGGCAGCGGGTTCCAGGTGACTAGCTATATTTTCTCTTCAATTCTCTCTTCAGATTCAGAATGACCCTATAATTACTTGTGCAAGCAAATTCAAAGCTGCAGGATTCAGGCCATCAGGACCTGCTGCCCTTCTCTGCCAATTTCTTCTATCTTCTCTGCACCCCAACTTCCCCCAACCCTCAGCAAGTCAGGGCAGCTTCTGGGATCCACCACCATCTCCATCGCCCCGTTCTGCAGATCTGAATAGCCTTCCTTCTCTTCTTCAAAGTCAATGAGCAGAAGGCAGGATTTCCAGTTCAGGCCTAGCCAGAGGACAAAGCTCTAATCAGCTCTATGGCCAAGCCAACTCTGCACCTCCACCCCTCCCCGCAGGGCCTCCCCAAGCCCTGGAATGCCAGCTTGAATTACACTTGGCTTGTAGCACACTGCACCACAAGCATCATGGACTGCGGGATTAAGACAAAGAACCAGACTCCAGGGGTGCACCAATGGCACACAGCAACGCACAGGCAGAAGGTGACTCCAAAAGCACAGTTTTCAGGGCTGGTAGAGCACTTGCCTAGTGAGCACAAGGCCTGTGTTCAATCCCTAGCATGCACAAAAAAAAAAAAAAAAAAAAAAGACACATCGACCAGGCTCTGATTTTCATACCTATAATCCTAGCTAGTTGGGAAGTTGAGATCTGAGCATTGCAGTTCTAAGCCATCCCAGACACAAAAGTCTGTGAGACTCTTATTTCCAAAAAGCCAGAACTGGAGCTGTGACTCAAGTAAGGAGTGCAGGCCATGAGCAAAAAAGCTCAGGGACAGGCCCTGAGTTCAAGCCCCAGGACTGGCATGCATGCACAACCACACACACACACACACACACACACCCTTCATGGCACTTGAAAATAGTTCCCAAACTTAGTGGAGGTTTTAAATAATAGTATTTACACGCACAGTAGCTAAGAATGCTCTTCTCACCTGCTACCTAGTTTAATCTTCATGCAACCTCTGAGGTTGCAGGGACCAAAAAGTTTAAAACTTCCCCCAGGTCAGTTAGCCAAGTGGGAAAAATACTGCTAGATCCCAGAATGGTCCAACTCCTAGGTGCCTGGCACAGAGCCTCTCCAAGGTGGATAAAACTCGCAGAGGCCTCACTCTTAATTACTTCATCCCTGATGGCCTGAGCATCTAGAACAAGAACTTTCCAAAAGAGGCACTCAGCATCTAGCCATGGAGGCCGATACTGTTCACTGCCTCAAGTCTGACCATTTGGAAAAGCAGTTGTCTCCAGAGCATTTCTGCTGACCAGTGGGCAGCTGGCAGCCCAGCACTCATGAAAATCACTCTTGGCATCTGGAATGAGGGCGCGGACAGCTGGTCCCGGTGTCCAGTTCCTTCTCACCTTCTGCAGAGGGCTGGCCCTGTGGGCCACACCCCACAGGCTAGTCCAGGAAAGCTTCGCGAAAGGCTGCACACATGGACACTGCTCTCACAGTGAAAAGCTAAGGTGTTTTCACTCAGGATCGAGCCAGTGAAGCCACCTGTGCCATTTCTGGTCTGGGACGTACTAACTGTGCGACTGAGCAAGAAAAAGAAACAACAGTGGAGGGGAGAGGCTGCAGGCACACCAACAGGGTCAAAGTAGTTTGCATGTAGGAAAATGAAGAGTGAACCTGTTGAAATGTTCTGAGAGGAGGGACAACTGAGGGGGGAAGTGACAGTGAGGCCAATGGAGAGTCATTGTATGCCTGTGTAGAAAACATGTCATAATGGGTGTCAGTAACTCATGCCTGTAATCCTACTCAGAAGGCTGAGATCTGAGGATACCGGTTCAAAGCAAGCCCAGGCAGGAAAGTCATTGAGACTCTTATCTCCAATTAACCACCAGAAAACCAGAAGTGGCACTATGGCACAAGTGGTAGAGCACTAGCCTTGAGCTGAAGAGCTCAGGGACAGCGCCCAGGCCCAGAGTTCAAACTCTACAACCAACAAAAATAAAAATTTAACAAATGAATGTCATGATGGAACCCCCTGGTGCAATTAACATATGCTAAAAAAGAAAAGAAATACAAACCCTACCAACTGGAAAGGAAGTAGTGCATCTGCTTCAATATGGAATCCTATGTAGAAAGCCAGGCAGAAATAAGAAAACTTAGAATTGATCAATCTCAGCCTCCTTGAGTAGCTGGGATTACAGGTGTGATTGACCAGCACCCAGCCATTTTTCATTTTTAAAGAGGCTAGCTCCACCTTTGTGTTTCCCTTCCCTTCTACCCCTCTGTCACTACCCACATTTTCCCTGTCTGACCGGCCTTCCTTCCCCTAATACATCTTCCCCTCAGCCCAAAGCCTTTTCCCTCAGCCCAGGCCTCAGGAAGGATCTGACCACCCACCCCTTGCACACAAACAACTTGCAGTCAAGCCTTCTCCATGTTTTCCTAGCTCCCTGCCTTTCTGTCCTCTGTAGTTAAGGGTAGACTACAGACCATAGATTATGGTCATAAACTCCCTGGGTTCAAAGTTACACAGCACCACCTAATACTTAGGTTTCTTGGACAGGTCATCTGGGCTTTCTTAACTGTGTGTGCATGTGTGTGTGGGTATACATACGTGGGCTGTACTAGGGTTTGAACTCAGAGTCTCATGCCTTAGCTTTTTTTTTTTTTTTTTTTCTACTCAAGGTACTCCACTCGAGCCACAGCTCCACTTCTGGCTTTTTACAAGTTCATTGGAGATTAAATTAAGAGTCTTACGGACTTTTAAAGTCAGGGCTGGCTTCAAACAATGGTCCTCAAATCTCAGTCTCCTGAGAGCTAGGATTCCAGGAGTGAGGTACTGTGGCTGGCTCCTCTTAGCCACTTCACTGCAATGAGATGTCTTCCTCACTGTCCTGAGATGGATTTTTTTTTTCCTGAATAATTATTTATTGTCAAAGTGATGTACAGAGGGGTTACAGTTTCATACATAAGGCAGTGGGTACATTTCTTGTACTATTTGTTATCTCCTCCCTCATTTTCCCCCTTCCCCTCCCCCCTGAGATTAAATGAATGAATACAAGCACAGGTGGGGACTAGACATAAACTTGAGTTCACACACTCTTCTTACAAGACTGATAACACTGTTTTGTAACTGCTTTGGCAGTGAATGGCAGGGTTGGTGGAGAGGACACACAGGACTAGTACTAATCTCTCTGAGGGCAGACCACATGAATGTCTGATGAAGGAGAGTGGCACCAACATGCTCTTTCTACTGCCCTGCATTGCCTCACATTGGTGGCTGCCCACAGAGAGCACAACTTGTTCTAGTGGGGATTACTGATTCCATCAGCTCAGGAAAGAAGTCTTCCCTATGTTGTTAATATTATTGTTATTATTGTGGTGATGTTTGAACTCAGGGCCTATGTTGTTAATATTATTGTTATTATTGTGGTGATGTTTGAACTCAGGGCCTATGTTGTTATTATTATTGTTATTATTGTGGTGATGTTTGAACTCAGGGCCTTTAGCTTGAAAGGTAAGCAAGCTAATACTTGAGCCACACCCTCAGCCCTTTCTGCTCTAGTTATTTTGAGGGCTGTTTCGTGTTTTTGCTTGGAGCTAGCCTCAGAACTGCGAGCCTACAGACTTTCTCCCTCAGGCTCAGTGGCAAAGCGCTTGCTTAGCAAGTGCAACGTCCTGGGTTCGATCCCCAGTACCAAAAAAAAAAAAGAAAAGACAGACTTTCTCCCTCCTGAATAGCTTGGATTACACGGATGAACCAGCATCCCTTACTTTATAACAAAAGGAGCAAATGAAAGAAGATATACAAACAGCCAATGAACATGTGAGACACTGTTCTAATTCAATGTCAGGGTAATGCAGATCACAGACATATAAGACACTACCACTGCTGGGCATCTGTAGCTCACACCTATAATCCTAGCTATTCAGGAGACTGAGAAATGAGGATACATTTTCAAAGCTAGCCCAGGCAGGAAAGTCTGTGAGACTCTTATCTCCAATTAACCACCAGAAAACCAGAAGTGGAGCTGTGGCTCAAATGGTAAAGCAATAGCCTTGAGCTGAAGAGCTCAGGAACAGAAGCACCCAGGCCCAGAAGTCAAGCCTCACAACAACACAAAACATATAACAACCACAGAAAGCAAAAAGACACTACCACTACTGTAAGGTGACCAAACACAAATGAAAGTGTGAACATGAACAAGGTGTGAAGAATTCGGCAGGAGGGAACAGAAGCAGAAGAGGAAACGATGACAGGAGTCCTTCACAAAGTTAAATTGAGCCAGCGATTCCAGTCCTAAATATAAACCTAAGAGAAACTGAAGCATGCCTGGGCACAAAATTCTGCACACAACGTTCATATGAACCTCACTTCATAATGAAGGACTAAGTACACACCAAATACCTATGGGTGAATCCTGAAAGAGGAGACAGGGCATTCCTTCAGTGGAGCATCCTATGCACAGCCACGAAAGAGACTAGGGGTGGGAGTGGAGGGGGGCTGGGAACATGGCCTAGAGGTAGAGTGCTTGCCTCCTATACATGAAGCCCTGGGTTTGATTTCTCAGCACCACGTATACAGAAAAAGCCAGAAGTGGCGCTGTGGCTCAAATTGTAGAGTGCTAGCCTTAAGCAAAAAGAAGCCAGAGACAGTGCTCAGGCCCTGAGTTCAAGTCCCAGGACTGGCAAACAAAAAAAAGAAAAGAAAGAAAGAGACTGAGGTCCTGGCGGGTGCCAAATATACATGGAGTTTGGAAAGCTATATGAAGAGAAAAAAGTCAGATGCCCACACCACAAACTGGATGACTCGGTTTATATGAAATGTCTGCAACAGACTCAACAACACATAGATTTGTGGTTGACAGGAGCTCAGGAGGTTGGGGCGGGGAGGATTCAGGAAGGGGGTGGGGTGCTACTGCTGAATTAGGAGTGCCTAATTTCTTTTTTGGAATGATAGAAATGTTCTGGAAGTAGACAGTTATGATATTTGTATGGCTCTGTGAATATACTTAAAAAAAAAACAACCCAACTGCTGGGCATATGCCTGTAATCCTAGCTACTCAGTAGGCTGAGATCTGAGTATTGCAGTTCAAAGCCAGCCTAGGAAGGAAAGTCCATGAGATTCTATTTCCAATTAACCACCTAAAACCCAGAAGTGAAACTGTGGTTCAAGTGCTAGCCTTGAGCAAAAATGCTCAGGGATAGTGCCCAGGCCTGGAGTTCAAGCCCCATGACCACCACCAACAAACACCCAACTGTACATTCTCAGTAGGTGAATTTTATAAGAATAACATTTGAATGAACTTCCAACTGGTTTTTGTTTTGTTTTGTTTTTTGCCAGTCCTGGGGCTTGAACTCAGGGCCTGAGCACTGTCCCTGGCTTCTTTTTGCTCAAGGCACTCTAACACTTGAGCCACACCACCCCTTCTGGCTTTTTCTATATATGTGGTGCTGAGGAATCCAACCGGGGGCTTCATGTATACAAGACAAGCACTTTACCACTAGGCCATATTCCCAGTCCCTTAATGAATTTTTTTTACAACAACCTGAAGCAGTAGTAAGAATGATGAGGGCTGGGGTTCAGAGGTAGAGCCCCTTTCTGGATGCACAAGGCCCTCAGTAAATAGTAAGGATGCCATCTCTACTTTTTATTTTTTGCTTGAACTCTGGGCCTCTTGCTCTTGCTTGGCTTTCTCACTCAAGGCTGGTGTTCTACCACTTGAGCCACAGCTCCACTTTCATCTCTTGGATTTGTCTGCCAGAGTTTGTTTCTTCCCCTGCAGATCCCCAGACCTTAGCCTCCAGAGTAGCCAGGATTACAGGGATGAGGTGCCTAAAACGGCAGGATGCCATCTCTTAGCACTGCTCATGTGCCACGTAGTACTGTGTGCAGAACTGAGAAGTTTCAAAGAGGTGGCAGTCAGTGTTCTGTCTGTGCTGCATTCAGCCCAGCATTCTACAACTGGAGTGATTCAGGGCCCCTTGCTGGCTAGGACCCTGGTTGACAACAGAAGTCTTGGGGAACACAGCTCGACCGAGGCCAGCTGGATGTGGGGACCTAGGCCGGCGTGGCCTAAACTACACTGGAAGACACTGGGAAGCGGGGGGAAATGATCCTGAGGCCTTAGGACCCCGAGCAGGACTGGGTACAGCAGTGTCTCTGGGACCATGCACCTCTGCCTCCGCAGCTTCAGGACGGCCCACGGGAGGGGGGCAGGGACCCTGGTCCCATCCCACTCAGCCTTTACCCCAGTTTCCCCGGCCTCGGCCTCGAGAGCTTCGGGGACCTCCTCTCACGTCTGCTTTTCCACAAAGAGGGAGCTGTGCTCGCCCAGCCCAGGCCCAGACCACTAAGGGCAGGGCTCCCACACGCCCGGACTGAGATGCTGGGGTCCCGCAGGGACATAGGGCGGCACCTACTCCCTGGCCGGGGGCCATTTTACACGAAGTCACCGAGCTGGAGATCTCATCCCAGGGGGCCGGGCGACCCCGCCGCGAGGGCCGGGACCAGGGCCTCCAGGCAGGGACGCGGGGCCTGGGCGGGCTGCGAGAGGCCAGCCGGCCGGAGGGGCGCGGCGGCGCGGTACCTGGAGTCGAACTTGCGGCCGTCGGGGAAGGTGCCCACGTAGTGGTAGCGCACGAAGTCGCCGCTGCGCACGGCGCGCGGGCAGTCCTCGGGCACGAAGCGCCGCTCGATCTGCAACTCAGGATCGGCGCCCAGGCCCGCCACGGGCGCCGCCTGCCCGGTCACCCAGAGCAGCAGCAGGAGCAGAGGCGGCGGCAGGGACCGCCAGAGCCGGGTCCCGGATGCCATCGGGCGACGGGTGAGGAGTGGGGACGCGCGGGTGCGTGGGTCCGGCGGATGCGCAGCGTCTGCAAACGTGGAATGGTCTCCGGTCCCACCGGGATTTGCCACAGCCCCCTCCCCGGCCCGCCCCCAGCCCGCGCCCGGTCGCCTGCTGTGCCCGCCCCGCCCACGGGACCCGCCCCTCCCTGGGCTCCGCCCCATCCTGCCCTGCCACATCCTTCCCTGAAGGGCCACACCCCATCCTTCAGGACCCCGCCCCTCCTTGCTGGGACCCCACTCCTCCTAGCCAGGCTCTAGCCCCCTAAGCCCCGCCCCGTCAGGCAGCCCCTCCCCCAAAGACCCCGCCCACCGCCCCCCTTTCTCATGGGCCCGCCCACAGCTCCTCCCCCTCAGCCCTCGCCCGGAACTGGCAGCCCAACTCCTGGGATGGGGGCCCGCGGGGCGGAGCCGCAGCTTGGAAAGGAATCCAGATCCTCGTGGACCTGGAGACCTGGAGATTTCCTCGCCCGTGCTGGCCGAGATGTGGGGGGGGAAAGTTCCGCTTGTCCCCTGGAGACTGCACATTGCTCGCCACGTGAAGCAGCCTCCCCGTGGCCCGCGATCCACTCACCCCCTGTGCTCCAGCCACCAGGAACCAGTCGAGTAGGTAATTGGGCCCCTGGTTTAGGATTGGCAGTTGAAATTTATTACAGTTGGAATAATAAAATCAAAAGGTTAAAATTGGAAGCATAAAAGTAAATCACAGGGCTGAGGATATGGCCTAGTGGCAAGAGTGCTCGCCTTGTATACATGAAGCCCTGGGTTCGATTTCCCAGCACCACATATACAGAAAATGACCAGAAGTGGCACTGTGGTTCAAGTGGCAGAGTGCTAGCCTTGAGCAAAAAAGAAGCCAGGGACAGTGCTCAGGCCCCGAGTCCAAGCTCCAGGACTGACAAAAGAAAAGTAAATCACAAGTTTTTCTCAACTCATTTTAGTAACCAATTGCCAAATAATACAGACACCAAAATCTAGCAAACATAGAACAAGAGAGAATTTAAAAAGACACACAAGAAAAGAACCCTAGGGCTGGGAATGTGCCTTAGCAGTAGAGTGCTTGCCTTGCATGCACAAAGCCCTGGGTTTGATTCCTCAGCACCACATATATAGAAAAAGCCAGAAGTGGCACTGTGGCTCAAGTGGCAGAGTGCTAGCCTTGAGCAAAAAGAAGCCAGGGACAGTGCTCAGGCCCTGAGTTCAAGCCCCGGGACTGGCCAAAAAATACAAAAACAAAATCCTAGACACCCACTAAGCTTACAACTATAAATGGAAAATTGCTGAGTAAAAAAATGTGAACAAATTGAACTTAGTAGTATAATCAGCATCACCAATACATGGACTAACCTGGATGACTTCAAACTAATGAAAGTTTGGGTATCAACTGTAAGAGCAGGTTAAAATGATAGTTACAAATATAGATCTAATTATTGGATTTCAGGGATAAAACCAGAAACTACAGGTAGCAGCTCACAGGAAATGTTCTTGTTCCCATTAGGATTTACTAGTGATTGGAGAATTCTCATGTGTTGTAAATTAACTTACAAACTAGAGAAGAAAGGCAAGAAAGACATCAGAGGAGTTCACAGTAACAATTTCAAGTGAAACCAAAAAAAATTAAAATACTCCATACTTCTTTCCTGTATGCTGAAGATCAAGGCCATATCAAAGTCTGCTTTTATTAATAGACAATCCAAGAAGCACCAAAAATTATCTTTTGTGACCAGGCATAGTAATAGCAGTCTGTAGTCTACTTGAGAGTGTGAAGAGTCACTTGAGCCCAGATGAATTGCTTAGCATTCATGAGTCACTGGGATCAGTACTCTCTCTCTCTCTCTCTCTCTCTCTCTCTCTCTCACGCACACACACAGGGAGCAAATAAGAATGTGAATCCATGTATTTACAACCATATGGTTTTCAACAAAGGCAGCAAGATCTACTTTGAATAAAGGAAGGTCTCTTCAATAAATGGTGCTGGGAAACTGGACAAAGGAACTGTGCTTTTAATGATAAGCCTAATGATACATATCACTCAACTGCCTAGGTCTCCTTATCTATTGTTAGGAATTTCTTTTGCTGTTTGAAGCTAGGCATAGACTGTGTGTGCTCATCCCTTCTAGTTCTTCAGCAGGCCAAGACTGCTAGGCTTGCAGACCTATGGCAGGCAAAGGCCTGCTAGAACTTCATTCAGAAGCCTCTTGGCCAGCATTCATTGAGGCTGGCTCACTACAGTGATAGATCACTGTAAATGAACCTAAGTCTAGGGAATTTATACCCTGAACTGTGCTCTGATTGGTCACCCTTATCTAATCAGAGAGGACCCACTAAGTCACTGCAGAAATGAGACTAGTTATCATCAATTAGGTCTGTCTCCCTCATTCCCACCCACTCCAAAGAAGATTAGGAAGAACTATGAGGAATGGAGACATTGTGAAGCATTCTAGCTAGGGGCAGGATTTTTGAAACAATGTTTGTAAACCCAATAGCCTCCTCTCTCAAAGCTTAGCATGCCTCTTTCCTAAGCAACACTAGGCCCATTTAGTGAGGGCAGTAAATAATCAATCTACACCCCCTTTACCTTGAGATGGCATTCCTCTGGGGCAATTATAACCATATAAGGCAACAAGATCCCCTTAAAGTGATCTTCAGGCCTGCCTGGGCAGCCGCAGGACCCCTTATCTACTCCTTGGGCAGCAGCCATAAATCCTATCGCCCCTGGTCCACAGGTCCACACCCAGGTCCCTGCCTCCAAGACCTCCTAGGTTATATTGAAGTGCCAGACACGTGAACCCCATTTTAGAATTAAACCCTGAGCCAATCAGATTTGTACCTGTGTCCTAATCTTGCTTGCACACCTGATTGTTGTAACCTTGTTCTTTGCCTTTATAAGCCCTGTGTAATCACAGCTCGGGGCTTCCTCCTAACCTCCGCTGTGTCGGTGGGTAGGACGAGGCCCGAGTTGGCAGCTTGTTAAAGCCTTGCCTTGCTTTTGCATTTCGGAGTGTCTGAATCTCCGTGGTCTTCTTGGGGGTGGTCTTGCGACTTGGCACAACAATATAGGTCACCCCAGACAATAGCCAGCACTTCTTATCACTTCTACCTTGTGAGAAGGGGTTTTACCGGGTCCCTTTGCTAGCAATAAACCTTTCCTTTGTCCTTTTGTACCTGGATGTCTGAGTGGTTTCTGAAATTCTAATATATCCTAACAATCTTGCATTTTCCCTAGTTTAGTCTCAGTTTGCCAAACCAGGATGCTTTCCACTATGAGATGTTCCCCCAGGGTTCCTGGGCCCTAATTAATCTATTTAACTAAATCTCTTCTTTCACTATCTGCTTTTTATGATTTTTAATATTTAAATGAGGTCCCCAGAGGAAGATGTAGGCTAGTAGTGGAGCCCTGGCCCAACATGTTGGGATCCCTGGTTCCATTCATAGCATCACAAAAAATAAAACAATTTTATAACTTAAAAGATTAAAATAAAATTTTATTTTTGCCAGTCCTGGGGCTTGAACTCTGGGACTGGGCCCTGTCCTTGGGCTCCTTTTTGCTCAAAGTTAGCACTCTAACATGTGAGCCACCGGTTTTCATCTCCGGTTTTCTGGTGGTTAATTGAAGATGAGTCTCACAGACTTTCCTGCCAGGGCTGGCTTCTAACTCCGATCCTCAGATCTTACGCAGCCTCTGAGTAGCTAGGATTATGGGCGTGAGCCACCAAAGCCAGAAATATAAAATCTTATTAAGGGATTAGCTTGCTGCTACCCAAACATAGTTAATATATCATGGTTTTAATCCTGGATGGAAGACTGGAAAACTGCAGGGTTTATTTGAAAAGACGCGGTCTCTCCTGGAGACTGAACATACCAACCAGGGCAGAGCTAGGCTGGGGTGGGCGTGGCTTGCGGACCTCGACGCTCCCGGAAGTTCTCTCAGGCTCCGCCCCCTATAGAAGGCCTAAGCGCGACCGGAGGGGCCACGGACAGAACCCTTGACGCTCCCGGAAGTCCTCTCCGGCCCCGCCCCTTCCCCGAAGCCGCCAGGGGGCGCCCGCGGGCCTGGCTGTGGGAAGTGGGGCTCGGATCTCCGACTCCGGGACCCGCGGCGGGAAGGCGGGGTTGCGGCCGAGGAAGTGCCTGGTGTCGTCCCGGAGCCCCACGGGCCGCGATGTCGTCCCGGCCGAGTCGCGACGACACGGGGCCGGAGATGCGGGCGGGGGGCGCGCGGCGGCCGCGGGAGCCGGCGGAACAGGAGCTGCTGCGGCGCCGGGAGCTGAAGCGGCGGCGCCGAGACGCGCAGCAACTGCAGCAGCTGCAGCATCTGGAGTCCTTGTGAGTCCGCGGGGCGCGGGCGGACAAGGGGAGGGATGGGGCTAGGGGAGGGAGGGGGCGGGGAGGGCGGGGCAGGAGAGGGAGGAGCAGGGGTGGGAGCTAGGGGACCGCAGGAGGGCTGGGGCGTAGTGAGGGTAGTGGAGGGAGTTGGGTTGGGGATAGGGGTGTAGTGGGGGTAGAGGAGGGAGTTGGGTTGGGCATAGGGGTGTACTGGGGGTAGAGGAGGGAGTTGGGTTGGGCATAGGGGTGGGGTGAGGGTAGAGGAGGGAGTTGGGTTGGGGATAGGGGTGTGCTGGGGGTAGTGGAGGGAGTTGGGTGGGAATTGGGTTGAGGATGGGGTGTGCTGGGGGTAGAGGAGGGAGCTGGGTTGGGGATTGGGTGTGCTTGGGGTAGAGGTGAGAGTGGGGTTGGGGATAGGGGAGTGGTGGGCATAGAGGAGGGAGTTGGCTTGGAGATAGAGGTGTTCTGGGGGTATAGGTGGGAATTGGGTTGGGGATAAGGGTGTGCTAGGGGTATAGGTGGGGAGTTGGGTGGGGGGTTAGGGGTGTGCTGGGGGTAGAGGTGGGAATTGCGAAAGGGGGGGGGGTCCTTGGTTGCCTGGGGTCCCAGAGGAGCCCAGGCCATTGGGCAGCCCCTGACAGTGGCAGGTGGCAGTCCGAGGTGGGGTGGTGGCACCTCAGGACAGGCAAAGGAAGGGTATGGAGACGTAGGGGAGTCCCCACACAGGGGACTTAGATTGAGAAGAGAAAAAGGAGCCAGGGCTGAGAGCTTTGGCTCCTGAGTGGTAACGTGGGTAGAGGAAAGGGAGAGAGAGACAAGGGGGAAAAGGGGCTGTGCTCCCCCTGGGAAGAAAGTTCCTTGGATCAGGTAATTGGCTCCCCTGACTCTTCTAGTAAAAAGGCATGTGAATGAGCTGGGAAGGTGGCTTAGCAGTAGAGTGCTTGCCTAGCATACATGAAGCCCTGGGTTCCTCATTTCCACATAAACAGAAAAAGCCTACTCAAGTGGTACAGTGCTAGCGTTGAGCAAAAGAAGTTCAGAGACAGTGCCCAGACCAGGCCTTGTAGTTACTGAGTAAAATATGTATGGAAGTCCCCAGTGGTAATCTGGGAAGACCTTTGATGTAAAATGGCTTTCTTCTTGGTTTTAGCCCACTCTTTAGCCTTACCAGCGTGTACTCCCCTCCAGCAATACAAGTATTCAAAGACCTTTTCATATCCTGGGCCTTGTCCTGTCTTTTGTATCTGCAAATGTAGGGGGCTTGGAGGTATGGCTCAGTGTTATGGTGCTAGCCTGGGAAGGTCGAGGTCCTGAGTTCACAAGCCTCAATACCTCCAAAACTGAACCCAACCCAGTATCTTGCAATGTCAGGTGCCAGGTGGTGGTTAATACTATCAGAGAACTTAATACTTGCAGTTATTCTAAAAACCAGAACTGGTTTTTGTTTTGATTGTAGAATTAATCAGCTCTTCATTCCAGTAGTGTCAGGACATTTATGTAAAGGCAGAACAAAACATTACCCAGGAATAAAAAGTGCATTTCCAAGTTACTTTCCATTAAGGGGAGCGGGGGGGGGGGGGGTCAGGGGCAGAACAATAGGAAAACAACTGATTAGAGAGCATCTGCTTTCAGGTTAAGGCGCAGGAAACCTCATTATTATCCCCATCAAAATTCATCTGTGGGGAATCTCCGATGTCGTTCTTCTCTCCTGGCTTCTTAGGTCAGGTGACAAGGTTGTTTGGGTTTGATGCTTTGGAACTTTACCATAGATCACTCCATCTCGATTTTCGACGGGGTTGGTTGGAGCCTAGCAGGAGCTTAACTCAGAACAATGGCCTGAACTGATTATGAACATGCTTATTTTGTAGCGTAGACAGCAGAGAGTTTTAAGCTACTTTTACTGTGAGAAAATTGGAGCTTCCACTTCCAAGCCCTGTCTTCCTGTAAACTAGTGAAACCTCCACGTCTGACTAATCCACAGGCCTTTACCAGCTTCACACAGTTAAGACTGGCTTGGCTGCTGACATGTCTCCTTTGGCTGGTTGAGGGCTTTGTGTGCCCTTAAATCAACTTCTAATTTTTCCATGGTAATAATGTTTTGGGTAGAGTAATATCCAGTATTACAGAAAAGCTTATTTCTCTTTCCTCCAAATGTAATTGAGTGAATATGAATTAATGAACAGGAATTTAAGAAACATACATTTAATAACTTCATATAACTGATAATCTAACCATTCTTTCTAGTGCCTGAACTCGGGGCCTGGGACACTCACTTGGCTTTCTTGTTCTTTGCTAACACTCTACTATTTGAGAGCCACACTTCCAGCTCAGCTTTTTGAAGGTTATTTTAGAGATGGTGTCTTACAGATGTTCCTACCTGGGTGGCTGGCTTTGAACTTTGATCCTTCAAATCTCAGCCTTTTGAGTAGCTTACAGCTGTGAGCCACTGGCACTCAGCTTAGATTCATTTAAGTCTTTCCATTGTGGGGCTTATAAGGAAATTAACCACTGTGTGGACATTATAGTTGAGTGTCCAATTAAATGTGTATGACATACTAAATACTCTCAGGCAATCCTGAGGAACCGTCAAGAAACATGTGTTTTGTACGTAGAAAAATGTTAGAATGCGGCGCGCAGCCTGCCTTTTTATGGTTGCAGTCCCAGCTCCTGAGTCTGGGCCATGACCCTGAAAAAAAAAAGTTAGAATGCAGTAATCTATAAGACAATAAGCATTGCTGTCCTATTCTTGTGAGGGGTCATCTAGAAATGGAGATTTCCTTTGTGGACACATAATGATTGTCCTTACAACAAGATAACTTTCACTGTCAAAGTAATCCTTTGACCTCCATGGTGTGCTAGGGCAGCATCCTTGCCTCTGGGAACCTCAGGACACAGCACACAAGGATTTGTCCACCTGTCTTTTTTTACCCAGTGGTCTGTGCCCAGTGTGGCTGTATCACTTCCCCCAGGTCTACTCACATGAGAGTGCTTGGGGAGGGGAAAGGAAGGTGGAGGATTTGACTCTCCTGGCTTCCTATATTTCTTCCACCTTACCGCAGTTCAAGTGGTTGGGGCAGTGGGGGCCCAGGTCCAGAGCATGGAGGGTGTTACACATTCTGTTGTCAGATGCTCTGGGTTCAGATGATTTCGAGATGCATCTTTCCTGTATTAGAGTGAGGGCTAAGCAAGAGGAGTGAGGACAACCTCAATGGTGATAATCTCAGAACGGCACTATACTAATCTCTGCTAAATCAGTTAATACTACCACATTGTGCAGGTTTGGGTCAGATGGCTTCCGGGATTTATTTTGCTTTCTAGTGTTGTTGTTGTCTAAGTTTCTTTCTAGTAAGGTGCTCAGTTTCTTCATTTGCTGAACTCACTTTTCCCTGCTGGTATTTTTTCCCCCACGGTTGGACTCCAGAAATTTGAGGGTCCTTTCCCTCCACAGCAGCTCTGTCAGTTCTTTCTTCAGCCAGCCTCTCCCATCTGCTCCGCAGTGTGCTCTTTACTTCCTGAGTAATGGTTTTTAGAAGAACACACACACACATTTTAATGGACTTCTGGCCTAGCTTTGAACCCCTGGCCTCAAGTGGGCTCTTGCCTCACTCTCCTGAGTATCAGACTGTTTGGCTCTGAGGAAAGAAACATCCGCTGCCTTCCTCTAAATGTGCATGCACAGTTGTAAGACATACTTTTAAGGCAGTGCTATTACTAATAATAGAAGAATTGAAAACATACAGTTCTTCACACCCCTTTCCACCAGCACAGAAACACTGACATGCTTTCCAGGAATTTGGAACTCGGCTCCTTTGGCCATATGTTGTTTGTACAACTCCTGTGGCAAAAATAACGTATTGTTGGATTAGTGGATATTTCCACAGTGTTCCCCTCCTCCAATGCCTCTGAGGCCCTGTGAGTAGCCCAGCATTGGTATTCCTGAGCTTTGTTGTTTCTTCTGATAAGAGAGCAATACAGAAATTTCGGATACAGAAATGCAGACCCTGAGTCACTCCTGCAGCATTTCGAGCCTCCCCACTTCTAACTTTCTGGAGTCCAGATACTGTGTCAGGGCCGCTGCAGCACTCCGATGACAGGTCAATTTCCAGAGGAGGCATTCCATGTCCTGCCTCCTTTCTGCACTTTTCCTGACCTGCAGCCATCCATGACTAACAGGCAACCTCCCACATTGCGTTTGGTTCACGTTTACATGTTGATGCTTTAAAAATGAGCCTGAGTGTCTGTCACGGATCTTCAACACTTGGTAACCATCAGCCTCTTCCAGCTGCTTCAGACGTGAGGACAGGCTCAAACCACCAGAGTCCCACAGTTCCCTATGGTTGAGGAAAAGGAGAGAAGGCCCCCCCCCATCCCTTTGTGTGATGAATCTGGCACCAGTCAGCATGACAGCAGTCAGGATGGAGCACCATGCAAGGGGGTTGTGAGGGGTGAGGAGCATGCTCCTGATTGCACAGCAGCTGGACAGAGTGGAGCATTCTGAGGGTGGGCTCACCCAGTCAGCTGCTCCTGCCCCGTGCTTCTCCAGCTGTGTAGGAGCATTGGGCACCACCCCAGGAGCCTGGACATTATTGAGTATGTGGATGGCATGCTTGCACATGGGCATCATGCTTGCACATGGATAAAGTCATGCTTTTCATGTGGACAGTGTGCTTCATGTAGATAACATTGGGCTTGTGTGTGGATGATGCTGTGCTTGCATGTGGACAGCAGGTTGCTTGTGTGTCAGTGACGTGGCATTGTTATGTAAACTTGCTTGCAGAGTAGTTCTGGAGCTAGGCTAGCCAGGAATTTGCAGACTTACACTCTCCCTATATTCACTTCCTTTTCCTTCTAGGAAACAGCATTCAGGGCAGTAAGTTATTATTTCACTTCTTCAGTATGTGGGATGCACCTAGTTATTCACTGAGATCCTGAAGGCAGAACCTGTTTTATTGCTGATGCAGACGTAATCTAACCTTAAGTTTTTGCTACAACTACCCCTTTTACTGTGACCTTCCAGCTAAGATGTGTTTCCATTAACATGGTTGAAGTTATACTTTTTTTATTTTTATCTTCTAGTTATGAGAAACCTCCTCCTGGGCTTATCAAGGTGAGTGTGGTGGTAGTTATTGGCTACTCCATCTGTAACTAGGTAGGAAAAATGGTTGCCCACTTTCAAACTGCCTTTCATGGAAACTTATGTCCTTTCCACAGATGGGAGGTCCTCCTGTGGGGCTATTCGATATGTGTGTCTCTGTGGAATTGAATCAGCCATGTTTGCCTGCCCCAAGGAAGCAGTGCAGGCACCCATGGGCTCCTCTGCCATGGCTCCCTCACTGGTGGCATCTTCGGGAGCTCTGTCATGGTCTTCATCCACCTCACACAGATTGGGGTGTACCCCACCCTTAGTATACCCCAGGCTGGGGTCTCAGTGTTCTCACTAGTGCCTCTGCAGGGGCCCCTAGCTCCCTATATGGCTGCTGCAGTAAGGGGATTCGGAGCACCACACAGAGAGCCCACAGAATGTCACAGGCAGTCTCTAGTCAGTTGTATGTAGCCTAGCCTGTGTCAGTTCTTATGCCCAGCTCCTCCCTGGCACCCATCTGGCACGGTGAAACCTTTGATGGAGTCTTACTCCTGTGAGAACACCATGCTCACAGGTCATCTTCCAGTAGCAGCTGCATTGATTTTCAGGTCCTTGTCCTCCATGAGCTCCAGTTTCTCCCTTCAGGGGTAACTGGTTCCTGGGGTGATCCAGGATGGCCTTGGGCCCCACTGTGAAGGCCAAGCCAGTGGTGGTGGGGTCCTGCACAGGAGGAGCGGAGGCCAGGGCTTTCCCATGTTGCTTACACATGCGTGCTTTTCCCTCTTGTAGGAAGACGAGACTAAGCCAGAAGACTGCATACCGGATGTCCCGGGCAACGAGCATGCCAGGGAGTTTCTGGCTCATGCGCCAACTAAAGGACTGTGGATGCCCCTGGGGAAAGAAGTCAAGGTTATGCAATGTGAGTGTCTCGAAGACAGAGTGACACACACTAAAGATAAATTCATTTCTGTAACAAGTCCACATCACATTGCTTCATAAACACTGGTAATAGAAAGTTCGCTCCTAAAGCTACAGCACTTAAGGCTGGATGGGGAGGCCACTGGCTAACC
Organism: Perognathus longimembris pacificus; assembly: GCF_023159225.1. Lineage (NCBI taxonomy): Eukaryota > Metazoa > Chordata > Mammalia > Rodentia > Heteromyidae > Perognathus > Perognathus longimembris. Next base: position 74,681,153 of record NC_063162.1, read on the forward strand.
TGTTTTCTGGGATGTCACTTTCTTGTGTCACCCCCTATTGGCCTCTGCATTTAGAACTGCCTCATCTAGTCTGAGGAAGGAAAACTTCAGTGTGAGAAACTGCCTTGCCTTACAGAAATGTTTCCCTTTTTCTTTGTTTCAGGTTGGCGCTGCAAACGGTATGGTCACCGAACTGGTGACAAAGAATGTCCGTTCTTTATCAAAGGCAACCAAAAGCTAGAGCAGTTCAGAGTAGTAAGTAAACCTGAAGTGTTGATTACGTTGATCACAGATGGTGGGCAGCTGTGAGCCAGATTGTCATCAGGGAATGAGTGTTCACAGAAAGGCGTTCCCAGAAGTCTCTTGGCCAAAGCATGCCTTGATAACCACACCTGGGTGACATATTAACTTTCCCCTGCCACTCAAGCATAGAAGAATAAATTCAGGACTTTGTATATGCATGTCCATTAACTCTTTGATGAGAGTAAATCTTCATTTCAACTTTAATAGACTCATTTTGCGCAGTGATCATTCACTGTTCAATAACTGCTCTGTCAAGAAGAATGAACTCAGCCATCTAGCTTCTGAGAATTTACCACAAGGATTTAACAGGACACCCACATATACACCACTCTTATAGATATCATGTTAACAATTTATTTATTTATTTATTTTTTGCCAGCCCTGGGGCTTGGACTCAGGGCCTGAGCATTGTCCCTGGCTTCTTTTTGCTCAAGGCTAGTACTCTGCCACTTGAGCCACAGCACCACTTCTGGCCATTTTCTGTATATGGTGCTAGGGAATTGAACCCAGGGCTTCATGTATAGAAAGCAAGCACTCTTGCCACTAGGCCATACCTCATGTTAACAGTTTTATATGCTGATAGGTTTAGTGAAAACTAAAGGTCAACATAGTCAACATACCCACCTGATTATTGTAATATACAAATTATTTAGACATTAGGAATTGCTTTAGTAAATGTATAACCTGATGGGAAAATGTTTATAAAAACATAAGCATAAAACCAAGAGTTGGATATGTGTGTTTGAAGCCACTTTAATGATAGAAGAATGGCTTTGCCTGAGTGAAGAGGAAATAATCACAGTAGGGTCTTTATTACCCAGTGGTCCACATCATGTGGACACCTCCCCCAGCAAGCCTGTAGGAACCCCTGAGCACATGTGCTTACATGCTTCCTGTGATACATGACATGACATTTCTGTGTGCTTGAGATGGATCATTCCTACACAGCATTGCACAGCCCATTTGTTCCTTTGCATATTCTTTCTTGGTCATCAATCTACATAGGTCAAAAAATACTACCTCAGTCTTCTCAGCCTAAGTACTGTTTTATTGCACGATTATACCAATGTTCACTTATGTTGTTAGTTGCTGATGGAGAATGTTTCCTTATTTTCTCTGCTTTTCTATTCAGAAATTCTGTTAGTAGCTTTTTTAAAAGATGAGAACATGTGAAACATAAAGCTCTATCAACAAGTCTATGAAGCTTAACCCAACCTTCTTCTCTGATCCTCAGGCACATGAAGACCCCATGTATGACATCATTCGGGAGAATAAAAGGCACGAGAAAGATGTGAGGTGAGGTCATCTGACCATAAGAGCCTCCTACAGCCTTTGAGTTGGAAACCTCCATTCTAATAACAGTGCATGAAAGAAGGGCAGAGGCTACACCAAACCAAACTAGGGCAAGGGGGAAAGGGGAGGTGTAGGGAAGGTGGAGATGGTGGTGACACATGTGGATCTGCTTGTGTGCAGTCAAGTTTTGTGTGATTTAGTTTCTAACTCAGTGTTTTTGGGGATCTAAGCTTCTCATAAAATTTATTCTTTTTTTTTTTTTTGGCCAGTCCTGGGCCTTGGACTCAGGGCCTGAGCACTGTCCCTGGCTTCTTCCCGCTCAAGGCTAGCACTCTGCCACTTGAGCCACAGCGCCGCTTCTGGCCGTTTTCTGTATATGTGGTGCTGGGGAATCGAACCTAGGGCCTCGTGTATCCGAGGCAGGCACTCTTGCCACTAGGCTATATCCCCAGCCCTAAAATTTATTCTTAGACTTGATAGCCCATTTAGAGTACAGTTCTAGAGAAAAATAACCATGACATTGAGCAGTAGGTAAGCTCAGAAAGGATGTGTTGGCTCACTAGATCTGTCAGCTGGAAATGATGAGGACTGGAAGTGTGCAGAAATGGACAGTGGAGTGTAGGTGTCGTCATTCTTGCCTCTTCCTTTTTAAATCATCTGCATACAGAGAAGCACTGACAGTGACAGATCGCGTCCTCCGGCCTGTTCTGTGTTTAGGATACAGCAGTTAAAGCAGTTGCTGGAGGATTCTACCTCAGATGAGGATGGGAGCAGCTCCAGCTCCTCTGAGTGTAAAGAGAAACACAAGAAAAAGAAGAAGAAGGAAAAGCATAAGAAAAGGAAGAAAGAGAAGAAAAAGAAGAAAAAACGGAAGCACAAGTCTTCCAAGTCAAGTTCGAGTTCAGACTCGGAGTGACAGGTCCCTCTGTGGTCCACGCGGTCCTCTTACACCAAGCACTGGGAGAGCAGGGGGTGAAGGGACCAGAGTCACAGACCCAGAGGAGACACTGTCATCATGCTGTGGGTGCTCACCCCTTCCCGTGACCAGCTGACCCCCAGCAGGGTAAGTTGTCTTCCCAGGTGCTGCCTGGGCTGGGCCAGTTCCAGGCTGGAGAGTGTCTCAGTGTTCTCCCTGATGGTCCCTGGTGGTCCCTGCGGTCAGCGCCTGTGGAAGGCTGCAGGGTGTAGGACAAGGGAACAGCCCCAGCCTTGCCCACCGTCCTGGGGAACTCAGTGCCCACAGGCCTCAGGCTGGATCCTTCTGTTGTTGAGGGTAATAAAAGTTCATGGTTTATTTTTTAAAGTGTAGTCATGTACTCATGAACAGCATGGAACAACATGTGGAACAACTTTCAAAGTTTTAACTCTGGACTCTTCATTTCTACCCCAGTTACTTCCCAGAGGCTCCCATTCCTGCTTACATTTGTAGTGCACTTTCCAGTGTATCATGAACACATAGGGCTTTTTTGTGTGTGAAAGCTGTGAGTGTTGTTCTTTTTAAAATTTAACAATTCATAGATGTGATCATCTTTCCATGCATGTATACTTTTACCTGGTAACTGCTGGTTTGGGAAGAGGAGTTCCTTTAGCAACAGTGAAAAATCTGGTGCGACTACATTACATTTAACTTAATTGTCCATTACTTCCAAAGTCCCAAGATTTTCACAAGTATTGACCAGAAACAAGCATAAGAAAATAGGCCACATAGTAGACTGGATCAGCTATCCCATGCCCTTAACTTCCTGCCTCATTTTGCTGCCAGGCTCCGACCTCCTGAGACCTCTCACAGAGTGGTCCCCACAGCCACAGAGACGGTTATCACAATAAAAAATCTCTGTATGACCTGAGTGGTTACAACAGCCCAGGCCATGAGACACCACAGCTATAGGCAGCCCATAGCGTTGTAGGCCTTTGTCCTTCCACTCCAGCATCGGGCTCATGTGGATGGTCTTGAACTGTGGGCTCACAGGGTTAACCAGCCTAGTGGTACTTGAGGTCAATGGGTGGCACAGTATCTTGGGGCTGGTTCATGCAGTGATTCTGCCTGAAGCTGGGAACCATCTCAAAATGCCTGACAGCCAGTGAACATGAGGTATGAGGTCCCACTGGAGTCCCAGAAAGCCTTGTGGGTATGGACTACCCTTTCTAGGTAATTCCCTAATCCCTCTGGTTTGAGAACCTGAGCTTGCATCACCCTCTAGTGTTGAAAGAATGACAACACATGAAGCATACTCAATAGTAGAGGGTTTGGACAATATCCAGTCCTCAAATAGTGGAAGTGACTCAGATCACATAACTTGGGTAGAATTTCTGGAAAGAGATACACCAAGAATGCCAGATGAAGAAGAGTGGAATAAGTACCTAATTCTTCAATGTTCAGATGATGTAATACATCAACACACATCAAGTGCTTTCAAGAAACCATGACCTTAACAAAAAGTCAAAATAACAGGAATAAAGCCGGAAAACAACAAGACAGTAGTATGATGAATTAAAAGCAGCTGTTCTAAGGAAACACAGCTTCAAAAGAATTCAGAGAAATGATTCCGTACTCTTCAACAGAGCCTTAAAGAGAAAGGAACTCTTTCAGTCAGGGCTGGGAATGTAGCTATGTGGTAGAATGCTGCAGAAAATTATGCCAGTGGAAAACAAACGGTCTGGAAATAAACCCATGCATCTGCACCCAAGTGATTTTTGGCAGCTTGCTTAAAAAACACATTGGCCAAAGGACAATTTCAACAAAAGGTGCAGGAAAAATTGGGCTTATACATGTAGAAGAATGAAATTAGACTATGTCCACTAATAATAAATACCAACACAAAATGGTTAGACTCAAGTCTCTAAAGGCTTAAATTGTAAAACGTCAACACTTTTTATTAGGTTTTTGTTGGTATTAGTATAAAAGGGAGGTTCATTGTGACAATTCCATGTGTACATACAATGTACCACATCAACTTCATCAAATTCCCCCACCACTCTCCTTGGGTTCAATTCTTCAGCACCACATAAACATAAAAAACCAGAAGTGGTGCTGTGGCTCAAGTAGTAGAGTGCTAGCTGTGAGCAAAAAGAAGCCAGAGACAGCGCTCAGGCCCTGAGTTCAAGCCCCAGGTCTGGCAAGAAAAAAATAAATGTGTGTATTCTCCCTTCCTTCCTATTTTCCTCCCTCCCTTCCCCCCTTCCTTGCTGTCTTTCCCTGCTGAAGGAAAGAAAACGGAATGAACATGCAATAGTGCCTTATTCACAGCCAAGCATCCTATGCCTATGCTCTGGAAGCTGCAGATTGTCTCACAGGTGCCTATTTCAGTCAGATTTGTTACTTGTCTCACAGGTGCCTATTTCAGTCAGATTTGCTACAGAGATATGACACTAGGATTGACCTTCAATGAATGACTTACTACAGGCTACAGGGATATAGCTGATTCACAGCTACTCACCCTATCTGTTTCTTCCTCAAGCTTCCAGCTGAGAGTTTCTTCTCAGGACTGTTCCTGACAAATGTGAGAGCAAGGCAAGCTAGAGTTTGGAAACAATCTTTGCAGCTACAGGTAGCCAGATTGGAGCTCCAGGAAGTGAGATGGCTAGGGAAGTGCTTTTGCTGTCCAGAAACACACACACACACACACACTTTCCCAATCCCCTGACCTGAAGAAGGGCAGGAAGCCTAAAATTCCTACAGGCAGCTTGCAACCCTGAGGAAAATGTACAGAGAATCACTGAAATGATGGTCCTGTTGTTCCTTAGCTTTTGAGTCAACAAAGGTTTTGCCTACCAGTAGATGTTTCGTGATCACATATATTTTTACTGCATTGCAATGGAATCTTTCTAATTTTACTTGCATTCAAATGTATTCCTCACTGCACAGCAATTGAAAGGACTAAAAAGTCTGACCTTTCACCTTCACCTACCTGCAGGCTCAACTCTAGTAGTTCTAGGTCCAGCGTCTGGCCCCAAAGAAAGCAACTGGAGGAACATGGAGAGGTAGGAAAGGATCTTAACCATCACAGCTGTGTTGCATAGACAAATTTAAGTATTAATCTTTGGGGTAGAGAAGTAAACTTTAGGTTCAAACAAGAACTGGAATGGGGCAAGAGGTATGCATAGCCAGTTTCAGGCACTGTGGTCTGGTTGATCATTATTGCAGTTCTGATTCTGTGAGGATCCAAAAGGGTTTTCCTGTGGGTGATCTGTTTGTGAAACAAGTTCTGGAATCCAATGTAACTGCAGGTTTACAATAATGCTTGGGATTTCAGGCACCTTTTTTTGTGGGGGGGGGAAGGGCTCTGTGATAGGACATTATAAAAGCTGCCAGTGACACCAGTGGCCAATGGCTCATAGCTACTCTGGAAGCTGAGATCTGAGGATCATGGTTCAAAGCCAACCTGGGCAGGAAAGTCCATGAGACTCCTATCTCCAATCACTAAAAGGCTTGAAGATGGGCTGTGGTTCAAGTAGTAGAACACCAGCCTTGAGTAAAAAAGCTCAGGGACAGCACTTAAGCCCTGAGTTCAAGTCCTTCACCCCCAATATGATAGTATATGACAGAGATAGCCATTGTACCTATCTTTGTGCCTTCATCCTTGAAATGGGACCAAGTAGGTTAATTTTCACCAGTTTTGAAAAGCACATCTTGAGTAATTAACATTTCTACATGCAGAATTAAGCAGGTGTATGACTCAAAGTAAAGGATAAACCAAGTAAAGGCAGAGATGCCTGCCCAGCTTTTATCTTGGTTGTGGTTACTTTGCAGGCCCCCAAAGTAAGGAGTTGGTGCTTTTTAGGGAAAGTGGTTGGTTTGTCAGTATCTTTTTACTCACAATTCATTATTCCTCCTATAGCAGATATCACTGTCTTGACACCCTAAGTAAAAAACTTATTCTTGACTAACTTCCTTGACACTTGGTAACCAAGACCTGTTCATCATGGCTAGTTTTCAAAGCTGAAATAGGAATTTGTAGACACCCCAGAGCCAAATGCCAGGTCTGGCAGATTCCCTTTGTAACGCAAATAGACACATGGTGAAGGGCAGAGAAAGATTTATTATGTGGCAGCCATGGGAAGGCAGCACTTCAGGATGTCTTTAGACCTACAGACATTTGTCTTAGGATTTATAAGGGGCGGAGGGAGGTGGGCATAATTGTTGAACTGTCCTAGACGAGGTATATCTGGTTTATTGTTATTTCTGACTTATTTTGGGAAGGATTTACAAGTTGTCATTTCTGTCATCACTGGTCAGGCTGTTTTTGCCTGGAGTGTGGTCTGTCTTATGGAAGCTCTGAAGTTTCCATTCCTGTGAAGATGTTATGGATCAGTGATAAGTTCTATCCTTCCCAGAGTCCAGCGTGATAGCATACTGGCGGCAGGGAAAATGGCTATGGGAAGACAGATGGATACAGTGATGCCAAGCTTTTCTCTTCCTTGTAATTAATTCATAGGCTCAGCGAAAGCAGCTTTTGAGCACCATTGGTTTGGTCTCTCTCCAAGTCCTGTCCAGACTATTTGAGCAGCCCCCTCCCTACCTAGCAGCCACACTCCCAGCCCAGTATCACAGTGCTTTACAATCACAGGTGTTTCTTGTCCCTGCAGCCTTCTGGATGCGGTAGTACTCAGGTTCAGAATTTCCCCCAAGCTCTGGATATCAAACTCAGGCCTTGGGGCTGGGGATATGGCCTAGTGGCAAGAGTGCTTGCCTCGTATACATAAGGCCCTGGGTTCAATTCCCCAGCACCACATATGCAGAAAATTGCCTGAAGTGGCGCTGTGGCTCAAGTGGCAGAGTGCTAGCCTTGAGCAAGAAGAAGCCAGGGACAGTGCTCAGGCCCTGAGACCAAGCCCCAGGACTGCCAAAAAAACCAAAACAAACTCAGGCCTTCCAAGCACCATTCAGCCACACACCCCACTCCTTACCCCATCCATGATTAGCTTTTTTTGTCAGGCTCTTCATTGTTTAGCAAACTACTCAAAACATTCGGTCAGACTAAGCACTGTGATTGACTACTAGAACTCAAATAAGCCTTGCTGTTTGAGTCTAGTTTCTTGACTGTACCATTTATTATCAGTAGTCCGAGGTGAGGGCACACCGGTGCACGCAAAGTTAGCAGGTCCAGGCAGTCAGTATGTCCAGATGAGATGCACCGGTGCAGGTGCGGTCAGCAGGTCCAGGTTGAAGCACACCGGTGCAGAAGCAACCAAGTGTGCTCCACTGGTGGAGGTTCCTCGAGCCCGGACTGGAGCCGGGGCCGAGGACACAAAGGCCATTCCGCAACTGACCTCTTCGCGGGCCCAGCACTGCCTACTCAGACCCCGCTTGCTAGTACCGCTATTTCCTGGGGAAATGCAAAGAGGGAAACGGCCGCGCTCTGCACGCCGCTAGGAGTTTAGCCGCCTCAACTACTCAGAGCCCGCGTTGCGTCCCCGCGCCGTACATCGAGAGCGCGCCCTCCCGCTCATGCGCACACTGCTGCGGTGGCCCCTAACCACGTCCCGGGAAGACCCTGAACTCACGCCCGCCGCTCACTCCACGCCTCCCCCAGTCTGCTCTTTCCGTTTCCCCTTTTGCGCTTGCGCAGCTCCAATTGTTTTGGCTTTCCTGTTGACTCCAGCAAAGGAAGAGGGCGGGGTGCGGGACATCTCGAGAACTCGGGAAATTACTAGTGTGTCGCCAAGAGCGCGGCACCTGGAAGAGAAGTCTGTGAGAGACAGAAGCACCGGCGAATCGCCCAGGACTGCTCAAGCACTCTTCCGGGCCGCGGGTGGGGCACGTGGGGGCGGGACTAGGGCGCGTCGGGGCGGGACCAGGGCTGGGGGCGGGGCTAATGTGCGTCTGGGGCGGAGCCAGGATGCGCGGGGCCGGGCCGGGGTGTCTGGCGCTCCCGGCTGACGAGGCAGCGCTGACGAGGCGGCGCGGGCGGGTGGCGCGCGCGACTCCCGGGGCGGGACCTGACGGCGGTCGGGCTTGGAGGGGCGCGTAGCGGCCCCGCAGAGAACGAGCTTTCTCGCCAAGCCGGCCGGCCGGCCGAGCGAAAACGCTTAGCAACCGGAAGGGAGGCGGCGGGACCAGTCTTCCGGAGGCAGAGGCGAGATCCCGGCCCTGGCCTTCGCGGGAGAGCCACGCCCCCGCCGCCGCGGCCCGGTGTGTGGGCGCCGCCGGCCGGCCGGGACCCGGGCGGAGGACGGGTAAGCGAGCGTCTCGAGGAGGGCGGACGCGCCCTGCGGAGGGCCCGGCGGCAGAGGCCGGGAGGGGGGGCACCCGGTCCTTTGTGGCGGGGCGGGTGGCGGTCGCGGCATCTTTCAAACACGGGCGCTTCCGCCGCGGCGGGCGGGGCGCGGCTCCGCCCGGGGCGGCTGCGGGACGAGGGGCAGGCGCCGCTCGCGGGGGCGTTTCCGGTCTCGGCCGGGGCCTTGGGGCGCCCGCGCCGATTCCGCGCTGATTCCTTGTTTTCCTGGTCTTGAGAGTGCGCTGTGCGCGCGGCGCCCGGGCCCGGCGTCTTCCCGACGTTCGGGGCTGGCGGGCAGAGGCCGGTCGGGAGGGCCCAGCGGCGCGTGCGGATAGCCGCCCCGGGCCGCACCGCGTGGATGCGTTAGGCCCGGAGTCGCAGGCCGCGCGGTTGGAGGATGCCCGGCTGCAGGCGGGCTTGGGTACGTCTGCTTCACGCGTCCAGTTCTGCATTGAGTGACCTCGCAAAGTTGATCCCACCGACCTCCTGACTTCTCGAGTGGGCGCCTCCATGATGGCTCCTGCCGGTGCAGATAAAAAGAAATACGAATGTCCATTCAGCCTGGGAAAGGTGTGCTTTGTGCCCAGTCCACCGGCGTCCCCGACACGAACGGGGCGGGGGGGGGGGGGACACCGCTGGTCACGTGCTGAAAGTCGGACCCTCATGCCTTTCCGTGGAGAAATACCCGGTCCACCCGGTCCGCAGTGTGCCCATCGAAATCACAGCCTGTTCTGTGCCACTTGCTTACAGGCTTTCATTTTCTTCTCTCTGACATAGCCCGAATCTGAGTGGTAGGGACTTTAGACCTTTTCGGTTGTAGTTATCTGTCGTTGGATAGAGAACTTTTTTCCTCTGACCTAAGTAAGATAAATGGGAAAGTCAGGTTCGTTTCCAATCCCTTGGAAGTGGGATTGCGCTGCTCTTTCTTTGATCTGGTTGTTAAGGTTTGATTGGGTCTTTGTTGATGTAGTACTTACTGTTGGAGGCCCATTTAGATTGGAGCCTGAAATCTTTTCGAGGCTGTTGGTAGTAAGTTCTGGGAAGTAGCACTGAGTTGAGGGGAGTAAGCCTGCACGCTAAGGGCCTTTAGAAGTGCTTAGATTTTGCTGGCTTTATAGGAAGCATTGCTAGGAAGTCTTAACATAAGATTGTGGGGAAGAAAGGTGTTGGAGTACTTCTGTGTGCACCCCATACACTTTCTCCTCCTTTGGTAGAATGGATTTTGTCATAGTATGTGAACATTGACTATTGGCATGTGTTTAAGGCACTTGGTAAGGCCCCAGAAGCGGAATTCAGTTTCTTCTTGTAGGAGACTAAGTGGCTTTGTAGTCCAGCAGAGGCCTCCTGATTACAGGCATGTACCACCATGCTCTGCCTAATGCAGCATTAAAGCCAGAAGATAGGGTTGGCTTTTCCAGAGACATCTTTCCAGTGTTGTAGAGTTTGAGTAGATTGATATTTAAATATTAGCCCAAATGAGAAAGGACAGGTTACTTTCAAGTAAATTTTAGGTATATGAAAGGTGTGTCTAGTTCTTTTTTTTTTTTTTTTTTTTGCCAGTCCTGGGGCTTGACCTCAAGGCCTGAGGCACTGTCCCTGGCTTCTTTTTGCTCAAGGCTAGCACTGCCACTTGAGCCACAGTGCCACTTCTGGCTGTTTTCTATATATGTGGTGCTGAGGAATCGAACCCAGGGCTTCATATGTACGAGGCGAGCACTTTACCACTAGGCCATATTCCCAGCAGGTGCGTCTAGTTCTGTTAGAAGTTTGCAGTACTAAGGATCCCTTTTTTTTCTTAGTGATAAGAATGGATTGCAGCAGGAAATTTGGAGGAAATCCAGCCATAAAACGAGAGCAGTGGCTTTCTTTTCTCATGTTACATACCCTGACAAATAGTGACCTGTAGTAGCATCCACAATAAACAGAAGCTTCTAAGCCCCTTTCAAATGTAATTTTAACCTCTTTGGTATATGATAGACAAGCACTTTCCCCTGAGCTGTATCTCCAAATCTTATTTATTTTTTGGTAGTAGTGGGGTTTGAATTGAGGACCAATTAACCTCAACAATTGCTAGGTAGTCTGCCACTTGAGCCACTTTTGGCTATTTTGGAACTAGAGTGGAGCAGACTGTTTGGCCTATGTTGGCTTTTAACTGCAGTCCTCTAGATCTCAGCCTTCCAAGTAGCTAAAATTACAAGTATGTGGATTTGGTCCCCAGCCCAGCACTTTTTTTTGGGGGGGGGCAGTCCTAGGGCCTGAACTCAGGGCCTGAGCACTGTTCTTGGCTTCTTTTTTGCTCCAGGCTAGCACACTACCACTTGACCCACAGTGTCAATTCTGACTTTTTCTATATATATGGTGCTGAGGACTCAAACCCAGGGCTTCACCTACACGAGGCAAGCATTCTACCACGAGGCCATATCCCAGGCCCCCCCCCCCCCAGCTCAGGTCTTGATTTTTTGAAAAAAGGTCTCCCTATGTACCCATGCTGGCCTGAACTCACCATCACTGGTGTTGGCCCTCTGAAGTGCTGACATAATAGGCATGGGTGTCCTCTACTATGTATGGGGAAAAATACCTTAGGTCAGTAAGTCATAACCTTGTGTTATTCATAACCTTATCCATAAGCGTCAGGGAAGCTAAGTAATGTTTTGATGTTCCAATGCTGTGATAGAAGAAGTGATTGGCTTGGGGAAAATAAATTGATACTTGAAAAGGTTAGGATCAATTTTGCATTAGCATACCCTTCCCAGCTTTCCTAGGAAGATGCTGAAAATTGGAGGGGCAAAAAGCACTTTCCAAAACAGAAAGGCATACAATTGTCCCTTGTTATTTTGCCATTCACTTGTTGCAGCTTTGCTGTACCGTGGGTTTTTAAAGGATATGTAAATAGTGATCCCTCACCTATGGAGAGAGCTACAGAGAGACTCCCGCAAAAGGTGAAAATCTGTGAAGTACCAGTAAGTGAACCGTGATATGAGGGACTACTGAAAAACACTACGTCTTGGCACATTTTCTCCTATTGCAGGGGGTCTATGGAACGTCAGTCTTGTGATAGGTGAGGGATCACTGTATTACATTCATACTACCCTATACAGGTGGTATCTCCTGTGTGTGTGTGTTTTCTGTCACTCGCAGGGCTTGAACTCAAATCTAGTGCTGTCTCTAAGCCTTTTTGCTCAAGGCTAGGGCTCTACCACTTTGAGCCACAGTTTCACTGTGGTTTTAGGGTGGTTAATTAGAGTTAGTCCTCATCTGAGGACCTAAAATACTGACCCCAAAGAAATAGGTCAGAAACATTGAATTGAGCTCAGTGGATTGCACTGCCTGGCTCCCATTTGTTTTTTTGTTTTGTTTTGTTTTGTTTGGCCAGTCCTGGGGCTTGGACTCAGGGCCTGAGCACTGTCCCTGGCTTCTTCTTGCTCAAGGCTAGCACTCTGCCACTTGAGCCACAGCGCCACTTCTGGCCATTTTCTGTATATGTGGTGCTGGGGAATCGAACCCAGGGCCTCATGTATATGAGGCAAGCACTCTTGCCACTAGGCCATATCCCCAGCCCTGGTTTTTTTTTTTTTTTTTGTGTGTGTGTGTGTGTGTGTGTGTGTGTGTGTGTGTGTGTTTCCCAGTCCTGGGGCTTCGACTCAGGGCCTGAGCACTGTCCCTGGCTTCTTTTTGCTCAAGGCTAGCACTCTACCTCTTGAGCCACAGCGCCACTTCTGGCCGTGTTCCATATATGTGGTGCTGGGGAATCGAACCAAGAGCTTCATGTGTAGGAGGCAAGCACTCTTGCCACTAGGCCATATTCCCAGCCCACTTCTGGGTTTTTCTATATATGTGGTGCTGAGGAATCAAACTCAGGGCTTCATGTATACAAGGTGAGCATGCTTGCCACTAGGCCATATTCCCAGCATGGCTCCCATTTAATTTTGTTGTTGTCGTATAGTGTGTGGGGCTCTGCCATTTTGATTTCAGGCCTCATGCTCTTGCTTAACTTTTTTTTTTTTTTCACTCATGGCTTGTGCTCTACTACTTGAGCCATGTCTGCAGTTTTGCATTTTGCTGGTTAATTGAAGATAGTTACTAAAATTTTTCTTCCATAGGCTGGCTTCAAACCATGATCCTCAGCTTTTAGCCTCTGTGAGCCACTAGCACCTGGCCCTAAATTCTTATAGTTGACATTTTTTTTTTTTTACTCTGGAATATATTTTCATAATCAACTTTAGAATATATATAGGAGGGGCTGGGAATGTGGCTTAGTGGTAAAGTGCTTGCCTAGTATACATGAAGTCTTGGGTTGGATTCCTCAGCATCACAAACAAAAAGAGCTGGAAGTAGCGCTGTGGCTCAAGAGGTAGAATGCTAGCCTTGAGCAAAAAGAAGCCAGGGACAGTGCTCAGGCTCTGAGTCCCAAGCCCAGGACTGGCAAAATAAATAAATATGACTTTTTCTATTAAACTTGAAACAACTGGTTGCGGGAATTGTGATATGTAGCAGTGATTTCCACATTTTTCTAGCCCTGACTTATCTAATTTGAATGTATGTGTTCAGTCCATGTTTTTATAGAATCATTGTTTTACACAGATCTTGTTACTTCCAGTCTTTACGGCATTACATTTGTTTGGTTTATTGTGCTGGAGATCAAACCTAGGGTCTTGCCATTAGGTAAGTGCTTTACCACTGAGTTCCATCCCTACTCCCTCTTGGGTTTTTCAAAGGTAGGTAGATACTTTTGTAGTTGATAAAATAGCAGTAATTTGAGTTCCTGAATCTCATCAGTAGTATTATTAGATTTTATTCTTGAGATGTCTCCCTACTTAGCCCACGGTGGCTTAGAATTTGTAATTATATATATTACAGGCGTGAACTCCAATGCTTATCCAGTAGTAAGCTCAGTAAGGTCTTGCTATGTTATGTTGCCCAGGATTCTGGTTTTCCTCTTGCCTCAGCCTCTCATTAGCTGGGATAACAGGTGCTCACAAGCACAAACTTTATGCATCTGCCTTAGGGCATTTCTCATTGTGGATTTTTTTCAGCGGGTTGTTTGGTGGAAGGAAGTCTTTTTGCTTTTGCTTGCTCTAATGTTTTTTCTTAATAAAACCATATGTTTTAGTCACTAATGGTATTTCATTCACAAACAATCTAAAAGAGCCTGTGGCACATGGTAGTAATCCTAGTCTTTGGGAGGTTGAGGCAGGAGAATTGTGAATTCAGAGTCAGCCTGAACTATACTTAGCCACATCCTGTCATTGGTACTTGCAGCTTGTTTTTTGCTACTACTGTTGGGTTGAAACAGCCACGCACTTTACTTTTGGCTGCAGCAACTAGGAAAGTCTTCTGGACTGAGACCTTAATGCTTCCAAAGCCCCCAATACTGGATACCTGGGCGGGGGGGGGGGTGTGGGGGGGTGTTGGTAGGGGGAAAAGGGAAAACTTTTGAAAGTTTGTTTTAAAATTAAGTGATCATTTCTTATGTTAATGAAATCCAGGATGTTTGAGTAGGTGTTGAGTCAGTTCTTCCTTTCTTCCCAGTGTAAACCACTGTCAGCAGTGGGACCAAGTACCTATATCTGTTCAGTTTTACATTTTTGCTTAATACAGAATAAAATTTCTTGCAATTAGGTCTCATAAAAAAATTTAGAGTTTGAGCTGGATGTAGTAGAGCTGGCCTGTAAATGTAGCACTTAGTAGGCTGAGACAAGAAGGTAATTTGGGGCCAGCTTGAACTGTACAGCAGGTTTTGTCACAGTGCCAAAAGTTTGGAGTTTGAAAATCTGGGAAGCATGTCAGACTCTGGCTTAAAAAGGGGCAGTGGGAATGAGTTAGCATGTGTAAAGCCCTAAATTCAGTGGTCCCTGCTCCCCCCCCCCCAAAGGATACATACTTAGATGTCAAGAAAAATAATTTCTCTCTTTTTGGTGGTACTGGGCATTGCAGGCAAACATTCCACTACTTGGGCCATGTCTACTTCTTTTGATTTCAGTTAGTTTTTCAGATAATGTCTCCTGCTTTTGCCCAGATGAGCCTTGGACCTTGATCCTCCTACTTTTCTGCCTCCCAATAAATTGTGAAGGATTACAAGTGTACATAATTACACTCAGCTAGCTTTTGAGTGAGTCTCATTATCTTTGCCCTGGCTGGCCTCAAATCAAACTGTTGTCCTCCTTACTCTGCCTAAATAGCTGGTAAATGTTTGCCACTATGCCTGGAAAGAAAAAATGTTTCTTGGACTCAGTTTGCATCATTTTATTTAACTCTAATGGCTTAAGTTTGTCTGAGATAACAGGCTTTAGAATCCCTTTGTAAATGTCAGCTGTGGTTTTAGCTTTAAAATAATAGTAAATGCACTTGGTTTTTGAGCTTTGGCGGTTGGCAACTTTCCAAGCATACATAGTGCAATGATTGACAATAAATAATAAACATTGGTTGAACTTAAGTAGATATAACAAACGTTATCCTTGTTATTTAAGAATTACTTTGTCTGAAGATTGTAGTTTCCATGGATAAGGATGTATGACTTTGAAGCTATTTTATTTGCTTGTTCATTTATTTTTGGTGATACTGGATTTGCACTAAGGGCCTTATGCCTGCTGTGCAGATACTTTGTGACTGGAACTTGAACCTAGTGCCTTGGAATGCCCTACCAGTGAATTACATCCTCATTTTCTCAATTCTTGATAGAAGGTAGAATGATCTACAAAACAGTACAGTTATTGGAGAGAAACATTTATGAAATGTCCTACATTTGGTCACTAAATGAGTAATTTTTTAGACTGTGTGTGTGTGAGAGAGAGAGAACATTGAAGAGACCAGCTTAAAGGAAGAGGAAGGTTTATTACAGTTCAGGTTCAAAGATTTTTACCCACTGTGACAAGGAAGGCTGACAGGGAGCAACTCAAGCCCTGGTGGGAAGGAAGCAGAGTGAGGCCCTAACAGGAAGGGTCCAGGAAAATCACATTGACACTGAGTAACCCACTTCCTTCAACCAGACCCCACATCTCCCAGTAGTCTATTAACATTTGTTTTTTTTTTCATTTTCTTTTCCTGTGTGTACTTGTATGTATGTGTATGGTGCTGGAGATTAAATACAGCCCTCTGTTGGTGTTTTTCAATCCATCTTTTTAAAAATTGACCTCAGACACACCTGCTCACAGTTGCTCAGCTGATCTCTTTGGCAATTCTCAGTCCACTCAGGTTTACAGATGAAAGGAGCTATCACATAAATTAAAGAAGCTTGTTACAGAAAATGTTTGTATTGTATTTGAAGGTTGTTGGTTGAGAACCTTAAACCTTACAATTTTGTGCTTGTATAATTGATGAATTTTGACATCTATGTTCCCAGAAAGGTGATGTACTTAGTTTTATTTTCAGTTATAGTAGATAAAGACCTTAAATTACTTTGTATGAAATCTGAATAACTTTTCGGTCTATTTGATGATCAGTTTTTATTTGAGCGTATTTCTTCAAGAAGAACATGTGCCCTGAATTTAAAAGAAGAATCAGAAATAGGAAAATCTAACAAAGCATTACTAATGAGCTTTACATAAAATTGGCTTACTATATGATTTTCTAAAATAAAACGTTCAGTTTAAGTACAGTTTCATGTCTATGATTTAAAAATTAGCCTAGCAAAATCTAAACATAAATGGGAAAGAAAGGAAATCAGGTCATGTCATTATCTGCTGAATGACGTGTACAGATTGAGGCTGTGTACAGCCTGAAAGAAACCCTGGGATCTCCAGTGTGGTCTAAATCCATCTTGGTCTTCATCACCAGTTGGTTTCACCTGGCTTGAACATGAATGGACAGTTGTGGGCTTTTCAATTTATTAATATTTTTCTGTAAAAAAAAATCTGCCCATAGAATTAAGCACTTAAAATTATACATACTGTCTGGTGAAATAACCAGAATATATATATATTATATATATATATATATATTTTTTTTTTGGCCAGTCCTGGGCGGACTCAGGGCCTGTGCACTGTCCCTGGCTTCTTTATACTCAAGGCTAGCACTCTGCCACTTGAGCCACAGCGCCACTTCTGGGTTTTTCTATATATGTGGTGCTGGGGAATCGAACCCAGGGCTTCATGTATATGAAGCAAGCATTCTTGCCACTAAGCCATATTCCCAGCGCCAATAACTTGAAATTCTGACATTCAAAAAGCTCTGAAAAGTTAAAAACCTAGAAATAATCCTAAAAATCATGGCTAGCAAATGTAACTTCAAGTAATATGAGTATATAGTCTTAATTTATCACACTATTCAAATTTCCCAGCATAGACCCCGTGTTCAGTTACAGAATGCTGCCCTAGTAATTAAGATTTGGTAATAACATGCCATATCACTTATAAATCTAAAATAATTCTAGAGCACAATCTTGTCCCAAGAGTTTTGAATAAGGCACTAGGATTGTGTGTGACTTGCTTTTCTGACCAACAGTGATCATTGCTGCATTGTTAATATGGTGACAACAACTAGGGATTTTAGGTGTTACTCTCCTTAGAGATTGTGATGGTAAAACTTGGGTTTATAGTATAGTTTTTAGTCTGGGAAAAGTACCACCTGGTCTTTGCACCTGGCCTAGTTACTTGGATAGTTCAGTTGTTGGTAAATTGAGTCTATAGTTCCTGTAATTAGTTTGGTGAGGAGATACAATATTGTCTTTCCTTTAGCATACTGGATGATTTGTGAGGCAGTCTTATTTCTGTGATGGTCATTTTTATAGGTTCAATTCTACACAAATCATTTGACTTTCTGATTTTGGGAGCTCAGGGTCATCTAATAAAAAGGGTGATACAGGTTTATAGTTAACATATTAGTAGCAATGTATTTTTTGCTTTTTCTGGTTTGTAGTTCTTTTGCCACATATAAATACTGAGTTTCAAATAGCATTTTTAAAGTTAAACATTAATAGAACTGGAATTCTATTTTGTTTTGATGAATGCTATATAGTATGACTAAAGTCTAAGGTGTTTTTTTTTCTTTGAGTGGTTAGCCATGTCCAACATTATTTATTGAAATAAGCCAGTCTTCCTAATTGTAGATATCATAGTTATGTCCAATTTTTGCATTTTGGTTTGTAATACTTTTTATTTTTGCCAGTCCTGGGCCTTGGACTCAGGGCCTGAGCACTGTTCCGGGCTTCTTTTTGCTCAAGACTAGCACTCTGCCACTTGAGCCACAGTGCCACTTCTGGCTGTTTTCTATATATGTGGTGCTGGGGAATCAAACCCAGGGCTTCATGAATACAAGGCAAGCACTCTTGCCACTAGGCCCTGTAATACTCCCAGTCCCTGTAATACATTTTAATGTTGGATAAAAGTTGAAGGAAAACACTGTCCCTCAAATGCAACTTTTATGCATGATTCTAGGTAAATCCTCGGCAAATAAATAGGGTTTAGATTGAATTAAACTCACACTAATTTGGGGAACTTTCATATCTGTGTAATGTGTTTTCTTTGTTTAGAACATGTATCACCACTTGGTCATGTTTTGTAGTAGTTTCTATGAAAGTGTATGCTCTTAAGATGCCTATCAGGAATTTCTGCAAGGGGATAAGTTGCATATGCTTCCCTTACAGGACTGAAAATGTGTAGCACAGGACTAGGGGTTCTGCCCAATGGAAGAGTGCTTGTCTCACATGTGTGGCCTGGTCTAGTCCTAGCAACTCAGGCAAACAAAACCTACTGTGTGTGTATGTGTGTGTTAAGTAAATCCATTTGAATCCCTTTGCTATTTAGTTTAATAAGTAACTTAAATATGAAGCCTTTGAGATTACATAAAATCATTATCCAAATTACAATCCCTGCAAGAGAGTTTTTTTTTGTTGTTGTTCTTTTGACCCTTGATTATGTTCATGTGATACTACCAAACAAATAACTATGATATGATATCTGGCTTTGATATCTTAAACTCTGTACAGAACTTTAAAATTATGGTTATTCAAGTGTTCCTTATTTCCCAGGATGTTGTTTAATATGGAAAGCAAAAAGTTGGAACTGAAGCTATTCATTTTCTGTAGTCTACTTTTTATTTTGAATGTGGTAACTTTAAAAATATTTACTTTTCTCATGCTTTATTTGCATGGTAACCCTTTTATAGTAACTATGGTGTTCTTAAGACTTTTCCAAACCCTGTTGTTGTTCCGCTCAGGACCTCATGAGGAGCTTGCTATGGCTCTAATACCTGCTGCTGAACCCCCCTATCCTGAGGCTTCCATTTTAACATTGTATTCTAAAAATGTGGTGGCTGAGATACTTAACTGAAACTGTTTTTCTTTTTAATTCTCCAGGGAATCTATGAACATAGGATGCTGCTGCCAAATCTACCTCCTGAATTTGTCTTACTTACTCATGAGCAGTGCATTTCCAAATTGGAGCAGAATATCTGGAGACTGTTGAAAAACCCTGAAGAACACAAATGACACATGATGACTTAGTAGTGGGTTGTTTTTTTTTAAGCCTAATAAGATACATATTAGAGAATGTGTCAATGTTGGTTGTGAATGCTGCAGATAACTGCAAGCAGACTTTATCTTTTCCTTTCTGAAGTATTGGTTTGACTTTCTAGCAAGACAGACTTTTCCATTGTGCTCCAGAAGATATTAATGGAATACAGTCATGGCCACTCCAGACGACAGGCGAGTCAATATGGAGTATGCTGTATCTCTGCTAGAACAGTTGAGGCTGTTTTATGAGCAGCGGTTGTTCACAGACATAGTGTTGATTGTCGAGGGCAAGGAGTTCCCTTGTCATAAGATGGTTCTTGCAACCTGTAGCTCCTACTTCAGGTAAGTACTTTAACCTTGTTTTGCAATCAGAAATACAAAATATTAACCTAGATTAATAGGAATTTTTTTTTAAGGTTTACAATTTTCAGTGCTCAGTGGTTTTCTTGTTTGTTTGGTTTTGGGTTTTTTCTGGCCAGTCCTGGGGCTTGAACTCAGGGCCTGAGCACTGTCCCTGGCTTCTTTTTGCTCAAGGCTAACACTCTACCACTTGAACCACAGCGCCACTTCCGGCTTTTTTCTATATATGTGGTGCTAAGGAATCCAACCCAGGGCTTCATGTATGTGACACAGGCACTCTACCACTAGGCCATATTCCCAGCCCCTTAATGGTTTTCTTAAGTTTTCAGTTCAGTACTTGTTTCCTCATGCGTATCATCATGGGACTGATGAAAGGAAGGCTTTTTAGTTTTTGTCTGTCAGAAGGCTTGAACTTGAAGGCCTGGGCACTGTCCTTGAGCTTTTTCACTCAAGGCTAGCGCTCTACCACTTTGAGCTACAGCACCACTTTCAGTTTTCTGGTGGTTATTTGGAGATGAGAGTCTCCTGGACTTTCATCCTGGACTAGCTTCAAACTGCGACCCTCAGATCTCAGCCTCCTGCATAGCTAGGATTACAGGCATGAGCCATTGGCATATGGCTGAAAGGAAGGTTTTTGGTTTGTTGTTGTTGTTTGGTTTTGTGGTGGTCTTGGGGCTTTAAACTTAGGGCCTTGGTACTCCCTGAGTTTTTTTGCTCAAGACTATTTCTCTACAGTTCTGGCCTTTTGGTGATTAATTGGAGACAGTAGTTTCATGGACTTTCCTGCTCAGGCTCCAAACTGTGATCCTCAGATCTCAGCCTCTTGAGTAGTTAGGATTACAGGAGAAAAACACCAGTCCTCAGCCCCTATAAGCTTTTATTTCAGTGTAAGCTGTGGATGTTTTCCATGCAGTTTTAGATACTAGTTTTCTTACTGGTTTTCTTCTCTGTGTTAGAAAGTTAGTTATCGTTGTTATTATTTGGAAGCAGAGTGGCTCTATAATCTATAGTTAATCATGTGACTGGATTATAGAACCTCAAAACCGTGAATTCTGATTCTGTGGATCTGAGGTACAGTAGATTCAGGGATGGTTGTGATCTTCCCCACACCTAAACCCATTGTCCTAGCAGATGGTGGGCTAGTTAATAAACAAGCTCATTAAGCTCTTTTTAGTATCACTAGGTATAAATTGATCTCCCTAAAGCAAGTCAGTAGTTAGATTTGTTAAGTAAGTGGAAAGCATAGTCCAGTGTGTGTTTGGAATTAAGATCTTGTGTTTGGATCCATTTCATATTCACATGAAGAAGACATCCAAATATTTTTTATACTGCAATCATTTGATCTTTTCCCAAACGTTGTTAATGGTAGTCTCCTTTCAGATTTCAGGGTCATTAACACACAATATTGCTAAGAATTGAGGAATTAATTTATTCATTCATGGTACTGGGGATTGAACTCAAGGCCTCATCACATTTATTAGGCAAGTGCTCTACTACTTGAGCCATAGCACCAACCCAGAATTACTGCCTTTGGAATTACATTAGGAGGAAGGATTATACTCTTTCTTCCTTTTGGATTATCAGTGTTTTCCTACCAAGAACCTGTGTATAGTTAAAAAAACAGTTTCTACTCCTTGGTGCATTTACTTTTCATTTTAGACCCAAGTGAAAGACTCACTTGTGAACTACTTAGCACTTGAACCTCAGCCTATTGTACTGTTATATAATTCCAAGATGTAGAGTTAGAGTCTGGATCTTGTTAGTGTGGCATCTTAAAGTATCCTGCATATTTTTTTTCTTTTTTTTTATTTGTTTATTAATTGAACACAAATTTTTTTACAAGGTGTTGTGCAAAAAGGGTACAGTTACATAGGGCAGTGTGTACATTTCTTGTGATATCTTACGTCCTGTTTTTCTATCCCTTCTCTAGGTCAGGTAGACATATATACAATATACAATGTATCAAGAACATATACAGTATTCACAGACTTGGTCTCTACTGTCTCTGTCTCCCTTTGTTAACAGTCATATATCAGGGAGATCATGCCCCTTTGCTTTCTGTGTTCTAGGCTTGTCTCGCTCAACATTATTTGTTCGAGTTCTGACCATTTTCCTGCGAATAACAATATTTCACCATTCCTAATCGCTATGTAGTATTCCATTGTGTATAAGTACCATATTTTTTGGATCCATTCGTCTGTGGAGGGGCATCTGGGTTGTTTCCATATTTTGGCTATTGTGAATTGTGCCGCAATAAACATTATCCTGCATATTTTTAGGTAATTCTTGTAATTTTTTTCCTTTATTGACATAGACTTTACCTACCATAAAGTCAGTAATGCATATAAATGCATAGTTGATTCTTTTGCCTGCAGATTCTTTGTATCAACCAGCTACATATCAAGAGATACTTAGGGGGCTGGGAATATAGCCTAGTGGCAAGAGTGCCTGCCTCAGATACACGAGGCCCTAGGTTCCATTCCCCAGCACCACATATACAGAAAACGGCCAGAAGCGGCGCTGTGGCTCAAGTGGCAGAATGCTAGCCTTGAGCGGGAAGAAGCCAGGGACAGTGCTCAGGCCCTGAGTCCAAGGCCCAGGACTGGCCAAAAAAAAAGAGATACTTAGGGAAAATTTTCTTACCTACAGCATAGATAGTTTTCTTGTTTTTATTTCCTAGGCAGTACAGTCTTAACTACTGCTTACGATGAGTTTCCATTGTTTTAGGTATTACATACCTGTAGTCTAGAGATGACTTAAAGTCTGAGAGGATAGTGTGTAGGTTGTATACACGTGGCCATTTATTTATATAGAGGACTAGAGTGCCCTCAGGTTTTAGTCTCCAGGAAGCAGTCCTAAGCAGATACCAGGATAACTACATGATGAGATAAATTTAGTGTTACTACAAAACTAACTGTATATCCATTTCTAGTACCGGACTAAGCTTTCCATCACGTTGTTTCCATTTACAGTCACTCTCACACTCACTTGTAGTTCTAAGTAACTACTGATTTACTTGCTGTCTTTGTTTCCCTTTTCTGACCATTTCATACAAATGAATTCATATAATACATGGTCTTTTGTAGCTTGCATCTATGTTTCTATCTGAGCATTGTATTTGAGGCTCATTTGAACTTTTTTTTTATCAGTAGTTCTGTTTTGTTCCATTTTGTTCTTGTACTCAGTAATTAGAATGGCAGGGTGAGGCTAGGGTATCTAGCATTGTGTTATGTACGATTTTCTGTTGTCTGTTGGACCAGTCTTTATCAGAAAGGACCCTGCATTGATCCTCCTGTGTTGTGTGGTACTCTCTGTAGAGCTACAATTATTTTACCCTGACTCCTTTGGCTCTGTTTCTGTGTCTCATAGGGCCATGTTCATGAGTGGACTCAGCGAGAGCAAGCAGACACATGTGCACCTGAGGAATGTAGATGCTGCCACCCTCCAGATCATAATCACTTACGCCTATACAGGGAACCTGGCACTCAGTGACAACACAGTGGAGCAGCTGTATGAGACGGCCTGCTTCCTACAGGTAAAGCTGCTCTTCCACAGTGACACCCTTGAGGGTGTTCATTGTGTCAGGAAGTCCCAGTTTACTAGTGACACCTGTGTCTGAGAGATTTTTACTGCAGGTTATATAAGGTATGAAATGAAATGGCATCTGACTCCCATTTCTTGTATGGGGAATTACAAGTGTTCTTCCTTTTTCTCATTGTTTCTACTTTTACCCATTACACTAAAAGCCTACAATAAAATAAAGCCTTGCTAAATCTTTATTTAAAAAAATAAGAAAAATAATCAGATGTGGTCAGCTGGCAAACTAAGTTACTCTTATGATAGGAACCTAATTAATCAGTGAGCTGGGTGTTGATATGGCATGCCTATAATCCCAGCA
This sequence comes from Perognathus longimembris pacificus, assembly GCF_023159225.1. Lineage (NCBI taxonomy): Eukaryota > Metazoa > Chordata > Mammalia > Rodentia > Heteromyidae > Perognathus > Perognathus longimembris. The sequence goes on from NC_063162.1 coordinate 74,704,650, forward strand.
CTGAGGAAACTGATGCAGGAAGTTTGCCAGCTTGAGGCCAGCCTGTACTACATAAAGCAAGACTCATTCAGGCAAAAATTTCATACTTGTTTTTCTCTCTCTCTCTTTTTTTTTTTTTTTTTTTGCCAGTCCTGGGACTTGGGACTCAGGTCCTGAGCACTGTCCCTGGCTTCTTTTTGCTCAAGGCCAGGACTCTACCTCTTGAGCCACAGTGCCACTTCTGGCTTTTTCTGTGTATGTGGTGCTGAGGAATTGAACCCAGGGCTTCATGCATGCTAGGCAAGCACTCTACCGCTAAGCCACATTCTCAGCCCTTCATGCTTATTTCTTATTTTGCCTATTATGCCTGAGAAATTTAAATATTTACACTGGTAATGATAGGTTATATTGTGCTGCTTGCTAAGTAGTTAAATAATATTGATGGTTGCTATATTTATGTCTGATTAACTTTTACTTTAGATTTTTCTATCATGTTCCCCTCTCCCTCCCCCCCCACCACTTTTTTTTTTTTTGGTGCCAGGACTGTGGCTTGTACTCAGGGCCTAGGTGCTGTTTCTGAGCCTTTTTGCTCCAGGCTAGTACTCTACCACTTGAGCCATGGCTTGACGGCTGACTCTTTTGATGTTTACTTGGAGATAACAGTGTCACAGAAATTGTTCCCAGGCAGGCATTGAACCATCCTTGGATCTCAGCCTCTTGAGTAGTTAGGATTACGGGCATGAGCTGGCTTCTTCTCAGATTTTATTTTTTTGTTGGTTGTGGGGTTTGAATTCTGGGCCTTGGTGCTGTCCTTGAGCTCTTCAGCTCAAAGCTAGCACTCTATCACTTGAGCCACAGTGCTACTTCTGGTTTTCTGGTGGTTATTTGGAGATAAGAGTTTCATGGACTTTCCGGCCTGGGCTGCCTTTTTTTTTTTTTTTTTTTTGCCAGTCCTGGGCCTTGGACTCAGGGCCTGAGCACTGTCCCTGGCTTCTTCCCGCTCAAGGCTAGCACTCTGCCACTTGAGCCACAGCGCCGCTTCTGGCCGTTTTCTGTATATGTGGTGCTGGGGAGTCGAACCTAGGGCCTCATGTATCCGAGGCAGGCACTCTTGCCGCTAGGCTATATCCCCAGCCCCCTGGGCTGCCTTTTAACCTGAATCCTCAGATCTCACCCTGCTGAGTAACTAGGATTACAGGCATGTGCCACGGGCACCCGGCTTTGAGATTTTAATAGGAATATATATATATGGATATTTTTTTTTGGTCTGAGACATGGACTCAAATTTGGTATGTGACTCTGGTGCTCTACCACCTGAGCCAAGCCTCCCAATCCCAGGAGTTGGTTGTTGCTCCCCCCCCCCCCCCCCCCCGCTTTTTCTTTTTTGGAATGACATTTTGTTCTTAGAAATAAAGTTTTAGCCAGGGGACAGAGTGAGGCCTGGTGGTTCAGGAACTCAGGATATGTAGAGGCAGGAGGATGGACCGGCAAAGGACAGTCTGGGCTACATATTGAGACCCTGTCTCAAAAAACACCACACAGATAAGAAGAAAGTTTCTCCAAATGGAAACCTCCAAAACAAATAGTAACACAGTGGATGATACTCAGGAAAACAAATAGTAACACAGTGGATGATACTCAGGTACTGAGGACACAGTAGATGTTAGCTGGTAGTACTGATGTCTGCTCTCTGTCGGGACAGTGGTTGGATGCTCTCCTTGGTACAGCCTGGGAACCAGATCATAGTTAATTCCTTCTTACGTTGCTTCCCTCTTCCTTAGTCATACACTGGTCTTCCTATGTCTGGTCATCTCTGGTTGGTCTCTCGTAGTTCAGAATTAGTGCCTTCACTTCCCAAGGCCAAACTTGTAAAAAGTACTGCCTGTGCTGAGCATTCTTTGTGGCTTGCAAGTTCACATTCCTAAGGTGCTAAAAACTTCCTATATAAGGTTATAATCTTTTCTGCTCTGTTCATGAACTGTGTATATGTAGTGTGGAGGTTAGCCCAAATGCAAAACAAGACTCTACCTCTTGGAACATTGACGTGTGCTCCTTGGCTTTGGTTGCTGTAACCATGTTGAAGTGATAGTATTTTTAGACAGCAGATATACTTACACTTTACATGGATCCTCAGCTAGTCCTTAATGATTTAAGGTAGATAATTATTTTGCCACTTTATATGAGAGAAGACAGGCTTAGAGAGAAGCTATTTGCCTATAATTATACAAGTACTAACTGGCCAGTTCAGGTTTTGGATTGAAATGACCTGACTCTTCACTGTGAGCAGCTTTTTAGTTAAGCAGGTGGTGAATGAGTATGGATAAAGGTGAAGTGGATGGCACTTCTGAGTCAGCTGAGACCTGCCTGCTTTCTCAGGAAAAAAACATCCATAGAGGGCTGGGAGTATGGCCCAGTGGTAGAGTGCTTGCCTCACATACATGAAGCCCTGGGTTCTATTTCTCAGCACCACATATATAGAAAAGGCCAGTGGCACTGTGGCTCAAGTGATGGAGTGCTACCCTTGAGCAAAAAGAAGCCAGGGACAGTACTCAGGCCCTGAGTTCAAACCCAAGGAGTGGCAAAAATAAAAACCAAAAACACATCCATAGAAGGCTTAGATGTTTCAGATGTATCATTTCAATGTAGGTAACCTCAGGCTTTAGAAATAGCACAGTGATAGAACACTTGCCTAAACATCTAGGGTTTTGATTATAATCTCCCCCCACCCCCCCTACTGAAACCAACTAAAGGAGGGTTACATTGCTTCTGATGACTTGGCATTTTCCCTGTCTGGATGGCAATAACAACCCTTCTTAGTCTCTTTACCTTGCCTTTTCCAGCTACTTGGTAATCATTTCCTGTAATTATATGTTAATCATTTCCTGTAATTACATGTTTTCATATGCTTTTCTCAAAAACTAAATTTTAAGAACCTTGTTTTTTAATGCTTAGAAAAGTAACTTCCCTATGAATTTCCTTATCCTTTAGGCTGTTCCATTTTTTTAAAAATGCCTATTTAATGCCTTACTACAGTTTAAGCAGGGCAGTTAAATAAAGTATTGGTCAAGGAAAGAAATGCAAACCTCTACCTAGTCTAGTAATTATTTTTGGGAAACCTTTCCCTTAGCCCAAACTGATGTATCGGAAGTAACAAGTTCTCAGAAAGGGAAAGATGAGACAGGACCCAGAATCTTGCATAAAATGTGGGGTGACATTATGCTCAGGGTAGACACAGCCTTGAACTATAGCATGCAGGGCCTTTGTTGTGTGTTGGTTCATTTGTTGGTCTCTCCTGCCCTTATCAACCTTCTTCCCCTTTATTATTTTAGGTAGAAGATGTGCTGCACCGTTGTCGAGAGTATTTAATTAAAAAAATAAATGCAGAGAACTGTGTGAGATTGTTGGGTTTTGCTGACCTCTTTAGTTGTGAGGAACTAAAACAGAATGCTAAAAGGATGGTGGAGCACAAGTTCACAGCCGTGTGTCACCAGGAAGCTTTCATGCAGCTGTCCCATGACCTGCTAATAGACATTCTCAGCAGTGACAATTTAAATGTAGAAAAGGAAGAGACAGTTCGGGAAGCTGCTATGCTATGGCTGGAGTACAACACAGAGTCACGGTCCCAGTACCTGTCTTCAGTCCTCAGCCAGATCCGAATTGATGCACTTTCAGAAGTGACCCAGCGAGCCTGGTTTCAAGGCCTGCCACCCAACGATAAGTCTGTGGTGGTGCAAGGTCTTTATAAGTCCATGCCCAAGTTTTTCAAACCACGCCTTGGGATGACTAAAGAAGAGATGATGATCTTCATTGAAGCCTCTTCAGAAAATCCGTGTAGTCTTTACTCTTCAGTCTGTTACAGCCCACAGGCAGAAAAGGTTTACAAGCTGTGCAGCCCACCTGCAGGTTTGCATAAAGTTGGGACCGTAGTCACCCCTGATAATGACATCTATATAGCAGGAGGCCAGGTTCCTCTGAAAAACACAAAGAGCAATCACAGCAAGACAAGCAAACTGCAGACTGCCTTCCGAACTGTGAACTGCTTCTATTGGTTTGATGCACAGCAAAACACTTGGTTCCCAAAGACCCCAATGCTCACTGTCCGTGTGAAGCCATCTTTGGTTTGCTGTGAAGGCTACATCTATGCGATTGGGGGTGACAGCGTGGGGGGAGAACTTAACCGGAGGACCGTAGAAAGATATGACACAGAGAAGGATGAGTGGACGATGGTAAGCCCTCTGCCTTGTGCCTGGCAGTGGAGTGCAGCGGTGGTGGTCCACGACTGCATTTATGTGATGACGTTGAACCTCATGTACTGCTACTTCCCCAGGTCTGACTCCTGGGTGGAGATGGCCATGAGGCAGACGAGCAGATCCTTTGCCTCAGCTGCAGCGTTTGGTGATAAGATTTTTTACATTGGAGGGTTGCACATTGCCACCAATTCTGGCCTAAGACTCCCCTCTGGCACTGTAGATGGATCTTCAGTGACTGTAGAGATTTATGATGTGAACAAAAATGAGTGGAAAATGGCAGCCAACATCCCCGCAAAGAGGTACTCGGACCCCTGTGTTCGAGCCGTTGTGATCTCAAATTCTCTTTGTGTGTTCATGCGAGAAACCCACTTAAATGAGCGAGCTAAGTACGTTACCTACCAGTATGACCTGGAACTTGACCGCTGGTCTCTGCGCCAGCACATATCTGAGCGTGTGCTTTGGGACTTAGGCAGAGATTTTCGGTGCACTGTGGGAAAACTTTATCCATCCTGCCTTGAAGAATCACCATGGAAACCACCAACTTACCTTTTCTCACCAGATGGGACAGAGGAGTTTGAGTTGGACGGAGAGATGGTTGCACTCCCTCCTGTATAGTTGAGTTGAGGGAGTACTGCCTAGTTCCCTTCCTTCATTAAGCAACATGCTAGGAGAGGACCAGACGGGAGTACATGAAATTCTATCTTTGATAAATTTTATTTTTATGCCCTACTTATTTGCTTCAGTATAGTATATATCAGTGAGTCTTACAGGAAGATGTGCTTCCATCATAGGAGCTAGGTGAGTTAGTCCTTGAGAGCCTCTAATGTGTATTGTGAGAGCAGAGGAATGAACAGCTAATGAATGCTGTTAGCCCTGTGCATGTACAGTTCAAAGTTCACTTAGAGAAGTAGCTTCCTTTCTAGGGTGGGACATCACAGACTGTGCTGAGATTTAGTATATCTCATTCCTGTGCTTTGTTCTGAAGTTCTGGAATACATTTTTCCAGTAACTAACCAGCCGTGCTTAATGCTGATGTCCACATTTGTGTAGCAGTGTTGTCCATGTCCTCCGCTGTAGTTGAGAACACTCCGTAATTTTGTGGTATTACACAGGAAAGGTACGACTGCAGGACCAGTCTATCCAGTTAGGTGCATGTATCCTCTCTCCATTAACCGTCTGTGTAGAATAGAGGTCATCCAGCCAACTGGCCATATACCAGGCACATGAACTTAGTTTCTGGGTTTGCAGTGAGAATTGTGCGGGTCTGTGGAGCTTTCATGAAAGGTGAAGGTTTCCACCCTCTTGAGTTAGCACTGCTCACACATAGAACTACCTGCTGCTGATGTAGTCCTCCATCTTCAAGATAGAGAGTGGGTTAACCAGGTCATTACATCCTAATTTAATAACAAGCGTTACTGTAGAGTGATTGTGTAGGTATCTGTTAGCTGTCAGAGTGTGTTTTTTAAACCTGATGTGTGTGTGTGTCGGGTTAGGAGCCGTCTGCACTGGTATTTCCAGGAGGGCAGATGCCCAGTGCCTCTGCCATTACCCAAGAAACCACTGGCAGTAGTGGCGCCGCCATGGACGGGAGCACAGGCACTTGTGACTGACATCGCCGGCATGTTCAACTCTGTAATGTTCTCGCACTGTATTTTGAATGACATTAATTTATTAAATAAAGTGTATATATTCAACATCTGGGTTTTGTATGGCGGGATGGGCTTCTTGTAGTTTGGTTTTACTGGTGTAACTCGGGTAGTGTTAGTATCTTCAGAATTCTGTGTGAAATGGATGTGCACACAGTAGTAGTTTCTCCTCCTGCACTCTGAAAATACTACATGGGATGAACAATTCCTGGGTTTTAAGTTGGGGCCTGTGTGCTGGGATCTGTGTCTGAGCAGGGTGCCCATGCTGTGTGCTACCCTTGGCTGCTCCAGGCTCTCACCTTCCTGTTCCTTGGCACCAGATACTGTTAAAATTGTTACTCTCTTACCGAGCCTAATTTATAAGTTACAAAACTATCATACACACATCTGTGGAGAAAACCAGCATAAATGGGGTTTGACACCCACAGTTTCACTAATCTTCAAGACCGGGTGGTAGAACACATCTGCTGATTAAGAGGACCATTGTGAGATGCTCATACTTCACAGGAAAAAGGGTCTTTCGGTGATAGAACTTCACCAAATCTACCTTCACCTATCTGCTGCTTCCTCTGCTATTTGTAAAGGGATAGTCACTGGGACTGTGGGCATGGCTTGTGGTAGAGCACCAGCCACAAGCAGGAAAAGCTGAGTCAGTGAGTGATAAGGTCCTGAGCTCAAGCCCCAGTACCCAAAAATGGAATGGGCACTGTGCATTCCCCTCCGGAGGGCCACTTACTATGATAGGTCTTTGTTCAGTTTTTCTACATTGTAGTCTGGGGAGGCGGGGTAGGGGGTGGGGCTAGATTTAGAGCCTGTCCTCAAGCTTTTTCTCTCAAGGATGGTACTCTACCACTTGAGCCACACCTCCACTTGTGGCTTTTCTTTGTTGGTCATGGGACTTGAACTCTGGGGCCTGGACATTTTCTCCGAGCTCTTCATCTCAAGGCTAGGGCCTTACCACTTTGAGCCACAGTGCCACTTTTGGTTTTCTGGTGGTTAATTGCAAGAGTCTCATGGACTTTCATGTTGAGGCTGGCTTTGAACTGCAATTCTCACATAGCAACTTCCTGGGTAGTTAAGATTATAGCCGTGAACCACTTGTGCCTGGCTGGAACTTTTTGATGGTTAACTGGTGATAAAAGTATCAGACTTTGCTGCCTGGGCTATCTTCAAAGCTTAAATCTCAGGTCTCAGCCCCCTGAGTAATTAGGAGTATAGACCTCACCATTGGGACTGTCTAGAACTCTTACTTTCTTGCTCACGGCGAAGGCCCAGAAGCTGTTCATCTTTTTGGAGGACGTAGGACCATTTCCCTGAGTCTGAGTCTGCCACTGCTCTCTTCAGAAGGCTTAGGTAATTATGCAGATGGATAGAACTTTCTGGAACTGCTGGGTAGCCAGATGAGAGATTTGGTCAGCTGGGCTCCCTTGGGCATGCAGTTTTTTTCTTACCTATAGCCTACTTCTGTGGCTCTCAAGATCCTTTACAGTTCACCAAGGATTGGTACAGCAGGAAGAGCTTGAATGAATGCAAAGTGTTCTTTTGCCTCCAGAGTTGCTTTTGCTGTGTAATATAACGCTGGCACGTTGGTCACACATAACCACAAGCCCTCACATAGGAAAGGAATGCTTTGTGTGGGTCACACTGTTCTTTGAATGCCTGCTGTGTGCCAGGATGCCTGTCCTCAAGATCCTTACAGTGCCCAAGCAGGTCCTTTAGAGCCATCACCACAGCCATGGGAGTGTAGAAAGAGCACAAAAGGAAAGATGTGTCTGCCTGGCTAAATTGCCATGGGCCCTGACCTCTGCATTTCACTGCCTTTTGCTGTGCTTGGATCCCACACATGCCTTCTTCACCAACAGGGACTGTTTAAAAGCAAGCGATGGATTGCCATAGCAAGTCACCCTAATGCAGCTAACACTCCCATGTTCTTGGCACCAGGTGAGAAGCCGAGGAAACACCTAGGAAGAAGAAACGAGCTTGTGGGCCCTCCTCCCTGCATGATGCTATTTCTGTGGCTGCTTCCTCTTCACCTCACAACTGTAGTCACAGGATTGCTTGAACAGCTCCATCACGGTAAACATCATGCATATGACTGGCAACAGCCCACAGCTGCGTGCACGGAGCAAGCTGTTCTCTTTTCTCTTGGTACCGGAGATTGAACTCCAGTAGGGAGGCACTGTACCACTTGAGCCACACTGCCATCCCATTTTGATGCTGGTTATTTGCAAGACGGCCTCATTTTATGCTCTGGCCCATCTGAGCCACAGTCCTCCACTTGCCCATGTTGTGTGGCTAGGAAGGACAGGTGGGCCCCACTGTACCCAGACACTACTTTCTGAAAATTTTTATAAGGAGATTTCTGCTTAGTTCTGGAGGCTAGGGGTGATGGCGCTGACATCAGCTTTGCTAAATGGTGAGGTTCCCTGTGGCACAGGCATTGTAATGGCCAGTACATGTGTGAGGTCATGTGCCAACAACAGCAGAAGAGAGGTCTTGAACACTCACCAGGGCCTCATGAGAATATTTTCCTCTGAGGTCAGAGCCTCAGTAACCTAACCACCTCCTGTAAGGCCCCACCTCCAGAAGTTTTCACTCAACATTCTCAGACTACATGGCTCAGGCTGGCTGGCCTCAAACTCCCCAAACTGTCCCCACTTCCCTAGCACCTGAGAATGCAGTTAGGCACCACTGCAGCCAGCAGTTCTCAGTTGTTCATATGGAAATTCCAATAAGTCTAATGTACACCACCATCAACCTCAGCCATGCCCTTCTCCCATTCCCACAGTCCACACTTTGTGTTCCAGGAGTGTAGCCCATCCAGGGACACATGGATTTGCACACCCCAAGTCCTGTGTGGGCACATTCGTGACCTCCTGAGGCAGGTGTGGGTGGAATCAAGCCCAGAAATCACAAAGCAGCCCTGTTGTGCCAGGGGAAGAGTCTGGTGATGGGACTTCCCCTCCCCCAGTCCTGTGGCTCAAGACAGAACTGACTCCAGCCCACGCTCCTGGATGTTAAGGGAATCAGAACTGCACCCCAGTGCACCAGAACGACAGCAGGCAACTCCTCCCTAGGCATGAATGGCAGCATAGCTCAGCTCCCGGTGAAGCTGTCCAGCAGGTGCCAGATAGCACACGAGGGGATACAGATGACACTGCTGGAGTCCTCAGAGCTGCCAGGGCCCACCTGGAGTCCAAGCTGTCTGAGGACACCACCAGTGGTGGAAGGAGACATGGCCCAACCAGCCTCCTCAGTGCCCTGTGGGGCCCAGGAGCTGAGGGCAGTGACCACACAGTGCACCCCAGGGCTGGCATCTGGTCACCAAGCTGGCCACAGACCACACACAATCCAGGAAATTCCGGGGCAGATGGTCATTTTATTAATGCTTTTTCTTAAAGTTATAGTAAGAGTTTTACAATTCAATGTGATCAAATGTGATTTATCATTTTAAAAAACCAAGCATGGCAGAAACAAGTGGTACAAATGATAAAAGCTCTAGAGCCAAGAGGGAGTGTGAGTGCCTTCTGATGAGGAGATGCCACGGCCATATCTTCTCAGACACTTCTGACAGCAGCTTGTGGAAGCTGTCTTCCCAATACCTAAGTGACACTTGTCCCTACCAAGTGCCTTCACTAGCTCACTCATCAAATGCTTCTTAAGGAACACTCAGTCTGGGTCTTCTGCTATGAAATCGTACCCTTTTAAGAAATGAGGCAGTATTTCACTGGAGCATTCTGAAAATGTCAATGGCCTTTCCAGGCTCAGTACCTGATCAAAAGGTTCAAATGTTTATATATTACACACAAAATAATCTGAGCAGCAGGTCGTGGGTATGACACTCAGCAAGAGTTGGATGTGAAGCCCCGATCATGATCTAAATACAGAGTTTCTATATCTTTATGTAGAAAGGTAAACTTCTCAACAGGACAGAAATACAAATGCATTTAGTTTTACAAAATATGCGCAGCCTCTCAGACATGCGCACTGGGTGAGTGCAGTGTGGACACGGGTCAGGCCAAAAAGTGGCCATGTGCGCCAGCCCCTTCCATGGAAGGACATAGGCACACGTTCTTGACGACTATCTGTGGAATGGGGGAATCATGGAATGAGAAGAGTCTGTGGCAGGTGTGCTGTGAGGGCTGACGTCATGTCTGTGGCCCTGTCATGGTGAAGGCTCTCGGGGGACAGGGTGGAAACACAGGAAGGCTGAGTAGTCCCATGGGGCATGTCCTCCAGGGTTGCCACCACTTCGGGAGAACTGGCACCGTCCTGTGGGTGGCCACTGCTGCCCTGCCTGGCCTCCGGTGCCCAAGGACCCCTAGGCTTGTCAGCAGCCCTGGACCCAAGGAACCACTGGCTCTCATTTGTGCAAAACTTCTCCACAGAACACAAAACCTAACCCAAGGGTTCCACCAGGAGGCAATGCCCTGCTCCACTGGGAAACGTGGACCTGGCAGATTAAAATGGGAACTTCTTTCCAGAAGAATTCTTATAACCTTTAGCAGATTAAATGCTACCTCAGCACCTGCCCATGGTCTGCAGTACCTGTTCTCAGAACCACAACCTGGACAGCACGGAGTCTCCTTCACTGCCAATGACAACGGCCACTGTTTCTTAAAGGGAAAGCACACGTGGTTGCAATCACTCATGGACTCGAGGACAGACCACACTGGTCCTGTGAGCTCTGCCTGGGTGACAAGGACTCAGCCAGCTGTAAGTCCTCCTTTACCCATGCCACTGTCACTGTACGCCAGGGTCCTGGCTAAGTTGGCCAGGCTGCAGATGGACTGTGCCCAGGAAGCAGAGGCGGCCGGCCAGCCCTAGCTCCTCCAGCACGAGCGGTGGGCACTCAGCTGTCAGACACAAGGACTTGGCAATTCCTGCCACACCTTTGCTGGAGATGCACTACAACCTGGCCTAGCAGAGCTCAGCCACCTCACACGGAAGCTTGTCACGGGCCAGCAACCCAGAAACACCTGTGCCCCTTTCTGACACTAACACCCCAGAACTGGCACAGACTTCTGACAATTTCTATGGCAAAAGTGCTTTATTCTAGGCTTAGTGCTGAAAGCCAGTTAAATTTTAACTAGAAAGTTCAATGACAATATATACCTAGGCCAGGCCCAGTGGTATGTGCCTGTAATCTCAGTTACTTGGGCAGAAGAGGCAACAGGACTGAGGGCTTAAGACCAGCTGGGTAACATGGCCTGTCTCAAAAATTATCTAAAGACAAAAAGAATTCCCCTCCTGTGGCACAGTGGTGGTGCCGTGCAGCTGTGGCCTCAGCCGTTAGCTGGTGTGGCTGGAGCCCAGGGGCGGCCAGGAACAGGCCGCAGCAGGCTCAAAAGAGCCCAAGCCGCACCTCAGGGTCCACTGCAGAAGTTACATGACATTTATTTTGCTTTAGTATTCTGTTTTGTTTTTCTGTGTGTGTGTGTGTGTGTGTGTGTGTGTGTGTGTGTGTGTGTGTGTGTGTGTGGGGAGGGGGGGTTATGCCTGTAATCCTAGCTACTCAGGAGACTGAGGTCTGAGGGTTGCATTTTGAAGCCAGTCCAGGTCCTGAGTTCAAGCCTCAGGACCAGTGTATGCGTGGGGGGTGGGGGTGGGGGGATTCCCAAGTGCTAAGATGGATTACAGGTATGTACTATCATACTTGGCTTTAGAATTAATTATTTATAGTCCCATTGATTAACATACCTTTTAAGGGTTGTTTTGCTAATACTTCCTTCACATATGTTTCCTGAGGCTAACTTTCCTGGCTGAAGTAAATTAATGGGGTTCCCAGTTTAAGTCTTGTAGTTTGTCCTCACTGAATCTCAAGGTATGCTCAAACAGAAGTATGCTCTGAGATTTGGTGAACTGTGTGGAAACATCAGTTAGAAAGTTTCGGGATATTTAGAGCATGCTCTGTGCTTTCCATGTGCCTTCTTTACAGATTTATAAACAAACATTTCGCCAGGGAAATCAAGTCCAATCGGCCATCAATGCCCATGTCCCCAGTACTGACAGTGCATGGGATGTTCCTCACTGTCTCCTCCACATGTGTCTGTCACTGAGAAGGCGGCTGCTCGCAGCAAGCACTCCCTGAGCCACCACACATCCACCAACTGCAGCCTGCAGTGGGCACTAAGTGTGGCAAACACTAGCTGCCGGGCAAAACCAGCAGAGGCCAACATGGCAGGATGCCCTTTACCCAGCAGGCAACCATGGCAACCTGCGGCTGGCCTCTCGCCTCCTGCATTCCACCTGTGAGCTGGGATGAGATTTCTAGTTATGGATTCGGGAGGGGCAGGAAGCGCCTTGTGGAGGACTGAGGGACGAAGGCAGCATGCTTGGCACAGCTTTCTGCACAATCACCCAGAAGCCTACCGCTCTGTCCACACCAACCAAGCAGATTCCCTGGGGGAGGCGGAAGCAAAGTTCTGGGTTTGTTTTGGCCAGTCCTGGGGCTTGGACTCAGGGCCTGAGCACTGTCCCTGGCTTCTTTTTGCTCAAGGCTAGCACACTACCACTGGAGCCACAGCGCCAACTTACGGCTTTTTTTGTTCCTGTGGTGCTGAGGAATCGAACCCAGGGCTTCGTGCAAGCACTCTACCACTAAGCCACATTCCCAACCCAAAGCTCTTGTTTTAACACGGTGTTGAAGACCAAGTGCTGGACAGCAGGCTCTGAAGTTCAATCCTACAGCCCCAACCTGGCCTTGGACACAATCCTCCGCCCCCTAGCCTCCTCTGCACTAGGCTCCCCTCCCATTGCCTCAGAGCAATCCAGTCAGCAAAGAACAAGGACTGAAACAGGGCACCCCAGCTTCAAGCCCTCTCTGGTCTTCATGGTCCCAGGGGAGGTGAAAACAAGGTAGGCCACCCGGCCCTCACCTCAGCACGTACTAGGGCCAACCTCAGAGAAACTGAAACAGGAATATAACTTAATTTTTGTACATATAAATTACAACCATCATCCAGATATTCTGACAGTAAAATAGAACAAAATATACATAGGTAAAAACTTTGCTGACATAAACAAACGTACAATCTCAGAATGTAGAACTCACTAGAAGGTTCGCTGTGTTTTAATCAGGCTCAGAAGGAGATAAGAGGAGTCCACTGAAGCCCAGCCTGGCCTGGACGCCGTGCGTCTCTTGTCCAGTGCTGTCCCTCTTCCCAGCCAGTGCTCCGCCCCAGCTGCCGCTGCCACCCAGCAGTCCTGCTGTGGGCCTGTGGCAGAGGAAGGGGTCTGGAGGTGTAGGTAACGGGCACCCCACACCTGACAAGGCTACACAGACCATGTCCCAGCTCAGGGCTTCCCACCGTCTTGGCTGTGGGGCTCGGGGAGACTTTGGGGGGACGAGGTGCCGAAGGCCGACAGCCAGGAAGACACGGCTGTCTTGGCGCTGGAGAAGGCGCCTCCCACGGACTGGCCTGGGAAGGAAGCGAGAGGCCGCGGTGAGCGCTGGTGCTGCTGAGGGAAGCCAGCCACTTCCCATACCATGCCGCACAGCTTGAGACTGGCAGGGACTACGCTGCTCACCAAAGCCCTGGATGCTCCTAACCTTCTAATTCACCGTAGCCCCCACCCATGGGAATGTCTTCTAGAAAGCTGGAGTTCTAGCGTGGCTGAAGAGGACATGGAATCCGCACAGCCGCAGCACAGCACGCAGAACTGTGTCCCTCCACCCCAGGCCCTGTAAACACCAACTCACATGCACACAAGTGCTTACACACATAGCTACTCAGCTTAGTGTCTGGTACTACTGAGACTCAAACTCAAGTTTTTTTTTGTTTTGTTTTGTTTTTTTGGCCAGTCCTGGGCCTTGGACTCAGGGCCTGAGCACTGTCCCTGGCTTCCTTTTGCTCAAGGCTAGCACTCTGCCACTTGAGCCACAGCGCCACTTCTGGCCGTTTTCTGTATATGTGGTGCTGGGGAATCGAACCCAGGGCCTCATGTATACGAGGCAAGCTCTCTTGCCACTAGGCCGTATCCCCAGCTCCTCAAATTCAAGTCTTCATGTATGGTAGGCAGACACTCTACCTCTTGAGCCACAGTGCCTCTTTTGTTTTATTTTTCAGATAGTATCCTATACTTTTGCACAGACTAGCCTTGGGTCATGAGCCTTTTCCCTATACATTCCACAGAGCTAGGAGCACAGACAGGTATGTGTCGCCATGCCCAGCTTGTTGGCAGAGATGGGGACCTTGCCAACTTTGTTTGCCTGGGTTGACCTCAAGCCACAATCCTGCCAACCTTTGCCTCTTGATTATAAGCAAGAGCCACCACACCTGACCCCTGGATTTATTTATTTTTCCTTCATCCTTCTATCAGATCTGTCTTCCCAATACTGGTGCTCACCTTCTCTTTCCTACACAGCCCAGGCTGGCCTGGAATCTGTGTGCCTCCCTGTCTCCATCTCCCCCATGCTGGAATTATAGGCAGGAGCTCTACGCCTGGCCATCCATTTTCTTACTTTAGAAACAGCACCCCCTAATGCCCACTGTACTATGAGTCTTGGCTACACATGGGCCCTCGGCAGGGCGGGAAATGCGAAAAGGAGCTCACATGAAATTTGTAGGATGTTAAGTTTTGAAATAAGACTGATATTTTTAAATCCTCTTGTGTTGTGTGTTATACAGAGCCCCCCACCACTTGGTACACATTGAAACTGGAGTGCAGGGATGGGGGCCTCAGCCCAGGGCCTTACCAACAGCCTTTCCCGTCTGCACGACGTTCCGGCTGGTCGTGACCACAGCGTTCCCAATTCTCTTGCCACGCTCACTGTTCTGAACAGAGCTGAGGAGGGGAAAGGAGTGTCAATGCAACTGACAACAGACTTATACACACATGTGCACACCTCTGTGACTGTCCCAAACTTGCACCAAGAAGCTAAGTTATTCAGTATCTGTGAGTAAACTTATGAATTGAAGCATGCAGATCTTCAGAACTTAATGGACAGAGATGAGCCAAAAGTGAGGAGGTTGGATGGTCAAGTGACCACACAGATTGACAGACAGGCAGACAGCCCGGCTAACAGCACCTTCCTGAACACCACAGCCCTCCCCACCACAGCAGCTTCAACTCTGCATCATGCACTTCCAAAAAACTATAGAAGCATCAAGTTCCCAGAAGGTTTCTGTGAGCGGTGGGTGACCATTGCCTCCAGGTACTCACTGCGAGAATCTTAACTTCATGTCTGCCACTGAGTACTGCCCTTGGAACGGGTGGCTGTAAAACAAAGCATGAGCTTAGGCTCAGTAGCTTCAGTGCAGCCATGGGGGTTACTGCCCACAGCTCCTGGCTGAGCATGTGGGGAGAGGTGCTCCCACGTGGGGTCGGAGCTGGCTGGATGAGATGGCTCTCTGCCTAGAGCTGTGATCTTCCAGATAGCTCCTGCTCCCTTGAGCCCAGACCCACTGGAAGGCTCACTGGAGCTTGTTTCTTCCATGTAAAACTGCATGCATGCACAGGTTGCTGTGATAAAGCTGCTCTGTGTTCCCACTTCTCTGGGTTTGGGGTGGGACAGTCAGGAAGTCACAGATCTAGGCTATGGTCCTAGGCTATGGTTCACCTTATAAATGGGCGAAGATTCCTTAGTGGATCAGCACAAGCCTTGTAGGTAGAAAAGTAACTCAAAATGTACCTTCTAGTGGGGCACTGGTGGCTCACACCTGTAATCTTACATACTCAGGAGCCTGAGATGTGAGGATTGTGGTTCAAAGCTAGCCTAGGCAGGAAAGTCTGTGGGACTCTTATCTCCATTTAACCACCAGAAACTAGAAGTAGAACTGTGGCTTAAAGTGACAGTGCTAACCTTGATTGAAAGAGCTGAGGAACAGTACCTGGGCCCTGAGTTCAAGCTCCATGACAGAAGTGAATAAACCCATTCCAGCTTTGTCTCTGTAGTGCTGGATTAAGTGAAAAGCACCAGAACAGTGGCTAGATGGCGAACAGGGAGCCCCCGGTTTCTGATCACTGCCCCCCACCCTTGTCTCCTAGTAAACAGTCCCCCTCCAAATGCCTTAGATTGCAGGCCTGTGCTTGGGGAGGGAGACAACTTGGCTTCTTCCTTTTGTGTTGCTAGAATGGCCTGTGCTGTTTGGTGCTGTTTTATTTACATCCAGTTGGCATCACTGGTGTCTGCTAAGGCCAGGTGTGGTGACTGCACCTTATAGGGAAAGTGTGTATGCATGCGTATAGGGCGACCATGCTAGGGCCAGCCCGCTCTAAACATAAACATGGCAGTCAGTACTGAGCTAATTCATGTTTAAATCCAGTGAAAAATCAAGTGTATGCTTGTAACATGAATATTTTTTTCTTTTAAGTTAGAAAAGAAGTTTCTTGCATGTAGACATCCAACAGTTCACCTTCAATCTGTGGTATTCACACTCAGGAGCATACAGATACATACACCAGACAGAAGCTGTGTGCTTTTTTTGTGTAACAAGTGTGCACAGAAGGAGATCCTCAGGCTGTATGGTCTTCTTACAACCCAGAGGCTGCTCTTAAATGGCTGCACAATGGGTAGTACTGGTGAGGGAACATTCTGGGTACGCCCTCCCCTCCCACCCAGAGGTACCTAGTTGGGGTCTGGGGTTGACCTAGTGATTGCAGGGCTCTCTGGGTACACCCTCCCTCCCTCCATGGTTCCTACTTGGGGTTGATCTCGGCGAGTGCGGGGTGTCTGTTGCTGTTCCACACCCGGTAGTTGTGTGTGTTCCTCCATGCAGTGACAAAGGTCGCCCCATAATCCGCCAGCATCTTTTCGTTATCTGCAGAGGCAACATTGGCCGTAGTTGAGCTGTGCAGCCACAGGGTGCAGGCTGACAAGCAGAGATGGGGGGGCTCGGTTTGAGTCCCTGCACCTGTCAGGGCACCTGGGCCTGGCAGAAATCCTAATCAGCTACATCAGCTATATGGCTTTTGGAAAGTCACTTAATCACTCAGAATTTCACCTCCTAGCTGAAGAGAACAGCATTAAGTCAGACATTTCCCAAGGTTCCTTGAACTTCAAAATATTCCCATGTTACCTTCCATGATGAGGACTACACTATTTATTAATAAAAAACTAGATGATGCATATGCAAAAGAGGAGCACTTTCTATCTTTTCATTAATGTCATTTTTTCTACCAAATTATAGTAAACTGGTTCTTTTGCCCAATTTCTTTGGACTTTGTCTCACCCTCTGGAATGTTATAATAGACTTTTCTAGCATTTCAAAGTCCAAGTTACTTAAAATCATGAGGACATCCATAGATGCCAACAGCTCAATAGCTTTCAGCTGTGGCAGTGGGGTGGGAGCCACAGAGCAAATCTGGCTGTTGGGTCCACAAGACCATGTCCCAATCATGTGTGTATAGTTAGTTTGCTTTTGTGTCTATTTTTGAGACAGGATCTAGCTGTGTCTTGGTGGGCCTGGAACTCATCATCATTGCCAGTGTCTTAAGAAGACTATTAGCCGCACCGCATGCTTGCTGAGTTGCTCGCTCTGAAATGCAAGTACCTTCCCGTACTGGAAAAGGAATAGTAGGAGACAATTTCATCTAGTGTGCCTCAACTCCTCTCCTCACCTTGTTACATACTGTGGGCTTGAGCTGGACCCTAGCTCAATCTCTCACCAGATTGGGGGGTGGTGGGGCACAGCTATGTAAATTCCCTAAGCTTCATTCTGTCTTCTGCACAAAGGGGATACCAGCCAGTTGTGGTGGCACATGCCTGCAATCCCAGCTACTATAGGGAGGTAGCAGTCAGAAGACAGTGGTTTGACGCTGGCCTACTCCAGTAAAAAGCTAGGAAACTCAATCTCAATGGAAAAATCAGGCCATGGTGATCACAGATGTAATCCCAGCTATGTAGAAATCTTAAGTACAAAGATGGTGATCTAGGCTGGCTCAGGTAAAACACTTGAAAACTAATGAAAACAAAAAGGGATGGGGGTCATAGTTCAAGTGGTAGAGCAACTGCGTAGCCAACCTAGACCCAAATACTGCTAGAAGGTAACAAAAATTTGTTAGAAAGTAAAAGAAACACAAAATAGAGATGGCAGGAAATATTAGATGTCAACTGTTCAGAAAAAGGATTTTTGTTTTTTTGTTTTGCCAGTCCTGGGGCTTGAACTCAGGGCCTGGGCAGTCCTTGAGCTTATTTTGCTCAAAGCTACCCTTCTACCACTTGAGCCAAAGTGCCACTTCCAGCTTTTTCTGCTTGTGGTCCCGAGGAATCAAACCCAGGGATTCATGTGTGCTAGGAGAGCACTCTACCACTAAGCCATATTCCCAGCCCCCAGAAAAGGTCTATGTGTTAAATGTTTAAAAACAATTTTAAATGTTAGCTAATATTATCATTTGGTTCTTATAGCCTCCTGAAAAAGTAGTTTACAAAGAGAAATGGGTTACTCATGAAGTCATGACTGAAACTTGGGACTCCCTTTCAGACTGCAGAGTGACTGGCGGGAATACTGATATCCAGCGGACAGTCCTGTGGGAGAATGATTCCACTTGCTGAATATCTGCTAGACTCCTGAGGTAGGGAAGCTTCCAGATCTATCTCTGGGGAGCCACCTCACCTACTTCCTGGAGTTCTTAGCAGGGCTAAGTGGGGAATGTGGCTTGTGGTTGTTTTCTCCAGAGGTCTTCACTACTTACATGGCCACGAAGGCTAAGCAGTGGCATGCCCTCTGTGGTGCCACACTGCTCAGCCTGGTGAGACAGGGCTCTGTGCTTTTTTTCCCAGTGTACTTAGGTTTCTACTTAAGAGCTGGAAAAGGCAAGTCTTGGAAAACATGCTCAAAGGGCTCTACTTTGGAAAAGGACCCCCCCAATGTGAGCTGGGGGCAAGCACTTGCCTAGCATGTCCAAGGCCTTGGGGCCACTCCAGCCTGCAGAAATGCCAAAAGTGGATGCAAAGTGAAAGCTCGGGAGGGACCAGGGCAGTCTGTGTGCAGGGCAGCCACAACATGCACCTCTGTGTTTCTCTCTTGCTCTCTCTCTCTCTCTCTTTTTTTTTTTTTTGTCAGTTGTGGTGCTTGAACTCAGGGCCTGGGCATTATTCCTGAGCCTCTTTATGCTCAGGCTAGCGCTCCACCAATTGAGCCACAGCGCCACTTCTGGTTTTTGAGTGGTTAGAGATAAGAGTCTCATGGGGCCTTTTCCTCCCCTGTTGGCTTTGAATTGCAATCCTCCCATCTCAGCCTCCTGAGTAGCTACTATTACAGGCACCCAGCAAACCTCTGCATTTCTATGCGGTCAGAACCTCAGCCATGGTCTGGACAGGGCAGGACCAGGGCCCCTTGCATAGCTACAAGGTGGTGGCCCCGGGGCAGGGCAGGACCAGGACACCTCACCTAGATGCAGGGTGGCGGCCAGCAGGGCATGGAGGTAGACTGCAAACTGGGCCCGGATCCATTCGTCACCACCCTCCCAGCCTGTGCCATCCAGGAAGACATCATCACGGTTCTCTGTGACATGCTTCACCAGGTGGTCCACGAATCTCAGGTCTGCCGTAGTGGGGCTCAGCAGCTTCCTGAGCTCCGGGTCGTGGATCTGCACAAGTGCTTCCTCCACCTGCAGGAAGTAGGAACGAGGCAGAACTCAGAGCAGGCCGAGTCCTTGCTTACCAGGAATGGTAACCAAGGCCAGCAAGGGATGGGACAAGGGACAGAACTATACTTGGGACACTCCTGTCCACTCTATTTAAAAAAAGTTCATTTTGTTTGTAGAAAATACATGCATAAACACACCATTCTGAATTACAAATGTAATTCATGTTGGTTGTAAATATTTTGGAAAAGCAGATATGTGTACAATAAAAATCATCAACCATTTGAAATGAATGACCTGAACTTTTCCTGTTGAATATGTGGATTGAGGCCACATTTTACTATGTAATATTTGATATATAATGAATCCATGTCAGCTGCAGCTGTGTTTGCTTTCACAGGGCTAGAGATGGGCACTGGGCAAGGGCTCTACCCGCAGCAGCACTCCAGGTCCACAGGGTTAGCAAATATCCATGAGCTCTCTCTCCAGTCCACATACAGGCCAGAGCAGCTCTGGTTCTCCTGCCCCCTCTTGGTGTGGAAAGACATGTCCTCCTCAAATACTGACCATAATAATCTGGTACCACCTCACTATAAAGATGGAATTCTGCCACAGCCTACAGAATACTTAGCAAGGACTTGGCTTATACATGTCTTTTTCTCTCTCTGCAGTACAGGGCTTGCAAGTCTGTGCTCTCTCAGCATATTTGCTCACAGTGGGAGGGATCTAGCATTTGAGTCATGCCTCCAGTCCAGCA
The DNA here is from genome assembly GCF_023159225.1 of Perognathus longimembris pacificus. Lineage (NCBI taxonomy): Eukaryota > Metazoa > Chordata > Mammalia > Rodentia > Heteromyidae > Perognathus > Perognathus longimembris. Next base: position 74,724,812 of record NC_063162.1, read on the forward strand.
ATTTGTTAGTTAACTGGACATGGGATCTCTTGGACTTTTCTTTCCAGGCTGGCTTGGGACGTCTAGACCTCAGCTGTCTGAGTAGCTAGGATCACAGGCCCAGCTCTTGCTTTTTTTTTTTTTTTTAATTTAATTTAATTTTTTTTTTGCCAGTCCTGGGCCTTGGACTCAGGGCCTGAGCACTGTCCCTGGCTTCTTTTTGCTCAAGGCTAGCACTCTGCCACCTGACCCACAGCGCCCCTTCTGGCGGTCTTCTGTATACGTGGTGCTGGGGAATCGAACCTAGGGCTTCATGTATGGGAGGCAAGCTCTTTTGCCACTAGGCCATATCCCCAGCCCCCCCCAGCTCTTGCTTTTTAAAGGATTCCTTCAACTGTAAAATTAATTAGATGATTTAAACTTCTCATGTAATTATAAGATGTCAAATACCTATTCTTGGCTTCTTTCTTACTATTAGGCACATGTTAAACAGACTAGAAGGAGGAACTCACACAGGAAATGTGTTTTGGTGACTTGTTGCTGACGGGAGACTGTGCTGGCTCACACATGTACTGGCTGTTTGCTCTCCTGGCACTGACCTGACCTCTGACCTCAGCCTCCTTGCCCATCTTCCAGGGTCTCATACCACATGTGAAACTGAGGGTGCCCCTTACAGGGGTGTCACTGTGCCTTATGGCGGCAGCTGAGGAAGGGGCAGGGACACAACTTACTTCCACCACGGCATCACTGAGGTGCTTCTGTTGTCGAAAAAGAATGTTAGTGGCTCCAGCAATGAATCCACGCACGGTGACATCAGAGAGAAGGTGATGCTGCTGCAGAGCCATGTAAGGCAGGCACAGGTAACCCTGCAGGCAGAAGACACGGTCAGAAAGGAAGAGAACACTATCTAGCCTTCCCTGCCTGCCCCCAAGAAACACCTGGGGGAGGGTAAAAGGAGCACATATGTCTATAGTCCTATTACAGACTCACAACTGTAATCCTATGGAGGAAAAAGTCAGGTAAAGATATACCAAGACAATTTGCTACCAACAGCCAAAGCAAAAATGAACGGCAGTAGTTGTGGGTTTTATTTCAAACAACACTGCCTTGAAATTATATGTGAGCAGTTAAACCTCAGAAGCACTGAAGTATGCACAAAACTCTATGCTAACAACTAAAACTAAATCCAAAACACTACGGCTTGCTTCCTGATTTTGGTAGAGATACACCCACAGAATATGACACTATAAAGCAAAATGAAATCATGTCACTTGCAGGAAAATGTATGGAACTGGAGAGCATCATGTTGAAATGAGCCACACTCAACAAGGTGAATATCACTTCTTCACTAATTAGTGGAAGCTAAAAGATATACATACTTATGGATGTGTTCATTCACATCCACATCTGTATACATACACACATATATAATACAGAGAACATAATTTTAACTATGGGAGTCTGTAGGAGGATAAAGGGCAGAGGGAAAAATAAAGATGTAAGGTACGTTGGAAATACAGCCCAAGAACATTCAACCTCAAGTACACCACTCTAACGTTCTGCTAAGCAGGCTTGATTGACAGGACACAAAATGCATCTCTACATGGCTTTGTTCATGCCTGTTAGTGTGCCTTGTCTATGTTGAGGAAGGAATGAAATAGAATTTGTTTTTAATCTTAATTTTTAATTCAGCTCAAGGCTAGCATTCTACCACTTTTGAGCCACAGCAACAGCATCACTTCCAGTTTTCCAATAGTTAACTGGAGATCAGAATCTCATGCATTTTCCTGCCTGGGCTGGCTTTGAACCATGATCCTCAGATCTCAGCCTCCTGAGTAGCTAGGATCAAAGGCGTGAGCCACCTGTGCCCATCTGGAATTTTTTTTTCTGCTCCATGTTCAAAAATAATTTGCCAATGACACTAGAACAGTTTTTCCTGGATAGAATAAACCACCAAAACAAAAAAGGTCCCAAAATTGTAGCTTACAGAAAATGTCTATCACAGTTCCCTATATGTCACAAAGTGATTTCCTGAGACGTAGGATCTATCTGATTTGCTGCATTGTCTGGGGTGCACGGATGCTCTGCCTGCACCTCCTGGCTGACAGGGCCACTCCACCACTGTAACATTTACTTTACATTCGTCAGTGCCATCAGGACTCTGGACCTCCTTGACTTAATCTAAGCACTTAGAAGGAGAAATGGCAGCTTGCTGCCCTCACACTTACCAAGGCCCCCGCTCCCCAAGACACCTCCTGCCTGCACTCAGGGCACAGGCAGTGCTGCCCCAGACATTGAGAAAAATATTCTTTACCTGACTTATGTAACTATAACCTCTCTGTATATTACCTTTATAATAACAATAAAATAAAAAAATAAGATTTAAAATTATTAAATAAACAAAGCACAACAAAAAGAAAGAAAGAAACACGTTCAGACCTGATGGCCTTCAGCACCGAGCTACCCAGCCACCTGCCCTACCTTTGTGAAGATGGCCAGAGGCATGCCGTACTGGTCCTCTTCCAACCCTGAAATGAGCCCTGGCATCAGGACCACTTGGCCGCTGTGGGCCTGCGGCTGGACAGTAATTGGGGGATTGTCTGAGGGCATTGAGTCTTTGGGAAGCGAGTCTGTGCAGTCGGGCCCTACTGGCCCCCTTTCTTTCAAGCCTGGGTCCTCTAGGATGCTGGGATCCAGCGTCTCCCAGTCACTTTCTGAAGACTCTGGAGATGGGCGGGAGGGGGGCTTCAAGTACTGCTGGGTGCCGGCTGCTTCCCGTCCCCTGCCGTCTACTGGGAACAGAGGCTTCTCAGAGGCGAGGGCTGCATTTCCTTCTTGGCTGCTGCTCACCTCCGTCTTCAACGTCCCCAAATTAGGACTGCAAGTTTCAGAAGCAGGCCTGGAGAGGGAGTCGTCCACTGGGGGTCTGCTCTCCTGCAGTCCCACCTCTTCAGACACGCTGCTCCGGGGTCTGTACTGAGAACAGTCGCCAAGGCCATGCTCGATCATGCCTACAACATGCAGGAATGGAGACCCGCATGGTTTATAACACATAATAACACACAGGATTAGAGACCCACGTGGTTTATAACAGGAAAGACCAGAGCTGTGTAGTTTCATGCAGCAGAAAGCCCCTAAGTTTAAAGGTTTTGAAGGCTGCACGTGTGCAAGGCACTGTGCACACGCCTGGACTCTCAGCTACACAGAGGCTGAGAACTGGGAAATGCAGTTGTGGAGACTATCTCAGCAATGGTTGAGCATGGTAGTGCACACCTGTCACTCCAGCTTTGGGGAAGCATGCTGGTTGGCCACTATGTGCACCGTGTGTGCATCTGTCACCCAGCCTCCCGGAGAGGCACAAGTGGGAAGACTGCAGTTCAGGCACAAGGCAAGACCCTGCTTTAGAAACAATCAATGCCAACAGAGGCTGGAGGCAGCAAGGCTCAAGGTGCAGGTGGTCTGCCTAGTTCAAGCCCCAGTACCGCCAGGAAGACCAAGAAAACAAAAAGCTATGCTTGTACTTAGTTATAAAAAGAAGAAAAAAACAAACAAACAGAGAGGGGAAAGAAAACCCAGACAATAGAGAAAACCTATTCCCAAAGGAAAATGTCACATAAAAATACAAATGCTAACCCTGACACTTATCCTTTGATTGAAGAGTGGATGGGAAACCGCGGCCCTCTTACCTGGGAAGAGGGATAACACAGTCATCAGCACCCCCACCAACTTGTTCACTGGAGAAATATAAAAAAGAACCTGAAATGGAGTCAACCGAAATTAATTAGAAAATCCATGAGGCCAGAATGCCACTAAAAGGGGTGGGGTGGGGCTCTCTGTAGAAAGGTTGCAGCTAATCAGTGTACAAGCAATGACAGAAAATACCACTTACAACTACCACTCAAACACTAAAATGACTGTGAAAGTGTTAGGCATAGGCTGTTTATTCACAGTGCGTTAGATTTAGATTTACAACCTCCCCTTCCCCCACCAACCCCCAGCACCTACGAGGTGGGACACAACCCGAACCAATCCATCAAACTGGGAATCATCACCAACTGTCCACATAGTTACAAGCCTTCCGACATGACCCTGTAGAGTCCAGCACCTGAATAGCATTCTTGCTAAAATGTTTAATGTGAACACAAACAACTCCTAATCTGGATTCTTTATAAACAGCCCTAATGACATGAAGTACTAAAAGGAAGCAAATGCACAGTGACGGAACTCTCTGACACCAGAGGACAAGCAGTACTGGGCTACTGCAGGGGACTGCTGAGCTTGACCAGAACGTGGAGAACCCTAACCTTGTCCGAGGCTCACTTTCTATAGCACAGAGCACAGCCAGCCTTGCCCCAGTCTCTCCACTGCCACTTTTACAGAACAGAACAAACACACTGAAGTAGATGCCTGTTTCAGAGGTCTGAGAAATACATGCAAAGACACAGGGGCAAGGCAGATCAGTAAACCAGTGCAGGAAGGGCTGGGCCCACGCCCTGACAAGCCAAACCCGTGGGAGAATAACTTCTCTGACCAGTGGGAAACTTAGCCTCAGAAGCTCTGATGCCTCATTAGCAAACTAATAGGGAAAAATCTCCATTAAAGAAGTCTCCTGTGTTTGACGGCCAAAGGAAGCCACCTTTGTCAAGAGACTTTTCCCCCCTGTATAGAGCCTCCCTGGGGAGATTTGTTTGCCCAGCTGCTCCAGGGAAGTCTTTTCACAGTAAATAGAGAAGTCATGGTCAAAGATAATTAGTCTTGAGGTGATAGTTAAGAGTTCTGCCTTGACTGGGTTAATCCTTTATTTTAGTATCAACAATCTTTGTAGTAGCTAAACCCTTAGTAGTAGATAATCCCTGCAGTAGGACATCCCCCCGACTTTTGTAATGAAACGGATATCTTCCTGCATTAATTTTACTCCTGAAGTTGTGAATTGATTTCTACCCTATATAAACCCTGGCCTTCCTGAAATAAAGTGTGCATTGGTCCACTCGCCTCTGCATCCCCTGTGTCCTGACTACGGTTGCAGTTACCCGGGTCCAACAAAACCAACTGCAGTGAAGCCCTCATATCAAGTTGGGGCTCAGAAGCAGATTTGTTCCTTCAATACCAGGGAAATGGGGCCCCAGAGAAAGCTGGACAGGGCACTCCCCAGCAGAGAAGGAAAACCAGGTGCTTAGTGACTGACTTTCCATGACCATTGAGTCAGCCAAGCCTGAGGTCTGCATGGGCCAGGTACTTCCTTTAAAGTCAAGTTAGCTTTTAGCCTTGGAGCTGTTACCTATAGCCAAAACCATCCTGATGACTGATTAAGTGCCCAACATTCAAATGTGCGAGGCAGCAGCACTCAGAACATGTGTTCCAGGTCACCAGTTTCATAGGCCAAAAATGCCTGATCAGCTAGTACTCTACCATGTTGAGCCACAGCTTCAGCTCTGGTTTTCTGGTGGTTAACTGGAGATGAGTGTCTCATGGACTTTCCTGTCAGGGCTAGCTTGGAACCATGACCCTCAGATCTTAGCTTCCAAAATAGCTAGGATTACAGGCACAAGCCACAACACCTGGCTGGCCCTTCATCCCTTTATATCTTACCTTTTTTTCAAGAAGAATTAGTTTAAACAGGATTAAGACCTGAAGAAAGAACATGTATTAAAATGAGACACTCTAGACCTGTTTCCTCTCCTCATATATAGCCACGTGCCATCTAATATGAACTGGAGTAAATTAAAACCCTATCATATACTATGGATTTATTCCAAGAAATTAAATACTAATGTGCCCCCTTAAAAATGTAAGAATCATGTAAATCTTGAAGTGAATTATCTTTTTTGGAAGGCATAGAGGCATTTTTGCCTGAAATTTTTGCAAGTGCCTTAAAAGGAAGGGGCTCAGGGCATGGAACTGCACAGGTTTTGGGTACACATTTGGTAAATGAACTATGTCCCAGCCAACATTTGTTTTAATAACCAAAACCATATCTCCATCACCAAAACCAGAGTACAAAACTGGAAAGGAGAAGGACAGCTACTTTGCTGGAAACTGTTCCATCTCAGAGCAGTAAGAAATATTCAGTAAATCAAAATATGTTCTTCGGGGCTGGGGATATGGCCTAGTGGCAAGAGTGCCTGCCTCATATACATGAGGCCCTGGGTTCGATTCCCCAGCACCACATATACAGAAAATGGCCAGAAGTGGCGCTGTGGCTCAAGTGGCAGAGTGCTAGCCTTGAGCAAAAAGAAGCCAGGGACAGTGCTCAGGCCCTGAGTCCAAGCCCCAGGACTGGCAAAAAAAAAAAAAAAATGTTCTTCCCCACTTTGATCCAAGCATAGCTGAAACTGCAGACAATAGAAAAACACAAACCTATCCCACTAGAATAGACAGCTTTGTAGTCTTTTAGAAAGGTCTACAATACAAATACTCTTTTTTTTTTTTTTGGCCAGTCCTGGGCCTTGAACTCAGGGCCTGAGCACTGTCCCTGGCTTCTTTTTGCTCAAGGCTAGCACTCTGCCACTTGAGCCACAGCGCCACTTCTGGCCATTCTGTATATATATGGTGCTAGGGAACCGAACCCAGGGGTTCATGTATACAAGGCAAGCGCTCTTGGGGCTGGGGATATGGCCTAGTGGCAAGAGTACTTGCCTCATATACATGAGGCCCTGGGTTCAATTCCCCAGCACCACATATACAGAAAATGGCCAGAAGTGGCACTGTGGCTCAAGTGGCAGAGTGCTAGCCTTGAGCAAAAAGAAGCCAGGGACATTGCTCAGGCCCTGAGTCCAAGCCCCAAGACTGGCCAAAAAAAAAAAAAAGGCAAGCGCTCTTGCCACTAGGCCATATTCCCAGCCCCACAAATACTCTTGGTGGTTTCAATTTTGCATGGTTCTAAGGCCAAGCACAGTCCTCAAAGATCTAGAATATTTATGCACTAAGCTGCATCTTATGAAGCACACTGCATTAGTCAGTAAAAGAAATGCATCATCTCAGATGGGTGCAGTGACTCATGCCTGGAAATACCCAACGGGCAGAGATCCAGAGGATCAAGGTTTGAGGATAGTCCCAAGCAAAAAGTTAGCAAGAACCCATCTCAACAAAGCAGCTGAGCATGGTGGTGTGCACCTGACCTCTCAGCTATATGGGAAGCACAAAGAGGGCTGCTGTCTGAGCCAGCCTGGATAAAAAGTGAGCCCCTATCTTACAAATAACCCCAGCAAAGGGGCTGGAGGTGGGGCTCGAGCAGGAGGGTGTTTGCTTACCAAGTCTAAAGCCCTAATTTGAGAAACTCCAGTAGTAGCAAACACATGAACAAACATTACCAAGACCCAGCATCTCCATTTAGCAAACCATAAATTAAAGGAATTGTACCTTGTGTCGAAAATGAAGGACGAGATCTCGAGGAGACAAACCTGCAAGAGTAACACACAAAGCTAATCTGTGACTGCGCTCTACAGTTAATTAGAAAGCAAAGGTTAACAAAGCATGTGGGACTATACAAATACTCAAGTATTTGGGTAATATTTGTCAACATATACACTTGCTCAGAAGCAGAGCTGTCCGACAGGACTCTGGGCATGCGGGTGGTGGGTAATGTTTGAAACCAGCAGCTGAGTATGGAGATGGGGCCCTAGACATGTGGCGGGGGTGACTGACCAACCAACTTTACCTTTTTAATTTTTATTAATGCATGTAGATAGAAAAGCTGTGAACACTGTCATGAGTGCAAACACTGGCTAAGAGGCTGGCTGAGGAAGCAGCAGCAGCTAACACTGAAGAACCCTGACTGTAAATGGAGGACATGCAAATATCAAAAGGTTTATATGTCATATGATTGGATACATGTTTGCCTGCCAACAGGGCTGGCCTGGTACACATAAGGAGGTAGCTTCCCCTGTGAGGTGTAGAAGTGACTTACCAAGATATACTTGGGATCCTTCCAGTGAGGTCCCGCCCAAGGAGCTGTTCATGTGTTCATAGAGCTCCTAGGGGACATGGTTGTCAGAGCTCAAAGTCACCCCCAGACACACAGTTGTCAGAGTTCAACATCACCCCCAGACGTAGGATTGTTGGAAAAAGCTGGGCAGCTTATTCTAACAGATACTACATTTAGAAACCATCAAGGTTTCTCCAGAGCCCTGCCAGTTTCTAGCACTAGCTCTCTTCCAGACAGAGCAACAGAAGAGAACTGGGCAAAGTGTGGACATTACTAGGTCTTTCTTTTTCCTCTTTCCCTCTCCTTGCTCTCTCCTCATTGCACAGCCCGAGTAGGAAGTTCAGAGTAAGTCCCTCTGCTTCCCTACCCAATTCCTGACTGTTTCACTCTCTCCAGTGTTTGGGAGACTCGTCATTTGTGCCTGCGTGAACCTTGAGAAAGGCACTATCCATCTTCAAGAAAACATTAGGCCTATTGTCCACAGCCTGATTTATTGTATTGCATAGTTTACTAGTAAGCAAATTTACAGAAGCTATGCCATAGCAAACTGACCATTATCCATTCAGACAAACATCTATGCAGTTACTTACAGTCATTATTCTCTAAAAATGATAGCTTGATTAGACGTTGTATGCACTATGAGGAGATCCCTGATCCTTCAATGTTTTAGTGGGGATGAATTTTCAAAGAACATCTTTCTTAAGCTAATCAATGACTACTGACCAGACTGATTTGTGACTCTGCCTTCAGATGGACACATTTACAGAGAGGTAGAAAGTTTACCTTTAGGATGGAAATCTGGGAAAAATCCTTTTCTTCAAAATATGCATGTGTAATGAGTTGAAGTTTTGCTTGGAGTAAGCCATAGAGAGGCTTGAAGAAAGAGAGAGGTGCTGTCAGGCTGATGGCAGGAAATAACCACAAATGAGCCTCCTTGCTTTCCTCTGAGAACTGTGCCTGACTCCATCCCCCGCCCACCTGCTTGTGGAGCTGAGTATGTATGTGTACAACCACACAATGTGGCCCCCATGGCCGAGGCTCGGCAGGGCACGGGGCACATAGCTAGCGCACACACAGCTCTCAGCACCCGATTTCAGTTATCCTCCTTTTGCACATAGTTCTCAGACACTCTTCGTAGCAGTCTGGTGCATTCATCAATTGAATGCTCACAACGAAGTTAAGTTCACTCTCTTTTCCTGTTCTCTGAGGAGGCTCAGAACAGTCTGTGTCCTGTACCATGAGTTTTTTTTGTATACTTGAACAAAGCTATTCCCTTCATATCAAAGGTATTCTACTTAGTATCCTCTTCTACAATTCCTGTCTTTTATTTAAGCCTTGCTTTCAAATGTGCATGTCCTTTATAGGATGCAGACATCACTGAAAAATACTTATGAGCTCCCTCATTTTGTTCAAGTGCCAATTTCTTCTCCAGCAGCTCTTCAGCCCCCTCCCCCCTCCCTGGTCTTCCATTGAGGAACAAGTGAGAGTACAGTGTGGAAATACAAAGGGAGCGAAAAGGCAAGTGCACAAATAGTAAGTCCTGACTAATTTCAACAAATGGCTCTCATAAATCCCTTCTGTAATCATGCTTCATCTTCAAATGTCAGTATATCTGTGCACAAGTTATGGGCCTCTTACCAGCTTGCTTAGAACACACACACTTTTCTGAACGGTCTCTCTGGTGACATCGGCTTGCCTTACTTTCAATGCCTGTTATGAGAAATAGTCATTATCAGAAGTATTCCACAGCACTATTCACAAAGTATTTCCAACAGGAAAACAATAAACAAACAGAAGCAATTTCTTGCATCCAGTTAAATTCCTAAATGTGCTTATTGAGAATGTCAAAATACTTACTGAATGTTGTCTGACCATGCTGTTGGCTAGTTTTTTGGGACCTACTCTGGTTCTGGGAGTTGCCCGATGTGGGAACAGTATTGTTTTACTTGAACTCCATTGAGTTTAATCGATCTATGGAATTTTTCATTTAATAGCACCATTATGGTTTGGGTGCAGGTGCTAAAGGCCTGGTCACCAGACAGCTTATGGAGCTACTAGAAGGTAATGGAACCTTTAGGGGATAGAGTCTAGTGGGAGGAAGTGAGGTCAGTGAAGTGTCTGAAGTGTGGTCATTGAGGGTATTGCTTAACAGGAGGCAGTGATATCAGTGGGGGTGGGATCTAGGAGGAAGCAAGGTCAGTGGGGATGGAGCCTAGTGGAAATGAGGTCAGTGGACGTGGGCCTTTGAAAGAATCTCTTGGAAGTGTGCCCCTTCCCATCCATCTCTCTGCTTCCTGGCCCTCATGAGGTGGGCAGCTCCCTATGTTATGTACTTTACCACAATGCTCTGCATCAACACAGGCCCAAAAGTAATGGGCCAAGTGACTATGGACTGAAACCTCTGAAATCATTGAGCCAAAATAAATCTTTCCTTCTTATGTGTTGATTATCTCAGTACTCTGTTACAACAATGGAAAGCTAACAAAAGCATCCAACACTAGAAACAGGAAATTCAAAGAACTATGAAACTTAACTACAGTACATCAAAGACAAATGAATAATCTGGTATCATGATCTGACAATGGTGTACATAAAATGTACAATGTAGTTATTATAGCCACTATTGCCAATTTATAAAGACAGTGGTCAGAATATACTGGTACTATTGGAGTAATAGTTTATAGTGTTTATGAAGTCTTAGCATCTGGGAGGTGAGGAGGACTGAAGTATGTTACAGCAGACAACACAAACAGCCATACAAAGACAGTATACTGAAACCTACTAAATTCTGTCTGAAAAGGAGAATCAGGAGGGGATTGTGGGAACAGAGGGTGAACTTGTTCCACATTCACTGATCACAGTGAGACCCTCTTGTATTGTTAATGTGTGCTGACAAACTAATAAAAGCAATCCTGAAACATCCATGTATAACATGGAAGATGGTCTGTGTTCAGAATTTGTTCTGTTGATTCTGACCACAAATCACGGTACCTTGGCTTCAATTTGTCGATAACAGGAGACACCGTACACCGTGGTTCCACTTCCATTTCTGGGCGGCAAGTGAAAGAACACAGTATCTAAGAGACACATGGGAGGTATAAGTCCCAGGGTGGGCTACCTTATTCATAAACATAAATCTTCAAAATGCAGTCACTGGCACAAAGTGGTGAGACAGCAGGACCCCATGTCATACTTATTTCCAACCTCACAACCCTGCCTTCCCAGAATTCCACACCATGCCTTACAGGATACACTCATCACAAAATGCTATGTCTGAGACTGCTCTAGAGTAAAACCAAGAAGAGAATTAGGCACTAGTGGCTCATGTCAGTAATCCTAGTTATTCAGGAGCTAAAATCTGAGAATTGTTGTTCAAAGCCAGCTTGGGCAGGAAAGTCTATGAGACTCTAATTTCCAATTAATCATCAAAAAACTTGAAATGGAGGGCTGGGAATATGGCTAGTGGCGAGAGTGCTTGTCTCATATACATGAAGCCCTGGGTTCGATTCCTTAGCACCACATATAGAAAAAAGGCCAGAAGTGGCACTGTGGCTCAAGTGTCAGAGTGCTAGCCTTAAGCAAAAAGAAGTCAGACACAGTGATCAGGCCCCAAGTCCAAGCTCCAGGACTGGAAAAACAAAACAAAACAAAAAACAAAAATAACAAAACAACTAGAAATGGAGCTGTGGCTCAAGTGGTAAAGCAGTAGCCTTGAGCAAAAAAGCTCAGGGAAAGTACCCAGCACCCAAGTTCAGGCCCAGAACCAACACAAACCAATAAAGAAAGAAAGAAAAAAAAATCATAAAAAACCAATGGCCAAGTGTGAATCTTGAATAGATCCAAAAAAATTTGGGGACAACTGGGGAAATTTGGGGTGTTTCTTTTTTGTTTTGTTTTTGTTTTTTTAGAATGCTCATTTTTTTTTTTTTTGTCAAACTGATGTACAGAGAGGTTACAGTTTCATACGTTAGGCATTGGGTACATTTCTTGTACTTGTTACCTCCTCCCTCATTCCCCCCTCCCCCTCCCCTTTTCCCTCTCCCCCCATGAGTTGTTCAGTTGGTTTACACCAAACAGTTTTGCAAGTATTGCTTTTGTAGTCGTTTGTCTTTTTATCCTGTGTCTCTCCAACTGGGGAAATTTGAACAAAGACTAGATGTGAGACAGTATTATAGAATTACTGTCAAACAGTTCAGCCATGGGCTGGGAATTTGGTTCAGTGGTAGAGTGCTTGCCTAGCATGCATTAAGCCCCATAAAAAGAACATAAACAGAAAAAGCCAGAAGTGGTGTTGTGACTCAAGTGGTAGAGCTCTAGCCTTGCATACAGAGAAGCTCAGGGGCAGAGCCCAGGCCCTGAGTTCAAGCCCTAGAAAGGGCAAAAAAAAAAAAAATCAGCCATAATGATGAAATTGAACATTATGCTGAGGAACGATCTTATTCTTAGGATATGTAGAATTAAGTATTTAGAAGTCAAATATCTGTTGCTGTTTGCAACTGACTTTAAAATAGTAAAGATAAAACTGTATAGATGGTCAAGTGGTAGAGATCCTGCCTAATAAGCAAGAGCCCCTGAATTCAAACCCCAGTACTACCATAAGAAAAATACAGCTGTATACAGAATACAAACATAAAGTTTGTAGAGTATTTCCTACTTCAACTTTTCCATATATTTGGAAACTTCTACAATAAAAAGCTCAAATGATTTCTGAACTTATAAATCATATACATAAATGTACATATGATTCATTAAGGAAATGATTAAATACTTTATCTGTAACACAGGTACTCAAATGAAGCTTAATCTGGTATTTGGTAGAGCCTTCATTTATAGGGTAGTGGGAGACTGGGACGAGTCAGCAGCTCGCCTTTGAGGGGGTGAACAGCTGTCCATGCAAGTGTGCAACCTAGTGGGCAGAGCACTGGAGCAGCAATGGCAGCTGCAGACCCTGGCTGTTCCCAGGCAAGAACTGGAGCCTCAAGCAAGTGCGGCAAGTTCACATAACCTGTGAAGAGAAGCCCCATGTGTTCTGGCTAGTCACTTGCCTTGCCAAGGATCAACAGACACGGCCCATGTAAGCCTGGTGGGTTCTGCAGTATGTGACGAGTTGTTTCCGGACAGCACACCTGATTCCCTATATCATCACTGGCCCAAAGAATTTCATTTCTCTTAGTCTTGGAGCCTACTCATTGCTCTCATGTGGCCTCATCACATACCTTCCTGGTAGTTGTGTGCACCGTCGGGTAGTGCAAGGAAAGGCAGGTACTTCCATTCTTCAGGCAGAGAGTGGCTATCATGCCCATCTCCTGGAACCAGGGGTGGGTAGGAGAACTCAACCTAGAAGGGTAACAGATGGTAATCAGACTGGTCAAAGGGTGCATTTTATCCAGAAAGGTAACAATGTTTTTGACCCCCAATGGGGAAAAGCCACTCGTCGGTGTGTTTGGATTATCCACAAACCCATGCACAGAAGAGGAAAAGGTACAAAAGAAAAGATGTGCTAGACTTTCCACCTCGTTGGCTTAGGGTTTCTAGCTAGAATTCAAATGCTGATGTTCATAAAATTATTTTATATGGAAGTTACCTGTAGGTACTACATATACTCCAAGAATTCTGTGAGTAAAATTAAGGCTATTCTAGGCTGACTGGAGCCCACAGTGTTTAAAACATGGTTTCTTTGGGGAAATGTGTTCAGAATTTCAAACAGCTAACATTTGGAACACAACCCATTCACAAACTGTAGTATGTTTAGTACTGTGCAAGCAGTAGTCTAGGAGTCTTGTCTCTTGGTAGAGGTGCCAATTGTCAAAGTTCCCAAATTAGCTAATCAAGTTCAAAGCAGGTACAGAAACACACACACACACACACACACACACACACACACACAATTTTAATAGTTACTTGGTATTATTTTCTTGTTTAGCCAATTTATTGAAAGTTAAATTTTAATAAAAGGATTATTCAAATGTGATATAATGAAGAGTCAGACATTTAGGTTTTGTGCCTGGTTCCTAGGATGAGACCCCTAAATCCTTAGGCATTTCCTGGGCACCCATTCATTAATTATAATAATTAAAGTAATTAATTATAGTTATTAAGGCATCTCCTAGAGAGTCCCCTAGGTAGCTTCAGGATAGGACTGGTCACCAGAGTCGTGGCCAGGTAACTTGATTAGAAAGCCAGCTTTCAGGCCTATCCCTGGACCTCTGAGGAGCAGAGAGGGGCTGGAGACTGTGACTACATGATCTTTAAATCTCTTAACAATGGGGTACAGGAAGCTCCTAGGTTGTCCACATCCCATGGTGCTGGGAGCGGGCAGGCCTGTGCCCTTCTTCATACCATGCCCTAAGCACAGAGCCTCCCCCAGGATGAAGAGTGTGGGAACCCTGAATTTATAGTTAAGTCTATCAGAAGTGTGGGGGCCTAGGGCCCTGGGACATGTAGCTGGCAGCTGAAGTGAGGGCAGGCTAGGAATTGGGCTTTTGAACCCGTGACGTTTAAAGCTGACTTTGTGTAGGCAATGTCAGAATAGGTCTGAATTGTCACAGTCAAAGATCAAGCATAGGGCGACCAACTATTCCCAAATTGATGGCATTTTAAAGTATTTTAATGGTACATTGTTCCTATTTTGAGTATCAGCCACTTTATATGTTTCTATAGGTCAAACAAACAATTAATGGCATAGAAACAAGAGGAATTATCAGAAAATTACTTAAGATTCTTATTAAACAAACTTGGTTGAAGCAGAAAGCAATTTCAACAACAATGCCAATTAAGCCAACCAGAAAGTGGAGTCAGGTATGGTATGGTGGGCTGCCTTGAAGCATACCCCCAGGGGAATCCACGGCAATTTGTACGGGCCTATATAGCTGGATGTGCCACAGAGACATATGTGAGAATATAGACAAAGCCAACAAGGTGCCTAGAGACTAAGCACAGTTTTTGGTGCCAATCCTGGAACTTGAACTGAGCTTTTTTATTCTAGGAAGCAAAATACCACTTGAGTTTTTTGGTGGCTAAACAGAGATAAGAATCTCAAAGACATTCCTGCCCAGGCTGGCTTCCAATCATGATTCCCAGATCTCAGCCTCCCAAGTAGCTAGGATTACAGATGTAAGTCACCCAGTTTAGACTAAGAACATTGAGAGTAATTAGTATCCAGTCTGGAGTGGGGTGGGGAGGTACTAAAGATGCTCTTCCATTTAAATCAAGTTAAATTTGGGAAATTAAAAGATGGCAGCTGGCAGGGCACTGTGTCAGGCATTAAATATCCTTCAAAGGATAATGTTAATGCAAGTTTTAAGTGCCTCTCTTTAACCAATACTCATGTGACCCAATCTACCTCACTTCCAATTACTTTACATGCTTACATGATTATAGAGGGAGAAGACGGAAAGAACGAGGGCTGATTTCCAGTAAGTGAAAGCTGGACAGGGATGCTCTAATCACAAGGAATAAAGGGCAGTTTTCTAAATGTGGAATAGATAAGCTGTGAAAGAAAGCATGTCCTGTTTGTCCAGGAGCAGTAGAAATTACTATATCATCTTTACTCATTCCTAAATCAAGTCAGAGTTTGCTACTGGTCCTCAGAAGGGAAGACTAAGGAAAACACACAGGAAAATGACAAAAACAAAACCCAGTGCCCTAGGGTAAGCTCTGAGTGCATAAGAAACACAACTGCCATATACCATCACCTCCACTGCCCTGTCGAGCACCACCGCAGACAGAAAGCACAGTGCTCCCTGTTTCAGGAAAATGCTCACCAGATGTTCTGGCCCTCCACTCCATTCTAGGACACTCAGAGAGAGTGGATGGCTAACTTTCTTCTCCCAATAATCCTAACATTCAGGCACCAAAGTCGTGGCCAGGTCACAATGTTTAAAGCCGTGAAGCTCATGCGAATTCCTGGGTTCCACCCTCAGCACCACCAAAACTCCCCCCAAAAGAAGAAATCACGTTTTTCTTCATCAAATCTCTTAAAAAGTCAGACTGTAGTAAATTGTCTCTTTATCATCTTAAACAGTCAGTATTATAGTAAACTGGCTCTATTGCGGAGCTGTCAAAATCACCGCATTTGTCAATCACTGCTGATTTTTGAAATGGCTTGTACCTTTACACGATGGAGCATTGTATAATTCCAAGAATGCAGTAAAGGCCCCCCAAGTAAAATGTAGGTTGCAGAGGTAAAATAAGACTGCTAGATTTCTCCATTAAAGTTAAGTTTGGTTTGTAGAGTTACAGAAACAAGAATTTTAGTGTAGCATCTGCTTTTATGGAAAGAATAAAACAAATAAAAAGCTGTGGCTATTATTTTTCTCCTAGGATCAAAGATATACTTCCCATTCCATAGTTCTTCAGAAGGAGTATTTATATTATGAACAAGATGGCAGATGACATGCACGTCAAACTGAATGTAGAAATGTATTTTCTGGTAGTTGCTAGTGGCACTATGGTAGCACCAGAACCACAGCAAGAGTGTCCTGAACAAGGATGGGACCCCTGCCAGTGCCAGCACCGTCATGGGCAACTGGGCAGCTGATACCACACTGTGGGGCCTCAAGGTACTCAGTGACCACCATCCTGTTTGTAGTTTACCACAGTGAGAACTCCATGAAGTATGTATGCTGGTGGACGTGAACCGTGTGCATTCACACATCCCTTCATCCCTTACAGAGTGCTCATGGACGTGGACCATGTGCACTCACACACCTCTTACAGAAAGTCTTTATAGAACGAAAGCATGCTCCTTTTAAATAGTAAACTTGAGAAGCTGTTACCATTCATCCCTGTTAAAGATGCAAATATACATGATAAGAAAGCAAACATCACTATTTTCAGGGATTTGGTATTTACTAAAACATCAGGATCTACAGATGTACAATTCACGACAACAGAAATGCCCTCAGACAGAGTTGATATACTATGACCTGTATGTATTTCAGAGCAACAATTTACAGTAATACCAGATTTATTTTTAGAGTGTACTTATAACAGCTTCAAATATATTTAACTAGGATACACCCACCTACCGTGCTGGGCATGGAACCCAGGGCCTTGTACATGTTAGGCAAGTATTCTACCACTGAGCTACATTCTGACCTTAAAAAAAAACACACAAAAACAAAAGCAAAAAAACGGCGCCTCATAATGTAACCTAAGCTGGCCTTCAACTTCAGATTTTCTTGCTTCAGCTTCCCAGGCCCTAGGAATTACCAAGGTTTGCACAAACCAGGTGGCAGTGGCTTGTGCCGGTAAACATAAACTACTCAGGAGGCTGAGAACTGAAGGTCACAGTTCAAAGGCAGCTTGGGCAGGAAAGTTCTGTGAGACTCTTATCTCCAACTAACCAGCCATAAAGCTGAACTGGAAGTCTGGCTCAAGTGGTAGAGCACTATCCTTGAGTGGAAAAGCCTTTGAGAGTGCAAGGCCTGAGTTCTTCTGGGAATGTGCTAGACCTGCCAAATAGAGCCTCCCAGATTCCTAGTACTACGAGTCAAGGCCATAGAATAGATACAAATCCCAACAACAATTCTGTAGCCATTTCCATAGAAACAAGCAAAAGCTTACTTGAGACAAGGAGCACAGCCATACATGTGCAATGAGCAGAAAGAGCGCAGAGATGCATGTGCATTGGGCAAGGCGAGCAGAGATGCTTGTACAATGAGCAACTTGAGTGCAGAGATGTGCATGCAATGAGCACAGGAGCAGAGATGCATGCACCATGCAATGAGTGTGAGGAGCGCAGAGATGGGGTGCAGTGATGCACATACAATGAGCACAGTGAGCGCAGAGATGCACCTGCAATGGGCACAGTGAGTGCAGTGATGCACTGCAATGAACATGGTGAGTGCAGAGATGCACCTGCATTAAGCACAGTGAGTGCAGTAATGTGCATTCAAAGAGCACAGTATGTGCAGTGATGCACATGCAATGAACATGGTGAGCACAGAGATGCACATGCAATGAGCACAGTGTGTGCAGAGATACACCTGCAATAAGCATGGTGTGCACAGAGAAGCACACACAATGAGCACGGTGAGTGCAGAGATGCACTGCAATAAGCATAGTGAGTGCAGTGATGTGCATTCAAAGAGCACAGTGTGCAGAGATGCACATGCAATGAGCATGGTGTGCAGAGATGCACCTGCAATAAGCACGGTGAGTGTAGAAATGCACATGTACTAAGCACAGTGAGTGCAGGGATGACTGTGCAATGAGCATATAAACCAGAGTTTATATGTGCAGGGATGCATATGCAATGAGCACAAGGAGCATAGAAATCAGGTGCAATGAGCAGGGTGAGCAAAATGAGCACAGAGATGCACCTTCAATAAGCATACCAAGTGCAGTGATACACATGCAATGAGCATAACAGACACCCAGACAGAGGTTATTGGGAATTTAGTCTTCAGACAACATAATTTCTGCAACACTACCAAGAACCAGAAATAGTGACCAAACCTCTCTCAGAAGCCCCTGAGGGCATACGATACATTAAGAACACAAAAGAGAGTAGATGTGCTCTGTGAGCATTTTACTAGGGACCAGAGACTCCAGCCAAAGTGTCATTCTCCAGCTAGCTGGAATTATAAGGGGCCAAGGTATCCCTGACATATCTAAACTCCTTCAACACAAACTGAAAATGATTCCACTATTCTAAATATTCATGTTGGAGCTCTGCAAGGTCAGAGATTCACATGACTTCAGAGAAACTCCACCAAAACATGGAAGTTTTGAGGAGGGCAGAGAGGGAGGATAAAGATGGAGGGAGAAAAGGAGGAGGAACAAGAGTACATTGAAAGGCTAGTAAATGTGATCTTCTTTCAGTACAAAGTTTCTCTAAAACCTGGAGCTAAAAGATTTTTTTTTTTTTTTTTTTTTTTTTGGCCAGTCCTGGGGCTTGGACTCAGGGCCTGAGCACTGTCCCTGGCTTCTTCTTGCTCAAGGCTAGCACTCTGCCACTTGAGCCACAGCGCCACTTCTGGCCATTTTCTGTATATGTGGTGCTGGGGAATCGAACCCAGGGCCTCATGTATATGAAGCAGGCACTCTTGCCACTAGGCCATATCCCCAGCCCTAAAAGATTTTGTTGTTGTTGTTATTGTCCCTTAACCTCTAACCCTCTAAAATTTTGATCTTTTCTTTCCAAGCCCTCCTACTCCCCAAGAGTCCTGAGCAATGCCTCTGGAATATTTCATCACTGTCACTACAGGGTTCCCTCAACGGCAGGTGTCCAAACAACCAGCCTTCTGGTGGCCATGGGTCACTGCATCTGAATAGAGCAGGACGACCACAGAGCCTTGTCACCCTCAAATAACCCCCCCCCCCCACCTCAGCCCAGCCCTGGATTTGCACCACAGGTTGTGCCAGCCATTAAGACGACTTTGGCGAGCATCTACACAGGGTACTGCTGCAGCTCCCCTTACCAGCTCAATCTGTCCATGCCTGGAATTAAAACCATGAGTGATACAGTTTACTTAGGAATGAAAACTACTACTGATATATACAAAGCAATGACACTACTAAAAGTCAAGTACTAATTTCAACTTTTTATGACATCACTTGGAAAGTAACTGTTCCTTACTGATTTGAGTGTTTTTAAAAAGTTGAAACCTATGGCCTAGTGGCAAAAGTGCTTGCCTCGTATACATGAAGCCCTGGGTTCAATTCCCCAGCACCATGTATATAGAAAACGGCCAAAAGTGGCGCTGTGGCTCAAGTGGCAGAGTGCTAGCCTTGAGCAAAAAGAAGCCAGGGACAATGCTCAGGCCATGAGTCCAAGGCCCAGGACTGGAAAAGTTCAAACCTATGAGAGAACCAGAGTTTATGTGGTATTTCATTATATTATTTATCAAAAATATATGTTAATCTAACAAATAAGTTCATGTTTGAACAAGTAAGAGCTACATACAATCTAAAATAAGCAAATAGTGTATAGAAGGATATACATAAATTATTTCATGTCAAGAGTTTATTTCAGGTAAGTTTTCAAGGTAGAGGAGTTTTTTTTGTCAAATTTAAAAGAATCAGGCTGTGCACCTGTGGCTCACACCTGTAATCCTAGCTACTTGGAAGGCGGAGGCTACCTGGAGGATGGAGGTTTGAACCAGACTAGGCAGAAATATCAGTGAGACTCCAGCTTCAAAATAACTAGCAAAAGGGCAAGGTGTAGCTATGCCTCAAAGAGTTGCAAAGGCTAAATATTTCAAAACTTTAAAATGTCATGGCAATATTTTGTCATTAAATATTATCTAATGGTTAAAGTTATCAATAAAGTAGAAAAGGGGCTGGGGATATAGCCTAGTGGCAAGAATGCCTGCCTCGGATACACGAGGCCCTAGGTTCGATTCCCCAGCACCACATATACAGAAAACGGCCAGAAGCGGCGCTGTAGCTCAAGTGGCAGAGTGCTAGCCTTGAGCGGGAAGAAGCCAGGGATGGTGCTCGGGCCCTGAGCCCAAGGCCCAGGACTGGCCAAAAAAAAAATAAAAAATAAAAAAATAAAGTAGAAAAATCACTAAAACTCAGCTTATCTATAGGATTCATTCCATAAGTTACTCCCACAAAAATGAGAAAATAATCATGTGATAGTCAGATGTTCACTTTAACTTAAAAAAAGAAATTTCCCATGTAACATACATCTGAAGACTTCAAAGGGGAACATGATGAGCATCTCCTTAGGCACTTAGTCCTCCATGGGACCATGAGGGGGATGGCTCTCCTCCCCTCCAACAGACAATGACGTTGCCCTGCTTGTGTCATGCCTGAGCAAGCCACTGCCAGAAGGCAGTACCTTTAGACCCAGGTTTTTACCTCAGTCTACCTGAATCTCAGGTCTCAAATTACAATTGAGTGCACACAGCATGACCACAGCCAGCCTGGGTAGGAGGAAGGGGGGCTAACAAATTCACACAGGCTAAAACTATCCCAAGGCAGGGCCACAATCCAATGAGCTGGACACACACTTAATCCTTTACACCTGGAAGTAAATCTTAACATGAAAACTGGAGCAGCTTGGGAACCATCCTGGGGAAAATTACTTAAGCACAGCCTCAGACAATACTTGACATACTGGTTAAAAAAAGTGATGGCTAGTAACATTCAAACTTATGCATGTACACTTTCCAAAACACACAATGTACTTGCACTGGACTGTAGATATAGACACAAATGTGCAGAAGTGGGGACATGGCTAGAGGCACAGTCCCCTAAAACAACAAAAAGAAAGGAACTAGTTTCTGACTCCAGCATATATCCATTGAACGTCCTGTCAGACTTGGTAAACTTCAGGGTTTATACAAATTATGCCCTTAGCAAGGTCTGTTTCTGATCTACTTAAGGTGTCAATTTCACCCACTACTCCCTGACTGCTGATGGAATGGGCTGGCTGAGTAACCAGGAAGTCTGCTAAGGTTCTTAGCACAGGGCTTCTGACAAGGCCACTCTAACCTGCACACTCATTAGATCCCAGAAACCAGTGTCATCTGCCCAGCCAACTGCCATTAAAGCAACAGGAAACTAGCAAAGGATTCCAAAAAATACGGAGCTCCAGTAAAATTCTTTAATGTTTGGCTCTTGCAAAAGCTACAGGATACATAATAGATCTATCTGCAATCACCTTTGTACTCAGTGTACACTTTGCCTTTGTCTACCTATGGCACATTTTTTAATTGCAGAGCCAGATTTGATTTTTCAGGGCTGTGGACCAAACCCACCAAACAAGCTCTTTACCAATGAGTGACCTCCAAGCCCACACCCAGGTTCCTAGTGCTTTATTTTCTGCTACACTACAAGACAGGTAGGTGTGATATTCAAACGCTGCAATAACAAATCAAACCACCTTAAGCACCTGCAAAGACAGCTCCACTGGGACTCTCAATTGTCACTGCACTGGAAGACCCTTCTACGCATCATACCCATCCATCAAGCACAGGGCAGAAATTGCCATCATGTCTGTGAGGGTCCATTTGTTGGATTAGAACCATGAAAACAAGGCAGTTTTTTTTAAGTGCCTATAACTTAATGCTGTTGGAACAGCACAGTGTGCTTCTATGTAGTGAATGGCTCTGGCTATCTAGATAACAGTGAGGATAACCCAACACTGGGATCTGTTTACTGTCAGAGTTGTGCACACCTGAATGGTTACAATGATGAATATCTGTTAGGTCTATCTTTTTAAAGAAAAAGTTATAAGGACCAGTGAACTAAGATCCATGCCAGCTCTAAAACCTCATAGTATCTGGGAGAAGAAAGTAAAGGTATTAGGATTTGCCTGAGGTCAGGGTCACAGCAGGTCTCTGGACTTTATGTAGTTCACCTTACAAAACTAGTCACTTTCCCTTCAGAGCTAAAACCAAAAGCCAGACAAAGGCTGGCAAAAACTGACAAAAGTTGTGCCTAGAGCCCCAGGTGCTACTTTGACCCCAGTGTCCTTTTCCTCTTAAAGCCTGTTTGTTTTTCTATAATCTTTATGCAAACCAACCTTGCACTTGTTTCCTTGCTGGACACCAAGGCCATGCCATCCACTAGTAAGTAGTAAACCCTGACTTTCAGGTGCTAGCAACAACAAAGGGATCAAATGCATTCCTATAGCTGAGTGGTGGCTTCCCCTTCCGTGTGTTGTGTGCATGTGTGTTTGTTTGTGGTTTGTTGGTAGTGGGAGCTTAGATCCTCAGCCTGGGCACTGCTTAGCTTTTTCCCTGGTTAAGTGGAGATAAAAGACTCATGAACTTTCCTGTCAGGGCTGGCTTCCAATTGGGATCCTCAGATCTCAGCCTCCTGAGCAGCCAGATTTACAGAAGTGAGCCACTGGCACCTGGCTCACTTCTAACTTTCTTTACCCTAGAGTTGACAACGAAGGCAATGGTGGGAATCAATGCGGTCCAGACTTCAGGACTGTTTTGTACTGCTGACCCTATTAAGGTTTCAATTACTTCACTCCCTCTAGCTGTACCCCCCTCCACGTTACTGGCAAGTTCAAACACAGGGGCTTTTCAAGTACTCAAAACTTTTTTAGTACCACATGGGAATAATGCTACTTCTTCCTGAGGAACAATGAATAAGATATCTTAAAATTCAGAATAAGGTATCTTAAAATTCAGTCTTCAAAATGCCTACAACAAACATGTCTTCACTCCTTCCGAGCTTCTCTGTCACCACCCTCTAAGGAACCGCAAGTTTGCCAGTAAGTCTTCTAAAAAAAGGTTACGTTTTTCTCCCGAACACGAGAAACGCAAGGTTGCCTAGCGGCAGCGATCAGAATTTTCAGCACTTTGCTGAGAGGCACTTGCGTGTTCACTGGCACACCATGACATCATTGCTTCCAGGGGGTCGCGGATCTCGAACCCCGTTTTCGATTTTGTTCCTATGCAAGTGTTCCACTTGAGATCTCGGATTAGAGAACCGGCGAGGGCGCAGGGAAGAGTCGACGTGCACATTTTGCTTATTGCGACTGACCTGGAGAGGCCGACCTCGTCAAAAGCAAGATGCGCTCCGGACCAGAGCAAACCGCGAGCCGGGCCGGGGGAGGGCGTCCGCTCGCCACCCTCGCACCCCGGTCCCCAGGTCTGCAGGAGGTAAACAAAGGAAGTGGCTTCCCACCCCGGGGGTCGCCAGCAAGGAGCCCCCCCCGGGCCCGCAGCACGAAAACCGGCCCGGGGCTGCGTCTCCCCCAGACGCCCCGAAAGCAGCTACCGGACGCCGACAGGGAGGGCGAGCAGCACAACCCCACTGGCCTTCGCCCACCACGGGCGTGCAGGCCGAGGGCGGGGGTTCCACGAGCTGAGCCGGGCGGTGGCTCCACGAGCGGAGCTGGGCGGCGGGGGAGGCGCCGGGCGGGGGCGCGGACGCCGACCTCACCTGGCAGCCCTTCTTGTGGTGGAAGCCGACCACCACGATGTGCAGGACGGGGCCCCGAGGGGCGCCCTCAACGCCGTGCCCGGCTTTCTCCATGGGCGGCCGCCGCTGCCCCACCGACTTCAACCGCCGAGACTGGCGGGCCGGACTACCCCGCGGTCCTCGGAGGACAGAGAGCGGCGGCCTCCAGGTGTCAGCCACGGCGCCGCATGAGGGCCGCGCGCATAAGGGCCGTGTCTGGACCGGGGTGCTCCGAGAAGGTCCGCGACGGCCCTCCGGGGCCGTGGCTGCTCTTCCTTCATCGGCTTCCGCAGCTTCCGGGCTGTCACCTGACCCGCCGGCCGCTGGCGGCGGGACAGGGCGGGGCCGGGAGAGACCTGGAGGGGCGGGGCCTGAGGAGGCTGGGGCGGAGCCAGAGGACTGGAGCCGAGTTGATGAAGGAACTGGGGCGGGGTTAACAAGGTGGGCGGGGAGGATCCAGTGGATCGGGGCGGGGTTAAAGGAAGGCGGGCGGGGCCAACAGCACGAGACTTGATCTTGGAGGGGCGGGGCTTGATGGATCCGGGGCGAAGCTAGGGAGAGGGGCGGGGTTAGGAGATAAATAGGCAGAGAGGGGCGAGGCCTGATGGAAAGGAAGGCCTCTACCCAGAAAGGTTGGGAAGGTTCTACCCAGCTGGACCGGGAACTGGGCCGGGCTGGTGGGGTGAATGGTTACATCTGCTAAGGTCTCACCAGGTTTGTCATCAGATCCTTTCCTTCTCCCTTATTGTCTATTCTTCCTCCTTGATACGTCAGTTCCTTATCTCCTTTTCCTTCAGCCTTTCTTTTGCAGCACATGTTTTCTGCCCACTAATTCCACTCTGGCTTAGAGTCTCTCTCCTGACTCATAATATTTAGCAACGTGGACGCATGTATGTTCAATGTATCTCGTGCACTCAACCTGTAAGTCAAACAGTATGATTTTAGTCTAATCCTTAGTAATAGTATAAAACAAGCACCTACTTATTTAATAGAGGGTGATGGGTGCTTACCGGCCATGTGTTGTAAGCATGAAAGGTGATCTTTGTGATTTCTCACAAAGATCCGCGGATACAAATATTAAAAGAACTAGGGTGCAGCATTTATTTGCATTCTATCTTTTAAAAATAGAGGTGGAAAAGCGTGATTTTTTTCACCTGCGATGACACCAGCATGTAATTTACAGTGACATCCATTGGTTGTCTGTTAAAAAATAATTGTTGACCCGGGGGGTTCACGCTTGTAATCCCAGCTACTCAAGAGGCTGAAATGTGAGGATCGCAGTTCAAAGTCAGCCTAGCCAAAAAAGGCCTAGACACTCTTACCTCCAATAAACTACTCAGAAAAAGCCGGAAGTAGAGCTGTGGCTCAAGTGGCAGCTAGGAGGAATTGCCGAATGGCGGCTGGGAGGCGGGAAATAAATTATTTTATTGGTTTGAAGAACGATTCTGACTTAAAACGAGTTGCAACTATCAGTGGGACAATAAGACTGCAGACTAAGCAGCTCAATAAGACCGGAGGAAGACTGTCCAGGAAGCAAGGTATCTACTATTTCCATAAACTAAAGGGCTCAATGGGCGTCCACCTGCCCCGCAGAAGCCAGAACAGAGGGAAACAGCCGTTCGTGAAAGCGGTGATCGATTGAGCGGACTGGCCCTCGAGCACGTCCTGCTACTGTGCGCGCCTGCGCGCTCTGCGGGAAAAGCGGAAGCGCGCTTTTAGACTCTGTGATCGGACGTCGATGGACGTGAGGTCACTTCCGGCGTGGCCATGGCGGCTAACGCTACCACTAACCCGTCTCAGCTGCTGCCTCTAGGTAAAGTACTCCCCTCTGCCTGGCGCTGGACCCTCAGTCCGCGTTGTCGGGACCCACGGACCCGGCTCTCCTCGGCCTCGGGCCCCACTATCCCTGGCCTCGGCCCTGGCTCACCCGGCTTCGGCTTCTTCTCTTCCCCGGCCTTGGTCCCTACTCCCCCCGACCTCGGCCCTCTGCTGTCCCGGGCTGCAGCCAAAGCGCAGCCGTCGCTCCCAGGCAGCGCCGCCGTGAATGCCCCAATGGCTAGCGCTGGGCTGGGCCTGGCTGATTCCTTTCGGTACCGTCGGAGTTAAGCGGGTGCTGTTGGCCGGGTGAGGCCGCACTGGGCCTCGCTCCCGGGGAGCTGTAGTCGGTGGAGAGAGACGGGACTGCCTAGTACCAGTGGTCGTGACTTGATTGTTCCATTCAGTAGGCCTCAGCAGGTCTCTGCGACCCCCCCGCTCCAACTCCCCTCCCCGCGTGCCTGCCGGAGACTATTTACGCGGGAAAGGGCGGTGGGCCAAATGCACGTCCTCTGTTCTCACCGGGGGTAGTCTAGTCAGAGGGAAGTTTGTGCACTGGTATGTTAATCAGATGATCTAAGTATAAAATCACAGTCAAATAAATTGCTACAAACGAGGTAAGTGGACGCGAGGGGAACCGTACTGTCAAAGACAACACAGACTTGTATAAGAAGACCTGAGGTTGAGTGTATGCTTTTTTCTCTTTCGCCGTATGCCGGTAGGCATCGATTCTGTTGAAATGATGAATGAGTAGAACAGCCCTTTTCCCTCCGCAGAGCTCGTGGACAAGTGCATAGGATCAAGAATTCACATCGTGATGAAGAGTGACAAGGAAATTGTTGGCACACTTCTAGGATTTGACGACTTTGTCAGTATCCTTTTAAAAAGTGGTCATGTAGGGGCTGGGAGTATGGCCTAGTGGCAAGAGTGCTTGCCTCCTACACATGAAGCTCTCAGTTCGATTCCCCAGCATCACATATATGGAAAACGGCCAGAGGGGGCGCTGTGGCTCAAGTGGCAGAGTGCTAGCCTTGAGTAAGAAGAGGCCAGGGACAGTGCTCAGGCCCTGAGTCCAAGGCCCAGGACTGGCAAAAAAAGTGGTCATGTAGCTAGGTGGCAGTGGCTCACACCGACATTCAGGAAGCTGAGATGTGAGGACCACAGTACCTAAAGCCAGCCTAGGCAGGCAAGTCTGAGATGCTTATCCCCAAATAACCACCAAAAAGCCAGACTTGGATCTGTGACTTCAGCACTTTTATAGTGCTGGCTTTGAGTGAAAAAAGCTAAGGGACAGTGCCCAGGCCCTGAGTTCAAGCCACAGAAGCTAGAGTAAGTGCAACCTGTTGTATTTATTTTCTTAACACCAAATTTCAGATATGGTGCTGGAAGATGTCACAGAGTTGTGAGTAATAGTAAAAATTGATTAGGTCAGGGGATGATGGGGGTCTCCTTTAAAGCAATTTTAGTATGATTGTCAAGAAAATGATTGATGAGAAATGATTACCTGTCAGAATTACCTTAAAAACACAAACTATTTTTTGATGCTTGTAAAATTGCATTAGGAAGTGATTACCTTAATGTATTTATTAGTAAACTCTTAGGACATTAGTGCAGACAAAGCTTTAAGCTGTGTAAAACACAGCTAACAATTTTAAGGCTCAGGTTAAATCAAGGAATTGACAAGAGCATTTGATTATATAACCTGATATATATATATATTATATATATGATGTCTCAGTTATTCTCATTGTAAAGATCATAACCAGTGTTTGTTCTTAAAACTGAGTTGATTACAAATGGTTAAGTGGATAGGAGTGGAAGTACTGGGTGTGTTTCTTTCATATTTGTTTCTTTGGCAAGTTTGTTTCTCTTCGTAAAGGAGCTTCAGTGGCCAGGATTTTAGGCCAGTCATTCTTCTTTGTTGCTTTTAATAAAGAATGGACAAGTTTTGTCTCTAAAAATTACTAGTGCGATTGCCTGGCCTCACATTCATTTTATAGCAAGAATAATCTATTGGGGATTGAACCTCGGACCTTGTAGATGCTAAGTCTGTGTTCTTAACCTCAACTTGTTAGAATAACTTTTTGATGAAAAATATTTCTGGAATGTTGGCTTTGATTTCATCCTGACTCTATTTATTCATTAGTGAAATCACACCAGAAGGAAGACGGATTACTAAATTGGATCAGATATTGCTGAATGGAAATAATATAACCATGGTAAGACACAGTAAGGCTGTTTTATTTAGATGTCAGCTCATTTTGGGGGTCAGGGATTATAAGGGCAACTTGTACTGCTGCTTGCTTCCCTAAATGCTAATAGCCTATAGTGCTTAACATCGGAGAGGGGTCCTTGATAGTCAGTACCTAAAGCAGCTGTTGAAAAGGCATTTGCCTTGAGGGTAGGGACAGGAGGGGGGAAATGGGGGCAATTGGAGGAAAGGGTGATATTGACCAAGAAGCATTGTACTCACAACCTGACTTATGGAATTATAACCCCTTTGTATGATTACATCATCATTATAATGATAGAAAAGGTATTTGGCCTAAAGTTGAGTTTGCTTGGGTTTTTAAATCTTTCATCAGTAGCCATTGTTAAATACAGGTAACCCTTAGTGATGGAATTGGAAATAGATACTGATGACAAGGAAAGACTGGGAATTATGAGGGTGGTGAAGGCAAAGGTGGTTTGCTACATGAGGAAGACTGTGTGTGTTACTAACCTGGATAGCATTAATAACTCATTAACATTGATAACATGATGGTGTTACTAATGAACTTTTTCTCCTCTATTCAGCTGGTTCCTGGAGGAGAAGGACCTGAAGTATAAATGGATTCCCTTGACTTACCTAGATTCTGTTTTGTCTTACAATGGCAAGCAAATGGATTTTTTTTAATCTTTCAATGTTTATATTCTAGAATGCTGTTTCCCGTTGAAGGGAAATGGTGTGACAGTGTATCATATGCCATTTTTCTAAGTTAATCATGAGTACTTTGGTAAAAGAATAGTTTGCTTTTTGAAGAGTACAAAATAAAGATGTTTTTGGTTACCTGCTGTGGTGTGTATTACGCTGAAGCGGTATGGACAGAGGCCCTGGTTACTGCGCCCTGGTTCATGTCATTTATGATGGGCTTGAACTTGAACCAGTGTGTTTAGAAAACCTGAAGTCATTACTTAGAAAACTCAGTTCAGACTGATGTTTTGCCATAGCCATTTGATTGACTTCATTTCGTTAAACCACAGAATCCAAGCAGTGTGCACCTTAGGAAGGAAAAGCAGTTGTTGCACTTTTCAGTATGTTACATTTTTCAAGTACATGTCGCTGTACCTGTAGTCATGCAGAAACTCTCTTGAATATTTAGCCTCTGTGTCAGTACTTTGAATGTAAGTGGTAAATTGTCTGTATATAAGAAATACTTCAACATCTTTGTGTACATACTGTTTTATTAAGTGGATTTACTATAAATTAGCCTGTTCTTGTTGGCCAGAGTAGTAAGTCATTAACACATTTTTATTTTTCTTAGAATAAATTCAAAAGCACATAGATCAAAGGCATGATTTATGTTGTTGTCAGCAGGAGGCTTGTACTCAGTCACCTGCCCCCTACAGCCTAGTCCATAGTTTCCTCTGTGAGCTGGTTGGCACTTCATGTTCTGCCCTCTACCTCTCTCTGCGCCTGCAATAAGCAAATCCTATTACCAGGTTTTCTTTTAGTTAGAACACATTGATATTTTATGAGTCACACAGGGCTTTAAAAGTTTTTGTTGAGATGAGATTAGTTGAGGCTCATGATTGATCCTTACCCTAGGAGTGCTATGGTTACAGCAAATAAGTGAACAAACAACACAAACCACTGCTTTGTAATTTTTTTTCTTTACATAGTGTAAATACTTTGGTGGCTGGTTTCAGCCTACCAGGAGTTGTTTTTTTTATTTTTTTTTAAAGACTTAGCTATATTTTGAGGTATAAAAGACAGTTGCTTCTAGCCACCCTTGACTTGCTAGGAGTAGTACTTTGCTCTCCCTGTTCCCTTTTGGAGGGAACACACAGGTGATGTCACACTGTCTTCCCTCTTCTCTCCACTAGGAAAGCTGGTGGTCAGCTCAACCTTTCCCTTCTTCCCCCTAGGAGTTAGTGACCTGCAGGGGGCATGTGTTCCACTAGTGGCTATGGTAGCGAAAGGCCACTTGTCTGCAGATGATGAACCAGGGCTCCAAGTATAGTCTTAGATTAGATGGTGGCCTGCGTCTGACTCCTGCTTGCATTGTATCTGCAGTCTTTTCTCTGGTTAATTCTCAGTTGAGGGATGTATGCATTGTTTGGAATCTAGCAGCTTCTATGATTGAGTAAAATATCCCCCCCCCCCCTTTCTGGCTCCACATAGGGACAAGTGTCCCTTGATGCCAGGATGCCACCCTGGTTGGGGACTGTTATTCTAAGTAATAAGGGTACTATGGACTGGAACCTCCAAAAATCCCCTACTATTTAATCATGGGCCAGGAAAGCACTGGGACAGAAAGTGCTGTGAATGGGTCCTCAAGCACTCAGGAACACAGAGGCCACACTGAGGAAACTTGACTGCACCCTGACAGTATGGTTTCATTGAACTTAGAAAAGTGATGTGTGACATCAATTGACCACCTGAGGGCACTGTGGAATTAGATGTGGGTTGCTGGAGCTGCACCTTGGTTCTCAGGGCCCCAAGGAAACTCAGGATTCTTTGAGTGTTTCTGAGGTTTGAACTGAGAGCCTAAACACTTGCTAGGTGACACACTGCCTCCAAAGCCACACCAACAATCCTTAGAATTCAGGTATCTGAGCACCTATCTGTGCTTCCTAGTACTGGGTCACAGGACCTGGACAGATAAAGAGCTGGATCCACCATCTCACAAATCAATTTTTCATTCATATAGTCCATTTCACATTCTATGTGAGGCACCTTTCTACCATGAAATACTGTCTTCAGTGTATTGTACACACAAATGTAGGCTCTAGAATCAGATCCACTGGGCCTCAATCCAATTAACATTTATTACTTGTGATTTTGATTGGGCTGCTTAACCTTGCTCACCTCTTTTTCATGATCTGAATGTTGAAAAGAATAGCCACCTTTTAGGATTGAAGTGATTATATATGTAAATTTCCATCATGGCTTCAGTTACATGGCAAGTGCTCAATGAGTAGTTAATAATTACTGTTATTACAGGATTTCTGAATCAATTAAAGAATAAATCATCTGGCCTCAGATATTCTGTTGTAGCAGCACAAAATTGTAGGAAAATAATCAGGAGGTCTGAGTTTGTCATCAAGTGGCTGAGTTACTCTTTTAAGATTTGAAGCTTCTTTTTGCCAAAGCAAGAGTAGAGCAAGGGCTTGGTGGCTCATGCCTTGTAATCCTAGCTACTCAGGAGGTTGAGATATGAGGATCTTAGTTTGAAGCCAGCAGGAACATCTGGGACACTTATCTCCACTAAACTATTTTAAAAAAAATAGCTGGAAGTAGTGCTCTGGCTCCAATAAATGCTAGAGTGCTAGCCTTGAGCAAAAGAAGCTCAGAAACAAAGCCAGGCCTTGAAGTTCAAGCCCCAGAACTGGGGAAAAAAAGGAAAAAAATCTTGGCAGCCTACGGGAAGGTTATGGCACAGTGACTTGGGTATGTGCATGGTCGGCATGCTCTCCTTTCAAGCATTTTCTTTTCTCTCATAATTGCTGCTTCTTGGACCACAGGCCACTGACACTTCTTCCTAACTACCCTGTTATTCGTCATGGCTTTTCACAGTTTCACGGTCAGCATCTCATGAGGATAGCAAGAAATGGGGAGGCCCTTATTTTTTTCTTCTACCAAATTGTCTGGAGAACATCTCTGGGAGATTGCAGCTGGAAGTGTGACATTTAATTAGTGGAGAGAATTGTCAGGGAAGAGGCAGCCTGTGCCAGCAGCAGGGTGACAAGGGGCTAGAGCAGCCTGCTGACCAAGCCCAGGTGGAGTGTGCACAGCTCAAGGTGGGAGCTGCAGAAGCTTAAAGGGTTTCCCACCATGAGGAGAACCGCAAATGTGTCCTCAGACATCCCCGTTTCTTCTGTTCCACTTGATGTTTATGGAGGTTTTTTGGGGGTAGTTATTGGGTTTTGAACTCAGAGCCTTGTACTTTGCCTGGAGGCTATCACTGCAGTCATGTCTTCAACCCATAAAAGGGCTTTTATGGGTTTAAAAGGGCTTTAAATGGAAGTTGAAACTCAAAAAGGAGAAAGATTGCAAGCTGAGTTTGCCAAGATGTACTAAGAGGGGGCTGGGGATATGGCCTAGTGGCAAGAGTACTTGCCTCGTATACATGAGGCCCTGGGTTCAATTCCCCAGCACCACATATACAGAAAACAGCCAGAGGTGGCGCTGTGGCTCAAGTGGCAGAGTGCTAGCCTTGAGCAAAAAGAAGCCAGGGACAGTGCTCAGGCCCTGAGTCCAAGCCCCAGGACTGGCAAAAAAAAAAAAAAAGATGTACTAAGAGTGAATCCTTTGTGAAGTTGTACAGAAGAAAAAAACAAACAACTGCTTTTGTTGTTAAAGCTTCAAACTGCAAACAAAGTACAGCTCCAATGTGTGTAGGAACAAGTGTACTGTCCAGAGGGTTTGGGACCACCTAGGCCTACAGGGGGTCCTGGAAGACCCCAGGGATGAGGGCAACTACTGTATAGTGTTCAACCCACACAGAGCTAAAATGTGTTGAATAAACCCACAGAGTGAAGTACAAATCAGACAGTAAAAAGAATAATGCTTTCAAAAAAAAAAATCCTGCCAAGCGCTGGTGCTCATATGGTAATCCCAGCTCCTTGAGCAGCTGAAACCTGAGGACTACAGTTGGAAGCCTGTCCAGTCAGGAAAGTATGTGCGACTCTTACCTCCAATAAGCTACCCAAAAGCTGGAAATGGTGCTGTGACTCAAGCAGGAGAGCACTAGCCTTGAGCACAAAAGCTCAGAGACAGTGCCTAGGCCTCGAGTTCAAGCCCCAGAACTGGCACACACACACACACACACACACACTCCTCTCTTACTAGGCATTTCTTGGAGGCTGTTTGAGCCCACTGTTTCCCATGTGCTGGAGGAAGGGTGAAGTCTGCAAACACTGCTGAGATCCACATAGAAACGGGAGAATGTGGTTGGCTGCCCAGGGGGCCAGGGTGTCTTCATAGGGCAATGGGAAGGTTTGGAACCAGAGCAAGCTGGGGTTTGCACACATCATGACAACACTAAACCCCACTGGTTTGCACACTTTGAAATTGGCTCCTGGAACTCCATGGCAGCCCCAGGTTCTAATGTGCCCTTTGGGGACACAAGGACAGGCAAGCACACTTTGTGCAAGTGTGAGCTGACTACCTGGCACAGAGTGACTCATCACTTCTCATTAAGTGACTTGGAGGCCCGAGGGCAATCTGCTGATGGTTCTAGAGGCAATTACTCTGAGAAAAGTGACAGCATCAAAAGCTTTTGTCCTGTGCTATGTGGCTGAGTGGAGGCAAGCAGGCCTCTGTCTGGAGAAAGTGATGGAAAAGCCTAGTGTCATCACCTGATCCAAGTGGGTGATGGTGCATGGATGTGTATATGTGTACGTACATGTACCTGCATGTGTTTGTGTATACATACATGTGTGCATACACCTGCATATGTACGTGTATGCATACATGTACCTGCGTGTGTTTGGGAGGAGAATTGGCAGTAGGAGGCCTAGCTTGTCTTTGTCTCTCACAATAAAGAGTTGCTGTTTATGTTTCCATTATGTTTCCATCATAGAGCCTGCCTGAGGCAAAGGGCTGAGGATATGGTTCAGGATCCACTATTCTGGATCCACTATGTCCAGCCACCAGCCCCATTCTTATAGGCTCTTCAACAAAGCAAATCAAAACCAAGCAAGATCATCCCTCACTCCTTATCAGAAATGGGTCCCTGTGTGCAAATTCTTACTAGCAAAGAGCTTAAAGCTCTTGGACAAGGTTTATTTTCTGCTTCTGAAACCTAACCCAGGCAGAATTAAAAGAATTACAAAGTAGGTTGAGTGTGGTGCCTACTTGGGAGGAAGAGACTGTAAGGATCAAGGTTCAAGGTAAGAGTAGACAGAAGAGTTTGAGACCCCACCTCAACCCAGATGTATTTTAAACATCAGCTCCTCAGTTAACTAACAAACTTAATAAACTTCAACATGAGCTGGGAATATGGCCTAGTGGCAAGAGTGCTTGCCTCATATACATGAAGCCCTGGGTTTGATTTAGCGCTGTGGCTCAAGTGGCAGAGTGCTAGCCTTGAGCAAAAAGAAGCCCGGGACAGTGCTCAGGCCCTGAGTTCAAGGCCCAGGACTGGCAAAAAAAGAAAAAAACTTTGACATATATTTGTTTCATATTTATATGAGTCAACATTTTAAAAGCTGATGCCACAGCCTGAACTCAGGGCCTTGTGCTCTTGCACAGCTTTCTTGCTCAAGGCTGTCACTCTACCACTTGAGCCATACCTCCAACCCCTGCTTTTCGCTGGTTAATTGGAGATACAGAGACTTAAGACTTCTCTATCTGGCTGGACTGGCTTTGAACTAAGATCTTCCACATCTCAGCCCCCTGAGTAGGTGGATTACAAGCATGAGTTGCCGGTGCCTGACTGACTAAATTATGTATAAAACCCTGTTTAACAGGAAGTAGATAGCAGCAGGCTCTGGAGGGTCTGGAAAGGTCTACATTTTCAAAATAGAAACAAAATGGGGGAGGTTTGCAGTTTTGGATACACCTGTAGCTGGGGTCAGGGACCATTATAAGCTGCTTCAAACTATGCTAATTAAATGTAAGAAACTTTTATTGCATGCTTAGTGCATGCTACCAAAAAGCCAGAAGTGGAGCTGTGTCAAGTGGTGGAGTACTGGCCTTGAGCAAAAATGATCAGGGACAGCACCCAGGAGTAGGATACAAGCAGAAAGAAAGAAAAGGAAAAGGAAGAAGAAAAGAAAGAGAGAGAAAGAAAAGGAAGGAAGCAGGCAGGAAGGAAGGGAAAGGAAAAATGGAAGAGAAAGAGAAGGAAGAACGCTATAGAAAATAACCTGGCTAGCATGCATATTTAGCATATACCTGGCTCTGTGTCTTTGTTTTTTGTGTTTTTGGGTTTGTTTTTTTTTGCCAGTCCTGGAGCTTGAACTCAGGGTCTGAGCACTGTCCCTGGCTTCTTTTTGCTCAAGGCTAGCGCTCTACCACTTGAGCCACAGCGCCAGTTCTGGATATCTATATCTATAGATATAGATATAGATATATATAGATATAGAAATCTATAGATATAGCTATCTATAGATATAGCTATCTATAGATATTTATATCTATATCTATATCTATATCTAATCTATATTTATATCTATATCTATAGATAGCTATATCTATATCTATATATATGGTGCTGAGGAATCAAACCCAGGGCTTCAAGTATACTAGGCAAGCACTCTGCCACTAGGCCATATTCCCAGCCCCCCAGCTCTGTGTCTTTGAAGATAGTATGTTGTATAGTCTATTCACCTTAGAATGGTTAATATACACACATCTCACATATTATGTAAAGTTAATTTCACATACACTTCATGTCATATTGTGCGTAATTGAAAATCACATCATTAATATTTCTTCCTTCTCTCTGGGCTTCCTTTAGGATGAGGCTTCCTGCTTCTGATTTGGCGCTGCCTCCTCCCGGGGTTGGGTGTGTCATGGCAGAGAAGCAGCCCTGCATGGGCAGATGTCCTCAGAGAGCGAGGGAATTACAGACATTAGGTTTCCTTTTATAGCGTTACTTCCTATGACATGGTACTGAAAATTAAGAGCAATTAGAACACTCCCACTAATGGCCTTTCAATTTCAGTCACAGGACCTTGGCAGGCATCCAACTATAGTAAAACCCAAGGGACCTTGCAGCAAATTGGTGGCGTGCTTGCCCCTCTTTCTTCACTGCTCTCACACACTTCTGTAACCCTTCACTGCACCCTTCCCTACTCGGCTTAGATGTGACTTCACCACTAAAATCAGTGCTACATTCCAGGAGTGATGGTGTATGCCTGCAATTCCAGCTCTCAGGAGGCTGAGAACCAAGAAGCATGAGTTGGAAGCCAGCCTGGGCTAACTAGTAGGTACCAAAGAACCCAGTAAATACAAAAACAAAATCAGTGCCAGGTGCCCATGGCTCACACCTATAATCCTAGCTACTCAGGTGGTTGAGATCCGAGGATCAAAGCCAGTCCAGGCAGGAAAGTCCTTGAGACTCATCTCTAACCACCAGAAAAGAAGTGACACTTTGGCTCAAAGTGGTAGAACACTAGCTTTGAGCAAAAAAGAGCTCAGGGACAGTGCCCAGGCCATGAGTTCAAGCCCTGCAACTGACAAAAAAAATCAGCAAATAAAAACACCCAGGCATGGGTGCACATGTCTTTAAGGCTAGCTATTAGGGAGTCTAAGCTCTTGAGGATTGAAGTTCCAAGGCAGCCCTGGACAAAAACTTTGTGAGGCTGCATTTCAATGGAAGAAGCTAGGCATGTGGCACCAACCTGCCATCCCAGCTATGGTAGGAAGCATAAACTAGGATTGTGGTCCAGACCTAGGCCTAGGAAAAAAGGGCTAGAGGCATACCTGCTTGCAAGCATGAAGCCCTGAGTTCAAACCCCAGGAACACTAAAAAAGAAACTGCAACAAAACAACCCCTCCCCCCAAATAAAAACTACAGGCTGTTTTGTTATGGAAATCTTAAAACATACACAAAAGCTGAGAGAATAGGATACGCTCTTTATTACTTTATTTTGATTTTGCCAACATACATAGCACAAAGGCATCTCATTGTGACACCTCTGTCTGTACACGCTGTGTACTCTGAACAGATTTACCCACCCTGTCCCACAATATTCCTCCCTTTTCTCTTCTCCCTTTCTTCAAACAGCAGACACAATAGAATTCAGCCCTCAGGCCTTTGTTAGAATACAGAATGAGATGGGAGCTTAGCCTTTCTCATTTCCAAGGGCACTGCACAGCAGAATGGAGCATTGGAGCAGGTAGCAGGAAAACATCTGGCGTCATTCATTGTTCTCACCAGAGGCCACGTGTGCTCTATTTCTGTACCACACCTGGAGGCTTGGCAATGACGTTACTATGGCTTTGCTCTGGGACTTTCCTCAGCTCTCAGGTGTCCCCAGGGCAGGCTTCCCCTGACCTTTCAGGGCTGTACTGTGTTTGGTTCACCTTTGCATCCCCTGGCACATCCTGTTTCCTGGGCAGGAGCCAGGTCTAGCTGTGCAGTTAGTTGACCATAGAAAGCTGTTGGTGCCCATCCACATATGGGGAGCCCAGAAAAGCAGGCTCCTTGCCCCTGTGCTCCTTCCTGGCTTGAAGTTGGGAAGGCTTCCAAGCAGCTCTGACTGGGCCCATGAAAAAGAGCTGGGACCTGGTGATGGGAACCTGCTTTGTTCTCATTACTCCATGTTGCTCCCATGGTCCACTGACCATCCTCTCCCAGGTGGTTCTCAGGAAAACTTTACCCCTGACCTTATCTGGAAGTGCAGGACTGTCCATGTCAGAAAGACACCCCTACCATAAATTCCCAAAAGGGCAGTTTGCACCATAAATCCAAAACAGGACAAGACAAAGAAATTCCAAAGAAGATCTCACCCTTGCATGCATAAAAATGTCACCCACACCTCTGCCTGTGCTTCTGGGCCTTTTCTCTCCAACCTTTCTCAGTGTTCCATGGAGTCCCTCTGCAGCGATGAGTAAAGCCTGTTCTGGACGACTTTCTCTACTTTTGTCTGCTTCATTTTCCCCTAACACCCAGCCCCAACTGGTATCTGTGTCCTTTGATCTACAGTCATCTCCACACATGACCACCTACAGTCAACTCTCCCATATATGACCACCTACAGTCACCTGCCCCCCCCATGACCACCTACAGCCACCTCCACACACATGGTCCCCTTTAGTCAACTCCTCACACATGACCACTTATAGTCACCTCCCCCACAGGACCACCTAGTCACCTTCCCCCCACATTGTTAGCATTTCCCCTGCCTCAGGTCCTCAGTGTTGGGGTCAGCTGCACCTTTAAGGGGCCACAGCTGACCTCAGCCTGTCCCTCCCCTTCCTATCTTTAACAGGAAGAGAAGGAAGTCTGACATCACTTGAGGGACAGCCCCTTGGGACCAATCAGGGGCCCCTCTCTTGTGCCCGCCTTTGGGGTATATCTGGGAGGCTCCTCATTTGAATAACAGAAGCCCTAGAGGTTTTCTCCAGGGGCCCACGCATCCGTGTCGTTCTTGGCGGTTTGGTGGCACCCTGCGACCACACGCCACCGAGGCTACCCGTGGCCATCGCTCCCGTGAGCGATAATGGACCACCCAGGAAGGGGCGGACAAGCCCCTTCCCCCCCAAGCGAGGGGAAGTCGAGAGAGAAAGCCCACACTCAGCTCCCCCCATTAGCCCCCAGATCCACCCATACCTAAATTCCCTACCCTAGAACTATAATGGGCCACTCCCACTCACCATTAAGACCTACTTACTTTCCCTTTTGCCCCAGAGAAAGAAGCTGCCACCTGGATAAGGTACAGACGCCATGCTGCTCCCTCTCCTGTGGAAGATATGGCCCCACTAATAAACCTCCTTATAAACCTTCTCCTTTCCATGACTGTCTCCTCGTGGTCTCCTGGGATGGCTGGGGCATATCCTTTCACACATGATCACCTACAATCACCTTCTTCCCACATGACCACCTTCAGTCACCTTCCTCCCATATGACCACCTGCAATCACCTTCCCCTCACATGACCACCTACAGTCACCTTCCCCCCACATGACCACCTACAATCACCTTCCCCCCCACATGACCACCTACTATCACCTTCCCCCCCACATGACCACCTACAATCACCTTCCCTCCACATGACCACCTACAGTCACCTTCCCCCATGTGACCACCTACAGTCACCTGCACACATGACCACCTACAGTCACCTCCACACATGACCACCTACAGTCACCTCCCCCACACAACTACCTAATCACCTTCCCCCCACGTGGCCACCTACAATCACCTTCCCCCCACATGACCACTACAATCACCTTCCTTCCAATGACCACCTGCAGTCACCTGCACACATGGCAGCCTTGCACCCACTGTGCATTGACACAGTTGTCTGCTTGAGTCCAGTGCTGCACTCAGGGGAGGCGTCTGGACAGGAGTCTGATGGGAAGGTGGAGGTCCCCCAGGCTGTCTCATCCCGACTTGGTGTGTGACATCTAAGGGCGACGTCTGCCCAGGCCTCCCCTCAGACCTGCGACCAGGCCCACGCCCTGCCATCCTTGGCAGGCCGAGGACCGCAGCAGAGGGGTGGGGAGACGCCCAGGGTGGGCCCTGGGGTGGAGGAGAGGCTCAGCCTGGACAGGTCTGGGCGTGTCCTTCCTACCTTGGAAACCTCGGAGCCCAGGGTCCGGGATGGGAGGAGGGTACCAAAAGCCGTGTGCGGCCTCGAGAAGGCGGCATCCCCGCGCGCGGCCACGCCCCTGCCCGCCCTGCCCGCCCGCACCTCGCATGTCCACGCCCCAGGAGCCCCGAGCCACCCCGCGCCCGCGATCACTGGGGTGGGCGCGCAGGGCAGCGCAGCGCCACCGTCGCCCCTCTCCAGCCCAGCAGCGGGAGGACCGCGGGAAGATCACCCACAGACCGCCAGGGCCTCCGGAGACAGCCTCGGCCCCGCGGGGTCGGGGGGCCCGAGGCGGCCATGGGCTCCGTCTCCTCAGCGCTGGCGCGGTCCCGCAGCGCCGTCGTGCAGCCCAGAGCTCAGCGCGGAGACCCTGAGACCCCTGGCGCCCCGGGGCCGAGACCCCCCACTCCCGGCCGTCCTGCGGCCTGGGGGGCGCAGCCAGACGCCGAGCGCCCCCAGCCGGAGCACCCGGAGCCGCCGGCGGGGCTGGAGCGCGCGGCCAGCGCGTCCCCACCATGCTCACCCGGCAGCGGCCCCCACGGTGAGTTCCCTTCCCGCGCTCCGACCGCGGGGCTTCCACCTGAACAGATTTTTATTTTTCCCCCCTGGGGAGGGAGACACGTTTTGCTTCCCTCGCCCTCACGCCCCTGACTTCCTTCCCGGGGCTGTATTCTTCTCTGGCTCCAGAGCCCCTCAGAGGGGGCTGCGTGTGTGAATCTGGGGACACAGCTTGGGCTGGCGCCCTGGGAGGGACTGGGCCAAGGACCCGCCCTGACCTGCTTGTCCCCTTCAAGGGGGTTGGAAAAGGACCGGGCTTCCTGCTGGTTCAAGACTGAGTCCACGAGGGAAAGAGAGCGCTGGATTCCGCCTTGGCAGAAGCACGGGTGTGGCTGGGAAGACTTCTGTCTGGGGTAGGCAATCAATATGGACAGGTGGAGACTGCAGACAGGATCCGGAGTCCGGAGGATCTAAGTCCCCGCTGTGCGTTCACAGTGGTCCTGCACGCGATAGGGCTGCGCAAGTCTCAGCCTCCCTATGGATGACCCAGGGTGATGGGGACAAGAGCCAGGCATCCAGAAGCCCTCTGCACAGACTCCGCTAGGTGATGCTGCAGTGTGGACCAGAACTGCCTCAGTGATCAGGAAAACTGAAAAAAGTTTGTTTTTTTTTTTTTTTGGGGGGGGGGGGGAGGACAGAGGTACTAGTATGAACTCTAGGTATTTTTTTTTTAGCATTTCTTATGAGTCTATAATTATTTCAAAATTGAAGGGATAAAAATAAGTTTTAAGGTTTTTTTTAGACATGCAAAAGTTCATTTTTGACGTCATAGGTCCTATTTTATTCAAGTGGGAGTAAACGTTTTTAGTTGGTACATGCAATTAAAAATCACTTGTAGCTGGGTACTGCTGGCTCATGCCTGTAATCCTAGCTACTCAGGAGGCTAAGATCGGAGGATAGTGAGTGGTCCAAAGCCAGCCCTGGGAAGAAAAGTCTCCATGAGACTCTTATCTCCCCCACTCAAAAACCATAAGTCTCACTGGGTGGTAGAGAGCTAGCCTTGAGCACAGAGAAGCTCAGTGACAGCGCCCAGGCCCTGAGTTCATGCTCCACAACCACCACCACCACCAACAACAACAACAAAAATCACTTGTGCTGAAAATGTAGCCAAGTATTATCTGCTGGCCTTCAGTCTCCTATGTAAATTTCTACTTGGGGTACTGGGGCTGGAACTCAGGACCTGGGTGCTGTCCCTTAGCATCTTCTCTTGTGGCTGGTGCTCTACCACTTGAGCCACAACTCTGCTTCCAGCTTTTTGCTGGTTAATTGAAGATAAGAGTCTCTCACACTTTTCCTACCTGGGGCTAGCTTTGAACTTGGATCTTCAGATCTCAGGCTCTTGAGTAGCTAGGATTACAGGTGTGAACCATGGGCACCTGGCTGTTGTTTTTTATTTGTTTTATTTAGCAACGTCCTTTGAATGCATTATCCTGTCTCAGTTATTAGGAAGCTAACAGTGGAAAGTGCCTTGGATGGAATGGAAAGTGCCTGGGGAGGATCCAGAGCACCAGGGAGAAGCAGTCATCTTGGGTGTTAGTTACTGAGCGGTAATTAAAGCCAGGAAGCTTCTGGGGAAGATCAAGGTCACAGCACTGACCAGCTGTTTCTCCTGCCGGAAATCGCAGTTCTGTGAACCTCTGAGATTTATGAAGGATGGTGACAGTCCCCAGTTGCATGAGATAAGGTATCAAAGTGCATGGGAGGTGTGTGGGTGTTTTGTGTGGTCTGATCCTGGAGCATTGGAGTTCTACTCACTGGTGGAAAGGAGGGAGACACTTTGTCTGTTTTTAAGGAAAAGGTTTGTTATTTGTAGTAACAAAACACACAGGGAATAGCTCATAGCTACCTATGTATTACGGAGTTATCTGGGGTACATTATTAGGGGCCCTGAGGTGCTGGGAGAAGCTCCTATTGCTGCTTGTGGTGAGGAGCTTTGACAATGGCAATAAAAATTACCTTTTGGTTAATAATTTATGTATTTACATTTTGGAGACTCTTATTTTCAAATTGGTATCCTTTTTTTTTTTTTGGTTTTTGGTCCTGCTGTTTCAACATTTGGAAAACATGTATAAGACCTTTTTCCCCTCCCTTCTTCCCCTTTCCTTTTCTTCCTTTCCCTCCTTTCCCTCCTTCCCTCCCTTCCTTTCCCTTCCTCCCTCCTTCCCTCCCTCCCTTCCTTTGCCTTCCTCCTTCCCTTCCTTTCCCTCCCTCCCTCCTTCCCTCCCTTCCTTTCCCTTCTTCCCTCCTTCCCTCCCTCCCTTCCTTTCCCTCCCTCCTTCCCTTCCCCTCCCTCCTTCCCTTCCCCTCCCTCCCTCCCTCCCTCCCTTCCTCCCTCCTTCCCTCCCTCCTTCCCTCCCTCCCTCCCTCCCTCCCTCCCTCCCTCCCTCCCTCCCTCCCTCCCTCCCTTCCTTCCTTCCTTCCTTCCTTCCTTCCTTCCTTCCTTCCTTCCTTCCTTCCTTCCTTCCTTCCTTCCTTCCTTCCTTCTGTCCTATGCTAGAGACTGAGCCAGGGTCTTGTATATACTGAGCAAGCCCACTATCACTAAGCTACATTCCCAGCCCCTGAGTACTGATTTTGGAGTGCAAATCTTTTTCAAATGGTAGTCTTGAGCAAAGTCTTGTAGAATGTCTCTTTGCTTCCTGGCTTCCATCTAAATTCCCGTGGCTCTGTTGAGATTGCCCCATCCCCCTCTTGCTGGGTGCCCATAGGTGTTGGGATTCATGGTTTT
The DNA here is from genome assembly GCF_023159225.1 of Perognathus longimembris pacificus. Taxonomy (NCBI): domain Eukaryota; kingdom Metazoa; phylum Chordata; class Mammalia; order Rodentia; family Heteromyidae; genus Perognathus; species Perognathus longimembris. The sequence goes on from NC_063162.1 coordinate 74,767,161, forward strand.
TAACATTGATGCTCAGCAAGATCACCTGGAGAGAGCATTCCAGAAGCCCAGGCTGGATTCCACAGGATAAGGCTGTGGCCTTAGGACATCAGCTGGTGATTGTGCTACCATCCAAGCATGTGCCATGGCTAGTGGAGGCTGAAACACTCCATTCGGATCCTTCCCCAGCATCTCATAGCAGGTCAGGCAAACAGCCTGAGATTTCTGAGAATCCCTAGATGTTTCTAATAGTTTTAGGTAAAGAGTCACTGCTGTGTTAGCCATGGGAGTTCTTGCTTTATGTTGCCTTGGGGTCTGAGCAGACGCTGCCCAGCAGATCCTGCCCAGCAGATCCTGGAGGGGGAGGCTCTGTCCCTCACCCCATCTTCCTTTCACCTCCCAGCCCCTTGGCAACCACTCTCCTGCCGGGTTCCAAAATGTCAGGCTGATGATAAGCTTTTCTTTGCCAGGGAAGCTGTTAACTTGGTATTACATTTTTGGGCTCACATTTAGCTGAATTAAAAAGACTGACTAATGTGACTGTGAAACAAAACTTGCCCCTTGAAAAGATCAGCCAGAGGGTGGCGAGGTACCCAGTGTCTTAACCTTCAACACTCATAGCCTCTCCCCATGCGTGGCCCATTCTGAGTTAATTTAAGCAGACATACACAGCATTTGAAAGCTTAGGTTAGTGACAAGCGGTGCTGATGAAAAGCAACTATGACAGGCGAGAGCTGGGCCCCTGGATGCAGTGTCACCTCTGGGGACATGGAAGGGAACATCTCTGGGGACTGCCCTCACCTCCTCACCCCATTCACCCTGGAGCACAGTGGGGTTCTAGAGTGCATCAAGGCTGAGAATTTTCAGGACCACTTTCTTCCCTCTTCTGGAGCACCAGAGTCACTCTCCCAAGTTGGGCTCAACATAGGATGGGACGGAGCTATTGCCTTAGCCTTAAGTGCCAGCTTAACTCAATTATCAGCTGCTGGCAGCACCCACTGTCTTGCACAGTGCCTCCTGGAGTGGAGCCTCTTTGTCACCAGGCCTGAGGTAGAGGGGACAGGTGGCTTTATTATTTCTTGTAATAAAGGGGATTTGCATCAGCTTTTAATTTTTATTTACAATGGTATGTGTGTATGTATTTATGTATATGTTTGTGTATGTATATGTAGCTTTTCCTTAGATCACTTGTAATTAGCCTTTCAGGTATCTCATGATTCATTCTTCCAGGCAGTGTGGTGATAGGGAGGGAGCAGACTCCCCTGAGCCCATTTGCTTGCTTGGGAAGTAGAGATGGTACTGACCTCACTTAAATGGAGTAATTTATGCAGGGGCTTATATTTAGCACAGGCCTTGGAGATGAGCATCATTTGATAATTTTGGCTGGGATAAACAAACAGAGCAGCTGCAAGAACAAGCCTCACCTGCAGCTTGCATCAAATGGTGAATAAACTGGCTGGGCTGAGAGACAGAGCTGGTAGTTCTAGTCCTTTCCACAGCGTGGTGCTGATTCTGCAGTGGAAGCTTAACAGTAAGTGAGGGAGGATGAAGAAGGAGGGGGAGAGAAATGAGGAGAAGGAATGAGAACATAGAAGTTGGGGGTGGTGGGCTGGGAATATGGCCTAGTGGCAAGAGCGCTTGCCTTGTGTACATGAAGCCCTGAGTTTGATTCCTCAGCACCACATACCTAGAAAATGGCCAGAGGTGGTGCTGTGGCTCAAGTGGCAGAGTGCTAGCCTTGAGCAAAAAGAAGCCAGGGACAGTGCTCAGGCCCTGAGTTCAAGGCCCAGGACTGGCAAAAAAAAAAAAAGTTGGGGGTGGGAAGTCACAAAGCCCTCTCCCCATGTCAGAAGCTCACTTTTGTCCACCTCACTCACTTTGAGGTGATGACAGACTCACAGACGTATGGTGTGATATTATCTGTCATTTACTCAATCTAGGTGGTGTGTGTGTGTGTGTGTGTGTGTGTGTGTGTGTGTGTGTGTATACGTTCCAGTCTGCCTGCTAGAACTGAGTATTTAACATTCACACACCGATCAGAAATGCTCAGAATTCTATTCCTCAATTCTTCTACAATTCCTTGTTGTATTAAAGGGCTTTGAAATCAGCCCAAGTGTAATTAGGAAAAATTTCCTGCTGATCAGAAGGCATGGCTGGTTAGAAATGCCAGGCACTGTGCTCTTGGGCTAATGAGGTAGAAGAATCTGGAAAGTGTGGCCATCTATCTGCCCCGGTGACTGCTTATACCTGGGTCCCTGGTTCTACAGGCTGAGGTGGAGGCAAGGCGGAGGTGGAGGCTCAGGCTCTGAAGGCCAACCTTGCTGTGACTGCTGAGTTTCCCTGGATTCCTGGGCCCACTAATACAAGAGCTGGGGAGAGGAAAGCAGCTGTGCTGTGCTCAGGAGAGGACAGAACTGTAACAGCACCTCTGACCACTGCTCACCTGAGAGCCCATTCTCCCTTCACAGATGAGGAAGCAGGCCCACAAAGGCCACGCTGCAACCTGGATGCTGGATCCACACCTTACCCAGAGTGAGGACTGAAACGAACAAAACTAAGGAGAGCTGCACCCTTTGGAGAGATTGAGCTGTTCACAGTGCACATGCACACACATGTACACACACACACACACACACACACACACATGTCCTTCACCAACTCGATTCCCATGAGTGGCTGAGCTCAGGAGGTGATGCCCATAGTGGGCCACAGTGGCCCTGGTTGGGACTAATGAGCAAATATTCCAGGAAATGGACGCACTCTTTTTAAACAGGCCCTTCTCTGCTAGCACCCCAATATCAGCTCCCTGAACCTGAGTAAAGCAAAGGGAGATGAAATCATCTTTAACCAGTTCTTAATTATGGATTGTTAAGTGTTTGTCCTGGGAAACAACGGTTCAATTCAATGTGGCATTTGGTTTGCATGTTTGAGCAATTACAATCTCCCAACAGACCCCTGAGATGGCAACCTTATGAGGTTCAGAGGGGTGATTGTGCTGGCTAAGGTCACACAGCAGGTAAGTTTGAGCTAGGATTTGAACCCGAATCTCTGACCTCTCAGCTCCCACCTTCAGTTGTGCCCTGAGCTGTATCTAAGCCATCTCCATAGAACTTGAGCCCCTCCATCAAGCTGCTCGCTTGTTGGGGATAAATGAAAGTAGTTGGTGTAAAAACAATATCAACAACTGTGCAACAACTATTCATTTTATTCTTTTTTATATCCAATGTTGCTGTTTGTAATTAGTTTTTGTTTATTATCTTGGGGTTTCAGATAGACATAATTGATGTCTTTATGCATACATATGAGTGTATTTAGTAATAGTTCTAGGGTGTTATTTCCAGTCTTTAAGTTTGTCTAGGTCTATTACATTTATAACCACATTCAGATTGCTGTGGGTCAGTTTTAGTGTCTATGGGGACAGCGAGCTTTCTTGTTTCTGAGTTTATTAGAACATCTGTATGTGCACATGTATACCCACATCTATGTACTACATTAAGGGCTATAATACCATGCTGCTTATCTATGCATTTATATTTATTGGGTAACTACATACACACACACACACACACATTTGCCTCAAGAGTTCTACTTTGAGTTTCTTGCAGAGCTGGATATTGAACTCAGGACCCTAAGCTTACTAGGCAAGTGCTCTCCCACTGAGCTACATCTCCAGCCCTATTTTGTTGGGAATTTTTTCAGAAGTCAAGAGTAGGGGCTGGAGTTTGATACAGGTCCTTTCTTTCTCTACGGACTTTTCTCCCTAGATGGATAAAGATTTTCTAACATTTTTACAGTCATTTAAGAAGTACCTCCCTTGGCATGCGCATATTGTTACTTTACTGTGCTAGTGATTCTTGGTTAATATTTTACTTAGGGTTTTTGTGACAACATTCTTAAGTTTGTCTTTAGTGTTTACTACGTGCAACATATTTATCAAGTGTCATTATCAATATAATACTCTCCTAATGAAAATTAGTGGAGATTTTCCTTTTCTTTTCATAGTTTAGGACATTATAATTGAAACTACCTGTTCTTTGAATGTCTGAAACCTTGGAGCTGGGTGCCTATTCTAGACACAGTGTTTTGATGACTTCTTTTCTTTCTAGAAACTAGACCATTTATATTTTTCCTTTCCTTTTGTTCACCCCTCCTCTCCTCTCCTTTTTTCTTTTTCTTTTTCTTCCTTTTTGTCTTAGTGCTGAGTTTGAACTCAAGGCCTTGCTGCCCTTGCTAGACAGATCCTCTACTGCTGAGCAATGCCTGCCACCATACTTTTTTGGTTCTGGTAAGAAATTTTAAGGCAAATTCTGTTTTCCCAAAAAGTTGACTGTTGTATTCAGATGCAGAGTAAGTTTGAACTCAGGAACTTGCAGTTAGTGAGCAGGTGCTCTACCCCCCTGGGCCACACCCCCAGCCTTTTTGCTTTACTTATTCTTCCAATAGAGTCTCATTCCTTTTGTTTGTGTCCTTTCTGGATGATGCTCCTATCTTTCCTTACCTATCCCCATCTTTCCCCAATCCTGCATAGCTGGAATTGCAGGCATGCACCACCATGCCCAGCCTTACAACTTCAGAGAGCATATTGAGCTTTATGTAGTCTTGCTGTACCTTTTCTTGCTTTGCTTTTTTCTCTTTCTTGCTCAGTATCATCCCCATCAAAATGGAGAATTTTCTGAGAGTTTTCTAGTTCTCTTGATCTTACCTCTTCTCCTGCAGAAAGTGTTCTGAAGCTTATCTTTCCATAATTAAATACACAACAGGTGACAGTGGCGCCATTCAACACAGTGGACAGTGTTTCAGAATTTTCAGCTGTTTGAAAACTCTGTCATGTGGGGAGGGAGATGGGGAGCTGAGGAGGGGACTCCTAGGCCATCCTTTGAACCCCACACAAACCACTCTTGACTCTTCCAGAGGAGGGGGGGCACCATCCTGCCTGCAGGCTGGCCAGGGCTGGAGGCCATAACTTTGCTGTGTGAGGAGGCTGAAGCCAGCTCAGAGCAGCATGCCCCCTTCCCAAATGCTGAAGGAGGGGGTCCTCAGAGCAGCACCCCCCTTCCTGAGTGCTGGAGAAGGGGTTCTCAGAGCAGCACCCACCTTCCCAAGTGCTGGAGGAAGGGTCCTCAGAGCAGCACCCCTTTCCTGAGTGCTGGAGGAAGGGTCCTCAGAGTAGTACCCTTTTCCTGAGTGCTGGGGAGGGCTCTTCAGGACAGCACCCCCCTTCCTGATTGCTGGAGGAGGGGTCCTCAGAGCAGCACCCCCTTTCTGAGTACTGGAGGAGAGGAGAGGTCCTCAGAGCATCACCCCCATTCTTGAGTGCTGGAGAAAGGGTCCTCAGAGCAGCACCCCCTTTCTTGAGTACTGAAAGAAGGGTCCTCAGAGCACCATCCCCCATTCCCGAGTGCTGGAGGAGGGGTCCTCAGAGCAGCACCCCCTTCTTGAGTACTAGAGGAGGGGTCCTCAGAGCAGCACCCCCCCTTCCTGAGTCCTGGAGGAGGGGACCTCAGAGGCACCGAGCCAGTGCCTCCGTTCTACTTGTGAGCTCTGGGCTGTGTCCCTGCTGGGTAGCCAGGAAGAGTTTGCACATTGACCTGAAGGTCCTGGCAAGAACTCTGGGGTCTTCAGGGTTTTGACCCCAGAGCCAGGCACTGTGTCTGCTGATGGATTGGAGGACCAGATGGAGGGTGGGATCAGAGCAGGAGAGGCAGGGAGGAGGAGTTGTTTTTGGCCTCTGTGGAAGGTGTGTGTGTGTGTGTGTGTGTGTGTGTGTGTGTGTGTGTGTGTATACTTTTCCTTTTTACCTTGACTGTCACTAAGGACTGATGGACATGACGGCACTTTGCCATATGTGCTGGGTTGCATGAGATGATGACACAGGGATGAATTTGAGGGATGATGTGCATCTGGGGACACAGTGGGCTGAGAGGCCCTGACAGCAAGACAGTCATCCTGAAAACATCTGCTTATAAATTCCTAGAATAATTGACAGCACACAACAAACATTTTCCTAAGTGCAGAGCTGAGCTTGTTGGACATTAAGGGGACCGCTTTGGGAACAAAGAGACAGAGAGTTATGGCAGATCTCAGCGAGTGTGGCCCATGTACGTAGCCAGGGAGACAAGAGACAAAGCTTTGGTTCTGCGCTCTCAGTGGAGTTGGAGCGAAGCCCTACCCAAAGTTAAGATCCTCTCAGAGGGATGGATTCAAATCTGCATAACCCCCAACAGCAGGCGGTGGTAGGCATAGGCATGGAGGCAACTCTCTAGCCTGGCTTTGATGTCACCTTGCAGGTGGCCTGCTTGGCTGCGTGGTTCTGATTCACCAGTACTGGGTTCTGGGCGCTGCATCCCAGCTTGGTGACATGCTGGGCTCCAGGAAAGGAAGTGGAAACAGTTGCTCAGCGTCCCCAACCCAGCCCACAGTGCCCCACAGATCAGGCCTTGAGATCACATTCCAGCATGTTCCATCTGAAATGGCAGTGCTCTGAGAAAAACAGCCACCCTTCTGGCATACTTTAAGCAGGAGAAAAAAAAATATAGGAATGTATAGATTAAGGTCCCCTCCCTGGCCCTTTTTGGTATAACCAGGATTGCCCTTTTTGGTATAACCGGGATTCAATTCAGAGCCTCACACTTTCTAGGCTGGTATTCTATCATGGAGCCACCCCCCCTCCCCACACCCTGTTTGCTTTACTTGTTTTTCAGCTAGGGTCTCATATTTATGCCTGAGCTGGCATGGACTGTGATTCCTATTTTTACCTCCCACAGAGCTGGGAGGACAAGCTGTGTACTGCTGTGCTCATCTTCTTATTGGTTGAGATGAGGCTCTTAATTAATTATTTTTTCTAGTACTTGGGTTTGAACTCAAGGCTTTGCTCTTACTCCACTTCCATTTTTGCTTGTCTGGAGCTGTGTCACTTGAGCCACGCCTCCAGGGATGGTTATTCTGGAGATGGGGTTTCATGGACTTTTCTGCCTGGCTGGGTTTGAACCGTAATAATTCTGGATACTAGCCTCTTGAGTAGCCTTGATTACAGACATGAATCACTGTGCCTGGGAAGAATTTCCATGCAATCAAAGTTGTTGAGCCTTTTCTTTATTGTACCTGGATTTTGCAGTGTTTCCTGCACTGAGGTTCAAAAAAAAAATCTCAACTCACTTTTTTTTTTTTTTTTTTGGCCAGTCCTGGGCCTTGGACTCAGGGCCTGAGCACCTTCCCTGGCTTCTTCCCGCTCAAGGCTAGCACTCTGCCTCTTGAGCCACAGCGCCACTTCTGGCCGTTTTCTGTATGTGTGGTGCTGGGGAATCGAACCTAGGGCCTCGTGTATCCGAGGCAGGCGCTCTTGCCACTAGGCTATATCCCCAGCCCTCAACTCACTTTTTAAACCAGTATTCACTTGGTTCCCTGTTTTTATCGTTTTGATCCTTTTGAAGCTTTTCCTTATTTATGGTGTGAGGTACAAATCTTGTCTTTTTCCAAATGGTTATCCATGACCTCAAACCATTTATTAAAATCTCCATCATCGCTCCAAGTGGTTTGAGCCTCCATCCATGTCAATGCAAAACTTGCACACATACTTTTGAATGAATACTTGCGTAATTTGAGTTTTAGTAACTCCCCTGGGAGATTTTTTATGTCTGTGTCCTAGCTTTGTTTTGTTTTTAATATTTCCCAGCATTTTACTAAAACAAATGCACAGATCAAGTGGATTTTACAGCGAGCACCCACACACCCATCTGGAATCTCACATGAGCATCTCACTATATTTGCTTTATCTCATGTCTCTCCTTCTGCTCAGCCAGCAAACCATCTTATTTTTTATGCATTTCATCTAACCAGAGAGGAGACACTTCATCATTTTCCTGGCATCATTACCTTCATCATTGGCATTATTTGCATCAGAACCTTGGCAAAGGGTTAGTTAACTCAGAAACTTAATTTTTTGTAGGTTGTAGGGCTTGGGGTTGTAGGGTTTGGGGCTGTCCCTGAGCTATTTTTCTCAAGGCTAGCACTTTACCATTTTGAGCCACTGCTTCACTTCCGGTTTTCTGGTGGTTAATTGGAAATGAGGATTTCATGGACGATCCCCAGAGCTCAGCTTCCTGAGTCACTAGGATTACAGGTGTGAGCCACTGGTACCCAGTTAAGAAACTTAACGCACACATACTTCTCAAAATTAATTTTTCTGCAAACAACCTTGTATGACACAACTTCCAGATCATCAGTATCCTCTATGTTTTTATCTTGTATTTTATTTAGTTTTGGTATTACTGGGGTTTGAAACTCAGAGCTGTGCGTTTGTATGCAAGGGCTCTACTACTTTAGCCCTGGCCCAGTTCTTTTTGCTTAAGTTATCTTGAACTTTTTGCTTGGGGTTGTTTTGAACAGAGATCTCCTTACCTATGCCTCCTGAGTAACTGGGATTACAGGTGTAAGCCACCACACCCAGCTAGATCTAAATTTTTCATTGGCTTTTATGCAAATTGGAGAGATTTTCTTTGGCTCCTACTTTTAGTATTGCTTTTATTCTGCATTAGAATGAATATTACATTTGGCTAAATGCCTTTTCCACATCTATTAAAATAATCATATTTTCTTGTTCTTTGTTCTCTTAATATAGTCTGTTAATCGATTTTCAGATGTGAGACTAATTTTGTATTCCTAGGCTCGGTCTCCCTCAGTCATGGTGTATATTGTTCTAGTATGTCACTAGATTCAGCTCATCAATATTTTGTTGGGATTTTGGCTTGTATGTTTGGGGATGCTGAGCTTTATCTGTCTGTGATGTCTTTGGCATTGGTGAGGACATGGAGTTTCATGGAACTAGAGGCAAAGTGTTTCTTGCCTTCTATTTTCTGGGAGAAAGTGTGAAGAATTGCCAATATTTCTCCTGTAAGTGTTTACTACTAAATTCGTCTTGCTTGCTCACAGCTGGTGCTCTACCACTTGAGCCACACCTCTAGTCTACTATTCTGCTGGTTAATTGTATAGGGAGTCTTTGGATCTTCCAATCTTGGCCCCCTGAATAGCTAGAATTACAGGTTTGAGTCGCCAATTTCCTGCTTAAATATTTATTTTTGAATAAGAATTTTAATGCATTTTTTACTGTAAGTTTTTAAAAATAAACATTTTTTTAGTGGTTGCTCCAAGGCAAAGTTCTTCAATTTTTGTGCTACTGATGCCTTTTCCCAGATAATTCTTTATCATTAGAAGCTGTCCTAGGCATTGCTGGGTGTTTAGCCAGAATCTCAGCTTCTTCCTTGGGCACACCAGTGTGTCCCCACATTGTAACACACCATCTGGATATTTTAGGTTCCCTGCATAGGTGGGATGGCAAGTGTTTGTCAGTGTTTGGCGTCATGCCCAGCTTCTTTCTGTTGATCTGGAGTCTGGGAACTTTTTCTGCCCACGCTGGCCTGGAAGGGCAGTCCTCCAGGTCTCAGCCTCGCCCACACTGAGGTAACAGGCAGGTATGCACCACCATGCCCAGCTACTGGTTCAGAATCTGTGCGTCTGTCTGAGCTGGCCTCCAGTTGCAATCCTTTCAATCTTAACCTTCCAAGGAGCTAGGATTATAACAGGTGTGAGCCGCCAGTGCCTGGCTTTATTATCTTATTTTTTGAGACAGGGTCTCAGTATGCTTCCCAGGCTGTCCTTGAACTCACTACAGGCCCCGGCTGGCCTGCAACTGGAGATACTATTGCCTCAGCCTCCCAAGTGCTGAGATTACAGGTGTATCCCACCATGCTCAGTGGAAATCTCTTATAATAACTTATATACTTTCTCTTGTCTATAATTTGAAGATGGTAAGCAAATTAGTGCTCAGCTTGGGAGGGCAAAACTAATATTTTTCCTTGCTCCCACAGTGTTCAACACCTTAGGCTCAGAGAGAAAGAGAGAGAGGACAGGCACAGGAATAACTTGTAAAGAAACTTGCTATCAGGGCAAATGCTTGGGGGGTTGATGCTCAGGGTGGGGAAACCACTGCCTGTCTGTGTGATATAAAGTGACAGCCGATGACGGTGCCAAGGGATGGCAGGGTTAGCCAGCTGGGGGTGGCATATGAGGTACTCAGAAGGAGCTTGATTTTGGCAAGGTGTGGGAGAGTTGATTAATGGGGTAAATGACTTCCACCCCTGGAAATCTGTGATTTCTTATTTATAACCTATCCTGCATCTGCCCTCCTGAGATGGGAAGAGAGATGTGGTCATTTTGGTTAGAACAACAACACACATAGACCGTTTCACCGGCCAGCCGAGAGCCAGCACTCCAGAGCTCAGCATGGGCTCTGCTGTCTGGGGCATGCACTGGGGACCTCGGCTAGCCAGGTGTCCCAAGTTTTCATCAGGCTTTTTACAATAGGGCTCTTGTATTTTCTGTCTTGGAACATGTGTGCCTTTTGTATCTGGTCACAGTGGTCTGACCTGTGTCTGGTGCCGTAGTTCGTGTAGCTGAGTATATGTGTTTATGATGGGGCTGCTGGAAGTTCAGTTCCTCAGAGGATGGTGCCGCCTGTTATCTGGGGATGGTTTGCAGGAGAGGAGGTGGTAGCCTTGGAGGAGATATGGTGATGAGCTCCCATTGTTATCTTAGAAGAGCCACATGTAAGCTAAGGGGGGTGGTACTGACGTTTACATGGAACCTTTGAGACCTGGGAAAGACCTGAAAACTCGCATTGGTTATGTTTTTGTGTAGGAAGCATCTGTTCTTCTTTGGAGAAGGGAGGGTGAAGGTTCCTCTGTTAAGAGTAGACCCTTGGTGTCCATGGTCTCATGTTTCAAGGAGGCCACCATGGTTGAAGAAGAACTGGCGCACTCATGCTGAACTCAGAGTTCAGCATCGTACTATGGACACTTGACTCATTTTCCCCACAACGCAACCCAGCTTCTGCTACAGCCATGCACCTTTCTACAAATCTCAACGTTCACTCCGTCACTTCTGTTAAGTGCATCACTTTTGTGGGGCACACCCGCCTGGACACCTTGCATCATTACGAGGCATTCTAGCTGGCCCCGCCTCTTCTCCAGCCCTGGGGCCACGTGGCTGTTAGCCCCCCCTGCCTTCTCTGCTCCTGAACCAGCTCGCCTCCTGCCTCGGGCTGCATGTGAGCCAAGATGGCCACTGGTGGTGAACCCAGAGGCGGTCCTGGGGCCTGTGATGTAGAGATAGGCCGCCCCCTAGGGAGGCCCCTTGGAGCTCCACCCTGATGGACAGCTCAGGCATCAAATCCCAGCCCCTACGTAGGTGCACATACCCCTCCCCTTTCACCGCCCTCGGACCCGTTTAAAAGAACAGCTCATTGCCGCCATTAAACCAGTATTGCTGACTGGCTCCCAGACTGTCTGTGTGTCTTCCGATGAAAGGGGGGTTGGGTGGCAGTTCATCGGCCCTTTCCTCTTCTTGGCCCATCTGGGTGGGGCATGTTTTCCTGTCTCTCCTGCAGGACAGGAGAGCCCGGGAGGCTAAAAACCCCGGACAACTTTCACCTTGCTTTGGGGGGTCCCCTTTGCTTTGGGGAAACATACTGTGTTTTTACACAATAATGGGCACGAAAGCATGGAGCAGATCACAGATGGACTTAGACACGATGGGCCATAACACAGACTAATGAGGCTTCCCTTGCTATTACTGAGATGCATAATGCACACGTGGAAATTTAAAAATTTGGATTTTTTTGGCATTTATTTTGAAATTTTTATTTATTTAATTTTTGACTATGTTTAGTCAAAATGGTATGCATTAAGCATGTAACTAAGGTGGGCTGGCTGCATTGTTTTTTCAGCAGTGAGGGCTCAGAGAAAAGTAATTTATACTAAGTCGGAGAGCCAATGGGTGGGGTACCAGAACAATGTCTTTACTTTCATCTCGGCGCCTTTTCCTCCCAAAATAGAGTGGGATGGATTCACTGGGTCTTTACTCTGCAGAGATGATAATCAAATTGGGAATATCCATCAACATTCCTCATGTCTTGTGATGTGAGAAGTAAAATTGGAAGAAGGGAGACAGAGCCCATGGAGGCAAAGAGAAGAGATGAGTGCTATTCTTTCTTTTTTTCCCACACTGAATGTATAATTTCCTTTATTGAAAATATTGGGATACAAAAGAAAATATTGGGATAGCAGTGCATTACATATAGTCAATATCCATAAATGAAGGGCCACACATTTCTGATTGGACAGTATGCTACCCTGACTTTCAGGAGGAGAGCCATGCTCTAGGAAAGGGCCAGGTCTCAAAAAAAGGGAGGATGTAACTTACTGGGTGGGCCTGGGTAACCTGAAACTGGTGAGAATCTATGAAGTTCCATCGTTTCAGCTTCTATCATGATGTGAGAAAATCAGCTGTTTAACTGACAGGTAATCCACCATTTTGTCTTTATATAGAGATTTTTCTCATTATTTATGATGTTTAGTCTATCTATTGTCTACCATCTATCTTTCTGTTGTCATGTGGACTGGAGTATGCCCTGAAGCTTTCTGCCAATGTGTTAGAGCTGGATTCAGGCCAGGGCAGCTTCAACACTCCTCCTGGAGACCAGTGGGTAGCACTGGGTAGCACTGGTCTCCATCCCCTGTCACCAAGCAGAATGTGGTACTGGGGTCTTGGAAAAGGGGTCCAGTCCTCACATGAGTGTCCTCACTTGTCCCAGTGATGGGGTCTCGTGTGTAGGGTCCACAGAAGAGACCTCAGTCTGGATGTGGGGGTCATTTCTCCCTGGGAGGAGCTGCATGGAACCCTTGCCACCTGCCACTCCCCCTGGAAACACACTGGGTAGAGTTGGGGTGTGGCAAGGAGGAAATAGTGGGGAGACTGCTCCCCACCACTGAAGTGAGGACTGGAGTGAGGACAGCTGATGAAAAGACAGGCTGAGTCTGGACCCCAGGGGTAAAGAAGGTCCACGGGGTTATCTAGCAAGGCAGGAGGCTGGGCTTGGCCTTTGCACAACTTGCCATTTCTGGATTTGGTCTACCCCACCCCCAAGGGTAGTGAAGGAGGAGCTGGCAGCCTACTGTCTGTCTGTCTGTGTTTGTATCAGCCCCTCTTGTTAGCAGATTCTGCAGGCAGATGGGGGCTGAGGTTTGAACCCAGTTATACTGTGCTGCTACTCAGGATGCTTAGAATGATCTCTTCCCTCTGCTTTTCAAGCATGGATTAGAATGTGAGCACGGGAGACCTCATGAGACACTCAGAGCATATCCAAACCACAGTGGTGCGGGCCTTCCTAGCAGAGCAGGCTCAGGACCCTGGGAAAGGCTGGCCTTACATCACTGCAGATCACAGAGGGGACCCAGTTGGTGGAGGCTTTAGGACAGTGCAGGCATATCATCGCCAGATGGCACTGCAGGCACAGAAATGCGGGCATCAGAGCCCCGGCGAGGAGTGCAGGGAGGAGGGAGATGAGGCTGGCAGCTTCTACCCATGGGAGCTCCCCCTGAGCTGGTACCAGTGTCATCCACTCATTCTATTTGGATCCTCCTTCTTGAGCCTTTCCAAGTGCTTTAATCCCCTCAAGATTGATGAGATTCTGAATACAGCCCCCACCCTACACCCCAGCAAACAGCAGAAAGAGGAGAAAGCACCTAGTGGGTCAAGTTTAAATGCACATTTGTTTTATTTTACATATTTTTCCTGGCTGATGGTGGAGATATGGCCAGTTCCTCTGTGTGTCATGCACAGGCAGGGGGCCAGGCCCTGGCATATCCTTGTCCTGATGGGCAGTGCGGTGGTGCGTACTTAGGGCAAGGGACAGCCCTGGAGCTCCCTCTCCACCCAGGGATGCACGGTGTCCTCTCTGAGGTGTGGAGAGGAGTCCGCCACAGGGTTACTTGCAGCTCATTTGTAAGTGATACCATGGAGTGAATGTGATCTGGAAAAGCCAGGTGGAGTAGCAGAAGTAAGGAAAGCATTTCATGTGAACTCAATTTACAAACCTTCAGCTTCCGCCCACAGCTTCGAAGACAGGTAGGGCCTTGACATGCCTGACCTGGAAGCACAGGTGGGGTGCTGAACTGGGTGGGGAAGACTGGTGGGGAGGTATGCAAAGTGGGGAGGGTGAGGAGGGTCAAGGATGGTGTAGATGCACCCATGGAGAGGGAGACCCTGAGGGCCAGGGCACCACTTGTTTGGTTTTGCTGAAAATCCACTTGTGCTGGGGAGCGTGCGTGGTGCACTTTCTGGGCAGGGCCGTGTGTCTTCTGTCCCTGGTGAGGCTGGAGGTGGGGCTTACCTTGCTTCGGCACTGGAGTGACCCCACAGGCTCTCCTTCCCTGGGCCCTGGGTTGTTTGGTCAGAGCTCAGAGCTTTCCTGACCACGACAAAGGCAGAGCTTGTGTTGAAGGAGGGGTGGCTTGCACACCCAGGATGCCTTTTACTTGGATTTCTGACCTGCTTCCTGGGTGAAGGGACTGTGGTCAGTTTTAGGGCTGAGAGTCAGGAGCAGGGTCCCACTCAGGATGTCTGGTTCTGCTGTAAGGGACCAAGTGCAAGGCTCTGAAACATGATGAAGTCCTCCAAGGAGAGAAACTCCTCTGCCATGATCACAGGTAGGAGTTGCAGAGAAGATGTAGATCTCCCCAGAATCTTAAAAAAAAAAACCCATGATGGTGGCTCAGGCTTGTAATCTTAGCTATTCAGATGCCTGAGATTGGGAGGATTGTTGTTCCAGGCCAGCCAGGACAGGAAAGTTCGTGAAACTCCTCTTCAACAGAGAGCAGGAGCAGTAGTGTGTGTCTGCCATCCTAGCCATGACAAGATTCCTAATATAGGTAGATCTAAGTTCAGGCACTTGGGCAGGGAGTGAGATCCTAGCTGAAAAATAATCAGTGCATCAAAGGACTGGTGGCACCAGGTACCAGGGGCTCACACCTATACCCTAGCTACTCAGGAGGCTGAGATCTGAGGATCATGGTTCGAAGCGAGCCTGGGAAGGAAAGTCTGTGAGACTCTTATCTCCAATAAATTACTCAGAGAAAGCCAGAAGTGGTGCGGTGGCTTAAGTGGTAGAGTGCTAGTCTTGAGGACAAAGAGGCTCAGGGACAGTGTTCAAGCCCCAAGACTGGCAAAAGAAAAACGAAAAAGAGGACTAGTGGGCATGGCTCAGCCATAAGATCACTTGAGTGCCAAACGCAGGGCCCTGAGTTCAAACTCCCTCAGGCCTTAGAGCCCTCTCTTTGACCAGGGAAGGCCAGAGCATCATCTCCCTATGACCCCATTGAATGCCAAGAGCTGTATGGAAGGCTGAGCTACTGGAGCCTGCCTGGAAGATGGGTGACAGCAATGAGAGCCCAGACCTCCTGACTCCCAGGCGGGACTTGGGGACAGTCAGTATGGCCAGCCCACGCCTGCAGGATGGGCTCTTTCCTGAAAGGACTTCTGTGAGCCCTTCAGAGTTAGAAACAAAGCAGAGATTTCTGCATAGTAAATCCCCAGAACCTGTAGTTGGGGAGGGAGAGGACTCCCAAGAGCATTCTTACCGGCAAATGCCCACCTCCACCAGAGTGCAGAGGGGGCCTGGGAACCCGGGCACCTCATCATTTCTAAGAGGTCATGGGGCTGACCATGGCTGTCATAGAGGACTGAGGACAAGCAAACATGAAGGAAATGGCCATGCTGGGGTTCTCCCTTTGCCGTTGGCTGCTCCCTGACCTGGGGCTCTGCTCCACCTTTGTGCTTTGTGGCCTTTGGGATTCTGGGCAGACTTCAGAGAAGATGTGCAGTGACGGAGGAGGCCCACTGGTCCTGTGGGGATGAAGACACCAAGGTCCTCACCTCAGCTCTAAAGGGATGTTTCTAAAATAAGATAAATGGGGGAAAGCGAAAATGACTTCTGGAAATGGGGTGGTGCGCTTCAAGCTTCAGATCTCCTGTCCTGAGAAACTTCATCTCCAGGGTGATACTCCAGGACTGAATTTATGAGCACATACTTGACGTAACACCTACTAACAGGGATTCAAAGACACAGTAGCCAAGTGCATGAGCCCGATTCTAAAATCAAAACAAGCCAGATCTCAGCAAGTTTGTGACATTTAGGAGACATGTAGATATTAGACGACTGAGTGTTTTGTGATGTTAATTTCCCTGAATGAAATCTGAGAATGGCTCTGCTCAGTGTCATGTTTTGAGACCCTTTATGTTTCAGAGCTACGGAATGGAGGATGGAGTGGAGGGCTGTCTGTACTTGCTTCTAATTGATGTGGATCCAGAGTGTGAACAAACTGTGCTGCTTCTCAGAAGACCATTGAGGGAATGGGGAGAAGCCAGCAGAGTGACTCCCATTCAGTGCAGGCAAGGAGGGAAAAAGATGGCTAGGGTGGTGGTTGGTGCTAAGGTTTAATTCTGTATATGTAAAAAAGAAATCTCACTGGGTTCTAATAGTTCACACCTGTTATCCTAGCTAGTCAGAAGGCTGAGATCTGAGAATCACAGTTCAAAGGCAGCCTGGACAGTAAAGTCCATGAGACTCTTATCTCCAATACATTACTCAGAGAAAGCCAGAAGTGGTGCTGTGGCTTAAGTGGGAAAGCTCTAGCCTTGAGCACAAAGAGGCTCGGGGACAACATCCAGGTCCTGTGTTCAAGCCTTAGTACCAGAAAAACAAAGTGATGTGGTTGTGCATGTCTATAATCCCAGCACTTGGGAAGAAGACATAGGAAGATCTCAAGCTTAAAGCCAAGCTGGACTACAAAGTAAGACCGAGTCTCAAAAAACAAACAACAGGGGCTGGGGATATAGCCTAGTGGCAAGAGTGCCTGCCTCGGATACACGAGGCCCTAGGTTCGATTCCCCAGCACCACATATACAGAAAACGGCCAGAAGCGGTGCTGTGGCTCAAGTGGCAGAGTGCTAGCCTTGAGCGGGAAGAAGCCAGGGACAGTGCTCAGGCCCTCAGTCCAAGGCCCAGGACTGGCCAAAAAAAAACAAACAAACAAACAACAAATGCATCAGTATGTAAAGGAATGGCTCAGGCAGGACATGGTGGGCATTGTGGGATGGAAACCAGGAGGATGGAAACAGTATAGAATCTATTATTGTCCTGGAATGAAGGAACTTGCTACAAGCAGACAATTTGCTTTTCAGATCTCGAATGCATCTTTAATGAATTGAGAACTTAGCTCTGATGCACACCGGCACCACTTAATGGACGCCATGGAGACCAGCTCTGCAAATGCTTGGCTCTAAACGCTCACAGGAGCACCTCCCCCGGCAGTGTGGGAGTCCCTAATGTGCATTTCTCCAGGAGTTTCATTTTGGAGCTCATTGGACCTGCTCCCTCCACCCCCTAAACTTTTGTTCTCAGACCCTTGTCTAACCTTAGCACAGCCAGGTTGTGTTCAGCGCACAGGGCCTGAGGTCCCTGGCCAGAGCTCAGGTCCGGGGTCAATGAGGTCTCAAGAGACTTAGGATTCCCTTGTTGTTTGGAAGGACCCCCTTGGAGGGTCCTATCTCTGAAATGGATGTGGTGGTGGTGGGAGGGGGCTCAGATCACTGTCCATCACAGGTTTGAGCAGCAGGCTGTGGTGCTGGGCCTTGCTGCGCCTCAGGGGGTGATGAGGGAGGAGGGGCTCCCCTGCACAAACAGGGTCATGCGATGATGCCCACATGATACATATGGTAGAGCCCCAAGGCACCACTGGTTGAGTCTTTGGCTGGCTTCCCGGGGAAGTCCTCCTGGCCTCCCACCCAAGGACAGAGTAAGGTGGATCTGAGATCCTTAGATGGCCATGTTAGGTAAGGCAGAGGGAAGAGCAAACCAGCACTTCTGGATACCTACTGTGTATGCCAGGGATTGTTCCAGCAACACTGGGGCTTGAACTCAAGACCTTGTGCTTGCTAGGCAGAGTAGAGCTACGCTTCTGACTCCTTTTGCTTTGGTTATTTTTGAGGTAGTTTCTCACTTAATGCCCAGGCCTTGCTGAGCTGTGGTCTCCTTACTTGTGCTTCCTGGAATGGCTGGGATGACAGGTACACTCTGCAACACCTAACCATTGATTGAGACTTCCAGGCCAAGAATGGCTTCACAGCCAGGGATTACTCCATCTCTGCAGGTGTGAGCCACTGTGCCCAGCTTCTTTTGTCCTTTTATTTTGTTTGTTTGTTTGTTTGTTTTTGGCCAGTCCTGGGGCTTGGACTCAGGGCCTGACCACTGTCCCTGGCTTCTTTTTGCTCAAGGCTAGCTCTCTGCCACTTGAGCCACAGCGCCACTTCTGGCCGTTTTCTGTATATGTGGTGCTGGGGAATTGAACCCAGGACCTCATGTATACGAGGCAAGCACTCTTGCCACTAGGCCATATCCCCAGCCCCTATCCTTTTATTTTGAAATGGCTTGTTTCATTATTAAATTGTGTGGTTCTCCCCCGACCCCCTAGGTCCTAGATAACAAGACTAGAATATATTTTCTTCTGAGCCATGGCTTGTCTTCTCATTTTTTAATGTTGTTTTTAATTTTTAGCAAAGGCTTCCAGTTTTAATTAAATCCAACTTTATCAGTTTTTCTTTGCTGGTTCATGTGTTGATGTCATCACATCCTTTGTACCCCTTCCCCAGTGAAGGAACTTGGAACCCTGCTGCCAGACAATCACCACACTGAGATAAGCTGCTCTCCATTCTCCTGCACACAGAGAGCAGACAGAAAGTGAGCAAGAACCTTACCTGTGGTTCAGCAGCCTCTCCCAGGCCAGCTCCTCCTCCCCCTCCTCCTCCCCCTCCTCCTCCTCCTCACTCAGACATAGCATGTGTCTTGGGAGAGGCTCCAGGACATCGCTGGGGACAGCTGGCACCCCACCTGGGGCTCCACAACATCTCAGGGGACAGTTGGCACCCAGCCTGAGGGCTCCAGGACATCCCTGGGGACAGCTGGTACACAGCCCCAGGGCTCCAGGACATTGCTGGGGACAGCTGGTGCCCAGCCTGGGGGCTGCAGGAAAGACATTACCCGGGAATTTGAGGATGGGTAGATCTCCAGGACCCCTTTGAGGTCTTTTCTCAAAGATTCCCTGTCTGATCACAGCAGAAGGGGAGGAATTTGAGGTCTAGGGCTAGTGGTTAGCTTCAGCCTCACACTTCACTTAACCTGCAAGTGGAGCAACAGATACAGTAATGGTATCATAAAAGAGGAGATGAGCCAGTGGGTCATGCCTATGGCCTGTAATCCTCGCTACTCAGCAGGATGAGATCTGAGGATTGTGGTTCAAAGCCAGTCCATATAGACAAATCCAAGAGACTCGTATTTGCAATTAACTAGCAAAAAATTGAAAGTAGAGGTTTGGCTTAAGGGGTAGAATTGTCAGTGGTGAATGTTAAAGCTGAGCAAAAGCAAAAGGTTCTGAGTTCAAGCTTCAGACAGACCCCCCCCCCCCAAAAAAAAGATGAAGGATGACTGGGAACTGTTATGTGGGTACCTCCCCTCTACTCCACCAGGCTTTTTTCCCCCCAAGTTTTTATTATCAAACTGATGTACAGAGAGGTTACAGTTTCATACGTTAGGCATTGGATACATTTCTTGTACTGTTTGTTACCTCATCCCTCGTTTCCCTCTCTCTCCTCCCCCTTTCCCTTTCCCCCCATGAGGTGTTCAGTTCACTTACACCAAACAGTTTTGCAAGTATTGCTTTTGTAGTTGTTTTTCTTTTTTTACCCTGTGTCTCTCGATTTTGTTATTCCCTTTCAATTTCCTAGTTCTAATACCAGTATAGACGGTTTCCAATATAATCAGATAAGATTACAGAGATAGTGTAGATACAACCACAGGAAGGTGATACAAGAACATCATCAATAGTAGAAGCTACAGATACACATGGGGCATTGAAAGTAGTTACAACTGTGATATAACAATCGTTTCCATAACACGCAGTTCATTTCACTTAGCATCATCTTATGTGTTCATAAGGGTATAGCTATTGGGTTCTTGTGATCCTCTGCTGTGACTTGCCTAAACCTGTGCTAATTATTCCCAATAAGGGAGACCATAGAGTCCATGTTTCTTTGGTTCTGGCTCACTTCACTTAGTATAATTTTTTCCAAGTCCTTCCATTTCCTTACAAATGGGGCAATGTCATTCTTTCTGATAGAGGCATAAAATTCCATTGTGTATATGTACCACATTTTCCTGATCCATTCTTCTACTGAGGGGCATCTGGGTTGGTTCCAGATTCTAGCTATGACAAATTGCGCTGCGATGAACATTGTTGTGCTGTCCACCAGGCTTCTTCCTCGTTATTTTGGAGATAGAGTCTCACAAACTTTTATGCCTGGGCTGGCTTTGAATACCATCCTCAAGGTCTCAGTGTCCTGAGTAGCTAGGATTGAAGGTATGAGCAAGGACACTGGGCTCAGATCATGTTTTAAGCTTCTAAACCACATTTAGTCTTTGAGGGCTGGCCCAGGATGGTCTGGGTTGAGGCCTTGGTCTGGATCATTTAGCTAAGTTTCCTCTTTGTTTTGTCCTTTCACAAATGCATGTGCATCAGCTGAAGTTCTGTGGACTCCTGGCTGAGGAAGTTCCTGGTTGGTGCCCATGTGATCATTACCCATTTTCCTGTCACTGGAGTAGTTATGAGACTTCTGTGCCTCATCATGGCCTCCAGCCTGTCACTCCCCCCTTTTCTACACATGGATTGTCATCAGGAGGGCAAAGTGCTGGATCATGTGCAAACAAGAGCGCAAGCAATCTGTCTGTAGTGGTCTGAAGTCAGCTGAACTAAACTTGAAGCCTGAACTGGCAGCTGGCAGGATAGCTGTCGGCTGGCATAGGAAGGTCTCTGCCAGTCCTCAGTGATGTCCTGGCATTTGGGTGTGAGGAGGACACTACCTATACCTTGCTGAGTTCCCTGGAGCTCTTATACTGGTGTTTATTATATATATATATGTAGTGTGTGTGTGTGTGTGTGTGTGTGTGTGTGTGTGTGTGTGTGTGTGTGTGATGTCCATAGGGACATTGCTTTACAGGCCTGTATGGGGGGAGCTGTGTCTTCTCAAGACTTAGATGAATCCCAACTCCCACAACCTTAGAATGTGGATGTTCAAAGGTCCATGGAGGTGCAAAGCAGGTCTGTGTGAAGATTGGGCTGGAATCCAGTAAAATGGGGGGGGGCCTTATAAGAAGAGGTCAATGCAGACATATAGAACCAGAGAGGACTGAGGCAAGAACAGAGAGAAGAGGCCACGGCGAGGGGAGAGGCCTCTGAACGAAACAGTCCTGCTAAGCCACAGCCTCCAACTCCCAAGTCTTCAGTTTTGTGAGAAATACATTTCTGTGGTGAAAGCCACTGAGACTGTGGTGCTTTGCTGTAGTAGCCCAGCAGACAGCCCACAGATCCTTGAAGCCCACTACCTGCCTTTCAAGACCTCTTGTACCCCTGCAGACAGCCTGGAACTCATCAACTCCACTTCTGCCTTGCCAAGACCTCTGGGCACTTCACATGGTCTCCTGGCTCTTAGGGATGACTGGGAAGGCAGCCTCCTCCTCATAGTGCCTACGTGACAGTCAGAGAACTTATCCAGATGGGGGTCAGAAGCTAGATGTAAGTTCCCACCTCTGGCACAATTCCTAGAAGAGAGATGATTAGATCCGTGTTTTAGTTCACTTGAGAAAATGCTGTTCAGGGACTAGATTATGAGAAACTCATCAGTGTTTCCTGCTAGTGGTCAGAATGGAAGGAATTAAAAAAATATATCAGAGATGGGGTGTTATAATCTTAAGAATCATGGGGCTGGGGATATAGCCTAGTGGCAAGAGTGCCTGCCTCGGATACACGAGGCCCTAGGTTCGATTCCTCAGCACCACATATACAGAAAACGGCCAGAAGTGGCGCTGTGGCTCAAGTGGCGGAGTGCTAGCCTTGAGCGGGAAGAAGCCAGGGACAGTGCTCAGGCCCTGAGTCCAAGGCCCAGGACTGGCCAAAAAAAAAAAAAAAAAAAGAATCTACACTTAGATTTCTGCCAAGATGTGATGAACATAGAAACACATAAACAATTACACATCATAAAGAAGACTATTTTCAGGGTTGAGTGTAGTAGTTTATGCTTGTCATTCCAGCTGTAGGAGGCAGAGATAGAAGGATCATGGTGGTTCAAGGTCAGCTCTGATACAAAAAGTTGGCAAGACCCTATCTTGCAAAACAAGATGGATAGGGGACTTCATGCCTGTAACACTGGCTATTTGGTAGGCATAAGGAGAATCGTGGCCCAAAGCCAGCCCCTGGCAAAAACTCAAGGTTTTATCTTTAGAAAAATAAGGGCTAGGGACCTGGCTCAAGTAGACAAGTGCTTGCCTGGCAAGCACAAGGTCCTGAGTTCAAAATCCCAATACTTCCCAAAAGGAAGACTATCTTTTATTATAAAGGTAACAGTTATTTGCAGAATAAAATTTACAAACAAATATCTGCAGAAAGAAAGACTGTCTTTCCTTCAGCCTGACCATTCAGAATAACCCAAGAACATTTTAAATTGCTAACCTTCTGAGATTTTATGCGCGCATATATGCATGCATACACCCCCCATGTCCCCCCAACCACGTATTTGGTGGTACTGGGGATTGAACCAAGGGCCTCTGTGCTCAGCCACCTCAGCTCTTTTGTTTTTGAACTTTGCTATTTGAGATAGGGTCATGGTAACTGGCTGGTCTGGCCTCCAACTCATAATCTTCCAACCTTTGCTTTCTTAGTAGGTGGAACTAATTGTGGGCATGCTCCACTAGGTCTGACTAAAAAATGCTTTATTTTTATATTAATAAATGAAACCAGAAGCCAGTGGCTCATGCCTGTAATCCTAGCTACTGAAGGGGCTGAGATCTGAGGATCATGGCTCAAAGCCAGTCAGGGAAGAAACATCTGTGAGATTCCTATCTCTGATAAACTACTCAGAAAAAAACAGAAGTGGTGCTGCAGCTCAAGTGGTAGGGTGCTAGTCTTGAGCAAAAAGAGGCTCAGGGACAATGGCCAGGCCAGAGTACAAGTCCCAGGACTAGGGAAAAAAAGAGAGAATGCAAATGTTATAGATACATTTTAATAGTCCAGTGTATATATGTATGTATGTATGTATGTATGTATTTAGTTAGTTAGTTTAATTTATTTTTTCCCAGTCCTGGGGCTTAGACTCAGGGCCTGAGCACTGTCCCTGGCTTCTTTTTGCTCAAGGCTAACACTTTGCCACTTGAGCCACAGCACTACTTCTGGCCGTTTTCTATGTATGTGGTGCTGGGGAATCGAACCCAGGGCTTCATGGGCTTCATACGAGGCGAGCACTTTATGACTAGGCCATATCCCCAGCCCCTGTATATATGTCTTGTGCTATATTTAACCAACATCCTAATATGCAGAAAATAAGTTTACTTTTCAAATAGAAATGTGAGCATAGTGTTAATGGACTATATTACAAAATAAAATGCTAGGAAAACCATTTTTATATTTAACATAAAAGTAAACTGAGCATATACTATGCATCTATGGAGATCTTTATTTAGATAATCACATCTGAAATTATTTTTTCTTGATAGTTATGGGCTGTTCTTGCACGTAGTTTAGTTTTACTGAAAGGAATTTAACCAGAATATAAAATAAAATGTGTGTTTTTTTGTTATTTATTAAAAATGATCTTTCAGGAGTTGTTCAAAGGGGTTTCCATGCAGCGTGTCAGTTTGTGAGTACAATGCATCTTGATCCATGTCACCCTTTCCATCATTCTCCCATATTTATTCTTATTCCTCCTTTGGGGTAGGGGGTGGGGGTAGGGGGATGGGCTTGCTTTCATCCCACCAACCTGTAGTCTGTTCTTAACCTTGGATGTGCAAAGGCACTGTCAAAGCATTTGTTAAAGGAATACAAAGTGTCAGAGTCCTCAGACCCTCTGCCTATATCTGCTTCATTATCTACAGTGGCAGGACCTGGGTGTTTTTCAATATTCCCTGAAAATTTCCAGTCTGTCAAGCAAGTTCAGAACTCCTTGCTAAACTCTGGAGGAAACAAACTGCGAATATGTTTATGTTAAAATGGAGGAGCGATGAGGCCACATCTCCTCTCCATGCTCTGCTTCCCAGAGCCCATTGAGGGCTTCCTCCTGCTAGGCCTGTTCTCATAAACTATTTTGGTTAATTCTTACTTGAGTCTCACAATTTAGGGTGTATTTCTTCTAATCCAATGAGCAGACACCAAGTCAGAAAAGGTCGAGGCAATTCTCCAGGGCCATGAGAAGTAAGTGGTGGGTGGCCATGCATGCGGCCCATCTATTACCCAGCACACTGCTTTCTGATGGTCAGGCCTGTTTCTCACATCAGTTCCGGGCTTCTGTAATGGCCGTTCAGCGGCTCTGAGCATGCACACCTAGGCTAGGTGTGCCGATAATGCAGCCATGCTCATTTTGTGTGCTGGGGAACCACTCATTGTGTAGTCTCTCTCTCTCTCTCTCTCTCTCTCTCACACACACACACGTGCAGAAAGATGACACAGATTTGTTCCACCATGTTTACTTCCCAGACCTGAACTCAGAGCTGAAACTGGGTATGACAGTAGTGTGTTAGGCCCCAGAAACTTTCTAGAGTTCCCAGAAACTTTTTTTTTTTTTTTTTTTTTTTGCCAGTCCCGGGGCTTGGACTCAGAGCCTGAGCACTGTCCCTGGCTTCTTTTTGCTCAAGGTTAGCACTCTACTACCACTTGAGCCACAGTGCCACTTCTGGCCTTTTTGTATATATGTTGTGCTGAGGAATTGAACCCAGGGCTTCATGTATATGAGGCAAGCACTCTTGCCACTAGGTCATATTCCCAGCCCAGTTCCCAGAAACTTGACGTTCAAATACACAACTGTTCTGCTTTTGTTACCTCCTCCACATTGTTTTCATGTAATGCTTGACATGAATTTTGTAGCTATGGTTTACTGTGACCATGATGTGTGTGTGTGTTTGTGTGTGTGTGTGCCTGTCCCAGATAAGGTAGTGCCTGGAGGAGCACTGGGCCTGGAGTTCTGAGATTCTCTAGATGTGCTACCCAGCAGGATAGAAAGGGAGGTTGGGGGCTAGAGTAAAACCTCCTTCCCCTTTCTGGCAGCATGGGTGAGGCAGTGCAGGTGGCAATGCCTGCAGTGCCCCTGGGGCTCTGCACCTCACAAGGTGCCAGTGAAGGGCTGGCTCTGCCCTGTGGCCTGGTGGTCTTAGATTTGAGCCCTAGCCACTCCCACCCCCGGAGTCTTGCAATTTACAAAACAACTCAGGAATTCAGGTGAGCTAGCTCAGCCCCACTGAGTTTCCTCCCCTTTCCCTCAGCCCCCAAGCCTTCACTCAACCAGGGCCACCAAGTCCTGTTGATTCCATTTCGGAAAGCTCCATGAGTGTGGATCACCCAGCCTACTTTGTCCCTTCTGTGCTGTGGCCCATCTGTCCTGTGGGCCAAGATGGCTCCTATGAGCCAGGGGGTCCGAATATGTAGCTCTTGCTGTATCCCAGACTTGACTACACAGCTGTCTTTTGATTACTGTGATGTTGGCTGCGTGGACATCACGTGTGTAGATGTATTGGACAGAACTTCTGCTCTTCCTTCCCAAAGCCTGTTTAGTCCATGGGGTCCTTCATCTCAGTTTTTGACATTCCCAAAGCAATGAGTTCTCTGGGTAGTAATGCATTTCTGGGCACTGAACTCAGGGCCTTGTGCTTGTTAGGCTGGAGCCCTATCCCTTGAGCCATGCCCCAGCCTGGCTCTCAGACTCTGACTTTCACTGTAAGTACCTGCGCGTTGGTGGATTGGCACCAGCTCGGGTCTGCACAGAGGGCCCACAGGTATGACTCTCTTGCCAACTCTGAGAACAGTGCTCTCTCTCTGGTAGTGTAAAATCTGCTATGGTAGAAGAAATTATACCATGGAAAATGGCAATGAAAACCTACCAAAGACAAATTAGGCTGCTTTTGTTTGCTTTTGGCTTTTCTTGTCCAAGACTGCTGGCTTACAACACAGCAGTGTGTGAGCCCAGGTAGATAAACTTATTCTTTAGGTTATGACACAACCTACCCCACCCATTGATTTATAGACGGTCGCACTAAGAGAAGGTTGAATTATGTCACCTTACTTTTCTGGGTAACTGTTCTATTACCAAGCTATACCTCCAGCCTTCTAGCTTCCTAAGCTATCAAAAAATGCTTAGAGTATCTCTCACCTCTATACCTTCCTGATAAATTCTCTCTTTCTAGACATTCTCAGTCTGTGCTGGCCCCCTGCTTGGGCTCATAAACAGCTTTGTGTGTTCTTGTTTTACTCAGGTATTAGTTACCTGAATGTGGGCCAGGAAAAACAACTGTAGATCAAATAGTAGTTAATTTGCAGGGCTACAGGCCCAGGCTTCCTGGGTGCAAACTCTGTCACTTATGGTCTTACTGACCATGCAACCAGGATACTTGGTCTGCTTCATTAACAGAATGGGGGTGACATCAGGACATTGTCCACAGAGGGAGAGGACTCAAGGTTAACACCCACACACAAGCATCTAGAACAATGCCTTCTTTCATGGGCACTCGGTGAATTCAGCTATTTTTATTAAGCATTTTATCTTCAGCTTCTATAATGTTGCCTGTGAAAATGCAGCATGAATAGAATGCTGGATGCATGTATGCCAGATACTGCCTATTTAATACCTTTACTATGCATATGAAATGTTCATCATATGAGCAAAAACGCAAATGGAGCTTGGTGCCCCTGGTGCCTGTCTTCATTGGAAGGAGAGGTCAAGAGGGTCTGTGCAAAGCTAGCACAAAGGATAGGAAGTTTATGAGACCCCTATCTCAGTAGAGAAAGCTGGGCATTTTGGTGCCTTTTGGTCATCCCAGCTGCATCAGGAAAGATTGTGTCAGGAAAGATTGGCAGGTCACTTCCTGTCAAAAAGTGAGACCCTATCTCAAAAATAACCAGAGCAAACAGGGCCAGAGATTAGGTTCCTGCTAGAGTGCCTGTTTAGCAAGGGTGAGGCCCCCAACTTCAAGCCTCAGTACTTCCAAAACATGCAGAGATGGAGAGTTCCTTGTCTAAGGGAATTTGAACCACTGATGGGCTTGAAACTGTCCTCAGAGGGTTGGTGAGGTGGAGCTGGATGGTGTTCATAGAAAGATCCCTGGGCTCCCAAAGTTAGGCCTTTTGTTAAATATAGAAACCCACTGTCAAATGGTTAGCATCAAGCTGATTTTGTCTCACACTAGGAGCCGACCTGCTATCAAAATTCCATTTCTCCCCTTCCCAGTGTGTGCTGAAGTGTTACTAAGTGTTTTTGCTTTAGAAATAGAATAGGTTTTAATGATTGAAGGGGGCACTTGAAGGGAGTCAAGAATGTTCTGCAACTCTGGGGATCTCTTTTATACTTGCTGGAGAAATGATCATAATATGGTAATATTTCCCCAGCCCCCAAAACGTGATTGTGTGACAACCTGGAGATTTCAGTCCTTTGATTCCCCTTCTTGTCCACTGTCACTTTGCTGTCCTGGGTCCTCTTTTCTCTAGGAATTCATCCTTGCTTGTCTTTTGGCAATGCAGAGGTTCTGCCCTTCTCTGTGCTGGAAAAGTACTGCCTCCAGAAGGGAGGATGTCAATTTGGCTTTTTTTCTTAGTGTGTTAAAAATTCTTTTGTCTTACTCTTGTAAGTGTAGATTAGAGCAAGAGATGTGAGTCTGTCATACGAGAAGGAACAAGGTTGTATTCTGAAATTTCTTCTTATTCCTCTCCCTGCTCTAAAGTGCATGTCCTCTGGAGAAAGACAGATGTGGGTGTGAATCAGAGTCATCACATAGTAGTGTGTGTCCCAGGCCTGGAGTGACCATCCCTGTGTCCCGTGCCATCTGGTGTGTCCTCACAGATGATGGCCCTGACTTTCTGTGTGTGGCTGAGGGTTTGGTGCAGCAGGGGCTGGAGCAGTGAGTAGCAGGCCAAGGGGCTTCCTAGGTGCTCTGGAAATGCTTACTAGATGACATGACAGCTGGTACTGTGGCCAGCCTGTTATACTGGACGTGACGTGTTTGAATGAACAAGGGCACAGAAGCACAGTAACCCCGGCTGACTACTCGGCACATGTGGGGGTGGTGACAGTGGTGCATGCCTACTCAAAGACTCACAAGTCATGTTTCTTCTTCACCCACAGAGGCAGATCCTGGGAGGGCAGTGGCTCTGCGGAGTAGAACCCTAGAGGAAACCATGGAGAAATTTCAGGGTGTGGCAAAGTCAGGTGACCTCATGGTGCCAAGCCCTGCAGAGGCTTCTCCTGGTTCTGCCCTGGGGATAGTTGTGCCCAGAAGCACCTGAGCCTCCATGTGCCTCAGTCATCAGTCCTCCCTCCTTGTACCTCAGACCAGGGCCCTGGCGCTAGTGGGGCTGTGAGGGACTGTGGGGGGCTGTGGGAAGCCGTGGGGTGTTGAACAAATGGTGTCACCCTTCCTGTGGACACCTGGGCCACACAAAAAAGTCCCTCAGTTAGTGACTCTGGTGTCTCTTTTTGTAGGAAGATATCCAGGTCAATGTGGTCATCTCCATGCCCCCTTGGCTGCAATGCGCTGAGTTCTTGCCTTAATTCCTACCGATTCCCTATTTCCTGTCGCTCTGGTCACTCTGCATGCTGAGGCAGTGGGCTGGCCTATCACCATTCTCTCTGTCCCTGGCACCCCTCCTCCCTTCCTGGGATATGACAGTCCTGTGTGTAAGGGGGAGGCCTGCCAAGGCCCAATCCATTCCGGGCCTCATAGGGCTCCAAGCCCATCTGTTCGCAGGGTGTGTGGGGTCCCCAAGAACAGCTCTGTGTGTGTGCACGTGTGTGCGCATGTGCATGTACGAAATTTTACCTCACTGGTGCTCTCTAGGGCATGTCTCCTCCCTGCTTCCTTCTTTCTCTGGACTTTATTTAAAGGGAGAAGTTGGGAGAAAGATGGAAGGGGGTGACATTGGTCAGGATGCTTGTCCTCACAAATTGACATGTTGAATCGAACCCTTTATGAACTATTTAAAAATAAAAATGAAGGAATTTTTTTTTAAGTAAGTGTAGATAATGACACTCCTCCTCCCACCAGGTGAGGCTCCCCTCAGGAGACAGAGGTGACCGGTACAGCCCAGGTAGGGGAGCAGAGGAGCCCAGTCCCCTGGGCTGCAGCTGAGTTCACTCTGTTTACCTGTGGAGCAGGAATGTGTGAGGTGAAATGATTTCACAGGCAGAGAGGTCTGGCACAGTGGTGGGTGAAGGGAAGTTCACATTTCTTTGTGGCCAACACTATTTACCCAGAAAGGACAGGAAAGCTATCATGATAGCTTTAGATTTTATACCTGACTTGGTGGAAAAGGGGTTCCAGCTTGTAGGATGGGAGCAGAGGAATTCTAGACTCTGTGACTTGATCAGGGAGGATGAGGAGGGAGAACAGGGAAAAACTTTACTTCTGAAGCCTTCTCCCTGGAATAGTGGGGAGCCCCAACATCAGCCACAGTGTTTAGAATAGGGGATATTGTATCCTGAGCCCAAATGCCCAGTCACAGTGTATGCTTCAGCAAACATGAGTTGGCCTCGAAGAACACTGCAGATCTTTCTCACACGTGGTCCTGTATGTCTAGCTCACTAGGAAGTTCTAGCTTCCTGTGATTTCCTTCAGTGGCCATGCTGAATTCTATAATCCTGAGCCAGGTGCTGGCTGTGTGATGTGTTTGGGAGATGACTTCACAGTCAGGACTCAGAGAGGAGGTGATCTTTGTCAGTTCAGGAGGCATGGTGGGTGCTAAAGATTTGGCTTCCAAAATATGTGTGTTTGTCACAAGGAAAGAGTACATTGTGATAACTTAAATACACCACAATAACAGCTCAGTCTTAAGTGATTATTGCTCCCACCTGCTGTCAGCTGTAACTGCTTTCTTTTATCATGATGATACACTGTGGAATTTTCTGGTAAAGTTTTGGGGCAGCAATGTAATCAACATCTGGAAAACTTTGCTCAAGTCAGAACTTCAGTCATTTGTCAATGTGGAGATGTTGTGATCTCCCCCACCTTCCTCCTGGAGATTTTGTAATCAGTGATCATCACTTAGAATGTCAACCACATGAGTCTGTAATCTGTTTCATTTTGACACCAGCTTACCTTTTATGGTGGAAATACCCAGTATTTGGTAAATGACTCACAAGTTAGGTGTCATGAAGAGCTTGGAGGCCCTGAACAACAGTGAGTTCTTCACTCAATCAGCCACAAAGACTTTGTGTCCTGATGACTGGAGCACGGTTTGCTGAGAGTAAACCACCAAATGGTTCAGGCAGAAGAATTTATTGTGGGGAGAACAAACTGTGGGCCCACATGAGATGGAGGTGCGTGGAGACAGAGGGGAGAGAAGAGAAAAAGAGGAAGGGACTTGTGTTGAGGCAGATTCTATAGGGAAAGGTGGGAGGTGGGACCATAGTGGATGCTGGAGTGATCTTAGAGCCTGGGGAACCTCTCACTGTTGGAGGGAGGGGTGATCAGCGTGGTTCAGGAAATGACCTCCTGGTTGAGAAAGTGATCTTAGAGTCTGGGGTCTTTTGCTGACTCACACTCAGTTGATTGACAGCCAGGTGATTACTGGTTTCAGCCAGGTGAAGAGGAAGGGGGAAGGGCTGCTCTCCTGAGCAGACCTAACAAAGGTTATTGTGTTAATTTTTTTTATTACAATGTATACATCAATTGTACAAAGACAGGAGTTTCGTTGACAATGTCATAAGTGTATATAATAACCTGGACATATTCATCCCTTTCTCTTTCTCTCTCATATCGTCCCCCCTTTCCCCATCCATATTGCTAATCAGCCCCCATTTCATATCCTTCCCTACTCCTAGATTCTGTGTATGAGAGAAAACATGTGAGGCTGGTAAATTTCATTTAACCTAGTGATTTCCACTTCCATCCATTTCCTTGCAAATGATTTAATTTTGTTCTTCTCATGGCTGAATAAAATTCTCTTGTGTATATATATCAGTTTTTTTAACCTTCTGTCTATTAATGGGCACCTAGATTGTTTTCATAACTCAGCTATTATAAATGGTGCAGCATATACAGGGGTATGCAGATCTCTATGGTGAGATGCTTTGATTTTTCTGGCTATATAACAAGGACTGGCATGGCAATCTCATATGGTAGTTCTAGTTTTTTGTTTTTGTTTTATTTTATTTTTTGGCAGTTGTAGGGCTTGAACTCAGGGCTTAGGCATTTCTCTGAGCTTTTGTACTCAAGGCTATTGCTCTACCACAGTGCCATAGTGCCATTTCTGGGTTTCTGGTTGTTAATTAGACATAGGAGTCTCACAAGTCTGTAAGACTGCCTTGGATGGCTTTGAACTTTGATCCTTAAATCTCAGACTCCTGAGTGGCTAGGATTACAGGTGTGAGCCACCCAGCTTGGTTTTAACATTTTAAAGAAGCTCCATACTGATTTCCACAGTGGCTATACTAATTTTCATTTCCACCAACAGTGCATAAGGCTTCTCCTCCCAACCCATCCTTGCTAGTGTTGTTTTTCTTTTTTTTTTGGCCAGTCCTGGGGCTTGGACTCAGGGCCTGAATACTGTCCCTGGCTTCTTTTTGCTCAAGGCTAGCACTCTGCCACTTGAGCCACAGCACCACCTCTGGCCATTTTCTGTATATGTGGTGCTGGGGACTCGAACCCAGGGCCTCATGTATACGAGGCAGGCACTCTTGCCACTAGGCCATATCCCCAGCCCCAGTGTTGCTTTTCTTGATGATAGTGGTTTTTTTTTTTAATTTTTTCAGTTATTGAGGTTTGAACTCAGGGCTTCACACTTGTTAAGCAGAATGCTCTGTCCCTGAGTCATATCTCCAGTGTTGTTGTTTTTTTTCCACTAGTGACTTTTGAGATGGCTCCAACTTCCTGCCTGGATGGTGTCTGAGCCTTGATACTCTTACTTTTGCCTTCCCATCATGGCTAGGTAGACAGGTGCCTGAAACCACACCAGCTATTGCTTGGAAGGGATCACGTGTGCCTGGGCTAGTCTGGAACTGAGATCCTCCTGTTTGCAGCCTCCTACATAGCTAGGATGACAGATGTGTGCCACTGTTCCTAGCTATGAATTGAGAAGGGGTATGATTGGGCTGACACTGACCCATGATCCTCTTGATCTCTGCCACCCAAGTAGCTAAGATGACAGTGTAAGGTTAATTAAAGTAGGTAGCCAATAAAGGAGAACACCACGCGGTATTCAGGCAGGAGAGAAAAAGGCCGAGATGAAACATGGTCAGAGAGAACTGGTGACCCACTGCCAGCCATTGCCTTGTCTAGTGCAGGGGTGGGGAGGCGTGGCCAGGTGAGGGGAGGTGGCTTCCTCTAGGTATGCCAGTTACCTAGGCAACACATGTCCTGGATGGAGACTTTAGACAGGCAGGGGGCATCTGCATGGAACCCTCCAGGGGCCCACCTTACAGGGAGATGTGAGCCACCATTCCTTACCTCAGTATAGTTTTGATGTATGTTTTCCTGATGGCTAAATAAGTTGAACAATTTTTAATGTATTTATTGGCCATTTTGTATTTCGTCATTTGAAAATTGATCATTGCATTTGCGCATTTACTGATTAGATAATTTGTCCTTTTGTTGTTTAATTTTATTTGAGCTCTTTATTTTATTTATTTATTTATTTATTTTTGCCAGTCCTGGGCCTTGGACTCAGGGCCTGAGCACCGTCCCTGGCTTCTTTTTGCTCAAGGCTAGCACTCTGCCACTTGAGCCACAGCGCCACTTCTGGCCATTTTCTGTGTATGTGGTGCTGGGGAATTGAACACAGGGCTTCAAGTATCCGAGGCAAGCGCTCTTGCCACTAGGCCATATCCCCATCCCTATTTGAGCTCTTTATATAGTCTGAATATTTATCCCCCATCAGACAAATAGCAGGCAATGATTTTCTTCCATTCTTTGAGCAATGATGACAGAATGGAAAGCCTGTGCCTGCTATGCCTGCGTTCTACCACTGCCCTCTGCCAATATTAAAGTGACTGTGAGAAATGCTCATGTATTTGTGCATTCAGCAGCTATTTTTACGTACCAAGGTGGTGTGAGGGGTCACCTAGACATTTGAAATGTGTCAGCAAACCAGTGGATGCAGCCCTCATGGGGTTCACGTCCAGTGAGAATGCAGGCCATTGATCTGGCTCAGGGCAATTTATTTAATATTTATCTAAAATTAGAAAGCATTTTAAACAAACCCAGTATAACAGGTAATTTAGTTACCTATATCTGTATTAATAACTAACTTTCAACATTCTAATTTTCCTAATGATAGATGTGGAAGGAAATTTGGAGAGCTATGCAATAAGAAATCATGTGTGGGTCATGTTCATGGGTGGGAAGCCCTGGGGGTGCAGGCCAGGCCTGGACCAGCTTCAGCTCACTAATCTCGGAAGCCCAGCACCAGAGCACAATCACCCTTGCATTATGATGCTCACCAATCTTTTCCTCTCTTTCTTCTTTCCTGTCTTCTTCTCTTTAAAAATATTTGCAATTTAACTAAAATAAAAACTAAACAGGCCAAAATAAAAACAAAATATGAAAACATACCATACATCCCTAGACCCTATCTGATCTAAGGGAAGTCAAGGATTAGAGCTTTTTATGCCTGGCTTACCCAATCATTCTTGCTTACCTTCCTGTCCCCTATGACTCCTGCTCTTTGATGACTATTTTGGGATGAAATCTTGCAGACTTTCTTTGCCATAAACTGAAATCTTCTGGATCTCAGCCTCCTGAGTAGCTAGGAATAAAGATGTGAGCCACTGGCACACATCTCTTCCCAGCTTTCTTAAATGCATTTTAAAAAACATAGTTGAGACTATTGTATCCTATGTCATAATTTGTTCTCTTTCCTTAACATTTTGTTCCATGACATTTTCTTCAAAATACCAACCTGCTTAGGGAACCCACATCCAAGACAGAAGTGGGGTGTGTGTGTGGGTATGTGTTTTCTGGTAATCAGGAGCATGTTAACTGATTTGAAGTGAATCATGAAACTATAGCAAAGTCCTAGGTGAGTTTAGCTGTCAGTGCATGGCTGACAGAATAGAATCTCTGTTCTAAATCACCTTGTGCCAGAATCCCCTGGGCTGCCTGCATCTTCTCCTTGGTTTTGGCCTTGCTGCTCTTGACAATTCTGTTGCAAAGATTACCTCCAGAGATGTGCCACTTTCTCCAGGGATTTCAGCACCATAGTGAGAAAATCTAACCCCAAGTCCTCCTCTTTGTTACGGAGGGTTTGGAATGTGATGTAAGAGTCCTTAGAACACAGCCTGGCACACGTGGCTGGCCCAAGACCAGGGCCCTAAGCAAGTACCTTCCTCCATGCCTGGATGCCAGTGTGTGCCAACTCCACCTGTAACCAGGCACCCTCCTGGGACTGATCACTGTGCAAGTTGTAACCTTAGAGGCTTTCTATTTATTTCAGTCCCTTCTTTCCAGGTCTTTACCAAGCATCTTTGATGGGGCAAATTAAAAAAAATTAAATTATCCTTAAGTAGTTGTACAAATGTGTAGTCATTCAACAAAGCATTTTGTGAATACAATGCATCTTGATCAATGTCACCTTTTTTTTTTTTTAACATTTTTTTTTTTGGCCAGTCCTGGGGCATGGACTCAGGGCCTGAGCACTGTCCCTGGCTTCTTTTTGCTCAAGGCTAGCACTCTGCCACTTGAGCCACAGCACCACTTCTGGCCATTTTCTGTATATGTGGTGCTGGGGAATTGAACCCAGGGCCTCATGTATAAGAGGCAAGCACTCTTGCCACTAGGCCATATCCCCAGCCCCCCCCTTTTTTTTTAACATTTTTTTTTTTTTTTTGCCAGTCCTGGGCCTTGGACTCAGGGCCTGAGCACTGTCCCTGGCTTCTTCCCGCTCAAGGCTAGCACTCTGCCGCTTGAGCCACAGCACCGCTTCTGGCGGTTTTCTGTATATGTGGTGCTGGGGAATCGAACCTAGGGCCTCGTGTATCCGAGGCAGGCACTCTTGCCACTAGGCCATATCCCCAGCCCTTTTTTAACATTTTTGATGGGGAAAAATATGCTGGCAAACAAAAGACTATAGCATTCTTCTCTGTCACACACTTTATGTTTCACACCTTGGCACTGCTATACTTCTATATTGTTAATGTGTTCTAGTTACAGAAAAGAAGAAATCATATATCAAAAGAGGATTCCATGATCAGCTACTAAATTATAATTTTGGTTTGCTTTCTGAATTCTGCCTTATAAGATGGTGTTAAAATAAAGCCCCTTCACGAACAAGAGACCACAAGACAGTTAATATTCTTTCTGAGGAAAGTAGGCCCTGATTTCTCTTTTGATGGGGTGTTCAGGGGCTTTGGTTCTGTGAGTTTGGACTTATGATCAAAAGGGTGAGGTCTAGTTTGTAGACAGATAATTATTCTGTTAAAACCCCATTTCTAAAATGAAACTTCTCTGTACAACTACTTAAAGATAAAAATAAATTAAACCCGTTTCTACTTGGTGATTTGGAGGTCAAGTTGAATTAAATACATTGGGAGGGGATAGCGGTTTAAAGGTTCTGCTTACCAAACCTTCGTTTACTTCTGAACTTCCTTTCCCAGATAGCCCTCGAGGGTCTATGGGACACTTGACTAACTTTTGGGAATGTGGCAAAAGGGCATGTGTGTGTCTTCTGTACCTGGTCCCTAAAATCCTTCTTTATGGCCCTCTACCTTTTTTCTCCTCCATCCCTTCCCAGTTGACACAGAGTAGAAAGGAACCAGGGGAAGGCTCTGAGATCCTTGGGTTGGGGCCTCCAGATAGAAGAAGGCTCAGTCCTTGAGGAATCCCATAGGATAAAATCTTAGTTCTTTACCTGCCTTCCTTCCATGTTAGCTCTGTGATGGGCAGCAAGTAAGCTGGTGTCATGACTAGATACTGAAACTTTGCATATTTTCTAGACTTTAGCTGAACAAACCACTAACAAGATTTGCAATACTAGTGTTCAATAAATGTGTATATGTTGTCCTCCTGGTCCCCTGTAAGCATACCATGTTGGAGCCACTCTGGGAAGTCTGTGATGAGGGGAGTTGTAGAGTTGGCTCAAGTCCAACCTTTGAAGGGAGCCAGGAATGAGGCAGGGAAGCCCAGTGTGTTGCCACTGGCTCTCATGGCCCTAGGGAAGGAGTCACAGCCCCATGGGCCCATGGGCCCATGGGCTTGCCTTCAGTGGCCAGGGCTTTCCAGCTTCCTTCCTGACAGCTCCTGCTCTCCGTTTGGGGGAGAATGCGCACACCAGCCTTGGCTCGCTGGCCTCTCCTCATGGCCCTCTTGTGATGGGGCCACAGGAGACAGCACAGTGTGTGTGTGGGGTGGGGGTGGTGGTGGTGGTGGTGGTGCTGCTGCTGCTGCAATATTCTAAATGTCCTCTAGGCAGACAAGGAGTGGTGAGGGAGTTTTAGGCAGAGGAGGACATGGCTCGGTTTTTATTTTAGAAGCTTTCTGTGGCTGCTTGAGAGTGGAATGGAGCAGGAAAGCTGAGTGGCCAGGTGGAGGAGGTGGCACTAGGGGCTGATGTGAGAGGCTGCCCTGGGAGTGGGGACAATATCACCCACATTGATGCTGGGGCTCTGCCAGAGGTAGATGAGAAGACAGAGGGAACAGTAGTGGTAGGCAGTTCAGATCAGATAGTAGGGCGTTTGGAAGGGCCATCTGTGGAGAGGAGAGGACCAGCAATGTCTTGAAGTGCCAGACTTTGAAGTCAGGCCCCACTTTACCACGTGAACCCCACCTTACCATGTGAACCCCACTTTACCATGTGAACCTGAGATAAGCAGGCTCTGTGAGCAGACCCAGGACAAGCCCATTAGGGCCCAGTCGGTCTAGAATTCTAACAGCTGGGAATGCTTAACTCTGACCACACCTAGAATGCCTCGAACCCTGAGCCAATCAGATTTGTACCTGGTGTTCTAATCTTGCTTGCTTGAACACCTGATTATCGTAACTTTGTTTTTTGCCTTTATAAGCCCTGTGGAATCGTAGCTCAGGGCTCCCTCCTAACCTCCACTGTGTCGGTGGGTAGGACGTGCCCGAGTTGCAGCTTGCTTGAATAAAGCCTTGCCTTGCTTTTGCATTTCGGAACGTCTGAGTCTTGGTGGCCTTCTTGGTGGTCGTCTTGCGACTTGGCACAACAGTCTGACTGTGAGGGGCTGAGGGGCAGGGACCTCGGCCTGTCACAATCACTCCTCACTGCATGGGTCTCATCATGGAGCTGCTTGTCTGGGGTGAAAGCCCTTTCCACTCATCATGGAGCTCCATGTGGACTCTGCCCAGCAGAGACTCTCACCCTGGTGATTCCCTCCAAGGAATGTCCTGGAACACCAAGGAATCTGCTGGGGTAAAGGTCGGAAAGGTTGAGGCTGCCCTAAGAAGGGGGGGTGGTGGAAGCTATGCTCCCTGACCAAGGGAACCCTGGAGAAGGAAGAAAGATGGTGGAAAATGGAGGAAGGTGGAGGAAGGGGGAGGAGGATGTAGGGAGATGGAGGGAGGTGGAGAGTTCCACTCTGGAGTTCTGACCACCATCCTCTTGCTTCTGGCCTTCCTTACAGCAGAGGTGTATGTCAATACCATTCCTATCTTCTTTGTAGAGGTGCCAGTATTGGGACTTGAACACAGGGCCAGAATGCTCTCTCTCTTTTCTTCTTTGCTCAACGATAGAGCTTCCATTTGACTTACCCCTCCACTTGGGGCTTTTTGCCCATTAATTGGAGACAAGAATCTCATAGGCTTTTCTGCCCCAGCTGTCTTTGAATTGTGAATCTCAGATCTTAGCATCTCAAGTAGCTAGGATTACAAGTGTTAGCCATTGAGGTCTGGCTCCTAAAGGTCCCCCCTCTCCCACCCGTTGATCCTGGGGCTTGAACTCAAGGCTTGGGTACTGACCTTGAGCTCCCTTTTTCCCCTCAAGGCTAATGCTCTACCACTTGAGAACCACAATTCCACTTCTGGCTTTTTGGTAGTTCACTGGAGATGAGAGTCTCATGAACTTTCTTGTGTGGCTGGCTTTGAACCGTGATCCTCAGATCTCAGCCTCCTAGGTAGCCAAGATTACAGGTGTGAGCTATTGGCACCAGGCTGACTTGTATAGTTTTAATGTGTCATAAAGTATTCTTCTCTGGAATTATTTCTGATAACTGATAAGAGTACAGTAGCTATCCTTAGCTTG
The DNA here is from genome assembly GCF_023159225.1 of Perognathus longimembris pacificus. Lineage (NCBI taxonomy): Eukaryota > Metazoa > Chordata > Mammalia > Rodentia > Heteromyidae > Perognathus > Perognathus longimembris. The sequence goes on from NC_063162.1 coordinate 74,805,299, forward strand.
CAGCCTCTGGAGAGCCAGGTTAAGGGCAGTTCTGCCCTGCAGACATGACATTGCCCATGTCTTCTCTGTGTGAGGGCAGAGGCTTGGCACAGCTGCCTAGTTGTCAGGTCGTGTTTTCTTCCTTCACAGGCTTCCCTGAAGGAGGGGACATAGCCGGTTTTTCATCACAGTCTGGAGCCCCTTTTCCTGGGTTTATGTAATGCTAGCACTGAGGCTCGCGGGTGTGGTGGAAGAAACCTGTGTGAAGAAGGCTGTTGAGACATGAAGCACAGCATTTCGTGGTTCTGTAGGTGTGGAATCTCTAAAACCAGGAGAGATAATGGTTCTGGGGAGAAGCAGTTTAAAAACAGTTCTAATTGTTCGGGCAAGTTATTTTTACCAGACTTAGGGGACAGATAAGTGATTACATTGTTATTATTTTTATCGATTATATTCCAAGAAGCCATTTTTAGTGAAGGATAATTAATCCCCACACTTTACTTTCAGTCAAGCAAAGGAAAAATTCATCACTGTCTCTTAGTATTTTGGTCAAGGCCAATGCTCTATCACTTGAGCCACACCTCCACTTCTAGCTTCTTGCTGAGTAATTAGAGATAAGAGTTTCAGGATCCTTCCTTCCCTGGGCTGGCTTAAAATAGTGATTCTCATTTCTCAGCCTCCTGGGTTGGTAGGATTATAGGAATGTGTCTCTAAAACTGGGCTTTTCCCCACTTTGAGAATTTATTACAAAAGCCTTAAGGCTCCTGATTTCCAGGATTTAGGTCAATGCAGAAGATGGCAACACTTCAGTTAAAAGTTTGGAAACACAGGAGAAATTCAGGGCAATCAATAGCAACCACTAGAAATATGGTGGTTACTGTACTCAAATATATAATATCAGCAGATGGGATAATGCAGTCCAGAACCCAATGTACATCATACAAAATTAAGAAGAGTGACAGAAGGAGTGGGCTGGGGAGGGATGAGTGAGGAAATTGATGGAGATATATTATATTCATAAACTGCTTTGTTAAATGGCAACTCCTTTGTACTTAAAGATAATAAAATATATACAAAATATGCATTAGGTAACAATGTTACACCTCTAATTCTCCCACAAAACTAGAGGTGGCAACAGTAAGTAGCAGATACGATTGTGGTGGAGGACATCGTGATGGAGAGGCAGCTTATGGCAGCAGTGGGGAGGGCCCCACTTCCCATCTTCATCCTCCATGTGAGATGGGGAGGGTGTCTGTTGTTCTAGGTCATGTTCCTGCTGCATGCTGGAGCCAGGCCGGATACCTTGTCCATCACCCTCACAATTATCTCCTTACCAACCTAACCATGTCAAGGGGTTGTGGGGCTGGGACTTCCCTGAGAGAATCTATGAGTAACACTCCAAACACCCTTGAGCAGGCAAAGCCCATTTTTGTTAGAAATCCATGGTGACAGAAGACTAAATTTTTGAGACAGGACAACTGGGGGAAGGGGATTGGAGGAGGGTCTCCTCTTTGTGTGGAGGACACTGCTGTTGTGCATCCATGCCATCTGGGGAGAGGCTTTCAGTGGGTCAGGTTCTGAGGATGTGTGGTGCCCTGGCCTCTGCCCTCAGCAGCATTCAGTCAGTCAGGAATATTTCTGCTCAGCTCTTACCATGGACAATGATAAAGGAGGCTGATTTCTTTGCAGTGCTTGATTGCTGAGGCATTGTACCACATTGCATGCACCACCACCGACTGTAGCTCTGCTCCATTTTTATGTAGCCCCCAGTGCATGCCCTCCTAACTTCTTATTATGACCACGAGTAAAGCTTCTGTGCCTAAATGCTGCCACGCCTGGCTAAAGCACTTCCTCAGGCCCTGCCAGCCTCAGTTTCTGTTTCTGTCACTACTGCCTTAGCTTCGGGATCCACAGTATTTTTGTCTCTCCCCAAAATTCACATTGGGAAAATCCCAATTCGCGGGAACTGGGACAAACTCCTAGGGGCAGATGGTTCCAACTGGGTTGTCAGTTACTATGTGTGCATGCGCGTGCATGCATGTGTGCGTGTGTGTATGCTTGTGTATAAGTTTTGCGTGCATATGTGCGCCTGTGCATGCGTGTGTATGTCTGTGCGTGTGTGCACGTGTCTGGGTTGTGTGTGTGCTTGCGCGCGCGTGTCCCTGGTGGCGATTTTCCTGCCTTCCTTGTTTGGAGTAAACTTTGGCGGCGCAGTTTGCCTTCCGTGGTGGCGGTGGCGGTGCTGGGGGAGCTCCTCGCCTAACCAGAGGAAGCAAGACGCCAAATCCCAGCCGCTCCCCCAGGTCTCCGAAGTCAGCCGCCTCCGGAGGCGCCAGGGCGAGGCGGGGATGGAAAACAGCCGGCGAGCTGCGGAGGCTCCCAGGGAGTAACAAGCCGAGCCGGGCCGCCGCCTCCCCACCCGCACCCACGGGGGCCTCGCCGCGTTCCCGCGCCCTGAGCGCCGCCGCCGCTGTGTGCCCTCCGGTCCTCTCCGAACGTGCCGGCCGCAGCCACTATGGCTCCTTGAGGTCCCAGACGGGGCCCGCGCTCCGCTGCTGTCACTGCGGGAACCGCGCGCCCAGACGGGACCGGGATCAGGGCGCGCCGGGGAGGCGCACGGAGCGCAATCGGGACGCGCCCGGTGCCGGGAGCGCCCGGACCTGAACCATGAGCGACGCCAGCAGCAGGAAGGAGGGCTTCAAGAAGTGCCGGAGCGCCACTTTCAGCATTGATGGCTACAGCTTCACCATCGGTGAGAACTCCTGCTTGGCTACGGGTTTAGGAATACCTAAAGCGGGAGAGGGTGGACGGGGTCCTGGAGGAGGGAATCTGCTCCCGCCAGCCCTCTGGGAGGCCCTAGCCGAGCGCTCGGCTGGACCAGTGTCCTGGGTCACCCCCCTCCCCGCTCCCCCAAGCTGTGGTGAGAGGAGCTAGGAATACCGAGTGAGGTGAGACAGAAAGTGACAAGAAGGCAGAGGCAGAATGGCAGACACAGAAATCCAGAGGTAGAGACAGCATGACAGACCAGGAGACACAGGACAAAGATGGAGAGGAGAGACTGACTTAGAGGAAGGGGTGCTTTGAGTCGTGGAGAGAGCAAGGCAGAGAGGCAGGGACAAAACCCGGGGAACTCATGTACTTGAGAAAAAGCTGAACTGTGCGATGAGTCTCCTTCTTCTGCTCTGGGGCTCCCAGGCCCTCCTACCCCAAGCTTCAGGGGGAGGGGGTGGCACCCAGTGGATCCTCGCATCACCAAGGCTTGTACCACAGTAGGTCCCCACTGTACTGGGCAGGGCTTCCTCTATATACACGCAGCGTGGGGGTCAAGGGAGCCCGGAGCCTCCTGAGCGCTAGCTTTGGAAAAGAGTTGGCAGAGCAGGTGGTACTTTGGGGGTGCTAAGGAGCCTAGCTCTAACATCACCCTAAGCCTTGGGAGACAGGGAGAAGGTTTCTTATGGGGGGGGAGGGCTTGCAGTAGCGGAGTGGCAGGGAAAGAAGTGGGGAGATTGACTTGGGCCACTTTTGCTTCTAATGAGGTGGTTTTCGAACTCTGGGCATGGGCTGCACCCTCTCCCTTCCCACAAAAACAATGCCTTACGTCCTCAGACTGCCCAGCCCGAGTCTGCAATAATCAATCCCATTGTGGGTTGAAAGTCCTGTCTCCCTTCGTGGGCTGGCTTCATTTGCCCTCCCCTGTGCTCTGTCTGCACCTCCAGGCCAAGCCCCCACTGCCCACACCCCTGGAGCCTCCCCTCAGCCAGCAGAGCTCAGGCCTTGCCTGCACTTCCTGGTCCCACACCTGCCATCAGTTCTCTTCCCACTGTGAATTCCTTGAGTCTGACCTTGTGTAGCTTCATCTCTCAGCCTCCAGACACATAGAGATGGGTGAAGACTTGCCAAGATCAAGTGTGTTTCATTCAAAGGTCATTGTAGCTGGGCACAGGTGGCTTACACCTGTAATCCTAGCTACTCAGGAGACTGAGATCTGAGGATCCCCATTTGAAGCCAGCTCCAGCAGGAAAGTCTGTGAGACTCTTAGCTCCGATATCTACCAGAAGTGGAGCTGTGGGCCAAGTTAGAGCACTAGCCTTGAGTGAAAAAGCTCAGGGACAGCATCCAGGCCTTGAGACCAAGGCCCAGGACCTACACACACACACACACACACACACACCAAGAACATTGTATTGGTTTTTATGACTCTGGAAGGAAAATTTTCAGATATGTATTTTAAGTTTTCTCAGGTAGTTTCTCCCAATCTTATCTTCCTCAAAGTGTTTTTCTGAAAAGGGGGGTCATCCTCTCTGAGGACCCCTTCCTCCCTTCAGACTAGAGGGGCTGCAGGTGGTACCGGCTGCTGGTCAGAGGGACCCCAAGTGAGATGACTCCTTGTAGATGAGAAGCTGCCAGCTCTGTCCACACTGCCCTCCTTCGTTCCTCTCTTCAAAGAATACTTATTCAGTCTTACTGAATTAAAAAAAGACACAGTGTAGTAAGATGCCTGCCATGTGGCAAAATTTCAGTCCAGGGTAATTGTGGGCAATCACTTAAGGCATTAAGCCAATAGATGAGGAATTAGGGAGACAAATAGAGGTTTTAGGCCCTGTGTTCAGAGAATTGTCAACCCTTGGGATGGGGAAAATTGTTCCCACTCAACCATTTTACAAAGCAGAATAATGTTAGGCTAATATACTCATTGTAGAAAATACAGGTAATCAAAAAGAAAGAAAATCACTGTAATTTTCTCACTCAATGCTAAACATTAGTATTTCTGCATAAATACATTTGGGGGGGTCAAAAAGCAATCATGATATTTGAAATCTCTTGATTAATAATGTTTTATTAGCTTTGCTTCCTGCTGTACATAAGGTATTTAATCAGTCTCCTATTGTTGGTAGTTAGGCCTTTCATTTTTATCATAATGAGCAATGATGAATGTTGAAATGTCTGAACACATCCATGAGTACTTAAGAATAAACTGCTATAGCTATTACTGATTAGTTCCAGAATATTTTATATCTTTATATGCAAACACCGTGTGTGTGTGTGTGTGTGTGTGTGTGTAAGTGTGTGAATGAGGTGCTAGCATTTGAACTCAGAACCCCATACTTGCTAGGCAGGCACTTGACCACTTGAACTAGACTCCCAGCCCTAGAGTATACAGTTTTTTTGTTGATTATTTTCTTTTAAAAATTTTAATTTTATTGTAAAGGTGATGTACAGAGGGGTTACAGTTACATACATAAGGTAAAGAGTACATTGTTTGTCGAACATTGTTACCTCTCCTTTGTTTTTCTCCTACTTTTCTGCCCTTGGAGTATACAATTTTAGGAACTGCAGCATGTCAAGTTGCTTACTCTCCTCAATGCTGGACACCCTCATTTAAAATGAGGTCTCTGGTTGGAGGAGGAAGGCTGGGTCTCAGAGGTTCCACACATTATTTTACTTTTTTTGTAAAGCCGCTTTTCTATTTTTTTCAACTATGTTTATTGTCTGGGGGGTGAGTGGCTTCATCATTTATTAATTTCCCAGAACTCTTAATCTCTCTGATGTATTGTACAGTCCATGTAATCATGATGACTATATCAGTGAACATATCATAATATCAAATAATACCAATATATTCATACACACGTAGATGTGTATGTGTATATATGTGTATACCCATACATGCATGCAACTATACACACATGTCCACATGTATAACTGTGTATAGTACACATCTACATGTGTGTGTCTATATGCACATGCATATGGAACTTGCACACACTTGCAAGCGTGGTGTGACATGTTTGGTACAGATTTCTCTTCCAGGCAGGAGGACTCCTGTCCTTGCAGACTGGGTGTGTGGCAGTGAGGACTAATTTTGAGCCCACATCTGTCCTGGCAGCTGTGGGTGCAGGATGAGCAGGTGGACAGGCGCCTACTGCTTGGTGACCTCATGAGGAGGTCCTGTAGTCCCAGCTCTCCTTTCCTTGTACTGTCCTGGAGACCTGAGAATCTTCCAGAGGAGACCTATCAGGCAAGGGGGGGACCTCGATGGGGTCCCATAAGGGCGGGTGATGGTGTTGTAAGCCTGCCCCAGGCCCTCAGCACACTCTCCTTGGAGGCTCCTGACCAGTCCTGTCCCTCAGAAGTGACATCCCTGGGGACATCTGGACAGACACGGGGCATCTTTTTTTTTTTTTTTTTTGCCAGTCCTGGGACTTGGACTCAGGGCCTGAGCACTGTCTCTGGCTTCTTTTTGCTCAAGGCTAGCACTCTGCCACTTGAGCCACAGTGCCACTTCTGGCTGTTTTCTGTATATGTGGTGCTGGGGAATTGAACCCAGGGATTCATGTATACAGGGCAAGCACTCTTGCCACTAGGCCATATCCCCAGCCTGACATGGGGCATCTTTAAGGGCCACCAAGGTGAAGGGGTCCCACGGACAGCCTGCAATAGATGAGCAGAGGTCAGAACCTAAACATTGTGTAGCAAAGGACAGCTTTGCCCAGTGAGGAGTGACCCATGTCCTGAGGGCACCCTGCTATGGAGCACCCTGTGTGGGGCAGCCCCACCACCACCATGGGGCAACTCGGCCAGGGGCCCTGCATGTGGGAGTTTGGAGCCCCTGAACCACCTGTCCCTTGACTGGCTTGTAGGCAGCACCTGGCTGGGCTGTTCTGAGATGACCACCCCTGGTGGAGAGGGCAGGTGGTGCCAGGCTCTGCCCCTTATGCCCCTGGGCTTGCTTATCACCTTCACTAACTGGGAAAGGCAGCCATTCTGATTTCATTCAGAAATAGACATCCCAAGACTGAGAGGAGGTAACTCACATAAGAAGGAAGTGGCAGGAGCTGGTCCAAACCACATCTGCACAGGCCCTCATCCAGGGCTTTCCCCTTCCCACAGTGGGCTTTGGGACAGACGGCCCATCACCTCAGTCAAGAGAGACTCCACGGGTTCTCAGGCCTGTGGAGCAGCCAGTGAGTGAGACCAGGAAGAGTGGGGACCAGCGCCTTAGCAGGGCAGGCACAAGTGCCTGCAGGAAAATGAGCAGAGAAGCAGGTTCCCTGGCCTGCCTGCCATGGGGTTTCAGGTTCTGGCCTCCCTCTGGGCAGGTGTATAAATTTCTCAGGCCATGAGATGGGTATGTGGTCAGTTCTGGAACAAATGAATTTGTTCCATACACCAGAGTACTTCATGTGGCTTCCATCTGCAGGACCTGTCCAGTGTGGCTGGAGCTTGCAGGGAAGACTAGGCCTGGAAGTCCCCATGTGCTGGGCTAGGGTGAATGTACATTTGAATAAGAGGTGAGTGGGGATAGATAAGTGTGGGGAGCACCATCTTGTTTTTCAGAGAACCTTCCCAGTGTTCTTCCTTTGGGGTCGCTAGTGAGTTGATTCACAGCCTCTTACTTTTTTTTTGGCCAGTCTTGGGACTTGGACTCAGGGCCTGGGCACTGTTCTTGGCTTCTTTTTGCTCAAGGCTGGCACAGTACCACTTGAGCCACAGCACCACTTCCGAATTTTTCTGTTTATATGGTGCTGAGGAATCAAAACCAGGGCTTCGTGCATGCTAAGCAAGAACTCTATAGCTAAGCTACATTCCCAACCCAAACTGTTTTTTTGTTCATTTGTTTTGTTTTGTTTTTGTCAGTCATGGGGCTTGAATGTAGGGCCTAGGCACTGTCCCTGAGATCTTTCACTCAAGGCTAGTACTCCACCACTTTGAGCCACAGCTCCACTTGCCTCCTACTTTCTTGCTGAGTCTGCTTGACCTGAAATATCCTCTCTCCATGTTACAGGGTAGGCTGTGTGCAAAAACACCACTGGTGTCTGTGATTCTCCTCTCTACAGGTGAAGTGGGGCTCTGGTGGTCTTCCCTCTCCTCTGTCTAGGGGGTTTGGAGCCACAGGTGTGGAGGGCTGGCAGCTGGCAGGATGTAGCCCCTACTTCTCTCAAGATGGTGGTGGAGGTGTAGAGAACTCCAGTCCTGTACTGAAGAGGTGTTAACTGAGCCATTCCTGTCCTGTAGCAACTGCCTCCCCTGCCTGTGTTTCTTTCCTTAGGTTGTCCCAGAGGAGGAAAAATAAGGCCTAAGCCTGGAGGGCCGAGGGCTGGGAGTGGCAGGGGGGAGAGGGAGGCTCCTTGTCCCCCTCCCAGCTTGAGGGAAGAGGTGGACTATGGGTACTCCTCCCAGAGGACATATGGAGGATGGGTAGAGCTCTGTGGATGCCTCAGGCCAGGGGACTTGGCTGCCAGCACCAAGGATGTGGCCCTCACTCCAGCACAGGCCAGGGCCTCTGGCTTTTGATGGGGAGTGTATGTTTACGGACTCTCACAGTCCTCTCTGCTGAGTGTCTCTTCTTTCTCTGCCTGCTTGTCTGAGTCCAGGAAAGACCTTTGGACCTTTTTATACCTGATTGTGGCAAGTGATGAGGGACAAAAACAAAGATCTGAGATAAAATAGAACAGGGTTTCCATCCTCAGAGGGCAATCCTACGGACTGTGTTTTTTTTTTTTTTTTTTTTGCCAGTCCTGGGCCTTGGACTCAGGGCCTGAGCACTGTCCCTGGCTTCTTCCCGCTCAAGGCTAGCACTCTGCCACTTGAGCCACAGCGCCGCTTCTGGCCGTTTTCTGTATATGTGGTGCTGGGGAATCGAACCTAGGGCCTCGTGTATCCGAGGCAGGCACTCTTGCCGCTAGGCTATATCCCCAGCCCCCGGACTGTGTTTTACCTATACATCAGACCTACAGTGAGATTTGATTTATGGCTTACTCACAATGAGAGATGGAGAATAGCTAATGATAAAATAGAATAATTACAATAACATACTGAGATAAAAGGTGAATGTATTCTCTTTCAAAATATCAGATCATGCTGTATATACTAGCAGGGTTAAACAGCATCTACTTGCTGGGCTGTGATGTCACATGAGATCTGTGGGTTGTGATGTCAGATGAGATCCATGGGTAGCATTTATGGCAGGCCCAGCCCGCAGGTTGCTCAGGGCACAATGTATTTAGGAGCCTATGAAAATATTTTGCTTTCCTTCATAATTGGAAAAATAGGCTTTTATGTTAAGCCAAACCCTAATTGGTAAAGTTTCAGCTGAGTGAGATGAAGAAGCTCTAGAGCCTTGTGCTGCCTGGCGCCAGAAAAGTTTTATAGGAAGCGAGACCTCACATCAGGTGCTCCTACCAGGAAGAACAAAACAGCAAAGCATATGTATTTTTCTTTATACCAATGCAATACTAAAACACATTCAAATGTTTTTCATGGGGAAGGAGCCCATGAAGGCTGACTTGTCTAGGACCCATGACAATTTTAGCAGGGAGGGTAAGGCATGGGACATTAAGTTATTCAAAATTGATAGATTTGAACTCTGGTGGCTCATGGCTATAATCCTAGCTACTGAGGAGGCTGAGATCTGAGGGTCTATGTTCAAAGCCAGCCTTGGCAGAGAAATCTGGCCTTTATCTCTAATTACCAGTAAAAAGCTAGAAGTGAGGGTGTGGCTCAAGTGGTAGAGTACCAGGCTGGAAAGGGGAAGCTAAGCAAAGTTGATAGCTGGTGTGTCAGTTGAGAAGCATTTCTAGAAGTAGAGCTGTGGCTCAAGTAGTACACACACACACACACACACACACACACACACACACACACACACACACAGAGAAGCATTTGCTGTTTACTAAGCTCAGAAGGATCTGTGGAAAGACAGGGGTACCAAGAGGATCTGTGGAAAGACAGGGGTTCCAGGAGGAACTGTGGAAAGACAGGGGTACCAGAAGGAACTCTGGCAGTGTACATGTTCAGGGAGAGAGAAGACTCAGAATCTACAAGGGCACTAGTGTGCTTCATCCTGAGTGACTTGCACATGCTTCTCCATCTGTCATGAACTGGCTAGGAACTGGCTAGGATCTCTGAGGCTTCTACCACTTTGGAAGGAGGTGATCTTTGAGTCTTTTTTTTTTTAAGATTTTTTTTTTTTGCCAGTCCTGGGGCTTGGACTCAAGGCCTGGGCACTGTCCCAGGCTTCTTTTTGCTCAAGGCTAGCACTCTGCCACTTGAGCCACAGCGCCACTTATGGCTTTTTCCATATATGTGGTGCTGAGGAATTGAACCCAGGGCTTCATGTATACGAGGCAAGCACTCTACCACTAGGCCACATTCCAAGCCCTGATCTTTGAGTCTTGATGGCCACAGAGAGTGGCCAGGGAGTGCAGGTGGGTAGGTGCGGGTGACAGCATCTCAGAGTTCACAGGAAAGGGGAAGGATGCTGCAGAAGATTAACAATGAGCTCAGAGCATCAGGCCACGTGAATATGAATTTGCTGTTTTTACATTCACAGTAAAGTTCGATCACCACCAACTTAGATTCAAGAAAGAATGAGGGCTGGTTTGTGTGTAGCTCCAGTCTCTTGTCAGGACTTCTACTTGTGGTAGTAGATTTGGTTGTTACAAAGATTAAAGACAAGAACAGGAGTGATGTGGCAGTACAAGTCTGGGTCTTGCTTTGCAATGGCTTGCTGGGTTTGGGGGCGTGGATTCTGGAGCCTCAGTGTTTTGGCCCAGTTATTGCCTCACATTTCCAGTAGCTATGTGATCCTGGACAAGCTTCTTAGCCTCTCTGTATTTCAGTGTGCTCACCTGTTACATGGAAATAATTATACTTCCTCACTTTCCAGGATGTTAGCTTAAGCAAGTATTCAGAACCATACAGGGGACACAGTACATTCTATATCACTCATGGTACTTGTTATTATTACTTACAATTAGTTGTCCAGATGTTATTAACATGAAAATAACAACAAAACCCACTCTGAGTCTTGGCTCTTCAGATATCAATCTATACGGTACTTGGAAATCTGTGAGGGGAGCCTCATGTCTCTGTCTTTCCTTGGTTTACATTGGAGTTTCCTGCCAGAAGGCGTTGTCCTTGATGTCTCTTGGGAACTGTGTTCTACCATGCTGGATTCTTGTTGGGCCTCCACACACCCCAAGGTGGTCTGTCAGGATATGTCTTGACCCATGATGGTTTGGCAAAGTTGATGCCTGACTGCCAGGTCCTTGATGGTTCATGAACTCCCCTTGGCAAGGATGGATGCATGTGGGGATCAGTGTGATCAAGAAGCCCTGGGCTCCAGACCAGGCTCTTGTTTTTCCTGTTGTTGAAACCATGGGATGTGCATTTGGCTCTCTGAGCCTCAGGTCTCTCACCAGCAAAAGGATGGGTGATGGTTACTCCGGTTGCCTTGGTGGGGACATTGGGCAGACTCAGGGATGCTCTAGGTGTTTGGCAGTCAGTAGCCAGTGGTGGTTCTGATGATGGAGAGGCTCTGAAATCAGGGATTGGGCAAGATGCCCAGACTCACAGCTGTTCCCCTGCTTGGTACCCAGCAGCCTGCTACCCATATCCTCCCACAGTCCCCAACCAGCCACTTAGACAAGTGCTGGCATGGCTGTGAGGCCATCTTCATTTTGGAGTAGAATTTCTGACCAGGCTGGGATGTGGAGTCCCTCCCTCTTCCCAGCTGGAGCTAGGTAATTGTTGTCAGCTGTTTTGGTGAGAGCTGAGTGGTGCTTCCTGTACTGCTGGGCTTGGGGGTGTGGAAGGAGCTTGTCCAGAGAACCAGACCTCCCCCATGAAGCCCACGTGGTTTGGAGGCTGGAAGATGGTTTCTGCTTGGAGGGCAATAGTGGCTGGATACAGGCCGATCCACTCACAGCTCCAACTATGTTGGGCCACATCGCTGCTGCTCATGAGAACAAACCATGTTTGAGTCCCTGACTTCTGTCTCCTTGCTGCTCCATGTGCTCCTTGATAGTTCTAGGGGCCTCATAGACAGGACTCCCTGGTTCTAAGGAGGAAGGATGGGCCACTCTAGACTTGCACATCCCTTGTGACCAGCCCCACAGAAGAGCATGCTCTAGTGATAGCATAATTCAGCTTTCACAAGTTGACATCAGATGAGGGAGAAATGACTCACCCAAGGTCAAACTAATGAGTGAAGGTTTGCATGTAGTTCTTTCTGCCCCAGGGCTCTTTCCTGGCAGCATTCTCCTCTTTCTGGTTGGAATACTGTGCTGGATCTGCTGAGTTAGCTATTTTTGTCCTCAGATGTGATGGCTCTTGGAGATCATCTAAAATATATATATATATATGTATATATATACATATATATGGTGAGGAAAATATTCCTTCTTTATTTTCAGATCAGCCAGAAGTTGAGTTGCTAAACTCATCATTTTGAGTATTTTTGTTGTTGTTGTGGTTGGTTGTGGGGCTTGAACTCTGGGCTTGGTGGTATCCCAGAGTTCTTTTGCTCAAGGCTAATGTTCTACCACTTTGAGCCACAGTGCTACTTATAGTTTTCTGGTGACTAATTGGAGATAAGTCTTAAGGACTTCCCTGCCTAGGCTGGCTTTGAACCTTGATCCTTGGATCTCAGCCTCCTGAGTAGCTAGGATTACAGGCATAAGCTACCAGTGCCCTGCTGTTTTTTTTTTTTTTTTTAACCTTTCTGGAACTTGTTTTCTAACCTTAAAAAGCAGGAATAATACATATGATCTGACCCATGACCTGGCAAGGAGACCATTGTAAGGCGTTAATATTCCGAGTTCTTCTCCTTTCCTTTCCCCCTCCATGCATGCCAAGCTTGAGGAACTTCAGATTAAACTTTGCCCTGCACTCATAGTGGAGGACCCTCCAGCCTGGGAAATCAGCCTGGGAAATTTTTGTTCTCTGAGAGGATCCAGGGGAAAGTTAGCATGGCTTGACTAGCATGAGATCCAGGCAGCCCAAATTCACACAGTAGGATTTAGGCAGAGTGGGAAAGTGGATGCATTTCGTTCTAAAGTCATTTGTTTACCATTTCCCAGTGAGGCACACCTGTGTCTTATGACTCACCTTCCATTAACAGTTGGAAGTTACTGTAGACTTTCAAATTGTGTCAAGTTGGCGGGTGAGTCCCCAGCATCTCAGGAAGTGTGGGCCAGCAAGTGCAGAGCCCAGCTCCTGCCTAACCATTGCAGGACCCCAGGGAAGTCCCATTTCCCAACAAAGTGGACTTTCCTGTCTCATCACAGCCATGCATGAGGCCAACTGCTTGGGAATGAAAAGGCTTCCAAGATGCGTATTTTAGTCCAGTTTGTGAGACTGAAAGCCTAGTTTGCACAACTGTTTCAAGGAGGCTATTTTTGGGGTTGATTATGTGGTTCTTCAGGCTGTTGTCCACACACTGACAGCAAGGCTTTGCCACTTGTGATACACCTTCCCAGACATCAGTGTGGCTGATCAACCCAAACCCTGGCCCACAAGATCACTATGATCAGCTCCACTGGGAAGATGGACTGAGCCAGCAGGGTAAGGACATCTGTGGCCAGTGCTCCCTCCTGAGGGAGGAGAGCTGAGTGCTGGGGGGCATGCTGCCTCCTCAGCCTTCCCAAAGCCAGGAGGAGCTGGAGGAATCCTTGGCCATTCTCAGGTCAAATGGGGGTTCACAGAAGTTGGTGATTTGTTAAGAAACATTGACTCAAGTCTACAATTCTGAAAGATGGGACATCTCAGCCAGAAACTTGGGAGCCATCTTCACTTCCTCTTCCTGTGTCTCTACCTCCACCTAGCTAGTCAGACTCAAGCCCTGTGGATTCTCTGTTGCTCCAGTTCAATAACCGTCTGGTTGTGGCTTCTCTTTGCTTATAGACCAGGTCCAAGATCCTGGTAGGACCCACGGGCTTTCCTGACCCCATCCTTGATTTTGTCTGGGTTTATGCTCTGTGAAGACCTTGCCTGGTAATGGCCACTGTCACTCACCAACTGTCCACTGCATCCAGCTGTTGTTAGGCACCAGAGACTCAGTGGGAGCAAAGCAGTCCAGTCCTGAGGCCATGGTATTCACAGTTTGTGTGGTCGTGGATGTTAAAGGCCGCCCTGTGCTGTGTCCTCTGATGGAAGGACCAGGATGCTGTGGGAGTGTCCAGCAGTGGAGTGGACCTGTGTGCTGATAGCACAAACTTCCTTGATCCTTGGCCAAGGAGAGGGATGGGAGAGCACCCAGGAAAGCAGACATCTGCACAGAAGCCCTGCACTGGGGGGCAGAGATGGGTTGCTGGGTTAATAGAGGAGGAGGATGAATCAGAAAGAGGCTGGGCAAGAAAGCAGAGGTCTGACTAGGTGAGCCCTCTGTAGTTCTTTTTGGTCTTTTCCTGAAGAGCAAGAAAGCATTTTAAGCAAAGGTGACATGATGAGATTTGTGTTTACAGATGCATACTGTCTGCTCTGCAGAGAAGCAGGTGGGTGGGTGAGTGCTGTTGAAGCATCTTGTGATCCTGTAATAACTCGCTGTTACTGCATGAAGCTGGACCTTCCTGCATCCTTCTCAGTACTCAATCTCCTTTTGGACCAACATGGAAGAGGTTTCAAGCTTCTTCTAGATCAGGCAGTGGTCTTTGGGGGCTGGAACGTCTCTTCATTTGCCTAATTAATTAACTCACTTGAAA